>NC_064645.1:301929870-304429870 GCF_023864345.2 Schistocerca serialis cubense | reverse complement strand
TTTCATATTTGTTTGCGTAAACTGATCTGTTGGCAACAGATAGCTAGAGCATAAATCTCTTAATGAGTGTAAGATATTCACTACTATGTTACTTAAATTTACAAGGGTAGGTAAACTTTTAAAACCTTATAAAATCAACACATTGTATTTTTAAGATATCAGCAGCACACCCACATCTTCTATAACCCACTTACTAATGCTTGCCATCAAGCAGCGTACAAACCAATTAAATATATAGGCCCAGTTACACGTAAATATGCACTTTACTCTCACCCTTTGGACAGTAAGACCGAGGGACGGGTCACTGCTTTCGTTACTTTGCTGACTCTTACATAAACTTTAACTTATGGTACCCCATAACATAGCATGTTTACAGAACAACTCATAAAAACTCTTTACCCTACGAAATTATCCTTGCAATAGAGTAAAACATGATACTGATTCTGTCAACCAGATAACATGCCCACTCAAAATCTGCTTCTGTAGTTATTCTTTTATGACACAAAATTACAGCGAAATCAGTAATCACAGAAAAATCATTCACTACATAGAAAGTGAAACAGACTGCGCCTCCAGCTAAAATCAACTTTGGCAGAACGCTAGCAATAACAAATAAAACCGTAATACCTCTACAACAATAGGTAGCAAAATATTACTTTGAAATAAAAAATATTTTCAGTACTTTGACCTTAACACATATGGATGTTTGAATCTCAAAGCATATCTTGGGCATGGTGGTGGCAATTTAGTCATTTTCTTCTTCGGTCTCTTGACAACAGAATTTATGCGTTGTGGTGTTTCCACTGTTGTAGCAAGAGCGGAGCCTGCCCATGATATGACTTTAGTCTGTCAAAGTGCTTCATTACAGCACGGTCAGATAGTTGAATATCCACATTGACAGGAGATGTTAAGCAAGTGATTGGATAAGGCCGTTCATATAGAGGTGAAAATTTCTTTCTTTTTTCCTTTCTTAATGGCCAGATTATGAAGCAGGTCTAAATCATCAGGTTTGTAGGGGGGGACATACAGCTCCACTATTATTTCACCGGACTTGGATGGTGGTAGGCTTGGCATTGTTTTGGTCTGCTTTCTTGTGCATGGTTTTAGGGTGACGTGGCAGCCCTTTTATTTCTGAGAGTTCTACACCGAGCAGCAGCTTGTCAGGTTCGAAAGTAGAGTTCATACGTCGACCCTACTCTATACCGTAGAGGTATACCTAGTTGATTCGTGGATACGGCTGTTACACGCAGAAACAACATAATACACCTGTCCCAGTTACTATTTGTTCTGTTAACATAATAAGACAGCATCCGAACTATAGTTTGATGGACAAATTGAAGGCAACAATTTCCCTTAGGATGGAAAAGTGTCATTCTTCATTTATTAATTCACAATAGCTTGCATACCTGTATGAACAAGGGAGACGTGAAATTACTCACCTGATTGGGAAGGACAGCGCTGAATCGTAGGACTAAATGATTGACAATCGCACAGTCATATTAGCAAGTGATACCAGGACTAACTATCTAGAAATATGATCAATGATGGACAGGATATATTTGTTTTCTTAGGTACTTTGTGGAAGTGGTCCTGTGATATCTAGAACAACGATTTGAAACTGTTTTTAATCCTCTGGAAAACTCTGCAAAGGAATCACTTTCTTGGAGGTTATGCCCTCTGTGCGCAAGGCAAGCAATTCCGAACGTACTTCTCATCACTCTGTCTGCTTTTCCACCAAAATTGCGTAGCTGTTCTAGCGTCTGTGGCTCTAATGGTTCAAATGGCTCTGAGCACTATGGGACTCAACATCTGTGGTCATCAGTCCCCTAGAACTTAGAACTACTTAAACCTAGCTAACCTAAGGACATCACACACATCCATGCCTGAGCCAGGATTCGAACCTGCGACCGTAGCGGTCACGCGGTTCCAGACTGACGCGCTTAGAACCGCACGGCCACACCGGCCGGCTGTGGCTCTACATCCATTATTATTAGCATGTAAACTGTCATGAAACTGTACTATTATACACGACTGCAGTTTCTTAGGGACTACTGCCCTGTTCCCAAGGGGAGTCTCGCGGTATAAAATGCCATGAACTGTGACAAACTCGGGAAGGGAAACCCACTGGTCACATTCCACATTTCTTTCCTGTGATTCTCGCAACTCTTCTGTTAGCACACCTTTTGTCTGTACTACACTGACTTTCTACACTCATGCTCATAAATTAAGGATAATTGCAGAATGTGGTGCCACACAAAGTGGCACTACACAAAACTGGCGCTAATAGCATAGGCACATAGGGAACACACACGCGACACAGATCTGTAAGTCCACGGTAATGGTGATAAGTTGAGAAAACCATCCCGAAACACATGTGCTACAAAACGCCACTGTTTCCTGCGCATGTACCCCGACATCAAAAAATGGTTCAAATGGCTCTGAGCACTATGGCACTTAACTTCTGAAGTCATCAGTCCCCTAGAACTTAGCACTGCTTAAACCTAACCAACCTAAGGACATCACCCACATCCATGCCCGAGGCAGGATTCGAACCTGCGGCCGTAACAGTGCGCGGCTCCAGACTGTAGCGCCTAGAAACGCTCGGTCACTACGGCCGGCCCCCGACATCAATACGGGATATGATCACCATGCACACGTACACAGGCCGCACAACAGGTTGGTATACTCTGGATCAGGTGGTCGAGCAGCTGCTAGGGTATAGCCTCCCATTCTTGCACCAGTGCCTGTCAGAGCTCCTGAAGTGTCGTAGGGGTTTGAAGACGTGCAGCGATACGTCGACCGAGAGCATCCTAGACGTGCTCGATGGAGTTTGGGTCTGGAGAACAGGCAGGCCACTCCATTCGCCTGGTATCTTCTGTTTCAAGATACTCCTCCGCAGTTTGGCGGGGCCGTGCGTTATCATCCATCAGGAGGAAGATGGGACCCACTGCACCCCTGAGAAGGCGGACATACTGGTGCAAAATGACTTCGCAATACACCTGACCTGTTACAATTCCTCTGACAGACATGCAGGGGTGTGCGTACATCAATCATAATCCCACCCCACACCATCAAACCACGACCTCCATACAGGTCCCTTTCAAGGACATTAAGGGTTTGGTATCTGGTTCCTAGTGCACGCCAGATGAAAACACGGTGAGAATCACTGTTCAGACTATACCTGGACTCGTCCGTGAACATAACCTGGGACCACTGTTCCAATGACCGTGTTCTTGACACGAGGCTTTACTCGCTCTCCTGTGACCAGGGGTCAGTGGAATGCAACTTGCAGGTCTCCTGGCGAATAAACCGTGTCTGTTCAGTCGTCTGTAGACTGTGTGTCTGGAGACAATTGTTCCAGTGGCTGCGGTAAGTTCCCGGACAAGGCTACCTGCAGTACTCTGTGGCTGTCTGCGGGCACTGATGGTGAGATATCGGTCTTCTTATGGTGTTGTACACTGTGGACATCCCGTACTGTAGCGCCTGGACACGTTTCCTGTCTGCTGGAATCGTTGCCATAATCTTGAGATCACACTTTGTGGCACATGGAGGGTCCATGCTACGACCTGCTGTGTTAGACCAGCCTCCAGTCGCCTTAGTATTCTATCCCTCATAACGTCATCAATATGTGTTCTTTGAGCCATTTTCAACACACAATCACCATTAGCACGTCTGAAAACGTCTGCACACTTACTCGCTGCACCGTACTCTGACATGCACCAACACACCTCTGCGTATGTGGACTGCTGCCAGCACCACCGTGCGACGACCGCAGGTCAAATGCACTGCATAGTCATACGCCGAGGTGATTTAAACTCGCAAACCGCCCACCAGAGCATTGTTTCACCATGTATCAGCATTATCCTTAATTTATGAGCATGAGTGTAAGAGCATTTGCATTTTGGTGTAATCTACGTGGTTTGTGATGCACCTCGTAACCATATTCTGACAATTTTAAGGCCCAACGGATTAAACAACTGGGAGGTCCATTGAACTTAACATCCACAAAAGGGCAGCATGATCACCGAATACCGTGATTTTTTTACATACAAATAACGTTTGAAATAGCTTACTCTAAACACAAGAGCCAGCAATTCTTTCTCTGTTGTGCTGTAACTGGCGAGGCCCAAGAAACTTTGCAACTTATTAACATTAGTAGGTACTGGGAAAATCTCAACAGCTTCTGTTATGTGGTGGTCTGGCTTCACCCCAGCCGAAGTAATGATATGGCCCTGGTACTAAACGAAAGACTCTGCAAAAGAACATTCCTCTATATTCAAGCTTAAGGTGCACATTACGGTCTTCATAATACACATCTCAACGTCTCTAAACGTTCCTCAATAGTCCTAGAAAAGACGCTTATGTCTCTAGATAAAATAGACACATAATAGGCTTCAGTTCCCACAGTAACAAGTCAGCGAATCTTTGAAAGGTGACAGGTGCAACTCTAAGGCCAAATGGCATGAGCAAAATGTTATACAACCCTGTTGACACCAGGATTTTGGCCGATCTTGGGATGCAATCGGTATTTTGAGGTATCCAGTACGCATATCCAGGGTGATAAGATACCTACAGTTCCGTAATCTATCAAGTATTTCATCGATAAGGGGTACAGCTCTCACATTGAAGCATAGACGATAGGTGTTCTCCCACTTGATTTCTTTAGCACAACCAAGATTAGTGGAGCCCAAGGGTTAGCTAAATGTATTAAACATGCATTTAACTGTTGTTGGATAATGTCCTCCACAACTGATTGTAAATGATACATAATTCTGTATTGTTTCTGCGCTATTGACCTATTGGCCTAATATCTCCAGTTGGAATTTTGTGGTGCACACGGTCAGTTGGTGGCAAATATTGCGGTTTCTCGAACAAGTAAGCAAACCCTTCTAAAACAAGCTACAATAAATTTCTCTCAGACTCAGGTGCAGTAACTTCTCACGTAGCTGATTTCTGTGCAGTGGTACAATTGCACACAGTTTTCTCACAGGTAACTGCTTCTTCTTCTCAGACCTATACTGATTCCCGTACTGTAAGTCTTTTTCTTCTACATCCTCTCCACTTGCAAGCATTGTCCTAGTGGGTATCTCTATTTCGCTCTTCTCAGCGAGGTGGCGCAGTTTACAATCTGACGAAGCATATTCCTGCCGGCATTGTCACCTCCTCACCTACACTGCTAATGCGGAAACACAGTGGCTTCAGCGCTTGCTTGTTGCTGTGAGGAACAAACAAATCACTAATTTGTGCACCTGTAACAACTAAAACATTGACAGTCCTCCTATGAGTTTATACTTCTAATGCAGCTCTCGACTGTGTGGGAACCATAATTTGAATACTGGATTGCATGGTGTGAGTTATCCCAAGCTCTAACACCAGTTGTACAAGCTGGCCAAGGGTAGGATGGTCAGCATCTGTGGGCATGTGGATTGTGAGGACGGTTGAAGTAATCAAACAAAGCTTCCATTTCGAAACTGGACATTCCTCTAATTGTATTCCTAACAAGTAAGAGATGGATCAGTGTCCTGAAAGGCCATCAACAGAGTGCATGGACATGGCGTCCAAGAGAATATGAAAGGAGCTTCTGTTGTGGTCGAGAGCTGGCTGGCAAAAGAGACAGAGCCCTAGCCTTTACCCCAGTCCCCAATCTGCACCAGGCCTACACATGACCATTTCCAACCCCTTGATTAGTGGGCTGCTTCTACCGATGGTTGTTCTGGCCATGTTACCTCATGAGCGAATCTCAGGCATGTGAACATGGTGTGGGTTGATGCTGACATCCAGCTAGTATCTGGTACTAACCAGCCCAAGCGTCATCACAACTGACAAGAAAACTTTCAAGGACGAAAAAATTTTGTTTGAAATAAATGTATTTACCATACAGTCTGTTGGTCCACCTATAATAGCTGCATAAAACTGTGAGATCTGCTAATAACCTGGCATATGCTTTCCTTTCATGGTACAAAATACACTGTAGTGCAACGTGGCCGAGTGTAATGTGTAAGCCGCAGGCTTCACAAACTTGTCGGTCCTCACGTCTAGGAAGGAAGCAGTGTGTGAAGGTGTAACATAAGAACACTACATTTTGTTTATTGTAACTATAATGTATTCCTTTCAAAATAAAGGAAGAAGTGCAACTGAAAAGTAATGAATATACTCGTACTTAATTCCTCTGGAAAGAAATTGTTCAGAGCCAAGATACATCACACTCACCACAGAATGACCATGACGAACTTAAATTCACAGCTACTGTTGGCCAACATAAAACTTTTGTGTTCTCTGATTTTGTAGTGGTCAGGTTCAGACTTCTTGGTAGGGAGTAGATGAGCTTGGTGACGGTGGACCATGATAATATGAAGTATAATGCAACAAAATGTTTTGCATTATACGAAAATCATTGATAGGACTTTGTGACAAAAAATTTACAATGCAAGAATAGAGTTGTAAAGATTGCAAATCTGATTACACTGGCGTGAGGATGGATGATATGCAAATCAACACATCAACAAACCAATCGCTTCTCAACGTAATTAAAACTGGAACTGAGGCAAATTCTGTACATATAATTGCTAACAGGATCTCTATTGGGTTACTATAACATAAAGACTTAAATGCACCTGAATGCTGTTATTATATTTTGTAACAGGAAAAGTAACAAGAATATGCGTCCTAACATGAAGGCAGACATAGAAGAAAGACGATATTTGGTAGGTGCAGATGATGAAGAAATTGATGAAATGTATGATGAGATAAAAGGAATTATTCAGGTAGTGAAGGAAGACAAAAATTTAATAGTCATGGGTGACCGGAATTCGAGAGTAGGGAAAGGGAAAGAAGGAAACATACTAGGTGAATATGGATGGGGGGGTAAGAAATGAAAGAGGAAGCTGTCTGGTAGAACTTAATGATTGCTAACACTTGGTTCAAGAATCATAAAAAAAGGTTGTATACATCGAAGAATCCTGGAGATACTAGAAGGTATCAGATAGATTATATAATGGTAAGACAGAGATTTAGGAACCAGGTTTTAAATTGTAAGACATTTTCAGGAGCAGATGTGAACTCTGACCACAGTCTATTGGTTATGAACTGTAGATTAAAACGGAAGAAACTGCAAAAAAGTGGGAATTTAAGGAGATGAGACCTGGATAAACTGACTAAACCAGACGTTGTACAGAGTTTCAGGGAGAGCATAAGGGAACAATTGACAGGAATGGGGGAAGGAAATACAGTAGAAGAAGAATGGCTAGCTTTGAGGGATGAAGTAGTGAAGGCAGCAGAGGATCAAGTAGGTAAAAAGACGAGGGCTAGTAGAAATCCTTGGGTAACACAAGAAATATTGAATTTAATTGATGAATGGAGAAACTATAAAAATGCAGTAACTGAAGCAGGCAAAAAGGAATACAAACGTCTCAAATATGAGATCGACAGGAAGTGCAAAATGGCTAAGGAGGGATGGCTAGAGGACAAATGTAAGGATGTAGAGGCTTATCTCACTAGGGGTAAGATAGATACTGCCTACAGGGAAATTAAAGAGACTTTTGGAGAAAAGAGAACCACTTGTATGAATATCAAGAGCTCAGATGGAAACCCAGTTCTAAGCAAAGAAGGGAAAGCAGAAAGATGGGAGTATGTAGTGGGTCTATACAAGGGCGATGTACTTGAGGACAATATTATAGAAATGGAAGAGGATGTAGATGAAGATGAAATGGGAGATACGATACTGCATGAAGAGTTTGGCAGAACACTGAAAGACCTGAGTCGAACCAAGGCCCAGGGAGTAGACAACATTCCATTAGAACTACTGACAGCCTTGGGAGAGCCAGTCCTGACAAAACTCTACCATCTGGTGAGCAAGATGTATGAGACAGGCGAAATACCCTCAGACTTCAAGAAGAATATAATAATTCCAAACCCAAAGAAAGCGGGTGTTGACAGATTTGAAAATTACCGAACTATCAGTTTAATAAGTCACAGCCGCAAAATACTAACGCGAATTCTTTACAAACGAATGGAAAAACTAGTAGAAGCCGACCTCGGGGAAGATCAGTTTGGATTCCGTAGAAATGTTGGAGCACGTGAGGCAATACTGACCTTACGACTGATCTTAGAAGATAGATTAAGGAAAGGCAAACCTACCTTTCTAGCATTTGTAGATTTAGAGAAAGCTTTTGACAGTGTTGACTGGAATACTCTCTTTCAAATTCTAAAGGTGGCAGGGGTAAAAAAACAGGGAACGAAAGGCTATTTACAATTTGTACAGAAACCAGATGGCAGTTATAAGAGTCGAGGGGCATGTAAGGGAAGCAGTGGTTGGGAAGGGAGTGAGACAGGGTTGTAGCCTCTCTCCGATGTTATTCAATCTGTATATTGAGCAAGCAGTAATGGAAACAAAAGAAAAATTCGGAGTAGATGTCGGTACCGGTTTGAATTACCGCGATCGACGGTTTAACATCTGCGTGTGCTTGTAGGCTGAATAAGAGAAGTAGGCTTGTCTTAGCTAGATGGAATAATTTATTTACGAAACCCTGCGGTAGGAACCGACAATATTACACCTCAAACGGTAACTCGTGCGAATGCGTGAGTAAAGTTCAGTACGGTAAATTATTCCGTATCTGCCATGTAGGATTCACGCTTTCGCCACGGAGTATAACGTGGAACAGAAATCAACAATCAAAGAATAAAACACAGAACAAATGTTGCTTGTGTATAGCGTCTCTGGCGTCCAGCGGGAAAGTTTTGCACACACCCGAGAATGTCACGGCGCTAGACGATGACAGAAGACGCCATGTCAGCCCCCATGGTGGAAGCGGAGCGTCATTCCAAATAGCGTGCTGGAAAATTGACATGTCCGTATCTTGAGGTGCGTGGTGGTGGGTCAACGGCGGCCCCCGGCTACGTCTGTGTCGGCGGCCAAATTGACGGAGTGATCGCTGAGTGAGGTGGAAGTCGTGGTAGGTCAGGCGTCGTTGCTTCCGGAAAGACGTACGCCGGTTTCACGCGGTCAATGGGAAATGTGGCGTCTGTATTGGTGTTGTTAACAGTCTACATCTACATCTACATTTATACTCCGCAACCACCCAACGATGTGTGGCGGAGGGCACTTTACGTGCCACTGTCATTACCTCCCTTTCCTGTTCCAGTCGCGTATGGTTCGCGGGAAGAACGACTGCCGGAAAGCCTCCATGTGCGCTCGGATCTCTCTAATTTTACATTCGTGATCTCCTCGGGAGGTATAAGTAGGGGGAAGCAATATATTCGATACCTCATCCAGAAACGCACCCTCTCGAAACCTGGCGAGCAAGCTACACCGCGATGCACAGCGCCTCTCTTGCAGAGTCTCCCACTTGAGTTTGTTAAACATCTCCGTAACGCTATCACTCTTACCAAATAACCCTGTGACGAAACGCGCCGCTCTTCTTTGGATCTTCTCCATCTCCTCTGTCAACCCGACCTGGTATGGATCTCACACTGATGAGCAATACTCAAGTACAGGTCGAACAAGTGTTTTGTAAGCCACCTCCTTTGTTGATGGAATACGTTTCCTAAGAACTCTCTCAGTGAATCTCAACCTGGCACCCGCCTTACCAACAATTAATTTTATATGATCATTCCACTTCTTATCGTTCCGCACGCATACTCCCAGATATTTTACAGAAGTAACTGCTACCAGTGTTGGTTCCGCTATCATATAATCATACAATAAAGGATCCTTCTTTCTATGTATTCGCAATACATTACATTTGTCTGTTAAGGGTCAGTTGTCACTCCCTGCACCAAGTACCTATCCGCTGCAGATCTTCTTGCATTTCGCTGCAATTTTCTAATGCTGCAACGTCTCTGTATACTACAGCATCATCCGCGAAAATCTGCATGGAACTTCCGACACTATCATTTATATATATTGTGAAAAGCAATGGTCCCGTAACACTCCCCAGTGGCACGCCAGAGGTTACTTTAACGTCTGTAGACGTCTCTCCATTGAGAACAACATGCTGTGTTCTGTTTGCTAAAAACTCTTCAATCCAGCCACACAGCTGGTCTGTTATTCCGTAGGCTCTTACTTTGTTTATCAGGCGACAGTGCGGGAAACTGTATCGAACGCCTTCCGGAAGTCAAGGAAAATAGCATCTACCTGGGAGCCTGTATCTAATATTTTCTGGGTCTCATGTACAAATAAAGCGAGTTGGGTCTCACACGATCGCTGTTTCCGGAACCATGTTGATTCCTACATAGTAGATTCTGGGTTTCCAGAAATGACATGATACGCGAGCAAAAAACATGTTCTAAAATTCTACAGCAGATCGATGTCAGAGATATAGGTCTATAGTTTTGCGCATCTGCTCGACGACCTTTCTTGAAACCTGGGAGTACCTGTGCTCTTTTCCAATCATTAATCATTTGGAACCTTCCGTTCCTCTAGAGACTTGCGGTACACGGCTGTTAGAAGGGGGGCAAGTTCTTTCGCGTACTCTGTGTAGAATCGAATTGGTATCCCGTCAGGTCCAGTGGACTTTCCTCTATTGAGTGATTCCAGTTGCTTTTCTATTCCTTGGACACTTATTTCGATGTCAGCCATTTTTTCGTTTGTTCGAGGATTTAGAGAAGGAACTGCAGTGCGGTCTTCCTCTGTGAAACAGCTTTGGAAAAAGGTGTTTAGTATTTATTTCAGCTTTACGCGTGTCATCCTCTGTTTCAATGCCATCATCATCCCGGAATGTCTGGATATGCTGTTTCGAGCCACTTACTGATTTAACGTAAGACCAGAACTTCCTAGGATTTTCTGTCAAGTCGGTACATAGAATTTTACTTTCGAATTCAATGAACGCTTCACGCATAGCCCTCCTTACGCTAACTTTGACATCGTTTAGCTTCTGTTTGTCTGAGAGGTTTTGGCTGCGTTTAAACTTGGAGTGAAGCTCTCTTTGCTTTCGCAGTAGTTTCCTAACTTTGTTGTTGTACCACGGTGGGTTTTTCCCGTCCCTCACAGTTTTACTCGGCACGTACCTGTCTAAAACGCATTTTACGATTGCCTTGAACTTTTTCCATCAACACTCAACATTGTCAGTGTCGGAACAGAAATTTTCGTTTTGATCTGTTAGGTAGTCTGAAATCTGCCTTCTATTACTCTTGCTAAACAGATAAACCTTCCTCCCTTTTTTTATATTCCTATTAACTTCCATATTCAGGGATGCTGCAACGGCCTTATGATCACTGATTCCCTGTTCTGTACATACAGAGTCGAAAAGTTCGGGTCTGTTTGTTATCAGTAGGTCCAAGATGTTATCTCCACGAGTCGGTTCTCTGTTTAATTGTGAGATTACATCAAAGATAGTGTTTACATTTCACTTTTACCACAAAAACATGCAACAATGCATCACACCTGATATGCTGGGTTGGGTTTGGGGAGAATTTGACCACCGATTAGAAGTGTGCCACTTGATGAACATATATAACTTTTATAAACATTGTAAAAACAACTTTAGGATTTGCCCGTCACATACTCCCATTATTTATTATGTTCTTGGCCATTTATCTGTATCAGTTATTTGAAATTTTTCACACACTTAATAATTATCCTTTATTATGAGACAGAATTGCTGGATAGCTCTCACCTTCAAGTGGAGGAATGTTTAGTTGTTCTGAAAGACACATGAAAGTGCTGACATTATCCTAGCTTTTGGAACTGTTAGATTACTTCTCAGGTGGGAGAACGGGACAGGCTGAGGAAGGTTAAAAGGGAGGGGCATGTTACGTAGACCCCAGCATGAGAGGGACCAGCCCTCGCCCTCAAGTAAGATCTTGTTGTTCTGAAAGATAGGCTAGTGTCACCACTTTGAGACATGGTTTTTGGAACCACTAAACATTCCTCCTCCTGAAGATAAGTGATTACCTGCAGTTCTGTCTCATAATTAATTAACGTTCTTGGCTGAATTTTCTTCTGATACAGAAGATATGTCTGCTTGTGTCTGTATATGTGTGGATGGATATGTGTGTGTGTGCGAGTGTATACCCGTCCTTTTTTCCCCCCTAAGGTAAGTCTTTCCACTCCCGGGATTGGAATGACTCCTTACGCTCTCCCTTGAGGCTCACTTCCTTTCGTCTTTCCCTCTCCTTCCCTCTTTCCTGATGAGGCAACGGTTTGTTGCGAAAGCTTGAATTTTGTGTGTATGTTTGTGTTTGTTTGTGTGTCTGTCGACCTGCCAGCACTTTCATTTGGTAAGTCACATCATCTCTGTTTTTGGATATATGTTTCCTATATATATATATATATATATATATATATATATATATATATATATTTTCTCTCTCTCTCGCCTCTCCCCTCCCCTCCCCTCCCCTCCCCTCCCCTCCCCTCCCCTCTCCTTCTCCCCCCCATCTCCTTCCCTCCCTGTCTCATGGGAGGAGTGTTCCTCAAACCATTAGGCACAGTCCAGGAGTGGCGATCTGGTGTATTGTCTTGGCGACGGTACAGGTGATGTGTTTCTAATGTATTTGAACTTTCTATTGTTAATATTAGCTTCAAAGTTTGTGTTTGTTCCATTCTTTCTGCTCTTTTTCTGCAAGGATAAGAAAATGTTTTCTTTTTGCTGGTGGTGTAGTTGTCTATTATGTGTGAAGTACTGTCTGAAAGAAACGTATTTCAAAGTGGTACAAAGATTGGCAACTTGCTTTAAATGTTCAGAAGTGTAAAGTTGTGCAATTCATAAAATGAAAAAATGGTGTCTCCTATGATTATAATAGCAATGAGTCATAGTTGGAATCGGTCAACTCATACAACTACCTGGGTGTGACAATTTGTTAGGGTACTAAATGAAATGATCACATAGGCTCAGTTGTGGGTAAATTAGGTTGTTGTCTTGTTGTTGTTGTTATCTTCAGTCCTGAGACTGGTTTGATGCAGCTCTCCAAGCTACTGTATCCTGTGCAAGCTTCTTCATCTCCCAGTACTTACTTCAGGTGTCATGATTCAGTACGACCGGCTGGAATCTTGTTGTGCTCAGAACTCTTAGAACAAACATTTTCCCTTCCCCCTCCTTCTACACATAGTAGACAGAAGTCTGAGATGATTGTGACAGGGCCTTCAGACATAACTTTACGAGTATCATAAGTGTTTTCACTGCGTAAAATTGAAAAATAGGTATATTTTAACACGTTATAGTTCGAGAATAACGTTTTTGAAATGACTTGTCATCTATATACAGCTTTCTCAGTTCAGTTGTTTCCATAGACGTCATACTGTCACGCCAATATAATTTGCAAAATAAACAGAATAAGCAAGTTTTGGTTTTGTTTCACAAATAATGAAATGTGTAGTTTATCAGAGACTGTGTTGTTGGACTGGTTGAAAGTTGCAGTAGATGATGACCAGGTGCGATAGAGCCAATGATTTGGTTCAGACGACATCATCGGCTCAGATAGGACTCATCTAAATCATCAGGTACTCGACAGGAAATATCATCAGCCAGAAAAGTAGGCGCGGACTATGCGGCCAATCTTCTTTGTACTTCGAGGTTGCCCCATACATTACAGCATTTCCAGGTTACTTGGAACAGTTACTACTATGTAGAATATACCTACACATGTTATACTGAAAGACCTTTTTATTTTACATCAAATAACAACGTATATATTAGATGGATCCATGTTCAGCATGAGGGTACCTTCTTTAGTTTTCATTTATAAAGCGTCAAGTATGCTCCAATATACGGTATTTTAAGTTAGTGATGTTTGTGATGGACGACCTTATAGTGCCAAAACCACCTTTGCAATTAATGCCCAGAACATGTACATGTTTACTGGTTCCAGAAATTCTGAAAGAATATCTATTATTAGAAGCTGTGCAGCTGTATTATAAGTAATATAAGTAATGCAGATATCACAAACTGTTCACATTGTGAAGAGTCAACTCATCTGCGTTTTTCCTTTCCTTAACACAAATACGCTAATACTATAGGGGAATAATTCAATCCTATTATCTAGCAATTAGAAACAGTGACTCTTCTCGTTCAGTGCATAAGTTAAAGCAGCCAGCTCATTAATCATTACAGCACTTAGGCTTTGTGTTACAGTGTTCTGTCCAAGCAGCACATAAATTTACACTACAGCATTTTTGTTTTATTCTTCTTATGACTACTATTTACACATTTAATACATCAGAACCGTGGAGATAACATCTTGGACCTACTGATAACAAACAGACCCGAACTTTTCGACTCTGTAAGCGCAGAACAGGGAATCAGTGACCATAAGGCCATTGCAGCAGCCCTGAATATGGAAGTAAATAGGAATATAAAAAA
Organism: Schistocerca serialis cubense; assembly: GCF_023864345.2. Taxonomy (NCBI): domain Eukaryota; kingdom Metazoa; phylum Arthropoda; class Insecta; order Orthoptera; family Acrididae; genus Schistocerca; species Schistocerca serialis. Next base: position 304,415,573 of record NC_064645.1, on the reverse strand, counting down.
AGGGAGGAAGGTTTATCTGTTTAGCAAGAGTAATAGAAGGCAGATTTCAGACTACCTAACAGATCAAAACGAAAATTTCTGTTCCGACACTGACAATCTTGAGTGTTGATGGAAAAAGTTCAAGGCAATCGTAAAATGCGTTTTAGACAGGTACGTGCCGAGTAAAACTGTGAGGGACGGGAAAAACCCACCGTGCTTCAACAACAAAGTTAGGAAACTGCTGCGAAAGCAAAGAGAGCTTCACTGCAAGTTTAAACGCAGCCAAAACCTCTCAGACAAACAGAAGTTAAACGATGTCAAAGTTAACGTAAGGAGGGCTATGCGTGAAGCGTTCAGTGAATTCGAAAGTAAAATTCTATGTACCGACTTGACAGAAAATCCTAGGAAGTTCTGGTCTTACGTTAAATCAGTAAGTGGCTCGAAACAGCATATCCAGACATTCCGGGATGATGATGGCATTGAAACAGAGGATGACACGCGTAAAGCTGAAATAAATACTAAACACCTTTTTCCAAAGCTGTTTCACAGAGGAAGACCGCACTGCAGTTCCTTCTCTAAATCCTCGAACAAACGAAAAAATGGCTGACATCGAAATAAGTGTCCAAGGAATAGAAAAGCAACTGAAATCACTCAACAGAGGAAAGTCCACTGGACCTGACGGGATGCTAATTCGATTCTACACAGAGTACGCGAAAGAACTTGCCCCCCTTCTAACAGCCGTGTACCGCAAGTCTCTAGAGGAACGGAAGGTTCCAAATGATTGGAAAAGAGCACAGGTAGTCCCAGTCTTCAAGAAGAGTCGTCGAGCAGATGCGCAAAACTATAGACCTATATCTCTGACATCGATCTGTTGTAGAATTTTAGAACATGTTTTTTGCTCGAGTATCATGTCGTTTTTGGAAACCCAGAATCTACTATGTAGGAATCAACATGGATTCCGGAAACAGCGATCGTGTGAGACCCAACTCGCTTTATTTGTTCATGAGACCCAGAAAATATTAGATACAGGCTCCCAGGTAGATGCTATTTTCCTTGACTTCCGGAAGGCGTTAGATACAGTTCCGCACTGTCGCCTGATAAACAAAGTAAGAGCCTACGGAATATCAGACCAGCTGTGTGGCTGGATTGAAGAGTTCTTAGCAAACAAAACGCAGCATGTTGTTATCAATGGAAAGACGTCTACAGACGTTAAAGTAACCTCTGGCGTGCCACAGGGGAGTGTTACGGGACCATTGCTTTTCACAATATACAGAAATGACCTAGTAGATAGTGTCGGAAGTTCCATGCGGCTTTTCGCTGATGATGCTGTAGTATACAAAGAAGTTGCAGCATTAGAAAATTGTAGTGAAATGCAGGAAGATCTGCAGCGGATAGGCACTTGGTGCAGGGAGTGACAACTGACCCTTAACATAGACAAATGTAATGTATTGCGAATACATAGAAAGAAGGATCCTTTATTGTATGATTATATGATAGCGGAACCAACACTGGTAGCAGTTACTTCTGTAAAATATCTGGGAGTATGCGTGCGGAACGATTTAAAGTGGAATGATCATATAAAATTAATTGTTGGTAAGGCGGGTACCAGGTTGAGATTCATTGGGAGAGTCCTTAGAAAATGTACTCCATCAACAAAGGAGGTGGCTTACAAAACACTCGTTCGACCTATAATTGAGTATTGCTCATCAGTGTGGGATCCGTACCAGATCGGGTTGACGGAGGAGATAGAGAAGATCCAAAGAAGAGGGGCGCGTTTCGTCACAGGGTTATTTGGTAACCGTGATAGCTTTGCGGAGATGTTTAACAAACTCAAGTGGGAGACTCTGCAAGAGAGGCGCTGTGCATCGCGGTGTAGCTTGCTCGCCAGGTTTCGAGAGGGTGCGTTTCTGGATGAGGTATCGAATATATTGCTTCCTCCTACTTATACCTCCCGAGGAGATCACGAATGTAAAATTAGAGATATTAGAGCGCGCACGGAGGCTTTCAGACAGTCGTTCTTCCCGCGAACCATACGCGACTGGAACAGGAAAGGGAGGTAATGACAGTGGCACGTAAAGTGCCCTCCGCCACACACCGTTGGGTGGCTTGCGGAGTATAAATGTAGATGTAGATGTAGATAATATTTGAACACCCTAGGCAGTACAAGGCCTAGCAAGTAGTGCTTTCAATGTATGTAGTCAGCAGGTAGGAACTGTCTTCCTAGATACTATTAACTTAAACTAGCAGCCTTAACTTCCTAGTTTTCTTCCAGTTCATACAGATATCTTTGTCACATGTAGCACGAAGTTTTCCATGAACACCACTGGTGAATCCAGTCACATATTACAAATAATAATTATGTTAAACACAAAAATCACGTATGATATAAACAAGTCCATTCATTTATGAAAGTATTTATTTAAGTCCTGGTGGGAATACAGTCCTTTAATCTTATCGATTTTAGGATAAGTCAGGAGATAACTTCCCTCATCTGAAATCTTCACAATCTTATAACGTCCCATATACAGAAGTTGTCATATACAGTTTCTTTTGCAAAGATTTCGGACGAGTTTTCAACAGAATTTATTCTCCTACCTGGTGTCTTTTCATTTATCTGAATCGATTATCATAGTAAACTGTCCTCGGCCATGGCTGCTCGTTGAATGAGACTAAAACGTTTCTTACCGTTTCTTTCTAGGAGCACTCTTCTCTGCATAAATATGAAAGGGGATTTATCCACTCATTTGTCTCCTTTTCCTTACTTGTGAGTGCAACATTTAAATGGCGTATAAGGTACAACTGGCAGATATTATTGCAATAAAACGGGTATTATTGCAATAATACCTGTCAGCTGTACATTATACGTCATTTAGAGTGGATTCGCATTGTATAGAATACGTCCAGCATGTGTAAACAGTTGTCTTTTGTGTACCATGGTTGTAAGATGCACCAAGCAACTGTGAGAAATATATATATGGATATAGCATGTTGCACATGTTTTAAAATATTTTAGCGATGACGAACTTTTTATAATGTGTTATTTTTATCCACTTAACATCTAGTGCGTGAGATCAGCGTAAAATAGACATGTTTTACAATAAAAGATTTTAAGATCTGAAGATGATAACATAGGCTGTTGAAACCGGTTATCTTAAATTAAAAAAAAAAATATTTTATGCGATCTTGGCTGGTTTTTAACAAGTATCTGGTTAATGCTATACCCATGTAAAAATGTTCTCACTGTTTGACAACCGAAGTTTGAAGCGATATCTGATAGCAAGGCGGCTGGCTTGCCAACTATTTGTATGTAAATGTTTACTATTGTTTCAGTGTTTGATCCTCTTGCGGTAGACTTTGTAATATACAATTAAATGTACTTGGTGAAAATGTCATATAGTGCTTCTACATAATTCCACTTTTAGCCAATGGCAACGGTTCTGAGACATCAACTACGATGATTTGCAGTGGTTTTGTTGTTATTATAGGGTGTAACTCTGTGTGATATCATTTGTTTCTGAGCTTTGCTTTTTGATATATAAGGCGTGTTTTAAGAGCTGATATATGTGTCATCTCTTCCTAGGAAAATAGCAATGTAAGCTTATATTGCTGATATACATAGATGCATCACAGTGACCCCACACATTATGTATGTACCACATTAAGGAAACCTTGCATGCATTTGGAATACAGACGCACCATATGTCAGATCGTGTTTTTCGGCTATAAAATAGAACATTATTCTGTAATTTGTAATATTTTAGCTTATCTATAGGATTTAGTTTAAATAGTGTCTTAAGCTTGTACTAACGTTGGTCAGCATTCTGTAGATCTGCCATGTTTCCGCGCATGTCTAGGTAATATTAGTGGTAATTGCCATGCTTCATGAATAAAAAGTGATAGTCATTGGGTTCATATTCATAACGTCTATGTTTTCCTTTGGTAGTCATGACAGAGCATTTGCCATGATATTATCTTTTCCTGAAATGTGATTGAACTCAAAACTGTAGTCTTGTAAAAACAGACCAAAGGATCTTATATGATTCCTGTAGATGAATTTATGCGCCCCAGAATTTTAATTTTGTCCCTCACAAATTTCGAGTTTTTCAGGTTTGCGGTCACCCCAGCTCCAAAACATTTCTGTAGTGTGTTCTGTAGAAAATTTACTTATTCTTCCAGGTATGGGTGGCTATTAATATATCGACACATAATTGTATTCTGTCGAGTAGTTCAGGTCCTAATACAGCATCTAAGGCAGTTATGAACACACCTGAACTCACATTTAAACCAAATGGTAGTGCACAAAATTGGTAACTTTTTCCACCAAAGATAAAGGCAGTATACTTTCCACATTCCTTAGGGAGACTTACCTGCCAGTGTGAACTTCTTAAATCTATGTTAGTAAGATATTCAACTCCTTGGAACTTCTGTAACAATTCATCCAAATTTTCAGGTCGGGTTTTTACAGTAATAAGGATTGTATTAATGGCTCATGTGTCCAAAAATAGATGACTACTCCCATTATGTTTTGCTACAACTAATAGTGGGTTACAGTAGGGCGATATGGAAGGTCAATTATTCTCCATTCAAGCATTTGTTTTATATCATTAGAGACTGCTACCCTCTTGGCTGAGGGGATGGAATACATGTTATGAAAAGAGATCTCGTCAAGATGAACTTCCATTTCATATTGGTATGTGTTGATAGCACCATGCTTGTTTACAAATATATGATGTACTTTAACAATAAATTTCTTAATTTTGCTTTTTGTAATGTAACGATAGTGGACTAAACAATCTCACCTTTCACTAGATTTTCATATTTTCAACCTGACTACAGTGTGAGAGTGTGCTAATGGCGTAGGGTGTTTGTGTTAATCAATATTACCCATAAAGCCTGACAGTATGTACCATGTTCTAATTTTGTTTTTATTAAATCTACTACAATCTTTTGGTTATCAGTGTTTAAAAAACATGTATTTGACAAGATGTCAATCATCACATCCTTCTCTCGCAGAAAAACAGTGCCAAGGATGCATTCTACTACCAATCCATTTGGAATTAGGAATGGTCACTTTATCACTTCATTTCCTATTTTATCCTCCACCTGAGGCTGCAACTTGACACCACATGATTTAACACCAATAGGACTGATGATTCTACTGTTTTCTACAGTGCATATGGATACTTTACTGACCTCAAGAATTTTATTGAACAAATTTACGATATAATGCTAACTGTAGCACCTGTATCTAATACAACCATAGTCTGTTTTTTTTTCTCACTACTGCATATGTTGTGTCTTGTACACTCTACTCATTCTGAACACTCCATTTAAAATAGTCTGTAGTTAGTTCCTGCCTGATGCTCGCTTCATCATTGTATTGTAATAAGGTTACTGTACTGTCTTTGTTGCCTCTGTCCCATCCCTTGGTCAACATTCGAGGGTGCAATGAGGCTGGATTTAGATCGTTGACCACTTATTAGCAAGTCATAGCTCTTCAGCCATTTCACTGATGTTTAATGTAGGGTACTCAGTCTACTATTCACCTTCAATGGTGTGGTTATTTCTGCACATCTGTGTGCTATATAACCACTCTTGCATATGACTCATGCATTGTTACTTCATTGTGCTGTATGGTCAACAGAATGACATTATGCTCCATTCCCTGTGAGATCACTCTACTACATTGGTGCTTTGGTCATCCAGCTTGGATCGTGTGTGGCAGTTAACTTGCCGGTATGCCTATGCTACCTCCAATACTGGCTGTTCTTCCTTGTTGGCATTATAATCTAGATACTGTATACTAGCCTGACTTGGCTTCAGCTCTGCATTCTGGCTAGGAAAAACTTTAAGAATGTTCGTCATCTATCCTGAATGTCATTCTGGGGCACATCATCCTCCATTCCTTTACAAAATTCGCCTCAAATTTTTTATTCAGTATGTTCCTGGAAAAATCTCATCATACGTCTTATATCAACATTTATACACTATATATTTCAGATATCTTTCTACTCCTATAGAGCTGAACCGCAAGGCTCATATTTAAATCTTTAATATCGTAACACTATGTTTCACGTTCAGTCCATTGAGTTTATCTTCTACAACCCATATATTGCCTTGTATTCATCTCTTACACGCTAGTACAATTTCTCATAAATTCACAATTTCGTCCACTAGTTTAACACATAATTTATTATCTTAAGTCTCGCTTATTAACTATGATTTCTATTAACAAACCACTCAGCAGATGTCTGGTGTACAGGTAATTCAGAGGGATGCACAAATCTTCGTTTAAAACAAAAGTAGATGATACAAACCGCAATCAGAACTATTGCTACACTGGAAGCCTTAACAGTTATGGTCGTAATATAGTGATGCTGTTGGAAGTGATATTGTCACACCTCTTGAAGCATTTACTCCACTGTGATTCGTCCTTTTTGTGATGCTAGTAATTTATGTGGTGAGTGTAGGACAGGGTTCATGGAATTATTCAGGAAAGTGAGGCTAGTTGTAATGGTGACCATAGCAGGGATGCAGAACATAGTGTCTGTTACATCAGAAGTCATACCATTTATAATTTCCACTGTCTTGTAATCCATTCTTGTTATCCCGTCCAGTTTCCTTTTTCGTAACAATTTACTATCACTGCTCCCAGTGAAAAACTGAGTAGACCCAGTATGTGCCCACTCTTCAAAAATGAGACTGAGGGGATAACATTCCCTTCGACATGCAGTTGCTTCTCCTTTTCCCCAAAAAAATTGCACCTCACAAGAGTGTGCATCAGTCTGAACCATTCTAGTTTGGCAGACTTTATACTTTTCCTTTAACATCTCCATAAGTCTTCCAACAACATCAGGATGTAAGTTTCCCTTTGCTCCAAAATTACTGGTACCTCTCCGGTTTGCAACTGTATTCATTTTCGTGTAGTTTTCCACATCACTGGATGGGGTGTACTATAAAACACTGGTATTGTGTGTTCATCCTGTTGTTGGGAACTGAATTAACACATGTAATCCTGCTCCATCAGTACTCATTTCAACAGCTTCCGTTGGCTGGTTCCACTATGTGCTATAACTTCTTTTGTCCCCTGCGTAGTCTGGTTAGTAATGGGAGTGGTGGCAACAACATAGAACTCAGTTGCCAGTGCATGATATGATAGACTGTTTTTTGCAATGTAGTTACTTCCATCCTTGCGTCATTCAGACTGTCAGTCAGTGTTTGTAACAATCTAGCTACAGCCATTCTTCCATGTAGTGCTTTCAGACGATTTTGTGCTCTTTGCAAATTGGTGTTAATGGTTTGCACTGTGCAACATCACATCTTTAATTTTCCTTCTGTGAGATGTGAAAAGTTGACATTGCAACAAATGAAATTCCTGATACATCGTGAAATTTCTAACAGTGTAGTGAGTACACGGTAACGACCAAGTTCTGTAAACTTTAACCAAAAAATGCAACATAACGGACATTCTATGATTTGTGACTGCGAGAGAGAAGTTAATTAAATATACTGTTGAAAGTCAGCCATCTTGTGAATTTTCGAATTCTAAAAGTTGATCAATTGATAATTCCTGCTGTCTAAGCAAAATGTAAGAAAATACATCATTATTTAATTTGAAAAGGTAACTGCATTTTATTTCAAGTGATAGGGTGTATATGAATCACAACAGGTTGCACATCGGAATAGAGTTGCGCATGGATGGACTTTGATAGCAAATCCTCGATCCTGCACATGGTCAGAACTTTTCTGGGAGAATTTTTATTCGTCGTAAAAGAGTTTCCCTCCTATTTGAGCTTTTCGTCGGATGGATAATACTACCAGATTCCAAACTAGAGTGGTGTCATTGGATGTTCTGTGAAAAATTTAGCAGGGAGACGTTGGGCAGCAGATGACTAATTCCCATAAGCTTCAGAAGGCAAATACCAGAAGGATGTGCCACTTAATAAACACACCGGTAATTACACAAACATTACATAAATACTTAGGACGTTATGAACCAAAAACAATCATCCGATTTGGCACGTATATATTTTTGAAACTAATAAAAATATACAACGATTTTTTTTTTTGATGAAAGAGAAACTCAATTTTTTTTCATACCTTTTCATAGGTGTTCAACATGCCACCTTGAGATGTATGGCATATGTCAATGCGGTATCCAAATTGTTCCCACTCTGCAGCGAGCATGTCTTGAGTTACAGCTTCCTCAGCTGCTGATATGCGAAGTCTCAGTTCATTCACTGTTGCTGGTAACGGAAGCACATAAACAGTCTTTTATAAACACCCACATGAAATGATCACATACTGTCAGGTCCAGTGACCTTGGAGGCCAATAGTGGAAGGCTGAATCATTTGGTCCAGACTTTTCGTAGAGTAAAGGGCAAGTAGAAATATTAGACTGAAGCTGTTTACACCTCATACAAGTGAAAAGAAACAGCGACCGTGGTGACTTAATAATACACTTTATCAGCTGTTTTCCAGGCGCCATATTTAACTGGACTAGCATACCCCCTTCAGATCTTAACATGACACCGAGAAATGTTTTCCGAAATTCGGTTTTCGTATTTCAGAAGATGTGTCGCATGTAAAAATGGTCCAAATGGCTCTGAGCACTATGGGGCTTAACATCTGAAGCCATCAGTCCCTAGAGTTAGGACTATTTAAACCTAACTAACCTAAGGACATCGCACAGATCCATGCCCGAGGCAGGATTCGAACTTGTGACCGTAGCAGCAGCGCGGTTCCGGACTGAAGCGCCTAGAACCCCTCGGTCACAGCGGCCGGCTGTGTCACATGGAAACTTAGTGACTGTAATTGTACAGCGAAGCGCTATTACGTTGTGAATGTGAGCAGATGATTAATTCACTAGTAACAGTCACCGTATTTATTTTTAAATGCATTATGCAATGTGAGGGACGATCACAAATGTTTACTAAATGTTTTGAATGTCATTTTTCTTCCGCTCATTGCATTGTATTACAACAACCTTCATTTAATTTTATGCTCCCTGCTACAAGTACGTACCTCCTCAGACGCTGCTAAACTTTAAAACGTGATACAAATGGAAATTGTAATATTATTGGTATTTCCGTCCTACGAAAGCTTTGAGTCTTCTTTGAAAGACATTTGTTTTGTATAATCTACGTAACTGTAAAGATGCGCATCTAGCGCGGACGCTAATACATCGATTGCGCAGTCAAAGAAACATTTTAACAGAAGCTGAACTGTCGTTCCGCTTCGATCTAAATAAAAGATGACGGTAGAAAACGTTTGTAGATCTTCAGATTTTAATGTACTTCTGCTTGTGGTGTGAAAGCGTGGAGAAGGTCGACTTTAAGCTAAAAAAGTGAGCGGTCTTGCCAGCGTGCAGACAACATTATTAATTAATAACATTAAAGTAATTTATGTTCGAGACTGTAATTCAGCAAGTTATTGTTATCGGAGGTGTTGAACAGTGCAAGAATTATCTTCAACGAAAGGAGAAAAGTAGTGACTATAATTTGTGACAAAAACGTAAACCAAGGAGACAGCACAGGACAGGCTGAAATCTGATCGCACCATACTGTTAGAAAAGTAATTATGTGAGTTGTACTGTTTATAAATAAGCCCTAATTTGGTAGTGAGAATTGTTTGAATATATTTAGTGTTTACCAGACTTCTTATTCTGTTCTTTTTCCTTTATACTTTTTTATCCTCCATGCCATATTATTTTTGTAAATGTCAAACAGCCTTTACTACAGCAGAGAATACTGCGGCATCCTGGTCGTAGACAGAAGGCCGCCCCTTATCTTCTATACAACTCATAGCAGCCCCATTTATGAATGATTTCATTTGCAAATGCATTTTTTCTTACTGTTCATTGTTAAAGGTCCCTTAGGTAATTTAAAAATCATACTGATTACGTAAAGAAATCCGGGTTGTTCTTTTCCAAATAATAGAAGTCTTTGCGTAATCAGAAACTAGCCTCCTTCTGACAACGATCAGGAGCCGACCAGAAGACGGACGTCTTCGACCGCTTTCGTGTGTCCTGTGGCAAAGCTGTGCCAAACTGGGAACACGACATTCTAGTATGAAATACCGATCTAAATTGAAAGAATTGAAATATATTTAATAGTGATAATAATTTTTTTTTATCATACTAGATCTGGCGCCCGAACAGGGACCTGAAAAAAAAAATTTTAATCTGTTCTGTTATTGTTTCATGACATCATCCGGTGGACATCGGGAAGCCGTAAAGGAAGTACTGAACGAAATCGAGGAAGTATAAAAAAACAAAGAGAAAAATTCGAAAAATAACAGCAGTGCGCAAAACGACTGATGTAAGTACGGTTTTCATTACGCATAAAATCTCGCGTCTTGTATAATATAACTGATTTCCGGAATTTCTTTCCTTACTGCTTCATTTTATCCTATCGCTGTTATTTCCTTGCAGAGTTGCTTATTTACGTAGTTAGAATTCATTTCTGATCATCTCTTCATGCAAAGTTTATTTGTTAGTATTATGAGCATCTTCATTGTTGCTACGGTTAAGAACACAAGATGGATGCCATAATAGCAGGATTCAGTGTCTAGTAGGTGTTTGTCACTTATTTTCAAAGTTAGGTGCCATCTTGTCTTCTACCCGGTATAGCTCTGCAATTGTCACCTACCGCGGTGTGACGTTTGACTATCAGCGCGCGCATCTGAGAGTTGACGATCGGCGTACCGCGAAATATTTCTTTGAGCAGTTACGTCACAAACTTGAAAATAAACATGGCAGATGACAAAGGAAAGCCGACAAACAGTCTGGATGACGGTGATGACACAGTTGTCAAGTCATACCCACTACGTTCGCGAACGGGAACAGGCAGACCCGAATCGCGAATGGAGACAACGGTAGACGATGATGGTGTGCGTGACGTATCGTCACAGCAATCATCGTCACAGCAAGCGGGAGAAAATTCGATGGTTGAAATGATGAGAATTTTTTTCCAAGATAGAGAACAGGAGAAACGGGAAAGGGAAGTTTATAAATTACAAAAACAACGAGATAGACAAGAAAGGGAACAAAAAGAAAGGGAAAAGGAACGGCAGACAGAGCGAAAATGGTTTGACCTGAATACCATGATTGGTACAATGAAAAATAGGTTAGATAATATTGATGCCAACTTAGAGGCAAGAATTAGGACAGTCACGGTGGAATATATCTCGGAATTAAGTACGAAAGTTAATGAAAGGATAGAAGGTATTCTGCAGAAGGTAGATGCATGTGAGAGCACAGTAGGTAACGTGCACAAAGACATCAAAGTACAAATCGAAAGTTGCCAGGCAGTTACAACAGAAGTTTCAAAAAAGTCCGCTGAGGTCGGAGCTAAAGTAAACAAGCTTGCAGACAATGTCGTCACTCTGCAAGGCCAGGTCAATGACCTGACACAGGCGCTATCCGAAATAAACATTGAAAAGAGGGTGAATGATGCTGCAGCCAACGTACGTTCCACGATAGGAAAAGAATTTGTAGAATGGGTCGAGACTAAGGAACAGTACATAGCAAACAAGGTTCAACACGACTTAAAAGAAGCCGTTAAGTCAGCCACAGTTGAAGTTTTAGCTGCTCCAGGTACATTAGGAGATACGATTCTCACTGAATTAGGAGAGATTCGTAGAGTTTTTCACCGAGATCTTCCCGAGTGGAAACGACACCTCACTGAGGAAATCGAGCAGTTGAAACGACAAGTCAATGATTTTCCTAATGACAATAGAAGTGAGCATTCACACTTGCTTTCTTCAGAACATGAATACAATAATAATCCCGTGTCTCGTGTAGAATTCTCTCCACTTGTACATGGACACAGTAGTAAGAATCCTTTAGTACGCAACCAGAATGATCAAGTAACTCTTGTCGAGCTCATGAAAGAAGAAAGCGTTCTCAAGCACCGCGTATTCCAGCCTTTTCTGCCAGAGAAACGCAACATCCACCCAATGGTTTTTCTGAAGTCATTTAATGGTGTTTTTCCTGAGAGCTGGGATGACAAGCAACGTATGCGCTTTATAGTAGGTTACATTCAAGGAGAGGGTTCTGTCTGGGGAACAGAAGTAATTGACAGATGTAATAATTACCCTGACTTCGAAAAGCAATTTCTGAACAAATTCTGGAGTTCAGGCATACAACAACGCCTTAGAAAGGAGGTATATAATGCTGAACCATTTAATACGAGAAGTGCTGGTCTCCGTAGGTACTTCGAGAAATACCTGCGAAAAATACAATATTGGGACACGCCCATTTCCCCGAAGGACGTAATTATGATTCTTAAGTCAAAGCTACCGGTATCAATCAGGGAGAAGTTAGTAAATGTCAGTGACGACGACACGGAGGCTTTTCTGTCAGTACTTGACAACCTTGACATGATTCAAGAAGACGTGCGTGCTAGTGCGCGGAGTAATTGTAATCTTGGCCCGCACACTACACAGCCGCACGGTGTAGGCGCAGACTCAGGTATGTCATACCAACCCAACAACAGTAAAGGACACGACGTTCCGTGCGATAATAACAACTACTATTGCCGTAACGGGAAGCAGAAACATAAATTCCAGGATCAAAATAGGTACCACCCCATATACCAGACAACACAACAGCAATACGGTAATTCACCAGTTAATTACAATGATCGCTATAATAATAATTTCAATGGAAAAGGACGTTGGCTTAACACCAACAGTCAGCAGCAGTATGGTAACCAGCCTACATTCCAGCACCGTTCTCAAGGGAGAAATCCTCCAGATCCTTCCAAGCAATACAAACAACAGTATGTTCCAAACTTTAGGAATAGTCCTCCGCCTTTTACCAACTATCAAAGTCACAATCATGAACCTCAAAATTCTCGCATCTATTATGCCCGAGCAAACCCGCCAACACACACCATCTCGACTGAAATTCCGGCAAATAGCTCGCAACTTAGGTGGAATACGGAAGCAAACCTCGTACCGAGCGTACCGCCCGGTACTTCAAAAGTAATTGTGAGCGAAATTCAATCTAATGAACATGCGGAAAACTAAAAGCAGCTTCTTTTTCTTGCCTCCTTGGGGAAGCTGCGGAACATGTTGGGGGCGATTTCATTAGGGGGCAAATCAACCTTATACGATATGACAATGACTCTGACTTACGAGATGACTTGCTGAAGGAGAATGACGTTTTGAATGGTGAGGATTTATGGGAAAACCAGGTTCAGGCATCCACTATGATTCATATTCATGATGTACCACTTGTCGCTATAATAGATACTGGTGCCAATATCAATGTTTTGTCTTTATGTGTATATAAGAAAGTGTGTTCTGTAGCAAAAGTTCTGTCATTGCCAGTACAAGGGTGTACCGTCTCCGGAGCTGTAGGCTCTCTAGTTCAAAAGGTGACGCTACAAATTCATGTACCAGTGAGATTTGCATCAGACACCATACCATGTACTTTTCTAGTTGTGAAAAATCTGTCAGTACCTTGCCTCCTAGGAATGGAGTTTCTACGTAAGAATCGTGTCATCATAGATTTGCATGAAGGTACATGTACTTTCAGATGCAGTGATAAGAGTATAGTGATTCGACTTATGAGGACCAAAGTTAAGTTGTCCAGCCAAGAACATAAAGTAAAGCTCCGCAAGCTCACATCTCGGCAACAATATTTCAATTATTTAGACGAGTCAATAGATGCAGCCGAAGACTTTGACTTATTACCGACACATGAAGAATTACTGACGAAGGTTAATGAATCTGAAGGATTAGGTGACCGACAAAGAAAGGAACTATACGATCTGTTGACACAATTTACCAAAGTGTTTTCTAAGAAACCGGGAATCATAGCCAACTATGTATTCGACATGAAGGTTAAGCCCCACAGCACCTACTGTAAAACCACCTATGCAGTTCCGCATTCCCGCAAGGAAGCAGTACGACAGGAAATCCGCAAAATGTTAAACTGGAAAATAATTGAGCCCTCTGACTCTCCATATTCGAGCCCATTATTGTCTATATTTAAACAGGACGGAAGTGTTAGGCTTGTTCTAGACGCTAGGAACATCAACAAAATTATTGTTCCTGTGTGTACCCGACCGGAAGCATTGGAGGAGCAACTGCAAAGGTTTTATGGTATCAAATTTCTAACCTCCATCGACCTTCGAAGTAGCTATTGGCAGGTGAAGTTGTCGCCTTCTTCAAGGAAGTACACGGCCTTTATCTTTGCGGGTCGGTCATATCAATTTCGTGTCGTACCCTTTGGCTTGAATATTAGTTCAGGTGTCTTTATTGCCGCACTTGACCATGTCTTAGGTCATAATTTACTGGACAAAATAACTGTCTACGTCGATGATATCTTAGTAGCCTCGACTTCATGGGAGGAACATCTTGACTTGATTCGGAAAATCTTCGTAAGGTTTGCTAACTTTGGCGTTACTGCCAATTTACAGAAATCAAAGTTTGTAAAAAAGGAAGTAAAATTCCTTGGTCATATTATCTCTTCTGAGGGAATCTCTCCCGATCCTAACAAACTGTCTGCAATAAGGAACTTCCCTGTGCCTTGCACCAAAAGACAATTAAAAGGGTTTCTAGGGTTAACGTCTTTCTTTCGTCGCTTTATACCAAATCAATCCATGAACAGTCCAGTGTTGCACAATCTATTAAAGAAAAACGTTCATTGGGTATGGACCTCTGAATGTCAGCAAGCCTTTGACAAAATCAAACAAGCTCTTCTGAATAGCAATATCCTCAGTCATCCGGATATGAACTCCGAATTCTGCATTTCTTGTGACGCCTCATTTCAAGGTTTGGGCGCTTGTTTGTTCCAGCTAAAGAAAACTAGAGATAAAGAAGAGATTAGGATAGTTAGTTTTGCCAGTCGTGTGCTGACGGAGTGCGAAAGATCGTATTCTGTTACAGAGTTAGAAGGATTGGCAGTTGTGTGGGCGTTCCGCCGTTTTAATTATTACGTTTATGGCCATCCGATCAAAGTGTATTCCGACCATCAAGCTCTTAGCTTTCTCCTTTCGTGTAAGCTCTATCATCCGAGGCTTACTCGCTGGTGCCTATTTCTACAGGAGTACAATTTCGAAATTGTTTACGTGAAAGGCAAGAACAACATCGTTGCAGATGCACTGTCACGCATGCCGGAAGGTATGCCGGAGCCTACGGAACTTGTAGAACAGATTTCCAATCACAAGATACTCCTTATGAAAGATCCCTTGAATCGTAGTTATTTTCTACGTCTTTGCCGACAGATGGGTACTCTGCAAGAAAGTGACCGAAAATGGAAGAGAGTCAAACAGCTTCTACAAGACAACCCCAATCATCGTTTGTCGAAATTTTATAAATCACACAATGGTGTTTTATTTCATCGTACATCTATGTTGACGGAGCAATGGTGTGTTTGTATTCCTGAGGAGTACGTTGAATATCTCATATGGTACACTCACCTATCCTGGGGACATTATGGCCCCGAGAAGTGTAAAAGAAAGATTTCTGCCTATTGCTACGTACCCAATCTGCATAAGAGAATTCACAAACTGCTAAGCACTTGTGTAATCTGTCAGAAGGCAAAGCCCTTCAATCTTTCGAATGTCATGCCTTTGAATCCCATCTACACTGAGCGTCCTAACCAAATAGTCAGTCTCGACTATGCAGGTCCACTTCCTAGAGGAAGAGGAGGTGCTAAGTACCTTGCTGTTTTGCTAGACCTCTTCACTAAGCACGTGCGTTTATACGCGATGAAGTCTTCCAGTGCAAAATCTTTAATAAGACGAATAGAAAAGGATTATTTTCCTCGTTTTGGTAAGCCGGAAACCATGTTGTCTGATAATGCTTCAAACTTCGTTGGAAAAGAGTGGAGACAGTTTCTTGCCAATAATGGTATTAGACAGATTCTAATCTCAAGATTTAGACCGCAAAGTAACCCGACAGAACGAGTCTTCAAAGAATTTAATCGTTTTATTCGCACCTATGTACCGAACCAGCAAACACGGTGGGTCGATTTCGTTACTCCATTTGAAGAGATTGTAAATAATCTTCCGCACACTTCGACCGGTTTCACACCTTCAGAATTAATCTCAAGGCAAAGGGAAAGCAATGAATGGACTGATCCCATTCCCAAGATAGAAGGTCCAGAAGTCAACCTAGATAATAAGTTAAGACAAGCCCTGATCTCTCTCACAACTCATGCCAATTTAAGAAAAAAGGCATTTGACAAGCATGTCAATAAAGTTCTGTCGTATCGCCTGAACGAGCGTGTTCTTCTGAGGACACACTTCAAACCATCTCTCATCTTACGTAAAAATCGTAAGTGGCAACACTTATACGAAGGACCGTTTGTTATAGTCAGGAAGCCACATATTGGTTGTTACGTGTTGGCAGATTCAGTTAGTGGACGAATAAAAGGACTTTACCACCATGTAGACCTGAAGAAGTACCATGAAAAACATTAAAAAAAATATCATTTATTATGTTAAGCTGCAACTTGAAACAAGAGTGTGATCTGTTTAGAAAGTAAGTGAATCAACAGCATGTACATGTATTCTGCAGGTGACGTAATCATTTGAGTGAAGTGGTCATGAAGTAATGATGGAGCTTGAAAGATATGAAGTGATTGAAGAAGGTACTCTACGTATTTGGAAAATAAGATTTGCTTTAGTTTTAAGGTAGTTTTAAGTCTCTTGAGCACGAGAAGACTGCAGTCGTTGGATTGAGTAAGGGATGTGCCAAAGTGCCACCTGCTGCTTTAGTTTTAAGTTATGGCAAATCTACTTTTTACCAAGTAGAAAAGGTTTTCTTTAAATCCCTCATTCAGACCAGAATGTCCGTATATGTGAAGTATTAACCTAAGTTAAGCCTTCAAAGGATTGATATTTTAAGTCGCTAGAACCATGTACGATGCAAAACTGATACATTGTAATCTGTAGATTACACCGAGTATAAGCAGCAACATATAGTTAATGTACAAAGAAATGAATAATGGTACTCGCAACTGGAGAGCAACCTTAATTTATTTGTTACTATGAGTCAACCAGTTAAGAAATTTGCATTTATAATAAGAATTAGGTCCTGTATTGGAGAAACTTAGAGAGACTATTCCTATGTCACGAGTATTATACAGAAACCTTCGATATTAAGACACCTAGTTGAGGACTGAGATAATCTGCTTATATTCTTCTGCTATGTCCGCATGCCGTAATGTTGAGATATATTTGAAGATGCTTTGGAAACGGATTTGTGCGAAATTTTAATACTGAAGTCAAGTTATGCCACGTGGATGACATTAAAAACGGTGGAGCCGAAGAATGAATTTGCTCAACTGATTATTTCACCTATTATCTATCTTCGTATCTTTCATTTCCTTGCACTATCCTATTGTAGTTTTCTTCTTTAGCGTTCTTACCTTTCTACCCTACCCGGTAGGGGAAGAAATTTGGAAATTGGTTCAAAAGACTTGACGTGTGTATATTGTTTGTATTGACGATCGTGGCTCGTTGGTTAATGCGTATCTGCGGTTACTTATCGGAACGTGATGTAAATCTGATTTGCTGTGAGCAAAAGCATCCCAGGAAATAGGAATAATTTTCCCGATTTCTGCTAGATGAAGTTTTGAACGTGAACTGTTCGGCACGCCAAAGTGGGTATATTTACTGATTATTGATGTAACCGAATAAATGAAAAAAAGGGGGCTGTTATAGAACAATAAGAAAAGGAAAAGAATCAGATTTAAAATATATATAAAATCTAACGTGCTTCAGAAGCACCATTCAGAATAGCAAACACGTTTTTCGTTAGGTCTTGGACAGTAATTAAAAAAAAACTATGTATATTTTGTAAATGATCCTTTCATGATAAGTAATTTTAGCATTACCTGTGCTACTCTGTGGTATAGAGAGACCTATATGGACACGTATGGATTGCTGCGTGTGACTCTGTGACAAAATGATGGACACGTGTGTAAAATAGTAATTTGACACATGTATGGGCACGAGAAACTAGTTATCTCTTGTGTGAATCAGAACTGTAATAAACTTATGGACACGAGTGATGTGCCGCGTGTGAAGTAGCATTACAAGTATTCTCACGTTGCAACGACGATACAGTGACTATCAGTCAAAGGATAGACAAGCTATTGTACTTACTGCAATAGGAGACAGTAGTCATTTTCATCGATGACTGTTCTTCGTCGCTGGTGCAGTCAATTTACCGTCCAGGTTGACCATGTCGCCTTGACGAGCTGCTCCAGTGACTGCTCGCCGGCCCGTACTCAACAATAAGCATTCCTCTCCATAACGGGCGCGAGCGTGCTCGAGATTTGAGATGAAAATGGACATAAAAATAATAAAACGTTGATAAACTACGCACGATTTTACTATATTTACATTAAAAGGACACTAATGATGACTTTTCCTTAACTATGAAAATTGCTACGGCAATATTGCTAAATACATTGCTTAAGAAAGACCTGTACAAGACGAAACGTGTTTTGCTAATATTTGCTAACGAAAGAATGTAAAACCTAGACACAAAATATGAATAATATACAATGTATATGTACATAGTCTATGTAGTAATTTTTATTGTCCTAAATTCTTACTCTATATTCCCTTAGATTAAGATGCTAGTTAATGAGCAAGTCCTAATACAGATTTTTTTTTCTGTATTTTCATGTGCTGAAACATGAATTGGAATGAGATTAAGACAGCCACCAAACTGACTCATTCGTCATTGAACCAGTCATCAACTTTCCTGATTCCCGACATGACCCGGTGGATCGTCGAGTCAAGAAATATCACTTCCCCCTTCACATAGTGAAATTCCCAGTGTTTTTCCACCAGAATGTGAAAAGGTGATCCCCAGTTTTAGTGCAGTGAAAAGTGACAGGTGATGAAAGAATTCCCCTGTGAAAAATCACCCGAGTTCATGGGAAATACTCCCAACTACAAAGTGAAGAGTGACGTCGCTACGAGAAAGACTGATAAAAGTTTTATGTTCTGTTCACAATTGGCGGAAATGCACCAATACTGTAATAGATTTTTTTTCTTATTGTCAATATTTATGTATTTTGTATCTGTATGTGTATTTAATTTGTACTTGTATCTATGTTAGTATTTCAATGTTTCAATTGACTGAATGAGAGTAATTCTTGAGAACCTATGTTAAATCCTTGAACACTTATGATGACATCATGCCACAACCAAGTTTGTTAATGATCAAGCAACTGTGAGTAGCTTTGACGACTTAGTATGAAACGCATATAATTCTATGTGCCTTATGTTATGTCTGTTTTGCTCCCTACAAGGAGACATCCTTAAATACTTCATTCACTAAGTACGTGAATCCAATAATATTACGACTGCGCGTGAGTCGTAACGATCTTTCAGACTCATTACTCCTCACGCGGGAAGCGATGTAATATTATTGGTATTTCCGTCCTACGAAAGCTTTGAGTATTCTTTGAAAGACATTTGTTTTGTATAATCTACGTAACTGTAAAGATGCGCATCTAGCGCGGACGCTAATACATCGATTGCGCAGTCAAAGAAACATTTTAACAGAAGCTGAACTGTCGTTCCGCTTCGATCTAAATAAAAGATGACGGTAGAAAACGTTTGTAGATCTTCAGATTTTAATGTACTTCTGCTTGTGGTGTGAAAGCGTGGAGAAGGTCGACTTTAAGCTAAAAAAGTGAGCGGTCTTGCCAGCGTGCAGACAACATTATTAATTAATAACATTAAAGTAATTTATGTTCGAGACTGTAATTCAGCAAGTTATTGTTATCGGAGGTGTTGAACAGTGCAAGAATTATCTTCAACGAAAGGAGAAAAGTAGTGACTATAATTTGTGACAAAAACGTAAACCAAGGAGACAGCACAGGACAGGCTGAAATCTGATCGCACCATACTGTTAGAAAAGTAATTATGTAAGTTGTATTGTTTATAAATAAGCCCTAATTTGGTAGTGAGAATTGTTTGAATATATTTAGTGTTTACCAGACTTCTTATTCTGTTCTTTTTCCTTTATACTTTTTTATCCTCCATGCCATATTATTTTTGTAAATGTCAAACAGCCTTTACTACAGCAGAGAATACTGCGGCATCCTGGTCGTAGACAGAAGGCCGCCCCTTATCTTCTATACAACTCATAGCAGCCCCATTTATGAATGATTTCATTTGCAAATGCATTTTTTCTTACTGTTCATTGTTAAAGGTCCCTTAGGTAATTTAAAAATCATACTGATTACGTAAAGAAATCCGGGTTGTTCTTTTCCAAATAATAGAAGTCTTTGCGTAATCAGAAACTAGCCTCCTTCTGACAACGATCAGGAGCCGACCAGAAGACGGACGTCTTCGACCGCTTTCGTGTGTCCTGTGGCAAAGCTGTGCCAAACTGGGAACACGACATTCTAGTATGAAATACCGATCTAAATTGAAAGAATTGAAATATATTTAATAGTGATAATAATTTTTTTTATCATACTAGAAAATGTATTTTAGAAACCAGTGAACCATTCACAACTGTTGGCCATATATTGTGCACTTGCTGACAATTATCAGCCAAGTTTATAATATTAAAATCTTTCAATATTGCCACGCGCCCATTTGACAACCATTATATTTCATAGGATTTAGTAATGGGGCCGTTTTGACGACGATTAGATTTTTAGTGGCATATTCACAGGAATCGAGTATTGGCGCTGATTAGAATAATCATAATCGGGCGACAATGGAGTTCGCCACTGACAGAATGTTGCAGAAGACCGCCACCATGTCTGCGAGTGTAGAAAGAGTCCAAACCACTGCTTATCAATTTTGAGTAAACTAAAAAAGAATACATGCGCCTGTCTAATTGAGTATAGTTCACCTTATCACTGTAGAATTAAAGTTCTCCTGTCTTGTGTAGTCTTATAATATTCATGTCTCTTAACAGGTGCATGTCAAGGGTGCGGGAAAGAAAGGGACTCATTATAATTTAATCATTTTGAGACACTCTTAAAAACGATTCTGGGATCAGTGTATTTTGTCGCTGAAATTAATTTGAAGTACTTTTATGCAAGGTCAGGTTGCTGCTTCGTTTTTCAAATGAGCACATAAAATTTCTTCTAGTGGCATTAATTTCAAATTTTCAAAATGACAAAAAGCCGAAGAGCCCCTTCATTTCTGATACCCTTCACATTCCAATCGCCATGTAAAAAAGCTGCAGGTTGGTTCTTGAATCTGGATTTTTATTAATTCCAGTTGCAATGTAAACTTAATCATAAAAATGAAAATATTAACTAATGTCACATGTGACGATGTACTTTTTTTGCTATTTCGTCTGTATCTGCGTCTTGTGGACTGCATACAATCCTCATTATGTCCTTTAAATGACTGGACTACTGGTTACGATATTTATGTTTCAAGTACTTCATTTCAAAACGAAGTTTCACAGAGATAAGTTGAAGGATTGATTGATTCATTGATTAATTGTGATGATTTATGGGCTCAAACTGCGAGGTCATCTGTCCCAGAAGAAAGAGGGAGTTAAAACACACACAGTAAAAGGCATAAAAGGTGAGACCAAATTAAAAAACCGGAAAAAAGCGTGGCTTTTCCATGGGGGAGCGGTCATGGGGTCCTAGACAGAGAAGACACGAAGAGAGGTCCAAACCACAACCACCCTGCCCCTGCTCCAGGAGGAAAGCAAAAAATTACATCTGGAAATAAAAACCATTTTCACAGAGGAAACTGAGGGCCGGTTCAACCCTCCATGAAACGTCTGCTAATTAAAATTAAGGAATCTGCAAGACTATACTTAGCACGAAGGGACAAAAGAAGGGGACATTCAACCATTATGTGGGATACCGTCAGTCTGGCTCCACAACCACATTATGAGGACGATTCATTAGCCAGGGGGAAACAATGGGTGAGACTGGTATGACCAACGCATAGACGGCATAAAACTGTCGACTCCTTCCAAGAGGGAGGAGCGCCGAACTGCAGTAAACTCCTTCATTGTACGGAGTTTATTACTGTTAGCAGTAGTGCACTAGATGTCATTCCACTTTTGGGCAAAGAGAGATTTGACGGAAGTCCACATATCTGCAGCTGGAATCACGAAAGGGAATGGGAGGTAGTATCTGCTTTTCTAGCCAAACGATCAGCCACTTCATTCCCCGGGATGCCCACATGACTTACGACCCAGAGAAAGACAACTGAGCAGACGGCACAGCCAAGGGCAGTGAGAAGGTCATGGATAGCAGAGACCAAAAGTGACGAGAGTAGCATTGGTCGATAGCCTGCAGGCTGCTCACTGACTCGGTACGAATTAAAAACAAAATGGAGGGCTTTGTGAATGGCTACAAGCTCTGCTGTGAATACACTAGATAATCCCAGCAATAAATGGTGTTTTAAGCCAGTAGGGGACATGAAAGGTTATTGCACCTTATCTATTGTCTTAGAACTATCAGTGTGTAAGATTGTGGCATCCTGGAACTCCGCAAGGATGGCACGCACAAGATGCTGGAAACCCATAGGGGTGACAGAGACCTTAGGACCTGGAACAGGTCAGTCCTAATCCACGGTCTAGGCACCATCCAAGGGGGGATGGATGGGAGGAAATACATGGGGTGCATTCCAGTGAGTGGAGTTGGAGGTGCTGACAGAGGGAAGTGAGATGCATTCCACCCATGTGTGGTTGTCAGGAGAGAGACATCCCTCGTTTGCAAAGAGGACAGTGTGCACGGCATGGTCAGGGAATTGACGCATAGCGATTGTGTAAGAAACCAGGAGTTGCCTCCATCGCTTTTGTAGAGGGGGAATTCTCGCTTCTGCGAGGAGACTGTCAACAGAACTAGTGTGAAAGGCACCAATAGTCAGACGCACCCCACAGTGGTGAACAGGGTCAAGTATTTACAGAGTGGAAGGAGCCGCTAAGCCATAAACCTGACTACCATAATCTAGTCTGGACAAGACCAGAGCATGGTGCAGATGGATGTGTGGGTCAGGAGGCATAGAGCATTAAGCTTCCACATGCATGTAATCTTTAGGTGGTGAATATGGGGCAGCCACATAGCTTTTCATAAAAAATAAGGCCCAAGAAATGGGCTACAAAATCGAGAAGCTGGTGGTCTAAATAAAGTTCTGGATCGGGGTGTACAATGCGGCGACGACCAAGACTCGCGTTTTGGAGGGAGAAAACTGGAAGCCATGGGAGATGGCCCAAGCGGATCCTACGAAGTGGGAGCTGCACCAGATGTAACCTCTGGTGGGCCTGTGGTTACCACGGCGTTGAACATCAGCGATTTTTACAAGCCCCTTGATGGCTATGAGGGAGAGTGTGACACTTAGCACAGAACCCAGTGGGATTCCGTTCTCCTAAATCCGAGGGGCGCTGAGTGAAGTGCCAACTCGAACCCGGAAGAGCCAGTGAGATAAAAACTCGCAGATAAAAATCGGAAGGGGGCCACGGAAGCCCCAGTTATGGAGGGTAATTAAAATGTGATGGCGCCAAGCCGTGTCGGATGCCTTATGTAGGTCAAAGAAGACCGCGACAAGTTGCCAGCAGTTGGTGAAAGCCTGTCGGATTGCTGTGTCCAATCTGAATAAATTGCCAGTTGAAGCCACACTGATATGGGGACAAAATGTCCCCGAGATTCGAGTGTCCAACATAATCTGAAGCTAATCATCCTCTCGATCAGTTTACAAAGTACATTCGTCAGGCTAATCGGGCGGTAGCTTTCGAGAGATGTTGGGTTCTTCCTGGGCTTAAAGATGGGGAAAACTACACTATTTCGCCACTGCGACAGGAAAGCACCTGTGAGCCAAATGCGACTGAAGACCCTAAGGAGATGTTGCCTCTGGGGAACGTCCAAGTGTTGGAGCATCTGGTTGTGGATGTAATCTGAGCCTAAGTTGAAGGAAATAGTGTTAAACTGTGTACAGTACTGTATATTTTTATAATTTCTGAAAATATGTACTGCATTTGAAGATGATCGTCTTTGTAATTAATATTCACGAATCCATGTTACTTCTGTGTCAAAATTTATACCATAGTAGCTGATAGGTACAAGTTCTACACGCCCATGAGTTGTCTGTACTGGAAGACAAACAATAAAACATTCCTCCTGTCGTATCCTCTAGCCCCTCAGTTATCGCGCTGTTTACTTCTCTGACATTGAGATAAACAGCCAACTTTACTTACTGTAACTCACAGCTGAATTCACCAACGACAATTAAAACTAGGCTTTTCTTAAAATATTACTGCCTCTAAGTATTTTTGTTTGTTACTGAGCAGGAAAACTTCACTCTTAAGAAGCTTTTAACATTACTTGACAATATAGGACTCGTCTGTAAGTTGCTGGATGGATATTATTATAAAATGTTGCTGAGAACTGAGGGACACACGTATACTTGATCTGGTTCGCATGAGGTCCTTGGGCCACAGTTTGTCGACCACTGCTGTAGATTGTTGAGCTTAATTGCCAAACTACCTACAATGTTACACGTATCTCGTGCTGCCTTCGTATACGGCGACCTGTGTCCATACCAGCAACAAAACTGTCACCTCACTGTCCACAGATAGACTACCCTACTATTACCATACTGCTGGGACAGATCCATAGGTTCATGCAATTTTAAGAAGAGGAACCTTCAAATTTTTCTGTACATTCATACGATCCAACACGGCCACAAAACAGTAATTCACTGCACTGAATCGTGGAGAACTGCAAACTGTGCACTGTGGCGAATTGCAAACTGTAGAAGTGAAGTTCAAAGAGGAGCTGGACAGGCTACGTCGGCTGTTGATACTGTAAGCGTGCAGATGTGGCACCAAGTGTTTACATCTTCACAAACGGGACCCGCTTCTGATACCAAATGTAGAGTGCCGGAGCCGTGGCCTCTATGTTTGTCAGGATAACATTGTGTGGAGTGTGGGGGCAAGGGTCTGTTAGATGCCTGCAGGTGACGGAGTACACATTTATTGTTCATGGATACACAGTCGTTCTCTTTGAGATGGCCAGTATAAGGAGAGGAGCTGAAGCTCACAAAGGCCAGTACGCTCTGACACATGCTTGCCTCGTGGTTTTGGCCACCACAGCGACAGGGCTGCATATGCAGTGGGGAAGTATATCACAGGATGTTTCTGATCGGACGCATTGCAGAAATTGCCCACATGATTGCGGTGGCCAGCAGCAGCACTAGCAAGTTACCATGGCGCCCTGTCAACTTCGCAGACTGAACTCCAGGAAAGTATCCTGCAGATCTGCACAAGGGGGACGCAGTTGTGAAGAGTTATGTCACAGACTTTCAGTGACGGAACAGACAGCAGTGATGGTGTCTGCTCGAAGGAGGTCGGGGGCGGCAGCTGCTGTGTTCCCCCAGATGGTAGTACTTTGGCAGCTCGCAGTTACCATCACCTAGGCCCCATCAGCTAGGCCTCAGTGGGCCTGATGGTCAGAGGCACCCAAGATTCCTCATAAGCGAAGGTAAAGACAAAGTGGCAGCAGTTCATGACAGCCAAGTTCTTCAGGCTAATCTGGCTGCTGTATCATAGATCAAGGTCGTCTAGGCAGATGGCGGATGGAGTGCTGCAGATCCTGCCTTTGGTTGGTTAGCCGCAAATTGAGACCTGGGCTTTGAAAGAGTATTTACACAAGTTGGTCTATGCCAATGACATTACCATGTGGCAAGAACGACTGAATGCGACCTAGTTTTCTTGACCCGTTAGCACTGCGTTGCACTGCTGTGCCCTGTTCTTCTTTTTAGGCATTCAGTTTGGTTGTTTCTTCAACGTCTATGTGCTGTAAAGCTACTCTTGCGGATGACTAATGCATTCTTACTTCGTTATGTGTAATTAACAGACTGATGTTATGTTTCCTTCACTCTGCTTCTTCAGAACTTTGGTCATTCACCTTGTACGGCGTGTGTGTCAATGAACTTTGTGGTGTGCCTGCCTGTGCAACTTGTAATATTGTGTCCATCCTTCTTGGTATTCCAATCTACACTAAGATCCGAAAATCCTTTCTCTCCCGTTTTTTTGGTCATCATTTGTATTTTCTGATGTAAGAAAATATTATTAGATATTTGTTATTAAAATATGATGATTGATTGCCATTTGGTATTGTAATGCAGATTGCTTAAAAATAAGATGTGGTTGGCTCACGACGTGCGTTCTTGCACACATTAAAATTATTAAGCATCAGATTGGAAAGGGGTAGCAACATATACTTGCGTGGCTCCCTTTGCCATTTAGAAAGTGCCGCGGACCATTGTGGAACAGCGAGGCTTTGTACGTGCGATGTACGATTTGAGAAGTGAAGTTTGCTGAGAAATTCCCGGACGTCACTCACACTGCAAATGTACAGTAACTAAGGGCCAGTTTAAAACTGAGTTTGAAGAATATTACAAGGGAGGAATATAAGTTCCCCGGCCTATACTGTTCTGTCCGCACAATGGAAAGTCGGACACGGTTAGCTCTTTTTTTTTTTTTTTTTTTTTTTTTTTTTTTTTTTTTTAAAAAAAACAACCTTGGCAGATAGAGAGTAGATGATTAAGGTTGTCCAACTACCAAAGCAAACACAAATTTAGAGTAATTGACACACGTTAACACTTACGTCAATAATAATGACAGACCCTGAGTGGTTTGTTATGTCCATAGAAGTTTATAAATCACGTAGAAATGTCCATTCATTAACCACTTCGTGTTTTTCACACATACTAGTCTCACATGAAACAAAATAATAGTATTTCTCAATAGATTTAAACAAATTACAAATCCTATAATGACGCCTGTGTAATGGTGCGTCCGTATTACACAGAAGATAGAAAGAGAGTGATATCGTCCGGCAGTGAACGATGGGTTGCGCGCTTATTTTTTTGTAATATTCAAATGTCTTCAGAGTCTGACATTAACATCCATGTTTTTTACATGCGCGCTGAATTAGTCTATAGTATCTTTGGCGCATCAGTAGCGCTGGATTGATTTCTCCTTGTAAATCATCAAAATACATCATTACAATGCGTAGTTAAATATTATACATTGGCAAATAAATGGCTCTTGGCCTCTTTCATTAGTCAAATCAGTGTTTTATGTGACGAGATGTGGCGGTGTGCAAATACAAGATCTCAATTTATACTCAATATGTCTTTTCTTTCTTTTCAGATAGCGGACACAAGTACCTACATTGTAAAAGAGCGTGTTCTGGCAAGTGCATGGCCTTATGAACGTGCGCGCTCCTGGAAAACCAAGAGAAATATGTAAAGGGATTTTGCAGCACGAATTCATAAAGAATTTCCAACAAAGCGAACGAGACTGGGATGACAACAGAAACTCTTCATAACCGGTTCCATTTGGAATGGAAAGAGGACAGTTCGACCATCAACACGACAACAAACATTTGCAGCAGTGCCAGTTTCTGTGACCACATCTCGCATAAAATCATTGCAAAAAAGATCTGTGAAATTGGAATTCCAAAAACGACTATGCTGACATGCGTGGAAAAATGTATGGAATTAAAATCTTTTGGGCCAGCATTCGAAAACGACTTGAGTGGTGAGAGCATATGGCGTAGACATTAAGCTTGTTCAAGATTACTTGACGTATTTGTGACACTCCATAGCGAAGCAAAGTTTTCTTCTCAGACGAACGTGAAATTCATCAGTCGTGTAAGTACAGGGGTATTCTTTTTCCATGTACAAGGAAACCCTATATTATTGTAAATAGTCACAGAATAATCGCAGAATAATCCCCCATACGCTAGGGTCTGGACTGCAGTGCCCAGTAGGCACCTCACAGGGCCATATTCCTTTGATGGTGCAGTGAATCAACATTCTTACTTGCAAAAGTTGCGTGGATGGTTTATTCCAGAGCTCCAGAGACTGAACATTCTTAGCCGGCCTCTGTGGCGGAGCTGTTCTAGGCGCTTCAGTCCGGAACCGCGCTGCTGCTACGGTCGCAGGTTCGAATGCTGCCTCGGGCATGGATGTGTGTGATGTCCTTAGGTTAGTTTGGTTTAGGTAGTTCTAGGTTTAGGAAACTGATGACCTCAGATGTTAAGTCCCATAGTGCTTAGAGCCATTTGAACCATTTGAAAATTCTTGTTGACGGTTGGTGTCAAGAAGATGGAGCTCTTTCCAACCACACTCTCTGTGTTCGGGAATTCCTGGATGAAGTGTTACCCCAGATGTGGATAGAGAGAGGATCAGTGCAGCTGCCAGTGCCGATTTAGTGACCTCCGAGGAGTCCAGACCCGACATCATGCAACAATTACCTGTGGGCAATAATTAGGCAGCATGTTGCGATACAACGGTACCAGACAATTGACGAATTGACGTAAGCTGTTAGGGGGGCATACAAGAAAATCACGCAGCCTGTGCTCCGGAAAATTTCACACAGGACCTGGCGCTGCGTCATTTTGTGCTGCGACTATGATGGTGACTATACTGATGTTCTGGAGCACTAAACAAGTTGGCATGTAAAGCATAAACATTTGTCACACATTTTCTGCGACGTGTTCGAAATAAAATAACGCACATCATGACCAAAAAAGAGGTGTGTGACAGGACTTACAGACCAGACTGTAGATATTGCATACTAGCGTTCCTGGCGCTGTCGCCGGCCAGGGAAAACAAAAATTTTCCTGGCCCACCCGGAATACCGTCCTGGGGTGTAACGGAAGTGGGAATTAAACTGGTTGAGGATTGTATAAGCATTGTATTCATTACGTTGCATCTTAATGAGTAGAACATACCAACGAATAAAAGAATTTTTACAAATATGATAAAGTTCAAAAGTTAATGAGTAACAGTCTTTTCAAAGAATAAATATTTTTCCTTAATTGATGTAATGTTCAACAAACGCAAGGGTGGCTGACAGTGTTTAGTGTATCTGGGATTGTAAAACAGTTAAGATCCTTAGACGCCAGGAAGGCATCTGGCCCAGACGGTACCCCGTAAGACTACATGTTGACTATGCTACAAATATATCATCTCTCAGAGATCATTGGAACAGCGGAAAATTCCACTGGATTGGAATAATGTCCAGGTCATAGGAATCTATAAAAAGGGTAGAAAATCGGATGCACGTAATTACCGGCCAATTTCACTGACATCCATTTGTTGTAGAATCATGGAACATGTTTTGTGTTCAGACATAATGACCTTTCTAGACTCTGAGAAGCTCATCTGCAGAAACCAGCACGGTTTTAGGAAACAGCGGTCATGCAAGACTCAGCTGGCCCTCTTTGTGCATGATATACAACAGCCTCTAGATACCGGTTCCCAAGTTGATGCCATATTTCTCGACTTTCGAAAGGCGTTTGACTTAGTTCCGCACTGTCGCTTGCTCAAAAAAGTGCGCGCTTACGGTCTGTCCGATGACATATGCGGTTGGATTGAAAGTTTTCTAACAGACAGGGAGCAGTATGTCGTCCTGAACGGGGTGACTTCAACACAAACAACCGTAACTTTAGGTGTGCCTCAGGGCAGTGTAATAGGTCCGCTGCTTTTTACGATTTACATAGACGATCTGGTTGATGGTATTGACAGCGGCATTAGACTGTTAGCCGATGATGCTGTAGTCTACAGGAAAGTAGTATCACACGAATGTTGTGAACAAATCAATGAGAATTTGCAGAAAATAAATGCGTGGTGTAATGACTGGCAGTTATCTCTCCATATTAGTAAGTGTAACCTACTGTGTAGAACAAGGCGAAAATCCCCATTAATGTGCGAGTACAAAATAAATGCCCAGTCTTTGGAAGCTGTAGCATCCGTCAAATATCTGGGTGTGACTGTTCGAAATGATCTCAAATGGAATGATCAGATTACACAATGAAGAGGTAAGGTGAACTCTAGATTGCGTTTTATTGGTAGAATCCTGAAGCGATAAGGAATTAACCTACAATACGTTAGTTTGTCCAGTCTTAGAGTATTGTTCGTCTGTATGGGACTCTTACCAGTTGGGTCTGATTCAAGAGATTCAGAAGGTCCAAAGAAGAGCGCAAGATTCGTGACAGGTACATTTAACCATCGTGAGAGCGTTACAAATCTCATAGAAAGTTTGAAGTGGGACACACTTGCAGATAGACGGCGCACTAAATGGAAGGGGTTGCTCACTGAATTCCGAAATCCGATCTTGACCGAGGATGTAGAGCATATATTATTACCACCAACTTTCTAATCGCGCAATGATCGCCATGCAAAGATAAGAGAAATTGGAGCTCGTACTGAGGCGTTCAGACAGTCGATTTT
Source organism: Schistocerca serialis cubense (assembly GCF_023864345.2). Taxonomy (NCBI): domain Eukaryota; kingdom Metazoa; phylum Arthropoda; class Insecta; order Orthoptera; family Acrididae; genus Schistocerca; species Schistocerca serialis. The sequence goes on along the minus strand of NC_064645.1, from coordinate 304,385,379 downwards.
CCTCGCGCGAGTGGAACAGAGGGGGGGGGGGGGGGGGGGGGGAAATATGACTTTGGCGCGAACTGTGCCCTCCGCCACACATCGCTTGGTGGCTAGCCGAGTGTATATGTAGACGTAGAAATCAAAAAATGTCTTGTACTACACACTTTCTAAAGCAGACTATGTCCTTACTCAGGGTTTTCAAACTATCTTCATACCAAATTTCTTCGCAATCGGTCCGGCTGTTTGGTCGTGAAGACGTAACAGACAGTTATTTTTGCATTTATATTAGTATGGAAGCACTTAATAATTTGCTGTATTGAAACCATGTTATTCATATTGTTTGCAATTTTTTTGTATGTGATTGTATACTGCTATATAAATATCTCTACTGTCCTATTTCCCAATATCTTCATCCGATTTTATTGATTCCGAAATTAATATTTCTGATAGCATATGTGCATTCTGACCGATTTACTATTTATGAATAAATTTTGGGATGTCTAGAGAGTAATTTCTTATTAGAAACCTCGGTAGTTAAGCGAAATGCGAAGTCCATTTGTCGTAATCTTTCTCTGAAGTCTTCGCTTTTCACTCCCTTATGCTTCACTTCCCCTATACCGCTAAGCTGAAATTTATCTGCTTTCTGACATTTCATACTTAGTGCTTAATTTTGATTGTGAAGTCTGGTATTTTTGCTATCAACTTTATAATTTAAAAAGATTTATTTAGTCCATATTTTCTGCTGTTTGTTTAAATATTGCTATCTGTTTTTGCGCTACATCTACTCTGTCTGTCAGAACAGCTAAATTATATGCTAAAGAGGTTATCTATTTCCGAACATTCCGCTTTTGATGTTAAATTCCAGTAATTTCTTTCGTCATTCTGTGACCATTTTTCAAGCACATAATAGAAAAAATTGGAGACAGTTCATGACCTTTTCTAGCTCCCCTCTTAATCTCAAACAGGTCAGAATTTTTCCCCTTAGGCTTCTATTGCTGCGTCACTAAGTTAGGCTAGCGGATGACAGAGCGGCCTGTGTTTAGGAGCGTGGTAACACGTGGAGGTGTGTTGGCTACAGCTGGCGTTCCTCCAGGACTCCAGAATTTCCTCACGTCCCTTAGCACCTGCCACGCTCGAAATCACGCCGTTAGCCGTTCCCCAGTGACCACCTCGACTGTTGGCACGAGCCGCTTGTAATTAATGGCTGTTATTACACTCACATCCTTTACCCACACAGATCAGCTTACAGCACAGTGGGCGGGAATGTGAGATTCTGGCAGCATTCCGAGTAATTAATATTAATAACAGCAATTTTACTAAACTACACTCATAACCCGTAGATGTAGTCTTTTTGCTGGAGATTTAAGTAGCGTTAAGTTTTTTGGGGGGAAGTTACAGAACATTGCAGGTTTACTTGGCTCGCTAAAAGGTACAACATGTAAACAAAAATCTTAACTAGAGAGACGTTCTAAATTTTCGATTCTACATATTAAAATTTACTGTTTAAAAAATTCCATGCAAAGAAGAGCACAATCCTTTCCATTATTTATGTGTCATTTCTGTGGCACAGAGCGAAGTTCCACTCTTGTAATCGGAACTACTTCACTTGTGTGAATTGCACAGTTCCAAAACAAAGGTCTCAACAGAATATGACCGTTAGCAGGAAATTAGATATCAAATCCAACATCCATTTAGTACTAGTGCTTATAGTAAACCATAACATAGCGTAATATTAGTTGTGATTACTCGTGATGCAGCCTCTCAAACCCAAATAGAAATACAGTCACTTGAAGTGGTTATCTTCGATTTTAAGACACATGCACAAAGAAAAAGAATTTCAGTATTATTTTATCCATGTTGGATGCGTCATTCACCAATTAAAAGTATCTCGTCTATTGCTGGAAAATCTGTACATTGACGATACTATATTCGTAAGTTGAGTGAGAATCATAATTATATGTCCTTAGGAAGAATAGTAAACAATCAGAATCCTGGTATGTAATAATCCTGATCTTTGCAATTTACTTGCCTCAAGCGAATATCCGGTGTAAGGCGAGTTACAAGATATTCCTACTAGAGGTGAAGTAGGTACCGATCACATTTACCAAAAAATTAATTTTTTTTTCTTTCCTGCTCCGACATACCACTCATGGTACCATGTGGCACACTTCTCACATTGAGTATGGTCATAAAGTCGACTGATGCTTTATTCAGTGGAGGACTTGCTACAATATCGACACACATTTGGATGAAAGTTCGTTGGATGATCAGGTTTCTTGAGCGACGACAGTACGCTTCCTCTTGCGCCCGTTCCCCTCTGCTTTCACCTTTGTGATACCCCTTCCTACAAAACTATATTTTGTGTAAAAACTTGTGTAAACATTTGTGATCACAGAGTCGATATTCCTGTTTGTGTCATCTGTGTAATAGAAGAAGGCACAGCCTTCAAATTTTTTTGAGAACACGGGGGAGAAGACTGGTTGTTTGCATTTGTCTTTCTGCCTTCAACTTCCATAATGTAAGCATCGAGGCAGTAATTGTATTGATTTCACAATATACTAATTTATTTTGAGTCACTTAAGTGCTGCTGTATTCTTAATCCTCCAGTCCACACGGTTAACTTTATTCGTTGTATTATGAGTCTTATTTTTCACCATTTCCAGCAGAGAAGACGCAACACTTCGATGTGGCACCGATCCGCCAATGGTGTGATTTCAGAACTAATTGTATGTGCGGAACCTGCAGTCATTCAGAAAAGAAATAAGAGTTTAAGTCAAGCTACTACCGAATCGCCATATCTAAATTACATTTACTAAAATTTGGTGGGTCCACATCCTCTGCTGCGGCGCACTCAACGCGTACTGATAGAATAATCTTCATTCTGGTAAACAATTTTAAAATATTTGAGCTGGCGGAGGTGGAAAACAACTCAGACTGGCGACTGTGACATGAGAATTATTAAATAACACCTATTGTCTGTTTTCATTGTATTAATTGTTGTCTTTTTCATAGTCGAGCGATCGCTCAAAGTACTACTGCTGGAACAAAGTAAAACGACAATCTAAACTTGAAACATCTAGAAACAGATAAAGATAAAAAACAAGGGGAGTATGAAGAGGAATTAATAATAATACGTAACCAGAATGAAGAGATTTAAGATAAGAACATTTACTATTGCGCTTCGCTTCTTGGTGTGGAGAGTACTAGGCTGCGATCTCGTACTTTTCTATTTAAACATATCAGCAGTACATTACTTTTGTAGCTTTTTTAAGTAACATACTGTCTTACAACCTAATATAATACAGTAACAGTTACAGACTTAACAATATAAGTTGAACTGGATAAAGATGGACAATCTTGTTGCATTTCGTGCGTAATGGAATCTCACATTATTGACGTAAATGTAGTCAGTGCTGTGGTTAAAAGGTAGCTAGACACATAAGGTAGGCCATTCCGGCATTATCCGCGAACAGTTTACCCACAGTACCCTTCGCGCTGTGACGTCACCGGGCAGAGAGCATTGAGCACGGCAGCAGTGTGTTTATTAGTGACGCGTGTTGCGAGCAGACCGAATTATGAATAGAAATACGAGGATAACGAGCGGGATTTAAAGAACGACCTCCTGGGGTCGCCGCAAAAGAAGAAACTTAAAGCAGATGCAGTTTCATCTCAACATTTACCCAACTGGCACGGAGATTTACGTACAGTTGAAAACGGCACTGAACCTGACAATGAGGTAAGTAAGCTGCTGTGTTATACTGATAAATTAGATTAAGGTACTAATTCGTTAAGTTTTATCTTCTTAAATGAGTTATTTTTTAGTGAAAAAGTATTTTAATACTAATTATTAATCAAACAACTAACAGGCTTTTTTGTTCCTGTAGGATGTTCGTGAGCGAGCTCTACGTTATCAGAAGAGAGATGTGCGCAAGAGAGCAATTGATACCTTGTAGTCTGTGTCCCCAAGGAAAAGGAAACTGGACCAAGACACAAATACAGTGCCCATTTGTGGACTCTGATTTGAAAGTGATGGACGAAGAAATAAAAAGACTGAAATTAGTAATAGAAGTTCTTTATAAGAAAAATGCCGTGCTTGAAAGTAGCCTTCAAATGTGTGAAGCAGCCCTGAAGAAAGCCAATACTGTTAGACGCGTCTTATTACAGGAGACAAAATTAAGTGCTACAGTGAAAGAGTGTCGTAAAGTAAAAAGTACAGAATATCTAAGTGTTTCACTCCAGGACAAATTCGCTGTTTGTTGCAAGGCAACAGACGTTAAATGGAGTGCTCAGCATATTGCCAATGCCCTGACTCTAAAACCTCTTTCTCAAAAAGCTTATACGTATTTGAGGAAGCGAAATATTCCTTTGCCATGTCGAGCAACACTTCAAAAATGGACTACGAATTTTAAGTGTATCCAGGTATTTCAGAAGAAGTTTTGGCAATTTTGAAAGCAAAGAGTCGTATATTTACTCCCCTACAGAAGACAACTGTGTTGCGTTTCGAAGAAATGAACATTGATAGCAGAATCTGCTATGATGCTTCGGAAGACAGGATTTTAGGATCCCACACAAATGTTCTAGTTGCAATGATTCGTGGTTTGTGTTCATCCTGGAAGCAGCCGATTTATTACAATTTTGATGTGACTATGAACTGTGGCTTGCTACTAGATATAGTATTAAAAATTGAAAATTCGGGACTATATGTTGTGGCTGTAACGTGTGATATGGGTGCAAAAAACTCTGAAGTGTGGAATGAACTTTGTGTCAATATCTCAAAAACCTTCTTCAAAAATCCAGCGCGCGATGAAAGGAAAATCTGAGTTTTTTACGATGTGCCACATTTATTGAAACTCCTTAGGAACAATTTTTTTTATGAAGGGTTCTCTCTTCCTGATGGAACTTTGATAACCAAGAATGTAATTGAGAATTTGTTTGACAGCCAGAAAGGCGATCTGAATGTAGTACATCACATTTCAGAAGCGCACATCAGTGTTACAGGACGTGCTCGACAAAACGTTAGGATGGCAGCCCGCTTATTTTCACGTCGCACGGCTAATGCTCTCTTGTATGTTTTCGGAGAAGAACGGGAAAGCAAGTTCTTTCATTTAGTAAACGATGTTTTCGTCGTTTTAAATTCTAGAACTACCACTGATGATGTCACGCCTTTACGTTGCGGATTTGGTCTGAGTTTTAAAAGTCAAGAGAATACTTTTAAAAGGTTTCCCGATGTTCGCCATGACATGCGCTGTGGAAACAGGAAGGGTTTGTTGCCATTTCAGAAGGGGTTTATAGTTTCAATCACATCGCTTCTAGGGTTACTCGAAGAGGCAAAGAAAGACAATGTGAAGTTTATCTTAACATCGCGTCTAAATCAGGACTACTTGGAAAATTATTTTCCTAGAATTCGAGGACTTGGTGCGTTCTACAATAATCCGACAGCTGTAGAGGACAAACACAGAATTCGGCTTCTTCTTTTAACTGGAAATGCAGACGACATACCTTTATCAGGCAGTGCAGCAGTTTATGAAGAAAGTCACTGCCGATACTGGTACTGAAACACACGATGACGACATCTTGAAGTTCATCACAAGTGAAATCTGTATTGAGATAGCAGACGAACGACAAGTGAAACATGCAGATAGTTGTGACATCTTAGGTATTGTCGAAGAGGAAGAATAATTAGTGAGAACTGTCCACGAAATAGATCAAACTAGTGCTAATATAGAAGATGCTACTCCTGACTGTTCAATACTTGACTAGCTATTTCGCATTTAAAAGTGGTTCTATCGATAAAACCTTGAGATCACGTAGTGATATGTGCTCGATTTCTGGAACAAGTTCTCGATCATGGATAAATACTGTTCCTCTGGGGGTCTTCTGACACCAACAGACTGGGTGAATACCGTGAAACAGTTCGAAGTTATATTTTCAGGTTTCCAAGGACAAATAATTTCGAAATGTAACAACGTAATTAAAAGTTTAACTTCGATTATCAAAACAAAGTTTCCTCATGTGCACGAAAATTTGTTTGTATGTTAGAACGCGAACTTTTATACGTATCAGACAGTTAAAGAAAGACTAGTAGCAGCAAGAAAGAAGAGTGACATATGGAAGAATCTCATGTGGACGGCATCTAAGCCATGTAAGAAATGAAGAGCCGCTTGTCGTCAATAACTACAGCCGATCGATACACTTGAAAGTTACGGAATGGTGGTAAGTTTGTTTTACGCGTTCTTTATTACCTCCTATGTCGAACTATGTTAGTTACGTATTTTTTTAGGTTTAGTATTGAGAGTGTGTGTATGTATATATGTCTCTAACGTGCCTGAAAAGTTGGTAATTCATTTACAAAACGACAATTGCTTTTATAATGCGCGCTGACTGACGCAGGCGCGGCTTTTCTGCCGGGTGACGTCAATGCGAGCGCAGCCAATCGCAATACGATTGTCGGAATAGCCCTCGCTGCTGTGATTATACAGCAGCGATGTTCATATTTTCACTGTCAATGTCATTTGCTGTAAAAACGCTTTATTGCGTTACATCAATCATATTATGGTGAAAGAGTTAAAAAACGGAAGAAACCAGAAACCAATTTTAGTACCTCATCTTCAGACGAGGAATGTAGCGAGGTCGAAATGAACGTAAATATGGAAGATATTAACGCTCTCAGGAGTGAAAGCAATACGCACTCTGAAAATTCCACATTCAAAAATGTAATAAAAACTGATACGATCAAATTGAAAGACGAAGAAAAAACTGAAATTGCCACGATGGTATCAGCTGAAATGACCACAAGTTCGATCTGCCAGCAGTATCACCGCCCAAATTTAATAAGTGTGGCTAATCTGCAGATAAAGTTTAGTACCATGTCACTAAAAGATTCAAACACTTCAACGTAGAGCGTTTCACGAAAGAGCCGGTAAAAAGTCTAAAGTTACAATTTGATGATCAGATGAATATCTTTAGTAGTAATTATTCTGAATGGATAGACAAAGAGAAACACATTGATAAGTGTGTTAGCGATGAGTTATCGCTAGAGGTGCCACAGCAGGTGAGCAAATACTTTGCAGACAATGAGGTTGCTAAAAATGAACAGATTAGTGAAATGAAATAACTTAAGGAAACCTTTGACAAAGATCTTCCGGTTTGGGAACAAAATATATCTTCACAGTTATCCAATTTACAAAGGGAATTAAGAGATGTACAGGAAAGTGTGACACATTCCTCACCTACGGTTGGACCCACACCTGAAAACTTTAGTCACGTGCTGTCAGCAGGAAACTATGGTAATGAAAATGATGCTCATTTCTCAACTAATGACCTGATGTATAATCCGGGGGACGCATCTAAGTTTTCGACTGTGCTATCTGACGAGAGTTTATTGAAACACCACCAATTTCTGGTATATATCCCAGAGAAAAAGACTGTCCACCCTGTCGCATTCATAAATCATTCGAAACACCTTTGCACAGAACTTGGACTGATCGACAAATGATCAATTATGTGAGAGGGTACATACAGGGTGAGACCGCACTATGGGCAAACGATACTGCGGATAAATGTATTCACTTCGAACTATTCGAACGCGCTTTCCTGAACAAATTTTGTTCAAGCTCTGTTCAGGAGTCTCAGAAAGCATGTTTTGAAACCAGAATTGTTTACTAAACGTCATGGCAATTTAAGCCGTTATTTCGAAAAGTACCGGTACCTTATTAAAACGCACTACTGGGGCGATTCTGACTCAAAACGCGATGTATTGCAGATACTAAATGCAAAATTACCGGCTGAAATTCGCGGAAAACCTAGTCAAGTTCTAGAGACACACAAAGAATACTTTATCAGTAATCGACTCTCTGGATTTAATCCAAGAAGACGTTCGCGGCTCGTGACTAACAATAGTGATACGGTCTACGCAATGCAATCGCGACAGTATGGCCACGATAAGTCGCGTGATCAGAACTTTGTTGCCTACGTAGAACCAGCTTGTCCGGCGACAAATGCGTTTTCGGCTCCTCAAAATTATGGACAAAATTCACAAAGAAGGAAAGCAAGAATGGGAACCACTTTCATCTGGGATATACAGGGTGTTACAAAAAGGTACGGCCAAACTTTCAGGAAACATTCCTCAAACACAAATAAAGAAAAGATGTTATGTGGGCATGTGTCCGGAAACGCTTAAGTTCCATGTTAGAGCTCATTTTAGTTTCGTCAGTATGTACTGTACTTCCTCGGTTCACCGCCAGTTGGGCCAATTGAAGGAATGTAATGTTGACTTCAGTGCTTGTGTTGACATGCGACTCATTGCTCTACAGTACTAGCATCAAGCACATCAGTACGCAGCATCAACAGGTTAGTGTTCATCACGAACGTGGTTTTGCAGTCAGTGCAATGTTTACAAATGCGGAGTTGGCAGATGCCCACTTGATGTATGGATTAGCACGGGGTAATAGCCGTGGCGCGGTACGTTTGTATCGAGACAGATTTCCAGAACGAAGGTGTCCCAACAGGAAGACGTTCGAAGCAATTGATCGGCTTCTTAGGGAGCACGGAACATTCCAGCCTATGACTCGCGACTGGGGAAGACCTAGAAGGACGAGGACACATGCAATGGACGAGGCAATTCTTCGTGCAGTTGACGATAACCCTAATGTCAGCGTCAGAGAAGTTGCTGCTGTACAAGGTAACGTTGACCACGTCCCTGTATGGAGAGTACTAGGGGAGAACCAGTTGTTTCCGTACCATGTACAGCGTGTCCAGGCACTATCAGCAGCTGATTGGCCTCCACGGGTACACTTCTGCGAATGGTTCATCCAACAATGTGTCAATCCTCATTTCAGTGCAAATGTTCTCTTTACGGATGAAGCTTCATTCCAACGTGATCAAATTGTAAATTTTCACCATCAACATGTGTGGGCTGACGAGAATCTGCACGCAATTGCGCAATCACGTCATCAACACAGATTTTCTGTGAACGTTTGGGCAGGCATTGTTGGTGATGTCTTGATTGGGCCCCATGTTCTTCCACCTACGCTCTCTGGAGCACGTTATCATGATTTCATACGGGATACTCTACCTGTGCTGCTAGAACATGTGCCTTTACAAGTACGACACAACATGTGGTTCAAGCACGATGGAGCTCCTGCACATTTCAGTCGAAGTGTTCGTACGCTTCTCAACAACAGATTCGGTGACCGATGGATTGGTAGAGGTGGACAAATTCCATGGCCTCCACGCTCTCCTGACCTCAACCCTCTTGACTTTCATTTATGGGGGCATTTGAAAGCTCTCATCTATGCAACCCCGGTACCAAATGTGGAGACTCTTCTTGCTCGTATTTTGGACGGCTGTGATACAATACGCCATTCTCCAGGGCTGCATCAGTGCATCAGGGATTCCATGCGACGGAGGGTGGATGCATGTATCCTCGCTAACGGAGGACATTTTGAACATTTCCTGTAACAAAGTGTTTGAAGTCACGCTGGTACGTTCTGTTGCTGTGTGTTTCCATTCCATGATTAATGTGATTTGAAGAGAAGTAATAAAATGAGCTGTAACATGAAAAGTAAGCTTTTCCGGACACATGTCCACATAACATATTTACTTTCTTTGTGTGTGAGGGATGTTTCCTAAAAGTTTGACCGTACCTTTTTGTAACACCCTGCATAATGACAATTAGAACAGACGAAACAATTGGAATGGGAACGGAAGTGACAATGGAAACCCCAATTACAGGAGCCACCGAAAGAACGGCAATAATAATAATAATAATAATAATAATAATTACGGAAATGGGCAATGGCAGTGGTACCCACCAAATAACTGTCACGGAAACCCGCCTGCCTTTAGTAATAATAGTAGCTATCAAAGTTATTCGCAAAACATCGTGCAAAGTCGTGTGGTTCAGGGTGACTGGAGGACACAGCACTCACGTGAATATCATTGAAACGGTTAAAGAACCTAAAGCGTCAAATGACGGTCCATTAAACTAGATTCGGTCTCCTATTACCCACAGATGATAACTGGAGTTCACAATGGCGCCATCACTTTATCACAAGAACCATAAGAGACCAGTTAGTAATCAGACAAATCCTGTATTTTTATTAAAGTACAATGACAACATGGATCTTCGCGATGAGTTAACGGAAGAAAACACGAAATGTCGTTGCACAAAGAATGAAGTGATACAGACCACAACACAAGCTACAGTAGGTGGTGTACCAACCACACTTGTTACAGATATGGGGGCAGCAATGTCTGCTCCATCACACAATTTATACAAAGAATGAGGCAATTAGACCCTCTTCCATATTTTCCTGTCCCGAAATGCCGCACCGAGATTGCAGCTGGCATTAAGACACGTTGTGTTGGGATGCAGATGTTTGTGACAACTGAGCTGCGTACTGGAGCAATAGAATGCCCGTTCCTAGGCATTGATCATGTAGTTACTGACTGCCTGAAAGGCGTAGATTTTCAGATAGAAAGACGCAATAATTGATTTCTCCTTAGGAAAACGTTTCTTAACGTACAGTGGCGAAAATATTGAACTGATTCTTGACAGGCAAAGGTTGAATACTGGCACATACTGCTAGAGCTACCGTGTTCAGTTCTTAGGCAATGGTGGTAGCTATGACGTTAGCCACCGCGTAACACACGATGAAATACTAGATTTAGAGGAACTCTTAGTTGACAAAGCGACTGAATCTACAGCAATTACAAAGGAACAACAAAGTTATATGGTTTACTACTAAATTATTTACACGAATCTACACGAGAACAAGGTGTCAACTTACGTTTACAATATAGAAGTTTATCCCCATGAAGTATTTGGCCACAATACATATGATCCAATTGTCAGAACAAGCAGCAGTGAGAGATGAGATTAAGCAACTACTACAATAGGACGTTACTGAACCGTCTACATCACCATACGTAGTCCATAGTTAGCGATAACCAAGTCTAATGTAACCATTTGTCTTGTGTTACATGAACGAGGCGTAAATAAAATAATTGTGCCTATACGTACAAAACCTGAAAACCTTGATAAGCAGATACAAAAATTCCTTGGTGTCAAATACCTTCACAAGTAGGTATTGAAGAAGTTCATACTGGCAAGTTAAATTAACACCAGAATCTAGAAAGTACACGGCCTGTATTTTTGGCGGTAGAAGTAAATAATTTTGCGTGCTACCTTTCGAACTTAATGTTAGTTCTGAAGTATTCATCACGGCTTTAGACACAGTACTAGCTCCAGAACTGTTAGAAAGCATGGCGCTGTATGTTGACGACATTTTCACAGCAACAGATACTTTGGAAAAACACACGTTCAGGAAAAACCAGATATAATGGCAAATTTACAAAAATCTAAGTTTACAAGAGAGTAGATCCAATTTTTAGGACATATAATAGCCTCACATGAAATGCTACCAGATCCTGATAAAACTGGCGCAGTTAAGAATTTCCAATACCTATACATCAAGAAAGAGTTAAAAGCACTCTTTGGACTCTGTACATTCTTCTGACGTTTCGTTCCTGACTAACTATTAAATAGCTCAGCATTACTAGATTCACATAAGAAGAACGGTTTAAGGCTTTGTACACAAGAATGCACCAATGATTTTAATGGTATTAAAGAAACTTTAGTTAACTGAGATATTTTGTTTCGTCCTGATATGAACAAAGATTTTTGTGTCGCTACAGATGCGTCAAGCACGGGTTCGGACTCTGTTTGAAACTGATCAAAAACAGGGTAAGTATGGAGTAAAAGTGATCAGCTTTGCATGTAGTGCACTCACTGAATGCGAGCGTTTTTATCCAGTGACTAAATTAGAAGCACTTATAACTGTATGGGCATTCTAGAAGTTGTCCGTTACTACATTTGTGGTAAAAACGAAAGTACTATAAGCTCCCAAAATCTATGTATTATAGAAACTATGCACCCACTAACTGTTATCCAACTTGAACTTGGGTGCTAATCTTTTACTAAACAGAACCTAATTTGAATTGAACTGTAACAACTTTTTTTATATTAAATGCGCAACTGAAGTAAAATAATTATCCGGCCCAAATCAAAATTTCCACTTACTTCGTGTCTTGAGAGCATTGTTGCAGATTTCGAAACCACAGTAGCAGAGAGCAAGCACGCGGCGACTAAGCAGGATTACTGTTTCTAAATAGACATGCAAACTGTTGCGTATCACTTAGTGCTATGTGGTAATGCATAATGGTAAAACTTCTTGCAACGGTGGGATGGGGAGAGTAACTATTCCTGTGAAACCATATTTCAAGACAACGATTTCAAAATGAAGTATGTATTCAAAAAGAAAAGAGTAAAGCTTCGCATGATCTTCACTCGTAACATTAGTCTGAACAATGAATGACTCTGAAGTGAGGTGCCCCCCTCTCCCCCCCCCCCCCCCCCCCCCCCCCCCCCATCTCTGTTACTGAGTGGTGCCGATGAAAGCCAGGTAGAAGAGGACAGCCAGGCCACGAGCGGTCGTCCGACACGAATGTTGCCAGCCAGCCGACGGAAGGTCGGCCTGCTGCTTGTAGTCGATGCTGACCCCTGTAAAAAGTACTCCGGTATCTTCGCTCTGCGCAGGCCCTCCTTGCGCAGCTCGTGCTTTCGCCCGCTCGGACCTCGTGACAACCTCTTGTCGTGACGCTACCGCCAATCGCCTCTCTCTCGGTTTTTTTCCCTTTATTGTTATTTCAACACCTGTACATCAGGTAGGATGGCAGCAGCATCTTACGCTGGTATTCAGCCTCAGAGTTAACAATGAGAAAACATAAAGAAGACACATAAGAGATTGAACAAATTGGCGGGCAAAAAACAGTAGACACAGAATACAAAAAACACGAAGCCGTTCACACTCGACGAGAAACACACGAAAAACTGCCGGCACGGCGCACAAACACTGATGATTTCGACGGCACAGGTGAACACTAAACACAAGCACGATGGCACACACACGAGAAACCGATGGTGATGATCTCCGGCGCGCGAATGTCCACGGAACGTGTGCGAGTCTGGGGACCTGCCAAGAGGGGAAGAAGGGGGAGGGAGAGGGGAGAGCAAAGATGCCAATGGCAGAGGAGATGGAAGGAGGAATGGAGGTATGGGGGCAGGGGAAGCCCAGGGGAGGAGTGGGGAGAAAGGGAGGAGGGAGGGAAGGGGAAGAGAAGGGAGAGAGGGTGCCCATAGGAACAAACACAGGAAGAGGGAGGGAGGATCAAAGTTGGTAGGAGGGGTAGATGGAGGGGAGGAGGGCATCATCAGGGAAGGGGAGCTGGCGGAAGCCACCTTGGGAATGTAGAGTGGAGAGATGGAGAGCAGGTGGGACATGGAAGTAAAAGCGCGGCAGCGGACAGGGGCGGGAGAGGATGGGAGAGACCAGCGGGTGAGGAGGATCGAGTTTATGGGAGGTGTAGAGGATCTGTATCCGTTCGAGGAAAAGGAGGAGGTTGGGGAAGGGAATAAGGTCATACAGGATCCGTGTGGGGGAGGGGAGACGAATGCGATAGGCGAGGCGAAGAGCATGGCGTTCTAGGATCTGAAGGGATTTGTAAAAGGTAGGGGGAGCGGAGATCCAGGCAGGGTGGGCGTAGCAAAGGATAGGGCGAACGAGGGATTTATAGTTATGGAGGATGGTGGAGGGGTCCAGACCCCAAGTACGGCCGGAAAGGAGCTTGAGGAGACAGAGTCGGGAGCGTGCCTTGGCTTGGATCGTCCAGAGGTGGGGTCAAGGGTGACACCAAGGTACTTTAGGGTGGGAGTGAGGGTGGTAGGACGGCCATAGATGGTGATGTAGAAAATCGAGCTCTCTTGGGCTAGCGAACGTCGTATATACATCGGCAAGCAAAGACCTTCTAAGGACATAACCCACAGATACCAACTCTTCCTCATAGATATTGGCAATGGGGCCGCAAGAGGGACAATCGATGCTGCACCTGAGGCAGTGGCGCTAGACAGAACAGTCTACTAATTCAATGGCTCCACAGCTTACCTATGCTATGAACGATGTACAAGTCCTTCCAGTTGAGAAAAAAAATGCATAAAAAGATCAGTAGGTGTATATTATGACTTAAGTTGCTAGCTGTTGTAAAAAAATAAATCTAAAATACTTACCTACTGTATTAAGTATTTATCATTATATTTTAATTCTGTGTGCACCTTGGAGGTGCAGCCTTGCAAAATGTACAAATTTTTTTCGTGAATAAAGAGGCTCAGCACTGTTTCACATATGCGAGCCGGCACTATGGTGAGAACCAGGGAGACAAAACGGTGCTTGCGATATATACGAGCGTTCCCAGGACATCAAAGCAGGCGGCCTGGCACCAGCTGGTGACGCTCCGCAACCGTGTCTGACGCCATAAGCTCGGGATCTGCATCTGATGCCACTCACCCGACAAGCAGCCAGCTTTGCGCAGTGTGGGCAAACCGACAAGTATTTGGAATCGATGCTCACCCTCAGAGCTTGATAATGGACAAATCTGGACCAAGGACTTCACAAAGATTAGGTAAAACGTCTAATGAAACTGTTTTTGTCGAACAAGAAACAGGACTTTTCTTTCCGATGTGTATAGCTTGGATGACTACTCAAAACGAAACAACCAATTGAATCGCAGTCATTGTAAAAAAAATATGTTTTGTGGAAAAAAACTTGTAAACAATTGCGATCAAAGAGTCGATGTTCATATCTGTGTTATCTGTGTAATGGAAGAAGGCGCAGCCTCCAAATTTTTTGAGAACATGAAGGAGAAGCCTGGTTGTTCACATTTGTCTTTCTGCTTTCAGCCTCCGTAATGTAAGCATCCTGGGCTGTAACTGAGGTGATTTCACAATGGTGTTGTTGTTGTGGTCTTCAGTCCTGAGACTGGTTTGATGCAGCTCTCCATGCTACTCTATCCTGTGCAAGCTTCTTCATCTCCCAGTACCTGCTGCATCCTACATCCTTCTAAATCTGCTTGGTGTATTCATCTCTTGGTCTCCCTCTACGATTTTTACCCTCCACGCTGCCCTCCAATACTAAATTGGTGATCCCTTGATGCCTCAGAACATGTCCTACCAACCAATCCCTCCTTTTCGTCAAGTTGTGCCACAAACTTCTCTTCTCCCCAATCCTATTCAACACCTCCTCATTAGTTATGTGATCTACCCATCTAATCTTCGACGGCCCTCGGTGGCCGAGCGGTTCTAGGCGCTTCAGCCCGGAACCCCGCGACTGCTACGGTCGCAGGTTCAAATCCTGCCTCGGGCATGGATGTGTGTGATGTCCTTAGGTTAGTTAGGTTTAAGTAGTTCTAAGTTCTAGGGGACTTATGACCACAGCAGTTGAGTCCCATAGTGCTCAGAGCCATTTGAACCATTTTTTTCTATACAAATTGTAAATAGCTTTTCGCTCCCTATATTTTATCCCTGCCACCTTCAGAATTTGAAAGAGAGTATTCCAGTCAACATTGCCAAAAGCTTTTTCTAAGTCTACAAATGCTAGAGGTTTGCCTTACCTTAATCTATTTTCTAAGATAAGTTGTAGGGTCAGTACTGCCTCACGTGTTCCAACATTTCTACGGAATCCAAACTGATCTTCCCTCAGGTTGGTTTCTACCAGTTTTTCCATTCGTCTGTAAAGAATTCGTGTTAGTATTTTGCAGCCATGGCTTATTAAACTGATAGTCCTGTAATTTTCACATCTGTCAACACCTGCTTTCTTTGGTATTGGAATTATTATATTCTTCTTGAAGTCTGAGGGTATTTCGCCTGGCTCATACATCTTCCTCACTAGATGGTAGAGTTTTGTTAGGCCTGGCTCTCCCAAGGCTGTCAGTAGTTCTAATGGAATGTTGTCTACTCCCGGGCCCTTGTTTCGACTTAGGTCTTTCAGTGCTCTGTCAGACTCTTCACGCAGTATCATATCTCCTATTTCATGTTCGTCTACATTCTCTTCCATTTCTATAATATTGTCCTCAAGTACACCGCCCCTCTATATACTCCTTCCACCTTTCTGCTTTCCCTTCTTTGCTTGGAACTGGGCTTCCATCTGAGGTCTTGATATTCATGCAAGTGATTCTCTTTTCTTCAAAGGTCTCTTTAATTTTCCTGTAGGCAGTATCTATCTTATCCGTAGTGATATATGACTTCACATCTTTGCATCTGCCCTGTAGCCATCCCTGCTTAGCCATTTTGCACTTCCTGTCATCTCATTTTTGAGATGTTTGTATTCCTTTTTGCCTGCTTCATTTACTGCATTTTTATATTTTTTCCTTTCATCAATTACATTCAATATCTCTTTTGTTACCCAAGGATTTCTATTCCCTCGTCTTTTTACCTACTTGATCCTCCGCTACCTTCACAAGTCTACAAATGCTAGAAACGTAGGTTTGCCTTTCCTTAATCTAGCTTCTAAGATAAGTCGTAGGGTCAGTATTGACTCGCGTGTTCCAATATTTCTACGGAATCCAAACTGATCTTCCCCAAGGTCGGCTTCTACTAGTTTTTCCATTCGTCTGTAAAGATTTCATGTTAGTATTTTGCAGCCGTGACTTATTAAACTGATAGTTCGGTAATTTTCACATCTGTCAACACTTGCTTTCTTTGGGATTGGAATTATTATATTCTTCTTGAGGTCTGAGGGTATTTCGCCCGTCTCATACATCTTGCTCACCAGATGGTAGTTTTGTCAGGACTGGCTCTCCCAAGGCCGTCAGTAGTTCTAGTGGAATGTTGTCTACTCCTGGGGCCTTCTTTCGACTAAGTTCTTTCAGTGCTCTGTCAAACTCTTCACGCAGTATCATATCTCCCATTTCATCTTCATCTACAGCCTCTTTCATTTCCATAATATTTTCCTCGAGTACATCGCCCTTGTATATACTCCATCCACCTTTCTGCTTTCCCTTCTGTGCTTAGAACTGGGTTTCCATCTGTGCTCTTAATATTCATACAAGTGGTTCTCTTTTCTCCAAAGGTCTCTTTAATTTTCCTGTAGGCAGTATCTATCTTACTCCTACTGAGATAAGCCTCTACATCCTTACATTTATCCTCTAGCCATCCCTGCTTAGCCATTTTGCACTTCCTGTCGATCTCATTTTTGAGACGTTTGTATTCCTTTTTGCCTGCTTCATTTACTGCATTTTTATATTTTCTCCTTTCATCAATTAAATTCAGTATTTCTTCTGTTACCCAAGGCTTTCTACTAGCCCTCGTCTTTTTACCCAATTAATCCTCTGCTACCTTCACTATTTCAGCTCTCAAAAATGGTTCAAATGGCTCTGAGCACTATGAGACTCAACTTCCGAGGTCATCAGTCCCCTAGAACTTAGGACTACTTAAACCTAACTAACCTAAGGACCTCACACACATCCATGCCCGAGGCAGGATTCGAACCTGGGATCGTAGCAGTCGCGCGGTTAGGGACTGAAGTGCCTAGAACCGCTTGGCCACCGCGGCCGGCTTCATCTCTCAAAGCTACCCATTCTTCTTCTACTGTATTTCTCTCCCCCATTCTTGTGAATCGTTCCCTAATGCTCTCCCTGAAGCTCTCTGCAACCTCTAGTTCTTTCAGTTTATCCAGGTCCCATCTCCTTAAATTCCCACATTTTTGCAGTTTTTTTCAGTTTTAATCTACAATTCATAACCAATAGATTGTGGTCAGAGTCCACATCTGCCCCTGGAAATGCCTTACAATTTGAAACCTGGTTCCTAAATCTCTGTCTTACCATTATATAATCTATCTGATATCTGTCAGTATCTCCAGGCTTCTTCCATGTGTACAACCTTCTTTTATGATTCTTCAACCAAGTGTTAGGTATGATTAAGTTGTGCTCTGTGCAAAATTCTACCAGACGGCTTCCTCTTTCATTTCTTCCCCCCAATCCATATTCACCTACTACGTTTCCTTCTCTCCCTTTTCCTACTACCGAATTTCGGTCACCCATGACTATTAAATTTTCGTCTCCCTTCACTATCTGAATAATTTCTTTTATTTCGTCATACATTTCTTCAATTTCTTCGTCATCTGCAGAGCTAGTTGGCATATAAACTTGTACTACTGCATAGGCGTGGGCTTCGTGTCTATCTTGGCCATAAAAATGCGTTCACTATGCTGTTTGTAGTAGCTTACCCGCATTCCTATTTTTTTATTCATTATTAAACCTACTCCTGCATTACCCCTATTTGACTTTGTATTTATAACCCTGTATTCGCCTGACCAAAAGTCTTGCTCCTCCTGCCACCGAAGTTCACTAATTCCCACTATATCTAACTTTAACCTATCCATTTCCCTTTTTAAATTTTCTAACCTACCTGCCCGATTAAGGGATCTGACATTCCATGCTCCGTTCCGTAGAACGCCAGTTTTCTTTCTCCTGATAACGACGTCCTCCTGAGTAGTCCCCGCCCGGAGATCCGAATGGGGGACTATTTTACCTCCGGAATATTTTAACCAAGAGGACGCCATCATCATTTAACCATACAGTAAGGCTGCATGCCCTCGGGAAAAATTACGGCTGTAGTTTCCCCTTGCTTTCAGCCGTTCGCTGTACCAGCACAGGAAGGCCGTTTTGGTTAGTGTTACAAGGCCAGATCAGTCAATCATCCAGACTGTTGCCCCTGCAACTACTGAAAAGGCTGCTGCCCCTCTTCAGGAACCACGCGTTTGTCTGGCCTCTCAACAGATACCTCTCCGTTGTGGTTGCACCCACGGTACGGCTATCTGTATCGCTGAGGCACACAAGCCCCTCCACCAACGGCAAGGTCCATGGTTCATGGGGATTTCACAATATACTAACTAATTATGAGTTACTTAAGTGCTGTTTAATCCTCTAGTCCACGTGTATAACTTCCCTGTATCATGAGTCTTGTTTTTCATTATTTCTAATCGGGAAGACGCAACAGGTCGATGTGGCACTGATTCGACGTTGGCATCATTTGGTTACTACTTTTCAATGTATGCACGGAACTGCCAGTCATTCAGGACAGAGTCCGAGTTTTTTTTAAACCAATCATACAGCAAAGAGCGACTACCAAATCACGATACGCAAATTACGTTTATTAAAATTCAATGGGTCCACATGCTCTGTTGCGCCCCTCTCAGCACCAACCTGGGATTACAATCTTCATTCTGGTAACGAAATTTTAAAACATATGAGTTGGCGGAAGTGGAAGCCAACAACACCAACTACACCTTTCACATATGGATGCTGGAGATGGTCACTGAATGTTCCCTGCGGTGTTTCAGAAACCAACTGATCTGCGGGAATTACCATACGATTTAGGGGGAAAATTCCCGTACCTTTGCTTCCCCGTACATCATTTGTGATTGTAGCTTATTTTTCCTAGGCTTGTTAGAAGAGAACGAAACTGCGTTTTCGTTATCACCCGGTGTGTGTAGCTGAAACCGTTGATAGCATCCTTGCTTATAGATTTTCAGTGGCTTGAAAAGTGTCTTATTCAAAGACTAAGTTGCACGTGTTGTATGGCTGAAGAGGCGTAAAACCGCAATGTGATGTTCCATCCAATATTCAGGAATACTGGTAGATTTGGTTTGCATCATATGCCCGCTCACCAAAATCACTACAGGCCCGTTGGCCGGAATTTCGTAAACTGTTTTATCCCTGCTTCGTTAATGTAGTCTGATTCTGTCATAATGATTGTGCATCTTGTCGGCAGACCATTATACACAGAAGCGTCAACGAAACGGGTACACCTGTCCAATATCGTGTAGTCCCCCGAGAGCACGCAGAATTGCCGCAACACGACTAATATCTGAAGTAGTGCTGAATACCTGAATTAGTGCTCAAGGGAACTGACGCAATGAATCCTGCATGGCTGTCCATAGATCAGTAAGAGTACGAGGGGGTGGAGATCTCTTCTGAGCAGCACGTTGCAAGGCATCCAGATATGCTCAGTAATGTTCGTGTCTGTGAAATTTGGTGGCCAGCGGAAGTGCTTAAACTCAGAAGAGTATTCAAATGGTTCAAATGGCTCTGAGCACTATGGGACTTAACATCTATGGTCATCAGTCCCCTAGAACTTAGAACTACTTAAACCTAACTAACCTAAGGACAGCACACAACACCCAGCCATCACGAGGCAGAGAAAATCCCTGACCCCGCCGGGAATCGAACCCGGGAACCCGGGCGTGGGAAGCGAGAACGCTACCGCACGACCACGAGATGCGGGCGAAGAGTGTTCCTGGAGCCACTCTATAGCAATTCTGGACGTGTGGGGTGTCGCATTGTCCTGCTGGAATTGCTGAAATACGTCGGAATGCATAATGGACATGAATGGATGCAGGCGATCAGACGGGATGCTTACGTAAATGTCATCTGTCAGAGTCGTATCAGGGGTCCCATATCACTTCGCCAGCACACGCCCCACATCATTACAGAGCCTCCAGCAGCTTGAACAAGCCCCTGCTGACATGCAGGGTCCATGGATTCATGAGGATGTCTCCATACCCGTACACGTCCATTTGCTCGATACAATCTGAAACGAGATTCATGCGACCAGGAAACATGTTTCCAGTCATCAACAGTTCAATGTCTGTGTTGGCGGGCACAGGCGAGTGTCGTGCAGGCATAAAGCGTACACGAGTGTGCCTTCGGCTCCGAAAACCCATATCGATGATGTTTCGTTGAATGGTTCGCACCCTGACACTGGTTAATGTCCCAGCATTGAAATATGCAGCAATTTGTGGAAGGGTTGCACTACTATCACGTTGAACGATTCTCTTCAGTCGTCGTTGGACGCGTTCTTGCAGGATTTTTTTTCCGGCCGTAGTGATGTCCGAGATTTGATGTTTTACCGGATTCATGATACTCATAGTACACTCGTGAAATGGTCGTAGGGGAAAGTCCCCACTTTATCACTACCTCGGAGATCTGTGTCTCCATCGTTCGTGCGCCGACTGTAACACCGCGTTCAAACTCACTTAAATCTTGATAACCTGCCATTGTACCAGCAGTAACTGCTCTAACTGCGCCAAACACTTGTCTTACATAGGCGCTGCTGACCGCAGCGCCGTATTCAGCTTATTAACATATCTCTGTATCTGAATACTCATCCGTATACCACTATCTTTGGCGCTTCAGTGTTGCCTTTGTCTGACAAGTGCAACCCTAACAGTACTGATTCCAACGTTTCGGAGAATTCAGTGAAGACTTCACTTTCAACCTAGAAACTCTGGACAATGAAATAACCATACTTTTTCTTAGGTACAATTTCTTTTGTTGTCTGCAAATTTCTTGAACCAGTCGTACCCCGCTATTTCCTCTTTTTTTTGTACAAATGTTGACTTTTCAGAACTTGTGCATAACTGAAGGCTGCTTTTCGAACATTCTGAAGGGTAAGAGGAAAACATCTTTTGGCCTAATTTTGAAGCTCTTTGCCATAACAGTTACTTTGTGAACACAGGTTTATTTCCAATATTTCGCCTTGTGTTGTTTTCTCTGGCAGCAAGCGTGCACCGCTATAGTGTTTCATAAGACACTGCTTATTGAGCTCATGCAGCATGCATATTGGAGCCATTTCTTACGGCTTCTATTGCTCTCCCAGTCACTCCGACTTTCATCTGAATAGCGCAGTATCACACTTTTCCGCGTACGTACGTGGCACCTACAAAAAATAGATCATAGTTAAGCAGACACGATTAAATTTGCTTACACTTTGCATTACTGGGATGGTTATTTACCTTAACACATAATGTGACCTTTGGTTATACTCACAGTGTTCCTGTTTATAAGGTGAAATAAACAGTGCAGAGCTTGCGAATTATGTCGTAGGTACTCGTATATGGATGAATACAAAATTAAATTCTTATCAGTCTGAACTCTCTAGCAAAAGAAATTCCACTTCTTACTGAAACGGAAGGAATTTTACTCTAAGTAGCAAGTAAGTGGTTCCCTGGGGTAGGTAAATAAAATGAGAACCGCTGTTACTAATTTATTAATATCACCATTATCGAAGCTAACACAGTAGTTATTAACAAGAGAAATAAATTTTGTTTGTGGATCCACAACAAAATTAATCGAATAAATAATTTCGATAATAAGTTTGAACAAACAAGATAATGACTAAAAGCACTCAGATCAAAATTCATGCCTTACACGTACGAGACTAGTTTGAAAAGTTCTCTGAATTAAATAGAAAGAAACGACTTACGTGAGCGAAACTTTTTTTATTTTTCAATGTAGTCTCCCTGTACACTATTGCATTTGGCTCATCGATGTCCCTATGCCCTGATCCCACCTCAAAACAAGATTCCTCCAGGCCTGCAAAGCACCCGTCAACGTCAGCTGTCAATTGTTCTTTTGAAGAGGATCTCCAAGGAAAATTTCAAGCTTGGGGCATAGATGGAAGTCTGGTGGAGCGAATCAAGTGAATAATGAGGATTTAGCAACAATTCTCATATAGGTTCATCCATTATTGCCATGAAAACGACATTTTCTGTGGGCGCGCATTGTCTTCTTTGTCAAATCTGGCCTTTTTTCGAATATTTTGAACAGTAGTTGGTCCAGGGGGCTAGCGAAGTATTGTTCCATAATTCTTCGACCAGTGGGCAGATAATATATCAACAGAAACCCTTCCCCGTCCCAGAAAACTGACGTCCATGACCTTTCCGGCTGACCGCGTTGCCTTTGCTTCCTTTGGTGTTGGTGAAACAACATGTACCCACTGTTGATCAAACGTTGTTCGGTCATTTTCATGGTGATGCGTTTCTGATTCTATGTTAAGAATTGTGACAACCATCTAGCACATAGTTTTCTTCTATCTCTTGCGCCTGTTAAAATATGATATGCCTGTTCAGATGAAATACCTACAGCTTCAGCAATTTCTCACACTTTTAATCGGCGATCCTCCATGATCATTTTATGCACTTTTGCAATAACTGCCGAAATAGAGGCACATCTTGGCCGACCACTATGCTGATTATCATCTCAGTTGTCCCGACTAAATTTGAACTCGTTCGCCCACTTGGCAACAGTTGAATATGGAGGAGCAGAGTCTTCCACAGTGTTCCGAATATCAGTATGAATTTCTTTTGCTTCCATTTCTTCCTTTACATTGCTCGAATCTAAATTTTCTCCATCTTCACAAATCAGCACAGCAGGATCAACAACAGACAGTCGTCCACTCCACAGCTCTCTAAGCAGTGCGCTGATATATCATTATTCAGCAACCTCGTTGCGCTAGCGCTGACATCTGATGTTCATTCCACGAACTTTTCAAACACCCCTCGTGTAAAGACGTTGAAAACTATTGAAAAAAATCCTAATGCGAGCCACTGCTTGCGAAGGCGAGAAAACAGGGCAAAGTGCTAAGGAAAAGTAGTAAAGTAGTACGTAAGCCGCATTAGAACTTTAGCGGTCACACTGGGCGTCGAGATTGGGTAGCTGAGGTGGTGACGTTACACTGAGTCGGATGCCGAACTCCGAGGACTGGTGAGTGTTTCAGTCTTACGCCCGAATGCGCCAGAGAAACAGCAGTTCCGGAAACAACGTTTTATTTGCTACAATGAGTACTGTCTTCTCTGCCACTCAGGAAACAGGCTGGATAGCTCGCCAAGGCGTAAGCGAGAAATGCTGGACACAGCACCCAAACAGCCTGCGTAGTGGGTCGAATACGTTTTGCGGGAACTGACGTAATCGTGAATTAGTGGCACTCTGGAGGTAGCCAGAAACAAGGCTATCGATTTATCGATCGCTGTAGCGTCGAGCTGACGTGTCAGTGAGGGAAGAAGCTCAGAGTTGTAACGCTAACTCCTTGTTGGAATGTGCTTGTGGCTACGCAACGTGCGAAATATTTTTGACAAGGAAGAATATGAACTTTACTACGATTCGTTTCACGCGCAGCGATGTTAGGCTGTCCTCTTAGTTCCCTGACTAACCACACACTCGTAAATCACCACATATTCGGAAATAAATACGCAAATATTTATTTCATCCTTCGTTCTCTAATCAGACGGAAATGTTAAATCCGGACATACTTGCATTACATTCATAATAAACTCCCATGTAGCGGGATGGGAGCCTAGCTCCTTTCACACCATAAACCCCAACAATATCCATTAAGCTAAAGCTTAATCATTGGACTTATGGTATTATTTCTTCAAGTCTTGTGTCGCTGATACCGGTGACGTATTTGTGATACATTTGCGCCATTGCTTTGAGACAGCGTACTGGGGAACATATACTACAAAGTAAATGAATAATCGGAATGCACACGGTTCACAGGGTCGTTCTCACGCGCTCGGGAAACTCGATAGTCGAAAGCTCACTAGTGACGTCACGACTGCAAAAAGTGGTGCGAAGTGTACGTGACCCTTGCCTGGTATGCGGCAGGTCAAGCACCCTGCCTGACAGCGAAGCAACGTAGGAACGCCATGGGGATCCTGTGTGGCGGCCTGCAGACGCGCTGCGATGAACTCGAAAGCTTCAGCGCATTCGAAGAGGGACACGTGCTTAGACCTGTACTCACAGCACCTTCCGATTGTCATGAAGGCAGAAGCCAGGGCTCCCTCAGCATACATAGCGCACAACCACGAAGGCAGTACACGTACAGCCTGGGAGGCGGCACTCAGGCTCCCACCCAGCGAGTATGAGATGGCAGCTTGCAGTCTGTCGGCTAGGCCCTTCACCAGAGGAAGTTCCCATAGGTGTGTATCTTCTGTCAGTCACGGCTGCGATCTATCAGGAGCGACGGCGTGGAGTGACGAAGTCCACCCACACCACCACACCGGTGATCGCCAGTAGCGCTAAGGCTGCAATCAAAGTGGCTCCGATATCGGTGGATTCCGTCGACGACCGACATCGGCCGGAGACGGCCGATCTTTTCAAATCAGTACGCCACTACGTGAGCTGTCACACTATACCCGATCTTATCTCCCGAACGTAGAGACTTCGGGCGACAATCGGTGAAATTCAAATCAGTTTGTTTTCTTCGATCAAATCGACCGACGTTCTCGCACACGAAACATGGAACGTGAGAAACATAATTTTAGTCCAAGAAAGAGTGATTTTTTGGCATCCTGAGGATGAAAATATAAAAAATCGTGGTATAGTTAGGAATCTACGGACAGAAATCTCAAGTTTATTGGAAATCTCAAATAGGCAAAATCTTTATTAGAAATTTCAGGCATAGATTATAACCGCAAAAAATAATTTGTTGAAGTGAAAAGGCTGGCGTATCTTTTATGCGTATGGTTACCGGACGTCTTTTTTGTGGTAGGTTGTAGCCGGCCGCTGTAGCCCAGCGGTTCTAGGTGCTTCAGTCTGGAACCGCGCTGCTGTTACGGTCGCAGGTTCGAATCCTGCCTCGGGCATGGATGTGTGTGACGTCCTTAGGTTAGTTAGGTTTAAGTAGTTCTAATTTCTAGGGGACTGATGACCTCAGATGTTAAGTCTCATACTGCTTAGAGCCATTTGAATCATTTTTTTGTGGTAGGTTGTCATTAGTTGTCTACAGACTATTATTACTGCTTACTGGCGTTTATGCCAGTAGGGTAGTGGTTCTGCCAATACGAAGTGGTTTGCAAATGTGCTCTACGGTAAGTACGTATTTCCACTTTTAAGTGCTTTAAATTTTCAGAATATCTTATGTTACACTTTATGCTTGTCTTTCACTTTGATGTATGTCTGCACAACTTTATATAAATACAACGAAACAGTGTGTTTATAACTTGCTTGTCAAGGTCATCACGAAGTATCTCGAGTAGGTAACAGAACGTTTCTCCCGTCATCTCATATATTCGTAAAACTTGTCTGCTTATTCCGATAACAGCGGACGGAGTGTATAGTACTCACTACGTTCTTTACGAGACAGGAAAACTCATTCACATGCACTCAGTATCTCTTTAATAGTGGAAGCCGCTATGCAGCACTCGTATCTAAGCACAGATGCGTCGTGGTATCTACCCCACCCTACGAGGTTAAAATCTACCTATTTCATACATAGAATAGATTCTAACCTAAACTAACCTCGTTGACCCTGCCGAAAACTGACGGAGGAGATCGGTCGCCGTATGACCTATGGCGACGGTGTCTGACGACCGTTGTCGGTGCCACTGTGAACGCAGCCTAACATGTAACTAGCGAAACTGTCATTCTGTTGGAATTGATGACGCAGACGGAATGAACAGACACACTGAGGACGAACTGCCTGAAACAGGGGTATTTAAAGTCAGATATTACGTCACTGTACCAGATTAGGCGGCCGCTTGCTCTTGTTTAATCCTTTCAGACCCTCCGGCTACAGTTCAAAAATGGCTCTGAGCACTATGCGACTTAACTTCTGAGGTCATCAGTCGCCTTGAATTTAGAACTACTTAAACCTAACTAACCTAAGGACATCACACACATCCGTGCGCGAGGCAGGAAACGAACCTGCGACCGTAGCGGCCGCTCGGCTCCAGACTGTAGCGCCTAGAACCGCACGGCCACTCCGGCCGGCCCCGGCTACAGTTGTGTTCCTTAATGTTTGCTGAGTATTAGCTGCAACAGAAATATTTTTCTTCACTGGAAACCCCATGTACACGTATGTGCATGTCCAGTCTTCTTACCATTCACAAATGCTACCGCCGGTTGGGCATAACTATAAATATATCATAAAGTGACTGTAAGCAGCAGCTTGCGACCACCAGAATACACGTAAGTGGTTGGTTGGTTATATTCCAATGCAGAATTGAATATTATTATTATTTTTTCCTTTCGTTCTCGGACGTTATGTCTGGTTAAAAATGGAAAGTGACGTTGGCCTTGATCAAGCGTGACTTCCTTTTAACTGTACGGTATATGTTACATTGCCTTTAGGAACTTTCGGGTAATTGAACATGTATCAATAATTACAGATTTCTGTAGTTGTATATATACGTTTGGATGTAGCTGTATTGCGTTGATGTGCTGGTGGATATTGTGTGGTATGACTCCAGTAGTTGCCACAAGTCCTTGAGTACCTCAGCCAGTTGAATGTATTTTTCAGTTTTTTCTCCTGTTTTCTTCTGTATATTTGTTGTATTGGGCATGGATATTTCGATTAGTTGTGTTAATTTCTTCTTTTTATTGGTGAGTATGATGTCAGGTTTGTTATGTGATGTTGTTATATCTGTTATAATGGTTCTGATCCGGTATAATTTGTATTCATCATTCTCGAGTACATTTTGTGGTGCATACTTGTATGTGGGAACGTGTTGTTTTATTAGTTTATGTTGTATGGCAAGTTGCTGATGTATTATTTTTGGTACATTGTCATGTCTTCTGGGGTATTCTGTATTTGCTAGTATTGTACATCCGCTTGTGATGTGATCTACTGTTTCTATTTGTTGTTTGCAAAGTCTGCATTTATCTGTTGTGGTATTGGGATCTTTAATAATATGCTTGCTGTAATATCTGGTGTTTATAGTTTGACCCTGTATTGCATATCATGAATCCTTCCGTCTTACTGTATATATTGCCTTTTCTTAGCCATGTGTTGGATGCGTCTTGATCGATGTGTGGCGGCGTTAGATGATACGGGTGCTTGCCATGTAGTGTTTTCTTTTTCCAATTTACTTTCTTCGTATCTGTTGATGTTATGTGATCTAAAGGGTTGTAGAAGTGGTTATGAAATTGCAACGGTGTAGCTGATGTATTTATATGAGTGATTGCTTTGTGTATTTTGCTAGTTTCTGCTCGTTCTATAGAGATTTTTCTTAGATTGTCTACCTGTCCATAATGTAGGTTTTTTATGTCGATAAATCCCCTTCTTCCTTCCTTTCTGCTTAATGTGAATCTTTCTGTTGCTGAATGTATGTGATGTATTCTATATTTGTGGCATTGTGATCGTGTAAGTGTATTGAGTGCTTCTAGTTCTGTGTTACGCCATTTCACTACTTCAAATGAATAGGTCAATATTGGTATAGCATAAGTATTTATAGCTTTTTTCTTGTTTCTTGCTGTCAATTCTGTTTTCAGTATTTTTGTTAGTCTTTGTCTATATTTTTCTTTTAGTTCTTCTTTAATATTTGTATTATCTATTCCTATTTTTTTCTGTATCCTAGATATTTATAGGCATCTGTTTTTTCCATCGCTTCTATGCAGTCGCTGTGGTTATCCAATATGTAATCTTCTTGTTTAGTGTGTTTTCCCTTGACTATGCTATTTTTCTTACATTTGTCTGTTCCAAAAGCCATATTTATATCATTGCTGAATACTTCTATTATCTTTAGTAATTGGTTGAGTTGTTGATTTGTTGCTGCCAGTAGTTTAGATCATCCATGTATAGCAAATGTGTGATTTTGTGTTGATATGTTCCAGTAATATTATATCCATAGTTTGTATTATTTAGCATGTTGGATAGTGGGTTCAGAGCAAGGCAGAACCAGAAAGGACTTAATGAGTCTCCTTGGTATATTCCACGCTTAATCTGTATTGGCTGTGATGTGATGTTATTTGAATTTGTTTGGATATTAAGTGTGGTTTTCCAATTTTCATTGCTATGTTTAGGAACTGTATCAATTTAGGATCTACTTTGTATATTTCCAATATCTGTAGTAACCATGAGTGGGGTACACTATCAAAAGGTTTTTGGTAATCAACGTATGCGTAGTGTAGCGACCTTTGTTTAGTTTTAGCTTGATATGTCACCTCTGCATCTATTATAAATTGCTCTTTACATCCTCATGCTCCTTTGCAGCAGCCTTTTTGTTCTTCATTTATAATTTTGTTCTATGTTGTATGTGTCATTAATTTCTGTGTAATTATTATTATTATTATTATTATTTTGCATAATAATTATTTATCAGTTTATTTATTACAACTATGAATATTTCAAATTTAATTATTTTAGTCCATAAAAAGCAGCCAAGTGTACAAAATATATTCTTAAAACTGGTACTTAAATGTGTACAAAGCTTGCCTCTAAAATCATTAAAATATTATGTAAGAGCATTAGAGCATAAAGAAAATTTTTTTTCTGTCTCCAGAAAAAATTCAGGTCTGAAAGGGTTAAACAGAGATGTCAGCGGTTCTGTCCGCACCGTGATGTCTCAAGTACGGACCGTTTCTCCTGCCTCTGCATATTTCATCAGTATTTGCACGCCTTGGAGCGGCAGAGCTCGCATGTTGCATGTTCTTACTCCGTATTATAGAGTTCGCAGAAAGACGTTCTAGGTGCTGTCAACTCCTTGCTCTGCTGGCTGTGTAGCAATGAGTTACGGGCACTGCACTGCTTTTGCAATACTGGCACTCTTCGCATGTTGTAGATTACGACTGTGTCACACGGTCTGAGTTTTACTTGGTTGTTTTACTGTCTGTGTCGAGTAATAACTTCGAAGATTTATTAGTGGACCCAGAAACAGGATTACTGTGCGACAGGACGATGTTATGCATGTGCAGCATTCAAACACGGCGTGAAGAAGCGGACGCGAAGTTATTTGTTTCGTGTTAGGATCTCGACTTTCTGAATTAAGTCACTCCTCAACACGCCCGGGGGTGCAACTAACTGGTGGGGGACCCTTAAACTTTTCTCGCTTTGACCGAGCGCCCTGTTCACGCTACGTACCTGGTACACCCGCGGCGGTCGTATTATTTCTGCCCCACACTGCTGCTGGCTTGCCTGAAATTAAGTATATATAAATATGCAAGCGGGTTTAGGGGAGCCACTCGACACTAAACACAACACTATCCTACGTCTGGTATGAACAATTATATTCTGAGACGATAAGAAAATCGCAGGTTGCGTTGTTTACACACTGAGTCATAAGTGTTGATGCCAATTAACATTCTTGATAATGTTATGAGAGGTCATAATTATCATTCCGTTATTATTCCACAGTATTTGATACGTGATTCCTTAATCGTACCACACTTACACACCATATTTTAAATACCATGAAAGAGGAAGTGGGATGGAATCATGGTTCATAGTCACACTTTATAATTAAGACAATTTATTGGCATTACGCCTTAAAAAAATTGAGAATTACAAATTGTGGACGAGCCACTAGATAAAGTTTTGAAAATACAGTTAGAAATCCAACGTACTCAGTACTCAAACAGTCCCTTACTAAGAAAACAGAATTACTGACAAACTTCAGAAATCCAAACTCCCATATAGGATTTCCCTGAAAACCATATAATAAAACAATTACAAGTAAAGGGTGACTCAATGGCACATGAACACTAGTGCCAAGCTAGGATCCAATTACATAACGTGATAGAACCACTTAAATAAAAAAAACTACACCAGAAACATTGATCTTTAAAAGTAAACGTTCACGTACTCAGGCGTGTTAATAAAAAAAATTACTAGAAAAGGCTGCACATGGAACTCAGCAGATGTTATGCTGTTTAAGGTTTAGCCGGTTGCCAGTCCCTAATATTAAACAAGTTCACATACGAACAGGTTACATGCAATATGTATTTATATATCCACCAGCTTAAAACGCCTTGGTGGAAGGAAGATGAATACTAAATTTTGGAAGGCGATATGTGAACAACTCCCGGTAGTGGCCAGGTTCTTAAACACTGCCAGGCCTAGACCTCGGATGACATTTCACTCTCCGCCAATGCGCTGACACAATCAAAAGTTTCTGCCCGAATCACAGACATTCCAATAACCTTGAAACATAGAAACACTCAGCAGAACCTTTGACTCACTTACACATGGACAACTGTATTAACAGAGTGCAGGTTTTAAAAACGGCAACATAAAATCATTTGATTGCAAGAGACACAAAAGAGACACAAAATATTAGTAAAACTTCCAAGAAAACTTTCAAATAACGGCCACAATTTAACTAGGCCAACTGAACTCTTCCACACCGTCTTAAGGTTCGACAATGAAAGCCTCACCGTAATAATAAAGCTTAAATGGCTGTGATTGCGTCGGTGAACAAACACAATTACGACGACTTACTTCATATCAGGTACGCAGTACGAGGGAGCGGGTTCCACAGCTTCACCGCTTCCCTTCAAATTTTGTTCCCAGCGAAGTCACAGAACTTGTATCTCCAAGCTGCGCATGTCGGCAAAACGCCCAACCAATTCTACATCACAACATGTAACGGTAATCACGCTCGTTCGGCAGCCGTTGACACTCGTCTCCCCGCGAATGTCATGAGATCTCGAGGGTTACCCGTCGAAGGCTAACAACCAACCCGCTTCGTCCGCCAACCCGGAAGATAAGACACACGAAAAGCAAAGATAACTTAGGTCAACCTCAATCTATCTCAACGATACATGAACAAAATAACACTGGCGCCATCTCACCACGGCTCGGTATTCTTGGCGATGTTAATGTCTGTCACTATTGTACTACACGCGGGTGAGTGCTGATAATTCGGAAGCCGAATGGTAGAACGAAAGTTCTTACGCTTGTCACGTACACACAGATATCTGGTACCGGTCCTTCTTGATACTTGTAATAATATAAGACTGTTCACAAAAGTTACTTTGCAGTTCACAGCTCTCATTTGTACGAGCGTGAGCGTAATCGAAGCGACGCGGAAAGGCGATGACGGAACGCACGTTCTCACGCTCGCTACAAGAGACTGGCACCAGGTTGACCTCCTTTGTGGTAAACTATTTTACTGATTCACATTAGTTTCATTCTGGGAGGCCGAACACGACGCGGATGATTGATATTGTACGGTACGACACGCAAACGGGCGGATATTCAAACACGTTGTCGGCGGCAATGCTCATACTTAATTACTTCGTTACGTACTTTTCACTGAATCCACTTTCTACCTCATTACTTCACAATAATAGTACTTGCAGTCACACTTGAATGCTCACAATAATGCCTTCCCCACGTAAAGCTACCCACAACACAACACAGCAGCTCCGTGATATGACAATACGCTTACAAAACGCTCAGCTAGTTGTACTCACCACGTGCTTAGACAAGCGTACTGGTACTCTTATACACTTTTCTGGGTCTCTTCTTTAATCTTTCAATTAATTTAGAAATATAGGCAGTTTAAGTGGACGTAGCAAATTGCCCCACATTATTAGCATTTTCTTTCCAACTCCCCCTTCCCCCCACTTAATCAAGATAGTATCGTGATGTTCAATAACCCATTTCAACAAATTGCGCACTTGATAACTGCTTATGTTACGTATTATGTTTTTGGAGTCATGTATTTTACCAATAAACAAGGCTGTACTGTAACCTATAGTTTCATTCGTGACTTTGATGAAACCTCTCCTTGGTATTTCTATGTAAGCTATGATATCCATGTTTCATGTTTGAGTGGGGCACCTCCGCCCAAGTTCAGATGTTTAATAATATCCATTGTGAGACTTTGTCTTAATTTTCCGCATGATCCTATAGGGAGCAGTCTGTTCACTGTAAGGGTCACCGGTTTCAGAGCTTATTAACGTCACAGAGGTATGCTGACAACGGTTAAAGGTTCTCTTTCAATATATAGTTCTTAATGCTCGCTTCTCTGGCATCAACATTTCTCACTAAGCTATGAGTTATCCCGGAAAATATTCCATAACAAAGGAAACAAACAAAATATGTTAGCAGTTTGATTCGTTTGTTTTGAAGACAAGTGGTTATACGAAGAGCAAAAGTAACTGAACTTAACTGTTTGAATAGCTCAGATATACGATTCTTCCAGTTCAAGTTTTGTTCAATATGTACACTCTAAAATTTGGTACATTCTAAGCTATTTGCTGACTCCTGTTCATGTATTACGTCAGCTGTTGATATGACATTGTTTGTTCTACACAACTAAATTTAACGCGTTTTCTCAAAACTAAGGGAGAATCCATTATAAGAGAACCACTTAAAAATTTTTTGAAAAATATCGCTAACGATTTCTTTTGTTCCTATGTCTCTAATGGGATTTTTACAACACAATTATCGTTTGAAAAAAGTTCCAATTCTGCTTGATGAACGTTAAGTGAAAGGCCATTTACATACATAAGGAGTAGGACTGGACTAAAAATTTAATCCTACAGGGTTCTCTTCATCATTTCTCCACAGTCAGAAATTTTGATTTCTGTTTATTAGGTATTATTCAAACCCATTGCCAGTAAAGCCATCAGTTCCATAAAACTTAAATTTCCTCAGAGAGTAACATGATCTTTACAGTCAAATGCTTCGGACAGATAAAAAAGGTGATATTTTATTGCTTGAGGCTTGTATTACTTGCTGAGTGAACGTATAGATAGTATTCTCCCTGGGGGAACCCTTGTGGAACCCAATCTGTGATGTGATAAGTAAATTGTTTCGATTTAAATGCGAGACTACTGTTTAGTACATTACTTCTTTCGAATATTTTCCTTAAATGGCACATAATTATTTCAATCCTTCTTGTCATTTTTTAATAAAGAGGTTGAACAATGGCACGTTTAAACTTTCCTGGAAAAATTCCCTCTGCCAGTGATGCAGTACATGTGTTAGCAAGGATATTGTCGTAGCGGCCTCTTATCTGTTAGAGGGCCCGCACAACTGACAAGCAAGATGCGCTACCGACCTCCCTTCAAGAGCGCAGAGCGAAACCACGCCAGTGGATATAAAGAATAACAGTCTTTCCGAATAAACACAGAACTACTTCGCCAGACAACATGTGACAGTGTTCCACCAGTTAGAACTCATGTGACTCATGTAGCACTCTGCCGACTCGGGCTTATAAGCACGCTCGGACAGTCAGACCGGCCAGGTGATCATTGTAGCCAAAACCACCCCTTCCTTCCGTCTCCTTGATTTCTATCTCACCATCTACGGCCGTCCTATCAACCTCACACCCACCCTCAAGTACCTTGGCGTCACCCTTAACCGTCGCCTCTCCTGGACTCCCCCTTTTCTGGACAATCCAAGCCAAGGCACACTCCTGACTCTGTCCCCTCAAGCTCCTTTCTGGCCGCACATGGGGTCTGAACCCCTCCACTATCCTCCACACCTATAAATCCCTCATCTGCCCTATCCTCTGCTATGCCCATCCTGCTTGGATCTCCGCCCCTCCTCCCTTCTACAAATCCCTTCAAATCCTGGAATGCCATGCACTCCGCCTCGCCTATTGCATCCGCCTCCCCTCCCTCATGCGGATCCTGTATCCTATTTGACCTAATTCGTTCCCACACCTCCTCCTTTTCCTCGAACATATACGGATCCTCTAGACCTCCCACAAACTTGATCCCCCTCACTCGCTTGTCTCTCCTATCCTTTTCCACTCCCATCGGCTGCCGCACCTGTATTCCCACATCCCACCCGCTCTCCATCTCTCCAGCCTCCGTACCCTTGCGCAAGATGGCTTCCGAACCTCCCTCTCCCTGGTGATGCCCTCATTCCCTCCATCTACCCCTCCTACCATCTTGGATCCTCCCCTTCCTCCTCCTGTGTTTTTCCCCCAGGGCTCCCTCTCTCCCTTCCCTCCCTCCTCTCTTCCTCTCTCCCTCCTCTCCCCCCTTGCTGCCCCTACCCCCCACCTTCTTTCCCTCCCCTCGCCTCTCCTCTGCCCCTGGCATCTACACCGTCCCCCTCTACCTCCTACCACACCTTTCCCCTTTGGCAGGTCCCCAGATTTGTACATGAACAGTGAACATTCGTGCGCCGGAGGTCGTCGACAGTGTTTGTGTGTGCCTTCGTGTTAGTGCTTCAGTGTTTCACCGTTTGTGCTCCATCATTCACGTGTGTCATTTCCGTCATCTCTGTTCGTGTACAAGTGCTGAACGTTTCTTATTCGGACACTGCGCCTGTGAACGGCTCCATGTATTTTAATTTGTCTGTCTACTGTTTTTTTATCCATCGTGTTTGTCTTGTTTTTCTATGTCCCTTTATATACTGATTTTGTTATCTGTGGCTGAAGAGCTGCGTAGTTTTGCCACTGCCGGCCTACCTTTCCTGTAAAGGTTTGAAAATGAAAATAAAGGGAAAAAAAGGCAGACCAGCAGTGTTTACCTGCCGCTAGAGCCAGCTTCGGCCAGTACTTACGCCGGGTCTAGCATAGTATACACTCACCGTAGCATTCAGTAGCACGTTGTATCTTGTAAGTGGTAGAGTAGATTTTGGTTATTATTTTCTTTCTTTGCCTTGTTTTCTTTGCCTTGTGGTTTTGCCACCACAAGAATTGTGGGGTTTTCTGGTTGTTCTTGCATTTGACAATTAGTGGATGCCAAAAAACTTTTTTTTAAATTATAATAAAGTGTGTTCAAACTTGACTGTTAGTTTTTTCCTGCCGACCGCAGCACACTACATATAGAATACCTATTAAAAGGTAACGCTATAGTAAAACTTTCAAATAATCATTTTTGTTGGCTTGGAAGATACTTTGAACCTTCTAAAATATGAGGCAAAAAGTCTAATCCCTGTACAAAAACTTGTTATGTTGAATTTCGAGCTCCTCCTCAAGCGCTTTGGGTAGCCCGAAACAACTACCTGCGCAAGCTCGATACTCCCTGTAGTGTCTGGGTATAGTTAGAAGCATTTCAGAGGAATGATGCATTAGCATGGCGTCAGGAAGCATCAGTACATTTACAAAAAACACAATTGTTTCGTTTCGAATCTTGATTCTTGTATGCAGTATTGACTTGTGATTGTTTGTGATCTTATAATATATAGTTTTGTCTTTCAAGTAACAATGTGGGGTACGAAAGTGTACCCAGGCAGAACGAAAACATCGTATCCAACACAGCGTCGAACAAAATGTCATCAAAGCGTCGAAGGAATAGATATGAGGCTGAGAGCAGTTCGGAAGGAGCCAGTGCCTCTACTAAGAAACTGAAAGACAGTAACCAGGATTTTGGTGTGAATTGCGGAATGACGTAGAGGATTATAAATTTACTTTCTGTTTTCTCTGTTAGGTCTACACACATTAAATGTAAAACGTGCACTGCGGATATCCTGTTGGAAGAACGAAGTGCTCCAGGCTTTGGCTTCAGAATAATTATTGCTTGCCCAAACTGCACAGAATTGGCATACCAAGTAGTAAGTTCATACCGAAAGCGTACGGAATTAACCGTCGAATAGTCCTAGCAATGCGCCTGCTTGGATTTGGGCGAAACGGAATTGTAAAGTCTTGTGCGTTCATGGAATTGCCAAAATCGATATTTCGATCGTTCTGTGATAAACTAGCGAATATGATTTCGACCGGAACGGCAGCAGTACGACAGGCCAGTCCTGTGATAGCTAATTAATGGTAAGACAAACACTCCGCTGCAGAGAGAAAATCTCATTCTGGAAACAGGCTGTGGCTAAGCCATGTCTCCGCAATATCCTTTCTTTCAGGAGTGCTAGTTGTGCAAGGTTCGCAGGAGAGCTCCTGTAAAGTTTGGAAGGTAGGAGACGAGGTACTGGCAGAAGTAAAGCTGTGAGGACGGGGCGTGAGTCATGCTTGGATAGCTCAGATGGTAGAACACTTGCTCGCGAAAGGCACACAGTTTTAATCTGCCAGAAAGTTTCATATCAGCGCACACTCCACTGCAGAGTGAAAATCTCATTCTGGTAACGGTAAGAGTTTTCTAAAAGTAGAATTTTTCATTTGTTCATGTGTATAACACATTTCAAAACTTCAAACGCGTTTTTCTCGGAATATGATTTTTCAAAACGGCACGCAGCATAACTCGAACAATTTTCAGTCTTTTTATTTGAATATTTGACCACAACTTTGCTATAACATTTCAAAGTAAATATTTCATCAATATTCATTAACAAATGACAGTTATTTTTATTTTATTGACTTTATTCAAACACTCGCCAATTACACAAAAATCAGTATTTCTAAAATCCCCTATGTGGTTAACTAGTTACACTCATGTAGAGCCCAATGGCTCGATAAAATCCCTACCAGATTCTACACTGAATTAACCAGTGTAAACATCCCATTTGAATCAACAACAGACATCAGCACGTTTCAAATATAACCTTTGTACTTATGTTCCAAGAAACTGGGTGTTAAAAGACTGTACACGTGTATATTTGTCCTCAATACCACTGACACAATTTGACAGATTCCACAGTTCAGTATATCGATCTGCAATATCTTACCTCTTATTTTGATATGGGATGTGCACAAATATTGGTTGCAGATGAGTCCAAAAATCTTCACGTATTGACAGAACAGTGTTACTGATGGTACCTTTTCTTCTATAAAACTATTGGGCTAAGCCTTGACTGCTACTTCCTGTAGCCAAATACCCTCACTTATAATTAATGGGTAACTGAGAGGTTGCGTTAGAAATTAATGAAAAACATACGTAACTTCTATGTCTTAAATGCATGGTCATTTATCTGTTCACAAAATAGGTAGGGGTTCCGCAAGTGCAGAAAAAGATGTAACCATAGGTCATTTTTAAACATATATCCACTTTGTTTTTGCTTTATTTTGCGTTCCTTTTTCAGAACACATTTGCCGTGACCGCTGGAAACCATCCGCGCTACTTTTGGAACGTCGTCGAAACGTCAAAAATCAGGATCTGCAGAAATCCCTGCCTCTATCCCACTCTCCAAAACCTCGTATTTCGCATTTCTTCGCCCGTACATGAAGAAGTCTTCTTTTCGGGAATGTATCTGCACTTGAGGAAAATTGTGACAGCACGACAGGTTCAAGTGCAACGCTGTCTGCTACAGACTCACAGTAAGGGGAAAGTTGTCGAACGTCAGCAGAAACAAATGATGTGGTTGACTTCTTCTTCTCCTCACCCCGCCCTTCCCCCCCCCCCCCTCCTCCCCCCCCCAAAAAAATAAGTTATGTTGTAGCCGGCAAGACTGATGCCGAGTAAGTATTTGCTGACTGGCTGGAAATTAAAAGGCTTAATGAAATGAAGAGGCCCTGGATGTCATCAGCTGATGATGCTGGTTGGATGGTATTTGAGTCCATGCATCCTGATTTCAGGAAACTTAGTGACAGACATAGAAGAGCTGTAAATGCTGGAATCCTGTTGTTTTGAATGAACAGCTGGGCGAAACCGAGAAGGACATGCCGGAATTTTCCTCTTAATTATGGGATTCTTCCATTTCAAACACACATTCTGTCTCTCGTCCCATCTACTCGTCAATTTGACAAAGAAACATTTTTTTAAATTTTCTCCTCTTATCAGGTAATACAATATCTCTTGTATTATCTAATGATTTCTACCAGGCCTTGTGTTTTTACCTATTTGTTCCTTGGCTAACTTCAGTATTTCATCTCTTAAAGCTACCTATTCGTCTTCTAATGTATTCCTGTCCCACGTTTCTGTTAATCATGCCTAATGCTTAATTTGAAAGTCTCAACAACCTCTAGCTCTTTAACGTATCCAGGTTCCATGTCTTTAATTTCCTATCTTTGTGCAAAATCTTCAGTTTTAATCTACACTTCACAATAAATTATGGTCAGAATCCACGTCTGCCTCTGGAAATTCCTTAAAGTCTAAAAAGAGGTTCCGAAATCTCTGTCTTACCATTATATAATCAAACTCACACCTTCCAGTGTCTCCATGTGTCTTTCAAGTATACAATCTAGTTTCACTATTCATAAACCAAATGTTAGCGATAGAGAAATTATGGACTGTGCAAAATTCTACCAGTTGCCTTCCTCTTTCATTCCGTTGCCCCGGTCCATATTCTCCTACAATATTTTTCTCTTCCTGTTTCTGCTACCGAATTCCAGTCATACATCGCAATTATGTTTAATCTTCCGTTAGCTATATGGTTAATTTGTTTTATCTCATCACACATTCTTTCAATTTCTTCCTCATCTGTGGAGCTAGTTAGCATACAAACTTGTAGCACTGTGATGGGTGTTCGTTTTTTGCCTTCCTTGGCAACTATAATGCTTTCTCTACGCTGCTCATAGCAAGTTACCCGCATTCCTATTTTCTTATTCATTCTTAGACCTTTTCCTGTATTACCTCTATTTGATTTTGTATTTACAACCCTGTAAGCTCCTATCCAGAGTCCTACTCATCTTGCATCGAACTCCACTAATCCCCATTATATTAACTTCAAATTATCCATTTCCCTTTTGAAGGTTTCTGACCTACCTGTCTGATTAAGGGATCTAATACTCCACGCACCGATCAGTAGAATGTCAGTTTGGTTGTTCCTGATGATGGCATTCTCCTGACTAGTTCCCCTCCTCAGATCCGAATGTGTGATTATTTTACCTCCGGAACATGTACCCAAGAGGATGCCGTCATCGTTTAACCATATGATAGAGCAGCATGTCCTCGAGAAAATAACGGCTGTAGTTTCCCCCAGCTTTCAGCCGTTCGCAGTACCAGCACAGCGAGGCAATGTTGGCTGATGTTATAAGGCCAGATCAGTCATCCAAACTACTGAAGTGGTTCTTCCCGTCTTCAGGCAACACATGATTGTGTTTCGCTTCTATTAGTCTAAACTACACTATTGGCCATTAAAATTGCTACACCACGAAGATGACGTGCTACAGACGAGAAATCTAACATACAGGAAGAAGATACTGTGATATGAAAATGATTGGCTTTCAGGTTGGCGCCGGTGACGACACCTACAACGTGCTATGAGGAAAGTTTCCAACCGATTTCTCATTCACAAACAGCAGTTGACCGGCGTTGCCTGGTGAAACGTTGTTGTGATGCCTCGTGTAAGGAGGAGAAATTCGTACCATCACGTTTCCGACTTTGATAAAGATCGGATTGTGGCCTATCGCGATTGCGGTTTATCGTATCGCTACATTGCTGCTCGCGTTGGTCGAGATCCAATGACTGTTAGCCGAATATGTAATCGGTGGGTACAGGAGGGTAATACGGAACGCCGTGCTGGATCCCAACGGCCTCGTATCAGTAGCAGTCGAGATGACCGGCATCTTATCCGCATGGCTGTAACGGATCTTGCAGCCACGTCTCGATCCCTGAGTCAGCAGATGGGGACGTTTGCAAGACAACAACCATCTGCACGAACAGTTCGACGACGTTTGCAGCAGCATGGACTATCAGCTCGGAGGCCATGGCTGCGGTTACCCTTGACGCTGCATCACAGACAGGAGCGCCTGCGATGGTGTACTCAACGACGAACCTGGGAGCACGAATGGTAAAACGTCATTTTATCGGGTCAATCCAGGTTCTGTTTACGGCATCATGATGGTCGCATCCGTTTTTGGCGACATCGCGGTGAACGCACATTGGAAGCGTGTATTTGTCATCGCCATAATGGCGTATCACCCGGCGTGATGGTATGGGGTGCCATTGGTTACACGTCTCGGTCACCTCTTGTTCCCATTGACGGCACTTTGAACAGAGGACGTTACATTTCAGTTGTCACGACCCGTGGCTCTACCCTTCATTCGATCCCTCGAAACCCTACATTTCAGCAGTATAATGCACGACCGCATGTTGCAGTTCCTGTACGGGCCTTTCTGGATACAGAAAATGTTTGACTGCTGCCCTGGCCAGCACATTCTCCAGATCTCTCACCAACTGAAAACGTCTGGTCAATGGTGGCCGAGCAACTGCTCGTCACAATACGCCAGTCACTTCTCTTGATGAACTGTGGTATCGTGTGGAAGCTGCATGGGGGCAGCTGTACCTGTACACGCCATCCAAGCTCTGTTTGATTCAATGCCCAAGCGTATCAAAGCCGTTATTATGGCCAGAGGTGATTGTTCTGGGTACTGATTTCTCAGGATCTATGCACCCAAATTGCTTGAAAATGTAATCACATGTCAGTTCCAGTATAATATATTTGTCCAATGAATCCCCGTTTATCATCCGCATTTCTTCTTGGTGTAGCAGTTTTAATAACCAGTGGTGTACGTCGCTCCAAACGCATATCTGCGAAGAAAATCAGCTGTATTGCATAATACGACTCCGAACTCAGGAACTAGAGAAGGACCGGTGGGCTACAAGAGCCTGTCGCTTGTGTTGGCAGGTGGCCGACGCGGCGGAGTGAGGCGCAGCCGAAATGAGAAACAACGGCGGGCCGGCCGGGAACCTGCCAGTAGCAGCTGGCTTCCCACAGCTAGCAGCGAAGCGGTTCCTGGAACCGCCGTCGATTGTTCGGTACCAAAGCACCAGCGGGGCGGAGCAAAATTAAATGCATAGTGACCTGGCAGGTAAAATGTTTCACTCTCATTCACCTTGCCGGACCGCGCTCAGTTTACTCGTTTCTGTGACTACTGTTTTCTCCAGCCTGAGGCGGTCCTTTCCTAATCCCTCAAAATTGGTAGTGGTCTGGGCGTATGAGGTTGACGAAAGTTTGAGCGAGTTTCTATGACAGCTGGTGTCATCGAATATCCACTAGCGAGAAATTTCTAAAAGCGGGAAATAACCAATGAAAATACCTACATTCTCTTCCCGATTCTGACTGACCGAAAAGCGTTAATGTCAAATAATTTCTTGGAGCGGTTTGGAGCTCGCGGAAATATTAGTGTCCGTGGCGTTGAGAAACAGCTGAAATCACTAAAATTGAACAAAGCCCAATGGATCGATAAAATCCCTACCAGATTCTACACTGAATTTGCGGCTGAATTAGCCCCGCTTTTAACTACTAGGGGCGTTCAATAAGTAATGCAACACATTTCGTTTCTCGGCCAATTTCGGTTGAGAAAATGCGGAATGTTTTGTGGGACATAATGGAATATTCCCGCTTCAGCTTCTATAGTGTATTGAAGTTAGGATTGCTGGCTGCGCTATACGTAGCACAAAAAAGGCTTCAGTCTCAAAGCGTACAGGTCGAACGTAGGAAGAATGCAGATCTGGGAACCATCGGTACGACAGTTGAAAGTTTTCGTTGCTGTGCTAGTAAAGTACCAGAGCTCCAAGCACAAATACACTCCTGGAAATGGAAAAAAGAACACATTGACACCAGTGTGTCAGACCCACCATACTTGCTCCGGACACTGCGAGAGGGCTGTACAAGCAATGATCACACGCACGGCACAGCGGACACACCAGGAACCGCGGTGTTGGCCGTCGAATGGCGCTAGCTGCGCAGCATTTGTGCACCGCCGCCGTCAGTCAGTTTGCCGTGGCATACGGAGCTCCATCGCAGTCTTTAACACTGGTAGCATGTCGCTACAGCGTGGACGTGAACCGTATGTGCAGTTGACGGATTTTCAGCGAGGGCGTATAGTGGGCATGCGGGAGGCCGGGTGGACGTACCGCCGAATTGCTCAACACGTGGGGCGTGAGGTCTCCACAGTACATCGATGTTGTCGCCAGTGGTCGGCGGAAGGTGCACGTGCCCGTCGACCTGGGACCGGACCGCAGCGACGCACGGATGCACGCCAAGACCGCAGGATCCTACGCAGTGCCGTAAGGGACCGCACCGCCACTTCCCAGCAAATTAGGGACACTGTTGCTCCTGGGGTATCGGCGAGGACCATTCGCAACCGTCTCCATGAAGCTGGGCTACGGTCCCGCACACCGTTAGGCCGTCTTCCGCTCACGCCCCAACATCGTGCAGCCCGCCTCCAGTGGTGTCGCGACAGGCGTGAATGGAGGGACGAATGGAGACGTGTCGTCTTCAGCGATGAGAGTCGCTTCTGCCTTGGTGCCAATGATGGTCGTATGCGTGTTTGGCGCCGTGCAGGTGAGCGCCACAATCAGGACTGCATACGACCGAGGCACACAGGGCCAACACCCGGCATCATGGTGTGGGGAGCGATCTCCTACACTGGCCGTACACCACTGGTGATCGTCGAGGGGACACTGAATAGTGCACGGTACATCCAAACCGTCATCGAACCCATCGTTCTACCATTCCTAGACCGGCAAGGGAACTTGCTGTTCCAACAGGACAAAGCACGTCCGCATGTATCCCGTGCCACCCAACGTGCTCTAGAAGGTGTAAGTCAACTACCCTGGCCAGCAAGATCTCCGGATCTGTCCCCCATTGAGAATGTTTGGGACTGGATGAAGCGTCGTCTCAGGCGGTCTGCACGTCCAGCACGAACGCTGGTCCAACTGAGGCGCCAGGTGGAAATGGCATGGCAAGCCGTTCCACAGGACTACATCCAGCATCTCTACGATCGTCTCCATGGGAGAATAGCAGCTTGCATTGCTGCGAAAGGTGGATATACACTGTACTAGTGCCGACATTGTGCATGCTCTGTTGCCTGTGTCTATGTGCCTGTGGTTCTGTCAGTGTGATCATGTGATGTATCTGACCCCAGGAATGTGTCAATAAAGTTTCCCCTTCCTGGGACAATGAATTCACGGTGTTCTTATTTCAATTTCCAGGAGTGTAGAAAGCACTGATGCTCATATCGTTATGCACACTGGTAACTGGCCTAAGCCAGAAATAAGTTCAGCCGAAATTGTTGAGAAGGACCTAACGGTGATCAGAAAGGATAGGCTAAATACAGCTGGCGGTAGCATGTTTGTTGCTGTTAGAAGAAGTTGTCTTGCAGCAAAATTGAAGTAGATACTTCCTGTGAGTTAGTATAGGTAGAGGTCAATCCTTGGCACCCGGGATAAAATAATAACTGGATTCTTTTTATCAGCCTCCCAGCTAAGATGATACAGTTGTTGAAAGGTTAAAAGGTAACTTGAGTATTGAGTTAGTTATATTTGGTGATGACTTGAATTTACCCTTTATATGTTGGTAAATAAACATGTTTAAATCCGGAGGTATGCATAAAACATCACCCGAAATTGTGCTAAACGCAGTCTCTGACAATTATTTCGACCAGTTAGTTCATAAGCCCACTCGAATAGTAAACGGTTATGAAAACACATTTATCTTCTTAGCAACAAATAATCCTAAGCTAATAGCGAGCATCAAAACGGATACAGGAATTAGTGAACACAGGGCTATCGTAGCGAGACTGAATACCATAGCTCCCAAATTCACCAAAAATAAACGAAAACTTTATCCATTCAAAAAAGGAGATAAAAATTCGCTTAATGCCTTCCTGGGAGACTACCTCCACTCCTAAATAAAATATGTATGTATACTATATGTGGTTTGAATTCAAAGAAATAGTATCAATAGCAACTGAAAGATTTGTACCGAAGAAATTAACAGACGACGGAGTTGATCCACCATGGTACACAAAACAGGTCAGTATACCGTTTCAGAAACAACGAAAAAAGCATACCAAATTTAAACAAACGCAAAACCCCAAGGATTGATAATCTTTTATAGCAACTCGAAATTTAGCTGGGACTTCAATGCGAGATGCTTATAACAGTTTCCACAATGAAACTTTGAGTCGAAACCTAGCAGAAAATACTGGTCGTGTGTAGAGTATGCTAGTTGCAAGAGACAATCAATGCCTTCTCTGCGCGATAACAATAGAAATACTATCGACGACAGTGCT
This sequence comes from Schistocerca serialis cubense, assembly GCF_023864345.2. Taxonomy (NCBI): domain Eukaryota; kingdom Metazoa; phylum Arthropoda; class Insecta; order Orthoptera; family Acrididae; genus Schistocerca; species Schistocerca serialis. Next base: position 304,341,196 of record NC_064645.1, on the reverse strand, counting down.
GCTAAAGCAGAGTTACTAAACACAGCCGTCCGAAATTCCTTCACCAAAGAAGACGAAGTAAATATTCCAGAATTTGAATCAAGAACAGGCGCTAACATGAGTAACTTAGAAGTAGATATCCTCTGAGCAGTGAAGCAAATTAGATCACTTAATAAAAGCAAGTCTTCCGGTCCAGATTGTATACCAACCAGGTTTATTTCAGAATGTGTTCATGCAGTAGCCCCATACTTGACAATCATATACAACCGCACGCTCAAAGAAAGACACGTACGCAAAGACTGGAAAGCTGCATGGGTCACATTAATATTCAAGCAAGGCAATAGGAGTAAACCACTAAATTACAGGCCCATATCAGATCGACTGGAACATGGATAGTATTCGAAGAGAACGATTTACTGTCACATAGTCAACACGGATTTAAAAAACATCGTTTCTGTGAAACACAACTAGCTCTTTACCCACATGAAGTGTTGAATGCTATCGACAAAGGGTATTAAACTGATTCCGTACTTCTAGGCTTCCAGGCTGCGTTTGACACAGTGCCTCACAAGCGGCTTGTAATCAGATTGCGTGCTTATGGAATGTCGTCTTAGTTATGCTATTAGATTCGTTGTTTCCTGTCAGAGGTGCCGCAGTTCGTAGTAACTGACGGAAAGTCGTCGAGTAAAATAGAAGTAATTGAAACGTCCCCTAAGAAAATTATTAATGACTGTGCTGGTAAACTTCTACGCTATGTGCTTTTCAAACAGCTGAGCAAAACTGAACGTACTCAGACATTTCTCTCTTTACTTATTCTGATCATCACTAAACTGACACACAGTATTTTTTTAGCGCAACGCAATCTGACTTTCAATAATCCCTACAAAAGAATAGCCCTGACTAACAATAACCTATACCTTTCATGAATCACTTACCCCACAAAAATCTTAGTTACTCAAACTACTGCAATACAGCGTGCGCCAATACTGCCAGCTGAATAAAAGATTCTAACTACTGAAGGCACTAACACTGATAGGCATCGAATGAAAGATTTTGATACAGAACAAACAATGTATTTACCTTAATGGTGTTCAAAAGTCATAATATATATATATATATTAATTCATGACATCCATCTTTACGACTTTCCTTTTTCTGGCGGACACAGGTCCAGATCGTCCGCTTATAGCAATCTCTCAATACTCTGGCATCTCTCTCCCCACATCCACCACTGCTGGCAGCTCACTTCCAAGTGCCAACGCTACGTGCTGTTCACATCCAACTGCCCAACACTACAATAGCGAATATTCCAACAACGCAACCAGCCACAGACTGCACATAGCACAGCCAGTGATTTTCATACAGAGCGCTAAGTGGCGTTACCAACATAAAAACCTAAACAGCCCACTTACATAGCCCCCAAGCTCCCCACAAAAAATTTACAAATTATTTTGGGCAGTGCCCAATAATTATTTGCTAAAATTTTTTTACTAACGATACAAATATATCAAATGCACACAATTATTGATACAATGTTGGACAAAAGCAAAAATTGTTCTCATAAAGACAGTCCTGATGATTCATCACAGTAGTAATTGCAGTTTTTTTTCTCAATGTCTGCGCAGTGAAAGAAAATGCACACGGAAGTACTGGATTTCCATGCAGTCTTGAAGAAGTTGTGTTGTCCTTCCAACGGAAAGACAGTGCTGACTCTTGACATGCAGACAGAGCAAAAAACCCACAGCAGAGTCAGTCGAAGTTTTGAAGAATATTGGTAGGTAGGTCATCACAGAGCAGACCCACATCAGTCCTGGTAGAGATTGTTGTATTGGTGGGCCACCAGAGGTGCAGACCCACTGCAGTCCTTATAGAGATGGCCAGCAGCCATCTGTTGCGACTGTGCTGGTACACAATCACCATCGAAGAGTCTTGTGGACAATATAGCAAGTCCATAAACCACCACTTGTATGTAAGTTGGCTGTTTAGGTTTTCATGTTGGTAACGCCACGTAGCGCTATGTATGAAAATCACTGACTGTGCTGTGTGCAGTCTGTGGCTGGTTGGCATTGTTGGAATATTCGCTATTGTAGTGTTGGGCAGCTGGATGTGAACAGCGCGTAGCGTTGCGCAGTTGTAGGTGAGCTGCCAGCAGTGGTGGGTGGGATGAGAGAGATAGCAGAGTTTTGAGAGGTTGCTATAAGCGGACAATCTGGACGTGTGTACGCCAGAAAAAGGAAATTTGTAAAGATGGATGTCATGAATTGATAGAGATATATATGATGACTTTTGAACACTATTAAGGTTTGTTCTGTATCGCCGGCAGGAGTGGGTGAGCGGTTCTAGGCGCTACAGTCTTGAGCCGCGCGACCGCTACGGTCGCAGGTTCGAATTCTGCCTCGGGAATGGATGTGTGTGATGTCCTTAGGTTAGTTAGGTTTAAGTAGTTCTAAGTTGTAGGGGACTGATGACCTCAGAAGTTAAGTCCCCATAGTGCTCAGAGCCATTTGAACAATTTTTTATTCTCTATCAAAATCTTTCATTTGCTAACTATGCCTATCAGTAGTTAGTGCCTTAAGTAGTTAGAATCTTTTATTTAGCTGGCAGTATTGGCGCTCGCTGTATTACAGTAGTTCGAGTAACGAAGATTTTTGTGGGGTAAGTGATTCATGAAAGGTATAGGTTATTGTTAGGGCCATTGTTTTGCAGGGATTATTGAAAGTCAGATTGCGTTGCGCTAAAAAAATACTGTGTGTCAGTTTAGTGATGATCAGAATAAGTAAAGAGAGAAATGTCTTGAGTACGTTCAGTTTTTCTCAGCTGTTTGAAAAGCATATAGCGTAGAAGTTTACCAGCACAGTCATTAATAATTTTCTAAGGAGACTTTTTATAATATCGTCAAGGTAGTGTTATAGGCCCTCTGTTGTTCCTTATCTACATAAACGATTTAGGAGACGATCTGAGCAGCCGTTTTAGGTTGTTTGCGGATGATGTTATTGTTTATCGTGTATTAAAGTCATCAAAAATCAAAACAAATTGCAAAACGACTTCGAAAAGATATCTGTATGGTGCGAAAATTGGCAATTGACCTCATATAATGAAAATTTTGAGTTCATCCACATGAGTGCTAAAAGGAATCCGTTAAACTTCCATTACATGATAAATCAATCAACTCTAAAGACCGTAAATTCTACTAAACACCTAAGAATTACAATTACGAACAACTGAAATTAGAAAGAACACAAAGAAAGTGGGGAGGGGGGGGGGGGGAGAACCAAAGCCGGCCGCGGTGGTCTCGCGGTTCTAGGCGCGCAGTCCGGAACCGTGCGATTGCTACGGTCGCAGGTTCGAATCCTGCCTCGGGCATGGATGTGTGTGATATCCTTAGGTTAGTTAGGTTTAAGTAGTTCTAAGTTCTAGGGGACTGATGACCACAGCTGTTAAGTCCCATAGTGCTCAGAGCCATTTGAGGAGAACCAAAGACTAGATTTTATTGGCAGAACTCTTAGAAGCTGCAACAGATCTACTGAAGAGACTGCCTACGCTCTTTTGGAATGCTGCTCAGCGGTGTGGGATCCTTACCAGATATCACTGACGAAGTACAGCGAGAAAGTTCAAAGAAGGGCAGCACGTTTTGTATTGTCGAGAACTAGGGGAGAGAGCGTCACGGACATGATACAGGATTTGAGGTAGACATTATTAAAGCTGTGGCCTTTCTCGTTGCAGCGGGACCATCTCAAGAAATTTCAAACTTTCTCCTTCGATTGTGAAAATACACTCCTGGAAATTGAAATAAGAACACCGTGAATTCATTGTCCCAGGAAGGGGAAACTTTATTGACACATTCCTGGGGTCAGATACATCACATGATCACACTGACAGAACCACAGGCACATAGACACAGGCAACAGAGCATGCCCAATGTCGGCACTAGTACAGTGTATATCCACCTTTCGCAGCAATGCAGGCTGCTATTCTCCCATGGAGACGATCGTAGAGATGCTGGATGTAGTCCTGTGGAACGGCTTGCCATGCCATTTCCACCTGGCGCCTCAGTTGGACCAGCGTTCGTGCTGGACGTGCAGACCGCGTGAGACGACGCTTCATCCAGTTCCAAACATGCTCAATGGGGGACAGATCCGGAGATCTTGCTGGCCAGGGTAGTTGACTTACACCTTCTAGAGCACGTTGGGTGGCACGGGATACATGCGGACGTGCTTTGTCCTGTTGGAACAGCAAGTTCCCTTGCCGGTCTAGGAATGGTAGAACGATGGGTTCGATGACGGTTTGGATGTACCGTGCACTATTCAGTGTCCCCTCGACGATCACCAGTGGTGTACGGCCATGTAGGAGATCGCTCCCCACACCATGATGCCGGGTGTTGGCCCTGTGTGCCTCGGTCGTATGCAGTCCTGATTGTGGCGCTCACCTGCACGGCGCCAAACACGCATACGACCATCATTGGCACCAAGGCAGAAGCGACTCTCATCGCTGAAGACGACACGTCTCCATTCGTCCCTCCATTCACGCCTGTCGCGTCACCACGGGAGGCGGGCTGCACGATGTTGGGGCGTGAGCGGAAGACGGCCTAACGGTGTGCGGAACCGTAGCCCAGCTTCATGGAGACGGTTGCGAATGGTCCTCGCCGATACCCCAGGAGCAACAGTGTCCCTAATTTGCTGGGAAGTGGCGGTGCGGTCCCCTACGGCACTGCGTAGGATCCTACGGTCTTAGCGTGTATCCGTGCGTCGCTGCGGTCCGGTCCCAGGTCGACGGGCACGTGCACCTTCCGCCGACCACTGGCGACAACATCGATGTACTGTGGAGACCTCACGCCCCACGTGTTGAGCAATTCGGCGGTACGTCCACCCGGCCTCCCGCATGCCCACTATACGCCCTCGCTCAAAGTCCGTCAACTGCACATACGGTTCACGTCCACGCTGTCGCGGCATGCTACCAGTGTTAAAGACTGCGATGGAGCTCCGTATGCCACGGCAAACTGGCTGACACTGACGGCGGCGGTGCACAAATGCTGCGCAGCTAGCGCCATTCGACGGCCAACACCGCGGTTCCTGGTGTGTCCGCTGTGCCGTGCGTGTGATCATTGCTTGTACAGCCCTCTCGCAGTGTCCGGAGCAAGTATGGTGGGTCTGACACACCGGTGTCAATGTGTTCTTTTTTCCATTTCCAGGAGTGTATTTTGTTGACGCCGACCTACATAGGAAGCAGCGATCTTCGTAATAAAATTGGGAAATCATAGCTCGCAGGGAAAGATATAGGTATACTTTTTTTCTGTTTCCTGTTCGAGAGCAGAATACCAGAGAATTATTGTGAAGATGGTTCGATGAACCCTCTGCCAGTCATTTACCTGTGATTTGCAGGGTAAGTACGTCTACATCTACATCTACATGGATACTGTGCAAATCACATTTAAGTGCCTGGCAGAGGGTTCATCGAAGCACCTTTACAATTCTCTATTATTCCAATCTCGTATTGCGCGCGGAAAGAACGAACGCCTATATCTTTCCGTACGATCTCTGATTTCCCTTATTTTATCGTACAGATCGTTCCTCCTATGTAGGTCGGTGTCCACAAAATATTTTCGCATTTGGAGGAGAAAGCGTGTGATTGGAATTTCGTGAGAAGATTCCGTCGCCACGAAAAACGCCTTTCTTTCAGTGATGTCCAGCCCAAATTCTGTATCGTTTCTGTGACACTCTCTCCCATATTTCCCGACAATACAAAACGTGCTGCCCTTCTTTGAACTTTTTCGATGTTCTCCGTCAGTCCTATCTGGTAAGAATCCCACACCGCGCAGCAGTATTCTAAAAGCGGACGGATAGCGTAGTGTAGGCTGTCTCCTTAGTAGATCTGTTACATTTTCTAAGTGTCCTGCCAATAAAACGCGGTCTCTGGTTAGCCTTCCCCACAAAGTTTTCTGTGTGTTCCTTCCAATTTAAGTTGTTCGTAATTGTAATGCCTAGGTATTTAGTTGTATTTACGGATTTTAGATTAGACTGATTTATCGTGTAACCGAAGTTTAACGAATTCCTTTTAGCACTCACGTGGATGACCTCACACTTTTCGTTATTGAGGGTCAACTGCCACTTTTCGCACCAATCAGATATGTTTTATAAATCGTTTTGCAATTTGTTTCGATCTTCTGATGAATTTATTAGTCGATAAACGACAGCGTCATCTACATACAAGCTAAGACGGCTGCTCAGATTGTCTTCCAAATCGTTTATATAGATAAGGAACAGCAAAGGGCCTATAACACTACCTTGGGGAACGCCAGAAATTACTTCTGTTTTACTCGGTGACTTTCCGTCAATTACAACGAACTGTGACCTCTCTGAAGGAAATGACAAATCCAGCCACATAACTGAGACGATATTCCATAAGCACGGTATTTCACTACAAGCCGCTTGTGTGGTACAGTGTCAAAAGCCTTCCGGAAATCCAAAAATACGGAATCAATATGAAATCCCTTGTCAATAGCACTCAACACTTCATGTGAATAAAGAGCTAGTTGTGTTTCACAGGAGCGATGTTTTCTAAACCCATGTTGACTGTGTGTCAATAGACAGTTTTCATCGAGGTAATTCATAATGTTCGAACACAATATATGTTCTAAAATCCTGCTGCATGTCGACGTTAACGATATGGGCCTGTAATTTAGTGGATTACTCCTACTACCTTTCTTGAATATTGGTGTGACCTCTGCAACTTTCCAGTCTTTGGGTACGGATCTTTCGTCGAGCGAACGGTTGTATATGATTGTTTCGCAGATGTAGATGGAGATGTCGATGTACCCTTCAAAATGGTGTCTGTCACGAATGTGCGTTCCAAGCAGAGAGCTGTCATTGAGTTTTTTTTGGCTGAAAACCCGAGCACCACACATATATTCATATGCGCTTGCAGAATGTCTACGGAGGTCTGGCAGCGAACAAAAGCACGGTGAGTCGTTGGGTAAGGCGTCTGTCATCATCGCAACATGGTCGTGCAGCTGTGACCCCTGCATGGTGTATCTTGAGGACACTTTCTTTCGAGGCGATCGACGGATCTCAATGAAACACCTCACTGCGCAGCTGGACATCTCTGTTGGTAGTGCTGAAACACCCGTCCACCAGTTGGGGCGCTCGTAGGTGTGCGCCCCCTGGGTTCCTCACTGCTAAACACAGGACCAGAAAGAGCAGCGAAAGACCGTCAGTGCGGAGCTGCTTGCATGTTACGAGGCTGATAGTGTCAATTTTTTGTCGAACATTATCACAGGCTATGAAACATGGGTTCATCACTTCGAACCGGAAACAAAAAGGCAACCCATGGAGTGGTGCCTCAACACCTCGCCTTCGAAGAAAAAATTCAAAACTGTTTCCTCAGTCGGTAAAGTCATGGACTGTGAAAGAGTTATTCTATTTGATGTCCTCCCTCATCGCGCAACGATTAACTCTGAAGTGTACTGTGCTTGTAATGTTATGTGAGTCTCATTGCCCTTTTCTTAATTAATTTGTGCCTAATTTTATTCCTAGAAGCTCAGGAATGTATGTAAATACCAAGTGAAGTGCAGCTGGACAGCAAGTAACTCTTTAGCGCGCAATCCCCGCAACGATAGTAGTTGCGAATCTTTGAGTATGGACTCTAGAAAAAAAAGACGATTTATTAAAACAAAAAAAGAGGGCTGTCAATCTGTATCTTGTGGAAAGAGGACGTGTTGCTACGCCGTCGCTCAGAACGTATGGTTACATTCAATGAAAATTGCTGTTTTAGTGATAAAACCGAGAAAGGAAGAGGACGAGTTGCTAAACATTTATGTATACAAATTTTCTGGACGTGAAGAATATAGATATCTTGTATTTGGAAAAGGAAGTGAGCTTCATTGTCGTCGCCGGCTATCAATCGACAGAATTGTAAGTGTACAAAATAAACTGAAAAAAAGGAAAGGAAATGCATTCTCTATAGTTTTCATTCAATACGTAACAACCTCTTATAATTTCTTAATTACAGTAATTGGATTATGTTATTGTATAATAGTATGGTGCTGAACTCCACTCACCAATTTTGGTGTAGCAGGACGTGTAGTTTGAAGGAAGTTTGTGTGCCAAGCAATATCCTTTTCTCACGAAAAGCAGATTGCCGTTTGATCTTATTTACTTACAACAGTGGTCCCTTAGGTATGAAAAGCTACGAAAACTTGGCCTCAAAGCTATCCGCAAAACGGCCAAGTATTTTAAACCTTAAAGAACAATAACTGCCGGCCGCGGTGGCCGAGCGGTTCTAGGCCTTTCATTCCGGAACCGCGTGACCGCTACGGTCGCAGGTTCGAATCCTGCCTCGGGCATGGATTTGTGTGATGTCCTTAGGTTAGTTAGGTTTAAGTAGTTCTGAGTTCTAGGGGACTGATGGCCATTAATGAGTAACAATCCATCCATACAATTACAAATTCTACGTCCAATCGACTGGTGATTTTTTTTTTTGAACTATTCGTTTTACTTCGAGCTTCCAGACGTTTCAGTTGCAGATTAAATCCGCAGTAAAAACTCCAACAGAAAGGGACTTAAATTAACAGATTCCTGAGGTACTGAACATTTCAGTTGCAATAATTTGGGCAAATGTTGATACATTGCTTAGAATGGCGGCAAACGCTAAAAAGCAAAAATTTCAAACAGTTTCGCCAGTTCTTTATGACGCAACGACCCTATTTTTCAGGGTCAGAAGATCAATGAAGTGCAGCTTCGCCGAAACCGTCAAAGTCTGGAGCGTAGTCCACCACCGCTCTCATCCTGTCTTGTTCGCTAGATTACGCACAGATCGTCTGACCGAAATGACGCCGACGGGAACGCACCTCGCCTCGCATCTGGACAGCTTGCCTGTCTCTCATTGCTTTGAGCACAAAATCACAATGTTACTCGTGCTCGACGTCCCCAGTCCTACTCGGCATGCGCGACTGAGTCCCGCCTCGACTAAATATCGCCAGTACCAGCCATGTGGTAAGAAATCCCAGCAAGCGCACCGGTCATAGCCTTAATCACGATCTCATGGCTTCTGCACACTCCTATTACCCTGACATAAGCTGTTCTACACAATCTCTCAGGCTCAGTACTTGTTTTGGTTTGGTTAAACATTCTTTGTAAGTTTTTCCGGTTCCGTGCCTCATTCGGTCAAAACGGAACCTTTATACGATCATTTTGTTGTTCATCTGTATGTCTGCTGTCTGTGTGTCCAACTGTTAAGAATCCTTTATCTCAACAACGGTTAGACCTATTAAATGCCGGCCAGAGTGGCCGAGCGATTCTAGGCGCTTCAGTCTGGAACCGCGCGACCGCTACGGTCGCAGGTTCGAATCCTGCCTCGGGAAAGGATGTATGTGATGTCCTTAGGTTAGTTAGATTTAAGTAGTTCTAAGTTCTAGGAGACTGATGACCTACGATGTTGTCCCATAGTGCTCAGAGCCATTTTTGAACGTATTAAATTCATGTCACATACTAAGATCTACGCTCTCTTGAGAGTGTAAAAAAAAAATTAAGCTTCTGCGTCAAAGCAGTCAAAACCTACGGCCATTTATGTCACATATTTTGATATCTTGCCAGTGTCGATATTGATACAGGCAAAAACCGTCAAGATTCTCGATCCCTGGGATGGATGAACTACTCAAATGCATAATCAAGCATGTACAGTGCGCGAGTCCTGTCCGCAGTTGTGCAGACTACTTATCTCTGAATATTTCAGCCATAAAGCGTGAACATAGCGCATAAAGCATGAGCACTGCGACTTTTGCTAAAAACAAATAAAACAGTTTACTGCGTCAGTCTTTTGTTTATTTTCCCACCAGGAGTTTGGGTAGTTCACATCATCTTGCTCAGCTGGAGAATTGTATTGTTACACTCCTGGTGTTAGGGTAGAGTACAGACGCCTTTCACAGCAACTGCTGCTTTGAAAAGACATCTGTGTTCTAAACAGGAGTGTAACAACACAGTTCTCCACAGGTACCCTGTGTTTCTTAGTACGGAATTTTTGTCAATGAAGGCTCTTTCAGCTTCTGTTTGTATCTATATTCTCAGAATGTATCCCGATAGTTATCTTTAACCTGTTTTTAAATTCGAGTTGTAACTCCTGTCCACCTACCACAGACTTAATTCATCAGCTGCCCACCACAAGTAGGTAAAAAAGCTACTGATTTCCACGCACGGGACTGATCGCCATGTTAATTTAATATTAACTGCTCTGTAGGCTATTGCAAGCTCTTTAGAAACTACGATCTGGATGACGCCGCTAAATGGGAGTGGGATGCAAGTTAAACTTGAACACCGAGTTCCTTTTTTTCGCCATGGTTGTACTGACAACGCATCAGAACAGGGTGAAGGTTTACACGAAGTTAAGATCTTCCATGTAAAGCCGACGTCGCAAAACCATTCCCTCCCATGAATCTATTTCAAGATACTAACGCAACTGCTTACCTTGCTGTCCATCTGCCCCTTCCATTCCCCCCCCCCCTCCCACCCTCACCAATTATTTCACCTCCTGGTGTAGCGAGTGGTATCTATACATCAAGCAGCAAAATAGTTACAGGAAAAACACCCTCGAGATTTTTGTCCCTGGGCAGTTACCTTACAGTCCACTGCCGTCCAGTTTATTTAATTAAAGTACTAAAATATATTTAATTAACATCAAAAGCGAGCCTGGAACTCACGTCTATTAGCCATCGTACAGAATGCTCACAATAAACTACTAACTGTGCCATTAAGTGGCCTACACCAATCAGCATAGACTAACTGTTTCTGCGTCCATGCGTCCACACCAAAACATCTGAACTGCTGCCCAGTGTAAAATAATCGCTAATGGCTTTCTCTTGGACATGCACTTTGAGCTACTACCCAACCTAAAAACGTATGACTTATAATAACTACAATTTTTAGTCTGCAAATGACGTAAATAATGATGTAATGTTGTTCGGTACACCTAACTCAGTCGCCAATAGAAATATCTGCACTGATACTTGTTGCACCCTATATATACCTATTAGACTTTCATCCCTCCAACCCTCGCCTATGTAAATGTTGCACTGACATCCTCTCCTCCAAATGCTCGAACGTCCCGAACTCCACTTCCCATTCCACATCCGTTTACAATCCCTAAATGTGTCCTGCATCAGGTGATAAAGTCTCCATATCTCCACAAACACCTGGAATTTCTACATTCTACAACAGTCCGCCGTATCCCCTCTGCTTGATACTGGGCGCTGCTGCGTCACGCTCATGTCCCACCTTACTTGTACGTCCACACACTGCACATCATGTAAGGGCTACACCGTGTGCAAGTTGAGAAGATGAACAAAATCATTACGATGATGCGTCTGCTTGAACTTTTTAATTTTCAGTAGACTGTAATGAAGTTTTCCTGACGTTTCACTAAAATACACTCCTGGAAATTGAAATAAGAACACCGTGAATTCATTGTCCCAGGAAGGGGAAACTTTATTGACACATTCCTGGGGTCAGATACATCACATGATCACACTGACAGAACCACAGGCACATAGACACAGGCAACAGAGCATGCACAATGTCGGCACTAGTACAGTGTATATCCACCTTAAGAAGCAATGCTGGCTGCTATTCTCCCATGGAGACGATCGTAGAGATGCTGGATGTAGTCCTGTGGAACGGCTTGCCATGCCATTTCCACCTGGCGTCTCAGTTGGACCAGCGTTCGTGCTGGACGTGCAGACCGCGTGAGACGACGCTTCATCCAGTCCCAAACATGCTCAATGGGGGACAGATCCGGAGATCTTGCTGGCCAGGGTAGTTGACTTGCACCTTCTAGAGCACGTTGGGTGGCACGGGATACATGCGGACGTGCATTGTCCTGCTGGAACAGCAAGTTCCCTTGCCGGTCTAGGAATGGTAGAACGATGGGTTCGATGACGGTTTGGATGTACCGTGCACTATTCAGTGTCCCCTCGACGATCACCAGTGGTGTACGGCCAGTGTAGGAGATCACTCCCCACACCATGATGCCGGGTGTTGGCCCTGTGTGCCTCGGTCGTATGCAGTCCTGATTGTGGCGCTCACCTGCATGGCGCCAAACACGCATACGACCATCATTGGCACCAAGGCAGAAGCGACTCTCATCGCTGAAGACGACACGTCTCCATTCGTCCCTCCATTCACGCCTGTCGCGACACCACTGGAGGCGGGCTGCACGATGTTGGGGCGTGAGCGGAAGACGGCCTAACGGTGTGCGGGACCGTAGTCCAGCTTCATGGAGACGGTTGCGAATGGTCCTCGCCGGTACCCCAGGAGCAACAGTGTCCCTAATTTGCTTGGAAGTGGCGGTGCGGTCCCCTACGGCACTGCGTAGGATCCTACGGTCTTGGCGTGCATCCGTGCGTCGCTGCGGTCCGGTCCCAGGTCGATGGGCACGTGCACCTTCCGCCGACCACTGGCGACAACATCGATGTACTGTGGAGACCTCACGCCCCACGTGTTGAGCAATTCGGCGGTACGTCTACCCGGCCTCCCGGATGCCCACTATACGCCCTCGCTCAAAGTCCGTCAATTGCACATACGGTTCACGTCCACGCTGTCGCGGCATGCTACCAGTGTTAAAGACTGCGATGGAGCTCCGTATGCCACGGCAAACTGGCTGACACTGACGGCGGCGGTGCACAAATGCTGCGCAGCTAGCGCCATTCGACGGCCAACACCGCGGTTCCTGGTGTGTCCGCTGTGCCGTGCGTGTGATCATTGCTTGTACAGCCCTCTCGCAGTGTCCGGAGCAAGTATGGTGGGTCTGACACACCGGTGTCAATGTGTTCTTTTTTCCATTTCCAGGAGTGTACGTTGTGTTTCATAAATCCTATTACAGGCGTCTGGGGTTGTAGAAGGGACAAAGCAGACAAATTTTTGACCAGGAATCCATGTCCTAAAATATACGACTTGGATATAAAATAAGTTTGAAGATGCGATCACTTTCAAATCTCTCACTTTACGGTAAGCACCCAAACTGAGAAGAGGCACTGTCATCGCCTCCTGTTGTACTCGTAATCATGACACAATACACTATTTTCGGGCGAGTACAATAATAGTTGCCAAAAACTGGTACTTTGGCAGCTTAGAGGATGTCTTCGTCACGTAGAAGAGAACCCAATGACGGCCACTCCAAACATTGCCCATTCCATGGGCTCTTGTAGAGCACACAGGCAGCAAGTGAGAGCCCATTCACCCGGCTGTGAACGTACCGTAGAGCAGGAGACTTGATAGTTGAACGCTATGTAAGGTATCGTCCTTACTGGCGGAATAAGAAGTGAAAGTAATATTTATATCCTGTAAAACTACGCACTGAATTAAGTAAGGTTTGCCTCGGGAAAGACACGGCAGAAAACCACATGACACGATGCGGTTACTATTCTAACACACGTCTAATTTCAACTGATTACCGCATTGCGCTACATTACCTTCGTTATCCTTCGTGTGCCATTGCTATTTACCTTCGCTTTTCGGTGTATCAGGCCTTAGTGCCTATTGTGCATCGTCGTTATTTGAAAGCATCCGGACCATGAAAGTACTGAAATGATTTCCACACAATAGGTGGTACTAGGTATTGAATCGGACTTCGTAGAAAAGAACGCACAAATTCGATTTTGTATGTACGCGATAGTCAAACTGCACGACGCAATAAGCTATCGGTCATTCTGGTCTCAAACAATGAGTGCACAATCCTGATACATCATACTCAAACATAAAGCCTATACAACAAAATTAGCGTATTCTCGGCAAATAAATTCTACAAATGACTGCAGACACATGTAGCAGGAAAATGATAATTGTTACTCAACAGATGAGAAAATACATAGCTCCCAGTACATAAACCTTCTATTACTTCCCAAAAAACAGATGAATTGACTACAGGAAGAGGAAGTCTTCGTTTCCCAACTTCTGTTTAAGGAAAATTTGAAAGAGATTAAAAGATTATCCTTAACCATTTCTCGTGTTCAGAGAATGTGGACTACAGCCAGCACTAGTTCTCTTACACATGACATAGTATTCATTTTCCATTACAGGGTGCTCGTAAAGAGTAATTATTTCATCATAAGATAAAAATAAATAAAAAATCATACGTCTTTCACAATACATGTTTGAGGCATATTTACAATACATGTTTGAGGTGTATTTACGGATATGGGTTCCTTATCAAGGTAATAGGTCACGCCATGGAGAACAACTTTTGTTAGAGACCTAATGTTCGCTGATACTTCTTAGCGACTCTAGATGTCCTTTAGTTTTCGCCAGCCCTGGAATGGTGCGATTTTATCGAACCAGCACGGTCGACAGACAAGCTTACCATCCCAGTAATTTGATAGAGTGATTTTCAACAAGAAAACCATAACAATGAGTGTCTCTAAGCGGAGAAAGATGTTTTAGAAGGAACTTCAAGATTGCCCTTGCTATCGCCTTTCACAAGTAAATGATGACTAGAAGATGGGCAACACACATTGCACATAAAAGCGCAGAGTATCTTGCCGCCTTTCGAGGGCATAACTCGTTTTAAACGACGCCTAGCGTCACCAGGAAACATCAGTGAGTATTTTGTCTGTAACAAAAGTTGTTCCCCATGACATAATCTATCAGCCCTAGACGTTTACCTAGTTTCTGTCGATATGAACTAACAGGGACAGTAAAACACGGAGAACTGCCAGTTCTTCTGCAGCGACTGAACAACGCTGTTGCGTGGAGGTAGTAGTCAGTGAGGAGCACTGATTGTTCTTCGTGTTTTACTGTTCCTGTTGGCACATATCGAAAAACCGAATATCGCTCTAGACTAATTTCGGACCGCTCCATCGAATAGGGAAGTAAAATTCCGCTTTAAAAGTCATTCTGTTTGTAACGGAAACAAAATGACATGGGCGTCGCATGAAAGGCGAGATGAGCAGTATTTGTTTGAGATGGCTCCAGATTCACACTGCGAAAACGAAATCGCAAATATCCCCTGAAACACCAAAGAAAGTGCGCCTCACGACTCTTATGTTATGTACAGGGTGTTTCAAAGTCTTTGCAAGAAACGTCTGGGGTGCTAGATAACGCCACGTGAATTTCATTGCTGTTGACATCTGGTTTCAACCAGCTCTCTAGCCATAGTGTTATGTGGGCATTGTTATCGTTTATAAGCCATATCAGTTTCGGGACCTTTCCATAGTCCTCCTGCAGTTATATAATGCTAAATTAATACTTTCTTTTTTCCATCTGCTGTGACGAATGCTATTCTATTTGGACTCATAACATGTCTTATCGGGCCTATGGAGGCATTTCTCTGTGCTACAAAACGCACATGTGCATGCCACACGTACAAGGCTACCCTGGCAGCAGATTTCTGCGTGTAGTGCATGCCAGACCTAACAACAGAGGGCCTACATTTCTCGCATCTAAGATATGCAGTTTTACGTACTAGTAAGGAAGTAAAATAAAATAAAAGAAAACGGCACGGTTATAGTGGGAATAAGAAATTTTGAAGAGTTGAAGCACTACACCTTAGAAACGTTGGTGTGAGATTTTCACAATCTGCGTCATTACTAAAATTTGGAGGAATACTAAAAATGGTTATTCATGGCAAAGTAAAAGAACAGCACAAACACTAAGAGGCAGAAAGCAGAGGAATATTTTAAATTCACTATCGCTGCTCATTTGTCATAGATTATTATTATTAATTATTATTATTATTATTATTATTATTATTATTATTACTGATGTGGCCTGCAACGCTTTCCTCTCCTGTGCCAGTTTCTTCATCACTTCTAGCACTTGCAATCTTCGTCCTCATATATTTGCTCGACATATTTCCATTTGTCTTTCTCTACAGTTTTTACCCGCTACAATTCTCTCCAGTACCATGCAAGATATGCCCTGATGCCTTAACAGATGTCCTATCATCCATTCCCTTCTTCTAGTTAGTGTTGTCCTTATGCTTCTTTCCTCACCGAGTCTGGGGAGAACCTCCTCATTCCTTACCTGCTTAGTCCACCTAATTTTCAACATTCTTCTGTAGCACCACATCTCGAAGCCTTCGATTCTCGTCTGTTCTGAGTCTTTATTTTCTATGTCTCATTTCCGTACAATGCTATACTTCAAACGTATATTCTCAGAAGTTTCTTTCTCAATTGAAGACCTATGTTTGACACTAGTAGATTTCTCTTGGGCAGGAATGCTTTTTTCGTCAGTGCTAGTCTGATTTTATGTCCCCCTTGCTCTGTCCATCACGGGTTATTTTGCTGCTTAGGTAGCAGAATTCCACAACTTCATGATCCAGAATTGCAATCTAAGTTTCTCACTGTTCTCACTTCTGCTACTTCTCATTGATTCGGTTTTTCTTCATATTCTGTACTCATTAGAGTGTTCACTCTGCTCAACACAACCTGCATTTCTTCTTCAGTTTCACTCAGGGTAGCAATGTCATCAGCGCATCTTATCATTGATATCTTTTCACTCTGACCTTTAATGTCACTCTTGAACCTCTGTTTTATTTGCCTCATTGCTTCTTCGATGTACAGACTGAACAGAAGGGGCGAAAGATTACATCTCTATCTTACACCCTTTTTAATTCGAGCACTTCGTTTTTGATCTTCCAGTCTTATTGTTCTCTTTTGGTTGTTGTACGTTTGTATATTACCCTCCTAACCCTATAGTTTTTCCCAGAATTTAGAACATCCACCACCATTTGACATTGTTGAACGCTTTTTCAGGTTGACAAATCCTATGAAAGTGTCTCGATTGTTCTTTAGTCTTGCGTGCACTGTCAACCGCAACGCCAGAACTGCCGCTCTGGTGCCTTTACCTTTCCTAAAGCCAAACTGATAGTCATCTAACACATCCTTAATTTTCTTTTCCTTTCTTCTGTATATTATACTTTTCAGCCACTTGGATGCTGACCTGTTAAGCTGATTGCGCGCTAATTCTCGCTTTTGTCGGCTTTTGCTACCTTTGGAATTATGTGGATGGTGTTTTTCCGAAAGTCAGATGGTATATCTCCAGTCTCATATTTTTTACGCACCAACGTGAATAGTCATTTTGTTGCTACTTCCCCCAATGATTTCAAAAAAATGCTCTGGAATGTTGTCCATCCCTTCTGCACCATTCGATCTTAAGTCTTTCAAAGCTCTTTTAATTTCTGATTCTAATACTGGATTCCCTATCTCTTCCCGGTCGACTCTTGTCATCAGACAAGTCATCTCCTCGTAGAGGTCTTCACTGTACTCTTTCCACCTGTCTGCTCTCTCCCCTCCATTTGACAGTGGAATTCTCATTGCACTCTTTAAGTTACCGGCTGAGTCCACCCTTCCGGCAATCATTTATTTTTCGATTTTTTCACATTTTTCACGCAGCTGTTTTGCCTTAGCTTTCCTTCACTTCCTATTTATTTCATTTTTAAGTAACTTATATTTCTGTATTGCTGAATTTCCCTGAACACTTTTGTACTTCCTTCTTTTGTCGAGTAGCTAAAATATTTGATATGTTATCCATGGTTTCTTTGCAGTAGCCTTCCTTGGATCTACGCTTTTCTTTCCAGCTTCAGTGATTTTCCTTTTCAGCGATATCCAGTCCTCTCCCACTGTACTGCCCACTCAGATATTCATTATAGCAATGTGTATAGCTTCAGAGAACTTCAAGCGTATTCTTTAGTACTTCTGTATCCCACTTCTTCGTACATTGGTTCTTCATGACTACTCTCTTAAACTTCAGCCTACCCTTTATCACTACTAAAATGTGATCTGAGTCTATATGTGCTCCTGGCTACGCCTTTCATTCCTAGATCTGATTTCGGAATCTCTGCCTGACCATGATGTAATCTAATTGAAATCTTCCATTATCTCCCGGTCATTTCCAAGTATACCTCCTCCTCTTGTAATTCTTGAACAGAGTATTCGTTATTACTAACTGATATTTATTTCAGAACTCAATTAGTCTTTCTCCTCTATCGTTTTTACTGCCAAGCACAAATTCTCCCGTAACGCTTTCTTCTAGTCGCTCCCCTACAACTACATTCCAGTCACCTATGAATATAAGATTTTCATGTCCCTTTACGTACTGAATTACCCGTTCAGTAGCCTCATATACTTCCTCTATCTCTTCATCCTCTGCCTGTGACGTCGGCATGTATTCCTGAACTATTATTGTCGGTGTTGCACTGCTGTCGATTGTGATTAGAACGACCCTATCACTGAGCTGTTCACAGTAACACACTCTCTGCTCTACCTTGCTATTCGTAGCGAATCCTACTCTCATTATACCATTTTCTGCTGCTTTTGATGTTACGCTATACTCGTCTGATCAGAAATCCTTGTCTTCCTTTCATTTCACTTCACTGACCCTCACCATGTCTAGGCTGAGCCTTAGCATTTCTCTTTTCTGATCTTACAGCTTCCCTGCCGCGTTAAAACTTCTGACATTCCACGCCCCGACTCGTAAAACGTTATCCTTTCGCTGGTTATTCAACTTTGTCACATGGTCACCTCTCCCCTCGGCAGTTCCCTCCCGGAGATCCGAATGGGGGACTATTCCGGAATCTTTTGCCAATGGAGAGTTCACCGAAACATTTTTTTTTTCAATTACAAGCCCCATGTCTTTAATCCAGTGGTTTTCATTGTCTTCTGCATATTCATACCGTTGATCATTGCTGATTCTTCCACCTTTAGGCGCAGTTTCCCACCTGAAGGGCAAGAGAGTGCTCTGAACATCCTTGACAAGGCCGTTCACTGAATGAGACTGACTTCTTATGCCGGAAATCTTTGTCCGCCTTTACTGATAATTTTTATTCAAAATTTAAGCGGTGGAGGGGTCGAGGACGTATTGATTACTAATCAAAGACGCCACACGTAGACCACGGGTATGGGTCAACTTGAATAGCAAGATAACTGGCAAGGAAGAAAGGTAGAGTAGAGTAAAGAATACCGATATGATTGTAAGTCGAATGACAAAACGGAAATTTTTGCATATTCATTTATAACTTATCAGCCATTCTTTTCTGAACTACGGCTCTCTATTCAAATTGTTCCATTTGCCCTCTCAATTATTTTCGGAAGTTTATACAATCACCTTGTAACACCCTGTCCGCCCCTGTAGCTGAGTAGTCAGCGCGGCAGTCTGTCACGCCAAGGGGTCCGGGTTCGATTCCCGGCTGGGTCGGAGATTTTTCTCCGCTCAGGGACTGGGTGTTGTG
The DNA here is from genome assembly GCF_023864345.2 of Schistocerca serialis cubense. Classification (NCBI taxonomy): domain Eukaryota; kingdom Metazoa; phylum Arthropoda; class Insecta; order Orthoptera; family Acrididae; genus Schistocerca; species Schistocerca serialis. The sequence continues at coordinate 304,322,011 of NC_064645.1, read as the reverse complement.
TTGTCCTCATTATCATTTCATCATCATCAGTGGAAGGCAACGGGAAACCTCCACTGGAATCACTTCCCTAGACACTCTGACGAGGCTTCCTCCATGACAAAAGGTTACGTTCAAGTGTCTACTCAAGCACCTTAGTGAAAATAACATACTGTCAAAGTCACAATTTGGGTTTCTTAAGGGTTCTGATATTGAGAAAGCTATTTACACTTACAGCATAAATGTCCTTAATTCATTGGACAACAAATTAGAGGCAACTAGCGTATTCTGTGACCTGTCAAAGGCGTTTGACTGTGGGAATCACAGCATTCTTTTAAGTAAATTAAAATATTATGGCCTCACTGGTAGTACTGCAAAGTGGTTTCACTCATATCTTATTAATAGAAAACAAAGGGTGTCATTACGTAACACTTCAGCAGTAGGCAACCAGACATCATCTGACTAGGAAGAAATTACATGTGGTGTTCCACAAGGTTCCATACTAGGTCCACTACTGTTTCTTGTGTATATTAATGACCTGTCATCTGTTACATTACCAGATGCCAAGTTTGTCTTATTTGCAGATGATACAAACATTGCCATAAACAGTAAATCAAATATAAATTTAAAAAGGGCAGCTAATCTAATTTTTACTGACATTAATAAGTGGTTCATAGCCAATTCGCTGTCATTAAACCTTGAAAAGACCCACTATATGCAGTTCAGAACTTCCAAGAGACTTCCTTCTGGTGTGTGTATAAAATATGATGACATGGAAATAGGATAAGTTGAGAGTGTAAAATTCTTGGGATTACAACTTGATAATAAGTTCATTTGGGAGCAATATACTAACGACCTGCTAAAACGTCTAAACAAGACTGTGTCTGCAATGCGAATGATGTCAGACATAGGAGATATAAATATAAAAAACTGGCATATTTTGCTTATTTTCACTCCATTATGTCATATGGTATCATATTTTGGGGTAACTATGAAGAGTTGCTAGAGGAGGCCGAAATGCACGCTGTTAAGCTCACGCAGATTGGCGTGAGGTCTGGAACAAGGTAAAGTAATTATCCTATAAAGAAAAGAACGTAGTTCTTGGAATGCTTAACTTTAATCCACAATTGGAGAACATCGCTCTTGATGGTACATGCTTCAAGATAAATATCAAATGTTATGGCGCCTTGCTAGGTCGTAGCAAATGACGTAGCTGAAGGCTATGCTAACTATCGTCTCGGCAAATGAGAGCGTAATTGTCAGTGAACCATTCCTAGCCACGTCGGCTGTACAACTGGGGCGAGTGCTATGAAGTCTCTTTAGACCTGCCGTGTGGTGGCGCTCGGTCTGCAATCACTGACAGTGGCGACAGGCGGGTCCGACGTATACTAACGGACCGCGGCCGATTTAAAGGCTACCACCTAGCAAGTGTGGTGTCTGGCGGTGACACCACATTCCTCCCCCGCAAATCGGCCAACGGTTGTTTTATAAGGCTTCCGCCCGCCGTGGGGAGGACCCCATGTTGACGTATGCGACGAGGTGGGGAGCCTAACAACAGGCGAGGCTGTGCCACCCGCACCCGGCCATTCGGTCTGAGGGGAGCTAGGAAACGCCTGAAAACCTAGTCCAGGGTGCACGCCAACATGCGGTGTATGCGCCCGTAAAGAGACAGGAGGGGCCGAAGATTCGACCTCCATCGGGGCGGGGCAGCCGACGGGCGAAGACGACATCTGGTCCGGAGCGGGCACGAGGTCCATGTCGGAGGACAGCTGGTCACGGGAAGCGATCGGCGGCGCGTGACCCAGGGAGGCGCTTGGCGGCTGCAGCGAAGCGTCCACTGCGGGCGTCGCCGGCGGGAGAACAGGCGGCGGCGGCGCGTCGCCATGGGGCAAAATGGAAGGCAGCGTGGGTAACACCTGGGGATGAGGCGAGCCAGTAGATGGGTCCCCAGGGCGCTGACCGGACGGCACCGTCGCTGAAAGCAGACGGGGAGCGGCAGAACCCGTGCGACGACAGAGGCGCAGCTGATTGAGATGCCGAAGCACCTCACCAGAGTCCCCCAAAACCAGATACATAGCGCGGCCGAGGCAGCGAAGAATGCGCCCTGCGAGCCAACGCCGTGAACCGCGATAGTTGCGATAATATACAACGTCGCCTGGAGCAAAAGTAGGTGGCTGCCGCTGCACAGGAACCTGAGGCGACGGATGCAGCAAAGACATCAAGGTTCGATGAGGACGACCGTGCAACAACTCAGCCGGCGAGCGACCATCTCGGGGCTGAGAGCGATACAAAGACAAGAAGAGCAATAACGGGTCCTCCCGAGAATGCGACTCTTTCAACTTCAACATCTGTGACTTGAAAGTCTGAACCAATTGTTCAGCGGCACCGTTTGAGTTAGGCGAAAACGGCGCGGATGTCAGATGTTGAATACCAGTGGCCTTGCAGAATGACTGAAATTCTGCGGACATGAATTGTGGGCCATTGTCGGAAACAATAGTCTGTGGAAGACCCTCAATGCAAAAGATAGCGGATAACGCTTGGATGGTGGCAGATGACGTCGTGGAAGACATCCTGACAACAAAAGGAAAATTACTGAAGGAATCGACCAGAACCAACCATCGAGAATTCCAGAATGGACCAGCAAAATCGACGTGCAAGCGCTGTCAAGGGGAAGAGGCTTTCGGCCATGCAAAGAATTTCCGCGGTGGTGTGGATTGTTGTGCGGCACACTCCATGCAAGAAGAGCACATTTTCGTAATCGCAGCATCGATTCCGAACCAAGTACAGTGCTGACGAGCAAGTTGTTTCGTGCGCACTATACCCCAATGTCCTTGGTGGAGAAGCCGTAAGACAGGGGACTGTAACGAATGTGGGACCACGACCCTGGACTGATCATTAGCAGATCGCAACAGCAAAACACCACGACGCACAAAAAGTCTCTCCTTGTGAGCAAAAAATCAGCCAACCAACGGATCCTCGATCCGTGACGTTGACAAGGGCCATTGCGTAGCAACAAAACGCAAAACGGTAGTAAGGACAGGGTCAGCAGCTGTGGCTGTAGCTACACGACGAAAATCAATCGGAAACGATTCGACCACGTCATCGGTTTCCGCATCAATGAACATGCAAGCAAGTTTGGAAGAATCGAATGCTCTATCCTCAGCAACAGGCAAACGGGACAACGCATCGGCGTTTCTGTGCTTAGCAGTGGACCGATACAAGATATCGTAGCGGTACTGCGAGAGGAAAATTGACCAGCGAATGAATTTCTGCGCTGTACGTGGAGGTACAGGCTTGTTCGGATGAAAAAGTGACGTCAAAGGTTTGTGGTCTGTGATGATGGTAAAGTGACGACCATACAAGAAATCATGAAACTTAGTAACGCCAAAGACGAGAGCCAAAGCTTCTTTCTCTATCTGTGAATAATTTCTTTGCGCAGACGAGAGGAATTTGGACGCAAAGGCAATAGGGCGATCATGCGATCCATCTTTGTGCGCAAGCACAGCACCGATCCCGAAATCTGATGCATCTACCATCAACAAAAGGGGTTTCTGGGGATCGAATGGCGTAAGGCAAGTATTAGAAAGCAACGCCGATTTCAACTGGCGAAAGGCGCGTTCGCATTCCGTCGTCCAGACGAACGGAACACCTTTACGGCATAAGCGATGAAGCGGAGCTGAAATGGAAGAGGCGTTGCGCATAAATTTATTATAGTAATTTATTTTTCCCAGCACACTCTGTAGCTGCTTCAAATTCTGCGGCGAAGGCAAGTCCTGTATGGCACGGAGGTGCTCTGGACTCGGATGTATGCCTTGGGCATTGATTACATGTCCCAGATAGGGTAAGTCCCAAGCAAAAAACACACATTTGTCCTTCCGCAAGCGAAGGCCATTTTGTCGCAAGACCTGAAATAATGTTCTGAGATGGGCTAAATGTTCTTCTGCTGTCTTTCCGGAGATCACAATATCGTCCAGATAGTTTGCTGCAGTAGGGACCGACGCACAAACAGTTTGCAGATATTGCTGAAACAATGCAGGGGCGGATGTGCACCCGAATGGCAGTCTTTTGAATCGATACAAACCCAGATGCGTGTTAACCACCAAGACGCACTGGGATTCGTCGTCCACTGGTATTTGCAAGTACGCATCTGCTAGGTCCAACATCGAAAAATATTTACCCGGGCACAGTGTGTCAAAAAGATCTTCCGGGCAGGGTAAAGGAAAAGTTGCAATCACTAGTTGTGGATTCACCGTAGCCTTGAAGTCCACACGAAGTCTCAATTTTCCGGAAGGTTTTGGCAAAATTACTAAGGGTGATGCCCAGAGAGAAGCCTGCACATGTTCAATCACACCTTGTGATTCCAAATCGTGTAAGGTTCTTGCGACCTCATCACGCACTGCGTGGGGAACATTGCGCGCTCTGAAAAATTTCAGTTGCGCATTGACTTTCAGTTCCAAATGTGCTTTATAGTGCTTAGCGCAACCTAGGCCCGGTGCAAAAATGTCTGCAAATTCTTCACATAGACTGGCTGGCTGGCTGGCTGGCTGAAGGCACAGTCTGGTTCACTGATAGGACCTGATTGACTATAGACAAGTTAAACAAATGAAATAAATCTAAACCAAACAAGTTCACTGCAGAAGAAGAATGAAGAACGTAAAACGACACAAGATTTGTTTGTCCCTTGTATGTTGCAAGAAGGCTGCACTGTCCTAACACAGGGATATCCTGACCGGAATAGCTATTTAACTTAATATTTGCGGCACGCAACAGAGGTGTGCCCAGTAGTTTGTACGTGTCGTGATTGATCAGAGAAACTGCAGCTCCGGTATTGAGCTGGAATGGTATCACGTGGCCATGAATGTCCAAATCTACAAAAAGTTTATTGTCCTGCTGATGACAAGAGCGACTGTCTCGTGCAACGTGAACCGACACTGGTACAGAAGCACTTGCGACTGGACGCGATTTCCAGTGATGTCGACGCACACTATTAGTGGGACGAACACAGTCACTGTTAGAAAGAGTGGCACTGGGCGGAGTGGAATGAACTACATCAATGTCCATGGGCGAAGGTTCACGAGCCTGAGAATTCTTGGTTCGATTCCGATTCCGGCGCGAAGCAAAGGGCCTGGAATGGTTGTTAGTGTCCGTTTTGATCTTTTTCTGGCAAACACTCTGAACATGTCCTTTTTTATTACAGAAAAGCAAGTAGCTTGGCGTGACGGGCAATTCTCATGCGAATGTCTAGTAGCACACCGCGGGCATGATTTTAGCACTGCATTTGCGTGCTTGCGCATCACACGTAGCGGAGAGGTGGGCGGCAGCTGCGCGGACGGGCGCGAGGGCTGTTTACTGTTCCGTGCGCCGCGCCCGGCGGGCCGGTTAACATGACACACAGCTGGCGAAGTAGCAAATGATTTCTGAGCAAAGTCAAGTGTGTCCTGCCTATCCAATATGTCCATCACTTGTTGAAGGGAGGGATTGACTAGTTTTAAAATCTGTTCCCTTATACGAACATCAGAAACGTTCTGTGCAATTGCATCACATACCATTGTATCTGAATAAGGGAGTCCACATTCACACTCAAAAGCACAATCCCTAGTAAGGCCTTGCGAGGTTGCAACCCACTCCCGATTAGTCTGACCGGCTGCACGTTTTGTACGAAAGAACGTATACCTTTTTGCAACTACATTGACGGATTCCTTGAAATATGCATCTAATGCAGACAAAATTTCGTCGTAGGACAGAGTTGCTACGTCGCGTCGGGGAAATAATTTCACTATCACACGGTACGTGTGCACCCCGACGGATGCTAACAAAAATGGCTGCCGCTCGTTACCTTGAATTCTGTAGGCGGCGAGACGGAATCCAAATTGGCGTGACCACTCCGTCCAGCTTTCCAGTGCCGCATCAAAAGGACGAAAAGGTGGTGCAACTGCATGTTGTGGCTGCGGTAGCGGTGGAGCGGCGGCTGCCGCATCGGTTTGCATTGCACGCTGACCCTGGACAAGCTGTCCAAGGGCATCCAATAACGCCTGCGTCTGCTGATTCTGCAAGCGATAAAATTCGGACAGTACATCTGGAGATTGTGGCGAAGCCATGACACATGTAAATTAGAGCAATACGACCCGTCAATTTGATGTGTTGCTAGAGGAGGCCGAAATGCACGCTGTTAAGCTCACGCAGATTGGCGTGATGTCTGGAACAAGGTAAAGTAATTATCCTATAAAGAGAAGAACGTAGTTCTTGGAATACTTAACTTTAATCCACAATTGGAGAACATCGCTCTTGATGGTACATGCTTCAAGATAAATATCAAATGCTATGGCACCTTGCTAGGTCGTAGCAAATGACGTAGCTGAAGGCTATGCTAACTATCGTCTCGGCAAATGAGAGCGTAATTGTCAGTGAACCATTCCTAGCCACGTCGGCTGTACAACTGGGGCGAGTGCTATGAAGTCTCTTTAGACCTGCCGTGTGGTGGCGCTCTGTCTGCAATCACTGACAGTGGCGACACGCGGGTCCGACGTATACTAACGGACCGCGGCCGATTTAAAGGCTACCACCTAGCAAGTGTGGTGTCTGGCGGTGACACCACAAACTCCACAAACAGAGAAAAAATTTTTAGAGTATAGAAGCGTATAAGAGTAATGAGTAGTGTAAATCCAAGAACATCATGTCGAAACCTATTCAAAGAATTGGGCATATTAACCACAGCTTCTCAGTATATTTATTCCTTAATGAAGTTTGTTGTAAATAATACATCTCTTTTTCCAACTAACTGCTTGTACACATTATCAATACTAGGAATAAGAACAATATACATAAAGATTTAAAATCAATTACTCTTGCCCAGAAAGGAGTCCAGTATTCAGTAACGCATATTTTCAATAAGTTACCAGCAACCATTAAGAGTTTAGTTTCAGACAAGGCACAATTTAAACATAATTTAAATCTCATCTATGAGTTTCTCAACAAGTGCAGTAGACCATTTTAATGAAAATTTATTATACTTTAATTTTTGACAATACTTGGTTGTAACAGCCAAGTAACTACTTACTGTGTGAATGATGGATGTATGGAAAGCAGATGTAAGTCTTAAGTCTGTAAATAGTGGACGTTTAATTTTAAATCTTGTACATAATCTGACCGTTCTTAACTGAGGATCACTGAAATGAATAATTTACTTTAATTTTTGACAATACTTGGTTGTAATAGCCAAGAAACTAGCAAATGTCTGAATGATGGATTTAATGAAAGCAGATGTAAGTATTAAACCTGTAAATATTAGAAGTTTAAATTTAATTCATATGTTTAATTTTACTGTTTATTGACTGAGGATCATTAAAATTAATGATACTCAAGTTTTTCTAATAACATTTTTGTAATGTGTTTATCTGACATGTTCCACACCCAGAAGGATTCCCTCTTTTATGGGTCTATGGAATGATTAATCTAATCTAATCTAAAGACCTGCCGTAAGGCAGAACACAGAGTTTAGTTTTGGAACATCCTGTATGTGTGGCTGTAGATTTAAAGATATTGAGTTACAAAAACGAACAACGGCGAAGTGGCGTGAGAGGTAACGAACACTGCTGGCGCCCGCCACAGGCATTCGGGAAGCGGAAGGCCCATAGTGTTAGTCCTGGCCAGCGCCGCTCAATTAATCCCAAACGACTTGGCAGCGCCCCGTGAGCTTCTCAGCAGCCCGCAACTGCAGCGCCTGACGTTTATGCCCACCCGTCACACACCCGACGTACCGCGGGAGAGGAGGCAACGGGCGAGTTGAAGCGCCGAACTGGAAGAACAGAACGAAGCGCCAGCTGTAGTGCTCGTGTACCAGCCCACTAGATTTATAACCGACATGGAGTTACGCCATATACTCCTGCGGTGATCTACAGTGGCATTAAATTCTGCGTTTAAAATATCATTCGCACAAGTGGATCATAAAGGCATACCATAGTTTGTTGTTGTTGTCTTCAGTCCTGAGACTGGTTTAATGCAGCTCTCCATGCTACTCTATCCTGTGCAAGCTTCTTCATCTCCCAGTACTTACTGCAAGCTACATCCTTCTGAATCTGCTTAGTGTATTCATCTCTTGGTCTCCCTCTACGATTTTTACCCTCCACGCTACCCTCCAATACTAAATTTGTGATCCCTTGATGCCTCAGAACATGTCCTACCAACCGGTACCTTCTTCTTGTCAAGTTCTGCCACAAACTCCTCTTCTCCCCAATTCTATTCAATAGCGTCTCAGTAGTTATGTGATCTACCCATCTAATCTTCAGCATTCTTCTGTAGCACCACATTTCGAAAGCTTCTATTGTCTTCTTGTCTAAACAATTTATCGTCCATGTTTAACATGCGTACATGGCTACACTCCATACAAATACTTTCAGAAATGACTTCCTGACACTTAAATCTATACTCGATGTTAACAAATTTCTCTTCTTCAGAAACGCTTTCCTTGCCATTGCCAGTCTACATTTTATATCCTCTCTACTTCGACCATCATCAGTTATTTTGCTCCCCAAATAGCAAAACTCCTTTACTACTTTAAGTGTCTCATTTCCTAATCTAATTCCCTCATCATCACCCGACTTAATTCGGCTACGTTCCATTATCCTCGTTTTGCTTTTGTTGATGTTCATCTTATATCCTCCTTTCAAGACACTGTCCATTCCGTTCAACTGCTCTCCCATGTCCTTTGCTGTCTCTGACAGAACTACAATGTCATCGGCGAACCTCGACGTTTTTATTTCTTCTCCATGGGCTTTAATACCTACTCCGAATTTTTCTTTTGTTTCCTTTACTGCTTGCTCAATATGCAGATTGAATAACATCGGGGACAGGCTACAACCCTGTCTCACTGCCTTCCCAACCGCTGCTTCCCCTTCATGCCCCTCGACTCTTATAACTGCCATCTGGTTTCTGTACAAATTGTAAATAGCCTTTCGCTCCCTGTATTTTACCCCTGCCACCTTTAGGCATACCATAGTTTTACGGAACCTCGTTTTACCACCGCGCAAACTCCTTTGCGGAATATTCATAAACAGGCAACCTCTTCGTTGAAAGCAGCTAAAAGACTAAGTCGTGAGCTCCATTTCGATTTTACAGAGAGTACTGTTCGGCGTTGGCTCCTTACTTAGCTTGCATTTTTCGTAAATCTTTCGTCCAGCGCAAAGTTCCAAGCGACTGAAAAAAAGTGCAGGTGACAAACGTATATTAGAAGGGGAAAAGAACAGACCCATAATATTACAGACCAATATCAACGTCGGTTCGCTGTCGGATTCTTGTACGTATTCTAAGTTCGAATATAATAAATTTTCTTGAGAGAGAAAAGCTTCTGTCCAGAAATCAACACAGATTTTGAAAGTTTCCTTTTTTTTCGTCCGATATCCAGCAAGCCATGCCTGTAGGACAACAGGCGCAAGCTTTATTCATAGATTTCCAGAGAGAGTTTGATATAGTGCCACACTGCAGACTGTCAACGAAAGTCGGCGGGTACGGAATAGGTTCTCAGACATGACGCCCGGCTCGAAGACTTTTTGAGTAATAGAATCCAGAGCGTTGTCCTGGATGGCGACCGTTAATCAAAGAGAAGGGTGTCGTCGGGAATGCCCTAGGGAATTTTGGTAGGAGCTTTCTCTTTACCTGTATATATAATTCTCCGTTAATTATTTTGATAATTAATTCAGGAACCCAAATGCAGTATAAATAGTTGCAACAAAATATGAGACCCCCTAAGCAACTTTAGTCCTGAGCGAATAGGGAGACATACGAATTTACGACCACAAGGTCACCGTAGTGAGACTAAATACCGTAATGGTCACGTCCTCAAAAAATAAACGTCAAACACATCTCCTTAAAAAATTAGGCAGAAATTTGCTTGACACCTTCCCACACGAATTACGTATTTGTCAAAGAGATGTGGTTTAAACTTAAAAAGAAGTGTTGAAGACATTTGAGAGTTTCCTGCCAAATAGATTAATAAGAGACGGAACAGATCCACCACTGTGCATAAAACAAGTCAGGACAATGATACCGACTAACGGAAAAAAAAGAAAAGCAAACCAGATTAAATAAAAGCAAAGCCTGCAAGATTTGCGATGTTTTGCAGAGGCTCGAAACTTAGCACGGACTTCAAAGCGAGATGCTTTTAATAGTTTCCACAACGAAATTCTTATCTCGAAATACGGCAGAAAAATTCAAAGTGTTTCCCATCGCATCTAAAGCATACTAGCAGACAGAATAATCCGAAATTTCTTCACCAAAGAAAATGCAGTCCATATTGCAGAATCCCAAACAGAATTACTACCAAGAGGAGAAGTTTAGAAGTACACATCCTCACTGGAGGGAAGAAATTTAAAACACCTAATAAAGACAAGTCTTCTGGTCGAGATTGCATATCAGTATGCTGATGAAATAGCTCCAATTCAGTAAAAATAGATAACCGCTTGCTGTACTAAAACCAGGAAAGTTGCAGAAAAACACAAGAAAGGAAGTAGAAGTAATCCGCTGAATTACACACCCATATCAATGACATCGATTTGAGCTGGATTTTGAAACACACTGTGTTTCAATTTATAAAACATCTCGAGTAAACGATATATTTATACATAAACAGCACAGATACAGAAACCCATGGACTCAGGAAACGTCGTTCTTGTGAAAGACAACTGGCTCTTTATTGCACGAAGTAATGAGTGGCATAGACAGAGGATCACTAGTTGATTGTATTACGTCCAACATAATTGATAATGAACCTAAACTGGAAAAATATTTACTGACACAATTGTGTTAAATTCGCCAAATTATATGCTTTAGATAAATATTAACAAAAATGCAGAAAAACAATGCTTCTTAAAGTGTCCTCCAAAATAAATCAATTAATACAATAGAAATTAAAATACTTCTTCAGAAAATTTATTTTTACAATAAGAGCTATTCATGAACACTGTAGTAAACAACACAGTCTTGCAAAACATCAATATGTGTTAAACAAATAATTAAGTCCATTGCTGAATGATGAAAGTGGTAGAACAAAAGTTAAAGTTCCGACTAGCCACTAAGGAGCACACTCGTTGTGAATGCCAAGTCCGAGACAGAGTCGTCAAAGCAGAGGCAGGTTGCTGCGGTCTTGCTGACGTCCGAAGCTTCCAGTCTCATGGGGAAAAGTCCCACTGGGACTACTGCTGAGCTATTGGCGGTTGAATGGAGTCCTCCAAGGTTGGCGCCCGATCATTGTCAACTGCTAGCACCGTGGTTTCTGGAACAAATAGTGGTGTCAGATTTTCTGCCGGTTGTAGCGTTCCCTGCCATGGGCTAAGCTAGTGGCGCCTGTGTCTGGACCCATCAGTACCATAGGAAATATCAATGGGCAGGTACTGCTTGCTTGGATTAGCAAGTGATATAAGTGTAAACCACGTTTACGATGGCTGTATCCATTCTACCACGGGCCTTCCTAGGAGGCGCTGAACGGTGATTGGGACCCATTGTGGCTAGTCTCAGGTACATAGATTTGACCAGTTCAGGTCTGGCAGGGCATACCTGTGACGTTGTGAGTGGAGGGCCGATGTGATGGGTGTCCATGTAGTTTCTTGGCTCGTGACACCGCTTTGTGAAGGTGTCCCAAGTAGGACAGAAAAAGGGAAAGTGCATCAGTTACTGAGTGATGCTGGCAGATTTTAGACATTTGAGTTTTGAAAGTTATTACAAAACGTTCCGCCAGGCAGTTGCTGAGTAGAATGAGGCCATGTGGGTGAATGTGATTCTGATCACTTTACAAAATTCCTGGAATGTAAATTGGGGACCGTTATCTGTTGCTATAGTTTGAGGAGGCCCTCTAAGAAAAACCTTCTGGCTAAAGTCTGGATGATTACAGTGGAAGTGATGGAGGGTATCCGTGAGACAAATGGGTATCCAGAGCCTGCATCTACCACAATGAGCCAAGAGGCTCCCAGAAAGGGGCCAGCGAAATCCAGATGAATCCTTGACCAAAGGTTGAGGTGGATTACCATAGGAAATATCAATGGGCAGGTACTGCTTGCTTGGATTAGCAAGTGATATAAGTGTAAACCACGTTTACGATGGCTGTATCCATTCTCCACCAGTTCATATGCTGTCTGGCCAGTTGTCTTGTGAGAACTGCCCCCGCCCCCTTCCCCAGCGCCCCTACTGGAGGAGTTCCAGGACGATCTGTTGGAGCAACTTGAGGATCATGACATGTGTTCACTCATTTTCCCCTTGGAGAACTACTACTGCCTGTAGCGTAGAGATGGTGACCCCAGAAAGCCTAAAGTTGTGGGTTCTATAATTCCCTTCTGTTGGCTGACTATCCAGATTGCATACAACTGAAGACCTTGCCAAGGGCTGGCGATTGAGCTGCATGGTACTTCATGGTGTTGGCATCCAGAGGGAGTTTGTTGATAGTTTCCTCCACTGTTACATCCAGGTGGAAGCAGATCTCTGGATCCCCATCGAAGGCAGGATCCAATCCTACAGGTAAACGGGAGAGAAGATATGCATTAGCATGGTGTGTTGTCGAACAAATCTGGTTGTCGTATGTGTAACCTGATAAAAAGAAGGCCCAACATTGCAGGCACCAAGCAGTGCTGATGGGAAGAGCTGCCAAAGAGCGCAGGAACGGAAGGAGCAGCTCGTGGTCTGTGAGGTATGTGAACTAACGGTCACAGATGTAGTCGTGGAATTTCTTTACGGCGAATATGATGGCAAGGGCCTCCTTCTCGATATGGCTGTAATTTTTCTGTGTGTGACTCAGTGTCTTGGAAACGAATGATGTAGGGTGATCAGCCCTGTCCGCAATGTGTGAGAGCACTGCTCCCACTATGTAATCAGATGCATCAATTGCGAGGATCAACAGCTTTCTTGGATCATACGCTGTTAGGCAGGTAGGTTTGAGGAAAGCCTGCTTCAAACTGTGGAAATCTCTATCACAATGGCCTAGTCATTTCCATGGTACATTTCTTTGTAAGAGCTGATGTAGTTGTTCTGCTGTGGCTGCCGCCTGGTGAAGGAGTTGGCTGTAATAATTGATTTGACCTATGATCGACTTCAGTTGAGATATGTTCTGGGGGGTAGGCAGCTTTTGGACCACCTTCACGCAAGTTGTGACGGGCGGATTCCTGAATTACTGAATATTTGTCTCAAATACTTCACTTGATTTACAAAGAGTCAACACTTGTCCAAGTTGTAATGTAAATTAACTTCTTGAAAAATAGTAAATATTTACTAAATTATCAGTGAGGTCTCTGTAGTTTTCTCCACCTTCAAAATATCATCCACATACTTGGCCATGCCGGGAACTTGCCCATTTAACTGTTCTAGATATCTTTGGAATATGGATGGTGCGCAGGAAATGCCGAAAGGCAATCGATTATACCGGAAAAGTCCAGACAGTATATTGATCACTAGTAATTTCTTAGAAGCCGTTGTCGAGGGGGAGTTGTAGATAGACGTCCTTTAAGTCAGTCTTGGCAAACATTCTACCCCCAGTGAGACGAGTTATAAAATCTACAACTTTGGGTATTGGATACGAGTAGGTGACTGCTTGTGCCTTGATGATGGTTTCAAAGTCTCCACAGACATTGATCGTCTCTTTGGGTTTCTCAACAAAGACGATGGGGTTGCCCATCTACTGCTGGGCACTGGGTACAGAAACTTGTCCTCTTGCAAGCGTTGAAGTTCGGCACGGAGCTTGTCCCACAGTGCGAGTGCAACATATGCGCTTTACAAAAGATGCGAATGGCCATTGGTAACATGGCACTGTGTGCCTCAAAGTTTTTACCCTTATGTTATTTGGTAAACTAGTCGTAGAGAAGCATTGACTGAAATGTTGCACCTGCAGCTGTCTATTCACTGTATGCAATGTTGGTGCTGTGTCATGTACCTCTAAACCTAGGGCATGAAAGGGTTCCATACCCAGCAAATTACAGGTGCTCAGGGTAGCAACAGCCAGGATGCGAGCCGTAATTGTTTTCTCCTTATAATATAATATCCGTGGAAAAACCTGTCACTGATATTACATCATTTCTGAAACTCTTCGAGGGGGTGTAAAAACGATGCAAAGGTAGTGCTCTCCCTTTTTTGTACGTGTACCAGTCAGAGTGACGGCTGAAGTGGTGTTGGTTTGTAACAACACTGTCACCCCGACAATTTGAACCCCCAATTTCAGACATGGCCAAAGTGTTGAGAACGAACTTGATGAATGCTACGTCGTGATCCTCATCTCTGTCTGGTCCTGGGACTTCGCGAATCGTACCGCTTGAATATTATCCAGATTCATGTGTGAGGAGGAGTGGAAGACCTCCGCTATTTGTCCGGTTTTGTCGCAAGACCTACATCTCACGCACTGAAGGCTGCTGGCGAGGGTGTTGCATGAAACATTGCGGCCTGTGTGGCGTACCCCATCCTGCTTGTGAAATGGCCATTGGGGTCCATGGGCGAGCTTGACAGATTTGACGTGAACCCCAAGGCAGGATCCTGCAGGATCGCTGAAAATCTGAGCGACTGTTCATATGCATGTATAACCGGGAGACACACATCAAGTGATGGGTCCTTGAGCTTACAGAGATTGTGTCGCAGCGTCTCGTCAGGAGCGTGCACTAAAACCAAAACCATGTCTCTGACTAGCGAAGAAGCATAAGATTGATGACATTGTCCACTGTACACATGAATTTACAGTCCCTTGACAGCCCCTGTAGCCAGGCAATCCATTCGCGATACGACTCACGTGCTACCTGTTGACAGTTAAAATACTTACACCTCGCGGCTGCGATGTAGATTAGCGAATAAAAATACAGTAAACTCTTGAATATCCACGAGCGTATTGTCCACAGCCATATATATATTTCAGATGCTGAAATTTTCCTTGAGTGGTCGTCGATTAACGATAATGCCACTTTGCAACACTAGTGTAATAAACAATATGCTGCTCGAAAACCGCAAGCGCTGGACCATAATGTTTCGGTAGATACTATAGTCATGTGGGTTCTGTTAGTGCCGAACAGTGTCTGAAAAGCGAAATCATGTCGTGCTGACTTGTGCTGACGATACAGTAGAAACTGTAAATAACACACATACTCGAAGAAGGCAGTATTAATAGGCAGAATTTGGCACTAATTTACAAAAAAGTGTTCAAATGTGTGTGAATATCTAAGGAATCAGACTGCTGAGGTCATCTGTCCCTAGACTTATACACTACGTAAACTAACTTAAACAACCTTATGCTAAGAACAACACACACAACCAGGCTCGAGGAACGACGCGAACCTCCGGCGGGAGGGACCGCGCATTCCAGGTACTTGTTTGAATTTACCGATTTTAATAGTGACTCACTGGTATTGTATTCATAGCATACTAAGTTGTTTTCGCTTTGTGAAGGGCACGGTTTTCAATTTCTAAATATTTAAAGCAAGTTACCAATCTTTACACCATTTTGAAATCATTTAAGGTCCGGCTGAATATTTGTGGAGCATCCTTCAGACTGTACTACTAAACTGGACCAAGCGCTGATTCTTGTGAGATTGCTGCGTTGCTGCGTCACAGCCTAGAAGTTCCTTTGTGTGTGCACATATGGACAGTCCTACACTGCAGAATGCTCTACCATCCAGTCTGAGCCACAGTCTGGTCAGATGTTTATTCATGACGACGCTGTATCTCATCATATTCGACCAGTTTTCACCGATATCATTTCGTGTCACTGAATGTTCGCTGATATCATTCTCGTCATACGTTCATTTCAGTTCAACTAATCGAAATGAATATTGGCTGTTTGTGAGAAAACCATGCTATGCTTCGATTAAGAAAGAGAAATGTCTGCCACCACTTGTCTAATTTCGACTGCAGCAAGATCTTGGTCCATCGAGGCCGTGATTTATCGTTTCGCGACGTTGCTGCTCGCGTTGACCGGTGTACCACGACTGTCATGCGAATATGGGATTGATGGGTTCAGGAGGGTCACACTCGGTGCATGCAGCTTCTCACGGTCCCACCTAACTGGTGCCCGAGAGAGTAGATATATTATTTGCTCGACTGTGCACTGCAGTACAATCAAGAACCTCGAGCCAAGAAATGGACTTGCTTCAGGCAAGACAAGTACTCACACAGAATGTGAGACGATATATAGGACACTGCAAAGTATCTTTCCTTTCTGGAGTATAAAAGTGAGACAAATAAATTTTGATAAAAGTATGCAGTCCATGAATAAAGGTTAACCTCGGGAAAGACACTCTACAAATACGATACCACGATGTGGTTAGTAATATTACACACATTGAGATACTATCAAACTTTCTACCGTACTGAATCACTGTAATTTAAATTCTTAAGCCGTCGCACATCATGACTTTTATGTATCAGGTCTTTGTGGCTATTTAGCATCGTCGTTATTTGAAGGCTCGTTGATCGTCAAAATACACTCTAAGACCGAAACAAAGGACGCACCAAGAGGGAATTATCTGAACTGGACGGAAATCGGTAGATGTGACGTACATATACAAACAAATGGTACAATTTCAGAAAAAATGGATTATTTATTGAAGAAAAAGAGCTTCACAAATTGAGAAAGTCTAACGCTGGCCTTTATGCAAGCCGTTCTTCGGCCTGGCATTGACTGAGAGAGTTCTTTGATGTCCTTCTAAAGGATGTCGTTCCAGATTCTGTCCGACTGACTCGTTATATCGTCAAAATCTCGAGCTGGTTGAGAGCGATGCCCATAATTCTCCAGACGTTCTCAAATGGGAAAAGATTTGGTGATCATGCTGGCCAAGGTAGGGTTTGGCCAGCACGAAGACAAGCAGTAGAAACTCTCGCCGTGTCGGGCGGGCATTCAAATGGTTCAAATGGCTCTGAGCACTATGGGACTTAACATCTGATGTCATCAGTCCCCTAGAACTTAGAACTACTTAAACCTAACTAACCTAAGGACATCACACACATCCATGCCCGAGGCAGGATTCGAACCTGCGACCATAGCTGTCGCGTGGTTCCAGACTGAAGCGCCTAGAACCGCTCGACCACAAAGCCGGCGGGCGGCCATTACCTTGCTGAAATGAAGGTCCAGGGTGGTTTCTCATGAAGGCACACGTCGACGTACCACTGTATGTAAGGATCCCGCGGATGACAACCAAAGGGGTCCTGCTATTAAATACCCCCGACCATCTCTCCTGGTTGTTGGGCCGTATGGCGAATGATAGTCCTGTTGGTATCCCACCACCGCCTGTGGCATCTCCAGAACCGTCTTCTGGCTGGGATCGCATCCAATGGAGAAGAATTGTCTTCAGTGATAGATACGGCTTCGAATTGAGCCCCGATGACGAGCAGAGCCTTGTCTGGAGACGTCACAGACAGCAGTGGGATACCAACCTGATTATCACCCTCCACACAGCCCAACAACCAGGGGTGATGGACAGGTGCCAGTTCATTTTGATGTGTTGGCAAATGTGCCAACACCTTGTAGATAGAGGAGGCCGAAATGCACGCTATCTAACGCAGACGGGCGTGAATTCTGGAACAGGATAAGTAGTGAATGCTAATAAGAAAAGTATGCAGCTCCTCGAATACTTAACTTTTATTCCTTCATGTGAATACAGCATTCTTGATGAGACATTTCATACGATAACTATCAAACTATGTAAGGCTAATGGCGCCTTGCTAGGTCGTAGCCATGGACTTAGCTGAAGGCTATTCTAACTGTCTCTCGGCAAATGAGAGAAAGGCTTCGTCAGTGTAGTCGCTAGCAAAGTCGTCTTACAACTGGGGTCGAGTGCTATTCCGTATCTCGAGACCTGCCTTGTGGTGGCGCTCGGTCTGCGATCACACAGTGGCGACACGCGGGTCCGACATGTGCTAAATGGACCGCGGCCGATTTAAGTTACCACCTAGCAAGTGTGGTGTCTGGCGGTGACACCACACATTTCATAGCAGAACCCATTTGGTTGTCATCTGGGGCACCCTTACGGCACAGCGGAATGTCAACGATATTCTGCGCCCCGTTTTGTTGCCGTTCATGGCAAGCCAACCTGGTCTCAGATTTCAGCAAGATAATGACCTCCTACACAGGGCGAGCGTTTCTACTGCTTGTCTTCATATTTGCCAAATACTGCCTCGGCCAGATAGGTCTCCCCTGTGTCCCCAATTGAAAACCTTTGGAGCATTATGGGCAGCGTCCTCCTACCAGCAATGGATTTTATCGAACTGACACGTCAACTGGACAAAATTTGGCACAATATCCCACAGGAGGACATCCGTCAAATCTATCAATCAATGCCAAGCCGAATAACTGCTTGCATGAGGGCCAGAGATGGACCAATGCGTTATTGACTTGCTCAACTTATGAAGCTCTTTCTCTTGAATGAATAATTCTTTTCTGAAATTATAATCACATGTACCGATTTCCAATCTATGCTTCCACTATACTATAATGACTTCCACGTAAAGAGCGATAATGAGCATTAATTCGGACTTCATAAAAATAGATTCGCAAGTTAGACTTGTGGAGAATAAAACACAACGACACTTCGCAATAAGCAATCTGTCGTCCCGCCTTCAAATAATTTGCGTATAATTTCCTGATACGTCTACGTGAAAAGTATAAGATCATCAAATAAAATTAATCTGGCAGTTGGAAAAGGTTTCTTCAATAATTTCAGACACCACTATTCATGAATAAAATTATTATTGTTCGATAAATGTGATATTACACAGGAATGCCAACAAATACCTCCTAATGCCTTGAGGGACAGAACATCTGTTCTCCAATCAAAGATATGACATACACTTTTTGTGATATATGAGTTTCTTCCCCCCACCCCCCTCCATGAGCCATGGAACTTGCCGTTGGTGGGGAGGCTTGCGTGCCTCAGCGATACAGATAGCCGTACCGTAGGTGCAACCACAACGGAGGGGTATCTGTTGAGAGGCCAGACAAACGTGTGGTTCCTGAAGAGGGGCAGCAGCCTATTCAGTAGTTGCAGGGGCAACAGTCTGGATGATTGACCGTTCTGGCCTTGTAATAATAACCAAAACGACCTTGCTGTGCTGGTACTGCGAACGGCTGAAAGCAAGGGGAAACTACGGCCGTAATTTTTCACGAGGCCATGCAGCTTTACTGTATGGTTAAAATGATGATGGCGTCCTCATGGGTAAAATATTCCGGAGGTAAAATAGTCCCCCATTTGGATCTCCGGGCGGGGACTACTCAAGAGGATGTCGTTATCAGGAGAAAGAAAACTGGCGTTCTATGGATCGGAGCGTGGAATGTCAGATCACTTAATCGGGCAGGTAGGTTAGAAAATTTAAAAAGGGAAATGGATAGGTTAAAGTTATATATAGTGGAATTAGTGAAGTTCGGTGGCAGGAGGAACAAGACTTCTGGTCAGGTGACTACAGAGTTATAAACACAAAATCAATTAGGGGTAATGCAGGAGTAGGTTTAATAATGAATAGGAAATAGGAATGCGGGTAAGCTACTACAAACAGCATAGTGAACGCATTATTGTGGCCAAGATAGATACGAAGCCCACACCTACTACAGTAGTACAAGTTTATATGCCAACTAGCTCTGCAGATGACGAAGAAATTGAAGAAATGTATGATGAAATAAAAGAAATTATTCAGATAGTGAAGGGTGACGAAAATTTAATAGTCATGGATGACTCGAATTCGGTAGTAGGAAAAGCGAGAGAAGGAAACGTAGTAGGCGAATATGGATTGGGGCTAAGAAATGAAAGAGGAAGCCGCCTGGTAGAATTTTGCACAGAGCACAACTTAATCATAACTAACACTTGGTTCAAGAATCATGAAACAAGGTTGTATACATGGAAGAACCCTGGAGATACTAAAAGGTACCAGATAGATTATATAATGGTAAGACAGAGATTTAGGAACCAGGTTTTAAACTGTAAGACATTTCTAGGGCCAGATGTGGACTCTGACCACAATCTATTGGTTATGAACTGTAGATTAAAACTGGAGAAACTGCAAAAAGGTGGGAACTTAAGGAGATGGGACCTGGATAAACTGAAAGAACCAGAGGTTGTACAGAGTTTCAGGGAGAGCATAAGGGAACAATTGATAGGAATGGGGGAAAGAAATACAGTAGAAGAAGAATGGGTAGCTTTGAGGGATGAAGTAGTGAAGGCAGCAGAGGATCAAGTAGGTAAAAAGACGAGGGCTAGTAGAAATCCTTGGGTAACAGAAGAAATATTGAATTTAATTGATGAAAGGAGAAAATATAAAAATGCAGTAAATGAAGCAGGCAAAAAGGAATACAAACGTCTCAAAAGTGAGATCGACAGGAAGTGCAAAATGGCTAAGCAGGGATGGCTAGAGGACAAATGTAAGGATGTAGAGGCTTATCTCACTAGGGGTAAGATAGATACTGCCTACAGGAAAATTAAAGAGACCTTTGGAGAAAAGAGAACCACTTGTATGAATATCAAGAGCTCAGATGGAAACCCAGTTCTAAGCAAAGAAGGGAAAGCAAAAAGGTGGAAGGAGTATATAGAGGGTCTATACAAGGGCGATGTACTTGAGGACAATATTATGAAAATGGAAGAGGATGTAGATGAAGATGAAATGGGAGATACGATACTGCGTGAAGAGTTTGACAGAGCACTGAAAGACCTGAGTGAAACAAGGCCCCCGGAGTAGCCTACATTCCATTGGAACTACTGACGGCCTTGGGAGAGCCAGTCCTGACAAAACTCTACCATCTGGCGAGCAAGATGTATGAAACAGGCGAAATACCTTCAGACTTCAAGAAGAATATAATAATTCCAATCCCAAAGAAAGCAGGTGTTGACATGTGAAAATTACCGAACTATCAGTTTAATAAGCCACAGCTGCAAAATACTAACACGAAGTCTTTACAGACGAATGGAAAAACTAGTAGAAGCCGACCTCGGGGAAGATCAGTTTGGATTCCGTAGAAATACTGGAACACGTGAGGCAATACTGACATTACGACTTATCTTAGAAGAAAGATTAAGGAAAGGCAAACCTACGTTTCTAGCATTTGTAGACTTAGAGAAAGCTCTTGACAATGTTGACTGGAATGCTCTCTTTCAAATTCTAAAGGTGGCAGGGGTAAAATACAGGGAGCGAAAGGCTATTTACAATTTGTACAGAAACCAGATGGCAGTTATAAGAGTCGAGGGGCATGAAGGGGAAGCAGCGGTTGGGAAGGCAGTGAGACAGGGTTGTAGCCTGTCCCCGATGTTATTCAATCTGCATATTGAGCAAGCAGTAAAGGAAACAAAAGAAAAATTCGGAGTAGGTATTAAAGCCCATGGAGAAGAAATAAAAACGTTGAGATTCGCCGATGACACTGTAGTTCTGTCAGACACAGCAAAGGACTTGGGAGAGCAGTTGAACGGAATGGACAGTGTCTTGAAAGGAGGATATAAGATGAACATCAACAAAAGCAAACGCGGATAATGGAATGTAGCAGAATTAAGTCGGGTGTTGCTGAGGGAATTAGATTAGGAAATGAGACACTTAAAGTAGTAAAGGAGTTTTGCTATTTGGGGAGCAAAATATCTGATGATGGTCGAAGTAGAGAGGATATAAAATGTAGACTGGCAATGGCAAGGAAAGCGTTTCTGAGGAAGAGAAATTTGTTAACATCGAGTATAGATTTAAGTGTCAGGAAGTCATTTCTGAAAGTATTTGTATGGAGTGTAGCCATGTATGGAAGTGAAACGTGGACGATAAATAGTTTGGACAAGAAGAGAATAGAAGCTTTCGAAATGTGGTGCTACAGAAGAATGCTGAAGATTAGATGGGTAGATCACATGACTAATTAGGAGGTATTGAATAGAATTGTGGAGAAGAGGAGTTTGTGACACAACTTGACCAGAAGAAGGGATCGGTTGGTAGGACATGTTCTGAGGCATCAAGGGATCACCAATTTAGTATTAGAGGGCAACGTGGAGGGTAAAAATCGTAGAGGGAGACCAAGAGATGAATACACTAAGCAGATTCAGAAGGATGTAGGTTGCAGTAGGTACAGGGAGATGAGGAAGCTTGCACAGGATAGAGTAGCATGGAGAGCTGCATTAAACCAGTCTTTGGACTGAAGACCACAACAACAACAACATGAGTTTCTTTCAGGTTGACGGTGGTAAGGTACAGGATTGGTAAGCAGGGCACATGGGCTGTTGGAGTGGAATGCTGAACCCATTTGAGGACACACAAATTTATTTTCACCCCGTTAATTAAAACAAAGCACGGCAACAACACGATTAATTAGTACTTGTAAATTGCGGTGATCTACTGTACATCGATTATTTAATAAAAGCGAAGAGAATAATTCAAAAAAATTTAAAAGAAAGAAGCCTTATGGCTCCCACTTTAAACTCATAAAAAATGCTTTACACAAATATAGCTTTAACATAACTGCAGATCTGAGCTCACTAGTTGTAAATGTGAAAAATAAAAATTTTGTAGAACCTATTAGGATTCAAAAATACTCAAACAGCAAGATATAAATACGAGAGTTAACTATTATGGAATACATTCGGAAGTATGATGTCATGATTGCGTGAAAGATCTACACAGCAATCAGCACATTCTCGAGGTTTGGCGTTCACATCGGCCGCGCGTCTGAATTCCGTGCTCGAGAGCTCAAGTGACAACAGGTAGGAGGGCCTGCGCACACCAATAACGGCTTCTAGAACACACAAACCCAGTAATAACGCACAGTGTCAAACCTACAAACTGTGGCCTTTACGACAGGAAATCAGGAATCCAGTCGAACAATTGAGAACTGAGAAAATACTCCATAGGTACGCAATTTGATCAGAAGCCACTTGTGAGGAACGGTATCGAAAGCCTTGTGGAAATATAGAAATATGGAATCAATTTCACATCCCCTGTCGATAGCACTCATTACTTGGCGAGAATAAAGAAATAGTCGCGTTTCACAACGATGGTATTTTCAAAATCAATGTTGACTATTTGTCAATAAATCATTTTCTTCTAGGTGATTCATAATGTTCGAACATAATACAGGTTCCAAAATTCTACGGCAAATTGGCGTTACTGATATTGGTCTGTAATTCAGCGGATTACCCCTATTTCCTTTTTTGGGTATTGGTGTGACTTGTACAACTTTCCGGTCTTTAGATGCGGATCCTTTGAGGAGCGAGCAGTTTGTAACACTTATATCGATTAGGTGTAGGTTTATTTTAAGTAACTGTGTTCCTACAATTTAAGATGTGTGCATTCTGTGTTTGAACTCCTTGATGTATGGCAAGAAAATTAGAGTTTTGTAATGTATATATGAAAAAAGCAAAAGAATATGTTGAAATTTTAAATTATTGTAATATGAATATGTTTATGAAAGAAGTATGTTTGTCAAAAGTTGGTTCATCCTTAAGGCACTTGTAATTGTAACATGCAAACGCTGTAAGGGAGTCCCCCCGCAACGAAAGTGGCATGGCGCGATGCAGAAGGTGGGTTAAGTGAGCGGCTCCTTTGTGTGAACGGCACGCAATGTGTGGCTAACCTCAGCACGGTAAACCTCTACGGTGCTAAGAGAGGCAATTGGAAGCTGCTATAGAAAGGATTTACTTCGGATGTGGATCTGGCTATTATTTGGTATTCACGGAATAATGGAATGGCTCTAATATGTTGAAAATCCGACGCCAAGAAGAGATTTTATAGAGCATTCGCACATCAAGAGCCGTGAGTACAGTTAGCCGCTATTTCGCCTGCCACTAATCTTCGCCATGCTTCGCAGACTTCATACATTCAGGTGCGTAATGTATATTGCCATGGGCCAGGTAATTTATGTGTTGTTTCAACAATAATCACACAAAACGTCAATTCGTGTTCGAAAACATAACTTCATTCCTGATCACGAACCTACCCAGGGTCCTCACCTAAGTGCTACTAAAACCGAGTATCCTGACTTAAATGAACAATTCTGGCATTCGTGTGTTTAAAAGTGATTTTTTTGTCTAAAGTAAAAGGAGTAGCAAAAGTTAAAGAAAGAGTAAATTTTGGATGCTTCGTTTATGGACTACTCCAAGTGGAATTGTTAAGGTAGGAAGTACAAAAATTTAAAGATCAATCAATAGGAAGGTAAAAACCTTAATTATTTAAAGGCTAAAAACAATAAAAGTGAAGTTGGATAGGATTTTGCTAAAGCATCCTTAGTTCATTCTAAAATATAGTTTGTAGGATTACAGTTCAAGATTGTGTAAATATTATTGCCAGCCGGACGGTGTGACTGAGCGGTTCTAGTGGATTGAGTTTGGAACCGCGCGACCGGTACGGTCGCAGGTTCGAATCCTGCCTCGGTCATGGATGTGTGTGATGTCCTTGGGTTCGTTAGGTTTAAGTAGCTCTAAGTTCTAGGGGACTGATAACCTCAGATGTTAAGTCCCATAGTGCTCAGAGCCATTTGAACCATTTTTTAAAAATATTATTGTCAAGAATACCTGCTTCACAGGTGATTAAAGTACAAGTACATATAAATCTTTAATGAACCGATTTGCGGTAGTACCACTAGAAGTGAAGTTATGTGCAATTTCAGATAGTGTAGTTTTGGTACCCATCATGAATGGTCACTTTAGAAGTTAATTAAGCCCAGTGTGGCATTTTAATACCTTGCAAAGTAATTTAAGTGAATGATTAGCTTTTAGACATAGTTTTTACTTTTGCAATAATCAAATAACCTTGGCTAGTGAAACTATACTAGTTTATAGGTGCCCATCATATCGTCCTCCTATTAAGAAAAAAATTAGCTACAACTGTTAGTAAGGAAAACTGCTACATGCAGATGAGCTTAAACAGTGTATTTAAGATGTTATTCATCTTTATTTGTGTTATTCATGTTAGTCAACATAGAAGCCCCTCACGTCCAAAATCAGTTCTGCACTTCATACATTGTTGTTTCAGTAATTTGATTAAGTAATGCTATTTATTGTGACCGTCTTTAGTATGAGCCCGGTGCAAGTTTGCTCCCCATAATTTACATGTGTGTGTGTTATCGATAACTGCTGTTACACACAGTACAGAATACCGTTTAGTTTTACTGTCAACTTCACAAAAACCGAAAATACAGTCCGATACCCTTTTCCACTAGATACACGCACGGTCGAAATTTGAAATCCTCTCAGAGGGTAACATTAGCGTGTTTCACGGCACGTTAGTGTTATAAGTTATATATTATTGCTAAGGGTTGAGCTGTTGTATTAGCAAACTTTCAAAGGGACCTGATTGGTTTACAATCCTGATCGCAGGCCTTGCCACTGTCAAGTAAATTAAGCTGCTTCGCTACGCCTAGGATATCTGCTTCTAAACTGTGTTGCCATTTGATCTAGATTTGAAGTCTGGAATATTTGCTTCATCTTCTTTGGTGAACGAATTTCGGAAAACTGTATCTTGTAACTCTGCTTTAGTAGTATTGTCATCCATGACATCACCATTGTTATCGCAGTCAAGGTATTGATTGTGACTTACCGCTGGTTCATACGACCAGAATCCCATTGGATTTTCTGACAGATTTCGAGACAGAGTTTAGCTGTGGAAACTGTTTAAAGCATCTCGCGTTAACGTTGGCGCTAAATTTCGAACTTATGTAAAACTTCGCGTATATTGAGGGTTCTGTGTTCTTTGAAATTTGGCAGGCTTTTTTCGTTGCCTTTGCAAGAGTTTTCAGATCTGTTTTGTGTACCATGGGGGGCCGGTACAATCTCTTACTAGTTTAGTTGGTACATATCTCTCAACTGCCATCAATACTATTTCTTTGAATTTAAACCGTATCTGGTCTACCCTTACATAAGCAAATTGGAAGACGAGGAGACTGTCTCTTAAGAAGGCCTCAAGCGAATTTTTATCTGCCTTCTTAAATAGATGTACTTTGCGCTTAATTTTGGTGGGTTTGGATGGTACGGTATTCAATCTCGCTACAACAGCCTTGTGCTGACTAATTTCTGCAACCATCATGATGTTCACTATTTGATCAGGATTATTTGTTGCAAAGAGGTCAGGCATGGTTCCGCAACCATTTACACTTCGAGTGGGCTTTTGAGCTAATTGTTCAAAATCATTTTCCCATAACGCTTTCAGAACTATTTCGGAAGACTTTTCTGCCTACCAAAGACCTTAAACATATATTTTCGCCAACTTATCAAGGGAGATTGAAGAATTGTGTGAGTGGGGTATCTGTTTGAAAAGAGACTCAAGTTTTCTTTGAACTGCTCAGAAACTAAATTATCGGAGTCGGGGTGTAGGTAAAAGGAACCAGTTATTGATTTATTCCGGTTGTCAAGTACAATGTCTACCTATAATAACTCACAACAACTATCTACTTCAATTTTACTACAAGATAAGCTACATATTTAGAAATAAAAGTCCAGCACCAACTGTATTTAATCTATCCTTGCTGAACACGGTAAGGTCCTTTGCTAAAATTTCGGATGAACTTATTTCCGGCTTTAGCCAGCTTTCTGTTCCTATAACGATTTGAATTTCAGTGCTTTCTATTAGCGCTTGGAGTAGGGCTGTTGATAAAATACAGATATTTTCTCCAAAAAATATTGGTATATATCGGCGATGACTTTTTCACCCAGATATGGGTGTATAAATATCGAAATGGCGATATCGAGTGACGATATTTTTGTTTTATATTATATTTTTTCGCTATTTTCGGTAAATATTTGTTCTTTTGAAATTCTAGTAGAACATAATTTTACTTTCACCGAGTGAAGGAGTGTTACTACTGTTTGAGCTTTCATTACGTCCGGTCTTCTCTTTGACTGTGTGAAGCAAGTATAGATGTCACAAAGAAAAAGTCCGATTGCATTGGGGAATGGGAGTGTGAATGGAATAACAATACATCCGATGTGACGAAATAGCACATGCGTTGCGTTAAAAACAATTTTTAACGCTACTAGTGTGCCATTTATTCACATCGGCATTCTTCAAAAACATTTGCTGAAAATGATAAACAAAAACCTAAATGGTAAGATAGGTCATAGCGATGGGCGGAGACGTGTGAGGGGATATGCTGACGTAATCGGCGATCGGCGCTACCACAGAAACTACAACGTTTGACTTCACCACACAATTTTGACACTACAACTGCTAGTTCGCTGGCGTTTGCAGAAACGTACGAAACGGGGAAGTCGATGTGAAGTGTTCCACACAAATCCGGTGTGTGACGAAACCGAACGAAGGATCCATCGGAAACCTTTTATTCTGCCAATAACATGCAGTTACCATTGTTAGCAAAGTGGTTATCGCCAAGATTGAACGTGTGTCGTTTTTCTTTAAGTTCTTGCCTTAAGGGGGATGGGCAGGCTGCTAGCTTGTTGATGTACAATATATATAATAATTAATCAATACATAAACAAACAGCTCTGAAACTAGCGGTATATTTACAATGTGCAGCTGATATTTTTTGGCCGGTACGTCGACATTTTCACCAGTAATATATCGATGTATCGATAATATTTTCTACCGAGGGGTAATAACTTTACTAAGTATCGATATATCCGATTCCCGACATTTTTAAAAATTTCAGCAGTCTTAGATTGGAGCTCTGGTTCTTTTCCAACACATATACGACAGTTTACAACTGCAATACCGATTCTGGTGGATCTACTTTCCTGTATGTATCCTGCACTCTTTTAGACTGACGCCCTCTCTGTAATTTTCCGAGACCCTCGAACCCAACAAACCGCCCAAACCCTCCACACAGTTCCCGCTATCCGTGTAGGCGCTTCCTGTGTATGACGTATCCCTGTCTGTCGTTCGAGCTCAGTTCGACTGGATGCCCAGCTCGGTTACAGTTGTTCTTAGTGCCAAAGGTGGCAACTCTGTGCAGTAAATTTTGCATCTTGTACACTTCCGAATCACCTTCAAATAAAATCGTATGCCGGCCTTTGTGGCCGTGCGATTCTAGGCGCTTCAGTCTGAGACCGCGCGACCTCTACGGTCGCAGGATCCAATCCTGCCTTGGGTATGGATGTGTGTGATGTCCTTAGGTTAGTTAGGTTTCAGTAGTTCTAAGTTCTAGGGGACTGATGATCTCAGATGTTAAGTTCCATAGTGCTCAAAGCCATTTGAACCATTTTTTTTAATAATCGTATATTCGTCCTTCTACACTGACATCTACAATGACGAAAATTTCGTTATTTACCATCTGTCTCGAAGTTGCGATTTCAATGGCAGGCAGCACGTTTATCATCGTCCGATAGTCGAGGAGTGCGTGTACTTGAGCCACGAAGTAGTGCAGTGTTGCAAAGTAAAGGTCCGGCCTTGCCTGCTGTTTACTGGGCAACGGCGACAGCCAAGGGTCAGCGTCTGTGGCAGGCGCAGCGGCGTCTCGGCGCCAGGAATAGACCGGCGGACGCGGCAGCGGCGGCGGCTACGGCGGCGGAGACGACGGAGGCGGCGTCGGCCTGCAGCGAGGGCAGTACAGGCCGGGCGGCCGCCACGGGAAGACAAGCAGTCAGCGCCAGAAGCAGCAGTCAGCACGGCGAACCCGTACCCCATCAGCATGGGCGTGCAGGACGGACCAGCCATCGTGTCCGTCGAGTTTGAGGTCTTCGGACAGGTGCAAGGTACGCTGGCTGGAGGCTGGAGGACGTAACCCTCCTTGCGCAGCGAGTGACGCGAACAGCACGTGTCGTGCGCAACAGGTTACTTGCATTTCAAGTCAACTGACTTCGAAGTAGTCCAAAAAGTATCAAGCAGCTGACAAATACGAACGCAAAACGAGTATGGTGATAGTAGACGAATATCTTTATATTATTTTATTTTCACGGCAAGTTCCGTAGGACCAAACTGAGGAGCAAATCTCCGAGGTCATGGAACGTGTTAGTACATGAAATTACAACATAAAAGTAATAACAGTTAAATGTTGATGAACCGGAAAAAAGTCAGTCCATAAGTTTAAGCAAACGCTATCAGCAATACAATAAGAATCAGCTTAATTATTCAAGCAACTCCTCGACAGAATAGAAGGAGTGACCCATGAGGAAACTCTTCAGTTTCGATTTGAAAGCGCGTGGATTACTGCTAAGATTTTTGAATTCGAGTGGCAGCTTATTGAAAATGGGTGCAGCAGTATACTGCACACCTTTTCGCACAAGAGTTAAGGAAGACCGATCCAAATGCAGGTTTGATTTCTGCCGAGTATTAACCGACTGAAAGCTGCTTATTCTTGGGAATAAACTAATATTGGTAACAAGAAACGACAATAAGCAATAAACGTATTGAGAGGCCAATGTCAAAATACCCAGACTCGTGAACAGAGGTCGACAAGAGGCTCGTGAACTCACACCACTTATTGCCCGAACCACTCGTTTCTGAGCCAAAAATATCCTTTTAGAATGGGAAGAGTTACCCCAAAACATAATACCACACGACATAAGCGAATGTAAATAAGCGAAGTAGACTAATTTTCGTGTCGAACGATCACTCACTTCTGATACCGTTCGAATAGTAGCAATGGCAGTATTAAGTCTTTGAACAAGATACTGATCATGGGCTTTCCACGAAAGCTTGCTATCTATCTGAACACCTAGAAATTTGAACTGTTCAGTTTCACTAATCATATGCCCGTTCTGTGAAATCAAAACGTCAGGTTTTGTTGAATTGTGTGTTAGAAACTGTAAAAACTGAGTCTTACTGTGATTTAGCGCTAGTTTATTTTCTACAAGCCATGAACAGAGGTCATGTACTGCACCATTTGAAACTGAGCCAATGTTGCACACAACATCCTTTACTACCAAGCTAGTGTCATCAGCAAAAACAGAAATATTTTAGAGTTGCCCGTAATACTAGAGGGCATATTATTTATATAAATAAGGAACAGGAATGGCCCCAACACTGATCCCTAGGGCACCCCCCACTTGACAGTACCCCAATCATACCTCACATCACAGCCTTTATCAACGTTGTGAATAATGACCTTTTGCTGCCTGTTGCTAAAGTAAGAGGTGAACCAATTGTGAGATACTCCCCGTGTTCCGTAATGGTCCAACTTCTGGAGCAATATTTTGTGATCAACACAATCAAATGCCTTATTTAAATCAAAAAATATGCCAAGCGTTCGAAACCTTTTGTTTAGCCCATCCAGCAGCTCAAAGAGAAAAGAGAATGTAGCATTTCCAGTTGTTAAGCGACTTCTAAAGCCGAACTGTACATTGGATTGCAAATCGTGTGATATAAAATGATCAATTAACCTTACATACACAGCCTTTTCAATAACTTTTGCAAACACTGATGGTATAGAAATAGGTCTAAAATTATCTGCATTATCCCTTTCTCCCTTTTTATAAAGTGGTTTTACTACTGAGGACTTGAGTCGTTCAGCAAACTGACCATTCCCAAAGGAAAAATTACAAATATGGCTAAATACAGGGCTAATATGTGCAGCGCAGTACTTCAATATTCTGATAGACACTCTCTGCTATGGATTTATGTAGCAATCGGAATTTACACCAGAAAGTAAGCTAGAAACTGATGTCAAGGCCACCGTGTCATAAGCTCGGATAGGACGAGGGTGATACAGAAAGCTGACAAATTTCAAGAAAATGCGAGAAACCCAAATCTGTATGGTAGAGCGGGAAAGTGAATCGTGCTTTTCCGGACTATGAGGCTTCTATAATTACCACTATGCTATCCAGCTATCTTAACGTACGGTGTGCGACTAGCGCTATCCAGACTCCCAGCTGAAACTCGAATGCAGCTTCCTCTCTCTGCCGACCGATCTACACACTAGTTCAAAGAACGGTAGTTCAGTTAAGCACTGATTCAATTTAGGTGTCAGATCATTATCCTCATGTTTCAGTAGTTGTGAGGGGAAAAGTACGCTGAATTTTAAATGATAAATATTTTCTTCAGCGAAGCGTTCTCTCACGTCAGTCCTAACATGGTCCAGTGTTGGAATAAAAACAGTTCTTTTCCAATATGTCATAGCATCATCTTTATGATCGCAGTTTCCTCTGTGCCCTTGTCTGCTTGTAAGACGAGGAATTCTCGTCTCCACGTATAACTCTTCCATAACTGCTTTCGCCGGTCTGGATGGCTGAGCGGTTCTAGGCGCTACAGTCAGGAACCGCGCGACCGCTACGGTCGCAGGTTCGAATCCCGCCTCGGGCATGGATGTATGTGATGTTCTTAGGTTAGTTAGGTTTAAGTAGTTCTAAGTTCTAAGGAACTGATGACCTCAGATGCTTAAGTCCCATAGTGCTCAGAGCCATTTGAACCATTTCGAACTCGGCTTCCCGGGTTCGATTCCCTGCTGGGTCGGAGATTTTCTCCGTTCAGGGACTGGATGTTGTGTTGTCTCTACTATCATCATCTCATCCCCACCGACAAGCAAGGCGCCGAAGCGGTGTACACTCGAAAGACTTGCGCCAGGCGATAGGTCCACCCGACGGGAGGCCCTAGCCACACGACATTTCCATCAGCGACTCAGTAGCGCTTCATGCTTGGCGGCAGCAGTCAGCTTGGGCCAGGGCAGTGCTGTCGCTACTGGAGTACTGATTGTTCTTCGGGTTTTATTGTCCCTGTTATATCGATAAATTAAATATAGCATTAATCTGAAACGGCTCTTCGAATGGACACGTGAACTTCCAATTTAAAAATCATTTTGTTTGTAACGAGAAACAAACACACTATTTCTGTCGAAAATGGGCGTCGCACGAGAAGCGCCATGAGCAGTACTGTTTACACTACTGGCCATTAAAATTCCTACACCAAGAAAAAATGCGGATGATAAACGGGTATTCATTGGACAAATATATTATACTAGAACTGACATGTAATTACGTTTTCACGCAATTTCGGTGCATAGATCCTGAGAAAACAGTACCCACAACAACCACCTCTGGCCGTAATAATGGCCTTGATACGCCTGGGCGTTGAGTCAAACAGAGCTTGGATGGCGTGTACAGGTACAGCTGTCCATGCAGCTTGAACACGATACCACAGTTCAACAAGAGTACTGACTGGCGTATTGTGACGAGCCAGTTGCTCGGCCACCATCGACCAGACGTTTTCAATTGGTGAGAGATCTGGAGAATGTGCTGACCAGGGCAGCAGTCGAACATTTTCTGTATCCAGAAAGGCCTGTACAGGACCTGCAACATGCAGTCGTGCATTATCCTAATGAAATGTAGGGTTTTGCAGGGATCGAATGAAGGGTAGAGCCACGAGCCGTAACACATCTGAAATGTAACGTCCACTGTTCAAAGTGCCATCAATGCGAACAAGAGGTGACCGAGACGTGTAACCAATGGCACCCCATACCATCACGCCATGGTCTCCGAGCTGACAGTCCATGCTGCTGCAAACGTCGTCGAACTGTTCGTGCATATGGTTATTGTCTTGCAAACGTCCCCATCTGTTGACTCAGGGATCGAGACGTAGCTGCACGATCCGTTACAGCCATGCGGATAAGATGCCTGTCATCTCGACTGCTAGTGATACGAGGCCGTTGGGATCCAGCAGAGCGTTCCGTATTTCCCTCCTGAACCCACCGATTCCTTATTCTGCTAACAGTCACTGGATCTCGATCAACGCGAGCAGCAATGTCGCGATACGATAAACCGCAATCGCCATAGGCTAGAATCTGACCTTTATCAAAGTCGGAAACGTGATGGTACGCATTTCTCCTCCTTACACGAGGCATCACAATAACGTTTAACCAGGCAACACCGGTCAACTGCTGTTTGTGTATGATATATCGGTTGGAAGCTTTCCTCATGTCAGCACGTTGTAGGTGTCGCCACTGGCGCCAAACTTGTGTGAATGCTCTGAAAAGCTAATCATTTGCATATCACAGCATCTTCTTCCTGTCGGTTAAATATCGCGTCTGTAGCACGTCATCTTCGCGGTGTAGCAATTTTAATGGCCAGTAGTGTATATCTGGATTGACTCCACCTGCGCAATGCGAAAACTAAATATCACATTATCTGCTGAAACACCAAAGAAAATATACCTGACTACTGTTAGGATAGACGCACTGTGTACCCTCCACTGTTACTGCTACTATCTGCCGTCTGTGAATGATTATTGCTCTTTAACATCGAACATACACGATGGTCACATTGATGTGACTGGACCGCGGGTAATGATATTATACATCTGTTATATGCGCGTCAAAGGCCAAGATGTCGAGCGAACAAATAAAACTGCATAATCGTCTTCACATTTTGACACAAAATGTTAAGTAAAAACATTATGATCACTAAATTGGAATTATATTAATACCTTCAGCTGCTGACGGGCGTTGATATATATCAACGGGGACATGTGAAAATGTGTGCCCCGACCGGGACTCGAACCCGGGATCTCATGTTCACATAGCAGACTCTCTCTGCATCTTTTTTTTCTCTTCATTTTGTTTGGTATTGTTCGTTGCGTTTGGCCTGGGCGGACGTCACATGACATCCTTTCAAGTTGATCGTGGATTCCTTTACTCATTTCTTTTTATTACAGAGGCTGACCGAACACGCTGAGCTACCGTGCCAGCATCCATCTGAGCCACCGACGGCACAGAGGATAGTGCGACTGCAGGGACTATCTCGCGCACGCCTCACGCGAGACCCACATTCTCACATTGTATGTCCACTACATTCGTAGTGTCCCACCCCAACACACTCATTACTTGTGGAAGACATTCTTACTAAGCCCCGTAACAGTTCGGGGAATATGTGTGCATCCGCACAGAAGAAGGAGGTCATGGCCGGTATTGCCAGAACTATACACTTAAATGGATATGGTGTCTGTTCTTTCGGACATGTGAATCACCTAAGTTTTGCACCGCAAATATTACGGAAATGTAAATCGCTATTGATGGCCGGCTTTCACAGAATGAATTGATAGTCAGGGGCTCGTATTGTTATCCAATAAACAGATTGCAGTAGTGCTTAGAAAGTGTATTTCTTGTGCAAACTTACAATTGTATTAAATGGAAGAATGCCCACTAATAGTAAAAAACTAAAGGTAGGATAAATTATTTTTTTAAATCGAAGAATGCCCAAAGGTAGGATAAATTAGAATTTCAGTGGTGATTGTCGCAAGATTCTAGTGGAGTCCACAGGGACTCTTGTTTGTGCCATTCAACCTGCTTAGTCGATAGGTACGATATTGTTTGCTTACAGCACGATTGTCTGTTCCTTGAGAGCATTGCGACTTGCTAGCCATTGTGTGACGGCCCAAGCAATAGGCCATGAGTGGAGATGGGATTTAGAAATACAGAAAAAGCCGACATGCCCATGGTGTATACAGAGTTTCGGAAGAATGCAGTTCATTCTTGTACAGTGTATGCGGCAAGATATTCCAGTAGACGTTAACCACCTTGGCAATTGTCTATCAATCAGTTACGCGAAAGTGGTAGTGTAACACCTAGACGGCGTTACAGAAGGAAAGAAGTGACGATAGAAGCTGGGGAAACTAATGTTCTTGATGCAGTTGATCCGCATATTAGCTTCCACACCATCACACGAGGAAGTGGCATGAGTCAGGCAAGTGCCCTACGCATTCTCCATCGAATTAGCTTCCATCCATATCTCTCATCATCAAGCACTGTTTGGAAACGATTATGACAATCGTGTTAGCTTCTGCACATAGACATTACGACAGGATACTCCAGATGTATCATGTATCTTGTTTAGTGATGAAGCTCCATTTACCTATAACGGTCAGGTAAACCGCAGAAACATGGACTGTTGGTCTGTGGACAATCCTCGTTGACCTCGTCAGGTAGAACGTCAGCGTGCAGTGAATATAACCGTTTTGTGTGAACCATCAGCTCACACGCCCGGCTTTCATAGACGGAACACTGAACGAGCACAAGTATCGCAATCTCCTAAGACACCATCTTCCACGGACGCTAGAAGACGTTCCGCTGCAGACTGGGAGGAACCTGTGGTACCAGCATTATAGCTGCCCAGCTCATTGTGCACGAAGTACTACAGCGTGTCTTCACGAATTGTTTCCAAATCGTGCGATTGGACGCCGAGGACCTGTACCTTGGCCGGTCCGTTCTCCGGATTTGACGCCTGTAGACTTTTATCTGTGGGAAAAGCTGGGTCGCTGTCTACAAGGATATACCAACTACACCCGATGATATACAACAACGTATTACTGTAGCCTGCTCTGACATCTCCGTTGAAACGCTAGCACGTGTACAGCAGTTGTTCCACACCAGACTGGAAGCGTGAATTGCCGCTGCCGGTGATCATTTTGAAGACAACCTGTGACAGTCAGTTGTCTAGTTACTGATCAGAATCCACATAACTTATGTATCCGCTTTATTGTGTGCTACCACAAGTATTGCGCTAGTGTCCGTGTGGGAACTTTTCAAAATATGATATCTCATAAACGATTTGGACTAGAATCCGGCAACAGAAAACACTAACGTGCTAATTTATCCTACTTTTAATCTATATCTACATCTACGTGATTACTCTGCTATTCACAATAAAGTGCCTGGCAGAGGGTTCAATGAACCACCTTCAAGCTGTCTCTCTACCGTTCCACTCTCGAACGGTGTGCGGGAAAAACGAGCACTTAAATTTTTCTGTGCGAGCCCTGATTTCTCTTATTTTATTGTGATGATCATTTCTCCCTATGTAGGTAGGTGGCAACAGAATGTTTTCGCAATCGGAGGAGAAAATTGGTGATTGAAATTTCATGAGAAGATCCCGTTGCAACGAAAAACGCCTTTGTTTTAATGATTGGCACTCCAATGCACGTATCATGTGTGTGGCACTATCTCCCCTATTTCGCGATAATACAAAACGAGCTGCCCTTCTTTGTACTTTTTCGGTGTCATCCGTCAGTCCCATCTGATGCGGATCCCACACCGCACAGCAATACTCCAGAATACGGCGGACAAGCGTGGTGTAAGCAGTCTCTTTAGTAGACCTGTTGCACCTTCTAAGTGTTCTGTCAATGAATCGCAATCTTTGGTTGGCTCTACCCACAAGATTTTCTGTCTGATCGTTCCAATTTAGGGTATTTGTAATTGTAATCCCTCAGTGTTTAGTTGAATTTACAGTCTTCAGATTTGGGTGACTTATCGCGTAATCGAAATTTAGCGGATTTATTTTAGTACGTTTCTTTATTCAGGGTCAATTGCCACTTGTCGCACCACACAGATATCTTATCTAAATCATTTTGCAATTCGTTTTGGTCATCTGATGACTTTACAAGACAGCATCATCTGCAAACAATCTAAGACGGATACTGAGATTGTCTCCTATGTCGTTAATATAGATCAGGGACAATAGAAGGTCTATAACACTTCCTTGGGGAACGCCGAATATTATTTCTGTTTTACTGGATGACCTCCCGTCTATAGTCTGCTAATATTAGTAGGCGTTATTCCATGTTTGCACAAAAAATATACGTTATAAGTGTTACTACAATCTGTTTATTGGGTAACAATATGAGCCCCTGACTACAAATCCATTCTGTGAAAAGCACACGTCAACAGCGCTTTCCATTTCCGTAATATTTGCGGTGCAAGTTTTAGGTGATTCGCCCCGTACAAGGGGAGCAGAGGCGAATGGGGAATCATCCTGATGGCGATACGAGCCGCATGTGGGGAAATCCGCTGACATAAGATTGTCATGGCCGGCGTCTGTTAACGAGCAGCTCGGAAATGGCGGAGATGGTCGGCTGTCCCGTTCTACTGCCGTGATGTCGATGGAAACTGGTTCAAGGGCGGTTAATACACAAGAATGTGAGGATTTGTTGGACGTCCACGCCTCATAACAGAACGTGGACGTCGCAGGCTTGCCCGCTCTTTAAAGCTGACAATTACTACGTGTTCCCACGTTGAGCCAGAAACATCGTCAGTTATTATTGCATCGTCGAGATTGGGCCGTGGATCAATGGAAACTTGTCATCTAGTCAGCTGAATCGCGTTTCTTGTCACACCAGATCAATGGTCGTGTTCGGGTGTACCGTCATGTAGGCTAACAGTTGCTCGAAACTTGCTCCACGCCATGGATGCAGGACTGCGGGAGCCATGTTATCCTACGGGGGACAGTCATCTGCTGTTTTTGGGAGCGGGGGGAGGGAGGCTATGGTGGTAATCGGTGAGCAATGACAGCTATGAACTAGGTAAACACTTCCGGGCCATCTACATCTACATTTATACTCCGCAAGCCACCCAACGGTGTGTGGCGGAGGGCACTTTACGTGCCACCGTCATTAGCTCCCTTTCCTGTTCCAGTCGCGTTTGGTTCGCGGGAAGAACGACTGTCGGAAAGCCTCCGTGCGCGCTCGAATCTCTCTAATTTTACATTCGTGATCTCCTCGGGAGGTATAAGTAGGGGGAAGCAATATATTCGATACCTCATCCAGAAACACACCCTCTCGGAACCTGGAGAGCAAGCTACACCGCGATGCAGAGCGCCTCTCTTGCAGAGTGTGTCATTTAAGTTTGCTAAACATCTCCGCAACGCTATCACGCTTACCAAATAACCCTGTGACGAAACGCGCCGCTCTTCTTTGGATTTTCTCTATCTCCTCCGTCAACCCGACCTGGTACGGATGCCACACTGATGAGCAATACTCAAGTATAGGTCGAACGAGTGTTTTGCAAGCCACCTCCTTTGTTGATGGACTACATTTTCTAAGGAATCTCCCAATGAATCTCAACCTGGCACCCGCCTTACCAACAATTAATTTTATATGATCATTCCACTTCAAATCGTTCCGTGTGCATACTCCCAGATATTTTACAGAAGTAACTGCTACCAGTTTTTGTTCCTCTATCATATAATCATACAGTAAATGATCCTTCTTTCTATGTATTCGCAATACATTACATTTGTCTATGTTAAGGGCTAGTTGCCACTCCCTGCACCAAGTGCATATCCGCTGCAGATCTTCCTGCATTTTACTGCAATTTTCTAATGCTGCAACTTCTCTGTATACTACAGCATCATCCGCGAAAAGCCGCATGGAACTTCAGACACTATCTACTAGGTCATTTATATATATTGTAAAAAACAATGGTCCCATAACACACCCCTATGGCACGCCAGAGGTTACTTTAACGTCTGTAGACGTCTCTCCATTGAGAACAACATGCTGTGTTCTGTTTGCTAAAAACTCTTTAATCCATCCACACAGCTGGTCTGACATTCCGTAGGCTCTTACTTTGTTTATCAGGCAACAGTGCGGAACTGTATCGAACGCCTTCCGGAAGTCAAGGAAAATGGCATCTACCTGGGAGCCTGTAGGCCCTATCTAATTTTTTCTGGGTCTCAGGTACAAATAAAGCGAGTTGGGTCTCACACGATCGCTGTTTCCGGAATCCATGTTGATTATCAGTAAACTCTTCCGGGCTAAGTTGCCGTGGTCGATCTGTAGAACTTCTTCTCCCTGACGTTTCGTTCTCAACTACGGAGAACATCTTCCGAGGTGAGTCGACATGTTGATTCCTACAGAGTAGATTCTGGGTTTCCCGAAATGGCATCATAAGCGAGCAAAAAACATGTTCTAAAATTCTATAACAGATCGATGTCAGAGATATTGGTCTATGGTTTTGTGCATCTGCTCGACGACCCTTCTTGAAGACTGGGACTACCTGTGCTCTTTTCCAATCATTTGAAACCTTCCGTTCCTCTAGAGGCTTGCGGTACACGGCTGTTAGGAGGGGGGCAAGTTCTTTCGCGTACTCCTCTCATGGTTGATGTCTTCCCTGCTGGAAATGGCATCTTCCAGCAGGATAACTGTCTGTGTCACAAGGCCAGAATCGCCCTACAGTGGTTTTAGGCGCGTGATAGTGAACACTTATTGGTTTATTGAGCACCAAATTCGCCCGATTTGAAGTGAATCGAACACATCTGGACGCTATTGGGCGCTATCTACGCGCCTACAAACCACTGGGAATTTGCGCGACCTTGCAACGATTGGTTTCTAAAACGGGTGCGAGAGACTGCAGCTGCCCTACTCTGATTAAAAATCGTAAAGTAAATAATTTAATAGAATATTGCCAATTAGAGGAATGAATGGGTATCGCGTGACGTATCTTTTCCTATGAAATAATTAATTAAAAGTGGCTTATCTTGGGAGTACCAACCTTCAGTCAGCCGTTTAAACATTATAATCGTAAACTGCAAAAACAGTTAGTCACCTCACTAAACTGTCCTCCCTTCTACCTCCTTCCCATTAAATGCGACATCGATAGCCAATTTATTTAAATTCACAGTAATGCTGCAAATAAGTGCAGTAAAGCTGCCTCGAAAATCTTGATGACAGAAAAACAGCACCACTTGTACCCGTTAGGCGAAGGGATGCCCCGAGGATAGAATGTACAAGGCGTGTCCTTTGCTTTTGACACTATATGGCTGCGCCTTGCCAACTGTGGGAGATGCTTGCTCAGCGTCTGTACAAGCCAACAGCCAGGAGGGATTGCTGAAGGAACCGCCTTAGATTGAGTTGATAATGTGAGCCAGATGGTGAAGGAGGTGCTCAGTGAACAAATATGAAGGTCTAAGCTAAAGAGCTACCAGTGTCTCGTTGTTAAAGGATGTATAAGAATAATAATAAAATGACGATATAATTAAAATGGAAAAAATGAAGGATAGTACAATTGAATTATTAGTAAATGTTCTGCGTGTACGAAATTGAGTTATTCTTCATTAATTTTGCCTTTCGTCGCTTCTTTCTTCCTTTATTGTGTGTGTATGTCCATCAGTATATATATATATATATTAATTATATTATTCGTCTTCCGAAGGCTCTTGTTGTTGTTGTGGTCTTCAGTCCTGAGACTGGTTTGATACAGCTCTCCATGCTACTCTACCCTGTGCAAGCTTCTTCATCTCCCAGTACCATCTGCAACCTACATCCTTCTGAATCATATTAGTGTATTCATCTCTAGGTCTCCCTCTACGATTTTTACCCTCCACGCTGCCCTCCAATACTAAATTGGTGATCCTTTGACGCCTCAGAACATGTCCTACCAACCGATCCCTCCTTCTAGTCAAGTTGTGCCACAAACTCCTCTTCTCCACAATTCTATTCAATACTTCCTCATTAGTTATGTGATCTACTCATCTTATCTTCAGCATTCTTCTGCAGCACCACATTTCGAAAGCTTATATTCTATTCTTGTCCAAACTATTTATCATCCATGTTTCACTTCCATACATGGCTACACTCCATACAAATAGTTTCAGAAAAAACTTTCTGACACTTAAATCTATACTCGATGTTAACAAATTTCTCTCCTTCAGATACACTTTCCTTGCCATTGCCAGTCTACATTTTATATCCTCTCTACTTCGACCATCATCAGTTATTTTGCTCCCCAAATAGCAAAACTCCTTTACTACTTTAAGTGTCTCATTTCCTAATCTAATTCCCTCAGCAACACCCAACTTAATTCGACTACATTCCATTATCTTCGTTTTGCTTTTGTTGATGTTCATCTTATATCGTCCTTTCAAGACACTGTCCATTCCGTTCAACTGCTCTTCCAAGCCCTGTGCTGTCTCTGATAGAATTACAATGTCATCGGTGAACCTCAAAGATTTTATTTCTTCTCCATGGATTTTAATTCCTAGTCTGAATTTTTCTTTTGTTTCCTTTACTGCTTGCTCAATATAGAGATTGAATAACATCGGGGATAGGCTACAACCCTGTCTCACTCCCTTCCCAACCACGGCTCCCCTTTCATGTCCCTCGACTCTTATAACTTCCATCTGGTTTCTATACAAATTGTAAATAGCCTGTCGCTCCCTGTATGGGCTCTTATACTTCTATTAATCTTACCAAATGAGACCATGGACTTCCTCCCTTACATTTCAATTGTAGATGCAGGCAGCCGACTCCAAGGACACCAGTGCCTCTCAAGATTAAGGGAACCCTCCCAATTTGGCTCCACTTCACTTCAATAAAAATACTTAATACTATTGTTAAGTCTTCTCTTATCCATAATCACATATAATACGAAACACTCGTAGCAGGTCAGACTTAGAGCAATACATCTTAACCATCCTTCTACATATGAGAGGGTGAAACAAAATCACGCACAAAGAAAAGGGAATGATGTTTTATGTTTATTTGTCTGCGCCTTACTGCGAATTCATAATTAATGGCTTTGTCGACGCTTACGGTCGGTCTTTGCTTCATCATTTTTTCTTTTTCAATATTTTTTTAAATTTTACCATATCCGGGGGTCTTTCACCATGTACCTACACAAGGACCAATTATGAAGTTGCTCTCAGTTCGTACCCCTCGATGCCGCTACGCGATCATGTGAGCAGTTTTCGCACGACTGGTTTCATTGCTGCATACTCTGTCCTCTCAATTCTCATGAGGCCCTTAATACGGTACTCCTCGGTGAGACTAGCTGTGGAAGAGCAGTGTATTTTTCTATGTTTGTATGTGTGTGGCCGGGTGGGGGGGGGGGGGGGGGAGGGGGTGGCAGAGGCGGGGGGAGGGGGGGGAGGAACTTCATTTAATTTAAAGATACTCTTTAATCACAGCTAGGCAATTTACATCTACATACTTATTCCGGAAACCATCGTATGGTGTATGGCGGAGGGTACAATGTGTCCCCTACAGTCATTTCCTTTCTGTTCCACTCGCAGATGGAGAGAGGGAAAAATGCCCATCTATATGTC
The DNA here is from genome assembly GCF_023864345.2 of Schistocerca serialis cubense. Lineage (NCBI taxonomy): Eukaryota > Metazoa > Arthropoda > Insecta > Orthoptera > Acrididae > Schistocerca > Schistocerca serialis. The sequence continues at coordinate 304,280,396 of NC_064645.1, read as the reverse complement.
TCTGTAAGAGCTCTAATTTCTCTTACCTTATCTTCACGGTCTTTACGCAAAACGTAGGCTGTGGTCAGCTGCATATGTCTGTTCTCTAAATTTTTTTAACAGTGTTTCGTGAAAAGAACATCCTCTTCCCACCAGGGATTTGCACTTTAGTTCACGAAGCATCTCCGTCACACTCGCATGTTGATCGAGCCTACCGGTAAGAAATCTAGCAGCACGCTACTCAATTGCTTCGACGTCTTTCTACAATCGGAACTGGTGGGGATGCCAGACACTCCAACAATACTCAAGAATGGGTCGCACAAGAGTCCTACACGCGGTCTCCTTTGTAGATGAGCTACACTTTCCTAAGACTCTTCCAATAAACCGGTCGATCGTTCGCCCGTCCTACGTGCTCGTTTCAACTAACAACGCTTTGTAACGTTACGACTAGATGTTCAGTCGATATCACTGTCTCAAGCAGCACCGTCACTAAAACAGTATTTTAACATTACAGGATTGTTTTTCCTATTCACCTATTATATTTTTCTACACTTAGAGCAAGCTGCCATTCGTCGCACCAAATAGAAATCCTGACTAAGTCATCCTGTGTCCTTCTACAGTCACTCAACGACGATACTTTCTCGTCTACAACAGCGTCATCAACGAACAGTTGCATATTACCGCTCAATCTATGTGCCAGATAAGTATGGGAAGCAAGAGAGAGAACAAAAGCGGTCCTCCACGGTTACGCGGAACACAGTTTAACAACCGCTGATGTAGAAGACACAGTCTTGTGAAATCGAAGTTGCATCATCTGCCAAGAGAAATTGTGCACTTGGATGCAGTTTGCCTTAGCCTTTGGACTGGTAGGATAATTATATCGGTGCAGCAGATAAAAGATTCAAAACAATGCATAGGCTACCAGCTGGAAGGCCTCTCTACAAGGCACGAAAGAAGAGGCTATCACTGTTTCACATAGCTTACAGTCCAAGGACGAAGACAACCGCATGGTTTGTCGTTCGTTGTCAGGGGAACGAAAACAAATGGAGCATTGTCGGAATCTCTGGCAAGAGTTCAGCAGCTGCAAGGCTGTTACCTTTAAGAGACGCCCAATTGTACTGCTGCCGGCAGTAATTGACGCTCCAAGTATCCACATGTACGTATACGTCTGTGCTAGGCACGGTACTTTGAGGCACTCGGCGGAGGGTGCTTGTTCATACTATCATTCCTCCCTTCCCTACCATAAAGGAAAAAATTCTTGACGTGCTCATTAAGTTCTTGCAGCTAGGGTTCAGAACCCTACAAAATGTTTTAAAGTACATCTGGGTCACCTTTGACTGTAAAATTGGTTGTTTATGAAACCCACTATTGCAGTTTCGGCCGTGTGACCATTATCCAGTAGAGTACTGCAAAAATGGAGTACATGTATCGAATGCCACTCCCATCATGTCATCCATACGGCAGTTATATGCCGGAGCACATTGCGAGTAATATGTATTTTAAATTAAAATATCCACGGGTGTACTGCCGGTCTACAGTGTCCAACGGGCACAATATTTCGGCGATCATACATGTCACCATCATCAGGTGAACTGACGGACTGAGTGCCTGTGAACGTGCCGGTACGGAGATCCGTACGCTGTGACTGCTCAGAGGGAACTGGCTTCGGTCGCGGCGGCGGCCATTTAAATACCCTCCGCCCGCGGCGCGCTCCCTCCGCTGTCCGCGCCCCGCGCCACGGTCGCGCGGTGGAACAGATTGCGACGGCGTCTGAGATGACGTCGGTGTGATGGCTCTGTCCGCCGTGGTCGTCACAACTATATGTGTGTACGATTTACTCTTGATTACCCCAATCGCTGGTTCCCAAATGGTTTTCCGAATGGGAACCTACTTGCTTTTTCCGTTACGTGGACGACACGTTCGTCATCCGGCAACATGGTATGGATAAACTCCTTGACTTTCTTATACATCTAAACTCCATACACCCCAACATCAAGTTCACTGTGGAGACTGAAACGGAGGGTAAATTACCTTTCCTTGATGTCTTGGTCAAGAGAAGGGCTGACGGCACCCTAGGTCATGGGGTGTATCGGAAGACAACGCACACTGATCTGTATTTGCACGCAGACAGCTGCCACCACCCTTCACAGAGGAATGGGGTACTTAAAACTCTAGTACATAGGGCGCGCACTATCTCTGATGCAGAGAGTCTAACCCAGGAATTGGAACATCTGAGAACTGTATTTCGAAAAAATGGGTACTCAGAGTGCAGATTCAACGTGCTCTCCGCCCAACCACTACAGCACAACCTGTGGAGACGGATGAAATCACGAGGGAGGAGCTAGGCACTGCGTTTATTCCATATACAGGCGCACTCTCGGGGAAAATCGCCCGTATTTTGAAGAAACACCGGATCGGAACTGTGTTTTGTCCTCAGAATAAAACTCGTGCACTGGTGGGGAGCGCCAAAGATGACCTCGGTTTGAGGAAGGCCGGCGTGTACCAGATTCCGTGTCAATGTGGCAAGTCGTATATTGGTCAGACGATGCGTACCGTCGGGAGTCGATGCCGTGAACACCAGAGGCACACTCGACTGATGTATCCGAGCAAGTCGGCGGTCGCTGAACATTGTTTGTCGGAAAACCACGCTATGGAGTATGAACGCACGAGGATTCTGGTACAGACGTCGAGATACTGGGACAGCGTTGTTAGAGAGGCGATCGAAATTCGCACCAATGACGATCTCATAAACCGTGACTGTGGCTATAATCTTAGCAAGGCTTGGGAACCAGAGATTGGGTTAATCAAGAGTAAATCGAGCAAACGTATAGTTGTGACGACCACGGCGGACAGAGCCATCACACCGACGTCATCTCAGGCGCCGTCGCAATCTGTTCCACCGCGCGACCGTGGCGCGGGGCGCGGACAGCGGAGGGAGCGCACCGCGGGCGGAGGGTATTTAAATGGCCGCCGCCGCGACCGAAGCCAGTTCCCTCTGAGCAGCCATAGCGTACGGATCTCCGTACCGGCACGTTCACAGGAGCTCAGTCAGTCAGTTCACCTGATGATGGCGACATGTATGATCGCCAAAATATTTTGCCCGTTGGACACTGTAGACCGGCAGTACACCCGTGGATATTTTGATTATCAAATACGTCGGGAGAAACTCAAGAATCAGAATGTGTATTTTATTTTAACTCCATAACTGACGCTTGCATGGCATGAGTGCTATTCTATAAGGGGCGTTCAAAAAGTTTCTGTTCCAAGCCCACACTAGCCCCTCGCTTACATGTCGGTGCTTATGTAGGTGGTAACAAACAGTCTGAAAAGTATTTTAGGGTGTCGCAGGGTACGTCGTGCTGATAAATAATTCTTTGAAAAAGTTCGATACGTCGCTCCGTTTCAGAGTGATTTAGCACTGCAGTTAGCCAATCATGTCGTCCAGCGCGCAAATTCAAGCAGCCTGCCAGAGAGAGAGAGTTGCCAAATGCGTTCTTCGTTTGTTTTTTTCAAACCGAACAAACATAGCTTTTCTTCACCTAGCTTCTGGTTATCGCCTCCGAAAAAGGAATATTTTAACTGGTAATGAGCATTTGAACAAGTGGTAACTCGCGGATCCACAGATGTCTGTGCGTTACCGCATTTTAGCACCTGCAAATGCTTGAATTTGGGCGCGCGAATACCTGATTGGCGAGCTTCAATGCTAAATAACTCGGAAAAGGTGCAACGTATCGAATTTTGCTCTTAACAGTTATTTCTAAGTACAACCTCCCCAGCATCCTTACAAGCTTCTCAGACACTTTTTGACCGTCTGGTGTAAACGCATCGGAGTCATGCTGAATCGGATATAAGCTGCAGCAACGCCCTCAAACGTTAACTATTTTGTCGCACCTTAAGTGTATGCGCTCCGTTTTTGCACTTCACAGTACTGCTCTTAATAACTCCCACACGGCCGAAGTTGTAATACTAGGTATTATAAATAAATAATTTTACAGTCAAAGGCGATTATGATGTGCTTTAAAAAAAGTCTGGCTGTATATTTCCGTAAACGTAAACAGTACATCACTTGGGGAGAAGCTTTAACTCCACGACGCTTTAGTAAAACTGCATTGGTAAAAATACACTTAAAATCCCGGAAAGCTTTTAAAAGAATAAAGAATTAATTACTCCATCCAGATATATTTCGTGCAATGAGATATGCAATTAAAGTATAAAAATTAGTGCGAGCACGAAGTTTATTTATTACTTGCTTTATTACATACGACTAGAACTCTAGAACCAACTACAGACCTTGTTTCGAACTAATTATTATGCTATTATTTTCACAGTTTCTACCATCTTCAGTTCATTAATAACATTTTTGCTCTTGTTTTAGGAACGTTTTACTGTCCAGCCCCAAAAACCCCAACACGGCTTACACAATGTCGCACCGACAATCATTCTTGCCGCCCCGTCTGCGAATGAAGCAGGCAGGCGGAGAAACTGATTCTCACATCGAGCACTGTTTTGGAACACAGACCCGCTTCACTTAAGCTTAGGAACGGTTTTTCACAAGTTCAATAAAATCCTTGACCCCCAACTCAGTTTCCCTTTACATATACTGTAAGGTTTGGAGGTCAGAACAACAACTGTGTAAGCTGTAAATATTTTTGGTTTAATGTTGCAATCTTATCACAGAAATACACGCATTTACACAGTTTACAATGTGACAATGTTACGACAGTTGTCAAACGAACGCATCTCGTCCTCAGAAAGTGAAATAACCCTAAACACAACAATGGTAAATTATAATTAGAAGTTTCTTTACAAAATTATTCTTACAACTACGTCATGATTCCGGTTCAAAGTTCGGTACTATTTAGGATGACAATCAAGTCTACGGAGAATGGTTAGTTTTGTGACAAGTTGAGCAAAAGATTAGCCAAGGTAGCTCGAGTTTAAAGTGGACGCAAGCTGTTGAAACAACAAGTTTACGCTTCTGCTCATGGTACTTCCTTAGCTGCGATGAGCTGTCGTCTGCATGGCTGCTCTCGTCCTCTGAAATTCCTATAAAAACTAATTAAGCCTTTGCTGATTTTTCCAGCAGAAACTCTCTCTATGTTTCTCGTTAAGCGAGAAAACATGTACTCATCCCTAGTCTTGGAATATGACGATATGCACGCACATGGCTGGAGCAGCGTGCATATTAAAATGCCCTCTCAGTCCTCGCAAGGACAATTAACTATCTGTCTGGTTCGTTTCTCCACAGTTGGAGCTCAACGACGCTACAGCTAATACACTCCTGGAAATGGAAAAAAGAACACATTGACACCGGTGTGTCAGACCCACCATACTTGCTCCGGACACTGCGAGAGGGCTGTACAAGCAATGATCACACGCACGGCACAGCGGACACACCAGGAACCGCGGTGTTGGCCGTCGAATGGCGCTAGCTGCGCAGCATTTGTGCACCGCCGCCGTCAGTGTCAGCCAGTTTGCCGTGGCATACGGAGCTCCATCGCAGTCTTTAACACTGGTAGCATGCCGCGACAGCGTGGACGTGAACCGTATGTGCAGTTGACGGACTTTGAGCGAGGGCGTATAGTGGGCATGCGGGAGGCCGGGTGGACGTACCGCCGAATTGCTCAACACGTGGGGCGTGAGGTCTCCACAGTACATCGATGTTGTTACCAGTGGTCGGCGGAAGGTGCACGTGCCCGTCGACCTGGGACTGGACCGCAGCGACGCACGGATGCACGCCAAGACCGTAGGATCCTACGCAGTGCCGTAGGGGACCGCACCGCCACTTCCCAGCAAATTAGGGACACTGTTGCTCCTGGGGTATCGGCGAGGACCATTCGCAACCGTCTCCATGAAGCTGGGCTACGGTCCCGCACACCGTTAGGCCGTCTTCCGCTCACGCCCCAACATCGTGCAGCCCTCCTCCAGTGGTGTCGCGACAGGCGTGAATGGAGGGACGAATGGAGACGTGTCGTCTTCAGCGATGAGAGTCGCTTCTGCCTTGGTGCCAATGATGGTCGTATGCGTGTTTGGCGCCGTGCAGGTGAGCGCCACAATCAGGACTGCATACGACCGAGGCACACAGGGCCAACACCCGGCATCATGGTGTGGGGAGCGATCTCCTACACTGGCCGTACACCACTGGTGATCGTCGAAGGGACACTGAATAGTGCACGGTACATCCAAACCGTCATCGAACCCATCGTTCTACCATTCCTAGACCGGCAAGGGAACTTGCTGTTCCAACAGGACAATGCACATCCGCATGTATCCCGTGCCACCCAACGTGCTCTAGAAGGTGTAAGTCAACTACCCTGGCCAGCAAGATCTCCGGATCTGTCCCCCATTGAGCATGTTTGGGACTGGATGAAGCGTCGTCTCACGCGGTCTGCACGTCCAGCACGAACGCTGGTCCAACTGAGGCGCCAGGTGGAAATGGCATGGCAAGCCGTTCCACAGGACTACATCCAGCATCTCTACGATCGTCTCCATGGGAGAATAGCAGCCTGCATTGCTGCGAAAGGTGGATATACACTGTACTAGTGCCGACATTGTGCATGCTCTGTTGCCTGTGTCTATGTGCCTGTGGTTCTGTCAGTGTGATCATGTGATGTATCTGACCCCAGGAATGTGTCAATAAAGTTTCCTCTTCCTGGGACAATGAATTCACGGTGTTCTTATTTCAATTTCCAGGAGTGTACCTAGCTGAATGTCAGCCGCAGTGAATGCAGTGTTCACTCAAATTACTCCTCCGCGTCGTACAGAGTGTTATCTACCCCGTTGTGCACTTGACGCCAGTTCAGAGAGAAGTCCGCGATAATTTCGCTCTTGTCTTTCTCGTAGCCGAACTGTCTCCCCAGCTGGGTTCTTTGGTTCTCCACGTCACGGCTTTTTTAGACCAATAGAAGCGTTCATCTTATTTTGTGGAAACTCTCTCTGCAAGGGCCCTACCATTGAACTGCGTCGAAATCTCTGCACTGTACTCCTTCCTAGTTCGTTTCCGCCAATCGGACGTTTTGTACCCGATCAAGACACCTAAAAGATACATGCATACATCACATGTGTATCATTCGTTGTTCACGTGATCAACTGCATCACTGGGTTTGTTATTATCCATTTTGAATTCCGAAACGCAGTTTTCTAAAGCTTCTTTCTGTCGTACTTCTGGTGGCCCGTTACTTGCTCTCCGGTATGCATTACCTGTACGGTCGCTGACTCCTACTACGGGACACCCTCTAAGAGCTTTTCGTGGTGCCTCCCGTGGTATGGCCTCTGCTTCTGCCCACGCTTGCTTCCACACAAAACGTTTCCTCTCACTGCTTGTTTCACCTTCTGCTCACTGGCATGCATTATATAGGAGCGGTGTGTTAATACTGTCGATTGTCATCTGTTTTGCATTACATACTTATAGGCAAACCTGCTCATTACCGCCAAAGTAAATTAGCTGTCATGTTCACCTTCCTATTATGATGTACAAAAATCTTATGTAAGCTGCGAAATTGACCTCCGTTTATTCAGCCACCTTACAGTACTATACATATACAGTTAAGATTTGAAAACGCAAACGACTTTACACGATTTTTCTTGACTGTGGAATTCCACTGGATGTATTAATGGCTGTAGAAACGTCTTAGCACCGTACCACATACCAGATGATTATAATTAAAGTGCAGCTACTCACGGGGGTCCAACGTGGGCTGTGTTTATCGTACAGCAGCGAAACTTGATAGATATACTAACGTGTTAATGAAGAACCGATTTACGCTGGAAAAATATTAGTTCCAATTTTGGCCACCACGTGCAAATCTGGCGCTGTACACTGTTTGTATGACGGTATGGTATCCACATTGTGTTTTGACAAATCATAACGTGAGTGAACAGTATAGCTATCGAGAAGAAAGATAGTGGGCTGTTAGTGAAACTTTTATGTGAATGGCAGGAATTATAGTGCTGCAATGGTACAGCCGCCTTCGGTTGTTTGCAGATGACGCTGTCGTTTATTGACTAATAAATTCACCAGAAGATCAAAACAAACTGCAAAACGATTTAGAAAAGATATCTGAATGGTGCGAAAAGTAGCAGTTGAACCTAAATAACGAAAAGTGTGAGGTCATCCACATGAGTGCTAAAAGGAACTCTTTAAACTTCGGTTACACGATAAATCAGTCTAATCTAAAAGCCGAAAATTCAACTAAATACCTAGGTATTACAATTACGAACAACTTAAATTGGAAGGAACACATAGAAATGTTGTGGGGAAGGCTAACCAAAGACTGCGTTGTATTGGCAGGACACTTAGAAAATGTAACACACCTACTAAGGAGACTGCCTACACTACGCTTCTCCGTCCTCTTTTAGAATACTGCTGCGCGGTGTGGGATCCTCGCCAGGTAGGACTGACGAAGTACATCGAAAAAGTTCAAAAAAAGGCAGCACATTTTGTATTATCGCGAAATATGGGAAAGAGTGTCACAGAAATGATGCAGGATTTGGGCTGGAAATCGTTAAAAGAAAGGCGCTTTTCGTTACGACAGAATCTTCTCACGAAATTCCAATCACCAACTTTCTCTTCCGAATGCGAAAATATTTTGACACCGACCTACATAGCGAGGAACGATCTGTACGATACCATAAGGGAAATCAGAGCTCGTACGGAAAAATATAGGTGTTCGTTCTTTCCGCGCGCAATTGGAATAATAGACAATTGTGAAGGTGGTTCGATGAACCCTCTGCCAGGCATTTAAATGTGATTTGCAGAGTATCCATGTAAATGTAGATGTAGAGTATCGCCGTCTGAAAGGTTTTAGGAGAAGCCCGATGTCATTAAATGGTTTAAAAAAGATGATAATGAAATTCGGAAACACAGGTGAACTTGGTGGGGCACACCTGGAAGAGGAAGGCTTCCGATGCCAGTGCAAGCTATTGATGAGGTTGCTGTTGCTGTAACTGACCCTGCAGCACATGGCCCTCACAGAGCTACTGATCGCGCGGTGTCACGTGAATGGTCAAAAGTATGGAAAGTTTAGCGGTCTGGTGCCCGTAATAGAGCCAGACGGTGCAGAAACTGAAACCTCACGATCCGTAGCAACGTTCTGAATTTCTTTGGTTCCTGGCACGACTCGAAGCTGATGAGATTTGGCCAGACAATATTCTATGGAGTGAAGAGGCACAGCTTACATTACAGTGTGCAGTGAGTATACAGAACTGTTAAACCGCGTGTTCTGCACGAAGAGCCTTTTCACTGGCCGATCTTCTTTGAAGAGAATGTACCCAGAGGACCTCTTAGGTGTACCGTGACGTCTACAATTTATCGAGACGTCCTTGTACAGCATGTGATACCAACTGTGGAAGAGCGGATCTGTGTGGAAACCACTGTTTTTGTGCAAGATGGGGAAGACTTTATGTCGCTTGCCCAGTGAAAGATCTGCTTAACTCAACCTTCAACGAACGTGTCACCTACATCTACGTCTACTTACTACGTTTACATCTACCTCCAGAGGTTTTCCAGAAGCATGGCCTGCAAGATCACCTGATCTGAATCTACGTGTTTATCCAATTCACGTTCGGCCTTTACCTCATCTGAAGGCTAGTATGCGGGAACAAGTTGCTTAGATTCCACTGGAACTGCTGCGAGCAACTATTGGTCATATAGTTTTACGGACTCATCGACGTCTCCGGCGCTCATATTGAACAAGCTGTATAAGCGGCGGTTAACAATAAAATCAACATTACAGCTTTCTCACTTGTTTGACCGTTTCTGCCGGTGTCCCATTCCTAATCCATAACATACGGAAACATTACTAGGCTATTCTTCCTTGCGTTCACAGTGCCAGATTTGCACCTGGTGGCCAGAACTGGAACCAGTTTTTTTCCAGGGTTAATCGGTTCTGTATTAACGCATTAGAATATCTACCACGTTTCGCTGCCATACGATAATCACAGCCAATTCTGGACTTCTGTGAAAAACTACACTTTAATGATAATCACCCAGTACAAAATTAATATTAACACAGGAAATTAATTTTCTATATGAGGCCACGATCATTGTAAATGAAACCGTCTAAATCGCTTAATAAACCTGTTTATTTCGCCGCTTCGGCTACAGTCATAATCAGATACCAAAAACTTAGAACTTGCAGAAGGGGGTTCAGTGTTAGCTGTGCTTATCAAAAATGTGTGAAATCTTATGGGACTTAACTGCTAAGGTCATCAGTCCCTAAGTTTACACACTACTTAACCTAAATTATCCTAAGGACAAATACACACACCCATGCCCGAGGGAGGACTCGAACCTCTGCTGGGACCAGCCGCACAGTCCATGACTGCAGCGCCCAAGACTGCTCGGCTAATCCCGCGCGGCCTGTGCTTATCCTTACGTTGTTTTGCAAGTACTTAGTTTTTTTGTATCTGATGATTGCAGTAGCCTAAACGGAGTATTAAAGAAACTTAAGTGATCTAGACGGTTTTATTCACAAAACACACCACAGTCAGCATGCGTAAATTGGCGCCAATTATAAAACTTTCGAGTACCCTGCAGAAAGAAACTAATGCATTGTGTTCCTAGAAATTGCGAATAAACTTCTTAAAACCAAAAAAACCCAGAAAGGAAAATATCATGTGGTTATAATAGTTTAAAGCGCAGCTACTCATAGAAGTTGGTCGGACATATTCTGAGGCATCAAGGGATCACCAATTTAGTATTGGAGGGCAGCGTGAAGGGTAAAAGTCGTAGAGGGAGACCAAGAGATGAATACACTAAGCAGATTCAGAAGGATGTAGGTTGCAGTAGGTACTGGGAGATGAAGAAGCTTGCACAGGATAGAGTAGCATGGAGAGCTGCATCAAACCAGTCTCTGGATTCAAGCCACAACATCAACACAAGTTAGTTTAGGTAGTGTGTAAGTTTAGGGACCGATGACCTCAGCAGTTTGGTCCCTTAAGAATTCACACACATTTGAACATTTATATCTATTCAGCATTAACGCCTTAGCATAGCTAGCAACGCTGCCATACGATAATACAGCCCATACTGGATCTCTGTGAGTATCTGCACTTTAATTATAAACACGCGGCATAAACGAAATGTACGTATCTGGTGCATAGGAGAAATGCAGTTGTGCGGCCGTGTTCGGGACAGGTGGAGCCCGTGACATTGACAGCAGGCTGTGAGCTGGTGTGGCCGGCGCCTTGTGCAACGGCGTGCCACGAGGATCAGCTGATGGGCACAACACTGCGGTGCAAATGTCACGCTCATGGCGCGCATAGTCTGGCAGCGGCCTGGCGTTAACCGCAATCCGATGCATCGCTTCATCCTGCGACAGCGATAGCCGCTGCGCTCACTAATCGCTGCGACACTCCTACCGTAAACACACGACGAGCGGTACAGAGGAACTTTCAAAGGTACCCTCAAAGAGTCAGAAACGGCATCGGATCACAGAAATAAACTCGCGGGACAACAAATTAGTCACCCCCGTGCGCAAGCACGTGTGAATCGTCAGGCCTTTACAGATGGCGCAGTGATCGAGTCACGTGCCCAATTTCACGCGCGATACCTCTACGTGTACATAAGACAGCAACGATGAGTGACACATTTACCCTGACGTGACAGTAGTCTGGGATACCGATATGCACACATACAGGTGATGATGGTATCACGTACACGAGATATAAAAGGGCACTGCATTGGCGAACCTGTCGTTTGTACTCAGGTGATTCACGTGAGAAGATTTCCGACGTGATTATGGCCGCAAGACGGGAATTAACAGACTTTGAGCGCGGAATGAAAGTTGAAACAAGACGCGTGCGACATTCCATTTCGGAAATCGTTAGGGAATTCAATATTCCGAGATCAAAAGTGTCAAGAGTGTGCCGAGAAACCAAATTTCAGGCATTATCTCTCCCCACGGACAGCGAGTGACCGATGTCCTTCACTTATCGACCAAGAAAAAAGGAAGAAGCAAAATTAGATTTAACGTCTCGTCGACAACAAGGTCATTAGAGACGGAACACAAGCTCAAATTGTAGCAAGAGAGGGGAATGAAATCGGCTGTGCTCTTTAAAGGAACCACCCCGGTATTTGCCTGGAGCGATTTAGGAATATCATGGAAAATCTAAATCAGGATGGCCAGACGCGGGTTTGAACCGTCGTCCTCCGGAATGCGAAGCCAGTGTGCTACCCACTGTGCCACATTCAGCGATCGAAAGCACTGGCGTTTGCGTAGAGTTGTGAGCGCTGACAGACAAGCAACACTACGTAAAATAATCATAGAAATTAATGTGGGACGTACGAAGAACTTATAGTGTGACGAAATGTGGCGTTAATGGGCTCTGGCAGCAGATGACCGACGCGAGTGCCTTGGTTAACAGCACATCACCTGCAGCGCCTCTCCTGGGATGCTGACATAAGTTGGATCCTAGACAACTGGAAAACGTCGCCTGCTCAGATGAGCCGATTTCAATTGGTCAACGCTGATTGTAGGGTTCAAGTGTGGCGCAGATCCTACGTAGCCATGGAGCCAGGTTATCGACAAGACACTGTGCAACCTGGTGGTGCATCCATAATGGTGTAGGCCGTGTTTATATGGAATGGACTGTGGTCCAATTGAACCGATTATTGACTGTAAATGGTTATGTTCGGCTACTTGGAGACCATTTGCAGCCATTCATGTACCCAAATAACGATATTTTTTATGAATGACAATGGGCCAGATCTGTGGGAAACAGCTGTTCGCATTTGGTTAGGACATTTTGGATAATTCGAACGCTATGCATGAATCCCATCGAAAATTTATCGGACGTAATCGAGAGATCAGTTCATGCACAAAAGCCTCCACCGGCAACATTTCTGCAATTATGGAAGGCTATAGAGCCAGCACGGCTCAATATTTCTGCAGGGGACTTCCAATGACTTGTTGAATCCATGGTGTGTCGAGCTGCTGCACTATGCCGGACAAAAGAAGGTCCGATACGTAATTAGGAGATATCCCGCGATCTTTGTCATCGTATGTCTGAAGCGGACATCGTACGTTCAAAATGGTTCAAATGGCTCTGAGCACTATGGGACTTAACATCTAAGGTCATCAGTCCCCTAGAGTCCGCAGCTCGTGGTCTTGCGGTAGCGTTCTCGCTTCCCGCACCCGTGGTCCCGGGTTCGATTCCCGGCGGGGTCAGGGATTTTCTCTGCCTCGTGATGACTGGGTGTTGTGTGTTCTTCATCATCATTTCATCATCATTGACTTGGAAGTCGCCGAAGTGGCGTCAAAAAGGACTTGCTATACGGCGGCCGAACTTCCTCGCATGGGGCCTCCCAGCCAACAATGCCATACGATCATTTCATTTCCAGTCCCCTAGAACTTAGAACTACTTAAACCTAACTAACCTAAGGACATCACACACATCCATGCCCGAGGCAGTATTCGAACCTGCGACTGTAGTGGTCGCGCGGTTCCAGACTGAAGCGCCTAGAACCGCTCGGCCACAGCGGCCGGCGATATTATACGTAAACATGGGTAAATGTAAGGACGTGACCAAGTGGAAAAATGGGGAAATCGTGTATGACGGTGCCAATGGCCATGGGGTGTATGAAGTTGCTGGATTTATTTGTGATTCGCAGCGTTGGTCACGAAATACGACATCAGAACTGTGGTCGGAATAAGATCCGCACTGAGAGGGACTGGAAACACTTTTCACGGCCTTTAATACAATTTCGCTATCAAACCAGACGATAACTGTTGCAGGCAGTGAATGAAGGTCCATTCCAGTATGTTAGCGAGAGAACATTGCGACGAGAACTGCATGTAATGGAGTCAGTCACCTCGCAAGAGGCCACTGATGCCCATATTTTTCAAAAGGACAACAGCAAAGTTCATTGGACTGGAAGAATTAATTAAATTTTGAAACTTCCTGGCAGAGTAAAACTGTGTGCCCGACCGAGACTCGAACTCGGGACCTTTGCCTTTCGCGGGCAAGTGCTCTACCAACTGAGCTACCCAAGCACGACTCACGCCCCGTTCTCACAGCTTTACTTCTGCCAGTACATCATTGGTAGAGCACTTACCCGCGAAAGGCAAAGGTCCCGAGTTCGAGTCTCGGTCGGGCACACAGTTTTAATCTGCCAGGAAGTTTCATATCAGCGCACACTCCGCTGCAGAGTGAAAATCTCATTCTAATTAAATTTTGTTTTCTGGGCACTCCCCCACCCTGTTACATCTCGACTGGCCTGTGTAATCATGTGATTTGAACCCGTTAGAAAATCTGCTGAACATGTTGGAACAGTGGGTAAAACGCCGACATCAGCATCCCCGCAACTTGGTGGAATTGCGCAAGCAAATCCTGTGCGAGCGGCTTGGCCTGAAAAGACTTACTTATACGACATGGCGAACTCACGCCCTAACCGAATCCAGGCGGCAATCAAGTCCAGGGGCGGACTTACACGATATTAGATTGTGTTTGTAATTTTTTGCCCTTGAACTTATGATAGTGAAACTTCCTGGCAGATTAAAACTGTGTGCCGGACCGAGACTCGAACTCGGGACCTTTGCCTTTCGCGGGCAAGTGTTCTACCAACTGAGCTACCCAAGCACGACTCACGCCCCGTTCTCACAGCTTTACTTCTGCCAGTACATCATCTCCTACCTTTCAAACTTTACAGAAGCTCTCCTGCGAACCTCTCGGTCCGGCACACAGTTTTAATCTGCTAGGAAGTTTCATATCAGCGCACACTCCGCTGCAGAGTGAAAATCTCATTCTGAGAACTTATGATAGTAATTCTGAATACACGAATTATCAATACCGATCATGTACAGACCTCAACACTCGGGAATAACTCCGCGAAAGAAGGAAGGAATGAAAGATTATCTAATTTATTAACGTCAAGGTAAGAATTACAGCATTAACACCACGATCCACTTCACACTCTAGTGAGGTGACTCTGTACGTCTTCTTGGCTGGATGTTTAGAGCAAGTGACTGCCGCAAAGAAGACTAAGGTGTAAGCACCGGTACAGTTATGGATTCCCTTTGTAGGGATGACTGAGACGGATCCACTCAGCCTCCTAAGCACATCTCAGAGTCTGTTATAAGAGATATAACAGTCCTGCTTCATAAGGCAGTATTAACGACTTCAGTGCTGCCATCGATTGAAGCCTAATACTCGGAATGAAATATTGGCTGACAAGCAAGACAATGTTCTTTACGAACTGTAACGCCAAGGAGGTTAGGTTTTATGAAGTGAAAGTATATTTCACAACCTTTTTCGACACAGTGCCAGATGTGGTGCTTCATAATTTGCACCGCCGCTTGCAGTCTTACGCCTCTGATCAGAAGCCGCCTGAGCGTTTGTTGTGTGGGGCATAATAAAGGAGTGACTGGCCGGACATTAGGCGCGCCGTCGCTGCCAGTTAAGCGTGGCTGCCAGGCATTGTCCGAAGCTTTTTCGGGAGCCAAACCACCTCCCCCCGCCCACCACACCCCGCCAGTCTCTTCCCTCCTACCAGCCAGTGGGTTTCCATCATTCGGGACGCAGGCCGTCTGCCTCTTACCAGCGTCCAAATGTGCACCAGCATCGCAGAAGCATCACCGGCGCCTTGGTTTCTCAGTGGCGATGTCCACTACAGAACAGTGAAATGAATGTGATTCACACCCACCTACGTATTTATTACAGAAATTAAACGGCTGCATACGTTCTAAGGTACATTGCTTTGTGTGTGTACTCGTCTACACAGTGTCATTCGTCTCTCAGTGTACGTTACTTAACTACTCTACTGGCCATTAAAATTGTTACACCAAGAAGAAATGCAGATGATAAACGGGTATTCATTGGACAAATATATTATACTAGAACTCACATGTGATTACATTTTCAAGCAGTTTGGGTGCATAGATCCTGAGAAATCAGTGTCCAGAACAACCACCTCTGGCCGTAATAACGGCCTTGATACGCCTGGGCATTGAGTCAAACAGACCTTGGATAGCGTGTACAGGTACAGCTGCCCATGCACCTTCAACACGATACCACAGTTCATCAAGAGTAGTGACTGGCGTATTGCGACGAGCCAGTTGCTCTGCTACCATTGACCAGACGTTTTCAATTGGTGAGAGATCTTGAGAATGTGCTGGCCAGGACAGCAGTCGAACATTTTCTGTATCCAGAAAGGCCCGTACAGGACCTGCAACATGTGGTCGTGAATTATCCTGCTGAAATGTAGGGTTTCGCAGGGATCGAATGAAGGGTAGAGCCACGGGTCGTAACACATCTGAAATGTAACGTCCACTGTTCAAAGTGCCGTCAATGCGAACAATAGGTGACCGAGACGTGTAACCAATGGCACCCCATACCATCACGCCGGGTGATACGCCAGTATGGTGATGACGAATACATGCTTCCAATGTGCGTTCACCTCGATGTCACCAAACACAGATGCGACCATCATGATGCTGTAAACAGAACCTGGATTCATCCGAAAAAATGACGTTTTGCCATTCGTGCACCCAGGTTCGTCGTTGAGTACACCATCGCAGGCGCTCCTGTCTGTGATGCAGCGTCAAGTGTAACCGCAGCCATGGGCTCCGAGATTCTTCGATGAATTTTGCACAGCTTACAAACCATACTTACAGGTGTATGAAACTCTAGCATTTATTTAATCTATGGAAAAACGAATGGGCTGTTACGTTTTAAACTTCGTGTTTAGAGAAAACTCGAATTTTATAGTTAATTATCTCGATTTTTACCACAGTTTTTAACAGATTTGGGAAAATTCGAGAGTTTCCTACACCTGTAAGTATGGTTTGTATACTGTGCAAAATTCATCGAAGAATATCTCTTACTTATGAAGAAAAGTGTACCTACAGCAACAAATGCAGCCAATACCAAGCGAAAAAATGATGAAATTTCACATGTAAAAAATTGTTTTGTTATATTTTTGAACTTCCTCTGCTATAAGTGTGAATCCTGAATCCTTCCTGGTCATGCTAACAAAGTTTTATGAATTTATTTGTAAAAGTATAGACAGTGGAAATTAAAATGTCCTGTGGTGCCTCTCCTGCTCCAAGTCGGCCCGTTTCACGTCCTACCCCCCTTAAATAACATCGGACGGTAGTGGCATAATCTGGTGGAGCACCATTGTGTTGAAAGTAAATTTCCTGAAAGTTTTCAGCACACAACGTAAGTCCTGGTACCAAGTAATTCTGAAGCACATCCAAATAGTTATCTCCCATCACCGTTCGTTCAATTGCCCCTCAAGCCCTCACACCAGATTGATTTAGTGATTGTTCTAACAAAAGATTTTGATTGTCACCGTACCACAGTAAGTGCAGTTATGTCTGTTAACTTGTCCGCTTAACTAAAATCGTTTTCGTCTTTCTGTTTGTACATTCTTAAACTCAGTTGTCTGCTAAATAACCTCTCAGCTCCATACATCAAATCTGGCCCTACCTTCCTTTCGCCCATGGAGATTATTTGACGTCAGAGCATTAATATTTGTTAACTCGCATTATAAAATTACTTATGTTGTGAAATTTTCTTTTACCCCCACTTGTTTCTTCGATGTAGATTTCAAATAGTACTGGCTATAAAGTGTAAATCTATATAATGCTGCCGGCCGTTGGTGGACGAGCGGTTCTAGGCGCTTCAGTCTGGAACCGCGCTACTGCTACGGTCGCAGGTTCGAATCCTGCCTCGGACATGGATGTGTGTGATGTCCTTAGGTTAGTTAGGTTTAAGTAGTTCTAAGTTCTAGGGGACTGATGACCTCAGAAGTTAAGTCTCATAGTGTTCAGAGCCATTTGAACCATTTTTTATATAATGCTAGATTTAAAATAAATTTATCTTTTCTAATCTTGTTACTCCCAGATAGTTTTTGTATAGTTTCTATGTATTTTTTTTATTTTTGTATTCTATTCCATTTCTTCTCATGATTTTAAAATCCTTATTCCCTCTTACATTATTGAAGGCTTTGTCTACATCTACAAATGGAGCAAACGTACACTGGTTTTTCTTTCTTACCTCCATCACTGAGCACATTGTCATAGCACATTCTCATGTACATTCATATTTTATGAACCAGTCCTCAATAATTTGCTAGTTTTGTTCAATATATTAATCTAGTCATTAATTCATGAGAGGGAAAATTGTTCATATTATAGTTTTCATACTTGCGCACTCGAACATTCTGCGGTAACATATTGTAGGAAATCTGATGATAAACTCTTTGTTTCACAATCCCTGGACAATACATCAAATAACCCATCAATTTCTGTGCCTCTCACTGATTATAATCTCCTGCTGACGTGTTTCGTTTCAAGTTAATCATTAATCCGTCCGAACTACTAGTTCGCCTTTCCTGCAAAATAGCTTCCTCCTCTTCTTCACCTTACACGATGCAGAACGACTCATCCCTGCTGTATAGATTTTCCTGCACTCCCAGGTGCCCTCTCTTTTGCACTTGACGGACGGAATCTTTATATGCCACCAAGGTTGGCCAAATTTTTGCACCTTCAGCTCCTTAACAGCTCACTCTCGTCCACTTTTCGGCTCCGTCTTTGTCGTATCTGTGGTGATCTCGCTAACCTTAATTTCTTTGTTATTTACGAGGGCGTGATGAAAATTAATGCCTCCGACTTTTTTGTGGAAAATTTTAACGGTTTTTGTAAATAAAACAAACGTTTTTAATATTCTACAAATTTATTCTTCATGTATACATGCACCACTGGCCATTAAAATTGCTACACCACGAAGGTAACGTGCTACAGACGCGAAATTTAACCGACAGGAAGAAGATGCTGTGATGTGCAAATGATTAGATTCTCAGACCATTCACACAAGGTTGACGCCGGTGGCGACACCTACAACGTGCTGACATGAGGAAAGTTTCCAACCGATTTCTCATACACAAACAGCAGTTGATCGGCGTTGCCTGGTGAAACGTTGTTGTGATGCCTCGTGTATGGAGGATAACTGCGTACCATCCCGTTTCCGACTTTGATAAAGGTCGGATTGTAGCCTATCGCTATTGCGGTTTATCTTATCGCGACATTGCTGCTCGCGTTGGTCGAGATCCAATGACTGTTAGCAGAATATGGAATCGGTGGGTGCAGGAGGGTAATACGGAACGCCGTGCTTGATCCCAACGGCCTCGTATCACTAGCAGTCGAGATGATAGGCATCTTATCTGCATGGCTGTAACGGATCGTGCAGCCACGTCTCGATCCCTGAGTCAACAGATGGGGACGTTTGCAAGACAACAACCATCTGCACGAACAGTTCGACGACGTTTGCAGCAGCGTGGACTACCAGCTCGGAGCCCATGGCTGCGGTTACCCTTGACGCTGCATCACAGACAGGATCGGCTGCGATGGTGTACTCAACGACGAACTTGGGTGCACGAATGGCAAAACGTCATTTTTTCGGATGAATCCAGGTTCTGTTTACAGCATCATGATGGTCGCATCTGTGTTTGGCGACATCGAGGTGAACGCACATTGGAAGCGTGTATTCGTCATCGCCACACTGGCGTATCACCCGGCGTGATGGTATGGGGTGCCATTGGTTACACATCTCGATCACCTATTGTTCGCATTGACGGCACTTTGAACAGTGGACGTTACAACTCAGCTTTGTTACGACCGGTGGCTCTACCCTTCATCCGATCCCTGGGAAATCCTACATTTCAGCGGGATAATGCACGACCGTATGTTGCAGGTCCTGTACGGGCCTTTCTGGATACAGAAAATGTTCGACTGCTGCCCTGGCCAGCACATTCTCAAGATCTCTCACCAATTGAAAACGTCTGGTCAATGGTGGCCGAGCAACTGGCTCGTCACAATACGCCAGTCACTACTATTGATGAACTGTGGTATCGTGTTAAAGGTGCATGGGCAGCTGTACCTGTACACGCCATCCAAGGTCTGTTTGACTCAATGCCCAGGCGTATCAAGCCCGTTATTACGGCCAGAGGTGGTTGTTGTGGGTACTGATTTCTCAGGATCTATGCACCGAAATTGCGTGAAAATGTAATTACATGTGAGTTCTAATATAATATATTTGTCCAATGAACACCCGTTTATCATCTGCATTTCTTCTCGGTGTAGCAATTTTAATGACCAGTATTGTATTTATTTCTCAACATTGGCAGGCGACGAACACATTTCTTCCCACGAGAGACCTACCTGTTGATACCGTGAGTGTACAATGAATGACTTTGTTGACGGAGCCACAACCTCACTTCTGCTTGCACCGCTTCATCACTATCGAAGTGAAGTCCTCGAAGGTGGACATTAAGTTTTGGAAACAGATGAAAGTCGGGTGGGGCCACGTCAGGACTGTATGGAGGATGATCGATAGCAGTGAACCCAAGGCGTGTGATTTTTCCAAATGTGGCACTCGTGTTTGGTCTGACATTGTCGTGCTAAAGGAGAGGCTGCTCCATGTGTAGACGAACTCTTCTGTGATAAGAAACTGTTTCTCGCGCATCGATATACACTCATGTTCAGAAAAAACAGAACACCTTGAACGACTAGAAGTACGACGTTCATATTCACAGGACACGTATATTAGTATCTTCTGGAGAAATGATTAGCATTTCAGTTATCTCGGTTCAGCATGTGTCCTGTTGCCTAGTGGGCACAGAGTAGGCCATGGACCCTGATAACTTGTTCCATGCCTGACTGCATCAACGCGTAGAAGGCGCGAATGGCATCCTGTGGCTCAGCCAACCATCCATACTGCATTCACGTGGTTCCAAAGTTCTTCTGTGGCGGTTGGCATTGGGTCACAGTGCTGCACCATCGTTTCGCCGTATCCCACACATTTTCGACCGGCGACAGGTCTGATGAGCTGGCGGGCCAGGGCAAAAGGCTCACATCCTGTGGCACAAAGAACGCACGTGGTTGTGGAGTAACATGTGATCATGCATTGTCTTGCTGAAAAATGGCGCCTGGTTTGTTGTACAGGAAGAGTACGGTTTCTGATCGCAAGATGGCACTCACGTAGGTCACAACGTTCCCATTGCCCTGGACACCCACCAACAGTGGTTTGTGGGTGTACCCAATAGCACACCATGCTACAAGGCCTTGAGTTGGCGCTGTATGTCTTGTGCGAATCCAGTCACTGTGACACCACTCCCGCCTGGCTGCAGCGAACGAAAATGCGGCATCATTTTCAAACAAATAGAACCTGGATTCGTCCGAAAACACTATCTGATGTCATTCCTGTCCCCAATGTCGTCGATCCATACTCCATTGGCGCCTAGCATACTTCTTCACATTCGTCAAAGGTAGACGGAGTTGTGGACGACACGCACGTAAATCACGCCATAATAACCGGCGACTGACTGCCACCCCTGATAGTGTAAGACGTGCTACAGTGTTCCGCTGTTGCGCCAGAGCCGAGGAGGACGCAGATCAGTCCTGCAATGGCATTCGGATGAGATGTCGATCTTCTCGGGGACTGATCTGGGTGGTGCGACCTGGTCAATCTCGTCACGTTGTACGGCCTTCCGTTACCCATTCTGCACGTACCCGTTGCATTACCGAAACACTTCGTCCCACATGAGTAGCAGTTTCTCGGGTGTATCACATTCTCTCATGCCAATTATGTGCCCTCTTTGAAAGTCACTGATTTGACGGTACGGTTCGCGGATACGTCTGCGAGGCATCCTGCACGTCTGCTCAGTTCACACGGATCCATTACCTTCTATTTATAGGGGCAATGAGATCTTCAGGTACATTTTACCGGTAGGTGGTACTGAGCCGCGATATCACTGTTGACCTTGACCAGTGGGCTGACATGATTCAAATGCTAGTCATTTCTGTAGAATATACTAATGTACATGTTCTGTGAATATGAGCGTCCTATCTCTAGTCTACATCTACATCTACATCCATACTACGCAAGCCACCTGACGGCATGTGGCGGAGGGTTCCTTGAGTATCTCTTTTGGCTCTCCCTTCTATTCCAGTCTCGTATTGTTCGTGGAAAGAAAGACTGTCGGTATGCCTCTGTGTGGGCTCTAATCTCTCTGATTTTATCCTCATGGTCTCTTCGCGAGATATTCGTAGGAGGGAGCAATACACTGTTTGACTCCTCGGTGAAGGTATGTTCTCGAAACTTCAACAAAATCCTGTACCAAGCTACTGAGTGTCTCTCTTGCAGAGTCTTCCACTGGAGTTTATCTATCATCTCCGTAACGCTTTCGCGATTACTAAATGATCCTGTAACGAAGCGTGCTGCTCTCCGTTGGATCTTCTCTATCTCTTCCATCAACCCTATTTGGTACGGAATCCACACTGGTGAGCAGTATTCAAGCAGTGGGCGAACAAGCGTACTGTAACCTACTTCCTTTGATTTCGGACTGCGTTTCCTTAAGATTCTTCCAATGAATCTCAGTCTGATATCTGCTTTACCGACGATTAATTTTATATGGTCATTCCATTTTAAATCACTCCTAATGCGTACTCCCAGATAATTTATGGAATTAACTGCTTCCAGTTACTGACCTGCTATATTGTAGTTAAATGATAAAGGATCTTTCTTTCTACGTATTCGCAGCACATTACACCTGTCTACATTGAGATTCAATTGCCGCTCCCTGCACCATGCGTCAACTCGTTGCAGATCCTCCTGCAGTTCAGTACAATTTTCCATTGTTACAACCTCTCGATATATCACAGCATCATCCGCAAAAAGCCTCAGTGAACTTCTGATGTTATCCACAAGAATAGCAACGGTCCTATGACACTCCCCTACGGCACACCTGAAATCACTCTTACTTCGGAAGACTTCTCTCCGTTGAGAATGACATGCTGCGTTCTGTTATCTAGGAACTCTTCAATCCAATCAGACAATTGGTCTGATAGTCCATATGCTCTTACTTTGTTCATTAAACGACTGTGGGGAACTGTATCACACGCCTTGCGGAAGTCAAGAAACACGGCATCTACCTGGGAACCCGTGTCTATGGCCTCTGAGACTCGTGAACGAATAGCGCGAGCTGGATTTCACACGATCGTCTTTTTCGAAACCCATGCTGATTCCTACAGAGTAGATTTCTAGTCTCCAGAAAAGTCATTATACTCGAACATAATACGTGTTCCAAAATTCTACAACTGATCGACGTTAGAGTTCTGCACATCTGTTCGACGTCCCTTCTTGAAAACGGGGATGACCTGTGCCCTTTTCCAATGTTTTGGAACGCTACGCTGTTCTAGAGACCTACGGTACACCGATGGAAGAAGGGGGGCAAGTTCCTTCGCGTACTCTGTGTAAAATCGAACTGGTATCTCATGAGGTCCAGCGGCCTTTCCTCTTTTGAGCGATTTTAATTGTTTTTCTATCCCTCTGTAATCTATTTCGATATCTACCATTTTGTCATCTGAGCGACAATCTACAGAAGGAACTACAGTGCAGTCTTCCACTGTGAAACAGCCTTGGAAAAAGACAGACAACGCGATCTGTTTTTTACGAACATTAGTGTAGTTAAATTACACACTGCCATGCTAATCGCTACAATTCGCAGCCCTCTAGCGACAGAGGATTGCAGCTTGCGTCAGCGATGCGGGAAAATCGACCGAGTAGTGTGCATGACATGAACCACCTCAATCGATAATGGGAACAGAATAAAAAGTTCAGAGGCGTTACTTTTCAGCACTTTCTTGAATTACATTCCTCCCCTCTCCAACGTATTGGGAGGCTACACGCAGAGGTCTAGTATGGACTGTTATTATTGTATGGCAGAAAAACTTGATAGATAATGCAATGCGTTAATGAGAACCTGATTTACGCTGAAAAAAATTAATTCCAGTTTTGGTCACCAGGTGCAAATCCGACGCTGTGAATGCAAGAAAGACGTTTAGAAATGATTCATATGTAACGGTATGGGGATGGGGCATGGGAGGAAAAGGTCAAACAAATGAGAAAGGCAGGTTGTTGATTTTAAAATTAACCGCCGCTTACACAATTTCTTCAATATAAGCACTGGAGACGTAGACGAGATGCTGTACTGCTCCAGATAAGCACCTGGTGGCCAAAATTGGAACTAATTTTTTCCAGGATAAATCTGTTCTGCATTAACGCATTAGCATATCTACCAAGTTTCTCTGCCATACGATAGTTACAGCTCACATTGAACACATTGCGAATAGCTGCACTTTAATTGTAACCACCCGATACTTATATCTTCGTTGTTCGCTCCTCCACAAAACTGCAGTTGCTGCTCGTTGTTGCCTAATTTTCATTTCCGTTTTTGAATTTCTGGCCGCGAATTACCACTACCATCTGTATCCGTATCAGAACGTGAATGAACACATCGACATTAGGGTTAATATTGAATCCCAGTATTTTTTATGTCAGTATGATATAGTCCTATTGTTTCATTACCGTCCCTCCTGGTTTCGTACGTAGGCATATTATTTTTCCTGTGAATTTTGAAGACTGTCTTCGCAAAAACCAGCCGGACCCCTATCATTCCCTCGCCCTCACTATTTTTTCGTCATTCGAGCTCTTAATTAGTCCCTTGATTTCCTCAGTGTTCCTTGACTTTGCCCGCATCTCGTGGTCGTGCGGTAGCGTTCTCGCTTCCCACGCCCGGGTTCCCGGGTTCGATTCCCGGCGGGGTCAGGGATTTTCTCTGCCTCGTGATGGCTGGGTGTTGTGTGCTGTCCTTAGGTTAGTTAGGTTTAAGTAGTTCTAAGTTCTAGGGGACTGATGACCGTAGCAGTTAAGTCCTATAGTGCTCAGAGCCATTTGAACCTTTTTTCCTTGACTTTCTCAGTGTTAACTTCAGCTACTTGAGATAAGAGTATATAAATATTAAAATGACTGTTGGTGATGGCTACGTTTCTGTCACGAGAAGAATAAATGTCACTGCGTTATAGGTTGTTTGATATCTGATATATTATAATACTCGAGCACTTCCTAACAAAAGAAGTGAAGCACATAGCAGTGGAGGAGGAAACAAAACGATGATCTGTGATGTGCGGGCTTTCAAATTAAAGATGATGTGATGGTGTGGCGAGGCCCTCAACTACGTACCCTCAGACTCAGAGTTGAAATATTAAAAGTTTTGGCTGATTTCGTTGTCTAGGAGCTGGGATACGTAGTTGCCGCATTACAAGCCAAATACTGCTGAGTCTACAGTATACAATACGAATATACACATGAATCGAATGATCGAAGGTTGCGAATGTAACGTAGAAATTTATAAATGAAAGAGTGCAATCAAATAAAATCTGCAGGTACTATCTTAACAACTTTAAATGACGAGTACGATAGTAGAAGTACTTTTGAGAATGTGGTATATTTCTGCAAAACACTTATTGGTGTCGACGGTCCAGCAATTAAATAAAATATAGGTTGAATAACAGGGAAGCAATAGATTCCTACTTCACGTAATTAGTTATGAACAACAAAATAGCTCACGAGATATTCACTTCTAAAAGCATACTACGTCTTCACTGCCGAAACCAAGGAAATCACACAAGAGCACAAGTTGGCGCTCCGAAATATTTCTATCTCTCGCGACCACGCGCAAACTGCTCCAGTGTCCAAGTCTTTCCCCGCGACCGTGCGTCCGTCGCGCCGTCGTGTCCTGCACTCTTCAGGACTCCTTATGTCCTCTCCGGAAACGATGCTCTTCGCCCACTTCCATCCAGTCTCCCCATTCACGAGCGCTGTGATTGGCTAGAGTACTCCCTCCATGTCTCCAAGCCAACGCATACTCACAAACGTATTGAAACACATACGAAATGCTGGATTTACATTCAAACAACTTGAAATTAAATAAATATTTCTACTGCTGGACCATAAACACGCTCTAACACACATTATTAAACACATGAACAAATCAGATAAACATACACTCCTGGAAATGGAAAAAAGAACACATTGACACCGGTGTGTCAGACCCACCATACTTGCTCCGGACACTGCGAGAGGGCTGTACAACCAATGATCACACGCACGGCACAGCGGACACACCAGGAACCGCGGTGTTGGCCGTCGAATGGCGCTAGCTGCGCAGCATTTGTGCACTGCCGCCGTCAGTGTCAGCCAGTTTGCCGTGGCATACGGAGCTCCATCGCAGTCTTTAACACTGGTAGCATGCCGCGACAGCGTGGACGTGAACCGTATGTGCAGTTGACGGACTTTGAGCGAGGGCGTATAGTGGGCATGCGGGAGGCCGGGTGGACGTACCGCCGAATTGCTCAACACGTGGGGCGTGAGGTCTCCACAGTACATCGATGTTGTCGCCAGTGGTCGGCGGAAGGTGCACGTGCCCGTCGACCTGGGACCGGGCCGCAGCGACGCACGAATGCACGCCAAGACCGTAGGATCCTACGCAGTGCCGTAGGGGACCGCACCGCCACTTCCCAGCAAATTAGGGACA
The DNA here is from genome assembly GCF_023864345.2 of Schistocerca serialis cubense. NCBI lineage: Eukaryota > Metazoa > Arthropoda > Insecta > Orthoptera > Acrididae > Schistocerca > Schistocerca serialis. The sequence goes on along the minus strand of NC_064645.1, from coordinate 304,254,040 downwards.
CTGTTGCTCCTGGGGTATCGGCGAGGACCATTCGCAACCGTCTCCATGAAGCTGGGCTACGGTCCCGCACACCGTTAGGCCGTCTTCCGCACACGCCCCAACATCGTGCAGCCCGCCTCCAGTGGTGTCGCGACAGGCGTGAATAGAGGGACGAATGGAGACGTGTCGTCTTCAGCGATGAGAGTCGCTTCTGCCTTGGTGCCAATGATGGTCGTATGCGTGTTTGGCGCCGTGCAGGTGAGCGCCACAATCAGGACTGCATACGACCGAGGCACACAGGGCCAACACCCGGCATCATGGTGTGAGGAGCGATCTCCTACACTGGCCGTACACCACTGGTGATCGTCGAGGGGACACTGAATAGTGCACGGTACATCCAAACCGTCATCGAACCCATCGTTCTACCATTCCTAGACCGGCAAGGGAACTTGCTGTTCCAACAGGACAATGCACGTCCGCATGTATCCCGTGCCACCCAACGTGCTCTAGAAGGTGTAAGTCAACTACCCTGGCCAGCAAGATCTCCGGATCTGTCCCCCATTGAGCATGTTTGGGACTGGATGAAGCGTCGTCTCACGCGGTCTGCACGTCCAGCACGAACACTGGTCCAACTGAGGCGCCAGGTGGAAATGGCATGGCAAGCCGTTCCACAGGACTACATCCAGCATCTCTACGATCGTCTCCATGGGAGAATAGCAGCCTGCATTGCTGCGAAAGGTGGATATACACTGTACTAGTGCCGACATTGTGCATGCTCTGTTGCCTGTGTCTATGTGCCTGTGGTTCTGTCAGTGTGATCATGTGATGTATCTGACCCCAGGAATGTGTCAATAAAGTTTCCCCTTCCTGGGACAATGAATTCACGGTGTTCTTATTTCAATTTCCAGGAGTGTATATCAAAGGAATAGAAACAAAAGGTAGGCCAGTAGCCTAATGTCTTTGTGCTTTCTAAAACACAGTAAATATTTAACCAATTTCTTCATCAATAGTATATATCGGATATAAACAAAGACATAGACGAATAAATATATTTATAAGCATGCTGCTACCGTTTTCTCGTCACTGTGGAGTGTTTATGGCTTGACGCGATCGACAGTAGTCGGCCAGTTTGACCTCCAGTAACTCATGTACTATTCAAGATAAATACCTGTAATTTACACCAATTTAGGTTTAGACTAATAGCTTTCTAAAGACACGTCGATCGAAGAAATCGGATGAGCCGTTTGGATTTTGGAAATTCGTTGCTGGGTGTTACTTGTAGGCTATAATTTATCGTCAGATACTAAATTTTAAACTAATAAAGATATTGAAAATCTGATTACACCATCAGAATCGTCGTGCAAATAATGGTAATGTACACGTTTCTTTTTGAGGTATCATGATTCATCTGGCTACTATTAATTTCTATACGAACTGTGAAATGTGTGCCATTAAGGTTTCACAAAGTCTGCTACCTTTGGCACTCCCTGCACGTCTCCTTCACCGACACTGCGTCAGCATGGAATTCCCAACCACGCGGCCGCTGGACCCCGGCTAACGTTCGGCACCACGTGGTCGCGGACGAGCCGCGGCCAGCCGAAAGGCCCCGGTGCAGCCACGCCAACTCCGAGTTTGGAATATTTCCAGGGCGCCACAACTCGCCCTTTGACTCACAGATGTCATTCCGGTGACTGCAAAACAGAGTCAAATTTACAAAGAACTAGGTAGTATGACCCGCGTATCAGAGTGACGTTGATCCCCTTATGGTGTGGATGCATGCACTGAGCCGGCTGGGAAGGGTATCATAAAGCCTTTGTGTCCTCGTCTGAGGCAAGCGGGACCACAACCATTGTAACTGATCCGTGGTATCATGAATACTGGGACAGGATCATAGCTCGCGCCGAAGTTCTGTTGGGAACAGATATCGGGGTCTCGCTGGCTACAGGAGTACCTCGACATCACGCTAACAGTTTATACACACATGTGCTTTATGTGGACGAGCACTGTACTGTTGAAAAATGGCATACAATACTCCTACTTGAGACCTAACACGCGAGGACGTATAATATCCGTCACAACCCGTCAGATATCCTCTGCCACCATCAGCCGTGGCCTGGAGTCATACCCGATGGCTCCCCACACCATGACTACAGAAGCCGCTGTGTCTCTGTAAAACATTGCAAGAATGGAACGTCTCCATAGTTCACCGCCAGTCTCGCCGACGACGGTCTTCTGGGGAAGAGGAAGACTGAGGTTCATCGCTACACGCGTTGCATTTGCATTCATCAGCACTCCATGCCTCTCGGGTACGATGCCAATACAAATGTAGCAGTTTGTGTGTCAGTATTAAAGGCAGCCTACGCCTGGGACGGTAATTCCCCAATATGGCTGCTGTTAGTATGATCAGTGGTACAGGATGACGTAGAATGCATGCTCGTTTTCAGATGGCAGGCGCAGATTTGAAGCGGTTCGATGAGCCTGGTGCAGACGTGGTCGACCGCAACCATGACGACGAATACGCCTGCTCTCACGTTCCCGTACACTCCAAAATCGGGATGAGGAGGAGGAGGAGATTAGTGTTGAACGCCCTGTCGGCAACGAGGTCATTAGAGACGGAGCGCAAGCTCGGATTAGGGAATAATGGTGAAGGAAATCGGCCGTGCCCTTTCATAGGGCTCATCCCGGCATTTGCCTGAAGCAATTTAGGGAAATCACGGGAAACCTAAATCAGGATGGGCGGACGCGGGTTTTAACTGTCGTCCTCCCGAATGTGAGTCCAGTGTGCTAAACTGATGGCTCTCGATCTTCCACCATAACCGAGACCATCAACATGAGGTAGCAAATATGAGATAGCCAATGAGGTGGAAACGTGGGTTCTGCTATGCCAGGACTGTTTGGTAGCTACAACAGGAAAACACAATTAATTAGCAGGAGTACAAAATGAGAAAGTATTTATTACTTTGTTGTAGTCCATGATCTGTTGGTTGACAATTACAGTAGACGCGACTAGACTAAGCGTCTGTAGAACGACATAATTTACAAGTCACAAATATTGCAGTGACGAATTAATCTCTCGTAATTTTGAATGTCGAATCCGGTGAATTTGAAGACTAACTTGGAACTGGGCTACTAAGACTTGATGGCAGCAATGACTGAGCTGCAGACCACGACTGACTAACATCGGCGCTGGCTACGAACTGCAGACTGGCACAACTGCACTACACTCCTGCTACACATGAAGTGGCCCAGCGTCGCCTCGCTGCGAGCACAAGTACTGCGAATGGCTGCGTACTCTTTGGCTAGCACAGCCGTTCTTCTGTTTGTTTATCGAGAGAATCGCTGATCGATCTCTCAGGCGGCGGTGTGGTCGTATGACTAATGACATCACATAAACACTGTGCCATCTCGTTCGGTCGGGATGAGTACACGGCGGCTTCGTGTCTTCACAGTGATCACTCAACTTTCGATTCTGTTCACGCCTCTTACACGGGGTGGTTCATCTGCCACTACCACTGGGATTTATGCAGCCTGAAACACCTTTAAATACCACTCGCAAGATTTTAAAATTGTTTCACTCGCTATGTGCAAACTATTAGTCCTACAAAAAAAAATTAACAGGGCCTTTTTGTAGGAAATTTAATGTAGCTACATCTTTTACTGGGATACATTTCCGCTGGAGGCCAAGGTTTTCGAGTTATTCGAGAAAAACGCATCTGAAGGTCACTTTTGTACGTTTTACTTCAATCATTCGACAATTACGGCCTCTAGCGGAAACATACCCCACAGCAAAATTTAAGTACATTAAATCCTCTTCTCCTTCTTCAGTTTGGACCTTCCTACATCCCTACTTCCTCTGGGTGGTACACTCATTATTTGTAGTGATGGTTTTTATTTATTTACTCGTGTCCAGAACATAATATACACATACAGCTGATTGACAGCAATTTACAAACAGTATAAATACACGTTTAAATTCCATATGACATCAATTTACAAAAAGTATAGGTACATGATTAAATTCCATATAACATCCAAAATTCCGCCGTTTGAACTGCTGTATCATTGGCGATAACCAGATCGTCCATCGGGCATGGGGCTGGGAGGTTTCTACAGTTGAGCAGGTGTTGATGATCTTGCTGTTCGCCACAATCGATTAGTTCATCTCCTGGAGAGAAGCCCCATTTCTTCAAATTGACCTTGCATCAGGATACACCAGTTCTCAGCCTGTTGAGGACCTTCCATGTTTTATATGGGAGGTGACGTCCTTTAGCAAGCTCTTCTTTAGGGTTGTTCCAGTACCTCTCTGATGGTGAGTTACGCCAAAGCTGTATTCGACAATTTGCAGGTGACGTTAAAAGTGGCTCTGTTGAACGGAGGAAACTCTTTCTTGATCTTAATCTTGGATGGTGGTGTCTTGGATCTGTCTCCTGTTTCCTAAATAATGTTTTATTTTGATCAGTCTTTCCATTAATGTTATAAATATCTAATTCATTCCCAATATCTTCATTTCTAACACAGTCTTCTCCGATAACATCTTTCACTTTCTTAAGGGGGAACGACAGAGTGACCGTCGAAAAAACTCGACATTTTTTTATTACGGAATTCGAATGTAAATAATTGAAGAAGTATTCCCCAAAATATTATGCGCGAACTCCAAAAAGTAACGATTCTGCAAGCGTTTTAATCGGAGCGTGCACGCCAGGCCTCTGCCGTTAGAGAACCAGTTGCCACAAGTCGTTATCGATTCCATCACTCCTATTTATACCGATCTGAGTAAACCTGATTTCCTGGAGCATTGTTTAGGCGGTTTTATTCAAAATGTGAACGAAAGTTTCAATAGCCTCATTCGAGATACGCTCCAAAAATAACATTCTTTCAAATTTGGCCGCATGTTTGTTCAACGTAGGCCATACTGCGTTAATGCACGTCTCAAATGCCTTTCAAATCAAAATTGGCGAAGAAATGCGCTGATTCTGTGAAGACAGAGACGCCAGCGGCTATGCGCTCAGTGACGAAAAGGGCTCTGAGGACCGAAAATGAGGGCTTATCAGATCAAAGTAGCAGAAAGAGGCCATCCAATAGCCGGGGCGATTGCTATTATGGACCAGGTATCGATGATATCCTATGTTCCAAGCTTTATCCCTTTTTTTTATACTTGTGAAAATGTAAACGCGTTTTTCTCAATACCATGTGTTTCGGCATGGTTGTCGTCGCCCACGGTACAATTTTCATCCGATTTTAATGATTTGGTCTCCCTTGAAGCAAACCAAATTCTCTTCAGTTCAACGTAGTCGATTTTTTTTATGTTGATATTTAGTATTTTTTTTCGGCCAAAAAAGAGGGGTCCAAGAAATGCTCATTTCTTCAGATATCTATAATTTTGCAAAATAAATTTTTTTTGCATACCCCTATGTTAATTTCATGTTTCAGATAACCACAACCAGGGTTTCAGCGACAACCGTCGATCTATCTCCTGTCAGAGATGCCTCGGAAAAATCCCAATTACACAGGGAAGATATTCATATGTTTCAATTTTAAAAAACAACAAAAACTGAAATATATGCTGTATTCATTGCAGCAAACCCCATTTGTCTACTACATTCCAGTATGGAGAAAAAAAAATCCTGAATTTGATCAATATTTTCGTCCATCACCCTGTCATTCTTTCTTTCTTTTGCTACTGCCTTTATCCTGCATTGTGCGCAGGGTCGGCAGGGGTAAGTACGGATTTGGCATGGTTAAGTTTTAAGGGGTGGCTGGATACCCTTCCTGCCGCCATCCCATACCCCCCCCCCCCCCCCCCCCCCCCTGGACGGAATTAGTGTACCCCAGCTGTCTGTGTCTAGTGTAAATCGTGAAATAGTGTGAATGTGTTTCAAATGTCTAGGGGTCGTGTAACTGAGGCGGGACGTGGGGACCAGCCCGGTATTCACCTAGTAGGATGTGGAAAACCGCCTAAAAACCACATCCAGGCTGGCTGGCACACTGGCCACCGTCGTTAATCCGCCGGGCGGATTCGATCTGGGGCCAGCGCGCCTACCCGAGTCCAGAAGCAGCGCATTAGCGCTGTCGGCTACCCTGGCGGGTGTCCATCACCCTGTCGTTCCATCTTAAGAAATCTGATTTTACCTAAGCAGCACTCGTAACGTGGCCAGAGGATTTTATACACACTGGTTCTCTTGACAGTTCACAGCCTCAGATGAAAAGTACCTTAAACGTCCTAGAAAAAAAGTTCTGTCGTTCTTTCCCATAGGATTACTGTTTGCATGTGGTGAGCGCGAGAGTATGAAAATCTTGTGCGTGGTACTTGAAGGCGTTGTGGGTTGCATAAAACGCAGCGGTATGTTCTGCTACGCTTGATGACAACACTAAACACAAACAATTCTAATGCCCTCTGGTGGCTGTTCTACATGTCACAGAGAATTGCAGCTTTATCCATTTACATACCAGCCGATGTCGTGTGCGTGCAAAAATTTACGTTTACGTCCCACCACGTCCTCTGGGTGCTTCACGTTTCTTGTCAGGCAGTGTTTTTAGTTTTTCAGCCGAATACCAGCGAGGTAATAGTGGAGGAAAAGGGCTACCAATCAGGAATTTTCGTGGGAGGATTTTCAGCTTCAGCATTTGCCTCACTGCGAAGTGAAACCTCTTAAAACCCTTGGTCGGAACCAGAAGATTGGAGGCACTGTACTTTTATTTTTACGTTAACATGTCCAATGAGAAATATTATATATAGGCCTACTACATGTTTGAGCGTTTGCGTAAGTGAGTGAAGTCGATGATTTGACCGAAGTGTGCAGCCAACTGCTACCTGAATGTGCTAGTTATTATTTGAAGCGTAACTGATTATCCAGTTAATGTGTAGTTTGACGTGAGCATACCCAGCTGGTGGACAGGAAAGGTGAGAAGGTGAGGGGTTGGGTGGCAAATTTCCCCTCCCCCTGCAAAAAAATTAAATTCACAAACCAAACTGCTTCATGCCCTGCCGCAATGATATATCAGCTCAGTATGGGAAAGAAGAACGGTGCAATATATAATGGGTACCGAGTAGTAGCAAGCGTACCATTTGGCGTGAAATTTCAAAAATATATTTGCATAAAGGACGCGCGTTCATGTGTACTAGATTTCTGTTTCGCTTGGTTAGCGGACAGCTGTTCCATATATCAGTGTGGTATGCTCGCCAAAGCTTTAATTTTGGTTTCTTGAGGTGGGACGACAGATGTCAGCAGCGGCTCTTGTTTATAGAATGGAGACAGCTGCCGACACATGGTGGAAGTAAAAGTCTCGTTAGAGAGACAGCGGAGCGCTTCTGGTGGTGAAGAAGGCGCCCATTCATTGTGGAATATAACGGCCTGGCTGCTCGTCTTGCGAACAGCCAAAACGGCCCCCTTCAAGAAGACGCCGTAGCTCTGACGTCGGCACCGTCTGGCAGGCGGATGTTCTGACGTCGAAGAAAGGGTGGGGAAGGGGGGGGGGAGGGGACTGCGATAACAGCACGCCAGCACAGCTGCTCCCCTTACACAATAACAGCGCGCGTCTCAAAGGCATTCTAGTAAAACCTCGTACAAAAAGCGACCTTTCTCTCTCCCGAAGTATTCTACACAGTTCAGCACAATCCAGCTTTCTAAATAAATCTGGAATCTGCAAATTACTGTAACATACGTACCATATGTTAAGTTACCGGGTGGTTATAATTAAAGCGCGGTTACTCGCGGACATCCAGTTTGAGCTGTTATTGTCGAATGGCAACGAAACATACACTATCTGATCAAAAATATCCGGACACCCCCAAAAACAAACGTTTTTCATATTAGGTGCATTGTGCTGCCGCCTACTGCCAGGTACACCATATCAGCGACCTCAGTAGTCAATAGACATCGTGAGAGAGCAGAATGGGGCGCTCCGCGGAACTCACGGACCTCGAAAGTAGTCAGGTGACTGGGTGCCACTTGTGTCATACGTCTGTACGAGGATTTCCACACTCCTAAACATCCCTAGGTCCACTGTTTCCGATGTGACAGTGCAGTGGAAACGTAAAGGGACACGTATAGCGCAAATCGTAGAGACCGACCTCGTCTGTTGACTGACAGACACTGCCGACAGGTGAAGTGGGTCGTGATGTGTAATAGGCACACATCTATCCAGACCATCACACAGGAATTCCAAACTGCATCAGTATCCACTGCAAGCACTATGACAGTTAGGCGGGAGGTAGAAAACTTGGTTTTAATGATCGAGCGGCTGCTCATAAGCCACACATCACGCCGGTAATTGCCAAACTACGCCTCGCTTGGTGTAAGGAGCGTAAACACTGAACGATTGACTAGGGGAAAAACGTTGTGTGGAGTGACGAATCGCGGTACACAATGTGGCGATCCGATGGCTGGATGTGGGTGTGGCGAATGCCCAGTGAACGTCATCTGCCAGCGTGTGTAGTGCCAATAGTAAAATTCGGAGGCGGTGGTGTTATGGTGTGATCGTTTTTTTCATGGAGGGGGTTTCCACTCCTTGTTGTTTTGCATGGCACCATCACATCATAGGGCTACATTGATGTTTTAAGCACCTTCTTGCTTCCCACTGTTGAAGAGCAATTTGGGGATGGCGATTGCATCTTTCTACACGATCGAGCACCTGTTCATAATGCACGGCCTGTAGCGGATTGGTAATGAACTGGCCTGCACAGAGTCCTGACCTGAATCCTATGGAATACCTTTGGAATGTTTTGGAACGCCGACTTCGTGCCGGACCTCACCGACCGACGTCGGTACTTCTCCTCAGTGCAGCTCTCCGTGAAGAACAGGCTGCCATTCCTCAAGAAACCTCGCAGCACTTGACTGAACGTATGCCTGCGAGAGTGGAAGCTGTCATCAAGGCTAAGGGCGGGCCAACACCATATTGAATTCCAGCGTTACCGATGGAGGGCGCCACGAACTTCTAAGTCATTTTCAGCCCGGTGTCCGGATACTATTGATCATATAGTGTAGTAGGTACGCTAATGCGTTAATGCGGAACCGATTTACGCTGGAAGAAATTAGTTACAGTTTCGGCCTCCGTGTACAAATTTGACGATGTGCGAAATATTTCTATACGTCTTTCTTGTATTCATAGCGGCACATTTGTCATAAATGCAGCTAGTCTGCTTTCTGTTAAAACCCACTGCGAGTAATAAAACAAAACAGCAAATTGTTATGTAAACAAATTTTTCTGAATAAAGTTCGGTCCTCAGTTGTAAGTACATTTTTATTTCGCTTTATCGGTTTCGGCAACTTAATTTGTCAGCTTCAGAAGCTTAGTAGTTATTTTACCAGGTATCAGTGCAATGATATGTCCAAAAATGTACATATTATTGCATCTGACGAAGGAATTTTATTCTGTAATATATAGGAAAGTTGCTGAAAACTACAGCCATGAATAAAATAATATACAAATTTTGTTTAAAATCATATACACACATCAAAAAAAGTTTTGCATCACCCCGGATCCCAAACTCCTGAAGATAGACCTTGATTGTGGATATTGTATCACAGACACAGTCCCTTTGACTGTTCAGAGATGTCACTAAACCCGCCCAAAGATCTAAACAACCATGCATGAGCAGCGCCTATTAGACGGAGATATCTTCTGAACAGCACGTTGCGAGGCATCCCAGATTTTTCGAAGTGCAGGATGGATGTACAGGCTGTCTGATAAGTCACTCTATATATTTAAACAGTTATAATTTCTTTATTTATGAACCAATTTTCTTAGAACTAGTTTTGTTAGAGATAGCATTCGTTGAGGTTATGTTTAATATCATTTTAAACCTCCACGTAAGCTCCAGGATTCTCTACGCATTTTTTTAAACGAACTGGTACGTACGATGTTGCTGCCTGAAACATGTTAGGTGGAATGTTGGCTAACACATCAGGTATTACTGCTTCTAATTCATTCACGTTGCATTCTTTTCTCTTGTAAACCTCCTACGTAGCCCACCAGCAGAGAAAAACATCGCTAGGCATTAAATCAGGGCTGAAGGTAGGCCATTTATATGCAGCACGTCTGCCACTCCAACTACCTGGAAAATGATCACGCAGCCATTCGTGGACATCATCTGCAAAATGTGCAAGTGCTCCGTTCTGCATGAAGCGAAGCTGTGGGTTGTTCCATTGTGAAATTACTGGTCAAACATGATCTTGCAGCAATTTCCAGATGTCTTGCGCCATTCATTGTGTTCCGCAGAAAGAAAGGACCAGCAACTTCGGATGACGTGATACAGCATCATACTCTCACCTTCGGATGCCCCTGTGGTTTTTCAACTCGTTCGTGTGGGTTTTCGGCTGCCCAGTAATTGTAATTCTGCCTGTTTACAGATCCTCCAATGTGGAAAATTGGCTCATCAGTCCACAGAATGTTCTCAAAAAGTTCATGACAATCATCATTCCAACCGAAGAAAATTTCTCCAAAATCAATTCTTCTGTCACTGTCATCAGGAAACAATTGCTGCATACAATGTGGCTTCCATGGCATAAAAGTGAGATCTTTCTTAAGAATCGTTGGAAGTGGGTAATGTGAAAGACCACTTTCACGAGATACATGACGCAGTGATTTTTTTAGGGCTCCTTGTAAACATTTCACAAACTCTGTCAACATTCTCTGGTGTCCTCGAAGTTGATGGTCTTCCTGATATTCTTGCATCGACGACACTCCCTGTTGTTAGTAATTTGGAATGACAGTTTTAACTGGTTTTGCATCCAGAGTTGCATGGATCCCTGGTTCACCCTACCCCCATCGTTGTGCCCTCACTACAGATCTCCAGCTATCATAAAAAACTGCTATTTTGGCCCTTTCTCCCACAGTCAACATAGGTCACTATTCCGAACTGAAACAAAAGAAAAAAATGATGTTACACACAACCTCAAGGAGTACTATTTCTAACAGAAGTAGTTATAGGAAGATTGGTTCATAAATAAAAATTATAACTGTTTAAAAATAGGGAGTGACTTATCAAACATCCTGTGTTTTACGAACGGGTCGGAGCGGATGGACGGGTTCTCGAAAATGGAAGAAATGACGGCTGTAGTATAAAAGAAAAAATGTACAGTGTCTCGTTTCGGGCATTATTTTTTTCGATTTTCCTTTCAGTTTGAATGCTTGTATTATTTAAGTATAAAATTCGCCAAATGTATGCTAGTTATCAGGGCTACATCTAAAGCGCGTCTTCTTATTTCTAAATATATACTGTACACAAAAACCCAGTTTGCATTGCAAACAAAAATTGTTAATTAATGGTCTTTTATAAAAGATTGTTAACCAAGATTGGGCAATTTAGAAAACCGAAAACTGGTTTTTCTTTCTATCTTCTTGTGTTTTACGCTTCATGCAAATGCTCCTAGAACATGCAGCTTTCTTTAAAATAATTGAATCCACCCGGAATCGAACCCAAGCTGCGCACCCAATGAGTAGGCACCGCATCACACAGCCATTGTGGCTCTCGACAAAATTATGGTGTATTAAACATGCTTGGAAACTTCGTAAGTTGTTCTCGAGAATTTTTGAGGCTTGCATCGAACTGCTTTGGGAGAGGTATATTCGAGTTTTGAAGTTCACATGCCATAAATACAAAAAAATACTAAAAAGACGATTGTCATGTTTCCCTTGTTAGAGAAAAACTGGCGATTTGGTCACATGTGTAGGCACATTTTAATTCTTCTGGTGTTAAGTTTAATTCATAAATTAACAAACTCTCTGGGTTCATCTTAAGTACAGGGTACGGTCTATGATACCTTCAGTCGGTCTCACTATATCGAAACGCGCCGCCATCTTAATACCGTACGCTTATTAGACCCTGGTCATCTTGTGAAAACCAGGCGTGAGCTACGGTCAAAATTAACCTCGGTCAGCTGTCATGTTTCACTTTGATTGAGGTCGGTGCACCAGAATTTTGCCTTGAACAGGGTTAAATATCAACTTTACCACGGTTAACTTTTAATCTAGGTTGCTGCATTCAGCTGTGAAAGTGCAGGTCTCCAGTTGGGTACTGCTGACTGTAGCGTAGACGAGAGCATGGGTGTCCAAAACGTAGCTCTGTCAGTCATGTTTACGGTACGATAGCAGGCACAGCTGGGGTTCTATTCCGCCCCGCACAGATATTCCTGAGGATATAGCGGCAGGAAGCTCGACGCAGCTTCTCGACATTCCTGCCCTGCACATAGCTGTGAACCGCGTGCGGCGCCGCCCCGCCGCCCACTCCTCTGGCCGGCCTCCAAGCGACGCCACAGCCAGGGACACGTGCTGTGCTCCTACCCCTCCCACCCCCGCGGTTGGCGCACACGTTTCACGGCCCGGCCCAGCCCGGCCCGTCTCGATACGTAACCGCCACATTTTTGGGCCGCTGCCAGCAGACACTTAGGTTTCTCCACACGCGTGACCTCACATTACTCCACTAACGTCAGTCACGGCTCCTCAACCAAACTGGGTGACCCCTCGGCTGTAGAATGGATCTTTCACTCTGCAGAGGCTTGTCAGCATTTGTCAAACTTCCTGACAGATTAAAACTGTGCTCTGAGGCGGGCAGCGTCTGGGACTCAGACGCTTGCCCGACGTAGACAACACCTTAACCGCATTGGTAATCCTTTCTTCCTAGGCATGCTACTCCATCACAGAGGAGCTTCTGTACAGTTTCTAAAGTACGAGGAACATTTAACGAGTAGTGCAACACATAGTTTTCTGTAAGCGGGATTGTTGTATTCAGGATTCCAAAACACCAAATTATTCCCCAGTCGTTTGGCTACAAAACCCAATTTTCAACATAATCTACGTCCTGCGCGTTGGCCTTACGCCAACTCCCTGGGAGGGCCTGTATTCCCAGATAGTATCAGTCTGATGGTTGACGTCGGATCCACGTCTTGCTGCATCGATAACCTCCCCATCATCCAAAGAAGAGCGGCGCGTTTCGTCACAGGGTTATTTGGTAAGCGTGATAGCGTTACGGAGATGTTTAGCAAACTCAAGTGGCAGACTCTGCAAGAGAGGCGCTCTGCATCGCGGTGTAGCTTGCTGTCCAGGTTTCGAGAGGGTGCGTTTCTGGATGAGGTATCCTTCCCCCTACTTATATCCCCCGAGGAGATCACGAATGTAAAATTAGAGAGATTCGAGCGCGCACGGAGGCTTTCCGGCAACCGTTCTTCCCGCGAACAATACGCGACTGGAACAGGAAAGGGAGGTAGTGACAGTGGCACGTTAAGTGCCCTCCGCCACACACCGTTGGGTGGCTTGCGGAGTATAAATGTAGATATAGATGCAGATGTACTGCTTCCCGCGGAGTGCATCCGACATTGGGCCAAACAGATGGAGGCTGGAAGGTGCGAGATCCGGGCTGTACGGTGGATGAGGATGAACAGTCCGAGCAAGTTTTACGAGCTCCTCTCAGGCTCACAGACTTGTGTCATGCCTTGCATTATCGTAGAGAAGTTTGCTTGCATTTTTGTGGAGACAAACATGCTGAAGTTCAAAAATGGTTCAAATGGCTCTGAGCATTATGGGACTTAACATCTGAGGTCATCAGTCCCCTAGAACTTAGAACTACTTAAACCTAACTAACCTAAGGACATCACACACATCCATGCCTGAGCCAGGATTCGAACCTGCGACCGTAGCGGTCGCGCGGTTCCAGACTGAAGCGCCTAGAACCGCTTGGCCACACGGGCCGGCCATGCTGAAGTCGTTGCTTCTGTTTCGTGAGGGTAGCACAGTACACTTCAAGAGTTGATCGTTGCACTATGAGGGAGGACACGAAACAGAATAAACCCTTCAGAGTCCTAGAAGACCGTCGCCATGACTTTACCAGCTGACGTAGCGAATTTGAGCTCTTCGGAGGAAGCGCCACTTCATGGATGGTCTGATTGTTTTCGGTTAGAAGTGATGAACCCATGTTTCATCGCCTGTGACGCTGTTCGACAAAAACCGATCAGCCTCGTAACGCGCAAGCTATTCCGCACAGACCATCCTTTGTTGCTCTTTATGGTCTTCTGTTAGGCGTCGAGGGACCCATCGGTCACACTCCTATGAGTATCCCAAGTGGTGGACAAATGAAATCCAGTCGATCAGCGAGCTTTTGATTGTAATACATCGATTACCTCGAATGAGACTGTCCGCACGTTCCAGGAGTCAGAGCTGTGTGCGTACGGTTGACACGCGGTTTGCGCCACCTTGTGCGACTCATCGTGCTTTTCCTCACTACCTGGTTTCTATAGACTTTCTGTAAGCGGCCATGAATATCTGCGATGCTCTGGTTTTCCACCAAAAGTATCTCAGCTCTCTGCTTAGAATGTACCTCCGTTACAAACGCGATTTTGAAGGCTACGCATAGCGTCGTCAGCTATCGGAACTTCATGAAACTATAGGAGGTAAAATAAATGTCGTGCGACTAGGACCTCCCATCGGGTAGACCGTTCGCCGCGTGCAAGTCTTTCGATTTGACGCCACTTCGGCGACTTGCGCGTCGATGGGGATGAAAAGATGATGATTAGGACAACACAACACCCAGTCCCTGAGCGGAGAAAATCTACAACCCAGCCCGGAATCGAACCCGGGCCCTTACGATTGACATTCTGCCGCGCTAACCACTTTTTTTTTTTTTTTTTTTTTTTTTTTTTGAAAAAAAGGAAACAAAAGTAGCATAGATGGGTCGCGAACCAGGGTCACCTGGACGAGAGTCTAGCTCGCTTGTCACTTTTTTTTTTAATGTCACGCTGACCACTTTTTTTTTATATATAAGAAATTAATTTTTTTTACAAACACTAAATGAAATGCATCCTCTGCAAAAACAAAAAAATCATTGTAAAACAAATCACAAATGTAAAGGAACAGGGATACAGGGATGTTATTTTTATGTATTTATTTATTTATTTTTCATAAAGATCACTCTGTTAAAAGGAACATGTAGATCATTTCATGATATAGTTTGTGCATTATATATGGAGCGGTGAGAGAAACGTGAGGTTCATTATCAGCTGTCAAATGTGCACACCGACTGCACCCGGCACCTCCCAACTGCGTGGGGGGTCGAGGAAGACTGCCTGAAGATAATTGGCAAAGGTTTTCCGATAGTGAGACCATCTATGAACCTCATTGTGGGCTTGCTGCAAGAAATACCAAAAGTCGAGTCGCGACTTGGCAGCATCCCCATAGAGTTACGCGATCGTCCAACCTTTGACCCAGATGATCGAGTGTGATTTAGTCGCCGGAAAGTAGTCCCTCTCTGGATGTAAGAAGGAAGCAGGTGTAATATGTTGCGGGGTCACACGGAGGTAGCAAGCCACCATCTGTCTTCCTAGGAGCCATACCTCCTCCACCGCGATACAAGTTAAGCGGTGATGGTCGTCATCCACTTGGCGACATTTCGGGCATAGTGGAGTGTCCACTAGTCCAATTGCATGGAGTCGTTGGTTGGTGTTGAACTTTCCACAGGTGACAGAGAACCACAGTGCCCGAACGAAGGTAGGAAGGAATTTTTGGTGCACATGTCTCCAAATCTTCGGCCAATGTAACTTGGGGTGTTTGAGTTCAATGACATTACGACTTATCCGTCGTAGCAGCCAAACATAAAAATCCTTCGCGCATGGTAGTCTCGTGCGCGGAAGCTTGTCTCTGATATAACTAAGTTCCACAATAAATGTTGATACATGCGCAAAATGTGACGTAATGTTGCCCACCGCCACCGGAGGTGTGAGGGACGCTGGAATTAGGAGATCCAGTAGGCGGGATGTAAGGGAATCACGCCCGCTACGCCATTGCTTGTACATCGTAGCTAGAAGGAGCGCCGTCGCTCGGCAGTGAACATTTGTAAGTCCGAGTCCCCCCTTGTCCGTAGGGAGCGTGAGCGTTGCGTATCGCACCTTGAGGGGCGATCCAATCATCACAAAATAGCCTAGTGCCGATTGAAGTCGACGTCCGAGCGTGAGTGGTAGGGGCAGGATCTGCGAAATATGCACCATTCGAGAAACCACATATGTGTTCAGATATTCGACTCGCTGCAAAGGATCAAGGCGCCGTAGGAGATGTTGTCGGACCATGGTACGTGTTGTCTGTAAAATACGTCGGTAGTTAACTGCCGCAGTATGTTTTACAGATGAGGTAAAGTCTATGCCGAGATAGCGGAATCGTTGCACATAAGGAAACGGACTGATTTCTTCCGGCGTAAGGCCCCTTCCAACCGGCATTGCTGCCGATTTGTTCATGTTCACTGCACTACCCGCCGTCACACTGTGGTCCAACAACAGGTCAAGGACCGTCTTCACCTCTTCCTCAGAACGAACGAGCAGCAGGAGGTCATCCGCATAGGCACGACATTTGAAGGTGTAGCCCCGCAGTTCCATCCCAGAAAGAGAATTTGTTAGCCTCCTAATTAATGGTTCCAACGCTATCGCGAACAGCAGCATCGAAAGAGGGCAGCCCTGGCGAATGGATCGTCGAATTTGAATGGGCCCTGCTATACGCCCATTAACCTGTACCAAGGATTGTGCGCCCCCATAAATCCTTCTAATGAGACCAGTAAAACGGTCTGGAAATCCCATTTGTTCCAGTACAGCGTACAGATAGTTGTGGCGCACCTTATCAAAAGCACTGTCAAAATCAACCGCCACCATCGCCGCTTTAAGCCGGCACTCCTCCGCTAGCGCTATCACATCACGGCATTCGGCAGTAGCTGTTTGCACATTCACCGATCCACCCGGTGTCGTCTGTTCTGGAGAGAGAACGCTACGAATTAACATACGACATCGGGACGCTAGCAACCGTGCAAAGATCTTATAGTCGGCATTAAGCAGGGTGATGGGGCGATAATGTGTGACCGTAATTCCTGGCTTCGGTTTATGTACTGGCACCAAGAGGCCTTCCATAAAAGCCGGTGGAATAGGCGCATCGGAATTTAACATCTCGTTGTACATTTCCGTCCATCGCGGTGCCATTTCGTTGCGAAATTCTCGATAAAATTCAGCAGGAAGTCCATCAATGCCTGGGGACCGATTCAACGCACCCTTTGCGATCGCATCATGTACTTCCTCACAGCTAATGGCTTCCAGTAAGGTTCCCGCGGCTTCCACCGTCAGTGTACGGGAGACGTACGTGGCTATACGGTCGAGGTCATCGACAGGGGCTGCTTCTTCCCGATAGATGTGTTGGTAATGGTCGACGAATGCAGAGACAATGTCCGCTTGACGCGTCACTCTTCGGTCTTCGCGGGTAATTAATTCCTGTACCAAAACGCGTCGTCGGTGTTTTCGTTCATTCACGACGTGGTGCATGGAAGGAATCTCGTGCATTATCGTATCGTGACATCTGGCGCGCACCATGGTTCCCTGAAGATGTTGCCGAGCTAAAGCCACTAGTTTAGCTTTTATCCTTTTGCGTTCGATCCAGACGTCCTGTCCCGGTGGACCATCGTCCAGGTCGCGCAGTGCTGCAAAATAAAAGTCGGTCGTACGGCGGCGCCATTCTGCCATCTCCCTGCTATATGAGATGAACGTACGGCGAAGCGCCGGTTTAGCACAAGTCAGCCACCAATCAAGCTTCGTCGCATACCTTCCAACCCTTCGCTCGCACATCGTCCATGTCTCAAGGATCCGGTGACGGCATTCAGGATCATGTAGATGTTGAATGTTTAATTTCCACGGGGCCTTACTGTTCCACACCTCTCTACGGAGAAGAAGCACCGTACAGATGTAAGCGCTGTGATCTGAAAATGCCAATGGCCAGCGTTCCGCGTCCTGGACATCATTTGCATGAGCCCGCGAGATATAAATGCGATCTAACCTGCTCGCCGAATGACTGGTCACATAGGTGTATCCCGGTGCATCTCCATGTCGTAATTCCCACGTGTCACTAAGTACAAGGCCGTTGACAACGATTCGCAACTCCTGGCTGATGTTTGCTTGCGGCCATTGGTCTTTCTGACTGAGAACACAGTTGAAATCTCCACCAATTATTACACATTCATAACGTCCATGGAAAAGTGGGGCAATGTCTTCTGCATAAAATCGTGCCCTTTCCCGCCGCCGATTGTTTCCCGACGGTGCATAAAGATTGATGATGCGTGTCCCAAACGTCGTGAAAGCCATTCCCTTGGCCGACGGAAGGTAACACACGTTTTCCACTGGGAAGCCATCTCGCACGTAAACTGCCACCCCACTCCCATTGTGATCTCCATGTGACGAATAGGATTGGTAGCCTGCGATGTATGGGAGTGCAGCTATGTGGACTTCCTGCAGCAAAGCAATATCCACATCAGATGCCCAAATCGTTTCCTTCAGTAGGTGTATTTTGGCCGGTGAACGCACGTCATTTATATTTAATGTCGCAATACGGTTCGCATGGCGTTGAATCCCACTCTGTCGACGCGCAAAAACATCTCCTTGCATCGGCGCTGGGGGCTGAGTTAGA
Source organism: Schistocerca serialis cubense (assembly GCF_023864345.2). Taxonomy (NCBI): domain Eukaryota; kingdom Metazoa; phylum Arthropoda; class Insecta; order Orthoptera; family Acrididae; genus Schistocerca; species Schistocerca serialis. The sequence goes on along the minus strand of NC_064645.1, from coordinate 304,235,644 downwards.
AGACGTTCTCTCGCCTCTCTCCTTTCACCTTCAGCAATTATTAGGCTGTCTTCGTGAGTGCCGGCTGCCTCTGTATGACGTCCGGCGCCTCCTCAATATCGTCATACCACATCTTTGCAGGCAGCGATATATTCGTGTCCATTGCCACATCATCTGCGTCTGGAGCGCCAACTGGTTGTGCTTCCTCTTCAGCATCACCACGTCCCGGTACCGGCAATGTGACAGACCGCTGCGGGTCTGATCGAACAGTTTCCATTGCCTCATCCTGTTTCATAGAGGCTGTTGTGTCGTCTTGGTCCACAGGCACATCGTCGTCGGGGCAAGGGGAGTCATCCCTAGGAGATGTCGTGCGACGACGCCGTTTCCTCCTTTTCGGGGAACGTTGTTTGCGTGATCTTCCTTCCGTGTCCTCAGATTGTAAGGAATCACGGCTGCCCGACAGAAAAGCATCCGTAGGAACAGGATGTGTTTCGAGTCCCATCGTTGTACTCGGCGGGAGTTTGGTCGAAACTGATGCTGTCGTCTCAGAGTGCGTTCCAGACGGAACAGCATCCGTAGTGGCTGGAACTGCTTCGTTTACTATCAGTGTGCTTGGTGGGAGTTCGGTCTCATCTGATGTTGTCGCCGTAGAGTGTAAGCTCGATGGAGCAGCATCCTCTGTCATCCCGACGTCTGCTACAAGGTTTCGGAGAGTGCCATCTTGATCTTCCACCGGGGCTGTGTCCTTTCGGTCATCAGCGGACGCAGTGAGGGCCTTGGCATAGGTGATCGGTAGTACTGTCATCGCTGGCGACGGCTCCCGCACACCTGAAGGCAGTTGCGTAATCCGCCGTTGCATACAGTTCGACCTGAGGTGTCCCTCCTGGCCACAGCCAGAACATGTACGTGGTTGACCATCGTAAATCACCACCGCCCGACAACCACCAATTGTCAGATAGGACGGTACATGTTTCTGAAGATCAATAGTGATCTGTCGCACTCCGTTAAGAACAGGGTACGTGGCAAATTGTGTCCAGCGTTCTGCTGTGTGACCATGTACCGTGCCGTATGGCTTAAAAGCCTCGATAACTTCGTCAGCCGGGAGCTCAAATGGCAGCTCAAACACACGTATTGTCCGTACACCCAGACCAGCATGTTCTACAGTGACCGTGCCGACATTCCCGTCACTATGGCAAAATCGGAGACCTGCTTTTGTCGCCTGGAGAATTCTCTCACACGCCGCGTCATTTACCATCTTAACATACACCGTGGGACTAACGATGGACAGGTGAATTCCAACAATATCGTTTGGCGGTATCTTGACGTCCTCTCGAATGAATCGTTCCACTGCTAAAGCCTTTGGTCGTTCGTAGTCTTTGCAGAAATTGAACCGTAATGTAGTTTTCCTGTACTTGTTCGCCATGATCGTTGTTACTAGCTCGCGCGCAGACTAAGTCCACAAGTAAACAAACACTCGCACGCGCCGCACAGGCGGAAGTATCGGACCTCCGCTTCGCACGGCCGCTAGCGCCGAACTGCGACCACTCAGCTACCGGGGGCGGACAGTATAGGATCTGAAGCGGGAATATTCTTCGATATCTCACAACAAATTCCCCATTTTTTTCAACTGAAACTGGCTAAGAAAAAATGTGGCACATTACTTATTCAGTGACTGGTAGAATTGGAGCTGTGAAGACTGGACATAAGTGCTCTCTGGGTAGCTGATTCGGCAAGAGCATTGGCTGGGATAAGGAAGGATTCGGATCTTGGTGCCGTACAGGTGCACAGTTTTAACGTTACAGGAAGATGGATTACCCATATTCAACAATTCGTTTACAAATACGAGGGTTGTCCAGAAAGTAAGTTCCGGTCGGTCACTAAATTGAAACCACAGTGAAAATCATAAACATTTTATCTGCAAGAGTTAGCTACATTTTCCAGATACTTCTCTACATAGTCGACGCTCCGACTTAGACATTTGTCGGAGCGTTATACCAAATTTCCATTACCATCGTCATAGAAGGCAGCCGTCTGTGCTTTCCGGTAATTCTCTACGCTGGTCTGTAGCGTGTAGCCTGCGCCCGAGTGTTGTCTTCGTATCCAGCGTTTCATGGGAAGAGATGATACTCAGGACGAGCCAATTAGGGCTGTGTTGTGGGTGACCGAACTCTTCCCATCGAAAAGGCTGCAGCAGCATTTTCACTGACCCTGCAGAGTGCGGCTGAGAATTACCATCAAGAAGGAAGTGCGTGGCAGTTGTGTTAGGTGGGCTGCATTCGTTAAGACGAAGCCTCTCAGTGGGCCCTCCTACTTGGCAGCAGACATCGTTTTTTAGGCATCTTCACTCGCTCACAACTGAAAAGTGTGTCTTGATGCGATCGACGGTCATACTAGAGACACTACCCAACACTCTGTGCAAAGCTTCATCGGGTTTTCACCATGGTGTCCATTTCGCGACCGTCGGATCTTACTTTCTGGACAACTCTCGTACGGTACATAAAATTAACAGTTAACGTCAGATTCTTTTTTAATATGTTGCGGAGGCACTTCTGAATAATTTCCTACAACGACTGAAATCACGAGAGTTATAGTAAGATCTGCCACGCAGACATACTTACTAACAAAAAATGCTATCCTCACATATGAAATCGCTTTTAAATATGTATCAAACAAGTTGTACTCGGGCACGCGTTATTGTGGCGCAGTCTGGTTAGATGGAAAAGAAGTAAAAGAGAAAGCACAGGTTTATAATGTCATTGGGAACTTGATATACGACCTAATCCCCTGCCGCTGTCTCTCTCCTGCTTCCCCTGTCCCTGCCCTCCTTCCTCTCTCTGTCCACCTTCTCCTACCCCCTCTCTTGTCCATCTCCTCGTTTCCGCTTTCTATGTCTATTTCCTTCCACCCCTCTGTCCGCCTCCTCTTGAGACTTGCTTTATTATTATTGAAAATTCAGATTTCATAGTAGTATTCCAATCATAAGCTGATAAGATAGAAATACAACTTTCATGTTTTCTGTGAATACCGTCTCTGAGGTAGAAAAACAGCAGATGGTTGTATATACAATTAATGCTTAAAACATGTACAATGAGAAATAATATACGTGGAAGAAACAATTTGGATAATGGTTTAAACGCACCGCTACGGTAGTTAAATTTCCTTTCAGAAGGGGAACAAGCCGGCCGGTGTGGCCGTGCGGTTCTAGGCGCTTCAGTCTGGAACCACGTGACTGCTACGGTCGCAGGTTCGAATCCTGCCTCGGGCATGGATGTGTGTGATGTTCTTAGGTTTGTTAGGTTTGAGTAGTTCTAAGTTCTAGGGGACTGATGACCTCAGATGTTAAGTCCCATAGTGCTCAGAGCCATTTGAACTTGAAGAAGGGGAACAAAATCGCGCACATTCACAGCATAGCATTTTCTTTCTCGCAGTCTGTTTTAACAGAAAACCTGTACAGCGTCGATTAAAAATATATGTATAATGTTTGTCTGTCTGAATGTGTAATAGACTATCGTTTAAAATTTGAAATAAATAGGACAAGAATTTTTCTAGATTTCTTTTAACAACATTTAAGGAAAGAATGTTTTTTTATATATATTACATATATATTATACGTCTTAAAAATAGCTATATAAAAACAAACTTGTGGTCGAATGCAACATTATGTCGAAATTTCAAGTCAATCGACAGACTACTTCTCGAGTTTTGTGAGCAGAAACATATGCAGGCTGAACATTTATGTACAAGATGGTCAGAAACAGTCTGAAACGCCTTTAAATGTGTTGCAGGGTAGTTTGCGTTGAGAAATAATTATTTAGAAAAAAATTCGATACGTTGCTCTGTTTCGGAGTGAAATAGCTTTATAGTTTGCCAATCATGTCGTTGCGCGCGCAAATTCAAATCGTCTGTCAGATACAATTTCTTTTTCTTACAGAGTAGGTGATAGCTCACGAGACTGCTCAGCCTTTGGCTCGGGTTCAGTCATTACTACCATCCTATGTCCAATTTATACATCGCCCACTTATTCGGTTTTAGGAAACCAAACCAAAAACACATTTCGCGACACCGTCTCTGGCGGTCGCTTGAATTTGCAAGTGCAACGACCTTATTGGCTAACTTCAATACTAATTAACTCGAAAACGGTGCAACGTATCCAATTTTTTTAACAATTATTTCTCAGCTCAGCCTATACTACAACACCCTTACAAGGTTTTCAGACTGTTTCTGGCCACCCTACGTATGTGAAAGCTGTGCTTGTACAACTAAAGATAAGCTATTAGAACATCAAGGCAAGTGGAGCGGCTGCTGATGATATGGCTTGTTTGTGTGTGCAGGTGTCTACTTCACCAAATACTGCCGCGACATGTGCGTGCAGTTGGGGATCGGTGGCTGGGTGAAGAACACCAAAAACGGAACCATCGTTGGCAAAATACAGGGTCCGCGGATTGCTGTGGAACATATGTGAGTAGCAAGGCGCTGTACAGCTTTATTTTATTGATTTCCTGAATTCGGTTGTGAGTATGTGGTTGCTCTTTGAGGCTAACAGTGTTCCTTATAGAACACCGGGCTCCATTTTTTCTACTTTAGTGATTAGAATGCAATGTCCACTCTTCTTTGTCAAATGTATTCTGTGTTCCTATGCGATGAAATGCTGTATCCCGTGCTATTTCCATTTAGGTCCATTGTTTTGTGAAGATGAATCGAAAGAAGTTTGTGAGGTCTTTGTATTTAAGCCATCGCCTCTTCGTGGCCGTGGTGGTCTAGCTCATAGAGCACTCGACTCCGGCCTGGATGTGTCGGATTCAGTCCCAGTGAGGGGATGGGTTCTCCCTAGTTCCAGTTCCCCGAAGACGGTTCCCGATCTACTCAGCATGCTATCAGATGAGTATTGGGGATCTGTTCGGGGGGTAAGGGACCAGGTCGATGGTCCCGCTATCCTCTTCATCCTCGTGCCGTGGAAGAGAGAGAGCGTACTCCTCTTACAGCCAGGCCTATAGCCCTGTCACGAGCTTTATTTTACTTACTTCTTCTTTCCGTTGACGGGCTGCTATTTTCATATTTCCTATATCTCCCACGGGGAGATGCTTGATAAGAAATAAACAAGAACAAGGACTTATTACGACCACAGTAGAGAGATTTAATAAAAAAATAATACAACTTCTCAGACACAAACAGGTATATGCCCGGAACATAAAGTGAATAAACGTAGTGGGACGCGAAGACTATGCCACTGACAATCCATAACGACGAGAGCTGGCCGACAGGTACGTCTCGGGATATCGCAGGGAAGTCCTAAGACCCCCTACGGTGGCTTCCGACTTGGCTCTGACTGATGGACTGCTAAAAGCCAGCACATGAATTGGCCCAGAGCTCCGCTGGAGCCAACTGCCGGCATGTTGGCTTGAGCCGCCTTATATAACCGGGACGCGGAGGAATTCGTGCAGATCCAGTTCTGCACACGTGACACAGCGTAGGAAATAGGTCCCTGATGCGAAGCACCTCTGATGGCTCTTGTTCTGCAGTCTATCTTCCTTGCGATCGAGCTCGTGGTCTCACGGTCGCCTTCTCGCTTCCCGAGCACGGGGTCCCGGGTTCGATTCCCGGCGGGGTCAGGGATTTTCACCTGCCTCGAGATGATTGAGTGTTTGTGTTGTCCTCATCATTTCATCATCATTCATGAAAGTGGCGAAATTGGACTGAGCAAAGGTTGGGAATTTGTACGGGCGCTGATAACCGCGCAGCTGAGCGCCCCACAAACCAAACGTCATCATCCTTGCGATCGAAGCAGTCCGGGGAGGCAGCGCCTTGTGCTTATGCAGACCCGTGATGCTTCAGTGTCCGACGGTTTGCCGATCCCTTTAGCCGAAATGCGGGTACATGGTACTCTTCTTGTCGGCTACTCTGTTCATGTGTGGTTATTGAGCATCATCATCTGTTGCTCGGCCGAAGCTTTCTGTTTTTCGGTGGCAACTAAAAGAACATCCGGCCACACCTTAGATTAACCACGCCAAATCCATTAATAACCACGCTGATCTTTCGCCGATGCTAAAGAAAGACACAAGGAAAAAAAGGGAGAGTGCCTTCTGTTTTTTCTTAAACACTTTCTTCCTCGGAAAACGAGCACCCTCACAACTTCACCGTTTTTTCTCGTGATATGAAACTGTTTGTTCTTTGAACGTAAATTTCAAATTGTGTTCTCTCTCAGCCACGTCTACGTCTCCATGTTGTGTTGTCCTGCCAGTTCTTCAAGTTTCAAGCTCATCGTTGTGCCTTTCTACAGATGAGATAGAGTGCAGATTCTTCTGGTCCCTCCGTCTAAGAGGCACTACTTCCAGTAAGCGACCTCACGTACAGGATCCGCATTACCCATGACTCATCGAACTGCAATAACAACGAAAAAAACAGAATATATTATTGCACAGTTATGGTTGTGGGAAAAGTCGTATTATGTGTTTTTTTATTGTTTAAACTCTATAAAAAACGAATATCTCAAAACTTTTGAAATAAGCAGAAGCTTCCTACTGTTAATAACTGAATAAAATTCAGTGAATGAATAACACTAAATCGAAGAAAAGAAGAAAGGAGAAATAGTTTTCACGAAAATAAACTCAAAACATTATGTTTATCCCTATACCTGAAGACTTGCGTACTAGTTTTTCTAGTTCCTTGTTTTTCAGTGTGAGTCTTGCAGGAACTTCGAGTCTTAAATTTTCGAAACGGTTCTCTCATTTCGGTATGCATCTGCAGACTATGTCAGTTCCCCAGTCTGTCTCGTCAAGAGTACACTCAGATATTCCCGTGAGATTCGATACTGCAATATGTATTTGTCTATATTTTAGCAGTACTGTGACACGTTAACAATGAACACACAACTTATATGTATTATGTTATACAATGGTCGGATGAATAAAGAAATAATGATCATCAGTAGCTGTTCTGCTTTGCGTCAAGTCTAGGTATGGTATCTCACCACATCCCCCTCTTAAGTTTCACACATAGTCGCCTTCCACACAGTTGATATTTCTTCCTCTTCCTCTCATTCCCTTAAATTGGCTGCTAGAGTAAGCACCGGCGTCTCAGCATGTATCGTAGCCAATTTTTCATTCTTTTTCTTACGACAATTTTTCTTTCTTTTTACTTATTGCAATACCTCCAACATTCATTCATCTTTTCTCAATGTCCACGTCTCTGCACTATATAAAACTTTGCTTCCTAAATAGTATTTGGCGTACTGTTTCGTCAGTTGTCGGCATAGTAATTTGCTCTTTTTGTTGAATTCAACCATGATATTCTCGATCTTATATCTGTGTCACGTTTTAGGTCCTCCGTTATAGTATTTCCCTAGTACTACTTGTCCATCTGTCGTGATTTTGACCATCTCTCTTTTCCCTTTCCGTACTATGCTTTTGGTCTTTCATTTCCATTACTTTTGCCTCCTATACGCACTCCGCCCATTCCATCTCTGGACTCTCCTATAATCTTTTCCACACACACTAAAAAAGCATCGGACAGACATCCCTGAACTGACCTTTCTATATGTTCATATTCCCTCTGTTACTTCACCACGTGGCGCAGTGGTTAGCACACTGGTCTCGCATTCAGAACGACGCACAGTCTTCCTGCTTTAGGTTTCCCGTGATTTCCATAAATCTCTCCAGGCGATGGCCAGGATGGTTCCTCTGAAAGGGCACGGTCGATTTCCACCCCCATTCTTGGAACATTCCGAACTTATGCTCCGTTTGTAACGATTGCGACGCCGACGAGACAGACCATAATTTCCTTACTGCTCCACCAGTTTTGACTCAGCTGCGCATCCAGTGAAACTCCTTCTCTCCCCTGTCTCTATCCGTCTCCTCCGCTTTCGCTTCTCTGTTCATGTCCTCCGTCCCCTCTCTCTATTCATCTCCTCCTCTGCCCTTTCTCTGTCCATTTCCTCCTCCCCTCTCTCTGTCCATCTCTTCCTCCACACTGTCTCTGTCGTACTCTTCCCTTTCACCATCCATCTCATCCACTCCCCTCTCTGTCTGTCCGTTTCCTCGTTGCACCTTCTCCCTCCACTTTATCATCCCTATCCCAATAGGAGGTTGCTGGTTCTTACGTCTACAGTCTTTATTTCCATATAGTAAGTGCTCGTAATATTTGTATCAAATTAGTTTGAAATTGATGCAAGGGTTAAAGAGGAGCTTTTTACATGTGGTTTTGCACACTTACGCACATGTCACATATATTTCGCATATACTGCATTTATTTCCCGTATATTTATACACATACTTCACCTGCATCTCTAGCGAATTTAGCCCTGCAGTTTCGTTTTCATGCATCTCAATGTTTATGACGTCACAACTGCCGAACTATGTGTCATACAATGACATTATTTTGTTGGTACATTCTGCCAACGGCCTTGCCGCAGTGGTAACACCAGTTACCGTCAGATAACCGAAGTTAACCACTGTCGGTCTGGGCTAACACTAGGATGGGTGACGGACGCTGTGGCCGAGCGGTTCTAGGTGCTTCAGTCCGGAACAGCGCTGCTGCTACGGTCGCAGGTTCGAATCCTGCCTCGGGCCTGGATGTGTGTGATGTCCTTAGGTTAGGTTTATGTAGTCATACGTCTAGAGGACTGATGACCTCAGTCCCATAGTGCTTAGAGCCATTTGAACCATTTGAACTTGGATGGGTGACCATCCGGTCTGCCAAGCGCTGTTGGCACACGAGGTGCACTCAACCCTTGTGAGGTAAATTGAGGAGCTACTTGATTGAGAAGTAGCGGCTCCGATCTCGTAAACTGACATACGGCCGGGAGAACGGTGTGCTGACCACATGCCCTTCCATATCAGCATCCAGTGACGCCTGTGTATGAGGACGACACGGCGGCCGGTCGGTGACGTTGGCCTTCCAAGGCCTGTTCAGACGGAGTTTAGTTTAGGTACATTCTGCGGCACACGTGGATATTGTCTGCGACGTGTATTGGGCATTAGTAGCAAACACGTTATTAAGTTAAACGTCATGCATTTGCGGCTGTTTTTGACGCTTGTCAGCGTTCATAACGTCATATCTGTTGAACTCTGTGTCACATAATGATATAATGTTTCTGGTACATTCAGTGGTCTACATGAATATTGTTTGCGCGCTGTGTCGTGAATGCAGTTAGGGGTAAAGAAGTAATAAATTAAAACATCAAGGATTGTTAGGCAGTTTGATTGCATGAGCAACAAAAAAGGTAGTAAGCGACAAACATTTGCCTTTCAGTATTTTGTGGCGGTTCTCAGAGAGAAATAGTTTCGTAAAGGTTTGGAATTATGTGTGAAGTTGGGTGCAAGCCACTACTCTTAAATAACGGATCAATAAAGTCCGGGTACTCGCGTCGTGAGCTACGTTCCTTTTTTACCTCCACCTCCATCCCTTTGACAGGTAGGTGGTTCTTTCCCTACAGCGATTATTTCCAGACAGTAAGTGATATGTGTACTGAGTTTGGTTGAAATCAGTCCAAATGTAGAACATACATACTTCCATTCATATACAGCGTGGTCAGAAACAGTCTGAAAAACTTGTAAGAGTGTTGCACGGGAGACTGTGCTGTCTACGTTGCGCCGTTTTCGAGTTGTTTAGCATTTACGTTAGCCAAGCAGGTCGTCGCGCGCGTAAATTCAAGCAGTCTGCCAGAGACAGTGTCGCCAAACGTATTTTCGTTCGTTTCCCTCAAACCGAACAAAGGTAGCTTTTGCTTACCTAGCTTAAATTTGTCACTTCGAAAAAAGGCATATTTTAACTGGTAATGAGCATTTGAAGACATGGTAACTCAGGAATCCACAGATATATGTGCATTAACGTATTTTAGCGCGTGCAAGTGATTGAATTTGCAACTGAAACTCCTCATTAGCCTACTTCATTGTTAAATAACTCGGAAACGGTAAAATGCATGGATTTTTTTCTTTACAAGTTCTTCCCAGCACAACCTTCGCTGCAAAACCTTTGCAAGCTTTTCAGACTGTTACTGTCCACCCTGTATACGTACATCTATTTTTATAATATGTATATATAACAATACAATAGATACACTATTTTATACAATAATAATAAATTGCTTAGTTACGATGAACTACTTTAATATAATAATAATAATAATAAGTCGTTTACAACAGTGAGCAGTAGATTGTTTTAACGTAACTTCCAAGACATTGCAATTCAGAAAAATATAGCCTTTGAAAAGAACGTTTCCAAGAAATTTGAGAAGTACGTGTGTCGCGTAATTACTTTAAGAACTATGACAGAATAAATTCTCACGACATCGTTGATATCATAATGTACACAATATAAAGTGGACGTGTGAATTCACACGGTTCTAGACGCTACAGTCTGGAACCGGGCGACCGCTACGGTCGCCGGTTCGAATCCTGCCTCGGGCATGGATGTGTGTGATGTCCTTAGGTTAGTTAGATTACAGTAGTTCTAAGTTCTAGGGGACTGATGACCTAAGAAGTTGAGTCCCATAGTACTCAGAGCCATTTAAACAATTTTTTTGAATTCACAATTACCAGTATTTTACGATGCACTACGACTGTAAACACTGAGCTGTAAGTAATGGCTATAAGAGCGTGCAAATGACTGCCTACGACCGCGAAGTGAGTTATTTTCGTAGTTGTGTGCCTTTCCCTGTCTTACTCAGTTTCCTGTTCTATCTGCGAACTCGAACTCGAGAACCGTGTCAGATTTTTTGCTGGCAACGGGTGAGTCAGTCTGCGAACGTGCACCTCATTCTGGTTGGAATGTTACCCATCAGGACGGAATCCCATTCACAAGGGCAGCTGCTCACGCAAGCATCTGGAAAGTATCCTGTGTTAGAGGGAGCTTGTAATTTCTGGAATTCCACAACATTTTCGACATTATTAGTTTCCATGCCACTTTATTCTCCGAAATTTAGCTATGAAATCTGGAACGTGATATATGTAAAAGCATAAATGCACCTACAATTTAGCGGGATGGGAGAGGCTGTCATGACCCTCTTGGCTGCACCACCTTTTGGGTCCAAGGTTGCTCTGACTCTGGACTTTTGCTTGAGGTACAATCCCCAAGGTGGACATCCGGAAACTCTGTCAATCAATGCCAAGCCAAATATCTGCTTAGATAAGGGCCAGGGGTGGAACAAGGCGTTATTGACTTGCTCAATTTGTGAAGCTCTTTCTACTGAACAAATCATCCAATTTTTCTCAAATATTAATAGTTTGATTGGCCGTACATGTACATCACATCTACCGATTTTCGTCCCATTCGGATAATACATTCGTGGTGCGGCTTTTTTCCCCCAAGAGTGTATTACGAGTGCGCCCTGAAAAAGTAATGCCTCTGAAATTTTTATGTGGAAATTCTTGAAGCTTTTTAAATAAAACATATTTTATTAACATTCTACATCTTTATTCTTCATGTGTACATATTTATTTCTCATAGTAGTCACTCTGGCGACGAAGACATTTGTCCCAAAGAAAGACCTGTTTGCGGAAAACCGTCACCACAGAATGTTTGACTCTGTTGACGGAGCCGTAGCTTCACCTCTGCTTGCAAGGTATCATTACCATCATATGTGCTATACAGAAAAAGACATTTTATACAGTAATGCAGAATGAAAGAAATAAACCTGTAACGTGACGTTCAAACGCTACATTTGCATTAAGACACCGACAGGTGGATGTAAATGCAATAATTCAAAATGCTTGCTGGGGATGTAGAAAGAGTACAGCAATTACAGACTATAGCAACTGTATCCATCTTTGCTACGTGAATAATCTGTCAATTGGAGATTCGTTTTGAATCGGTAAACATTGCAGACGCACAAGGACTCGGCGCCGAAAGCAATTAACGCTGAAAAACTTCGTGAGGGAAATAATGAGCTCTGAAGATTGAGGCACATGACTGAGTGTCAAGTAAGGGTAAATTAAGCAGTTAGAATTTCCTACGCTTCGTTTCGTTAATTTGAGCCGGCGACTGTTTCTCGTGAAAAGTGAGCAGCAAGTGTCATCATGACCTGGGTGCTCCTTGTAAAGGGGAGAAGCGTTGACAAAGTATTAACTGCCAGGAAAATCTTAGGAAGACTGGTGTTCTCCCATCGCTCTGCTGTCCGACAACGAGGAATCCTGCAGCACAGTTACGGTAGCGAGCGTTCTTCTTAGTAGACTTCAGTTATGTAATGGAATTCGCTCGCGGTGACTAAATACAAACTCCTCTTGACAAATGCTGCTAACAACTGTAAGCACCTCCCCCCATGAACCATGGACCATGCCGTTGGTGGGGAGGCTTGCGTGCCTCAACGATACAGATAGCCGTACCGTAGGTCCAACCACAACGGAGGGGTATCTGTTGAGAGGCCAGACAAACGTGTGGTTCCTGAAGAGGGGCAGCAGCCTTTTCAATAGTTGCAGGGGCAACAGTCTGGTTGATTGACTGATCTGGCCTTATAACACTAACCAAAACGGCCTTGCTGTTGTGGTACTGCGAACGGCTGAAAGCAAGGGGAAACTACAGCCGTAATTTTTCCCGAGGGCATGATGCTTTACTGTATGGTTAAATGATGATGGCGTCCTCTTGGGTAAAATATTCCGGAGGTAAAATAGTCCCCCATTCGGATCTCCGGGCGGGGACTACTCAAGAGGACGTCGTTATCAGGAGAAAGAAAACTGGCATTCTACGGATTGGAGCGTGGAGTGTCAGATCCTTTAATCGGGCAGGTAGGTTAGAAAATTTAAAAAGGCAAATGGATAGGTTAAAGTTAGATATAGTGGAAGAATCATAAAAGAAGGTTGTATACATGGAAGAATCCTGGAGATACTAAAAGGTATCAGATAGATTATATAATGGTACGACAGAGATTTAGGAACCAGGTTTTAAACTGTAGGACATTTCCAGGGGCAAATGTGGACTCTGACCACAATCTATTGGTAATGAACTGTAGATTAAAACTGAAGAAATTGCAAAAAGGTGGGAATTTAAGGAGATGGGACCTGGATAAATTGACTAAACCAGAGGTTGTACAGAGTTTCAGGGAGAGCATAAGGGAACAATTGACAGAAATGGGGGAAAGAAATACAGTAGAAGACGAATGGGTAGCTATGAGGGATGAAGTAGTGAAGGCAGCAGAGGATCAAGTAGGTAAAAAGACGAGGGCTAGTAGAAATCCTTGGGTAACAGAAGAAATATTGAATTTAATCGATGAAAGGAGAAAATATAAAAATTCAGTAAATGAAGCAGGCAAAAAGGAATTTAAACGTCTCAAAAATGAGATCGACAGGAAGTGCAAAATGGCTAAGCAGGGGTGGCTAGAGGAGAAATGTAAGGGTGTAGAGGCTTATCTCACTAGGGGTAAGATAGATACTGCCTACAGGAAAATTAAAGAGACCTTTGGAGAAAAGAGAACCACTTGTATGAATATCAAGAGCTCAGATGAAAACCCAGTTCTAAGGAAAGAGGGGAAAGCAGAAAGGTGGAAGGAGTATATAGAGGGTCTATACAAGGGCGATGTACTTGAGGACAATATTATGGAAATGGAAGAGGATATAGAGGAAGGTGAAATGGGAGATACGATACTGCGTGAAGAGTTTGACAGAACACTGAAAGGCCTGAGTCGAAACAAGACCCCAGGAGTAGACAACATCCCATTAGAACTACTGACGGCCTTGGGAGAGCCAGTACTGACAAAACTCTACCATCTGTGAGCAAGATGTACGAGACAGGTGAAATACCCTCAGACTTCAAGAAGAATATAATAATTCCAATCCCAAAGAAAGCAGGTGTTGACAGATGTGAAAATTACCGAACTATCAGTTTAATAAGCCACAGCTGCAAAATACTAACACAAATTATTTACAGACGAATGGAAAAACTGGTAGAAGCCGACCTCGGGGAAGATCAGTTTGGATTCCGTAGAAATGTTGGAACACGTGAGGCAATACTGACCTTACGACTTATCTTAGAAGAAAGATTAAGGAAAGGCAAACCTACGTTTCTAGCATTTGTAGACTTAGAGAAAGCTTTTGACAATATTGACTGGAATACTCTCTTCCAAATTCTAAAGGTGGCAGGGGTAAAATACAGGGAGCGAAAGGCTATTTACAATTTGTACAGAAACCAGATGGCAGTTATAAGAGTCGAGGAGCATGAAAGGGAAGCAGTGGTTGGGAAGTGAGTAATACAGGGTTGTAGCCTCTCCCCGATGTTATTCAATCTGTATATTGAGCAAGCAGTAAAGGAAACAAAAGAAAAATTCGGAGTAGGTATTAAAATCCAGGGAGAAGAAATAAAAACTTTGAGGTTTGCCGATGACATTGTAATTCTGTCAGAGACAGCAAAGGTCTTGGAAGAGCAGTTGAACGGAATGGACAGTGTCTTGAAAGGAGGATATAAGATGAACATCAACAAAAGTAAAACGAAGATAATGGAATGTAGTCGAATTAAATCGGGTGATGCTGAGGGAATTAGATTAGGAAATGAGACACTTAAAGTAGTAAAGGAGTTTTGCTATTTGGGGAGCAAATAACTGATGATGGTCGAAGTAGAGAGGATATAAAATGTAGACTGGCAATGGCAAGGAAAGCATTTCTGAAGAAGAGGAATTTGTTAATATCGAGTATAGATTTAAGTGTCAGGAAGTCGTTTCTGTAAGTATTTGTATGGAAGTGAAACATGGACAATAAATAGTTTGGACAAGAAGAGAATAGAAGCTTTCGAAATGTGGTGCTACAGAAGAATGTTGAAGATTAGGTGGGTAGATCACGTAACTAATGATGAGGTATTGAATAGGATTGGGGAGAAGTTTGTGGCACAACTTGGCTAGAAGAAGGGATCGGTTGGTAGGACATGTCCTGAGGCATCAAGTGATCACAAATTTAGCATTGGAGGGCAGCGTGGAGAGTAAAAATCGTAGAGGGAGACCAAGAGATGAATACACTAAGCAGATTCAGAAGGATGTACGTTGCAGTAGGTACTGTGAGATGAAGGAGCTCGCACAGGATAGATTAGCATGGAGAGCTGCATCAAACCAGTCTCAGGACTTAAGACCACAACAGCAACAACTGTAAGCACTCCCATATACCAACTAAACGTCTGTACCCAAGAATGTGTAACGTCTAGAGAAACAAAAACAATATATTATGTAGTAATTAGAGAATTAGATGTATCATATTGTGTCATTGTATAAAATTATGTATTTTTTTTTATTATTTATTTCTGAAAACGTCTGCGTCGGCGAGTAATAAAACCGACACAGAAGATAAATGTTAAACAGAGATTAAAAAAGGAACTAGTATATAATACGTGTTGAATATGAATGTCTTTGTCGTCTTAATTTGGAAGTTGTGCGAGTAAGATCTCCTGTTGTTGTCGTAAAGAACGCCAATGTAGCATTCTTTTGTCGAGACTAAGCAATGTACGCCATTACGTGTGAATTCACAAAGGTCTGTAATCACTGAGATATTTAAAGGTTTTAATAGAGTTGTTTAAATGAAAACTTGTATTATTTATTGTTAAGCTTGCTTGCATATTATCCCATCCTGTTGAGACATTTTTCAGTTATATAAATATTATCTGTGGTGCTGAGCTGCGTGGAGAACGACGAGCCGCTGCCGCGGCGTATTTAAACGACTTACAATATAGTCGAGCATACCGCAAGGAAGCGGTAAAATAATAGTAAAGTAATATTATTTCTTTTAGCTCCCAGACTGGCAGTGAAGATCAGCAGATTTTATGATGTGTTGCAGATTGACGCGGGCTGCTGATAGGATATAATTTACAGTGCAAATAATTTAATGTAACTTCAGAATCTGATAGGAATCTTGCTGTGCTCCGTTCTGATCTGGCAAACTTTATAGTGACAACGTATTTTTTAATGAGAGTCTCATGTTCTTGGGCTAGTCGTGGTATGAAATAGCCTTTTAACGAGAAATAAAATCCACTGCGAACTTGTGTTTTTGAACGATCACACGGACTGTAACATCAGTGCTCATAACAAAGTAATTTCAACTTTTAATCACTATGAAGTAGGGAAGATATATTGATTCTTAGCATGAGTTGCAGTTACGAAAAATCGTTCCTTAAATTGTAGGTCAGATACAGAACAATAAGACTTCCATATATACATTTTATTCCGCTAAAGGGTAATGATGATAAAGAAAAGCAAAGCACAGCATTGCTAAAAGTATTTCACGTAACTCTTTTCGTAAATGTGTTGTTACAAAGAGAATAAATAAACCAAAGCGCAACAATTTTACAATCCGCGAGAGAGTTGGACGTGAAACTGGCGCCCAACGTGGGGCCATGCGGAGAAGCCGAGACGAGTGCCGTGCCGCCAGCCAGCCGGTCGCGGTAAACCACTGCCACTCGCCGGCATCGGCGAATGGTTCGCCGCGGTTCGCGACTGCTTGGGCGCCACGTCAGCACGACGTCGCTGTTACTGAGAGCCGGTCGTCGAACCCAGCGGCCGTCGGCACGCGGCGTTCCAGACGACGCTACTCAACAATTGCTTCGCGCCGCCAGCTCCGTACAACATTGTTGTCATTCAAATGAACTATCAAATATGTGTTTAATGCACTAACATGAATAGGGTTTAGTGGACACGAAATGACGTGACAAACATTTGTTTTTTTTTTTCTTGAGTTATTCACTACGGGCTCAAAGTATTCATTGGTTCAGTGATATATAGATATAATATGTTTTCGTCATGTTAATGAAGTATACTCGCATGAATGCTGGACATTTTAAACCAATTGTCGCGAGTAAATGCAAGGACGATTCATGATACTACTGTAAAAATGTGTAACAAGTGTCTTTCATTACAATCCAAAACACAAATATTATATGGGTAACAAAGAGACTAAAGGTTTAACATGCTCTCACAAATAGCCTTTGTTATATGTGAACATTGGATAGAATCTGAACTTTTTGTGATCAAACTGGGTATTAAAACAAACCAGACGAGATGACCATGGCTCCGGCGCAGTTTTCCCAGGTTTTCTGATCGCACGTAGCCCGAATGGGGGAGCCAAATAAATGTAATGACCCTGGGACTAGGTTGACGGTCACCTCGCAAAGTGAAAGAACAGTATAAAAAGTGTAATTAAACCTACAGTGTAAAAGAACTAAAAAGTGTAAAGTGAATGATCCAACCAAGGTAACAGACAATAACCAAACAGACGTTAGTGGCAGCATATTGCCGAACATTTCCAACGTTAGTCAATTGCTGCCAGGGGGCATTGTAGCGTCTAGAGAAACAAAAACAATATATTATGTAGTAATTAGAGAATTAGATGTATCATATTGTGTCATTGTATAAAATTATGTATTTTTTTTTTATTATTTATTTCTGAAAACGTCTGCGTCGGCGAGTAATAAAACCGACACAGAAGATAAATGTTAAACAGAGATTAAAAAAGGAACTAGTATATAATACGTGTTGAATATGAATGTCTTTGTCGTCTTAATTTGGAAGTTGTGCGAGTAAGATCTCCTGTTGTTGTCGTAAAGAACGCCAATGTAGCATTCTTTTGTCGAGACTAAGCAATGTACGCCATTACGTGTGAATTCACAAAGGTCTGTAATCACTGAGATATTTAAAGGTTTTAATAGAGTTGTTTAAATGAAAACTTGTATTATTTATTGTTAAGCTTGCTTGCATATTATCCCATCCTGTTGAGACATTTTTCAGTTATATAAATATTATCTGTGGTGCTGAGCTGCGTGGAGAACGACGAGCCGCTGCCGCGGCGTATTTAAACGACTTACAATATAGTCGAGCATACCGCAAGGAAGCGGTAAAATAATAGTAAAGTAATATTATTTCTTTTAGCTCCCAGACTGGCAGTGAAGATCAGCAGATTTTATGATGTGTTGCAGATTGACGCGGGCTGCTGATAGGATATAATTTACAGTGCAAATAATTTAATGTAACTTCAGAATCTGATAGGAATCTTGCTGTGCTCCGTTCTGATCTGGCAAACTTTATAGTGACAACGTATTTTTTAATGAGAGTCTCATGTTCTTGGGCTAGTCGTGGTATGAAATAGCCTTTTAACGAGAAATAAAATCCACTGCGAACTTGTGTTTTTGAACGATCACACGGACTGTAACATCAGTGCTCATAACAAAGTAATTTCAACTTTTAATCACTATGAAGTAGGGAAGATATATTGATTCTTAGCACGAGTTGCAGTTACGAAAAATCGTTCCTTAAATTGTAGGCCAGATACAGAACAATAAGACTTCCATATATACATTTTATTCCGCTAAAGGGTAATGATGATAAAGAAAAGCAAAGCACAGCATTGCTAAAAGTATTTCACGTAACTCTTTTCGTAAATGTGTTGTTACAAAGAGAATAAATAAACCAAAGAGCAACAATTTTACAATCCGCGAGAGAGTTGGACTTGAAAAATGCAACAAAATAAGGTTGGTTCGTCAGAAATCGCCATACATCGAAGGCATCCCCATATGTCTATGTATCTGGCCTTCCTGAAATTTCCCTTTCACCACAGTATTGTTTACCGTTCAGCGTGGTCTTTCATGTTTGCCTGCATTTCGAAAATGGAAGTAGAAGACAACTGACGAACATATCACTTCCAGCACGATTTGTTATGTCATAATCAGATAGTATCCGCTTAAGCTCTATAAATATTTACATGTTGCCGTAATTATACCCTCACTGGCATTCTTTTTCCCCAGATTATAGTAGAGTTGAAAACTTAAGTGTTGTGCCCTCTTTTCTGCTTACATTAATCTCTGTCCGGCAAACTACCTAGAACATTAACGCGCGAAAGGTGTTGACAGTCTCTCGGATGGTGACCACTTCAAATTGTGTGGATGGTGACCACTTCCAGTTTTCGTGGTGGAGCAAATTTTCATGACAGAGGTTTCCCCACTAAAGAGAGAGAGGTGGTGACGCACAGTTGCAGCTGATCACATCACGCTTCCATATCCTGGCTGATATTCCAAAACTATCGGCAGTGTCTCATTAAGAGAGAACTATCACACTTGACGATGGGTCGCCCTTTTCATGAGGACGCTAAAGCACACGGCCATGTTGGTTCAAAAATGGCTCTGAGCACTATGGGACTTATTATCTGAAGTCATCAGTCCCCTGGAACTTAGAACTACTAAAAACCTAACTAACCTAAGGACATCACACACATCCATGCCCGAGGCAGGATTCGAACCTGCGACCGTAGCGGTCGCCGGCCATCTTGGTTCTGGTCGAGAGGAACAGCCCATGTCTTAGACGTCTACAATAAACCACACACTGTTAGCGGCCTTAACGAGTGTGACTGAGAATAATTTTTGTACCACTAAAATTCCCCCGCCACTTATTCTGTTATATTTGCATACTGTAAACCTAAGTATTATCTCAGATAATTTTAATTTTCTTGTAGTTGTCATTCAGCGAGACGTATGTGTGAGGAAGTTGCCATAATTTCGTGTGGCTGAATAGCCTGGTGCAGTTCTTTCAATTGGACCACATTTCGACGACTTGTGTGTCTCTGAACTACCCCAGTTATCCAACCGGGGAAAGGAGACCTACAGATTCAGAAATGGTTCAAATGGTTCTAAGCACTATGCGACTTAACATCTGAGGTCATCAGTCCACAGAACTTAGAACTACTTAAACCTAACTAACCTAAGGACATCACACACATCCATGCCCGAGGCAGGATTCGAACCTGCGACCGTAGCGGTCGCGCGGTTCCAGACTGCAGCGCCTAGAACCGCTCGGCCACACCGGCCGGCACCAACAGATTAACGTGGGATCCGAACCACGTGTGGTTTCTGGTAAATCTCCAAATCATTAAGAGGTGAAAGCTTGGTTAAAGGGAGACTCAAAGGTCCGTGGTCCGACCGGAATTCGAACCCTTGACCTTTCGGTTTTCAGGCATGCGCTTTACCGATAGGCCACCAGGGTCGACGTGGGAGGAAGTAATACGTCACCAAACACATGTTTGAACGTATGCTCTCAGAATTTCAGTTAGAAACCTCTTCGGGATATAGAATGCATCTTATGTAGCGTCTACCACTAGAATTTGGTGCGCATTTCCGTCACCCACACTAAGCGATCCCGTGACGAAATATACTGCTCTCCGTTGGATCTTTTCTATTTAACCATCCTGGTAAGAGTCCCACAAAGAGGACTCGGTCGAACGAATGTTTTGTACGTAATTTGTTTCTTGGATGAATTAACAATCAGTCTCAGGCTGGTACCAGCATTTCTTACAACTAGTTTCATGTGGTCTTCCGACTTTACGTCGTTCCGGACCATTATTTCTAGTTTTTTTACGGTTGTTATTGATCCGCCAGGACAATCGAGTGCATTAGCACACCTCTTGTGGGATGTGGGTAGGTGCGCCGCTGCCCGGATAGAATCCAGCTAGCGGATTAACGACGACGGTCACCTTGGGTGTGTTTTTTTATACTGTTTCCTACAGCCGATTATGTGAATGCTGGGCTGGTATCCACGTCCAGTCTCAGTTACACGATTCACGAGCATTTCGAAAGCGTTATCACAGTTTCACGTAGGATGATACTAGATGCATACAGATGGGGTACACAAATCCCGTCCACGGTGGCAAGGCGGGGGAGGGGGGAGGGAGGAGGTGCAGGAGGTTGTGACAGGAAGGACACTCGGTCATCCTCTACCGTTAACATGACAAAATCCAGGTTAACACCCCGTGGAGATACGTAAGAAGGTCAGGAAAAAGAAGAATCTTTCTAGGCTTCTGTTGCTGCAGCCCCTTTATAGACAACGGCATCGTCTGCGAAAAGCTTCACTGGGCTCCAGACCTCAACAACTTTACATCCATACACACCAATGACTCAAAACATTATGACCACCTGCTATAGCTTATCTGTCCATCTCTACAACAAAATACGTCAATCATTCTGCGTATCAGGGACCTGACACTTTGATGGCAGGTTTGTGGAGCTAAGTGGCATTAGATGTCTACGCACAGATCATGTAATTAGCATAAATAACGGGCTGTTGATCTGCGTACGCGGTGATGGCGCCCTATAGCGACCAGATGGGATCCATAGGATTTGGCCACCGAGAGATCAATGTGAGTTCACTATAATGCTCCTGAAACCACTGTAGCACTGTTAGGATGCCGGTGTTAAAGAAGATGTGTACCACTCGTCCACTACTGGCTGATGGCAACGGCGATCGACAGCGACGGACAGCGGCCAATTGCACTGACGTTTTCAAAACACGTGACGTCACGCTGCGGCGCGGGGGCGCGCGGACACGGAATTTAGCGGCAGTCAGTAGCGAGCCAGTGTGTGTGTTGGACCTTCCATCAAGCTACGGACCCCCTTCAAGATGTCTCCCGCAGTCGGAGACGAAACGTTGGGAATCACCTCAGAATTCATCAACCGACCACGGCATAACAGCCCGGATAATTATAATGGACATGATATTTCCGGCCGTGAAAGTTTACATTTTAGTATCAGACGCCTCTACGGGGAGGAGATGTCAAGAGAAGTGCGACGCCTGGAAGGACTCCAGAAGAAGAGAGTGCAGCTTTTGTGTAGCCTCACATTCCTGTCTCGTTGCAGAGCCGTCGGCGTTATACCGAAGCTTCTGAAGATAAAGCGACTGTTCTATTCGGGAAAGGCACAACGCATTTTCAAACGGACTGAGGAAGCCTTACTACGAGAGCGCATTCAGCAAACCCGACGGGACTTGGCAAGCACAAACTGTAAGTTAATGTCTCTCCATATTACGATCAGTAATAAACTGTGCAGCGGTGACTGGGATAAAATTGATAGACTACTGCATGATATCATGGGGAAGCGTATGTTGACGACGTCTAGTAGACAGAAGAAGAAGTTTGATAATTTGCTACCTAATCAGACTGTTCGGCATTTAGACGTTTCCCGGACCGTTATCAATTTGTTCAAACGTTCGTTATCTGACGATGAGACATCTGTGCTTGCCAAGGGAGGAAATTTTGCTGTTAGTCCGCGTTTTGTGCCCACGGAAGAAATTATAGCCAATGTAGAAGCAGGAATTCGCAGTGTAGATTCTGTAACAGCTGAAGAAATCCGTATAGAAACAGTGAGAATATTAGCCAATGCAAAACCGCCGAAAAGTAATATCACTGTGAGTGAGAGAAGAGCTTTAAAACTCCTGAATGACGACGATAGTATTTTGGTTCTCCCAGCTGACAAAGGAAGCGCAACGGTGGTTATGGATGTGGCCGACTATCAGAGAAAAATTACGGATCTACTGGATCTGCAAGCATATAGGAAGCTGAATAAGGACCCCACTAACAACGTTCTCAGAACTGTGTCGCGGTTAATAAAAAAGTCCTCCATTGAAGAGAGTGTACAGAAAGGTCTCTGCAGTTCGGTTGCGCTACCACCGAGGCTTTATGGATTGCCCAAAATTCATAAAGAAAATATTCCGTTAAGACCTATACTAAGTGCCATTGGTTCACCCACCTACTCGTTAGCCAAGTTTTTGACTACGCTGTTAAAACCACATGTGGGCCGTTCGGACTCGTATATAAAGAATTCGACACATTTCATCAGCAGATTGAATGGCATAGTGGTCCAGCCGGAGGACATATTGGTCAGCTTCGATGTGGTATCGCTGTTTACCATGGTTCCACTTAATGATGTATTCGAACAGCTGGATCGAATTTTTCCTGCCGATATTTTAGAGCTGTTTAAGTGTTGTTTGACGACCACATACTTCAAGTGGAATGAACAGTTTTATGAGCAAACGGATGGCGTGGCTATGGGAAGCCCCCTAAGTCCCGTAATTGCAAACTTCTTTATGGAGAAATTCGAAGAACAGGCCTTAGGTACTGCCAGCAAGATACGTGGATGACACGTTTGTGTGGTGGAGACATGGCAGGGAGGAACTAAGCCGGTTCCACGAACATCTGAACAGTATAAACTCCAGAATTCAGTTTACTATGGAGGAGGAGGTAGACGGCAAACTACATTTCCTCGATGTGCTTGTGTTTAGAAACGAAAATGGTAGTTTGGGCCACTCAGTGTACCGCAAACCCACGCACACGGACCGTTATTTGCACCGGGATTCGAACCACCACCCACAACAGAAGCGGGGTGTTATCAAGACGTTAGCGGACAGAGCTAGAAATATTTGTGAACCTGAGTTGCTCGACGCTGAGATGGAACATCTCCACAATGCACTAACGAAGAACGGATATTCGTCCGCCGAAATAAAACGTGCGTTGAGGCAGCCACGCAGAAATCATACTGACGTACAGGCTACTGCAAAATCTAAGGTTTTCCTGCCGTTTGTTAAAAATGTAACAGAAAGAATCGGGAGGATCTTGACGAAGCGGAATATTACCGTAATTTACAAGCCCACCAGGAAGATACAGGAATACCTTAGGCCTGCCAAGGACGCTCGCAAACCATTGGAAAAATCTGGAGTGTATAGGATCCCAGGCAGCTGTGGTGATGTTTATGTGGGTACCACCAAAAGAACTGTTTCTAAACGTTTGGAAGAGCACAAGGGAAATTGTAGAAGAGGAGAAACGGAACGATCAGCTGTTGCGGAGCATGCTTTCCAGCCAGGGAACCACAATATTCGTTTCGAGGAGACGCAAGTACTAGCGGCCACGAGCGGATACTACGAAAGGCTCTACAGGGAGGCAATCGAAATCGCTAAACACCCAAATAATTTGAACCGAAAGGAGGGGGGCGTCAAATTAAACGGTATATGGATGCCGGTGTTAAAGAAGATGTGTACCACTCGTCCACTATTGGGTGATGGCAACGGCGATCGACAGCGACGGACAGCGGCCAATTGCACTGACGTTTTCAAAACACGTGACGTCACGCCGCGGCGCGGGGGCGCGCGGACACGGAATTTAGCGGCAGTCAGTAGCGAGCCAGTGTGTGTGTTGGACCTTCCATCAAGCTACGGACCCCCTTCAAGATGTCTCCCGCAGTCGGAGACGAAACGTTGGGAATCACCTCAGAATTCATCAACCGACCACGGCATAACAGCCCGGATAATTATAATGGACACGATTACAAGGTCGTTGTAGCTAGGCTCAATACCGTTTCTTCCAAATCCACCAGAAACAAACGCAAAATAATTTTATTTAAAAAAGCGGATAAAGTGTCACTAGAAGCCTTCCTAAGAGACAAACTAGATTCCCTCCGAACTGACTATGCAAATGTAGACGAGATGTGGCTCAAATTCAAACATATAGTAGCAACGGCAATTAAGAGATTCATACCTGATAAATTGGTAAGAGATGGAAGTGATCCCCCATGGTACACAAAACCGGTCCGAACGCTGTTGCAGAGGCAACGGAAAAAGCATGCGAAGTTCAGAAGAACACGAAATCCCGAAGATTGGCTAAAATTTACAGACGCGCGAAATTTGGCACGGACTTCAATGCGAGATGCCTTTAATAGGTTCCACAACAAAACATTGTCTCGAAATTTGGTAGAAAATCCGAAGAAATTCTGGTCGTATGTAAAGTACACAAGCGGCAAGACGCAGTCAATACCTTCGCTGCACAGTGCCGATGGTACTGTTACCAACGACTGTGCCGCTAAAGCGGAGTTATTGAACGCAGTTTTCCGAAATTCCTTCACCAGGCAAGATGAATGGAATATTCCAGAATTTGAAACACGAACAGCTGCTAGCATGAGTTTCTTAGAAGTAGATACCTTAGGGGTTGCGAAGCAACTCAAATCGCTTGATACGGGCAAGTCTTCAGGTCCAGATTGTATACCGATTAGGTTCCTTTCAGATTACGCTGATACAATAGCTCCCTACTTAGCACTCATATACAACCGCTAGCTCACCGATAGATCTGTACCTACAGATTGGAAAATTGCGCAGGTCGCACCAGTGTTTAAGAAGGGTAGTAGGAGTAGTCCATCTAACTACAGACCTATATCACTGACGTCGGTTATGAATCACCTCGAAGGGAACGATCTATTGATACGTAATCAGCATGGTTCCAGAAAACATCGTTCTTGTGCAACGCAGCTAGCTCTTTATTCGCACGAAGTAATGGCCGTTATCGACAGGGGATCTCAAGTTGATTCCGTATTTCTAGATTTCCGGAAAGCTTTTGGCACCGTTCCTGACAAGATACTTCTAATCAAGCTGCGGGCCTATGGGGTATCGTCTCAGTTGTGCGACTGGATTCGTGATTTCCTGTCAGGAAGGTCGCAGTTCGTAGTAATAGACGGCAAATCTTCGAGTAAAACTGAAGTGATATCAGGTGTCCCCCAGGGAAGCGTCCTGGGACCTCTGCTGTTCCTGATCTATATAAATGACCTGGGTGACAATCTGAGCAGTTCTCTTAAGTTGTTCGCAGATGATGTTGTAATTTACCGTCTAGTAAGGTCATCCGAAGACCAGTATCAGTTGCAAAGCGATTTACAAAAGATTGCTGTATGGTGTGGCAGGTGGCAGTTGGCGCTTAATAACAAAATGTGTGAGGTGATCCACATGAGTTCCAAAATAAATCTGTTGGAATTCGATTACTCGATAAATAGTACAATTCTCAAGGCTGTCAATTCAACTAAGTACCTGGGTGTTAAAATTACGAACAACTTCAGTTGGAAAGACCACATGGATAATATTGTGGGGAAGGCGAGCCAAAGGTTGCGTTTCATAGGCAGGACACTTAGAAGATGCAACAAGTCCACTAAAGAGACAGCTTATACTACACTCGTTCGTCCTCTGTTAGAATATTGCTGCGCGGTGTGGGATCCTTACCAGGTGGGATTGACGGAGGACATCGAAAGGGTGCAAAAAAGGGCAGCTCGTTTTGTATTATCACGAAGTAGGGGAGAGAGTGTGGCAGATACGATACGCGAATTGGGATGGAAGTTATTAAAGCAAAGACGTTTTTCGTCGCGGCGAGATCTACTTACGAAATTTCAGTCACCAACTTTCTCTTCCGAATGCGAAAATATTTTGTTGAGCCCAACCTACATACGTAGGAATGATCATCAAAATAAAATAAGAGAAATCAGAGCTCGAACAGAAAGGTTTAGGTGTTCGTTTTTCCCGCGCGCTGTTCAGGAGTGGAATGGTAGAGAGATAGTATGATTGTGGTTCGACGAACCCTCTGCCAAGCACTCAAATGTGAATTGCAGAGTAGTCATGTAGATGTAGATGTAGATGTAGATGAAGGGATGCAAGTGGTTCGTAGTGGTTCGCAGCTGTGAGCATCTCTTCGATTACTACTACAGGTCCCATGCAAACGCAGGAGAATGTCTTCCGTAAAACGATACCACTCCCACCAGCCAGCGTCCGTGGCGCGCTGCACGTTTCGAGCCGCCATTCACACGATGACGGCGTTTGTGGAGACGACCATCGAACTGGTGTCGCAAAAATTGTGATTCACCCGAAGAGCCGACACGTTTCCATTGTTCGACGGTCGAATTCCCATGATCTCGTGCCCACTGCTATCGACATTTACGGTGTCTTTGGGTGAACAAGTGGACAGTTAGAGGTGTTCTCCTGCGGAGCTCCATGTTCAACAATGCACGATGAACAGTGTCCTTCTAAACACTTGTGCGTGCACCAGCGTTGTGCTCATTCCCCAGAGATCCCACAGATCACCATCTATCCTACTTTACAGCGCAGACAAACCTCCTTACCCCACGTTTTGTGAAGAGCTTGGACATCCAACCGTTTAGTGCCCAATGGTAGCTGCCTGTCCTACCTCTTTCCGTAAATGCTCAAGACAGTAGCACGTGAACATTCGACCAACTTCACCGTTTTCGAGATACTCGTTCACAGGCTCTACGTAATAACAGCAAGTCATTTGTCAACGTCGCTTATCTCAATGTACGAGGTGTATTCAAGTTCTAAGGCCTCCGATTTTTTTTCTAATTAACTACTCACCCGAAATCGATGAAACTGGCGTTACTTCTCGACGTAATCGTCCCGCAGACGTACACATTTTTCACAACGCTGACGCCATGATTCCATGGCAGCGGCGAAGGCTTCTTCAGGAGTCTGTTTTCACCACTGGAAAATCGCTGAGGCAATAGCGGCACGGCTGGTGAATGTGCGGCCACGGAGAGTGTCTTTCATTGTTGGAAAAAGCCAGGTCAGGTGAGTAGGGAGCATGAGGAATCACTTCAAAGTTGTTATCACGAAGAAACTGTTGCGTAACTTTAGCTCGATGTGCGGGTGCGTTGTCTTGGTGAAACAGCACACGCGCAGCCCTTCTCGGACGTTTTTGTTGCAGTGCAGGAAGGAATTTGTTCTTAAAAACATTTTCGTAGGATGCACCTGTTACCGTAGTGCCCTTTGGAACGCAATGGGTAAGGATTACGCCCTCGCTGTCCTAGAACATGGACACCATCATTATTTCAGCACTGGCGGTTACCCGAAATCTTTTTGGTGGCGGTGAATCTGTGTGCTTCCATTGAGCTGACTGGCGCTTTGTTTCTGGATCGAAAAATGGCATCCACGTCTCATCCATTGTCACAACCGACGAAAAGAAAGTCCCATTCATGCTGTCATTGCGCATCAACATTGCTTGGCAACATGCCACACGGGCAGCCGTGTGGTCGTCCGTCAGCATTCGTAGCACCCACCTGGATGACACTTTTCGCATTTTCAGGTCGTCATGCAGGATTGTGTGTCCAGAACCCACAGAAATGCCAACTCTGGAGGCGATCTGTTCAACAGTCATTCGGCGATCCCCCAAAACAATTCTCTCCACTTTCTCGATCATGTCGTCAGACCGGCTTGTGCGAGCCCGAGGTTGTTTCGGTTTGTTGTCACAAGATGTTCTGCCTTCATTAAACTGTCGCACCCACGAATGCACTTTCGACACATCCATAACTCCATCACCACATGTCTCCTTCAACTGTCGATGAATTTCAATTGGTTTCACACCACGCAAATTCAGAAAACGAATGATTGTACACTGTTCAAGTAAGGAAAACGTCGCCATTTTAAGTATTTGAAACAGCTCTCATTCTCGCCGCTGGCGGTAAAATTCCATCTGCCGTACGGTGCTGCCATCTCTGGGACGTATTGACAATGAACGCGGCCTCATTTTAAAACAATGCGCATGTTTCTATCTCTTTCCAGTCCGGAGAAAAAAAATCGGCGGCCTTAGAACTTGAATGCACTTCGTATTACCCCATTAGCAGCCCATATCTTCTCTAGGGTACTCCCCCGTCCGTGTCTGCTCCACTTACATTCTTCTGTTACTGCGTCACGTGCCTGCAGCGTCACCAGGCAGTATCCAACGTCGCTGTTGACAGTAGTCATAATGTTTTGGCTGATGAGTGTAGCTGTGAACATTAACGGCCCAATAAACATTCCTTTGGAGAACTCGCGGAAATACTTTTGCATGTCACGATTTCGTCACGTTCATAATGACGTATTGAGGTCTGCTTACAACGAAGCCGCGGTTCCAGATGTAAATCTGGTCCAGTTCTCGATAAGCTTGTATTTTACTCACTAAACAACAGTGTGGAACTGTATCGAACATGGCATCAACCTGGGCGCCATTGTCTACCGCGCTCTTGGTTTCATTTTCTCCACTCACAATTGACAATACATACACTACACCAGACTCTATATGCAGTCTGCCGTCGACTTCGGTGTCGAGCGCTTCAAATTGCAACGAGACTTGAAACATACAAAGGATACTCATCAGCACAGAACAGATGCGCGTTAAGATACATCAAACACACGTCCAGTAGAAGAAATGAAAGCTAATGCATGGAAGTAGGAAATTTGTTTCCCACAAGAGTAGTCGGAAGACCTTCTGTGCCTCATAATCAGTAGCTAAAAGACTGATATCTTTGTTTTGATTCTTCTTCTGTCTGGCAATCTATTCATAACCAGCCCCTTACATTCATAATATTTTATAGCACTTCGATTACATGCATGTTGGTTTCCAGGTTGCAACTTTTGTGGTAATTAAGAGTGTAAATGAGGTAGATGAAAACATGTGAGTGTATTGTTATGTAACGAGCTATCACGAACGGGAATGAAATTAAACGGTTAAGTGGCGCCCCATAACCCATTACTTTCAAAACAAATGTGTGGATTGTTTTTTGCCATCGTCAACAGTGTCATTGTTGACTGTCTACAAGAAAACCGTAGAGAGCTTCGTAACTAACCCAGGCTTTCTAGCAGAATCTTGTGATAAGGGCTATGCACTGTCGTCTTCTATAAAGTTTTTGCAAGCATTTCCTCGATCTGCGGAACTAAAGTTGAAGGTTAGCTCAAAAACGAATTTACGGTTTCTAGCACTAGGTGAACTGTCACGTGAGAGGAAAAACAGTTGTCAGTGCTGCACGGATCAGGCTCCGTCTGAGTCAGGGCGCTAGCAGGTAAACGCGGCCAGAAGTCGTGCTATGCGGGGTGACACTGAAGTTAATTAGGCACCGCCATTTGCCTGACAGTCCAAATCTGGGCTCACCGCCAAGTCAGTTACTCTATGAGGCAGAATAAAAGAAGCCAACTTTAGAAAGCCTCTAGTATTGCTGCAGGCAGCTCTGAATTCATTTCCGTATATTTCTTTCGTCTTATTCTTTGGCTCAGTTTGATCGGAGTTCACAATCCGGCTTGGCAATCTTTATAATCTCAGTCAAACTCTGAAGTATCGGGGCAGTAGGGACGGACAGGATGCGCAAGTTTTATTTTTTCTTCGGTCCTCTTAGAGACAAATATGTAAGAGTCTAAGAGGGCAGGCAACTCCTTCCACACACCTTCAGAGTCCGCACTCCCGCAGGCAGGAGCTTGAACGGCAACGGAGCGCCATTCACTGAATGGATATTGAAGACTCTGTACAGGGACATTTTTAAAGTGCTCGATAAAGGAGCGCGAATGGCACCGAAAGCATTGTAGAACGGAGGAGTCTTAGAGTGACCATTTTCTTTTTATCACGGTATAAGTGTATATATGTATATGTGTCCACTTATCACGTGATAATTATATATTTTTATTTTTATAATTATATTTTTTATGATTTTGACTGTGATGGCTTTAAATATTGTGGGCAAGCATGAGACTTTTAATTAACTTATGCCACGATAACACTCGTACGGACATCGGTTGCCCAGAAGTACGTACAATATAATATTTTTTAAACACAACGAGCGACTCACAGCCTTCTAATAAATAGTTTTCGTGAGCGCTGCTATTTAGAAAAGAAAATATGGGCATTCTTACGCAAACTGTAATTATTAATATGGGTCTCATGGGCTACTGGTTATTTATGTACCAAACTATACAAAGATTAATTGAGATAATGTAATGATTTTCAATATTTCTTGTTCATTATTTGCAAGGCAAAACTGGAGAGAATCTCATCTGCCGTTGGGCGGTCAAAATGAAACATACCGAACTCATTCAGTGCTGAGAATTTTTGTAAATGAAATTTATCACTACGCCTTTTAACTTTGAAATTAATGAAAGGTCAAAATTGAGAAGTCTCTCGCATTTACATTTAATATTACGACATGAAATTTTAATTAAATAATATGGTCAGCGTAATGGCCGACTAAATCCTGCTAGGGGAGAAGAGCTCCCTGCACTACGAAGTTCTGCAAAAATTTTGTTAATTATAATTAATGGTTGGTGAGAGGTGACAACTAAGTCAATAATAAACACTTTCTAATAACAATTTATATTATTTTTTTCAAAAATACAGATAAAACTTACGTTAATTATCAGACAGCACTACAATGGCGGCCTACAGCTAGACGAAACAAAACAGGAGAGCTGGTTCAGTCAAACCATTGTCTCTGATCTTCATGGCCTTTGTTACACAGAGATTACACCAAAAAACTGTGTTTTGTTAATTACATCGGTATTTGGGTTTTGATAATAATAACTTACGTTCTTTACTATTTGTTATACATCGCGCTGACGTACTTAACCCTTAGATAATTTATGTTTCACACGTCTCATAGCAAAAACTTCTTTTCCCTTTCTCCAAATTTTCATTTATGTGACGTACCGTCACATGTTTTATTCACGCACATATCGTTGTTGCACCGACCACCCCCTCTTGATCACGCCATAGGTGGGCATGGAACGGTAGCTCTGAGAAATGGTAAATACCTTTTGCTGCTTCGTATCACATTCAGATTTCATCAAGTGGTTTTGAAGAATCCCTAGTGGTTCCATCCTGTGTATCTAACTCCGTCCGAACAAGTCTCACAAGGTCTAACGGTACCGAGCGACCGCCGTGTCATTCTCAGCTGACAGGCATCAATGCGGAGGAGCATGTGGTCAGCACGCCGCTGTCCCGGCCGTTTTCAGTTTTCGTGACTGGAATCGCTACTTCCCAATCAAGCTGCCCAATTGGCCTCACAAGTGCAGAGTGCACCCAGTTTGCCAAGAGCGCTCGGCAGACCCAGACGGTAACCCCCCCCCCCCCCCCCTTAAGTTAGCCAACCCCGACAGAGCCTAACTTCCGTGATCCGACGGAAGCCTGTGTAACCACTGTATATCATGGCAAAAATTGTGATCGCAGTGTGGTCCAAAGGGGTCAGGTCACTTTCAATTCGTTTTCAGACCTACAATTCTTTAGAGGAGGATTAAATCGTCTGGAGGGTGTCAGCAGTCTCAAAGGATGTCGCTAACATCGCTCTGTTGTGCACACACTACAACCTCTTGCTTTCGAATACAAAATGTATGGAAATGAACGCCCCAAGGAAAGGGATGGTTTCATTCACACAATTTATGCCACTTCCTCAGTCCTTTTCGTATCTTTTCTGAGCCGGTGGGCCTGAAATTTTCTCCTCAGCCGCCCATAAGTAAACCGCGTGATTTAAACTGTGAGCGTCGCGGTTCTGACTTACATCGGAGAGTCGTCAAAAGAAGTGGGTGATGTGTGAGTAAGAGGCAGTGTGACCCCCTTCCCATCGTGTGACACGTCCATGGTAGCGTTGCGCATAATTGTGGTGAAATTTGGTGCCAATGCCAAATCATTAACCTACCTTACACCTCCCATGAACTTCTCTGCTCTGGAATTTTTTCAAATGTGTCGACACCTGCTGTTTGAAACAATGCCGAGCCCGACGGTGATGTCGCAGGGCGCCACGTTTTCGCTTCAGTACAGACGGAAGGTTGTAGGCACCTTTGAGTCAAATTTCAAACTCCAGGATCGCAATGGGAGACGATTATGGGATTTCAAAACGTGATCCTTTAATTGTATTGCACAATGTATATTTACGTACCTAACTTTCATCTGCTAATGCTGGAGATATCATCAGAGACTACTATAAAGTCCCAGATAGCCATTTCGAAATTAAACAAGCTCAGCAGGCCGTTGATACTTACTCTCGCAACAACAGACTCGTCATCTCATCAGACCGCTGCCTAAGATCGCGGAGTCATGCCGACGTTTCTTATAGAGCACTGTACTGGGGACGAGTTGCGCTTTTTTATTTAAACTCATTAGCCGAAACATTATGACCACCTGCTTAATAGATTGTCTGTCCGTGTTTGGAACGTACATCAGGGATCCGACAGCTTGTGGAGGCACGTGACATTAGATGCCTACGCACAGATAAGGCGATTAGCGTAAATAACGGGCCGCTGACTTGCGTATGCGTGATGACGTCCGGTAGCGATCCAGATGGTTTCCATAGGATGTACATCAGGCGAATTTGGTCGCCGAGACGTCAAAGTGTGTTCACTATAATGCTCCTCAAACCACTGTAGCACGGTTCTGGCTCCGAGATACGGACAATTATACTACCGAAAGGTGGCATTGCCGTCGGGGAAGACACTGAGCGTGAAGGGATCCAGGTGGTTTCCAGCTGTCAGCGTATCTTTGAAGACTACAAGGGTCCCACGCAAGCGCTCCCACCAGCCTGCGTCCGTGGCTGTCTGCATGTTTCGAGCCACCGTTCACATCGATACGGCGTTTGCGGAGACAAACATCGACCTAGTGTAGCAAACTTGTGATTCACCCGAAGACCCGACACGTTTCAACTGATCGACAGTCGAGTCCCGATGGTCCCGTTTCCACTGCAGTCGTAATTAACGATGTCCTTGGATCAACATGTGAACATGTAGGGGTGGTCTGCTGCACAGCTCCATGTTCAACAAGGTACGATGAACAGCGACCTCCTAAACACTTGTGATTGCACCAGCATTGTGCTCTTTTGGCACAGATCACCACTTATCCTATTTTATAGAGCAGACAATCCTCCGAACCCCACGTTTTGTGAAGAGTCTTGGACATCCAACCGTTTAGTATCTAGTAGAAGTTGTTTTTTTTCTTTATTGTTAATTCATGCTCTTCCGCCAATAGATACAACAGATAGACATAGAAGACAGAGAACATAAAAAGCATGGTAATACATGATGAACATTACATGATAAATTAGAAGCCATTCGGAGGAAGGCACGGTACACAAAGGGGGTCACCATTAGAACAGACGAAGATATACAGTTGGAGCTGCGAACGTAGGAGAACACCGATGAAAACACTGTAGCACACAACGGAGAAACACTGACGCACGTAAAAACACTGTTGACAATCGTCTGTGAAGCACTCATAAACACACTGACGAATGATGAAGGGGGGGGGGGCTGCCTCCAGGTGGAAGGGTGGGAAGGAGGAGGTGTACCCAGTGGGAGAAACAAGTGTGAGTGGAGGGAGGGGGGAGGGGAGGGGTTGGAAGCCTGGGGAGGGGGTGGAAGTGGGAGGTGTGGGATAGAGGAGGGGGGAAAAGGAAGGTGAGGAGGGAGAGAGGGAGCCCTGGGGGAAAAGGGGGGGAACGAGAGGGGAGAGTCATAGCTGGTAGGTGGGGTAGATGGACGGAACAAGGACATCATCACTGAGGGGGAGTTGGCAGAAGCCACCTCGGGCAAGGGTATGGAGGGTGGGAAGATGGAGAGTAAGTGGGATGCAAGAATACAGGCGTGGCAGCGGGCTGGGATGGGCGAGGATGGGAGAGACAAGCTGGTGTGGGGGATCGAGTTTGCGGGAGGTGTAAAGGATCCGTACCCATTCGAGGAAAAGGAGAAGGTGTGGGCAGGGAGTCAAGTTGTATGGGATCCGTGTGGGGGATGGGAGACGGATGAGATAGGCGAGGCAAAGTGCGTGGTGTTCAAGGATTTGGAGGGACTTATAGTAGGTGAGAGGGGCGGAAATCCAGGCGGGATGGGCATAGCAGAGGATGGGGTGGGTGAGGGATTTATAGGCATGGAAGACGATGGAGGGGTCCAGACCCAATGTGCGACCAGAGAGGAGTTTGAGGAGGTGGAGTCAGGCACGTGCCTTGGCTTAGATTGTCTGGAGTTGGGGGGTCCAGGAAAGGCGATGGTCAAGGGTGACACCAAGGTACTTGTGGGTGGGGGTGGGGTGAAAAGGACAGCCATAGATGATGACATAAAAATTAAGGAGGCGGAAGAAAGGGGTGGTTTTTCTTACAATGATTGCCTGGGTTTTGGAAAGAGTGACCTTGAGCAGACACTGGTTACACCAAGTGGTGAACCGGTCAAGATGGGATTGGAGAAGGTGCTGGGAGCGTTGCAGGGTGGGGGCAAGGGCAAGGAAGGTGGTGTCATCGGCGTACTGGAGAAGGTGGATGGGGGGAGGGGGGGGGGGTGAAGGCGGCGGCATGTCCGCCGTATATAGAAGATAGAGAAGAGGGGAGAGGACAAAACCTTGGGGCACACTGGCGAAAGGTGGGTGGGTGGAAAGTGTAGGAATCTGTGTTATGGATTGTGACATAGGAAGGACGATGAGAAAGGAAGGAGGCGATCAGACAGACTTAGTTAACAGGAAGGGTGAAGGTTTGGAGCTTGAAGAGGAGGCCGGAATGCCATACACAGTCGTAGGCACGCTCAAGGTCGAGAGAGAGGAAGATGGCGGAGCGACGGGAATTTAGTTGTTCGGAGAGGAGGTGAGTGAGTTGAAGGAGAAGTTCATCAGCAGACAAGGATGGTCGAAAGCCACATTGAGTAGTGCTGGTGGAGGTGTCCGTGGATGCATCGGATGAGGATGGATTCCAGGACCTTGCTGAAGACCGAGGTAAGGGTGATGGGGCGGTAGGACGAGACAGCGGTAGGCGGTTTGTCGGGTTTGAGGAACATCAGGATCCTGGAGGTTTTCCACGGGCCGATAGTAGTTTCACTGTCCTTCTACCTCTTTCTGTAGATGCTCAAGACGGTATCACGTGAAACATTCGACCAGCTTCGCCGTTTTAGAGATACTCGTTAACAGGCCCTGTGAAATAATAATCTGTCCTTTGTCAAAGTCGCTTGTCTCAATGTATTTCCCCGTTTGCAGCCCATATCTTCGCTAGGGTGACCCCCGTCCGCGTCTGCCCCGCTTACATGCTTTTGTTAACGCCTGACGTGTCGGCAACGCTAACAGGTGGCATTCAAAGTCGGTGTGGGCAGAGGTCAGAATGTTTTGGCTTATCAGTCTGTGGCGCTAAGTCCTTCCACTTTCCTACTGCAGTTGTTTTATCAAGATTCAATCATTAATATGATATACAAAGCGCTCACAGAAATTCCAAAACATAAAAAGAACTTTAACAGCAGAAAATAAGAAATGAAATTAGCCAAGTTGTAGGCCTTCTTACTAAATAAAGCAAAGAGCGCCCTAGCTGGTGTAGCGAATAAACAAGAGCCGATATCCACAGTAAAAATTGTACTGGTTGAACGAAAGGTAATCTAAGTTGTAATTACCTCCTCGAATAAGAAGTTACATATTCAGTTTTCAGTCTGTTTGCGGGTAAATGTTCGCAGTCGTGGTACACATGGAAATCACAGCGCAACAGGACCGAATTAGTCTGCAAAAGGGAAGGCAAAACAAAGTGGCCGCACCGAGCGAGGTGGCGCAGTGGCTAGCACACTGGACTCACATTCGGGAGGACGACGATTCAATCCCGCGTCCGGCCATCCTGGTTTAGGTTTTCCGTGATTTCACTAAATTGCTCCAGGCAAATGTCGGGATGGTTCCTTTGAAAGGGCACGGCCGACTTCCTTCCCCGTCCTTCCCTTATCCGATGAGACCGATGACTTCGCTGTCTGGTCTTTTCTCTCAAAAACAACCTAACATAGTGGCCCAAACCCGTCTGCATTTTATCGACGGTCTGTGCGATTTTGTTTTTGCTACTTTAGCGGCGTGCTATATTACTGTCACGCTGGGATTTCGGTGTGTACCAGGACTGCAGGCATGTACTTGCAAATGGAATAAAAACTACTTACGTGACTTTATTTTTGCGATGGGATGATTAGAACTTTATAACTGACCCTTGTAAGCTGCGGTCCACACGTGTCGTCCAAGAGGAGCAACGGAAGCGGCACATGTGACGGCGTCCATAGTCTCATACTATGGTTGAGTCGGCCTAAGTTGATCCCTGGCAAGTGCAGTGGGCTGGGCGCGGCAGCTTTGCGCCCCTGCCTCAATCAATAATGTAACGCGAGTATGTAAACGTCTCTGTAACAACACCGCAGCTCTATAGACGGCTATTGTTTTCTCCTGCAGCCGTTTGTGTTTCGCAGTGGAAAGCTGACTACAACGTTGCGAGCCGTGAGGGATCTTCTTAGGCTGTCTCGACTATTATCGCACCTTGAATAGTGCGAGCTCCATACCACTGTCTAGCGCGGATACCAGATCGGGCGTTTTCATTTCAAAGGGACGAACCGTGAATTCGCGTTATGTATTCTAGGAAAGTCACGGAAAATCTGAATCTCGATGGCTGAACATCCGCAGCTCGTGGTCTAACGGCTAGCGTTCCTGCCTCTGGATCATGGGGTCATGGGTTCGATTCCCAGCCGGGTGCAGGGACTGGGTGTTTGTGTTGTCCTCAATATTTCATCATTATCATCATTCGTGCCAGTGGCTAGACTGTACTGTGAAAAAAGTTGGACTATGTGAAAATTGGGGCTATGTACGGACGCTGATGACCGCACAGTTGAGCGCCCCCTAACCAAACGTCATCATCGATGGCTGGACAGGGATTTGAAATCGTCTCCTCCAAAAGTGATTCCAGTACTTTAAGCACTGTGGCATCCGCCCCCGGTAGCTGAGTGGTCATCACGACAGAATGTCAATCCAAAGGGCCCGGGTTCGATTCCCGGCTGGGTAGGAGATTTTCTCCGCTCAGGGACTGGGTGTTGTGTTGTCCCAATCATCATCATTTCATCCCCATCGACGCGCAGGTTGCCGAAGTGGCGTCAACTCAAAAGACTTGCACCCGGCGAACGGTCTACCCGACGGGAGGCCCTGGCCACACGACAACATTGTGGCAACTCGCTCGATCTCGACAAAGGCCATAATTGGCTTAGGAAAATTGGAAATTTGTGGTAAGTTCCTATGGGACCGAATTACTGAGGTCATCGGTCCCTAGGCTTACACACTACTTAATCTAACTTAAACTAACTTACGCGAAGGAAACACACACACCCATGCCCGAGGGAGGACTCGGATCTCCGGCGGGGACAGCCGCGCGAACTGTGGCAAGGCGCATGAGACCGTGCGGCTATCCCGCGCGGCAATTGACTTAGGTTCAAAAATGGTAGAAATGGCTCTGAGCACTCTGGGACCTAACATCTGAGGTCATCAGTCCCCTAAAACTTAGAACTACTTAAACCTAACTAACCTAAGGACATCACACACATCCATGCCCGAGGCAGGATTCGAACCTGCGACCGTAGCAGTCGCGAATTGGCTTAGGTCTTAGTGGAAAAATGTCTTACAGCAACCCTATTTTGCTGACCAAATTAGGACAGGTGATGGGGTACTATTCTTGAATTCATTTGGTCAGTTACTAACTTTCAAGACTGTAGCAAGTGTCGTTGATAAGTTACAGTCAAAGTATTTCTGAGAAACTAGTATAAGGCTATACAGCTAAACTCACCTCTATAGGAATGAAAATGGATTCGAAAAACAGCCCTCTTGTGAAACCCAGCTCGCTCCGTCTGCCCAAGGGATGCAGATGGCAACAGATACTGGCGTGCTGATAGATGCCATGTTCCTTGAATTTAAGGAGACCTTCGCAATGCTGCCTAATTAACAACTAATGAACAAAACACGAGCGTGCAGTAGACCTATATTAGCTCTGTGATTTGACTGAAGAGTTTCTAGTAGACAGAGCACGGCATGTCTTCCTCAACAGAGGGTAATCTTCAGACATAAAAGTAACTTCAGGCGTACACCAAGGACCATTATTTTCACACTAGATACAAACGACGCGGTGGATCGTATGAAAAGTTATATGAGGCTTTTCATGGACGTGCTGTTATATACAGAGAAGTGGCAACGCTTGAAAACTGTAGCGAAATGCTAGAAGACTTGCAGATGATGATGAGGTGAGGATGATGATATTGGTTTATGGGGCGCTCAACTGTTTCGTTATTAGCGTCCGTACAAATTCCCAAACTTTTCACGTCTGGCCTCGCACTTTCCTGAATGATGACGAAATGATGAGGACAGCACCTAGTCCCCAGGCGAAAAAAATCTTCGACCCAGCCGGTAATCGAACCAAGGACCCAGTGATCCAGAGGCAGCAACTGGATCACAAGCTGCCCTCATGTTCCCTTGTAGTCCAACATCGGGTCACTGTCGCTTCCGAATGCCCTGGATATACGCGATCCAACCAAACAGCCAAATGGAGATCTAAAATGAAGTCCCCCTGAAATTCTGTGAAGTGCTGATAACGCTGTCTCATACGAATACACAGCATCTCCTTTCCTTCACAGTGATCATTCAACATGTGACACTGTTAACACCCCTAATATTTCCTATGAAGCTTGATAACAACACTAACCATGAACAACGCTAAAGCGATCTGGTGGCTGTTCCAAAAGTCACAGAGAATTGCAAATCTAGTCAATTACATACCCGCCGATGTTGGACAGAAGTTACACCGACATACGACCATGTCTTCTGGATGCTTCACATTTTTTTGTCAGACAGTGTATCGGTGCGATTTGAAGTGGAACGGCGACATGAAACTAAAAACAGATGTCAGAATGAAATTTATCGGGAGAATCCCCGTGAAGTGTAGTCCATCCACGAAAGACGTCGCTTACAAAAAGCTCGTTCGTCCAGTACCCTTCTGTGGTCCGTATCAGGTACGCTTGATAGAGAACGCAGAGAAGATCCAGAGAAGAGCAGCACGTTCGGGTCCAAGTTCGTTCAGCAAACGCGTAGCGTCACGGAGATACTCAAGCAACACCAGTGACAGACGATACCAGAGAGACGTTCTGCATCACGGTGTAGTTCACTGTTGAAATCCAAAGAACATTCATTCCTAGAAACGTCAACCTATATATTGCTTCTTCCTCTCCCTGTCATGCCATGAAGGTAAAATCAGAGAGACTCCTGCTCACACGGAAGCTTACCAATAATCGTTCTTTTGTGGACGATTCGCTACTGGAACAGGAAAAATGGGTTGTGGCAGTGGTACACAAAGTACTCTGCGACAAACACCGTAAGGTGGCTTACTGAATACGAATTTAGATGTAGACGATAGATTCTCAGTTGCTGCAGGAAGAGGCGATTTGTCCACGTAGAGTGTCACACCCTCATGGGTCCAGCAGCCGTACTATCCCGTTTTTCGGAAGATGGTTAACCTTTAGTAGTTTTGAAATGAAAACAGTGGGGAATAATACGGTGTATTGTAATCCTGAATAAAACCAACCTGCTTTCCAAAAAAGAATATTGCATTACTTATTGAACGCCCCTCGTACGTACAACTGGATTTCCGACGTTTATTAGATTATTGTGTTCGAAGAGCATTACAGGCAGGGTCGGGTGAGGTCACGTGGTGGTTGTAACAACGGTGAAATGTAGAAATCCTATTCATCAATATGCCATCATCAAAACTTGAAAAACATTAGTCAAGACACTAAAATTACCTGTTTCAGTGCAGTATTTTTAAAGCGGGATAAATAACACACTTGATCATTGCCACAAACGCGTGTGTTTTCGAACGTTTGAAGGGTTTTCGTCTTCTGTTCGTCTCTGGCCTACTGGTGTATTATTCCGAATTAAACTGCTTAACAAAGAAAATGAAGCACTCAGAAGACGTAGTCAGATATTAAGATTATTTTTTTACAGTTTTTACAGCTACACACCATCTGCAGGTATGTAGATTAGCTGCAATTCTCTGTGACAGGTAGATCTGCCACAGGGTGCATTAGTGTTGTTCGTGTTTAGTGTTGTTACGAGGACTGGTAAGATATATAAGAAGCATGAGCAGGATTAGATGTTGAGTGATCAATGTGAAGGACACAGCGATGCTGCCGGCCGAAGTGGCCGCGCGATTCTGGCGCTGCAGTCTGGAACCGCGAGACCGGTACGGTCGCAGGTTCGAATCCTGCCTCGGGCATGGATGTGTGTGATGTCCTTAGGTTAGTTAGGTTTAACTAGTTCTAAGATGTAGGGGACTAATGACCTCAGCAGTTGAGTCCCATAGCGCTCAGAGCCATTTGAACCTTTTGAACAGCGATGCTGCTTATTCGTGTGAGATAGCGTTGTCATCCAGTGAGGGAGTTTGAAAGAGAGTCTCATTGTACAAATCTGTCAAGGCTTTCGTGGCCATTTGTTGACAAACGGCCTATTGGCTTCTGTCTCGGGTTCTGATGATTTTAGTGATGTTTCGTCAGTGCGAGTGGCTGGCGTTGTCAGAGCTTCACCCTCCACTGCCGGTGATGAACTGGAGCCGAGCTCGCGGCCACACACTATGTGTACCTGGCACGCCAGCCTCGGAGGGCTTCTCCGCAGTCTTTTCCGATACGGTTTTCCTCTTGCTACCCCGACAGTCGTTCGCTGCAGCACGGGAAGCCAGGATCCGTTGAGCTTAAGGCTTTCTTCTTTCTTGTTGAGGCTATTCCCGTGTTTTTGTATTTCAATAGTTTCTCTGGACAAGAGGGTGTGATAGTGCTTAACTATAGCCATAACTTCCGTGTCGGCTAATTTTACTACATGGTCGGTCTCACATAGTGCGTGCCCTGCCGCGACCGGTTTCTCCACCTGCCCCAACCTGCAATGTCGCTTAGGTTCTTTGATCCTGATGTTGATTGATCGTCGAGTCATTCCGACATAAACTTTTCCCATGAACCCATTGCTCCTCAGAACATATTCCAGGTGTTGCATTTCGCGTCTGAGTCGCAGCACCTCAGACGCAGTGTTTCTCCTGTGAGTGACTGGTTATACAGGTCGCAGCTGGTACTGACTGAGGTTACTTTAAGGGCACACCGGTACATCACGGACATCTTGCGTCTTCACTTGTTACCTCTCATGTGACAGTATTGTGGTGCCATTTTCCAACAGAACAATGCTCGTCAACGCTGCAAGGTGTCTCTATGAACTATATGCCACCTTATGGACAAGTAAGGTTTTGTTAAAAACTGCACCATGACTTCCTTGTAATCAGACTCGTCCTCCTTGTTTTCTTGCAGGAAATAAAGAATGTACATTCAAATAAACAGCACAATACATGTGAATTTCTACGCATGTTAGTTGAGAATAAATTGAAAAACAGTAGTGCTAGACAAAGCGATAGACAAGTTTACTTTCATATCTCCTTAAGCTGGCTTCTCCGACCCCAAGTTCCCTGCCTGAAATTGTTCAGTGGAGTATTCTCTATGTCCTGTTACATTTTTGAACGCTCTCACGGAAACGCCCTGAATGTGGCATTGTTAATAATATCCAGAATGTCCATGGCAGCCACTCGCAGTGGCCGAGTGGTTCTAGGCGCTTCAGTCCGGACCCACGCAGCTGCTACGGTCGCAGGTTCGAATCCTGCCTCGGGCATGCATGTATGTGATGTCCTTAGGTTAGTTAGGTTTAAGTAGTTCTAATTCTAGGGGACTCATGACCTCAGATGTTAAGTCCCATAGTGCTTAGAGCCATTTGAACCATTTGTCCACGGCAAGTTACCAACTTAGAACAGTTATGGCCCAACTTGCCACCGGAGAGGGTACAATGATTTCTTGACACCCTTCCTGAACAAATGAGCCTCTGTATCCAGGCCAGAGGAGGTGTAACTTTGTACTGACAAGTGGGCTTATACTGCCAAGAGATTTGTAAATTTGACTCTATTCACTCCGTCTTAAACCACGAAGTTTCACTTATTTTCTTCCTCCACTTCAGTGCGTTTGGCATTTTTGGTCCAGCAGTGTATTACATACTCACGCCACAGCAATCTTGACAGAAACTTTTGCTTTCCGTTGTTTCCAGAACTCCCCAAAAAATTTTTATTGCTATACTTTCGCATCAAGCGACAAAGACCACTACGCAACATAGTTAGACAACCACAACACTCCCGAAGACTGGCAGTTATTCCATTCAGTTGCCGTTAATAATACTCTGCCTCACTTAGTGCTGCTTTTTGCGAACCAGTTTTACCTTCGTTTCACTCATTTGGAGATCACCCTCAGGGCGCCTTTACAATAATTGTCGACATATTTCTAAGCTATTTCTTAAAATTTCCATGTCTCCTTTAACGCTTAACCTATTCAGATATGCCAATGTGTCCAGTCATTCTGGCCAAATGTTGCATTATTAGGTTTACATCTTCCACCATTAAGGATAACGACGATCAAGCTTTCCTGACTGTGTGTCAGGACGTTTCACTGTGTGTCGTAGCCCTCTAAGGTGTACTGCGAAATTTCGTTTCATCCAGACGTATAAACTTTATTAAACGTTTCATTTTACTTTTTAAGGCGAGCTGTAATAATTCTGAGAGATTCCGTACAAGTCAACGCTTGAAACGATGGGCAGCTGTTAGTTCTGCTTGCCTGGAAATTCTAGGCGTGGAATAAACCTGGAACTATGATCACCCTCTCATCCCAAGCAGTGAACACAAGACTAAGAACAACCTGGTCACTTGGTCGGCTTCACTGGGGAGTTGTCCTAAAATTTCATT
The DNA here is from genome assembly GCF_023864345.2 of Schistocerca serialis cubense. Lineage (NCBI taxonomy): Eukaryota > Metazoa > Arthropoda > Insecta > Orthoptera > Acrididae > Schistocerca > Schistocerca serialis. Next base: position 304,192,804 of record NC_064645.1, on the reverse strand, counting down.
TCAATCTTAAGATGGAGAGAGTTATTTGTAAATAATGACTTTCCTTTTACGTTTGAATGGAATTACTAAAAGGCAACTGTAGCAGGTAATTTTAATGTCTTGATTAATGTTTTTCATTTTTTTTAATGACAGCATATTGCCGAACGGGTTTCCCACATTTCACCGCTGCCACCGCAGCCGCCAGGTGACCACACCCTACCCTGCCTGTAATGTTCTTCGTACAAAATAATCTAATAAAGGTCGCGGACCAACGTGTATGTACGAGGAGCGTTCAATAAGAAATGCAACACATATTTTTTTCTGAAAGCAGGTTGGTTTTATTCAGCATTCCAATACACCACATTACTCCCCAATCTTTTGGCTACAAACCCTATTTTTCAACATAATCTCCGTTCAGTGCAGCAGCCTTACGCCGCCTTACTGGGAAGGCCTATATGTCCACTTGGTATCATTCTCCTGGTCGACGTCGGAACCAACGTCTTGCTGCTCAATAATCTTCCCGTCTACTGGAACAAACGTGCCAGCCGCTGTGGCCGAACGGTTCTAAGCGCTTCAGTCTGGAACCGCTTGACCACTACGGTCGCAGGTTCGAATCCTGCCTCGGGCATGGATGTGTGTGATGTCTTTAGGTTAGTTAGGTTTAAGTAGTTCTAATAAGGGGAGGCCGCCAATTGTGAAATTCAGATTCGTTTCATACTGCGCATAATAAAAGATCATGGCCAGAGGTGTAATGTGTGAAAGCACCAAGATGCACTTCTCAGCCGTTGTCGAGAAAATCGACAGTTAAAAGAAACCGTTGCGGTGAAATTCTCTCTACGATTTATAGTTTCCTACAGCGTCATGGCGCAGCGGTAACCGCTCGGGTTCGTAATCCGAAGGTCGCTGGATCGAATCTCGCGCCATGCAACTTTTTTTTAGTATTTGTTTTTTGTAATTCATATACATATATATATATATATATATATATATATATATATATAATATTTATAATATATATATTTATATTATATATATATTCCAGGCAATCAGTTGCAACAATTATGCATATAATAAGTTGTTGAAAGTCGTTTGTCGTGGAAAAACTGGCGACTTCGAACATGATTATGTTTTCCGCAAACAAAGTTGTATTTCACAAATGTTATTAATTGTGTTCATAATGTTTACACGTGTAGTTAACGGAAGACGTGGAAACGATATTCCGAAACGAGTACGTATGGCGTAAGTCAAACATTCGAATTAGAGTAGAGACCCCACGATATATATATATATGAATTACAAAAAACAAATACTAAAAAAAAAGGCTGCATGGCGCGAGATTCGATCCGGTGCTCTTCGGATTACGAACCCGATCGCTTCCGCTGCGCCACGACGCTGTAGGAAATTATAAATCGTAGAGAGTATTTCACCGCAACGGTTTCTATTAACTGTCGATTTTCTCGACAACAGCTGAGAAGTACATCTTGGTGCTTTGACACATTACACCTCTGGCCATGAGCTTTTATTATGTGCAGTATGAATCGAATCTGAATTTCACAATTGGCGGCCTCCCCTTGTAAGTTCTATGGCACTGATGACCTCAGATGTTAAGTCCTATAGCGCTTAGAGCCATTTTTACTGGACCAAACAGATGGAAGTCGAAAGGTGCGAGCTTCGAGCTGTAGGGTGGACGAGGAAGAACATACAATACGCTTCAGAGTTGATCGTTGCACCATGAGAGAGGACATTAAACCCCTTCATAGTTCCAGAAGACGGTCGCCATGACTTCGCCAGCTGAGATACCGGCTTTGATCGTTTTCTTAGGAGGAGGCGTGGTGTGGCGCCACTCCATAGATTGCCGTTTTGTTTCCGGTTCGAAGTGATGAACCTATGTTTCGTCTCCTGTGACGATGTTCCACAAATAATTGGCACGAATAGCCTCCTAACGCCTTATGGTCTTCTGCTAGGCAGCGTGGAACTCAGCGGACACACACCTGTGAGTATCCCAAGTGGAGGACGACTGTGTCAGCACTACTAACAGAGACATCCCGTTGTGCAGGGAGGTGTTTCATTGTGATCCGTCGACCAACACTGCGGGAGTCACAGCTGTGTGTCGCCGGCCGGCACGAGGGAGATCGGACACGTTTTGCGCGATCTTGTTCCGATACTGACAGACGCCTCGCCCAACGACTCACCGTGCTTTTTAACATTACCAGATGTCCGCAGACATTCTACTGGCGCCTATGAATATCTGTGATGGTTTGGTTTTCCTCCCAAAGAAACTCAGTGACAGCTATCTGCTTCGAACGCACCTCCGTTACAGACGCCATTTTGAAGTTTACATACACAGCCGCACCTACCGGAATCTAATGCAACTATAGGGGTTAAAACGAGAATATTCTACGATCTCCCAAAATCCGTATTTTTTCAACCGAAATTGGCGGAGAAAAAAAAGTGTTGCATTAGTTACTGAATGCCCATCGTATTAGATGTTGTCGTTACGTGCCAGCTAGTGTGACATTTCTCGCCCACAGTGCCTGGCTCCTTGAAGTTGTGATTAGTAGCGAGAGGTTGGTTCTTTACAATATTACGTTATGAACTGGCTCTCTTCCTGACTGATCAGCTATGACGGACGGCTTCCCTAGCCGTATGCACGCCCGGCGCCGCCCGTGGTGGGTGGGTAAATTTAAAGCGCGCTTTGCCCTGCCGCCAGTTGGCACGCAGACAACAATCTGGGGGGGCGGGGGGGGGGGGGAGGGTGAGGCACAATACAACTGTTGCTGCGTCCCTGGCGGCTTCAGTCTTTCTCAGCAAGCAAAATATGCCGAGCTCGTCCCAGCGACAGGACACGACGTGGCTGGCTTCTTCTACATCCAGTATTACGCAGGCCAACGATGGAAAAACGTTTTTGCTGAAAATACCTTCTTATGTTTTTTATGGTGAAAAATCCGAATATGATACTTAAAGAACTTTATCACCCACCATTTATTCACATTTTACAGCTAAATTTATTGAATTAAGCGATTTTTTAAAGAATTTCACAGCTTTTATGTAGTTAAAATAATTTAGAAAGGAGGTGTAATGAATGTAGATGACGTTGGTATCACTGCTCTAAAACATTTGCTGGCAAAAAAAGGTCGATTCTATTTTTGTGTTAACAGATAGTGTTTTGTTTACTGTCAACCTAACCTCACTTTCCTGTTTCCTGTACATGTGCTAAGTACAATGTCTAATCGTGGGTGTAAAAACTCTGCTGACAGTTTTTGTTATATTTGTGGTGAATTTGTGATTAAAAACACCAAAGAAATATTACAGACTTTATGAAAAAGGTTTATCTATCATACTTTGGATCTAAACTTGGTGATCAACATAAATCTCAGGCGCCGCATAAGGTATGTTATGTGTGTGTGTTGAAGATCTGAGAAAATGGTCGAAAAGGAGAAAAAAGCCTTTATATTTGCTTTCCTGTGATATGGAGGGAGCCAAGAAATCATTTCGATGATTGCCACTTTTGCAGTGTTGATATTACTGGTAATAATTCGAAAAACAAGAAAGTAAGCTACCCTAACCTTCTGTCCACCATCCAACCAGTAGGGCATGGTGTAGATTTACCAGTTCCTAAACCACCAGATCATTTAAATTCTATTCAAACAGAAGTATTTTCTGATGTACAGTGTGATTTAGATGAACCAGATGATGATGAATTCCATTGTAATACGGAAAGTTTAGAGCCCAAATTGTTTACTAAGACCGAGCTTAACGATTTCGTTAGGGACCTGGGCTTAACGAAAGAAAAAGCTGCATTGCTTGGCTCCAGGTCAAAAGAAAAGAACTTATTTGTAGTTGGAACCAGCATATACATGTATAGAAAGAGAGAGCAGCAATTTTACAAGTTTTTTCAACAAGAAGGTGATTTAGCGTAGTGCTCATATATTCCCAGTCTGATGAATGAGTTTGGAATTGAATACAAAAAGGAAGACTGGAGGCTGTTTATACATTCATCCAAAACTAGTTTAAAGGCTGTTTTAATACACAATGGTAACATGTATGCATCTATACCTGTTGGATATTCTGTATATATGAAAGACAGCTATGAAAATCTAGAAATAGTGCTAAATAAAATAGGTTATTCTGCTCATGGTTGGATGATATGTAGCGATCTAAAAGTAACATGCATGCTCCTTGGTCAGCAAGGTGGCTTTAGCAAATTTCCATGTTTCTTGTGTGGATGGGACAATATGGCTAGGGATCAACACTGGCGCAGAAAGAACTGGCGTGTGAGGGAGTCTTTAAAACCTGGTGAGAAGAACATTTTACGCAAAAACCTTGTAGATCAAAAAGCGTACTCCTGCCACCTCTACATATAAAGTTAGGCTTAACGAAACAGTTTGTAAAGGCTTTGCCTAAAGATGCACCATGTTTTAAGTGTCTCTGCCAAAAGATTCCACACCTTTCAGAAGTTAAACTAAAAGAAGGCGTCTTTGTCTGACCGACATTCGAATATTGACGTTTGATGTTAACTTTGAATCCACAATTACCTTAAATGAGAAAGCAGCATGAGTATCATTCAATAAAGTCGTTACAAAGTTCTTAGGGCATGAAAAAGGCCCAGAATATGTTTCTATTATAGCTACAATGTTAAATAAGTTTAAAACTTTAGAATATTTAATGAGCCTGAAAGTTCACTTTTTGAACAGTCACCTTGATTACTTCACGGACAATATGGGAAATGTTAGTGAGGAGCAAGGAGAGTGTTTTCACCAGGACGTTAAAGTGATGGAAGCACCGTACCAAGGCCACTGGAACACCAACATGATGGGGGACTACTGTTGGTCACTTCACCGAGAAGTTCAGCAAGCGACTCATCGTAGAGAAAGCTACACAAGAAGCTTCAATGGAAAAAGAGAAAGAAAATACAAACCAATTCCAGCTGACAAGTGAAACCTCTATTAAGTAGCTTACTTCTTCTTATGTTTTAACAAAGCGTCTCATTAATTTCCCTGTTTACCGTATAGCATAGGATTTTTAGACTATGGGTGATACAAAAAAACTAAGGCTAGATTTGGATTCAGCTCATAAAAATCTATGAAGATCATCTATCAAAGTAAAGAAAGTTTTTCAAAAAAATTTTTCGTTGGCCTGTGTTGTTAACGCAGTGAATCAAAAAGATAAATAACTAGACTCTCTCAGTACTTGACTGGAAGCACCAAACGCTACCCCTGACGATTTTCAACTTTTTATTAACAGTATTTTACCATTTAGTTTAGCTGTTACGGAACGTGTGTATGAAGATTAGTGATAAACTTAAAATTATCACATCAAAAAAGGAATGTTATGTAATTGATTTTTTGAACGTTTGCAGATACATGTATCTAGTCACAGTACAGTAGCACGTCACTTGGGGAGCCAAAACAAAACGGCACCGCCACATTTTAGCAGTGTGTTACCGTCCTGTGGTACGGTGATTGAACGTGTTTCAGAGCTAGATACATGTAGCTGCAAACAACCAATCAAATAATTACCTAAAATAATCTTACTGATGTGATAATTATAGCTTTATGACTAGGCTCGTAGTGCCACAAGAGCTCACGGAAGTAGAAATGGTGAAAAAAACAAGCTCGTCAGCATATTTTTTTGTTCCGTGAAATTAGTAGATGATATAATACACACTTTCTGACAAAAAGTGAATGGCCAAAAGAGAAGGAGGAAACGAAATGGAACTTCTCGGGTTAAGAGGGTATTTGATGGTATTTCAGTAATTAGAAAATTTGACTCAATTTTACAAAGAACTTGGCAGCATGAACCCACTTAGTATGACGTCACATCCTTCCTGACCTAGATCATGCACTTATTCAGTCGGGAAGGCCTTATTGCTGTCGTATCCTCTCTTGAAAGAAGCTGGCCCACAATGGTAACTGGTCCTTGATATCCTGAGTACTGACCCTGGGACAGAATTGACATCCAAGATAGTCCCACACATTTTCTGTGGTATCGTCCAGAGATCGCGGTGCCACACCAAAGTCATCAACGCGAATTGATACCACAGACAACAGTGAGGCCTCCCTGCAATCCGCAACAACCAATGGGAGACACTCCAGTAAATATATCCTGCCTCTTAGTACACCAGCGCCCCCGTACTGAGGTCAGTATAGTGTAGGGCAAGAACTAAGTTCGGTTCGAGACGTCGGCAAGAGCAGTCACCGTCAAGTGTAGGACCAACGAGCTGTTAAGGTTTCAGATAAACTTGTACTGTTGTAAATGTCGAACATTGTATTTCAAGTTTACAGTAAGTTAATTAGAGCATCAGACGATGCTTTCATAATCACTGAAAGCTATAAGTTATCAAGCACACCTGCGGCACAAAAATTTGTCATAGTTAAGTAAATCTTCTATTCATTCATATAATAAAGTAAACTAATATTTGATGTGTTCTAGGTTGATGAGCCTTCTCTCAGAGCAGTCAAAGAACCCACAATTATGGCACATGGTGGGGCAAATAAAAGTAGCCAGAGGACTGAGTTCCAGTGTACAAAGAAACAAACCAGAGGAAAGGAAATGTAGTACTAACTTGACTATAGCAGGTGTTGAAAGCGACTACGATTCATCTCTTGCTATGTTTGGGTCTTGGCCAGCTGGCTGCTGAAGGCAGATCGAAGCCGGACTGTTGGAATTGCTGCAGTGTCATACGAAATGTTCTGCTACAGTTCTTAAACGCTATGAGGGTTGCTGCGATGTATCTTAGACTTGAGGTTCCCCACATGAAGTAGGGGTGCATGTGCAGCTCCAGGTGGAGTATTCGTCCGTACGATTGACGTGATACGCCGTCGGGTTGATTCGGCAGGACTCTGAAGCATTTTCTGGTGAACTGTAGCCACATTTTCTGGTGTGCCGGCACGTTTCCTAATTTATTGTGACTTGTTCAAAACAGATCCCACACATTGACAGATCAGGTGATCCGGGTGGTCCGCTAAAGCCGCGACTAGACTGACCTCTGCTATCAACTCTTGTCAGGCCTGAAGATGGGTGTAAAAGTGCTCTAAGGTTCGGCTGGCTGTACATGCAGTTGCTCCATCCTGTTCGAGGCAACTGTAGATCTTTTCCTCCCCTGTTAACGTTGCCACAAAGGGTTTCAAAATGATCGCAATGTAATGCGCGAAGAAGAACTTCTGTGAAGTTTGGAAGGTAGGAGACGAGGTACTGGCGGAAGTAAAATTGTGAAGAGAGGTTGTGAGTCGTGCTTGGGTAGCTCAGTTGGTAGAGCAGTTGCCCGCAAAAGGCAAAGGTCCCGAGTTCGAGTGTCGGTCTGGCACACAGTTTTAATCTGCAAGGAATTTTCATACGGTAACTCAATTTATTCATTCTGTTTAATAGCTTCTTCAAATTAATTAGATTGCCCTATATCTGTTACCAACTGTACCCCGCCACGCGTTGTTGTGGCTCTGGTTGTGTGGAAAATTGATAAATATGTATGGGAAGTGGATATACGTCCCAGTCTTCTCCCTCCTGTGTCTGTTCATCTCCTGCTCCCCTTCTCTTTGTCCATCTTCCCCTCCTTCCCCCTCTCTCTGTCCATCACCTTCTGCCCCCTCTCATCTTCTCCTCCTCTCTCTCTGTCTCCATCTCCTCCTGCCCACTCTCTCTCTCTCTCTCTCTCTCCCTCCCTCATTGCCCACACCTCGTCCTGTCTTTCTCTGTCCATCTTTTCCTCCCACTCTCTTTCTCTTATCTCCTCCTGCCCCCTCTCTCTGTCCATCTCCTCCTTTCCGCCCTCTATGTCCATTTCCTCCCACCCTTCTGTCCATCTTCTCCTTCCCCCTCTCTCTGAAATTGGACGCAAATTCAGACTCTGAAGTAGTATTCTGGCCATAAGTCGATAAAGCAGAAATACGGCTTTTTGTTTGCTAACGACGTCTACTTATATTTATTTTTTATTTATTTTCATATATTATATATTTAAATATATAGCCTATATGTGTCCAAACGTTAATTACTGTAACAAGCAAAAATTCGAAGTAAATAGGTCGAGTACTTTTTAGATTTTTTCTAACAATGTTTCCCCTTTATATATTACATATATATTATATACACTATGTGATCAAAAGTATCTGGACACCCCTATTAGGTGCATTGTGCTGACACCTGCAGCCAGGTACTCCATATCAGCGACCTCAGTAGTCATTAGACATCGTGAGAAGGCAGAATGGGACGCTCAGAGGAACTAACAGACTTCGAACGTGGTCAAGTGACTGGTGTCACTTGTGTCATACGTCTGTACGCGAGATTTCCACAATCCTAAACATCCCTAGGCCCACTGCTTCCGATGTGACAGTGAAGTGGAAACGTGAAGGGACACGTACAGCACAGAAGCGTACAGGCCGACCTCGTCTGTTGACTGTCAGAGACTGCCGACACTTGAAGAGGGTCGTAATGTGTAATAGGCAGACATCTATCCAGATCATCACACAGGAATTCCAAACTGCATCTGGATCCACTGCAAGTACTATGACAGTAAGGCGGGAGGTGAGAAAACTTGGTTTTCATGGTCGAACAGCTGCTCATAAGCCACACATCACGCCGACAAATACCAAACGACGCCTCACTTTGTGTAAGGACTATTGGACAGGGGACTATTGAACAGTGGAAAAACGTTGCTTGGAGTGAAGAATCGCGATACACAATGTGGCGATCTGATGGCAGGGTGTGGGTATGGTGAATGCCCGGTGAACCTCATCTGCCAGCGTGTGTAGTGCCAACAGTAAAATTCGGAGGCGGTGATGTTATGTTGTGGTCGTGTTTCTCATGGAGGGGGCTTGTACCCCTTATTGTTTTGCGTGGCACTATCACAGCACAGGCCTACATTGATGTTTTAAACACCTTCTTGCTTCCCACTGTTGAAGAGCAATTTGGGGATGGCGATTGCATCTTTCTACACGATCGAGTACCTGTTCATAATGCACGGCCTGTGGTGGAGTGGTTGCAGGACAAAAACATCCCTGTAATGGACTGAACTGCACAGAGTCCTGACCTGAATCCTATAGAACACCTTTGGGATGTTTAGGAACACCAACTTCGTGCCAGGCCTTACCGACCGTCATCGATACCTCTCCTCAGTGTAGCACTCCCTGAAGAATGGACTGCCATTACCCAAGAAACCTTCCAACATCTGACTGAACGTATGCCTGCGAGAGTGGAAGCTGTCATCAAGGCTAAGGGAGGCCCAACACCTTACTGAATTCCAGCATTACCGACAGAGGGCGCTACGACCTTGTAAGTTATTTTCAGCCAGGTGTCCGGATAATTTTGATTACATAGTGTATATTAAAAATATATAGCTTATGTATGAATGGTCATTAGAGTATTGTGTAAACTTTGAAGTAAATCGGTTAAGAACTCCTCAAGATTTTTGGTAATAACGTTTCTCCTTACACTTTACGCGAGCGAACCATCGGGTGATAAGCTAGTATAAAGATAAATATGTATGTTTACTTTTACATTAGCTTAGCACCCGCTGCTTCGCTCGCGTAGAGTGCGTGGTTTCACAGATTTTTTTTCTTTTTCTTTAATCTAGTTATTATGTTGTTCACAAACTGCAACACTTTCGAAACTTTTCTCGTCAATTAAGGCCGTAGTAGCACGGTCTTTCCCGAATGTACTTCTGACCAAACAGTGATTCTGGTAGCAGGAGTCCAAGATTTTGTTAATCACGCCTCTTGCGTTCTTGTGGAGATATTCCCATAGAGACTTTATTCCCTCAGACGTAGTTCTTTGTATCTAACCGAGAAGTGAAATAACAGTTTACATACAATTACCTTTAAAAAGTTTGCAGTATACCGGTAAAGAAATATTTTCTTAAAAGTTTTCATTCTTTATTTCACACCCATTGGGGGTATTCGAAAACAATGCAACACGTACTTTTTATTTCTGATTGAGAAGCCAAATTTAAATTTCGATAGATTTGGCTTTAAAACTACTTTCATAATGAAATATTTTACAAAAATACTTCATCCTCTATTACACCCCCTTATGGGTTGCAATTCCAAAAACACTGAAACATGTATTTTTTTATTGGTAACTGAGAACTCAAATACCAGTTTTCATATATGTAGCTTTAAAAATACCTTAGTAGTCCTTTAACAACGATTTATTTTCAAAGAAAAAAACACTTTCGCTCACTGTTTAACCCCCATATGGATTAAATTTACAACAATGCTGAAACACATCCTTCTTTATGTCACAGCGAGAAACCAAATACCAGTTTCTGCAGGTCTAGCTTCAAAATTGCCTTAATAGCGATATATTTTCGAAAAACCTTTCATCCCCTTAGTTCATCCCTTTGGGGTGGAATAATCAAAAAGCCCTTCTTAAACTACACCTACAGTTACAAGATAAACACACTCTCCAAATTTCAAGTTTCTGTCCTTAGCTGTTCGGGCTGGGCGATGACGAGTAAGTGAGTGAATCAGTCAGTCGGGACATCGTCTTTTATATATAGAGATTAATTGCAAATTCTGATGGAGTACTACTCGGCAGATTTTCCCACACTATGCTCTGTAAAGTAATATAACGCATAGGATACAATTTTTTAAATGAATTTCCTCTCTAATTATTTGCATCGTTCAATTTATGGAATCAGTTAATTGTAAGCCAAAAATTTTAATTTACCTACAGTTAACATACATTCCTTAGCGAATAGAGAAGAAATGTTGCAGATTTGGTTATAAAAATATTAAATAACATTTTACAAATGATTTCGCGATGCACGAGAAACATAGTCCTCATTTGGCGAAACCAAAGAAATATGCTACGCTGTGTGAGTTCCAGTAAAATAATGCTTTCAGACTTCAGTTTGCTGGATATATCCCTGTTATGATATTTCTCTTCCTCATGACGCCACAAACTTATTTCTTGTACTAAATTTATGAGTTCCTCACAATCCATATTTTGCATGTGGTGACGTCACCCGATTCGACCGAAGAAAACAAACTGATTTAAATCCCGCCAACCGTCGTCAAAAGTCTGTACGTCCGGGCACTGGGATCGGCCACACAAAGACCACGCACGTATTTGCATACTGATTTGAAAAGTTCTTTCGATGTCGGTCGCCAGCGGAATGTCAGTGTCACTGAGGCGCAGCCTACCGCAAATACCAGAATGGTCCCTTCTCCATTCTTCCTCAGTCTGAAGTTGCGTTCCCTATCTTATGACCTCATTCTCAATGGGACGTTAACCCTAACCTTCCAGATCCTCCAGAATTTGCGTAGAGATTCTGAACACAAACTACGGGACACGATCTCAGAGAGAATGACGAACAACTAAGAGGTAAGGAAAATAATTTCTGTTTGTGGCACATTTCCGTACAAGAAATAAATCGCTGCTCCTTACCGGACTTCCCTATGACAGCTGAGACCTCGTCGTACTTTCGTGTCGGTATTGTTGACTGTCTCTTTTACGTAAACAGACGTCGACCTCAGGCATTGATCCATGGTTGTTGTTATCTTTCCTTCCCCCCCCCCCCCCCCCCCCCCCACTCTCCCCTCTTCCCGAAAATAGAACTTGCAGTCATCTCAGTCTTCTCTGCAATTAATGTGCCAAGCATGAGTTTAATAATCTGTACTTACGCTGTCTGTGTGTGCGTACTGAACCGACCCAAACTTCCACATGCCACACTGTCTGCATCCCTATACCACTGTCCCCTACATCTGTCGCTTTATGCTCGCAGGTTTACTCTGTATACCTGCACCAGTGAGAACGAGACTACGATATTATCGTCCTTTTACCGCCTCGTCATCTAATATTTACTTGTATGGTGAACAGGCATTAACGAGGACTGATCACCGTCCGAAATTAATTCTAAATAAACTCGCAGACTGCGAATATCTTGGCATCAGCTGTGTTACAGATAGATTACCCATTAGTCTCATACTCTCTGGCGCGGCAATACAGAGGAAAGCTGCGAACATAAAGTGATGAATGTAGGAACTATGGTATAGGAATGTAGACAGTGTGATATGCGGAAGTTTGGATCGGCCCGAGGGCTGTGAACAGATAGTCGAAGTGCCGATAGTTTCGCTTGAGGGGCGAATCACTTACCTTGGTCCAAAGAGGGGTCCAATATTCAGGAAAACACATTTTCAATAAATCGACAGCAACGATTAAAAACTTGGTTTCAGATAAAGCACGGTTTAAGCAGAGTTTGAAAGACTTTTTTTATAGGCAATTCCTTTTACTCTATAGATGAATATCTTAACAGGAACTGTTAGACCAGCTTAAATAAAAATGTCTGTTAGATTTCAGTTTTGACATAATTTGGTCACAACGGTCAAGATTACGCATATAATAAATTACGTGTATAATAAATTTATTAAAAGTTCATAACAATGTTTCATTCTGATAGCGTATTAATTCTGAAAATATTAGCAGTTCCAATTTAATGTAATGTGTTCACCTATTGTGACAATTCCTGACAAATGACCAGGATAGTAAGTATTACATTCAAATGTTCTATGTCTTTTATGTTATACTTTTTGACATATTCCACACCCACGAGAATCATTTCATTTTTTGGGTCCATGGAACGAAAACTGAATCTAATATAATCTATTCTTCCAGGGGAGCTGTAGAGAGAAAAAACTGTAGAGGGTAGCACTTACAACCTGTGTCTTCAATTATCTGCTGGATGTATTCCAAAAACATTCTGGAAATTTAAAAATATGGAATCAATTTGATGACTCCTGTTGATCTCATTCATTACTTCATGAGGATAAAGAGCTAGTTGTGTTTCACAAAAACGGTATTTCCTGAATCCGTGTTGGCTGTTTGTCAATAAATCATTTTCTTCGAGGTGATTCATAATGTTCAAGCACAGTATATGATTCAGAATCCTACTGCAAATCGACTTAGTGATATGGGTCAGTAAGTCATTCGATTACTCCTATTTCCTTTCTTGGGTATTTGTTCGACTTGTGCAGTTTCCAGTCTCTTGGTACGGATCTTTCTATGAATGAGCAGTTGTATACATTTGCTAAGTACGGAGCTACTGTATCAGCATGCTCTGAACACATTGCCACCTTGAGCCATGATTAACAACACTAAAAAGTTATAATATTCCAGTGATTGTTTTAACAAGCAAACTATCTCTCATTTTTTGAATTCCTTGACATTTTAAAGTGGGTTCTATTCCCACTGCAATGTAATAGTGTCGGACTTAGCTTGGGCAGTCATGCTTGATTGTGACATAATGTATACTAATTAAGATCACGTTGTCGTGGAAAAGCACCTTGTAGCTAGGCTGAGCCATAGATTATAGCAATAAAGATAAGTTTAGCAGAAATGTAGAGGCAAGCATCTTGGATCATAAATTATAGTGATATGAATAATTAACAGGATAATAAATTAAATCCTTAATAAACGCCAACATATGCCCACCAACCAATCGGATAAAACCACAGGATCATAAGTTAGGTCCTAAACCATAATGGAATTCCAATGTATAAAAAAAGCTGCAAATGTTTGATTACTTTACAAATAAGTTAATGAGTTAAATATTTGACATTAAGCATGTAAGCGAGAAAAAGCTTAGAAAAGGTTGACAAGTTTGTTGGAAGTCACTAAGTGCTCTCATTCTGAAATACTGGACGAATAAAGTCCAAGTATGAGTGCAACATTAGTTATACTGGCTCAAGACAAGCAAGCAGTTTTTAACTGCAACATTAGCCTTATTGTGTTAAACTTTGAGCATACGATTGAACCTCTTAATGAGTAGATTATGACAGCAGTTTAAATCTTCAAATTCAGCCAACAGTTATGCAAAATGCTAACAAATTTTTATTGCCCGTGGAAGCCTTTAGACAGGTAATCTGCAACTGGTGTCAGTTTCCAGGTTCCAGGATGCTTGCTTAGTAATATAGTGAAACACAGAATAACAACCCAAGTGGCTTGCTGAGAGTGGGGAGGGAACGACCTTGAAAGTGATAGGTGAAGTTTCTTTTTATGTAAGGCTCATAGATTATTGGCCCTGGAAACACATAGTTCCCATATTGACCATTAATTTGCACAAAATAGATAAACAACCACACGAAGCTTTTTGCAGATAATGTTGACACATACAGAGAACTCACAGCATTAGAAAACTGTAGTCAAATGCAGGAAGATCTGTAAAGGATTAACATTTGGTGTGAGGATTGGCAGTTGACTCTCAATATAAACAAATGTAGTGCATTGTGTATAAATAGACAGGAAGTTCAATTATTGTATAATCATAAAATAGCAGAACGATTACTGTAAACAGTCACATCTCACAAATATTTGGGAGTATGCATATGGTGCAGATTAAGGTAGAGCAACAACATTAAACTAATCACTGATAAGGCAGGTGCCAGACTGAGATTCATCCGAAGTATCCTCCACCCACAAAATAGGTAGCTTACAAAAGCCTCATTCGATCAATACTTGAATATTGCTTGTCAGTTAGGTATCTGTACCAGGTAGGACTGACAGAGGAAACAGATGAGGTCCAAAGAAAAGCAATGTGTTTCGTCACAGATTTATCTATTGAGTGCAAAAGCTCCACAGAGATGCTCACAATTTCAGTCACAGACGTTACAAGACAGACATTGTACATCACAGTGTGGTTCATTGTTGAAATTCTGACACTTGAATTCCTAGAGGAGTCAACCAATATATTGCTTCCTCCCATATTCACCTCACAAAAACCTATGAAGGTAATGTTAGACTGATTCGAGATAACGTAGGAGCTTACCAACAATTGTTCTTTCCATGGACAATTCTGGGTTGGAATAGAAAAGGAGATCCAGTGTGCATTGCTCTTGTACAAAGATCGAATTTTACTCATTGCCAAGTGTAGCTTAACTTGTCAGTTAGATTAGTAGTGGCACGTATATTTTAATAAATAACATGGACGGTTTGGATACAGAAACATTTATTGGTTCTTGTGTACCAAGTAGGCTACAAATATCAAAGTTTAAAACTCAGGTGTACATATTGATTGGCTGTTTCTTTTTAATGGTAAGTAAAATGTTGGGCTGATGCGCTGTTTCTTTTTTGAGGACTGGTAAAACGCATGTATTGGCTTAGATGCTCTCCGACTGGCTTGTTCTGAAGATTGTGACATTGCTTAAGAAGAAGCTGTGTGTGTTTTGTATTGTTACAGAATAAATCTTTACATATTTTCATAAATAATACAAACAATTTTTTTGTTTTCTTCAAAATTCTATTTAGCTTTGGTACAAAGATTCAACCACAATCAAGTTTCGGCACCAGGTGGGAAGTGCAGAGAACAAGATCACAGCTGTGGGTACATATTGACTGAATTTTTCATTTTAATGGTTGGAAAAATACTGGGCTTGCCCCTGACTCTTTATGCAGGCAATCCAAAAGTCAAATTTTACCCAAAGTTACTACAACTTTTCTACTTTCGTCACTCATGAAAAATGCCAGCAGGATTACCAGTTTTTTCTGACTTTTCCTTGTTATGTAGTCAAGCAGGCACTCTGTTAACTTCCATCATATTACTATACTAATTATTGTAGTCTTGAAGTATTTGACTCCTTATCAATGCCATATGAGAGTGGATATTGTGGATATTGCTTAGAACATCTTGAGTGTTGCTTAGTCAATCTCTCCCACCGTGCTACCTGTGTTCCTAATCTTCTCTCTAGATGATTACATTTTCGGTATATGTACCACTGCATCGAGTATGGACTGATAGCGTATTTTTCTGATGTATTACATATGGCTGACCTTTTTCTATATTTTAACCATACATTTGGTTACAATATTGCTATTCTTTGACATAATTTTCTCCCAAAAAAAACCAAAGAAAAAAATTTTGTGAGATAATTTTTGTCTTGCTGGTAAGCAAAGGATTGAACTGGCGCATATTCAAATCTTTCTTGACCATTATAATGAATTTAATTAAGAAATGCCCGACATTGTGACAGTACAGTAGATACTAACATGTATGGTTTCTTGTTGAATCTGGAACGAGATTTAAAAGCTGGTAATTATGAAACAGATTCAGACCTGCACAATTTGACTTCGTATATTAAATTTATTGAAGTGACCATGACCTGTTAATGGTTATTCGCATGGTGGCGTTAGTCAGTACGTATAACATCCTTTGTGCACAGACGTCTTGCAACTGCTGCTTTGCTTTGATAAACTGTCTCATGTTGAACATCATCAGATTAGTGCTTTCATTTAGTGATAACAGCCTCATGTGCATCTCTCAAATGTATACCATTCCATATACATTTTTCACTTGCTTTTTCAGTACCGTACCCGTAATCAGGTTAATCGATGGATTCAGATATTTTCAAACAATGAAAAGTCCAATTGTTATGAGTTGACCAAAATGGTCAGAGCATTTATTACCAGCTGACAAAACCCGGATATTCATTATGCCAATTTTCTGTTACAAATAAAAATAAAAAATGTTTGTAGCGTAAAACCGAAAAAATTTCGCTTCCTTGTATTTGTGAAAACAGTAGATGCAACTGCTTCGCGTGTCTACAAAGCGGTTTCGTATATGTCTCTAGGGCAACGCTTCTTCATAACTTCTACAGCCATTTGCGCTTCGCAGTTGAAAGCTGTTTCAGGGACTGCAAAGTTGACAAGACTGTAGGAATGGCGGATAAATTCTAGTCTCCGATTCCACTCGTCGGCTTTGACCAATGACGTCATATCTAAGGCAAAGCTGCTGCACAGAGGCAAGCTATGAAAGGAACGGATCATATTCGTGAACAAACGAATGTAGCATGCGATAAAATCTCACTCACATTTAATGCGATTATTATTTACGAACGAATTACATCAAACCGATATGAAGATACTCGAAATAATTAAGAACAACAGGGAAAAAAATTATGTCTGCGTGGAATTATTATCATAATTCAAGCGAATAGATGGGCACGGAGGACCATTAAACTGCATTACAGTACAGCGCGTGGTGAATTGTGCTATTATAAAATTGCGTTAATTTTAATATTAATTACTCATTCAAATAGGAGAAGCGCCGGAAAGTTGGAGTTTTGGGCGGGGAGAAACTAAATTACAACAGAAGAACGGAAAAATATAGCTAGTGATAACAAATAAGAATTACTAACATGAAATGTGGAGAAACAAATACCCTAAGTCCTAAAAATAAGGCATGCACACAAGAAAGGAAAATCCATAAAAAGTAACAGATATTGGAATCGACAACTAGAATTGGCCAATATATAATGTCAATTCTAGTTACCGATTCCAATATTGCTAATTTTTTGGCCAACGTTCAGAGAGCAGTTACGACCTGGAAAAACGATCTAGTTAACCCGCGGTCGCTCGCATATATTGTCGCGCGATAACTCCCGTGTTATATTTTTTCTAACAATGATACCTTGCATCTTTTTTATCTCTTTATGCCAGCCGAGGACACGTTTATGCAATAAATCATTTCTTTCTTTATTATTACCAAAGCATTATAAATTAGTATAAACATGATATGGAACATGTAATTTGCTAAACTTTAAAATATTTCAACATGCAAAGATTTCACAAACTTTTTTTATTACAATTACAACACCTGTGTGAACAGCAGTTCGTAATATTTATAGCAACTTATGAATTAAGGTTAACCACACTCCCTTTTTACTCGTCAGATTCAGATATGGCTTCTTGTGACATACACTCCTGACAAATAAGAACACTCGATGCTGTATGTTCTTTACAGATAGGGCTGGAACAATGATGGCAGCGATGCTGTCTGACTCTGTTTTTCCTTTTAGGGCAGTAGTAACATCTTGTTTTTTCTCTTGATTCATTTTCTTCTTTAGCTGTCGGTAGTTTGCTAATGTGTACAACACCTTTTATTTTCTCCTTCAAGCAACGTGATATCCTCAGAATCGACGTGCGTTCGATCATGTGGGTTTTTGTAAGCTTCATACTCGATTCTGTGATGAATCTTCTCCGTGGAATTAAGTCATTTGTATTTACCTTATATATTATTTGGGCATTTATTGCTCCGATGTTCAACAAGCTGAAAAACAGTGTAAGAGGCCAGCGGTTGCTTATTCTTGAAACAGAATATTCTGATTTCAAACGGTCGACAACATCTACACCTCCCTTTGTGAGATTGTAAAATGTAATGACTTCAGGTTTGTTCGCTTCGCCACTCTCAGCGTCTATAGCATCGACGCTGTGCATGGTGAATAACATTATAACATTTTTTTGTGTTACTTTTTTGGTACGTATGAGCAAATCAAGCAGTTGTTGCTTCGTTTTTCTCCAAATGCGAATATGCTGCTGTTTAGTTGCCTACACTTTACGTCCAGAAGTTCGGGTGGAATTTCTCCTTTATTCTTCCATAGAGTACCTACTACTGTGAGTCGATGATTGGCATACATTTTGTTAGCCAGTAGTACAGATGTAAAATAATTGTCCATCGTCACGTTTCTGCCTGTTTTGTCAATCGGTCGAATCAATCGTCACACCACATTCTCTGCATCATTGGTTACGTGATATGGCCCAATACGCTGTTTGTCTGTATATACTTCCATATTTAGCGTATAAAACGTTCTGGCATCACAGAGCACATATGCCTTGATGCCATATTTTTCAGGCTGTTTGCTATATACTGTATGAATCTGCAACGTCCACGGAATGGTTGTAACATCTCGTCTATCACTGTCAATGCACCGGCACCATAGCTCTTCTTGCAAACATTCACAAATTCGTCAAATGTTTCTCTAATAGGCGCCAGATTATGTTTCCTTTCTCTGAGCTCTCGTAGATTTGACGTCAAAATGTATAGCTTGCAGAAGTGTGTGAAACCTTCGTTTGCTCATCGGTGCAATAAAGAAATCTGGTGCAATCCCATCAGTGGCCCCATAGTTCATTAAGTATTGAGACGCTGTGACTTTTTCACTCCTGCGAGATATAATACACCAAAGAAAGCAGGTAATTCAAAATCTGTTGGTGGGCAGTCTCGAGCACTCCGTGAATAAGGTGCTGCCATTCCGTCAAGTTACACTATCTGAAAAAAATAATTTCCAGCATTCCAAAATTGTTTTCGAATTTTGTGAAACACCCTTCACACCTGGAAGCTGTGTTACAGTTTTCTGAAGCCAGTTTTTGCTGCTGGAGCGTGTTGCTTCAACCATTCTGTTATTCCATGCTTACCAAGAAAGTTTCACGATCTATATATTGATTGAGAAACAGCTGTAGCAGAAGTATCAGATACACTATCTGACTGATCTGTTGCGGTATTGATCTCTTCATGCTCAGAGGGTGCGTCAGTATCTGATGACAGACCTTCTATGTAAATACCCTCGTCTGGTGGTTCAATAACCACATCAGTGTCTGTTCCTCTGACATGACTTCTTCCCTGAAAAGTTTTATATATTTCATATCCGACATAGAAAATCATGTATTCTGTATAAACAGTTGCTTCATTCAATTCGTAAAACCCAACAAGAACACTTACTTTTCTTCTAAAAGACGTAACATACGCTGAACACCTTCAGGAGAAAACAAACGAACACAGCCACACGTTACAAGTACAAGAAACAGACTAAAAGTGAAGTAAGGCGGTATTCCACGAAAGGAGAAGTATAAGTGAAGACTCCCGCGTTAGAAAAAATCGAACACTGCTCATCACTTCAAACAATGGCACAACTAGCAAGCTATTGTTGAAATTTGAGTGTCGAGTCACAGAGGAATTGAAACATGGGATATGAAAGAAGACCTTACTAGATCGTCAGTTCATTTGCTTTGAATTGTGCTGGAAAATTTAACTAAAATCATAAATGTTAGATTTTTCTAACGACACAAGTGATCGCGGGTTAAGGAACTATTTAATAGGTGAAATCGGTAACTGGGATTGACCTATATAGGAGGTCACTTCTACACTACTGACCATTAAAATTGCTACGCCAAGAATTAATGCAGATGATAAATGGGTATTCATTGGACAAATATATTATACTAGAACTGACATGTGATTACATTTTCACGCAATTTGGTGCATAGATCCTGAGAAATCAATACCCAGAACTACCGCCTCTGGCCGTAATAACAGCCTTGATACGCCTGGGCACTGAGTCAAACAGAGCTTGGACGGAGTGTACAGGAACAGCTGCCCATGAAGCTTCAACACGATACCATAGTCCATCAAGAGTAGTGACTGGCGTATTGTGACGAGCCAGTTGCTTGGCCACCATTGACCAGACGTTTTCAGTTGGTGAGAGATCTGGAGAATATGCTGGCCAGGGCAACAGTCGAACATTTTCTGTATCCAGAAAGGCTCGTACAGGTCCTGCAACATGTGATCGTGTATTATCCTGCTGAAATGTAGGGTTTCGCAGGGATCGAATGAAGGCTACAGCCACGGGTCGTAACACATCTGAAATGTAACGTCCACTGTTCAATGTGCCGTCAATGGGAACGAGAGGTGACCGAGACGTGTAACCAATGGCACCCCATACTATCACGCCGGGTGATACGCCAGTATGACGACGTTTTGCCTTCGTGCACCCAGGTTCGTCGTTGAGTACTCCGTCGCAGGCGCTTCTGTCTGTGATGCAGTGTCAAGGGTAACTGCAGACATGGTCTCCGAGCTGATAGTCCATGCTGCTGCAAACGTCGTCGAATTATTCGTGCAGATGGTTGTTGTCTTGCAAACGTCCCTATCTGTTGATCATGCGGATAAGATGTCTGTCATTTCGACTGTTAGTGATATGAGGCCGTTGGGATCCAGCGCGGCGTTCCGTATTAACCTCCTGAACCCACCGATTCCGTATTCTGCTAACAGTCATTGGATCTCGACCAACGCGAGCAGCAATGTCGCGATACGATAAACCGCAATCTCAATAGGTTAAAATCCGACCTTTATCAAAGTCGTAAACGTGATGGTACGCATTTCTCCTCCTTCCACATGGCATCACAACAACGTTTCACCAGGCAACGCCAGTCAACTGCTCTTTGTGTATGAGAAATCGGTTGGAAACTTTCCTCATGTCAGTACGTTGTAGGTGTCGCCACCGGCGCCAACCTTGTGTGAATGCTCTGAAAAGCTAATCATTTGCGTATCACAGCATCTTCTTCCGGTCGGTTAAATTTTGCGTCTGCAGCACGTCATCTTCGTGGTGTAGCAATTTTAATGGCCAGTAGTGTAGTTGCCGATTCCAATGTTCGTAGCTGTTTCGCAGTAGTCAGAGAGCAATTACAAGCGCTAATATCTTATTACAGCTGACAAACCTGCTTAAAGAACGAACTTGTTAATGAATTATTGAATATGACTAGAGCTGACCTACATAAGACGTCGGTTCTAGTTACCGATTCCAACTATTCAACCATAAAATGTTTGGAATCGGTAACTAGAATTGAGTATATATGGAAAAATGATGTGCATAATGAACCAGGGAATGTTTGGAATCGGTAACTACAACTGACCTTTATACCTAAAATCTAGTTATCAGTTCCACGCATTCCATTGTAAATAATATATCATTATAGGCTAGTTGTAGTTATCGATTCCACAAATCATTATTTTTCAACGTCTTTGCAGTAATTATGTGCAGTAGTATGTTGTAGGATTCCTATTTCGCTGTAACTTTCTGTACTACTGCAATTAATAAATTGTTTATTTGTCACTTAACTACAAAGAGGAAAGACGCTATGGAAATACTGAAAAAAAACCACTGCGAACACATATTGTAAAAACGCAAAACTTGTATACCTTGGAATCGACAGAAGTATTCGCCTATGTAGTACAAATTTATTAATCCATTTCAAAGAACAGTATTGTCCAAAGGAGTAAAGAAAACATTTCGAAAAATGAAAATCTTTAACAACATCACTTCACATTCAAAAAAATAAAATGCAAAAATGACAAACCTTCGAACCAATAACTATATTACACGTAAGCCACGCCAGCTACAATAGCTCGAAAATAAGAAATGGTAGAATTTATACCTCAGGAATGAAAGTAAAATTAACAGAAGTATAGCAAAAACATCAAAAGGCAAACAAAATTGGCTACATAAAAAGAAACGTACCACATATGAACGTCCAAAGGAGTGAAAGATCGAGGTTGACTAGAAGAACAAAAAAAGGACGTAACAATAACTAATCAAAAAATTAATAAGAAATACAAACTGCAAGACACGAAAGAGGCACCAACCAAATCAATTCTTCCCTACCAACAGCCCCCAAAATTTTAAAATAAAAAAATGATATAACAAGTCAATCAAATAAACCCACTGTACAAGCCACAGCAACCAACCCCTCGCCCCACCATTGTACTCAAAAAATATAAAAACGAAAGAAAAATCTCCCCCCAGAAAATAAAAAAAACGTACCAAACGCACAGGCCACAGTAATAGAAAAAAAACATAAAACAAGAAAAAAATATGAAACCTACTCACAGCTAACTAACAAAACAGAACTTGAACATTTTGCTGACTATTTTCAGAAATGCTTGAAATACACAATAAAATTTAGGAATACCCTTCCTCCAATAGTATTCATCCAAAATGCCTTGCAACATTGAAATCCTTCTCTTTCCCCACCCAACAATAGATTTTACTGTCCCCCAATACCCCTCAATAGTGTTGGTACATGCCCCCGTCTCATAACCTTTAAACTGAATATTGTGATTTACAATCAAATGATGATAACCCACGTCACTCAACCTCTTGAAGGAAGCAAACCCATCCGACTTTACTATTGAACCTTCTTCCACATATTCTTGTGTTAAATACATTAATACTTCTTTCGTACGATTTGGAACGACCCTCAATACAACATCGGCACAATCCCCCGCAGAAGCTATTGCCCCAATAACCAAAAGCCCAGCCACCTCATGTCTCCTTTCATACTTTCCCTTTCCAAAGTGCGACTAGTCTACTTCAACTACAACCCATCACTCCCCCCCCCTGCCCCCCATCCCCCCCCCCAAGTGATCCAAAATGAAGATCAGTCAACCGGATGGCCACACACAACCCCTGTTTATATTCATAGCAAAAATACTAAGTTAACCTGACTACTACCTCTAAATTCAGCATGGATCTTTCAAACCAGGCCCCTCTGGGTATAGACCTCGATATAATATTTTTTCTGCTATGGGAAGCATTCCCTTTTTGCCGTAACCTTGGTAGATGTCAAGCAAAAGTAAGGGTAGAGTGTCACATTTAAGACAAAAATTCAAACAATTTTCTACATTGCATAAGCATGGAGTTAGATTCTTGCACGTGAGGCAATCAGCCGAAGAAACGTCTACAATACCAGACATCCCACTCACTACCTTCATAAATCGTTTGGGTTTCCCTAGAATCTCACAAATAATTTATCATAACGCCAGCCATCACGGTAGCGTGATCGATTTAGAATCGCACATTCGATATCCAGCGTTTGGAGCCCGCGGCTTCGATAGGCAAATATTCTTGGAAATTACCAAATCTTATAGTAAAGTTATGGTCAGTCATTCCATCAAGGAGAACTTTCGTTGTAAACACAACTGGTTCATCCATAGTGAAAAGCAATTGCGTGAGAAATCAGAAGCTTATAAATCACGAACACTTTTATCAACAAAATATATCGAAAACAAAATACGATATGAAAACTAAAAAAATTACATCGGATTTTTAATATACCCGCATTACGAAGAAATCCAGAGAAATCATTTAACATTCATAACTACAATCTGCGACATAAACAAAGTAACATCACACATTACATCATTGGTCAAAGCCAACGGGTGGAATCGGGCACTAGAACCGACTCGGAATAGCTTAGTATAGGGTGTCCATTCGTCCTGTTTATCCCGGGACAGTCCCGTTTTTTACCAAAATGTCCCGCTGTCCCGAAAGTTTTTTTGGGGACGCTCAAATGTCCCGTTTTTTATGATTCCGCTTGGCTAGAGTATTTTACGCTACTGGTTGTTTGACTTGCTATTAACTGCTCAATTATTTACGTTAGGAAGCGTGTGATGACTTTCAGCATACGTCAAACATGTACCGAACTGTCAAAAATCGCAAGTAATTTTAAACGCACTATAGGTTACGAATAACAACGAAGATTCTTCTCTTCTAAATCGATCCCCTGAATCCGTCCTTTCGGTACAGAGATACTCTACACCACTAATACTTGCTCTCTGGCTTCCGTCAGCATACTTTTAATGTTTTGCACTGTGCAATCACTGTTTCATTATGCCAAAACGAAAGTGCAATTTTAACAGCAATATAAAAAGCAAGTTTCCTCTTATCACTGGTAGTGGAGAAACTGTAGAATGTACGTTGTGCATAAAAAAATTTCTATTGGTCATGATGGAAGGTCTGACATCGTGAATCACATTAAGACGAAGAAACATCGCATGAGTGATCAAACGAAAAGAGCAAATAAATGCGTGAGTGACTACTATGTAAACTTAAAATCAGTAACAGAAATGGATAGGCAGTTGGCAGCACAAGAAACTACGTTTGCATATCACAGTGCAATGCATAACCATAGCTTTAAGTCAATGGACTGTACTACAACAGTTGTTAAAAAACTTTTCAATCGTAAATTCACATGTGGACACACAAAATGTAATGCAAACATTTCAAATGTTATTGCATCGTATGCATTTCAGCAGGTTTTAAACGAACTGAAAAGTTCACGATTCATTTCTGTAATGATTGATACATCGAATCTTCTGGATTTGAAGTTGGTTCCTCTCCTTATCAGGTATTTTCACCCTGAAAATGGCATCACGGTGAAAGTTCTCGAATTGGTTATTTTAGCTGGAGAAACTTCACATTTAATTCAGAATTATGTGCTGGAGGTTTTAAAGAAATACGATCTTGAGGGAAAGGTGATTGCAGTTTCTACAGACAACACTAACACCAATTTTGTTGGTAAGCAGAGGAAAGGAAAATACAATTTGTTCTATAAACTGCAACGTAAGACAGTGAATAATATAGTAGGTGTAGCCTGTCCAGCACTAGTGGTGCACAATTCCTTACAAACTGGCTCAGATTGCCTACCCATCGACTGCCAATTAACTGTAAACAAAATCTACCAGCATTTCCACATATATACAGTGAGGATTGAATCTCTGAAGTAATTCTGTAAGTTTACTTAAACTGAATACAAAACTGTACTTGGGTACAGCAAGACAAGGTGGCTATCTCTGCTACCAGCATTGGAAAGAATTGTAGAGATATTTCCTGCTTTGCAATCATATTTCATTTCCCTTGATAAGTGTCCTGTTATCCTTAAACAATTCTTTGATAACCTTGTGTCTATTCTTCTCCTACATTTTCTTGTTAGCCAGCTAAAACCTTTCTCCACAACAATTGAATGTATTGAGAAACAAGAAATCACAATAGTGGAAGTTTATCAAGAAATAAACAAGTTATTGGGCAAATTACAATGTAGAAAATCTGAAAGATTTCTCACATCCTTTGTACATGAGACTGTAAGAAAGCTGGAAGAAGAGGGTGAAATTACTGTACAACAATTTCATATTTATGGTGACATCTTCTATGATTCTTGCATTGAGTATATTAAAGAATGGTGTTTACCATTTCTCACACCTTTTAAACCATTTGGCTGGGTTAATACTGAAAAGGAGCAGCTACAGTGGAAGGATATTCAGGATTGTTGTGTTTTTGTTAAAAGTAGTGTACCAAATTTTCCTGTTGATGAAGACGAACTGTTTGATGAATTTTCATATGCACAGAACTTCATAAAAAGTGAAGAAGGACACAAAGAAAGTGTTAGTGCAACGTGGTGTAAAATATTTGCTTATTTCAAAAATAAAAACATTAACATGAAGAACATGATTCATTTGGTGGAGTTTTGTCTGGCAATTCCTGGGTCAAATGCTGCTGTGGAACGTGTGTTTTCGTTAGTGAACTCTTTGTGGTCAGATGACAAAAAACAAAACAGAATGAAACTTGAAACAGTGAGGCTCTTGTTCATTGTTAAAACACACTTTAATGGTGTGTCGTGTACTGCCTTTTATGATACAATTTCAAACGAAAATGCACTTCTTGATAAAGTACATAAAAGTGAAAAGTACGGTGATAGTGTGGCAGAATAATTGTAAAAAGTGATTTGGGGTCATCTGAGTGCACGTTGTAAAGGTAAACTTGGATGTGTATTAAATTTACTCAATACAATATTTATGTCTTGTTTTTTTTTCTTCATTGTCCCACGTTTTTCTCTAATTTATTTTAAATGTCCCCTTTTTCAATGAAAATCAAATGGACACCCTAGCTTAGTAGTAAAGAATAAATGTATTATAACTTCACACAAGATGCAGCATTTTTTCACACATCTCAGTGCTTATGACTTCCTATCTCTTAAATTATCTGTCGTACGGGTGTAGCAGTCGGCTTTGACCTTTGACGTAATAGCTGCTGCGACGTCACGTTTTGGTTCTTATTTGGAATTGAATTTCTGTGTAGCCCATAGAACATGTGTTATCTATGGTCTATGATGCAGCCTAACATTCTGTATCGTAATTCCGTTGGTTTATACAGAAAGTGATTTGTTAATCTTTGCAAGGGATTTGAAATTCCTTTTGAAGTATTGGTATCATCGCAAATTATGAGGCAAGTGCAGGGCCATGTTCTGCTGCTGATGTTGAAGATGTGAAAGATAGCAGAAACAGTGAACAACATATTCCTTACGAGTGTTTCACTGTTGTGAAATTGGCCGATGAATTGAGGGAACGGCAGACAGTGCAATTTAACTACTTGCTATCGTATAGCATACTTTGTGGCAATGACACAACGTTTTCCAAGGTTTCGAAGAAACGCACGAGCGATTTATTTATGTGGCGCTGTGCAAAAGATCGTGTGTGGCAATCTATTTGTTGAAGGGACGTGGTCTGAGAAATAAAGGCTTCCTATGAAAAGTTTTTTATGACTGTCTTACTTTTTCGTTTATTTTGTTTAAAATCTCCTACTTGCTGCTCATGAGACAGAAACAAATCGTAAAACTTTTATAGACTGTTATTTGTTTTGCTGGGAAGTTGGATTTTGTTATGAGAAGAGGCAAAATTGGTGGGCTGGTGCTCCGGTAGAAACTGACAAATCGCAATTTGCCAAAAAAAGAGGGATGGTGCGATGTTCGACCATGGGTGCAGCGGGCACTCTCTTCTCCAGACATTATTTTTAAGGTAATTAAAGATAGGACAGCTTGTACTGTATTTCACTAAGTAAAAAGTTATAAGCAGATGGGATAATCATAACGTCAGACGGGTGGGCTAGTTATAAGATTAGAAGAAACTGGATTTATGCATTTAGTTGTGGATCATTCTGTTGAACAGGGGCATGTACAAACACAATTTAAGGGTATTGCGGGCAGGCAATAAAAAGTATTATTGGGCGAGGGAAAAGGAGAATTTTACTACTACATAGTAATTTAAATGAGTATCTCTCGAGGAAGATAGTTTCACAAAATCTTGAATTATGGCGCACTTTTCGTTTTTTTTTTTTTTTTGTTTGTTTTGAAGTGTTAGTATGGTTATTTTTAATAGTTTCATAGATAGCCGTGATTTCTTGAACGTCGCGCTATTAGAGATATTAATCTGCTATTGGTAAGTACTGGTACTTACCCTAATACCATAATTTTCATTTCCATACTAGTTTTGACTAACTGTGACTTGCTGTGTGATGGTTCTTGCATTGTGATGATGTCGGCAGTTGTTTTACGTTGGTGTTAGCGAATTTGTAGATAACAATTGATGGGGAGGTAGAGTGCAAAGAGAGATAGATGCATTCTTTTGGAGTTACTGAAGAAGTGTCGAATTTCTGGGAGAGTGGTTACAATGTGAGTCAGTAGAACAGCTTAATGTCACAATAATGGACTGTTTTAGCCGAATGTCTAGATTAGGATGGAACATGGCGATTTGGACTTGAGTTGGCAAAACTAACTAATCTGACAGCGCAAAACATTTCTATGGTGACAGGTTGATCTGTAGCGTAGCCTGAGGTCTATGTTAGGTTATAATTCAACAGTTAACTCATTAAATCCAAGGAAACTACATGTGGTAAGAGAGTCAAGTGTAATGTAGCAAGAGATCTGTGCTAGGCATAATGTGAAAATTTCGTTGAGTTGTCAAAGGAAATGAATGCCAGCGCGGATGTCCAGTGCTTGGTTGATCCGTATCATATGCCTTCGCAATATTCCATTTGTTTTTATGACTTTGGCGAATATTTGGGCTATGTGGTTCAATTACGAGTTATTAGTAGAAAACAGCAGCTGATATTATCTATGAACGAGTGTCATTGACTGACAACATACTAACGCTTTAACATTATGAGTTTGTTTGTTGTGTGCGATTCGATTTATGAGAATCTGAGAGATCCTCATTGCCTTTGTTCATTGTCTGTGTGACAAATTACGCCGGGAGGCTAATAGCTTCACCATAGAGGAGCTCTGCTAGCTAGGCATCAAGGTCTTCTTTGTGGGCCCTTCTGATACCCAGCAGCACCCAGGGTAGGGTCTCTGACCATTCGTTATCGTGGGGGACACTAGTGCTGTTTTCAGCGTGTGGAGCCACAGTTCCACTAGGCCGTTCGACTGAGGATGGTAGGTTGTGGTACAGAATCGGTGGCAGCCGCAGAGGCAGCACACTTCCGTAAACAGGGTCGGTTCGAATTGTCTGCCCTGATCGGTTGTTAGCGGCTCAGAGCAGTCGAATCTCACTACCCATAGGTCGATGAACGATCTCGCCACTGTCTCTGCTGATATGTCCCTGAGTGGAAAGGTCACCACCCATCGAGTTGATTGGTTGATGATCGATAGGATATAACAAAATCCGTTAGATTCAGGTAGCGGCCCCACTAAATCTATATGTGCGGGGCAAAAACGGCCCTTCGTGACAGGGAATTCCCCTAAAGGCGGCTGGTTGTGTCGTCCTGTCTTTGCTCTCTGACAAGGAATGCACACTTGTGTCCAAGTGGCACAATCCCTCTTCATATTCGGCCAGTCATAAATCTCTGAAACTAGTTTCGTCGTGGGGCACACTCCATGATGAGATAAATTACGGAGTAAGTCGAATATTGTTCAACGATAGTTGGCAGGAACGAAAGTTCGTTGCCTCCCCATTGACACGTCGCACCAAACTAGTTTGTTAGTTCCGAGCACTGGACATTTTCGTCGTTGTAATCCCATGTAGCCACCTGACAAGAATCGTTCCAGGTCCCTATTTGTTGCCTGTGCGTCCGCGAGGTTATCGATATCCTGTTGAGTGGTCACAGCCGCTAGGTGGGACAGGTAGCTCGCAACCATATTGTCCGCTCAACGCTTGTGGCGGTGAACTGTAAACTTGCATGGCATAGCATTGACAAATGGATTCTTCACTATTCCAGCTAATGGTCGATGGTCTGTATAGATAGTAAGCGGTCTCCCTTCAATATCATCACCGAAGTAGTGCACCACTTCATACGTAGCCAGTAGTTCCCAGTCAAAGGTTGACCACTTCCTCTGGAAGTCTGTCAGTTTCCTTGAGAAAAAACGGAGAGGATGTGTCATCCCTGGCACTTCCTGCTGTAATACAGCGCCTATCACTTGGTCGCCTGTGTCTGATGTAATGATAAAACGAGCATCTGGTGAAGGTAGTGTGAGTGTGATGGTGTGAGCTAGTTGAGCTTTAATGTTGTCGAATGCACTTTGCATCTCTGTTGGCCATTTAGCTTCCTCTCCCCTATGTATTTTTCCCCCGTAGAACTTTTGCGATGGGAAGTAGAGTTTCAGCGGCATGGGGTAGGTGTCGTCAGTAGAAATTGACAATTCCAAGAAATTTACGTAGTTTTTGGTAATTTGTGGGCCGTATGCCGGTTCCGTCGACTAGGTGGCTGACGAACGTGACCCAAGGCTGTCGCAGTTGGCATTTGTCAATATTAATTACCACCCCCTGTTCTGACAGCTTGTCGTTTACTCCATGCAGGTCTCATTCGCGTTCGTCTGAGGATTTTGAGAAAATAATTAAATTGTCTAAATAGCAGTAACATTTTGGCACATTGAAAAAAAAAAACATCAATGAATCTTTGCCATGTCTGTGTGGCATTTTTCAACCCAAACAGCATGAATAAGAATTCATTTAAATCGAATGGAGTGATAATAACCATTTTGTGAACATCCTCCGGGGCCATAGGTATTTGGGAGTACGCTCTTTTACAGTCCAGTACACTAAAGGTGGCTGCCCCTGCCAACTCGTGTGCAAGATCTTGGATATTCAGGACCGGGTAGCTATCTATAATCGTTCTGGCATTGAGGTACCAGTAGTCACTGCACCGGAGGAGGCATGTACCGTCTTTCTTTGGCTACACAGTGATAGGTGATGCCCTTTCCCTGTCTGAAGCTCGGATCATATCCTGGAGAAATTTTTCAATGGCTGCCTTGAGTTTGTGGGAGGCTAGGCGGTGCGGGGAGTGGGGGGGGGGGGGGGCGGGGGTCAGCTGCGTACGGCGGTCCTGGAGTCATATTAATTCTGTGGATGGTGCCATGTGTAACAATGATAACTGTTTTGTTTGGTAGGGGTGGTCCAGGGGGCGGAATCATATTGTTTGATCTGTCTCCAGGGGTGTTAGCCTTGTCGGTGGGTAACCCACTCACAAGAGCAGAAAAACTGTCATTGTTCAACCTGCTCGCGAGAACTGCGTCATTAAGTATAATAGGTACTGTACTAACCCGTGTTTCCGTGTTAGTGGTTTTACAGTTATCCTGTGGCTCTCAGGTACGCCAGGCCGTCTGTAGTTGCTGCCGGATTCGTTACAGTTGGTTGTCCAGTTCGTGATGGCGGCTGCTGAGCTGCTCATTCTCTGTACGTTATATTGTTCTCTTTGTAGATGTTCTCATAGGCTGTAGTCATTTTGTGGAGTTCATCACACAGGGTTGCACATTGTAATGCAAGGTCCATTGTGGTCACCATGTCTAGCAGTGTAGGGGGAGGGTCTGAGGTACAAAGCGGATTGTCGCTGCAGACGCCCCCTATATGGTGTAGTCTGTCACCTTGTAATAACAGTCCCCTGCTGAGATCCAGGATGAGGCAGTAATGATGGAGGATGTCCGCCCTGAGTACTGGTTCCATCGTTTTGGCCACAAAGAAAGTCTATGAAGGTGGTGTATGGTTGTCTGGCCAGAGCATCATGGAGGTTGTCCCCATCACCAGTACTACTGAATCATTTGCCACTCAGAGTTGTATGATTGAGGGCTTGTTATCTCCTGTGGTCAGATGTGGGGGTTGCGTGCTGATGTCTACACCTGTATGAACCAGCAGCTTCTGGTGTAGCCGGCACATTGCAAACAAATAGTTGTGTGCTGCCTGCCCGTGTGTGAGTGGCATGTTATGTGCTTTGGTATCTCCAGTACGCAAATGGGCTGGTGCACCTAGGCCAGTCTGCCGGTGTACTTTGGTTAGCCACACGGTAGTCACCAGCGGAGTGCATTGCCCCCAAATCGTGCGTAGCATGAAGCCGGTAGTAGCTGCTTGTCATTTTGTTTTGGCTGGGCTGTGGCGACCCGGGCGTCAGCTGTCTCCCTTGTTTGTTTATTCCCTTCAAGAGCCAGGTCCATGTGCTGTGACTGTTGTGGCGCTGCAGCAGTTGTGGTTTTCAAGGCAGCTAGGGTCCAGTTGTGAGGGAGGAGGAGGTTACCGAGGATCTGCATACAGTCTTTTGCACCATGTCTTCATTGCTGCCATCGTTGTCTGTTGTGAACCATATCCGTCACTGGCATGGCGGTCATAGATAGGTGTCCTGGCACTGATCAGTGTCCTGTGGCGTGTGAGGGCCAGCATCCTATAGGCCAGTTGTAGGCGTGTTTCCAGTGGCATCTCTGCATGTACTAGAAGTGTTTTCTGTATTTGCTCTGGGAGCTTGAGTAACCATAATGATAACCATAATGACCATAGTGACTGGTCTGGTAGTAGGTTGTTATCAATTTTCAGGTGCAGTTTGCTCTATAACACTGGTGTGTCGTCGCCCAGCATCGTCTCATTTATGGCGAGGAGCAGTTGTTGCTCCAGTGTGCGTAATAATCGTTGCAATATTAGTGACTTCACCATTTCATACTTGTGCACAGTCGGAGTATTTAGCAGTAGACCACTGACGAGATCCACTTGTTCACCGAGATTGTTGAGAAGTATTAAAAGTTTGCTCTGGTTTTTCTGGATTCCTGCTGTTCTCATCATACATTTGCTTAAATCAAACCCCACTTATGGTGATTCTGTGTGAATGGGTGGCAGGTGGAGTTTGATAGATGGTGTGTAGTTCTTTTGTGTTGGTCCCACTGAGTTGTCACTGTGCAGTAGTTGCATGGTGTTGCTCGGACTGGCTGTGGTGGCCTGATGAGGTATGACCACTGTTTGTTGCACCTGTTGGCACGGTGTAGTGTGATATTCTGGATGGAGCCGTGGTCCAGTGTGCAGCGCGGCTGGCCTTGTGGTGACATCACACCCGTGGAATGGCGAGTGTCGCAGTGCAGCTGATATTTCTGTGCTGTCACCCGTGTGACATATAGAAGCATTAGCGGATTGTGGAGAAATATAGTTCTGTGGGATACCACAGTTTTCTGCTGTTTGTCCTTGTGTCCATTGTTCCATTAGTCACATTGTGGCCATCGTGGTTGCTGTGGTTGCATCAGTGTAATGAAATGTAGCGCGCAGTTTGGGTGGTGCAGCAAGTAAGTCTGTGTTAATGGCGTCACCCCCTCTGTCGTAATGCATGTCACAGTAGGTGGGGTGAAGTCACGGTGGGTCGGAGGCTGTCGCGACATGGGTGGTCCGTGCAGGGCGCCCATAGGATCAGTGGCATGTCATGTAATCATCACTGGTTGGATAAATTCGTAGTAGATCATCAGCCGACGTGGTATGGGGTTCACTGTAGATGCGGCGGTGATGTGTGGCTCGAACTTGACGACATTTGCTGTCAGTGCGGGTGGTGTAGTAGTCAAGTTGTAATTCTGATATCCATCTTGTGGTTGTAGTGCTGTTGATATGTCTGTTGTGGCATCCTGGTAGCTGTTGATGTGTGGTCATGGTAAAACAGTCATATCATGGGTCCGTATCAGCATGCAGCAGGCATCAGCGTATCCCAGTGTGAGCTGGGGTGTGGGGAGTGGTGCGACTCGAGAACGGCGGGGTCGGCTGGTTAGGCAGCAGGATAGCGCCATTGTTGATTACTGCAGATCATCGTCGTCCCTGCATTATGTGATCTGACTAGGTCAGTGTCCACATAAGCACTCGTAGCACTATTTTCAGCGCTGATGTGACAATGGTTGCATTGTTGTGAGACTATTAAACACACAAGTATTGCAATTACTGTCTTGTAGTGCTGAAAAGTCGTTAGGTAAACACTCGCAACATTTGCTATTGTCGGCTGTAGCAGGCTGACCGTCGGTGTGTGTAGGATCCACGTCGGCAAGGTGTTGGATTCTCATGTGAGGTGGAGGAGGAGCAATGTGTCACATGAAAAAGGTCATGGTGCAGTTATCGAAAAACTCGGGGTCACTAATGCAGGATTTAGGTAATGAACATGATGTTCATGATGTGTAATGACTGTGTAATGACTGTCAACATTACCGATTCAGATACATGATATTTATTTACACACATTATACATACACATACAACTTAAAACACTTAGTGTCTCAGAACACATTGTCCAAGGTCCAGAGGTACTGTTTTTGCAGCAACAGTCTTGGGGAAAGGAGTCCATAGAGCTTGTGTACCCACAAATATTACTGTGGCAATAAAACATAAATGAGAAAAAAAAGCTACTTTAGTTGAACAGGAAATGCGCCGTTAACAACAACAAAACACCATGCACATGTCTGCCAACAGCAGAATGTGTCAAACGCCTTAGGCTGAAGACCATGCAACACTGTGTAACAACAAACTGCTTCCGATGTGCGTGACGTCACAATGTTTACACTTGTTCGTTTGAGCAGTTGCCAGTGGGCTCATGCATATGTGCAGTTCAGTCGCATGTGAGCTTTCTGCTCCTGGCTTCTTGAAATCAGACGCCCAAGCTGCCAGATTCGCGCATGCACAGACCAGTCTGAGTTGCAATGGGGTGGGGGGGTTGTCTCCATGTGATCCATGTTTACAGTTAGTGATTTTGCTGTTTCCTCTTCATTTGTGCCCCCCATGTCAAATGAAAAAAAAAATGGATTTCTGTGGCCAGGGGCTATCAAGTGAATTAAAATAGATTCACGTATTTAAGAAAGGCTGAAATGTATTATTAGTTTCAGTTATCTAAAGTCATTTTATTGCCACGTTCGTGGCAGTCAAGCAATAATCGGCTTGCAGTACAATGAAGTGATTTTTGTCGATTTGATAAGGAAATTTAGTTTTTATTTATCTTTTCCTCTGAGGCAGTCAATTTATTTGAAACAAAGCGTTTCATCACAGTAAAGGCGTGATCCAAGTGTTCCCTGAATTTCAAGTACACGTTTTCATCTTCTGGCAGGTATGGCATTTTGCCATAATAAAGAACGAAACATGAGATAGTACAGTACAATATTGCAAGAAAATTTACATCTCGAAAACCACACTGAAAAGCTTAATATCAGGTTGGGGCCTGCTTAATTGTGAATCTGGACATACGAATGTGCACTTCAAGCCGAATTATACACTTTAGTACGGTTTACGAAATTCTGGTGCTCTTGGAGCATCCCCAGAGATCCTATTTAGTTTGTGACATTCACATGTAAGAACATACAGGCGTCCTACGCCATCGTAGCTGCACATGCACAATAACACCTGCTTTCTGGCGCTCTATGGCAACTGCTGAAACGAACTTATTTCTAACAGGTCTTGCGAAAGTATTGCGAATATTAGTTTGTAAACTGTTACTTTCAAAGTAAATTTTCTTTTACGCCAAGATGAATGAGAATGTGCAATGAATTTCTCAAATCACAGAGTGTTTTTGACTCTTGTTGAAAACTCTTAGCACATGAGCACTGTCCACTTATTCCCCATCAGACCTCCTCCCCCCCCCCCCCCCCTCCCTCCGATTTTGTGGTTCAAGGGCCCAGTGGACAACCCATCAAAACCTGAACACAGATCAAACATGAAAAAAGGAAGAAGGTGCACTACACTGTGCAAAAAATAGAAACAGTAAACGGTCCAAGCAAAAGAAATGCAATATAGAACGACCCCAAACTGCGACGGCCTCATGGTTAGGTGGTTACAGTGTTGGACTACCAAGCAGGCGAGCCGTTTTTAAGGATACAGGGTACTTTACTGGCTCAATATTACGTAAAAATCAACACCTATTTCTTTAAGGCACTGTTTATAATGTATATGTTTTACAGATTTTTTTGTTGATATTAGGTAATGCAGCACACTTTCTAAATAAACTAGAAGTATTTTGAATATTTTTGAATATACTTTATTAAAAAAAATTACAAAGAAATTGATGCAATTTTTTTCCAAAATGCTTCCTCAAATTGAGGTTCCATTTAATCCAATGTTATGCATTTGACGGAGACCAAATTTTTACCAGATATGCATGGCATGATGGCTAAGACACCAGGCGTATTTAATTCCAACTATTATATATATTACAAGGATAAAAAATACCACATCTTACATTTTAATTTTTATAATTTTTTTCCTAATAAAAACGTTGTTTCTTCTATAATTTAGTTGGTTCTGCAATAAAGGTCTACTACATAAGTATTGGCTATTGCAAGTTACAGAAAAAAATTAGGACAATGCTATATATACTTTAGGAAATATTTGTACCTGAATTCTAAAAAATACACATTGCGGGTATTTGCAAATGAAGATCTGAAGCATAGTCTTCATCATGCAGCATTTCTTCAGCTCCAAGCTTCCTCTTGGCATTCCTTTTAGCACTTCTTGCTTCTTTGGTAACTTGAAGATCGAATTTTTCAGCTTCATACACACATTGTCTGTCACATGCAAGCAATTGATTTTCCATATTAGAGCCACATTTTATGCCTAAATTTCTCTGTACTTCCAACCTTCCTATCACTCCATCACTGAAACATACCACTGCATGTAGTACACCAACTATTAATGTATTTAGTCCTACAAAAACATTCTTGGGTAATCTTTTCCATGTACAAAGGTTGAAACATTCATCTGTATTCTGAGTGCCCCATGAACACATTTACTAAGGAAAACGGGATCACTCAGGTATCCAAAAATTGGTTTCATTTCATTCATAACAGGCTCAGGAAGAGAATGGTTATCATGGTATATTTGACCACTTTTCTTTTCTTTTTGGTAACAACAAGAATCTGCTCCTTTAGGGCAAAGTCGGTGAACAGGGTGGTCATCTGTGTACGACTCATGAAAGTAGGTGGCCCATACAGATTTTGTCATTGCTGTAGCATCATTCAGAGGTGAAGTACGTGTAATAGCCAGTCCATAATAACTCTGAAGAAGGTCTATTTCCGTTTCTGTCAATCTGCCTCAGCCAGACAGTGATTTTTCCATCAGATAGCAACTTTTTTTTCATTTCTCTTGGTAGCTTCCTCAATCTAGCGCCCATCCTCTTTTACACATGTCCACAACACTCCAGTTTTGTTACCAAGCAATCAACATAAACATTGAACTCATTAATTTTATTCAAAGCTTTAGAGTCCCCACTGCCTTGGTACTTCGTATATATATAAAGTTATAAATGGGCACTGACCTTTCAAATATTTTTAGAGCTCCCTCACACTCCATACTTCCACTGTAACTATCATAATTCTTAGAACACTGATGTACAATATGTCCTTCAGTGTTACCATGGTAGGTATGGCAGTACTTAGACACACACTCACCATCAATAACTTTTCCATTCTTCGGAGACATAGCACTTACAACAAAATTCAAGGAATGATGTCCTCGATGTTGCCGTGTCCCATCAAGAGCAATAGTAATGTCCCTGGTTCCACCAATATTTACAGTATCTTCTACTGCACATTTCACAGATGCTTTAGACACAACTGTCATGGCACCTAAAAAGTATTTTTATGTACTTGCTGAACCTACTGGGAGTAAGGCCCATCAAACCCCAAAACGTTTGAGCAGCCTTTTTTCCTTTTTGTTTGCATACATTGCATACACTAACTTCTAATTCACATAACATGAATTATGCACAATGTTCACAATCGTTTTCGAGGTAGGTTTGTTGCAGGTTGTACACAGAACAATTAATTTTGACGCTAAACCATTTCTGCTACTTTGTTGTTCAGTTGTTTCCAGATAGCCTACACCAACCATCACATTGTTTACATTTGCCACTTCCTTTATTAAAGAAGATGAGATGCCCAATTCAACAACAAATCCACTACAAAAAGCGACATTGTTAACACAAAAATTTGAATCGCCAGGCGTCCTGCCATGTGGGAGTTTCTTCCCTGAAGAACTGATACATAGGTTACTTTCAACAATGTGGCTTGATTTTTTTTTTGTGAACTGGTTACCACGGAATTTGCTTTTATTGAATTTCTTGATGCATAGCATACTTCGTATTTATTGCTCACTAAAGGATATTTACTTCCACAAATATATGTAGCACTTGGGCAACAAACATTCAGTAACACATGGACCAACTTCTTCAGCGAAACAAAAGTAAATACTAGCAAAGATAATCATTTACAGACACTAGAAACCTGCACTGTTACCAACATATACGTATAATCGCTAGAAACAAAGTTCACAGTTCTTTTCGAAATAATACTGGTTTCTGTAACAGAAAAAAAGGTGGCGTGGTGGCATACATGACTGTAACTTTAAAATTTAGTATTATAGAATTTATTAAAGTCATAAAAAATTCGTCTTTTCCACCATTTATAAGTACCCTGTATCCTACGTGAGGTATAAGGACCCATAATGACAGTTGATTCTGCACAACTATTAGCAGCCGAAAGGAATTGGCTTTCGAAGGGGAACTGCAAACTTTTGATAACAAGGCGACAAGTCAACCAAATCCTCCACAGGTAAATATGTCTGTTGTGTCATACACGGCATTAGTGACAGTACGTGTATCATATGATAGGAATCTCTTTCCAGTGTGTGTGTGTGTGTGTGTGTGTGTGTGTGTGTGTGTGTGTGTGTGTGTGTGTGTGTGTGTGTGTGTGTGTGTGTTTTATTTTATGTACTTATTTTTATTTATTTATTTCATTCATGTTCTGTAGTCCCATTAGCGATAAATCGCTTGGATGTAGAACGTGTCATTTACATAGATTTGAGACATTTGTTTATAATAATAGGTTGTACAATGAATAATACATTACATAGAAAAAATTGTAAAAAGTTACAAATTATATTGAACAGACTTACAATATGTCAAAATCAATTCACATATATAAATTCGTCCAGTGAGTAAATGGTTTTACTTAGAAGATATTGTTTAAGATGATCTTTAAAAGTAGGTGGATCAGTAACTGACATTTTTATTGCCTGAGGGAGAGCATTAAATATTTTTATACAAGAGTAGTGTACTCCTTTTTGTACCATACTTAGATTCTTTTGTTCAAGATGTAGATAATTTTTTTTAGCCTAGTGTCATAGTTACGATACATGCTATTCTTTTAAAAAAGGGAATGCTTTTTACACAAGAAACACTAGAGAGAAAATGTACTGAGATACTGTTGTGAGTATTCTCAGCTCTTGGAAGAGTTTCCTGCAGAAATGACTGTAATTGACACCACACAGAATCCTAATGACTCTTTTCTGGGCTATGAGGATTTTATTTGCCTTTGGCTGGTTTCCCCAGAATATAATTCTATAGGCCATCAGGGTATGAAAATAACCAAAATAGGCAGCTTTCGAACTATTTAAGTCACTGAATGAAGTAATCGCACAAATAGCGTAAATTGCTGAGCTTAGGTTTTTTTTTATATAGATAAGGAATGTGTAAGGCCCAGTTCAGATTGCTATTAACAAGTAGACCAAGGAACTTTGTTGACTCCACTCTTGCTAAATTTCCATCATTGTATTTAACATTAATCTCACCTTCAATATTTTGGCTTGTGTGGAATTGAATCAATTGAGTTTTTTCAAAATTTAGTGATAATCCATTAGAGGTAAACCAGTTAAAGGTCTCCTGAAAAATTGCATTTACAGTGATCTCAAGATTAGTATTTCTTGAATTGTCTACCAGAATAGTGGTGTCATCGGCAAACGAAGTAAATTTTACCTTAGCCCTTGTACACATTGGAAGGTCATTTATTAAAATAAGGAAAATTAGCGGACCCAGAATAGAGCCCTGTGGGACTCCACAGTTTATTGTGCCCCAAGAAGAGGACACTGGTTCCCCATTAGTGTCGTTTACCATGACTTTTTATTTCCAGTCCTTTAAATAGGAGGCAAATCACATCCCTGCTTATCCAGTTAACCCATAAAATTCTGCCTTTCTCAGAAAAATCTCATGGTTCACGCAGTCGAATGCCTTAGGAAGGTCACAAAAAATTCCAGTTGGAGACATTTTATTATTGATTGATTCAAGAATTGCGTTGGTGAAAGAATATATTGCATCTTCTGTTGAGATTTTTTTCTGGAAACCGAATTGACTTTTATTGAGAATATTGTATTTACTAGGATGTTCAAGAATCCTTCTGTGTACAAGTTTCTCGAGAATCTTGGAGAAATAAGTTAAGAGTGGCTGGTATGGCTCTAGTACTTGTTCTTTGCAGTTCTTAGACGGAAGACAGCTTCAAAGTAGCACATAAATTTGTTTATAAATCGGTTAAATTTGTCATTCACTTTCAGTGCTCTATAAATTGGACTCAGTCAATGAGTTGAAGATAACTGTTGAAGATCATGAGATTTTCATTTTTAATTACCCTAAATGACCTTTTACAGAGAGAGAGAGAGAGAGAGAGAGAGAGAGAGAGAGAGAGAGAGAGAGAGATTTTGGTGTTCCTGTTTCGTATGAATGTTATCATTCCCAAAGAAATGATGAAAACGTAAGTTTGTCACGCAAGCTGCAAAAAATAAATGTAGCAGTTTCACAATCACACAGTTTCTCTGTGACCTATCAAAATATGTTTTTAACATTTCTTAAGTTGCGTTCCGTTTTGGAAGTTTTGACTCTAATTTTTTTTTTTTTACATAATTCACTTTATTATTGTTTTCATTTCTGTGTGATGACTATGAGGTATCTCCTCGCCTGCTCTCACTATTCATCACGTTAACTTGCGGCGGTACCGTATTCTTACCACATGACTCGCATTCTACAAACAGTGTATAATATGACAACTGTCAAGACTACAGAAAGAGAACAGACATTTCAATGGCCAGACGGACAGTTCATAATACTGGGGAATAAAATAATAACAAGTGGTGTAAGAAATTTTTGAAAACGGCGCCTCCACTTCAACACCGTGACCATTTAACTACGACGGCGCACCTGTTTATCTGCGCTGAATACTGCACTTGTTAAGTTTGGTCGTTCACTATTTCTAGTTTGCTTTTTTTTATAGTTCAGTACACATTCTTCCTGTTTCCATGCTTGATCTGCGTTCAGTTTTTCGCGGACTATCCACTGGGCCACCTTACCACTAAATCTGAGGGGGGTGCGATGCAGAGTTTCCCTTGTTAGAAGACTTTCGGACTCATAAGAGCAGACATTAATGTCAATGTTTTAAATTTTACTGGCACTTTGTGTGATGTAGTGTAACACTCACACATGAGATGTGAAAGCTTAGCTTCTCTTGTAGCTACACTATGTACATTTATACACTCCTGGAAATTGAAATAAGAACACCGTGAATTCATTGTCCCAGGAAGGGGAAACTTTATTGACACATTCCTGGGGTCAGATACATCACATGATCACACTGACAGAACCACAGGCACATAGACACAGGCAACAGAGCATGCACAATGTCGGCACTAGTACAGTGTACATCCACCTTTCGCAGCAATGCAGGCTGCTATTCTCCCATGGAGACGATCGTAGAGATGCTGGATGTAGTCCTGTGGAACGGCTTGCCATGCCATTTGCACCTGGCGCCTCAGTTGGACCAGCGTTCGTGCTGGACGTGTAGACCGCGTGAGACGACGCTTCATCCAGTCCCAAACATGCTCAATGGGGGACAGATCCGGAGATCTTGCTGACCAGGTTAGTTGACTTACACCTTCTAGAGCACGTTGGGTGGCACGGGATACATGCGGACGTGCATTGTCCTGTTGGAACAGCAAGTTCCCTTGCCGGTCTAGGAATGGTAGAACGATGGGTTCGATGACGGTTTGAATGTACCGTGCACTATTCAGTGTCCCCTCGACGATCACCAGTGGTGTACGGCCAGTGTAGGAGATCGCTCCCCACACCATGATGCCGGGTGTTGGCCCTGTGTGCCTCGGTCGTCTGCAGTCCTGATTGTGGCGCTCACCTGCACGGCGCCAAACACGCATACGACCATCATTGGCACCAAGGCAGAAGCAACTCTCATCGCTGAAGACGACACGTCTCCATTCGTCCCTCCATTCACGTCTGTCGCGACACCACTGGAGGCGGGCTGCACGATGTTGGGGCGTGAGCGGAAGACGGCCTAACGGTGTGCGGGACCGTAGCCCAGCTTCATGGAGACGGTTGCGAATGGTCCTCGCCGATACCCCAGGAGCAACAGTGTCCCTAATTTGCTGGGAAGTGGCGGTGCGGTGCCCTACGGCACTGCGTAGGATCCTACGGTCTTGGCGTGCATCCGTGCGTCACTGCGGACCGGTCCCAGGTCGACGGGCACGTGCACCTTCCGCCGACCACTGGCGACAACATCGATGTACTGTGGAGACCTCACGCCCCACGTGTTGAGCAATTCGGCGGTACGTCCACCCGGCCTCCCGCATGCCCACTATACGCCCTCGCTCAAAGTCCGTCAACTGCACATACGGTTCACGTCCACGCTGTCGCGGCATGCTACCAGTGTTAAAGACTGCGATGGAGCTCCGTATGCCACGGCAAACTGGCTGACACTGACGGCGGCGGTGCACAAATGCTGCGCAGCTAGCGCCATTCGACGGCCAACACCGCGGTTCCTGGTGTGTCCGCTGTGCCGTGCGTGTGATCATTGCTTGTACAGCCCTCTCGCAGTGTCCGGAGCAAGTATGGTGGGTCTGACACACCGGTGTCAATGTGTTCTTTTTTCCATTTCCAGGAGTGTATATGAGTGCAGGCTTTCTCGGGGAATTTCACACATTAAGTCTTCACGAGTAGTCAGCCAAGTGGCGTCGTCGTCTCGTAGCCTAAAGACGCATACCATCGAAACTTTGCTACGAGACGACGACGCCACTCGGCTGACAACCCGTGAAGTCTTCATGTAACTATAAACATTAATTTAAACCATTAACTTTACCTATAGTGACTGGCTGACTACATCACGTGTCCTATGATCATATATATACAGGGTGATCCATTGATCGTGACCGGGCCAAATATCTCACGAAATAAGCGTCAAACGAAAAAACTACACAGAACGAAACTTGTCTAGCTTGAAGGGGAAACCAGATGGCACTATGGTTGGCCCACTAGATGGCGCTGCCATAGGTCAAACGGATATCAACTGCGTTTTTTTTAATAGGAGCCCCCATTTTTTATTACATATTCGTGTAGTACGTAAAGAAATATGAATGTTTTAGTTCGACCACTTTTTTCACTTTGTGTTAGATGGCGCTGTAATAGTCACAAACATATGGCTCACAATTTTAGACGAACAGTTGGTGACACGTAGGGTTATTAAATTAAAATACAGAACGTAGGTACGTTTGAACATTTTATTTCGGTTGTTCCAATGTGATACATGTACCTTTGTGTACTTATCATTTCTGAGAACGCATGCTGTTACAGCATGGTTACCTGTAAATACCACATTAATGCAATAAATGCTCAAAATGATGTCCGTCAACCTCAATGCATTTGGCAATACGTGTAACAACATTCCTCTAAACAGCGAGTAGTTCGCCTTCTGTAATGTTCGCACATGCACTGACAATGCGCTGACGCATATTGTCAGGCGTTGTCGGTGGATCACGATAGCAAATATTCTTCACCTTTCCCCACAGAGAGAAATCCGGGGACATCAGATCCGGTAAACGTGCGAGCCATGCTTCGACGACCAATCCACCTGTCATGAAATATGTCATTCAATACCGCTTCAATGTCACGCGAGCTATGTGCCAGACATCCATCATGTTGGAAGTACATCGCCATTCTGTCATGCCGTGAAACATCTTGTAGTAACATCGATAGAACATCACGTAGGAAATCAGCATACATTGCACCATTTAGATTGCCATCGATAAAATGGGGGCCAATTATCCTTGCTCCCATAATGCTGCACCATACATTAACCCGCCAAGGTCGCTGATGTTCCACTTGTCGCAGCCATCGTGAATTTTCCGTTGCCTGATAGTGCATATTATGCCGGTTTACGTTACCACTGTTGGTGAATGACGCTTCGTCGCTAAATAGAACGCGTGCAAAAAATCTGTCATCGTTCCGTAATTTCCTCTTGTGCCCAGTGGCAGAACTGTACACGAGGTTCAAAGTCGTTGCCATGCAATTCCTGGTGCATAGAAATATGGTATGGGTGCAATCGATGTTGATGTAACATTTTCAACACCGACGTTTTTGAGATTCCCGATTATCGCGCAATTTATTTGCTACTGATGTGCGGATTAGCTGCGACAGCAGTTAAAACACCTACTTGGGCATCATCATTTGTTGCAGGTCATGGTTGACGTTTCACATGTGGCTGAACACTTCCTGTTTCCTTAAATAGCGGAACTATCCGGCGAAGGTCCGGACACTTGGATGATGTCGTCCAGGATACCGAGCAGCATACATAGCACACGCCCGTTGGGCATTTTGATCACAATAGCCATACATCAACACGATATCGACCTTTTCCGCAATTGGTAAACGGTCCATTTTAACATGGGTAATGTATCACGAAGCAAATACCGTCCGCACTGGCGGAATGTTACGTGATACCCCGTACTTATACGTTTGTGACTATTACAGCGCCATCTATCACAAAGCGAAAAAAATGGTCCAACTAAAACATTCATATTTCTTTACGTACTACACGAATATGTAATAAAAAATGGGGGTTCCTATTTAAAAAAACGCAGTTGACATCCGTTTGACCTATGGCACCACCATCTAACGGGCCAACCATAGCCCCATCTGGTTTCCCCCTTCAAGCTAGACGAGTTTCGTTTGTG
The DNA here is from genome assembly GCF_023864345.2 of Schistocerca serialis cubense. Taxonomy (NCBI): domain Eukaryota; kingdom Metazoa; phylum Arthropoda; class Insecta; order Orthoptera; family Acrididae; genus Schistocerca; species Schistocerca serialis. The sequence goes on along the minus strand of NC_064645.1, from coordinate 304,148,646 downwards.
TAGTTTTTCCGTTTGATGCTTATTTCGTGAGATATTAGGCCCTGTCACTATCAATGGACCACCCTGTATATATCCTGTCATCGGATGGCAAGATCACGTGACATGAGCTATGATCGGCTTACAAAAGGGCATTGCAATCTCGATTTCAAAGCTTCAGAAACGAAGGTGCTGTGTTTGGTGGAATTAAAATTTATACTTTCGTAACTACGAAAATATGGAGCCGACATGTTGCTACACATCAAAGACCTTTCATTGGCTTTGGTTTTCTAAAGCGCCGGGAAGTTTTACGCCAGTGTATAAAACGTTAACCATTCCAAGGATCGATAAGTTTTACCGTTCCGTGGGAAAGTATACTGTACTGTCATTTAACATGGAAAAGTGTATTTTCACCCAGAAAAAGTGAATTTTTTAACTGACAAAATTCCAGAAATGTTTTCCCTTCTCCATGTATACACCATGACTTGATATCTCTCATGTCTGTTTTTATAAGTTATGCAGTGATGATACCGTAAAATGGTTTCCAGGTTTGCCAAAGTGAAAATACCCTGAAAACATCGAATTTGGAGCTATCACACGCAGCAGAAAATTAACAATTTATAAAGCTTTATTTTTTGGGGAAGAAATTATCTTGTTTTTACTATCTTGTACCGTTAAGTTTAATCTTCGCGAAGAGTTCTCGGGCTTCCAGCCGGGTGGCAGTGTCTTCAAACTGCGACGTTTTGACGAGTGACATACTCATCATCTTCTGGCGAAGTGCCGAGACTTTGTATATTGTTAGGGAAACTAAAATATTGACATGTGGAAAAATCGGGTCTACTGCCGGATGTTTGTGTCGCTCTGGCACAATATTTCGGTCACGTAACTCGTTGCCTTCTTCAGGTGCTACCTAAGACTGCCGTGTTGGAGGATCTTGTCCAGTATTTATGCCCAGAGGGCGCTGGGTGCTCTCTTTGCTGTTCGGAATGCCACATGCGGGTCCAGCCCCAGACAACTGCCACGACCACAGATGGTGGACGAGTCGGGCGCGGACGTCCGTGGGAGCACCAGGGAGGGGTTAAAACCTCAGGAGCAGCACCTGGCGGGCGCGGACCGTCAACGGAACGCCCAACACAGGACAGGCCTCAGAGAGCTGCCACAGATGGCGCCCAAGTCGGGCGCGGACGTCCGAGGGAACACCGGGGAAGTGACAACACATTACAAGCAGCGCCAGGCGGGCGCGGACGGCAAAGAGAGCACCCAGCGCCCTCTGGGCATAAATACTGGACAAGATCCTCCAACGCGGCAGTCTCAGGTAGCACCTGGAGAAGGCAACGAGTTACGTGGCCGAAATATTGTGCCAGAGCGACACAAACATCCGGCAGTAGACCCGAATTTTCCACATGTCAAGATCTCGCCAGGAAAGCCTGAAGAGTTACAACTAAAATATTAATTACACAGACTTTTTGACAAAGTCATAGGTACAGGTTTTATATCGGGGCTATTTGAAATTTTAAAATGAGCTCAATCGTTTTAACATAATAAGTCACACTGTCATATACAATACAGAGTGGTCAGAATAGCTCATAATGATGTTGCACGGGAGATTGTGCTGAGAAATAACTGTTAAGAAAAAAAAAAAACTGATACGCTACAAGCATTGAAATTAGCCAGTTAGTTCATTTCACGTGCAGATGCAAGCTATTGCATGCGCCAAAATGCAGACACATCTATGGATCCATGAGTTACCAGTTGTGATCAAAAGCCATGTGGTTCGGCTTAGAACAAATCAAATGAAGACCAAGTTTAGCTACACTGTCTCTGGAGGGCAGTTGAATTTGCATGCACGACAACCTGATTGGCTAATTTCAGTGTTAAATGACTTTGAAACAGAGCAACACATCGTTTTCTTCCTTAACAGTTATTTCTCAGCACAACCTCCCCTGTAACACCCTTACAAGTTATTCCGACTGTTTCCGCCCACCCTGTGTAAATATTATCTGCAGATGAAAATCACTGTGTGTATGCATTCAAATGATTGACTCTCGACACACACTCACATTACTGAATTTACAAGCATTTAACACTTGTCTCGTAAATACAGATCAATAAATTAGCCCAACATTATAGTCACTTTATTACACCAAGTCTCAACACTAAGTGGCTTTTACTAGAATGATAACTACAGGTACAAGTTTGAATGGCATTCACTGATGAACATTACCTTTTCCTTCTTTTAATCTCACTGTATGTTCTTTCTGCTGGTTGCCTTCTAATACAGATCAGCTCCTAACTTAAGAAAATGCAGAGAGAGAGGTTTTGACAAGTTATACTGCCATCTTGAGGTGGTTTGAGCTCTTCTGTCCGTGTCAGCTAACACACAGATTTGTTTTTGGAGAAGATCCGCCTTGGGCAAAATACAGTGGAGGATAAAAAAAAAAATTGTGCTTTGCTCAAGGCAGATCCTCTCCAAAAACAAATCTACTTAAACCACTAGATTCGGATCATCTACATACATAGAACACTGTGCCACTCTATGTTGTCCACGGTGATAGTCATGGATATATAGTTCCAAAGTATGTCCATGACTAAAGGATTATGCACTACATACAGTGGCAAAATGTTCTATGTATTTGGATGAAACCACCAATGTGTGTGCTGTGATTAGAATAATCTTGTCTTCGTGATCTCTCTGGGAGCAATACATGTATGTCCATATTTAGGACTTCTAATGCCCCAAGGCCAAAAATATCTCTACTGTTTGTCCCATCCCCTCCCTGCCGAGACTTGAAATACAGATATTTATTAAAGTTTTCCTAACAAATGGAAATGTTTATCTACCTGTTTAATATTGATCTGCAAATGTTCTTTTATTATTTACTTTTTAGAAGGTACCAACGTGCACAAAATAATGTTCCCCAACTTTCTGAATACGGTGCACAAAATAATCTCTATTAATAGTTTCACTATGATTCTTCAGTTTCATATCTGTTGATCAAACAGTCGATAGGTGTACTGCCAGTCCGTAGTGTCCATCGGGCTCAACATTTCGGCGATTAGACATGTGACCATTGTCACGTACTCTACCTAACTAATCTCCTAAGGGCATGCAGAAGACTTTATATTCCGCCTCTGCAAGCTGTTCCCTCCATGTCAACAGTTATGGAGACGCTAGCATCGGCATATGTGGCAACATTAATGCTGCTGCTCTGTCAGCCCTTCGGCTATAATCCCTGCAAGACTTTGGAACCAGCACTGGATCTAATTAAGAAGGGGGTCAATAAACACAACAATCTGGTGACCAGGGGGAACAGAGGAACTACATCAATGCTACAACAGACACCAATGCAAATGTCTCCACGACTACCGACACTTAGGTAATGGCTTGCAGTGGGAGGGTATATAAAATGACCACACGCCAGCTGTCTCTCATAGAAGATTGTGCCCACATCAGGGCAACAAAATAGGTGGCAAAACCAGCAGTTCTGACCAGTTTTTGTAGGCTTTACTTGGTTGTAAGGTGAAAACCGTAACTGTCTCCACAAGTTTCTCCAAATAAATTCCCAATTTGGGGACATAAGTCCCCATCCTCTTACCCAAGGCATCAGTGATCAAGCAAAATGAACGTGCAAAACAGCATAAAATTTCCTCTACCATGGCTGCAATCAGCCCACCTTTCTCCATAAGGAGGAGAGGGAACCACAGAGCTCAGTTGGTCAGTGCACCTGATCATAGGAGCATGAATGATCACCAAAGTATTATGCCCACTGGACACTAGGGACTGGCAGTACAGTTAAGACTGTTCAATCAATAATTTCATTGTTTACCAGCTTTCTCTGAAGAAATGTGCTAGTACAGTCTTTTGTGGTACCATTTTCAAACTGATGTTTTGATTTTGAAAACTCAGTTTTTTTTATTTTGTTGCATCCAATTCACTGCAATCGGTCTTCCACAATTTCACATGGGGAAGGTGCTTGTTCCCTACATGCATTTCTTGAGGATTTTTTAAAAACATCAAGATGCACAGTTTCTTCAGTGCTTCTTCTGGTACTTTCCTTTGGCCAGATATCAAGACCAAGCCCCACTCAGCCACTTTCTTCAGTGATCGAAACACAGCAAATCAACATCCATTAGCAGCAGAGTAGGAATTATATCTGAAGTCAGTGCCAACTGAGTTAACAAACTAAAGCGAATTGTATTAAGTAATCTATATGAAAATGATACAGAGGGCACCTGCTATTACATGTAGCTGCATGCGCGAAGTAAGAAAAGTTAACAGAAAGGTGATGGTAAGATAACTCTTATTCAACTGATAGAAGTTGAAAAAATTCTATTAATCAAACATGCTTGAAAGTTTAAAAAATATATTGTTTTGTTTATGAACTGGAAAAAAGTGCACAAATATTTTTCATTAAGTTAACAAAACCATGCCAGTGTTGACCTACCTTAACACCATTTTAACCACACTATAACAATTATCCGGCAAAAATGAAACATGGCCCTGGATACATATGTCAGACCGATATCAAATAGGACTACAGGTGACACTGAATGGATAAAAAGGAGGGCAAGGTCACAGGTTTGTTTGAACTATGGGAGGGTGTCATGCAGATGCTGACAGATGCATACTGTCATCTGAAAATCTACTCAGAAAGTTTCTAGAAGATGTGATGAATTTAGAAATATATTACAACTCCCTATTTGTCACTCCCAAATGCATCGCAAAGACAAGATTAGACTAATTACAGCATGCACAGATGCATATAAGTGATCATTCTTCATGCAGTGCGTAAGTGAATGGAAAGCTCTAATTAATGGTACAATGAGACATACCCTCTGCCTTGCATTTAAAAGTGGTATGCAGAATGTAGATGTATATCTAGGGGTTTCTAATAGATTTCTGGATTCATCACATAAAGCTGGTTCTAGAAAATTTCTTAGCAAGCTTCCACAGGGTAGTTTGCATCTACAAGCATCTGCCAATTCAGGTCTTTCAGCATCTTCATGACACTCTCCAATGGGTTGAAGAAACCTTTGACAATTCGTATGCCTTTCTTTGTGTAAGTTCAGTGCCCCCTGTTAGTCCTGATTTGTCCAGATCCCACAAACTCGAGTAGTATTCTAGGATGCAAAATATGACTGAAGGTTTATGCAGCTTCTTCCACACAGTACTTCATTATAGAGAGCTGCATTATCTGCAAAATGTCTGAGGTTATTAATGTACTATAAGGACAGCAACAGATACACTTCCTTGAGGCACATCTGAAGTTACTTCAACATCTGTCAATGACTCTCCATCCAAAATAAGATCCTGTGTGGTCTCCAACGTGGTATTGTCTCTCCAGTCACAAATCTGGGTTGATACTCCATATGAATACACTATCAAGAATAAGTGTATGGTGATACTACCTTTTGGAACTCGAGGAACACTACATCTATCTTATTGCCTTGATTCATGGGTTTCAGGTTGTTATGTGAGAAAAGTGTGAGTCGGTTTTCACATGACTGATGTGCTGGTTAGCATGGAGGAGGTTATTCTGTTCCGGGTACCTCATTATATTTGACCTCAGATTGCGTTCTAAGATTCTACAACAAATGGATGTCAAGGATAGTGGACAGATTTGTGGATCACTTCAGCTGCCCATCTTGTCACTGGACATAATTATTTGGTTGAGAGATCTTCGGTATGTTATGTACTGTAATTAGATACGCAAAAAATGTACTCACCAAGTGGCGGCAGGAGAACACACTTGACAAATGTATTATTTACATAAACTTTCGGAGCCAGTGGCTCCTCTTCCTGGCAGAAGGCTTGAAGGGGAAAGAGAGGGATGAAGGAAAAGAACTGGTGATGTTTAGGGAAAGGGGTAGAGTTCGGAGAAGTCACTCAGATCTCCAGGTCAGGAGAGACTTACCAGATGGAATGAGAATGAAAGACTGATCATTGGGGACTGCAACGGACGAGACATGAAAAGCTCTGAGCTTAAAGGTGGAAGAGAGGGTAATATGTAAGACAGAGATTACTGCTAAAACATCATGCACAAGTTAATAAGAGCAAAAAGTTAAGTGCATTGTATGTGATAGAGGTGGGAGGTAAATAGTGAAAAGTTGACAGGTCAGAAAATGAAAGATGTAGGTGGCAAGAACCCTGGGGGAAGAATCCAGATGACACATGTGCATGCTCTGTAAAACTATTAGGAATGCATATTGATTCCAAACTTAATTGGGAAGAACACGTAAATCAGGTTTGCAAAAAGCTTTCAAGAGTCTCCTATCTCCTTTGGAAACTTAGGGACATGATTAGCATGAACTTTCTGAGAACAATGTACTGTGGACTCTTCCAGTCACATATTACATATGGCCTTCTCATATGGGGGCACAGCTCTCACAGTAACAAAATTTTGTTGATGCAGAAAAGAATGCTGCGCATAATGTGTAAAGTCGGTCCCACGGAGCACTGTCGTCCTCTCTTTATAAGGCTAAGACTGTTGACCATTGTAAACTTGTATATTTATATCTGTGTGTTACACATTAAAAACAATGGTATGGAAGGTGTTGTCAGGGAAGAAATTCATAACTACAACACTAGAAGGAAGGCAGATTATGATATACCAAGACACAGACTAACAAAAAGTAGTAACTCACACAAAGTGAATACCTTAAAAATATTCAACAAACTACCGCAATCTGCTCGGGACATGCCCACAAAAATTCTTAAACAAAATTTGTACAATTGGTTATCTGACAATCCATTTTATTCTATGCAAGAATATTATGATCTGAGTAGCACAGAGATAAACCTGTAATTGCATAATTAACTTAATTAACTACTATATATACTGTTACAAAATATTTCATATCTAATACCTTTGTATTTCAACTGTGTTAGGTAACTACTTTATTTGCCAGTGTTATGATGTGTTACGTAACTACTGTGTTTGCTACTACAATGTAACTCATTTTTGGTACCTTTGTATGTATCTGAAACAAGAATATGTATTAAGCATTGTAGTCACCTGCTTAAGGTTTATGTTATTTGTAAGTTACTCATATGCTAATTATATCTATGCCTTATATATAGTGTCTGGAATATTAATATTATTTTATGTACTGACGAAGCCTATTTCATCTTGCATGATCAATGGCTAATAAAGAATCTTGAATAGGATTTTGTGTTTTGCCATTATATTAGTGTATCTGTGCCCATTCATGCTAACTGACAACTTGGTGGTAGTGTAAAAGGCTGAAGAGTTTTTACATAACAGCAAGTATATGACACGTTGTTTCACAGGTGACTCTCTCTTTCATGGTCTATGTTTTGCCAGTTACAGGGCTGGTATAGATGGTGGTAGAAGGGTGAATAGGACAAGTCATTGGTGGGGACGGTCACAGGGGGAGCCATAGCATAGGGAGAACGGTGCCGAAGGAGCACACAGGGTCTGACATGGATACTAGAGTGGTTGAGAGGGCGACAAAAAACTGTTCTACGTGTGGTGGGCGAAGTCTCAGATAGCATGAACCCCCATTTCAGGGAAAGGTTTTAGTAAGTCATAGCCAGGTCCATGCTACTGGCTGCACGGGTTGTATATCAAAGCTGATAAATAAATGGAAAAATTATTCATTTTGCTCTCCACTTTTTTCACCTAATGTGACATTCCTGCCTGAGCTTTGAATAGCCCAATTTCATCAAACTTGCCTTCTCCTATACTGTGTGATGGAAGCTGTGCTTCTCAAAGATAAAATTTCTGTTTACACCATTCTGCTACTACCTGACCAATGGCAGCATGTTCTATTACTATCTGCTTGTTGTTTGCAATGTGGTTGGCCACATTAGTTCTACAGTAACACAAGAGTGTGACGATCATCAACCTACGAAAATCATAACAATTTCTTTCTATTAATTATGATTGAGCAGTTCTAACAACCACCCAATAGTGCTGATATGGTTAAATAAAAATCATGAAGCCAAAGAACAGTTAAAGGGATTATTATTTCATGACTGGAATTTAGGCTCTCAAACACTACATCCTCCTTAACAAAGAGTTCTAGGAAAAAACTGCACTTTAATCATGTGCTTTTTTCTCTCTCCATGAATTCAAAATTAAGCAGTAATTTGTAACCAAACAAAGCTTCAGAGTAATGTTTTTCAATTCACATTCGTCTAATGCACTACATACTATTTTCTGACAGACATACTGTGGTAATGGTGGTGGTTGCAGTGGTGGTGGGAGCAATAATACCTGCATATATTCACTCTGTTAAGATTACACTAGACATTATATTAGTCTATCATGTGTCAGGTGATTGCCTCTTTTGTTTCAGACATGTTAAGTTGTCATTATATTAGAGCAGTCCAGTAACCAAGAAAGACCACAAACCATCTGTCTCATTAAGTGTAGCTTAAAAGTTTCTGGAAGTGTCAATTCTGAGCAAAATAGTTCCTGTGATTTAACATTCTATGCTAGTTAAGAAAGCTGGCTCTTGGCATGATCAAAACTGCATTGACCAGACATTAATGTCTTGGAAAATGGACTGTAGAAGATAGACGGAAAGTTTGTCTGCAGTCCTTGATGTGGTTGCTTACAATTCCATTTAGAAAGGAGGCTCTCAACATAAACTCATCGAGGGCATATATGTCACAGTACAGAATATGCATATAATAGATTCTTCCAACTTAAATATGGCTGGCCACAGGGTTCAGTACTGTCTCCAATTCTCTACTAATACTCTTGCAACCTTAAACAATCTCACAAATATATCTATGCTGATGACATCATTCTCATTACTCAAAGAGGAAATTTCAGTGAAGTGGGGGACACACAGGCCAAAGATTTCCAGAAGATTATTACTTCTTAGAAATGGTGCCTGTGATTTGGTCTGGAAATAGCTACAAGGGTAAGCACATGCACTTTCGTTTCAATTGTCTTTAGGTTCGTAACAAAGTTTGATGTGCTCGCCAGTCATTAAATACCACCATCATCTACACTCATGGCAGATTTCAGTACCGTCACATCAATTCACTTTGTATCCTTACGAAGTAAACATGGAAGCACTACCCTCCGTTTGCACCAAGAACAGCATTCTATTTTTTGTCTGAAAGTGCCTGAGGATCATAAATAAGCAGAAGTCTAAACACAATATGGGGACAACATTTACTGTGGAAAATTTTTTACCTACAGACTGAATAATTCAAAAGTGGCCGAGCAACTGTGCGGGGCAATAAAATAGCAGAACGTCCATTCACACCAACTATTTACACACATTAAGAAAGTCTTGTGGCATGATTTTGAATAACAGATAAGTGACTGTCAAAGTGGCAAACCAAATGCACATTAGTTTTAGTTGTTTTTATAAAGTCTGCGCAAGATGGGTCCAAAACCAACTCACGAGTGCAAGCACAATTGTGTGAGAATGTGCTACTGGACTGTCATACTAATGAAGGTGAAATGTTTTTAAAACAAATCACTGGAGACTAAACATAGTTTCATCACTTTGAATGAGAAAGCAAATGCCAGACAATGAAAGTCAGAGTCGCTCCCATGCAGGAAAACTGATGCTCACAGTATTTTGGGATGCCAAGGGCCAGTCCGGAATATTACTTGGAAGAGGGCTCAACAGTAAATTGTCAACATAACAGTGATATATTTTGCAACGAATTGAATGCAACAGTTCTAAACAAACACCATGGTACCGTCAAACAGCATTATGATTCCCCCTCCTTGCCACAGAACATTCACATGGCACTGCCAACACTTTTCAAGTTTTTCAGCATATGGATTTCGAGGTGTTGGAGCATCCTGCAAACATTCTCACCACCCACCATAATTCCATTTCTTTGTTGCACTTAAACATAGTGCATGAGGCCGACAATTCACCTGTGCTGAAGTAAATCGTGCAAAGAAGGCTTGCTAAACCGAAAAACTTTTCTTCAGAGGATATGGAAAGCTTGCTAATGATGAACCAAGTACATTTAAAAGCTAGGTGACTATGATGAAAAATGATATTGTACATTTTTGACTGTTGTTGTAATAAATTAGAAATACGTTTTGCAGATACTTTTTGACTTATCCTCAAACATTACATGTCAGCAATACGAAGGTCAGGCTCAAGAGCAACTCTTTCCGATACACTCATATTTCCAAATACCTGGGTGTAACCTAGATTTTTAACCTACCACTACCATCCTGAAAAAGTGGCAGCTAAAGTTCAAACAGTTCCCAAACTTAACTGTTTGATATCCAACTACACCACAAAATGAGAATCTAATCTGCAACTCGGCGCTGTACTCCTGTCCAAGGGTTACCCATACCGAGTATCACCCAGCCTCCTGATATCCCACGACAAACACCAATGTGAGAGATCAATGGAGAGCCCGAAGCCTTCTAAGATCACTGTGTCTAGTTTTCTACTTTGTAAATACATTTGTATGTACAACATATGTTAGGAATCAATTGGTAATCTATCATCAAATGAGAGAAGAGCGATACAAACAGCTCTCATAAGAAAGTCTTATTTGTAAAATTAGTTAAGCAAATTATTAAATCAACCACAGCTGCTCCAAATTTTTACAAAACCTCTTTTATATCACTTCTACTTAAATCTTTGATTAAGATGTTTCATGAAATTTTTTCGGTATGCACATCTGCCAGATGATAGTCATCTCAGACTAGTAACAAAAATAAAATCAGTATATAATATAGTGCCAATCAGTGGTTTTCAAGATTTCTTTCGTTAGTCCATGCAAACAAAAAAAATCTTTACATGATTCAGATGCTTCTTCAAATATTATGTCATTCGTGGTATACAAATGGAGCATTAAAACAATGCTTCTTCCAATATTATGTTTGTGGTATACAAATGGAGCACTAAAATTTGCTTCTTATGTGTCAAATTCCTGACAATTCTAAACATTAAAAACCTATACTTTCTCTCATTTCAGGGTTCAATGGTTATCTAAGACTGGTAGTCCCGGAGCAAAGATTGACCGCTGTGAATTCAAAAACTGGGAGTTCCTGGCAAGACAAGATTTCAGAGGATTTAGTATCAGATTCTGAGTGTTTTAAAATCACACCAAGAAGAAAAATATGCAAAACTTCTGTTTGCATGTCTAAATTCCTTTCTTTTCACAGTGCTGATGTCTTAATTTTACATCAACAGAAACATTAATTCATGCATATTTACACGTCATCCTCCAACTTCATGCTTGACCTGAACCATTCACACCACGTAAGTGTACACAAATATAAATAAAACTTTCTTGATGATTAAATCAAAAATACACACAACTTATGCAAGAAGTACCTTTACTTGCAAACATAATATGCAAAAAAGACATCAGCAGACCAATAGTACATGTAACTGCCAAATTGTACCTTAATTTTTGAGAATTAAAGTATTTTATGTGTTTTTGTTAAATGTTTCTTATATTTTGTGATTGTATGTATGTTTATGCACCACCTTTACTGATTTTGTAAGGACAGAGAAATATAAAAGATGAACACAAGCATAACTTATATTTGTGTGTTTGCACTGCTGCAAACTTCATTTCCTTGGTTCTACCATGCAGAGGAGTAACACAATACAGGTGCCTTTGCTGGAATTTACAGCTACATTCATAATCCACATGTTATGTATGGTGTCTCACTGACCTCAATTCTATGTTGAAAGATAAAGGTAAGACAATAACCCACAGGTTGGTTTAAACACAACAGTGTTTTGTTGTGCATGGTCCCACTGGAGCTGTTATGCATGTATTACTGACATGAATAAACATCCACAGGAAGATACGACCACAATCATGTCAAACATCGTTGTTTTTGTGATACAGATGTCAAGGTGTGGTGAGAAACAATGTTGCATGGGTATACTGACCTCAAATCTTTCAACACTGTACGCTCACTGTTCAATGTTATTGTGACACTGTACTACTTCCTTAAGAGTGTCTTTTCAGGAGTGCAGTTGGCTCTGACTGCAACTGTATCAAACTGCGCAAATGAAGGAGCTCTTGGAATAAGAGGATATTTGGCGAATGGACTGGCCTAATTTGGGCTGCCAATTTTCCCCCGGACTTAAATAGTAGCATCAAGTAAGTTTAGGATGCACTGGGGAGACATTTGCAGCACATCCACTCATACAGCAGTTGTCAACTGTGCTGGATGAATGAATGGAATGTCCTACCACAAGAACTTCTTACCAGTTTTGTGGGTAGCATGGGGACACCCTGCAAAGCAAGCATTCTCATCCTTGTAGCCAGCATGGGAGAACATTGAGGAGTACACATTGTCATATGTGGTCATCACACACCCTATTAAGAACCATGTCCCACGTTTTGTAATGTCCAGGGGACATCATAAATATTGGTGTAACTGTTGTCTTCGAATAAAAGTTTCATTTATGCTTGTCTCATTGCATATTTCTTTCAGTTAGCTTCTGTACTACACTACAGCAGTTTTTTCTATGCATAGTCTAAGTTAATTGTGCTACAGAGGTTGGACAAAAAATAGGAAAACGTCATGAGAAATGCATGCTTGAATGTAAATGTAGATCCTAGACTAGCCTGCACATTGCACTGTTGTCTTTGACAACATACTGAACCTGTTCAAGAAGCATATGTAAGACGTATACTGCATACATGAAAAGCATAAAAATATCATCCACTAACAAGGAGAAGTCCCAACGATGATATCAACTTTTTGAAACACTCTATATTGTGATGTAGGTTAAAATCCCAGATATCACACACTGCAGTCATTCACCTTGGTGGACCCTAATTTGCAAGTAATTCGGGGGGAGGGGGAGGGACTTGGAATTTTGTATAATACTCAATAGTGTTAACAGTTACATTATGTGATCTGTTTGCGTGGTTTAATGTGTTGAACAGCAGCTTTAACGCAGGAGGTTGTGAGTTCGAGTCTTGTCAAAAGCACAATGTTTTTCTATTTTTAAATCTTTATCAAATTGTCATCATTTTTATTCAATTAATTAATTGCAATGCAATTTCTAATCACATTTCTTTGTCACAAATTTTAATCATAATATCAACTTCATTTGCTCTCATTTTTCTTCCTATCACTCTTTCTCCATTTGCATGCGTTTTTAACTAAATTTATGAATTAATTTCAATTTAATTCCTATTGTTTTATCACAGTTTTTTGTCCACATTATTGTGTTCATTATATCTATTTCTAATTTTGCTTGAATTTTGTTTTACTTACAAACCTGCGTTATTTTATCCATAGCACATTAGGTATTTAGGTTATGCACGGTAGTGCAAAAAAATTGCACTTCTGGTAACAAAAAGAAAGGTAGGAAGGTATACTTGCCCTGCAATGGTGACAGGATACAAATTTCAGAATATCTCAGCAGTTGGCATATTCGATGATGAGGACAAAGATGTGGAGAACAAATGGAAAAAATCTAAGGCATTGTTCAATATGCCCCAGGCAAGTATGTTCTGAGTAAGGTTTTATGGGATGGGAAAGATCCACCATGGTTTAATAGCCATGTTAGAGAAGGGCTTCACCTCAGATTCAAGAGAAGTAAAAACCTAGCTCACAAACAAAAGCTGAGTGAAGTGAAAATGAGTGTAAGGAGAGCAATGAGAGAAGCATTCAATGATTTTGAAGGTAAGACGTTGTCAACAGACCTGAGTAAAAACCCAAAGAGATTTTGGTCATGTGTAAAATCAGTAAGTGGGTCAAAATCATCTATTCATTCTCTCAGTGACCACACTGGCACCAAAACGAAAGATAACAGAGAGAAGGCGCAAATACTGAATTCGGTCTTCCGAAGTTGTTTCACTGTGGACGATCGTAACACTGATCCTACTTTCAATTGTTGTACGAACGTTGAAATCACAGATATTGAGATAACCAACTGCTGAATTGGAAAGCAGCTATAGTTGCTTAGTAGTGGAAAGGCGTCAGGACCAGATGATATACCTATAAGATTCTATAAAGATTATGCAAAAGAACTTGTTCCCCTTCTAGCATTAATTTATTGTAGATCACTTGAGCAATGAAAGGCACCTAACAACTGGAAAAAAGCGCTGGTCATACCTGTTTTTAAGAAAGGCCGTAAGACAGATCCACACAATTATAGACCTATACTGTTGACGTCAATCTGTTGTAGAATTATGTGACATATTGAGCATACATAGGAAAAGAAATCCACTACTCTAGTGATGACAAACAGCTGGAGACAGCACCTGTCATAAAATATCTAGGCTTAACTATCCAGAGCAATCTTAAGTGGAATGGCCACATAAAACAGATAGTGGGAAAAGCAGACATCAGACTCAGATTCATCAGAAGAATCTTGAGGAAATGTAACTCACCCATGAAAGAAGTGTCTTATAACGCGCTTGTTCACCCGATTTTTGAGTATTGTTCATCTATCTGGAATCCGTATCAGGTAGGACTGATAGAGAAGATCCAACGAAGAGCAGTGCTTTTCATCACAGGATCGTTTAACTGGCGAGAAGGCGTTATGGACATGCTAAACAAACTCCACTGGCAGACGTTACAAATGAGGCATTGTGCATCACGGAGAGATTTACTAAAAAAATTTTGGAACAGCATTTTTCAGGAGGAGTCTAACAACATATTACTTCCCACCACGCGTATTGACCACAAGGAGAAAATTCAAGAAATTAGAGCCAATACAGTGGCTTACCGACAATCATTCTTCCCATGCACTATTCGCGAATGGAACAGCGTTGGAGGGATCATATAATGGTACCGAAGATATCCTGCAGCACACATCATTAGGTGGCCTGAGGAGTATGATGATATGATGTAACTTTTCCACCGCTATTAAGTGTCACACAAGATTGTAAGTGTCACACACAATTACGACTTTTTTCCCCAACAATTACTCGTGAACAAGGGCCCAGCAGGTTGAATGGCTGCAGTGTATGATACCTGGGATCTTAACCTGCATCACTGTATAGATAGTTTCAAAAAGTCGATCGCACTGTACCTCTCCTTGTAACTAAAAATGTGGACCCAAATGCCAAGAGCATGTTGAGTGATTGTGTCAGATGGTCATTAAATAGGATTGTGACGAAAAACAAGGACAAGAGCCGCAAACATCACTGCAGGACTGAAGGTCACACTCGCAAAACCTGCCAGAACGAAAACAACACGAAGAGAGTTCAATAAGCTGGGAATTGCAGCTTGAGCTGGTTCCAGAACCATGCACAAGTGACGTAAACACCTATAACAGGAAAATGTGGTGCTGAAGCCAAAAATCCATGACAATGGAGTGAGCAATGGAATAAAGTAATTTGAATCTTGTTGCACAGTCTCCAACTTCTGGCCAAGTTTATCTCCTGAAAGTGAAACATGGTGGAAGTTCAGTGAACATTTGGGCAGCCAAGACACAGTATTCCATAGACGCCATGGATACTGCACAAGGTCGCATTACTGCCAATAATTATGTGACCAACTTTGAGACTCAGCTCCATCCCATAGTACAATGTTTAATCCCCAATGGTGATGCTGTGTTCTAAGACAACAGGGCCCCTGGCCTCACACTGTCCAGGACTAGTTTTGTGAGCACAAGGACAAATTATTATTCCATCTCCCCTGGCCACCACATTGACTAGATTCACTATTGTTATTCAACCTTTGTGGTCTACTTTGGAGAGAAGTGCGAGTGATCGCTGGCCACATCCATCGTTGTTACCTGAGCTTGCCACTATTTGGTAGGAAGAATGGTTTAAGATTCCCTTGGAAACCATGCAGGACCTGTATTTAACCATTCCGAGGCGACTGGAAGCTGTTTCGAATGTCAACAATTTTCCTACAACATATTAAGGCATGGTAATGTGTTACAAGGGTAATCCCAAAAGTAAGGCCTCCTATTTTTTTTGTAAGTACATAGGCCTGTTTATTTCTACAATGGTTTACATCAGTTTACAGCATGAACATTTAGCTACTTTCCGACAATCACCATTTCTGTCAACGCATCTTTGTAGACGTTGTGGCAGTTTTTGTATACCCATGTCAAACCAGCTCACCACCATGCTGTTCACAAAAAGTTATGAACCTCTTCTTTCACCTCGTCGTCTGAGCTGAATCGCTTTCCGGCCAAATGTTCTTTTAACCTAGGGAATAGGTGATAGTCACTGGGTGCCACGTCAGGGCTATAGGGTGGGTGGGTGATAATGTTCCACTGAAACTATTGCAGGAGAGCAACAGTTTGCCGAGCGGTGTGTGGGCGAGCACTGACATGGAGAATGTCTACGCCCTTGCTCAACATTCCTCTTCTCCGGGTCTGAATTGCCCGTTTGAGATTTTTCAGAGTCTCACAGTACCTGTCAGCGTTAATTGTGGTCCCAGCAATTCAGCTTCAACGACGAGGTGAAAGAAGAGATTCATAACTTTCTGAACAGCATGGCGGCAAGCTGGTATGACATGGGCATACAAAAACTGCCACAGTGTCTACAAAAATGTGTCGATAGAAATGGTGATTATGTTGAATAATAGCTAAATGTTCAAGCTGTAAACTGATGTAAACCATTGTAGAAATAAACAGGTCTATGTACTTATAAAAATAGGAGACCTAACTTTTGCGATTATCCTCGTATGTTTTTGGTGTTTTCATATTTTTGTCCAACTTATGTATCTTACCTAGGATGCGAAAGTTAGTTTATTTGTTAAGTTTCACCCACCAGTTTATTCTGTACAGTGACAGTTATTTACAAAATAAATATTATTCACAAAGGGTTATATTCACATGATGTGTAAGAGTAGTTATACAAGTTGATTAATGAAGATCATAAAATAGATGAAAATGTTTGCTGCTACAGAAACTTAGACTAGCTTAGCGCAAAACCCACTACTTAAATAAGTCAAGTCTTAGTAACCTGGACTGTCTGTCTGTATTCAAGAAATGGATTCAACAAACACTGATGTGGCACAAAACTAGTCAGATAAATATATTAATAATTTTATCAAAACTACAAGTTAATACTGTTTGACTGGGTTGCTGCAGTGTAACACACAGTATCTCCTAGGTACAGGTATGCCAACACTGCTACAGCTGTTAATGAACTTAACTTCTTAAACAATGAAACTGAGAAACAGCAGCCTGTAGACAACTACACTATACTTCCAGGATCACTCAAGTTTTTATATGCAAACAGCTTTCAGCAATAATGGTGTCCCAATTCATTGTATACAATGTCTGGTTCATTTATGGCACTGACTTGTTTCAGACCTATTTTAGTTGTCAATAAGGAAATAATTCTGAATAGTTTTTAAGGAAAAAGTGTACAGTTCCCTTTTGGATCCATGAGCATGTTTTGGGAATATCTGACCCTGAAATGCATTTCACAGAATACTGCAAAATAAATGTTTACAACTGCTTCATATGGCTCAAAACACTTTTTTTAGAAACAATTTTTCTGTTTATGACAACAAATGGAAGTCAGCATGTTAAATCTAATAAACAGGGACCCTGTTCCCACAGTTTACACTTCAGATTTTTGTTTCCCATTTTCAAGTGGGCAAGCGCACTGTCTTGGGGGGGGGGGGGGGGGGGGGAGAAAGAGAGAGAGAGAGAGCACACAATCATCAATACGCCCCCCCCCCCACACACACACACACAAAAACCATTTGTCATTCAATGAGTTGGTCAAGAATACCTGCCAATTATTTATCTATCGCACTCTGCAAGGCAAGCAATTAAAGCAAACACCTTTGCTTCCTAGAAAACATTGGTTATTATCTTTCCACCAAGTGAAATCTATTTCATCTTTTCTGATACATGGTTACCAACAACCACATACTGATTTTTTTCCGCTGACAATGGGTGGACCCATGTCTGAGCTACAGTAGCAAATGTGGAAATAAAATCCGCTTAGAATCCTTCAGAACTGTCACAACATTAATGAAAATTTTATTTCTGTACCTACTTTTGCTCAGTAAATACAGCTCCCAGCTTTTTCTTTTGATTTACCTACAGTGCCAGCAATTTAACACACCTTTAAACATTAAACAGCAAAGTGTGCAATTTATTTAGGCTCTGTTGTGGTTATAGTTACATCTTGTCATCGGAGTAGTGGCCTGTATGTCTAAGTGATACAGATTGTCATATCATACGTGCAATCACAATAGAGAGTATCTGTTGAGAGGCCAGACAAACATGTGGTTCCTGAAGAAGAGTTAGCAGCCTTTTCAGTAGCTGGAATGGCAACAGTCTGGATGATTGACTGATGTGGCCTTGTAACATCAACCAAAAAGGCCTTGCCGCACTGGTGCTGCAAACGGCAGAAGCACACATCTCTACTGAATGGATAAACGAGGATGGCATCCTCTTGGGAAAAATATTCTGGGGGTAAAATAGTTCCTCATTCGGATCTCTGGGTGTGGACTACTCAATAGGATGTAGACAACAGGAGAAATAAAACTTGTGATCTACGGATCGGAGTGTGGAATGTTAGATCCCTTAATTGCACACGTAGGTTAGAAAACTTAAAAAAGAAAATGGATAGGAGCTAGATATAGTGGGAATTAGAGAAGTTCTGTGGCAGGAGGAACAGGACTTCTGGTCAGGTGAATACAGTGTTATAAACAAAGTTAAATAGGGCTAACACAGGAGTATGAACAGCTTAGAAAATAGAAAGAAGCACACACCTTCCATAATAGACCAAGTTTATATGCCAACTAGCTACGCAGATGATGATGATGATGAGATTGAATAAATGTATGATGAGATAAAAGAAACTATTCAGATGGTTAAGGGGATGAAAATTTAATTGTGACGGGGGACTGGAATTCAACAGTTCGAAAAGGAAGAGAATGAAAATTTTAGGTGGGGAAAAGAATGAAAGAGGAAGCTTCCTAGAAAAATTTTGTACAGAGCATAGTTTGATTATCAATAACACTTTGTTTAAGAATCATGAAAGGAGGCTGCATACGTGGGAAAGACCTGAAGACACTGGGAGGTTTCAGACTGATTATATAATGTAAGACAGGGATTTCACAACCAGATTTTAAACTGCAATACATTTACAGCAGCAGATGTGTATTCTGCCTACAATTCAGAAATTACAAAAAGGTAGGATATTAAGGTGATGGGACTTGGATAAGGTGAAAGAACCAGAGATTGTTAAGAGTTTCAGAGGGAACTTTAGGCAATTGTTGACTAGAACAGGGGAAAGGAATACACCACAAGACGAATGGTTAGCTTTGAGAGATGAAACATGGAAGGCAGCAGAGGATCAAACAGGTAAAAGGACGAGGCCTAGTTTGGATAACACAAGAGGTATTGAATTTATTGATGAAAGGAGCAAATATAAAAACTGAGCAAATGAAACAGGCAAAAGGGAATACAAATGTCTAAAAAATGAGTGTGACAGGAAGTGAAAAATGGCTAAGAAGGAAAGGCTAGAGGACAAATGTAAGGATTCAGAATTCACTAGGAGAAAGATAGGTACCACCGACAGAAAAATTGAGGAGGCATTTGGAGAAATGAGAAGCATCTGATAAATATCAAGAACTCAGATGTTAAACCAGACCTTAGGAAAGAAGGGAAAGGTGGAAGGAGTATGTATAGAGAGTATACAAGGGAGGTGAACTTTTAAGACAATATTATAGAAATTAATGAGGAAGTAGATAAAGATGAGTTGGGAGATATGGTACTGTTAAAAGAAATCGACAGAGCACTGAAAGACGTAAGTCAAAACACAGCCCCAAGAGTATACAACATTCTGTCAGAATTGCTTTGTGACAGCCAGCCATGGCAAAATACTTCCATGTGGCGCACAAGATGTATGAGACAGATGAAATACATTCAGTCTTTCAGAAGAATGTAATAAACCCCGTTCAAAAGAAAGCACTTGGTGATGGAAATTATCGAACTATTAATTTAATAAGTCATGATCACAAAATACTAACACATTCTCCTTCACAGAAGAAGCAGAAGGATGGAAAAAATGGAAAAACCAATCTTGGGGAAGATCAGTTCGGATTCTGGAGAAATGTGGAACACTGACCCTATGACTTACTAGGTTATGGAAAGGCAAACCTACATTTACAGCATTTGTTGACTTGGTAAAAATTTCTGACAATGTTAACTAGAACACACTCTTTGAAATTCTGAAGGTAGCAGGGGTAAAATACAGGGAGCAAAAGGCTATTTATAATTTATACAGAAACCAGACGGCCATCACAAGGGTCAAGGAGCATGAAAGGGAAGCAGTGCCTGAGAAGGGTGTAAGACAGGGACCTAGCCTATCCCCAACATTATTCAATGTGCACATTGAGCAAGCATTAAAGGAAACCAAAGAAAAATTTGGAGTAGGAATTGAAATTCTGGGACAAGAAAAAAATTTTTAAGTTGGTAGATGGTATTGTAATTTTGACAGATACAACAAGACCTTTGAAGAGCAGTTGAATGGAATGGACAGTGCCTTGGAATGACGATATAGGATGAACATAAAAAAGCAAAACATGTATATAGTGGAATGAAGTTGAATTAAATCAAGTGATGCTGAGGGAAAACATCAGTTTATTTCCTGTAACAAACATAATTAATTTTGAAGGAAAATTTTACGTGTCCATTCGATAGAGGGTCCCCAAATTATTTTAGTGTGATACTTTTTTTATAGATAAATACTAATAGGAACAATAAAACACAAAGAACAAGCAGTACTCATGCAGCAACAGTACTGTCCTGGCCCGTGCTTCCTGCTACCGTCAAGCACGAAGCGCTGCTCAGTTGCTGCTGAACAGTTGCTTATTCTTCGTGTTCTACTAGTACTGTTAATATATATCGATAAAACATATCGGACTACACCAATTTGGGAGTTCTCTATCTAATGTACACATAACATTCCAATTTAAAAATAATTTTGTTTGTACCTAGAATCAAACTGACCCTTTGTGTTGACAATGGGTGTTGCATGAGCAGTAATTGTTTGGGGCAACTCCAGCTACACACAGCAAAAATGAAATTGCAAATATCTGAGAAAACACCAGAGAAAAAGCACCTGATGACTCTTAGGAGACACAGCTGGTACCACACTGTGCCAAATATGGAAAAAAAATTAGCTTGTAAGTTCCTAAAGAAGGTTCATGTCTCAAAATATTTTAAACTTGTGAAAAATTACTGACACTTGCAACATACTGAGGACATTGCGCAGGTGCTGTTTGTTGCCAAGTACAACATTGTAACCTGCAGGCTCAGCTAACATCTGCATTTATGTTCAAGCCTGCATTTCTCGCACTGTTTCCATATTTTCGTCTAACCCCTGTACATTCTTTGGTTGTTTCAGTTTCAACTACTGAAACAGATAATAACGATAACTTGCTAGTGACAAATTAACAGTTACTTATGCAAGTATGCTTCAGAACAGCCATACCTCTCCATATGAAAATACACATTGCTTTCTTATTACATACCTGGTTTGTTTAAAGAGAACATCCCTGATGTTTCCACTGAAACATAGAGGAAGAAAGCACAGAATGGCTTACAAAGAAAATTCCTCTTTGGTTTTCTCCAGTTCTGTGAAGAATATACTTTTAGTTCCAAAAGATCAGAATTTTATATTTATTTCCAGCTTTGGATTGGTTTTAAATTATACTGGCAATTCTCTGACTAATGCACCCAGTACGTGTAACTGAGCCATACATTACAATGTCTGTAATAAATATATATTCATAATATTTTCACCAAAGAATAGGTGATGTTAACTGACACATTGGATGGTGTGTGTAATATTAAAATTAATTCTTATTAAATCAAATATTTAACTCTCATTGTCACACTGTACCAAACAGCTAACTTATTACAAAAGAAAGAAAAATAATTCTGTGACTCACTAGTAATCTATAAAAATGGCCTAGCATCACTCACCTGCAAAATAACTTCCTTTTGCTCCAGTGGATTTCAACACCTGTATAAATGTGCCACACTGCACAGAATTCAATTCCTCTTCTAAACCTGCACAGCTAAGTTATCTGCTCTCAGCTGCATACAACAAATTCTTGGCAAGAATTTATTGTCATCTACAGTTCTGATGCTCATATTTTGTTATACAAAAACCTTTTGATTAAAACAGGCAACCAAGGGAAGATTGATACAGGAAACCAGTGTTCTAAGCTTAAGGATAAAAATTGTGATTAACTGTAAAATAATTTTATTAACTTATTTCTCACAAAGAGCTTCCTACAAATTCAAGCTTACACTCCGCAAACTCTGGGCAACATGGGCAGAACATTCCTTTTCTTCTTAGAACAGAAGCAAAGGGCTACCTGAAGCAACTGCTCAAATTGTCCAACAGTTTCTCATGCATTCTGTGTGCTATCCTTACTTTCCTTCTTTTTTCCACTAAGGCGTACACATACAATCAGAAATTAGCTCAAATATGATCAACGGCTGTCCAAATTCTCTCTCCTTGCTTCCAGATAGGTTTCTCTACATGAAACCTATAACTGATACCCCAAGCAAGTTAGTCCAAAAATCGCTATTCATGATAACATTTTCAAAGTAATTTTAATCACTAAAACATCCATCATAAGGCATAAATGAGAGAAAAGTCAATAATGGAAAATAAGTACGCAGGTGTGGCTCATTAAATGCAACTCTTGTTGCTTTCACAAATGAAGAGTTGATGAAGGAATCTCGTAAACTGTCAGACTTAAAGACTTCCTTCACAACCATTGCTAAAACAGTGAACTACCATGAGCACATAACAAAAGATGAATTTCAAGAAATAGGAAGAAAGATTAAAAAAATTATTTTCCTTCTAAAAACAGCAAAGATTTACACAAGGAATCTGCATCCATCAACACATTCAGGGACACTATACAACAGCAACATACAATCTTCACACACAGTCATCAAAAGTAAATTACACTATGTAGGAAACTTTTCCATATGATAGATTCTTCCAGTAACCAATGCGTTATATTCTCTTTTGCGCATGACTTGGAGAGAAGCTGAAATTTTAACACCCTTGAAAGAGCAAACACAAAATAAAAAAGCGTCATTTTCACATCATACCTATTTACAGATTGTTGGAACTATATATTATTTCTTTTGTATTATTTCAAATACTGTCTTGACATAACAATTTACAAACTGCAATGTACACAAACCATCCTCATTAAAGCTTTACACAAAGAAGTACCTAACATATCTGGAGTGTTAATCTCTAAGCACAGTGTGAACACATGGTACTCAAGTATATTTATGGGAATTAGGGTTTCTTTTTTCAGTTTCAGCTACCTAACTGTAACATTATAACTAAATAACTATGGAACAAAAGTAACACTAAAAAATGTTAAAAATGAAATGCCTGTATGTCACAGAAATGCAATTTTCTCCACTCTCAGAAATAAGGTAACTGAACAAAAGTAACAAACATATTCAAAAATCACCTCTGAAATCTACATTACAAGGGTGTATGAATTGTAGAGAACAGCACACATTCTTAATTACAAATGAAAACAGACAAAATAAAAATACAACCATTTATACAAAACAAGACCATTCACATGTGAATGCAATCATGAACACGCACACATACCAAACCACTGTTACTGACTCAAATGTTTATATACCTTCACAGTTTCTAAGCCACTGAATTCACAAGTGTCCATAGATGAAACTGTTTACACACCAACACTGCTCCTCACAGAGGGCAATTTATACAGCATGAACAAGAAACACGAAACAATAATCTAGTCCTCCACACATTATTTCAAGTTCACAACATTTACAATCATCCATGGTTAAAGTCCAACTTAAGATTCTTTCTCAACAAATGTCATTTGCTGATCATCTCATTTGTTACTGAGATATTTCAGCATAAAAATCTGTCAAAGAAATAATCCGCTGGCTCTTAGTTTTACTGGGAAAATTTTATGAGAAATAAATAACGGAAAACAACACTGAGTGCTAGCTGTAAATGAAATGGGTTGAGAGTTCACGGTTTTCATTTCAGACTTATAACCTGGTAAAACCAATGGCCTTCAAAAAGATGGACAAGCTGATAAATGTAACTGTGCATACACACACACATTACAAATACAGACTATCATTTTTGGAGGTTTCACTACATACAAAAATATTTGTATTGCCACAAAGGAGCATCTTTTCATGCCACAATGAGATGTTGACCAAAAGCAAAAGCTTGTTGAAGCTAATGATATAATGGGCAAACTTATTACATAACCTCCATTTCAAGGCTGAGATACATGGAATGGCCAGCTTCTTACAAAACATCAGCAACTTGACAGATTACCTAGCTTTTCAAATATTTCACTGAACACTGAACTAATAGTTTCCTCTGCTTTCCCTTTCCATTGGTCCTATCAAATGCCAAAAAGCACAATCATTTTTCTTTTTAAATCTACTGATAGTTTATATTTCCCTCGTATTACACTTCAGTCTACTTAGATTGTAGACTTCTTCAGTCCTGCATCTCTTCTGGCATTTCATGAGGATTTAAAATGCCGGGAACTGACATCTGAATTCGCCTCTTTTCTTCCTGGGCCTGGAGCAAAGCTGCTTCTCGTTCTTCTAGGAACAAATCTGAATCGTCTTCACCTGTGTATTCCTGCAAATAAATATGAAAAATTAGTAGTAAACAAACTGGTGCTTTATGGAGTTAGTTGAGTAATGAAATGTGCATACATTATTTGTACACTGCTAAGAAAAGAGAGTTGAGGCCACATAAATGTCATAATGAGAAATAAGGTGGGGCAGGTTGCTACTCTTCCTTGTTACTCACTGTAGATGCAATGTAATACAAATACCAAATATGAGATCAAGTCACAGAAAAGAGTCGTGCCTGCAGAAATTTATCTAGGGTGTGGGGAGACAATGTAAAATTGCAATTTTTTATATAAATGAATTGTTTGGTTTCAAAGCATATCATTTCGCAAGAACTAAATTTTACAGATGCCACAAAAAACTTACTATATCCTAGAGACCTTCTCTTCTGGAAGTGTATGAGAATGCTATAATGAATGAAAACTCTATTATAATCCAGCTTCTGGGCTGCAGGTTGAGGGAGGGGAAGAACCCCTTCTTGCGGACACCTATAGTCACATATCATGTTTTCACATTTTAGATATCCCAGTACCATGAACAGATATCAGTTCATAAGAAGAGACGTTTAGAAGAAGCTACAGCAATGAAGTAATACAACATAGGTTACTTAAACCAAAGTTAGCAGGTTGAGTCACTGCTATGGTAGGCAGTAGTAGTTACATTTGTTGGAATTACTCTGATAACAGTTGAACTGGTGAAGACTGTGGATGATAAAATAATGAGGAATCAAGAAGAATGAAAACAGAAATTTGTTTAAGATACCAGTCAAAAATAACACTAACACACAGAAAACTGATAGTACTTTTGCAGAACTGGATAGAAATACTTCTGTGTACCGAGCAAAATGGAAACGTACATGACTTGGCCTTATGTACTCAATAGCTACGGATAAAAGACAAAAGTAAGATCTCAAAAATCTTACATGGCAATGTTTGAAAAGCAAAGAAAATCTTATACAATTATAACATGAATTTCTTAACACTTATCTCATTGCAAGCTGGTAAGGTGTAACTTTTTCCCCCACAAGCAATAAGCTTTATACATTCAATTTTCGTCAAGCAAAGCACTTAATATGAATATAATAGAGGGAAACATTCCACGTGGGAAAAATATATCTAAAAACAAAGATGATGAGACTTACCAAACAAAAGCGCTGGCAGGTCGATAGACACGCAAACAAACACAAACATACACACAAAATTCAAGCTTTCGCAACAAACGATTGCTTCATCAGGAAAGAGGGAAGGAGAGGGAAAGACGAAAGGATGTGGGTTTTAAGGGAGAGGGTAAGGAGTCATTCCAATCCCGGGAGCGGAAAGACTTACCTTAGGGGGAAAAAAGGAGTGTGCGAGTGTATACCTGTCCTTTTTCCCCCCTAAGCTACGTCTTTCTGCTCCCGGGATTGGAATGACTCCTTACCCTCTCCCTTAAAACCCACATCCTTTCGTCTTTCCCTCTCCTTCCCTCTTTCCTGATGAAGCAACCGTTTGTTGCGAAAGCTTGAATTTTGTGTGTATGTTTGTGTTTGTTTGCGTGTCTATCGACCTGCCAGCGCTTTTGTTTGGTAAGTCTCATCATCTTTGTTTTTAGATATAAAGCACATAATATTGTGCATGTATTTATTATTGGAAATAATTAGCATAATACTTACCCTAATTTGTACAAGGAAGTCTCTCAGATGTTCTTTGAATGCGGGTATGTCTTGATCAAGGTTAAAAAGCCCCTGCACAGTTATCTTTATTTGATTATCCGTTAGGTGTGGGAATGCTGCGCGAAGAAGACTTGCAACAAACTCCTGAACAACGAGCACATTATCTGATGAATTTCCAAGGGGCACAGTGATCCGCCCCATCTCCACTAGGGTAAACATATAGGCCAAAATAGTTGCATGCATATTCAGACCTGAAATTAGACCACAATAATATTGTATCAATATATTACAATTGTGCTTGGTTTTGAAAAGCTCTCTTGACAACCTAATGATTAAGGTAACTTTCATTGTGATTTTTGTACTTAACTAAGTGCCAAGCTCGCCATTCTTAGAAATACTCCCCTTCGTAAAATTTTGTATAGCAGTGGGAAATCTGCTTGAAGTGATGCAGGTACTGAAAAAAGCATGCTCCCGTATTTAGAATACAGGGAAAAAACCAGGCTACACCTACTTAACTTACATATAGCAGCGTCTGTGCATTTCAGCCCTTCAATAAATGTGCTGGGATTTAAAACACACAAGAATAAGTAACTTCTCTTATTCTAATAACAATAACAACCTCTTGATAAACTCAAAACACTCATCTGTCATTCCTTTAATAGTTACAAATGAACCAAAGAACTTGATTTCTAAAAATCTTTCAGAGCCATCAGAAAGTAAAACAAATCTCATCTCAACTGATGATTTTCAAAATCTTTCTCACATGTTTCAATTTCTCATGGCATATACTCAACTACAGCAAAACTACTGTTGTTGTCTTTTAGCCACATGACATTGAAATCAAAGCACTCATATTTAAATAGTTGAATGAATGTAATGCCTAAACCATCCTGAACACCCCATATTTTGAAAGCAAACCATTATCAAACAGTAGAGTAAGTCACAATTATTAAATATCTGGAAGCATCTATCTGGAGCAATTTGGCAAGATAAATCCAACTAGGCAGAAAACAGCTGCAAACAGATTAACTGGAGAAAGCACGTATAAGACTAAGCAAACTATGAACAAGACTTCTTCCAAAATCGACAGCCAACAGATTCTTTAACTTTTAAGCTCCTCCCAGTGTATACATTGAATAGTTATTTAAATACAGCTACGTAAAATAGTGCAAATCAGTCTTGTTTCAATGGATAATCTTCTCAACAGCACTTGATAATGATGAGGAGGTTTACTCATTGAAATATACACTGATTTGGATGACTCTACCTAGTCACATTCCTGTAAACTATCTGAACAGATTATTACCATTCATCAACTTGAAACATATATCACAATAAATTAATCACAATGAGCAATAATATGAACTAATAAAAACTGTGAAACAATGAAAGAGACAAAAGGAAGACAAATCACATGTTGGTCAATCAATACCAGCCTGCTGAATGAGCTGAGTATTCTATCATCACATTCTCAGTAAAAGGTGAGAAGAGTTTGTACAACATAAAAACAGCCTCTTAGAACTGAGCGTGTAAAACAGAGTACAATACGATTTGGATCCATGGTTTTGCAAATTTCCTCCCCACGAAAGGACAGAAGTCTGACTGCAACAGAGACATGGCGACAGAATAAGGGGTTGGGGGAAGAGTTCATTCCATTGTGGACAGCCACCACACAGTACGAGGTATCTGACAAGCCTGTTTTTGAAGTATTGTAGTCTCAATTGAAAATAAAAATTGCTATAAGCAGTCACACTATACAATTTTTAAGAAGTGTGACTTGTTACGGTCTACACTTATATAAAAACAAATTGTTTATCAAAACTCTCAAAAAGTTCTTGACCAATTTATATGAAATTTTTAAATATCACTCAAACAAACACTCGGATGGCCATGGAAAACATATTTTTAAATATATCTAATATACAAATTTACATATGTAATACATGAAGGGTAAACATATTTAGCACACATCTCAAAGTTCTTGACTGATTAATTCAAATTTTTCACGATTCTCTAATAAATGTTTGGATGGATATGAGCTACATATTTTTTAAATATATATGCAATATATAAAGGGGAAACATTGTTATGGAAATCCTGAGACAGAAGATAAAAATACATTGTGCATTTCACTGTAGAGAGGAAGATTCTGAGGGTTGACACAGCTGTGCTGCTGTTTGTAGCAAAATGGCAACTACATCACAAGAGAAATCCTTTGTGTTTTGGAATTTGCACAAAGTTAATAGAGTGTTCAAGTGCAGCGTGCATTCTGTCACTGATTCAGCAAGAAGTTGCATCTACACATACAGATTTATGACTTGTATACAGAATTCTTGGAAGCCGCTTGCACATGCAAAGGAAAGAGCACTGGTCAGCTACGCACACCTGATGTAAATTCTGAGTGTATCTGAGATGTGTTCAAATGGAGCTCCCGCAAGTCCACAAGATGGGCAGGCCTGGAACTTCAACTTCCTCAGATAAAAGCATGGTGTGTTCCGAAACAACGCCTGCATATCAAGCCTTACAAGTTGCAGTTACTGAATCCCAGCAACTATAACAGAAGGTACGAATTCCACATTTCAATTTTCCGGTATATGGTAGAGGACACTTTTTCTGAATAACTTCACCTTTTTGGACAAATCGATATTTCATCTAATGTATAAAGTAAACTGCTATAATGTAAGGGTTTGGGGGCATCACAAAATCCTGGTGTCGTCTACAATCATCATCAAGGAGACTCACCGAAACTGAATGTGTTTTAAACCTTTTTATTCACAAAGTTCATTGACCTTTCTTTTTCTTGTGGAGGAAACAATGACAGGAATGCAATTCCTGGACATGAGGAAACGACTAACTCTGCCACTACCACGAAGATTCCAGTATTCCATTTTTATGCATGAAAGCACCCTATCTTGGTTTCACTTTGAGGTGTGGCATTATCTTAACACCATCATCATCCCATAATGGTGGTTTGGGAGAAGTGTACAACAAGATATTGTTCATTGCTTTTGGGCTGCCAGGTCACCAGTGCTCACACCTTATGATTTTTTTCTGTGGGTGTACATGAAACACAGGGTCTTAATCCCACTTACGGCAGCTAGTCTTCAAGAGCTGGAAAATCGAATTATTGAAGCTGTTCATTCAATAAACAGGGATCTGTTGATTCAAAGTGTGGAATGAAATGGACTACCATTCCGATGTTCCTCAAGCAATGCATCATGCTCATGTTGAGTGTATGGTACAGTGCCTGTGCGAACACAAAACTCTGAAACTTCCACTATCCAGTATTGCATTGTGTTTCTTTCTTTCATAGTGTGTCTGTAATGAACGACGAATTGGTTCCTTGTACAATAAGGATACACTGTTAGCAAAAATCTTGAACAGTGTTTGACCACTTTACTTCCAATTTTTTCATGAAGCTCTAAAAATTCATACTGATATAGCCTATATTTTTAACAACAATTTGTAGGTTTTCTGTTAAAACTGACAGTGAGAAAGAAAATTCTGCACTGCATTGTGCTGTGCTGTGAAAATGTGTGGTTTCATTCACTTTTTCACAGTCAGTTTTCCCTAGGATAGCAGGGCATGATTAGCAAAACTGTTTTTCTCAAATATATTCTTCCTCTTTATATTACAGTTTCAAAGCACCAAAAGTGTGATGTGTTTTCTTGCTCGCAGTTGTTTTAACAGAAAAAAGGAAAGTAATTTTCACAGGTTATTCAGCTTATGATTAGAATACTACTACGGAATGTGAATTGTCCAAAATGTTGTACTTCTACCTATTCACAAATTAAAATTATGAAAAATACTGTCACTGAAGCTACTATCCTCACAAATCCACCAGCTGGAAAAGTCTCTCTCATATTCTGTGTCCCAGTGATACCAACCATATTCCCATTCACTTTACATGACTTCAACCACCAATCAAGGTTTCGTTACAATAACAATAAACAAGGTCCAAGGCCAGAGAGAGGGCGGGAGAGCAGATAGACAAAGAGGGGGAGGAGGAAACGGACAGAGAGAGGAGAGGAGGAAATGGACAGAGAGAGGGGAGGAGGCAACGGACAGAGAGAGGGGAAGAGGCAACGGACAGAGAGAGGGGAAGAGGCAACGGACAGAGAGAGGGGGAGAGGAGGGGAGGATAGACAGAATGGGGGAAGGAGGAGGGGATGGACTAAGATAGGGGCAGAACGAGATTAGGACTTCTGACCAATTCCCATAAACTTTTAGCAGTTGTGAAGCACTGCCGGGTTTGCTAATAATCTACGTGGATACTCTGCAAATCACATTTAAGTGCCTGGCAGATGGTTCATCAAACCACGTTCATAATTCTCTATTTATTCCAATCTCGTATAGTTCGCGGAGAGAACGAACATCTATATCTTCCCATACGAGCTCTGATTTCCCTAATTTTATCGTGGTGATCGTTTCTCCCTATGTAGGTCGGTGTCAACAAAATATTTTCGCATTCAGAGGAGAAAGATGGTGATTGGAAGATCCTGTAGCAACAAAAAATGCCTCTCTCTTAATGATGACCAGCCCACGTGTGACACTCTCTCCCATATTTCGCGACAATACAAAATGTGTTTCCCTTCTTTGAACTTTTTCGATGTATTCCATCAGTTCTATCTGGTAAGGATCCCACACTGTGCAGCAATATTCTAAAAGAGGACGGACAAATAAAGTGTAGGCAATCTCCTTACTAGATCTGTCACATTTTCTAAGCGTCCTGCCAATAAAACGCAGTCTTTGGTTAACCTTCCCCACAACATTTTCTGTGTGTTCCTTCCAATTCAAGTTGTTCGTAATTGTAATACCTAGGTATTTAATTGAATTTATGGCTTTTAGTTTAATTCCTTTTAGTACTCATGTGGATGACCTCACACTTTTCATTATTTAGGGTCAACTGCCAATTTTCACACTATTCAGATATCTTTTCTAATGCGTTTTGCAATTTGTTTTGTTCTTTTGATGACTTTATTAGTCGATAAATGACAGTGTCATCTGCAAACAACCTAAGACGGCTGCTCAGATTGTCTCCCAAATCGTTTATATAGATAAGGAACAGCAAAGGGCCTATAACACTTCCTTTGGGAACGCCAGAAATCACTTCTGTTTTACTCAATGACTTTCCATCAATTACTACGAACTGTGACCTCTCTGACAGGAAATCACAAATCCAGTCACACAGCTCAGATGATATTCCATAAGCACGCAATTTCACTACAAGCTGCTTGTGTGGAACAGTATCAAAAGCCTTCCGGAAATCCAGAAATATGGAATCGATCTGAAATCCCTTGTCAATAGCACTCAACACTTCATGTGAATAAGGAGCTAGTTGTGTTTCACAGGAACAATGTTTTCTAAACCCATGTTGACTGTGTGACAGTAGTTTTCTTTGAGGTAATTCATAATGTTTGAACACAATATATGTTAAAAAATCCTGCTGCATATCGACATTAACGATATGGGCCTGTAATTTAGTGGATTACTCCTACTACCTTTCTTGAATATTGGTGTGACCCGTGCAACATCCCAGTCCACTAACTGGCTATTTTCTATCGGTTCTGGAGTGCCAGAAGATGATTACTCGCCTGTCTTTTGTTTCTTATGCATTCTTCTCGATTCTTGGTCTGTAAATTGCTAATGACTTATTTTTGTTGTTCCCAAAATATTTACTAGAGCAATATAGTTACCTAAAAACAACAAATTTAATCAGCTTAAAAGAAAATACAAACAACATATCACTGCTCCAAAACTTGTATTGTCATGCAACGAGAGTTCCTTAACTGATAAACTTTCTACTCAATATCTCATTGCCCAATATCATAGGTATTCATCCTTCCAAATCACAGTTTTAAAAAATTCTGGTAGCTATTTTTCTTTGTAAACAATACAGCAAAATACGACAGACTTGTAAATGTGTAGTTAGTAGTTTTTAAATGAATATTCTTATGTACAATTATCTATTGCTTTATTACATGTAATAAAAGTGCGTCATTTTTTTTAATTTTTTGAATAACCTGTTTTACTGTTGCCATCACCACTAAATCATGGTAGGTATTGCTCTTTGGTTTTAATAACACAGGCCAATGATGGAAAAACTTTTTTGCTGAAAATACCTTATTCTTATGTTTTTTAGGGTGGGAAATCCAAATATGATACTTAAAAAACTGTATCACCCACCATTTCTTCATATTTTACAGTTAAATGTATTAAATTAAGTAACTTAAAAAACAGCTTTTATATAGTTAAAATGATTAAAAAATGAGGTGTAATGAATGTAGATGACATTGGTAGCACTGCCGAAAAACATTTGCTGGCAAAAAAAAGGTTGATTCTATTATTGTGTTAACAGATGGTGTTTTGTTTACTGTCAACCTAACCTCACTTTCCCGTTTCCTGTACATGTGCTCAGTACAACGTCTAATCGTGGTTATAAAAACTTTGTTGACAGTTTTTTTATATTTGTGGTGAATTTGTGATTAAAAACATCAAAGAAACATTACAGACTTTGTGAAAAAGGTTTAGCTATCATACTTTGGATCTAAACTAGGTCATCAACATAAATCTCGGGCGCCGCATAAGGTATGTTATGTGCGTGTTGAAAATCTGAGAAAATGGTCCAAAAAGGAGGAAAAAGCCTTTATATTTGCTGTTCCTATGATATGGAGGAAGCCAAGAAATCATTCTGATGATTGCTACTTTTGCAGTGTTGATATTACTGGTCATAATTAAAAAAAACGAGAAGGTAATAAGCTACCCTAACCTTCCACCCGCCATCCGGCCAGTAGGGCATGGTGTAGATTTGCCAGTTCCTGAACCACCAGATGATTTAAATTTTATTCCAACAGAAGTATTTCCTGATGTACAATGTGATTTAGATGAACCAGATGATTATGAATTCCATTGTAATACAGAAAGTTTAGAGCATAAATTGTTTACTCAAAGCAAGCTTAACGATTTGGTTAGGGATCTGGGGTAAATGAAATTGCTTGGCTCCAGACTAAAATAAAAGAACTTATTGACAGTTGGAACCAGCATATACATGTATAGAAAGAGAGAGCAGCAATTTTCCAAGTTTTTTTCAATGAGAAGATGATTTAGTGTACTGCTCAGACATTCCAAGTCTGATGAATGAGTTTGGAATTGAGTACAAAAAGGATGACTGGAGGCTGTTTATACATTCATCCAAAACTAGTTTAAAGGCTGTTTTATTACACAATGGTAACATGTATGCATCTATAACTGTTGGACATTCTGTATATATGAAAGACAGCTATGAAAACCTAGAAATAGTGCTAAATAAAATAGGCTATTCTGCTCATGGTTGGATGATATGTGGCGATCTAAAAGTAACGTGCATGCTCCTTGGTCAGCAATGTGGCTTTACCAAATTTCCACGTTTCTTGCAAGAATAGGACAGTAGAGCCACGCATCAACACTGGTGCAGAAAGAATTGGCCTGTGAATGAGTCTTTAAAACCTGGTGATAAGAACATTCTACGCAAAAACCTTGTGGATCCAAAAAAAGCACTCCTACCACCTCTACATATAAAGTTAGGCCTAATGAAACAGTTTGTAATGGCTTTGCCTAAACATGGACCATGTTTTAAATATCTCTGGCAAAAGTTTCCACACTTTTCAGAAGCTAAACTAAAAGAAGGCGTCTTTGTCGGACCTGACATTAGAAAATTAATATTTGATGATAACTTCGAATCCACAATGACTTTAAATGAGAAAGAAGCATGGGTATCATTCAAGCAAGTCATTACAAGTTCTTAGTACATCAAAAAGATCCAGAATATGTTTCTATTATAGCTATAATGTTAAAGAAGTTTAAAAGTTTAGGATATTTAATGAGCCTGAAAGTTCACTTTTTGAACAGTCACTTTGATTACTTCCCGAGCAATATGGAAGATGTTAGTAAGGAGCAAGGAGAGCGTTTCCACCAGGACATTAAAGTGATGGAAAAACACTACCAAGGCCACTGGAACACCAACATGATGGGCAACTACTGTTGGTTACTTCACCGAGAAGTTCAGCAAACGACTCATTGTAGAGAAAGCTACACAAGAAACTTCAAAGAAAAAGGAGAAAGAAAATACAAACCAATTCCAGCTGGCAAGTGAAACCTCTATTAACACATATCATTCTTTTAAGTAGCTCACTGTAAATACAAATCATGCTTGTGTTGTAACAAAGTGTTTCATTAATTTTCCTGTTTACTGTGTAGCAGAGGATTTTTATTCTATATAATAAAAACAATACTACTCAAAAACTATAGGTGATACAAAAAAACTAAAGCTAGACTTGGATTCAGCTCATAAAAATCAGCTATCAAAGTAAAAAAAAGTTTTTCAAAAAAATTTTTCGTTGGCCTGTGCCATGTTTCCCCGCATGCAATATGTTTTGTCTGATTACCTGCAGCATGTGATGTGTCAGTAACTACTGAAAAAATGTGCTGTAGAATATCAGTGAAATATGTCTGGTAGAAGCTCTGTGCTGCTTGGTCATGCTGCTCCACATTTTGAAGTAACTGATATAAGATCTGTAACAAAACTCACATTTGTCATAAGATTTATATTTACCTCTTTTTTAAATTTGTAAATATGTAATTAACATCACCAGAAACTATCAAATACTGACTGATAACTGACCTGCAGTCCTGTGTCAGCAACATTCCTCATGGTATGCTTGAATGCCCAAATTATTGAATCTAACACCAATTTAAACTGAGCAGGTGGTATACTCAGGAAAGCTGGAAAGCAGTGATTATTTACAGCCTGCAACCAGTGGAAAAATCAGTCAGTTGTATAGTAACAGGGATACACAAAAGGAAGAGTTAAATGAGTTGTGGTTTTTCAGTATCTTACTTGCAACAGCAGGAAAAAATTTGTCCTATGTTCTGGATACTCTTCAAAGTCTTTGTTGATCATTTCCAGTGTACATTCAAATACAGCGTCAAATATTTTTGGAACTTCACTTGTAATATGGCCTTCCAATTTATTGACAATGGTGGCCATTGCACTCAGTACCTCAGGTTCTCTTGCAGATGGTACAGCTGTTCGTTGGTAATCCAACAACACAGCATCAAGCAAATGAGGAATGAAGTTTTCAAGAACCTGGATGATGAATCAACATATTGGTGATAAATTGTTACTAGCATTTGACTGTATTAGACTAATTAAAGTTATTTTTGACTGAATCTGGTCACTTATCTCCACTCACCATAGTATGGTCATTTGACCTGCTGATCCAGTCTGAAATTAGCTTCAGTGTTTCCTTTTTCACTACCCTCATGCTCTTTATCAGAGGTTGCTTTGTTACACTTTCTCCATGCACTGCTATAGCTGCACTTATGTTCTCACTCATCACTTTGTAAACATTAAGCATGTCCAAGTAAATACGGCCCAGCTGTGGAATTAAAAAGTAATATTCAATTATTTATCTGTTCTGTGGCTCTTATGTGCCAGAAGTCACTAATGTAGAAAGTGCCAACAGATGTATATTTTCTTATGGAAAATACAGCTATATAATTGGCATCTACTTTAAGCTGGGCTACAATAAACTGTAATAAGTGTAATTCAAACACACAGTATCTACTCACTCACCTTTGGAGTGAAACATATTGTCAATTGGAGTGAAACATATTGTCAAACACAGCTAACTTAGCCCTGTTTTCAAAATAATTTCAACTGCCATAGAGAGAAAGATTTTAATGTCTGGTAATTTGCATCTCCCCTTCCCTTTTTAAAGTAAAAGTAATATTAAGCTGTTGACGGTTAAATCCATTTTTTCCTCCAGTGTTATATTCATGAATCTAACTAATATTTTCAAACTTTGGAAAATCCAGGATGGACTGTAACTATATTATGAGAAGGAAAGTTGTTACCATATAGTGGAGATGCTGAGTCGCAGAGAGGTACAACAAAAAGACTTTCACAATTACAGCTTTCAGCCGTTAAGGGCTTTGACAACGTGTGTGTGTATTGTTGATGAAGGCCTTAACGTCCGAAAAGCTTGAATTTGTTGTGCCTATCTGCGACTCAGCATCTCTGCTATATGGTGAGTAGCAAGTTTCCTTCTCATAATATTATAAATATTTTCAAACTGTGACTCATTCTTACAACAAACTTCGCAAGTTTACTGACAAGCTGATCCCAGTAAGGCTTGGGAGAGATGGGGCAGGGGGACGACGTTATTAATGTACCATTTACTTCAAGGAATCTGTATTTCAAACATGAAGCTACTAGACAATGAAAGATAATGACGAAAGAACATTCTACACTGACATTGAGAAACGACGTTACTTGTTACCATACACGGTTTGGTTACTAAACTCTAAATCAATGTTGAAACCTCAATAAAAACGCATTTTAAGAGAACTTTTACATTTAAATCACTTATTATTCAGCACATACAAAATATAATAACCAGATATGGATTGCTAATCACTGTGCATACCTTACATAACAAATATTGGACAAGTGTGACAAAAATGTTTAGTTACTATTAGAGTAACTGAACAATGTGTGTGAAAATTTCATACTCTTTTTTTATCAGCAGCTCAAGAACTTAAAAGGACAAAGACATCAAGGAAATTAAATGGAAGAGATGAATTCCAAAACCACTAATGACCAGGAACTGGGACAAGCGTAGTGTCCAAACACAGCAGATAAATAAAATGCATTCTGAACAATTGATTGATGGTTGCTTCAACACAGAAGACATCATGTTAACAGCTTTTCTAAATATGGAGTCACATATTTGGTAACTTACACAAGCAATTACTAGTAAATATCAACTTAGCCTTGGCCATAGTAACTCAGAGGCTGCAAATGGTGAAATATCTGTAACATATGTAACACATATTCAACTGTACACAACACATTAATTGACACATCTAAGCATAATGTCCCCTTCCAAATGGTGAAATCTATTACTATCAAGAATGAGGGATTTCAACACTGTGCAATTTCTGATGAAGTGTGAAGGCAGAATGGATTATCCTTACAAAGAGTCAGCTGCTTGCATCAATACAGGTGGCCCTGTTTTCAGATTACCACTGTGAATTCTATGTAGTACCTCAGTTCACTTAGTGAAACTAATCAGTTTATTTCAGCATAAAACCTTTCCCAGAATTAGAAGGTTTTTAAAATTATTATTATTGTTATTATTATTATCATTATTATTATTATTAATATTATTTGTGTGCCTAGCTCCAAAGATCAGTGAGATGGTAATGCCTCCTATTTTTACTTTTTTATTTTTCAAGAAAAGTACATGGCACATCATCATAGAAGAGCTACAATATTCACAGCCAATTTGTCACTTCTCAAAATAGCCAACATCTTTGTCCACAGTTCTTTTCCACCTAGAAACACACACATGTTTACCTGTGCAGTATAAATCATCATCCTGTTTCTTCAGCCACTGGTACACAGAGTTTTTCCAAGATCTCTTTATCTTCAAAGTGGTTGCCCCCAACAAGCTCCTTTGAGCGGGCCACACAGATGGAAATCTGATGGTGCAAGGGACTGGATGCAGTTGTTTCGTTTGGCCCTTTATTCTGATTGGTCAACATCTTCAGTACTCAGTGCCCACAAATCTTTGCATAGCCCAGTTTTACAACAATTTCTATTACACCGCATTTACCAACAGATAACTGGCAACAAAATTCATGTGTTGTGAGCCAGTGGTCATCATGGATGATTCGGTCAACAGAAGGATGATGTGTGTAGTCACTTCAGTAGCTGGTTGGCCACACTGTGTCGCATCAGCCAACTGCCACTTCACTTTCTCTACAGTCACAAACTTACTATCTAACGGTATTGATGCCTACAGCTGCCTTCTGCAGCCATTCACTAAGGCAACAGGGCATTTCAACTTCTGCAGTAAGCATTCAATTACAGAAGTTGATCCTTTACTTATGTCAAAAAACTTATACAGTGATGCCGTAAGCTGTAGGTGGTTTGTAGAACTGCACCAAACTCATGATTACTATATTACCAACTTAATGATGGGAGGGGGGGGATTAATTTCTGGCTCATCCTCATAAATCAACATATAGGAGTGTGATAACTTGCAAATAGAGCAAATCATCTCAGCTTCTACAAATGCTGAACTGCCTGTCCTACTGCTGAAGGACCGAGATCTTTCCATAGCAATACCTCCATCATTGAAAAGCATTTGAGACAGTCTACACTGCTAGCTTGTCAACAAATGTGTATCAAAATGAATGGTGTGCCACTGCATCATGGCCCTGCCGTGACACATCACTCAAGCAAGGAATGGTAAGATTTGTAGGCTGGCTGTGACAACCACATTCAGTGGCACTAGGGCCACCTGATCTTTACCCCATGAACTACTTTCTGCCAGCCAGCTGAAGTCATTAGTCTACAACAATAACCTATGTAGCCTAATGGATGAAGCACACAACTCAGTCGGCGATAGCACAACTAAGATGGCGCGACATCTTCGGAACAAAGGGGCATACTTGTCCAGTACTCAGAATGAAAATGCATTTTTGCACAGGTGGAAAGGCTGGGGGGGGGGGGGGGGGGGGGAGTGGCAAGAGAGGAAAAGGACAGAAGCAGGGAACAGGGAAGGGGAAAACACTGGCGGGTGCATTGGCAAAGAGCAATGCACAATGATGGTGAGGGAATGTGAATTGGTTGGGGGTAAGAGGGGACAGGAACTGTTGGATGGAGAGTGTGGGGACAATAGGTTGCTGTAGATTGAGGCAGAGAGAATTTCAGAAGCAAAGAATGCATTGTAAGGACAAATCCCATCTGTGCAGTTCAGAAAAGCTGGTGGTGAAGAAACCTCATGGTTCGAGTTGTGAAGCAACCATTAAAATAGTGTTCAGCTGCAAGTTGTGTCACAGGGTAGTCCACTTCGCTCTCCCTACACAATTCCGTGGTGGCCATTCATCCTAATGGACAGCTAGTAAGTAGTCATACCAATATAAAAAGCTGTGCAATGATTGCAGCAGAGCTGGTATATGACATGGTTGCTTTCACAAGTGGCCCAGCTTTTGATGGGGTAGGATAAGCCTGTGACAGGAACAGAATAGCAAATGCTGAGCAGGTAGATTAGGCAGGTCTTGCATCTGGGACATCCACAGGGATACAATCCCCGCGGAAAGGGGTTGGAATTGGGAGCGGCATGGTGATGGACTAGGATGTTGTGGAAGTTGAGTGGGCAACAAAATACCACTTTAGGAGGAGTGGTAAGAACCTTGGGTAGGAGTTCCCTTATTTCAGGGCACGATAAAGGACAGCCCTGGCAAACAATATGGTTCAGTTGTTCTAGTTCAGAATGGTATTGAGTAGCGAAGGGGACACTCCTTTGTAGCTGCTCCCTGGGGGTGGTGGGAGGATTGGGGATGTGGCATGGTCTGGACTAGGTCTGGAGGATAGTGCCTTTCTGTGAAGGCCTTGGTGAGACCTACAACAGACTGGGCAATGGAGCTCCAGTCACTGCAGATACACCGTCCCCATGTGGTCAA
The DNA here is from genome assembly GCF_023864345.2 of Schistocerca serialis cubense. Classification (NCBI taxonomy): domain Eukaryota; kingdom Metazoa; phylum Arthropoda; class Insecta; order Orthoptera; family Acrididae; genus Schistocerca; species Schistocerca serialis. Next base: position 304,108,940 of record NC_064645.1, on the reverse strand, counting down.
TCTGTCGGGGAGGAATTTTTTGGCATGGAAGGGATGCTAGGTGTCAAAATGCAGGTACTGTTGGTGGTTTGTGTGCTTAATGTGGAAAGCAGTGTGGATGGAGCCATAAGTGAGGAAGAGGTCACCATCAAGGAAGGAGGAATGCTAGGTTGAGGAGGACCATGTGAAACAGATGAGAGAGAAGGTGTTGACGTTGTGAAGGAATGAGAACAGGGTATCTTGACCATGCGTCCAGTTCGATGAACTCAAACCAGAACAGGTGTCTGGCATTTTGGGAGGCTAGGTAAGTTTTCCCTAGGTGGCCCACAAATAGGTCGGCACACGAAGTTGCCCTGTGGGTGCTCATGGCTGTGCCATGGATTTGTTTCTATACTTCCCCTTCAAAAGAGACGTAGATGTGTGTTAGGACAAAGTTAGTAAACTGTATGGGAAATGAGGTAGTGGGTTTGGAGTCTGAAGGACATTGGGAAAGGTGTAGTTCATAGCAGAAAGACAATGGACATGAGGGATGTTGGTGTATAGCAATTGGCTCAACAGTGACGAGTACAGATCCAGGAGATAAAGGGGTAGGGATGGTGAAGGAAGTAGTTGGTATCTTTGATGTGGGAGGCTAGAACTTGGGTAACTGATTGGAAGTGTTGGTCAATGAGGGCTGAAATCTTTTTCAATGGAAACAGGGTGGGGGCACAATAACCAATTACAATGGGGTGTCCAAGATTTTGGGGTTAGTGTATTTTGGGTGTGCAGGGTTTCATAGGGGTGAGGATGTAAATGGATTCAAGGGAGAGAGGTCCTGGAAAGCGCCTAAGGCTTCTTGCAGAGTTTGGAAGTTATGTTGGACTTCTAGGATAGCATCACACTGTCTAGAGTTTATTGTTGGAGGAGTCAGACAATTGGCAGAGGCCTTCCACCATGTGGTCACTGCAAATCAGATTCCAGACACCACCCCCAGAAGTAGCCCAGCTGCTGACATCCTACTGCCATCTTGGCAAACTGTCCTCTTCTCTACCTCACTCCAGATTGCTGCTTTTGTCCAATGCAACAGTCGCATTACAGTCAGAGACAGTGGTTATGGGTGCATGAGGTGTGCCTGTTGTGTAAATGTGTGTGTATTTTCATTTCTGAGAAAAGGCTTTGACCAAAAGCTCAGTGCGTAATAGTTTTTTTTTTTTTCATTGTGCCACTTGTCTGCAATCAAATGTGTCATCTCTACAAGGAGCAGCAATCTATCCTTTTTCAAAATAGTGTTGAAAACAGTAAGGCTAAAATAACCCTGAAATCAGTTTTCTAATTTACTACTGAAAAAAAAGCACACTATTTGAACACTATTACCACTTTCATGTTCCCTCTCATTCCACAGTTTATTATACCTTTTATCATAAATGAAAAAGGTGGCTCAACCAAGAAAAGAAGAGTTATTAATTACATCTTAGTGAAGATTAAGAGAGCCAACTGGATGGATTCCAACAACCAATCCAGAATTTCACACTGCAGTGTTTTTAATATACGTAGCTCTACAACTTTGATCAATTGGCTTACTGGGAACAAATACGTATGGGCAGCTCAGCAACATGTACAGTAATGTGGTGACTCTCACTCCCTAGACTAAATGTACTATGGGTGTCAAAGGGACTGACACTGCTGAATCATGATACTGAGATTATGATTGGAGACTTTAAGCCCCTGCTCGAATGTGACCTGTAAGCAAGCTGGTCATTATGACCTTGGCCTTTGAAATTTAGAAGCATTTAGGCCTAAAACTTTTCTAAGGTTCAGCACTGTTGAAGTATTGTGCAAAATTCTGCAGGCCCTGGCAGCTAAGTACACCATGGGTAGGATTTCTGGAGGCCCTGCTGCCTCGGCCGAGATCCTACCTCGGTGTTCTAGACCAAGTGAAAGAATTTCAGGATCAAAAAAAGCAGTACCATATCAATGAGTATCTCGAGAAAGTCTATTAACAAACTTCCAAGAACAGACTTTAAATTATGACTCTAGGAATATACAACAAACCCATGTATTGCTCACTTAGGGATCACGAGGATAAGATCAGAACAATTACTGCACGCACAGAGGCACTGAAACAATCATTCTCCCGTGCTCGAAACATGAATGGAAAGGAAGATACCTGAATGAGTGGTACAATGGGATGTACCCTCTGCCATGCATCTCATGGTGGTTTTCAGAGTATAGATGTAGATGTAAATATAAATGCAGATGTAGATAGTGGACTCAGTCCACTGGACTAGGGCAATGGCTTCAGACAGTTGGCCACCCATAACTAAATCTGCACCTGCACCTAGTTACACAAAATTTGGCTGACTATTTCTAATACTTTATCGCACAACAGGGGTGAGAGTGCCACTGATATGATACACGAGTTGGGGGTAGCTGTCACTGAAACAAAGGCGGTTTTCTTTGCAGGACGATATATTTACAAAATTTCAATCACCAACTTTCTCTTCCGAATGCGAAAATATTTTGTTGACACCCACCTACATAGGGAGAAATGATGATCATATTAAAATACGAGAAATCAGAGTTCGAACGGAAAGATTTGGGTGTTCCTTTTTCCCATGCACTACTTTAGAGTTGAATGGTAGAGAAGAAGTATGAAAATAGTTCGATGAAACCTCAGCCAGGTACATTAGTGTGAACTGCAAAGTAACGCTGTAGATGTAGATCTGTATAACAAAGATAGTTTAGAGGAGCTGGAAGAGAACTAAAGAAGATCAAATAGGGTGTAATACAGCACTGTTCACACTTTTCTTTTGGCATTGATTCCCCGAATCTAAAAAAATAAATTTTCCTTGACTCTCAACTCTTAATACACTAGAGAGAAAAACAGACAACAGATACAATCATTAATTTCCTCCGCGATAACAAATGCAGTGGACAGCTTTAATCTAAACTTGAGAGAGGTTTTAGTGTTGGCCATGAAATATGCTAAAGAACCCTACTGTTAAGGGATTCCTGGAGAGTATCAGTGGCTGCAGTATAACAGGTTAGTCGACACTGAAACATTTATTTGAGACTACATTTGGCTTTCAGCTGACAAGACCACTGACAGCTGTAGCAGATATATAGCTAATGCTGAAGTGGAGAACTCAGATTCCCAAGCACCAGGAAAACTTCACCTACTCCTGTGGAAAGAAATTGAAAGACAAATCAAAGTACTGCAGCCCGGAATCAGGACTGTCCTATGCATCCTATGACCAGGAGAAGATAGGGAAGTCAAATTTTTGCTGTTGGTGATAGTCATTGCTGCCTCTATGTTAAATGCAAGAGCAACAAGGACAAAATTCTACACCAGTACAGTGACGAAAGTATCCACCATTATTCAAGGGAAGAAAGATTGAAGGTGGATTGTATTGGGGGCTATAGGCAATTGAGTTGATGAAACATGCACAACTTGTGCTGTACAAAGATCTTTCTCAGCCTACAAAAATTTACTGAGAAAAAAAGGGGAGTTTCACTTCACAAAACATAGGAATGTGGTTGAATGTGTATTGCAATAGCAAAAAATAATATAAATGTTCTTGTTGTTGTAGCTTTAGGCAATGAATTGTGGTCATACATAGGTATTACCCATTCAGTTTACAATTGCTGTTTTAGCTGGGCCTGCTGCAACCTGTTGTCGTATGCTACTATTGGTAGTTTCGGATGATGCACGAATAGTATAACTGCGCTCAATGAAAATGTAACACGGTTTGCGGACTGTACTTGGTATATGTCCAGCAGATAAAACAAACACACACATTCTTGTATAGAAAAACAATCGAAATTAACAATAATAACATGAAACTGTTGTTTTATGGACTACAATGCAGCTGTGCATATGTTTAGGAGACAATGGTACACTCGGTTTTAATATATTCTTCTACATGTAAAAAAATTGTATTATAATATATAACTGAAGCCAATGCATGCTATATTTGCTATTAACACATTCGTCTGCAGAGAATCATGCAAAATTAAAATGAAACCGTTGCTTTTGGATCTAATAACTGGAGTCGGTCGTGTAGCAAATAAAAATAAGTTTGCTGTTAATACATTATTCTGCAGGAAAGCATAAGGAATAAAAAGGAAACAGAAATTTTGGTGTACGATCTAATAATGCTAACGAAGATCGGTCCCCACTGGGGGGGGGGGGGGGTTGATCTTTTGAAACTATATATACAGTGCTGTAGGGTAGGAACCCAGGTATCACATCCTGGAATGATTCATTATAGTGGGCCGTTGTTTGCAAGTAATGGATGGGGGCAGGGGAGAGGGAATCGGAATTTCGCGTGAAGACCTATTCCATTAAAATAGAGTGTACATATTGTCAGCTGAAGTAGTGCAGTGGACAGCACTTCTATTTACCGTGCAAGAGGTTGTAGGTTGTCTTTTCAGGTGCTGTAACATTTTTTTAATTTGATCACTATATTATTAAATCTCATAGCGAAAAATATATTTTTGACTGCATTGCACAACTAACAGAAACACACTATTCTACTTTTGTTTTTTGATCAGTATATCAGGATTTTCAAACATTTAAACATTAAGCTGGATAAAAAAAATATTAAAATCGCATACACAAGGATTCCAAATGAAAAAAGGGAGACAAGAACAAAATATATGATCTAGTGAAAAAATTTAAAACAATGTTTTCAACAACCTTTAATCCATATATAAAGGCTGAACACCTAGCTCTACTGCACATATCTACTGACTCGGTAGAGCTGTTGCTGATGTTCGAAGCAGTTCTCTCTGTTGAGTCTGAGTCAGCTCATCCAATATACCCTCAGAACCATGCGACAAAATTTCACTGTCACTGGTTGAATATGAATAATTACACTCTCAATAGCTTCGCCCATCAGCACATCTGCGCCAGTATACACCCATAATAGTTTTCACTTTATCACACACCTCCTTACAGTCGTCTTTCGCAATGCTCTGTATTGCCGCTGTAGTCATTTGTTTAAGTAGGGAAAGGGTAAGGCTGCTGACATTATTCGCTGAAACTTCTTGTTTCATTAAATTCCAGATAAGTTTGATGGGGTTCAGATCACAGCTGTACGGTGGAAGGCGTAACACTAATTCCTTTCCCATGTTCTTTTAGTACTCTATCTACTGTATATTCTGGTTAAGGTTTGTAAAGTTTCACACTTCCAAAAGCTCGTTGCATGTTAAATCCACACCCAACAGAATTTTATGCTTAGTCAGCTATGATCGCATATCTGCTTTATGAGAAGATGTGTTAGGTACTTTTATTTTCTTGAATACAATGCTAGGGTGGATTGTCTAAAACCACAATACTTACACCTGGAATATTTGGTATTAAGTGCTCTTGCAACCATTTTGTACAATTTTCACTGTTCATTTCATTATGATAATCTTGCGATGTTGATCTTGAATCAAAGATGAGCTCTGCACCCTTGCTGAACCTCATTTCTCCTGCCACATGAACTACTATTGCTCTTTTTCCAAAACTTTCGTTTTACCACACATTTTGTATGTCATTTTGCTGCCAACGTTTACTGATAGTATTGAGTGTATGCACCAATGTTTCATCAGTATACATGACAGGTTTCTTTGCACCTTTATCACTTTCTCTCAAAATTCTACACTACTGGCCATTAAACTTGCTACACCACGAAGATGATGTGCTGCAGAAGTGAAATTTAACCGACAGGAAGAAGATGCTGTGATATGCAAATGATTAGCTTTCCAGAGCATTCACACAAGGTTGACGCCGGTGGCGACTCCTACAACATGCTGACATGGGGAAAGCTTCCAACCGATTTCTCATGCACAAACAGCAGTTGACTGGTGTTGCCTGGTGAAACGTTGTGATGCCTCGTGTAAGGAGGAGAAATGCGTACCATCATGTTTCTGACTTTGATAAAGGTCGGATTGTAGCCTATCGCGATTGCAGTTTATCGTATCGCGACATTGCTGCTTGCGTTGGTCGAGATCCAATGACTGTTAGCAGAATATGGAATCAGGGGGTTCAGGAGGGTAATACGGAACGCCGTGCTGGATCCCAACGGCCTCGTATCACTAGCAGGCGAGATGACAGGCATCTTATCCGCATGGCTGTAACGGATCATGCAGCCACGTCTCGATCCCTGAGTCAACAGATGGGGACGTTTGCAAGACAACAACCGTCTGCACGAACAGTTCGACGATGTTCGCAGCAGCGTGGACTGTCAGCTCGGAGACCATGACTGCAGTTACCCTTGACACTGTATCACAGACAGGAGTGCCTGCGATGATGTACTCAATGACGAACCTGGGTGCACGAATGGCAAAATGTCATTTTTTCGGATGAATGCGGGTTCTGTTTACAGCATCATGATGGTCCCATCTGTGTTTGGCGACATCACGGCGAACGCACATTGGAAGCGTGTAATCATCACCACCATACTGGCGAATCACTCGGCGTGATGGTATGGGGTGCCATTGGTTACACGTCTCTGTCTCCTCTTGTTCGTATTGACAGCACTTTGAACAGTGGACGTTACATTTCAATGTGTTGCGACCCGTGGCTCTACCCTTCATTCGATCCCTGCGAAACCCTACATTTCAGCAGGATAATGCCGGACCGCATGTTTCAGATCCTGTACGGGCCTTTCTGGATACAGCAATTGTTCGACTGCTGACCTGGTCAGCACATTCTCCAGATCTCTAACCAACTGAAAAGTCTAGTCAATGGTGGCCTCGCAACTGGCTCGTCACACTACGCCAATAACCACTCTTGATGAACTGTGGTATTGTGTTGAAGCAGCATGGGCAGCTGTACCTGTACATGTCATCGAAGCTCTGTTTGATTCAATGCCCAAGCGTATCAAAGCCGTTATTATGGCCAGAGGTGGTTGTTCTGGGTACTGATTTCTCAGGATCTATGCACCTAAATTGCGTGAAAATGTAATCACATGTCAGTTCTACTATAATATATTTGTCCAATCAATACCAGTTTATCATCTGCATTTCTTCTTGGTGTAGCAATTTTAATGGTCAGTAGTGTAAGAAGGTGTGCACGGCATGCTACAATGTCCTCCCTCTCAACCCGAACTGTTTGTCTATTTTTACATTTCTTAAAACAAAATCCCTTACAAATTTCAAAGTATACAATGATTGGATCTAAATGTTCAAGACCAGACATAATTTAATGTGTAAATGCATTTGAGTTAATGCTGGAAGCGTAAACACTGACACAGTTCAATCATGGAAAAATATTTTTCCATCACTCACAGAAATTACAGTCCCAATGATGTTTTTAATGGAGATGAAATGGACTTATTTTTTCACCTTTTGTCTGATAAAACTCCAAGATCAGAGGGGGAAAAATGTAAAAAGATGCTAACTGTTTCATTATATTGCAGTGAAAGTGGACCAGGAAAGTTGGTGCCACTAATAACTGGAAATGCAAAGAGTACATGATGCTTTAAAATGTGCTGTCATTTCCATGTAAGTATACATCTAATGCAAATGCATGTGTAACAACAGCTATATTCGAATAATTCTTGCATGCCTGGGATGCAAGGTTTGGTGTTGGAAATAGGAAAATCCTCTGTTTATTGACCAGTGTGCAGCGCATCCCCAAGATACATTGTATGTGCAGAATATAAACGTAGTGTTTTTCCCCTCCAAATGCATTGCCACCTTCACCCACTTGACTAAGTCATCTAAACAGAAGCACAGGATAGCTTTTGTGCACAAAAGACTGGCCTGTCTTCTACTAGGATGAGAAATGTCACAATCTTTGACACTATGCCGTTTTGTACCAAGTGCTTGGGATTCTGTGCAAGAATGCACAGTCTCAAACTGCTTCAATAAGGCTGGCTTTCAATGCACGTTTACAAAAGACGACATGCCAGAAAACTAAGCCACTGCAGCTGAACAATGGCAGCAAATAATGGGGCAAGATGACAACATTGGCTATCTTGGCTTTGATGAATGTGCTGAAGGTGACAAAGGTGTTACAGTACATCAGTCCAAGACAACTGACGAAGTTATATTAGTTGTGAGCATGACATAGCATCCTATGACAAATTAATGGCTTCACAAAAAACAACCTAGAACAGATAGTTCAGAACTCCATTCATGATAGAAGTATATTGGATCCAAGGATGTCCACATCAAAACTGATATCAGTGCCCATGACGTGGTTGTGGCAACAATGATTACCAATGTACAAAGGACAACTAGAAGAAGCAGAAAGTTATGCGGGGGAAGGTCAGAATGTTAACACACAATAATTTTATTACCAAAAAGTTTAATACGTAACAAAATAAAATCACAAATGAACTTACATCTTTTACACACTTTTCTACATCGTCACGAATGTTCTCAACACATTTCTCCCACCGCGGTACCAGTTTCAATATGCCCCGTTCATAGAAGTCCATTTGCTTGAAATGTAGCCACCTGTGGATTGCTTATTTCACTTCCGCATCTACCACAAAGCTCTGGCTGGCCAAGAGTTTCTTCATGGGACCAAACATGAAAGTCCGACGGTGCAAGATCCAGACTGTATGATGGATGCTGGAGCAACTCCCACCCAAATCTGGTGATTTTCTCATGAACAGGAGCACACGCATGGAGACGAGCATTGTGATGAACAAGTTTGACACTGTCAGCATTAATGTTATGGTGTTTGTCACAAAAGGCATGACACAACTTGACCAAAGTTTTAATGTAGTCTCCAGCATTCTCAGTGGTTTCATGTTCAGCAAAGTTGACCAATAACACACCATGCATATCCTAGAACACTGTCACAAGCACTTCCATAGCAAAATGAGTAACTCTGAAATTCTTTTCGTCAAGGGGAACCAGACTGTTCCCACTCCATTATGGCCTCTTTGGTTTCGGGCATTTAGTGGTATGCCCACTTTCCAGGAAGTCATTACCTTCTGTAGTGTAAGGTGTTAAGTAATCCAAGCTTGTCGTCATTCGCTGGCCCATGTGGTTGTCTGTTGGGTCTCTGGCAGCCAGCAAGCACTAACTTTACAGAATTTCAAAATGTCATGAACAGTATCATACACAGCACAATAGAAAATGTTGAACTACTACAGTAAGATTCGTACTTGGACAAGCCAGTCATTCAAAATTGCTGCCTCAACCGCTTTGACATTCTGTGGGGTTGCAGCCGCTACTGGCCACCTGGAGTGTGGCATATTACTAAGGTTCACACGGTTCTCTTAGAAGAGGGCACAAGACCCAGAGAGATAGCTACAGTCCATACAGTCATCCCCATACATACCACCCATGTCCCTGTGAATTTCATTCAGTTCACATCCTTTGGCCCACAAATAATGAACAACACTTCACTGTTCTTCAAAAGTTGGCAACAGTAACATGTGTCCCATGTTTGTTTTGTAGTTCAGGCTTCTCTCACTAGAGATGCACATAAATACAAAATACCCTCCGCAGTGCAAACTTCAAACTACATTGTCACGAAATTTTCATGTTCCAGCTGCAATATCACAGGAGAAAAAAATTAATGTTTTTTAATTTCCAATCCTCCCTTGTATATGTTCAATACAGTAAATATAACAGCAGTACTGTCATATATCAAAGAGGAACTTGAAACTTTCAGCACAGGCCAAGATCACATAGAGGAACTATGGCTCAAATTATAAAGAATAGTTCACAATGCACTGGGCAGATACGTAGCCAGTAGAATGATTTGTTCTGGGTGACACCCTCCATGGTATACAGTCACACTGTAAAGAAACTTCTAAAGAAACAGAGGCTACTGCATAATCGGTGTGAAATGAAGCACAGGGTTATAAAGAGAGTTGCTGAATGAAACACATTTGGCTGTCAAGAGAGCAATGTGTGAAATCTTCAATGACTACCATAGCAGAATACCATCAAGTGACCTTTTACAAAACTCAAAGAAATTCTGTCATATGTTAAGGCTGTTAGTGGCAACAAAGTTAGTCTTCAGTCACTCAAGAATGTGACAGGAACTGAAACTGATGGTAACAAAGCAAAAGCTGAAATGCTAAGCTCTGTTTTCAAGTGTTCCTTTACAAAGAAAAATCCAGGAGAATTTCCCCAATTTAATCCCCTTTCCACTGAAAATATGAATGAAATAGATATTACTGGCAATGGCACTGAGGAACAGCTGAAACCTGTTAAAACTGAACAGAGCTCCAGGGTCCAACAGAAACCCTATCATATTCTATACTGAATTTGCAGCTAAGTTACCCCACGTGCTAACTATAATATATTGTAGATCTCTTGCATAAAAAACTATGCCCCGAGTTTGAAGAAAGCATAGGTCACACTTGTTTATAAGAAGGTTGTAGAAGTAATCTACAAAACTACCATCCAATATCCTTGACATCGATTTGTTGTATGATCTTGGAACACATTCTGAGCTTGAACATAATGAGATATTTTGAACATAATGACTTTCTCCATGCCAACTGGCATGGATTCCAAAAACATCTATTATGTGAAACCCAAATTACACTTTTCTCACACAGCACAATGAAAGCTTAGGGTCAAGGCAGTCAGATTGATGCAATATTTCTTGATTTCCAAAAAGCATTTGATTCAGTACCACATTTACACTTTTTGTCGAAAGTACTATCATATGTTGCATAAAGAAAAATTTGTGACTGGACTGAGTAATTTTTTGTAGGGAAGCCATAGCAGGTTATCTTGGATAGAAAGTCGGCATCAGATGTAGAAATAACTTCAGATGTGCCCCAAGGAAATGTGGAGGGACCCTTGCTTTTCATGTTGTGTTTTGATGGCTTGAAGACAATATTAATAGTAACCTCAGACTTTTGCAGATGATGCAGATTTCTATTGATATTGTTTGAAAGAAGCCGCATAAATATTCAGTCAGATCTTAAGATTACAAAGTGGTGCAAAGATTGGTAACTTGCTTTAAATGTTCAAAAATTGTGCTCTTCACAAGTCAAAAAAGTGTAGTATCCCATGATAACGACATCAATGAGACACAGTTGGAATTGGCCAACTCGTACAAAAACCTCAGCAGGGATGTGAAATGGAATGAGCACCTAGGCTCAGTCATGGGTAAAGCAGGTGGCAGACTTTGATTTATTGTTAGATTACCGGGGAAATGCAATCAGTCTACAAAGCAGACTGTTTACAGATCATTCATGTGACCCACTCTAGAAGAATGTTGCTCAAGTGTGTGGGACTTGCACCAAATGTAACAGAGGATATCTTAAGTTCAAGGTGTGGCTATAAAATAATGGGACTGATGCTGTCACAGAGCAAGTTCGCATGCATCAAAGATAAACAACCGACAGCTGTGAAGTGTGAAGCCCTCTCAGACAAATGCAGAATATCTTGTGTCTGTAGACAAATCAGTGGGGACGTGGCCAAATTAATGGGGACGTGGCCAAATCAGTGGGGGACGTGGCCAAATCAGTGGGGGACGTGGCCTTCATTTGAGTAAGACCTGTTATTTTGTTTTGCCAGAAAAATGATAAGAGCAACAACTGGCATAAAGTTTCACATGAAACTTGGAAAAACTGTTACTGAAACCTATCTGTTACTAAAAGAAGTATACCATGGTAAAGACCATCATTACGTATGCAAGTTTTTGAATGGTTGAAATGTTTCCCACGTCGCCAAGTGGAATTTAAAGATGACTTGTGCCTGGGACGCCCTTCAACATCAAAAATGGATGACAATGTTGAAAAGTAGGTAATCTGATTCTATCTGACTGTCAGCTGAGTATATCATCAACTGCTGAAATCGTAGGCCCAACTTCATCGAGAGCAAAACAAATTCAAATGAGTAAGTAAAGATTCAAAGTGATGATGATTCCCTCCCCCTCCCCCTCAATATTCATGGAATTTATATCTTCACTGAGCACCTGAATGTCAAACTATTAATCAATATCACCACCTTGAGGTTCTTCCTCAACTCCACGAGAAAAAAAAAAAAAAAAAAAAAAAAAAAAAAAAAAAAAAAAAAAAAAAAAAACACCAAAATTGTGGAAGAACAAGTCATGGGTTTCGTATCAAGACAACGCAGCATCTCATACTGCATGACTGTTAAGAGGTTTCTAGCGAAGTACAGTATCCCAGTGTTAGACCACCCACCTTATTCGCCTGACCTAGCACTATGTGATTTATCTACTCTGCAAGGTCAAATCTGCATTAAAAAGAACAAGATTTCAGCCCATTGAAATAGCGAAAGAAAAAGTGAAACATGTCAGTAAGGAGCTCACAGGGGAAGACTTCCAGCACTACTTCAATCAATGGGAAATTCACATGGAGTGTTGAAGGAATGGAGGAGGGGAGTATATTAAGGGTAGCAATAACATGTATGTATCTGAAATAAAATGTTTCACAGAAATAGACCTGTTATGTTATACAGAGAAAGGCAGCATGAATGGTCACAGGTCTGTTTGACCGGTATGAAAGTGTCACAGACTTGCTGAAGAAACTGAACTGACAGGCTCTCGAAGATAGATGTACACTATCCTGGGAAAGATTACTTACAAAGTATAAGAACAAGTTTTAATTGGTGACTCTAGGAATATACTACAACTCACTATGTATCACTCTCACAGGGATTGTGAGGACAAGATTACATTAATTATAGCACAGAGGCATTTAAACAGTTATTCTTCTTGTGGTCCATACGTGAATCAAATGGGAAGAAATCCTAATACAACAGGACGTACCCTCTGCCATGCGCTTCACAGTGGTTTGCCGAGTATAGATGTAGATGTCTTGCAGGAACAGATGCAAAGAAGCAAGAAGAAAATGGAGATGTCACAAGCTACTGAAACAATGTTTTGGGTTTTGAAGTCAACGAAAAAGTAATGAACATATTAAGCAGGATGGGCAATATAATATTAAAATTAGGAAAAACAAGCAGTGAGCTATTGATATGTTTTCACTCCTTTGTAAGACAGGACTATGCACTTTATCATCTTCTGTTATAGTCTAGATGGTTAAACAATGTACAATACACCAATAGTTTGTTAAAATGACAACCCCTATTCAGTTACCAGTAGTGATTCGCCGATGGAGAGTTGCTAAATGAACAATGTTTGTTTGTTCTGAGAAGGTTAATAAAGACTGCAATGTTAGCATATTTTTATTTTTTCTACATCACATGCCAAGAACATATTTTAGATGCTACAGAGTCACATCACTTTCCTGCGTTCCAATTGGCTGATGACAGAAGTGTACACATATTTGATATACAGGATTTAGCTAGTGTTGCCATATGTGGAACATTTTTGCTCATTATATAACTAAGAAGTAAGTTTGAGGGTTTCTGGGTGTGACATTAAGAACTTGTCCCCAAAAATTCACATTTTGAATTATAATTTATTGAGATGCTAACAAGTTTCCACTTAACTAACTGAGAGCAACTGATGCTGATTGCTGTTTCATCTATGCCAACTGCATAATTGGGATCAATATTATGGGACGTGTTCAATACAACTTTCCCAGCCATTATCAACTTTCTAAACCTTACACTTGCTACTTCTCAATCATGTAGATCCTCAGCTGGCCTTGAAGAGGCTAAATGCATCCAAATCCAGGCCTTCCATCAAACTACTGATCGTATGGTGAATCCATTAAAATATCTTCTGGATGGTATTTGACATGAAAGAATATAGCACCAGATGGAATTTTGTGCTTAGTTTTATATATGTAATTGATTTTCTAATTTATTTCAACTATTCCTAGTTAGTGTTTTCTGTTATAGGGTGAAATCAGTAATTGTTTTGTAACTTAAATTCTATTTTTAAATTATAAACAAATACAAATTCTGTACTAATTATAAACATTTGGAGGAACAATTAATAGCTTTCTTTAATTATTTATTTGACTATATTCGAAAACATGTTAGCAAAGCCAGCTCTTAATTAATTCTAAAGTAATTACCAGTTTTGTCCGAAGTACTGTTTGCGTAACTATATCTGTTAATTTCATCACTAAAACAAATAATTCGGCTTAACCCCTGTGGTAGAAAAAACTGTTAAAAAGAACCAATTTTTCGATGCATTCAGTTACTTGAATGAATTTCGTTTTAATTGTAATTTCTGTAAATTAAATATCAAACAATGTGTAGTTTCAGTGCCTATTACTGTGATGATATACACTCCTGGAAATGGAAAAAAGAACACATTGACACCGGTGTGTCAGACCCACCATACTTGCTCCGGACACTGCGAGAGGGCTGTTCAAGCAATGATCACACGCACGGCACAGCGGACACACCAGGAACCGCGGTGTTGGCCGTCGAATGGCGCTAGCTGCGCAGCATTTGTGCACCGCCGCCGTCAGTGTCAGCCAGTTTGCCGTGGCATACGGAGCTCCATCGCAGTCTTTGACACTGGTAGCATGCCGCGACAGCGTGGACGTGAACCGTATGTGCAGTTGACGGACTTTGAGCGAGGGCGTATAGTGGGCATGCGGGAGGCCGGGTGGACGTACCGCCGAATTGCTCAACACGTGGGGCGTGAGGTCTCCACAGTACATCGATGTTGTCGCCAGTGGTCGGCGGAAGGTGCACGTGCCCGTCGACCTGGGACCGGACCGCAGCGACGCACGGATGCACGCCAAGACCGTAGGATCCTACGCAGTGCCGTAGGGGACCACACCGCCACTTCCCAGCAAATTAGGGACACTGTTGCTCCTGGGGTATCGGCGAGGACCATTCGCAACGGTCTCCATGAAGCTGGGCTACGGTCCCGCACACCGTTAGGCCGTCTTCCGCTCACGCCCCAACATCGTGCAGCCCGCCTCCAGTGGTGTCGCGACAGGCGTGAATGGAGGGACGAATGGAGACGTGTCGTCTTCAGCGATGAGAGTCGCTTCTGCCTTGGTGCCAATGATGGTCGTATGCGCGTTTGGCGCCGTGCAGGTGAGCGCCACAATCAGGACTGCATACGACCGAGGCACACAGGGCCAACACCCGGCATCATGGTGTGGGGAGCGATCTCCAACACTGGCCGTACACCACTGGTGATCGTCGAGGGGACACTGAATAGTGCACGGTACATCCAAACCGTCATCGAACCCATCGTTCTACCATTCCTAGACCGGCAAGGGAACTTGCTGTTCCAACAGGACAATGCACGTCCACATGTATCCCGTGCCACCCAACGTGCTCTAGAAGGTGTAAGTCAACTACCTTGGCCAGCAAGATCTCCGGATCTGTCCCCCATTGAGCATGTTTGGGACTGGATGAAGCGTCGTCTCACGCGGTCTGCACGTCCAGCACGAACGCTGGTCCAACTGAGGCGCCAGGTGGAAATGGCATGGCAAGCCGTTCCACAGGACTACATCCAGCATCTCTACGATCGTCTCCATGGGAGAATAGCAGCCTGCATTGCTGCGAAAGGTGGATATACACTGTACTAGTGCCGACATTGTGCATGCTCTGTTGCCTGTGTCTATGTGCCTGTGGTTCTGTCAGTGTGATCATGTGATGTATCTGACCCCAGGAATGTGTCAATAAAGTTTCCCCTTCCTGGGACAATGAATTCACGGTGTTCTTATTTCAATTTCCAGGAGTGTATAAGAGCCTGATTTTTGGTCCTGAGACAGTCAGTCCATGGCCGAGTTTCAGACATTTAACCATTAAATAAGTGTAACGCCAATAGACCGTGTGTTAGAACAATGACAGTGTCTGTTTAATTTATTTGAAAGACTGTGAAATGTGTGATTAGGTTTTTACTGCTCGTAGATGTTCAACACACAAGCTATTGTAGCAATACGTTGATGTTTGCCTGCAAACTATTGATGAGGCATACCGAAATTTGCCAATAGTTAATTGACCCTATTAACTGTGTATATTGGGGGGTTGTGAACAGTGAAAGTAAAGAACTGTGAAATGCAACTATCCACCTGTCGGCTACGTTATTTACAGTAGTCAGTGTCGAAATTCCACCCTCCATTTTTCAGCCAGTACCACAATGCAGTATGTCAACACCGAGGACCATCAACGAAGAAATAAAAAAGGCGAATGTCACAAGCTATAGAGGCTGACTTCAGCTTCTATTCAATTTCATCAGAAGAGTAATAAATTTATGATGACTGTTCAAATAATACCAGCTTTTTTTTTTTTTTAATATAAATCAGTCGTCATTCAGATACAATTGTTGCAGAATCTCTCTGTACAACTCCTTATTGACGGTAACACCTTCTGGGTGTGTTCTCGCAATGGACCAGGTCACTGGAGTAAAAAAAGATGAGTCAGCATGACTTTCATGTTGCTGTGGACCTGACTTGCTTTTTTGGGTATTGGGGATGATGGATGCTTCCATATCAATGATTGGAACTTTGAATCTTGGTCGTACCCATAAACCCTAGATTCGTCACTAGTGATCACTGTGTTAAGGAAGTTGGGACTATGGTTCACAGTATCCAGCAAGCCCTGTGGAATCTCAAAATTTTGGTACACATTTTACTGAGCTGCTCCTGCGTTCCCATTGTTCCATTAAAATGGAATGAATGGGATCAATACTAATTTTAACCTCGCCTGCAAGTTGTCCGATTATGATTCATCTATCCTGCATCTCCATGGTCCTTTTCGTGGCAAATAACAACCTCATTAGCGAATGTTGAAGACCTAACTGAACGTGCTTCACTCTTCACTGACAAGTGTTGTCTTTGAAGTGGGTGTACCACTCCTTTATCTGTGTGGTATTTATTGCTACGTCCCCAAACACTTATTGAATATTTCGGATTATTTCAACTTGACAACCACCACCAAGCTTAAAACAAAATTTGTTGCAGTAACATTTTTCCACTTTTTCTGTAACTTTGCCCACAACACAAAATCCAATGACTACCACTTACACGCATTCACTTGTCAAAGGATAGGCAGTGAATGGTCGCTTCCATAATCGTGAAAAAAATTGAGTGTCGAGCACTCACAAACAGAGAGCATGCATCCCAGATACCATTGTTGGTTTCAACAATAAAAAATTAAGATCAGATACTTTCTGAACAGTCCTTGTGTAACGGAAGGAAGAGCTGCACAGCGGGATTCCACATCCCCTAAAATATTTTCAGTAGTCTTGAGGCAATTTTTCAGAACCAACTTGTGAAAATGGAGAAAGATGCGTGTTAAAAGAAAGCTATCTGAATCACGTTTCTTTTGATGACAACACTGGACTGTTCTCCTCTAATCTACAGAACAGATTTGAAAATACACCTAAAAATCAATCACAATAAGACTAAAATAATGTGTAATGAACACAATGGGAAGGAAATGGTACAAATCAGTACAAGAATTTTCATATTTTTGGCATGAAAAGAAATACCCAGGGAAGTATAAAAGATCAGGGGTGCTTTTGGTAAACTAAACAGGGTTTCCTAAACCAAGCTTCTGATGTGTCTAAAAAGGAAAAATAAACATTAGCAATCAACATGTGTCATCAGTTGTGACTTGGGACAGTAAGCAATCTACCAACTTCTAATGCAAAAAGCATACAGAAAGAAACATAAATGTGGATCAACAGACAATGGAGGGGGAGAGAGTGGGGTGAGGATTACATGGAAAGACAGGAATAAAAATAAATGAATCTCATAAGCAACTGGAGTGAAAGACATGATTATGACTGTAATGCAAAAGTATTGGAAGTGAGCAAGACATGTGGCCTGGTGGATGGATGGTTGGTGAACCAAGGAACGCAGGCAGATATCATTAGAAAATCTGAAGTAAAGACATTGATGCATGTAGGTAAAGACTGTAATGTACAGAGAAGTCTGGATGGTGCCTTTATCCAGAGGAGGATGTCAAACAACTGATGGGGATACTTCTGTAGTTAGCAGCAGTGGCTGATGAAATGTTTAGAGATTTAAGAAACTACACACTTTTCACATATTACACAAGTTTTGTTTGCTGTCTTCAATTAGGTGAGGACTGTGTACAAACATTCAAATAAATTTTTGAAAAATGCAAAATGCTCACTTATTTTCCATTAAACTGTTAGTAACTTAAGGATTTGCAAGGCGAAGGTATGAAACAAGTGATTAATGGGATAAGAGGCCATCATATAATGTCTTCAATTTTAATGTAATCAAGATCCAGTGGGGGCTCCAGAGGCTGCAGATTAGCAAGACTTTTATCCAAACACCCACTGTTCCCATCACGCACACCTTCCTTCAAAATCTGACTGGCGAAAATAAGATCCTCATATCCTTTGTGACACTGGTTTCCATCACTGTAGCCAAGAATGCTCACTGAAGAATTAAGAGCATTAAAAATGTTGATGGATGTATTTATGAATGTTTCCTTGTTGTGGAAAAAACAGTTTTGCTGAGTCCAAAGTGCCAACGTTTAAGAGAAGTGAAACTTGAGACAATCAGTAGACATGCTATGAATTCATTGTATATATTTTGGGCACTGTTACATAACATGCTCTGGGTCCAAATTCCCAACTCCAGAGTTAAATAAATCAAATATGAACAAATATTGGACATTTGCAGTTACATAACAATTGCAAAGCCCAACGACACAGAAATGTAACTGCAACCATGATATACAAACGACAACTTCCTGAAAAGTTATTTATGGGGGAACCAGATCCTTTGGACAAAGGAGTATAAATTCAAAAACAATATTTGTCTCCTTCAGCTGTTTTATGGATTTTTTTTTCCATATGCCAGCATTTCTGTAACACTGAAAACTGGTTCTGACATCAATCAACAATTTATTTTGGAAATAGACATTCCACACTGGTGGTATTATATTTATTTACCTTTCATTCTTGCTACTGATTTCAGGGTTGTAGCACCATTCTCAAGTAATCATTCCTTGTCACTAAGTAGTCCGGCACATTACTGGATTTCTTGATAATGGGGTTACAACCCCAAAACTAGTAGCAAGAACAAAAGATAAATAAATAAGACAAATACAGTGCTGCTATGGAAAAAAACAAATACTTTAGAAGCTATGGACTCACCAATATAATTCATCTATAAGAGTTCTGGAAAAGAGCATGATCAACCAATTTGCAACCTTTCAGAGACAGATGGTCCTTACTCTGACCGAAGCATTGAAGGGAAAGGAAAATGGATAACGGAAAGGGACTGGCGATGAATAGGAAATGCGGAGGGTTACAAAAATGTCTCCCTCGAATCCCAGATCAGGGAGACTTAAACGGAATGAGTCTCTCTTCTCATCCTCTTCAGTAAGTCCACCCTGATCCAGGGTCATGCGTGACTTTTCCATAACTCTCCCCACTTCCTAAACCTCACAGTCCTTTTCCTTCATCCCTATTCCTTTCCCTTCACTTACAGACATAGCTACAAAGATACTCTGCGAACCACTGCATGGTGCACAGCAGAATGCACCACATCAGTCATCTCCTTTCCCTTTTCCACTCAGAGTGAGAGAAAAACAACTGTCTATAAGCCTTCACACGAGCCCTAATTTCTCTTGTCTTTTTTTCGTGGTCTTTATGCGAATTGTATATTGGTGGCAGTAGAACTGTTCTGCAGGCGATCTCTAATGTTGATTACCTAAATTTCCTCACAAAACGAGCGTTGTCTTCCCTCCAGGGATTCCAATTTGAGTTCGCGAAGTGCATCTCAGTAATACTTGCAAGGCTGATCGAACTTAATGGTAACAAATCTAGCAGCACGGCTATGAATTGCTTCAATGTCTTCCTTTAATCCAACCTGGTGGAGATCCCAAACACTCAATCAGCCCTCAAGAATAGATCACACTAGCATGCTATACGTCATATGCTTTATAAATGAGCTTCCCAATAAAACAAAGTCGAGTACTCGACTTTCCTAGTACCAACCTGACATGCTCATTCCACTTCATATGACTTTGCAACACCATGCCTACATATTTAATCTACATGACAGTGTCAAGCACCAATTACTAATGGTGTATTCGCACATTACAGGATTGTTTTTCATTCACATCCACATTAACCCACATTATTATACATTTAGAGCGTCCTGCCATTCATCACACCAACTAGAAATTCTGTCCAAGTCATATTCTATCCTTCCACAATCACTCAACGACAAGAATTTCTATACTCCACAGTGTCATCAGCTCACTTCGTCCATCACACTGCAGGCGTGAAGCTTCCTAAATCTGTGCTGATTTGTGGACAGAAGCTTTTCTTTCTCATGGAAATTGATTGTATTCAAATTCAGTATATATTTCAGAATATTGCAGCAAACCAATGTTGGGGATGAAACTTCCTGGCAGATTAAAACTGTGTGCCGCTCCGAGACTCGAACTCGGGACCTTTCCCTTTCGCGGGCAAGTGCTCTACTAACAGAGCTACCCAAGCACGACTCACACCCCGTCCTCAAGGCTTCAATTCCCCCAGTACCTTGTCTCCTACCTTCCAAACGAGGTACTGGCAGAACTGAAGCTTTGAGGATGGGGCGTGAGTCGTGCTTGGGTAGCTCAGTTAGTAGAGCACTTGCCCACGAAAGGCAAAGTTCCCGAGTTCGAGTCTCGGTGTGGCACACAGTTTTAATCTGCCAGGAAGTTTCATATCAGCACACACTCTGCTGCAGAGTGAAAATTTCATTCTGGAATGTTAAGGATACTTGTCTGTAATTTTATGGATTTCTTGTTGTACCTTTCTTATATGCATGAGTCACTTGCACTACTTCCAGGTGTTTGGGACTTTGTGCTGGACGAGAGATTAACAATAAATGCAAGATAGGTAAGGGACCAATGCAGTCTAGTACTCTCTGTAAAACTGACTTGTTACTGCATTTGGACCTGGTGACTTAATTTGTTATCAACTCCTTCAAGTTGCTTCTTTTACACCAAAGATTTATCTATTTTATGTACTTCATGCAGGAGACTGTATTAGAGGCAAATGACTGTATATTTGTACGATCCTCCAACATGAATGATTTCTTAAACATGAAATTCAAAACACAACCTTGTGCTGTCCTCTACTGCCACCTGGACTGGTCGACGAGTGACTGGATGCTATCTTCTGCTTAGTGATTTTATGTATGACCACAATTTTTTTCAATTCTGACAAGATCTTGTGCTAAGGCATGATGCTCAAAGTCATTCTATGCTTCAAGAATCGATCTTCTTATAGATGCATGAATTTCCACTAACTATTGCCTGTTGACATTTATGCATTACTTTTTGAACCGACAGTGCAACAATCTCTGTTTCCACAGCATTTTACAAATGTGATTATGAAACCCCAGGTAATCTTTTCCATCCTTAACACTTTCCACTTCAACGCTGAGTGGTGTTCGGCACTGCAAATTTTGTTTTTAACTCCAATGTTGAACCTAATTCAACACCATTTTTTGCTGCTCTCACATTCTCTATTCTCAAATCTGACTGTGCTACGCACCAATACTGCATAGTCCTGCCATCTAGGGAAACGTGTTAACTAGTAGCAGTTGTGTTGAGAGGAAGTTTGTAATTATTACATTCAAGTTAGCAGGCACCAAGTGGGTAGTTCTTCACATACAGTCCTTTCTGAGGAAGAGATCGTGGAGGTTTTGGAGGAATCTAAAAGCGGAAACAAGAATGAGAACGATTTTTACGATGACAGTGATTCATTTGTAAACAATTCGAGTAAAATGACGAAAACAATCCATTCAGAAGATTGTTTCAAAGAATATCACACAATTGAAAAACTCTCTATTCTAATGCTTATGTAAATATTTTTGAATGAAATCGCTCTGTCTGTTTTAATGTATATCTCAACTGTTTGTTAGAGGCTTCTTTGATTTCGTAAAGAGGCCTGTGCAATTTTCTGCAGGGTGCTCACTGCCCAGGTGGTGGCAATTTAAATAAGAACACACACAAAGATGCCAGTATCTGAATTATGGAGTGCAAAGAGTTAATCCACTAAGTTGTCACACGTCTCCAGAGCAAGATTTACTCTCACAGAGTGTATACGCGGACAAGAAAAAAACATTCCCGATTTTTTCCGGACCTCCAGGTCAGAAATGCACTTTTCCCATGTGAAAATACATTACTTCAAAGGTGAAAATACACTTTTTCCATGATAAACGACAGTGTTCTTTCCCTCGGTGCTGAAAAAATATCAATCCTTTGAATGAAGGTGTCAAACAACAGCATTGAACTTCTCGGCGCTTTGCAAAGATCTTTGATGTGCAGCAATATGTACACTGCATATCTTCATATTACGAGAGTATAAATTCGAATTTGACCAAACACAGCACATTAGTTTCTGAAGTATTGAAATAGATATTGCAACGCACTTTTGCAAGCCAATCATAACTCATGTCACGTTGTCTCGCCAGCCAATGACAGCAGATATTCAGAGCACTGGAACTGTGATGTAGTCAGCCAGTAGCAATATCATTGTTAAGCAACATGAACACACAAATAGAAATAGTTAATTGTTTAAATTAATGTACATAGTGTAGTTACAAGAGAAGCTAAGCTTTCACATAAATACTGGTCTTTATAATGTGTATTACATTTTAAGATACATTACACAAATGCGTCACTAAAATTTTAAACAATGACCTTAATTTCTGGTCTTCTGGGTTCGAAATTATTCTAAGAGGCTGGTCCTCAAAGTGTTAAGTTTTAAATGAGAGTCAACCGCTCTGTCATTTAAGAAATTCATTGCACGTTCTCACACATAACATATTTCAACTTGCGTAAAAGGAATTTGCCCATGTCCATCATATTGGAACTAAATGAATCCATTAATTGTCTAAATGGAACGCTAACAACTGCTTATCTACGTTTGCTAGTATGAATACTTTTCTAGCCTTCTTGATGGATTTATTAACTTTAGTGACCATCATTGGTTTGACAACATTATGATCACTAATCCCCATCTCTCTGTTGATGCTGTCGATAAGGCCAGACCTGTTTGTAGCCCCTCCCCCCCTTTTGAGTCACCAGTCTTCTGACTGGTTTGGTTGCCCACCATGAATCTCTCTCCTGTGCCAGTCTTATCATCCCAGAACCGGGCTTACAACGTATGTCCTCAGTTATCTGCTGGATGTATTCCCATCTCTGGCTTCCTCTACAGTTTTTACAGTCTGTAGCTTCCTCTAATGGCATGCAAGTTGTTCCATGATCTCTCATCAGATGTCCTACCACTCTGTCCCTCCTCCTTGTCAATGTATTCCATGTATTCCTTTCCTTGCCAATTCCCCACAGAATCTTATCATTCCTTACATTATCTGCCTACCTAATTTTCAACATTCTTCTGTAGCATAACATCTCTAATGCTTCAGTTCTCATCTGTTCCACTTTTTCCCCAGTCCATGTCTCACTACCATAGAATGCTGGCGCCAAATGTACACACTCAAATTTCTTCCTCAAATTGAGGTCTGTGTTTGATACTGGTAACTTCTCTTGGCTGCAAATGCCCTTTTCGCCAGCGCTACTGCTTTTTATGTCTTCTTTGCTACATCCCATTATGCTTTATTTTAATGCCTAGGTAACAGATTTCCTCTTCATATGCTTTGTTATCACCAATCCTGATAAGTTTCTCACTGTTCTCATTTCTGCTACTGCTCATTACTTTCATCTTTCTTTGATTTACTCTCAATCCATATTCTGCACTCATTAGACAGTTTATTCCAGTCAATGGATCCTGTAGTTCTTCACATCAGTGAAGATGTCAATGTCATCACCAAATCTAATCACTGATACCCCTTCACCATGAATTTTAATTCCAGTTACGGACCTTTCTTTTTTACCATCATTGCTTTTTCGCTGCACAGATTGAACAATATGGACAAAAGGCTACATCCCTGTCTTACATGCTTATCAAGCCTGGCATTTCACTCTTTGTTTTCCACTCTTATTGCTCCCTCTTGGCCCTTGTACATATTGTATATTAACGTCATTCCCTGTAGCTTACTTCTATTTTTCTTGGAATTTCAAACATCTTGCATTGTTTGACATTGATGAATGCTTTTTCTAGGTCAAAAAATCCTATGAACATTTCTTGATTGTTCTGTAGTCTTTCTTCCCTTATCAACTGCAAGGTCAGAATGTCTACATCTACATCTACATTTATATTCCGCAAGCCACCCAACGGTGTGTGGCGGAGGGCACAGTCATTACCTCCCTTTTCTGTTCCAGTCGCGTATGGTTCGCGGGAAGAACGACTGTCTGAAAGCCTCCATACGTGCTCAAATCTCTCTAATTTTACATTCATGATCTCCTCGGGAGGTATAAGTAGGGGGAATCAATATATTCGATACCTCATCCAGAAACGCACCCTCTCGAAACCTGGCGAGCAAGCTACACCGCGATGCAGAGCGCCTCTCTTGCAGAGTCTGCCACTTGAGTTTGCTACACATCTCCGTAATGCTATCACGGTTACCAAATAACCCTGTGACGAAACGCGCCGCTCTTCTTTGGATCTTCTCTATCTCCTCCGTCAACCCGATCTGGTACGGATCCCACACTGATGAGCAATACTCAAGTATAGGTAGAACGAGTGTTTTGTAAGCCACCTCCTTTGTTGATGGACTACATTTTCTAAGGACTCTCCCAATGAATCTCAACCTGGCACCCGTCTTACCAACAATTAATTTTATATGATCATTCCACTTCAAATCGTTCCACATGCATACTCCCAGATATTTTACAGAAGTAACTGCTATCAGTGTTTGTTCCGCTATCATATAATCATACAATAAAGGATCCTTCTTTCTATGTATTCGCAATACATTACATTTGTCCATGTTAAGGGTCAGTTGCCACTCCCTGCACCAAGTGCCTATCCACTGCAGATCATCCTGCATTTCGCTACGATTTTCTAATGCTGCAACTTCTCTGTATACTACAGCATCATCCGCGAAAAGCCGCATGGAACTTCAGACACTATCTACTAGGTCATTTATGTTGTTGTTGTGGTCTTCAGTCCTGAGACTGGTTTGATGCAGCTCTCCATGCTACTCTATCCTGTGCAAGCTTCTTCATCTCCCAGTACCTACTGCAACCTACATCCTTCTGAATCTGCTTAGTGTATTCATCTCTTGGTCTCCCTCTACGATTTTTACCCTCCACGCTGCCCTCCAATGCTAAATTCGTGATCCTTGATGCCTCCTACCAACCGATCCCTTCTTCTAGTCAAGTTGTGCCACAAACTTCTCTTCTCCCCAATCCTACTCAATACCTCCTCATTAGTTATGTGATCTACCCACCTTATCTTCAGCATTCTTCTGTAGCACCACATTTTGAAAGCTTCTATTCTCTTCTTGTCCAAACTAGTTATCGTCCATGTTTCACTTCCATACATGGCTACACTCCATACAAATACTTTCAGAAAAGACTTCCTGACACTTAAATCTATACTCGATGCTAACAAATTTCTCTTCTTGAGAAACGCTTTCCTTGCCATTGCCAGTCTACATTTTATATCCTCTCTACTTCGACCATCATCAGTTATTTTACTCCCTAAATAGCAAAACTCCTTTACTACTTTAAGTGTCTCATTTCCTAATCTAATTCCCTCAGCATCACCCGACTTAATTTGACTACATTCCATTATCCTCGTTTTGCTTTTGTTGATGTTCATCTTATATCCTCCTTTCAAGACACTGTCCATTCCGTTCAACTGCTCTTCCAAGTCCTTTGCTGTCTGTGACAGAATTACAATGTCATCGGCGAACCTCAAAGTTTTTACTTCTTCTCCATGAATTTTAATACCTACTCCGAATTTTTCTTTTGTTTCCTTTACTGCTTGCTCAATATACAGTTTGAATAACATCGGGGAGAGGCTACAACCCTGTCTCACTCCTTTCCCAACCACTGCTTCCCTTTCATGCCCCCTCGACTCTTATAACTGCCATCTGGTTTCTGTACAAATTGTAAATAGCCTTTCGCTCCCTGTATTTTACCCCTGCCACCTTCAGAATTTGAAAGAGAGTATTCCAGTTAACATTGTCAAAAGCTTTCCCTAAGTCTACAAATGCTAGAAACGTAGGTTTGCCTTTTCTTAATCTTTCTTCTAAGATAAGTCGTAAGGTTAGTATTGCCTCACGTGTTCCAACATTTCTACGGAATCCAAAATGATCTTCCCCGAGGTCCGCTTCTACCAGTTTTTCCATTCGTCTGTAAAGAATTCGCGATAGTACTCTGCAGCTGTGACTTATTAAACTGATAGTTCAGTAATTTTCACATCTGTCAACACCTGCTTTCTTTGGGATTGAAATTATTATATTCTTCTTGAAGTCTGTGAGTATTTCGCCTGTCTCATACATCTTGCTCACCAGATGGTAGAGTTTTGTCATGACTGGCTCTCCCGAGGCCGTCAATAGTTCTAATGGAATGTTGTCTACTGCCAGGGCCTTGTTTCGACTCAGGTCTTTCAGTGCTCTGTCAAACTCTTCACGCAGTATCTTATCTCCCATTTCGTCTTCATCTACATCCTCTTCCATTTCCATAATATTGTCCTCAAGTACATCGCCCTTGTATAAACCCTCTATATACTCCTTCCACCTTTCTGCCTTCCCTTCTTTGCTTAGAACTGGGTTGCCATCTGAGCTCTTGATATTCATACAAGTGGTTCTCTTCTCTCCAAAGGTCTCTCTAATTTTCCTGTAGGCAGTACCTATCTTACCCCTAGTGAGACAAGCCTCTACATCCTTACATTTGTCCTCTAGCCATCCCTGCTTAGCCATTTTGCACTTCCTGTCGATATCATTTTTGAGACGTTTGTATTCCTTTTTGCCTACTTCATTTACTGTATTTTTATATTTTCTCCTTTCATCAATTAAATTCAATATTTCTTCTGTTACCCAAGGATTTCTATTAGCCCTCGTCTTTTTACCTACTTGATCATCTGCTGCCTTCACTACTTCATCCCTCAGAGCTACCCATTCTTCTTCTACTGTATTTCTTTCCCCCATTCCTGTCAATTGTTCCCTTATGCTCTCCCTGAAACTCTCTAGAACCTCTGGTTCTTTCAGTTTATCCAGGTCCCATCTCCTTAAATTCCCACCTTTTTGCAGTTTCTTCAGTTTCAATCTGCAGTTCATAACCAATAGATTGTGGTCAGAATCCACATCTGCCCCAGGAAATGTCTTACAATTTAAAACCTGGTTCCTAAATCTCTGTCTTACCATTATATAATCTATCTGATACCTTTTAGTATCTCCAGGATTCTTCCAGGTATACAACCTTCTTTTATGATTCTTGAACCAAGTGTTAGCTATGATTAAGTTATGTTCTGTGCAAAATTCAACAAGGCGGCTTCCTCTTTCATTCCTTCCCCCCAATCCATATTCACCTACTATGTTTCCTTCTCTCCCTTTTCCTACTGACGAATTCCAGTCATCCATGACTATTAAATTTTCGTCTCCCTTCACTACCTGAATAATTTCTTTTATCTCGTCATACATTTCATCAATTTCTTCATCATCTGCACAGCTAGTTGGCATATAAACTTGTACTACTGTAGTAGGCATGGGCTTTGTGTCTATCTTGGCCACAATAATGCGTTCACTATGCTGTTTGTAGTAGCTAACCCGCACTCCTATTTTTTTATTCATTATTAAACCTACTCCTGCATTACCCCTATTTGATTTTGTATTTATAACCCTGTAATCACCTGACCAAAAGTCTTGTTCCTCCTGCCACCGAACTTCACTAATTCCCACTATATCTAACTTTAACCTATCCATTTCCCTTTTTAAATTTTCTAACCTACCTGCCCGATTAAGGGCACTGACATTCCACGCTCCGATCCGTAGAACACCAGTTTTCTTTCCCCTGATAATGACGTTCTCCTGAGTAGTCCCCGCCCGGAGATCCGAATGGGGGACTGTTTTACCTCCGGTATGTTTTACCCAAGAGGACGCCATCATCATTTAATCATACAGTAAAGCTGCATGTCCTCGGGAAAAATTACGGCTGTAGTTTCCCCTTGCTTTCAGCCGTTCACAGTACCAGCACAGCAAGGCCGTTTTGGTTGATGTTACAAGGCCAGATCAGTCAATTCCAATATCCGATTTCGGAATCTCTACCTGACCATGTTGTATCCTAACTGAAATCTTCTGGCTTTTTCCAAGTATACTTACTCCTCTTGTGATTCTTGAACACAGTATTCACTATTACTACCTGAAATTTACTGCAGAGCTCACTTAGTCTTTTACCTATCTCATTCCTAGCACCCATATTCTCCTGTAGCCCATTCCTCTCCTCCTCCCCACATTCCAATCCCCCAGGTTCATCTCCCTTTTCTAACAAGACCTAAAATTGCCACTGCGTGTGGGTTGGTGAATTAGTTGTTCAAGGCACTTTTCGGAAAACCCCACTACTGAGAGCAGACTTTCCTTGAATGATTATACAATGGTTACAGCAGCACCTGGTGATCTGTAAAAAATTCAATAAATAACTTGAATACACCAAGACCTGCTACTTATGTCCAGACAACTTCACGGTCAGACTCAATTTCGACCTCGACAGACAATATTTTTGTCAACAACGATGAATACTTTCCTTCCAATGGCATACAATCTTTCTGATATACATTCCATGCCTCAATGAACATTTATGACTTCTACTTGAGGTTTCAGGCCGCTCTCAGTTCTGAGAATGGCTTGTGCATGACAACTTTCCTGGAGGGCAGTAAATTCAGGAACTTTGTTTCGAATGCTCTTCAGCCAGAAGAGGGAGCCACCGATTCTGAAAGCTTGCATATTGTCAAATCTTTTATGTATGTTTTCTCCTGCCACCACACGGTGAATAATTTTTTTTTTCTAACCAATTATATTAAAATACATCCAGCTGAAGAGTACTCAAACTCACTCAAAGTCCAGAGGATACCATTGGGATGTAAAATGCAGCACTCAAAAAGCCATACATTACACTAGGCCCCTACATAACAAATGTACACATTAAAATTCTTGGGATATTTGCTGTGCTTTTTTGAAGTCGTGTGTGTGTGTGTGTGTGTGTGTGTGTGTGTGTGTGTGTGTGTGTGGCGGAGGGGGGGGGGGGTCTAAAGTTTCACTGAATTATTATTAAGAAAAAATGCCACACACATCTCATTCCCATACCTGCAGGCAAACCTAATAATGATCAAATGATCAGTGGACGATGCAACTGAAATGCACAAAAAATTACAAAGGACAAGGAACGTCCAAATAGTAGATGAATCTTCCTTTCACAAGAAAAGCAACAGACAAAATCAAACAATGCAAATTCCAGGGTGAAATATCAACAATATTAGGAGAAGGATAGATTGTTACTCGCTCTAAAGATGACCCACTGAATTGACAACAGGCACAATGAAAATACTGTTACATCAAACACATGGAATGAAAATAATAATCAACAAATCACAACAAACAACATAATATACTACAAAAAATATGTCGGTAATTCAATCCTGCTTCGTAATGGTACAAACAGTGAAACTGATGCACTAGCAGGAGACATTAGCAAAATGCGTAAAAGTATTGAACTCACATTTGAGCATGAAACAAACAAGAGCATATATTTAATTGACCTTAAAATTTGTAATATTAACCATAAACATCAATGACGCATCTACAGAAAATCCGCCACCACAGACATCTCCTCATGTCATTCCAACCAACACAAAATGTCATACTTCTGAGCCCTGGTACAACAAATGTAAAACGTACCTATGAGTCACACAGATCAACAAAATTAAATCAGTTTCACACACACACACACACACACACACACACACACAAACAAACACTTCACACTACATTCAATCCACAACAAATCAGATTTCTGCAAGAGCCAAACCTGATATACCATCATCCCACTCACAGACCCAATATTATACCAAATTACAAACTTTTGCAAAATGAAGAATATTAATGTCAGCATTTCTATCAATAGTAAATTACAGCAAAAAATGACCCATGATGTAAATCTGTTTGCCATAACAGTTCATTCAAAGAAACATTCAAAGGAAGCCTACCGTCAGTAGCACGTAAATACACAGCTCACTTAGTACTAGTTGGAGGCACTTTACCCTACTGAGTACAGATTTGGATGAATACAGATTCATTTCGAGGAGTACAGGCAGACAGTCATGCAAAATACTTTTAAACACATTTTGTGACAACTGTCTAGAGTAGTTAACTCGTCAGCCCCCACACAATGGAAATATCTCAGACCTTGTTGATATAAATACACTGGATCTTACCGACAATGTCAGCATCAAAACGGGTATTAGAAATCATGGTGTCACTATAGCAAAAATGATTACGAAAGTTAACAGATTTGTCACGAAGGCTTAGAGAATATTTGTTTTTGATGGAACAGGTAAGGTGTTAGCTTCTCACTTAGACATTGAATTGACATATCTTAGTTCCAGTAATATGATTTAGAGGAATTATAGGCAAAGTTTAAGCAGATTTGTAAATCGTGTCTGGAGTTTTATCAAAGTGGATAAAGGATGGAAACAATTCACCATGGTTTAACAAAGATAATCTGAAGTTTTGAGGAACCAGAGGCTGTTGCACTCTTGGTTCAAAAGGGACTGCACACACGACAACAAACGAGGTTAGTAGAGATTCATGCATCTGTCAAAAGATCTGTGTGTGAAGCATACAATTACCACTGTCACACCTTAGCAAAAGATCTGGCAGAGAAGCCAAGAAAATACTGGTCCTATGTAAAATCATTAAGCAGGTCTAAGGCTTCCATACTGACTCTTGTTGACCAATCTGAAGTGGCAGTTGAAGATAGCAAAACAAAAGCCCAAGTTTTAAATTTCACAGTCAAGAAATAGTTCAGCCGGAGAATCTTGCAAACATACCAGACTCGCTTAAGGATGACATAGTAATAAGCACCCCTGGCATAGAGAAGCAACTGATGCAGTCTTACAAACTCTACAGTACTGGTCCGTCACCTAGCCTGTATTTATCGAGAATCTCTTGGCCAGCACAAAGCCCAAGTGACTACACTATATGGTAGTGTGTGGAGTATCAATGTAGATATTTGTCACTACCTACCTGCATTTAATGAAAATAATTTTCCAATTTAACACATCAGTAATTTATTCTTCCTTTCCCAAAGAATGCTATATCTTCGTATCACTGTACTATAGCAAATTGGACACTCATGTACTTCGTAAACTCTGTATTTATTTTAGTATGCTATAAATCAAGACACGCTGCACATTGAAAATTCATTTTATGACCAAATGAAAACATTTTACAGTGCAAACACACAAATGCATGTGATTGTGAAAATATGAACATTCTTCAGAATATATTTCACTGGAAGAACACTGCAAAAAGGAAAGTGCCACATGGGCACTTAACATTTGCATTTTAACAGATCTCTGGAGAGCAACCATTTTTGCTACACACATAATTGTTGTTTACCCTAGGGCAACTAACAGGAAACCAATTTATCATTTGTTTAAATGCAAGTGTAAAAAATTGTCTGACAATGAATTGTGGAAAGTTCGAAACCAGTAACGGTCCTTTTTGAAAAAATTAACATAAAACTAATTTGTGGCTGGTTGCTGTAGACCATAAAAATGTATTTCATATAACAGCCAATGCCTTTATTTGGAAAAAAAAAACTGTGTTGTTAAACATTATAGTAAATTGAAGGTGAAGAGTGGAAGAAAGGAAAGGAGTGCATCACCGCTGTCAGCTGCCTTGAGACAGTATGTGGAATTGGCGGCAACAAGTGAACATTTATACCGTTCCAGGATTCGAACCTGGAATCTCCTGCCTACTTGGCAGGTGCGGTAACCACTGCGCTACTCCGGACACAGCATTATTGCAACTGCATGGACTATCTCACCTCACGGCCAATCCACAATCCCATAAAGTGCCACCTATCCGCAGCCCCTGTCCATTTCCTTCATGTTCCCTCTTCCAAGACTCCGACAGGATATTGGACACATTGGTGCATCCACACTGAAGAAGGTGTATTCATTGCCCAGTATGGCCTATGAAATTATATAAATGTCTGAAAGAACAGACACCATACGTTCATACCCATTATAGCTTCCAGCCGAAGCCTTCTTCAGCAAAGGAGGAGGGCGCACGCGCACACGCACACGCACACGCACACGCACACGCACACACACAAAGGTAGGCATACCTCATGCACACATGACCACTAAATTCTTGCATTTCCAACTGGAATGCGAAAGTCACACGAGTGCAACCTAGAGAGGGGCATGGGATGGGAAGGGATAGAAGGTGTATGTGGAGGAAGAGAAGAGGGCAGTCTGATGGGATGTGCAGGTACTCAATACAATATACCATGGTGACAGGACTGCACATAGAGCCATATGCAGATATAAAGACATTCCTTAAAAAGCCGTTACTATTACCTCAACACAGACAAAAACCAGCGTAGTGAGCAACAGAATGGAGACTTCTCCATTTACTGCATATTACCATGTAAACAAAACAACAGTAAGTCGCTCAAGGAATCATGGAGAAGATACAACAGAAGTGGATATGGAAGGCAGAACAAGAAGCGGAAATGCAAGTTACAAACACGAATTCTACTTGCTTTTGTAACTAACACAATTAATCTCTACATGCGTAAATGAAGTGTGGACTAACCTGCACAACGTATGGGTGGCCCAGTGCTTTGCAGGCTCGAACATTTGTTTTCAAAATACTTGCTAGCTGCTTCACTGCATCTGGATCTTTTAAGACCTCTACATTCTAGAACAGAACAATAAGAATAGTATTACAAGAACAAACATATTCTTACAATGGGAAAAGTAGAGAAACACTGCAGATGAGTACGACAACAAGCCTCGAATAATTACTTGTAAATTATAAATTCACCAACAAGATCAAGAGGATAAGGAGGTGTTTAAGTCCAGAGCATTTCTCTCATATGTCGGGAACATTTCATCGAAAGTAGGCAGAATTTTAAGGAAACATCGTGTGAAAGCAATCTTCCGGCCACCTACAAAGACTCGTGCTCTTCTGGGCTCAGCCAAGGATGATCTGGGTTTACGGAAGGCTGGAATTTATAAAATACCTTGCGAGCGTGGGAAAGCCTACATTGGTCAAACCACACGCACAGTACACGACCGCTGCGTTGAACACGAGCGCCACACTCGCCTTTTACAGCCCAGTAAGTCGGCCATAGCCGAACATTGTATTTCCACAGGACATACTATGGATTATTCGGCCACAAAAATCTTGGCCCCATCGAGATCCTTCTGGGATTCAGTTGTGAAGGAATCCGTAGAAATACGTTTAGCGGATAATCTCATTAATCGTGATGGCGGCTTTTTATTGAATAAGGCCTGGGACCCGTTGATTTCTTTAATTTCAACCAAAAGAAAACTTTTTTTGGCTTCTGACACGTCGAGCGACAAGTAATTTTAATATTGAAATTTTGCATTTTATTGTTTTGGACACGTCTGTGTGCATGTTTTACTTTTTTCACCCATTCGATTGCGCTCCATAGATGCAGTAATATTGTAGAGGGCCTTGGAATCGACAGGTGGCGCGCATGTTACGGTAACTTGCACATGCGCGCCTGCGGCACTTTTACGTATAAATAGAGCGACTTGCACCAGCAATCTCCAGTGTCAAACACTCGCCTGAAGATGGCTGTAAGATTGTCAGCCGAAATATCGTGGAAAGAAGTCGATGAGATCCGGCTGCAATCCCGAAATCTTGTGGAATACAGGATGCTATTCATAATGTGGATCAGGCCAGTCTGTGTGGCATGTGATCACTTCCCATTTCCTGTTACGCACACATCAGTGGTCTGTGGTGCTGGTACTATGCTTGAAATATCTTGTGTAGATTATGTTTGTGCAAGCACCACTGCATTTAATTCTCAGGAGCAAACTTAAGGACAAGATAATTATCCAGGCACCGGGATTTTAGTGCATCACAGATCTTTTTCCATAGAGCTATTAAATGTTTACTCCCCAAGGGATCTTCTCTACAGCCATATGACTGATAAAACAAGATACATTCAATTCTGGGCTCAACATTTGCCAATCTGCCAATGATCCAGTCATATATAATATTCAGATGTTTCGCTAGTCCTGTTTGCTTGATGCTGACTACTTTTTCCTATAGTATGTTAATTTTTTCATTTCTCCGGATCTTTTGTATCTATCACCTTTAATATACCTATAATAATAATCTATAACATAATAATCAGTGCATCATGCACTGGTGCTGCTGCTCGCAGCATGGTTTCAGTTGCCTGATACTGCATTGTATGTGTGCGCATGTGACTACTGTTGAAGAGGGCCTTCATGCTGAAAGCTGTAACTGTGAGAGTCTTTTTGTTGTGTCTATCTGCGACTCAACATCTCGACTATATGGTGAGTAGCAGCTTTCCTTCTCATAATATTGTTAAAATCTGTTCTACATATTCTAATCTTAGTCTGTCTCTACTATTTTTTCACTCTACTGCTGCTTCTAGCATCAGGTTAACTATCCCTGAATGTCATAGCAAAAGTTCTACAACATGTCAGATCTGGTAAGCAGTGTGCATATATTGGGTTTGTGCATAATTTCATAGTGTTTTCCAATGTTTAATAAACAGAATAGATACTGATAAGAGAGACTTTAGTCATCAATAATATATTCTCCTTCACTATTTACAACAATCTGCCAATGGTGGGGTAGCTTTTCAATTCTGTGACTGTAGAAACCACACGGTTTGGAGGCGAAGAACTTGTCAAGCCATGTTCGGACCAAGTTTCCATCTGGAAAGGAAGTTCCTTAACATTTGTTCCATACGAAGCAGGAAATGTGAAAATCTGAGGGTGCAAGATCAGTTGAACAAGTTGGGTGCCAAGCGACTTCTCAAACCAACTTCTTTATAGTGTTTTTGTCAGTCCAACAGAATGTACGTGGGTGTTATCGTGGAGTAGCATCACATCACGTAGTCTTCCTGGTCACTGTTCTTGTATTGCACCTACAAGGAATCTCAGTTGTTGAAAATATACGTCAGCAGTGATGGTTAAACCTCAGGGAAGCAACTCGTAGTACACCACACCATTGTTTCTCCAGATGCATAACATTATCTTTTGTGGCTAAAAGCTGGTCTTTGTACGGAGAATTGCTGTGTTGTTTGGGTTCAACCATTCCTTTCTTTTCCTTGTGTTACAATAAAGACACCATTTCTCATCACCGATAACAATACAGGATAGGAATGGTTGGTGTTGTTCACAAGCCAACTGATGACGAGCGAGCAGAGAGCGCATATGGCCAGTCGCTGATTTCTCTGATTTTGGCTTAAATCATGCAGAGTCCACACACCTGATTTTTTAATTTTCTCCGTTCGCTGCAAATGTCACACAATAGTGGAATGATAATAGTTCATCACATTTGCTGGTTCTCAAGTACATACATGTGGATCGTTCTGGATTAATCCATTTAAATAATCTTCATCAAACACTATGTGTCTTCTTGAACGTGGAGAGTAACGAACTTTGAAACGATCTTCCCCAAAATGAAATAAACTTTTTTGCCGTGCTCTGCCCAATGGCATTACCCCCATACACAGTGCAAATGTTTCTGGCTGCCTCTGCTGCTGTCACCCCTCTAATGAAGTCAAACAAAAGAATATGTCGAAATGTTCCAATTTCTCCACTTGGCACTCCGTTTCCTAGTGTCCACAACTCCATTCACTACCTCCAAAATGACAAAATGTAAATTCAAATAGCAAAAGTGAACTACAATTAAAAAACGAAAATCGATGAAAACACACATAGCAATCAGAACACCGACATGAAAAACAAAAACACTACTTACTTGGGCAACTACAATTTAATTCAACAGAATGTTGTTAACGATAACATTGAACTGAAATCCATTATTTCTCACAATCAAATCTATAGGGGGCATTCAAATGAAACCCGATCACTAGTGGAAAGTAACAGTAACGATTTTATTAACTCAAAAATGTAGTTATACACAGTACACATACTCAAAAATAGTCGCCAAAACTGATGGCACATTTGTCGTATTTTGACACTAGCCCGTTGATTCCATCCTTAAAGAAGCTAGCAGGCTGCTGTTGGATCCAGGCCTGGACCCAGTCGCACACTTAACACTTCATCATCCGTTGCGAACTGATGTCTGCAAATAGCTTGTTTTAGAGTTCTAACCACATGAAAGTCACATGGTGAAAGGTTGGGACTGTACGGCAGATGTTCCACTGTTTTGCACCGAAACTGCTGCAATGGCGTCTTCACAGCATTGGCCATGTGGGCGGGCATTATCATGCAGGAGGGTAATGCCATTGGACAACATGCCTCAGTGGTTCAAGTTAATGGCTCGTCTAATCACATCACTCCTCATTGTTCCTGCTTACTCGCCCACATGTTTGGTATGGACGGTGACTTGGGTGACCACCTTTTCTTCGGCGTAAAACCACACTGGCGCTATGCAACATCAAATGGTGTGCACGCGTCAGTCCCTCTACCAATAGATGGCGTCACCATACCCGCAGTTATGTGATGCCCCACCTTACGTGTAAGGCAAAGGTAGATGTACTGACCAAGTTTCATTTGAAGCAATCTCATACAATACGGTACAAGGAAAATCAGTTTATGTTGTAGAAAATGACATTTACCTTCGAGGCCTGACATATTATGTCATCCCACACTTGATTCGGCAGTGACATGTATTTTTCAATTAGATGCTCCTGCACAACCTGGTCCACCTGTGCACTAATCATATGACCAACAGCCTCATAAAACGTGTGTACCTGGGGAAAAAATTTTCACCAATTTAAATAAAAAAGGGCTCACAGAAACATTGTAATAGAAATAAGTTTTCACATCATGTGTTTTCACAACATAATTATATGGAAGTTACCTGTTGAGTCTGTAGATCACATATAATTGAACTTATTGTTGACAGAATCTCTTCAATGAAGGGAACCACTTCACCAACTTGAACAGTCACAAAATGTCGGCGACATTTTAAAGCAATTTTTATGAAGGTGTCACATGCCATGTCTTGAACACCATCGTGTGTTTCTGGAACAGGAAGGCCATGAAGTAAATTATAATGAGGAAACTGTTTTAGGTTATCACTACAGTATCACTTTTGGAGAGCATAAAATTATCTTATAAATTATACGCTTCAAGGAGAATTGCAAGATGTGTCTAACGATAACGCATAAATTCCCTGGATAATCCACAAAATGAACTGAATGTGGGAAATACATATACTGCTACAATGAATTTTATTGTGAATGCTAAACAGAGACAATCACTCTGCAGCAGGCCAA
Organism: Schistocerca serialis cubense; assembly: GCF_023864345.2. Lineage (NCBI taxonomy): Eukaryota > Metazoa > Arthropoda > Insecta > Orthoptera > Acrididae > Schistocerca > Schistocerca serialis. The sequence goes on along the minus strand of NC_064645.1, from coordinate 304,071,779 downwards.
TTATTCACTCCAATGTAATGATGATCTTTTCCAATCCAAGGTTACTTGACTAACACAAATGCCATGTCCAAAGACATGGTTTTAGGCCTAAGCAAAGGACTAGTGCACGATTTTCTGCCTTACAGTACAACCTCAAGGAATGGACAATTTGGTATAGGAGAGAAAAGTACAGAGTAAAAAATGTGAGGCAGACAAAGGCTCAGCTACAGTAAGGAGATCTGAATAGCTCTAGGTTGCAGCAGTTCTGCAGCTACGAGTTTTTCCAACTGACGACGACGACTATGACGAGCACAGCACAACTAAAAATTAAGAATCAACAAAGTAAGAAACCTGCTTTGAAGCTTGCATTTTAAATGTGGTAAGGCTACACTGCTCAAAAACTCAAGACATCAGACACAAACTAAACCACTTCCAACACCTGCTACAACAGATTTCCTCTTTGTTATTTCCTGTACTATTTGGCACATTACTTGCGTCAAAATTTGCTGTTCTCTTTATTTCTTGTTAGATCCCAACAATGTAATTTCTATTCACAATATATTTAAGTTCATAACTTTATGCTGTCAGGTATTCCTAAAAGTTCGTGGTTCAACAACTTTTAAACAGATTCTTTCAATTTGTCAACCTATAACTTAAGCTGTAATCAATACTGCATGTTTTTTGAGATACTCCACTAATCTGTGTCTCTCTTTGAATTCCAAATGAAGTAGTTTTTTTATTTTTTTTATTTTTTATTTTTTTAAAGCACAAAATCAACTTGCATTCAAGCACAATATCATCAGTTCCCAGCAACGTGAACATTATGTTCTTCCATTTCTATTTTCCATCCTTTGATGCAAGATTAGTGTCATTCCACTATTTATCAACATGAACAGTAGTAATATCTCATTTAAACCGCTGACAGTAAGTGTCACAATTTAGAGTCCCGTTGATGTATGCGTTTCTATACTACAGCCAATTTATACTCATTAGCAGCAAATAATGAAAAAGTCATCTCAGATAAAGGAGACCAAGTCAGTTAAAATACAAATACTGTGTGTTCATCACGAGCAGTGATTTCGATGTGCAGAAGGATAAAAAGAGATGCTCCATAAATTTATTAGCACGTTATGGACAAAAATTAAATTACAAAGTAACTTTGGGTTTGCAAAGAAAATGTAGAAATATTTGGGGTGTATCAGTATCAAAACAAATAAATGTTCACAAATATTTGGCATGATGTAAGACAGTCCACCATTAATGGAATAACATGCGTAACTGATGTGCAAGATGATCCATGTCTTACACAAAAACTAGTAACATATCAAATCTGCTCAACTAAAAACATTTTCTCAGAACGTACCATGCAACACAGCAGGAATTCTGAACGTAAATGCATCTCGTACAGATAAAGATCTAGCTACAACCCACCAGGAAAAAACTGCAATTGAACAAAATCTTCAAACCAGACACCTAATACCAACCACTTAATAAGGCGCTGTACATTAAGTCTACCAACCAACCACTACAATTTGGACAGAGCTCTTAAACACCCTAAAATCCACCATACAATTACGTCAAGCTCCAAAAAGGAGAAAAAACAGGTGGTTAAACATGACTTAAGATCAGGCACTAGAAGAAAGGACCAAAGTTTGAAAAAATTTCAGCATTAACAAATCATTGAAGGGGTGGCAAAAATTTGAAGATCCAAAAACAATCAGTAAAGCTCGATTCTAAGCAAAAAATGCAATTACAATAAAATCCAACTTTCAAGAAATACAACAAAACTTCAATAATAATAATAATAATAATACCAGGAACTTTTACAACACACTCAGATAAAATCTTGGGGGTTACCCATCACTCAGGCTGTTTTTTAAAACCCAAGATACCTGATGGCTCACTACAAATCAACACGAAAAAGGCTGTGAAATTCTGACGGACTATTTCAGTAAATTTCTCAACTGCAGATGTTCCACAGAAGAACACCCACACCTCATACCAACAATAAAGGAACTATCAGATATAATACAAATTAAAGCTACAGAGAAAGCTGTATCTGGTGGGGAAAAACAGTAATCAGCTGCCACAACTTCAGAGCAGCAAAGCTTGACCATAATCCATATATATCTTATATACTGTAATCAAAAGTTCTCTGACACAATTCTGTGTTTGCGTCCGACTGCTAATCTAAGAATCAGCTCAAGAGATTTTGACAGTTTTCACTAATAGACAGATTGATTCATGAGGAAGGATTATGTAGAAAATTTATTAACTCTACACCAGACTAGTTGTCCAGCTATAGATATTTAAGTGTTAGCTGTGCGAAGCCAGGCGGGTCATTAGTCAGATGCTGAATTATGAAAAACACCATTTCCCCAGTAATCTGAATTGTTGCAGAACTTTGGATACTAAGTGAAGAAAAGGTGACCCAAATAATCCACAAGGTATTTGTACAAAATCTGGAAAACCGAATGAATCCTTTCTGAATGAAAATGTGTTCTCACTCACTCACTCACTCACTCACCGTGCAAGGACAAAACTAATCTGAACATTTCTACAGGAAATCACTCCTCCCAGCCATCTACAAGATTCTCTCAAAAGCCCTCTTCAACAGGCTCAAAAAATAAGTGGAGCTGTCGATAGGAGAGCACCAAGCAGGTTTGTGCAACAGATGGTCCTATACAGAACAGATCTGGAATCTTATGATGATTCTTGCAATGACAACAGGAATACTATTGCCAGCTTTGTGAACTACAAGAAGGCATGTAACTGTATAAACAGACAAATACTCTTTGATACAACAGAAAAATTTGGATGAACAGAAGGAAATGAGCAGTTGTTTGGGAAACACTAAAACAACCTCTAAAGTGAAATTTCTGAGACATTTGTGATTAAAACTGGAGTGCAATAGGGTGGCAGGCTCTAAACATTACTCCATCATCATCCTCGAAAAAATTATCAGTACATGTAAAAAGGAGCTGAAGAAATCCAAGTAGGCATAAGGAACAGGAAATCAACATGAAATGCTTGGCACTTGAGGATGATATTGCAATCATCAAAATCAACCAAGAACAAGCCAAATACGACATAAAAAAGTACAAAATCACATGAAAAACTGATTTGCAAATTTCAAGAAAAAAGTACATACAAATGGAAAGATTGGGTCATCTCCCCACAGAAACAACCAATGAGAACTTTGCACAAGACCCTCATTTCAAATACTTTGGAAAAGTTATTCATCCATCAAGAAAGTATCAGAAAATTCTGAAAAGCAGACACGCTCACGAAATCACGAGAACAAATCATCAATATCCACAACACAAAATTAGGGCACAACAACAGTCATACTTCCAAGAAGTATTATACACAGTCGAGGCAACACATATTAGCAGAAAAACAAAAATTAAAGAAAGAGAGGATGAGGAATCGAAAAATCCTTACAAAAATGTCAGACCAATAAACAGGGAACAAATTTAGATGAGGAGAGCAACATCAGGTACAGACAGACAAACAGGAAAATCACAGACATGGTAAGGAAAAAAAAAACACAAACAAATTCTATGGACCCATTCATAGGATGAATGAGACCAGAACAGCAAAAAAAATTCTTCAAAGTCATCCATCCTGGCAAAGTCAATAAAGGAAGTAATGTAATCAACAGATAAGGATTTGAAAACAAAAGACAAAATAAGACGACATATGAGCGAAAGGAACAACTTAATGAACACACAAAGAGAATTTGAGAAGAGAGGAGGAAACAATGAATTCATTAAAAAGGATTGAAGTCCAAGACTTTTGTCAATTGAAAATGATCATAAAAATATAACAAGAACAGCATGCAACAGTACCATTTGATTAAATGTTAAACAAAAATAAAATATTGATGTTAACCTTACCATCCATAAACTTACCATGCATAAACTCAAAGAGTTTATTTACTACAGTCTTTAGGAATTTCCAATGTGCACGAAGGAATCTTGGGTACTGGCCCACCACATACATAATATTGGACGCGATAATTGCTTTGTTGTCTTTTCCCTTCTTCTGTTCACACAATCCGAGCAGATCTTTGATAACTGTCACCAAAAACCTTTTCTCATCCTCCTCATGCATAGCACCAGATATACTACCAATGGCCCAACATAACTGTTGAAACAAGAATGGATGATGGTTTGCAGAACAAAGGCGCATGGCGCATAAACAACATACAACAGCTCCAAATAACATTATACAGTGTCCATCAAAAAGACCTCCCGTATTTTGATAGGCCACTGTAGGAGTTGTTGTGGCAATACTGATTTGGAGGGACATATCGATTGATAGCAGTGTATGTGCCATTCTGTCGTAGGTGCAACAACATGGCTAGGTGAGCATTGTGTATTTGTTGTAAAGGAGTATATCCATTATGATTGTTATGTGATTACCATTCAGCAAGTATTTCGCATTCAGTTCCCGATAGAAAAACTATTTGAGTTTGGGTATCAAACATTAGGGTATCAGGTTCTGCACTGAATACAAAATCTAATGGCTGACTTTGGACTGCAAAAATGGGGGAAAGTGTGATGCATGTGATAAAGAGTCCACCCAGCAATCTCCAAAGCATTCAGCACTTAAACATGTAGCTGCCCTGGGATTGTCTAATAAGATGGTTGGTTGGTTGGTTGTGGGAAGAGGCCAAACAGTGTGGTCATCGGTCTCATCGGATTAGGGAAGGATGGGGAAGAAAGTCAGCCGTGCCCTTTCAAAGGAACCATCCCAGCATTTTCCTGGAGCGATTTAGGGAAATCACAGACGCGGGATGTCTAATAAGAATACGATGTATTTTGCACATAGGTCTTCACAGGCACCATCTGCCACCACAGCTGAGGGGTCAGTGTGGCAGAATGCCATGCCAAAGGCCCAGGTTAATTACCGGCCAGGTCAGAGATTTTCTCTACTGACAGACTGGGTGTTGTGCTGTCTTCAACATCATTTCATCCTCATCAACACCCAAGTCGCCAACAACTAAAAAGACTTGCACCAGGCAACCAATTTACCAGACAGGAGGCCCTAGCCAAATACACATTTCATTTCACATGTACCCATATAAAATGATGGTTACCTAAGAATTAACAGAGATTTTGAAACTGTCAGAGTTGTGTGTGAGGAAATTCTCCAGAACATTCCCCCCATCTTGATTTCCTCTGATGAAACCCATTTCAACTTGCCAGATACTGTAAATAAAATTTCTGTTACTGGGCAGCAGAAAACCCTTAGGAACATCACCAATGACCATCTCGCTGCCATCATAGGACTGTCTGGTGCATCTATGCTGAATTTGGTGTGTGAGGTCTGTATTTTTTGCAGAAGATGGCATAATGGTAATGATTGATTCAAATGACTAATGTCACATGATAAAGACTTCCACTAACCTATGTTAAACCTTTGTTGGGGACCATGGAGGGAGAGAAGTCTGGTTCCAACAAGACGAGTCACAGCTCTCACTTCTCAGGGTTATTTAGAAATTTTGAGAGAGCCGTTTCCTGGATGTCTTCTCTCTTTGTGAGGAGACAATGTCTAGCCCCAAGATCACTGGATTTATCATCAGATTTTTTTGTTTAGGGATACTTCAAGGCTCAAGTGTAAAAACATCAACCCACAATCCCGCAGGCACTTAAGGAGCAATCACCCAGGAAGTGGAGGCCATCCCACCAGAAGTGACACAAAGAACCATGGATAACTTCAGGAAAAGGTTTCATCAATGTAACAACAATGGAGGAGACTATTTATTAGACATAATGTTTAAAACCACCTAATGTAAAATGGCATAGCTGTTCACAAATAAATGTATTTTCCCAGAATCTCTATTTGTAACTATCTTTTGAAATATGAGAGGTCTTTTTTTCGGACACTGTATAACATTTCAGTATACAAAAGAACGGGCTGTAATGAAGTGCAATTTCTGACAGTGTTTTCTTTATAGATGCTACAAACATGTTAACCCCTCAAGCCAGCAGTTTCCGTACTAGTGCCAAGCCTTCTGGTTGTAGTTTACAAGAACAGCTTGTACAAGAATGCAGCTCCAGTGCAGGAATTATTTGCGAACATTTATTAAATTTCATTGAGATTATTAACAACAGATCTTTATTATGTTTAAAATATAATATGAACTTTCAGTGTAATGCAGTCTACCAAACAAAGCCTACACTGCAGTCTTTTTTCACAAGTTTCCAGCAGTCTTGTTAAGAGTCACAGACTGGAGCTTAGATGTAAATCTTCCTTTGCCTTTTCAGTTACTTACTAAGCAATAAATGCATTATGTACTGAAACATAATATTATTGTGTACTACTGTAGACACTTTTTCCCCTTCCATCTTTTAAGGCAGCTTGTGATTGCTGATTTCCTCTGAAAGCCCACTAATTAGCAAAGATCATGGTGCGCTGTAATAGATATCCTTACACTTAGCCAAAAAAGTAGTGTTACCGGTCATCAACAGACAGAAGAGAAAAACATATTTATATGCAGGACTGTAAAAGAGTATTTGGTCAGGTTACCACCCACGCAAATGCTCACAACTATCGAGTATAATCCTGGCTTAAAGGGTTCAGAGATAACCACTGATTGCATTAAAATTAAGTAAATTATCTAGAAGCATATCATAAAATTTTATACAAATAATGACTTATGATACAAATGTATGTACATATATACTCCACAAGCCACCATACAATGCATGCTGACCTGGTACCGTTGCTAGACATTCCCTTCCCTCACAAATGGAGTGTGGAAAAAAATGACTGCCTATATGTCTCCGTATAAGCCTAAATGTTTCTCATTTCGTACTCACAGGCCTTACCCGAGAATTATATTGGTGGCAGTAGAACTGTCTGAAGGCAGTCAAAAGTTCCAGTTCTCTAAACTTCCTCACTACCAGTAACAAATATAGCCGTTCACCTCTCAGTTGCTTCTATGTCTTCCTTTAATCCGCCCTGAAGGGTATCCCAAGCACTCTGGCTGTACTCGAGAAAGGGCAAATTTTCTGAACACAGTCTCCTTTAAAGAAGAGCTACCCTGTCCTAGGATTCTCCCAATAAACTGAAATCGACCATTCACTTTTCTATCACTTTGCAATTTTAAGCCGAGATACTTAATCAACATAAATGTGTCAAGCAGCATACCACTAATACTGGTATATAGGCCAATATACCATCGTACCTTAATATCGGTGGGAGTTCACATGCAAATACATGCAAACTTTTGTAAAATCATACCCTTAATTTAAGGGAAGCAATATGATAACGAAAAATGCAACAAGTTTACACAATTTTTCTATCTGGTTTATGAAAAGTTAAACAAACATGGTGCAGTGTTTAAGACAGAAAAAGCTCAGGGAACAGAGTAGATTTGATATGTTCATAGAACATTCCCAAGGTCAACTCGAAGAAATTTGAGAAGCAACAAAAAACTTAATCATCTCATTCAGTGAAGAAGCACAGTAATAATAAAAATAATTGTTATCTTTTAATGTCAACTTCCTAAGGGAAAACCAGTTGCACTAGAAAACTCCTAATATAACATTTGTTCACTTCTGTCAAAATTTCGAAAATATTAATGATGTATTTTCATCACTTCTACAAAATTTTAGCAAGTGGGATAACCTAATTTCTTTTGTTTCCATTTCAAGTTCAAAATACTGGAATGTCTTACCTGCATTGCTTAACTTGACAGCTGTTGGCAAGAAAAACACAACCTCTGATGGTACAAGGATGGCAGAAGGGAGTCAGTTGTGTCCTTTTCAGAGGTATCTTCGACACATTTGTGTAACACAGTTTCGAGTGAAGAAAAATCTGGATCTGGGTGGTCAGATGAAAATTTCAACGCTGCTCTTCCTGGGAGTTCAGCACCTTTTCCACTATAAGAATCCTGTCTCTGGAATTTATGGTCCTTTACTCATAAATATTCTTAAGTGTTCCAATAGTTCCTCTCTTCAACAATTTTCTCAGAAGCTGCCAAACTACTCTTTTATCACCAATACATTGACTGTACCAATCAACTGGACAAAGTACAGCCCATTTCTAAATTGCCTCCTTTTCTATTTCCAAATCTGTTTCCTTCTTATATTGAGAACATGTAGAACTTTTGGACTTAAATCCGCAATTTGTTAACCATAAACTAATCTTGGTACACAAAATCAACTCCAAATGTATGCTAATTTAAGTCCCCCATTACTTAATACCTACCCCTTCTTTATAGGACACTGTATACCAAAGTTGCACTGCAAGGTGCTCTATTACATCTTCTGACACACAGTATGAAATCTGTACAGGCCTTATAGCATTGGTGTTATGTGCATCCAAGATGGGACCATGCAACAATGACATAAAAATTTACTTCTTACTGTGTTATAAACAGGGTGTATAAGTGGACAAAGAAAAAAAAAAAAAAAAAATTCCCAGATATCCCGTTTAAAAAATATACTTTTTTCTGGGCGAAAATACACTTTTTCCGTGCTAAGTGACAGTAGGTTTTCTGTAGATTTTTCCCTTGGAACTGTAAAACTTATCAGTCCTTTGAATGGTCAACGTTTTATACACTGGCGTAGAACTTGAAGGGGGAGCGGGGGGTGGGGTAAGGGGGGGAGGGGGGGGGGAGTTTTGGAAAGACCTCTGATGTGCAGCAAAATAGATGCTGCATGTTTTCGTATTACGAAAGTATAAATTCGAACTGCACCAAACACAGCACGTTAGTTTGCAGAGCGTTGAAATTGAGATTGCAATGTCCTTTTGTAAGCCAGGCATATATCATGCCATGTGTTCTCCACAGCCGATGACAGCAGATATTCAGTCAGCCAATAGCAAGATCACTGCTACATAGTGCGAACACACAAAGAGGAAAAGTTAATGGTTTACATTTGTATACATTGTATAGCTACAAGAAAAGCTAAGCTTTCACGTATATTATTGGTCTCGAAGATTAATAATTGATCTTTTTTTGCGTATGTTATGCTTTAAGATACATAACACAAATGTGCTAGAAGATTTAAAATAATGACATAAATGTCTGGTCTTCTGGGCTCGTCGCTGGTCCTCAAAGTGTTCGGTTTTAAATGCTGTGTAATTTAAGAAATTCATCCCACTTTCTCACTCGTAACATAATTCATCTTGCATAAAAAGAAATTTACTTTGAAAGTAACGCTTTTCGAACCGCCGTTCGCTATACTATCCCGAGACTGTTAGAAATAGGTTCGATTTAGCAGTTGCCAGAGACAGCCAAAAAACAGGCATTATTGCGAATATGCAGCTGCAGTGATGTAGGAAGCCCACATGTTCATATGAATAAAGCACAAAGAGAGCTTACATTACACCATAAAACAAACAGGGCATCAGAGGATACTCCAAGAGCATCGGAATTTCGTAAACCATACTAAAATGCATAATTTGGCTCGAAATGCACATTGGTTTTTTCAGATTCACAATGAAGTAAGTCCCATCTGATATTAAACTTTTCAGTGTGGTTAATGGGATGTTAATTTTCTTGGAGTACCAGTACTGCACTATCTCATATTTGGTTCTTTTTTATGGCACAATGCCATACATGGCAAAAATGAAAATGTGCACTTGAAATTCAGCGAACAGTTGGAAGTAGCCAAAACTGTGGAATGCAACACTTCAATTCAAATAAATTGACTGCCTCAGCAAAAAGATTAATAAATCCAAATTTCTTTAGCAAACTGACAAAAATAACTTCATTGCTGCGCAATGCGTGAGTGCTAATAACTTGGAAATAAAGTCACAAAACCAAAACAAATAATTTATTTTTGCCCTCCTTAATTATGTGAACGTCTTAATTCGCTTTTTCCTGGACTTCCTGGTTGTCCCAGATCGTATACACCACAGAAATCCATTTTGTTTTCATTTGACATGGGAGCTGTAAACGAAGAGGAAACAGCGAAATTACTTAACGCAAACACGGCTCACGTGGAGGCTAACCCCTTCCCACTACAACTCTGCACATGCGCGAATCTGACAGCTAGGGGCCATGAGAAAATTTTTTTTCATTAGCATCTGACTGCTTGCTACTACTGCTGATACAGCTACCAGCCACACTTCAAGTAGCTGGAAGCGGGAGACGGTACTGCTCGCACGCGAGTCAACTGCGCATGCGCAAGAGCCCGTTGGCAACTGGTGAAATGAACCTAATGTTAACAGTTGTGACGTCACGCTCACAGAAAGCAGTTTATTGTTACGACGTGTTACATAGTCTTCGCCTTAAGGCCTTTGACATATTTTTGCTGTTTGCAGACGCTTGTGCATGCACAGTGTTTTGTTGTTATAAATGGCGCATTTCCTTTGCCACTAAAGTTTTATGTTTTCTCCTCTTGTTTATATTTTATTGCTGCAGTATTATTCTCCAGTAGTAGGATATAGTAACAATGTTTGCTGGAGAATAATTTCTTACCAGTCAAAACTACAAAAATTTAACTGAAAGCGAAAACAATGAAAAATTCCCAGAATTCCGAAAAATTCTCAGTCTTTTCCCGGTTTTCTCCTGGACGAAAAAATTCCCAGGTTTTTCCTGGGTCGTATACACCCTGTATAAAGTACTAACAACTGAATTCTATTTTTTCCTATATTCACAATGATGACCACTCACATAAATCTAAAATCCAAGGGGTAAAAAACACAGTGACATTTCAGAAACTTTCTTGTTGGTAGTTGTGAGCATACTTTTAGAAATCAAGGCGGGCTTCTTGCAATTTTAAATCTGACAGCCTTCAGACTATGGCTAATTGCACAATTTAGAATGTTAAATACTGTCCCAGTAATTCTTGATATTGTAAGTGAGAATTGTGTTGCTTTGAAATGTTTTCTGGTGAAACATTGTCGGCATAAAAAATTTATATTATCTGAAAATACCAAAATGTTTTCTAAAGTATAATAAATCCATAATTGAATGATTTATTGGTTATATTGATGTAAAATTTCATAATAAACACCTGCACACAACATTTATTTTTATAAAAATAAAGGAAATTCCTTGATGGAGCAATATGTAAAATAAGGTAAAGGCTACCACTCACCTGTAGTGGATGATGTGTGTAGCACAGAAATATATAACAGAATACAGCATACATACTACATTTCGACCACTAATTCTTTTTGTAACAAAGGTACAGACATTGACATGCACAACCCCACAGACACCCAAACATACACTACCATGACAACAGCAAGTTTGATTATTGATAGTCTATTAAGAGGTATGACAAAAAGAGATGTAGGAAGAGTGAGAGGGGAAATGCAGGAGGTAAATGAGATGAAGATGAAGGCAGGGGCAGATAGAAGATAGAAGGGAGAGGTTAGAGAGCCCGTACATTGAGGGGGGGGGGGGGGGGGGGTTGGGAGAGGACAGTACACAACCTGGAAGGAGCGGTTTGGAGATAAAGAGAGAAAAGATAAGGTGAGGCACTGGGAACAAATTAGTGGAGGTTTAGGCCAGAGGATTGTAGGTGCACAGTATATGCATGAGAAAGAATTCTCATCCATGTAGTTCGGAGAAACTCTAGCTGGAAGAAACTAACCGAATGACCCACATGGTAAAGCAGCTGTATTGTTGTGTGCAGCAGGGTGGGTAAGTTCGCAGTGGCCTTTCATGAAAATATACATTTGGTTACTTTTTGTGCCCATGAAGACCTCTGTACAGTAATTGCAGCACAGTTGATGTATAACACGGCTACTTTCACCAGAGGCCCTGTATTTTATAGAGAGGAAATGCATGTGATTAAACAGCAGCAGGTGGTGGTGTGTGGGTGTATGGATAGATCTTGCACCTGAGCTAACCACAAGGGAATGACCCATATGGTACAGGACTGGGAGCAGGACTGGAATAGGAATGGGCAAGGATATTATCTATGTTGGGAGGACAGCGGAACACTGGGGCATGTAGAACAAATTTGGGTTGGATATTCTACATCTCAGGCATGGCAAGAGGTAGACGAAGCCCTGGTGGAGAATGTGGTTGAGCTTTACAAGGCCTGGGTGATCAGAAGAGTCTGTGTTAGAGAAGCAGATAACACAGGAGATGTGTTTATAGGTAATCTGGATAGGATATTGTCTATCAATAAAGGCTCTCTTAAGATTATTGGTATATTTCAACAATTCCTGCTTTCCATCGCAGATGCAATGTCCATGGAAGTGAGGCCGTGAGGAAGGGGCATTTTGACATGGAATGGGTGACAGCTGTCAGAGTACAAGTACTATTTGTAGTCTGGGTGCTTGGTAAGGACAGATACATTTATGGAGTCATCAGAGAGGTGGAGATCAACGTCGAGGAAGGTGGCCCAATGAGTTGAAAAGGATCGAGAAGCAAAGCTGCGAATAGATGTTGAGGTTTTAAGGAAAGAGCAATGTTTATCCTTACTGTGAATCCAGATCATGAAAATGTCTCAATGAACCTGAATCAGACATGAGATTTTGCAGCTTGACTGGATGGAAGAATTCCTCCAGAAGACCCATACATAAGTTGGCACCACAGGTCCCATGAATAAGTTGACGTATGGTGGTACCGCACAAGTACCCAAGGCAGTACCAAGGATTTGTTTGTAAATTTGGTCTTCAAAGGTAAAATAATTGTATGTCAGGATTTGATTATCTAAGAAGATTAGAAAATAGTGGTGGGTTTGGTATCAGGACTTTCAAAAAGGTCACGGGCATGGTGGATGTTGGTGAATGACGACATCGCATCCGTAAGTCACAGGTTCATTCTGTGGGAGGACTGTACCCAGCCACAATAGGATGACAGATAGGGAGACCTGTGAGGTTGGGTTTGTGGAGTTTTGGGAGCAGGTAAAATGTAGGAGTGCAGGGGGTTGCTGGTGTGATGACCGATGGATTCAGGTGTCAGGTATTGCGAAGGACCTAAGGAGCTGCTTGAGCCCACGTTGGACTTTTAGGACGGGATCATGGATGTAAGGTTCATACGCAGAGGTGTTGGAAAGTTTGCAGAGACCCTCAGCCATATGCTCACTATGACTCACTACCGCTACAGTGGAGCCTTTGTCTGCAGAAAGGATGAAAACACATGGATTGTTTTTCAGGTTACAGATAGCAGTGTGTTTCACAGAAGTGATATTTTACTCACCCACCACCTCCTAACACAATTTAGCCATTTCCTCCCAATAAAGGGCAGGGCCATGTGTGAAAGCAGGCATGTCATACATCAGCTGTGCTACAACTACTGCAAAGCATTCAATTAGGGCACGATAAGTATACAACTGCCTACTCATTTGAATGGTTACCACCAAACTGTGGCAAACTGCAAACTTAACCATCCAGTGGCTTAACAAGTGACTTCAACAGCCATTTGGACACTCCCCCTCCTTTTCAACCAACTGCTCTGCCTTCTTTGTCCCCTCCCTTTCTCCCTCATCATCTTCACCTTTCTCCCACCCCTCCCTCTCCCTCCTCCCATCCCCCTCTCCCTCTTCCTACATCTGTTTTTGCTCTACACTCTGTACTCTTCTCGACTTGTTGTGCACCCACAGTCACCTGTCCAAAGATCTGTCTCTTTTCCCACTACCCCCTCAACACCTCCATCTCAGGCAACAGCTTTCAATAACTGAGTATCAATAATTAGTCCTTCGATGGCCACAGGAGTGTACGTGTGTGTGTGTGTGTGTGTGTGTGTGTGTGTGTGTGTGTGTGTACATTTGCTAGAAAAAACTAGAGTGTATGCTGTTACCTGTTTCTGTGCCCCCAGCAGCAATTTGCTATATGCAAGTGATTGTCTTACCCTTATTTTACGTATGTAATAATGTTTTTAATGACTGCTGTTGTCTCCTCTTATAGCTGCACAGTCCCTAAAGTGCGCTTCTGGAGTCCACCTTAGTAATATGCACTCAAATAAAACAAGAATTCTGCAGAGCCAATTAATGCAGCACTGGGCAATGTAAACGTGTATTAATTAAAGACACTTAGTGGTATGGGCTAGTTCAAATGGTTCTGAGCACTATGGGACTTAACTGCTGAGGTCATCAGCCCATAGAACTTAGAACTACTTAAACCTAACTAACCTAAGGACATCACACACATCCATGCCCGAAGCAGGATTCGAACCTGTGACCATAGTGATCGCGTGGTTCTAGACTGTAGAGCCTAGAACCGCTCAGCCACTCCAGCCGGCGGTGTTGGCTGGGTATATTCCCAGTGGGAGGGAACTTACAAAATGGGAATACTGCCGGGAATATTTCTTTGGCCCAGGAAGATTCCCAGAAATTGGGAACATTTTGAATGTTTTAATACATATTAACAGTTAAAGAACTTTGAAACTAGGTTAACTAAGTAAATTCATACATTTTAATCTGAGATTTATCATTCCATGCATTAATTTGCTTGCAAATTCCATGCAAAACTTCATTTACTGTAAGTCTGGCAGAAAAAATAATTTAAAATATTTGCTGGGGCTACTACTTTTAGGCAAGTTGAACCCCCACATTTCTCTGAATGAAACCTAAACTTACACAATATTTCTCTGAAGGCATAATTCCGAACTGTCATCTGTAGTAGTCAATTTTTCCAAATGAATGATTTGAGGTGTTTCAGAACTCAAAGACTCCTCATTTCCTGTGATGAACTTCACTTTTAGAGTCTTTAATTAATATTTTACCATGTTCTATGTCAATAAAACCACTTGTATTTTCAAGTAAATCATAAATCTCTACTGTTTATTCTCATAATTTTCCCCCGAAATGCCATTTTCAATGACTAATCTTCACAAAATTTTCAAGAGTTTAAAATAAACTTTATAGCCTAAAATATCTCTAACATCGACAGGAAACTTAACAAATTGAAAATAACAAAACTCCCTGTGTATTTTAATAACTTTGGTTACTCACTAGACGGCATATCAATACGTAGACCATCAACCACAAAGGATATCACAACCACTGACAATGGATGCACATTCAAATGTAGCCAGACTACCCAGGGTCAAGTTTTATTTAACCTCGGCTGGTTTAAGTTCAGCTACATCTCCTTTAGAGTCACCAACATCACAGCCACCAACACCACCTCCACCAAAGCCTTGGCCAAGTCCCCACAGGTTCATCAAGAGGAATAACTGCATTTTTGGATGACATGGATAAGCAAACAAATGTAATTTATATCATTTAAGGCCTACTATTCTTTGGTATGAAAATGGGTGGTTTATAGTAGTATTTTTGTGGCCTATAATATTTTAGGCCTAAACTGTTTTGTGATGTTAAACAGTAAGAATGTTGTGTGTTTTCCATTGTATTAAGAAGGCAAGTTACAAACCAACAGCGTAACTGGAAAATCTAGTAATTTTCCTTAATCCTACAAAAGAGATATATTAGCATCTTCTAGCCTAATTATTTCCCACAATTTAATAGCACAAAAACAAAAGTAGGTTAGTTATACACACATCAAAAAAAAAGTTTTGTATCACCTCGGTTCCAAGAGTTCTGGAACCTGTACAGAAAATTGAATAGAGATCAACATATAGATCATTTCTGCCCTTTTTATTGCTCATGAAAACAACACATTTCACGTTGTACTGCCAAACGAGCTAGACCTTCAAAGGCGGTGGCCCAGATTGCTGTGCACACCAAGTACCTCCAATATCCAGTTAGCATGTCCTCTCGCATTGATGCATGCCTGTATTCGTCGTGGCATACTATCCACAAGTTCATTAAGGCACTGTTGGTCCATATTGTCCCACTCCTCAATGGTGATTCGGCGTAGATCCCTCAGGGGGACTGGTGGGTCAAGTCGATCCATAAACAGCCCCTTTCAATCTACCCCAGGCATGTCAGATAGGGTTCATGTCTGGAGAACATGCTGGCCACTCTAGTCAAGTGATGACGTTATCCTGAAGGAAGTCATTTGCAAGATGTGCATGATGGGGCACGAATTGTCGTCCATGAAGACAAGTGCCTTGTCAATATGCTGCCGATATGGTTGCATATCGGTCAGAGGATGCCATTCACGTATCATACAGCCTTCCATGACCACCAGCGGCGTATGTCGCCCCACATAACGCCACCCCAAAATAGCAGGGAACCTCTACCTTGCTGCACTCGCTGGACAGTGTGTCTAAAGCATTCCCTCATCGAGTCAAATAACTGCAACAATGATGATGATTTTTTTTTTATTTGGAAATATAGAAGAAGAGAAGGATCAAGATGATTTAATGGACAGTGACTGGGGAGGGAGTGCGGGGGGGGGGGGGGGGGGGGGGGGGGGGTGATTGAATATAGAAAGTACAGATGCTGTATTAAACCTTTTGCCCTTTAGAATTTTTATTTGATTCTTATTATAACATTTTACATTCTGGTTATTTTTCTGACTTTTTATTCAATATTTTTTGAACATATAACACAATTATGACAGTGACCTATTAATTTGAGTAAGTTTGTTTTTAAAGTTATTAATTCCCAGGAATTTTATTTAACTATAATTTTATCTAAAATATATTTCAATTTTTGAGTTTTATTTAACCATATAATTACTGTTTTTAACTATTAATTAACAGTTTTTTGAGTTACCATTGCTAATTAATCGTAATATTGCCAGCAATATTCCCTGGGAATATTTCTTCAATTTTAAATTGCTGGAATTTCACAAGACTAAAGCCACTTGACCTCCACAACAGGCAGTTCCAATCAATGTGGGCTCTGACTGAAATGCCCCACTTTTGTAACTTCCCCAATCTCTCTCTCTCTCTCTCTCTCTCTCTCTCTCTCTCTCTCTCTCTCTCTCTCCTTTCCTGAAGAACAGACACAAACAATTCAAAGGATAAGCCCCCCCCCCACCTCTCTCTCTCTCTCTCTCTCTCTCTCTCTCTCTCTCTCTCTCTCTCTCTCTCTCTCTCTTTCTCTGCGTGTGCGTGTGCGTGTGTGTGTACGTGTACGTTCGGAGGTAATGGCTGAGGGGGTTACAGTACTTAAGTACAGGATGATGATGATGATGACAAATTCATTAACTAAAAAGCTGAACTTATCTGATATTCTAGTGTTATATGCATGACAGTAATTAATGAAATGCAGCAAAAAGGATTCTAGTTAGATTGTACTGAAAATTAATGATTCTGTAATAATCTGAATAGTTAGCACCCCTGTCACTAACAGTTTCATTTTGCAAGTGTTAACAATGATGGAAGGGACCCCACCAACAACATTTTCTTTACAAAAGGACAACCCTCACAAGATGACATACACATGAAATATCAAAACCTCTCGGTCCCCAATGTCGCTTAGTTAGAAAGAAACTCACAAAAAATTAGCTGTTTCCTTATTATGGGTTGAAAATGAAGTATTGAATAACAGACACAATCCAGAGCACGATGCTTGCAGCAATGGAGCAAGAAAATCCACATTCACTCTCCCAACTTCATAGTTCATGTCACGTATTGTCTTGAATGATAACATTGAGTTTGTGTAGAGTGTACTATGTCCAAATTTAGCTTGCACAAGTAACCAGTGGAGCTTTTTGTTTACAACTTAGAGAGAACTTCCAGTCTGCACATGCAACTTACATAAAACCATGTACATCTCGACTTCATCACAATCAACTTTCATGTTCTAAAACTGAAATACGCAAGTATTTTTTATAATTCTTCATGTAGTATGTTGTTACATTCGAAACAACCTAAATACCCTTGGATGCAAAGGTATTGTGCTACCTTGCAACCTTTGTCACCCAAATTATTAATACTAATGCAAAATTACAATTATATGGTAAAAATATGTTGTAATAATTGCACATGACAAACAACCGTGTTCAGATTCTTCCAAGACCACTCTGTACCATTTACTTGGTTTTGAAGTTTTTCGGTCATAACTCTCTCGGTGTCAGCATAATCCAAATGAGTTAGATAGACCAGTGTCTCTCTCATATTTTTGTAAAGATTTATGGAATCTGTGTCCTTCATAAATTCTCTTACAACTTCTCCATTTTCATTTTCCACAACAAGGACTTCTTCCGGCTTAGCCATTCGACTTATCATAATGTATCGTACCTATGAAAATGATTATGAATCAAACAATGCGATGAAACTAATATATATGTTAATAAATAATGCAGTTCAAATTTCATTTTGTTTAATGCCATATCCAAGAAGTTAAAGGAAACAAATACATGATCAGCAGTAAAACTGCACCGAAACACTAGTTTTAAAAAACAGACATTTTAAAACTCATAATCAGTTACGAGATAAAAAAATATCTTACCTTTGTCAAAACTTCACTATAGAACTGGCGTCTAGGTGGAATAGCAGCATTAGTTTTGGACATAAACATGGTGGATGGAGCAATGAATGGGCTTTCACGATACAGTTCTGCAGAAAGGCTATTCCAATATTCAAGACAAATCTTAAATATTTCCACTTCATCAACTTCTGATATTAATACTAAATAGTGCAATGCCTGAAAATTTTTTGTTCATGATAATATAAATATCAAATTGATCAAAGAGGTTAAGAAACTGAAACCCAAATTCAAAAGTAGTGATCACCCAATATGTCTTCATATTAAAATACACAAAATCAAAAAAATTGTAATGTGAAAAGTCACCAAAAATGATCACTTAACATGAACATATGGACATCAGAAATTATATCATTTTTAGAGAGTAGTAAATTATAATAACACAAATCTTATCACTAGCAAGCTCAGTTTACCTAAAGACCATAACAGATTGCCATTGCTATGCCGAAGTTCAGCATTACTTCAGATTTATGACTTATGTTTTTAAAAATTAATTTTTATCCATTTGTTAGTAGAATCTATATTCATAAACTGCTGAACTAGCTTCCATTTATAGGTGCTTTTCTTATTATGTCCTAGGATTGCAAGTGCCCAATAAGTGTACACTTAGGCATATTCTTTAACTTACCTTCAGAAGTTCAGTATTGAGCTGTTTCTGCTCAACGAGAACACCATGTTCTTTCAAATACGTACAGAGGAACATGGCCAGGTTCTGAATAAAATTTTGTTCAGCATCCTGACCACAAGCATATGCCTCACGGATATTTGTATTCATTGGAAGCATCTGAAAAAAAGAAAAAGAGGTTGCATTTACTAAAGAGAGAGAGAGAGAGAGAGAGATTTCAAGGACTGGTTCGATGCAGTTCTCCATGCTAGTCTATTATGCACACGGCTCATCAGCTCTATGTAACTACTGCTACCTATAAATATTTGAAACTGCATACTGTACTCAAGCCTTGGTCTAACTGTACAATTTTTAACCACCCCCCAACTTACTTTCTTGACCAAACTGACAATTCGGTGATGCCTCAGGATGTGTACTACAAACCAATCTGCTCTTTTAGTCAAGCTGTGCCATAAATTTCTTTTTTCAATTTAGCTCAGTACCTCCTCATTTGTTGTTTGACCCGCCCATCCCATCTTCAGCATTCTTCTGTAGCACCACGTTTCAAAAACTTTTACTCACTTTGTATGTTCACTCTTTATCAACCACATTTCATTTCACTTCCATAAATGGCTACACTCCAGATAAGTACCTCCAAGAAATGTTAACAGGTTTCTGTATTTCACAAGTACTTTTCTTGGCAATGGCGGTCCACATGGGGCAAATAACAAAACTTATCTAACAATTTAGTTTCTCATTTTCTAATTTAACTCCCTCAGCTTCATCTGACTGACTTTGATTGCACTCCATTACCCTTTTTTACTTTTGTTGATAACTCACAATAATTCACAAGTCTGTGGAAAATAAATTAATATTGGTAGAAGACTATAGCAATTTAAATACTTTGATTAGTAACAACATAGTTCCTATTTAAATTCATAATAAAGCTGAACATAGTTATTGACAAAATCACACACAATAAACATTGCAATAATTGTAAAAGATAGCTGAACCTGGCTCTTCCTCAATATACAGTACTTTCTTAAATCTAATGAGAAGTTTTAGTCACTACCACCTTCTCCAGTTTGTTTTCATTTCAGAACAGTAAAAGCAGAGTTAAAGGTTTTCGGGTCTGATGTAAAGACATTACTGTGATTACTCAAGACACTACATGCGACCGTGTGGGCTGCAGATTCCTCGACTTGTGCCATAGGGTGGTGGGGTTTCGGGTTCCGCTGGATAGGTCAGGAGTCCACTACACGCAGCAAGCGGCTACACAGGTAGCAGGGGTTGTGTGGCGTGGACTGGGCGGTTTTTTAGGTTAGATGGCCTCGGGCAAGTACATAAAGGGCAGCAGCCTCAAAGGGTACGGGGCAGGACATGCAGGGACCAAGCAGCAATCGGTATTGTAATTGTAAACTGTTGAAGCTGCATTGGTAAAGTACTGGAACTTCAAGTGCTGATAGAAAGCGCCGAAGCTGAAATCGTTATAGGTACAGAAAGCTGGCTGAAGCCAGAGATAAATTCTGCCGAAATTTTTACAAAGGCACAGACGGTGTTTAGAAAGGATAGATTGCATGCAACCGGTGGTGGCGTGTTTGTCGCTGTTAGTAGTAGTTTATCCCGTAGCGAAGTAGAAGTGGATAGTTCCTGTGAATTATTATGGGTGGAGGTTACACTCAACAACTGAGCTAGGTTAATAATTGGCTCCTTTTACCGACCTCCCGACTCAGCAGCATTAGTGGCAGAACATTTCACATAAATTTTCTCAGCATGTTATAGTCTTAGGTGGAGATTTCAATTGACCAGATATAGACTGGGACACTCAGATGTTTAGAACGGGTGGTAGGGAAAGAGCATCGAGTGACATTATACTGAGTGCACTATCCGAAAATTACCGCGAGCAATCAAACAGAGGACTGACTCGTGGAGACAACATCTTGGACCTACTGATAACAAACAGACCCGAACTTTTAGACTCTAAGTGCAGAACAGGAAATCAGTGATCATAAGGCCGTTGCAGCATCCCTGAATACGGAAGTTAATAGGAATATTAAAAAAGGGAAAAAGGTTTATCTGTTTAGCAAGAGTAATAGAAGGCAGATTTCAGACTACCTAACAGATCAAAACGAAATTTTCTGTTCCGACACTGACAATGTTGAGTGTTTATGGAAAAAGGTTCAAGGCAATCGTAAAATGCGTTTTAGACAGGTACGTGCCGAGTAAAACTGTGAGGGACGGGAAAAACCCACCGTGGTTCAACAACAAAGTTAGGAAACTCCTGCGAAAGCAAAGAGAGCTTCACTCCAAGTGTAAACGCAGCCAAAACCTCTCAGATAAACAGAAGCTAAACAATGTCAAAGTTAGCGTAAGGAGGGCTATGCGTGAAGCGTTCAGTGAATTCGGAAGTAAAATTCTATGTACCGATTTGACAGAAAATCCTAGGAAGTTCTGGTCTTGCGTTAAATCAGTAAGTGGCTCGAAACAGCATATCCAGACACTCCGGGATGATGATGGCATTGAAACAGAGGATGACACGCGTAAAGCTGAAATACTAAATACCTTTTTCCAAAGCTGTTTCACAGAGGAAGACCGCACTGCAGATCCTTCTCTAAAGCCTCGCACAAACGAAAAAATGGCTGACATCGAAATAAGTGTCCAAGGAATAGAAAAGCAACTGAAATCACTCAACAGAGGAAAGTTCACTGGACCTGACGGGATACCAATTCGATTCTACGAAGAGTACGCAAAAGAACTTGCCCCCCTTCTAACAGCCGTGTACTGCAAGTTTCTAGAGGAAAGGAAGGTTCCAAATGATTGGAAAAGAGCACAGGTAGTCCCAGTCTTCAAGAAGTGTCGTCGAGCAGATGCGCAAAACTATAGACCTATATCTCTGACGTCGATCTGTTGTAGAATTTTTGAACATGTTTTTTGCTCGCGTATCATGTCATTTTTGGAAACCCAGAATCTACTCTGTAGGAATCAACATGGATTCCGGAAACAGCAATCGTGTGAGACCCAACTCGCTTTATTTGTTCACAAGACCCAGAAAATATTACAGGGTGTATACGTAGACAACGAAAAAAAATTCCCGGATTTCCCGGTTAAAAATACACTTTCTCCCGGATGAAAACACACTTTTTCCATTTTATTAAGTGACAGTATATTTTCCCTCGGAACTGTAAAACATATCAATTCTTTGAATGGTTATGTTTTTATATATGGGTGTAGAATTTCCCGGCACTTTAAAAAAATCAGGAAATAAAACCACTTTTGGAAAGTAGTTGTTGGTTTTGTTTTTTTTTTTGCAATATGTACGCTGTATATTTTCGTATCATGAAAGTATAGGTTCGAATCCCACCAAACACCGCATGTTACTTTCCGAACCATGTACTTGAGATTGCGATACGCTTTTGTAAGCGAGTCATTGCTCATGTCACGTGATCCCGCCAGCCGATGACAGCGGATATTCAGAGCGTAGGACACGCGATGTAGTCCGCTAATAGCAACATCACTGTTAAGTGGCGCGGTTACACAAACAGGAAAAGTTAATGTTTTAAATTAATATACATAGTGTTCCTACAAGAAAAGACAAGCTTTCACGTACAACATTGGTCTCTAAGGTTAATAAGCTGCAACAGAAGCTAAGTTTTCACATATAATGTTGATTTTTCTTGTCTGTGTTACACTTTAAGATACATCACACAAATGTGCCAGTAAAATTTTTAGCCGAGTCCAGTGACTTGTTCTCAAAGTTTTCCACAAATAAATTAGCTACCACAGAGGAGCGAGAGCTTCCCGTAGCACTACATCAATTTGCTCATAATAACGACACGATTGTCTGATCTGGGCTCGAAATACTTCTAATGGCTCGTCATCAAACGCTCTGTGATTTAAGGAATTCATCGTACATTCTCACACAAAGTTCCACTTGCGAAAGAGGAAATTTGCTTTGAAAGTAATGTTTTTCAAACCACCATTCGCAATATTTTCCCGCGACCTGTTAGAAATAGGTTCCTTTCAGCAGTCGTCAGAGAGCGCCAGATAACAGGCGCCACCGCGCTTTGGCAGCTACGATGACGTAGGAAGCCCGTATGTTCGTATGTGTAAAACTTTAAAAGATCTTACGATATGTCATAAAAGAAAAGAGGCCGAAATATGGTTGTCTAATACTGCGTAAGCTGTTAATACAAATACTACCCATGACTGGTGTGGTTTCTCGATCTGATTACGTTTATTTTGTCACTGTCTGCTAGATAAAACAAAATAGGTCTTTCTAACACTGCAGAAATTGTAACACACACAAAATTAAGGAGACTGTTTTTGCACAAATGGTCATTTTTATAACACGACAGAATATAATTGACAAAGAGCAACATAAAATGCCTATTAGGCCTACTACAAGCAAATAGTTTAATATTATAAAATAGTTTCACATTTCATTCATACGCCCCAGTTTCTTGAGCATGAGATCGAAAAGTATTAGTACGAGATTTTTACTTAAATTTGGAATCGTCATATTCTTCCCTAATTGGTGTGATGTCCCCGTTTCTTCTCCTTCCTCGTTCTAACAAACAATCTTGTCATGACTAATTCTGGAACTATTCCTGCCTTTGTCAAAATTTAGTCGCCGGTTAACTTCACTAACCCTGCCAGAATCACCGGTTTAGTTATCCCTGATTATTCTCCGGTTAGGCGTTGTTATGTTCGTACAAACCACTTTCCGCACTACTTCCAGAATAGAAGTTAAGCGGCTGCTAGACGGGGACTGTACAACTGGCCCTTACTAGTGTAGCGATCTGGCCAAAAATTTTCTGACAAAATTTCATTTTCTTGGATACACCAAGAACATAATACGTAATCTTTCTTACCTGTTATTCCTGTTAGTCGTTTATTTCCACTCTGGTAGTTTGACTCTATGGATTTCGCTAGTAATTATAACAAAGCTGATCATTCCAAACCCAATCAACCACATAATCAGACAGCAGTTGGCGTTCACTCGTTCGGCTTTACTCCGCTCCGCTCGTATAACCCGGTCTCCTTTTGCTTGCAGGAAAGTTTATTTCTAGATGCGACGAGGATTCCCCTGACAGACATCACGTACACTAGGCACGCATTCAAAAATTAACTTATGATTCATTCAGAAATCAACTTACAGAGTGTGTTCAAAAACCAACAGGGATGCGTTTCAAAATCATGAGTAATCGTTAGACCAACGTGCGATGGATGCTAGGCTCTTTGTGAAATATAATTCTTTTCTTCTCAAGAATATGAATTTGCCGCCCCCTCCTCCCCCGCAATTGTCATTCGGGTCAAATACATCGGTTTGCCCCGCCGCTCAACTGCACATGCGCATGAGCCCGCTCGTAACTGCTATAATGAATCTAGTTAAACAGTTGTGACGTCACGCTCATCGGAGACATTTTGTTGTTATGAAGCATTGCATAATCTTCCTAACGCCTTTGACACATTTTGCTATTGGCAAACATTTGTATGAGCATTGTGTTTTGTTGTTGTATATGGCACATTTCCCTTGCAATTTATGTTTTATTTTCATATTTTTTTCTCATTCACGTTTTATTGTTGTAGTATTATTCTGCAGTAGCGGGATAGAGTAATATCCTTTGTTAGAGTATCAATTCTTACCAGTCAAGATTACAAAAATTTAACTGAAACCTAAAATAACGAAAAATTCCCGGAATTCTAAAAAATTCCCGGGTTTTTCCCGGATCTCCCGGTTGTCCCGGGTCGTATACACCCTGTATTAGATACAGGCTCCCAGGTAGATGCTATTTTCCTTGACTTCCGGAAGGCGTTCGATACAGTTTCACACTGTCGCCTGATAAAGTAAGAGCCTACGGAATATCAGACCAGCTGTGTGGCTGGATTGAAGAGTTTTTAGCAAACAGAACACAGCATGTTGTTATCAATGGAGAGACGTCTACAGACGTTAAAGTAAGCTCTGGCGTACCACAGGGGAGTGTTATGGGACCATTGCTTTTCTCAATATATATAAATGACCTAGTAGATAGTGTCACCTAGTAGATAGTGTCTGAAGTTCCATGCGGCTTTTCCCAGATGATACTGTAGTATACAGAGAAGTTGCAGCATTAGAAAATTGTAGCGAAATGCAGGAAGATCTGCAGCAGATAGGCACTTGGTGCAGGGAGTGGCAACTGACCCTTAACATAGACAAATGCAATGTATTGCGAATACATAGAAAGAAGGATCCTTTATTGCATGATTATATGATAGCAGAACAAACACTGGTAGCAGTTACTTCTGTAAAATATCTGGGAGTATGCGTGCGGAACGATTTGAAGTGGAATGATCATGTAAAATTAATTGTTGGTAAGGCGGGTACCAGGTTGAGATTCAGTGGGACAGTCCTTAGAAAATGTAGTCCATCAACAAAGGAGGTGGCTTACAAAACACTCGTTCTACCTATACTTGAGTATTGCTCATCAGTGTGGGATCCGTACCAGATCGGTTTGACGGAGGAGATAGAGAAGATCCAAAGAAGAGCGGCGCGTTTCGTCACAGGGTTATTTGGTAACCGTGATAGCATTACGGAGATGTTTAGCAAACTCAAGTGGCAGACTCTGCAAGAGAGGCGCTCTGCATCACGGTGTAGCTCGCTTGCCAGGTTTCAAGAGGGTGCGTTTCTGGATGAGGTATCGAATATATTGATTCCCCCTACTTATACCTCCCGAGGAGATCACGAATGTAAAATTAGAGAGATTCGAGCGCGCACGGAGGCTTTCAGACAGTCGTTCTTCCCGCGAAGCATTCGCGACTGGAACAGAAAAGGGAGGTAATGACAGTGGCACGTAAAGTGCCCTCCGCCACACACCGTTGGGTGACTTGCGGAGTATAAATGTAGATGAAGATGTAGATGTACATGTATAAATTTCAATTAGGTAGGACCGCAATCAATATGAAAAGCTGTCAGTGACATTCTCATAGCCATCTGTTCACAGCAAGAGGCAAATTACCTACTATAAAGCATTTAGCTGCCAAAAAATGTGAAGCACCATGAAGACATGGTTGGATAACCATGTAACTTCATATATGTACACATTATCGGCAAGTATGTAATGATTACAGTGACAGGTTGAATGGCAACAACAATGCACTAGTGTTGTTTATGTTTAGAATCATTTATGTTTAGCTTTGCTACCAGGCATTGTAGCTCATATGGGGGCATGAACAGCATCAGACGTTAAGTGGTCACTGTGAAAGACAATACTACACTGTACTTGTGTAAGACAGCATTATCAATACTTGGCAGGGTTTGAAAGAGACCTCATTGTGGTTCTCCGTTTCGTCAGCTGGTTGAACAATATAATATGTAGATTTGTGAGGCATTTTGATGTGGCGCAGTCTGA
The DNA here is from genome assembly GCF_023864345.2 of Schistocerca serialis cubense. Lineage (NCBI taxonomy): Eukaryota > Metazoa > Arthropoda > Insecta > Orthoptera > Acrididae > Schistocerca > Schistocerca serialis. The sequence goes on along the minus strand of NC_064645.1, from coordinate 304,045,542 downwards.
TACTGGACTGCATGGGAACAGGAGGTATATTCATCATCAAAGTTCCAATCGACCTTATTTAACCAGCAAAATGGAGTGTTTTCATATTGTGCACCACACACATTGTAACCCCATCACTTATGTGCCTGTAATCTGAAAACAAGTAATGGATTCCCTGCAACACTGAGTGTCCTTCCGCACCATAGGTCCGAGACTAGCAGAAGCCAGACTATTGAATTATCTCTGTATGTCCATCTATTAAGAGATTGTTGCGGGACTCGGCCGTTCGCTATAGGACATCAAGTCGAAGTCCTTTCAGCCGACCGATTTCCAAACTTGTTTTATTTGGCTACCAGTTTCGGCAATTTACTAGGCCATCTTCAGGCTCCTGACTTACATGTTGGAAGATTCCAACCTCGGTTCCAGTCAAAATAGAGGTCAGCATTCAAATACTGGTGTCTGCAGATTTCTGCTTGCCAGAGCAATCACTTCATCATCTGAATCGGCAGACCAGTCTTTTTGTTGTGCCTATCCGTGACTCAGAATCTCCACTATATTGTAAGCAGCAACTATCCTTTTCATAATATTGTAATCATTCCATCTTGGATTTTCATTTTAATGTCAAAGCAATGAGAAAATCCAATGTAGTTTATGAGCACTATCTTTCTAAAATAAAACAGAAAATTAATCACATAAGGAAAAACCAAACCAACAAAACCAAAAGCACCTGGTGGATGCAAGAACAGGACAGGTACCTCTGACAATATTATGAAAAGGAAAGTTGCTACTCATCTAATAGCGGAGATTTTGAGTCACAGATTCGCACCACAAAAAGTCTGTCACAAATAAAGCTTTCGGCTATTAAATCCTTCATCAACAATACGCACGCACGCACGCACGCACGCACGCATACACACACACACACACACACACACACACACACACACACACACACACAGAGTCTCAGGCAACTGAAACCACACCGCCTGTGTTTGCCTGAGACTGCAGTTTTGTGTGTGTGTGTGTGTGTGTGTGTGTGTGTGTGTGTGCGTGTTGAAGGCCTCGACGGCCGAAAGCTTTATTTGTAATAGTTTTTTTCTTGTGCCAATCTGCAACTCAGCATCTCCATTGTATGGTGAGTAGTAACTTTCCTTTTAGTGATATTGTTACATTCTATCCTGGATTTTCCACTGTTTGACAGATTCCTTGAACTAAGAAGAGAAGCATAACAACAGTGAAAATCACAGATACACAAACCTAAAACAGAAAACTCATTAAATGTAAGAAAATTAGTGGACAAAAATCTCAATAAAAGAATCAAAAATAACCCAGAACACCTCTTTCGGATCAACGAAGACTTCATAAAAAAATAACACAAGGAATTTTTCTAATATTTTTAAACAAAAACATAACTGAATACAGCCTAGTGACTCTCCAATTCCAAGACAAAAATGGAAGTATTGTCTAAAAAAGGATAACAGCAAAATATTTAGAAATCCCCTCAATTGTGAAAAACATACAATAAACATGCTTTAGCACTTCGACAACAACCAACCCTAAACCATCAAGGAACTACAAACAATTATTATGGAATCTCAAGAACTACAATGCCTAGGGGGAAAACCACATCACAGCTGAACCTTGGGAAATATGTTACCAAAAATGTCACAGAGGCTCTCTCAACCATATTTGAAGAAATTCAGAAAATGAAAGAATCCTAGATACATGGAGGCCGGCACTGATCCTACCACTCCACAAGAAAGCATTCAAAACAGACCCCAATCTACAGAAAGATCTCAGTCCTAGATGTAACACCCAGGATATTCTCTAAAGTCTTACTGAAAAGAGCAGAACAACAAATAGATAATCAATTACGAGAATAACAAGCAGGTTTCTGGAGAGGAAGATCCCAGAACAAGCCAGAACCTCAAAAACCTAATAGGCTACCAAAATCAAGAAGAAAATATTATGTTATCACTTTCATTGGCTTCCACACAAAGCATACGACTCAACAGATTGGAAATCCAAAACATGTTTGCTAAAAGAACTAAACCTACACCAGAAACCTAATCACAGACCCCTTACAAATCCACAGTACAAAGTTAAATTCATGGGAGAAATCTCTGAACACTTCTGATATGAGAACTGGTGTATGGCAAGGAGATGAACCATTTCCACTGCTATTTATCAGTGGCCTAGAAAATAGAAGTGGAACAGTGGAATCCGAATAGGAGTAAAAAACAAAGGCATCAAAGTCAATTACCAAGCTTTTTCATATGATGTGGCCTCATCAGCCACGTCCTGGAAGAAGCCAAAGAACAGACACTAACTACAAAAATAAGCAGAAAAAATTAAGTCTCACAAGCTTCTTCAAAAAGGCCCCAATAATGATAAACATTAAAGCACATCAAAACTGATGTACCTTCACTTACAACATGCGCAATTTCAGAGATCGTGTGTCCATACAGTTCACAGGTGCACTTCAAGAGGCCACTGGTGAGACGCCAAAGAAGCAGTATTATTTAAGCAATTGCAAATAAGTGTTCAGCCTATTTTGTAACATGTATTACAGTTGTCCATTCAGTGCTACGCACAACTGCAACATCACTGAATCTTACATTGGCTATGTTTCATAAATTGTGTTTGTTCTTGCTATAACAAACTCTGCGATGTGTGAGGGTTGCGTTTCCTCCACGTGTCAGTGTTAAGTCACCATCGCACATCGAAGTGGAAGAAATATTCCAACATCTCATTGCCCAGCAGCATGCTACTGCAGAACAACAGCAGGCTCTCAGCACCATTCCCAAACAACTGGCATCTGCGTGTTCGCGACGGGTTACTCTCCTGTCAGTGCAACCATCGCCCTTTCCAGCATATGATGAATCGCCTGAAGATTGGGACTCATACATGACACGGTTTTGCTAACATTTCCAGGTTTTTCCTACATACGACTTTCTTTCTTTCCTGGCTTACGCCGCACATTTATCATCTGTTGTGCCAACTTGCATCTTTCCAGAACCGGCCAGCATGTCATTTGATGAAATGTGCTAGTTTCTCTCAACCTATTACTGTGACAGAACCGATGTCATTGCGACGCATGTACAACTTTACTGTTGTCAGAAATGCCCAAACCAGTTTTACACAGTCTGGGCTGCAGAATTACATGGATTCAGCCATCATTGTAAATTTGTTACTAGTAGCCATCACAAATGCTACGCTGATCACGCAGTGTGTGAAGTTACTATCTGTCTGCCCCCTTATAGGAAAGCACAATGAAAAAGCACTTCTCACTCAGTCAAGCCCTGTTCAGTCCACTGCAAGTGTTCCGGATGACAGGGAAGCCATAGCAGCAGTACAACTGACTCCATGTCAGCTGGGGCAGCATCGGTTATAGCCACAGCAACAACCGGCCACATCACAACGACAGCCGTATGCCTCCCTTCGGTCATGCCCATACTGCTTTGTCGAACATGAGAGTGCTGCATGCCATAAGCGTTGGTCATCTGTGACAAGTGCCAAAAGAAAGGCCACATTGCATTGGTGTGTAACTCCTCTTCAAACGTGGTGGACACAGTAGTACCGATGGACATAAACTGTATCTCTGACAATAAGCCTTCCTTGTCTCTGTAGTCAGCTAAACTTTCTCTCTGCTGTGAGGACGGGGCGTGAGTTGTGCTTGGGTATCTCAGTTGGTAGAGCACCTGCCCGCGAAAGGCAAAGGTCCCGAGTTCGAGTCTCGGTCCGGCACATAATTTTAATCTGCCAGGAAGTTTCACAATACTGTTGTTAAGACGGTAATTTAGCCCTCTGCATTGTACCTTGCTTTCGTGCATATCATGGCTCCAAGCATGAACATTACTGCTGAATCTAAATGTTAACTTACCGCTAAATCTAAATGTTAACTTCCAATTTATAAGGAGTGTTAAAACAAAATGTGTAACAATCAAACCAGTTGAAATTTGTATATGCTGGTTTGGAATATTGTAGTGAGACATCTAGGGATGTGAATGTGGTGCTGTCACATCCCTCTATAAAATTCAAAACTGAGCCCCCTCTGCAGGTATAACAACTATCATCGCCTTTTACGATGTTCAAAGTCAGATACTCCTCGAATTCCTCGAGCACAGACAAACCATTAGCAGTGACATACAATCTGAGACATTACATAGCCAATGTGCGTGTGTGTGTGTGTGTGTGTGTGTGTGTGTGTGTGTGTGTGTGTGGGCGCGCGTGCGCGCACGAAGTGGCAGCACCTTAAGCATCCACCCTACAGCCCAGACATGTCGCCCAGCAACTTCCATGTGCTTGGTCCACTAACAAATCATCTTGGTGGGGAGCACTTCAACTCTGATGACGAACTGAAGGACTGCTTCCTTTCAGAGACACAGGAATCTTACAAAGAGGGAATTGTTCGGCTCGTGAAACAGTGGGATATTGCGCTCATGCCAAATAAAACTTTAATTTAACCCACAGCACTGTTTCATACCTTTTCTTTTGAACAGAAACTATGAAGAAAGATACTTAATTTTCTGCACCATTGGCCTGTTTCGCTATACACAAACACATTTGAGATTTAATGACAGTGATCTGTAAAAATTCACAACTTAGTAATGTTAGCTTTATGATGTATCATTTCCATTCAGAATGTCTTACCAAACAGCATTTTTCATTAATTAAATATGTCAAATTTTGAAAAGCTGTGAAAAAAAATCATTGTATGAAGTGGCTACAAAGATCCCAATTCACAATTTCCAATGAGTTATGAAGGGAAGCACAACCATTGATAATGCTGAAATATTTTTAAAGAATAGATGTAGATATAAAATTATTATTTTGCAGTATATATTAGGTGTGAGTAAACAAAACTGTGACAAACCCCAGAAAAACCAAGCACTTTTAATGAATTATAAGTAGCAGCAATATACTTGAAGAGTTTTGCATAAAATAACACCTCTTACCTGTTCCAGTTGGGACATGGTCTGTGTAAACAATGACACAAATACATTGTCATAATTTGTAACAGTTACACCTGCAATCTCAGTAAGGCATTTTAAAGTCACATTCCGGAACAGTGGTACATTTAGGAACTGTAAAACAAAAACAAATGTAATAAGTAAATCAATTTAGCCAGAAGGGCAAAGTAAGGAAATCTTGAAGCAAAGTATGACAACATTCACTTCAATCAGGCATAATACAAACCTTAAAAATCAAAGTGGAGATCAGTTTCGTCTCAAAAATGTATCCTAATGGTATCCAATTAAGGAATCGCAATAACGTTTCTAAGGTAGCTCCCACCAATGGAGCATTCTGTGAGGTTTCCTGGAAGAAAAGAAAATGGCAACATAAAAAACTGATTAAAAATTTAAATAATGTAGAGACAAGTTGGTGGAGATGGGCGGACTGGGGAGGGGGCATACTTTCTTCTAGCACTAGCACAGTTGAAACCTCAATGCACAGTTCTGGATATGTTTCCACCCACAGTGACGGGTAAATAAATGTCGAGCAGCTCACCAACCACTGAGGGGCTTTCAATTTGAAGCCAATTTAGTGTATGATGTATCAGTTTCATTACTTATATGCCGTATTTACCCGAGTACAAGATGACCCTGAATATAAGAGGCTCCTTGAGAAAATTTTATTTTTAACACATTTGCCTAATCAAAATTACAAACAGTTCCATTGATATCAAGTATCTGCCTGAAGAAGGTACCATTATACCTATTCTAAACTTACCCCAGTTACTACCTACATTTTGATAATATTGGATTAGTGCATAAGTGCGTAGTGTTTCTCCATAAGTTTAACAAACACAACATATACTTATAACAGACAATTTAGTCATCAATAATATATTCTCCTTCACTATTTATAACAGTCAACCAATGTTGGGGTAGCTTTTTGATTCCACAATTGTAAAAATCACATGGATTTGAGGGGAAGAACTCATCAAGCCATGTTCAGAGAAAATTTTCTTCTGGAAAGGAAGTTCCTTGAAGGTTTTTCAAGAGAGAGCAGAAAAGGTGAAAATCTGACGACACAAGATCTGTTGAATAAGGTGCCTGTGGAATGACTTCCCAACCCAATTACTCCATAGCATTTTTCGTCAGTCTAGCAGAAAACAGGTGGGTGTTATTCCAATCTTCTTTATTGTTGTTCTCACATAATGTCCACAAGACATCTCAATTGTTGACAGTAAATGTCAGCAGTGATTGTTACACCTCAAGGAAGAAATTCGTTGCACACCACACCATCACTATTCCACCAGATGCATAAAATTATCTTCGTGGATGCACGAAGGTCTTTATATGAGGAATTACTTCTTATGTTGTCATGAAGACACCATTTCCTGATCACCAGTAACAACACAGAATGGGAATAGTCAGTGTTGTCCATGAGACAATTGATGACGAATAAGCAGAGCTGCAAAAATTGGCCACCCACAGTATTTTTGTGATTTTTGCTTAGAACATGCAGCACCCATACAAACAATTTTTGAACCTTCCACATTGCATGCAAATGTCGCGAGAAAGTGGAATGATCACAGTTCAACACGTCTGTCAGTTCTCGAGTACACTGACGTGGATCATTGTGGGTTAATGTTAAAACAACTCTCCTTAATGTGAGAAAACAATTTTCTGGCTGCGCTCTGTTCAATGGTATTATCCCCATACACGGCGCAAATGTTTCTGGCTGCCTTTTCTGCTATCACCCCTCTACTGAATTTAAACGGAAGAATGTGTCGAAAATGTTCAGATTTCTCCACTTTGCGCTCCATTTCCTAGTGCCCATAGCTCCACTCACTATCTTCAAATGACAATATGTAAATTTTAATAGCAACAGTGAACTACAAATAAAAAATGGCAGTCAATAAATAAATCCATAGCAACCAAGACACCAACATGCAAAACGAAAACACTACTAGCCTGAGCACCAACCTAATAGAAATAAACAAAAAGAAATTGTTTACATTAATTATTATCTTCACTTCTCTTTGGTCTATTATCTAAGCCACTCTCTGTAGTGTACTATTTCTAATCATCGTCGTCATCATCATCATCATCATCATCATCATCATCATCATCGGGGATGACAATTTCGTCCAACCAATGAGAGGTGAGGAAAGAGGCAATGTATTTCTATATATGAGCAGCAAAGAAATTTATAAGCTTTGTCGTCACAAATATTTGGCTGTTTCTTCTGAATATTGTGTAATTTTCAAGGCTGACACCCCCTTTTGACCCATCATACCACATGTCAAGCACTGACAAAATTGCTGCTTGAAAAACTTAAGTATACTAGTGGTCCCTACCTAGACTTTTCTCCTGCAGAAATGCATACCAGTGTCGAGTATTTGTGCAATGTTGAAGTTACTTCAATTCCAACATAACTGGAACTGCAGCAAACTCGAAAAGATTGAGTTCCAATCTATTTTTCATCATTACTACGTAAAATAGTAATGTTTTTCTTTTTGCTAAAGTGTAATAAATCAATGTTTAAAAGTTTTATTACTGTTGTGATAACTTTCTCTATGCGCTCGCTCACCTCAAATTAAATACAAGAAGTAAAAAGAAATCCTTGTGAAAGAATGTATTAAATACATTAAATAATAGTCCATTAAAGCAAATTGTAGTCAAATTAGACATTGCCTGTGACTGCACTAGTGGCAGAAGTATGAATGTTAGTCTCAGCTATTTTGTGATGCTGTGCAACCGTTCTGAATTCTTCAAAATAAATCTGCATGTGTCTTCAATTGCCAATTTTTTACCACAACATTACTCTATTACACAACATAAATATGACAGCAACAGCAGGTTAATCTACGAATGTACAACTGACAACCCTGTATTTTTTGCATACAAATTTGAGAAAAGAATCTTCTTGTAATCAGGTAGTTTCTCATTAGGCCTCACAATGCTCAATGGCTCCATTCCAGACTTCAAAACATCCAAGAAAAATCTGATACAGTTACCAGGAATCATAACCAAGAATACTCTACGTCAGTAGCCAGCAAACCGCATGCACTTTGCCACTGGAGTATGATCCCCTATGTTACTGCCTGGCTGCGAATGAGTCAGGAATTTGTCCATGCCTGCCCACCTGTGCCACTCACTGCACATGCCCAACTGGTTGTCCCCGAAGAGGTACACAAGCTGGAACAGCCTACACCACAGGGACGGCCACAGTGTCAACTGACGTCCAATAATTTCAAAATCATGAAAATTACTTAACCATGTGAAAGTGAAACAAATCAGACTGAAGTCAGGTATGGGATATTACTATTATTACATGCAACATGAATAACATCGCTTGTAGAAACATTTTGATAGAATAGTTAAGTGCTACATACAGGTAGTGATTAAATCAACAGTTCGCATGAATTTTTAATTCAAACAAGATTTCTTCTTTAATTCCTTGCAGCAAAGAAAGACACCAAACACACAAAAACATTATTTTCACAAATTTGTAGATTTAATGTCAGATTTTTATCACAAATGGCAATTAAATGCAATAATGCACACATTTTATAATGAATGACAAGAATTTAAGCACTTCATTTGCAATTTAAGTACTTCATTTGCCTCTCTAACAATTACTATACTTTATACATGTTTAAAAACCTAATGTTTATTATGTCACACTAAGTATTTAAATAAGTTTCAGTTTATTTACATTTTGGTTTTTGAATAGCCTTATTGATATAATAGGCAACAAGACAGTTGTTTACTTCATTACTGAGGGAGGGAGAGGGGAGGGGGGGGGCGAAAGAAAAGAAAAAAGGAAGAAACCACACTTCACACACTTAGGTCTTGAGAATTTTACGTTGTTGTTTGTGGGGTGCAAGAACTGGTCAACGATCAGTTCTGCCCTCTCTCACATCTGTTGGAGGACTATGTGAAACCTGGTTTTTCCTTTAGTCTTGGGAGTATTGCTGTGGTACTGCCTTGTCAGCATCTAAATATCCGTCTAAATGCTCAATTTTACATAAATTTTCAGCTGGGAGCCGGCCGGGGTGGCCGAGAGGTTCTAGGCGCTACAGTCTGGAACCACGCGACCGCTACGGTCGCAGGTTCGAATCCTGTCTCGGACATGGATGTGTGTGATGTCCTTAGGTTAGTTAGTTTTAAGTAGCTCTAAGTTCTAGGGGACTGGTGACCTCAGAAGTTAAGTCCCATAGTGCTCAGAGCCACTTTAACCATTTTCAGCTGGGTCACCCACTACATTCCTTGAGTTTCATAGTCCTCCTCCTTGACTACTGACAAATCCATAGCTCTCCTGGACAGTAAGCACGAATTAATGACTGTGCAAATAATACAATAAATACATATACCATTTCCTTGACTACATTTCTGCTTTATCTCACCCTCTTAGGCTGCCCATTATATCAAGACCTCACATATTCATGTCATAAATCCTTATCACTCTGATATTGCTTTGTTTTCCTGCTGCAACAAGAAATTTCTGTAACAGGATAAGTATCAGAAAAGGTGGACAAAACGCTGACAATTTTGTTAACTTCCCAGTCAAGTACTGAAGCTCGCAGCCATCAATATTAGCAACCTAAGCTTCGCTGTATCTGCTGTGCCGTCCCTTCCGTTCCTCCACACTTTGAAGGTCACAGATCAAGACTGTTGCAAAACACTGTTCTAAGAGACTGGACACTTTTCAATTCCATGTATACCATCAGCAGCAGTGGTATATAATAATTATCATGATACAGTTTGTGGCATACATTCTGAGGAATAGCACTAGTAAGTGTCATGACAAGATTCCTAGTTGCTCATAAGCCTGACTTACTGCTGTTACACATGAATTCATAATTTTCTTGTCCTGTACATATTTTAAAATTGTAACCATATCCAGACATGCTATATAACAAAATCAGTACTAAGCTATATCAGTAAGGCTTGTTTGGCATACATTGCTTTAAATGATGTACTTTGGTTAGACATGTTGGCTCATCTTCAGAAGCAAACTCTTGTGTCAGTGTAGGAAATTTATGTAACTCCTCAGGTGTTAGCTCTCTTCTCTGAATGCAGTCAGTATCAAATAACTTTATGAACTCAAATAAGTGTATGAACTGTCCAATTATTTCAAAATAATTGTAGGACACTGTCTTGAAGAAGTATAATGCACAGCACTAGATTCCAGCGCTATCTTACATTTATCTGTTTTAATGAAGGTTACTAGTTAGGTCAAGATTGTTTTTAAATTTGACAAAATAAAAGAAATCATGGACACCAGATTTTATTTTTAAATAAGTATTTTATGAGGCTTTAAAAGAGAAATAAAATTTAACAATTATTTGCATTAATGAGTCTAATCAGGAACATACTGTAGGTTGCTCAGTAACTCACCTGACATTCTCTTTAAGGTTAGGCCTCCAAATGAATTTACAGTTCTCGATGCAGAGCACTATGCAATCCTAAGGGCACTGGAGAAGATAAGGTGCAATCGACAGAATAACTTTCTCATCCACTATGATTCCCTAAGTGCTCGACAGACCATTCCAGAAAGAGTATCCAGCAACAATAAAGTGGTAAAAAATACAGAAGATTCACTTTACATACTAAAAAGCCAAGGGCAAGAAGTCTCAATCTGCTCGGTGCTGGGCCATGAGGGAATACTGGAAAATGAATGAGCTGACACGATAGCAAGGGACTCGTGGAACGAAAGTAATATACTGCCCCTTGCTGTCCCCTTAAATGCATTATGTTATGGTCGTGAAGGAGAGTTGTGTGTTGGTAGGGGAATTTGCGGCTGTGAATACAAATTCGAGAACAGGACACCGTCCTCTGATGTATAGGCATTTCCTCCAGCAGGTGAACCCACCACTGTGCACTGCTTGTGGCAACCAGTGTCAGTTCCGCGAAGAGTGCAGAAATTTTTCTCGATTATGATTTGTCCATCATCTTAACTAACAATGAGACAAGCATGAAAACAGTTTTACAATTTTGTGTTTTGTCAGGTCATCTGCCCAAGTTATTGGGTTTCAACATGTTTCATGAGTGGCTGGTTAATCCTCTCTCTCTTTTTTTTTTTTTTTTTTTTTTAGTAAGTGATCAAACCTTAATCCCATTTTTAGTGAGTGATCAAACCAACTACAATTATTTGAATCACTCTCACAATTTTGACTCTGGTCCATTTCTCCTTCAAAATACCACATTTACCCAACAATAAGGCAGTCTTGCATAGCCTATAAGATGACCCCCAATTCTTGAATAGGCTCCTTGAAAAGTTTTTATTTTTAACATATTCTGGACAACTATGTCTACAAACTAAATCAAACAATGCAAACAATATTATAAGAAGGAAAGTTGCCACTCACCATGTAGCGGAGATGCTGAATTGCAGGTAGGCACAATAAAGAGATTTCCATGCTTAAAGCTTTCAGCCAATGGCCTTTGTTAACAACAGACGCACATATGCACACACAAACTCGTGCAAACGCGACTCATACACACGACTGCAGTCTCAGGCAACTGAAACCACACTGCAAGCAGCAGCACCAGTGCATGATGCGAGTGGCGACTGGGTGGGGGAAAGGAGGAGGCTGGGGCGGGGAGGGGGAGGAATAGTATGGTGGAGATGGCGGACAGTGAAGTGCTGCAGGTTTGGTGGCGGGCAGGGGAGAGGTGGGGAGGGGAAGTAATGGAAAAGGAGAGAAAAGGAGAGAAATAGAAAGAAATAAAAAAATAAATAAATAAAAAGAAGACTGGGTTTGGTGGTGGAATAACGGCTGTGTAGTGCTGGCATGGGAGCAGGAAAGAGGCTGGATGGGTGACGACAGCGACTAACGAAGGTTGAGGCCACGAGGGTTACAGGAACATAGGACGTATTGCAGGGAAAGTTCCCACCTGTGCAATTCAGGAAAGCTGATGTTGGTGAGAAGAATCCATATTGCACAGGCTGTGAAGCAGTCATTGAAATGGAGGCTATCATGTTTAGCAGCATGTTCACCAACAGGGTGGTCCACTTGTTTCCTGGCCACAGTTTGTCGGTGGCCATTCATGCAGTTCTTGTTGGTTGTCATGCCTACATAGAATGCAGCACAGTGGTTGCAGTTTAACTTTTAGACCACATGACTGGTTTCACAGGTAGCCCTGCCTTTGATGGGGTAGGTGATGTTAGTGACTGGACTTAAGTAGGTGGTGGTGGGAGGATGCATGGACAGGTCTTGAATCTGAATCTATTACAGAGGTATGAGCCATGAGTTAAAGGGTTGGGAGCAGGGATTGTGTAAGGATGGACGAGAATATTGTGTAGGTTTGGTGGATGGTGGAATACCACTGTGGGAGAGGTGGGAAGATAGTGGGCAAGACATCTCTCATTTCAGGGCAAGACGAGAGGTAATCGAAACCCTGGCAGAGAATGTAATTCAGTTGCTGCAGTCCTGTGTGGTACAGAGTTAAGAGGGGAATGCTCCTCTGTTGCTGAACAGTGGGGCTTTGGGAGGTGGTGGGAGACTAGGAAGATATAGCACAGGATATTTATTTTCATACAAGGTTGGGAGGATAATTACGGTCAGTGAAGGCTACTGTTTTACTGATACGAAGTATCCTAACATGTGCCTAAATTAGCAAACTCACTATTCCAAACAGCTGTAGTGTTTTCTTAGGTAGATTATATGACAGCGATACACAAGTAGCCTTTTGTTAAAGTTGCAGGAAGTCACTGAGCTAGTTATTTTATTCTGTGATGTGTTCAATTTCTCAAGCAATCAGGAAGCCTTAATTTCATTTCTCTCACACATACTGAACGACCTGCTGCTCCAATTCATGAAACTTTCCCTGATTTGGTAATCTATAACTTGTCCAAACATGTGGTTCCTGAAGAGGGGCAGCAGCCTTTTCAGTAGTTGCAGGGGCAACAGTCTGGATGATTGACCGATCTGGCCTTGTAACATTAACCAAAACGGCCTTGCTGTGCTGGTACTGCGAACGGCTGAAAGCAAGGGGAAACTACAGCCGTAATTTTTCCCGAGGACATGCAGCTTTACTGTATGATTAAATGATGATGGCGTCCTCTTGGGTAAAATATTCCGGAGGTAAAATAGTCCCCCATTCGGATCTCCGGGCGGGGACTACTCAAGAGGATGTCATTATCAGGAGAAAGAAAACTGGCGTTCTATGGATCGGAGCGTGGAATGTCAGATCCCTTAATCGGGCAGGTAGGTTAGAAAATTTAAAAAGGGAAATGGATAGGTTAAAGTTAGATATAGTGGGAATTAGTGAAGTTCGGTGGCAGGAGGAACAAGACTTTTGGTCAGGTGATTACAGGGTTATAAATACAAAATCAAATAGGGGTAATGCAGGAGTAGGTTTAATAATGAATAAAAAAATAGGAGTGCGGGTTAGCTACTACAAACAGCATAGTGAACGCATTATTGTGGCTAAGATAGACACAAAGCCCATGCCTACTACAGTAGTACAAGTTTATATGCCAACTAGCTCTGCAGATGATGAAGAAATTGATGAAATGTATGACGAGATAAAAGAAATTATTCAGGTAGTGAAGGGAGATGAAAATTTAATAGTCATGGGTAACTGGAATTCGTCAGTAGGAAAAGGGAGAGAAGGAAACATAGTAGGTGAATATGGATTGGGGGGAAGAAATGAAAGAGGAAGCCGCCTTGTTGAATTTTGCACAGAGCATAACTTAATCATAGCTAACACTTCGTTCAAGAATCATAAAAGAAGGTTGTATACCTGGAAGATACTAAAAGGTATCAGATAGATTATATAATGGTAAGACAGAGATTTAGGAACCAGGTTTTAAATTGTAAGACATTTCCAGGGGCAGATGTGGATTCTGACCACAATCTATTGGTTATGAACTGCAGATTGAAACTGAAGAAACTGCAAAAAGGTGGGAATTTAAGGAGATGGGACCTGAATAAACTGAAAGAACCAGAGGTTGTAGAGAGTTTCAGGGAGAGCATAAGGGAACAATTGACAGGAATGGGGGAAAGAAATACAGTAGAAGAAGAATGGGTTGCTCTGAGGGATGAAGTAGTGAAGGCAGCAGACGATCAAGTAGGTAAAAAGACGAGGGCTAATAGAAATCCTTGGGTAACAGAAGAAATATTGAATTTAATTGATGAAAGGAGAAAATATAAAAATACAGTAAATGAAGTAGGCAAAAAGGAATACAAACGTCTCAAAAATGATATCGACAGGAAGTGCAAAATGGCTAAGCAGGGATGGCTAGAGGACAAATGTAAGGATGTAGAGGCTTGTCTCACTAGGGGTAAGATAGATACTGCCTACAGGAAAATTAGAGAGACCTTTGGAGAGAAGAGAACCACTTGTATGAATATCAAGAGCTCAGATGGCAACCCAGTTCTAAGCAAAGAAGGGAAGGCAGAAAGGTGGAAGGAGTATATAGAGGGTTTATACAAGGGTGATGTACTTGAGGACAATATTATGGAAATGGAAGAGGATGTAGATGAAGATGAAATGGGAGATAAGATACTGCGTGAAGAGTTTGACAGAGCACTAAAAGACCTGAGTCGAAACAAGGCCCCGGGAGTAGATAACATTTCATTAGAACTACTGATGGCCTTGGGAGAGCCAGTCATGACAAAACTCTACCATCTGGTGAGCAAGATGTATGAGACAGGTGAAATACCCACAGACTTCAAGAAGAATATAACAATTCCAATCCCAAAGAAAGTAGGTGTTGACAGATGTGAAAATTACCGAACTATCAGTTTAATAAGTCACAGCTGCAAAATACTAACGCAAATTCTTTACAGACGAATGGAAAAACTGGTAGAAGCGGATCTCGGGGAAGATCAGTTTGGATTCCGTAGAAATGTTGGAACACGTGAGGCAATACTAACCTTACGACTTATCTTAGAAGAAAGATAAAGAAAAGGCAAACCTACGTTTCTAGCATTTGTAGACTTAGAGAAAGCTTTTGACAACGTTAACTGGAATACTCTCTTTCAAATTCTGAAGGTGGCAGGGGTAAAATACAGGGAGCGAAAGGCTATTTACAATTTGTACAGAAACCAGATGGCAGTGATAAGAGTCGAAGGGCATGAAAGGGAAGCAGTGGTTGGGGAAGGAGTGAGACAGGGTTGTAGCCTCTCCCCGATGTTATTCAATCTGTATATTGAGCAAGCAGTAAAGGAAACAAAAGAAAAATTCGGAGTAGGTATTAAAATTCATTGAGAAGAAGTAAAAACTTTGAGGTTCGCCGATGACATTGTAATTCTGTCAGAAACAGCAAAGGACTTGGAAGAGCAGTTGAACGGAATGGACAGTGTCTTGAAAGGAGGATATAAGATGAACATCAACAAAAGCAAAACAAGGATAATGGAATGTAGTCGAATTAAATCGGGTGATGCTGAGGGGATTAGATTAGGAAATGAGGCACTTAAAGTAGTAAAGGAGTTTTGCTATTTAGGGAGTAAAATAACTGACGATGGTCGAAGTAGAGAGGATATAAAATGTAGATTGGCAATGGCAAGGAAATCGTTTCTGAAGAAAAGAAATTTGTTAGCATCGAGTATAGATTTAAGTGTCAGGAAGTCGTTTCTGAAAGTATTTGTATAGAGTGTAGCCATGTATGGAAGTGAAACATGGACGATAACCAGTTTGGACAAGAAGAGAATAGAAGCTTTCGAAATGTGGTGCTACAGAAGAATGCTGAAGATAAGGTGGGTAGATCACGTAACTAATGAGGAGGTATTGAATAGGATTGGGGAGAAGAGAAGTTTGTGGCACAACTTGACTAGAAGAAGGGATCGGTTGGTAGGAGGCATCAAGGATCACGAATTTAGCATTGGAGGACAGCGTGGAGGGTAAAAATCGTAGAGGGAGACCAAGAGATCAATACACTAAGCAGATTCAGAAGGATGTAGGTTGCAATAGGTACTGGGAGATGAAGAAGCTTGCACAGGATAGAGTAGCATGGAGAGCTGCATCAAACCAGTCTCAGGACTGAAGACCACCACCACAACAACAACAACAACAACAACTTGTCCATGTAGAACTGGCCACATACAATTTATTCTTCATCTAACACTATCTGTAATCATTACCTCCTGCAATGATAAAATTTTCTTCCCACTACACAACTATTCGTGGCCTCTGCATCACGAATAACATTAATGTGAAATTAGTTTTGTATTGCATGCATGAACTAACTGTGAACTGCGTACTTTTAGTTTCTCAACTCTCACAACTGTGATGAGCATTCATAATCAATCACTAGAATTTACTTTTCTTATAGTATTAAGTAAGCTGAATAACAACAATATGTTAGCCTCTCAACTCCTTAATGCTGAATCAGCGCAATTCAGACCACTTCAAGCTAACACTGCCCTCATTATTTGTTACCAACATCGAAAATCAACAGTACTGTTGAGCAGTAACTGCTTTAGCATTGTTGTTGAAGCTTTTATTTCATTCATCACACTGTGTGTGGATGTTTGTGTAAACATACTGTCAGACTTAATTTGTCTCATACAGAAATGTATACTATTGCAAAGAATTTTTCCATCTGTTATGTCCATTACTAAATTTAGATTCAGGCAAATATGGTAAAGGCAAAGGTGGAAACATTTAAGAAACAAGAGGTACATAGGATTCATTCCTATGGTTGACAAGCATAATGAAATTTGTTGCCAACTCATCACTACCCTCCCCATGCTTGGCTGTGCTGGTGGTGATGCACCCCATACCACCCTTCTGAAATCATCAAATTAAATCTATGTGTGACTTTAAATACCAAAGCTTCATCTGCTAATGTAAGACAACCTCTATATTACACTCGCACACAATGTAAAAATTATTACCTCTATAATCAATACTTTATATACAAATATAACAACAAAAACAATGAATTATTGATGAAATTATTTAATTGGATTGATAAATTTATACACAAATGTAATACAACAATGTATTTTTTTAATTACTAATTTAGGAAATAAACCTTGCCTTATACATGGCTAAATATGGTATACTATTAATCTGAGAGAGACTTTTTATGAAAAGCATTCTTAGCATCCATATATAGAATTGCTACCCAACCTTTACTTATTACCAGCCAGTGAGCATATGTACCAGGGAATTACTTTCAGCACTTCCTTCAGCCAATTCTTGTTTTCACTGTTTTGTCACTACTATAACATACTCTTATTCAAGCATATGGAAAGGTCATGAATGTGCGTGTAAACACACACACTCCCATTCATGGCTTTTATCGTGCATTTTAATTTACTGATGAGCAACTGCAGAAAGATGTTGGTTGTAGTAGTTATTCAACAGATGATGAGACTTGCCCATGACCACCACCACCGACAACAACAACAACAACAACAACAACAACAACTGTTCTCTCTGTTGTCACTGCAAACAGCCTTCCAAACATCTACTGTATGTATGTGCAGTAGCCACTGTCCCATTGATGTAGCTCTCCATAGTAATATATCCAGTGAAAGCCTGTTTGAATAACACCTGCAACCAACATTCATTTGAAACTGCTTACTTTATTCATTCTTTGGTCTCCCTCTACATTTCAATCTTTGTCCATAATACGCATATCAATTTTTCATGATGCATTTGTGCATACTCCACATAAACAAAAACAAAATACAGCAGTACACCTACAGGACTAACAAGCATAGCAGTAGCTGCAGGTGCTAGAAGTGACCAACATGCAATTTTTCCAAATGGGTACAATAATGTAAATCTCAACATAACAATAACTAACGTTATTAACCTTTCTGCCCAACTCCTTCCCAAAAAGTACTAACTAGAGAAAAGTAAGAGAATAAGGTTCATCAAACTGCTGGAGCATCTGCTTTTTTTTCTCCCACAATAGTTATAGGAATTCATACCCATGTCACCTAGAGGCAATGAGTGTAAGTAGGCTGCACAGAGTTGTACTGGATGCGTGTCACCACTTGTCAAATTTTGTGGCAGCTGTGAATGGAGATAAGAGTGTGTCCAATGATAACACCAGGTGCTATAAATTAATGGTTACAATGCTGCAACCATAACATAATTGGTTGAAAATAAGACAATCTTGTAAATCCTCCATGTCAGGAAATAAGTTATGACTGTTACCTATTTCACTCTACATAACTGTATTCACCAAATATGGAAACCTCTCGGGAAAACTAAGACTTAAAAAGCAACCACTACTCTTGGAAATAAAATCATTTATGTTCAAAGTAAAAAATTTGTTATTAGTATTAAATCCTATGCTTCCTGACAAAGTTACCTAAAGATAACAAAACACAGTTACAGGCAACTAACAGTACAACAAACCTAGTGGGTAACACAAATAAGAGTATGAGCGAGTACATGACTTTAGTAGTCATCAGCAACCCATGAAACAATGTGTTCTCAAATTCTACCATGTTTGAGAACCAATGTAGAGTATTCAAATATTTTAGAACTAAAAGTTCCTTTCATATAGTGAGCTCGCTCATGTTTCTAGTACAAAATATGAGAATGTTAGACTCACTGAGTATATTTGTCAATTGGTTCTCTGGTATGTATCTGTGTGACTCCAGTTGCCTGTTACGACAGAAATTAGGGCAATAGATTTCACTTGTTTAGTTGTTAACAAAAAGTGAATATTACTTTGAAATCATGTAGAACACTAACACTTAATTCTGAATAATGGTTTGTCTGAGATTTTATCTGTACCTGAACATTCATTAATTGGTAGGTTGTCTCTATGTTTCAAGCATCAAATTCACTATTTAGAATTGTGAAAGTTTTAACTTATTAAATCAAGTCACATGAAACATGAGCTCTCCAGGTCCGAAACCTAATCACCTGGACAGTTTCTGACGTAACATGCATAAAAGGACACAGATCATTGGTACAAAGAGGCTGTCATATAGCCAGCTATTCTCTTCCACATTTTTTAGACCTGTGTAAACACATCTTAGATTTTGGATGTCCTACATTCTGCCAATCGTTAGAGAAATAGTGCTGCGCTCACTGTCAGAATCCATTAAACTAAGTTTGAGAAATAATAAAAATGATGTGTTTGTGACCTCTTAATACTACTGCAGCTCAAATTACATCAGACTGTAAATGCTTTTCTTTCATTTCTCTTAGATCATTGTGTACATATCTAAAGTAACTATACTCACCATTACAAACTGACACAAATGAAAAATCTGCGAAAATTCTGAGCACATTGAATCTTTCAAATGTTTTGCTTTACTCTGTGTTATTTGGCCACTTGAAAAATCAAAAACTTCCTCACTGAGAAGCTTAAGAATTGCCATGTTGTTTTGACATAAGCTCTCATTAGTTTTACTTGCTCCAACAATATCAGGAATGAATGATTCCCAGTTTTTGGGCCATTCACGTTTAAGAATCTGAAAGAAATAATAAAAACAGTAGTTATGTTAGGTTAATGCCACATGATTTGCCTTCCTCTTACTATCACATATAAAAAATGTTCACTAACAACAAATGGTTCTTCATGTCTCAGATGTTATGGCAATGATAATCCACTAACGACAAACGTAGATTTAAAATTCCATATATGCTCTAAAAAATTCTCATGTTCCCATAATAGCAACAAAACAATTTCAGTTTAGTGCTCCTCTCTGTATCCCTTTCAATATGAGACCAAGGTTTCCAGTTTGACTTCACAACATTTTGAACATTTGCTATATGTACTTAACTAATGAAATTATTAGGTACTATTTTTACCCTTTTCTGAAGAATGCAGTTCATGTACTTACTTTACAAATTTGCAGGACCCAGAAGACAAATAGTCTACAGGAATCATTAACAGTGATATAAATTGTTAAAGATAGATTATGAAAAGTGAAGAAATAATAACAAAATTTAAAAATTAGAGAGACTTTCTGCTTTTACCTATACATGTTTCCCCAGTGTTGCTGCTGCCGTTAATCTGTATCAAACAACACTATCAGGTATTTCGTGCTGGTAGTGTTATGATAATTTAAAAAATTACAGAAGATAACATGCAAATAATGAAACACACATAGGTAAATGAAAAACTATTAGACAATACATTACATAAGACACAGAGTCTATCCAATTTTTCTTCACAAGAATGGAAAGAAAAACTACAATAAAATATCAATTTACCAAAAAATTCAGTACCCATGATGTTTCTCCGCTGAGAACAGCGATATATGAGCACCTACCACGAAAAACTAAGATGAAACTCATAAGCAAAATCCTAATTCCTACTATGTCGTACAATAATGAAGATCAAAAGTAAAAGCAAGTAGTGTCTTACAACTCAGCATAATACACAAATTGAAGATACAGAATGTTCAATTTTTTATGTGAAACCATCTTACTAAAAAAAATTACGTCCAGAGTTATAGTTCATTTCAATTTCTTCTGGTTTTCCATTCTGGATTTGCCTTTGTCTGAAAATTTATGACCACATCAAAAATTTAGAAGAAATCCAAAAGCAATTACAAACCTCGGCACATGTTACATACATATATGCGACACCAGACTAACAATAACTTCCAATCATAATCTTGCTATATAATATGTTACAAAAGATTCCTCTCCCCCTCTCAGAAATCTATGCAAAGTAATGGACAGCAACTGGCAATGAGAGAAGTTGACAGATAACATATCCAACGCAAAATTCCACAAAAGTTGTAACGACATGAACATTACGTAGATACGCAGTGGCGTAACGAAATATACGTTTGAAGGACGTGATATAGAGTGGAATGTGCAGGTAACTTCAGCTCTACTGTCTGGTCACAACCTAACCACCACCACTGCTACATATTCTACAATAAACCATACACCATAAACCACTTGTTATCTCCCCACAACTCAAACATTATTGCATTTTTTTGGAATAAATGCAAATAATTCCCATGAAGCCCATAACCTTTTTCCCACGAGGCACAACATCTACAATAGTTTGAAACTAGTTCATATACACACATTAAAAAAAGTTCTGCATCACCCCAGTTCCCAGAACTCCTGAAGACAGACGTTGACTATGGATATGGTATCACAGACACAAGCCCTTTGACTGTTCAGAGATGTCACTAAAGCCATCCAAATATGTGAACAACCATGCTTAAGCAGCACCTCTTCGACAGAGGGGGTCCAACAGCCAATCAGTTCCAGTCATTCCACCAGGAAGGAGGTACACAGCTCGTGTTGTCTGTAGTTCAACCATGCCTGGATGGTCAATACCATGGTTCGATCACGTCCACATTGTTTCTTTGTGCCAGGAAGGGCTCTCAACAAGGGAAGTGTCCAGGTGTCTCGGAGTGAACCAAAGCGATGTTGTTCAGACATAGAGGAGATACAAAGAGACAGGAACTATCGATGACATGCCTCGACCAGGCCACCCAAGGGCTACTACTGCAGTGGGTGACCACTACCTACAGATTATAGCTCGGAGAAACCCTGACAGCAACGCCACTATGTTGACTAATCCTTTTCATGCAGCCACAGGACATCCTGTTACAACTCAAACTGTGTGCAATAGGCTGCATGATGCGCAACTTCACTCCCGAGGTCCACCTTTGCAAACACAACACCAGGCAGCGGGATACAGATTGGCCCAACGACATGCTGAATGGACTGATCAGGATTGGCATCACGTTCTCTTCACCAATGAGTGTCACATATACCTTCAACCAGACAATTGCCGAAGACGTATTTGGAGGCAACCCGACCAGGCTGAACGCCTTAGACACACTGTCCAGCAAGTGCACCAAGGTGGAGGTTCCCTGCTGTTTTGGGGTGGCATTATGTGGGGCGACATACGCTGCATGTGCCGTAACAGCTGTGAGATACGTGAATGCCATCTCCGACCGAAAGTGCATCCATATTGGCAGGATGTTGGCGAGGCATTTGTTTTCATGGACGACAATTTGCACCCCCATCATGCACATTTTTTCAATGGCTTCCTTCATGATAACATCGCTTGACTACAGTGGCCAGCATGTTCTCCAGACATGAACCCTATCGAACATGCTTGGGATAGATTGAAAAGGGCTGTTTATGGAAGATTTGACCCACCAATCCCTCTGAGGGATCTACGCCGAATCGCCGTTGAGGAGTGGGACAATCTGGATCAACAGCACCTTGATGAAGTTGTGGATAGTATGCCACGATGAATACAGGCATGCATCAATGCGAGAGGACATGCTACTGGGTATTAAGAGGTACCGACGTGCACAGAAATCTGGACCACCACCTCTGAATGTCTCACTGTATGGTAGTACAGCCTGTAATGTGTGGTTTTCATGGGCAATAAACAGGGCGGAAATGATGTGTATGTTGATCTCTATTCCAGTTTCCTGTACAGGTTCCAGAACTCTCAGAACTGAGGTGATGCAAAACGTTTTTTGATATGCGTATTTTCTGGAATAGGTGCTGCTACAACTTCTGTTTATCGTTGCGGTCATCCATCCATTCGGACTAATACAGAAGTTTAGCCCAACCTAATATACTGTTCAATAACCTAACTTCAAAAATAATTCTATGGCAATATAGTTACTGTTAGAATGGTAGTGTTAGAAGACAAGGCACTAGTCCACGAACTGTTCTAGCTTTCAAAGACTCCTGCCATTTCAATATTAGGGAGTGCTGCATTCAAGGAAGTTAACCTTGTAGTGTCTGTATGCATTCCTTAAAAGCTCTGGAATTGTTATTTCATGTCAGTTACACCCTTACTTTCTCTCTCCTCTCACTCCCCTTCCAAAACTGTGTTTCACTATGTTAAATAGTGGGAAATTTTAATTGTGGTAATACAAAAGCACTATTCAAAATAATTTTGTGTACATAGAAAATCTGAAGGGGCTAATAAAAATGTCACGAATAGAAGGAAAATATGTTAATTTTTGGAATGTAAAAGTGGAGTTACACTGCATTTTTTAAGGAACTGATCATACGTCAAAGACAGACAGATACTTGAAAGAGACTGTAAAAAAATTAAGGAACCACTAGATACCACAACTGATTAGCAAAGGTTTGACAACAAACTTTGAGAAAAAGAAAAACTTCTAAAGCTTAGACTTTAATGTGGCTTAGGAACCTCAAAATCTACAGAGGCTCTCCTGCATGCCTTGCTGGACTAACAACACAGGAGAAATGCATATGGCAGACAAAGGGTTGCCTCAGGAGTAAGAAACGATCCCAAAATTAATTTTTCACTCTACTGCAGAAGCTGCACACTGTTTGCCAAGTTAAACGGCAAAAACAGAATGAAGCACTGAGTTTGTTACCCCATCATCAGAGAATGATTTAACTCTCCCCCATCAAGAGGAAAAGTTTCATTGTACAATTAACTTTAAATTGAGTATCTGCATAATGTGTAGTACAAATCCAAACTCGTTGATGGCACTGGTTATGAACTGTTATAGTATTACACTGTAAGTTTAGCTACAGCATTCAGCGTAAAGCTGGATTGCAACAATCTGCAGATTTTTTTTTAACAAGCTTTGGCACTGGAGTTACAACTTAGTGCTGTCGGAAGCTATTAAAGTAAAGACAATGACTGCTACATACATGTTAAACAGTGTGGAAATTAAGTTTTTTCTAAACATAATGCAGTTAATGAGCTCTCTCCTGAAATAATTCAATGTTCGAAGAATGTTTAGTTACAAGCATCACAAAGCCACATCTTCCGAAGTTTTAAGATAAGAGCTCATTCTACATGTAAGAACAAACAGTTTCAGATAATAAGCCACATCTGAGATGCTAATAATGAGTAGGGTAATGCTACCCTTAACCTGGAGTTTAATAACACAGCAATTTTTGCTGGGCTTTGTTCTAAAAAAATTGGAATACCCTTGTTTTCTTTTGATCTTAGAAATGACTTAACCCCTCTACTCCTTGAGAAGACCTAGCCAGTTAAAGAAGGACCTACAGTTTAAAGTGGGCTCTGAATCACATTGTAACTAGGGATTTTTCACATTTATAAATCACTCTCATAAGCAAAAGAAGCAGAAGGAACAGAAATAGTCCCAAGACCAAGTGATGACGTATTCCTGACTTTTAAATTTTTAGCTTGATACCCACCAAGCCATACTAATGAGTTCATAAAGTATACTTTGTGACAGAATGCAAATGCAAACAAACAAGATGATCAATAAATCAAGCCCTCTTTGATACTGGGGATCATTTACATGAATAAGAACCATGCACATTTTCACTGTATCTTAATTCCTATTACAAGCAGTGCACAGAAACTTAGATGATGATAATTCCAATCAGCTAGCAGACATGAATCAGAAGAACTGGGAACACTTCAAGTAAGATATGTAATGGTTTTCAGCTGTCTGTCTTTCATAACTATGAACCAAAAACAACTGTATTGCATGAAAATGGCCTTCCCATAAGTGTCAGGTTGAAAGTGTCAGCCAGCCCTTTCTGCACGAAGGATTTCTATTGCACCACATAATGTTGACTCAGCAAATACCATTATCAAACAGTTGGTCGCAATAATTACATTACAATTTAATAAGATGCTGACAACATCTGTAACTGAATATTAAAAAGTTTGTTTTGATAGATAGGGTACAGGTAGGCATAATACACTGGGTAACACCATGTATTATGTGATATAACTTGGACCTAAAACTGCAATATTGTTATCAGGAATTTTTGTTTACATAACAAACAAGCCAACTGACATTTCATAGGTACTTTTTAATTACAGAAAACAATTATAAACAAAGTAATAATTCTTCCAGTGGAATGATTCATTTGATAGTACTGACAGCTGAAAGTGAAATGATTGGGTGGATGATTCTAGATTTTGCCAACTATGGTACTTTTACCAGCAGTAGATGGCTATGGCTATGGCCATGAACTTTCATGGGGGATTTTACTACTCTATGGCACTAAAGAGAATAGCAGACCTTCATTATTAGCTATACATTTCAACTATTTGTTTGTGTGTCTCTTCACACATTCACTACATGGTGAAAGATTAGTTGGACTTCTTGTTTTTATGAACTCTACTGCTAGTTTGGTTTGCATGAAAGCATGTTGTGAAAAACATAAGAAATGCGTAGCGCTGCAGAACAACTAAAAATTAGACCAAAATTATCAATGTCTAACAGAGAAATGATGTGCTAGCGGACGGCATTTCCAGATGTAAGAGAGAAATCAACCGAAAATCACTGTCAGCAGAAATCAACTTATTCTTAACTAACTGTTTTTTTGGTCAAAAAGCAAATCAAAATGGAAATAATTACAGACCACTGATGACGCTTTACTTCAATGAAGTGAAACGTGGCTGGTAAAAAGAATCACACATTTTTGTAGTTGCAATGACAGAACAAAAATATCTTCAAGAATTATAAAGCAACTACGGACACTATGGCCACACAAATGAAGAATTTAGTAGGTGGATTTCAAATGAGAAATTCGGACGTTGTTCCTGTTTTTGAATACCACAATGTCACCAGCTTTTAATCAGCTTTAGAACAAGATGGTGGTATTCAGATGAAACAAGAAGGAAAATTAATCCAGAACGGATAATGTCTAACAAACAAAGTAAATGATACTGAATTGTAATTGTCGCGAAAAGGAATTACAGCGGCAAGACCCACAGTTGAGATAGTACCAACAGACACTAGAAGATGGTGGGACGAATGAAGTTTGAGAATTGGACTGAATCACAACTGCGATCTTTTATTCATACATTAGTTGCTATTGATACATATGACTAGAACACTAGAAGATATCACAGTTTGTGTTTCACAGTTGCTCAAGCGCAGCACTATGGAAGGGCTGGAAGAGGAATAATAATACCAGCTAGTGAGGACTAGATGAGTGCTCGGAGGTAAGTAGTAAGTGGTAAGCTATACCACATACGCTGGATTTTTATTTTTAGGAACAGATTGGCCAAATTTAAACTGCAATTTGCCGGATCCATATGTAGTCAGAACTGAACAGACTTAAAAAATTGGACAAATGCAGAACAATAGTATTCACTTCTGCAGGAGATAGTAAAAGTCTTGATAGGGGCCAGTGATGTACTTAAGTGTTTTGTGCTGCAATGTTCTTGACGCTCACTGTGACATGGCAGGAACAATAGGGAGTGGGTCAGCTGCTGGTTCTACGCAGCCAATGATAGTGTGGAGGGCAGGTGATATGGTCGGAAGAAAAAGGTATTTTAACGTTCTCATGTCAGAACAGAAGCAAAATCTAATATGTATTCCAATAAAAACAGCTGTGATCTCAGGTCCCATGGTTAACACAACCTCATAAATTGCAACACATTTACAAAAAAACAGCTAACTATATGTGACAATGTAGGTATAAATTTCACAGTTGTGTTAGTTGGATTATTATTATTATTATTATTATTATTATTATTAAGAAAATGGTACCATAGACCACATCATTGGTAAGTGAAAAATGCAGGAAAGAAAACTGTCTATTTCTTCTCTTAACTTTATTTCTCCTTGTATTATGAAAATGTAGTTAATCAATAAATGGCATAAATTTAGAATAGACATGTTAACTTCTTATGCACATACTTTATGTCAATGAAACAGTTGGTAATTTTGATTCATCAGAATATGTTGCAAATAAAATTTTGAAGCCTCTTTTTTTTTTGGGGGGGGGGGGGGTGTCTTCTTATACGCTATTAAATATGACATATTTATACTTTTTGTACGCCTTTCATTTCAAATATTCTTTGCCTTTGAGACTCAGAACCTTTGATTCTCATACTCATGTCCAAAATTAGTTACAAATATCTCTGGATAAAGATTTTCTCCAGATGTCTCCAAGAATTATCATCTTCAAAAATGTGCACCCATGGTGCTGCTATATGTTTTGTCAGTGTCAGCTACCTATGTTTCAGTGTCTCAATCCTATCGGTGTTTTCTCTTGGGTGTAATGTGAAGTATTTCCTTGAGCCATAAACAGTTCATTTGCATGGCTACATATCCTGTGCACCTCCAATTCAGTCATCATTTTATCTTCCATTTCAATATCTTGCCTAATCAAATTTATCATTCTTCTGCCTCTCTGAGTAATTGTCAAAAGACAATTCCTCTTCCACTGTTTACCGAATAAACATCAATTTTACAATTGCTTTTGCATTTTAGGTCTGTATCTCACTGCTACAAGTAAAAATTAGTAACAAAGTCTAGTTGGTTAACTTCCTCTTCAACCGCACTGTAACCTTAGTTCTGAAAACTTTTATCTCGTTTAGCAAAAACATCTCCCACTGCCTGAAGTATAAATATTTTAAGAATGCTATGATTTTGTTATTAAATTATGTGATTTTCTATTCAACGTAGTGATTTTCATTACTGTAGTAATATTGACTTCAGACTTACACTCTAATTTGCTCAATTATGTTCTTCCATTAGTTGTTAAAGTCAGAACAATATCATATAAAAAGGTGATTCCAGTATGTGTTCTAAAAACACAGTCCTTTACACCTGCAACATCTTTACACCTGCTATGTCTAACTTCTTTGACCACAGCCCACATGTTTTTATGCAAACACAGTGTATTTCATGAGTGCACATCGTAATAGTGAAATATGCAGCTAAACTTTATAAAACTGAAATATGGACGTGAAAATGATAATAAGGGGGTAACTAAGTGGAAAAACTGTCACCACAGCGCAACTATAATAATGATACTTCATCTTTATGTAAGTACAGATATATTTTCGCAAATGCTGCCTTGCCACTTGCCACTTGTATCTGTTTAGTCACCAGTAAACAATTTTTGTATTTATACAGTGCTCTTCAGCATATAAACATGTACAGGAATGTATAAATACCTGAAGATGGTCGCAAGCCCAAAACAGGCCGTGTGACAAATAAATAACCTTTTATTGTGACTGGTAGCGGAAATTTTTCTACACCCTGTAAAGGAAGAGTCACGGAGTTCAACAGCATCCACTGTGAATAAAATTCATCCAACTTTTCTTTATCGACATCTTGAAAACTATTTAAACCCAAATTAATTTTTTGTGCAGTTTTTATTTCTTCATTACCGAAACCCTGAAAATCACTTACTTCTCTCTATCTGGAAGAATTTTCCTCCATGATTGAACTAATGTATGAGGCTTGGCTTCTTCCCAGGCATCAGAATGTGTACAGTATCATGAATTGTCAACTTTTTCCAGACCACTACCATATCATTCTCAGCAACTAGTTTTTTCAGTGGAACATCCCGGTAGCGCCGTTTTACTGACGCAATTACGGCTTGGTCCACTGACTGTATCACAGCCACATTAGGAGGTGGAAACTTAGTTACTATGAGACCATAATCAGATATGAGAATCCTCTCATTAGAATTGAAGGGACGTTATCAAGCAATGGAACAGCTTTCTATGGCGTCCTTTTTCTCCTAAAAATCACTAAACCTGTGGAACAGAATGTGTGTGAAACTAGTTTTTGAAAATTTTACTATCCATCCGTGCTCCTATTCGATTAAAATAATTCACAGGGATATGTTATGCTATGATATCCTTCAATGTTTGGGATTTTGTTTTATTTTCCAATCACTCGTACAAGGTGAGGCACAATATCGAGCAATTTTAAAAAAAGTGCGAATCAAGCTGCGTTGGAGAGAGGTGGAGGGGACAGTGTCAGTTACATTTGGAGTGAAATAGCAGTTAAGTCATAATGGAGCACTGGACCCCACAGCATTGTGCATACGCTGTCAAAGCATTTTATCAAAACTGTAGTTCGTACCAGCTAGCACATCATGCATTTCGCAACCACTTCAGCATTAATCGGAATTGGCCGGTGCCATCTGCCTGTGCGATTAAAATGTGGGTTGAGAAATTTGAGGAGAAGTTACAGCGAGTGATGATCAATGATACCTCAGTAAACAACCCACTTCATCTACTGAGACAAAAATGAGATTTTTCCTGTATTTTTCAATTTTCCTGGTGTTTGAAATTCCCTGATATTCCCCGATTTCCGGCACCTGTGGCAGCCCTGACTATTGTTATTATCTTAATGTCCTTCATCATTATCATATTATTATTGTCAATTATTATATTGCATGTGTACGTCAATTATTGCATGCATGTATTTTTTTTTGTATGTGTTACTCCTGGCCTTATGGAATATAGTCTTGCGGCTAAATAAACAATATATGATTAAATATTCTTTTCTGGTCTGGTACAATTCTTTCTAGTTCAAATCATGCTAAATTGAAGTGTGCGTGTCAAGGGCATTCCTGCACAAACAATTGAAGAGGAGGATGCAATAGAGAGAGAATGACGGTATCTCCAAGTGCAGCTCTGTAGCCCAAGTAATTGCTTGCCTGTGAATGTAAATTCTGCTCTCCTCCATATTGTTGTGCAAGAATAGATTTGTTCTCAATTTGGTACAACTTACCAGACTAGTTTACTCTGCTAACCGAGCAAGTGTGCTCTTCCACCCCCCCCCCCCCACCCCCCACCCCCCCTCCATTCTTTCCAATTATCAGTTTCAGTGAGCATGCTTTCTTTAATATATTTCAATGAATGGTTTAGGAAAAGATAACAATGTTTACTCCTCAAGAAAAACCTGCAGAGAATGTAAATAGAGCCCATCTCACTCATCATGTGCTGCCATTGACAGGGAAGAAACTTACAGTTTTACTTCACATGACGTATCCACCAAGTTACAGCTACCACACAATGTAACCTGTCCTTTAAAATAAATCTCACGTGAAACTACTACTCATTGGCAGCAGTTCAGATGTATAAGGAACTGCTACAGCATTTGCTCTCAACCAAGATATAACACAATGAAAAGTTATTCAACTGCAGAAATGTGGAAGTTACAACACTATAATGCTGAGCGAACAGCAGACATAGTTATTTGTCTTAAGTCTTATTAGTCATAGGGAAGCATGTGATCTACATTAAAACTGAACTGTATTAAATCCACAGTATTATGTAAAAATTATATAAAGATGAGGTGACTTACCGAACGAAAGTGCTGGCAGGTCGATAGACACACAAACAAACACAAACATACACACAAAATTCAAGCTTTCGCAACAAACTGTTGCCTCATCAGGAAAGAGGGAAGGAGAGGGGAAGACGAAAGGAAGTGGGTTTTAAGGGAGAGGGTAAGGAGTCATTCCAATCCCGGGAGCGGAAAGACTTACCTTAGGGGGAAAAAAGGACAGGTATACACTCGCACACACGCACATATCCATCCACACATACAGACACAAAGCAGACATATTTAAAGACCAATATAATTTTTCCCACGTGGAACGTTTCCTTCTATTATATTGGTATTATGTAAAAATATATACAAATCACTCACCTGCACAAGAATCATATTTAACTTATTTAAATATACTTTCTCCCTTTCCAATGTTTCTGGGTCAGATGAGATTTTTATAATTAATCCGACTACATATTTCTTAATGCCTGGAAGAAAACAGAAAATATTAATATTTAAAACATAGTTAACAAGTTTACTCATTAATAACACAAAAAGAGATGCCCGATCCCTGTACTAGGCAGGAACACATGCAAGATTGTGATCAACACATTTTCATGACCAACTACAAATCATGCATTAAATGGTTTAAGGAATAAAGGTAACAACTCAGCAGACAGCAGAGGCACTGAGCCACTGAAAGATACATAAAGAAGACTGATAATTTTCTCAAAACTTCTAATTTCAGTCAAACTGGTCCACAAAATGAATGTGTGTGTGTGTGTGTGTGTGTGTGTGTGTGTGTGTGTGTGTTCTCCAGACTAATCAGTGGAAAGGAGATATATTCGAAATACCACACAACACTGAAGTATGTCAATACAATGGGAAAGCACAATTAAAAGGAGAATATCTGATGAAATATATAATAGTGATGAAATTATAAAGAAACTGCACCAGACACAAATTGCAAGTGATGCAGAGTGAAGTTAGACAGAAAGCTACAAAAGAAGGATTCATCAGGCAGGCAAACAAAAATGGAGAGTATGAGAAATTATTGAAGGTACCAGGCAAAATCTAGCAACATCTTCAACATTTTAGAAAATGTGGAGGCAAGATAATTCATATCAATACAAATGTGCCCTCCACAAGTAGCCAGACTATGTGGGAGTGACTTTTTGGTGTGGAAGGGAAGACAGCTGTCAAAATGAAGGCACTGTTGACAATATATGGCCTTGATACAGGCAGAGGTGTGGATGGAGCCACAACGATGATGGCGGTCATTGTCAAGTAGGTGGTACACTGGGTTGCATCAATGTAGCATCAATGAACCTGAACCAGACAAGGGGTTTGGGATTCTGGAACACTACAAAGTTTTCCTCTAGGTGGCCCATAAACAGATTGGTATAGGAGGGTGCCATGTGCATCCCCATGAGTGTGCCGTGGATTTGTTGATGTACCTTCCCTTCAAATGAGTAGTTATGTGTGACGATATAATTAGGCAGATGTACAGGAATGTGTGGAGGGGTTTCAAGTTGGAAAGACTTTGGAAGAGTTAGCAATTAAATAAACCAGCTGTTTCAATTATTCACCAACTACCAGTAAAGTAAGCCTGTTTAAGAATTTTAATATAATTTGTTGTTCATGAGTGGAGCATACCTGGACTTACACAGAATCCAATTATTGATCACACGTTCTGTAGCTCATGTGAATGGAAGAGTATATAAAGGGGTATCAGGGAAGTAAAAGCATTCATGTAAATTATCACCTACACAATAAATTTCCCCGTGTTCAGACAAATAGTTATTCTTTAAATGCTCTTATGTTTTGTTGAAAGCAGTGGCCATGAATGTCTAAAGGATATACCAAGTAACACGGTTTTTCTGAATAGGTACGAAAGTTCATAACACTTAGAAAATGCTCATCACTGGAATCAACAAAAACATTAAACAATTTAAAAATCACCACAGTGACCAAAAACCAATGGATAAGACTCCACTTGTGGAGCCCGTTTCGCTGGGACAAGCAACACTCTCAATACACAAACAGAATTCATATAACGAATCAGATATCACCAGCAACAACTTTTAGCATTTGTAGCTCCACACATGCCCCTAATATCCTCCAACAGTCATTAGCTAAAAATAACAGACACCTCACACAGACTGTGTCCTAACAGGGGTGAACCTACATCAATTTCCCAGTATTAGCAAAATCTCCAGTTAGACAATATTGTCCACAGGAGAACATCGATCTGGTGCTTTAATTTGTTTAACATAGCACTCTAGATTGCAATGATATTTATTCATTATGGTCAATTTAGACTTTCACTTAAAGCCATCTCCAGAAGCAACCCTGCAAGGGTAGGATTTGCCGAATCACAGAGAATACAAAAACATACAGGGTTACAAGAAAGTACAGAAATTATGCAGCATTTACCCCTATGGCTGGTGTTGGCAGCTCCACAGCTTTTCTCGTGGTAGCACAATTGTAATTATGGAGTCACAGGTTAAGTAACATGCAATTCCCAAACCAAATATGGATTATGTCAGCACCAACCAGTGGTAAACACTTCACAAAACATGAAATATCGATGTTACCTGGAATTTACAAACTAAGTTCTCGCAGACCATTTACAAATGTATAAGTTAAACTACTGCAAATCATCACACAAGCAGTCTTTTACGTTAAAAATGGGTGACATTACAGAATGTGCAAGGAACAAAGTCACCTAGTGACATTTGTATGAATGACAAAAACAACATTCTTACCAAAATTTTGCCAATAAACAAATGAACTAGAGAAAAGTAATTATACGCATGTGCAGATATCACACGAAAATATAATTAGGAAGTAAAAAAGACACACCAATTTGCAGACAGGCACAATCATAAAACACTCACATTTGGCTTTCAGCCACAGCCTTCGTCTCTCTCTCTCTCTCACACACACACACACACACACACACACACACACACACACACACACACACACACACACACATATTAAAGCACACCTGGTGTACACAATGGTGCCAACGCCAGCATCTTGGGCCAGAAGGCAACATCACGTGGGATGCAAGCAGCAATCTGAAGGGAGGTGGGGAAGGGGAGGGAGACGAACGCTGTCTGGTGGAATGTGCGGGAACTAGACTGCCAACAGGCGCAGTGTAAGGAGGTTATAGTTGTGGGGCACAGAGGAGGAGGGGGGGGAGGAGTGGAGAAAGACGGATGGATGCAGTGACCGAGGGTTGCAAATGAACAGAGAGGGAGATGATATGATAGGACAGAGGGGGGTTGAAACTGTTGGGTGGAGGGTGTGGTGACAGTATGTTACTGTAGGTTGAGATTGGGATATTACAGCAGCGGAGAAGGGTTGCAAAGATAGCTCCCATCTGTGCAGTTCAGAAAAGCTGGTGGGGGAGGGAAAGATCCAGATGGCTTGGGGTAATGAAGCTGTCATTGAAATCAAGTGTATTATGTTCAGCTGCATCTTGTGCCACAGGGCAGTCTACTTTGCTCTTGGCCAGCTTGGTGGTGCTTTTCCTCCTGGTGGACAGCTGGTTGGTAGTCATACCAATAGAAAAAGCTGTGCAATTATTGCAGCAGAGCTGGTAAATGACATGGCTGCTTACACAGGTGGCCTGGCACCTGACAGGGTAGGATGAACCTGCGAAGGGACTGGAATAGGACGTGCTGGGTGGGTGGACTGGACAAGTTTGCACCTGGGCCTTCGACAGGGATATGACCACTCCTTTGTGGCTGGTTCTTAAGTGTGGTGGGAGGATTGGGGATGTGAGGAGAAAAGGCAAATACATCTGTTTGTAGACTATGTCTGGGGCATAGCGCCTGTCTGTGAAAGCCTTCGTGAGACCGTTACAGCATACTCAGCAAAGGAGTTTTGTCACTGCAGATACGCCATCCTCCTGTTAGCCAGGCTATGTGGAAGGGATTTTTTTGGTGTGAAAGGGGTGACAGATGTCAAAATTCAGATACTGTTGGTGGTTGGCGTGTTTAATGTGGACAGAGGTGTGGATGGAGCCATCAGAGACGAGGAGGTCACCATCTAGGAAGGTGGCATGCTGGGTTGAGGAGGACCACATGAAGCTGATGGGAGAGAAGGTGTTGACGTTACGAAGGAACAAGGATAGGGTGTCTTGGCCCTGAGCCCAGATCATGAAGATATCATCAATGAACCTGAACCAGACTGGGCCCATAGAAAGGTTGGCGTAGGAGGGTGCCTTGTGGGTGCCCGTAGCTGTGCCACAGATTTCATTATATACCTCCCCTTCAAATGAGAAACAATAGGGGACTAGTATACAGTCAGTAAGGTGTATGAGAAATGAGGTAGTCGGTTTGGAGTCTGAAGGACGTGAGGGAATGCAAGTGTTCAATAGTGGTAAGACAGTGGGCATGAGGGATGTTGGTGTACAGAGAGGTGGCGTCAAAAGTGACGATTAGGGATCCAGGAAATAAAGTGGTGGGGAAGGTGGAGAGTTGGTGAAGTAATGGTAAATTTCTTTGACATGGGAGGCTAGATTATGGGCAATTGGCTGTTGTGTTGGTCAATGAGGGTAGAAATTCTTTCAGTGGGGGCTCAATAACCAGCCACAATTTGACGTCCCAGATCGTTGGGTTTGCGGATTTTGGGTATCATGTAGAAGGTGGGCGTGTGGGGGTGTTATAGAGGTGGGGAGGGAAATGGATTTGGGGGAGATGTTCTGGTAAGAGCCTAAGGCTTTAAGCAGGGGTTAGAATTTATGTTGGCCTTCAGAGATGGCATCACTCTGGCAGACAGAGTTTATAGGTGGAGGAGTCAGATAATTGGCGGAGGCCTTCTGGCAGGCATTCACAGCGATTCATAACACCAGTGGTGGAATCTTTGTCTGCAGGTTGGATGATTAGATCAGGATTTGTTTTGAAGTAGTTCTTTTTTCTACTGAAAGGTTGGTGTTCTGACAAGGGAACCTCCCCATCGCACCCCCCTCAGATTTAGTTGTAAGTTGGCTCAGTGGTTAGGCCTTGAAAAACTGAACACAGACCAATCGAGAAAACAGGAAGAAGTTGTGTGCAACTATGAAAAAAATAAGCAAAATATACAAACTGAGTAGTCCAGCGCAAGATAGCCAACATCAATGATAACGTGAGCTCAGGTGAGCCGTAGTTAGCGTGAGCGGTTGCGGAACTAGAGGTCCTTGGTTCAAGTCTTCCATCGCAGGAAAAGTTTAATTTATTTTATTTATGATTATTACATCCATAAGAAAACCTAAATCGGGCAAGGTAGAAGGATCTTTTTACCCATTCGCAGAGTGTACAACTTAGGTGGGGCGACAACATATTCTTGTCATGTGACACACATGCAGTCACCAGTGTCGCATAGAATACATCAGACGTGTTTTACTGCGGAAGAATCGGTTGACCTATGACCTTGCAATCAAATGTTTTCGGTTCGCATTGGAGAGGCACGCCCTTTTGTCTACTAATCGCGCGGTTTTGCGGTGCTGTCGCAAAACACGTACACTA
Organism: Schistocerca serialis cubense; assembly: GCF_023864345.2. NCBI lineage: Eukaryota > Metazoa > Arthropoda > Insecta > Orthoptera > Acrididae > Schistocerca > Schistocerca serialis. The sequence goes on along the minus strand of NC_064645.1, from coordinate 304,010,166 downwards.
AACTTATTACAGTGAACAGAGACGTCAATGAACGAACGGACAGATCATAACTTTGCAGGAATAAAGAAAAAATTTTTTCGCTCGAGGGAAGATTTGAACCAGGGACCTCACGTTCCGCAACTGCTCACACTAACCACAGGACCACGGTGAACCTGGGTTCGCATAATCCTTGATGTTGCTTATGTTGCACATGGACTACTCAGTTTGTAAATTTTGCTTATTTTTTCATAGTTCCACACAACTTCTTCCTGTTTTCTCGATTGATCTGTGTTCAGTTTTTCAAGGCCTATCCACTATGCCAACTTATAACTAAATCTGAGGGGGGTGCGATGGGGAGGTTCCCTTGTGAGAAAGAGACCTGGAGAAGGATGGTGAGGCTATGTTAGAGGTAAGGAATTCCTGGAAAGTGACCAGTTGGTGGTTAGGTTGGGGGGAAGGGGGAGATCATGGATGGATGGTGGTATGAACTGAAGAGACAGGGTTTAATGTTGGAATTAGGATGGTTTCAGCTGGAGGGATTGCCAACAAAGAAGTACTTCCATTGCAAGGATAATGAGAAAGAGAGTAGGTCTTCGACATGTCTATTTATCCCAGCTTCAACCAACAGTAACATATTGTCCACACACCATCCACCCAACAGCTTCCACCTCCACTGTCCTATCATCTCATCATCCATCCTGTTTATTTGCAGCACTTTGCCAATGCATCTGCCTGTCTTTCCCCACTCATCTCCTTTTTGTGCTCATTTTTTCTTCTACCTCCCTGCTTTACAACCTCCTGGCACCGCACCTGTTGGCAGTCTAGTCATGCAGTCCCTGCATACCCCACCAGACAGCATTCGTCTCCCTCCCCACGCTTACACTATATCCCTTCCCATTCCCCCGCCCCCCCTCCAGATTTTTGCTTGCATCCCATATGATTCTGCATTCCGGCCCAAGACGCTGGAGATTGTGGTCTCTCGTGTGTGTGTGTGTGGGGGGGGGGGGGGGAGGGGGGGGGGGTGTCCGTTAATTGTGTCCGTCTGCAACTTGACGTGCCTTCTTTATGGCAAGCAGCAATCTGTCTTTTCCTACATTTTTGATATTCTTACTGGGAGTTTCCATTGTTTAGTTAGGAAGTAAGTTGCATTAAAATGTATACACATCATCGTCGATTTGCTAGACAGTGCCCTCTAGTGTTGCCTGCGTTGCTTTGACAACAGCGTTGTTTTCAGAAATCACAGTACAGAACACTGTGCAGTAAACAGTATGTATTTTAATGGGTGTATCATTTAATGTAATTTACCTCCTAATTATAGCGTGTAGGCTAATTATATCTTCATGTGATAGCTACACGTGCACATAATTACTTTTCTCTAGTGTCCTTATTTACCACAAAATATTGAGAAGAATGATGTTTTTGTCATTCATACCAGTGTCACTAGGTGAAACCACTTCCTTGCTCATTCTGTAAGTTCACCTATGTTTAACGACCACTTGCCTAATGATTTGTAATAGTTTAACTTCTTATATATTCGCACCTGGGCTTTGAGAATTTAGTTTGTCAATTTCATACAACGTCAACATTTCACTTTTTGTAAAGCTTTTGTCATTAGGTTTGCTGACATAATCCATATTCAGGATGGAAATTGCAAACTATTTAACCTGTGGCGCTATGGCTGTTACAATCTTGCTACCACAAGAATAGGTGAGGAACCGCCAGCACCAGCCACAGGAGTAAACGCTACGGCATTTCTGTATTTCCTTATAACGCCATACATTTAGTACTCTATGCAGCTCTGCTATTCCTATCCTTGCAGGGCTCACATGCGAATACAACTAACTTAAAAGCCAAAATCGGTCATAATAAATCAATACCACTGCAATCCAGACCATTATTTTAACCTTAAGACCGTGTGTGCTAATAAATGGGTACTACCACAATGTAAATTAATGAAAATCATTTTTCTTCATGCAATTATAACTTGACAGGGCATTTAAACACTGCTACAGAAGGTATACTGCAGGCTGTGCCTTAAAGAAAGAGGTATAATCAGAAAGCAATTAAGTAAAATGAAATCTATTATTGAAACACTCAAGCAATTAGATTTGAAAGAATGGGAAGTTTAACAGCTAAACACCTTTGAGAGAGTCTCTAGACAACACAAGTAGTTTCAGATCCAAATTAAAGAACACACGTTGCACCAAAAATGCAAGGCCGAATCAAAGCTAAAAGACATTCTACAAGCAATCGTCATGTAAGAGAATGGCTGACCATGTGAGAAAACAGAACCTGTAAAAGGAGCCACAAAAAATTGGGTGAGCTTTATTACAGGTGGATAAAAACCACATTGATGACTATACAAGAGTCATTCTATAAGTCATGACAACAATAGTATATCTTACAATTATGAGACAATGTGGGAATTCCACAATATGCACTGAACGATACAGCAGTGTGTATCTGTGTACCAATATAAAAGAGAGTTCCAGTACGGATGGTCACAGCAAGGTGTGAAATGGAAAACATGCATTGGAACTCTTGGAACTCTGTGTAAATTTATTGCACACAAGTACCAATGGAATAATAGTGAATCAAAATCAAGTAATGTCCTTCAATAGTCCCCCAGTGCATTTACACTCCACTGCCAATGATACGGAAGGCATTGAATGTCACTGGCATTCCTATCAATGTGTGCCATATGTCAATGAAATGTCATCCCCCATTGCTGTACATAATTCTTTATGATGTCTGCTGTGTGGGCTGTACCATTTTCATGGAGTATGACTGCATTATCCAGCAGTGCCAGATGTTTTCATTAAAGTTCGTGTCGCAAATGATACAGCAGAAAGTTGTGGTAGTATTTGACATTTCTAACAGGGTGACACTATAGAATACATTGTTGTTATAAGACAGAATGAGTGTGACCTCCGTGGGTGATGTATTCTGTCACTCCACGTGTCATGAATGTGGATAACGCCATTCTACTGACTGGGTCTTCAATGATTCATGCACTTGTGTCAAGGTTCCATCAGTCACAATAATGTGATTCAGCATGTCATTTCCTTCCCACTCTAATCACTCCAGGTCGATATGCCCGCTTCTGCACCTCTGTTAACCCATGTGGTACCCATTTCAAACACTTCCAGGCAGCGTCTACTTTTGCTCCTCTTAACTGATGTGTTACCCATTATCTACACTTCTGCACACCTTCAAGTACTGTCATAAAATGCGGAACACTGTTGCCCTTAACTTGTAGCACAGCCAAGCTTATACTCAGTGTTTCTGGTGCTGGCACCAAGGCTGGCATCCCCACATGCAGTCACAATCTGTCAGTTGATTTCTGTACTGTTTGCCATGGGGTTTCGTACATATTTACCGTGATTATGGTGATGCCACATGTTTGCATGATATACTATAGTTGCCATAACTTACGGAATGACCATCGTATATGCAACTGTAAAGATATTGAAACTTGTACAAAATAACTTCCTGCATGCAATTCATAAACACGGAGAAAAAACAATTATGAACAAGCAATGTGATATACCTTCACACTGGTTCCTTGGTAAAACCTTCCATCTTGTTTTAATTACTTGTTCCAGGATCTGCAGAGCATAATACTTCGTCTGCTGATTCTGTGAAAATTCCAGAATAGTATCCACTCTGGTCCATGCATCCGGGTGTTCTTTGAGAGTTGTAAGGACCTCCTGAGCCACCCTTTGCTGTAATATACAATATATTATTTCATATTTCAATGGGAAATGATATTTTAAATGATATTCACACCTGCAATTTTAAAATGCTATGGAAATAAGGGTTTCAAAATAGGAGATTGTATAAGAAGGGATATGACATGTAATATAATAAGCAGTAATACACAGGAGTGATGCACATCAGCTGACAGCATCAAAAGTGACACTAGCAATTATTGCTTTTCTAATAAACCTGACAAAGCAGAAATATCACTGGAAACTCCATTTGACAGCCATGTTAAAGTTTGTGCAATAACTTTCATACTGGCAAGAGAAATTTCTAGGATTTTCTTCAACCAGTTTCTACTGAACCATCTTTTTTTCTTTAAACAGAATCCTAAGGGTGAATTCAATCAGTTCTGCTTAGGGAAAATTAGATACTGTAAACTAATACCTGTTTCTATTTAGGACAACATATAGTTACAGCCAGTCTGTCCATTTCTTCTGTTTCTCGTACTTCAAATGACTAACCACAATACGGTCACCGTAGGAGTGGGAACTAGATCAAAACTAAACTGACATAATATGCAAACATTAATTCACATCTTATTTAATCAGTTCAGTGAGTGCAAAAATTTTGTACCAATAAATAGCTTTATCACATCAATTATTCAGTTGTCTCAGCAAATACTGCTGACCATCTCATTTCTAACTGATGGGAGTTACAATTAAATCAAGTTTCTCATAGATTATTCTGGTATATTATTATTTTAATCCATTAAATAGCTACAATTACAGACTGCATTCAATGGGCTTATATGTTGGAAAATTGAGTTTGAAATCTCTTCCTCCCTTACCCTACCTAATCCCCCCCTCCCAACAAAATTGCAGAATATCAAATTTATGGTACAACATAATCAAAAGATTCAGCAAAGACTTTAACATATGCATTTATGAGTGCAACAAAACACATACATTATGTAAAATCGAGTTGCTCCTCATTTCAGTGTTAATGTTTGTAGGTTTCTAAACCACAAGATTCCTTGACAGGTGGGCAGGTAGAGCTGAACGAATTCCTTGGCCTCCTTGCCATCCAGAGCTAAGCCTAGTACACTTTAATTTGTGGGGACATCTGAAAGCTTTTGTATACGAAGCCCTGGTACAAGATGTACAGCCTGTGCGCCCACATTGTGGAAGGCTGTGAAAGCAATACACAAGAGCCTCAGGGATTCACTGTGATGGAGGGCTGATGCTATTCTTGCTAACAGGGGATTTTTGAACATTTCATTTAGAAAAGTGTTTCACACCGCTTATACATTCTTTTGCTGTATTTTTCAGTCATTAATGTATTGAAGAGTTATGGAAATTGAGCTCTAAACAAGGAAATAAAGCGTTTTTGGACCCATGTTCATATAATATGTTTTCTTCCTCTCTGTGCGAATGTTTCCTGAAAGTTTGGCCATACCTTTTTGTTACAGCCCTCGTAAAGTACAAGGGACAGTGTTTATGAAAACATATCGGACATTATATAAATTTGCCATAACCAATACGAAATAAGACAAATGTTACAGACCAATACATCCATTTAACTTACAGAGGACTGAAATTATATATCTAATAATGTTAAAATCATTGTGTAGTGATATATTTATAAATAAATGCAGTGCATTATGATAAGACAGAACAAATTTATATGAAAAAGTTTAGTTCTATTTCAGCACAGGTTAACCTTTCCCAAGGATCTGTGATAGGCTCTTGTACAATACACACCACTTGTGAAATATCAGCTTCATTAGTACCATTCTTTTCTGTCCAAACAAATTCCTCCTCTTAAGGAATTACCCCGTTTCTTTTCTTTTCATGTGCTTAGCTAACAACTTGTCCAAAGAATTTATGCAAATGTCCTCCTTTACATTCTAGTTTAAAAATAATCCACTGACCAAGTAAGGGAAAATTTTCACCATTTCAAATGGTTATGTAAAAATTTTTTCTTGAACACTCTGGTTCGCAATAGGTTTCTGTTATTACATCAACTTAACCAGTTATGGACTTCACACATTTTACGAAAGATGACCAAATCAGTAATGAGAGCCAGTCTAGCTTTCTCACCGTGCTACACAAGATGATTCAGCTCTCCAACACCATCAAGAAATCCTTTTCTTTGGGGCACCTAAAGGAACTACAAATTCAACATAAGACCACCATATTTGCTGAAAGTTATACTGGCTAATGTGTACTGCTGTTTGACATGTTGACTAGCTTCCTCAAGAGTATATTTTCCTGATTTTAAGACCAGGACATTTATTTTCAAGGTTCTAAAGTATTTTCTGATTAAAAGCTTGAACAGCTAGCTTATCATGCTGCAGACAGGTATAATTGCATAAGAATGCAGATGTATAGTGGTATGAAACTTCCTGGCAGATTAAAACTGAGTGCCAGACCGGGACTCGAACTCGGGACCTTTGCCTTTCGCGGGCAAATGCTCTACTAACTGAGCTAGTCAAGCACGAGTCACGACCCGTCCCCACAGCTTCAATTCTGCCAGAACCTTCCAAGCTGTGAGGACGAGTTGTGAGTCATGCTTGGGTAGCTCAGTTGGTACAGCACTTGCTCATGAAAGGCAAAGGTCCCGAGTTCGAGTATCGGTCTGGCACACAGATTTAATCTGCCAGGAAGTTTCATATCAGTGCACACACTGCTGCAGAGTGGAAATCTCATTTCTGGAAGCATAGTGGTAACATTGTATAAGATGCTCTCGGGTTTCCAGCCTGGTTAAAATTCCAAGGGCTTTCGACCAAGCACTCCTTGACCATTGTCAAGTGGTAGGACTTTTTATAGGGCTGCTCTGATGCTCACGGAATTGTCACGTATGGATAAAAGTTGATTCCACATTCGATGTGCTTATTTTAATTTCAAGTTTGTTGGAGCCCTTGTCATAGTCAGCAGCAAGCTACCATCTCTACAAAGTGTGTTTTCAATTATTCTGTTTCTATGGCTTATTTAATTACACAGTCCCAGAAGCCAGTAGCGCAAGCCGCTACAGAAGTTTCATCAAATTTGATCCCTTGAAAATTTTCTAAAGCATGCTCAGCTAAAGTGAGTTTGTCGAGGTAGTGTAGGTGATAAAGCCTCTCACGCATTGTAGTACAATGCACATTGTTTGTCCAATGTGAGACTGGCCACACTTGTACAGTAACTTGTAGACCCGAGGTGTTCTGAGACTTGCTGCATTTTTACTGGTCTCAGTGATTACCAGACTTTTGTCGGAGGCCTGAAGCTCGATTTGCTATTGTGTCTTTTCAGCTGGAGGCTTATCTTGCCGAAATGGGGCTACAGACAGGCAAGAAAGCAAATTTCTTTTCCTGCTTCTCCTCACTGGGCTCATTGTGAACCTTGCTTGTGATCACTTCTAACTGGTGAACGTTGTCACCACTATTCCTAAACATCTGGCATAGGTCGCTCAGCTCTTGGGGCAGATTACTGTTCTCTGGTACAGTTCTTGCACAATGCACCAATGTAACACAGTACACTTCTGCCCTGAGCAATGATGGATGGTTAATAGCATGCAAGTACAGATCAATGTGAGCAATTTTCATACATGTTGTGGCCAAGGTATTTACTTAGCCTACAGTAGACAAGGAAGTAAAGGAAGGGCAATGAATTTTCTTCTTCTACTTCCAAGGAGAACTTGGCGTTACTGTTAATGCTGTTGAGATGTTTCAAGAACTCCATGGGACCAAATGATGGCTGTGTCATCCATGGCTTCCTATCGCAATGCCATCCTTCTGATCATGATACTGGCCACTTTAGTGGAATATTAGGGCCAAAGAAAACCTTGTTATGCCTATTCAAAAACAGCACCATTACATCGAAACTGCTATAACGTCACCCTCACTAAGTCGAAGACGACTAATTTCGCTGACAAAATCTGCAGAGTCTCTAATATGGGGTCATACTGTGTAAAATCACAGACATTTAGGTGAATCCTAAAGGAACCATTTCAGAATTTAGTCATATCTGGTACAAAGATGTCTACATGTTTTAATAGTAAAACTATCAAATAGCACTGTCCTAACTCAAACAATTTTTTATGAATTTAGGTCTGACGACTAAAGTGTCATTAATCAGGCACGATTTTCCCAACTTTCAGAGACCTAGTGCTCAGTAATGAATTGACCTACAGACATATTTTTTTTTAAGCATCTGGTATGTAGGCCACTAAGTTGACAGAATGTGTAGAAAGTACGATACATTCATTCATTCAGACTTTTTATGAAAAATGTTCAAAAACACACTTTTTTCATTAAAGAGACTGTCAGCAGAAAGGACCAAAAAGCTTTCATCATTGCAGAGCGTGTGCAGGCCACTGCACTAAGTCCTGCCCATGTTGTGTGCTGGTAGCTTTACAAGTTTCTCGCCATATTTCCTTTGCTGCTTCACTGGGGAGCTTGCGGACCACCTGTTCGATGTCACCAATTTTTCCCATGTCCTGCGGTGAGTCTTTTCTTACGTGTCTATATCTCTCGCCACAACAAGTCTCAAAATATCTGAGGTCTACATGATACATTGCAAATGTGGCCAGTCTTACGTTGGTCGGACAAACAGTACACAATGTAGAACAACAAAGGAAGGAGCATGAGACGTCTTATCACCTCCGCTACCCCAAGAAATCCACTGTAACTGAACATTCTTTAGAAAAAGGTCACTGCATCAAATTTAATGAAACCTCTGTCGTAGCTCGTAATAATGGATTCTGGGGTGGTGTAATTAAAGAAGCCTTCAAAATAAACACCCTTAATAGAGTGAACCAGCAGCCCACTTCCAGTCAATACCACTTGACAATGGACATGGAGTGCTTGTTCAAAAGCATGCGGAAGTTAATTTCATGCAGCTGGAAACCCGAGAACTTTTTATTCAGATATAATAGCATATGAAACAGGACAGAATATCGTGTTAAGTCACTGATGCCTATTGTTTTGGTAATTAATGCCTAGTGTTTTGGTAATTAGTTTTTTGTGCGCTCTGCACTTCATCCTGATAAGCAACTATAAAGTTGTCAATGAAATAAATCTAGAGAACACAAATTTTATCTGAATTTTTTTCAGCTTTTGTCATTTTACAAAAGGAACTCTATTTATTTTTGATAAAACAGTGAACTTTAAACTTTGCTAATTTGTTGTTCAACATTCTGAAATCACTGTCTATAGAACCTTCCTGTACCACTTTAATTACTCTCCCTGTCCTATTATCCCACTGATATAAGCTGATGAGTTGACCACAGCAAGGTAGCAATGAGTAGAAAAATTCTCCATAATTCTTTAAATTTCCACATTTCTGGAACGTGCCAAATATATTTTTGAAAAATGTTTCGGAATTCCTAGTTCATTAGAGGAAAATGAAGTGTTACGTCTGTAACAGCATTTCTGGCAGCTGTGATATGTTGTTAAATTTTTTTCGTCATAATTTTACATATCATTGCTAAATAGAAGAGCGTAATAAGTTGTTTTGTTAGATATAAAATTATGGGTGTAGGGCAAACTTTTCTATTTAATTTGATACAGATCTAACTGTAAATGAGTTCCCTAAACTATTTTATTCCTTTGTTTCTAAAATGTAGTAAGTATTTCCCCATATTTTTTTTGTAGATGTTTAAATTAGTTACTGAAAACAATGCAATAGCACAGAAATACATTTTTTATCAAAATATAATGTATCATAAGTCAAATTTTTCTTCATTTCTTTTTCAGTAGAAATGTAATCTATACATCATGGTGGTGTGAGGTCTTGCATGATTTCAGAAATTATGCATTCTGGCTCTTCAATTTTGTACAGAAAGACAAAAGCGAAGGCATTTCAAAATTTATCTTTGTGGTTTCACTTTCCGTGGCTTTAACTAATATTAGACTTCACAACCTATCTATAGTAGACTTGAGACTCGCGTCAAGGAAAACAAAAATAAAATAAATAAATAATCTTCAGGAGAAACAGAACTGACGTATCACCCGATTACTTTCGGGTTATTCCATTTCAAATCACGAACTGCTACAACCCGACCCTTTTAGATTTCTTTAAACTGAAGTATGCACGTAGTAGTCATGATCAGCTAAACAAAGCAATTTTTTTCGCATTTTTCTGACAAAAGGTTGCTGAGAAAACAGGTGCCTAAAAATGTAAAAAAAATCGAATTTTTGACTTGATGAATGACATTGATTGGCTCACAACTTATGTTCTAATTAAGCTAGAACAATGAAATTGAGTTCATTTGAAAGATATTTAAAGAGTTTCCAAGTGATATGAAACAAAATTAGCTGAAAATTTTATATTCATCTTTATATAAAAACATCTTTTTTTTTTTTGGCAAATCAAATTCATTTACACAATGTTCCTTTGTGGCCAGTCAATGATCAGCCTTCCAAAAAAGCTTGAGGTTGAGTTCAAGGTTAACATTGGGCCAACACACAAGCAACAATTCATCCCTTTGTATCTTATTACAAGGATGGTGACAAACTCGAGCACATAAGTCTTTGTCATTACATCAGAATGCCTCTCACCTGATACCTACTGTCCATGTGTTCCATTCCAACTTGACTTTCTGACATAAAAATTTAACTGAAAATCAACTAAAATATACTACTTCTCTAGCAGAGAGGCAGTTCAGTATAAACACAGAATGAACTTCATTAACCTGTGCTATCATGAAGATTTTCATATTGAAGCCCAGTGGCATTTTTGTCATCTCTCATGATAGAGAAGATAGCGCTGGTGTTGGTGGAACAATTAAGCGACTGGCTGTCCGTTCAAGTCTGCAATGCCCATACACTAATCAAATAGTGAGACCTGAACAACTTTGTATATTTGCCAGGGATAACGTAAAAGGGATCATTTCAAATATGCTACTACAGGAGATCACGAAATGAACTGCAACTTGCAGATTGATTTTAGCAATGTTGCACAGTTGTAGGGGGACAAAAATGTCTCAGTTTTATTCCACTAAGCAAGAACAAAATAATTACAAAAGTGTATTTGGACTCTAATGAAAATAAAATTGAACTGGCAATGGCTGTTAACAGTGATCGAATATTGTTTGATGATGTAAAAGTATATTTTGCTTGTGTATATAATGGATGCTAGTGCTAAGGCTGTACAGTTTGCAAAAATAAGGAAAAGGGTTAAATCATATTTAGCCTGTTACATCCACATTGACTGTCCACATCTTTCACATCACCCATTCAAGCAGACATTCTTTTCATGGGCAACAGGGAACTAAAGGCAATCTTGAATCCTCAAACTGCTACAGGACAAACATACACATTATTCCAGGTGGCAGTGGTAACATGCAACAAACAGATTGGCTAGAAGAATGATGAATTGTGTAGGTACAACTCATCGAAATAAGTAAGAAGAACAAATAAGTAATTGACTTCAAGCCAATCACTTGTTTCCAGATGTTTTGATTTTTTAAAAAAATATTTGCAACTTGTATTAAGAAGTGCAACAATGAGAAGTCAAATATTGTTGCTCTTGCTGCCAATTCTAAGCTATTTTATTCTGATGTTCATATTCAGTTATACAATAATAAATAGGTACTGACAGGTAGGCCTAACATTTAAAATACATTAATTTTTGAAGGTATTTTACAGAACCATCTCAAACATAAAATTACTTTTTACAGTGATCCCATGCTCATCCCAAGTTGAAATTTCAGAATACGGGGAGCAAAATGCTATCTTTGACATATATTTTTTGAAAAATTTAAAAAGATAGTTTTTCAAAACTCAAAAAATTCAGTAATGGTGTTTTTATTAATTAATAAATATACATTTTTCATCTAATTACGCTTTATATCATGTGGAAGCCCTTTTAAAGTGTTTTCAAATTAACTTCATTTCATTGTTCTTTCGTCAAAAAATTTTGAAAGGAACACTTTTGTGTTACTATAGGGTAATTCCATATTAAGTGGCCTAAGGTTCCCCACTTGACACTCTCCAATATTGACGACATTTTCACAGGATATACCTGTAGAACTTACATGAAGCACTGCCAGATTTCGGCTCCATAAGTAGCCACCAGCCACCGTTTTGTAAAGGCTCGTATTTTGACATTGCAACTTAAACAAATAAATCAACAACTTTGTTTTAACATTGCTCAAAGATCTAAAAGACCTGTTGAAACATTGCAATTCTGTTCAACATTTTGGTAGCAATACAAAATAAGAGAACTAAATATCAAAGTATGGTAAATTCCTCATAATGTGCTATCAAAGCGCTTCATAATTCTTGTTGTAACAAATTTTGACTATACTTTATCGGCTTGTATCTACTGATTCTTTACTCATCTGCAGTCTGTCAGCATGTCAAAAAGCTCTGCAAGTGGTACCTAGATTGCTCAGATAATAACTGACTTACAGAAGTTCTAAGTCTACTTAAAAATTCAATTAGCCAATTTTGGCTCATTTGCAAGATGCCACATCTTGAAAGAGATCATACAAACCTGATTTTTACTGGCACCATTGAAAAAAGCTCAGTTTGTTTGATCAGAAGTTTTTTATTTTTGAAGCTAGCAAGTTTGGTGGCAATAATGGAGTTTAAAAAAATGCTTCATCAATTATTCAGAAGCACACTGTTGTATAGTAAAGAATAGTCAGATTTAATGTGTACTACTTTAAATAATGTAAAGTCTTTTGTCATTGCTACACAAACGTGTTTTATTCTGAAAGTACAAATTATTTCAGGGTGTCTGACTTTTTAGAATTGTTTATCTGATCATTTAATTTTTTTCTGTTCTATTCCCAAATTCCCTACAAAAGTTTTCATTATCTATGATTGACTATTTTTTTCCAGTTGGAATTATAATTGAATTGTAGTTTAATGGATATCAACGACGTTTCAGTGCCATATAGCATGAACCTTGCAGATAATTCTGCATGCCATCTGAAAACATATACACATCAACAAAGCTTCAAACACATCACACAATTTTCAAGAGAACAACAGGAATTACTAAACAAAAGAAGTGAATTATGTCTTACTGAAAATGCACAAATATGCTTTCATCATAAAGTAATACTTTTGGAGAAGTATGGATTTCTACAGAGATCCTCTTGTAACCTTTTTGATGTGAAGAACCATTCTGTAAAAAATGGGTTTGTGGATGGTTAATGTACAAACAGCAAAACAATTGAAAGCTGTGACAAAGAGCAATTTGAAAACCGGGCAGATCTGTCCAACTCCTACAAAATACATAAATAAAAAAAAAACAGTAAGAAAATCAAAAAAATCTCAGTCATCATCATCCCTGTGAGAACATAAAGCAGAGTTATATCCAGCAGAATCACTTGATACAAGTCTAACTGATTTTGGTGTAACCCCTCTAAAATTTTAGAGTATCAACAAGATATGCCAAAGGTTATGCAAAATGAAAATTAAGTGATACTCAAGAGGCAATTGTGAATAACACTGGTGCTGCTGGAGGCTTCGACTAAAAAAAAAAAAAAAAAAAAAAAAAAAGGATATTCAAACACCTACTACAAGCAAGGCATGTCCTGATTGTGAAGATTAGAAGCAGTTGATTAAATAATTGAAAGAAAAGTTGCAATCGTCAAGACAGCCTGAAAAATCGCATCTTTTGACATTAGTACCTTAAAGTTGGACTGTAAAAGAAAATGCAAGAATTTGGTGTTTCTGAAAGGAAGGCAAAAACAGCTAGGAAGTTAAAGGCAGAAAATGGTGTATTCGCTCTGCCAAAGAACAGGTGTGGCAAGATGATTCCAGATGTTGTAAAAGAAAGATGGTAACACTTTTTTTTTTTCTCTCTCTCCCAAAATGAAAAATTCAACCAAATTTACCCACGCAAAAAGGACTGTGTATTAATTAGAACAACAGATGGACAGAAAGTTTTAATTCAAAAATACCTTCTTCTCGATAATTTGAAGAAATTTTTGCAGTATACTGACTTCAGCATGAGCCCGAAATTGGATTTTTCAAATTCTGTGAATTCAAGCCACAATGATGGCTCACCATAGGTGCTGCACGAACATATTCAGTCTGTGTTTGTGCTTTACACCAAAATCCAAAACTGATGCTTGCAAGCAGTCCAATTAAAGATTACAAGAGCCTGATTGCTAAAACAGTGTGTGATTTGGAATCCAAAGACTGCATGCTTCATCGGTGTGAAATCTGTCCACGAATAGAATTTCTGCAACAGTTTTTAGAAAGCAGTATTGAAGGCAATGATCCAGGTGATACCACGAAGTTCAAACAGTGGGTGCACACTGATAGAGATACATTACAAATTAAGCAGGTGACCAGTGAGGATTTTACTGAAGATCTGATTTCAAAAATTGACAACCTTTAACTCATTATTACATTGCAAAGCACCAAAGCCGGTACCTGAATTGCACAAAAGAAATCCTCAAGCCAAATGAACTGACCATATTCAAGGATTTTGTTGAAATATTAAAAAACTAAAAACCCGCCTCGACTGCGAAAAAAGCACCTAGTGTTAAGTGTTAACCCCGGTTTCAGCGTAGATAATTACACCTTCTTCAGAACAATAATAAAACCCTCAAGTGCCTAAAAATACTTGTCAATGATTAAAAGAACACCATAGCTATACATTTATAAACGAAAAAGAAAAGGAAAAGGAAACACAAACAGTACATATGCACAAAGTCAAAACCACTACTTAACTTAATGGTATACGCTCCACCTCACACCAGCCTATGTTCGATGGGCCATGACCCGCTATCTAAGCACACGCGCATACAAATACAAGAAAGTCTGAGGCTAAATAGCTCGTATATTGCCAGCCGTGGATCAACGTATATCAGAAAATGAAATGGATAGAACAAGATACGAGCTAAATAGGAGATGAAACCTAAAAATAACCCCACATGGTTGCTTATGCTAGTAAAGAAACTTATATATGAAGCTGCCCATGACAACAGGAGGAACTCTTAAAAACTATACATAAAGCCAGTGGTTAGCCTTGGGGGGGGGGGGGGGGGGGGCTGAGTGGACGTAATCTAAAGACGTCGTGCTAATAAAGATATAGGGTTAAAACGTGAGGTGTTCAACGGGCTAAAATCACCTTCATCATAAAAGGAAAATGGGGATAAAAAGAGAGAAGATGAACACCTTGACCAACCGCGCTCACCAATCAGCGCGCGCATGTGATAATCCCCAGACCATCAGATTTACAAGTATGAAGAACAAAGTAAAGGCGCGAAACCTTCAAAAAATTTTCTATTTCTTAGTAGGAGTTGGTCATTGAGGATATTGTCTTTAACATGTTGCAGATGCTTAAAGATCTGCATTTCTTTCAAAACATCCAGTTTTACTTTTTTCTTCCCTTGTCTTGCGCATGTGCTTAGATAGCGGGTCAGGCTTGTAAGTGAGCGACCGTTTGTAGCTGCAGTTTATGGCGAGTCATGGCCCATCGAACATAGGCTGGTGTGAGGTGGAGCGTACACCATTAAGTTAAGTAGTGGTTTTGACTTTGTACATATGTACTGTTTGTGTTTCCTTTTCTTTTTCGTTAATAAATGTATAGCTATAGTGTTCTTTTAATCACTGACGCAGGTCTTTTTCGACACTTGTGGGTTTTATTGTTGTTCTGAAGGTGTAGTTATCTATGGCGAAACCCGAATTAACACTTAACATTAGGTGCTTCTTTCGCAATCGAGGCGGGTTTTTAGTTTTTTAATATATTAACCAAAGATTGCTGACGCGCTGCGATGTTGAAGGTTCTTAAATTTTGCTGAAAATTATTCATTCATTGTCCAAGATGCAACTCAAGATTTTCACAGGAATAACGGCCAAGCAACTTTACACTCATTTGTTGTGTACTTCGTAAATAACTTTGACATCAATACCATCAGCTAGCGTGTAATGAGCGACAGCCTGAAGTATGACGCAATCGCTGTACATGCTTTTATAGTAAAATTAATGGAAGAAAGAAGTGTTGCCTTGGAAAAATCGCACATATTTACTACTTCAGTGATGAGTCTGCAGCACAGTATGAAAACATAAAAAATTTTCTGAATCTATGCCACCATCAAAATGATTCTGGAATCCACTGAATGGAACTTTTTTGTTACAAGCCATGGAAAATCTCAATGTGATGGAGTTGGAAAAACTGCAAGGAGCCTGGCAGCAAGAGCAAGCATTCGTACAAAGAAGACCAGTGGAATCCTGTTCATTTTTGTTTCAGAAGAAGGAATTGAAGCACCAAAAACTGAACAGGAAATGCACTAGAAGAGTACCCAATGATACAAATTGTGTTGTGGCAAATGTTGACCTAAGTCAAACGACTGTTTCTTACAAAAATATTGCACCTTTACAACCAGACCAATAAACTATCTGTATTTATGATGTAAAATGATGGATTGGTAATGTCTTAGAAGTTTCAGATGATGAAAATTGTGCCTTAGTCAGTTTCAAGCACCCCAATGGACCTGCACATTCATTCTATTCACCAGAAGGCAGGATGTTTGTTGGATTCCGGACCAACAAGTTATTTATGTCATTCCAGTTCCACCAGCAACAAGAAAGGGTTGACATTATAGCCTGCTACAACCAACTGTCATTGCTATTAATAACACATTTCAGCAACTGAATTAATGAGAAGTGAATGTTATGGCGTGGGAATCATAAAAAGTAAGAATGGTAGTGACAAGCCACCATGGACCAACACAAGATATGCGACCCTGTATTTTTTAATGTAATGAAAATGTAAGTTTATTTGCTCTTAAATGCAATGTCTCAAAAATAAAAACAACTTTTTCTGAGCCAACAAAGTGAGTTCTTTACAGCAGTGCTCTGAAAAATCAGATCTGAGTGATCCCTTTTGAGATATGACCTCTTGAATATGAGCAAAAATTGATTATTAAATTTTTGACTCTACTTTGAACTTAGATTATTTGAGCAATCTAAGTGCCAGAGCTTTTTGACATGCTTACAGGCTGCAGATGAGTACAGAATCAGCTTCAGAAAGTTAATCTTTCAGTAGATACAAGCCGATAAAACACTCAAAATTTGTTGCGAGAAGAATTACAAGCCACTTTCATAGTACATTTTGATGAATTTACCATAATTTAATCTTTAGTTCTACAACTGAGCTATTGTACCCAAAAAGTTGAACAGGTTCATGAAGTTTCAGCATGACAGGCCTCTTAGATACTAAGCAGTGGTAATACAAAGCTGTTGATTTATTCATTTAAGTGGCACTGTCAAAAAAACTAGCCTTTACAAAAAGGTGGCTAGTGGCCCAACCATACTACTTATGTAGTTGTAATTTGGCAGTGCTTCATTTAAGGTCTATATGTACATCCTGTAAAAATTTCATCAAGATTGAAGAGTGTTGAGGGGGGAGCTTATCTAAAAATAGGCCACTTAACTTGGAATGACCCTATACATGAATACTGCATGCATATTTAATTTCAAATAAATCCGAGAGGGGCAGTTTGAAATCATATTTTCATTTGTTTGACATGGAATGAGCCTTTCCCATACCTACGGAAACAAGTTACCAAGCCGCACTCAGCACACACTTGCACTGAAGCCCTTAAAACCTTTATTCATTTAAGTGGCACTGTCAAAAAAATTAGCCTTTACAAAAAGGTGGCTAGTGGCCCAACCATACTACTTATGTAGTTGTAATTTGGCAGTGCTTCATTTAAGGTCTATATGTACATCCTGTAAAAATTTCATCAAGATTGAAGAGTGTTGAGGGGGGAGCTTATCTAAAAATAGGCCACTTAACTTGGAATGACCCTATACATGAATACTGCATGCATATTTAAATTTCAAATAAATCCGAGAGGGGCAGTTTGAAATCATATTTTCATTTGTTTATTTGACATGGAATGAGCCTTTCCCATACCTAAGGAAACAAGTTACCAAGCCGCACTAAGCACACACTTGCACTGAAACCCTTAAAACCTACGTTTGATGTAGGCCTACTCATTTCAGCACCAATATAACTGATCTAGAAACATCACACAATACATTTATGTTTGTGCATGATATTTACATACCTGATCCCCAAATCCGCTGTACATACAACCAACAATGTTATCAAGCAGCGTAATATCTAGCTTTTGGTTGAAATCCAAAAGCTTGGATGCCTGTTCTGACAATGTTGCCATTTTTATTCACGAAGTCTGGGGAAAAAAAGAAAAAGATACATCAAAACATGAACAAAAGTTGCAGCTAGTATTTGCTACCAATTTACACACACACACACACACACACACACACACACACACACACAGGGAGAGGGGGAGAGAGAGAGAGAGAGAGAGAGAGAGAGAGAGAGAGAGAGAGAGAGAGAGAGAGCAATAGCTGATAAAGTTCCTTCAACTTGAGTTAAATAACTTTCTGAGAGAGAGAGACTGCATAAGCCTGAGGAACATGAACATCAACATGCAAAACAAAAACCAATTACACACTAATGAATATAGGCTATATTCTCATTTTTAGGAGAAAACAGGGTCTAGTTTTATAAAAATCACACCATATCTACATCCTTTCCCATTTGTCTTAGTCTGAAACGGTGTAAAGAAGTACCATTACTACACTTTAATGATAAGACAATCAGTATCACACACAGTAATTTCAGCAGAGTTACTATGGTATATAGGGTGACAATCAACAAACTACATGAAATAAAACGGTCATAATTTCTGAACAGTTTGCTTTAGGACATTCAAACTGCATGGTTGCCTGCAAGGCATGATGGGAACTGTATGCACACGTATGGTTTGGTCTAGCGACAAAGCCTACTTTCATTTGGATGAGTTCGTCAATAAACAAAATTGGCATGTTTGGAAAACTGAGAATCTGCATTTCACAATTGAGAAGTTTCTTCACCCTCAATGGGTGACCGTGTGGTGTGCAGTGTTCAGTCACAGAATAATCGATGCGATATTCCTTGATGGCACGATGACTACCAGACAGAATGTGAAGGTTTTGGAAGATGATTTCATCCCCATTATCCAAAGTGACCCTATTTATAACAACATGCAGTCCATGAAAGACGAATCTCTACCCCATTGAAGCAGGAGAGTGTTCAATGTCCTGTAGGAGCACTTTGGGGACTGCGTTCTGGCTCTTGGGTACACAGAGGCCACTTGCACGGGCCTCAATTGGCTGCCATGTTGTTCTAATCTGAACACATACGATTTCTTTTTTGCGGGGTTATATTAAAAAAAATGGTTCAAATGGCTCTGAGCACTATGGGACTCAATATCTGAGGTCATCAGTCCCCTGGAACTTAGAACTACTTAAACCTAACTAACCTAAAGACATCACACACATCCATGCCCGAGGCAGGATTCGAACCAGCGACCATAGAAGTCGTGTGGTTCTGGACTGAAGCAAATAGAACCGCTCGGCCAGCACGGACAGCAGTTATATTAAAGAGAGGATGTACAGCAATAACCTCAAAACCATTCTTGGGCTGAAAACAGACATTCAGTGGGTCATCAACAGCATCAAAGTTCCAACACTTCAGTGGGTCAGGCAGAATTTCCTATTTGTCTGAATCACATCACTGCCAATGATGGCAGCCATATGAAACGTCATAACCTAAATCACAATATCTGTAGTGGCGTTTACATGTTGAATAAAATTCATGAACACCATAGTTTGCAACTAATTTACCTTCTTTTCATATAGTTCAAGAACTGCCGTCCTGTACATAGAATTAGGAGTAAATACAAGCTTTTGTGACCAATTATAAAAGGGGAAAGGGAGGATAGCAGTTGACAGAAAAAGAAAGCCACCATCCACACATGAACTGACATGTAGTTGAGCAGTATTAAGGGAAAAGTGCGACCTCTATCAGGTAATACAGCTATTATATCTATGCTTTTAATTTCAATGTTATCCACCTTACTGATCCCACATATTGAATCAGTGAACTCTTATTACTCAGCATACTACACAAAAAACTCCCATGTTAACACACTTAGCTGTGATTTGGAGGTCAGACCCTCACCACCTGGCTGTCTGTTTACACTACCAACCAGATATACCTCAAAATGGAAAGTAGTAATCATAAAATAAAGTCACCTGGCAGGGACAATGCCACCACTTGTGTTCCGTCAGAGATGCCACTGAAGAAGAGGCGGCATTCTAGCAAAAGGGTTATAATGTGATGGAACAATACAGAAAATTTTAAGCAGGTGATTCTGAAATAGGACAAGGTCCTTTTGTCCGAATTACTGTATTTCATGATGGCTACTCTGTGTTTTCAAGTATGCCTCATTGGTTACTTAAACATGAATAGACAGGTGACAAATGAGTACACGAGAACCTATATGACAACACTGCATATTGTTTACAGATTGAATAACTATAAACTAGGCTTTTTTCCCATTTTATTAAAGCCTCTTTTATAGAACTGACAGACAGAGGCAATGACAGCTTAAATGGATGTATCATGTAGCCAATAATAAAAACTTTGTAGCTATTGACATGTTCAATGAACAAGAAATTCCTTCAACACTAATTTTACAACAAAAAAATCAGCATACACAATGAAATAACAATTCTATAATGACAACTACACTACTAATATACACACACTGATCACAAAGGTTGGCAATGATCAGACAACCAAATGCTAGCACTCTGCTGTGCACCAAACTGTACTAATCTGAAATAAAGAAGACAAGAAGCCAACAACATGACATAATTGCAAGGATTTTATTTCTGCGGTGATTTAGTATCTTAGCCTGAAGTGTGTTAACTGTACGTTGGACAATTTCAACTGCAATAACTACATTGCTTATCACAAGGAAAGGAAACAGTATAAAATACAAAGTAACACAGAAGACATCAATGGCTACCTCATCCAGTTGTCAATTCACAAAGGTTGGCTGAAGTAAAAACAAATGACCACCAGACAAAGCCTGTCAACTTTTACCTCTTTCTACCAATTCACAACTAGGAACCAGATCACCCAAATCCAAGTTGATACACTATACATACCATTAAGCAATAAGAAATGCCACAGTGATAAATCAGCATAATTGTCCACGAATATACTCTTATTCCAGCAGCATCAACTTTACCAAACAGCAACAGTATGTCTTGGCAATAATTCATCATCTTAAAAATGTGAATTTAGACCTGAGTTTTGTCTCAGACTTTTTTGAGCACTCAGAAGATCTAGCCTCTCATTAATCAATGCCATGATGACACAGAGACAAACAGCTCTGATGCTAAATGAAGCATTTTGTTTCATGAATTATTTGAGATAAGGAACATTTGTTTTCTAGTCCATAAGAATAATGTCTATCAAACAAAAGAAAATTAAATAGATTATGACTGACTTAAACGTTTCCTAGCAATAATACAAAGCATACATGGCAGAAAAACTAGCCATGCATAGTAATGATTCTCTAATAACAAATACTTGCAAACCAATTACATACTTCTAACGCCTTAAGAATGAAGTATTTGAATGTGTCAGGAATTTTGTACACAGCAAACTGATGTATTTCAATTACACAATATGAGTACACACTATCTAGACACTAAACTGAATGAAATTACAATTCATGTTTAATAAGGAACACTTTCTATATTTGTATTAAGTCTAATAACAGCATCTTGATTTTGCTGCAGTTATGATGGAGAGATGTTGTTGTTGTTGTTGTTGTTGTCCTCAGTCCAGAGACTGGTTTGATGCAGCTCTCCATGCTACTACTCCTGTGCAAGGTTCATCTCCCAGTACCTACTGCAACCTACATCCTTCTGAATCTGTTTAGTGTATTCATCTCTTGGTCTCCCTCTGCGACTCTTACCCTCCAATACTAAATTGGTGATCCCTTGATGCCTCAGAGTATACCCTACCAACCGATCCCTTCTTCTAGTCAAGTTGTGCAACAAATTTCTCTTCTCTCCAACTCTATTCAATACCTCCTCATTAGTTATGTGACCTACCCATCTTATCTTCAGAGATGGAGAGATGCAGTACTAAAAACAAACAACTGCTTGATGTAAGTAACTGTATTTACAGAAACCTGTCACACAAGCCTTTCAAAGTAATAATAATCCTAACTGTACATTTTATGCATGTTAGATGTGTGTATGTCTGGTTAATACATCGAAAATTTGCATTTCAGAAAAATCCTTCATTGTGAGACAAAAACAAGCATCAAGTTATCTTGTTTGACTGGGTGCAGACCACTTTCCATTAATTGCAACATAATGTGAGTTTCCAGTTAATTTCCTCTGACAAGACACACTGGATTTCTACAGATAGATATATATAGCAATAGTTCATTGGAATTGGAAGTACATACTGGCAGCTGAGTTAGGATTGCAACAACATAATTTGTCATTCACAGTGCATAATCAAATCAACTGTTGAGTCTACAGGCATACATTACATTTTAACAGTGGTGGTGATAGCTGGGCATAGGCCAATCCACTATCCACCCTTCAGTGCATACAATTCTGTCAAAAGTGAAACTTTATGACGCAACTTCTTGGTCTAAACTTTACAATTGTTAGTTGCAAACGATATGATTGCATCAAACACTGTGATAACTAGTATTCGACATTATTATACTGTAGGATACCTTCAGAGACTCCGAATTGTTCACACAATACGCTAATGAAATACATACGCGCAGGCGTCAGATTGAAACATTATTCAAGACCAGTAGAAATACTGTTAGGTCCACATAGCGACGAGTCAAACTTCTACTAATAATGCACTCATGCACGAAAATAAAAGTACGTTACAAAGACCTGAGCAGCGACACAAACATATTAGATATGCGAAAAAGAAATGCAGTTTCTCACACCGTTTCAAAATATGACAGTTTAATGCTGGTGAACAAAGGACAAACAAGAGTCTGTAGTACTGTTTGTAACACGGAACACAATGAGAATCTATAACAGAAAGATGCCGCACAGTAAAATTATACTGTACCTAACTGAGTTAAAGTTGCTGTGTATCTTCTGATGAAAAAGTTAACAACGCTTTCCTTTCGTCAGAAACTCGTCTGCATAAGCACATACACACTTTTGTCCGTAAACACAAGGAAAGGAGATCACAGAACTTCGATATTGCTTCAATTTCTACAAACAAACCAAGGTTACACTTTACATTCACACAACCGTTGATACCACTACTCCCATCTTCCCGCGCGGTATGCCATAGTACCGTCGCTTACTGCACGAGGTAATCACAAACAAAAATGGCGACTTCCGTATTTGGTACTGACTACTAGAAATAATTAACGCATAACCACACTATACTATGGGATTCTTATGCTAGAGGGTCCACACGAAATTCCATCCCGAACCCATACACACTGCTCACCTCACACAAGAATTGGGTGTCTTATTAATGATCTCTGGAAATTCTGATCGACACCTATAAATGGTACTTGGTTCATCGCATCTTGCACACTGTTCTCAAATTTTTGGGCCGGTCAAGTCTTGTAGCCTTCTATAATCGGTAGTTATCAACAAAGACTATCATTAATTCCTGACGCTTCGTGACGGCATCCCAACCTTAAAGATTTTCGAAAATAATAACAAGATGGCGGCGCTCTGCGCACCACAGCAGGCAACAAAGTTCTACACTATTGGCCAGCTGCCGTCTCATCATCCAATCACGTTTCTTGTAATTTTCAGAGCGAATGTCGCAAAATGACGTCATGGAACACACGTGTACGACAAACACAAATTTTATGTCGGGGGCGAGAGTGTGTATGCAATCAATGTCTTGGCGTGAAAATGAATTTGGCATCAGTAAAGTATGTTTTATTGTAGAATATGAATGACGCATCTTGTCTTGATAAACTCCACGATGCAGGGTATAAGTACGCTGTACAGTTATCCTGCTTCCAGTATTCCTGTGCTGGTACCAGTAGCTATGGAGCGATTTCGAGTCCAATGAATGTTCCTTGGAGAACTCAGATCGTTTAAGCGGAGAAGTGTCCTTCCATAAATACAAATACAAGAAGCAGAACTTAAGAGTGTACATCTATGTTGCTTGAAAAGTAATACAGACCGCTTTACTATACAGTAATAAATTTTCTGGACTGTGAACGTCGTGGTCGCAAGCGAATTGTTTCGTGACGAGCAGTGTCAGTATAATTGTAACTTAATCATACAAAGGAGTGAGGGCCATACCAGCCTCTTAAGCTTTATAAAGCCTAAACAGATGATAATTGACGTCAAAAAATACAAATATTTGCTGTAGGCACATGAGAGCTTAGTTTTTAGAGCTTAATACATTGATTAAAACGCAGTAAGTTTGGAGAAGAGTTAGTGAATTTGATGATGGAATAGCGCCTTAGATTCATGTAGTAGCTCTACTGAGAAAATTAAATGGTATAGATGACCAACATAATTCTCAGCTGGATCAGTGACATTGTTGGATAAGGGATGTATAGTAACACTGCTACCAGAGTGGCACAGATAATTGTGACGAGATTATGGTGGGGCTATTTGAATAGTTGTCTGCTGGTTTTGTTCTGGAGTTGCGGAGGAGGTGTAATTCAAGAAGACCACAATGTTGGTTGGAACTGTTCCTGGTTCCTGCACATTTTGTAATAACATCTCCCAACTTTCCATTGCATTGTCTTCATGGTCTTTTTCTCACCATGTCTACACTTCAGTTTCTTCCATGATCTGCATTTTTTTTTTCCTAGTAATTTGCAATATGCTTGTTGCGAATGGTTACTAAATAACTAAGTTTTTTTTAATGTTTTTTGCACACCCACTGACAACACTGGAAATAAGCAAACCATCTCTAACTGTAAACACATTTCATTTTTGCCAGTCTTCAAAATTTTTCATAAAAAAAGAAAGGATCCCGTGATAGGATAGCCACACATATCTGAGTAGAACTTGTTATCTACATGACAGTTTGGCTTCCATAAAGGATTGTTCACAGAGAGAGCAACACTGAACCTCACAAATGAAGTGCTGGCAGAGTGAAACAAGAAAAAATATCCTGTCGCAACTTTGCCAAAGCCTGTAAGTGTGTGGATCACAAAATTCTAATTGACAAACTGGAGTGTCATGGTATTAATGGTTTCCTTTTAGCAGTCTTTGTCTTCATAACAGACAACAAGCATGACATTGACAGGCTTGAAACTAACCTAGACTGGTGGAATCAAACAATGGAAACTCCAGGTTGGAATATAATCAATATTGGAAAAGGAGAGATTGCTTCTCAGCAAAAAGATGAATGTTGAATTACAGACAGGCACATTTACCTTCAGCCAAAGCCTTCTTCAGAAAAGAAAACACACATACACGGCTCCCATCTCTGGCAGCTCAGACCAGAATGTTGACTAGACTAGGGGCACATGCCATGTGGGGACCAACAAGACAGTACTGGGCTCACTTTTGTTCTTAATGAACATGAAAGATCTTCCAGTAACCTTAAAGAATGGTTCAAAAGCTGTAGGTGTTTGCTGGTAACACAAGCATACTAATCAACAGTCCAGCTCATGTTACCAGATACAACTCAGATTATACTAGTAGTTATAAGTGGTTCACAGCTAACAGTTTAAGTCTTAATCTCACAAACACTCATATTAAGCAGTTTCAAACAAACAAAATTGCACTGGTAGCACCCGAAGTAGATATTAATGGCCATACACTAAATGGAATACTGTATATAAAATTCCTTGGGCTCCAGTTGGATAAGAAGTTAAAATGGACACAACACATAAGTAAACTAAACAAGCTTAGGGCAACATATCTTGCCGTTGACCTAAAAACAAGAGAACTGACTTATTTTGCACATTGTTGCTCCCTGTTGTCATATGTGGTAACCTTATGGGGTAGTGCCTTTTTATGTCCTGATCGGCAGGTTGCAGGCAATAAATTATGAGTTCGCAAGTAGCCTGAAAGAGACACTTTATTAACAGAGCACAGAAAGAACAAAAGGGAACATAATGTAGTTTCTGAATGATGCAACTCAAATGGATTCTCCTGGTTTGGTAATGTGGCACAGCCAAAAGTCTGTTGTGACCTAAGTTGTGACGTAGGTCACGACAGCCCATCGTGACCTAGGTTGCGATGGTAACTGCGATGACTGTGGGGTACAACATTCGGGGAAGGCCAGCATCAGACAGACAAAGGCTCCAAAAGTGACAATTGGCAGATTGACATGGCACAGCTATTGTGAGCTTCAACTGATGGGCTGCAAAGCTGCCATTAAGTGTGACGTGTGAGATGAAGTTAGAGTTAATATACTTCTGCCTGCTTGCTGTCGCAGGAAATCTTTATAGGCAGCAGCACGAGGCAGAGGCCAGTTTGTGGCCAGGTATATGATATCCCTTTGACTTTGAGGAAAAAGATGGCAAAGCCTCTTGACATTGGTTGCGGACCCTTCAGTCCTTCCCCTGCGTGTGGGTGGGGAGGAGGGGAGACAGTGGAGCTGATGAACGAGAATGATGCCAAAAGGCATCCACAGGAAGCAGTACCTACTCCAGGCAATGTGGAACATCCAAGGGTTTCTATAGCTTGTGATGACTGTGAGGCTGTCCCCAGACCCCTGGACCTGAAGTTGTGAAGCAGCTGTTGCAGATGGAGTGCACAATCCAGGCATGGCTGTGAATAGGCCTGAAATTAGAACAAAAATGCAGAATTATGGTTATGATGAGGGCATGAAGTACTACGCCACCCTCTTGACGGAGGTCAGCCACGGTTGAATCTTCTAGGTGAAGGAGGGATGCGGCAGTGTCAGATGCTGGAGGGGCGATGATGCCAGCAAGGGAAGGGGAATGTGCCCAGAGGGCTGAGATTTGGACCTGGGAAGCAGGGACCCACATGCACTGAGGACATGTATGAGGAATGTGCATGTGGGTCTGTGGTGGTGGACACAGTGGGAGGTGTCAAGTTCATGCATGACAAGTACAAATGTGGGCTTGAGGTGGCAGATGCACTGTGAATGTCAGGGTCATGCATGAGTCTCATGAGAGTAAGAGGGTCAAAGGGGGCCAAAAAAACAGGGGGAAAAAAATGCCGGATGTGATGTGCACAAGAGCATGGAAGAAAGAAGACCTGTAGGGAGACCCATAGGTGAGGAAACGGCATGACTAGTGTGGTGTACACAGGAGAATGAATGAAGAACAACTGGTAGAGAGGCCTGGAATAGTGTGAGAGTTGTTGCCAGACGTTGTGTGTGTAAAGGAGGATAAGTAGAGAGGCCTGAAAAGGTGGGAAGACCATCGTCATGGCATACATAGGAGCGTAGGAGGAGATGGCAGAGCACTGAGGAAGCAATGGAACCAGCCAGAAGATAGGAGTCACAAAGTGTTGCACAACACTCATGAGGGAGGCCAGCACAGCTGCATCTTCTTGGCAAAGTGCGGCAGCAGTATCAGACACAGTTGAGAGAGAGCTCCATCCAGGTGGGACCATGGTTGGAAAAGAGACATCAATTGCACGCCGATGCCACTGGAAAAGATATGGAAGAGACGAGTGGCGTTAGCATCAGAGGAAGCAACAGAGCTGGCGCAACTGCTGCATGACGCTCATTAGGAACAATGGTCATGGCTACATTTTCTTAGTGAAAGAACGATGTGCAGCGTTGAGCATGGCAAGGAAGGGTGGGTCGAGTTACTGTGATGGGAAATGCTGAGGGTATGCTTGTAGCCAACTGATGTTGTGCACCATTCTTGTAAGGGAGGCTGGCCATGGCTGCATCTTCATGGCATAGGTGTGGAACAGTGTCTGGCATGGCCAGGGGAGGACAGCAACAAGGTAGCAGATGAGTCCTCTTGTTCTGTGAGGTGGCCAAGCATGACGCCATATTCTACGTGAAGATGCAGAGCACGCAAACAGTGTCAGGGTTGGCAGGAGGGAACGTATACTGGAACCTCAATGCCAACTGATGTGGTTTGCTACCTTCATGAGACAGGCCATCTATGGCCGCATCTTCTTGGGAAAGGTGTGAGGTGGCTGGAGGGGGGGAGGGGGGGGGAGTGGCAGCTGGGTGGCAACCAAGGTCCAGTGCAGTGAGATTGTGTCCTGTGCTCTCGTGAGGAAGGCCAGCCATGGCTGTATCTTCTGGCGAAGGTGTGAAATGGAAGGGCAGCATCAGGCACAGCTGGAGGTAGGGCTGCACCCGGCCAGAACTTCAGCAACAGATGACTCTTGTTGCTGCAACATGTAGACTTTATTACTGTCAGCAGCTTTATGCTGGGACAGTGCTGCCTTTGAGAAGAGGGCCACTCACGGCTGTACCATACAGAGTAACAGAAGCAGCATCAGGCATGGATGGAGGATGGCCGCAGCCAGATGGCAGATGAGATTGGATGTTACAGCGATGTAACTTGATCCTCTTCACAAACTTTAGTGTCCTGAGTGGTAGGCTGCACACAATAAATGGTGACTTTCCAATAGCATGAAAGTGACACTTTATTGTCACAATACAGAAAGAACAAAGTCTTACATAATGTGACTTCTGAATTATACAACTGAAAGGGATCCTCCTGATCTGTTTACGTGGGATAGCCAAGAGCCTGTCATGTCCTGGATGATGATATTAATCCATTGTGACATGGGACATGATGGTAACTGTGATGGCTGCTGAGGAAGTAAGTTCGAGAAGGGCAGCGTTGTATGTGACAATTGACAGATTAGTGTTATGCAGATGATGTGAGCTCTGAATGATAAGACATGAGACCACTGTTAATTCCAGGGCATGAGCAGAAGTGTTAGCTGGTATACTGCTCCTTGGTTGTGGTTTAGCTGCAGCTTTATAAGCAGTGGGAGGGAAGGATGTCGTATGATGCTCAGCATGCATGTGATGGCGAATGCAACATAGTCCCTGCAATGGCAGTGCCACCATCGCCTATGGTCGCACTGTTTGAGAGGGAGGCTGGTGCCCTTGGTAGTGTCTGCTAGAGATTGGCATGTCAACAGGTGTGTTATCATTTGTCTGCAGTAACGTTTCCACAACACACAGCGTACAGGTGATTCTCAATGAGTGACTGACTCCACTTCAGGAGCACGTGGAGCAGACTAAACGCTGGTCGCAGATGTTCTGCCAGGGGCATAAGCAGCCCCTGTGTGGGCATTTATATGACAATGCACCTAAAGTAAATGAAGTATTTTTCAGCTAAAGTGAGCAGAAAGAATATTATGTAAAGATAACAACTGAATATTTTTGCAGAGATCTTATAAGGGTTCTTATAATTTCCCAGTACAGTGACTTATCAATGGTTTTTGTCACTGGAAACAAAAATCTGTTTCAGCTGAAATGCAGTCTATATAATCACAATACAAGACAACAATTATTTTCATACAGACATTGCCTCCTTGTCTGGTATTCAGATTGGAGCTCCGTACTGTGGTACAAAGATATTCAACAAGCTCCCATTTAATATAAAGTAAGAAATTGGAAATCCCTACCAATTCAAAAAGAAATCAACAACATATCATATGTTCCACTCTTTCTATGAATTATCTGAATATCAAGGATTGAAAAGTTCTGTTAGCTAAAAGGAAAGTAGTGTTGTTCATCATAAAACTGCAAGAGAAGTAGTAATGAATTTGTGAAATACCAGTGTACCAATGTTAAAAAATATTAAGATTAGGAAGTCTCTCCTGAAGGTAGACAAGAAGAGAATAGGGGCTTCTGAAATGCAGTGCTACAGAAAAATGGTGAAGATTAGATGGTGTAACTAATAAAGAGATACTGAATAGAATTGGAGAGACAAGAAATTTGTGGAACAGCTTGACTAAAAGAAGGGTTGGGATAATAGGACACTTTCTGAGACATCAAAGGATCACTAATTTAGTATTGGAGGGAAGTGTGGGGGGTAAAAAATCATAGAGGAAACCAAGGGATGAATACATAACCAGATTCAGAAGGATTTAGGTTGTAGTAGTTATTCGGAGATGAAGAGGCTTGCACAGGTTCAAGTAGCATGGAGTACTGCATCAGACCATTCTTCGGACTGATGACAACAACAACAACAACAATAAGAGTATATAAAAAGCAGCTATTTCATATGAGCGAAGAAGCAGCAGCTTTTTTTCAAAGTAGCACTTTCCTTTCCAATTTACTGTGTTACATTTAGTTGGCATACTCCTGAATAGCGTTAAGCAGTACAGGAAAAATTTATTGTTAATACAAGGTACATATTAATTGTTTATGATTAGCTTGTCTTTCTTTTTACTGTATACCTCAACATGTTCCATATCCCAGAAATGTTCTTTCTTAACAAGACCTAACGAACACAATGGTTCAAATTGTTGTACTCACTGACTAGGAAGCTTCATTTTGAAAACTCTAGTTCACAAAAAGCACTCCATGGTATTTTTATTCTTCTGTGTATTTTATTTTGTCAATGGCTTGCTGCAGTGGTAACGCCAATTCCCGCCAGATCGCTGAAGTTAAGCACTTTTGGGCTTAGCTAGCCTTTAGATGGGTGATCACCCAGGTCTGCCAAGTGCTGTTGGCAAGTGGGGTGCACTCAGCCCTTGTGAGGCCAATTGAGGAGCTACTTGACTGAGAAGCAGTGGCTCCAGTCAGAAAAATTGACAACAAAACTTGTCTACTGATCCTATGACTTCTTTGTTAATTGATATTATTTTCTTTTCAGTGAGGTTTTTATACATTATTTAAGTCTTTCGTCACATAAAAACTTACGTTCCTGTAATTTCCTTGAGTGTTGCATTTTCTTCGTATACCAGATGGTTATAATTAAATTGACAATTGCAGTGCAGCCTGTATACATCACAGGATGCTGAAACATCATAGGTATGTTCATTACTTGGTGCTCACAGAGTATGCTGGAAAAATAATATAATGATGATGATGACGATGATAACAATAATAGTTCCACTTTCTGACACTAGGTGAAAATAAAGCACTATAATCAGACAGAATATGGCGTGGGTGCAGGGAAGGAACGATGGAACACGTTATAATGCTGGTTCTGGCACTTTTTATTAGGATGTGGTCAGAGAGATATGTCATCGTATGCTATCCTTCAGATCAGGAAGATTCCAGATACATCCCTTGTAGTCATGATCTTTCAGACATCCCCACAACCAGAAGTCACATGGATTTAGGTCAAGGGATCGGGAATGTCACACATCTTGAAATTGCCTAGAGATGATGCAGTTGTTACTGAAGGTTTGTCAAAGCAAATCTTTCACCAGGCAAGTGACATTTGGGGTCACCCTATCTTGCATAAAAATATTGTTATGGATACAGTTCTATTCTTGCAAAGCTGAAATCTTATGTTGCACAGTGAGGTCTTAATAACGTGCAGATGTCACTGTACACCTAACAGGCCCACGAGGTGTCATCTCCTTGAAGAAAATGGACCGAGAATGAAGGAGCTTGTGAAACAACACAACATACTCATGTAAGTTGAGTGCAATGGATGTTCCTGCACAACATGTGGTGGAGTAGAACCCCATTTGCGATCGTTCTGTGCATTCAAGGCACCGTGCAGAGTAAAATGTGCCTCATCTGTCCAAAGAATATTCCCCGGCCCCATGTCATCCATTTCTGTAAGTGCCAAAACATAAAGTGTGGAGTCACAGTGTTCTAGCAGTCATGGTGTTCTAGCCTGTCCTGGGGCTTCAGTTGGGCACATTCTGAATCTCATAGGGTTACCGGTGTAAAATGCACTACAAAATTTTTTAAACTGTTGACCAGGCAAAAGACAGTTCTTGTGACCCAATTCAAGTACTGGCTGCAGAATTTGAGGCAAGTACTACACAGTCAGATATAGCTACAGCTACAACAACTTCTTCGACAACTGCCGTGGGAATGGGTTGCCTCCCTCTCCCTGCTGTACCACCTAATTCAGCTGTTTCTTCAAATTTCTTGGTCATATTCCTTCACATCTTTTTCTGTCAGCAATACTCTCACAGAGCAGCACTGCTATTGCTTGCATTTCATATGGAAAAATTCATCATTCTTAACCCTTTACACCAACAGTCACTTCACATGAGAAATCAACACACACTGCCAAGTGACAAACAGCGTACTCATGTCAAAACAGGAATCATCTCATATTCTAACTGCTTACACTGCCGTATTTTCACTTAGTGGTAGAAAGTGGAACTATTATTCTTTTCAGCATATTTCATGAGCGCACCAATTAATGAACACACCTATGATGTTTCAGTGTTTTGTGATGTACACAGCACTGCATCACTCTGAACATTGTCAGTTTAATTATGATCACCCAGTATTTCTTCAGGTTGTCACATTGTGACTTTTCTTTCTTCTATCTGTATTGTTCTTGTTGTGGTAGTCTTATAAAATGAGAATCTAAGTTCTAAAAGTGTTTGTCTCTAATGTTTCCAATATTCACTGTTGTTTATTTCTTTATGGTGCAGGCTGTTATTGACGTCTTTATCCAGAAATATAGTTGGTTTGTCAACCTACTCTCTCTTTTCTGTTTGTAGCACCCATTTTTTCCTGTTGATCCATCTTTCCAATAGCTCCAATCTGTGCAGGACCTCCAGTTCTTTAAAGAATCTAACACCCACACATAAAACAGCTTCAAACATCTGATCACTTTACAAATGAGTTAGTGTGTTAAATATTTGATGTTAAGCATGTAAGCAAGCAAAGGTTAAGAAAAGATATGAAATTATGCTTTAAGTTTGTTGGAAGTCGCCAAGTGCTCTCATTGTGACACCATATAAGATTATAGTCTGGGTAATTCATGTTCCATTTTAAGCAAAGGCAAGTTTTTCATGCATCTCAAAGTTTATAATGTCATATTTTCTGAACTGTTTGTTGTGCGATGATATAATTTTGCAGGCACATTCAGTGGTGTATGACAATACTGTCTGCAAACTGTATTGCAAACAGAGTTGGTAGAACAGAAAAAATAAATTAAAATGCCATGTCTGATGCTGAAGTTTTACTGTACAAACAGCAAAAACACTGTAAGCAATAAACTTTTTTCCTGTCATCGTTTTGAGGAAGGTGTCACCGAGAAAAAGTTTTTTTAAGGTTTTAAATCAAGTTTAAAGTTTTCTGGAAGTCACTAAGTGCTCTTATTCTCAAATACTGGATGAATAGAGTCTGGGTATTTGTGTGAGATCAGGTACATTGCCTCAAGATAAATGCATGGTTTCTAATTTAAATATTTGTCTTATTATGTTAAACTTTTGACATAAGTTTTTAACTCTTGGTGAATATATTATGACAGCATTTTAAATCTGGGCAATAATTATGTGAAATATTAAAAATAAAATTTGTTTCATGCTTTGAAGTTGTTAGATAGGCAACATGCAACTGCTATCGGGTTCCAAGATGGTCATTTAGTAATGTGGATAATTCACCTGTATACAGACATTCTGGCGATACCACTGTCATACGTAGAATGTCTTGTAAAATTCTTTAAGTTCCACAATACTTTCTCTGGTTTATTATGAAGAAGTATAGACTTAGCACATACAGCATTTAAACTCAAATATTGAGATATCTGTAGTAAATGATATTTTTGAAGGCTCTAGGGGTAGAGAAGGGCTGATGCAGATTTCTGTGTCCAACACATTGCAATGAAAGGAAATGGAGCTCGCCAAAATTATTTACAGTTGGGTAAAAAGAAAACTTTACCATCAGTACGTAGGTTTATTTCAGCTTATCTCTAATATACCTTTCCTCACAATTATGGAAGAGAATAGATTGCTACTCACCACAAAGATGGCATGGTAACTTGCAGACCAGCAGAACGAAAAGATTGTTGCAATTTAGCTTTCAGCCAAAGCCTTCTTCAATAAAGGAAACACACACACATTCATTCACACAAACAAACACGCCTCATGCACACATGAAACTGCCATCTCTAGTGACTCAGGCCAGAATGCAACTGTCAGATTGATTGGAAGCAATCATCTGGAGGAGATGGAGAAGGAGAAGGGACAGCAAACTACAGGTTCCTCATAATTTTTAACGTTAGTATGAGGGTAATCCCAAAAGTAAGGTGTCCTATTTTTTTATAAGTATATAGACCTGTTTATTTCTACAATGGTTTACATCAGTTTACAGCTTGAACATTGCGAATACATAGAAAGAAGGATCCTTTATTGTATGATTATATGATAGCGGAACAAACACTGATAGCAGTTACTTCTGTAAAATATCTGGGAGTATGCATGTGGAACGATTTGAAGTGGAATGATCATATAAAATTAATTGTTGGTAAGGCGGGTACCAGGTTAAGATTCATTGGGAGAGTCCTTAGAAGATGTAGTCCATCAACAAAGGAGGTGGCTTACAAAACACTCGTTCGACCTATACTTGAGTATTGCTCATCAGTGTGGCATCTGTACCAGATCGGGTTGACGGAGGAGATAGAGAAGATCCGAAGAAGAGCAGCGCGTTTCGTCACAGTGTTATTTGGTAACCGTGATAGCGTTACGGAGATGTTTAACAAACTCAAGTGGCAGACTCTGCAAGAGAGGCGCTCTGCATCGCGGTGTAGCTTGCTTGCCAGGTTTCGAGAGGGTGCGTTTCTGGATGAGGTATCGAATATATTGCTTCCCCCTACTTATACCTCCCGAGGAGATCGCGAATGTAAAATTAGAGAGATTAGAGCGTGCACAGAGGCTTTCAGACAGTCGTTCTACCCGCGAACCATACACGACTGGAACAGGAAAGGGAGGTAATGACAGTGGCACGTAAAGTGCCCTCCGCCACACACCGTTGGGTGGCTTGCAGAGTATAAATGTAGATGTAGATGTAGAACATTTAGCTATGTTTTGACATAATCACCATTTCTGTCGATGCGTTTTTGTAGATGCTGTGGCAGTTTTTGTATGCCCATGTCATACCAGCTCGCCACCATGCTGTTCAGAAAGTTATAAACCTCTTCTTTCACCTCGTTGTCAGAGCTGAATCGCTGGGACCACAATTAATGCTGACAGGTACTGTGAGACTCTGAAAAAACTCAAACGGGCAATTCAGAACCGGAGAAGAGGAATATTGAGCAAGGACTTACACATTCTCCATGACAACGCTCGCCCAGGTATTGCTCAGCAAACTGTTGCTGTCCTGCAACAGTTTCAGTGGAACAAAATCACCCACCCACCCTATAGTTCTGACTTGGTGTCCAGTGACTATCAACTGTCCCCAACATTTGGCCAGAAAGCAATTCAGCTCCGACAACGAGGTGAAAGAAGAGGTTCATAACTTTCTGAACAGCATGGCGGCGCGCTGTTATGACATGGGCATACAAAAACTGCCACAGCATCTACAAAAATGTATCGACAGAAATGGTGATTATGTCAAAAAATAGCTAAATGTTCAAGCTGTAAACTGATGTACACCATTGTAGAAATAATCAGATCTATGTACTTATAAAAAAATAGGAGACCTTACTTTTGGGATTACCCTCATAATATTAAAAAAAAAGATAAGCTTTAATCATGTTATACTATTTGTTCATCCTTAAAACATACGTACTAAAATTATACATTTAAATGCTAACCTGAGAAATGGTGACAGCTACATTCAGAAATTGTTATGTGAAATTATTTTGATATTTTTTCCTAATGTACTTGGAACACAAACTGTTAAGAATAATATTGAATTGATTTATTCTCTAGACTGTACTCTACCTGCTCAGTATTTAAAATCTTATCTCAGAAATAACAACAACTTTTAGGTAGTAGCCTGTCTTTTCTGGTAGAGTGTGGAGAGGGTTATCAGTCATCTGAGTAGTCTGATGCTGCCCACCACCAATTCCTCTACTGCACCAATCTCTTCACTTTAGGGAGCATCTGCACCCAACATTCTAATTTATTTGTTGTACATACGAGGGTCACTCCAAAAGAAATACACACTATTTTTGTAAAAATACAATTTTCATTCTGCATGTGTGAAAGTTTTACAGTGTGTAGATACATCCTTCCCACTTGTTTTCAAACTTAGTTCAAACTGTTCCCATCAGTGGCACCATCACAGCATGTTTTCAAGATGGCTGCTACACTTGACATTCATCAGAAGCAACATGCTGTCATAGAATTCCTGTGCTATGAAAACGAGACAGTTGGGAACATCCACAAGAGGTTGAAAAAGGTTGATTTCAGTAAAGTTAGTCAGTGGGCAAGCAGGTTGGGTGATGAAAGCAGGCACAGCAATATTGAGGATTGTCCTCGCAGCGGCAGGCCTTGTACTGCACACACTCCAGACAATGGGCTGAGAGTTAACAGATTGGTGACTGCTGACAGAAGCATCACAGTGAACGAATTATCAAGCTACATTGGGATAGGGGAAGGAAGTGATTGCAGAATACTGAAAGTGTTGGCGTTAAAAAAGGTTTGTGCCAGGTGGGTTCCCAGGATGTTGACAGTGGCTCACAAAGAAATAAGAAAAACGGTATGCAGCAAACTTTTGGAACAGTACGAGAATAGTGGAGATGAATTTCTTGGAAGAATTGTGACAGGTGATGAAACATGGCTCCATCATTTTTCACCAGAGACGAAGAGGCAATCAATGGAGTGGCAGCGTGCAAATTCACCCAAGAAAAAAATTCAAATCCACACCTTCTGCTGGAAAAGTTATGGCTACGGTGTTTATCGATTCTGAAGGACTCTTGCTTGTGGACATCATGCCAAGTGGAACCACCATAAATTCTGATGCATATGTGACGACACTGAAGAAACTTCAAGCTCGACTGAGTCGTGTTCGACCACATCGGCAAAAGCAGGATGTTTTGCAGTTGCACGACAGTGTACGGCCACATGTCAGTGAAAAAAAACATGAAAACAATCACAAAACTTGGATGGAAAACACTGAAACACCCGCCTTACAGTCCAGACCTGGCTCCATGTGACTATCATCTCTTTGAGAAACTGAAAGACTCTCTTCGTGGAACAAGGTTCGAAGATGAGGACTCCCTTGTGCACACTGCCAAACAGTGGCTCCAACAGGTTGGTCCAGAATTTTTCTGTGCGGGTATACAGGCGCTGCTTCCAAGATGGCGTAAGGCAGTTGAGAGGGATGGAAATTATGTTGTTGTTGTTGTTGTGGTCTTCAGTCCTGAGACTGGTTTGATGCAGCTCTCCATGCTACTCTATCCTGTGCAAGCTTTTTCATCTCCCAGTACCTACTGCAACCTACATCCTTCTGAATCTGCTTAGTGTATTCATCTCTTGGTCTCCCTCTACGATTTTTACCCTCCACGCTGCCCTCCAATACTAAATTGGTGATCCCTTGATGCCTCAGAACATGTCCTACCAACCGATCCCTTCTTCTGGTCAAGTTGTGCCACAAACTTCTCTTCTCTCCAATCCTATTCAATACTTCCTCATTAGTTATGTGATCTACCCATCCAATCTTCAGCATTCTTCTGTAGCACCACATTTCAAAAGCTTCTATTCTCTTCTTGTCCAAACTATTTATCGTCCATGTTTCACTTCCATACATGGCTACACTCCATACGAATACTTTCAGAAATGACTTCCTGACACTTAAATCAATACTGGATGTTAACAAATTTCTCTTCTTCAGAAACGCTTTCCTTGCCATTGCCAGCCTACATTTTATATCCTCTCTACTTCGACCATCATCAGTTATTTTGCTCCCCAAATAGCAAAACTCCTTTACTACTTTAAGTGCCTCATTTCCTAATCTAATTCCCTCAGCATCACCTGACTTAATTAGACTACATTCCATTATCCTTGTTTTGCTTTTGTTGATGTTCATCTTATATCCTCCTTTCAAGACACTGTCCATTCCATTCAACTGTTCATCCAAGTCCTTTGCTGTCTCTGACATAATTACAATGTCATCGGCGAACCTCAAAGTTTTTATTTCTTCTCCATGAATTTTAATACCTAATCCGAATTTTTCTTTTGTTTCCTTTACTGCTTGCTCAATATACAGACTGAACAACATCGGGGAGAGGCTACAACCCTGTCTTACTCCCTTCCCAACCACTGCTTCCCTTTCATGTCCCTCGACTCTTATAACTGCCATCTGGTTTCTGTACAAATTGTAAATAGCCTTTCGCTCCCTGTATTTTACCCCTGCCACCTTTAGAATTTGAAAGAGAGTATTCCAGTCAACATTGTCAAAAGCTTTCTCTAAGTCTACAAATGCTAGAAACGTAGGTTTGCCTTTCCTTAATCTTTCTTCTAAGATAAGTCGTAAGGTCAGTATTGCCTCACGTGTTCCAGTGTTTCTATGGAATCCAAACTGATCTTCCCCGAGGTTGGCTTCTACTAGTTTTTCCATTCGTCTGTAAAGAATTCGTGTTAGTATTTTGCAGCTGTGACTTATTAAGCTGATAGTTCGGTAATTTTCACATCTGCCAACACCTGCTTTCTTTGGGATTGGAATTATTATATTCTTCTTGAAGTCTGAGGGTATTTCGCCTGTTTCATACATCTTGCTCACCAGATGGTAGAGTTTTGTCAGGACTGGCTCTCCCACGGCCGTCAGTAGTTCCAATGGAATATTGTCTACTCCGGGGGCCTTGTTTCGACTCAGGTCTTTCAGTGCTCTGTCAAACTCTTCACGCAGTATCATATCTCCCATTTCATCTTCATCTACATCCTCTTCCATTTCCATAATATTGTCCTCAAGTACATCGCCCTTGTATAGACCCTCTATATACTCCTTCCACCTTTCTGCTTTCCCTTCTTTGCTTAGAACTGGGTTTCCATCTGAGCTCTTGATATTCATACAAGTCGTTCTCTTATCTCCAAAGGTCTCTTTAATTTTCCTGTAGGCGGTATCTATCTTACCCCTAGTGAGATAGGCCTCTACATCCTTACATTTGTCCTCTAGCCATCCCTGCTTAGCCATTTTGCACTTCCTGTCGATCTCATTTTTGAGACGTTTGTATTCCTTTTTGCCTGTTTCACTTACTGCATTTTTATATTTTCTCCTTTCATCAATTAAATTCAATATTTCTTCTGTTACCCAAGGATTTCTACTAGCCCTCGTCTTTTTACCTACTTGATCCTCTGCTGCCTTCACTACTTCATCCCTCAAAGCTATCCATTTTTCTTCTACTGTATTTATTTCCCCCATTCCTGTCAATTGCTCCCTTATGCTCTCCCTGAATCTCTGTACAACCTCTGGTTCTTTTAGTTTATCCAGGTCCCATCTCCTTAAATTCCCACCTTTTTGCAGTTTCTTCAGTTTTAATCTACAGGTCATAACCAATAGATTGTGGTCAGAGTCCACATCTGCCCCTGGAAATGTCTTACAATTTAAAACCTGGTTCCTAAATCTCTGTCTTACCATTATATAATCTATCTGATACCTTTTAGTATCTCCAGGGTTCTTCCATGTATACAACCTTCTTTCATGATTCTTAAACCAAGTGTTAGTTATGATTATGTTGTGCTCTGTGCAAAATTCGACCAGGCGGCTTCCTCTTTCATTTCTGTCCCCCAATCCATATTCACCTACTATGTTTCCTTCTCTCCCTTTTCCTACTCTCGAATTCCAGTCACCCATGACTATTAAATTTTCGTCTCCCTTCACAATCTGAATAATTTCTTTTATTTCATCATACATTTCTTCAATTTC
Source organism: Schistocerca serialis cubense (assembly GCF_023864345.2). Taxonomy (NCBI): domain Eukaryota; kingdom Metazoa; phylum Arthropoda; class Insecta; order Orthoptera; family Acrididae; genus Schistocerca; species Schistocerca serialis. The sequence goes on along the minus strand of NC_064645.1, from coordinate 303,970,975 downwards.
TTCGTCATCTGCAGAGCTAGTTGGCATATAAACTTGTACTACTGTAGTAGGCGTGGGCTTCGTATCTATCTTGGCCAAAATAATGCGTTCACTATGCTGTTTGTAGTAGCTTACGCGAATTCCTATTTTCCTATTCATTATTAAACCTACTCCTGCATTACCCCTATTTGATTTTGTGTTTATAACCCTGTAGTCACCTGACCAGAAGTCTTGTTCCTCCTGCCACCGAACTTCACTAATTCCCACTATATCTAACTTCAACCTATCCATTTCCCTTTTTAAATTTTCTAACCTACCTGCCCGATTAAGGGATCTGACATTCCACGCTCCGATCCGTAGAACGCCAGTTTTCTTTCTCCTGATAACGACATCCTCTTGAGTAGTCCCCGCCCGGAGATCCGAATGGGGGACTATTTTACCTCCGGAATATTTTACCCAAGAGGACGCCATCATCATGTAATCATACAGTAAAGCTGCATGCCCTCGGGAAAAATTACGGCTGTAGTTTCCCCTTGCTTTCAGCCGTTCGCAGTACCAGCACAGCAAGGCCGTTTTGGTTATTGTTACAAGGCCAGATCAGTCAATCATCCAGACTGTTGCCCTTGCAACTACTGAAAAGGCTGCTGCCCCTCTTCAGGAACCACACGTTTGTCTGGCCTCTCAACAGATACCCCCCCGTTGTGGTTGCACCTACGGTACGGCTATCTGTATCGCTGAGACACGCAAGCCTCCCCACCAACGGCAAGGTCCATGGTTCATGGGGGGGGCGGGATTTATTATGTAGAGAAATGAAAATATTGTTCCTAAAGAATGTACCTACACACTGTAAAACTTTCAAACATTTAGAATAAAATATGGATTTAAAAAAAATAAATAGTGTGCATTTCTTTTGGAGTTACCCTCGTAATTGTAACCCCTACAGTTGTTGCTCTCTACAGCCAGCCTCTCATACCATACATATATGCATTGTCCCAAAAATTATGCTGCAAGATAGCAGGGGGTGAATGTATTCCCAATCAGCTGGCATTTTTCTTTGTAACTGTGAAGTATCCTGAACTCAGATCATGTGGATACAATGTAACTTCTTGTCCATTTGATCAAAGAGGAATTTTGTACATGAAGTTTTATTTAGTTGTTTACAAACAGTGTCAGTTTATAATACCTATACATCATTGTTTTATCTTTGAATAAACGTTTCCTGTAACTGTAGTACATGAAAAGGGATGCAGAAGTTTGTGTTACTTGCTGTCGTGCTTTGAGTTTCCAACTCAAACCCAACCATCAGCAGTTAGTTGTTATTTAATATTTATTATTTCTGGAAGTTTCTTGAAATGCCATAAGTTTGTAATGTTCGCATATTGTAGAATATTCAGTGTTGGTATAAATGCCAACTTTCTGGAATATTCAAAGTTTGTATAAATAACTGCACTAGCCACCATCTTCAGGAAAACTAAGTGAGGTGACTATCTATGGAGATGAGACTGCCACAGATGCAAATACTCCATGGAGAACAGTCGCCAAGATGTCAGTAAACCTCACTGATGAACAATCTGTTTGGGCATTACTTGTCTCAGGGCCTTTCTTTTCTGTGATGTCAGAAACCTACTGCCACCAGCTAAAGAAATATGTCCAGCTGACTGGAACATATATTGCGAGAAAGACTATCAATGACAGAACACAGCCCATCAAATTTGTTGTTTTAACAGAATGCAGTCTTAATGTTATTCTCAATTGGACTTCTCACAGACATCACAAGCAGTCAGACTGTGGAAGATGGGAGCTCCAAATTGACAAAGTTATTCCAACAAGCACACATAACAAAGATGACTCAGGGCAGTTGTTTGCCACTGAAGACAATGTTATCCATCATCATCAACAAGACAAGTTCTGTTCATCAATTGAGATGCTCAGTCAAATTTTGAAGCTTTTGTCAATCACTGAAAGCTACTTGCGATAAAAGAAAAGTCATCTACATACCAGTGACGATCATAAGCATTGTAGGTGGTCAATGAGAAGTTTCATGACCAGCCACATTAATCCCTAAAGGTATGTGCATAGGGATAGCTGAACCAGTCCAGAAAATGCAGCTTAGTGTCATGGCTGAAGAACCGTGCTCACTACCACTACAGACAATGCAGGGGAGGAAGCTACTACGGAACTGCTAAAAGGATCTAGCCTGACCGATGAACAATATCATCAAGTGATAGCCATTCTTTGTTAATTTTCAGATGTTTTCAAATCTGGAACAGACCAAAGACAGACCAAACAGCCCATGATAAAGCACTCTATCAACACTGGAAATCATCCAACAGTCTTCCAACAATCAAAGACAGTGTTGCTGACCTAATGGCGAATAATTTGGAAGTGGAGAAGATGCTGCAAGATGATATCACTGAACCTTCTGAGAGTCCTCAGTCCTCTCCTGTGGTCCTTGGGAAGAAGAATGACAACACATTGCATTTCTCTGTCCGCTACCTACAAATGAATAATATCATGATGAAAGATGCCTTGCATTGATGACGTCCTACTTTACTTGAAAAGAGGAAAGCATGCTATGGACATGCAGACATGCTCAGGCAAATCTAGGCTGATCAGGAAAAGATTGCCTTCATAACTCATGACGGTCTTTATGATTTTAATGTTATGCTGTTTGGATTGTGTAACACTCCAGCCATCTTCAAATGTACGATACTGCTTCAACACCTTAAATGAATTACATATATTTGTTATTTGGATGACATTGTCATTTTTTCAAAGACATCCAAGCTGCCTGACAACTCTGTTGAAATGTGTTCAGACTGCATGCCTCTACCTGAATCCAAGAAATTGTTCTTCAATGTCTAAAAAAATAAAAATCTGGGGGTACCTAGTGGCTAGGACATGCCAAATTTTCGTAGAACGACTTGGGAGAAAGAGCTTTTCTTGTCCCTAAAGACGTGCTGACATCATCTCCAGTGTATGAGGAGAACGCCAAGACAGAACTTCAAACCAATGCTAGCGGTTACAGTGTAGGTGCAGTTCTAGCACAAATTCAGAAAGGTGCTGAGAAAATGATGGCTTATGCTTCTAGAGTACTCTCCAAGTTCAAGATGCACTATTCTACACCCAAGAAAATGCGGCTTGCAGTTGTTCATGCCATCAACAAGTTCCAGCCCTATTTATTTGGAAAACCATTCACAGATGTGAAGGACCATCACATCTATGAGCAGCCTGAAGGATCCAGAATACAAACACTAGGAACCTGCCTTCCTTTCAAGAAATCCTTTGACAAAATACAGCAGCATGGATGAAATCTCAGTTATCACTGCATTAAATGAAATTGCTGTTGAACAGAGGGAATATCGAGTACTGCTGAAAACAACAGAAGCTTTGAAGGAGGAGGAAATGACCAAAGAGGAATTCTAATTAATGAACAAAGCATTGTGTAAATGGGGCTATAATCCAATGGGGCAGAAATTGTTGATAATCATCCCAGTACAACTGCGGCCAGCTATCCAGAAGTATTTTCATGACTCTGCAATATCTGTTCACCTGGAATTCATGGCGACTTTAGACAGAATCAGATGCAAATATCAATGGCCATGAGATCACACACCCAAAGTCAAATGTCTGCCATCCACAAATGAATGGGCTCACGGTACATGCACTCGATGTATGTTGATGTCAAACAGAGAGACTGGGATACAATGCTGTCCAATGTGACATTCGCATATAACACAGTGAAGCAAGATGCTACAGGCTTCACACAGTTCTTTCTGCTCCAAGATCATGTTCTTGTTGCAACCAGACAATATCCAGAATGATTACATGAAACATTTTATCACCAAGACCAAAGAAGCAAGGCAGCTGGCTCACATACAGATCTGGACATCCAAGAAAGACAAGAAAGAGACTGAGAGTCCTGAAGGCCAAGTACTGGCCAGTGAGATACAGCCAGTGAGAGATGATATGGGTTTTTAAGAACGTTGTTAAAGTGGGATTATCAGAAAAATTCTTGAAGTGCTACTTTGGGTCGTATCATATCCTTCACCTGTTGTTGGACATCACATGTGAAGTTGAGAATTATAACCCTTCATCAGGAAGGTGAAGATTTAGAGGTGTTGTACATGTCCTCCTTATGAAGGCCTGCTACAATCCAAAGTTGCAGATCAACAATGGGGGGTTCAAGGAAACTGAAGACCCACTCAATCGTTGTGAAGCTTTGACAGGAGGGACTAGCTTCAAAGTTCGTTATAGTGAAGAGGGTGTGACACGACCAGAGCTTGATCTGCCAGCACTGCCATACACAGGACCATTGACAAGATCTACAGCCAGGTTACTGTATTCAGCTCCAGTTAGAACTTGTGAAACAGCGATCTCAAGGAGAGGGAGCAATGCCATCAGCTGTGGTGCATGCAGTGTGATGTAGTGGTTAGCATCACTGGCTGGCACGCTGTTGGTTGCCAGTCCAAACCTGACCACCAGTAGTTATTTGTTATTTAGTATTTATCATTTGTGGAAGGTTCTTGATATGTGTTTGTATATTCTGGAATGTTATCAATGTTTGTATAAATAGCTGCACACACTGTTCAGATGTGACTTATGTTCCGGCTGTGTGTTGGTGTTCATAATGAAAGTGCTTTCAGTGTTATGTCTTGTATTTCAATGATGACCTTGCTTTTGGATTTGGACTCGAATGTGATTACGACATGACAATATGACTCTTTGTCAGAGTTAGCTGTGAACTAATTAGAAGTCTTTTATGCACAATATGTGACTGTGTTTGTTCCTTTTTGTTACTGTAAGGAAAGGTCTGAAATGAATATCCCATTGAGAACAAGGGCATTTAACTGGCTTGTGGGGGAAAAGGTGGGGGGGGGGGGGGGGCAAGCATGTGGATAAAAATAACTGCAATCATGTTAAAACTAAACAATAATCTCTTAATGAATTTGCCATTTATTTAGCTCAAAAACACTTGAGATAAGTTTTACTCATTTTGTACAACTTACTAGTGTTTTGTTCTCTGGCACAATTTCAGCTATGTAAAGGGAATGTCACTGGTAACATAACTTATGATTTCTCCCCCCCCCCCCCCTCCCCCAAATGGGAAAAAAGGGAATATCACTGATAACATGATTTTTGTGTTTCCTCAAGGGAAAAATGGTGTGTTCTACACAAAAACCTTTCCTGGACCACTGGATACACCAGTGTTGTTTTCTTGTTGAACTGTGTCAAAGCTTCATTGGAGAGTGTCAGTTATATACTTCAAACTGAAATATCAGCAGCAAGTTATGGATGTGAAAGTAAGGAGCGTATTGTGGGCTACACCATTTTCGAAAATACAAGATAAAAATACTGGGAGTAGTTAACTGAGTTTTATAATGATATTTCTCATTTGCCTAATTTCTGTTAAGTAGACACCTCTACCGTAGATTTTATTCTTTCAGGAAATACACATAGGGGCACTGGCAAATGTATCTACATTTACATGGATACTCTGAAAACCACATTTAAGTGCCTGGCAGAGGTTTCATCAAACCACCTTCACAACAATTCTCTATTCCACTCTCTAACAGCGTGCAGAAAAAATGAACATCTATATCTTTCTGTGTGAGCTCTGATTTCCCTTATTCTATTATGATGATCATTTCTCCATATGAAGATTGACATCAACAAAATATTTTTACGTTTGAGGAGAAAGTTGGTGACTGAAATTTTGTGAGAAGTTTCCACTGCAATGAAAAACGCTTTTGTTTTAATTATGCCCAACCCCAAGTCCTGTATCATTTCAGTGACACTCTCTCCCCTATTTCGTGATAATACAGAACATGCTGCCTTTCTTTGAACTTTCTCAATGTATTCCGTCAATCCAATCCTATCTGGTAAGGATCCCAGACCGCACAGCAGTACTCCAAAGAGGAAGGACAAGCGTAGTGTAGGCATTCTCTTTAGTAGATCTGTTACATATTCCACGTGTCCTGCCAATAAAACACAGTCTTTCATTTGCCTACCCCTCAACATTTTCTGTTTGTTCTTTCCAATTTAAGTTGTTCGTAATTGCATTTCCTAGGTACTTAACTGAATTTACAGACTTTAGATTTGTCTGATTTATTGTGTACCTGAAGTTTAAAGGATTCCTTTTAGCACTAATGTGGATGGTCTCACACTTATTGTTGTTTAGAGTCATTTGCTATTTTTGCACCATACAGATATCTTTTCTAAATCGTTTTGGAATTTGTTTTGATCGTCTGTGTCCCCCAATTGGTCCACTGCTGTGACCTCCCCAAGTACTGCCTGCACTGAGGTTGACCCCTCACCCGTGGTCGAGTGGGAGACCATTCCAAAGACTGGCAGGCAGCGAAAAACTTTCCATGGGGCTGATTGTAAGGCCTCCCCAGTTTGTTTGACGAACAGGTTTCGGGTGTTATCTGTGGCTGACGATGTCTCTGAGCCGGATGCAGTCGTCCACCCCGTTCCAGAGGAAGCTTATTGGGCCGCAAGGTCTGGGCATTCACAGAGGGTGGGTTTGCTGGTAGTTGGGAGCTCCAACGTTAGGCGCATATTGGGGCCCCTTAGGAACATGGCTACCAAGGAGGGGAAGGAAGCCAGTGTGCACTCTATGTGCATCCTGGGGTGAAGTCATTCCGGATGTGGAAAGGGTGCTTCCGGATGCCATGAAGAGTACAGGGTGCAGCCAACTGCAGGTGGTGGCTCATGTCAGTACCAGTGACGTGCGTTGCTTTGGATCGGAGCAGATTCTATCTGGTTTCGGGCGGCTAGCGGAAATGGTAAAGACTGCCAGTCTTCCGAGGTTAAGGCTGAGCTCACCATCTGCAGCATCATCGATAGCACCGACTGTGGTCCTTTGGTGCAGAGCCGAGTGGAGGGCCTGAATCAGAGGCTCAGGCGGTTCTGTGACCGTGTAGGCTGCAGATTCCTTGACTTGCACCATCGGGTGGTGGTTTTCCGGGTTCCGCTTAGTAGGTCAGGAGTCCACTACATACAGGAGGCGGGTACATGGTTAGCAAGGGCTGTGTGGAAAGAACTGGGCGGTTTTTTAGTTTAGAGGGTCTCAGGGAACCACAGAAGGGGCTTCCATCAGAAAGTTGGCAGGCAAAATACCATAAGGTAGTTGTAGAAACAAATGGTATTGTAGTTGTAAATTGTCGTAGCTGTGTTGGGAAAGAACCAGAGTTCCAAGCTCTAATAGAAAGCTCTGAAGCTCAAATAGTTGTAGGTACAGAGAGCCAGCTAAAGCCGGAAATAAGTTCAACCAAAATTTTTTCAAACAATCTATAGTTTTCAGAAAGGATAGAGTAAATACAGTTGGTGGTGGAGTATTTATTGCTGTCAGAGGTAGTTTGCCTTGTAGCGAAATTGAAGTAGATAGTTCATATGAAATAGTATGGGTAGAGGTTATACCTGACAATCGGACTAAACTATTAATTGGATCGTTTTACCGACCCCCGGACTCAAAAGACATAGTTGCTGAACAGTTCAAAGAAAATTTGAGTCTCATTTCAAATAAGTATATAGTCGGTGGTGACTTCAATCTACCCTCGATATGCTGGAAAAATTATACGTTTAAAGCCGGAAGCAGGCATAAAACATCATCTGAAATTGTACTGAACGCTTTCTCAGAAAATTATTTTGAACAATTAGTTTATGAGCTCACTCGAAGCGTAAGCGAAAGCATACTTGACCCTTTAGCAACAAATAATCCTGGACAAATAGTGAGTGTTGTGACGAATACAGGGATTAGCGACCCCAAGGCAGTTGCTGCTAGGCTGAATACTGTAACACCTACAACCATCAAAAAGAAATCTGAGTAGCCGTCCTACATTGTTTGCAGATGATGCTGTCATTTACTGTCTTGTAAAGTCATCAGATGATCAAAACAAGTTGCAAAATGATTTAGATAAGATATCTGTATGGTGCGAAAAGTGACAATTGACCCTGAATAAAGAAATGTGCAAAGTTATTCACATGAGTACTAAAAGAAATCAGCTAAATTTCGATTACGCGATAAGTCACACAAATCTGAGGGCTGTAAATTCAACTAAAAACTTAGAGATTACAATTACAAATAACCTAAATTGGAACGATCACATAGATAATATTGTGGGTAGAGCAAACCAAAGACTGCGATTCATTGGCAGAACACTTAGAAGGTGCAACAGGTCTACCAAAGAGACTACTTACACTAAACTTGTCCGCCCTATTCTGAAGTACTGCTGTGCGGTGTGGGATCTGCATCAAGTGGGACTGACGAATGACATCGAAAAAGTACAAAGAAGGGCAGCTTGTTTTGTATTATCGCAAAATAGGGGAGATAGTGTCACAGACATGATACGTGAATTGGAGTGGCAATCATTTTTAACAAAGGCGTTTTCCGTTGCGACGGGATCTTCTCATGAAATTTCAATCACCGGTTTTCTCCTCCGATTGCGAAAACATTCTGTTGGCACCCACCTGCATAGGGAGAAATGATCATCACTATAAAATTAGAGAAATCAGGGCTCGCACGGAAAAATTTAAGTGATCGTTTTTTCCTGCGTGCTGTTTGAGAGTGGAACGGTAGAGAGACAGCATGAAGATGGTTCATTGAACCCTCTGTCAGGCACTTTATTGTGAATAGCAGAGTAATCACATAGATGTAGATGTAAATGAGAGCATCATCTGCAAACAACCTAAGATGGCTGCTCAGATTGTCTCCTGAATCATTTATATAGATAAGGAACAACAAAGAGCCTATAACACTACCTTGGGGAACAGCAGAAATCACTTCTGTTTCACTTGATGGCTTCACATGAATTACGATCTATGACCTCCCTGGCAGTTCATTACTGAAACTGTATTCCACCATAAGCACACAATTTCACTATGCCAAGCCTTCTGTGCGGTACAGTGTCAAAAGTTTTCTGGAAATCTAGAAATACAGAATCAATTTGTGATCTCCTGTCAATAGCACTCAACACTTCATGTGCGTAAAGAGCTAATTGTGTTTCACAAGAACGATCCGTGTTGACCGTGTGTCAATTGACCATTTTCTTCTAGGTAATTCATTATGTTCAAACACCATATATGTTCCAAAATTCTGCTGCATATCGACATTAATGATATCAGCCTGTAATTTAGTCGATTACTCCTACTACCTTTCTTGAATGTTGGTGTGACCTGTGCAACTTTCCAGTCTTTGGGTCCGGATCTTTTGTCAAGCGAATGGTTGTATGTGATTGTTAAGTATGGGGCTATTGTATGAGCATACCATGAGGGGAATCTAACAGGTATGCAGTCCGGACCAGAAGACTTGCTTTCGATAAGTCATTTAAGTTGCTTCACTACTCTGAAGGTATCTACCTTTAAGTTTTCATGTTGGCAGCTGTTCCTGATTTGAATTTTGGAATTTTTACTTCATCTTCTTCGGTGAAGGAGTTTTGGAGGGCTACATTATAGAATGGGTTCAATCAAGTCAGCATAAGGGATCAGAAAATTAAAATCCAAATATGTTACTGGTTCTCTCTGAGGGTTTATCAGCGTGGTAAATTTCACACTGGTGACATGGTACCTGCAGTATCTGTCACAGTAAAGCAAATCTAATTTCTTTATTGCATTTGGTGCAGAAGTTTTTGCTATGATAAAAAATAATTCATTTAATTTGCTGGCTTTTGTAGTTTCATATATTCTTTCTCATGATCAAAGGCAAGGAACTAAATGTCCTCTACAACAGATTTTATTTCCTGTTATGCCGTATATCACATCATTTTGATTCATCCCTAAGGTTTTCCATGCTTATGCACGCTTCAGTTTTTGATAATTGCTAATATTCCATTTTCAATATAATTCATTCCCATTGGGAAAATGGTAGTTTGATTCCATCTTTCTACTATTTATTTTTTATGCTAAGGAGGACGCTGTGGTAATGTGACCAAAGGTGGACACAAAACAGAAGTTGAAAATGATAACAGCTGGAGACAATAGAGCAAATACATGAAGTAAATTTCTCACCTGCCACTAAAATTGCAGCATTAGGAAGGAAAGCAAATAACAAAATTTTAATAACTATGGGTATACAGTGTAGTAAGAACAACATACCAAATTTACAGTGGTATATTTGAGTGTATCATTCCATGCCACTTCAACTCTATTCCAGTGTTCATCAGTTGTAGTGGCTGGCAGGTGGTGGCTCATCCTATCTCAGCAGTCCATGACCAGATGTTTTCAGTAGGTGAGAGATCTGGAAAACATGCTCCCAGTGTTCTTGCTGAAAGATAAATCAGATCTCAAAGACATGCCACCACCATTGGCCCTAACACATCAAAAGTTTAAGGGTTTCTGTCCATTATCAGTCATGTGAATCACAATTGATCATGTGGTGACCCATGGCATGCTGTTCCATCAATCCACAATACTTGTACTGGGCCCCTACGACAATGACAAATACAATTTGGCAAAGTTCTTTCTTATCAGTGTCTGAATCAAGGAATGTGATGTGGCTGTATGATCCCAAATGGCTGAATGAACAATGTGTTTGTCCTCTTGGGCATAATCACATGAAGCAGTTGAGATATGGCCCTGCTGAACCCATCTATTCCATATTTGTGTAATAGTGCTAGGATTCTAACCAAGGCAAGCAGCCATATTACAAAATGATAAACCACAGTCTTGATAGGCCACAATCCTACCACTGTCAATTCCTGCCATGCACTGGTATACCATATTCTTGTTATATGACTCATAACAGAATCGTTGCCAAACCATCAGAATGTGAATGTTGCTTCTGAATTAGAAATGTGCTGCCAGTGCTGTAAATGCAGGAGAAAAGTGAATCCTCGACTGCCTGTGGAGTTTAAACATTTCAGTTATTTTTGTGTGGTGTTCTTGTTGTCGTTTCTTGTCTGCATTTTCTTTTGATATTTTCTTGCTGGAACTCACATATCACAAAGCAGATGTGGCCACCTTGGGGTGTTTAGCTGTTGCACTCTTCTTCCCAGAGCACAGATGTGTCTGATGGCCAACTGTACAGTTTGCTGGTAGAACAGCTGTGCGGTCTGGTGAAACTTCTGTAAGCCTGCATAGGTCAGCTGAAGGAAAATTTCATCACGAGATGATGAGTCCTCTTTCGGAGGTGCTGTAGTCAGCTGATGTACAGCTCCGCTGCATTACCCAAGACCATCAGTGCGTACCTGAAGTGCAGCAGTAGCAGAGTGAGGTATGGAGCAACCCCGAGTGTGGTGGCATTTTTGACTCTAGGCTGAGAAATGAGTAAAACTACATCAGTTGACTTCTTGGTTTCTTGAAAATAGTGTCCACACATTGCTTCCAGGTAAGCCTTATATCTAGTGTAGCCCTGAGGTATTTAACAGTGCTGACCTAAGGAACAGCTGCTGTCATGACATTGACTGACTCCTGCTGGTAGAGGTCGTCTAGCAATAAAAATGGTTTGCGTTTTGGCATCATTGAAGCAGAGGCACCACTGTTGCCCACTGAGAATGTTGTATGCTCCTTGGAGTCAATGTTGAAGATGCTCCTCAAAAAGTGTGTAATGTCTGAATATAAGGCTAACTGCACCTAGTCTATCCTTGACATGTTCACCGTGTAAAGGGTGTACAACAGTGGGCTAAGAACAGAACTCTAAGACACTCACTCCCATGTGGTTATGGTTTACAGGTAGTCATTCTGCCCTGATGTAGAAGCTTCTCCCTTCAACGAATGATTTCAGGAGACGTACATGAGACAAGAGCACTTTCATATCTAGGAGCTTATATACGAGTGTCTCATACCACACTGAATCAAAAGCTTCTGAAATGGCCTAGAATACCAGTCCAAAGAACTATATTTTATGAACTGTAAGACGCTATGGACTACAAGATGCATCTTTATTTTTAAGTAATTTTGTTTTTAAAAATGACATTTTTACCTTTTTTATTATTAGATTGCAAAGACAGACTAAAAAAAATCTTAGTTTATAAAACCAAAGTGACCTTGAAAACCTCCCAAAATTGCCATCTGAACTTTTTCTTCTTCCTATTTGTTGCCCTCTTCATATATGTTGTTGATTGTTGTTGTGGTCTTCAGTCCTGAGACTGGTTTGATGCAGCTCTCCATGCTACTCTATCCTGTGCAAGCTTCTTCATCTCCCAGTACCTACTGCAACCTACATCCTTCTGAATCTGCTTAGTGTATTCATCTCTTGGTCTCCCTCTACGATTTTTACCCTCCACGCTGCCCTCCAATACTAAATTGGTGATCCCTTGACGCCTCAGAACATGTCCTACCAACCGATCCCTTCTTCTGGTCAAGTTGTGCCACAAACTTCTCTTCTCCCCAATCCTATTTAATACTTCCTCATTAGTTATGTGATCTACCCATCTAATCTTCAGCATTCTTCTGTAGCACCACATTTCGAAAGCTTCTATTCTCTTCTTGTCCAAACTATTTATCGTCCATGTTTCACTTCCATACATGGCTACACTCCATACGAATACTTTCAGAAATGACTTCCTGACACTTAAATCTATACTCAATGTTAACAAATTTCTCTTCTTCAGAAACGCTTTCCTTGCCATTGCCAGCCTACATTTTATATCCTCTCTACTTCGACCATCATCAGTTATTTTGCTCCCCAAATAGCAAAACTCCTTTACTACTTTAAGTGCCTCATTTCCTAATCTAATTCCCGCAGCATCACCCGACTTAATTAGACTACATTCCATTATCCTTGTTTTGCTTTTGTTGATGTTCATCTTATATCCTCCTTTCAAGACACTGTCCATTCCATTCAACTGCTCTTCCAAGTCCTTTGCTGTCTCTGACAGAATTACAATGTCATCGGCGAACCTCAAAGTTTTTATTTCTTCTCCATGAATTTTAATACCTACTCCGAATTTTTCTTTTGTTTCCTTTACTGCTTGCTCAATATACAGATTGAACAACATCGGGGAGAGGCTACAACCCTGTCTTACTCCCTTCCCAACCACTGCTTCCCTTTCATGTCCCTCGGCTCTTATAACTGCCATCTGGTTTCTGTACAAATTGTAAATAGCCTTTCGCTCCCTGTATTTTACCCCTGCCACCTTTAGAATTTGAAAGAGAGTATTCCAGTCAACATTGTCAAAAGCTTTCTCTAAGTCTACAAATGCTAGAAACGTAGGTTTGCCTTTCCTTAATCTTTCTTCTAAGATAAGTCGTAAGGTCAGTATTGCCTCACGTGTTCCAGTGTTTCTACGGAATCCAAACTGATCTTCCCCGAGGTTGGCTTCTACTAGTTTTTCCATTCGTCTGTAAAGAATTCGTGTTAGTATTTTGCAGCTGTGACTTATTAAACTGATAGTTCGGTAATTTTCACATCTGTCAACACCTGCTTTCTTTGGGATTGGAATTATTATATTCTTCTTGAAGTCTGAGAGTATTTCGCCTGTTTCATACGTCTTGCTCACCAGATGGTAGAGTTTTGTCAGGACTGGCTCTCCCACGGCCGTCAGTAGTTCCAATGGAATATTGTCTACTCCGGGGGCCTTGTTTCGACTCAGGTCTTTCAGTGCTCTGTCAAACTCTTCACGCAGTATCATATCTCCCATTTCATCTTCATCACATCCTCTTCCATTTCCATAATATTGTCCTCAAGTACATCGCCCTTGTATAGACCCTCTATATACTCCTTCCACCTTTCTGCTTTCCCTTCTTTGCTTAGAACTGGGTTTCCATCTGAGCTCTTGATATTCATACAAGTCATTCTCTTATCTCCAAAGGTCTCTTTAATTTTCCTGTAGGCGGTATCTATCTTACCCCTAGTGAGATAGGCCTCTACATCCTTACATTTGTCCTCTAGCCATCCCTGCTTAGCCATTTTGCACTTCCTGTCGATCTCATTTTTGAGACGTTTGTATTCCTTTTTGCCTGTTTCACTTACTGCATTTTTATATTTTCTCCTTTCATCAATTAAATTCAATATTTCTTCTGTTACCCAAGGATTTCTACTAGCCCTCGTCTTTTTACCTACTTGATCCTCTGCTGCCTTCACTACTTCATCCCTCAAAGCTACCCATTCTTCTTCTACTGTATTTCTTTCCCCCATTCCTGTCAATTGCTCCCTTATGCTCTCCCTGAATCTCTGTACAACCTCTGGTTCTTTTAGTTTATCCAGGTCCCATCTCCTTAAATTCCCACCGTTTTGCAGTGTCTTCAGTTTTAATCTACAGGTCATAACCAATAGATTGTGGTCAGAGTCCACATCTGCCCCTGGAAATGTCTTACAATTTAAAACCTGGTTCCTAAATCTCTGTCTTACCATTATATAATCTATCTGATACCTTTTAGTATCTCCAGGGTTCTTCCATGTATACAACCTTCTTTCATGATTCTTAAACCAAGTGTTAGTTATGATTATGTTGTGCTCTGTGCAAAATTCGACCAGGCGGCTTCCTCTTTCATTTCTGTCCCCCAATCCATATTCACCTACTATGTTTCCTTCTCTCCCTTTTCCTACACTCGAATTCCAGTCACCCATAACTATTAAATTTTCGTCTCCCTTCACAATCTGAATAATTTCTTTTATTTCATCATACATTTCTTCAATTTCTTCGTCATCTGCAGAGCTAGTTGGCATATAAACTTGTACTACTGTAGCAGGCGTGGGCTTCGTATCTATCTTGGCCACAATAATGCGTTCACTATGCTGTTTGTAGTAGCTTACCCGCATTCCTATTTTCCTATTCATTATTAAACCTACTCCTGCATTACCCCTATTTGATTTTGTGTTTATAACCCTGTAGTCACCTGACCAGAAGTCTTGTTCCTCCTGCCACCGAACTTCACTAATTCCCACTATATCTAACTTCAACCTATCCATTTCCCTTTTTAAATTTTCTAACCTACCTGCCCGATTAAGGGATCTGACATTCCACGCTCCGATCCGTAGAACGCCAGTTTTCTTTCTCCTGATAACGACATCCTCTTGAGTAGTCCCCGCCCGGAGATCTGAATGGGGGACTATTTTACCTCCGGAATATTTTACCCAAGAGGACGCCATCATCATGTAATCATACAGTAAAGCTGCATGCCCTCGGGAAAAATTACGGCTGTAGTTTCCCCTTGCTTTCAGCCGTTCGCAGTACCAGCACAGCAAGGCCGTTTTGGTTATTGTTACGAGGCCAGATCAGTCAATCATCCAGACTGTTGCCCTTGCAACTACTGAAAAGGCTGCTGCCCCTCTTCAGGAACCACACGTTTGTCTGGCCTCTCAACAGATACCCCTCCGTTGTGGTTGCACCTACGGTACGGCTATCTGTATCGCTGAGGCACGCAAGCCTCCCCACCAACGGCAAGGTCCATGGTTCATATATAAGATGGTCTTAACTGCCATTAAGAGGTTACTTATACTGCACTTATTGAAAGATTTAACAGTAATGTCTCGTCTCACCCTAGACCACAACTGTTTTATTCACCAACACACTTGTTTGATTGTAGGTCATTTTACGGCTTGCTTTGGTGTGAATTCATGTTGGGTTTCATCCCTCAACCATTTGTTCCATTCCTCTCTCATACACAATTTAAGTGGTTTATTTATCAAGACATCAGGAAGTTGCAATTGTGAAGTAAATCATCCTAGAATAACAGCAAGCTCTGTATTTCCATCTCAATTTCTCTTTCACAGAATTTTTCCAAATGACTACTAAACTGATCAAGCACAAGAAGATAACTCTTCTCTTTAATAAAGCACCTTGCCTTCTCTCACACCCTGTTAATCCGTAATTTCATACCAGACTCATCTATCCAGCCATTGTCATGTACATGAACAACAATACCTGGCAATATTTCAGAAGGTTTTGTTATTGTTTTCACTTAAAAATGATCAGCACAACATGAAAGAAGAACAGAGTAGTGAATTTTTTCATGTCCACTTTATTTTTGTAGTTACAGTTTCAGCACCTTTCATGGCAACAGTTGTGTTACTCAGCACAAAAGGCATTTCATTCATATTCGCTATTTGGCTTAGTTCCACATTGGTTTTCTTTCATTGTTGAATAATAAAGCGATGAAAAGATAATATTTTCTCTTCAGACTCTTGTGGCATTTTCTGAGATGTTTTGGCTCTGATTCGCATGCTAAGTCCATGATGCTTCATACACCTGTAGCACCAACCAAATTCACCCTTAAAACTGTATTAAGTTCCACTATAGTGCTAGCTTACGAGTGTGTATTTGAATCATTCTTATATTAATGTCAGTGCCATTTTGACAGTGTCCTTGAATCCATTTAAGTTCGCCATCTTCCAGTTTTGGCAATTTTGCATCCAGTCCTCTATTTGCACATTTAGTCTTGCTCTTTTTTTTCAGTTATTCTTTACTATCCCACCAATAGTGAATGGTTTTTTTCTGTTGGCAGACGGTCGAAATATTGCTCAGCTGCTGTGTTTCCATATTCTTTTGCTAATACTATAACTTTCAATTTATAGCCCACAACATATGAGTATCTTTTATTTTTCCCATTACAAAATTAGCTACTAACAAAAGTATTGTACTGTAACCGAGAACACAAATCACTTTCAATTCCAGTTCACTGGCACCCTAGACTGCAATGACACATCATAGGCTAGAGACTGTCCTGGGTCTGTGATGGTGGGGTGGGAAGGGACAGTGTTAGCAAGCCTGTAAATACCCACAACTTGTATTCACGAATGCAGTGCTGCTGGTGCTGCCACTGCCAGTTGAATCCAGTGTTGCCAGATACAGATGGGTTTCCTGCAGCCCCAAATATATGACCATTTTAAGACTGGCAGGGTATGAGTATAAGATTCACCTAAATTTTGGTGTCAATTTTTTGAAGAAAAAATTGTGTTGTATAGTCCGTAAAATATGGTATTTCCGACATTCAAGAGCATCAAGTGCTTCTTCCATGAGCTGGAGAAGTTGTTGCATTGTTGCATGTCCTTGTTAACAACCATGTTGTTTCAGTCTTCAGCATGTCTGCATTGTACAAGACGTGTGGATACATGCACTCAAATACCTTCCTCAATGCTGGAAGCACAGCTATTGGGCAATAACTTATCAGCAGCCTTGGCTCTTTCCCAGGTATGTGTGTCAGGATGATTTCTGCATGTTTTCACTCTTCTGGGTACCTCCTTGAGCAGAGGAATTTGTTGAATCATTGAGATATGCTATGTTGCAGGTGACGTTGCACTTCATTTGTGAGCAGGTCGGGGCTTCCTGCCTTTCATTTGTTGAGGTAATGAAGTTTTCTTGTCAACCTCTTCACCAGTCACTTCTCCAATGTCGTTGTCTTCTTCAACAGCAACCAGGAATGCTGGTAGGCACTGCTCAGTGAGTTGGACATGCTCTGGGTGTATTGGTTCATCAGCTGGATTGAAATTGCCTTCAAAAATATCAGCAATGACACTGGCTTTCTCCATGGAGGCTGATCCATCATCAACGTGAAGAGTCGCTGTCCGGTTTGTCTAGTCCTGTTGGAAATTTTCATCAACAGCAACTTTAATTTCTCACCGTATCCTGTTTAATGTCCTCTTGGTGACACCTTTTCTTCTCATTTGCCAGTGTTGGAAAATTCAGTTCCTTTTTGTGATTGTTTCCATGAGATGTGATGGAATCTACAGGGTGTTTCAAAAATGACCGGTATATTTGAAACGGCAATAAAAACTAAACGAGCAGCGATAGAAATACACCGTTTGTTGCAATATGCTTGGGACAACAGTACATTTTCAGGTGGACAAACTTTCGAAATTACAGTAGTTACAATTTTCAACAACAGATGGCGCTGCAAGTGATGTGAAAGATATAGAAGACAATGCAGTCTGTGGGTGCGCCATTCTGTACGTCGTCTTTCTGCTGTAAGTGTGTGCTGTTCACAACGTGCAAGTGTGCTGTAGACAACATGGTTTATTCCTTAGAACAGAGGATTTTTCTGGTGTTGGAATTCCACCGCCTAGAACATAGTGTTGTTGCAACAAGACGAAGTTTTCAACGGAGGTTTAATGTAACCAAAGGACCGAAAAGCGATACAATAAAGGATCTGTTTGAAAAATTTCAACGGACTGGGAACGTGACGGATGAACGTGCTGGAAAGGTAGGGCGACCGCGTACGGCAACCACAGAGGGCAACGCGCAGCTAGTGCAGCAGGTGATCCAACAGCGGCCTCGGGTTTCCGTTCGCCGTGTTGCACCTGCGGTCCAAATGACGCCAACGTCCACGTATTGTCTCATGCGCCAGAGTTTACACCTCTATCCATACAAAATTCAAACGCGGCAACCCCTCAGCGCCGGTACCATTGCTGCACGAGAGACATTCGCTAATGATATAGTGCACAGGATTGATGATGGCGATATGCATGTGGGCAGCATTTGGTTTACTGACAAAGCTTATTTTTACCTGGACGGCTTCGTCAATAAACAGAACTGGTGCATATAGGGAACTGAAAAGCCCCCTGTTGCAGTCCCATCGTCCCTGCATCCTAAAAAAGTACTGGTCTGGGCCGCCATTTCTTCCAAGGGAATCATTGGCCCATTTTTCAGATCCGAAACGATTACTGCATCACGCTATCTGGACATTCTTCGTGAATTTGTGGCGGTACAAACTGCCTTAAACGACACTGCGAACACCTCGTGGTTTATGCAAGATGGTGCCCGGCCACATCGCATGGCCGACGTCTTTAATTTCCTGAATGAATATTTCGATGATCGTGTGATTGCTTTGGGCTATCCGAAACATACAGGAGGCGGCGTGGATTGGCCTCCCTATTCGCCAGACATGAACCCCTGTGACTTCTTTCTGTGGGGACACTTGAAATACCAGGTGTACCGCCAGAATCCAGAAACAATTGAACAGCTGAAGCAGTACATCTCATCTGCATGTGAAGGCATTCTATCAGACACGTTGTCAAAGGTTTCGGGTAATTTCATTCAGAGACTACGCGCATGGTGGATATGTGGAAAATATCGTACTACAGAGTTTCCCAGACCGCAGCGCCATCTGTTGTTGAAAATTGTAACTACTGTAATTTCGAACGTTTGTCTGCCTGAAAATGTACTGTTGTCCCAAGCATATTGCAACAAACGGTGTATTTCTATCGCTGCTCGTTTAGTTTTTATTGCCGTTTCAAATATACCGGTCATTTTTGAAACATCCTGTACCTGGACCAGTCAGGTGGATGAGTCCTATTTGGCAGTGTGGTGATCATTCTCATCGCCATTGATGATGTCAGCTGCAGGCACAGATTGAAATGTGTCGTCCAGTTTAGTCCCATAATGCTTCCAGTTGGTATTCAGTCCTCTTCACTTAACAAGTGCTCCATAGACATCTATTTTTTTTGTTGCTGGTAGACAGTTGGGTGATAAGGCAACGTGTGAACTTGCGACGATGATGTGCAGTACTTAAACCAGGATATCGAAAACATCCTGCTGTCTGGTGTGATTCATCGCTGGTTCACAAGGTCCAATAACAACTGCACCTTGCTTTTCTGTTCCTCGAAGAAGCCCCTGTCCATCATTACATATCTGATGAGAGTGCCAACCTGCATGTTTGACATTAAATAAAACATTGCCAGAGGCAACAACACTGCCATGACATCAGCTGTCTCAGGTGTACCTTTCGACAGGCAGTAGGCGCCACGAATGTGATACATCTATCTGTAGTCTTGATGGCAACTGAAGCATTCCTTGCAGTGGCGGCAATAGGGTCAAATAACATGCAAGCAACTTGTGTACGTAAATCACGGTCCTAAGATTGGCCTACCAGTTTGATCGCAAGCACAGTTCGCAGTGTGTAAATTTGCACCGGGGTTTAAGTGTGTTTTGGACACAAAACAGACATGAACAGCCTCATCTCTGAAAAACATCCGGAATTTTGCATTTTGTATGTAAATCCAATGGGCATTCCACACACATACTGTGATGTCTCGTTGACTATGGGCCATGCCTGTCTGGTGCTGGTCTCTGCATCCACATCCATACTCCGCAAGCCACCTGACGGTGTGTGGCAGATGGTACCTTGAGTTCCTCTATTGGTTCTCCCTTCTATTCCAGTCTCGTATTGTTCGTGGAAAGAAAGATTGTCGGCATGCCTCCATGTGGGCTCTTATCTCTCTGATTTTTATCCTCATGGTCTCTTCACGAGACATGCGTAGGAGGGAGCAAAATACTGCTTGACTCCTTGGTGAAGGTATGTTCTCAAAACTTCAACAAAAGCCCATACCGAGCTACTGAGTGTGTCTCTTGCAGAGTCTTCCACTGGAGTTTATCTATCACCTCCGTTACGCTTTCGCGATTACTAAATGATCCTTGTCTTGTGACAGCCAGAGCGAGAGCACCAGCAGCAGCGAGTACTGTTTGTATAAAGCGTTTATTTTGCATTTTGTTTACGACCTTCCACTAAGGAAGGGATTCTATTTGTGTTTATCTGCTCTGCATAGTAACTAACAGTTCTTGATAAAACTTTACGTAGTTTTCGTGTTAGATTTCTTAGTGTTTTCTTGATCGTTTAGAACAGAAAGCGCCCTAAAACCGTCTTTTGTTTGTTTCGCGGCCGTTAGCCACTAGTCACTTGAATCAGCAGTTGTCTTGTGACAGCCAGAGCGAGAGCACCAGCAGCAGCGAGTACTGTTTGTATAAAGCGTTTTTGTACTTATTTGCTGCGCTTAGCTTTTAAATAGTTTTTCTGGGAAAACCTAGCGTAGTTTTCGCGTCTCGTATTTCAGTGAGTGTTTCTTGATTATCAGAGTAGCTCATCAGAAGATTATCTTGGGAATTTGTCACCGTATAGAGTAGGGTAAACATAGTCGTGTGTAGGGACTGTGGTTGTTGTGAGCGGACGCAAGGAGAATTGGCCACTCTTCGGGGGCAGGTGGAGGCTTTGTCTGTTAGGCTCATCGAGCTCGAGGCGCAGGCGTCGGCTCGTAGTGGCGTTGGGGCAACTGTGGTGAGACCTATGCCTACTTCGGTGGCCTTGGAATCACATGGAACCCCTGATGTCGCTGCGTCGTCCGGCAGTGAGCATCTTACCGGTCAGCCATCACTCCAGGGTGAATGGCGGACAGTGGTGGGCTCGCGCGTGCCTGGCCGAAAGGCGAAGGTGGGATCTGGCCGCGTGGCAGCTGCCTTACCCCTTTCCAACAGGTACGGGGTGCTTCCTAGTGGTGATGACATCGTTTCCGAGCCACCACAGGATGCCTCGCCTGTTGGGCCAGTGGCCGATTCTCCGGCAAGGTCCCGACAGTCACAGAGGGCGGGCCTATTAGTTATAGGGAGCTCCAACGTTAGGTGGGTTATGGAGCCCCTCAGGAAAATAGCGGGTAGGTCGGGGAAGAATGCCAGTGTGCACTCGGTGTGCTTGCCGGGGGGTCTCGTCCGTAATGTGGAGGAGGCCCTTCCGGCAGCTATCGAACGCACTGGGTGTGACCGGCTGCAGATAGTAGCACATGTCGGAACGAATGACGCCTGCCGCTTGGGTTCTGAGGCCATCCTTGGTTCCTTCCGGCGGCTGGCTGATTTGGTGAAGACAACCAGCATCGCACGCGGAGTGCAAGCTGAGCTTAATATCTGCAGCATAGTTCCCAGAGTCGATCGCGGTCCTCTGGTTTGGAGCCGTGTGGAGGGTCTAAACCAGAGGCTCAGACGACTCTGCGACTATAATGGTTGCAAATTCATCGACCTCCGTTATTGGGTGGAGAACTGTAGGGCCCCCTTAGACAGGTCAGGCGTGCACTACACACCGGAAGCAGCTACTAGGGTAGCAGAGTACGTGTGGCGTGCACACGGGGGTTTTTTAGGTTAGAGGGACCCCCCCTTGGGCGAAACGATAAAATACCTGACGGCTTACCAGAGAGGACATTATCATCGTTGATAAAGAACGTCCGTCCTCAGAGACCAAAAACAGGAAAAGTTAACGTAATATTGGTAAACTGCAGGAGTATCCAGGGCAAGGTTCCTGAATTAGTATCTCTTATTGAAGGAAATAGTGCGCATATAGTATTAGGAACGGAAAGTTGGTTAAAACCGGAAGTGAACAGTAACGAAATCCTAGACACAGAATGGAATATATACCGCAAGGATAGGATAAACGCCAATGGTGGAGGAGTATTTATAGCAGTAAAGAATTCAATAATATCCAGTGAAGTTATTAGCGAATGCGAATGTGAAATAATCTGGGTTAAGTTAAGTATCAAAGGTGGGTCAGATATGATAGTCGGATGCTTCTATAGACCACCTGCATCAGCAACCGTAGTAGTTGAGCGCCTCAGAGAGAACCTGCAGAACGTCGTGAAGAAGTTTCGTGATCATACTATTGTAATAGGGGGAGACTTCAATCTACCAGGTATAGAATGGGATAGTCACACAATCAGAACTGGAGCCAGGGACAGAGACTCTTGTGACATTATCCTGACTGCCTTGTCCGAGAATTACTTCGAGCAGATAGATAGAGAACCAACTCGTGAAGCTAACGTTTTAGACCTCAAAGCAACAAATAGACCGGAACTTTTCGACTCCGTGAATGTAGAAGAGGGTATCAGTGATCATAAGTCAGTGGTTGCATCAATGACTACAAGTGTAATAAGAAATGCCAAGAAAGGAAGGAAAATATATTTGCTTAACAAGAGTGATAGGGCACAAATCGCAGAATATCTGAGTGACCACCATCAAACGTTCATTTCTGAGGAAGAGGATGTGGAACAAAAATGGAAAAAATTCAGAAACATCGTCCAGTACGCCTTAGATAAGTTCGTACCGACTAAGGTCCAAAGCGAGGGGAAAGATCCACCGTGGTATAACAATCATGTACGAAAGGTACTACGGAAACAAAGAAAGCTTCATCATAGGTTTAAGAGTAGTCGAATCATAGATGATAAGGAAAAGCTGAACGAAGCGAAAAAGAGCGTAAAGAGAGCAATGAGAGAAGCATTCAACGAATTCGAACATAAAACATTGGCAAACAATCTAAACAAGAACCCTAAAAAGTTTTGGTCGTATGTAAAATCGGTAAGCGGATCTAAATCCCCTATTCAGTCACTCGTTGACCACAATGGCACCGAAACAGAGGACGACCGAAGAAAGGCAGAAATACTGAATTCAGTGTTCCGAAACTGTTTCACTGCGGAAAATCGTAACACGGTCCCTGACTTCAGCCGTCGCACGGACGCCAAAATGGAAAATATTGAAATAAACGATATCGGAATTGAAAAACAACTGCTATCACTTAGTAGCGGAAAAGCATCCGGACCAGACGAGATACCCTTAAGATTCTACAGTGATTATGCTAAAGAACTTGCCCCCTTTCTATCAGCAATTTATCGTAGATCGCTGGAAGAACGTAAAGTACCTAGCGACTGGAAGAAAGCGCAGGTCGTTCCCATTTTCAAGAAGGGTCATAAATCAGATGCGAATAATTATAGGCCTATTTCGCTTACGTCAATCTGTTGTAGAATAATGGAACATGTTTTGTGTTCTCGTATTATGACGTTCTTAGATAATACAAATCTCCTTCATCATAACCAACATGGATTCCGCAAACAGAGATCATGTGAAACTCAGCTCGCCCTATTTGCCCAAGAAATTCACAGTGCCGTAGACACTGGCGAGCAGATTGATGCCGTATTCCTGGACTTCAGGAAGGCATTTGATACGGTTCCGCACTTACGTTTAGTGAAAAAAATACGAGCTTACGGAATATCGGACCAGGTTTGTGATTGGATTCAGGATTTCCTAGAAGAAAGAACACAACATGTCATTCTTAACGGTTCAAAATCTGCAGATGTAGAGGTAATTTCGGGCGTACCGCAGGGAAGCGTGATAGGACCTTTATTGTTTACAATATACATAAATGACTTAGTTGACAACATCGGTAGCTCCGTGAGGCTATTTGCAGATGACACGGTTGTCTACAAGAAAGTAGCAACATCAGAAGACTCGTACGTACTCCAGGAGGACCTGCAGAGGATTAATGCATGGTGCGACAGCTGGCAGCTTTCCCTAAACGTAGATAAATGTAATATAATGCGCATACATAGGGGCAGAAATCCATTCCAGTACGATTATGCCATAGGTGGTAAATCATTGGAAGCGGTAACGACCGTAAAATACTTAGGAGTTACTATCCGGAGCGATCTGAAGTGGAATGATCACATAAAACAAATAGTGGGAAAAGCAGGCGCCAGGTTGAGATTCATAGGAAGAATTCTAAGAAAATGTGACTCATCGACGAAAGAAGTAGCTTACAAAACGCTTGTTCGTCCGATTCTTGAGTATTGCTCATCAGTATGGGACCCTTACCAGGTTGGATTACTAGAAGAGATAGACATGATCCAGCGAAAAGCAGCGCGATTCGTCATGGGGACATTTAGTCAGCGCGAGAGCGTTACGGAGATGCTGAACAAGCTCCAGTGGCGGACACTTCAAGAAAGGCGTTACGCAATATGGAGAGGTTTATTATCGAAATTACGAGAGAGCACATTCCGGGAAGAGATGGGCAACATATTACTACCGCCCACATATATCTCGCGTAATGATCACAACGAAAAGATCCGAGAAATTAGAGCAAATACGGAGACTTACAAGCAGTCGTTCTTCCCACGCACAATTCGTGAATGGAACAGGGAAGGGGGGATCAGATAGTGGTACAATAAGTACCCTCCGCCACACACCGTAAGGTGGCTCGCGGAGTATAGATGTAGATGTAGATGTAGATCCTGTAATGAAGTGTGCTGCTGTCCATTGGACCTTCTCTATCTCTTCCATCAACCCTATCTGGTACGGATCCCACACCGGTGAGCAGTATTCAAGCAGTGGGCGAACAAGTGTACTGTAACCTACTTCCTTTGTTTTTGGACTGCATTTCCTTAGGATTCTTCCAATGAATCTCAGTCTGGCATCTGCTTTACAGACGATTAATTTTACATGGTCATTCCATTTTAAATCACTCCTAATGCCCACTCCCGGATAATTTATGGAATTAACTCCTTCCAGTTGCTGACCTGTTACACTACTGGCCATTAAAATTGCTGCACCACGAAGATGACGTGCTACAGACGTGAAATTTAACCGACAGGAAGAAGATGCTGTGATATGCAAATGATTAGCTCTTCAGAGCATTCACACAAGGTTGGCGCTGGTGGCGACACCTACAACATCCTGACGTGAGGAAAGCTTCCAACCAATTTCTCATACACAAACAGCAGTTGACCGGCGTTGCCTGGTGAAACATGGTAATGCCTCGTGTAAGGAGGAGAAATGCGTACCACCACGTTTCTGACTTTGATAAAGCTCGAACTGTAGCCTATCGCGATTGCGGTTTATCGTATCATGACATTGCTGCTCGCATTGGTCGAGATCCAATGGCTGTTAGCAGACTATGGAATCGGTGGGTTCAAGAGCGTAATACGGAATGCCGTGCTGGATCCCAACGGCCTCGTATCACTAGCAGTCGAGATGACAGGCATCTTATCCGCATGGCTGTAACGGATCGTGCAGTCACATCTCGATCCCTGAGTCAACAGATGGGGACGTTTGCAAGACAACAACCATCTGCACGAACAGTTTTATGACTTTTGCAGCAGCATGTACTATCAGCTCGGAGACCATGGCTGCGGTTACCCTTGACGCCGCATCACAGACAGGAGCGCCTGCGATGGTGTACTCAACGACGAACCTGGGTGCACGAATGGCAAAACGTCATTTTTTCGGATGAATCCAGTTTCTGTTTACAGCATCATGATGGTCACACCCATGTTTGGCAACATCGCGGTGAATACACATTGGAAGCATGTATTCGTCATTGCCATACTGGCGTATCACCCGCTGTGATGGTGTGGGGTGCCATTGTTTGCACATCTCGGTCACCTCTTGTTCGCATTGACGGCACTTTGAACAGTGGACGTTGCATTTCAGATGTGTTACGACCTGTGGCTCTACCCTTCATTCGATCTCTGCAAAACCATACATTTCAGCGGGATAATGCACAACCGCATGTTGCAGGTCCTGTATGGGCCTTTCTGGATACAGAAAATGTTCGACTGCTGCCCTGGCCAGCACATTCTCCAGATCTCTAACCAATTGAAAACGTCTGGTCAATGGTGGCCGTGCAACTGGCTCGTTACAATATGCCAGTCACTACTCTTGATGAACTGTGGTATCGTGTTGAAGCTTCATGGGCAGCTGTACCTGTACACGCCATCCAAGCTCTGTTCGACTCAATGCCCAGGCGTATCAAGGCCGTTATTACAGCGTGAGGTGGTTGTTCTGGGTACTGATTTCTCAGGATCTATGCACCCAAATTGCGTGAAAATGTAATCACATGTCAGTTCTAGTATAATATATTTGTCCAATGAATACCCTTTTTTCATCTGCATTTCTTCTTGGTGTAGCAATTTTAATGGCCAGTAGTGCGTATTGTAGCTAAATGATACAGGATCTTTCTTCCTATGTATTTGCAGCACATTACACTTGTCTACATTGAGATTCAATTGCCATTCCCTGCACCATGCGCCAATTCGTTGCAGATCCTCCTGCATTTCAGTACAATATTCCACTGTTACTACCTCTCGATGTACTACAGCATCATCTGCAACACAAGGTCATTTATATATATTGTGAATAGCAACGGTCCTACAACACTCCCCTGCGGCACACCTGAAATCACTCTTACTTCAGAAGACTTCTCTCCATTGAGAATGACATGCTGCATTCTGTTATCTAGGAACTCTTCAATCCAATCACACCATTGGTCTGATAGTCCATATGCTCTTACTTTGTTCATTGAACGACTGTGGGGAACTGTATCAAATGTCTTGCAGAAGTAAAGAAACACGGCATCTACCTGGGAACCCGATTCTATGGCACTCTTGAGTCTCGTGGACAAATAGCGCGAGCTGGGTTTCAAACGATCATCTTTTTCAAAACCCATGCCGATTCCTACAGAGTAGATTTCTTGTCTCTAGAAAAGTCATTATGCTTTAACATAATACGTGTTCCAAAATTCTACAATTGATTGATGTTAGAGATATAGGTCTATAGTTCTACACATCTGTTTGATGTCCCTTCTTGGAAACGGGGATGACCTGTGCCCTTTTCCAATCTTTTGGAATGCTATGCTCTTCTAGAGACCTACGGTACACCACTGTAAGAAGGGGGCAAGTTACTTCGCGTACTCTGTATAAAATCAAACTGGTATCCCATCAGGTCCAGCGGCCTTTCCTCTTTTGAGTGATTTTAATTGTTTTTCTATCCCCCTGTCATCTACACTCCTGGAAATGGAAAAAAGAACACATTGACACCGGTGTGTCAGACCCAACATACTTGCTCCGGACACTGCGAGAGGGCTGTACAAGCAATGATCACACGCACGGCACAGCGGACACACCAGGAACCGCGGTGTTGGCTGTCGAATGGCGCTAGCTGCGCAGCATTTGTGCACCGCCGCCGTCAGTGTCAGCCAGTTTGCCGTGGCATACGGAGCTCCATCGCAGTCTTTAACACTGGTAGCATGCCGCGACAGCGAGGACGTGAACCGTATGTGCAGTTGACGGACTTTGAGCGAGGGCGTATAGTGGGCATGCGGGAGGCCGGGTGGACGTACCGCCGAATTGCTCAACATGTGGGGCGTGAGGTCTCCACAGTACATCGATGTTGTCGCCAGTGGTCGGCGGAAGGTGCACGTGCCCGTCGACCTGGGAACGGACCGCAGCGACGCACGGATGCACGCCAAGACCGTAGGATCCTACGCAGTGCCGTAGGGGACCGCACCGCCACTTCCCAGCAAATTAGGGGCACTGTTGCTCCTGGGGTATCGGCGAGGACCATTCGCAACCGTCTCCAGGAAGCTGGGCTACGGTCCCGCACACCGTTAGGCCGTCTTCCGCTCACGCCCCAACATCGTGCAGCCCGCCTCCAGTGGTGTCGCGACAGGCGTGAATGGAGGGACGAATGGAGACGTGTCGTCTTCAGCGATGAGAGTCGCTTCTGCCTTGGTGCCAATGATGGTCGTATGCGTGTTTGGCGCCGTGCAGGTGAGCGCCACAATCAGGACTGCATACGACCGAGGCACACAGGGCCAACACCCGGCATCATGGTGTGGGGAGCGATCTCCTACACTGGCCGTACACCACTGGTGATCGTCGAGGGGACATTGAATAGTGCACGGTACATCCAAACCGTCATCGAACCCATTGTTCTACCATTCCTAGACCGGCAAGGGAACTTGCTGTTCCAACAGGACAATGCACGTCCGCATGTATCCCGTGCCACCCAACGTGCTCTAGAAGGTGTAAGTCAACTACCCTGGCCAGCAAGATCTCCGGATCTGTCCCCCATTGAGCATGTTTGGGACTGGATGAAGCGTCATCTCACGCGGTCTGCACGTCCAGCACGAACGCTGGTCCAACTGAGGCGCCAGGTGGAAATGGCATGGCAAGCCATTCCACAGGACTACATCCAGCATCTCTACGATCGTCTCTATGGGAGAATAGCAGCCTGCATTGCTGCGAAAGGTGGATATACACTGTACTAGTGCCGACATTGTGCATGCTCTGTTGCCTGTGTCTATGTGCCTGTGGTTCTGTCAGTGTGATCATGTGATGTATCTGACCCCAGGAATGTGTCAAAGTTTCCCCTTCCTGAGACAATGAATTCACGGTGTTCTTATTTCAATTTCCAGGAGTGTATTTCGATATCTACCATTTTGTCATCTGTGCGATAATCTAGAGAAAGAACTACAGTGCAGTCTTCCTCTGTGAAACAGCTTTGGAAAAAGACATTTAGTATTTCGGCCTTTAGTTCGTCATCCTCTGTTTCAGTACCATTTTGGTCATGAGTGTCTGAACATTTTATTTTGATCCACCTACCACTTTGACATAAGACCAAAATTTCTTAGGATTTTCTGCCAAGTCAGTACCTAGAACTTTACTTTCAAATTCGTTGAACGCCTCTCACATAGCCCTCCTCGCACTACATTTCGCTTTGTGTAATTTTTGTTTGTCTGCAAGGCTTTGGCTATGTTTATGTTTGCTTTGAAGTTCCCTTTGCTTCCATAGCAGTTTTCTAACTCTGTTGTTGTACCATGGTGGCTCTTTTCCATTTCTTACGATCTTGCTTGGCACATACTCATCTAATGCATATTGTACGATGATTTTGAACTTTGTCCACTGATCCTCAACACTATTTGTAATTGAGATAATACTTCTGTGTTGAGCCGTCAAGTACACTGAAATCTGCTTTTTGTCACTTTTGCTAAACAGAAAAATCTTCCTACCTTTTTTAATAATTCTATTTACGGCTGAAATCATCGATGCTGTAACCGCTTTATGACCGCTGATTCCCTGTTCTGCGTTAACTGTTTCAAACAGTTTGGGTCTGTTTGTCACCAGAAGGTCTAATATGTTATCGAGTCAGTTCTCTGCTTAACTGCTCAAGGTAGTTTTCAGATAACGCACTTTAAAAAATTTCACTGGATTCTTTGTCCCTACCACCAGTTATAAATGTTTGAGTCTCCCAGTCTATATCTGATAAATTAAAATCTCCACTCAAAACTATAACATGGTAGGGAAATCTACTCAAACTATTTTCCGAATTTTCCTTCAGGTGTTCAGCCACAACAGCTGCTGAGCCAGGGGGCCTATAGAGACATCCAATTACCATGTTTGATCCTGCCTTAACCGTGACCTTCACCCAAATTATTTCACACTTCGGATCTCCATCAATTTCCTTCGATACTATTGCACTTTTTATCACTATAAACACACCTCCCCCTTCACTATCGAGCCTGTCTCTGCAGTACACATTCCAATCTGAGTTTAGAATGTCATTATTGTTTACATCTGGTTTCAGCCAACTTTCTGTCCCTAGTACTATGTGGGCATTGTGACCATTTATTAATAAGAGCAGTTCTGTGACCTTTCTATAGAAGCTCCTGCAGTTTACTATTACCACATTAATATTATCATTCCCTGTTGCGTTGTCGCGTCTCAGGAGGGGTCTTTTCGGGCCTAGGGAGGGAATTCTCTAACCTAAAAAACCCACATGTGCACTCCACACATACTCCACTACCCGTGTAGCTGCTTCCCGCATGTAGTGCACGCCTCACCTATTCAGGGGGACCCTACATTTCTCCACCCGATAGCGGAGGTCGAGAAATTTGCACCCCAGATCTCCGCAGAATAGTATGAGCCTCTGGTTTAAGCCTTCCACTCGGCTCCAAACCAGAGGACTGTGATCGTTTCTGGGAATGGCACTACAAACAGATAGCTCAGATTCCACCTGGTGAGCGAGGCTTTCCGCCTTCACCAACTCCGCCAACCGTCTGTATGAACTGAGGACAACCTCTGAACCCAGACGGCAGGAGTCATTGTTGCCAACATGAGCAACAATTTGCAGTTGTGTGCACCCAGTGCTCTCTATCACTGCCGGCAGGGCCTCCTCCACATCTCGGATGACCCCCCCCCCGGCAAGCACACATAGAGTGAACATTGGCCTTCTTCCCCGACCTTTCCACTATTTCCCAGGGAGGTTCCATCACCCGCCTAACATTGGAGCTCCCAATCACTAATAAACCCCTCCCCCTGTGTGCCTGCTCGGACCTTGCTGAATGAGCGGCCACATGTCCACTCACAGGCAGAGCGGGCAATGCCACACGGCCAGCCTCCACATTGACCCTCTGCCTCGTGCAATGCGAACGCCGTTGAACCCGCCACTCCCCTTGGGGAGAGGGTGGCCCAGCCGTGCCCGGTACCCCGGAAGATGTCTCGACAGCATGGACTATGGGTGAAGCATGTAACACCTGGGGTATACCATGCAACACACCAGACTCCCCACTGCCGCTACACTCCGAGGCAGCAGCCTGAAGACGGCTGACCATGGCCATCAGCACATTCAGCTGTTTGTGAACAGTGGCCAGCTCCTCCTGCATCCGTACACAGCAGTCACACATCCTATCCATACTAAGAAATCAACAATTTACTGTAGAGTTAAGTAATCAACTTTTAACTAGACTGCTAATTCACTAAAGGTGGCTGATAGCTGTCTAAACTGTGGTTACTAGACACTTCTAGTTGGAAACAATGAAAATAAGTACTAACTGTCTCTAGACTGTATTCAAAACAAACACGAAATCTATGGAACACTACTACTAGTACTCGAAAATTAAAGCTTCCTAAAAGCAAAAACACACGGAAAAAGAAGTGACAAGTAAGAAAAACACAGTTAATACTAAAATTTACGTAGATTGCTGCACAGGAGATGTGAAGCAGATGGCAGTTACAACGAAATTGCCTGAATGGCTATCATAACTGCAGCTTTTTTGCCGGACATGTTGTTGATGAGATCTTATACCATGTGGAATAGTTCCTTCAGCTGGGCCGCTCTGGGGATGTCCTCTGGTGGCTCAGTGGTGGCTCTCTGACTCAGAGAGTGGACTTATGTTTCTTGTGAGTACCAAAGGCATGTGCATGCGTCCTTCCTTTCATTCTCCCAGCTGGTACTCATTCCCTCTGCAGCATCAGTATTGTTCTTGGGTGATTTGCCCTTTTCAGCTTCTGTGGTGGGTCCCGACATAAAGATACAATACATAGGATAAAAAAGTCTCTAAGATGGAAGTTTACCCAAGAAGACGCAGAACACTGAAGTACAAAACTTATGGCTTGCTGCAACTACGAAGTGTAGAGTGAGACAATTGGGGAATCTTGTATATATTTACTGAGGGGGTTCTCTCAAGTAATGAGTTGAAAATTCGTCGTACTATGATAACTCAGAAGTGTGACATGGCAACTCTGTGAGAGTGAGTTTAAGTACAAATCCAAATGTATTAGTAAGTTTCAATTCCAGCAATGCTTCGTTTTTAGAAAATGCCAAGTTGTATTGTTGTCTAGATTCATTAAACTGAACATCAGTTAATAACTGTAAGGTTGAGATGGTTCATATTATGGATGAAGGTAGTGGGTGCAATATACAAAAGACATATGTCTACTAAAGTGCAGCCACATTCAAGCCAAACTTCAGGCAGAGGACTGGCATACTTAAATAACATATCTACATTGATCTGAAGATTTGGGTCAGCCTGCGTTGCATTGATTTTCAAGGCAAATGTAGACTACAAAAGAGTGTGAAGGCAAACCAGCACTGAAATAAATCAAGAAACAACTTAATACTTCAGCGAGTATTGTGTGTTTGTGTGTGTGTGTGTGTGTGTGTGTGTGTGTGTGTGGGTGGGTGTGAGGGAGATTGTTGCTAATTGATGGCAGATAACCTTCTCTGATGAGTCAATCTTTCAGCATCACAAAACAAATGAACATTGGCTAGTATATTGAAAAATCAAGAAGAAACTCTTTGCCAACATTCTGGAAGAATAGAAGGTACTGTTACACTATTATTGTCTCAAGAACAATGTTAGTCTCTAGAACAGGCTGTTCCACTGTTACCCCATGAGTCACGGGCACTGTTGGATGCTCATCAGCTTCTTCACAGGCAGGTGGAAGCTAGTAAAGGGTACCTACCAGGTGGCCCTGTTACATGCAATCTACGCATGCATTAGCTACATGG
Organism: Schistocerca serialis cubense; assembly: GCF_023864345.2. Classification (NCBI taxonomy): domain Eukaryota; kingdom Metazoa; phylum Arthropoda; class Insecta; order Orthoptera; family Acrididae; genus Schistocerca; species Schistocerca serialis. The sequence goes on along the minus strand of NC_064645.1, from coordinate 303,938,468 downwards.
CAAACCCTGTCCACATGTGCTCAACCAGTGCAGAACTGCTTAGGCTCCAGCCAAGTTGCCCGACAGACCTCTATGTACCGCCCTCTCACCCTCCACCCAACAGTTTCTGGGCCCTCTGTTCTATCAGCTCCTCCTGTTTCATGTTCCCTCATTCTCATTGTGTGCCGCTCTCTGCCAATGAACTTTCCCCTTCTCTGCTCCTCTCCTCTTCTCTTCTGCTCCCCCCTCCTCCTGATGCTTCACCTGGTAGCCCTTATCTTGCCTAGGCTCTGTATGCTCTTTTGCCTCCTGTACCCTGCTATTCCTTCCCCTTCCCTACTCCACTCCAGACTGCTGCTTTTGTTCAATACAACAGCTCCAATCTCACCTGAGACATTAGTTGTGTGTGTGAGGTATCCCTCCTTGAGTGAATGTGTGTTTCTTGCTTTTCTGTAGAGGGCTTTAGCAGATAGCTCACTGTGTAACACACTTTTCACTATGGCTGTCTTCAATTCAACATGTCATCTTTACAGTGAGTAGAAATCTATGCTTTCATAATTGCTTATATTTCAACAAAGACTTTTCACTGTTTGATTTTGCCATAAATTTTCTTTGATGTAGGAAAAGGTGGAAGTTGGAATGTGTCAATTTTTGCAAACAGAGTGGGATACATACTTCAAATTGGTCAATTTTGTTGTCTTTCAGGGCAAGTCAATTGTCCACATCATTTTGCAAATCCATATCATTTGCACATTCTTCCACTCAGTTGATCCCAAAGTCCTACAGTTTCATTGCTAACCTGAACAGTTGATTCTGCTTCATGATCTCAACAGTCTACCATGTACTTATATAATCATATCTTTCAAATTTTTCCATTGACAGAAAGTAATACCAACAATTGCAAGGCAGTATACTCATACCAACTTTGATAACATTCCTGAGGTAGGTCTAGTCAAGAACACAACTCCAGTTAAATAATTAATTAAAATTAAAATTAATTTGTGACACAAATGTAAGGTGTTCTGATTTTTTTTTTTTTATGAAGAATTATCTTTATTGACAACTGAAAGTTTGTGCAAGACTGTGTCTCAAATCCACAAGCTGTCGTCTTAACCATTAGGTTATGTGAGCTTGGCTCAAGGCCTGACTAAAAATTTCAGTTTCACTGACATTTCTACTAATAATTTCCAAACACTATACCTCTGGTTACTGCGGTAAGTGGGAAATCTTAGTCTGATTACCGATCTGACAAATTTTCAAGTAATTCTAGAAATTTGTTTATTCCAGTAGTTTTCACATGGCAAGAAAACTAACACACATTATGCTGGAATTCAGAAGATGAATAGAACAAATTTACCCAATGAGTTGAGTAATGTGAAATTTGAAAGATAATAAGGGAGCAGGAGACCATTGCTGACATAAAGCTGTGGTAAAGTGGAAAGACAAATGTAATGTTCTGCTGCACAACAGAGTAGTGTACTTGGTGCAGTCAGAAAAATTTCAAAGTTTTTCCCTGGTAATTCCAGAGACAGAGCAGCAAAAGTCGATAGCGAGGCAGAATGCCAGCAAGAAAGGACTGTTGATGGAGCAGCAGTGAATACAAGAGCTATTACAAAACCATGAACAGGATGAGTGCTCGGGCAAATAACATAGCAAATTACAGCATGGGTGACAGAGGGATATCTTCGAAATGGAGCCTGTACAATGTCACAAGAAAGTTAAAGTCAGATGCAGAAGTAACTATTCAGTTTACTGACACCTAATAAAAAGCATCTGAAAGCCAAAGTTATGAAAACCTGGAGCAGTGAAGTACTGCACAACAAAAGCCGATGCTTTATATTTCAGATTAAAGAAATTGTTCACACAGACAATTTTGCAAACATACCGTCACTTGATCACCAAACAGACTCCCATATGGACGACATAGTAATAAGCATGCCTGGAGTAGAGAAACAACTGAAGGATTTGAAAGCAAATAAACACCAGATCTAGATGAAATGCCAATTAGGTTTTACAAAGAATACTCCACAGCACTGGCTCCTTCCCTAACCTGAATCACTCACCCAGCACAAAGCCCCAAGTGACTGGAAAAAAGGGCTGGTGACTCCCACGTAAAAAAAAAGGGTAAAAGCCTGGACCCCCAAAATCACAGTTTCTTGCAGAACTTTTGAGCATAATCTCAGTTCAAATATATTAAATTTTCTTGAGATTGAGAAGCTTATGTCCACAAATCAGCATGGTTTTTAGAAAGCATCTCACATGATATACTGTGAACTATGGATGAAGTGCAACAGGCAAATTCCATATTCTAGAGCTCTGAAAAGCATTGGACACAGTGCCCCATCGCAGGCTGTTAAAGATGTGAGCATATGGAACAAGTTCAGAGATACGTGAGTGGCTCATTGATGATGCTATGAAGTACAGTTAGGTGCCAAAGTTGAGTGACAGTAAGAAGATACAAGACAACTTAGACAAAATTTCCAGTTGGTGTGATGAATGGGAGCTAGCTCTAAATATGGAAAAATGTAAGTTAATATGGACGATTATGAACAACTCTGTAATGTTTGGATAAAAAATGACTTGCTTGACACATTCAAGTCTTTTAAATGTTTGGGCATAATGTTGCAAAGGAATATGAAACGGAACAAGCATTTGAGAACCACCCGTAAAGGAGACCGCATACAGGACACTGGTGCGACCTATTCTTGAGTACTGCTTACGTGTTTGGGAGCCATACTAGGATGGCTTGAAGGAAATACATTGAACTATTCAAAGGCAGGCTGCTAGATTTGTTGCTGGTAGGTTCAAAAAACACATAAGTGTTACAGAGATGCTTCGGGAACTCAAGTGGGAACCCCCGGAGGGAAGGCGGCATTTTTTTTTTTTTTTTTTTTTTTTAAACAATGCAAAGGAAATTTAGGAACTGACATTTGAAGCTGACTGCCAAATGATTCTACTGCTGCCAACATACATTGTGCGTAAAGACCACGAAGATAAGATACGAGATATTAGGGATCATATTGAGGCATATAGCCAAATGTTTTTCCCTCACTCTCTTTGAAAGTGGGACAGGAAAGGAAATGACTAGCACTGGTACGGGGTACCCTTGACTACACACTGTACAGTGGCTTGCGGAGTATCTATGAGGGTTGGAACTTCAATAGTGGCAACTATTTATTTACAGCTCATACAAAATAGATACGTGTTTCAAAGTTTTACTGACCTTCAAAATAGTCACCAGCATTGTGTATAATCTGTTACCAGTGGTGTGAAAGTCTTAGGATAATATTAGCAGTGCCAGTTGTGTTGACAGTTCGAGCGAAGCGGTCTATTGCTCGAAGAATTTGTAGCACTTCTGAAGAGAATGCCATGAAGTGTTTCCTTCAGTTTAGAAATCAAGTTGAACTCGCGAGGGCTTAAGTCAGGGGAGTGCAGTAGGTGGTATAGCACTTAGCAGCCCCATCAGTCAAACAAATCAGTAACAGCCTGCACTGTACATGCTTGAGCACTGTCCTGCAAAATGGTCAGGTCCTGCAGAAAGTGTCATCACTTCTGTCTCTAAGCTGGTTGAAGGTTGTGTTCCAAAGATGACTAGCATAGAGACAGAAGTGATGACACTTTCTGCAGGACCTGACCATCATTTTGAAGGACAATGTTCAAGCACATACAGTGCAAGCTGTTACCGATTTGTTTGACTAATGGGGTGGCTAAGTGCTATACCACCTACTGCACTACCCTGACACAAGTCCTCATGAGTTCAACTCTATTTCTAAACTGAAGAAAACACTTCATGGTATTCGCTTCAGAACTGCTACAAATTCATCGGGCAATAGACCACGCCACTCGAACTGTCAACACAACTGGCACTGCTAAGAATATCCTACGACTTCCACATCGCTGGCAACAGGTTATACACAATGCTGGTGACTACTTTGAAGGTCAGTAAAACTTTGAAACATGTATCTATTTTGTATGAGCTGTAAATAAATAGCTGCCTCTATTAAAGTTCTGACCCTCGTATGTAGATGTAGAGCTGACCAAATGAGAAAACCAGGCTGAATGATGTCACTGCACATGAGATGGTCCTGCATACTACTACTATTCTGGTGGAGTTCTATTCAGTTTGCAGCCATCCTGTCGAAAGGGGAGGCCTATGTTTGTCAATCTGCTCATCTAGTTGCCTTCGATCTACTATGGAGCAATAAGTCCTGTCCAGACAGACTTGGTCACTGTGCACTGCAATGCAAACTACCGAGTCCAGACTGATGGGAGCTGTGGCTGTTTGCATCTGGCAGGCCTTCAGCAGGTCCTGGGAGCAGACCATCTCTCTCCTGACAGAAAGCCCTGACAGCACTTCTCTGCACTACACATACTATGAGCAGAGCTGGTAGAGGCCTTCCCTGTGTGCAGTCTATGGTGAGGTCACGGGTGCCCTGGACATTCTCTCTCAGAAGCTGTGTGCAGCCTCACTTTGAGCAGATGCAGCCGAAATTTAACACAGGTGAGATGACTGGTCTCATGGCATTGCTGCTGCTGAGCCAGCACACCGCTGACTGCATGCTGAGTGCTGACCAGTCACCCCATGGCAGTACAATATCACCAGCCTGGCCCATGCTGGCAACCACAACACTGAAGTATCAACTGTTGTATTTTGTGGACAATAAATATTTAATATCGTAACACTGTTTTAATAACAGCTTTGAGTGTCAGACATGCATATATCCTTCAAGTCTGTGTGCCCACATATCTCAGGTAGTCAACCATCGGCCTCATCCTGATCTAAACGAGATTATTCCCAAGATGCTACAGTATGTTACACAGCCACAGAATACCACACCAGTCTTGTGGAAGAAAAGAAGGAAAGAAGTAACAAACCCTCTGCCAATAGTCTGTGACCACAAATAAATGTCAAGAATGTTTTGGCATCATCAGATACTTAAATATGCACTTTAATTGAAATCATTTTTACAGTTATATAACATATGATTACAGACTAATTATCAATCAATAGAATCACGTGAAGATCTTGTACTCAAGATTGAAAATGAAAGGACACCCTGATTGTCCCATTTAACCATGAGTCAGTAAACTTAATTACAGGGTAATCTGTCATGAAACAATGCCAAAAATTTCTCATCATTCCTAAATATTATATGTATATAATTTACATCTTTTTTACTGGTTAATAGTTACACTGTAAATTGATAACCCTCCAAATGGTGGTTCACAGCTTATTCCAAATTAGTGGGGGAGGCAGTGAGGGGGGTGGTGGGAGGGGGGGGGGGAAGAGAGAGAACCAGGGGAAATGGAATAGTTTGAAATGTCATGAGACTAAGTGGGTGTTTTGTGAGATCAAGCACTGCCTGCCTTTGTGACAGCTCAATAGAAGCTGGGCAACACGCACGATTTCTGTGGACTTTATCACAGACAAATTGTGGTTGCTCTATACATGTGACACACTAGGATAGTGCAGAGACAGCTTTTCACTTATCTTATCAATTACATTAATTCAGGGTAAACTATCACAAAAAAGAACTACTGCAAGTAACAATATGTTGACGGCAGGTTTTACTGTTGACTACTGCAAATAATAGCGAAGACTGGTCACAGTACAAAAATCATCCAGTAATAGAGTGCTAACTACAAATAATCAGCGAGCGACCCAGCAATCCAGTCATGCCCACTTTTCTCTGTCATGGCAGGTATGAGTAAAGTTGAAAACTACATGGAGGTGGTGCATTCCACTTGCCAATGGGACACTGTTCCAAGGCATGTAAAGGAGCTATTCCCACATGCGTCAATTGAGGCGCTTTATGCATCAGTTAGTCTGCCATTGGTGAATGATACAGGAACCTGATGTCAGACTGTGATGCTGTTAATGAAACTGCAGCACTCTGCAAACCAACTATCTTCAACAAGTCAATGTATCACTCCTTCTCCTTGGACTGTGTCAGAATGGTTTGAGCAACAAAATACGGATTTGAGGACACTTGTACAGTCTCATATGGGCAACCATCAAGTTAGATGAGCAAATTTGATCTGGATCCAACAATTATCCACAAGCTGCGGGCAGAGTTGACAACATTCAGATCAGGACAGCTGTCTAAATGTTACCACGCAGGAACAAACCAGAAGTCTAAATGGCATAGAGCAACCTTACCGTTTGTGGGGAGAGTCAGACTCGCATGGCTTGACCAATCCAGTTGGACTTTTTGGCAGGTTCAAAATCAGCTGCGCCAAGCCAAGGTTCAGCCTGCCTGTGTGCCAGGTGACTACCTCAAATGGACCTAGGTTATAAGTTGACTTCGCCATGTGTGTGTGCCATTTCCGAGCAAAATCCCTTTCAGTCATTGCACAGTCCTTGAAATGACTTCTTCCAGCAAATGAAAGATGTTAAGTTTATACAGAATAGAACAGTCAAGCAATTTTTAAGTGAGTAAAAGTGTTATCCTACTTGACTTCACCTGCAGTCATTGTGTACCAATTATAATTGTGGGATAGATGTATGAAGATACAGTCACCGCTGTTTTTCATTATTTTTGCCAATTATTACTGTGTGACTGATGTACGAAGATGCAGTTACTGCTGAAATAGATGATTGTCTGTTCCATTCACCTTCCATTTGTTCATAATTAATGTCTGGGACTGTTGTCCTATCACAGGCAAAAGGGCATCATGGATACCCAGCTGCATACCTATATTTTATGAAGCTAGCTTATTAGCCACAGATACAAGATTCCCTTTTGCATATCATCTTATTACAAATACCATTTTATTTGTTGTAAAGTGTTTATTAACTGGGTAATTTGCACACAGCACTGTCATAAATAATAACTGTGAGCACTGTAGTAGTCTTTTATCTCCTCCCGCTTTTCTCAACACACATACTTTCCATAACGACAAACTCGTCACTGTCACCTTGAATTGCGATTTACCTGTTGCTACTATGGCCTAATGTGTTTACATGAAGTACAAATTGCAATTATTATCTCTAAATACAGATAAGAGTTTATTGTGGTCTTTGTGATCTGCCAGGTAAGAAGCAAACACAACATTCTGACCTATACATTTTTCCATTTCTTTACTTCTTTGTATTTTGTGTTCATATTTCTCATTAAATAGTGAAACGGTGAAGACCTCAATGGCAGTGAAGGCGGCAATAAAGATCATCAGAACGGCGGAAGAGGCAGGCTTTTGTATAAAACCACCAGACTGTAGTATCTGTTCCTACAGTGGGCAGCTACAAAAGGCGTCTGTCCCACATGTTAGTGGCGGCCTCACTTATAATTCTAAGGTAAATCATGGAAAGGTTCAACTACCTTTCCCCAAACCAAACTTTAACCTAAGACATGATGGTAAATTTCAAAAGGAAAACTATTCCACGAAGTAACCAATCTTCCATCGCTGTTCATGGCGGTGCAACTAGGACTTTGGATTCTGGAGAGCCTAGGACATCACGTAAGGAAGAGTCGGAGCTTCCTAGTACTTCTTCAAAGTGAAGACCCAAGAAAAAACGCTTACTGAGGATTCTGAACATCAACACACCCATGAAAGTTGGAAAACTAAAACACCTAACACACACTCTATCAACACAAAATACTTATATTAGCACTTCAAGAAACAAGGTATCTGGAATAAAATGCATTTGAGTCAGGTGGATACAGGATCTACAAAGGAAAGCCAGCCATTAAAAATGCCAGTATTACGACTATATTTGGGACAGCATTTATGGTCAAACAGCAACTTACGGAATCAATAACTAATTTTAGCTCCCAACCAGAACGAATTTCATTCTGATGTTCAAGTCAGGCAATAAAGGTTACACTATTATAAATGCATATGCACCTATCAACCAACATAACAGAACAAATGTTGACAAAGTGGAAGATTTTTCGGTAATGCTACCACGAAACATCGATATTACCAAAAGAGCATATAAAAATTTTTGTGGGTGACTTTAATGCACAAGTTGGCAAAGAAATAAAATTTAAATCAGTAGTTGGAGATTATCCAGCACATGCAAGAACCAACAGAAATGGGGAAAGACCCAGATTTTTGTAAACAATTTAATCTATAACTAATGTCGACATTTTACAGTAAACTTACAAGAAAGAAAGAAAAATGTGGGTATCACCTAATCCAAATCAAGGTGAATATCAACTGGACCATGTGGCAGTAACGTCTCGCAACTTCAAGGAAATTTTGGATGTCACAGTGAGGAAGGGCCTAAACAGACTCAGACTATTATCTGACTGAAATAAAGGCCATGTTCCAACCAAACCAACCTAAACCAAAACCAAGAAGATTTCCAAGAGTAAAGACCAAATTTCTCATGCAAAATCAGGACAAATTCTATGATATATTAAACACAAGAAAAATGGATGATTGGGAAGAAATTAAAGAAACACTGCTATAGTCAGTGAAAGAAATGGGACAACCACGAAGAATACCCAGACACAGATGGTGGAACGAGCTGTGTGATGGAGCAATTGACAATCGACTAAAGGCATGGAAAAAATGGAACAGTAATAAGAAACATGAATACTGGTAAGAGTTTAAAGAAGAAAGGAAAAAGACAGCAAAAATCATCAGATCAGTGAAAAGAAAATATGACAAAGACAGATTAGAAGAAATGGATTCAGACTTTAAAAGGAACAACACTAGAGACTTCTATAAGACTTTCAGAGAAGTTTTGACAGGATCCCAGTCACCAAGTTTACATTTTCAAGATAAAAATGGAAAAATGATTTTAAGCAATAAAGAGAACTGCCACATTTTAGCTGAATACTTTGAAAATCTATTAAATTGTGAAGAGCCTAATGAAAGATTACAATTTAAAAAAACCACAACATGAAAGTCCACCATCGGAACCACCTACAGTAGAAGAAATAGAAAAGATTATCAAAGCACTGAAGAATAACAAAGCACCAGGAGAGGATGGGATAGTAGCAGAAATGTGGAAACTAGGGGCTTATGCGTATGGCAGAAAATTCACAAAGTAATTAAAGACATTTGGACAAAAGGAATCATACCCAGTGTCTGGAAACAAGCATTGATCCATCCTCTCTCTCTCAAAAAAAAGGGAGATGAAACACGACACCAACAACTACAGGGGCGTATCCTTGTTATCAGTGACATACAAAATACTTTCTAAAGCACTTTTAAATACAATAAAGGAACAAACAGGACCTAATATAGGAGATAATCAAGCAGGATTTAGAATAGGTAGATCATGTGCAGAACAGATTCTTAATTTAAAAACAATTTTGAGAGTAAGAGTGATACAAAATAAAAATACAGTAGTTAATTTCGTAGACTTCAAGAAGGCCTAAGACTTAGTTGACAGACAAACACTATTCCAGGTACTTTATGAATCAGGGATAGACGAAAACACCAGAAGACTTGTTTAACAAACGCTCACAGATGCGACATCAAGAATTAAGTTTCAAGCCGAAATTTCTGAACCATTCAAAATCAAAACAGGAGTTCGACAAGGAAATAGACTGTCCCCAATTCTCTTTAACTTGGTTTTAGATAAAATAGTAAAAACATGGGAAAGCACATTAAACAACAGAGGCACAAAGGGTATAAGCATGGGCCAAGGAAAGAACAAATTTGAAAATAAATGTATAGCCTTTGCGGATGATATGGCATTGATAACTGAAAACCGAACAGACGCAACAGTTACACTTGATCTGTTAACACGAAATTGCTGAAAAGACTAGGCTAAAAACATTCTATGAAAAACCGAGTACATAGAACACAAACATAATACAGAAATGTCTATGAAAACAAAGTATGGAAAAATTAAGAGAGTGTATAGATTCAAATACCTGGGGGAATGGATCCAAGCCAATGGGCTGGATAACACAACAAATAAAGAAAGAATAAAAAAGTTAGAATTTGCACATAAATTAACACAAAACTACAATAAGAAATCAATATCCATACAAGCAAAGATTGGACATTATAATACAGTTATTAGGACACAAGCAACATATGGGTCAGAGTGCCTAACATTGAATAAGAAAGGCGAATTAAGAGAACTAGAAAAAAAGAGAAAAATACCAAGAAAAATTCTAGGTCCTGAGAAAAACAAGGAAAATAGGTGGATTAAAAGGAGAAATGAAAACTTATACAAAAATACAGAAAAGATCACAGATACAATGAGGAAGAGACGGCTAAATTTTATGGACATTTAAAAATAGAAGAAACGCAGATTACAAAGAACATTTTTAATTATGTTAGGAAGCTGAAAAAACTGTAGGATGGATAGAAGCAGTAAAGAAAGATGCCAACAAAATAGGTGTTACAGAAGAAATAATATGTGACAGGAATCACTTCAAGCTACTGATAAAAACGCAAACTATGGAGAAGATGAGCCAAAACCTTGACCCAAGAGAGTGTGGACAGATGAGCAGAGACAAGCAGTTGGTGGGGGGGGGGGAGGGGGGGGGGGGGAAAAAGCTGATTAAACTTCTCTTCTAATACAGGCAAATGTTAAAAGTTAGAAATTACAAATAAATGAGGAGAGTCAGCTATTATTGTGAGCATTAAATCACATTTTGTGTTTACATTTGCATCATTCAGTTCACTTTGCAAGATGTTTTCTCTTCATTCCCACAACTACCCTTATCCCAGTGACTACTCTTATTCTAAATAATGCATTATTTAAAACTATAAAAGTGTGAAAGTGCCACCTTGGTCCCCAGGTAATATGTGTAGTTTCGTGGCTGTAGGTTGGATGTTACAGGCTTAAGCTGATTAGTACTGTCTCGTAATTTGCTATCATTGCATGGTACATTATGGTGTACATTGAATTGTAGGAGCTACCATGTTGTCTCTGTTAAAGCAGGCACAGTCTGGATATATGTACTTTATTTATTCCGTTTGTTGCTACTACTAGGACAGACATTTTATTTGTTTGTGAAGTAACTCATTTTTATGCAACATCTTTTTAATCCTTTTTTAATTTAGGGAAGGGTATGTATCATGAAAGGAAAACAGAAACAACATGTTTTCTGTCTGTTCCAAAAAAGCTTGTAATTTCACTTTCGTGTAGTTTATTCTTTGCTTTAAGATACATAGATTAATTTCCCAATTGAGATATTTTTGAGCCTAGGGTATACTCATTGCTGTATTTATGATGCTTCTATGTTTCTAGTTCATGTTTTGTGCAATGCAAAGACTAGTAGTGGAACAGACAGAACCATCCACAAAAAATATTTTAATATTCGCTTACTAGAAAAGGGTCCTAAAAATGGTTACCAGTGCTTAAAGACTTGGCATAAAAATGGTAGTCTTCATGAACAGTACAATAAAACATCTTTCCTTGCATTTGCAAGAGTCCGGATAAAATGCAAGAAATCAAGTGTCCATTAGATTGTATGTCCACACTTTCTCAGATATTACAGAGGTATCACAGTACCTCTATGAGTAAATGTTCATGATGAATCTGCAATAGCAACACGACATTAAAAATGGTTCAAATGGCTCGGAGCACTATGGGACTAAACTTCTGAGGTCATCAGTCCCCTAGAACTTTGTTCTACTTTAACCTAAGGACAACACACACACATCCATGCCTGAGGCAGGATTCGAACCTGCGACCATAGCGGTTGCGCGGTTCCAGACTGTAGCGCCTAGATCCGCTCAACCACTCCGGCTGGCATATGACATTAAACACAACTTGTTACATGTAACTAAATAGTTCATAATCTCTGATTCTCAAGCTACTGGTGCAAAGCTTAGCATATTATTAGTGGCTCCTAGTACTACAGAGAGAACAGCTTCCCACGATTGGAAGACATGGACAATGAACAGTGAATACAGGAGACTATGCTTATTTGTACAGCACCCCCTCCCCCCCTTCAAAAAAAGTACACATTATGTTAAAAAAAGTACTCATTCTCACTGTTCCTCCATTAACTCATTTGATCGTCATGTGAACACAGACAACCATTGCTCCTCGTGTATACATATTACCTGTCAACTTGAGTAATCCTAGAGCGGAACAAATTTACACAGTTAAAAATACAACTATGCCTTATGGCTAAAGAACCCAAATTTCATAGGACAGAGCTCATAGCTATACAGTCACAGGATTATTTATAATAGACTATTTTGTAGGAAAAAAGCATCAAAATGCTGTACTATCCAGCTAGTGGCAGAACAATTTCCTCTGATTTAGAGTAAGGAACAAAGGGAGTAAGTGAAGAGGGCTTCTTGTTATCATGAAATAATGGAAGGAAAAACTGCCTGCATTTAATTTGCTGTATGGCTAGAATCAGAGTGCATAGAATGACTAAACTTAATTTCGTAAACCGTCTATGTTCTTCATGTATGACAAGCAGTCATGTAAGAACTTCTGCTGCAGAAGTAGTATCCAGTGTTTATTCTTCATGTGTAATAATGTTAGATGAAATCATCTTTGGGCACTTCCATAAATGAGGCTTTGGATAGATATTTACTAATTATTGTCCATTTTTCTTACCTTTATTTTAAATGCTGTATTGGTGACCACAACGGTCTCTAAACAATATGGTTTAGTCACTGGCTTTCCATAACCATGAACAACCTATTGTCCAAATTGATAAAGCTGTTTTCAGCAGTAGTTAATTGTCGAGTTCTTTTTCCACTCCTACTTCACCTTGAAATATATTGACCAGATACAACAGACAAAACATTGTAGAAAGAGGGGGGCGGCATGTGTCACACATATGAAGAGTTAAGAATGCCACTTAGAATTTTAAAAATTAATAACTGGCTATTGATATTTTACTCTTGTAGAACTGTTGTATTAATCACAGACATTCTGAATATGAACACTTTCTGATGTATTTTCACAGCATGATGTAATTTAAAGGAACTTAAAGAGCCTTACAGACAACATCTCAATATCAAAACATCTGAATTTCTACAAAAAGGAAATGAGAGAGAGCTGTTGCTGTTATAAGCGGCAGACAATTGTTCCAATAATTATTTGTGTGTACGGTGACATTGTCAGCCTAATGTAATAGCTAATGAAATAAATAACTTCTTATCATAAACAGTAATTTATTTAATAAATTGTCATAAATGGTGTGCCATGAGACTAAGACCATTGTTACTTGTCTCCAATACTGAACTGATGGACATAGGAAGCAATGAACTCATTCGCATTACAAAAATTTGATAAAAACTTACTACAGATAATGTAAAGGTAAAGGGCTTATCTCCTTCATGGAACATATGCCCCTATAAATTTTATTTTGTATTCTGAAAGAATACAGTAATTAGCACTTTCAACAGTCACATAATAATGCCAATAATTTACGGTGTCAGTAGGAATTAAAGTTCACATAACATCTCTGTTTCACTAACAAATCAAAAAACTTCTCCTAGTGTCATTAAACACTATCATTGTCTTCTGTTAGCTCGTAACAAATTACCTGTGCACCTGGCAGTAAAACAAATAGTCAAATGGCTTTCTAAACATTCATCAGTCGTCTAAATAACACATCCTGAATATAAAAATACAATGAAACATAGACAATACAAGAATTACATTATTTGCCAATAAATGCACACAATTCAGGCGAAGATGACTGAGCGCTGGTGATGTTACAACACCTGTGCAGATCAAACGGATGAGTCAGAGCAAATTAGTCTCTCTCGTTACATCAACGAATAGCAATCAATCCTGATTCCAACAGCTTCTGAATCTTTGAGGCAATTTCAGGATTTTGCAAATGCCTGAAAAAAACAATCACTTGTAAATAAAATATTAAGAATCCTGCTGTAATATTTCACAACAACTTTGAAGAATGTAACCATATGAAATTGTGTACACTTACTCTGCAAGAGCTTTCGGATCATTCTGCATTTGCTCTAAAATAACTCTCATGGCTGGATCTCGCATAATAGCTTGTATTTCAGGATCAGCCATTGCCCTCTTACGAACTTCTTCTGGATTTGAGTTTACTGCCATTGTACAGGTTCTGTAGCCATCAATAGCTTCCTATTGAGCAGGTTAATTTCATCAGTAATAGTAAAAATGAAAAGCAAAACTGTACTTCACATTTGTCTACTCGGCACTAAAATGCAAAACTATGCAAACAAAATAAAAACATAAGCCAAGCCTCAAACATTATTAGTTACATGTTTTAGCCAAATTATTTAAATTTTTGACTCAATATTCTCATTAGTTAGTTTACTTTTATTCTTGCAGATGTTCCCAATTTTACTTCTGACTGGATAAATCTACTGCTGTATTCACGCACTTGACATATTTTGTTTGGTTAAATTGCTTCATTAGACAGAAAAAAAGAGAGGAGGTACGGGCGAAGAGGAGGGTGCGGGGACGAGGAGGAGGAGGGGGGGGGGGGGGGGCAGGGTAAGGAGGAGGGAGCAAGGTGTTAGTGGGCATGAAGGAATAGATGGGGGTGGGTGTGATGGAGGGAGAGTAGATGGGTGTGGGGGTGATGGAGGGAGAGTAGATGGGTGTGGGGGTGATGGAGGGAGAGTAGACGGGGGTGATGGAACCCCATCGGATTATCACAAACGGGTTGTTTGAAAAGTAAGAAAGACGCGGAAACTGACAATGGGAACTAGATTTTTTAGCTTGACAGATGCAAAACATTGTATGGCTTATGCGTAATTCATGAATAGTTTTATTCTGCACTCGATTTTCTATTCTCTAGCCAAAAAGGGATCCTCAATTTTGTTGTTGAGGCAAGACAGTGTGGCAGAAAGTTTGTTAGCACATTGTTCAAACTACACGTGTAAACACGGCTCACCATGTACAACTGGAATACCATCTGTACCATACTTTGGTATTTAAAATATGAACATAATCTCATTATATAACCCATTATTTATGATTGAATCTCTCACCCTGCAGCAGATGGTGTGTTTCTGTAACTCCCTGGCTGATTGAAGACAAGGATAGAACCCAGAACCTTGCATATCATGGATAATGCTCTGACTGACTTGTTCAGGAATGACTCACGACCTCTCATTTACCCTACCAAACTTCACAGAAGATCCACATCTAGCTGGACTAGCACTTCTGGAAGGAAAGGTATTGCAGAGAAACGGCTTAGTAACAGCCTAGGGGCATTGCTTCAAGAATGAATCTTTCACTCGTAATCCTCTGCTCTGCAATCTCTCTTCTTCCAGGTGTCTTAGCCCAGAAAGATATGCAGTGGAGCTTCTATGAAGTTTGGGAGGCAGAAGATGTACTGGCAAAAGTAAAGCTGTGAGGCTGAGTCTTTAGTCGCGCCTGGATGTTAAGCTCGTACGTGCACTGGCTGCAAAAGGTCTGCTTCTGGATCTGGGTACTGGTTCTGTACACAATTTGAATCTCAGGAATTTTGAACTC
The DNA here is from genome assembly GCF_023864345.2 of Schistocerca serialis cubense. Taxonomy (NCBI): domain Eukaryota; kingdom Metazoa; phylum Arthropoda; class Insecta; order Orthoptera; family Acrididae; genus Schistocerca; species Schistocerca serialis. The sequence goes on along the minus strand of NC_064645.1, from coordinate 303,923,128 downwards.
ATGATTTGAGAATAGTAAGATTAATAAAATAGCATGACACTGCATACCACATATCACGATAAATAAAAGGATACTCCGGTGAGTGAGTTAGTTTGGTCATCAGAGATACCAACACACTATCTTTTGCTGGGCAATGTGTAAGAGCATGTGTCTTTTTTTAATGGTCCAAACAGTATCATTTGTATTAAGCCAACACATTCAGCTGGCTTGGGTGAAAGCAGTATGTTGCACAGTATTAATTTTTGTTTCTTGTGAAAATCCTCTTTCGTTCTGCAATATTTGTGTTTCCTACATAACTGTTTAACATAACGCCAGAAGTCCTGTACGTCATCAACACCTATAATAGTTTTGCTTTTTACTCTTCACATACTAGAAATTTGTAGTACACTCAACTACATCAACTGTGCTTCAGAACTGACATCTCCTGGAAACGTTCTTTTTTCTTTAACAATGAAGAACAAGACTAGTGTCATTCACATTAATGATGGTGCCACCTATCAGTCTTTGTTCTAGAACATTGGTTTTTCCTTTATTTTGATATCTATCTGACTTTGGAGGGGTTTATGGAGGTTTCTAAAAACACCTCTCAATGAAATAATGTCTTCCGAGTTTTCGGTTAGTTGGTTGATTTTGGGGAGAGGGCCCAAAAGCGATGTCATTGCTCCCATCAGATTAGGGAAGGATGGGGAAGGAAGCTGGCTGCACCCTTTCAAAGGAACCATCCCAGGATTTGCCTGAGGCAATTCGGGGAAATCACAGAAAACCTAAATCACGACGGCTGGACGTGGGCAGACTACTCATTTTGTTAGTACTGTATCAATTGACCTTCCAATGGACTATCACTGTAAGCCTCTACGCAAACAAAATGAATCATTTTTTTAGCAGGCATCTAATACATTGGATGACGTATTGCATGGCAATGATGATTCGCTCCAATTAAATGTTTTCTTTCATTTTTGCACTTACATTCCTTCTGAAACTTAAGCCTACTTTAAATACCTGTTTTTACATATTCAATTTTCTGGAATTAGTTGCAATTGTGTAACCCAGTCAATCTTATCTAACATAATTTTTAAGTGATCTGGATGGCATCATTCATGGAGTTCATTATAACACCACAGGTTCACATCAATATCAATTAAGCACAATACTTTTTCTTGAGATTCATTTCTAACTGATTCAACGATAAATTCACTGTGTCACATTTCTTGAAAGAAACTGCCCTCCAGGAAGTAGAAGAAAATGTTATTTGACTGTGTTACATCACTCATTACTTAAATGAGCCAAGTCTGACTGCTGCAACTTCTGAGATTTATTTAGCATAATTGCACCACACACTGAAGAAATAATGCAGCTAGTCAGGCAGGCAGGGAACTTCCTACCATTTGCTTCGAGGACAGAGAAAAACAAGCTAACATAATATAATGATACACTTATTAAGATAACATTAAAGCAGCTATGGTTAACTTACAGCATTTGATGGATCTAGTTCCAATGCTTTTTGGTATGCTGAGATAGCTTTGCCAGGTTGCTGCATTCCCTGCAGAATTTTGCCTTTTCTTATCCAACCTCGAGCTATCAAAAAGAAAAAAAATTAGGACAGTATTATTATTATTATTATTATTATTAATGATGATAATTTCAAGAGTGTCTCTAAAAACACTCTAGCAACTTAAAACTATGAGCATTATGAAAAATTTGAAAAATCTTAAAACCAGCATCCAATACTTACTGAACTTTGGATCCAATTCAAGACATTTCTCACAGTCTTTTAGTCCCAAGTCAAACGCAGCAAGTTTTGTGTAACATGCGGCACGGTTGCTGTATAGTTTTGGATCATCAGGATTCCGCTTTATTGCCTCTGTGTAGTGTTTGACAGCTTCTGCATAATTGCCTGTGGAAATTTTTCATTTTGTGTATAAATATGTCAATAGTATACAGAAGATAAAACAATCTTTTCAAAAACTCAGCTTCAATATGTCATTAAGTATGTAATGATCATAGCAGCGGCACAGTTATCACACCATTTACATTACAACAAAACAAACTTCTGACAAAAATGACAATTGCAGAAATGGTTCTTGGATGTGATGTCAGGTATCATGAAATACTCACAGTGTTTCACTCATCGACGCAGCTGCCACCTTCCCAACACATCTGGTATCTCACCCGAGAACCATTTCTACAACTACTCTGTCAGGAAAGCCTCAAGCAACACAACAATGACTATTTGTTTTCAGTTTGCCAAGAATGTTTGTGATCCATTTCTGCCTGCAATATGCTTCCCTCAAAGTACACTACTAATGAACACCCATGTTTACCAAAACTCTTCTGTATGCCAAAACAATATCGATTAAACTAATTACTTGGATTCGCCAGAATTATCTGTGCATGGCAAATTCCTCTATGGGGGGGGGGGGGGGGGGGGGGGGCAGGCAGGAAAACAAAAGAAAGAAAGAGAGAGAGAGAGAGAGAGAGACAGAGAGAGACCTGCACAGGCTAAAAATAGTAAACATATGCAGTCAGATTATTGTTTTTGTATCTTATGTGAACAATGTGGTACAAAGTATGGCTAAGCTAATCAGTTCCACAATATAGTTAACTTTAATTTAGCCACGATAGTTTGAGAATGCTATATCTGTTTTCATAACCATCTGGCAGGGTGGGGTGGGGCGGTTAACATCCTGAAACCAGCCACACTTATTTAATGAATTATTTATTTTGCCATGAAATTTGATACGTGAAATTTACATAAGAAATCCTCACTACTGCCTGTTGGTGGGCTCAAGCCAAAACTAGTCCGATTTAAACTAGTATCACAAGCATCTAATACCTTCATTTGTCCATTTCTGCATCATTGCGGTTTCTCCTTTGCCATCCCTACCACAGTGGACCTTTAGATCCATCTGTCTGCACCAGATCAGAAATGTATCCATTTCCCTGGCTAAAATCCATTTCCACATCTTGTTCCTTAAATGATGCTTAAACCATGGGAGTCCCCCCAACATCCTAACCATAAAACTTCCTTTCTATGGATCCTACCCCGCCTTTCACAATAACCTTCACGTTTTCAGATTTAGTCAGTACCTGGCCCTCACAAACCTCGTATTGCAAAAACGTGTCTCCAAGGCACAGGCATCCCAGAATCACCTCTGCTTCTTCCGAAAGATACTGCTAGTGTGGAATCCCTGCTACATATATCACATCTCTGAAACTGAGTCCCTTGCTCTCCATCATCTGAAGGGGCATTCCAGGCAGTCCCTTGCCCAGTATGTTGATAAAGTCTCATCTAGGCCTTCACAGACAGGCACCATCCCCTAGGACTAGTTCTAAAAAAATCTGTCATGACATCACCACTTCCACAGGCAACCCCACCCACCCAAGAACAAGCTACAAACAAGTGCCCCCTTCGTCACCCAATATCACACCAGACTAGAACAATTGAACCACAGGGGTTTGATTAACTATCTATCATAATGCACTAAAACTAAGGACATACTACCAAAGCTCCTTTCCACCCCTCCTAAAGTGATGTACCATCACCCATTCAACCTTCGCAACATCCTAGTCCATCCCTATACCTCTTCCAATCCCAACCCCTTGCCACTGGGAAGACCCAAGTGCAAGATTTGCCAATCCACCCACCCAGTACTTACTATTCCATTCTTGTCACAGGCTTATCCTACCCCACCTGTGTAATCAGCCATGTCATATACTAGCATCACTGCAAGCTTTTTATATTTGTGTGACTACCAACCAGCAGCCCACTAGGATATAAAGCTGTTGCCCAACTGTGGCCAACAGCAAAATATACCACCCTGTGGCACACCAGGCAGCTGAATATAGCACACTTGACTTCAATGGCTGCTTCACAACCTGGGCCATCTGGTCCTCCCCTGCACTACCAGCTTTTCTGAATTGCGCAGATGGGAGCTATCCTTACAACACATTCACTGCTTGTGAAATTATAGTGATTCCAACCTGTTGTAACCTACTGTCCCCACACCATCCAACCAATAGTTTCTGCCCCCTCTGTCCTTTCACCACCTCCCTATTCACATCCCATACCCTCCTTGTGTACCACCCTCTGCCAACACACTTGCCCGTCTTTCCCCTTCCCTGCTCCTCTCTTTTTCCACTCCCCCCCTCCCCCGTCTGACTCCCTGTCCCACAATCTTCTGATGCAGCCCCTGGTGGCCATCTTGCCATGCCTCACAGACCCTGTACACTCTACCTCCCATTCCCTGCCCCCTCCAGGTAGCTGCTTTTATTCCATGTGACAGTTGCATTTTGATTCAAGCCGTCCAAGATGGCGATCATGTGTGCTTGAGGTGTCTTTGCTTGTTTGAATGAATGAATGAATGAATATGTGTGTGTGTGTGTGTGTGTGTGTGTGTGTGTGTGTGTGTGTGTTTCCTTTTCTGAAGAAGGCTTTGGCCAAAACCTAAACATGTAACACTTTTTTGTGCTTGTCTGCAACTAAAATGTCATCTTCACAGTGAGTAACAATCTACTCTTTACCTATGTTGTAGATAGCCTGACCTGAAGTTTCAATTGTTTGAAAATATTATTGAAATGCTTTGAGGTACTACGAAGTTCAATAACTTGACTGAATTTCAGAATTTTTATGTGATTTTTGTGGAGAAATGAAGACTTTAAACTTCACATTTGCTAGAAGTTAAATGTTGAAACAGTTACATAAAAATGCCATTTTTACAATCTTCCATACAGTAAATGCAATACAATACCCACCTTTAGAAAGAGTTGTTTCCAACGAAAAATGTTTACGAATTAGTTCAATAGGTTTTGAGATATGACATGATAAGCCTGAAGCTGTTTACAAATGAGGAAGTTTTGTTTAAAAAAATTAGTTAACTTTGAACAGAATTAAAATTATGAACAGATTTTTGACATGCTTAGAAACTATATAATGATTTATATTGTATGTGAATCTTATTTTTTTTTTTACCTGAGTTTTGTTGGCAATAGAGGCTTTGAAACAATTTCCTATTGTGAGTGTGAGTGAGTGAGGCAATGTGGCTGCAGCCTGCATACAACACTTGACGAGGCGGTGCCACTCCTTTGAACCTCAAATGTCAAATGGTTCAAATGGCTCTGAGCACTAAGGGACTTAACGCCTGGGCTCATCAGTCCCCTACAACTTACAACTACTTAAACCTTACTAATCTAAGGACGTCACACACATCCATGACCAAGGCAGGATTCGAACCTGCAATTGTAGCGGTCGCACGGTTCCAGACTGAAGTGCCTAGAACCGCTCGGCCACAGCGGCCAGCTCAAATGTCAGGTGCCAACTACTTTTAAATCGGACTACAGTTACAAAGGAATAAATAATTCACTAAAAAAGTGTGGCTGTTTGCAGTTTTTTCTTCAGGGACATGTAATATTGTTCAACAAATCAACACTTTCATCCACTGCACAATTTCTTTTACGGTTATGAACAACTTATTTAAACTATTGCTAATCTACTTACAAAATTAATTAGGGTAACTACTTCTTTACCTCTTTTAAAAATCTAATAAAATACCAATGTCACCCATCTCTACCACGTATGTCCAATATGTCTCTGAGCAGGCAATTTGAAGAGGAAAGCCTTTTCTGCAGGCCTCCCCTTTGGTAGAGGTCCTCGTACCAGTAGTGTACTTATTATTCGACCTTTTAACTTATAGAAAATATCTTTAATTCCTGATTGATGTGCAATTTTCTTATTTTGTGTCTGAATTATAACCCCCCCCCCCCCTCTCCACCCCAATACTTTTCTCATTTCTCAGTAATGTCATTTCCCCTGTTTCAATAGCTCTCTTCTCTTTCCTTTCCAAATTTTAACCAGCGAAACCATTAATGTCGCAATCATTATAATCGCTATGTAAAATCTCATTCATGACTTCTGATTATACTGTTACACATCAGTTGGGATTTCTTAAACTATTTCTCAGATCTTCACCTTGGACATAGGAAATCAAGCATGCCAAGTAGTTAAATTTGCTAACCTGCTCAATTATGTTCACACCAATTACAATATTTGAATAGACTGGATATTCCTCTCTGAATGCTATTATCTTAGTTTATTGATAGATATCTCCAGTTCCAATTTCAAGTGAGCTGAAGAGCTGATGCACAGCCAACTGTATGTCCGATAGCGGTACTGTAGTCTAAACCCATGGTCTACAATGCATCAGTGGATCACCACCCCCAACGCCAACGCAGATGTTAAGTTTCCATACACAAGGCCCTTATGACTTCTGTTACACCAAGTGGATAGGCTTTCTCTTTCATAACTTTCAAAGCTTGGGCACAACTTTTGTCAAATGCTTTTGTACATCACTGAATAAAATACAGATTTCTAAAGTGAACAGCAATTTCTTTTGAATCAATTATTCACTGTGAATACAAAGTTACTACAAAAATGTCCTTCCCTGAAACTAAGCTGCTCATCTGCTGAAAGGGACTTGTTAGTTGTGATCATGCACCCCATAATAATTTTAACAGTGGTTGTATAAGGTGCTGTTTATAGCTTTGTGCCCCTATATGTGACAATCTTTTCTGTTGTCTTTCCTGTATAAATGGTATTGCAACTGATCCCACCCAATCCTCAGGATCTACTTTGTACTCCAGCATATATTAAGAACATTTAAAAATCTTGTTGAGTATGTAGAATGCCTCTATTCTTAATGTTAATGGTAACTGCTTTGCCCAATAAAGAAATTGTATTGGCAGGTCTTTGAGATAAATTATTATGTTCTTCAGTTACAATATCAATGAGAAATTCAGTTTTACTTTCATCCATGGCACACAAAGCTTACAAATGTGGTTTGGTAAACCTGGTAAATTTCCATGAAAGAACGGAACATTTATGTTGTGCCTTCGTGGTTGACTATTCTAACGATTGTACACAGAGCTTCAATAATATACAGTGTACAGTTCATTGTTGACAGCCATTTGAATCAGTCAGTGTGCCAAATGCCATTGGGGGAAAAAAAGGAGAGAGAGAGAGAGAGAGAGAGAGAGAGAGAGAGAGAGAGAGAGAGAGAGAGTTCATGCTGCTATTAAACATTTTCATTTGAAGGTTTGGAGTGGCAAACAAATCAAAACAGAATTGGATGAAGTTCATGTGGATTCTGCATCACTATTTTTGTGTTAATGTATTTTAAATAAAGTTGTACAAGCACTGAAGGTGAAGCGTGCTCCAGCCAGCCAGCTGAGATTACCTCAAAGGAACTACAGACAAAATCCATGACGTGGTAATGCAAGACCGTTGAATAAAAATTTATGAATTTGCTCAGGCTGTAGACACCTCAACCGAGTGAGTGCATATTGTCCTGCATGGATAATTGGTCATGAAGAAGCTTTTTGCAAGGTGGGTCCACACCTGCTCAGTCGACCAAAAGCATATTCGGTACAATATTTCAATACAATGTCTGGATATATTTAATCACAAACTGTACAATTTTTTGGCACCGATTTATGACTGTTGATGAAACTGGCATCCAAGATTAAACGACAAATTCAAAACAGCAGTCAAAACAGTGGACAAAGATTGGTGAAAATGCACGAAAGAAGGCAAAGAGCATTTTGTCAGCTATTCAGGTGATGGTCAGTGTTTCTTTGGGATTCTCAAGAAATGATGATCATGAATTACTTGGAAAAAGGCAGAATCATAACTTGACCCTATTCGACACACAAATCGCCAAAGTAGCGTTGATTCAAAAGACTTGTACCAGGCAAATGGTCTACCCCACGGGAGGCCCTAGCCACACGACATTTCATTTCATAACTGGACCCTATTGTGATCTGTTGATAGGTTGTCTGAAACTTGCATTGGCTGTAAAAAGACCAAGCTTGGCACGCAAAAAAGTGCTCTTTCACCATCAGCAATAACAATGCCAAAAGTGCAGGAACTAGACTTTGAATTGGTTCCTCATCAATCCTTTTCACCAGACTTTGCCCCAAATGACTTCTGCCTGTCCCCTATGCTTGCTGGAAAGAAATTTTCATCAAAAGAGGAAGTGATATTTGCAGTCAACAATTATTTTGCAGAGTTCGACAAACTTTTTTTCCAGTGAGATGAAAACGCTGAAGGATAACTGTGCAAGACGCAAACTAGACTGTCAGTGTGTAAGTGAGCTGTTTACGAAACAATCATTTTTTCTTGCTTTTACTAGACTTATCAAACCGTAGCAAAACCCATAATGAATTACTCATGTCATGGCTACAATGTCTATAATGTACACCATAATTGTCAATTTTGCAGTACTTTATCATGTACTTTCCAGCTGTAATTGTGTTTTCAGTTTTTGGACACATACATGGTTAAACTTATGTAAGTAATATAGCCTGTTTTGAATTTAGTCATCTATTCTGTAATTGTTATAAATGAAGGCTTATACTCCCTATATACATTAATCAACTCGAAATGAATTTTTATTGCCATAAAATCATCCACAAAGAGTGTGTTATGTTGCACAACATCTCATTTTACCTGAACAAACACACAACACCACTTTAAGATGTGTAATAAATAAAACTATTGACAACATTTTTTGCCTTACCCACGTACAGTAAGAAACTGTAGCAGAAAGACCTGCATTCTCTGCAAACACAGGTTTCTTTGCACAACAACAACAACAACAACAACAACACATTTGAGCTACTCACACGTATGCGTGGATGCACTTGCAGGTGTGAGTGTTACACAAAATTTTATCAAACTCAGTGATGCTCACGTAGGAACCTCTACACCACTTGGCATGGAATGACCCTACGAGCGCTTTTCATCTTTGGCACTGTGAAACATCTCTTCTACTGAACACATGCTCACAGCTTTTTCAGTATGCTTTTAGTGCCCATGTTAACTTGACTTTCTTGCTTCAAATGATCACTCCTTTCATATCCCTGAATATGGACCGTTCCTCCTGGGACATTAGAGTTTTTAAAATAACCTATTTTCAATTAATTCTATTCCATGTTAAACAAGCTCGAAGATAACATCATTATTTTTGAAAAAGTAATTTTTGGTGATGAAACAAACAAGCTTTTGAACGCCACACCACCAGTCCATGTATACTGTGTTTACAACTTTAAGTCTGTCAACCGTTTCTTCGGCCACACATGCACTGAAATATCAAAGTGAGTTCTTGTTTCAACCCTAAGATGATCTCTTATCAATGATTACTGTACACGAGGTGCAACAATAAGTAACGAGACTAATTTTCTTTGCAAGATGTGGCAACCCTGCAGGCTTGCGTAGGCACAATATCTTTGACCTTGGTGTATAAGCTGCTTCTAGTCCAAGCAGCACATTGATGCAACTGCTCAGACGTGAATTGTGCTGTAATAAGTTACTATGTATTTGTGTCTCTCGTCACGGAAATGAAACCGCATAATATAGCGCAACGGCATGCAATTTCTTTTTGCGTTAAATTGGGTGAAAATGCGACAACTTACGGTAAGCTTCAGAAGGCTTTTGGAGAGGAGGTTATGTCAAGAGCTCAAGTTTTTCGTTGGCATAAAATGTTTAGTGAAGGCAGAATGAATGCTGAAGATGAAGACCGCAGTGGTTGACCACCAACCTCACAGACGGATGTCAACTTGGCCGGGATGCGTGAACTCTTATGATCCGATCGAAGATCATCCATGAAAACGATTGCAGAACTGAACATCAATCGAGAAACGGTTCGTCTAATAATAATTGAGGATTGTGCATCATGATAATGCGCCATCCCATACTGCTGTCAGTACAGCAATTTTTAACCTCAAAACAAATTTCAGTACTACCACAGCCACCTTATTCACCAGATATCGCTCCATGAGAGAGTCAAAACGGCGGTCAAGCGGCACCATTTTCAAACAACACAAGACGTCCAAAAAGCTGTGACGAGGGTCTTGGAGGATATTACAGAAGATGAGTTCCAGAAATGTTACCATCAATTGCAGAAGCACTGGAAAAAGTGTGTGCAATCAGAAGGGAAATACTTTGAAGGAGACAACACTAAACTTGACTAAAACGGTAAGCAACATTTTTTTTTCCCATATCAATCTCATTACTTTATTGTCGCACCTCGTAGACAGTCTGATGAGAAACAAAGATTTTCTGAATTCATTGAAAAAGCAATTTTCCAATTCATTGTTCTGATATACTCTGAGAACCTACTTTTACACTATAGCTAAGTGTTGATGAATCAGCAGCATAATACCTCAGAAGCAAGCTTCGAAGTTATGGCAATGCTTTATTCTGAAGAATTTTCCACAGTGTATCATTAAAAAGTATCTTTATCGGTTGGATTTAAAAGGTACTTTACAATTAAAATAATTTTTCTATTCCTGGTATTTAACGTCTTTTTTTGGAAAAAAAGCCACTCACAGGAAAGATATCCAAGATTTTATGCAACCGTTGCAACGTGTGTAAAAGAAGATACGAGCACAAACTATAAAATAGAAATTAATAGGATAAAAGCATAAAATCTAGTACCATAATTTGAGTGGAAACAGTGAGAATAGGTTAATTTCCAAAACAAACAGACAACTCACTGTCTCCCCACTAATACCAACGGCAATACTTTCTTCCCCAAACTCTTTGTAATTCTATCTGTCACATTTATTTCGTTACATTGGTCGGCTGTGTGAATAGCGCCATTTTAAATGCACTGAGGAATGTTTTGACATCCAGTTACATGATGACCAGCATAAAATTGACCTAATACTCCACTTCTTCCCCTCAATGGACTGCCCAACTTGTATCTTGCAGGAGATGTACTGAACTCCAAGGCCATCTCGGAAGACTTATTTCCATTTTGTGACGTAAAGCTTTAGAAGAGCTGAACTGCTGCCTTTCAGAGAGGGAAAATAACAGCAATTCCATAGAAATATGAGAGACTTTTATATTTTGATTACTATTTACAAACTTCAGGAACTGACTGAGAGCACAAAATGTGGAGTGGTGACAAAATCAAAACCAGTTGCAGTGTAGAAAAACAGAATGGACAGAGTTGACAAGGTGAGCACCTAGGGGGGAGAAACAGTTCCAAAATGTGAACTTTATTTAAAATGTATTTTTCCTCTTAAAATGTATTTTTACTCAACAATATTAAACATAGTAAGAAGAATTTGAGTTCCACATTGCAAGTATTGAGGAGATAATTCCAAAATACTGCAAAGGCAGCACCAAACCCTGGTTGTTATAAAGCTCTTGTTATTCTTTGCTTTTGTGCATACCACACGGAGTCAATACTTCAGTATTTGTCAAATCTGTGGGTTAGTTTCCAATCTATGTTGGAACTACGAGAACAATTAATTTTCTCAAACTTTTGAGTTTTGCTATACATGAATATATTCATGGTTTTAGTTGCAATCTTTATGAGGGATATTCAAATAGAACTGATTTATATTTTGGAAGATAATCTGTGAAAAACTTGTTGATAAGGGTTTAAAAATTCACAATCAAAAGCATGCGACTGCTGTCATAATAACTAATGTACCTCTATAAGTCATTCTGTATTAATATTAACAGAGATAAACATCTCCTTCAATAATAATGTAACTTTATAACATACCATTTTTGAAGAGTTCATTTCCTTTCTCCTTCTCTTCTTCAGCTTTAGCTGGATCAATGTATGCCTTTCGCTCTAATTCTTTTATCTCCCTCTCCACATTTGAAAGCAAAGCCTTCACCTCAGGGTTCCTGAACTCAGACATGGATTTCTCAAATGCAGTTTTTGCACTGTACAGGTCCTGAAAATGGTATCACGAGACAAAGAAGTGAAAAAATTTTTACATTTTGTGTATTTACAAATTGACTGTAGTACACGCAAAGCAAGCAGTATTAATTCCAGCATTAGTTCACAGTTGATGAATGTGACAACAAAAAGAAGTATTGTTACTGTAAATCCAGGAATTGGACTTTCCGTGGAACAGCAGCACACAACTACCAGTAGCAAAGTAAGAACAAGGACGTACTAATACCAATCCTGTAATAGTAAAGATATTTTTCTTTATTTCTTCCATCAATATGTTAAACTGCACTGGAAACAACAACACATTACTTGGAACTTTAATATTTTATCTTTTCACTCTTTCTAACTGTTTGTGATTTAGTGTCTCTTATGTGATGAGACATCTTGTCTATTTTAGCAACAATTGACAGAAGTTCTACAATGCTCGAAATTTACGCATTTCTTAATTATTTTATCGATCATCTTAAATGAAAGGCCATACTTTACACCAGTTACAGTCAAAGTTGAACTCCTCAATGTTTTCTAGTACACGAAATGATTCATATATTTTCACAATCCCTAAACTGTGATCAACTGAATGAAAATACCTAAATGCACATTTCTTTTGTTAGACAAGACAATGGAGCTTGATGGAAATTTATCATTACACCCAGTGCATTCAGATAAAACATGACAAATCCATGGTCCTGACAACCAGCTTTGTCAACTATGATGTGTGGTTAGTAATCCATCTGCGACCATAATGGGCCATTCAATGCACAAAAATTCAAAAAGTCATTATTGGAAGGTTACCTTCTGTATGCGCTAACCTACTTTCAGCCTAATAAGTAAATCAATACAGCAACTGATAAATTAAGAGATAATGGTGTTACCCTTTTTTATTGATACACGATAAATATGACAGTATTACAGTACAAACTGCCACTATGCAATCACTCAACATACCAAGCAAATTCTGAAGTTATCTTTTTACAGAAAATCACTTACCCCAAGTTTTTTGTGGGCATTCCCAATTCTGGTAAAGGCTTTGGCAATCAATTTAAAATCAGCCCTATTTTCTCTCCCAATTTCAATAGCCTTTTCACACTGTTCAATGCATTTTTTATACTCCTTTTGTTCAAAATAGACAGCTGCAACAAACATAAAATAGTGACCACCAGATCTATGACATATCAAGAGTGGCGTAATTTGAACTGTAACAAGCTTTATTACTTAATTTATCACATAGTTCTAAAAACATAAACAACTGTTTGAACTTGTTGAATCTGAATAAACACATAGGAACTAAAGCAATATTATTTTGTCCACGCTACTCTCGGAAAAAAAGAGGGTCTTGTGGTTTAAACACCACAGTGCTCTATTGGGGCATGGGTCCTATTGAAGATGGTATGCCCTTGCCTTCCTCTGATCAGTCATAAGGGGACCTAGAGTTTAATGTGATCTCTAAATCACAGTACAGCTCAGCATTTTGCACATTAAGGAACATTACAGGATATGAAGGATGTAAAATGTGACCAAAAAAAAAAAATAAATAAATAAATAAATAAATAAATAAATAAAATAAAATTCCTAGAAATGGCTAGGAATCAAATTTCGTTGTTACCAGTTTTGAGTGTTTTCTCAATCATCTACAGAGGTGCACACTTAAATCTTTTTCTTTTAATAAAAAAAGTTACAGCAACCTAATATTTCTTCAAATCTTGCACTTTTTTATACCCTTCACTACCAAAATTTATGCAAAATGCATTGTAAACAAGCTCAGGCCGCCTTAGCCTAGGGCATGGAGATCAAGACCACCAGGTCAGTGACATTTTGTACCACAATGGTTTTAGTTCCATAGCCTTTTTGCAGTATGTATTACAGGTATGAAATGGAATGGTTTCGTAATCTGGTATTTGGTCCAGACCTATAAGTGTGAGCTACATCACCCATGCAATCCAGCAATGATCCCATAAGGTATGCAGAATAGGACCTATTTATCAATAATGTCTCCGAAGCACGTAACCCCACAGGGTGACTGCCTTTTTTTTGTAATTTGCTGGATGCATGCCAATTTCTGTCTTCCACTAGAGTTTTTACTCTTGACAGCTTCCTCTAAACTAAACTCTGCCCAAACAGGCCTTGAAGGCCCAATGGTACTGACCGGCCACCTGGTCATCCTCAGCCCACAGCTGTAACTAGACGCAGAAATGGAGGAGCATGTGGTCAGCAAGCCACTGTCCCAATCGTATGTCAGTTTACGATACCAGAGCCACTACTTCTCAGTCAAGCAGCTCCTCATTTTGCTTCACAAGGGCTGAGTGCATCCAACTTACGGCAGACCATATGGTTACCCATCCTAATGCTAGCCCAGTCTGACAGTGCTTAACTTCGGTGATCTGACGGGAACTGATGTTATCACTGCGGCACGTCTGTTGGCTCCCTATAGTACCAGGGAAGTTATCCCATGATGTCTTAACAGATTTCCTACCATCCTGTCCCTTCTTGTCAATGTTTCCCATACATTCCTTTCCTCACGAATTCTCCAGGGAACCTTCTTGTTCCGTATCTTATCAGTGCATTTAATTTTCAACCTACATCTGTAGCACCGCATTTAAAAAGCTTTGATTTTCTTCTGCTCTGGTTTTCCCAAGTCCATGTGTCACTACAATTGTACTGTGCTCCAAATGTAAATTCCCATAAACTTATTCCTCAAATTAAGGCCTATGTTTGATACTAGTAGACTTCTCTTCACCAGGAATGTTCTTTTTACCATTGCTAATCTGCTTTTATGTCCTCCTTGCTCCATCCGTTATGGCTTATTTTGCTGCCTACATAGCAGAATTCCTTAACTTCATCTACTTCGTGATCACGAATCCTGGTGTTAAGTTTCTCACTGTTCTCATTTCTGCAACATCTCTTCATCTTTCTTCAATTTACTCTCAATGTATATTCTGCATCATGAGTTTCTTGCCAATAAACACCAGAGCAATGGAATGCGTACAGAACAGACCGAAGAGATGCAAAACAGGCTACAGCAGCAACCAAATCCTCAAGTTATGCTGATCTATATGCAAAACTTAACACACGTGAAGGAGAACAGGACTTATATCGACTCGCTAATGCAAGACACTGCAAGTCAGACAATGTTTATTGGTTCTACGGAGTCAATGGTGAGACCGGTAATCTGCTAGTTGACTGGAAGAAGGCCAGAGAATGATGGCGCAGCTACTTCAAGAATATCTCAACAGAAGAGTTCTCCCATCCACCAATACCCAACTGCCATGTTGTTTAAGGGCCCGTAAGAGAAATTGCAGTCTAAGAGGTCAAAACTGCTTTGAGGAAAATGAAGCCTGGGAAAGCCACCGGCCCAGATGACCTTCCAGCAGAGTTATGGTGTTCGCATCATTTGAAAGCAGCCGAATGGTTAATGGAACTCTTCAATAAGATCATTGACGCGGAACAAAAACCAACTGATCGGCAGCAGAGCATCACCGTGCCCATCTTTAAGAAGGGGAATCCCGCTGAGTGCACCAACTACCATCCAATTGGACTTCTCTGCCATGCCATGAAAACCTCTGAGCGTGTTCTGGACCAAAGGATCCTTGAGATCACACGAATTTCTAGAAACCAGGCTGGATTTGTGAAGAACTGCGGCACAACTGATGTGATTCATGCTGCAAGACTGTTAGTCGAGAAACATCATGAGAAAGCCAAGCCACTGCATCTAGCATTCCTGGATCTCAAAAAGGCCATTGATCGGGTGGCACATAGTCTCATCTGGCTAGCACTTCGACAACAAGATGTGCCGGAGCAGCTTATTAACTGGGTGCAGTTATTTTATGCACAGCTGAGAAGTTAAGTCTGTACAACCTCAGGACTACCCAAGGACTTCCCCATCACAGTTGGCATCCATCAAGTTTCTGCATTATCACCACTTCTGTTCATTCTTGTAATGGAAGCCGTGACAGCTGATCTGCACTGGCCATTACCATGGACCCTACTTTATGCTGACGACGTGATGCTGGCAGCAAAAAACAAGCTTGATCCGCAGAGCCTAACTCAAGAATGGAGTGACCGGCTGGCGCAACACAGTTTGCACATTAATTTGAAAAAACCGAAGACATGACATCAGACAGACATGAAATTGGAACCATCACAATTAATGGTGAAGATCTGACTCATGTGAGTAAGTTTAAGTACCTAGGTTCCACGATCACCGTTGACGGCCGACTCACCGAAGAGGTCAACACCAGAACTCAGGCAGCCTGGATGAAGTGGCGAACAACAACCGGAGTCACTTATGACCGCAGGATGAAAGCCAATTTAAAATATAAAATCTATCACACTGTCATCTGACCTGTCGCCTAGTATGGTTGTGAGCACTGGCCGACTACAGTTGAGACACAACACCGCCTAAGTATAATGGAAACGGAGATGATAACGTGGACAGTGAGCCTCACTAAGTTAGATCACGTTTTTAATGACGGTTTGGTGTTGCACCAATCCAAGACAAGATGTGTGAGAGCAGTCATTGATGGTCTGGGCATGTTTTATGGGCGGGTGATGACTATTGCCAAGGCAGGTTACACACTAAGTAGTCAGCCATAGACACAAAGGACGACCTAAGCAACGGTGGGCTGTTACAATTCATAAAGACCTTAAATGCAAGAACATCCACCCAGGTGCAGCCCGTGATAAAAGAATGGAGACAACGGACCCATGTAATGGACCCCGCAGGCACGCGGGACAAATGCTGAAGGAAAAGAGAAGTATATTCTGTACTTATTAGACTATTAATCCTATTCAGGAGATCCTGTAATTCTTTACTTTCACTAAGGATCCCAATGTCACCAGAAAATTTTATCACTGATATCCTTTCACCTTCAATTTTAACTCCATTCTTGAACCTTTCTTTCATTTCTGGCATTGCTTCTTCAATGTACAGGGTGGACATTACAGGTGAAAGATTAAATCCCTGTCTTATACCCTCTTTAATCTGAACACTTCATTCTTGGTCTTCCACTCTTACTGTTCCCTCTTGGCTTTTGTACATACTGCATATTATCCACCTTTCTCTACAACTTAATCCTATTTTCCTCGAATTTAGTATATTTTGCAGCATTTGACATTGTCCAATGCTTTTTCTGAGTCAACAAATGAACATGTCTTGATTTTTCTTCAGTATTGCTTCTATTATCAACTGCAACATCAGAACTGCCTCTGTGGTGTCTTTACCCTTCCTAAAGCTAAACTGATAATCATCTAACAAAGCCTCAATTTTCTTTTTAATTATCCCATACATTATTCTTGTTGGCAACTTGGATGCATGAGCTGTTAAGCTAATCACATGATAATTCTTGCATTTGTCAGCTCTCTCAATCTTTGGAATTGTGTGGATGTTTTTCCATACGTCAGATGGTATACAGACAGACTCATACATTCTACATAACTTTGTTGCCACTTCCCCCAATGATTTTAGAAATTCTCATGGAATTTTATCCAACCCTTCTGCCTTCTTTTACCTTAAATCTTCCAAAGCTCATTTAAATTCTGATTCTTATACTGGATCCTCTATCTCTTCCCTGTCCACTCCTGTTTCTTCTTGTATCATGTCATCAGAGAAGTCTTTCGCCCTCATGGAGGCCTCCAATGTGCTCTCCCCACCTGTCACCTCTCTCCTCTGTTTTTAACAGTGGAATTTCCACTGCACTCTTAATGTTATCACCCTTGCTTTTAATTTCACTGAAGATTGTTTTGACTTCTCTGAATGCTGAGCCAGCCTTCCTGTCAATCATTTCTTTTCAATTTCTTCAAATTTTTATGCAGCAAATTCGCCTTAGCTCCGTCGCACTTCCTATTTCTTTCATTCCTAAGTGAATTGTACCTCTGTATTCCGGAAGTTCACCGAACATTTTTGTACTACCTTCTTTCATCGAGCAACTTAAGTTTTTCTTCTGTTACCCATGGTTTCTTTGCAGTACCTCTAACTGAAATTCTCTTTTATTATCTCCTGGCCTTTACCACCCGTAATTATGTACCCAGCCTCTCAATTTATTTCACTTTGTCCCATACATTCTTCAAAGGTCAGGCTGGTGACTTAATAAGCTACTGAAGCAGGACAAATTTAGCTTGCCAAGAAAACCACATCATAATCCACAAACGGGTCCATACATATGAGTAGCCTCAAATATATTTAACAATGCTAAAAAATAAAAACTAACTGTGTAGTTAACTACAGACGACAGATGTAACAGCACTAGTGTCAGTAGTGTGTTTCGCTACACCGACAAAAATTAGCATTATTTAAGTATTTAGTAAACAGCGAAGGTTGGGCTACCACTATAATATAGAAAAATAAAAATTATGTGCAACATAGTAGGTTACCACAATCAAATGCAAATAACTGATGACGTTCCGTACAGCTATCTAAACTGTAGCAAACTCATCAGTCAACATAGCTAGAATCTCTTCAGAAGTATGTCATATAATAGTAATTCATACCTGCTATGTTATTAAGAAAGGTCATATCAGTTGGATCCAGTTCAACTGCTTTGTTATAATGGTTCAAAGCCTCTTCAAACTTTTTCTTCTTGTACGCTTCATTTCCAAGATCTTTTTCTTTCCGTGCCTGCAAGAAAAGGTATATTTATATATCGGACAAAAAATAATATCCATGATTGCAATTTCATTGCCATTATAAATAAGTGTCCACAATTGCTGTCTAGTTTGTACTTGGGAAGAGGAAAGCAGAGAAGATGTAAGAAAGTGAAGTTGTACTTATGAATAATATATTGAAAAGAGAGATGTACTGCACACATTTTAACAACTTTTTAACAAACACTACATGAAAGCAGGGTAGAAGGCCACAAATGAGAGATGGATTCAAGGGGGCAGTAAAATCTGCAGTATTGACAGTGTATGTCGACCGCACATGGCGCACCACTCACACCTCAGCGGAAGAAGACACACACAAATAGGCTGCCAGCACACCATGCTCTCTGCAGGGCTCAACATCAAGTTACAGGTGGCACTATACACATCCACAGAGGACACTGTCTTTGCTTCTACTGACTGCACACAATCTGTCAGTGCATCTTTTTAAGATGCATGAACAATGGACAACCTTGGGCTGCTGTATGTGTTGTCATCTTCAGTTGAATCAAGAAAATAAGAAATTGTTTCTTTGAGTCGTCAAGCTGCTGCTCAAATACTACTATGTGCTAAAGAGAACACTTCGGAAAATGTGTGCACTAGGGTATTTAAAAACTGTTATAATGCTAGGTAATGTTATTTACAATGTGGTTTTATAGTTAAATAAAAAGTACTGGAAACTTCAGTAGTTGCCACTGCATTATATTTCGTGTGACAGTATCCCCAAACCTCTTTTTAGAAAAAGAACGCTGTCATACTGGTTGTGTCTTGGAATTTCGTGCATGTACAAGAATACAATGTATGGGGTATTCAAAAAGTCTCTCTGCAGTGCTGCACGATTGTTAGCCGCGCGTGCCATATGCCGCAGTGAATATACTGAAGTGAAACTCAGTTAAATACATGTGATTAATTTACTGAATATTCATTTATACTTACAAATTTTCATATGAAATGTTGTTGAATACACAATTCAATTTGTCTAATCATGTTTACAAACACAAGCTGTGACATTTCTTCTGTAACAGAAGCAGTGAAAGTGGATATTGCAGTTTTCCATTCATCGATGGATTTTGGACGGTTTTTATAGACAGTTGCTTTCACAATGACAGTCCCACATGGCAACTTTTTTTTATTCTGTACTTTATTGGCTTAATAGATAATCAGTCTTTGAAAAACAACAGGCTATTTTCAGAGCAGCGTTGCACCCCAGAAGAAAAAGAGGTGGTGTTAGGTCAGGCGATCGTGGAGGCCAAAGTCCCTGTGACATTATGCGATCACCAAATACATCAGCAAGCAGTGACATTGAAACACGAGCGGCTGCACCATCTTGCTGAAAATAATCGTTCAGTATTTCACTTAACACAAGTTCTCCTATGAATGGGTACAGAATATCACTGCAGTATTGTCATGCGTTTATTGCTTCATTGAAAAATACGGGACCCACAATCCGACGTCTAGAAATTGCAATCCAAACTCCTATTTTCACAGAATGAAGTGGTTCCTGCTCAATACATAATGGATTTGCAGTGCTCCACGTACGAGAATTTTGCGAGTTCATGTACCCGGATAAATGAAACCACGCCACATCAATGAAAACCTGTTTCATTAAGAATATCCCTTCCATTTCGTTGAACGAAATTTTTGAACCGTTTACAATAATGCAGTCTCTTGCCATGATCAGTATCTTTCAGTTCTTGCACAACTATCACTTTGTACGGGAAAAGTTCTAATTTTTTCCTTACAGCAGTGTGGGCCACTCTGACACTAACATTGATTTCATGGGAGAGTTTTCTTACGACTTGTTCGGACTCACGGTCATTTTATCGGAAAAATCAAGTAGCCTATCCTCGGACAAAACAATAGGACAACCACTTCTTGGTGCATCTGTCACTGAACCTGTACTTCGAAATTTGTTAATCAAATCTCGCACAGTATCGCGATCTGGGAGTGTTGTCTCCAGGAAAACTGAATTAAATGTCTGACGAACCAAAACTGTATTTACTGTCAGCTTTGAACACTTGTTTGACTAAAAACACACGTTCTTCAATGGTTAGCATTTTAAAAGTGATATCGTGAGACAAAGATAGCAGATATTCATCGTGTTTACATGGGGCTCCCAAAAGCAGATTTCTTAAGCCGATCTCCCAATACCGCTTCTGAGTGGTCACGTAAACACTTCAAAATCAATTCTGGAAATACGCTTCTGGTTGCCAGTTTTCAAGTTACGCAACTGATTTTCGCTGTACGTAAACGCAGCTGGTATTGAAACATGCTGTGGTTGTCATGTTTCGCCTTGTTTTTAAAAATTTCGGCGAGTATTGCTGGAGTGGCTTTTTGTACAGTGAAGGATAAGTAGAAATATTAGACTGAAGCTGTTTTCACCTCATCTAACTGAAGAGAAATTGTGATTGTGCAGACTAAATCATAAATTACATCCGCTGTTTTCCAGGTGCCGTAGTTAACTGTGCTAGCAAATCCACTTCAGACCTCCAAATGTAAATGCGACAGCAAAAAATGGTTTCCAAAATTCAGTTCTCGTCTCTCGGAAGATGTGTCGCATGTAAAAGTAGTGATTCAGAGCATAGGACAAGTGATGTACTCAGCCTATAGTAACGTCACTGTTAAGTAGCACAAATACACAAATAGGAAAATTAATTACATAGTGTAGCTACAAGAAGATCTAAGGTTTCACACATAATATCTGTCTTTTTTGCGTGTTACACTTCGATACCTCACACAAATGTGCTGGTAAAATTTTAAGTAATGATGTAAATATCTGGTCTTCTGGGCTCTTAATTCTTCTAAGTGGCTGGCCCTCAAAGTGTTAAAGCTTTAAATGAAAAATCAGCTTTAAATGAAAAATCAAACACATTGCAATTTAAGAAATTCAAATCTTGTTCACACATTTAATGTAACTCATATTGTGTAAAATGAAATGTACTTTGAAAGTAATGCTTTTCACATGACCAATTGCAATATTTTCTCGCGACCTGTTGGAACTCATTTCCACAGTTATCAGAGAGCGCCAGAAAACGGCGTTACTGTGCCTGCGCAGCCACGATGAAATAGGTAGCCCGTACGTTCGACTGTCACTGCTTCCATGTGCCCTGGTACACAACAGAATACGGCTTCATTCTTCTACTGTGCTAGAAGTAAATAAAAGAGTTCTGTACATTCCAGATTACTGTTTACTGATGAGAACTAAATGTGATACGGGAACCAGAGTGATTACCTCATTTAAAACCTTCCCTTCTCTAGTGTCTTCACAGTGCAACTAATCACTGTACGCTGTAAACAAATTTGACAGGTGAATCCTAAAGGCAGTCAAAGAAAACAATTGAATAGCGAAGGGAGTTCCCCAGTTTTAATTTGTCTATATACCCAATGTTAATGTGATATTCATAAAAATATTACAAAACAAGTATCTAAAAAACACATAAGGGAGGCTTTCTTTCTAAGACACCAAGGATGTAATTTGGATCAACCTTGGTGTAAAATAATAACAGCAAAACCCATTAACAACATAGTCCTACAAAAATAAAAAACCTCTTTGCATAGACCAAGAAGTGGCTGTAATTTATGTGACAAATGACTGATATTGATAAGTTCAGGAGGAAATACTTACAGGCCCCACACCCAGTCACTACTACTCGCATTCTCTAGTGGCAGAAACAGGGAGTTACATGTAGTATATTAACATGAGAAATTGAAAAGAACTATGTAGCACCTAATGTACTGACAGCACATTAAGTTGATTTTTAAACTTCACACACAAGTGAAAACTATGTTTACAATACCATCCAACATTTGCATTTTTGTTTTCACTGTCAAATATTTGCATTATCAATTAGTTGTACAATGAGTGACAAATAACTTATCAGTATGTTGAAATGAAATGAAATGTCGTGTGACGAGGGCCTCCCGTCGGGTAGACCGTTCGCCTGGTGCAAGTCTTTCGATTTGACGCCACTTCGGCGACTTGCGCGTCGATGGGGATGAAATGATGATGATTAGGACAACACAACACCCAGTCCCTGCGCGGAGAAAATCTCCGACCCAGCCGGGAATCGAACCCGGGCCCTTTGGATTGACAGTCTGTCACGCTGACCTCTCAGCTACCGGGGGCGGACATCAGTATGTTAACAGTTATAATCTGAAGAAAGTACAATATGATGATAGCTCAATGCATGCTACCTTCTTAAATTTCTAAGTGTGTTGCAGTCACACTAAAGGGAAAACACCACTGACACCACCATCAGAATCCCATTCACATTTTTCTGTACTGCTCGAACTATCAACACATTCTTCCACAACATCTTCATTTTTGGGTGCCTCTCTAATGACACTTGAAATGCTGTTCACAGATCTCACTTGTTGCTTGATGACAGCTTCCACAAGGAGATTCTGAACTTGATAGATGACGAATTTTTTGTTGTTTGCAGCAACATAATTTTTTTATTTGCACCCATACACCTTCAACGCCACTGAAATGACAATAATATGGAGGAAGATTAACAATTTCATGACTGTGCCTTTTAGTAATCTCATCAATTATGATTTTTGGAAATTTTTGTTTCTTTTGTGCCACAATATCATGTAAGGCAGTCTTTTTCAAATCTTCTTCGAGATCCACATTTCATCTATTCAATCACTGAATAATGTAATTTTTTTTGTTGCTGAAGTTATGTCTTCTTATGAACACTAGAATGACGCAGATATAACAATCACTCACAGCTCTATCAAATATGTCACAAGCGATATCTCAAACCACTTCTGAAAAACTACATGTCCCCTTTCCACGATGATCACGCATTTTTTGGAAAAAAAGGGGGAGTTTGCCACAAAACCATCAGATGTACCCGAAGTGTAGATATTTCCAGCAGATAATGTCACTGTCCCCTTGGGCATTCTAGCACTCCAGCCTCTACGTAATGAATGGCTGGTATTAATACAACTTTCATCTAGCCACACTACACTTTCAAATGTCAAATCCACTATCTTACACTGAAATCTGCACCACAATACAACACCATCTGTCATTTCCATTAATATTTTACTTCCTTTAAATAGTGAATAGCTCAATCTTATGTCTGCGTACAGCACACAACACGACTACGCTGCCTTTTAGATCTTTTTGAAGTGACGCCACCAATTTAGATGGTGTGGGCTGTTCCCTTCTCTTTTATAGTAGTGTATACATGATGACGAACAGTGTCTTTTTGGAAATCGCCGAAAGCTGTCACTCACTTCTTACTCAGCAGCTTTTTGCCTGATGTCTGCAGCTTTGCTGTGCTACTCTCATCACAATCTATATTGTACTGTTCTCTCCATACTGTTAAAACAGTATTCTTTGCATAGTTTCAGAACTGTTGCAGTCCTCTTTAACAACCCGACAAACAGGAAATAAGGTCACAAATTTTTCTTTCTTTCTCAATGTAGCCCATCAACAAACACACAACTTTGCACACTTTCCTTCCACCATTACACTTCTGTGTTGGGGTTGCACCACTCTTTGCAATGGACATGGTTTGAAATAAAACAGAAGTGATTAAACACCACCAACACAAAAAGCAAAGTTAACTATGAACTAGGTTTCTAATTGGATAGCACTGGTTGCACATAAGACACTCATTTTACTGATATGCTACAGAGCTGCACATGTGTCTTGCAGCACAACCTACCGGCTCAAATGCAGTCCATCTCTTTTCTTTGACACTAACTTACCATAACTTTTGTCTAGACTGTGTATTTATCAAATGATATTACCGGTTTCGATTGTGTTAGTTATTGTATGTAGATAGAACTTTTTACAAACAATACATTACCTGTCTATTCTACATCTGAAGATGATTGCTGGCACAATCAAAACCAGTAATATTTTATGAAGACACAATCAAGATAAATAAAAGTTATTCTAAGTTAGTGTCGAAGAGACGAGTCTAGTTGTTCTATGTAGCATTTCTAAAGATAATTCAACCTTTAACTCTCTTCCCACTGAGGTCAAATTTGTGGAGGCTATAATCCATTAGATCAATGAGTATGATTTCGAGAGCAGTTTAGTACAGTTGAGAAACATGTTTCAGTGCAGTTTTGACAGTAGGTGTGACACTCGCTGTCTTCTGAAGCTTGATATTTCCCCACGTGTTACTGACTCAAGGGTTCATATACTGCAAATAATTGTACATATAGAAAGTTGGGACATTATCAACAGACTGTTCTTTTGGTTTTAATCAAAGGAAGCATATGACACAGTACATCAGCTATTCTTCAATGCTGTTGTTCATGAGGGGCTATAACCTGAAGATTATTTGGTTGAATGTTGATGCTCACAGGTAATACAACTGTCCCACTTCCAGTGTTTTAAGTTAACAACACAAATAATATTAGCAAAGGTGCATACCTAAATAAGCTCAATCAAACAGTTGAAGCTTGTGCTCCACAGGTTGCTTGCTTGCTGCTAAAACTAACCAGACTCCCTGTGCAGAGATTTAGCTGTTAAATGCAAGCAGTTAACCAACCAACCAACCCCATTCTCCCTGACATACAACATTCATTCTGTTTGCTTAATGATGACTGTTTAAGAATTCTCAGAACTTACAATTATAGAGGACTGTGGCACTGATTGGCTTCGTATCAGGAAATGTGGGTTTGCCTAACAAACTCAACCACTAAAGACAGCCCCGCTCCCAAAATGACATTATTCTGAATGAAAAAATGAGCATTAGTTATGTTTCTGAAGAAAATTCTGATTGAGAGGTATGAGGAACAAGTAGACAACAAATAGCGAAGCACAGGGAATCAGAAGTTCTGCAACAAAGTTGGATGTCATCAGGCACAATCACAAGCATTTCACAAATAAAAATAGACACAAAATAATTCATAATAATGCTCCAGTCAATGTAACATTATTAGTTTTTCAACTGACAATAAATTTTACTCTTGAAGCAGTACATTCAAAGCACATGGCAAAAATATAAACACATATGAACAGAAAAAACACTGAATGTATGATTAATCACAGCTGAAGTTTTTAAAATATTTTACAATGCAAACCATAATGTACAGAAAAAACTTACTTTTATTTGGCTTTCAGAGAGATTTTCTTTTGTCTTCTCTTCTTTCGGTTTTGTATTCGATTGTGAGTGGTGTTTTGGTGTTTCGGGTTTAGGGGGTATAGGTTCAGTTTCCATTTCTTCATCTCCATGAGGATCAATGTTTAATCCAAGTAAAACACTTAGTGTTGTTAAAATTCGTGTATCATGTAAATGGGTCCTGGAAAAAACAATACAATTACTTCTATGATCTGAATTCGGCAAAATGTAAATAGCACATATAGCACAATGTCTCACCCTAGGCTATTTGGATTATTCTGCAGTTCATTTATCAATTTCACATAATCAGGATCTTCCAAATACGCTCGAGTACGAGGATCATTTCTCAATTTAATAAATAAATCTGGCATCCTAAATGGGTTTGCCATCCCCTTCTCAGCAAACTGTTGAGCTTTTACATCTTCCAAGTCTTTCTTTAACTGGGCATTGTCAGGTTCTTTCTTCAGACCCTCTTCATATGCTTTAACAGATTCAGCTAGACGGCCCAGATATGCTAAAGCAGATCCTTTCCTGCTGTAACCCTGAAACAAAAGATTAGATTTTATCGCAAAAATTCACCACCAATATAAATCTGATACTTGAAACTTTACTGAAAGTTATTGAATTTCTGGAGTGTATATGACATTGCAGGCTTATCTGCCAGAATTAAAGTTAAAATTATCGCAGATCAGGCAAATGGACAAAAATACATTTTTTCTCATTGGGCACTTTTGTACAGCCCCTTGCAGTTATTCAGTAAATAGCAGATACTTGTGTTTTGATAAGTGTCATGTCTTCATGTTACTGACAATTTACAGCATAAATTTCTTCCATTTCCAAGCGAGAAAGCATTACCAAATCATCATGTAACAAGCATGCACCCGAAAAACGGTAAAAAAATAAAAAATAAATAATAATTTTCCAAGGACTATGCACACATAGTGCTTGTGCCCAGTATGAAGCAGATGACTGTGTCATGTGCAGATTGGAGGCAGCCTATGAGAGATTGGTATGGTGATGCCAATAATAGGCTCTTCACCTCATGAGGCCTATAGGCATATGTTGGAAAATACAAAGAGACAGCCCTTCCTTCACTTTCTGTGTGTGCCTGATATTGATGGCTTTGTTATCAATATGTACAATACTTTTTCACCCATTCATTATGTTGAAATAGTTATTAATGATTTTATCTGAGATATACATTCTTAGTTGTGGCAACAGACAAATCAGTAAGGCAACTCTAGGTCTACATTAGTTTAGAAATTTGGCTTTCATTTGGCACAACTAATGAATGTGAGTACAAAAATCTTGGTTGAGGCAATAAAGATATTCTGCAGTGTTGCCTAAGGCAATGATTTTGTGTGAATGTTATGGGTACACAAGCTGAAAAATGTTTGCTAAAGATAACAGATTTATCTTTCCTAAAGCTAAAAGATTTACATTTGCTAAAGATAACTATGAGCTATTTTAATTGATTTCCTATTAATCACAGTAAATTACATACTATACATCAACAACGTTTCCTTGCATGCTAACTTCCACTGATCAATATATAAGAAGATACTCAAAATCAGCTACACTTTGCTATCTTAACTCCCACGATAATTCAAAGCACTCATTCCCAATGCTCTTTGGGGTATGAGCTTAGGCAGTCACCTCACAAAATTTTGCCCATGTGTACGATTTAACAGATAATTTCAGCACCATAATGTTTTCACGGTGATCACTATTCTTTATAGAGACGAGTTCTTCTGGGACTGTTAAAGAGGAAGAGGAGGAGGAGGAGGAGGAGGAGGAAAAACTGCTGTTGTGACTAACAGTGTCAATTGCTTAAGAAAAATGCAAATTAGGAACAATAAAAACTTCTGTCTGGGGGCAATCGTCCAAAATGGGAGCAGAAAATATCGACTGCTAACAGGCCCTCCAAGGTGAGTACTATTAAACATTAATTTTATGCAACACCGTAGAAGTTCTCCCTAGACTACTCAATAAAAATTTGCAACACTATTTCTCAATAAAAATGTGCAACACTTAGCTTCATTTGAAATTTTAGACAAGTCAAAATGCTGCTACTGTGGTACTTGCTCTACTTACTTTCAAGCGGAAGGGAAAATGGTGGATGAATAACTGGTATAAGGAGCATCCAAAATTCACTCGCGATAACCAAAGGATTGAGGATGAATGAAATAAATGATCACGAGATTTTGTTACACCTTGAAAGATCCCACACTTGATAAATCACAGAAAACTCCAGAAAACTGAGGGCCCACTTGACGATCCCAAAGCGTCGATGTCGGTTCGTTGGTGTTGGGGAAGGAGACCAGACAGCGAGGTCATCGGTCTGATCGGATTAGGGAAGGACGGGGAAGGAAGTCGGCCGTGCCCTTTGAAAGGAACCATCCCGGCATTTGCCTGGAGCGATTTAGGGAAATCACAGAAAACCTAAATCAGGATGGCCGGACACGGGATTGAACTGTCGTCCTCCCGAATGCGAGTCCAGTATCTAACCACTGCGCCACCTCGCTCGGTGTCGATGTCGGTGATTACCTTTATTGTTCATCATAGTGATGAGGACATGACAATATGATCCTAATGTAACGATGCTCCAACACTGTCATATGGAAGACGACTGACAAGATCTACATCTAGGATGATATAGTCAGCTCCCATATGAACTTCTGAAACAGAGGGTTGCAGTTTCTCCAGGAGAGGAAGCAACACCATGAGCTGTGCAATGTGCAATAACAGTTACCATCACTAATTGGTGAGATCTGCAACACACTATCCAATGACAATAATCACCACTCCACATTGCATGCAGTGCAGCTTAGGTCAGTATTATAGACAAGGAAGACTAGGTAGATGAAGAGGAGAAGTGAGAAATGAGAATGTGATAAGAATTTGACAGAGCATTCAAATACTTAAAACCAAATAGGTCTTGAATAGGTGACATTCCCTCAGAACTACTGACATCCTTCGGTGAGCTGGCTATGACAAAACTACTATACCTGGTAGGCAAGATATGTGAGACAGATGAAATACCCCCGGACTTCAAAAAGAATGTAATAATTCCAGTTACAAAAAGGCAGCTGCTAACTAGTTGCATATTACCAAACTAACAGATTAATAAGTCATGGTGCAAAATACAGACACAAATTATTCACGGGAGAATGTAAAATCTGATATAAAAGTCGACCCTGCTGAAGATGAATTTGCATTCCAGAGAAATGCAAAACCATGAGAGGCGATACTGACCAAATGACTTATCTTCACAAACAGACTGAAGAAAGGGAATCTACATTTATAACATATTTAAATTCAGTTAAGGCTTTTGACAATGCTGATCTGAATAAACTGTGAAATTATGACGGTGATAAGAGAGCAAAACATTATTCACATATCTACAACTTTTACAGAAACCGAATTTCGGTTATAAAGAGTCAAAGGCCATGGGAAAAACGCAGTAGTTGAGAATGACAATGAGCAAGTACCATATTCTACGGACTATAAAACACTACCGACTGTAAGACACGTCTTAATTTCCACACAATTTTTATAAAAAATAACGTTTTTACGATTTTTATTAGCAGATTGCAAAGCAACACTAAAAAAATTCTCAGTTTATAAAACCGAATTATCTTTAAAATCCCTGAAAATCTTCATCTGAACCTTCTTCCTCCTCCTCCTCCTCCTCCTCCTCCTCCTCTTTGTTGTCCTCTTCATATATAAGATGGTTTTGACAGCCATCGAGAGCTTTACTTATGCTGCACTCCTTGAAAAAGTTAACAATAACATTTTATCTCACTCTAGAGCACAACTATTTTATCCCATGACACACTTGTTTGATTGCAGCTCATTTTAAAGCTCCCTTTAGCGTAAATTCATGTTGAGTTTCCCCCAACATCTATTTTTTCCATTCCTCTTTCACATATGGTTTATTTATCGAGACATCAAGAGATTGCAATTCTGAAGTAAGCCCTCCCAGAATAAAAGCAAGCTCTATACTTCCCTATCTCAATTTCTCTTCCACAAAATTTTTGAAATGACTGCTAAACTGATCTAGCACAAGAAGAGAACACTTCTTCACTAAAGTACCTTTCCTTCTTTCTCACACTCCGCTACTCATCCATAATTCCATACCAGCCTCATCCATTCAAGCCTTGTCATGTAAGTGATCAAGAACACTTGACAGTATTTCAGAAAGTTTTGGCATATTTTTGTGTTTGAAAACGATCATTGGATTAAGTTTAATATAATCAGCACATTCATGAAAGAACAACAGTATAGTGCATTTTTTCAAGTCCACTTGTTTTAATAGTTGCAGTTTCAGCACTTTTCATGACAACAGTTCTGTTACATCAAAATGTCAGAGGCATTTCGCATGTATTCATTATTTGGCTAAATTCCACATTGGTTTTCTTTCAGTCTTGAATGATAAGGCAATGGTAAGGTAATACTTTCTCTTCAGACTCTTGTGAAATTTTCTGAGATATTTTGGTTTTGGTTCACAAGCTACGTCCATGATGCTTCATACACTTGCAGCACCAACCAACTCCACCCTTTAAGTCTGTTAAATTCCACTGTAGTGCTAGCTTACGAACATGTATTTGTTTAATTTTTGTATTAATTCAAATGCCATTTTGACGGTGTCCTCGAGTGCATTTCAATTCATCACATTCTAGTTTTGGCCATTTTGCATCCAATACACTATCTGCATATTTAGACTTCATTGTTTTCATTTTCTTCTTTACTAGCCTGCCAATCGCAAATGTTTTTCTTCTTTTCTTTTTTCTTCTGTTGGTGGAGGACCGAAATGCCACTCAGCTAATCTGTTTCCATGTTGTTCTGCATATACTATTGCTTTCAATTTATAGTCCACATCATATGATTACCTTTTATTTTTTTCCATTACAAAACTAGCTGCTAACAAAAATATTGTACTGTTACTAATAACACAAACTTCCAATTCAAGTTGACTGGCACCGTAGACTGCAATGACGCAGTATAGGCTGGACAGTGTTCTGGATTTGTGATGTGGCAGGGTGAGAGGGAGACAATGTTAGCAAGCTTGTGAATCCCCGCAACTCATATTCATAGCACTGGCACACTGCTGTTGCCAGCTGAATCCAATGTTGGCAGATAGAGACTTTTCTGCGGCATTGAATCTGTGGTCATTTTTCAGACCGTGGAAATTTAAAATCAAACACTGGACATTTATGTATTAATTTTTAGCGAAAGACACACCTGCATATTGCAGGCAATTTTTCGAACAAAAAAGTGTGTCTTATAGTTTGTAAAATGCGATAGTAAAGGAAGCCAAGGAGAAATTTGGATATAGAATAAATGTTCAGGGAGAAGAAATAAAAGTTTCAAGGTTTGCCAATGACACTGCAATTCTGCCGGAGGTAGCAAAGGACTTGGGAGAGCAGTTGAATGGAATGGATAGTGTCTTGGGAAGATATTGAAAGGTGAACATCAATAAAAATAAAACAAGAGTAATGGAGCGTAACTGAATGAAAATTGCATGATTCTGAAGGAATCTGAGTATCAAATGAGACACCAAAAGCAATTATGAGTTTTGCTATTTGGACAGCAAACTAACTTACACGGCTAAACTAGACCTAGTATAAATTGCTGACACATACAGAAAAATAGTATTTCTAAAAGAGGAGAATTTCTATAGTTGGTATACATTAGAAGCCCCATTCTGCATTTTTCTGTCCATATGTGAAAGCTAATCTCATGAACTACTGTAGAGATTTTGCTGTAGTTTTCACTAACAGACTGTTTGACTCACGAGGATGTTTTGGACTATAATTTATTATTGCTATGCCAGGTAAGTCATCCAGCCATAGATAATTAGTTAGGCAGGTCACTGGTCTACCATAAAGTGAAGTATTGTCATACAATGCAGACATTCCCATTCGGTATTAGTACCCTTGGTGATTTTTGTTTTATGGGCATTAGGCTATTGTCCAAGGCCTACCACTATGCCTAATGTTTCGTCTTCCAATGATGTCAGCAGCTACAATGAGTTGGAACTGTTTCGCATGCAGAACTTATTTGAGATTGTGATTCCTTTCTGGATTGTTACCGCCTCTGATGATGTTTCCAGCATTGGAAGACAAAACATTGGGCAGAAAAGTATGACTTTGACTATGGCCTAATGCCCCTAAAAAAAAATTAGAAAGTTTTTTCTGAAGGTATTTGTCTGGGATGTAACATTATACAGAAGTGAAACATGGACAATAACCACTTCACACAATAAGAGAATACAAGCTTTTGAAATATGAAGGCCAAAAATTAGACGGATAGATTGAATAACTAATGGAGTGCTGAACTGAATTGCATAAAAAAAATAATGGCACAACTTGATTAGAAGAAGGGATCAGCTAGTAAAACACATCCTGAGGCATGAAGATATTATTAATTTGGTAGCTCAGGGAAGTTTGGGGGTAAAAAGTGTACAGAGAGAGAGAGAGAGAGAGAGAGAGAGAGAGAGAGAGAGACGTGCTCGGTACAGTAAGCAGGTTGCAGTAGTTATTAACAGATGAAGAGACTTGCGGAGGATAGAGTAGCGAGGAGAGCTACATCAAACCAGTCTTTAGGCTGAAAACAACAACATAACAAAACTGCAACATTCATCTTTTTAAAAACATGTAGCAAAGTCTTGATTCCATGTAATTAACTGTATGTTCCTGATATTAAACTCGCACAGTGTAGAACATGTTCTTTGTTTAACATTTATTCTCTCTCTCTCTCTCTCTCTCTCTCTCTCTCTCTCTCTCTCTCTCTCGTGCGTCACACAAGGTATATAGCTGTAGAAAGACACTTGTAAACAACTTGAGCAAATGTACATCTGAAAGATACAGAAAAAGTAGGGAACATTGTTAACTGCAGATTCCAGAATGAAACTTTCACCCCTGCTACAGGTTGTGCAATGTGGTGAAAGGGCCATAAAAAAAACTGTGAATGAAGCCTATAACAAATTTTATCTGATACAAACTGCTCCATGAACACGACCTTTATATATTTCTTTACTGAAAGATGTTTGTGTATATAAGGCAACACATTTTTAAGCATTTTGTGTACTGTACTCCAAGCAGTCAGAGATACTACTTAATTTTTCAGTTTTAAAATAATTTTGGTTACAGCACGGTCCAACCAATATACTGACAAGTCATACCCAGTAATAGAATATAAAGGATGTTGGTAATTTAAAAATAAGCACGCAATTCAACTATGAACTATATGGTACAAGGTGGGGAACATCAGCATGAACCCTACGTTCTTCTGTTCACAATCTTGTCTTCTCAACCATTGAATATTAGGTTCTAATTAGCCTAAACAGCCCATGTGCACAGAAGTGAGATGTCCAACTAAATATAAGAAAGATGCTGGTGGTATTAAATCAACAGAATGGAGGGAGGGAGGGAGGAGGGGAGGGGGGCAAGAGAGAAAGAGAGAGACAAGAGGTGTGTGTGTGTGTGTGTGTGTGTGTGTGTGTGTGTATATAGTGAATATTTACCTTTCCTCTCATTCCACAATTTGTATTCCACCCGAAATATTACAAGATTTCCATTACTAGCACATACTGTTCAAAAATTTGTTTCAGATTCAGAATCACTATTAGATCATATACAAAAATTTACAGAAGTACTGTAATGTTTGCCACACATTCCACTCACAGCGTAATGATAACTGACTTCATTTTTTCCGCAAATGGGCAGTTCAGCACATCAACTGATTCTGATTGTGATACAGTATGAGGAAAAAGAATGGGAAAGAAGTAGTGTAGTCAGAAAAATGTGCATAGGCCCTGTTACAAACAAATTAGTCAAAATGTGAAGTGGAAAAGAACGTTATTACCGAAATTTGTAGCTTGTTAAACAAAGAAATTTTCACCGCAGACACACATTCCTCATACAAAAGCTCCTCAAAATAGAGATCATCAATGGAAGACACAAACCACATCTCTGAATTTCACATCCAAGGGCAAAGATACAAGTCTGCTCAAAGTTCTGTATACACCCGTTAAGTGCTCTCTCTCTCAGCCTGTCCCCCCCCCCCCCCCCCCCCACGCCCTCCTCCTCAAGTGGTGTATAACACAGAACGTGGGTGGGGAAGTTAAAGGTTGAGAGACAGAAAAGAGGCAGCAAGGGAAGGGGGTATGAGTGTGGCACTGGTAGTTCCACTGTAGTAGAAGTTGGGGAAGAGTTGCATGTGACAGATGACGATGTGTTGTAGAGCATTGGAGGCAAAACTTTTAAGACTCGTACTTTTTGTTTACTGTGTTGTACAAACTGGCATTTATGCTGCTATTATTAATATTATTATTACATCCTATGTTTTTTTAATCTCCTTGTCACGTCAAATTCAAATTTGTTGGTTACTAGTTTTGAACCTGTGTTCACATTGTGAATTGTCATCAAGTTGTAAAACAGAAAGGGTTGTGAAAAGTCCACATTGATACATTTCATATATTTACCTTTATGGTCTGTTGTACACTCAGCCACACGAAGAAACACTCAACACTGTGCTTCAAATTAGTTATACATAAATCTGAATATGTATGTGTATGTGGATATAACAGGTGCCCAACGGTGAGGTCAACAGCGTCCTTTTACACTTATAAAAACAAACGAATGTGGAGATGAACTGAAAGTGTCGTACATGCATGCACTCAAAATGACCACACAGTCACTCCCGTATCACATGCACTCGCACATAACTAGAACCAATTACGAGGGAAGAGAGCTAATCAAGAAATTAAAACACAGAGACAACAAAACACCGAAGAACTAAAAGAAAAGCACAGGGAAATGGGACTGGCTAAATACTTACAAAAATCTAGGATAAGCCATCCACCCTTTGACACATTAAGAACATCTCCAAGAAATCTTGTTAAAAACATTGGACAATTCACAAAACTTTAAAATCCTAACCACATTCATAAAATAGAAAGCAGATTTCACTGGCAAATCCGGCACAATCTGCTTGTCAGCATATAAAATGCAAATCAATAAAATGTGTTGCACCGTGATCTGCATGCCACAAGCACCACACATTGGAGGGTCCTCTCACCAGAGCAAGAATCGTGTGTCATAGGGCTGTGGCCCATGTGAGGAGGAGTAAGAAGAGCCTCGCCCCGCCAATGTGGCTGGAAAGAAGTACTCCACGGCCGAGTTGTGGGCTTGATGACACAGAGCTTGGTATCAGTCACTGCCAGCCACTTGTCTTCCCACCGACACATGACTTTGTACCTCAACAGCGAGCTGATAGCATGCAGGGGGATAGCACACCCAAATACCAGAGGATCGCAAATCGCCTCCTTGGTTGCTCGATCCAACCTTTCATTCCCTGCACTTCCAATGTGCCCAGGTACCAAGCAGAAAGACACCTCGTTCCCCAGTCGTCGTAATTGTAGGAGGGCATGCTGGATATTCTGGGTTACTGTATCTGCTGGGTACAAATGTTCGAGAGACTAAAGGGTGGCCAGAGAACCTGAGCAGATGAGAAACCTAACACTGGGAGAACATCTCATCTGCTCCAAGATAGCATACAATTCTACATTGAAGATGGTAAATTCTGGAGGCAGTCTGACCTTGACGATATGACCCGGGAAAACGAGAGAGCAACCAACAGAGTCCCCCTGCTTAGGCCCATCTGCAAAAACAGTTACATGGTCGTGGTACTCAGATAAAATATCAGAGAATATCACATTACAAATGGAAGCAGGAGTGCTCTCTCTCGTACTGCATCAAATCTAAAATCACTCTGGGCCTCTCCAGTAACCAGGGCAGCGGGCAGTTAAAACCCTGGATTTGAGGTCGTACTGGTTCCACACCGAGTGACTCCAGCAAACACTGCACACGGATCCCACATGGCATCGTGGCTCGTGGACAGTTGGAAAAAAGGCATTACAGAGGTGGACGAGCAACAGTATGGTGTGTGGGTGAAGTTGGAGCTGCAAGGAACTTACACGAGTGACGCACCATGAGGAGCTGGCACCAGACGGTAAGTGGCAGTTCCCCCGCCTCAGCACAGATACTAGATATGGGACTGGTCCGATAAGCACCCGTGGCCAACCAAATCCCCTCATGGATGGACAGTGCCAATGATCTGCAAGTAAGATGGCCTCGTTGACCCATACACCGTGCAACTATAGTCCAGTCGCGAATGCACAAAAGCCCAATAAAACTGAAGGACACGCACCCTGTCCACTCCAAGACCTGTGGCTAAGGCACTTGATGATGTTCAGTGGCTTCAGGTCTCTGGCTTTCAGGTCTCGCAGGTGTGATAACCATGACAATTGGGAGGCAAAGATGAAGCCCAGAAACTGCACTGTCTCCCTAAGTTGTAGGATGGCATCTCCCATATTCAAGGCAGGCAAATTAAGAAGACGACGAGAACAATTAAAAAGAACACATGCACACTTATCTACAGAAAACTGAAAATCCATGTTTACAGCTCAATCCTCTAACTGCTGCACTGTGAAATGCAACTGATGGCCCGCCGCTGCAACACTGGTTGAAGAACAGAAAACAGCAAAATCGTCTATAAATATGAAGCACTGAACAGAACTTCTTACCGGAGATGTGATACTGTTGACGACTCTGGCAAAGAGGGTAACACTTAAAGCACAGCCCTGAGGAACACCGTTCTCCTGCGCAAATAGATCAGACAGTGTGTTATCAACTCGGGTCCTACAAAACCGCTGAGACACAAAAGACTGTATGAAGATGATGACGTGGTCACGAAAGCCCCACCTGATGCCGATACAGTGATGCTTACAGAGGAAAGCCTGCTGAGTAGCCGCCTCTAGGAGAGGCAGAGTGTCGACAGTGAACCGAAATCTTCGAAATCCACACTGAGAGCGGCTAAGGAGTTGCCTGGTCTCTAACAACCAGACCAGAAGATAGTTAACTATTTCCTCCAGGGTCTTTCTTACAAAGTTTGTTAAAGTGATAATCCGTTAACTACTGGGACTTGTGCAATCCTTTCCAGGTTTGAGGAGAGGGATCAGAAATGCCTTCCTCCACAAGTAGGGGAAGTTGCCTGTCTGCCATATTAGATTAAAACATTCGAGGAGGGTTCCCTTTGATGCCACTGGCAAATGTCAAAGCATGCAGTACAGGATTTGGTCGTGACCAGGGGCAGTGTCACGAATCTCAGTCACTGCCAATTCGTGCTCCCACATGGAGAATGGGGAGTTTTAGGCCTAAGATCTGTTGGGCCTGAAGTCCAATTTTTCCCTCACTATAGTCGCACAACAGCGAAGAAACACCAGATCCTGGCTTGTATTGGCAGTAGTTTGTGCAAAATGTTTGACCAGCATCTGAGAAATGTCTCTGGGTGTTGCTTGGAGGCACCTGTTCCAGCACTTCTGCTATCGGTAAATGGGCAGTATTTACCAGTAACCCTCCAGATGGGTTTCCATACTTTTATACAAGAAGTGGAAAGGTTGATGGAGTCCAGGAAAGCTTGTCATAATCTTTTCTTACTCTCCCTAACGATGTGTTGAGCCTTGGCCCTCGTGACTCTAAAGGTCCTAAGGTTATCTGCTGTCGTTCAGCATTAAAATTTGGAAGAGCCGCACGCCTTTTCCAGATCGCGAAATGACACCCATCTGTCCACTGAGGTCCTGGCCATTTCCTAAGATGAGCTGCGGACTGCGGGATGGAGGAGTCAGCAGCACGAAGGATCACTTGTGTGATGTGGTCCACCCATCCTTGGATGCTATTGCAGTGTTTGAACACAGCCAGCTGGCTGCCCTGCTGACCATCCATTTTGGGGGCTTAACGTCAGGTGGTGAGCCATTTAGTAGGTGAAGGCAGTTTGGGAGGTGTTCACTGGAAGGAAGGTCATCAATGACCTCCCACTGAACAGAGTCGGCGAGGGTGGGAGGGGGAGAGGGGGGGGGGAAGGAGGGATGGTTGGAGGGAGGGGGGAGGGAGGGAGGGAAGGAGGGGGGGGAGTGGAAGAGAGGGAGGGAGGGAGGGGGGGGAGAGGGAGAGAGGGGGGGGGGGGAGAGAGAGAGAGAGAGAGAGAGAGAGAGAGAGAGAGAGAGAGAGAGAGAGAGAGAGAGAGAGAGAGAGAGAGAGAGAGAGAGAGGGGGGGGGGGGGGGGGGGGAGAGTGGGGGGGGGGGGTCAATGGCTGATAATGACCCAGCAGCAGTAGAGAAATGTGTGCGCATACCTGTGTTGAGGACGCACAGCTTGTGAGATGTCATGAGACCCTCCAAAACCTGTCCCCGAGAGCAAGTATTTGGTCAAAACCCACAGGACATGATGGGCATTGAAGTCTCCCAGGAGGAGGAATGGTCGCGGGAGTTGTGCGGTAAGATCCATGAGAGCCTCAGAGTCTAGCGCATCTTCTGGAGGTACATACAGTGAGCAAACAGTGATCCTTCGACACACTTGAATTTGAACTGCACCTGGTTGCAGGTCAGTAGCCAATGGGAGAACAGAGGAGTGGTGCGTATTAGTGACAAACACTGTGACACCTCACTTGGCCCTTTCCCCTGATAGATCATCCTTGCAGTACATAGCATATATCCCTGTAGCACAGAGACACCTGTATCTTTAAAATGTGTTTCTTGTAAGCAAAAGCACAAGGGACATGCCTGTGCTATGAGCTTCAGTTCCTCCACATGAGTCCTGAACCCGTTCATGTTCCACTGTAGTATGGAAGCCATGTCATCGGTGCGGTTTTAATTTACCCCTATTCTTGCACTGGGGAGGATAAGCACTTGATGAATGAGGGGAAGTGGAGGAGCTGCCTGGAACAAGACCTCTAATTCCTTGATATTCTCCTCACCAGTCAGATCAGTCTGACTGTGCTCGGGACAACTTTTGACCTGAATGTTGTGAGCCTTTCACTGAAGCCTTGTCCCTTCAAGGATGAGGGAGGAAAAGGAGCGATGAGAGGCACTCTGCTTTTCTTGTACCTTCTGGATGCTTACTGCTGAACTGTTATTGGTCATTCCTGGTGCAGCTGCCTGGATTGCTTTGTCCTTAACTCTTCTTCCCTTGACATGTACACGTGCAAGTACAGGTGCTTGTGGTGGATACAGGCACACTAGGCACTGTCTGTGTCGAAGCATCCGCCTTGGAACTAGGTATCTGTACCATGGAAGAATATGGGATGACAAAGACAGGGGGTTTCATCACCTTATATTTTTTTTGTTTCAGCATCTCCTGTACTTTGCATTCTTCAGCAAAAACAGGCAGTCTCAGCTCCCGACTGGGTGGTTCATAGAGTAGTTGATGCAGATCGCTGGAGACAGGCAGTCAGTACCAGTGTCATGAGCGGCTTTCCTGCAGTTCCCGCACATTGCTTCACCTCCACAACTCACTGTTGCATGGCCACAATGCCGGCATTTATAGCACTGCATAGTGTTTGGAATGTAAGGCCGAACATTAAGTCAAAGGAACCCCGCCATAAGATGTTCAGGCGGTGTCGGAGAAATGAATGTGACAATGAAAGTGGCAGTCTTTTCAGTTGCTCCATTATTCCTCAGAATTCATTGCTCCACATCAACTATTCCCTGGGATGCCGATTCTTGCTTCAGTTCTGCTATGTCAATGATATCTTGGCAAGTGACAATGCTGTTACTGGAGTTGAGAGAGATGTGCATCTATACAACCATATCACAGTCACCAAGTTTCTGTGATTTCTTAAGAAGGTCTACCTGCTTTGACTTGCTAGTTTCGACCAATAATGAGCCATCGCACAATTGTTTTATAGATTTTAATGTCCCAGGAATGACTTCCAATTGCTTATGAACATAGAAGGGGGGACACTTTTTCAAATGCCCCACCTTCCTCTTTATCACAAGAAAAACATTGTTATTCATGACTCCATGAGCCACGTTACTGCAATCCAAAGTATTCTTATACCAGGAGGACTAGCCTCTCTCATTCATTTGGATGAATAGGTGTGAATACTCCCAGGCGGCACACCCTTTCCACTGGGAGCAGAAGAAGATGATTTCGAGGGTTCCATCTCGGTCCCATGAGCAGCTAGTGAAATAAGGGTCCACTCAGACTGAGCCCCGCGTGCCTGAGTAAGCTTTATACAACTGAGGTTGCACGATAATGATTGTTCCACCTTGACAGCCACGCATCCCATCAGCACACAGTACACCTTGAGATTAAGGTTTTTCTTTTCTTTTTAATAGATTCATTTTACGATCTGTGCCGTCAAGCCAAGATCCCCGTTCCCTGAGACACACAATGGTCCACTGCCGCACGGTGGTCACTGAAGCATGCCCAGAGCTTACCGTGACCGGGGGCTGGCGGTGCTTACCAGTCCCCAGCTCAGGGACCCCGCGGTCACCAAGCCCATACCCAGCAAAACATTGCTAAGTTCCTGAGGAGAAATCTGAACACAAAAATAACAGTTAGTGGAGTATCATACATTTTTGAATTCTATTACAATTGTAGTCTATATAAATTCAGGCATGCTAGAAAAAAATCTTAACTTCATAGTCTCTGATATTATTGAATTTAGCATATGCTAAAATGAAGGACTAAGTAAGGAACAAGTATTTTTTGTTTTCTCCAAAAAATTTCTGCTCCAAGATACAGCCCTCCAAAGATGACACTGCGCATACCATTTTGAAGGTACGAATTTTGGAAAAAATTTTAAAATGCTGTAGTAGTTTGTTTGGACTATTCTTCTTTTTTCCGCTCAAAGAATTTTTCGATTTCCTCTTTGGACAAATGAATGAGGGCTGTGCGTGTGTAACATTTCACCTATCACGTAAAATCCTCAGCATTCTGAATCACAGCTGTATTTGGTCTGGAAAGATTATGTTTTGTAGTATGGTGCTTCAGCAGGCCTCCTACACCATCACAAGGCCCTTCCCACAACAGTAGCACTGTGTACCCTAGTCAGTTGGCACAAGCAACTCACTCACTTCAAAACAGCTGGCAACGATTTTTAAAATGACTAGGAGCACCATAAGAAATAATGATGATCATCTCTGCCCCTTTTGTGGTTGAAGAATTTTGCACATTACTAGCATGTGCTGAGTCACATCCTGTGTCATCACTTATAACTGCAACATTTGTGGTCTTGTTTTGAAAATACGTCACCACTGTAAAAATTGAAACCTGGTCATTACTACAAGATATCCTTGTACTTTTTGTGGAAGAATTACAGTCCAGTTCTCAGCAAAATCACAGTGAAGCACTAAAAATAGGTCTTCAGTCTGTAAAGACCCTTCCACTTCTGCAATGTGTGTTGTGGCAATTTCTTCAGAGGCTGGTGTGTTACGGTACTGCTTTCACAGATCATTTACCACGTTCATCACTGAAACTGTCAAAGGCAACAGTTTTCTTAATTAGTTTATTTTCCTCCCATGTCACATATGTAATTTCTGCAGAGTTATCTGCTATGTCTTCCAGGCCAAGTGTCTAAAGACAGTCCTCCCTTTCCAGGGCAGTCACCACATTCTTGAAACAAGCAAGTCTCTCGCTTTACATCACAAACTACTAATGACTTGACATGCCCAACCAAGGTGTCACATGCTCCAGTAAGTTGTTCTAAGTTTGCACACAAAGCTCAAAATTCATGCAGTACACACAGAAACATACATCGGTAGAACTACCCACTTTGGTTGTAGTGCATAAAACTTTGATCTTCCAATATGTGAAGTTGTACAGTTGCTCTTCTAAATTGCAAAAGTTTCTTTTAATACTGCTAGTCATGTACCTCTTCACTTTCACAACTTTTTGACCTTCAACTTTTACAGTTATAGTGTCTTTTTTGTTGGCACTCTGGTGAGAACAGTTCCATTTATCTTCCAGATAAAATGGCTGCACTATTTGAACTTAAAGTGCTTCTACAGGATGACCATAATAGGGATCTGGTCTTCCAAAGACTCCTTTTCCTTTGAAAATGTCAGTGGAATAATAGTTAAAACTTTCACCTTTTCACTGTAGGATTCACAATATTCAACAGCTGAACTGGTATTTCTGAAAAATTCCTGGCAAGAGGTTAAAGAGTGCTTTGGTTCATTTTCTTCTGAAGATGGAATGTCTACTTTGAAGAGTGTGGTCAGTTTTGATGTGGTGTATTCATCAATACCTTTAGTAATTTTTCTATGCTTTCTTGATGCATAGAGCTTATGATTTGAATTCACTGGCCACGGTTTCTTAACAGGACTAACACCGATCTCTGTAACTGACTGATTCCAGGTATTTAATTCTTCCTCTATTGATGCAAGATCTGCATTATCTGCACCATGGGAGGTTTCACCTTATTCTGATACCATCATTGTTGTTATTCTGATTATGTCAAAATATTTAGGACACAAAAAGTCGTCAATGGAAACAGCCTCACTTTGAAACAGAGTCTTCAAATGAGAACACTTATTCCGAACCTGAACAAAGTCTTTTTTTATGTCATGTGTAGTCAGCACACTTCACTCTCCTGCAACCCCAATTACAAGACATTTCAAACAGTCCTTTTCAAAAAAACACACTGCAACTGTGTCAACTGGCAAATTCCTCATGAAAGCACAGAACTCACTGAATGGTCTCAGATCTCTTAGAAGCCTTTTCAGTGAACAAATTAGCACTGAACAACTACAGAACAGAAACCTGCAATGAACAACCACAACAAAGAAACAGACAACAAAGTTTAAGCAATATTTGCAACAATTACAATAGAAACACACATTGTAGCAAAGAAATTAGCAAGAAACAACTTCAGTAAAGCCATACATTACCCAAAAAAAAAAGGTTTTTTTTTTTTTTAAATAATTCCTATCCAACTCAAATGTGGTACCTCTTCTTTACACGATACTAATCAACAGGAAAAATCTAACTTTTCTGGATTTGCATTATTGAAAATAATTTTTTTTCTGTAAAATATAAAAGAAAATTCAAAAAGTTACAGTAAAAGAACTTTGACAGATATGTCCAAACTGAGAATACCATTGTAATCATAAATCAATTATGTTCCAAATAAGAAAACCCTCTAACAAAATATCTAGAACTATTACAGAGCTAGAGCATTTTAAAAATGTTTCCAAAATTCGCATCTTCAAAATGGTGTTATCTTTTGGAGGCCTGTATCTCAGGACAGGATTTTTTTTATTTTTATTTTTATTTTTTTGGGGGGGGGAGATTGTCTTACTTAATCCTGAATTTTAACATATGCTAAATTCAATAACATCCGAGATTGAAGGTAGCCCCCCTGCGTGAAGCGATACAGATTATGCCTACAGTTCCTTGCATATTTTCAGTACTAGGACTATCAAGCACCACGTTGCGAAGAAAAATTTGACTTCTTAAGTGAACAAGTAGCCGATGATTTAGGAGAGAGGGATGTACTTCAAGAGATGTTGGCTATTAATTTGTTCCTATGAAACATGACATTTTTGTTGT
The DNA here is from genome assembly GCF_023864345.2 of Schistocerca serialis cubense. Lineage (NCBI taxonomy): Eukaryota > Metazoa > Arthropoda > Insecta > Orthoptera > Acrididae > Schistocerca > Schistocerca serialis. Next base: position 303,880,254 of record NC_064645.1, on the reverse strand, counting down.
TGTAATTAGCACTATTTGTTACTGTAGTAAATAGCAGGTAAAATTTTACATTTAAGTTCAAACAGGTTTTTGATGATGTGCAACTACTGCGGAGTACATTTCAACAGGGATGGGTTACCTTTCAGTGGTCAAACAACAGAAGTTGTTCTTTTTTTTTTAATAAACAGCTGCACAAGCTATTTATTCCAATGATTTCATGTACAACTGAATTCACAAACTGGATATTGTAGTTGATTCTTTTCATGTTGAAGTGAACTGCACAACAGATCATTAACCTAGCACAAACAAAGAAAATCCAACATTTTGAGCTGTAGTCCTAGGCCCACAATAGAAAAAGAAAAGAGCTGTAAGTACAAGAGGAAGGCACCACCTGAATGAGACGATGTCTGACCTTTTCCCAAAGGCAGCAACAAAAAATGAAAATAGGTGACAAAAGAGGAAAATCATCAACAATACTCAAAAGAAGAAAAGAAACAGGAATCCTTTAAAAGAGTGGAAAAACTGGACAAATGATACAAAATAAATGAAATCAGAAAAAAGAACTAAAATTAACTCCTAGGCTTCTAGAAAAGTTACCATTATATCAGACCGATCTTCCAAAGCTCTTTTCTGACATAAACCTGGCAGTAAAAATATGGAGTTACATGATGGTGGTTTAAGGACTGTAAACAAATGTCTGAGAAGCTGTGGAGTTTGCAGGATGGAAGAGAGTCTATTTGCAACACTAGTCGAAGAAAAACAAAACTCACATTAGAAAGTAAAATTTATGCCACTATTCAATTTCTGTGTGTGTTGCTTTCTTTTTCCCAGCTTCACCTGTAATTTTCTTCATATGTGTCATTAGATGTAGTATACAATTATTACATCAATAGAATACATTTAGTTCTGTAGGGGTTGGGATGTGACCCCTTCAGTGATGGTTGAACTGGCTGATACCAAATCAGGGCGGAGTGCTGTCTGGATGTGGGGTCTGGAACAATTTGGTGATCTGTCAGTAAAACAACCCTTGTTATATTAGTTCGTTACTCATGGCAATTAAAGGGATGGGGCTGTAGTCTGAGAGCAGGTTATTGAAGATGGCGATAAAGATGGTCGCGAAAACATGGCGTGTCAGCCTTTTGCCTGTCCGGCTGGTAATGCTTGCTATTGGCATTCAAGCAACTGGGGAAGCATGATTCAAGCCTTGCTCTACTGGTGCTGGACGACTGTGGCCACTGCGCATGGCTCGGCTGATCTGTGGCCGCATCTACAACACTCCAGGATATATGGTGTTTAAGCCATGATGTCCAGCATAATTGAAGATGATGGTGGATGGGCACGCCCTGGGCAGTTGTCAGCAACAATGTAGGCCTGTACAGGTTGGGGACAGCAACAGTACAGCAAGCCAGCTCAGGCTTGAACTTGTGGCCCAGCAGGAAAATGGCTGATAACAAAACGTAATCGTCCAACACATTGCCCAGCAGAGCGGAGTCAAAAAGTTGAATGCATGCAGATTTCACTGTGGCCACTGGCAACAGATACCATTGATGGCAGACCATTGTGCAATTTTTGTCTCTGTCTCTTTATCATGAGTATTTGAGAGTGGTGGTCTGATTTGGATGGGGAGGGGGGGTGGGACATATAAATGAGCCTGTTAGTATTTTTCTAATGGCAGCAACCCTAACCTGGCTGGAGTGGCAGGATATTGTCACTGGGCAGTGATGGTTTGATTTGCTCTGGTTTAGTGTCATGGACTGGTATCTTCCACTTTGGAAGTGTCCGATTTCACCCATCCGCTTTGACCCGTGACACAATGGTGGTGGTGGTGGTGTGTGTGATGTCGCTAGTGCCGTGTTCTTGAGTTGGTTCGTGCTTGTAGACATCGTGGTGCTGTATTTGATGGCACCATCTGGTGGTGACTGTTGACATGTGGTATTGGGTTCATTTGAGTGTTATCACTGTAGTAATTTGAGTTTATTTGAGCCTGAGTAATCAGTGCTGTAACGTGATTTTGGAAGTGCTTGCTTTGTTTTCTGTGAGGTATTGTTTTCCTTTTGTTTATGTGCGTGTGGCATTTTTGTTAGGTGTAATTAGTTTGTGTGTGTAAGGGGGGGAGAGGGGTATTGTAGCAAGACTACGCGATTTTGTTGGAGACTTTTGTTGGTAAGTAACTCTAGCTTTGGTTTTATTCAATAGTAAATTGATGTTTTGTCTGTTATTTTTATGGTATTTCAGTTGTAGTTTAATTGTTTAATTGATCTCGTGAATATGGGGGTTTTTGGATTTTCAAATTGTTGAGGTTTGGTTTCAGCGGTGTTTTGTGAGTTATGTAGATGTGTAAAGTATGGGGTTGTGATTTTTTTATTTGTGGTTTGCCGGTAGGTATCGATAGCTGTGTTTGAGCTATATAGTAGTTGTTGTTGGGGTTGTTTTGTGGGAAGAGACCAGACTGCGAGGTCATCGGTCTCATCGGATCAGGGAAGGATAGGGAAGGAAGTCGGCTGTGCCTTTTCAAAGGAACCATCCTGGCATTTGCCTGGAGCAATTTTAGGGAAGTCACAAAAAACCTAAATCAGGATGGCCAGACGCGGGATTGAACCGCCGTCCTTCTGAATGAGAGTCCAGTGTAGCTATATAGTAAAATAACAAATTTCACTATTCGTAGTTCTAGGTGTTGGCTTTTTGGTGTCGAGGGCTTTGTTTGATCAGTAAAGGTCAAGGGAAATGTCCAATCCACTTTACAGAATTGCAGATGGCTTTTTGGTATTGTGGGCTCAGTTTGAACTATATAGGTTGAGTGAAGTGTACACAATTCCTGGTGGTTTTGTGGCTGTAGCACTGTCTTAAACTGAGTCTTTTTTTTAATGGTGTGATGTTTTGTATTGTTATATATTTAGCTTTTCCCTGTCTTAAGCCCCCTATTTGCCGCATTTGCCCCTTTAGTTTCATTTTATTGTTGGAGTTGGATGTTCTTGTGTCATTTTTATTTCTGTTCACATTAGTTGGCACGTGTATGTTGTGACAATATTGTCTCCATTTTGGAAGTAGGCTTTCCACCATATTGATGACATCATGTGTCAAAGATGGGTGGAATCAGAGACTTTCCTAATGTCCCAGTAAATAATTCAGCGGCATTTGCTTGATTAAAAGCTGTTGCTCTTTATTTTCCAGTGTTTTTGGGTTTTCATGAGGTGAGCTGCTGATACCAGCTCATGAAATCATCAACCTAGTTAATTACGGGTACTTTATTTACATCAAGTACTCTGTACGCTTACATCCAGCTATTTGTGTAATATGTGTAAGTTGTCATCTTTGTAAGTCAGTTCATAATTTTTAATAATGTAATCAAAGCTTACATTTCACCTTGGTGATAACTTTACTTATACACAATGATAACGCTATGGTGGTATTAGGGTGATTACTCTCACTAAGCTTTAAATACTCACTGGTGGTTGGGCTGTTTGGGGGAGGAGACCAGACAGCGAGGTCATCGGTCTCATCGGATTAGGGAAGGATGGGGAAGGAAGACGGCCGAGCCCTTTCAAAGGAACCATCCCAGCACTTGCCTGGAGCGATTTAGGGAAACCACGGAAAACCTAAATCAGGATGGCCGGACGTGGGATTGAACCGTCGTCCTCCCGAATGCGAGTCCAGTGTGCTAACCACTGCGCCACCTTGCTCGGTTTAATACCCACTGGCTTACGTTTCTTAACCTGCCAAAGCACAATAGTACACCCTAACTAGATTTGCAGCACGTCTACGAGACATGATATGTTTCATTTCTTTCAAGCCCTTTGCAATTTTCCCCTCACCTCCTCCAATTTGATACACTTCTTTGCTCACATTCACAAGATATTATCCAAGTCTTGTATGTATTGTAGGTAGGCTATATTCCCTCAACAACGTTGAAATCTATCCCCAAGGGTATATTAAAAATCTGTCCTATGCGCAGACAATGTTAAAGCTGTTACTAAGAAAAAGTTTTTCAGGTGGTTTATGGAATAGTTAGATGCAGACAATTGATTAATTGAGTAAATATAATTTACCTCATTAACATTAACAGAAAAGGCCGACTGAAAATAGAACCGAGCTTTTGCTTTTCACACCTTGAAGAAGTATTAATTAAACAGCATTCCTCTTAGGACAGCAATGGACTGGAATCTATTGTCCTGTTGTGGAACTTGATTGTTTACTGTATGGCCATTAACATCGATTTTAGTGGTGGGAAATTCTAACTCCTTTACTTTCGTTCCTTATAATGGACACTAGTCATCACTAGTTTCTGGCCATTCATGTGAGAATAAGGGACACTACATCAAACCTTAGTTTGCTACTTGCCTCGTAATTGCTAACTAATTGGCGTTTTGATCAGCAAATACATATTCTGATACACCTTGCCACTACTGTATGGGAAAAATAACATTTCTACAGACTGTAATTGTATAAGAAACTTACCACTAACACAAGATAATATTCTATTACATGCTTGTTATGTCACTTAAAATCTATTTAATATTTTTAAACACAATTGGAGCTGAGTTTGCTTATACTATTGTCTGCACAGTCAGTGAGTACACAGTATTCCAAAGTTGTTAGAGCATGATTGATGCTCTTATAGCTTCTGCAGGAGCCAAATGTGATATAGTTTATTAATACTGAATGAAAGGGCCATGGCACGAAATTACACTATTACACGGGGCAAATCTCAATACTGCTTGAGACTGATGACCCTGCAGTTTAGTCCCTCTACTCTCCAACCAATCAACTAATAATACTCCTTACAGATTTAGAAAGTTGTTTGCCATGTGCAGGGATGCCCTATCTCTTATTAATGTGTTCTGGAAAGTAGTATTCAGATTTATTAATGGAGGTTGGGCAATAAAAGTTGCCGTGTTGCCCCACCACCACCACGACATTGTTCATATTTTTTGTATAATGTTTTGTATATTCACCAAAATAAATGGAGATTTATTACATAATACAGATTTCCTAAATTAACCTTCCAGTTGTAATTATGTACAATGAAAGGTATGTTACACGTGGAATAAACAAACCTCGGGCTACACTACAGATTGGATGATTACCATATTTACATTCGTTGGCGAAGCCAATTCACAATCTAACTAACACCTTCCAATCTAATCTATGCACCATCGGCTCAATCAAGGGAGGAAGGGATAGGAGAACCACACACTAAATCAAGACTGGGGCTAGTGACTGCCAATGTGGAAGTATTCAAATGTTAACATTTCTACACTCACACTAAGCCATTGGCTTATCTGAAACCTGCGTTAGAAGGCACCTATTTAAATTGACTATGTCAGGCATTAACAATTTTTCAAACACACCACATGTGAACATCCACATTTAGAAACTGACCTATTTGCTATGAATGCTGCAGGTAGGACTACATTTTCTCATTAAAGAAGGCAGTTATACAGTATACTATCAAAACACCAAGAAAAAAGATCAATAAGCGGACTTGGCATTCAATGGGTGATAAGACTGGAGTATTTGTCTCCAGTTGAGAGGTTTGTTCTTTCTCCAAGATATGAAGCTTTAGTACAATGTACAGATGCGATTTTGAGTTAATTTCGTAGTATCATACTTATCGAATACTTGATTCCAGCCATTAGGACAAAAGATTATAATAAATTAAACTTATATCTGCCTGCACGGAATACTACATAGCGCGTGGTGTTTTCACAATATCATAGTGGTTATTTCCACGAACGTCCATAGTCAAATGTGCATAAGTTCATACAGTTCGTTAAATTACTCCTTTCTAAAAGAAAGGAGAGTTGATGTTCAAGTCTCGTCGATGTCTAAATCATTGTGGACATAGCACTAACTTGCTTACAACAGATTCTGGCGGCTATCGGTTCAGCGTAATATCTTCTTCTCACCATGAGATTCTCACACCAATGACTAGCTTGTACGTCAGTTCTTATTTAAAGTATCTATTTCTAGTTTCAACGACTAAACCTTTAAGTAAGACTCTTAAGCAATAACGAGTTTTGAACTCAAGAAATAGTATTTATGGTAATGACTCACCTTAGCCCAATCAGGTTTCAATTCCACAGTTCTTTCCGCATCTTCCAGTGCCTGAGAGTACTTTCCTGCTTTTGCATACGCTGCTGAACGGTTACTGTATAAAACGTGATTGTTTTTGTCCAGTGCTATTGCATCGGTATAACATTTAATCGCTTCGTCGAGCTTGCCCGCTTGTAGGGCGGCATTTCCTTTGTCCTTCAATGCATTAACCTACACAAAAACGAATTTCTATAGTTTACAAATAACGATGGTAAATACAAGAACTGTAACAAGTAATTAAACAACAGTCGCCACCCGGACACGCCGCTACACATGATGCACTGTTGCTACACTTAACATGAAAAAAAGCACCCTTACATCAAATTGTTTTTCTCCCTTTCTTCACCAATTAACATTTTCCTAACTAATTATTAAATAAAAATTACCTTATCCATTTCACTTGCACAACACTGAACACTCGATTCTTACAGGTAACGAAACATCCAGAACTACGAGTCAAGCAAACAACTGCAGCTCAAAGATAATGGATTTTCAGTATTTTCGTGCCATACCCGGCTTTGGAAACGCATCTCATCCTCTCAGTAAATACTTTGATTCTACTTCCAAAACTGTTCACCAGACGACAGAGAAAAGCTCTGCACGAACACATGAAGCTCTTCCTGACGTTACGCGTTGATGTATAGAAGAGGATGAATAAATATGAAAATAGTGCGGTCTGTTATCGCAATTTCAAATGTTCTAATGCTAATAGGTGTAGAAAGCTAACTGCGAAGAAACCTTGGGCAACAGAAGAAATATTTCAGTTGATCGGCAAAAGAAGGAAGTAGAAAAATGTTCTAGGAAAGACGGGAATACAGCAATTTAAGTTCCTTAGAAATGAAATAAACAGAAAGTGCACGGCACCCAAAGCGAAAAGGCTACAGGGAAAATGTGAAAAAATCGAAAAAGAAATTATCGTCGCAAGGACTGCTTCAACAAATAAAAAAGTCAAAACAACCTTCGTTGAAATCAAAAACATTAAGAGGAGAGAACGGATTGATGGATAGAGTGCACATCTATTTGAGTACATCCAACAACTAATTGAGGACATATAGTGAAAGTGGAACTCTGAGATTAAAAAAAAAATTTCACTTTGGCCATGACATAATGTAAAAACATTCAGTAATGCATTTCAAATGACATCTTCACACAGCGAATCGTCATGTCACATGTTGTAAGACCAAGATTTCTCGGCAAGAAAGTTTTTGGACGGTCTCGTCATCTGCTAACATTGGAAGTCAACCTATTTTTTCTCATTACTCGTGTTACGGCAGTGGAATTTGGACTTTTGTTTCTTTTAATCTTCATTTGTACTTATTGTTTATAAATTCCCTATATAGAAAGGGGTAAATAAGTTTTAAAGTATAGTAAAAAAGTTGTAAAAGATCAGCATGTAGATATGATTACACAATAATTTGTGATATTCATATAAAGTGGCTTGTTCCACATCATTACAATTTATTATGCAAGTGATCTCAGGGACATGAAATTAAATAACTAGTTCTCTTCCAAAAGACAATCAAAACTGTCATGATGAGGGATGTCGTTCTTTGATCATTCTCGACTATCACTAGAGTGGCCATCATGAAATTAGACATCTGAATGTCATATCTGCTCCTACAATCTTCAAGCAGTAAGTGCTGCAATTCATACACCTCATAGCTTTGTTGCACACATACACTGTTAAGAGTGCAGTAAGTCAGCGTCAGCTGAATGTTTAGTGTTTCTGTGTGGTATCGTGTGTTCACATGTGGTTTTAGTTTTCTGTAGAACGATGCATTGACGTGTGTTTGTTAGTAAGCAAAATGCAGGATCAAGGGGTTATGTGTAGTGCTAATCCAGTTAGCGTGTGTAAAAAGGGAAAAGAGTTTAGAAAACAATCAAAAATTGTCATATGGGATGCACTGAAATTTTTTACTGATCTGACCGATAGTGAGGATACCAAGAATAATATAATTTTGCTCACATTCATAAAACGACAAAAGAACCTTGTCGTGTTTCGGAATCGAATATATTCCTTATTAACAACCCAGTAACTTTCACAGAATCTGTATCTGTGTGTGTGTGTTTTGATTCTCTAAGAAAGGAATGGAAATAAAAACGGAAATGTAGATAAAATGACGATTTTGACAAAAAGTTAGTCCACAGAAATGTATTTAGGTACTTCAACAGAAGAGTGTATCCGCCAACTAGAAAAATACAGGCTGCTCTCAGTGAAAAAATTAAGTATTCTGAGTCAGAGACCTCTGTTCTTCACCTTCTCTGCTCACTTGTGCTTTGATTCAGGAGGTGTAATGATTGATGAAAATTTTTAATGGAATGCAGAGGCATTGCAGTAACAAGAACAAAGTTTTGTGTTCAGTGCACTTTTTGCATGCTAAGAACAATAAACTTTTAATAAATGTCGATAAAACTTGTGTTTCACTAAACCATACACACCGACATATTTTACTCGATTTCAATGGAAATATTGGCCTCAAAGTACCTACAGTTACTTTTGTATGTCGTATATCGACAATTTGGGTGTAGGGTGCAGTGACGAAGGGTTAGTAAGAGTTAAAAATAAAAATTTTCAAGGAAGTAGAGAATTTTCTCACTCGTTTAAGGTGAACCGTTAGCACCATGGAGGTAAGAATAGAGGGAGATGCCATGACGTCACAGCTGCGAAGCCATGTGAAGCCGAAGGTAGCCATCTCAATCCGACCAAAACATTGCTGCTGTAAGCTTGTGTGCATAGGCTTGTCGCTCGCTTTTGGAAGGATTTTGCGCTATTATCGTGACTTGTGTGGTGTTCGGATGTACGAATCGTTCTGATTGTGATGCGAAATCGAAGGGAATAACATTTCATGTGTAAGCTGTCTCGTTAAGTGTGATTTTACAACTTCATTGTGAACGAACGTGTGCTACATCGGTACTTGTACTATAGCGTGTTTTTCTCCTGTATGATTTTAGATTTTCCAAAAATAAAAGTCGGAAAGCTCTGTGGGAGAATGCCGTGAAGAGGAAGAATTGGCGTGTGTCTAAATGGAGCACTATATGTTCTCAGCATTTCCGAGAAGAGGACATAGACCGAACTTCCCTTTCAACAGCAAGGCTCCGAGAAAATGCTGTACCATCAGTTTTCCCTACACACCCAAAACATTTGCAAAAGGTATGTTAATTCAAAGAATTAAATTCTTAGTTTTCAAGTTCACGTTTCAGTATAATACGTACGTATCGTCGATAATCGAAGTGTTGAGTAACTCACTTTGTCTTCATCATGTACCAAATTAAAAGCTAAAACTACATTAACTGGCGTAAAGTATAGGCCTAAACAGGACACTGTGTAGATTTGCCATTCTATGTACCGTATTTCAGTAAATATTGGTGGTAATGAACAGTGTTTCCCAGTAGTGTAACGTAACTGAAATGTCCCAGTATGTATTACAAACAAGATGTATTTATGGGGCTTTGGAGGGAGGGTATAGCTAACTTAGTTTTCAGTTTCTATTATTTAGTTTGTGATACACGTTTATTACTGAATTAACAAAATTGTATCGTTTACAGTGAAGACTAGCTATTCGTAACTATTTTTAATCAGAAGAAACGCGGAATTTCGCCTTACGAGATTTTATTTTAAACAAAAACTTTGAAACAACCAATCTGATGACGTTACATGCGTATATGGTGCAATTAGCGATTGTAATACACGCAGCGCTATAGCACACTGGCAATGTTTTGGTCAGAGTGTCATGGCAGCGAGCCACACCCCCATGGCTTCAAAACGTAGTACGGCTGGGATACGTAGCACCATCTCCCCTTATTCTTACCTCCATGGTTAGATCTAAAATCCTGGCGGCGACATGTAAGTATAGTGCACGAAGTTCCTTGCAAATGAAATGCTTTCATAGGTGACAATACAACAATCATGTCTCAGATGTTACCAAAATTAAATTTTAGTTTCCTTCACAATTTTCCCACTGAAAGTTTCTACAAGGACCAACAGAATGCGAACTCATCAGCGACGAATTTTTCGTTACATAGGCGGAACGATTTCCCACCCCCTAAGGTATTTTATTTTCTTTTATCTCGGAATACTTTCGCGTTTTCACGATAAAATATACAGCATATGCATCTCTAAATTTCTAGACTGCTCTCATATTTTTTCAGTCAAATATGTGAGTGGTTCTGTTTCTTCAGCACGCTGAAGTAAAAAATTATTTTGCTTCAAAATTTCTCATAACATTAGTTTTCATTGTTTTCGTAGGAGCTGGCAAGAATTTTCTTTTGGAAAGTACACCGTTATTTTCTCAACTAAAAATAGAGATGTCTAATTTTTTTTTAAATTATCAGTTAGAAATAATGTAAGATGGTGAGATGACCTTGACGTGATGGGCACTACAGCAACCCAATTTTACCTGGACCCTTTGCATATACTTAGTATTCTGCTATCTTCCATCGCGAGAGCGTTACAGATCTCATAGAAAGTTTGAAATGGGACACACTTGCAGATAGAAGACGCGCTAAACGGAAGGGGCTGCTCACAAAATTTCGAAATCCGATCTTCGCCGCGGATGTAGAGCATATATTATTACCACCGACTTTCAAATCGCGCAATGATCACCTTTCAAAGATAAAGGAAATTAGAGCTCGTACTGAGGCGTTCAGACAATCGTTTTTCCCTCGCGTGATCCACGAGTGGAACAGAGGAAGGTAAATATGAGATTGGCGCGAATTGTGCCCTCCACCACACACAGCTTGGTGGCTACCGGAGTATATATGTAGATGTAGACAGAAGTAATCTAATCACTTCATTTTGTTTTTTCTTACATTTTCGTCCCAATACATTTGTGTAACATGCTAAGTTCAGTTGTGATTCATAAATTCTGAGCTCAAATAACACTATATTTTTTTGTTTTGTAAAGTCTTCGACTTCGTATTTTTCTACTTTAAGAGGTTTCGAGATGGCACCAAGTATACAGTGCGAATACGTTTGTTCTGTAAGTAAATGTAAAAAGAATGAGGAAAAGTGCTCAAGGTGCACCAGTTCTTATATGTGTTGTGATAAAAGATGCATGTCATATTATTTTTTCACCTAAGCAAATAAAAGAAAAAAGTCACAAAATCGACCAGCTACTTCGTTTTATTAATTGCGGGAAATGGCAAACTCAGCTACTTCATATTCTCACATGAAGGTAAAGGTATAGTATATTTAAACTGTAAAACTCAACGTCATTATTCGTGTGTGTCAGTTCCAAAGGAAGTTATGAGCTGTTAGAAAGACAATTTAGACAAAAAGCTTATTATAATGAACAGCAAAGACAAAACCATTATCGTAGTGCTGTTGGAAGAGATTCATGTTATAAAAAACAAATATGCTGAGCGCAACTAATTCGAAACAGCTTTTCAGTGAGAACAAAAAGCAAATGGGACTAGTGAGAGGTTGAAAGATACTTAGGCTTATGATAATAAAAGTTCTAGTAGGTGCATTGGTAAAAAGTGCGAGTGTGATGCTACTTGTGTTGAGTACAAAATACAGTTTCACTTTAGATCCAGAAAGGTAAATACATCAATGACGGGAACAAACAATATGTGTTGAAATAGATCAACAGGGAATATGGTGCATATACAAAGAAGGATACTAGGAATAGTCACATGTTTGTTTGACCCTTGGGACACAGTTATGAAGGTGCTGACACAAACAGAATTGGCACAGGCTTAAAGACACACACAAAAATTATCCAGTGAAATCGGACTTACAAAATTTCAAGAATCATCTTTGAGAGAGAACTCACAACATGTTGCTTCTGTAAAGATCACAAAAATTTTACACAGTGGGTCACATTAACAATAATCATTTATTTACTCTTACACAAAGGAAGCTACCATGAATGCACACATATATTTTTTAATATTAGATGCAACAGAACTGCTAAATAACTGAAACCAAAAGATCAATTATTCCAATGTGTACCTGTAATTTTTACACAGTTTATTTTTCACTATGTCCATTACAGTCACATGTTACTCCCTCCCCAGTGATAAAGTTGACCTGTTTCTTTAGGATGTGCACAATCTATCCAGAACATGTAACTCATTGGCTTGGCTAATAACACTCCAGAGTTTTGACGATTTGAGCTGGTTGTTTGTGTAAAGATCACATGGATAATCCTGGATCCACATTCTTCAGCAGGAAGGCAGGCTTAAGTCTGTTGGTGGAAATGGTCTCCTGACCATGAGGTGTTGCAATGACAAAGTGTTTTTTATGGTATGAATGTGACAGGCATAGTCCATTGTAGAAAGGTTGTAGAGGTTATCTTATGAATACATGAAAAGAGTTCAGTATAGATGAAGCCAGACATTTTAACATGACAAGAGGTCACGAGTTCAGTATAGATGTAGGCAGACATTGTAGCATGATGTCGAACATATGTTGGTTAGGCAGTACTATATGCAGTTTCAAGTTGAAAATGAAAGTTGGATTGTCACACTCTATTTGTGTAGGATAAGAGAAATAGGTTGAAAGTCTAGCTCTCACGCCATAAGTCATTTTTGTAGCAGTGGTGTTAGAATCTGGAATCAAATAAATTTGGAGACCCATTAAATTGCTGGTAACTGACCGATCTAGTCACTTGAAAGTTCGGCTCTTAATGCTGTTTTGATGTTGTGAAGTCATTGTTCAACTTTTCCATTCGATGTTGAATGATAAGCAGTGGTTTTGATGTGATGTATATGTAGGGCCTTTGTGAGGCAAGTGAAGAGTTGACACTCAAACTGCCATCCACTGTTGGTGATGGTGATTTTTGGGATGAACATACAGCCTGAGTTTACCTGTAGAATTATGACAAAGTAGGTTTGATCCCTCAGATAACAATATTGTTAAAAATGCTAAGGAACAGGAGTTTGAATTCTTCACTTTGACTAGGTCTGGGTCATTGCTTTGAGCCTTCGCAATGTCTTCATATGAAATACTGGCTGGCAACATGTGTCTCAACTCTGCAATATGTATCAGCATGAATTTTCCCTCTTCCAGGTAGGTATCAAATATTTGTGGTGAACTGACTGAGAAATTCCAGATGGCACAGTTGCTCGGGTGTTACTTTTGCGGGGCACTGTTTAAGGCAAATGTTAATTGCTGTGTGGTATGCGAATATTGTAAATTCTCTGCATTCCAGAAGATAATCAAAGTGTTTCACTGCCAACAACTAACAGTTGTCGGTACTACAGTTATGCTGTGTGTCAGTGAGAGTACTGGAGAAAAACGCAAGTGGTTCAGTTGTTTCTCCTCACAATTGCCTCCTTTGGCAGAGTCAAAGCATCAACCATCAAAATTAAGGGAAGAACTGTTGAGGGATGAGCATGCTGAGTACTGTGAGCTAGCCCTTCTTTTTCGCTGGTCCATATAACAGAGCAATTATTTTTACTCTTGATGAAGTTAAACTAAGGTTGTTGGATTTCTGCAGAATATGGTAACACACATCTTTGAAATTAAGCAGTCTTAGAAATGGTGTAGTTCCACTGGTGTTTTAGGATGAAGTAAGTCCTTGATTATTTTCACTTTTTCTTCTATATCTACATCTACATGATTACTCTGCAATTCACTGTTAAGTGCCTGGCAGAGAGTTCATCAAACCACCTTTAAGCTACTTCTCTGCCATTCCACACTCGAATGGCGTGCAGGAAAAACGAATACTTAAATATTTTTGTATGAGCTCTGATGTCTCTTATTTTATTATGATGTTCGTTTCTCCCTTTGTAGGTGGGCACCAAAAACACATTTTCACAATCTGAGGATTGAAATTTCTGGAGGACTGAAATTTCTTTGTCATAATGGTAAAATTCCTTGATCTGACAACATATAATGCAAGAATGATATCTCTTTCTCTGCAAAAATGCCTTTTCCCATGTTGCGGTGGCCGAGTGGTTCTAGGCGCTTCAGTCCAGAACCGCGCGAGTGCTATGGTCGCAGGTTCGAATCCTGCCTCAGGCATGGATGCGTGTGGTGTCCTTAGGTTAGTTAGGTTTAAGTAGTTCTAAGTTTTAGGGGACTGATGACGTCAGATGTTGAGTCCCATAGTGCTCAGAGCCATTTTTTTCCCATTGTAAGGTTAGGGTGATATTTATCCAGTCATCCAAGAAACTGCTGCCGACGCATTATATGTTCTTCATCTGGTGCTGGAGCAACGAGAAAATCATCTGAATCGGAGTACTATAATATTCCTTGGCCCGTACTACAGTTTGGGAGTCGTGAATCGGTCAGCTGATCGGTTAAACGACCTCCCTATTGTTATTGGTTCAAAGATAATATATATCGCGAAGCAGTGCGTTTCGACTTCGCGAGCGAAATATTTATTCCTTGACTTAGCATTGCTCCATGGCAACCGAAGAAGAAATGTAAGAAAATCGGTTTGTGATGGGACTTTGAGGCGAGACAGGATAACGAGAGGACGTGTATGAAGTGTTTACAATGAAACAGTCATTGTTAGCCGCCATACTGTATAATTTGTGTTTTTTTAGATTCACGAGTGATATGTAACGTTAATGTTGAGTTTAGTAACAGCCATAACAGTCTGGTGCATTTCAAAGGTAATTCTGCATATTTATTTTTGATCAAAAGATTCTGTGATGAACTGTAATGTATGACAAGCTTGTATAGGACGTCGAACATTTGGTGGTCCATGTTTGCTGTAGAACCTGCTTCCGTAATACGGTCAAAAGCATAAAGAAAGTTTTCCCTGCTAAAACGACCTCATTTCATTCGCAGACAATCATCAAATGACCAAATGCGAATGGCAGTATCCCAGAGAAGATCCTATAGAACTTTTCTTTCTCTTATATTTCAAGAATTTTATAGGCGACCGTCAGAGTCGGCAGCTGCTTATACACCACAAGAGTAACTTGTCTACATCTGTGAAATTATGTTCGCTGTGGGTTAGTCGATGCCGCTCTGGAAATTGATATTGTCCTTCACAGACATACAAACAGAGACAGTATACACACTAGTTCAATAACAACGAGTTTAATATTATAGCTTAAAAACATTAATTTCTTCTTATGAGTCATAATATTACAATACACAAAAGGCAAATTATTCAAGTTACTATGAATAGAACACCCATTTTAAGTACATCTTCTTGTGCAGTGGCAATGTGGTCATAAGCTCTGATGAGTTCAGTTTTGGAGAATATCTTTATTTTGAAGTATTAGCAGTTCAAATCTTGTAAATGAGGTATAGGACAGTGCTATTGTACTGTGATAGCATTTAAGGCTTTATAATCGCTACAGGGCCACCAGTAATGGGACTGTAACAAAGTTGTGGCAATCTACATTGTTGCCAGATTTATTCAAGATGGCGGCAGGAAAAGCTGAAACAGCCTGTGTGGTAGGCAGATTTATCGAAGATGGCGAATCCAGGTTGGCAGAATTGTGATGTCTCTATGAAATATGACAGAAGAAAAAGCTGCAGAATGGCTCCACCTTGTGTTGTGGTATAAGTCTGCCAACGATTTTGCTTGATGGCACTGCGGTCACTTACCCTCTGGTCTTAGTAGCTTACAGTTTTATTTTCAACAGTTCAATGTCCCCCAGGATAACAAAGCAGGACACTAAATGTTTTCACCAGATGTGGAGCAGGGACTTCATACATTATATCACATTTCCTATCTACAGATAAGAACATAAGGCTGACATCTTTAATACATTTGTATGCAGTAGCACTATCTTTTAAATAAATATTTTGTGAACTGAGTCATCTCTCTTATACACACTCCTGACATGTATTTTTTTATTCATTTATGTGCAAGAGAATTGTCGTTTTTACATTTGTGTGCACTGGGACTGCCAATGTAGTTGAATCTTTAAAAGACTGGGTAAGATTTTGTAAATAATGACAAGGAGACAGGGTAAAAACTTTTCTTCCCTTATTCAGGGTATTTTCTTTGATAGAATTTTTTGTGCAGTATCTACTTTAAGTGATTACACTCAAATTTTCTTGTGATACATGCAATATTTTCTTTGGCTGCATTTTTTGTACATAGACTGCTGGTAGCCTGAGTTCTTTAAAAATGGCTACACACAAATTGTCTTAAACATACACAATATTTTCTTTCAGAGCAAATTTTTTGTCCAGGAGTACCTTTTTTCATTAATAACAATGTCTAGAACATGAATTCGATGAACTTTTTTCACAATGTATAATACTTTTTGTACGGAGATATTTTTTTACACTAGCTATGACCAGAAGCATGAAAATCTAATATAACAAGATATACTGCGTGTTTCAGTATGTTCCCCATGAAGGTCTTTGCAGTAGTCATTCTTTTCAGTTGTTGTAATTGAAAAATTTCGCAATTCAGCTACTGCAATGCCATTTGAAAAAGGTTTTATCATTCTTTTCCAATTATTGCAGTGAGAAAATTTTAGAGTTCAACTATTGCAATGTCATTTTATATTCCTTTTTATTGTTAAAAAGAGAGACTCAGCAAAACTAGAGACCTTGATGACTAGCATCAGGTGAAAAAATTAAATACAACTATAAAATATATAAACAGCCTCATATTCAGCTACATAGTACACATATTTTCTTTCCTATATACATGCATACTACTGTAACAGGACACATTTTTGTACTACACATATGCAGTTCACACACACACACACACACACACACACACACACACACACACACACACACACACACACAGTGTGCAACGAACTCAGGTCATATACACATGTACAGGGTGTCCCATTTATTTTGACCACCCTAAATAACTGTTTGCCCTGATGAAAATTACAAAATGTTTCACTCAAATGTTGTAGCTTTGTTTTTTACAAAGATATGAATAGCAGTATGACTTTTAAAAATGGCACCCTGTATTTTTTATTCGGTAATTCATTTTCTTTCCTCAAGACCTGTTCAAAAATGTATTACAGTGTGCCATTTACTGAAACACAATGTTATTAATTACATAACACAACACTGACTTTGAGCGCAGGGTCACAAACTCGTCCACTTGCTGGAGTTGTCAGAAAACAAATGAAAACCAAGTAAAACATAACACAAAATTGGCCATGACTCTCCTGTATCATTGCGCAGGATTAGAACATTCAAAGGTGCTCAAAGTAGTGACCCTGGACACCGATGCGCTGGTGCCTTCGTTGAATGAAAGAATTATTTACGAAGAGAATTACAAGCAAGCATGATACATTCCTGCATGTCCTCTGAAGTCGTTGGAATATCGCGATAGACGACGTCTTTAATGCACCCCCAAAGGAAAAAGTCCACAGGATTTTAAATCAGAAGACCTAGCAGCCCAAATAACTGTTCCTCCTCGACCAATCCGTCTGGTAGGATACCTTCAGTTGAGAACATGATGTGCACACAAGGCATTATGTGCTGGATATCCATCGTGTCAATACCACATAAGCATTCTGGATCTTAGTGGCACTTCATCCAGAAGAGGAGGAAGAATTCGTCTGAGGAAGTTGGCATACGCTGTGCCGTTTAGAGTACCATTGATGAAATAAGGGCCAATAATTGTAGTACCAAGCATCCCACACCAGGTGTTAGCCCTCCACTGATGCTGATGTTCCACCTATCTAAGCTATCGTGGGTTGTTGCTGGACCAATAAGGCGTGTTCCTTATATTTACATGACATTTGTTTGAGAAGGAACATCCATCAGTAAATAGAACATCACAGAAGAAGTTCGGGTCGGCGAGGATTTGCTGCTGAGCCCCCTGACAGAACTGTACATGATTTTGGAAATCATTCCCATGCTATTCTTGATGTAGGTGTACATGGTAAGGATGGAACCGGTGACGTGTAAGAATACGATGTACAGTGGTTTTAGGAATGCCAATCTCGTTTTCAAGCTGTCGTGTGCTCACATGTGGACTCATAGCACCGGAAGCGAGATCAGTAACTTCATCAGCTTCGCCTGTTCGAGTGCTATGACGATTGTGTTGTCGTGGGTTGAAACTTGCCCTTTCCTGAAGTGTCTCAACAAGACGAGAAACCATCCGTCGGGAAAGTGGGTACTTATCAGGATATCGCTCTCTGTACAGTTCCGCTGCCTGTGTAGCATTTCGCCAACCTTCAACAACAATAAAAGAAACGTTATGACAATGCAGTTTGTAGGAAGGACAGCCTTTACTGTATGCCTAAACTCCACACAAAAGTACAAGGGTCACTCCAAAAGAAATGCGCACTATTTTTTTTAAATCCATCTTTTATTCTACATGTTTGAAAGTTTTACAGTGTGTAGATACATCCTTTAGGAACAATATTTTCATTTCTCCACATAATTTCCATTCCTCTCAACTGCCTTACGCCATCTTGGAACCAGCGCCTGTATACCCGCACAGTAAAATTCTGGACCAAAGTGTTGGAGCCAGTGTTTGGCAGCGTGCACAAGGAAGTCATCATCTTCAAACCTTATTCCATGAAGAGAGTCTTTCAGTTTCCCAAAGAGATGATAGTCACATGGAGCCAGGTCAGGACTGTAAGGCGAGTGTTTCAGTGTTATCCATCCGAGTTTTGTGATTGCTTCCATGGTTTTTTGACTGACATGTGGCCGTGTATTGTCGTGCAACAGCAAAACATCTTGCTTTTGTCTATGTGGTCGAACACGACTCAGTCGAGCTTGAAGTTTCTTCAGTGTCGTCACATATGCATCAGAATTTATGGTGGTTCCACTTGTTATGATGTCCATATGCAAGAGTCCTTCAGAATCGAAAAACTCCGTAGCCATAACTTTTCCAGCAGAAGGTGTGGTTTTTAATTTTTTTCCTTGGGTGAATTTGCATGATGCCACTCCATTGATTGCCTCTTCATCTCTGGTTAAAAATGATGGAGCCACGTTTCATTACCTGTCACAGTTCTTCCAAGGAATTCATCTCCACAATTCTTGTTCCAAAAGTTCGCCGCATACCGTTTTTCTTGTTTCTTTGTGAGCCACTGTCAACATCTTGCCAACCCACCTGGCACAAACCTTTTTTAACGCCAACACTTTCAGTATTCTGCAAACACTTCCTTTCCCTATCCCAACGTAGCGTGACAATTCGTTCACTGTGATGTGTCTGTCAGCAGTCACAAATTCGTTAACTCTCTGCACATTGTCTGGAGTGTGTGCAGTACGAGGCCTGCCGCTGTGGGGACAATCCTCAATATTGTCGTGCGCGCTTTCATCACACAACCTGCTTGCCCACCGACTAACTGTACTGCAATCGACAGCGGCATCACCATACACCTTTTTCAACTTCTTGTGGATGTTTCCAACTGTCTCGTTTTCACAGCACAGTAATTCTATGACAGCATTTTGCTTCTGACGAACGTCAAGTGTAGCAGTCATCTTGAAGACGTGCTGTGATGGAGCCACTCATGGGAACAGATTGAACTAAGTTTGAAAACAAGAGGGAAGGAAGTATCTACACACTGTAAAACTTTCAAACATGCACAATGAAAATTGTATTTTTACAAAAATAGTGTGCATTTCTTTTGGAGTGGCCCTCGTTTTTAAAAGGGCTGAACTACTGTACTAAATGTAC
Organism: Schistocerca serialis cubense; assembly: GCF_023864345.2. Taxonomy (NCBI): domain Eukaryota; kingdom Metazoa; phylum Arthropoda; class Insecta; order Orthoptera; family Acrididae; genus Schistocerca; species Schistocerca serialis. The sequence continues at coordinate 303,860,656 of NC_064645.1, read as the reverse complement.
CTGTACATAAGAAAATAGTATTGCAATAACTATTCTGCTAACTTACATTCCCTATAGATGAATAGCATTTCTACCTTCTCTTTCATTGGTGTACATTCTACTCACATAACTCTTTAACTGACGATGGTTGATGGAATGACGGCTGTAGATTTTACTCATGTTGAGGTTTGTCCTCTGCCAACATCAACACGTGGATGTGTTCCATTACCCTGAGTACCTGCATTAAGCACTGAGAGCGTCAACGTCAGTGTTGTGTTATGTAATTAATAACGTTGTGTTTCAGTGAATGGCACACTGTGATACGTTTTTAATATGTCTTTAGGAGAAGAAACGAATTACCAGATAAAAAATACAGGGTGCCATTTAAAAAAGTCATACCGCTATTTATATATTTGTAAAAAACAAAGCTACAACGAAGGAAATCATGCTGATTGATGTCCCCTTGATGGCTAAAGAACATTTGCTTGAAACATTCTGTAATTTGCATCTGGACAAACAGTTATTTAGGGTGGTCAAGATAAATGGGACATCCTGTGTAGCCACAACTGTTTACATTATGATAAGCAGGTCACACTATTCTACATGCATACGTGCACACACTCACTATTTACAAATAACTACGTTCTCCCTCACTCTGTCACTTGAGTGAGTAGTGTGAGTATGAAAGCATCTTGATTCTAATCTCACAAGTGACATACTATGATGTATTACTGCACGACAGGCCAATTTTCAGCATGGTACAATGTGCACTGAATGGTCTCATGAGTGAATGCTATCTTGAAGAACACCACATGCAGAGGGGGAGGTGTAGCACCACCAACACCATGAGCAGGCACTCCAAGTAGTCTTTGAGCTCAAGAACTATTGATCTACATCTACATCTACATGATTACTCTGCAATTCACATTTAAGTGCTTGGCAGAGGGTTCATCGAACCACAATCATAATATCTCCCTATCATTTCACTCCCGAACAGCGCGCAGGAAAAACGAACACCTAAACCTTTCTGTTAGAGCTCTGATTTCTCTTATTTTATTTTGATGATCATTCCTACCTATGTAGGTAGGGCTCAACAAAATATTTTCGCATTCGGAAGAGAAAGTTGGCGATTGAAATTTCATGAGAAGATCCCGTCGCAATGGAAAACTCCTTTGTTCTAATGATTACCACGAAAGTCTTTGCTTTAATGACTTCCATCCCAACTCGCGCATCATATCTGCCACACTCTCTCCCCTATTACGTGATAATACAAAACGAGCTGCCCTTTTTTGCACCCTTTCGATGTCCTCTGTCAATTCCACCTGGTAAGGATCCCACACCGTACAGCAATATTCTAACAGAGGACGAACGAGTGTAGTGTAAGCTGTCTCTTTAGTGGACTTGTTGCATCTTCTAAGTGTCCTGCCAATGAAACGCAACCTCTGGCTCGCCTTCCCCACAATATTATCTATGTGGTTTTTCCAACTGAAGTTGTTCGTAATTTTTACACCCAGGTACTTAGTTGAATTGACAGCGTTGAGAATTGTACTATTTATAGAGTAATCGAATTCCAACAGATTTATTTTGAAACTCATGTGGATCACCTCACACTTTTCGTTATTTAGCGTCAACTGCGACCTGCCACACCATACAGCAATCTTTTCTAAATCGCTTTGCAACTGATACTGGTCTTCGGATGACCTTACTAGACGGTAAATTAAAGCATAATCTGCGAACAACCTAAGAGAACTGCTCAGATTGTCAACCGGGTCATTTATATAGATTGGGAACAGCAGAGGTCCCAGGACGCTTCCCTGGGGAACACCTGATATCACTTCAGTTTTACTCGATGATTTGCCGTCTATTACTACGAACTGCGACCTTCCTATTGATGCATAACAACACACACTGTTTGCCCACCTTTGGGTGGCTCCTGTCTCTGCATGGTATTTTCGAGTGCAGATCTACAAATTCTTCAAGCCGCACAACATTCGCCTCTTCTTACATAAGGCTAATAAACTTATTTTTTGGAAGTGTTGTGTCATAAGGATTTTTTGATACATATTCTGACTTGTCAAATGGATTGGGGTGGCATATTATTACATGAAGTGGATCACAACCCTTCACCTGACAGATTAAGCTATCCATTTCCGTAGAAGGTAACTCTGGGTTGGCAAAATAAGTTTACACAAACCTGTAATGAAATTAGTACATGTGGAGTGTGAGTAGGTGCCAACAAATCAGGCTTCATGAAGCCAATCAAAAACTTGGAATCTCTAGGGCGATGAAATCTCTGTTGAAGAGTGTTACTCATTTAAAATTTGGTCAGACAATATAGTCCATAATGGCATCTCATTTTGCTCATACATATGTACATTTCTTGGTGGTTTCCAGATTCGCCATTGTTTTGCCAACACTGAACTAGATTTCCTGTACATAGTGGAAAATTGATGTGTACATCATACAAACTATTAGGATATGCCAGTTCTGCCTCCATGACATATCTTACACAAAGAACCTGCAGCCACATCTTTGAATTTGCCTAATCTGACAATTTGTGGATTGGACAGTCATCTAAATCCTCCAGTTGGCACAGATTGGTATATGGTTATCCATATAAATTCTTTGCAGCCAGCTAGAGGATGTAACTCAAATTGTTGGATGCGTTGAACTTCTATCAATCTCTACATTATTTGCCTTGGTGTGCATACGGGGATATTGGCAAAGTCCTCCACAGACCCTACGTTTGAAGAAGAGCAGTATGTCAAGATCGATCAAAATGCCAATGATGACAATAGTCATTTTCAATATTGATTACCACAAAAGTCCTGGTGAGGCGTAATAGAAGGCAGGATCGGAAGTGTATGTGGTGATGCATACACTCCAGAATTTCTCGAAAATGTCTGCAATTAACCACATGTCCATGTCCATATCCATGCAAAGCTTTTATAACTCTCTAAATTAGAGATGTTGAAATCATGCCAAACGTTCACCACATGCCTACGCTCTGCATCTGTTATGGCATTGCCTTTCAGATTTCCAGAAAATGCAGTTATGCGTCAGTGTAGTTTCATAGAGTTTCTCCACCAAAACCATATATTTGTATACGAGAACACCCTTCTTCACACAAGCTGAAGCTTAGTATCATTGGGATGTGCATGTTCTCCTGACATGTGGTATCATCAAGTTTCTGAAATGGCACATGTATCAAACACAATGAATCAAGGATGTAGAGATCATGTCATTGGTGAATCAGTGCACACTCCACTCCTGAGTGAAAATTTCATAATGTCATTAGTGGTTTTTTTGGGAAAATGAAAATCATTTTTAACGTCCTCAGGCATGACACTGACATGATCATCGGGTAAATCAAAGTCTGCCAAGTGCTCAACGATGGAGTGAGCTATGTACCCACTCAGATTATGTAAAAAGAAAGGTATGTGTCATTGTAGCTGGTAGTTCAACTTGTATCCATTGCGTGCTGCAGCACGGAACTTCTCCATTAGATGACAATGATCTCCACGTGGAGTTTCCACTTCTTTGTATAATGGCAGCTCAAACATGTGACAGTGAACCTTTTTTTGCATATAAGGCGTTATTTTACTGCAATTCGACGATAGGAATGCTGGTGTGATAAATCTCATCAATACTCTTTGCAAGTTGGTAATGCTCAGAGCAGCCAACTTGTAAGGTAAGGTAGGGTATGGTAAGGTAAGGTAAGGTAAGGTAAGGTAAGGTAAGGTAAGGTAAAGTAAGATAAGATAAGGATTATCCTTGACATTTGAATCAAAATGATTAATAATACACTCATATGAGCACAAAACTTGAAACGTTGCTGCGTATGGTATACACTGTTCTGCGGCCATGGTATGGGCGACAATGGGATCACCCACACATCATGTCAAAGGAGCAAGGAGGTACTCAGAGTCAGTGCACACTACAAAGGGGACATGCCCCTGGTGAATGATATTCATAAATTTTAAGAACTTGGTCTTCTCAGCAGGCATTTCAACGTGACTGATTCCTGTGAAGAGCAATCTATGCAATGCTTTGCTAATCGCTCACTTAAAGTAAAAGTTGGGGCATCTAGGGGAAAAAAGTCATTTGTGACCATCTTTATAGAACTGAGACAAAAGAAGTTTGAACATGTTCTTGATCCAGTAACAGTGTTGATTTTCTACCTTGGAGAATAGCTGCAGGTCTACATGCTGACTATTGTTAGCTGCAAAATCGGAGAAATGAAGGGGTCCAACGAATTTGTTTGTAACATCACCATTTTCTGCCTTGCTTTACCTGAACTGGTATATCACAATTCTGCCTTTCAAATTAATGTCATAAAGTTTAACAGGGAAATCGGTACCATCAGATTTATTATACCCACGAATATTATCACCCATGTTGTATCAAGCTGAATGCTCATGATGTGTCTTTCTTCCACAAGCACTAACTGACCATTTAAAGCAATTGTCGTCTTTAAGATTTTGGACTTTAATAATGGCCTTATTGTTCGCTATATAGTGTGGAAGCTACGTTTAGCTGCGCCACATCTTCTCCCGAAATTTAATGGATCAAAAACATGGATGTCTAGGTGTAGTATTCCACTGAGTGTTTTACCAGACCCTCTTTTCTGCAGGAAAATGGCTCTATGTGACGTGCAAGGTAAGAGTTCGGAACTACTGAGCAATTAAAGAGCTCTGTGATATCACACTACTTTCTCCTAAAATACAGACGATGCTTTTCCCCTCAACATCAACGGCTTGTTATGTGGTGTACATGGGCAGCAAAGTACTGTACCACATTTAATGGGCAGAATACCAAAGATCGTTAACGATTTTGGGGAGCTCTCTTTCCAGAGTGAGTAGACAGACATTCGGAAAACTCATCAGATCTTGATACCTGAATGTACTATTGTCTATACAGGAATACAAGATCCTGTCCTCAAAAGCACCTGAATCAGTGAGTAATGTAAAGCTAGTACGCAACTAAAATGGTGAGTGTCTGCATTATTAGAGCAGATCTGATGCTAACTGGAGTATTGTTAGAACTAACAGTGAAGGTTGATGACTGGAGTGAGATTGTTGGTCCTCAGCACTTGTATGGTGAATGAGATGGCCGATACCGTGGCGATCACAATAGTCCAGGGTAGTGCAAATGTGCAGTGCACACATCGGGCATAGGAAGCATGATGCACTAGACTGGAGTGATTGCAAATGGAAGGCACCATCTGGACAGTTCAGACATTCCTATTTGGGAAAAATGTCAAAATTTATGTGTGTTCCATTCCAAAAGAACATGATGGATATATGTACACTATGTGATCGAAAGCATAGGGACACCTGGCTGAAAATGACTTACAAGTTCGTGGCGCCCTCCATCTGTAATGCTGGAATTCAGTATGGTGTTGGTCCACTCTTAGCCTTGATGAAAGTTTCCACTCTCGCAGGCATACGTTCAATCAGGTGCTGGAAGGTTTCTTGCGGAATGGCAGCCCTTACTTCACGAAGGGCTGCACTGAGGAGAGGTATCGATGTCGGTCGGTGAGGACTAGTGCGAAGCCGGGATTCCAAAACATCCCAGAGGTGTTCTGCGGGATTCAGGTCGGGACTCTGTGCAGGCCAGTCCATTAAAGGGATGTTATTGTCGTGTAACCACTCCGCCACAGGACGTGCATTATGAACAGGTGCTCAATCGTGTTGAAAGATGCAATCGCCATCCCCAAATTGCTCTTCAACAGTGGGGAGCAAGAATTCGCTTAAAACATCAATGTAGGCCTGTGCTGTGATAGTGCCACGCAAAACAACAAGGGTTGCAAGCCCCCTCCATGAAAAACACGACCACACCATAACACCACCGCCTCCGAATTTTAATGTTGGCACTACACACGTTGGCAGATGACGTTCACAGAGCATTCGCCATACCCAAACCTGGCCATCGGATCGCCACATTGTGTACCGTGATTCTTCATTCTACGCAACGTTTTTCCGCTGTTCAATCGTTCAATGTTTACGCTCCTTACACCAAGCGAGGCGTCGTTTGGCATTTGCCGGCGTGATGTGTGGCCTATGAGCAGCTGCTTGACCATGAAATCCATGTTTTCTCACCTCCCGCCTGTCACAGTACTTGCAGTGGATCGTGATGCAGTTTAGAATTCCTGTTTGATGGTCTGGATAGATGTCTGCCTATTACACATTACGACCCACTTTAACTGTGGCAGTCTGTCAGTCAACAGACGAGGTCGGCCTGTACACTTTTATGCTGTACGTGTCCCCTCACGTTTGTACTTCACTATCACATCTGAAACAGTATACCTGGGGATATTTAGGAGTGTGGAAATCTCGCGTAAAGACGTATGACACAAGTGACAACCAATCACCTGACTACGTTTGAAGTCCGTGAGTTCCGCATGCCCCATTCTGCTCTCTCACAATGTCTAATGACTACTGAGGTCACTGATATGGAGTACGTGGCAGTAGGTGGCAGCTGTATAAGTACATGATGAAAGGTCCCCAGGAAACGGTAAAATTAAGATTTATTAAAAAAACAAAAATTGAAACACTGAGTAACCAGAGGGTTGGCAAAGACGTTAATTATGAATGTGCGGTAATATGCAGACAACAATGCAACCATACGCCTATTCTTTTTCATATTCATTTTTATTACACAGCACAATGCAGCTAATATGAAAAAGTATGTTTTTGTGGGTGTACAGATACATTTGATCCCTTTGTGTAGGTGCAAAAAAATTTTTCCTGGTACTTATGTAAGGTATTATTGGTGGCAGGAACAGTCCATTGGGAGTTCATCACATTATCATCATCGTATGTGGTCAGGTCATTTAGCATATCCTTTACCCACTCACACATATTGGTACCATAAACCTGTTGCATCATCATCATCAGAGGATAGGATCTGGCTGGCTTTTTATGTATTGACTCTTATAATACCACAAGCCTTAATGTGTGCTTGAAGATTGGCTCAATATTTCTGATAATGGTAATGATACGTAAGTAACAAGCACAAATACTCACTCACACAAGCGCATAAGCGCGCGCGCACACACACACACACACACACACACACACACACACACACACACACACACACACATATATATATATATATATATATATATATATATATATATATATATATATATACACAAAATTACATATAATACTTTTACATGCATGCCTGCAATGTCATCAGTGAACTGATGGAATTTAATCCCCTAATCACCAATCTCATGGCACTGTTCACAAGATTCGTTCTTCAGAGCTGTATAGTGCTAGTAGTTCTGGTTGTCAGATTAACACAGGTGTGAGCTCAACTGAGTCAGTCCTACCCTTTTATTTGCTGAACGAGACTAAGGACGGTGGCTGGTCAGGAAGCCTGGACCTATCCAAACAGGTGGAGCAGAAGGTATCTGGATGCAGAAAGAAATATGGAACTCTTATTGTGACAGTATATACTAGGTGTGCTTTCCCACATTCGTTATAATAGGAAGAACATGTCAGTACATGATGTAATTAAAACGTGAAATTTATTGCGTCCTTAATAACAATTTACGATGCATCCTAGGCATGCCTTCCTGAAGTGCTCATATTGGCTAATATACACTCTAGGACTAAAAAAGGACACAACACAAACGAATTATCAGACTGGGACTGAAAACAGTAGATATGATACACATGATTGCAATTTCAGAAAAAAAGGATGATTTATACAAGAGAAAGAGACTCACAAATTGTGCAGATCCATCACGCATTTGTCCAACTCTTGCCGTTATTCAAGCAGTTATTCAGCGTGATATTGACTGATAGAGTTGTTGGATATCCTCCTGAGGGATATCGTGCCAACTTCTGTCTAATTGCAGGTTAGATCGAGTAAATTAGTTAATTGTAAATTAGTCGATTTACAATTGTCGAGTATGCTCGAATCATTTCCTAGGTTTCTCTTACTATCAGTCTGGAATGCAAGTAGAGTGTGTTTTTAACTGAACTGATGTTTTAATAAGCTACATTCCCTTAGATGCTGTTGGTAGCAGAGGTTATTCAAAAAGCTCCCATCGATAGGAAGTTAGTGGTAGATGAGTATCGGCATTCAGAACCTGCAAAAGTTCCAAGCAGTTCCCGCCTGTTACAAAGATGTGAGGTAATTTCTATATTATTTTCTTGACCATACTCTCGTTCTCTTCAGTGTTTCCTTGAATATGTGAGTTATTATCCATTGCATTTCTTACCAAAATAATTTCTTGCTTTACATTCTTAATAATTTGTCATGTGTCTTCAAAGCAATCCACCAGCATCTCGAGGGGTATACATGTACTAAATCGTCTGTACTCTGCTGCTTTTCTGCCCTCCAGTTCAGCAATGAATCATCCTGTTTTTTCCAAGCGTTCAAGTCTGAGACCAGTGTGGAAATGTATGTTTTAAGGGTGAATGTTATGCCTACATTGAGTGTGTGATTAGTCTCAGTTCTGTTCAGTTCGTATCTTATTTCCTGAAACAGTAATGGTAACTGATTACGTGTGAGCTTCGATGTCACCGGCCTTTAGCTGAAATTTCTTGTCCAGGTATAGTAAACTCTTGCAAGGCAGAGTGCTGGATGGAAATCCTGACCTCATTGTTTTTGTTAAACGTTGTTTGAGCATATGCCTTGCGTGAAAAGTATTCCTGATGTATAATTTGCTCTTCATATTCTATGGGGATGTTATACCGAGAGACATCATTAGTAGGTTTCAAGCCCAGTGATTTAAGGAACTGACAGTTCTTCAGCGTGTCTCCTTGCAAAGTGGTACAGTGATGGCAGCATGCACTGGTTTTGTGCCTTAAGATATCATACTGTTTCGAGTGCAGGTATATCACGATTTCGTCACCACAAAAGTCTGCTATGTGCGTGTCTTGGTCCACAATATGCAGCTCGAGATTGTCTAATTTCTGTGTGGCTACTGGAAGGTATAGGGCGTCGGCAGGTCTCTCAACAATCTTATGTCCTGGTCGAATTGCAGGGAAGAATCCATAGAATGTATGGCTCAGTTCGTTGTTTAGATACATGTTCGTTACGGTACTACACACAACATGACTTGTACTAACTGGTAGTTACTGACTGACTGTGCGTCTACTGGCCGAGTTGACTCATAAAATTTATTGGACTTCTTCTTCAAAATTTGAGTTTTCGAGAAAGCTAATAGCAGCATTATTGAACATTCCTGGTTGAAGTCTATTGTACCACTGATGTCCTTATTCCCTATTTAAACATGCTGACACTTGCATGTAACTCAATCCGTCTTCCAGATTGTTTTAAAAATGTTTTAAATCATCAGTATCATGCGCGATGGGCGGTATTTCCTCAACATCTTCTCCCCCGCCATCCGCTACCAGATATAGTTTATCGTTTCCCCCAATAGTATTAGGAATGACGTTGTACGTCTCCAGACCAATCAAAGCGATACTACAATACCCCCTCCTTAAATAGACTGGTGGAAAGTAGCTCTTGTTTAAAACTGATGATGGTTCTTTTAAAATTACAGTTTATGACATCACAGCTAAACTTCAACTAATGAATGGATGTGGGATCACTGTTCTTATGCATTCTTCTTTGTAGACATCTGCAGGAATATGAGGCGTATATGACCACACAAGTATGTATGTAGTTTTGATAACATCGAAAACTGTAGGACACGTGGTTGTTGGTAAGGTAATTGTGCAGTTCCTCTAGCAGGTGAAAATTGCTGAAGAAGTCAAGTTAGTCGATATATGGCATTTGCGTTTCTGTTAACATTCGCCACGCAGTGTTTTCCAAGTCCTCCAGCAACATCTAAATTTACAGTCGCACATTCATTAGATTTCTGCATAGTCTTAAGCAATGAATTTCGCATAAAACTCGACAAAATCTTGGAATGCCGAATTTTTTGACGTATTTAAGCAGATCGATATTTAGAAGTGATATTTTGGGTAGTATAGATAGGGCCTTTTTTTTTTTTAAATAGTCTTGTGTGGCTTTAAACATGGTCCTTTTCTGATAGCCACAAATTCCATCAACCTATTGTGTCTTTTCGCCTTCTCAGGCTGCACCTGGGTACTTTTAGAATTTTTCATTGTGTGTGGTAGCTCCTCTGGCTAAAGATTCGATTGGCGAAAGATCCACCAGTAGAGGAATTAGAAATGAGATAATTCCACGAGATCTGTTTGGTATTGATAGAACCCTAGGCGTTTCCATCGATTCTCTTCTTCTTCTTCTTACTCCTTTCTGCTTTAGCTTGTTGTACCCGACAATGGTCGCAACATACCTATTTTGAATCTCACAATCAGGATGAACATGAAGTGGGATTCGAGGTCATCCAGCTAAGGCACTCGAGTGGCTCTATCCGAGAGGCGAGATGATGACAAGTTCAAGCTGAGATATTTTGTGTCGGTTGTCAGGCTAAGGAGGTAGATATGGTAATAAGGAAATAAGACCCTGGTTGGTGTTTGTTTCGTTTTAATGCTATTTTATGCGTTTACACGAATATGCCAAAGAGCAGACACACTGGGTTGTCACTTCAGACCTAAGACATACTTCATGAACGTGTTAATACACATGAGGCTTGTAACTCACAATACTGTTAACCAATTGTTAGGGCAAGTGTCTACACCAGTTGGACACTCTATTAGGTACAGGTTGCACGCAGTTGCATCTAAATATCGTATTTCAGACTGTGAATCATAAAAAGAAGCCAGTTCCTATCACTCAAATCGAATGCTTAGATTCACTTTCACGTCACAGTGGAAGAGAAAAACAGATACAGCTACATACAGCCAAGTTTTACAGGTCCTTTTTGTGTACAAGATTAACTGACTCACCGCAGATAGTTTTTGCTGTAAGCTGTTGATCATCCAAGGCTCTGTTGGGGTCGAACTTTGCTGCTTTCTCGTAACTTCCAAGAATTCCTCATTAATATCATTAATACAGCTTTGAAACACAAATGTAAAATGTGTTCGGACATTCACCTGTGATTCTGTGTATCTGGTGATGAAGCAGTGATGCTAGGAAGAATTTCAGTTAGAGGATGCGTTTCTTATGAGTTTTTCTCATGAGCCAGATCAGAATTCATACGCACATAGTCATAATACTTCTCTTTTGACAACTACTTGCGCTGGACGCTGCATGTTGTTGCTTTGCCTCGTCTGTTAGCAGATAGCCCATTTCTGGAGGCAAATATATATAAATTTCCTCTCTCTTCTCACAGATAGTGTCAGTACCCTGCATAAACTGAAAACTTGACTCTCTATTGGGGCAAGTATCAATGCATATACTATGTATGCATCAGTTAGGAACACACCATTCTACATTATTCAAAGGAATCTGTATCCATTCTCTTGTTTGAGCTCTAATGTGCACTTCTTGTTGGCAATGTCGTTTTGTGATTAACCAGAAGGACTCCATCATCTGCCTGGAGTTAATGACATGTGGTGCTAACATCCCCTTCATGCATTAACGATGGCTGCCAATAGTTACTCACTCCTCCTCTTAAATATTGGAATATTACTATCAGTTGCATCACCTGCTCGTTAAATACCGACTCTGAGGTTCACCACTGCAGCCTGTGGTCTGTTCATCATCATCATCATCATTTAAGACTGATTATGCCTTTCAGCGTTCAGTCTGGAGCATAGTCCCCCTTATAAAATTCCTCCATGATCCCCTATTCAGTGCTAACATTGGTGCCTCTTCTGATGTTAAGCCTATTACTTCAAAATCATTCTTAACCGAATCCAGGTACCTTCTCCTTGGTCTGCCCCGACTCCTCCTACCCTCTACTGCTGAACCCATGAGTCTCTTGGGTAACCTTGCTTCACCCATGCGTGTAACATGACCCCACCATCTAAGCCTGTTCGTCCTGACTGCTACATCTATAGAGTTCATTCCCAGTTTTTCTTTGATTTCCTCATTGTGGACACCCTCCTGCCATTGTTCCCATCTACTAGTACCTGCAATCATCCTAGCTACTTTTATATTCGTAACCTCAACCTTATTGATAAGGTAACCTGAATCCACCCAGCTTTCGCTCCCATACAACAAAGTTGGTCGAAAGATTGAACGGTGCACAGATAACTTAGTCTTGGTACTGACTTCCTTCTTGCAGAAGAGAATAGATCGTAGCTGAGCACTCACTGCATTAGCTTTGCTACACCTCGCTTCCAGTTCTTTCACTATGTTGCCATCCTGTGAGACTATGCATCCTAAGAACTTGAAACCGTCCACGTGTTCTAACTTTGTTCCTCCTATTTGGCACTCAATCCGTTAATATCTCTTTCCCACTGACATTACTTTCGTTTTGGAGATGCTAATCTTCATACCAAAGTCCTTACATTTCTGATCTAGCTCTGAAACTTTCAATCGAATCTACCATCACAACTAAATCATCCGCATATGCAAGACTGCTTATTTTGTGTTCACATATCTTAATCCCACCAAGCCAGTCTATTGTTTTCAACATATGATCCATAAATAATATGGACAACAGTGGAGACAGGTTGCAGCCTTGTCTTACCCCTGAAACTACTCTGAACCATGAAAATTTACCGTCAACTCTAACTGCTGCCGGACTATCCATGTAAAGACCTTTAATTGCTTGCAAAAGTTTGCCTCCTATTCCATAATCTCTTAGAACAGACAATAACTTCCTCCTAGGAACCCGGTCATATGCCTTTTCCAGATCTATAAAGCATAGATACATTCCCTGTTCCACTCACAACACTTCTCCATTATTTGCCATAAGCTAAAGATCTGGTCCTGACAACCTCTAAGAGGCCTAAACCCACACTGATTTTCATCCAGTTGGTCCTCAACTAATACTCGCACTTTCCTTTCAACAATACCTGAGAAGATTTTACCCACAACACTGATTAAAGAGATACCTCTGTAGTTGTTACAATCTTTTCTGTTTCCATGTTTAAAGATTGGTGTGATTACTGCTTTTGTCCAGTCTGATGGAACCTATCCCGACTCCCAGATCATTTTAATTATCCTGTGTAGCCATTTAAGACCTGATGTTCCACTGTATTTGATGAGTTGCGACTAAATTTCATCCACCCCAGCTGCTTTATTGCACTGCAACCTATTGACCATTTTTCCACTTCCTCAAATGTGATCCTATTTCCATCATCATTCCTATCCCATTGTATATCGAAATCTGAAACATTACTGATCGTATTTTCACCTACATTGAGCAACTCTTCAAAATATTCCCTCAATCTGCCCAAGGAATCCACAGGATTCACCAGCAGTTTTCCTGACCTGTCCGACATACTTGTCATTTCCTTCTTACCTTCCTTTCGAAGACTTCTAATTACACTCCAGAATGGTTTTCCAGCAGCTTGACCCTAAGTCTCCAACCTGTTTCCAAAGTCTTCCCAAGATTTGTTCTTGGATGCTGCAATTATCTGTTTGGCTATGTTTCTTTCTTCAACATAACTTTCTCTGTATACCTGAGTTCTAGTATGTAGCCATTTTTGATACGCCTTCTTTTTCCTTTTACAGGCTGCCTTGACTGTGTCATTCCACCAAGCTGTTTGCTTCATCCTACCTTTACACACAACTGTTCCAAGACATTCTTTAGCCACTTCTAGTACTGTGTACCTGTACCTTGTTCATTCCTTTTCCAATGACTGTAATTGACTACATTCACCTAACTGGTATCTTTCTGAGATCACAGTTATGTACTTGTGCCTGATTTCCCCATCCTGAAGTTTCTCCACTCTTATCCTCCTGCATATGGCCCTGACCTCCTGTACTTTCGGCCTCACAATACCAATTTCACTGCAGATTAAATAATGACCAGTGTCGTCATAGAATCCCCTGAATACACGTGTGTCCCTCACAGCCTTCCTGAATTCCTGATCTGTTATTATATAGTCAATGACAGATCTGGTTCCCCTGCCTTCCCAAGTATACCGGTGAATGTTCTTATGTTTAAAAAAGGAGTTTGTGATTACTAAGCCCATACTGGCACAGAAATCCAAGAGTTGTTTCCCGTTCCTGTTGGCCTCCATATCCTCTCCAAATTTACCCATAACGTTTTCATACCCTTCTGTTCGATTTCCAATCTTGGCATTAAAATCACCCATGAGCAGAACACTGTCCTTGTCCTTTACTCTAACAACTACATCACTGAGTGCATCATAAAAACTATCCATCTTATCTTGATCTGTCCCTTCACAATGCGAATATACTGACACAATCCTAATTTTCTTGCTAGACACTGTCAAATCTATCCACATCCACATCCTGTGGTCTGTTGCTTTCCAGAATTTAGAAACGTATACTTAAGTGTCTCCGTGCTGGTTTGCAGGATATTGGTGCACCTTTGCCATTTTTCTTCTGTATTGCTAAAGTCAGTTATTGCTGATTTTACTGTTGTTAATTCCTCCTTCTATAGGCGTAATAGCTGTTTCTGTTCCTCTTCGACTTGCTTCTGTGTGGTCTCATTGTACTTGGTGTCCTCCTCGTTTGACGTACCGAATAAGAGCTTCCTTCTTAATCCTATGAATTTCGTGAATCCTCCCTTAGGCTGTGGTTCATGGCATGCCAGCTGCTTATTTAATGCCTATTATACTGTGCTGCAATATTTCACAGATGCATAATTACGAAATAAAATAGATATTATGTACCATAGTTGTCCTATCTGGTGGTAATCCTTTTGAATTTATCGAATAGTTTACAACAGTATGGATAATGAAGGCTGTTGTACTTCATTATTTAAAAAGCCAGTTCTAAAATCTGTTACAAAATAATGAATAATTATTCTCTTATTCAATGGAAATACACACCATACAAAAATGAGACATGCAACAATGTATAAATAGTGACAACAATAGAGTTGAAGGCTCACTAGATAAAGCTGTGTGGAAAAGATTTTGTATTAAGCACTCATAAACAGGAAATTGATTGAATGACTGATTCTATTTATTTCGTAATTCATACGTTATGAGGCTTGTAATCTCATCAGAAACTGTCAGCGGAGTAAGTAAGTTAATATCATTTTTCTTTATGAATCATTTCAGTAATAAAGAAGTCAGTGAGTGGATGTAAAAGTAGCACCGATGAAGTAATATGAGTATAATTTCTCTGGATGAGAGCCGCTCAAGACAAAGTATTGCTGCTGCGCAAAGTGCTCACTAAAAACGTATTTTAAATAAATTTTAAAGCATATTGTTACATGTTATACTACATTCGCCCCCAATGACGAGAGACTCGGATTATTATCAAGTAGCCAAGGATCGAGCCATGTTACTTCCACTCATGATTGCGTTCTTTCTTATGACTTAAGATATCTAAATGGTTTTATACTGTTATAGGGGATATGTATTGTTGCTTTTGCAAATTTCTTTTCATGATAACAGTAGTATTTTTGTTTCATACTTGAACACAAAGACAAATTTTCTTTCTCTGCAAATAGCATATACATATCTACATACACAAATCATTCGTTCTCCTTTCGTAATACATACAGACAGCAACAAATATTATCCTATTATTAGTTCTTTACATGAAATACGAATTTAAAAGTCCAAATAACTTTCACAGAAAGTCATTGCACCTGGGAGGTCTTCTAGTTCTCTTTTTGAAAATAATCATTCACTTTTTCCCTTTTTTGTGGTAAGTTTGATTCCATATTCATGCCATGAGTTGGAACAAAACTTAATATGTATCTTCAGCTACACACCAATATTGTGTTATAAAAACATAAAATTTTTAATGAAAGACTTAACTCTGTATCTACTTTTACATTTACATTTACACAAAGATATTTATGCATTTGTGATACTATTACTGCTTCCTGTGAAGCTTATCAGCCATAATTTTTTTTTCAAGTCTCTTTCAGTATCCTTTGTGTACGTGAATAAGAGAGGAGCTATTCACCATCACATGGTGTATCACTTATAGTGCATGGGACTAGGTGCACTGTATGCCACTTCTTGTTGTGCTTAGTCAGTCTGGGTGACCTAAGATGGGTTTAAAGGAATACTTTCTCTCCTGCTATATACCTTTGCATCCTAGCATCAAAACCTTATTTTCTTTGACCTGCTTGGATTTGTGGGTGTAGGGTGTTGGTATTACTATGTAGTTCTTCAATCCTTTTAATCCACTTCACAATACAAACAGAAAAAAAACTAAATTTATTGTATCTTACAATCACAAGAAGCAACCACCAAATTGAATTCTCCATCTACAAAAACCCACCTCCACAAGCACTGTTATCCATTGCTCATCCATCCACCTGACAGTGCATAAATATGCCAGTTTCACACACATGCTCCACAGGATAAACTGAAAACCTCTTAAATGAAGAAACTACATGCAGGAACTAACTATAATCAAACAAATTGCTGTTGGAAACGACTACAAAACAGACATCATAAACAAACTCAACAAGTAAAAATGAAACATAAAGATAGTGGCCACCTGCTCAAGAGCCCAACCAAAGGATTTGAAAATCCAGAGGCAGAACACACAGACAACACGTAGACACCACAAGATCATGCAAAAGAGGCAGATGGTACACACAACATACAATAACAAAATTTCACGCAGAATTGGAAACATCTTGAAAAAGCGCGGGATCCCAATAACATTCAGAACAAACAACACAGTTCAAAAAAGGCTAATACAAGACAGAAGACCATCAGACAAATTCAGCAATGCTGGAATATATCGACTCACATGTAGCTCCTGTGAGGCCCAATACATAGGACAAACAAGCAGAAATATCGGAATGAGGTGCACAGAACACATGACAGCTCTAAAGAGTGACGTCACACACTCGACTTTCGCATAACACCTAATGAACAAAAACCATAACCACACTAACATTGAAAGCGATCTATACCCTCTGAAACATAGTAACAGTCTATACCGACAACTAAAAATAGAAGAAAATTACTACAAACAAAAGGCTATAGTGTAAGGGAGAAACTTAATAACTGAAAACACAGCAATTTGTAACAACACACTCAATACCGCTATGAGAGAACTGACCCAGGACACAGAACAGATAGCACACAATCGCAAAAGAACCACTTCACCATTACACACAGAGACACGAATTAGGAATAGAAATCGTCAGAACTTCCGCTAAAGTTTTCATAGCCTACTCGCAACGTGAGATACATTTCTCGCGACACACGCGAACAGCAAGATGGCGTAATGTTTTGGATCATAAACAAAGTGCGAAAGTTTTGCTTTTCTATGTATAAAATTAGCAGCATGCCGTCCAATGAACGTGAGTACACTACGAATTAAGTAAGCCTACTAAATACCAAAACTGTATTTACAACACTACCAGAACTGCAAGTGCTTAATGCTGAAATACGTAACTTCACCTATTAGTAATTGTTTATTAACAGCTACTCATATAGTTTCATATGACATGATGTGTGCTGAGAAAAACAGCAACAGAAAAACTACACAAAATATGGCGCAAACAGTGACAAAAACTCTTAAAAACATGTTATAATGTGCAATAAATAAGGTAGTATGAAAGTATCCACAGTGAACTACACTAAAAAAACGAAAGTTAAAATGTAATAATTCACCCAGTTAGTGTTTGTGGGATAACTGAGGGGCGGAGTGACCGAGCGGTTCTAGGCGCTACAGTCTGGAACCGCGTGACCGCTACGGTCGCAGGTTCGAATCCGGCCTTGGGCGTGGATGTGTGTGATGTCCTTAGGTTAGTTAGGTTTAAGTAGTTCTAAGTTCTAGGGGACTGATGACCTCATAAGTAAAGTCCCATAGTGCTCAGAGCCATTTGAACCATTTTTTTTGTTGGGATAACTGAGTCGCTGATGCTGCCTCTGTGGAATACTGTTCCTGTTTGCATAACCAGGATGGAATCTATAACTTTGCTTCTTTACTAATTAAGTTGGCTTTGGTCATTATTTGAAATGTTATTACTGTTGTTAGGGGTTCACCATTAAAATTCTGGTTTATTAATACAGTTTCTGTGCCATTCATGATTATAAAGTGAATTAGTGTCATTTTTTCTGTTTTGATAATATGCCTTTGCATCTTCTTTAACCAAATAGATTAAATCTAGTATAGACATGGATTCTTCAATGTTAGGTTCAGATATGTTAACTAACTTTTCCCTAAACTATGTGAAACTGGATCACCCCAATATATTATTTTATTCAAGTATTTTTCAAAACATTTCCTCAAGTTTCCATGACATTCTTGGAAAGGCTCAGGTTTAAAATTTTTCTTGCATAGCCTTTTCTGCATGATTGCTGGTATTTGGACATGAATGCAGCTTCGAAATCACCACAGCTTGTGCAATAGTCAGAAACATCTGTTGCCCATAATGCTCCATCACCTTGTATAAAGCATGACACAAAGGCAATCTTCTGTGCATCTGTCCACGTATGTGGCATAGGCCACAAAAGTCCTTTATTAACATGACTGGGTACACATTTTCTTGTCTGGAATAAAGGCTTGGAATAGACAATGGCTCATTAGAGTTTCTTTTAGCATCATATTAGCAAATATGGCACCACCTATAATTAATTATTTCACACTGCAAATATAAAATTGTACAGTACCACTACCATTTCTGCAGGTAATCATTGTTGTATTTTTCGATGTCCATCTTGCAAAATAACAGAGGCATAAATCGCTTCCTATCTGCTGTGTGTTATCTTCTGATTTTCAGAATTTAAGCACCACTTGTTTTTTGTTCACAGTATACTTGAAATAATAAAATAATTCTGATTTAGTCCAGCTTTTATTTTTCAGAATTGATGCTACTTCCTTTACTAATGACATATAGAGTTCTGTTGTGTTTCAGCTATTAACGCTGGGAGTAGATCAATTTGGTGCTGCAATAATTTGCCATTATATTCAGATTTGCACAATATAGCAACTGTTGAACCTTGCAATCTACATTTCGTTAACAAGGTCTGACTCAAGTTATCTAGCGTGATGCAAATTATTTTGTTGTATTATATTTCATACAAACACAGTTTGGCATCACCAGACTTACCTGAACACCAACAAAAGTTCTGAGCCTGATGATATCAACGCAGGTAATTAAATTGTACATCTGCAGTAGAGGTAATTTATTCTTGATGCTATTACTTTTATTTATGCTTTCTATATTCTGTTCCTGTGGCGATTGTCATGATGTGTCCTGGCTTCTGAACAATTAGACTTTAGAATAATGCAGCATCAGCATTTCAGTTCAAATTCAAACAACCTTTCGCTTCTGATTGTGACACATTCAATCGCTATACCTCAGCAGGATCAATTTTATGTACATGGCTTGTAAAAAACTTTGTCTTATTACTATAACCATTCTTTTTTCATGGAAATCGTGCACAGTATGAAACAAGAAATAACAGAAGAAAGCAAGAATATTAAAGAGTACAGCTGCATAAAAAAACGAGAAGAGCGGATAATTACATAATAACTGAGAAACTGATATCTAGACTACACTGTAAAATAATGTGCAAGGACGACCTGGTTTATTTTTCCCTTCTAGAGTATAGAATGTTCCTCTTTTATGAAGTGTGATCGTAACAAAATTTCACTTTTGCTTCAGTTTTATAGTATTAGGTAGTCTTAACAATAATCAGTAGCTTAGTTGTACAAGATAGCTGAAACCAAGTTGTGATTGTGCTTAATGTCATATCATTGCTCACATGTTGTACTTATTAATGTTGTATTTTAGAACATTTTTGTTCACCATATTTAATAAGTTGTGTTCTGACATTAATTTGATTGACAGTTAATCCTGTTGTTAGTCCCACAACTAGTCATGTACCAGTTCAAAATACGTTAATGCTGTATATTTTAACGGAGATCATGAAATAAATGTCAACAAAAATGTATACAAAAGATGGAACAACAACTTCATGAAATGAAATATCTACCATGCATAATGAGTATGTACTGAGTTTTCTTCTCAGAAAAAAAATTTGACAACTGCATCTCAAATTTTACTTTACAGTAAAACGCTGTAAAAACTGATGTGACAAATTTGTCTTCAAAATACGGTACATAACAACTGAAGCCTTTACTTTGAAAGATGCATATAAGGGCACACCAGTACACAATGAAACAACTCTCTGCTGAACAATTACATTTGAACGAGACCCTTTGCAAGTTAGATCTAAACTTCACAGCAGAACATAAGATTAAAGTTAAAGATCAATTTGACCCACAAAGAGAATGATTCAAGAAAAATGATCATCGGTGGATTTCAAATAGGGAAACACACATGAAAGGTTAAATGCAGGTCTATTCGTTGTACAGCAAACAGTGAGGGAAATCTTGTCACAAGGAGCAACTTCCGTAAAGATCTCGCAACTAAATCAAATTAAAAAGCCATAGATAAAAACTTACCAAAATGGCGAGAAAACGTCGCTTTACAGATTGGTAGTATTCAGCAGGAACTGAGGATGGTCAAGCAGATCACTGAATCCTCAACTTCTCCTGTTAGGGTAAAAGGTAATCACATTAGTCCCACCATCTTTGATGAAAGGTATGGTAATAGTTTCAATAGCACAGACATGTCATCTAACCCTGTACTGTGCGGTGTGAGAGTAGCACCGCCTCATATTCTGTTCTGTCAGACAAAAGTCTACTAAAATACAGGCAATTTCAGGTGATCACACCAGACCAAGAAAAGTCTACAGCCAGTTACTTTTATAAAGTGTTTCAACGGTGTACTTCTTAGGTTATGGACTGATAAACAGCACATTTACTTCATGCAAGGTGAGGCTGTCCTTTGGGCCACAGAAAAAGCATAGAATTTCCAAGATTACGAGTAATTCGAGAGAGAATTTTAGCAAACTACTGGTCTGAGTGCGTTCAGGAAAAATTCTGGTTTGGTTTCAGCAGCAAACAGGTTAGCCTCCGCAAGCATTTTGGAAAATACCTAAATAAAACGAGATACTGGGACGAGCCCATACATAATCGAGATGTTCTCAGAATATTAAAGACAAAACTGCCACTTAATCTCAGAGACAAATTGACTCATGTATCTGAGAAAGATCTGCGAACCTGATACAAGAAGATTTTAAATCGAACAGTAATAACAATAACCATACTGCGCAATCCTCTCTGATGCATGCCCAGTGGCGTAACCATGGTGGGACAAGAGAGCATTGAGTGTGTTGCATCACAGAGGTGGGGCTACCTCCTGGGCGCAGTGCAGAACAGACTCATGGCGGTCTGCAGAATCTGGACATTTTTGTAATGGTAATGGACATTGACAAAACTGTAGTACACATCACCGCAACAGTAGGTGAGATTCCTATATGGGAAATGATAACCAACCACCCTTGCAAAATAACAATAACAATAACACGCATATAGAAACGCACAATTGAAGCTGATTGGTGGACATCACACCCTACTGTAAACATCATCAGGGTAGCGGAAGAGCCGCAACCTGACAATACGCGGCCAACAAACTAAGTCTGGTTACGTTGTGCCCTCAAATGTTGGCCAAGGGATGGGATGGAGGCAATCAAGGGACGAAATAAACTTGTTACATTATAATGATGAAGTGGATATCTCTGTGGAACAAACCAATGATCATTTTAAGTGCCATGTTCAAAACAAAGATATTTTACAGGCAACAATATGTGCAGTAGTGGGCAGAATACCGACTGTAGTGTATCAAATGTGGGGGCTGTGGTGAGTGTTTTATCTTCTAATTTATTCAATGAAATTAGTGAGGTCAGCATAGTACCAACATATCCAGTACAGAACTGTAGAATTACCAGAGCTTTTTCTGTGAAATCACATAACGTCAAGCTGCATACTAAAGTGGATGTGAAAACAAGAAACAGAGTAATAAAATGCCCACTGATAATTACGAGAGGATTAGTTGTCAAATGCATTTTAGGTATTGCTCCCCTATGAGAGAAGGATTCAATAATTGCCTTCTCTGCAGCGACATGTTTTTTGAATATCGATAGCCAGCTGGTTCTTGTAGATTTAATAAAAACACGGTTGGAGCGTAGTAAATATTGCCAGGGTCTGGGGGTAAGACTACTTAAGATACAGGTACAATGCACCAGAAGCATACCTTCTCATTGTAGTCTGGTTACAGATATTGAAAATTTGGTGAAAGATAAGACTGCTGAATCCATTACTATAGGTACACTGTAGCAAGCAGAACTGAGAGATTTATTACTGAAGTACATACATATGTTTGGAAGTAAGCCTGGTGTTACTGAAACACACCAGTTAAATATGGAAGTCCATCCACTCGAGATCTATTGTCATAATACGCATTACATTCCTTGGGCTGAAAGGGCAGTCATCACTAATGAAATCGAACAGACACTTGAATGGAGTATAGCTGAACCTTCCATGTCACCTTATTGTGAAATATCTTACTAGCATCAATTTAAGAATTTCATATTGGTAGGTGAGTCTTACTAAAGAATCCAGAAAGTATACAGCTTTTTCTTCAGAGTGAGCAGCTACCAATGTTGTGTACTTCCATTAGGTCTAAAAGTGAATTCAGGCATGTTCATAACCGCTCTAGATACTGCATTAGGGCCTGAACTATTTGTTAGGGTTACGTTATGTGCTGTCGATATATTAATAGCTTGGAGAGAACATGTAGATTTGCTTGAAAAGACACTGGAGGAATTTTCAGTAGCAGGGATAACTGCAAACTTAAAACAGTCGAAGTTTGTGAGAAATAAAATTAAGTTCCTGACCCTGAAAAAATCAGTGCAATAAAGCATTTTCCTCACCCAAGCACAAAAAATCAGCTTAAAGCATTTTTGGTTCATAATCACTTTTTGGAGATTCATGCCACATCAGCTCTTGAACAGTACTGCTCTTTTAAGTCTGTTGAAGAAAATTGCACCACAGACTTCGACCAATGTATGCAAAAGCGATTCTGATGTTATTAATTATGTGTTAGTTAACTAAAACATTTTACACTATCCTGACATGAACAGGGATTTTTGCCTTGTCATTCAGGCATCATTTTTGGTCTAGGAGCCCATCGATTTCAGTAGAGTAAAGAAGGTGGAAACCAGAATATTTTTGTTATTGGTTTGCAAGTCAAACATTATTGGAAAGTAAAAGTATATTCTTACCCACAGTGCTGGAAAAATTGGTAGTAGTATGGGTGTTTAAAAAATTTAATTATTCCCTTTAAGGAAACAAACTTAAGTATTACTGTAATCATCAAGCGCCGAGTCTTCTGTTGTATTGCAACTTACTTCATCCACACTAATTTGTGTTTCTACAAGAATACAATTATGAGGTCATTCACATAACAGGTAAACATTGTAGCAGACGCTCTATTACGACTACCACAGGAGTGACCAGAACACACAGAGCTTATTGAACAATCAGATCGCTACCATGTTTTCTTCCTTAAGGACAACAATTACTGCCAATATTGGTTAGCTATGTGCAAAAACATGGCAGATTTGCTGAATTCTGAGTCACATTCGTTCAAAATTAAGACCCTGCTTACACTGAATCCAACAGATAAACTAAAACAACATTACCAATTGCGGAATGATGGTCTATTTTACAGGCATGATCAGCAGTGTGACATATGGTGCGTCTGTATCCCAACTACATGTTGAGTGCCTTAATTTGGTACACATAATGCCTGGGTCGCTATGGCACATCCGAGTTTGTTAGTAAGATAAGCTTATAATGTTGTTTCCTAATATGAGAGGACGCATTCAGCAGCTCTTAAGAACATGTCGTTTATGGCAACAAGAAAATCCCACAAACAAAATGCTTTCATACAGAGTTCACCATACATCACAAGCAAAACCATTGAAATTCATTTCAAATGATCTTGCAGGACCTCTGCCCTCAGCTAGAGCTGGAGTTAACCCTCAAGTGGTCGAGCCTATGTATAAAATATGCAAGTCACAAATGGCACGGTCTTCTTCATTCCATTGTTGTTTCACAATTATGAGCCCATATCTACTCCTCCATTATTGCTGCAGCCATTGTTGGCAATTTAGCGACTTTGTCGCTAGAAATGGCGACTTTTGCCTTCGTCTTAGCGGCAAAAAAAACTTTTTAGTGACAAAAATTATTTAGCGACTCATCTGGCGACTTTTGGAGTACTGACAGCTTTTGAAGTACAAATCAAAACTATTTTGGGCCAGTATTTTCATTAACAACAGTAAGATTTTAACTATAGAATGGGTACTACACTGACTTTGTTCTAGATTTACTAAGTTAAATTAAGTTCTTAACAGATCATGTAGCACTGTTCAGCATTTAGTAAACCTGAATGCGGGAATTGCCTACACAGTAAGAAAACCTTGACTATAGAACAATTCATTATTCATTACCCACTAGCCTGTTATCGTCGATAGCGTATCGATCTATAATTCTTCAACTTTTGAACTCCCTTTATTTTTCGAGTTGACAAAAAACATACATAATATTAAGTATAATAAAATACATTTCTGTCCAGCAGCCTCTAATTTTTCGAAATGTTAACTCGCAGTCAAATTCAACACATGCACAGTGGTAACACAAGAACAATTCGGTGGGGATATCTCAGACATTATTACGTTATAAACAATGAACAATAGGACTGATATCGAGTTACTGAGTGAGTAGATTTTTTCATGACCTCTAGTTCGCCTGAGTTTTAATGTATTTTCAGTGATTATAAATTGGTGAAACTTATGTTGTGGTGGCTTACATAATGGATTTACTGCAGAAGAAGAAGCAGTACGCTCAAAAATATCGGGACACGTGGGAAGCAGAACCTGAATTCAATGGGTGGCTGAACCCAGTCGTTGGAGACTTATCCAAGGCAAGATGTCTAGTACGTGCAACAGAGCTTTATGCTAAATATTGTGATATTAGAAAGCATTCGAAAACTATTAAGTATAAACAAAAAATTTTTCCGAAAACTACAGTTAAAATAGCAAGCAGAGAGGAAGGCTCCCTTTCTTTATTTATTGCTGAACATTGTTCTATTTTAGCTGTAGATCATTTAGGAATACTGTGCGAGAAGGTGTTTTTCGGTGATGAGGGCGCTAAAAACATGCAATTACATCGTACAAAGTGCACTAACATTATAACTGAAGTTTTGGCTCCATATTTTACACAATAATTGGTTGAAGATATAGGTGACCAAAAATACAGTGTATTAATGAATGAAACCACAGATATATCAATATCTAAAATGCTAGGTATCGTTATACGGTACTATAGTGTAAAGAACCAAACCATTAGATCAGCATTTCTCAAACTCGCTGTAGGAGAAACTGCTGTTCTTGTGAATTCTTTGAAAGGTCTCAAACTTCCAATCGCTAATATGGTAAGAATTGGCACAGATAATGCTTCTGCAATAGTTGGAATAAACAATGGGCTTTTCGAACAACTCAAGAGAGAATATGGTTTGAAGCATTTGGTAGTGATCCGTTGCATTTGTCACTCTCTTCAGCTTGCAGTTTCGCACACCTCAGTGAATACCAACTACAGTTCTGTCAGAGCATGAAACAGAAGAGTTATTCAATCTTCTGAGTGACGGCGATGATTAGCTCACATACCGGTATGTATATGTTTTGTAACCTAATTTGAGTTCTTGCTTTCTTTTGTTACAAATATAGTTGCATATTTCTAGTATATTTGACTACCGTGATTGAAACAACAATTTATGTGTTGCGTCAGTTATGATAACATGTTTAATTAAATGTTAGCGTATTTTATATGTATATTGTTGCAAGTGATGCGTCATTTAATTAAGACAATATAGCAATTAGGTATGAGACAATTTTTATTAATATTTTAGTACCCCCCCCCCCCCCCTCACTGGCTTATTGCACCATTCACAGCAAGAAATTTTCTGTACACCCCTAGTAAAATCAGTTTTAGAGACTTTCTAGCGACTTTTGATATTGAATCTAGCGACTCGGGTTTTTTAGAGTTGGCAACAGTGGCTGCAGCTAACACAGTGATAAGGTGTGTTGTCATGAGTTCAAGTTAGTAGCTTTAATTTTAAATAATTATGGATCTACGTGAGGAAAAAAATTACGATCCATGCAAGAAAAAGACCCAGATTAAGACCTAGCAGCACAATCCCATAATGAGGCAGGTGTGTATGACAAAGTTAGTTATTGAATAAGCAGTTGGCTGGAATATGATGCAATTGCACTATTTAATGCTTGGAGTGGGCCGTTACTATGGGGTAATACTTGTACACGGCAACAGTGATATAATGAAAGTTTATTGATTACTGTTTAATTAAAGAATGCTTTATCTCATGTAATGTAAGTTTATTGTGTCGCTGTTGCATTAAACTAAGATTAAACGGTGGTTTTGGTCGTACATGTTTACCTTGGTAACATAAAGAAAGCTATTCATTACATGTTTACAAAGTTTGCCACATGCCCACTTACATTATGAAAAACAGTGCGCCTATACGAGTGTAAGTATGTGGTAGCACTATATGATACTTCACACCAAATATGTTAAATTCTATGCTACAAAGTTTACTGCAGCAGGTACCATGATCAAAAGATAGTAAATAGTTATATATCAACAATTTGCAAACCTACCAACTTTCTGTCAGATAATGGCTTCAGATACCACTTGTCACACATCGAAAGCATTTCTACAGGAGAACAGTGTTAAACAAATACTAATATCAGGCTTCCACCCACAAGCAAATCTGAGCGACCATTATCTTCCAAGAGTTCAACTGATTCATGAGGACACAGTAACCAAGCCACATGGACAGAGTATTTACAACGTTTGAACAGGTAGTGAAAAATCTGGCAATGTATAACACACAAACTACACTAGCTGAACTTACAAATAGTGCCAAGGACAAAAATGAGTGGATGAATCCTGTTCCCCATATGTGCAAAGCCACATGTTCCTGGGCAGAAAAGGTAAGAAAAGTTTTAGTCTCACTCACTGAGGAAGTATGCCTGAGAAAAAAGACAGGTGGAAACTCACCCGAGATCTTTATTTATTTGAAAGAAAAACTGCAAATGGTAACTTTTGTGTACAGGTCCTCATAAGATTGATAGTATTCCTCTTGAAGGAAGTTATCTCCTGGCATATCCTAAAAGCAATAAGATTAAGGGGTTGTATGTCCACCAAGACTTTATGATGTATTTACATAAATGAACTGTCCTACTCTGTCATATGTGATATTTCGTAATTGACGTAACTGTGTTAAGTGTAATTTGTGCTGGACTAACGGCTGTTGACTTTGATGTCATGTGATAAGATGGTTCAAATGGCTCTGAGCACTATGGGACTTAACTGCTGAGGTCATCAGTCCCCTAGAACTTAGAACTACTTAAACCTAACTAACCTAAGGACATCACACACATCCATGCCCGAGGCAGGATTCGAACCTGCGACCTTAGCGGTCGCGCTTTTCCAGACAGAAGGGCCTGGAACCGTTCGGCCACTTCAGCCGGCGCCATGTGAGAAAAAGGCTGTATAAACTGGAGGAACATTACTTTAATTCTGTCCCATACTGTGAACTGGATTATTTTCCTCACTTTCAATAGTCTTTGGTTCTTTACTCCCTCTTCCTTTTGTTTTCTAATTGCTCCCTAAATGAGGAAATGATGATATTGTTGGCCATCATGTCTAACACATGTTGGAAGTTTTATATCTGATTTGTAGTAAACTGAGTACAAATATCACAATATAATGGTTTCTACTGACGTAAACATAGCAGATTAGAAGAGAGACAGAATTAAATTCGAAATTATGGTGAAATACACCATTTTCAATTTTCTCCTAAACTACAGAAATGGACACTGTTACAAGATATTGCAACAATCCGATGTGTATCAAACTTTGTGGAGATGTTAATCGCATAATGGTGACTAAACGGTTACACTTTCATTCCATCCGCAAGTGATATCCACTATCAACGTCAGTATGAGGTTTGACCCCCGCAGGCAAGAATACACGCCTGTATTTGTTGTGGCATGGAAGCAAAAAACCTCCAAATGTCATCTTGAAGAATCTCTTGCTGTGTCTGAAATACATGCTGCGCCAGTTCGTGATTGTTGCTGCCAGGGGGCTACTATGTAAGATATCACTTCGCCTCCCAGACGTACTCTATATGTGCCATGTCTGGGAACAGGGCAAACCAGTTAAGGATCCTTACATTCCTGTAGGCATTTGTAGTGTGAACTGTACTGTGGAATCTACTGTTATCCTGTTAACAAAGAGTATAACAACGTGGCTTACCACTCTTGCCACATACTGGCGAATATTCAGCCTTCCACTCAACTATAACAAATCGGTCCTGTTGTCATATCCAACAGAAATCCACACCATGGTTCAAGGCGTTGGAGAAGTATGGGTCACGCTGCTTTCTGTGATCTTTTACCAAGACATCCACAGACACGTCAATCCGACAGCCATAAACAGAACTGAGACTAATCGCCGAGCACGCAGAAAGCCACTTAATATCCCACTTATGTCTGGTCCTAAAGCTTGCAAGTCTCTGCTATCTGTAGTACGGTGTCAGCGGGAAACGACGCATGGCAACTCGCCCTGTCAACACAAGTTCCAGTAATCTGTAACCGGCGGTTCATGTTGACACTCTGCATGTAACCTCTACCCAGATTTCAGCTGTTATGATCCATCAATTCAGCAGAGCCATCTTGGGATGGTATAATCTTTCTTATAGGAATAGCGGCTGTTCTTCTTGCCACACTATCATCCCGAGTCCATCTCACGACAGTTTGTCCTGCTGTCATCCACCCTATAGCCAACAGTCTGTGCGATTTGTCGGTATGATGCTCCCTTGTCCCCCATTCCAGTGATTCGACCTTTCTCGAAGTCCGAACTATGAAGATAAGTCGCACATGTGTATCCTGTGGCCGCTGTTTTTCGATCTCCAGTGGAAAAGTTCCAGTGAGATTAGATACACCACACAGCCATCATGTACTCACGATATTTTTCGTCTGTAGAAATAGCTTTCTTCTGAAATGAAGATAAGCTTGTGCAAGGACAAAATTTTAACCAACTTATCCCAAAGGAACGGAAACAGTGAAGCGTCAAAAAAATGTTCAAATGTGTGTGAAATCTTAAGGGGCTTAACTGCTAAGGTCATCAGTCCCTAAGCTTAGACACTAGTTAAATTAAATTATTCTAAGGACAAACACACACAACTATGCCCGAGGGAGGACTTGAACCTTCGCCGGGACCAGCCACACAGGTGAAGTGTCAATTCGATGGCGTTCAACCAATGCATTCATAGTGTAATACTTTACACTTCTGTCAGTTTATTTTATTTTTTAGATATATTCCCCTTAGCTTGAACTATTGAAAACTGTAGCGTTCATCACTACGAAGTGTGAAAATAAAATTTATGGACTGAAAGAGAAGTCATAAAAAACAACTAGGGTTTAGCGTTTTGTCAGTGTCGAGGTAAACAGAGAAGAGAGGAAAATCGACACAGCAATTTCGAATGAGCTATCGAGGTATTCGCCTACAGTGATCAAAGGACAGCAAGAATATCTAAATAAAGCTGTCAGACAAGAATTCCACCAATGGGAGAGTCCAATGTCACACGTCGACTTCATCTTGCTCAGTGTACGTGGGGGGAACGGATTTCAAATGATGTGAGAAACCTCATTCAAGGCTGAGATCTGAATAACGCAGTTGCTGAATGTTGTGGGCCGCAAGTGATATCTCAAAAGAATATAGCGTCACATTCAGAACTTTGTTATTAGGAAGTTAAAAAGTAGATCACCAACTTGAGCACTATATTATTTTTGAAACTCTTAAAGATTAAAAATTTTACCAGTAGAAAATGGAATTTGATTTCAGCTGCTAAAAGATTTGTGTGGGACCCATTCAGTTTTCTTCTTTGAGATCAGGAGTAGTGAAGTCTATATGTCAGGAGAAATGTACCAGAAATGTGTCGGCATATTGCATATTTCTAAAACTACGTAAACCTCCTTTGAGCATTTCTGGTGGTAGTACCTTAGTAGACAGAACCATGTTTATCAACATGGTCACGGACGACTTCTCCGAAAAAGAAAGCAAACATCGATATAAGAGCTTCTGATTCCGAAGTAAATTCTGTATTAGTAAATGCAGCCAAAGGTTGGTTCGATGAAGGACTTTTTGCAATTTTTGTCCATAGAATGGAGTACAATTAAAAAAAACTGTTATGTCAAGAGGAAAATAAGTGATTAACGTCTCGTTGATTACCAGGTCATTAGAGACGGAATACGATGTCCGTAGGAAACGAGCGGAAAACATCCGTTGCCTTTTCAAAGACCCCTCCTTTTTTAAGTGCGACCACATTTATATTCAGTTGCCCAAACGTAAGTCTTTACAATGCGGGAGTAAACGCCTTATAAAACTTCACCACTAATGAATGAATTTTCATTGGCAATAAACGTCGAAAACTGCTACACAACGATCTGGTTTCGAAGGATTTTGTATGCAGGAAACATGCAGCGGTTTCCATTGCCTTCTGCATCCTCATGCCGTTGATTGTTGCTGATTCTTCCGCCTTTAGGGGCAGTTTCCCACCCCTAGGAAAGAGAGTGCCCTGAACCTCTGTCCGTTCCTCCGCCCTCTTTGACAAGGCCATTGGCATAATGAGGATGACTTGTTGTGTCGGAAGTCTTCGGCCGCCAATGCTGATTATTAATCAAAATTTAAGCACCGGAGGGATTCTAACCCAGGACCGAAGATGTTTTGATTAAGAATCAAAGGCGTTTCCCCCTTTTTTTTAAATTTTGTTCGTTGGTGATCGTTGTGTTTGGTCGTTGCGGACGTCACATGACATCCGTTTAAGTTCGTTTTGTTGATCCTTCACTCAGTTTTCTTTTATTACAGAGGCCAATAAGCTCTCTGACCGAACATGCTGAGCTACCGTGCTGACATCTAACTTTAACTTACGCCAAGGACAACACACATAACCATGTCCGAAGGAGGACTCGAATCTCCGATGGGGGTGGGGGGGGGGGGGGGGGGAGGAGGAGGAGCCGCGCAAACCGTGACAATACGCTCCCCAGACCGGTTGGCTACCCCGCGCTAGGTCACAGCCCGGAAGTTCATGTAAGCTTAAGGTGCATTAAACAAGTCACACTCGCATCAAATTTCATCACAATTCTGCCTGAAGCCACCGAAGACGTGCCAGATGACCGATATGTCGTCACAGCCCCTCTTAGCCACATTTCCCCCATTCTATTGACATCTCTGTGGTGGATGTCAGAACCGCGACACCCAGTGTTGAAATCAGGCAGTTTTTTTTCCCTGGGTGGCCGAAGAAAACATTTGACACAGACCATCGCACAGAAACGACACGGAAAGCCCTCAGGGGTGGCATAAATGGCGTCAATGAAACCACACCTTTCCCTGGATCGTTGATTCCGACGCATTTACAATGAAATGAACACCCTTAGCTGCTTACAGGCGTTGACATGCGTCAACGGGGACAGATGAAAATGTGTGCCCCGACCGGGACTCGAACCCGGGATCTCCTGATTACATGGCAGACGCACTATTTTTTTTTTTAATCTAATTTTCTTCGCTTTTGTTCGTTGAATCTGCTCGGGGCGAACGTCGTAAGACATCCGTCTTTTCGTTGTTGATCGATTGACTCAGTTTTTTTTTTTTATCACAGAGGGCTACTAACCCTCTGACCGAACACGCTGAGCTACCGTGCCGGCTGCTCTACCCAACTGAGCCACCGAGGATACAGAGGATAGCGCGACTGCAGGGATTTATCTCTGGCACGCCTCCCGAGAAACCCACATTCTCAACATATTGTCCCGCACTACATTCGTAGTGCCCCCGCTCATTATACTCATTACTCGCGGCGCGTTGCTGATTCCCGTAAGAGTTCGGGCACTGTTTGCGCATTCGCACAGAGGAAGAAGATGGTCAAGTGGCCGGTGAGCCTTAATTATACAGGGTGTTACAAAAAAGTACGACCACATTTTCAGGAAACATTCCTCACACACAAATAAAGAAAAGATGTTATGTGGACATGTGTCCGGAAACACTGAATTTCCATGTTAGAGCTCATTTTAGTTTCGTCAGTATATACTATACTTCCTCGATTGACCGCCATTTGGCCCAATTGAAGGAAGGTAATGTTGACTTCGGTGCTTGTGTTGACATGCGACTCATTGCTCTACAGTACTAGCATCAAGCACATCAGTACGTAGCATCAACAGGTTAGTGTTCATCACGAACGTGGTTTTGCAGTCAGTGCAATGTTTACAAATGCGGAGTTGGCAGGTGCCCATTTGATGTATGGATTAGCACGGGGCAATAGCCGTGGCGCGGTACGTTTGTATCGAGACAGATTTCCAGAACGAAGGTGTCCCGACAGGAAGACGTTCGAAGCAATTGATCGGCGTCTTAGGGAGCACGGAAGATTCCAGCCTATGACTCGTGACTGGGGAAGACCTAGAACGACGAGGACACCTGCAATGGACGAGGCAATTCTTCGTGCAGTTGACGATAACCCTAATGTCAGCGCCAGAGAAGTTTCTGCTGTACAAGGTAACGTTGACCACGTCGCTGCATGGTGAGTGTTACGGGAGATCCAGTCTTTTCCGTACCATGTACAGCGTGTGCAGGCACTATCAGCAGCCGATTGGCCTCCACGGGTACACTTCTGCGAATGGTTCATCCAACAATGTGTCAATCCTCATTTCAGTGCAAATGTTCTCTTTTCGGATGAGGCTTCACTCCAACGCGATCAAATTGTAAATTTTCACAATCAACATGTGTGGGCTGACGAGAATCCGCACGCAATTGTACAGTCACGTCAACAACACAGATTTTCTGTGAACGTTTGGGCAGGCATTGTTGGTGGTGTCTTGATTGGGCCCCATGTTCTTCCACCTACGCTCAATGGAGCACGTTATCATGATTTCATACGGGATACTCTACCTGTGCTGCTAGAACATGTGCCTTTACAAGTACGACACAACATGTGGTACATGCACGATGGAGCTCCTGCACATTTCAGTCGAAGTAATCGTACGCTTCTCAACAACAGATTCGGTGACCGATGGATTGGTAGAGGCGGACCAATTCCATGGCCTCCACGCTCTCCTGACCTCAACCCTCTTGACTTTCATTTATGGGGGCATTTGAAAGCTCTTGTCTACGCAACCCCGGTACCAAATGTAGAGACTCTTTGTGCTCGTATTGTGGACGGCTGTGGTACAATACGCCATTCTTCAGGGCTGCATCAGCGTATCAGGGATTCCATGCGACGGAGGGTGGATGCATGTATCCTTGCTAACGGAGGACATTTTGAACATTTCCTGTAACAAAGTGTTTGAAGCCAGCTGGTACGTTCTGTTGCTGTGTGTTTCCATTCCATGATTAATGTGATTTGAAGAGAAGTAATAAAATGAGCTCTAACATGGAAAGTAAGCGTTTCCGGACACATGTCCACATAACATATTTTCTTTCTTTGTGTGTGAGGAATGTTTCCTGAAAGTTTGGCCGTACCTTTTTGTAACACCCTATATATATACTAAGATGGTGTCTGTTCTTTCGCAAATGTCCGAAAGAACAGATACCATCTTAGTATATATCCTACACATTTCGCGGCTGAAAAAGACAGTTCGCCGTGCGATGAGCAACAAGAAGGTATTCTTGACAACCTTTGACACTCTTGACACCCTCGGATGTTTCAATCCTTGTCTAAGGATGCTGTAGGACTGCATCCTCGTTGATTGTGATCTCACCCCGTTGGACTGCCATTTTTGCTCTCGTTTACAGGTTGGAACCACTAAGTACCGTTCAAAAGAAGTCGACAAAATTTGAACGTAATCTGTAGTAGCTAAGGATACTTATGCTTTTTCATCCCTCCTGTTTCTACCTTCCTGTGGCGTGATCACGCAGGAGTGATTGACACGTGTGTGAATAAAACGGGAAGGGTCCCTGTAACACCCCCAGTTCGGCATCACCGTCGGTGTCACCCATGCTTTTTTGTTGAGCACGTTAAAAATGTACGTGTCAGGAACTTCGATACCAATTAAGCCTAACGGCTGATATAGCGGGCGAAGGTAGGAAAACTCCACCCAAGGAGTGTCGAGGGTGTTGCATAAAATGTACGTGTCAGGAACTTCGATACCAATTAAGCCTAACGGCTGATATAGCGGGCGAAGGTAGGCAAACTCCACCCAAGGAGTGTCGAGGGTGTTGCATAACCATCAGGCGCTGGAGCTGCCACCAGGGTGCTTTAGTGTCGTAAGTTCCGAAGGTACAATTCTAACGTGCTCAACAATAGTGCGTGGGGATCTTAGGCGGGCCTTTTGCCGTTTTATTCACGCACATGTTAATGTTGCACTCCCGCCACAGGAGGGAGGAAACAGAAGGGCTGAAAAGGTACCTTTTGCTGTTTTGGATTACGTTCAATTTTGTCGAAAGGCTTTTATCGGGCCCTAATGGTTCCAAACTTTACACAAGTGCAAAAATTGCATTCGCGCTGCTCCGTGCACTCCAAAGAAGTACCATCACATTCAATGGAGATACAGCCCCACAATATCCTTAGAGAAGGTTTGAAATGTCCGTGTCATAAGTCGTCAGAACACCTTCCTGTTGTTCATCGCACTGCGACCTGTCGTTTTCGACTGTGATATGTTGGGAAATAACACCCCACGGAAAGGGATTGTTTCACTGACTGAGGCCTTTTCGTGCCGTTTCAGAGCGGCAGTGTGACTGAAATGTTTTCCTCAGCCACCCACAAGAAAACTGCGTGATTGCATCGTTGGGCGTCGCGGTTCTGACGTACATTGTAGAAATTTCAAAAGGAGGGGTGAAACGTGGCTAAGAGGGGCTGTGACGATGTACAGATCGCGTGACACGTTCACGGTGGCGTTAGGAAGAATTGTGATGAAATTTGATGCCAATGTGACATTATACACCAACCTTACAGCTCACATGAACTTCAGGGCTGTGGCCGGTTTTTTTCTCATTTGTCGACAGCTTACTGTTTGAAGCGTCGCAGAGCTGATGGCTCTAAGCACTATGGGACTTAACATATGAGGTCATCAGTCCCCTAGACTTAGAACTACTTAAACCTAACTAAGCTAAGGACATCACCCGAGGTAGGATTCGAACCTGCGACCGTAGCAGCAGCGAGGTTCCGGACTGATGTGCCTAGAACCGCTCGGCCACAACCGCTGGCGCGTCGCAGAGCCACAGGGTGATGTCGCAGGGCGCCATGCTTTTGAACCCTTATGGAAGAAGGTTGTGAAGACCTTTAAGCCAAATTTCAAACTTTTGTGTCACCATGGGAGACAATTACAGAGTTTCGAAAAAATGTTCCTTTAATTCCGTTAGGCAGCGTATTTCGTTGATGAAGTGCCCCTTGACTATATTATTGTACAATAATGTGACCTTTGACTATATTATTGTATAGTACCTACCAATCTGAAAACATATATTGGCGGCAACACCATTTCTTCGCTTGTTCCGATATGTCCTCCTTGCCCTCATACCAATATGTGTCACATAGAGCAGAAGGTGTTTCTCCAAGGGCAATCTTACACAGACTCAAGAGTGACTTAGTGCTACACAACTGCTGTTTGTAGAGAAAGAAATGTGTGAGTATGTAACAGTCACTTGCAATTGATAAAGAGGTTAACAAGGAAGCATATAGGGTGAACATTTTGCCAAGTACGTGAAATGTATTCGCAGATGTGAATACGATCAACCAATAGTTGTATAGGGAAATGACGACAACGAAAATTTGTGCCGGACTAGGTACGACTCGAACCCGGATTTCCCACTTTGCTCGCCTGAATCGCTTTGGTTATTCGTGTACAACACATGGCCAGACTCAAATTTCCATACGTCTTCGTTCCAGCGTCACAAGCTGTACTTGTACACAATTATGCAATTCACGTATATTGGAGGACATTTTGTAATTGAAAGTCACTGCCCGGTATTGGCAGCTGTTAGTAAAATGTCGATGTATTGATATTTTTTCCAAAACATTTCGTTGTATAATGGCGATATGTTTTTCAACGACATATCGAGATGCCGATATCGAAATGGCAATATCGAGTGCCGATATTTTTATTTTATATTGTAGTTTAAACTTCCTGACAGATTAAAACTGTGTGCCGGACCGAGACTCGAACTCTGGACCTTTGCCTTTCGCGGGCGGTTATAGTTCTTTCGCAGTTTTCAATAAATATTTGAAGTTTTTTTAGAAATTTTAATAGAACATAATTTTACTTTCAATATGTGAGTGAGTCTTATTACTTTTTGAACTTCCATCACGTCCAGTATTTCTCTTTGACTGTGTGAAGCAAATATAGATTACACAAAGACACGATATCCGACGTGAAAATCACACTGGACTCGCATTCGGGAGGACGACGGTTCAATCCCGTGTCCGGCCATCTTGATTTAGGTTTACTGTGATTTCCCTAAATCGCTCCAGGCAAATGCCAGGATGGTTCCTTTGACAAGGCACAGCCGACTCCCTTTCCTAACCGATGAGACCGATGACCTCTCTGTCTGGTCTCCGCCCCCAAAACAATCCAAACCAACCTAACCCGATGTGAAGAAATACCACAGCACATCATTTGTGTTTAAAAACTATTTTTAACGCAACTAGTGTGGTATTTCTTCACATCGGCTTCTTCAAAAACAGTTGTTGAAAGTGGTAAAGAAAAATCTAAATGGCCAAAAAAAAAAAGGTGGTTCAAATGGCTCTGAGCACTATGGGACTCAACTTCTGAGGTCATCAGTCCCCTAGAACTTAGAACTACTTAAAACTAACTACCTAAGGACATCACACACATCCATGCCCGAGGGAGGATGCGAACTTGCGTCCGTAGCGGTCGTGCGGTTCCAGACTAAATGGCAAGATTTGTCACTGTGGTAGGCGGAGACGTGTGAGCGGAAATGCAGACGTAATCGGCGCTTGGCGCTACGAACAGAAACTGCAACGTGTAAATTCTCCACGCAGTTTTGACACTACAACTGCCAGATCGCTGGCGTTTGCGGAAATGAAAAAACAGATAAGTCGACATGCAGTGTTCCAGACAAATCCGATATGTTACGAAACCGAACGACGGACCCATCGGACACCTTTTATTGTGCCACTTACCTGACGTCACCATTGATAGCAAAGTGGCTATTGCCAAGCGTGAAAGTGCATCGTTTTCCTCTCAATTCTTGTTCTAAGCAGGCTGCTACCTTGTTGATGTACAAAATATCTAGTAATAAATCAATACTCAAATATACGGCTCCAACTCTGGCAGTATATTTACAATATGCTACCGATACTTTTTTGGCCGCTACGTCGATATTTCTTCTTCGAAATATCCATAACTTTTTTCTACATATCGAAGGCTACTTTTTTAAATATCAGTATATCGGATTTCCGAGATTTTTAAAAACCATCAACAGTCCTAATACACACGCTATTGCAGTGACTGTGTTGTTAAGAAGAACGATGCAATGGGTCAGCGACTTTCAATTAAGAAATGTCCTCCCTTGTATGGATATTACAAAATGGCTCTGAGCACTATGGGACTTAACATCTATGGTCATCAGTCCCCTAGAACTTAGAACTACTGAAACCTAACTAACCTAAGAACATCACACAACACCCAGTCATATGGATATTACACAATGAGTATATGAGTACAAGTTGAGACGTGGGAACGACGACATATGGGAATCTGGGTGTGGCCCTGAGTCGTGCCCGAATAACCAAACGCAGTCCGCCTTCGGCGTTGCAGCGGCTCGGGCGTGCCTAGCGCACCGGCCGCGCCCCGTTTAGCGCAAGCTTTGTTTACATCCGTGAGGCTTCGCATAGCGGTGTATTGATTACTACAGATCACGATGGCTCTTTGTTACCAGAAGGCGACTATCCACGTTCGACACACAATACACAAGACCAAAAGCACACGACATCGAACGTTTCATGCACGAAGTGGTAAAACTACACTACTGGCCATTAAAATTGCTACACCAAGAAGAAGTGCAGATGATAAACGGGTATTCATTGGACAAATATATTATACTAGAACTGACATGTGATTACATTTTCACGCAGTTTGGGTGCATAGATCCTGAGAAATCAGTACCCAGAACAACCACCTCTGGCCGTAATAACGGCCTTGATACGCCTGGGCATTGAGTCAAACAGAGCTTGGATGGCGTGTACAGGTACAGCTGCCCATGCAGCTTCAACAAGATACCACAGTTCATCAAGAGTAGTGACTGGCGTATTGTGACGAGCCAGTTGCTCGGCCACCATTGACCAGACGTTTTCAGTTGGTGAGAGATCTGGAGAATGTGCTGGCCAGGTCAGCAGTCAAACGTTTTCTGTAACCAGAAAGGCCCGTACAGGACCTGCAACATGCGGTCGTGCATTATCCTGCTGAAATGTAGGGTTTCGCAGGGATCGAATGAAGGGTAGAGCCACGGGTTGTAACACATCTGAAATGTAACGTCCACTGTTCAAAGTACCGTCAATGCGAACAAGAGGTCACCGAGACGTGTAAGAAATGGCACCCCATACCATCAAGCTGGGTGATACGCCAGTATGGCGATGACGAACACACGCTTCCAATGTGCGTTCACCGCGATGTCGCCAAATACGGATGCGACCATCATGATGTTGTAAACAGAACTTGGATTCATTAGAAAAAAATGACGTTTTGCCATTCGTGCACCCAGGTTCGTCGCTGAGTACACCATCGCAGGCTCTCCTGTCTGTGATGCAGGGTCAAGGGTAACCGCAGCCATGGTCTCCGAGCTGGTAGTCCATGCTGCTGCAAACGTCGTCGAACTGTTCGCGCAGATGGTTGTTGTCTTGCAAACGTCCCCATCTGTTGACTCAGGGATCGAGACGTGGCTGCACGATCCGTTACAGCCATGCGGATAAGATGCCTGTGATCTCGACTGCTAGTGATACGAGGCCGTTGGGATCCAGCACGGCGTTCCGGATTACCCTCCTGAACCCACCGATTCCATATTCTGCTAACAGTCATTAGATCTCGACCAACGCGAGCAGCAATGTCGCGATACGATAAACCGCAATCGCGATAAGCTACAATCCGACCTTTATCAAAGTCGGAAACGTGATGGTACGCGTTTCTCCTCCTTACACGAGGCATCACAACAACGTTTCACCAGGCAACGCCGGTCAACTGCTGTTTTTGCATGAGAAATCGGTTAGAAACTTTCCTCATGTCAGCACGTTGTAAGCGTCGCCACCGGCGCCTACCTTGTGTGAATGCTCTGAAAAGCTAATCATTTGCATATCACAGCATCTTCTTCCTGTCGGCTAAATTTCGCGTCTGTAGCACGTCTTCTTCGTGTTGTAGCAATTTTAATGGCCAGTAGTGTAGAACCCCGGGAGCTGATAGGAATTCACCTATCAATAATGTCCAGCATCGTATACGTAAAACTCACAGACGAGGCAGCGCGCGACAGACTTATCCGTTGATCCACCAAAGGTTTACCGCAATTGCCACGCCGACGGGAACGTGGGTGTGGTTTCTGTTGATCGTGAAGGTCTCGGTGTGAGAACGGTACGCGTATTCGAAGTTCCGTTCGAATTTCCTGCGGACATGGTTATCGCAACACTTCGCCCTTACGGCACGGTTCTTAATCATACTGCGGAGAAATGGACCAGCTTCGAGACGTATCCAGTACTCAACGGAGTGCGCCTAATAGGATTTGAACTCCAGAAGCCATACCGTCTTATGTGACAATAGGTGGCTGCCGAGCCATCGTTATACAGGGTGTTGCAAAAAGGTACGGCCAAACTTTCAGGAAACATTCCTCACACACAAAGAAAGAAAATATGTTATGTGGACATGTGTCCGGAAACGCTTACTTTCCATGTTAGAGCTCATTTTATTACGTCTCTTCAAATCACATCAACAGAACGTACCAGCGTGACTTCAAACACTTTGTTACAGGAAATGTTCAAAATGTCCTCCGTTAGCGAGGATACGTGCATCCACCCTCCGTCGCATGGAATCCCTGATGCGCTGATGCAACCCTGGAGAATGGCGTATTGTATCACAGCCGTCCACAATACGAGCACGAAGAGTCTCTACATTTGGTACCGGGGTTGCGTAGACAAGAGCTTTCAAATGCCCCCATAAATGAAAGTCAAGAGGGTTGAGGTCAGGAGAGCGTGGAGGCCATGGAATTGGTCCGCCTCTACCAATCCATCGGTCACCGAATCTGTTGTTGAGAAGCGTACGATTACTTCGACTGAAATGTGCAGGAGCTCCATCGTGCATGTACCACATGTTGTGTCGTACTTGTAAAGGCACATGTTCTAGCAGCACAGGTAGAGTATCCCGTATGAAATCATGATAACGTGCTCCATTGAGCGTAGGTGGAAGAACATGGGGCCCAATCAAGACACCACCAACAATGCCTGCCCAAACGTTCACAGAAAATCTGTGTTGTTGACGTGACTGTACAATTGCGTGCGGATTCTCGTCAGCCCACACATGTTGATTGTGAAAATTTACAATTTGATCGCGTTGGAATGAAGCCTCATCCGAAAAGAGAACATTTGCACTGAAATGAGGATTGACACATTGTTGGATGAACCATTCGCAGAAGTGTACCCGTGGAGGCCAATCGGCTGCTGATAGTGCCTGCACACGCTGTACATGGTACGGAAAAGACCGGATCTCCCGTAACACTCTCCATACAGCGACGTGGTCAACGTTACCTTGTACAGCAGAAACTTCTCTGGCGCTGACATTAGGGTTATCGTCAACTGCACGAAGAATTGCTTCGTCCATTGCAGGTGTCCTCGTCGTTCTAGGTCTTCCCCAGTCACGAGTCATAGGCTGGAATCTTCCGTGCTCCCTAAGACGCCGATCAATTGCTTCGAACGTCTTCCTGTCGGGACACCTTCGTTCTGGAAATCTGTCTCGATACAAACGTACCGCGCCACGGCTATTGCCCCGTGCTAATCCATACATCAAATGGGCACCTGCCAACTCCGCATTTGTTAACATTGCACTGACTGCAAAACCACGTTCGTGATGAACACTAACCTGTTGATGCTACGTACTGATGTGCTTGATGCTAATACTGTAGAGCAATGAGTCGCATGTCAACACAAGCACCGAAGTCAACATTACCTTCCTTCAATTGGGCCAAATGGCGGTGAATCGAGGAAGTACAGTACATACTGACGAAACTAAAATGAGCTCTAACATGGAAATTAAGCGTTTCTGGACACATGTTCACATAACATCTTTTCTTTATTTGTGTGTGAGGAATGTTTCCTGAAAGTTTGGCCGTACCTTTTTGTAACACCCTGTATACGATGTTCAACCGAAAACCTGTTGTGGCTGCGGGCAGGAAGGCAATGTCCGAACTGACTGTCTTCAGCGACGTCTAGTTCAGCTACCTCGGGACACCCAGCAACCGCCACAGCAGATGACGTCGCTGCCTATTACGTACGTGGAAGCGCTACGGAACGACGTGGGCGACGCGCATGACAAGCCGTTGCGCGTAGACTCTGCGAGTATCGGCCCCGATACTACGTCACTGACGGCGGAAATGGCCTTGTCACACCAACAGCCAGACGCCCCACAACAGCTGCGCAGCCATGGTCCTACCACGCTCCAGTCGAACCCATCATCAGATACGCAAGCGGATCCGCAAGAAGATCGCACTGAACAGCATCCCTCAGCAGACGTGGAAGCTCCACCACGAAAACAGCGGTCGAAGAAACGAAAGAAGAGACGGCTGTCCACAGAAGACGAGCAACACAACCGTGGCGACGAACAAGACAATGTAAACGATTAAGATTTGTTTCCACCGCCAGACCAGGACGGCGTCACATCCACAGCGTCGGTTGTACAAACCGTGGAGAAGCCGCCACATCAACGGGACCCGATGGATACAGATATGCAACAGGATGAGGTCCCACTTGCAGATGAACGCCCGTAAAGAGCGAGAGTCCTCAAATGGTTCAGATCACTATGGGACTGAACATCTGAGGTCATCAGTCCCCTAGACTTAGAACTACTTAAACCTAACTAACCTAAAGACATCACACACATCCATGCCCGAAGCAGGATTCAAACCTGCGACAGTAGCAGCAGCGCGGTTGCGGACTGAAGCGCCTAGAACCGGTCGGCCACATCGGCCGGCTTTACGGTTATGACGTCTATCGTTTAACAGGTTACGACGGTAGTGGTGGCACAGTCATACTGTTGCGAGAAGGAATATTGGCGGAAGATGAGGATGTACGTTTGGTGAATGTTTAAGCACCGTCTGGTTCGACCAAGAACAGGAACGCACAACCTTATACACATAGGAAGTGTTGCCGCTATTTCGAGGACGTCTGCAGAATAATATTGTCGGCTGCGACTTCAACGGCGTTCTGCGGCCCGAGGACCAACGACCACACTTTGTTCCTTGCCCGGCGTTGCAGACGCTGGTCCGGGATCTTGCACTGCATGACACCTGGGAAACGACGCGTAGCGACAGCCGCGGTTATACGTACTTTACAAGCCACTCAGTTACTCGACTCGACAGGGTGTATGTGTCACGTGAGCTATGCAAGGCGACGATTGACGCAGCGGTGTGGCCTACGGCCTTTACACACTGCACCATCGCTCTGCCACGACAGAAGACATGCCGCAGTAGGGGCCCATGGAAGCTCAACGTTACCCACGTGCAGGATGAAAACTGTTCTGTTTACGAGAGGTTGAAGTCACATGGCGACAATGTCAACGGCGTCAACGTTCGTACGATTCAACGCTTAAATGGTGGCTCTGCTGCGTCAAACGGGCTTTAAGCAGAACGTTCACACGATATGGCCAAGATAAGTCACAATGGCAACGGGCGACTTCCGAATTTTATTTCACAGCCCTACGTGAGTTTTCGAAACAACCACGGTCTGCCGACTGTCAGCAGGCTGTCCAACGTGTCAAAGCACAACTGCTGCGTCTAACGGCAGTGAAGA
Organism: Schistocerca serialis cubense; assembly: GCF_023864345.2. Taxonomy (NCBI): domain Eukaryota; kingdom Metazoa; phylum Arthropoda; class Insecta; order Orthoptera; family Acrididae; genus Schistocerca; species Schistocerca serialis. Next base: position 303,817,728 of record NC_064645.1, on the reverse strand, counting down.
TGGAAGGAGTTAAAGTACGTGCGAGGATACTCGACGGATTACGCAACGAACGGCCGTCATTCCACTATATACTGAGGGAAAGAACGCAGCGGCGACGTACACTTATACGGAATGTTGAAATGGCTGATGGATCGCAGGCCACGTTACAGAAGGATATTGCACGTGCTTTTGCTCACCACTGGCGCAGTTTCTATGAGGAGGACCAGCTGGACAGAGCAGGACTGACAGATGTGCTTCGCGAAATGCCAGCGGACGAGCATCCCACTGAAGTGGGTGGCCTTATGGCTGAAATCACGGTAGATGATCTGGACGCCGCCCTAAAGTGTGGTGCGTTAAACAAATCCCCTTGACCGGATGGACTCCCTCTTGAGTTTTACTGCACCTTTGCTCCTCTGATGGGACCGACGTGGGTACAGATGTACAACTGAACTCTTAACACCTACCTTACGTGTCCTTACCGAGTTCACAGACAGTATCATGATACCCGTTCCAAAACCAACGGGTGGTCGTCGGCCATAAGACTACTGGCCTTTGACATTATTGAGTGGAGACTAAAAAGTCTTTGCACGTATCCTCCGTGCTCGCCTTCAAGCGGCGATAAAGGACAAAATACATCTAAATCAAACATGTCTAGGGATGTAATAGCATTGATGTCGGCATGTCGATTACGAGGAGCCCTCGTGGCAGTGGATTTCGATCACGCTTTCGATCGAATGGGCCATGTGTTCCTCCGAGGGGTCATGGAAAGGATGGGAATCCCCCTCCAGTTGGTGGAGGTTGATTAATGGCGCAAACTCGAGAGTCTTGGTGAACGGTGTTAGCTCCGAACCGTTCACCATCCAGCGCTCAGTGCAGCAAGGTTGCCCCCTTTCGGCCATCTTATTTGCGGTCCCTCTTGAACCTGCACTACACGGCCTCCGACGACGACTTGAAGGTGTCCAACTACGGACCGCATCCTTCTAATGCGGCGCATACGCCGACCACGTCGTTCTTTTGGTCAAGTCAGGAGACGAAATCCAGGCGGCGCTGGAATGGATACAGCAGTATGGAGCGGTAGCGGGTAGTGTCATCAACCTACGAAAGACCCGATGTATGGAAGTGGGCAGAGGGCTGCCTCCAGGGACAGCAGTGCCCATCCCCAAGACCCCCACACTCAAGTGTTTGGGAGTGGTATTCCATGGAAACATACGACATACAGCGGCGGATAATTATCGACGCGCATTGGTACGTCAACATGTACTGCGCGCCATGGATATGTTCCAGAGCGAACATTATGTCAACATCTACTTGGCGCCGAAAATAAGTCACTTGGCACACATATTACCGTTGGCCACCACGTTCGCGTCAAGACTACAGTCGGCCTTCGGACATTTCGTAAGTGCCGACCTCCTCTTCAAAATCCGCTATGATACTTTGACGCTTCCACCGAGAGGAGGAGGCATCAGACTCGTAAACGTGAAGAACAGGGCGCGTGTGCTATTTCTTAGTACGATGCAACGCTGTTGGAAAACCGAGCACGTCACCTTAATGGGCGCTGTGATCAACGAAGTGGCTCCCCATTCACTCTGTCCACCACGTAGGCCATATCATTGCACCGCTCGCACATCTTCGGGACTTCTTCATCTATTACAGTTACGTTCAGGACAGTTTGCCAGAGACCAGGCAGCCCACAACGAAAGACATATATCGAAGCTTCCTTCAGCAACAGTCTCGCAATGTGGCCGAACAGAAGTACCTGGCGATACAGTGGCAGAGAATATGGAGAGCGGTCCATCTTCCCTCTCTCCCTACAAAGGTATGCGCATTGTGGTATGTAGTGGTGAACGGCAAATTACCGAATCGTCAACGACTGCACTCTATTCATCTGGTCGACAGGTCGATATCCCCCCACTGCGCGGTCGTCGACTCCGACGAGTACCATTTGGTTTGTTGCACGGCAATCGACTGTTAGCTTCTAATAAGGAAAATACTGGCCCTTTTAATGCGTACGGCACACATGGCAATCAAAGCTGACGACCTACTGTTCCCGGACAAGGTATACTTTCCCACCGCCAGGACAAAGGCCGTAAACTTGATAAAGGGGATGGCACCGATGACAAGAACGTCATAGACTTCTGGTAGGTACTGCAAGAGCAACATCACATCTTGCGGCGACACATGAAATATAGAAAATGTTTTTCCAGTTACTTGGGTTCATTATTCATGGACGCTCCGGCTAGTTGGGGTGTTCCGGGTATGAGAAGTGAAATGAGGAGACAGCTCAACTTTCAGGAACTAACGTTCAAGCCTGATGTATTCAGGGGACTATACATAGTTTTTAAGTTAACGAGAAGCCGACCTGGATACACGCCAACAGGGCCATTGCAGGGTCCTGTTTCTTTTTCTTTCTTTTCCTGGTAAACTCTTTAAATATAGACGGCGTTAGGCCGTTTTTTTACGTTTGGATGCGTTGAATGGCATCTTTAGTTTCTGTATATTGTGTTTAGCACCTATGAAAGACAATAAAAAATCAATAGACACCAAAAAATACCTCAAATAAATCCCTTTCATACCTTGGTCCACATTCCCAGGGAAGGAGAATGGAGAGATGGTGGCCAGGCCTTGGGTTGCTATCCCTGCCCGCCCTGCCTCCGCCAGCCCGTGACCTGATCCTTCTGAAAAAAAAAAAAGTGGTTAAGACGAGCGCTTGCATAAAGCGGTCAATCTCGGTCCCACTCTGGCACAAATTTTTACTGTCGTCATTCCGTTATACAGCTGATGGTTGCTCGTATTAGCAACTGTGAATACATTTCAGGTTTTTCATGATGACTGTAGTCGCCGCAGCGCCTGTTCTTTCGAGGAACAACATACGAGGGTATTTCGGAAAGTAAAGATACACTGTATGCCAAAGGAACAGAAGAGTTTTCGCGAGCAAGTTGGCAACACTGGTGTTAACCTTGAACCGTTAGCTTTCTCCTCGCGGTCGTTCGGCAGTTGAACGTTGCTTCTGGTTGGAGTAGGTCGCGTTTAAAATGGCTGCGCCGATTCAGAATCCTTCCAAATGCGAAGTGCGCTCCGTCATACGTTTTCTTCATACAAAAGGTCAGCGACCAGCGGATATTCACAAAGAAATTGTTTCTGTTTATGGGAACATTATGAATCGACAAAATGTAACTAAATGGTGTCGTCATTTCTCTGAAGGTAGGACCGATGTCTATGACAAACAAAGAACAGGTCAGCCATCTGTGATCTCTGGTGCCCTTCTTCGGAGAACGGAGGAAGCAGTTCGTGCGAATAGACGTCTCACATTGACAGAATTGCATCAGATCATACCGGGCATGTCAATGACAACTCTTTATGGTGTTGTGACTGTCAAGTTAGGGTACAGGAAATTGTGTGCGCACTGGGTTCCAAAACTGTTAACGGAAGAACACAAAAAGAAAAGGATGGGCTTTGCACTCGACTTCCTCACACGCTATGCTGAAGCAGGTGATGAGTTCCTTGATCACATTGTGACAGTTGACAAGACGTGGGTTTATCACCATACACCTGAATCCAAGCAACAATCAATGCAATGGCGCCATTCGAATTCACCAAAAGTCAAGAAATGCAAAACGAATAAAATCGTGGCTTCTGTTTTTTGGGACAGACAAGGCATTCTTCTGTTAGAATTTATGCCTCTTGGAACGACAATTAATGCTGCTGCATATTGCCAGACTTTGAAACGTCTTCGAAGGGCAATTCGAGACGAATGCAGCGGAATGCTGACAACTGGAGTACACTTGCTTCATGACAACGCTCGGCCTCGTAACCAAAGCACTACTCAAACAATTCAAATGGGACATATCGGACCATCCGCCATACAGCCCGGACCTTGCGCCCACCGACTTCCATGTCTTCCATTACCTGAAGTCACATCACGACGATGAAGAGATCAAAGATGAAGTTGAAAAGTGGTTCCGACAACAGGCGGCAACCTTCTATGACTGTGGGATACAAAAGCTTGTGCACCAACTTAACAAATGTTTGGATAACGGGGGTGATTATGTCGAAAAGTAACAAATAATCCAGTTAATAAGATGTAACTGACGTTTTCTAAATAAATGTTCTATTTAAGGACTGTGAACCATTATAACTTTACTTTTCGAAATGTCTTTGTAGTTGTTCTTAACAACCAAGGCACTGCAATCTTGTATTTTACCAAGTAACGTTGCAGTTGTATCTTCTGTTTTGTTTTGACTGCAGATTACAAGTCTCGTCTGTAGATCATGTACCATACAAAGATGATAAAATTACGAGGTGGGCCAAAAGTCTTTGTAAAATTATCAGTGTTTATTTTACAAGAGATATAGAACTTACAAATTGGTGTTTTGTGACAAATGAAAGATTAAATCACCAAGTTTTTGTTATGAAGTCAGTAAACTTCAACATGTGCGCCATCTGTTGCTCGAAGAATGTTAATCGATATTCGATTTCACTCCATACGTTTGACAACATTCCTTATGTAACACCAGCAACGCCATCTGCTATCCTTCTTCTTAAGGTATTCAGATCAGGCACTTGCGTAGGGCAAAGCTTGTCCTTTACGTAGCCCCACAAAAAGATATCTGTAGGCGTCTGACCTCGCAGGTCAGACAGTGGAAATACACGCCCAATCCAACTGCCAGGAAATACTTCATTAAGGAAGTTTATAACATGCAATCTTTTCTAGCTAATCCAGATAGATGTTAGATTCGACAACGAAGAAAGAACCGCACCCCATAGTCATTTTAGGGGAATCCCTAACGTGACCAAAGGCAAAATATGGCCTTTCCCGCTTCAGTCCGGAACCGCGTGGCCGCTACGGTCGCAGGTTCGAATCCTGCCTCGGGCATGGATGTGTGTGATGTCCTTAGGTTAGTTAGGTTTAAGTAGTTCTAAGTTCTAGGGGACTGATGACCTCAGATGTTAAGTTCCATAGTGCTCAGAGCCATTTGAACCATTTTTTATGGCCTTTCCGAACCCTGTATCCCACGTTGTGCTTGTTAACTTTACCTAATGTGTAGAAAGCATTCTCCTCTGAAAACAAATTCGGTGGAGACATTCGTTGCTGGTGTCGATTCGTGCCAACATCTCAGTCGCAAAAGCTGCTCGACAAGTTCTGGTCATAGGAATCCCTGGTTCACGAGATGCGCGTCGAGTGCATTTGGAAGGGCTTCGTAAGAACGCACGTCTCCGACACTTCCTTCACTGACCGAAGGCCGTCCTCATAGCAGAAGATCAAACACACTGCCGGTCTGTTAAAAGTTAAGTACTACGCAACAGTACTTGTTCTACTAAAGGCACTAACTACTGATAGGCATAGTTAGCAAATGAAAGATTTTGATAGAGACCAAGCAATGTATTTACCTTAATAGTGTTCAAAGGTCATTATATATATATATATATATATATATATATATATATATATATTATTATTATTCACGTTTGGGCCCTACTGGACCACGCGAAGTACAATCACGGGGCATTCAGTTATTTTCTTTTAGACTTTCTCTCTGCCCAAATTGTTTTCATTCTCTCGGAATGAGCTCTTTTCCTTTCATCAGACCATGTGGTTCCAGTTTTCTTTGGTTTTTCAGCTTGACCAACTACCCAGTCATGAATTTTTTGCCTAAATAATTTTCTGTCTTGAATTTCATCTTGTTTTATATCTGCCTCTTTCATGTCCTCTTTTATAGCAGCAATCCATTTTATTGTCTCAAATTTAGCTTTACTTCGATTTTCGTAGAATTCCACTACTTGTTTAGTTAGTCTGGTAGCATCCATTCTTTTAATATGCCCATAAAATTTTAATCTGCGTTTTTTCATATCCGAATATATGCTGGTGTATTGTTGAATTTCACTATTTGCTCTTAGCCTGTATGTTCCTTCTTCAGTATATTTTGGACCTAGAATTTTTCTGATTACTTTTCTTTCTCTTTTTTGGATTTCTTGAATGTCCTTTTTTCTGTTTAAAATTAGCGTTTCAGCCCCATAAAGGCACTCTGGTTTTATGACCGTGTTGTAATGTCTCAATTTAGAGTACCTCGAGAGACATTTTTTGTTGTAGATGTCTTTTGTAAGTCTAAAAGCTGTCTCCATCTTTTGACAACGAATTTCATTTCCAATTTTTTCTAGACCAGTCTCTGAGATTGTTTCACCTAAATATTTGAATTGCGAAACTCTTTTGATTTTTCCATACTTAGTTTCCAAAAGTTTGGGTGCCAGTTTGTTGCTAGTCATATACTGTGTTTTTTCAAATGAGATTTGGAGACCTACTCTTTCTGCTGTTTCTTTAAGAATTTCTATTTGTTTCTGAGCAATTTGGATGTCCTGCGTTAGAATAACCAAGTCGTCTGCAAAGGCCAAACAGTCTATTCGAATATTTGTTCGTCCTAATTTCACTGGTTGGTCAATTTTGAACTCCAATTTTCGTTCGCGCCACTCTTGTATTACTTTTTCTAGAACGCAGTTAAATAGCAACGGAGAGAGTCCATCACCTTGCCTCACGCCTGTTTTTATTTCAAAGGATTCTGAAATTTCTCCTCTGAACTTTACTTTTGATTTTGTACCAGTTAACGTGTCTCTGATAATTGCCGTGGTTTTAGGATCCAGGCCTTGTTCTTTCACAATTTGGAAAAGAGATTCACGATCCACTGAGTCATAAGCCTTTCTAAAATCTACAAAGGTACAAACTAGTTTTTTATTGTAAATTTTTTGATGTCTGAGAATTAGTTTGAGGACTAAAATCTGTTCTGGGCAAGATCTACACTCCTGGAAATGGAAAAAAGAACACATTGACACCGGTGTGTCAGACCCACCATACTTGCTCCGGACACTGCGAGAGGGCTGTACAAGCAATGATCACACGCACGGCACAGCGGACACACCAAGAACCTCGGTGTTGGCCGTCGAATGGCGCTAGCTGCGCAGCATTTGTGCACCGCCGCCGTCAGTGTCAGCCAGTTTGCCGTGGCATACGGAGCTCCATCGCAGTCTTTAACACTGGTAGCATGCCGCGACAGCGTGGACGTGAACCGTATGTGCAGTTGACGGACGTTGAGCGAGGGCGTATAGTGGGCATGCGGGAGGCCGGGTGGACGTACCGCCGAATTGCTCAACACGTGGGGGTGAGGTCTCCACAGTCCATCGATGTTGTCGCCAGTGGTCGGCGGAAGGTGCACGTGCCCGTCGACCTGGGACCGGACCGCAGCGACGCACGGATGCACGCCAAGACCATAGGAGCCTACGCAGTGCCGTAGGGGACCGCACCGCCACTTCCCAGCAAATTAGGGACACTGTTGCTCCTGGGGTATCGGCGAGGACCATTCGCAACCGTCTCCATGAAGCTGGGCTACGGTCCCGCACACTGTTAGGCCGTCTTCCGCTCACGCCCCAACATCGTGCAGCCCGCCTCCAGTGGTGTCGCGACAGGCGTGAATGGAGGGACGAATGGAGACGTGTCGTCTTCAGCGATGAGAGTCGCTTCTGCCTTGGTGCCAATGATGGTCGTATGCGTGTTTGGCGCCGTGCAGGTGAGCGCCACAATCAGGACTGCATACGACCGAGGCACACAGGGCCAACACCCGGCATCATGGTGTGGGGAGCGATCTCCTACACTGGCCGTACACCACTGGTGATCGTCGAGGGGACACTGAATAGTGCACGGTACATCCAAACCGTCATCGAACCCATCGTTCTACCATTCCTAGACCGGCAAGGGAACTTGCTGTTCCAACAGGACAATGCACGTCCGCATGTATCCCGTGCCACCCAACGTGCTCTAGAAGGTGTAAGTCAACTACCCTGGCCAGCAAGATCTCCGGATCTGTCCCCCATTGAGCATGTTTGGGACTGGATGAAGCGTCGTCTCACGCGGTCTGCACGTCCAGCACGAACGCTGGTCCAACTGAGGCGCCAGGTGGAAGTGGCACGGCAAGCCGTTCCACAGGACTACATCCAGCATCTCTACGATCGTCTCCATGGGAGAATAGCAGCCTGCATTGCTGCGAAAGGTGGATATACACTGTACTAGTGCCGACATTGTGCATGCTCTGTTGCCTGTGTCTATGTGCCTGTGGCTCTGTTAAGTGTGATCATGTGATGTATCTGACCCCAGGAATGTGTCAATAAAGTTTCCCCTACCTGGGACAATGAATTCACGGTGTTCTTATTTCAATTTCCAGGAGTGTATTTGGCCTGAAACCTGCTTGATATTCGCCAATTTTCCATTCAAGTTGTTGTTGTGCTCGGTTCAGAAGACATTGAGAGAGGATTTTGTATGTGACTGGAAGAAGAGAAATTCCTCTGTAATTATTAACATCAGTTTTGTCTCCCTTCTTATGAAGTGGGTGAATCAAGGCGGTTTTCCATTCATCAGGAATTTTTTCAGTTTGCCAAATGTTTTGCATGATTGAAGTAATTTCTTTAACGGTTTTTGGACCAGCTGCCTTTAAAAGTTCTGCAACAATTCCATCTTCACCAGATGCTTTGTTGTTTTTCAACCTATGAATTTCTTTAATGATTTCCTCTTCATTTGGTGCAAGTGAAACTGGATTGCATTGTTGGGGAATTTTTGGTGGAAATCTTTCTGTGGGCTCGGGGCAATTTAGAAGATTCTTAAAATATTTAGAAAGTTATATATATATATATATATATATATATATATATATATATATATATATATATACAGGGCTATTACAAATGATTGAAGCGATTTCATAAATTCACTGTAGCTCCCTTCATTGACATATGGTCACGACACACTACAGATACGTAGAAAAACTCATAAAGTTTCGTTCGGCTGAAGCCGCACTTCAGGTTTCTGCTGCCAGAGCGCTCGAGAGCGCAGTGAGACAAAATGGCGACAGGAGCCGAGAAAGCGTATGTCGTGCTTGAAATGCACTCACATCAGTCAGTTATAACAGTGCAACGACACTTCAGGACGAAGTTCAACAAAGATCCACCAACTGCTAACTCCATTCGGCGATGGTATGCGCAGTTTAAAGCTTCTGGATGCCTCTGTAAGGGGAAATCAACGGGTCGGCCTGCAGTGAGCGAAGAAACGGTTGAACGCGTGCGGGCAAGTTTCACTCGTAGCCCGCGGAAGTCGACGAGTAAAGCTAACAGGGAGCTAAACGTACCACAGCCGACGGTTTGGAAAATCTTACGGGAAAGGCTAAAGCGGAAGCCTTACCGTTTACAATTGCTACAAGCCCTGACACCCTATGACAAAGTCAAACGCTTTGAATTTTCGGCGCGGTTGCAACAGCTCATGGAAGAGGATGAGTTCAGTGCGAAACTTGTTTTCATTGATGAAGCAACATTTTTTCTTAATGGTGAAGTGAACAGACACAATGTGCGAATCTGGGCGGTAGAGAATCCTCACGCATTCGTGTAGCAAATTCGCAATTCACCAAAAGTTAATGTGTTTTGTGCAATCTCACGGTTTAAAGTTTACGACCCCTTTTTCTTCTGCGAAAAAAACGTTACAGGACACGTGGACATGCTGAAAAATTGGCTCATGCCACAACTGGACACCGACAGCGCCGACTTCATCTTTCAACAGGATGGTGCTCCACCGCACTTCCATCATGATTTCGGCATTTCTTAAACAGGAGATTGGAAACCGATGGATCGGTCGTGGTGGAGATCATGATCAGCAATTCATGTCATGGCCTCCACGCTCTCCCGACTTAACCCCATGCGATTTCTTTCTGTGGGGTTATGTGAAAGATTCAGTGTTTAAACCTCCTCTACCAAGAAACGTGGCAGAACTGCGAGCTCGCATCAACGATGCTTTTGAACTCATTGATGGGGACATGCTGCGCCGAGTGCGGGAGGAACTTGATTATCGGCTTGATGTCTGCCGAATCACTAAAGGGGCACATATCGAACATTTGTGAATGCCTAAAAAAACTTTTTGAGTTTTTGTATGTGTGTGCAAAGCATTGTGAAAATATCTCAAATAATAAAGTTATTGTAGAGCTGTGAAATCGCTTCAATCATTTGTAATAACCCTGTATATATATATATATATATATATATATCAATTCATGATATCCAACATTACAAATTTACTCTTTCTGATGGACACACGTCCAGATCGTCCGCTCTCAAAATTCCGCCATCTCTCTCCCCACACCCACCACTGCTGGCGGCTCACCTCCAACTGCGCAACGCTACGCGCTGTTCACATCCAACTGCCCAACACTACAATAGCGAATATTACAACAATGCCATCCAGCAACAGACTGCACACAGCACAGCTAATGATTTTCATACAGAGAGCTACGTGGCGTTACCAATATAAAAACCTAAACAGCCTACCTACACAATTGCCAAATCAAAGTACACAGAGACAACTATCAAATTAAGGAGACGATATACCCCTAGACTAGCTAAAATAAAATGCATTGTCGAACTACTGAAAGATATATTTACAATTAAGGAGTATCTTTACAATTAATCTGAATATCGGGGGTAAAGTGTGGCCTCAATACAACTGTCGCGCAAATGGAATGCCGTAGGATGTGTCGTACATCAGAGCTGGATGAAGCTAGGAGTGGAATTTTAGCTGTGAGAACATACACAAAAATTCTGGCAAAAGAACATTTATTGGATAGGTAAATTTAATTGCACACATGAACGTTTATAGTAAGTGATATGATGGTTGCTCTTGCCTGCAATCTATTACGTCACATATTAATTAACCCTAGAACTTTACTTCGGAGTCCCCTGCAAGATTTATGATCTATGAAACAGGAATGATCAAAGGATGGTTTAATCAAAAAAAATGTTCAAATGTGTGTTAAATCTTATGGGACTTAAGTGCTAAGGTCATCAATCCCTAAGCTTACACACTACTTAAACTAAAGTATCCTAAGGACAAACACACACACCCATGCCCGAGGGAGGACGCGAACCTCCGCCGGGACCAGCTGCACAGCCCATGACTGCAGCGCTTTAGACCGCTCTGCTAATTCCGCGCGGTGATGGTTTAATCACGAACACTTACATTCACACGAACTTGAGAGACCAACAGAAAGGAAAACCTTCACCACAGCGCACGTGGGTAGCAAGTGGGGTTGTTCCCTTGTTTCTAAAATGCGGGATAAATGAAGAAATTTTATTTGAAGTGAATTGCCATAAAATGACGCATAATTAAGAATCATAATTAATTCAGATATTCCACAGCGGAAGATCACTATGGCCTTGGCACTATAAATTTTCTCATTAGGTCAAGACCACGTGGTCCTCACAAACAAAAGTGTATACAAAGAAAGTTACCAAGTGAGACGAATTGTACAAAATTCAGTCACAAAATCACGTAAATCATACGCAATATACATGATCTCGCGAAAGGGATACTAAACAAAATGAATTGAATCACAATAAACTCAACACGGCTTCACGTGTTTGATCAACAGTTCAACCGAACAATAGCCTGCAGCGGTCCTGGAATTTAACGCATATAACACTCGCGAATTAGTAAGTAAAATTTATCACACACGATAATAAACTATGAACGATGAAAGGAATTATTTACTTTGACTAGCTTTGAAAAATTTACATAAAGCACTATACTAACTTCTCATCGAAAAGGCACACTTGCCCCCAGTAGGTCTCACCCGTCTCACGTCCCACGGAACACCCCCCCCCCCCCCCCCCCCCCCGACCTACGGAAGTGGCCAGAGGAACCTCTGCTGTGGTGCCAACCTATACAAAAGGTTCATCCAAGGCAAACAGAAACATCTTTGCTACCTGGTACGTGTATCCTACAGATGGCTGTTCTGACACAGTGGCAGACTACTACACTCCTACGGATCTACACACTGAAATCCTTGCACACACTCATTCATACATTAAACTTATCGGACAAGAAGAGGAAAATCAAGATGCATTGAAATATGGCACTTAAATGTACATGCCTGTGAGGCTCCGACAAGTGCCAATAACCTAATGAAATGTTAAAACGGAATATGGATAGGATACTGTGGCCACCACAAACACACTCAGCTACTCAGTCTTTTCCCTTTTCTTCTTTACATCTAGGGAAACAGACCATTTGCAGCAACAGTAGAGGTGCCAGAGACAAACACATGAAGCTGTGTGGTATGGCAAAATCATGAAGAGGCCCATGTAGAGACCCTGCACCACTAAATAATCAAGTTAAAACAATACAAGATATTGACGTTATTAATAAATTGTCGTATAAATTTTTGCAGAGCAAAAAGATGTACAGAAAAGATGGAGAAAAAGCAAATAAGGAAAGCAATGCCAGATTTACGGAAGAAGCTCGCAATCTTTGCACGACACCATGAGATCAGGCTAATGAATACCACAGAAGCCCACCTCTTGCTCTAATTACTGCAGCCCAGATGAAATTAATGAATATTTTATCTAGGTAGTAGAAAGAACAGTCGGTGAACTTTGTGGCTTTGGAATAGATTCTGCAGTTGAAGTGAAATTTGGAAAATAATTGCAGCATAGTAATGTGAAAGAGAGTGTAGCCAAAAGACATAATAAAAATAGTAAGGAAAAAACTACAGACACTCAGGGAGCCCCGATATTTATGACAAGTCCTATACTATGTTAAAAACTATAATCTGTGAAACTGCGCCGGCCGATGTGGCCGAGCGGTTCTAGGCGCTTCAGTCCGGAACCGCGCTGCTGCTACGGTCGCAGGTTCGAATCGTGCCTCGGGCATGGATGTGTGTGATGTCCCTAGGTTAGTTAGGTTTAAGTAGTTCTAAGTCTAGATGACTGATGACCTCAGATGTTAAGTCCCATAGTGCTTAGAGCCATTTGAACCATTTGAAACTGCTCAACCGCTGACAGTAGTAATAAATAAATGCCTCCATGCTGTGTAATTTCCAGATATCCTGAAAGTAGCATGCACAGTACCAGTTTACAAAAATAAGTCCAAATTAAGTATCAAGGTAACAGGCTCATATCTACACTGAGGTAACCAAAGTTATGGAATATCTGCTATGATCGTGTAGGACCGCTTTTGCCCGACGTCGTGCAGCAACTCGACGTGACATGGATTCAAAATGTCGATGGAAGTTCCCGGCAGAAATATTGAGCCATACTGCCGCTATAGCCGTCCATAATTGCAAAGGTGTTGCCGGTGCAGGATTCTGTGCACGAAGTGACCCCTCGATTAGGCCCCATAAATGTTCGATGGGATTCGTGTAGGGGATCTGGATGGCCAAATCATTCGCTCGAATTGTCCGGAATGTTCTTTAAAGCCATTCGCGAACAATTGTGGCCCAATGACATGGCGCATTGTCATCTATAATAATTCCATCTTTGTTCGGGAACATGAAGTCCATCAATGGTTGCAAATGATCTCAAAGTAGCCGAACGTAACCAGGACCCCGTCCATTCCGTGTAAATAGAGCCCACCCCATTATGGAGCCACCACCAGCTAGCACAGTGCCTTGTTGACAACTTGGGTCCACGGTTTCATGGGATTTACACCACACTTGAACCCTACGGCCCGTTTCACACTGGGACAATGATGACGGTTACTAGCGTCGGTCACCGACATTCGTTTGAACCGGAGCGTTCACACTGGGATACTACACCGCCTCACCGAACCATTTGTGACCCAGCAGTGACTCACCCTCGCCACATATGACGGACACGGACACTGTGTTCACGGCAATCACCGCCGTACATGCATTAATTTGAATTGGAGTGTTCACACTGGAACACTGATCACAGACACAGCGCTGCAGATTTGCTAACCGACAGGCAGTCATTTCTGAGACAGTGACGCGAAATTTTCATTTTACATTATTCTGTACACACTGTACTCATGAGTTTAGATTTGATTAACACGGAAGATTTTGTAAGTAAAGTAGAAAGCCGTCCTGCTATTTGGGATGTGAAAAGCGATGACTATAGCAACAAACGTATGAAAATGAGTGCGTGGCAAGAAATTATAACGAAGTTTGTGCCTGATTTCAATGAGAACGTGGGTAAGATAAACAGAATTGGTAAGTTGTATGTTCTTTTTCAATTTTAATACCTTATATTTCGAACCGTTAAAGGCTAGCGAAATTCAGTTGCTACCCCTGTACGAGTCCATTTTACTAACTAATTAGTTGGCAATAGATGCGGTGTTGGACACCAGTTATCCGAGAGTGTTCACCACAGTCAGCGATGACCATCACTGGCGACCGCCACCAGTGTCCCAGTGTGAAACGGGCCTACGATCAGCTCTTACCAACCGCAATCGGAACTCATTTCATCAGGTCGCGGTTTTCCAGTCGTCTAGTGTCCAACCAATATGGTCACTTGTCTAGGAGAGGCGCTGCAGGCGATGTCGTGACGAAAGGCACTAGCGTCGGTCATCTGCTGCCATAGCCCATTAACGCCAGATGTTGCCGCGCTATCCTAATGGATACTTTCGTCTTACGTCCCAGAGTGATTTCAGTGGTTATTTCACACAGTCTTGCTCGTCCGTTAGCGCTGACAACTCTATGCAAAACCAGCTGCTCTCGGTCGTTAGGTGAAAGCCTTCGGCCACTGCGTTGTCCGTGGTGAGAGGTTATGCCTGACCTTTGGTATTGTCTGCACACTCTTGACGCTGTGATTCTCGGATTGTTGAATTCCCTAACGACTTCCGAAATGTCACATGTACCTAGTTCCAAATAACGTTCCGTGTCCAAAGTCTGTTAATTCCTGTCCTGTGGCCACAATCACGTAGGAAACCTTTACACATAAATCACCTGAGTACAAATGTCAGCCCCTCCAATGCACTGCCTTTTTATACGAGGGCTATCCACAAAGTACATTACGTTTTGGAATTAAAAATAAATAAAGTATTGGAAATTTTTTTTATTATATACAGATGAAAGCCACACTTAAATACTACTTTTCTACATAGTTGCCATTTAAATTAAGGCACTTGTCGTAGCGATGGACGAGCCTGGAAATTCCTTCGTCGTAAAATTCGGCCGCCTGCGCCTTCAACCACGTGGTTACCTCTTTTGGGACAGAAAAGGTGTGATTTTTGTGGATATCCTGGAAAGAGGCACTACAATAAACTCTCAAAGGTATTGCCAAACTCTGCACAACCTCAGAAGAGCAATACAAAACAAGCTCAGGGGAAAGTTGGGCTCAAAGATCTTGCTGATTCACGACAACGCCCGGGCCCACACGGCAAATGCCACTCGTGAAGTTCTCGAATCTTTTAAGTGGGAGTTGTTTCCTCATCCGCCGTACAATCCCGACCTGGCACCGAGCGACTTCCACTTATTCCCAGCAATGAAGAAGTGGTTGGCTATGCAGCGTTTTGATGACGACGCACAGCTTCAAGAAGAGGTAACCACGTGGTTGAAGGTGCAGGCGGCCGAATTTTACGACGAAGGAATTTCCAAGCTCGTCCATCGCTACGATAAGTGCCTTAATTTAAATGGCAACTATGTAGAAAAGTAGTATGTAAGTGTGGCTTTCATCTGTATATAATTAAAAAAGTTTCCAATACTTTATTTATTTTTAATTCCAAAACGTAATGTACTTTGTGGATAGCCCTCGTACCTTGCGTACGCGGTACTATCGCCATCCGTGTTGTGCATATCGCTACCCCATGACTTCTGTCACCTCATTGTATAATACCAGTGCTCGCTAAGATGACGGAGTCCATAATGAAAGATCAACTATTAAGATATTTTGAAGTAAATAACCTCTTTTATTCTAGACAGCGCAGCTTTTGGAAGTGAAGATCAACATCAGCAGTACATGACTTAGTTACAAGTATAAGTAAGGGGTTGGAAGACAAGAGTCTATAGCACTAGCACTTTGTGACCTGTATAACGTACTCGATTGTATCCTCTGTCATACATCTCATGGTGGTTTGCAGAGTACGGATGTAGTTATGGCCTTGCTCAGTAAGCTAAAATCATATGGTATTGGGGGAGCTGTTCTACGAACTCTCTAATCTTACCTGAATAACAGACGACAAATTGTATCAATGCAAGGAGCAGACTCAGGTGAAAAGAAGTTACAATAACGCGTGCCACAGGGATCCATAATACGTCCATTGTTGTTCCTAATTTTCGTTAATGCCATAGGTTCCAATGGGCGCACCTTACAGTTCGCAGAAAATACAACTTTGTTCTCAAAAGGGGAGAATGCAGTTCGGGTTGTTCAACAAGCGGAAGCCCTATTGCATGAGACAAAACGCAGAGGATGGTATGCAGTCTCAATTATACTGGAGCACTGGGTGAGAAAGCAGCTGTTAAGTTTCTGGGCATTTTCACTGATACCGAATTAACCTGGCAACGGTGCGCTACTCGTATCTTACACCCCTTGAGGAAACTAAAAAGTATAATAGCAGAACCGTATCTACTAAGAGTGTGCCATGCAGTGTTCCCAGTCACATCAGCTGTGGGTTGTTATCCTGGAGCCATTCTGCAGGCTGCGAGAATATGCTTTTATTGCTAAGGAAAATAATGATGATCATCACCTCAAGCAAAAAAACTTATTATTGTAAACCGTTTTTTTTTTTTCAAATTAGGTGTTCTGACTGTTTTCAGCCAATGCATTTTCAACTGCCTCCTTCATAGAAACACAAAACATGTGTTTTACAGAAAGAAAATCAACACAGCACTTACAATAAAGACAGTATAGACAGGTACAAGATGTCCATTAAGAAAGACACAAAACAGCTTCTCAATGGCTGCCCTAATATTATTTAATGATTCAGCCGGCCGGTGTGGCCGAACAGTTCTAGGCGCTACAGTCTGGAACCGCGAACCGCTACGGTCGCAGGTTCGAATCCTGCCTCGGGCATGGATGTGTGTGATGTCCTTAGGTTAGTTAGGTTTAAGTAGTTCTAAGTTCTAGGGGACTGATGACCTGATAAGTCCCATAGTGCTCAGAGCTATTTGAACCATTTTTTTTAATTTAATGATTCACCTAAGGATATTCAATCATTGGCAGTGGAGCAATTTAAAACTTAACTTTTGTGTAAATTAAGAGAGTAGCCTTTGTATAGTACTGAAGAATACTTCTCTGTTGATTGAACAGTGTCTACCTGAACTGCAAGTCAGTGCTATAACAGCATCGACTCTGCTGCTTTATTACTCTATGTTCTGGTATTGATTTTATAGTTAGATTACCATTGTGAAGTATTGTAATCTAGTTCTTAACCTTAATGAGTAAACTTGATGTCTTCTGCCAGCCACTATTGGCGAACGATATACAGCTGGTACTAAATTGGTTAATAAACGAATTAACGGGGAGAAATGTGAGACTGAGCACTTCACGAAACATAAAGATGTAGAAGCCCTTGACTAAAGAATGAAAGTTATAACTGGAGTCGGTAGTGTCGACAAATAATCGGGAGCAACAATATGTGGGAATATGAAGTAGAATCATCGCTTTCACTACGTGTAATTCAGCAAATGACAGGCACAGGCTCATGTTAAGATAATGAGAAAGTAGGTTCTGTCTACGAAAGAGAGTGTGTCATAACACGGTTTTGCGGCCCTTGCCTAACATTCCATATTTATATGGGATCCATATCAGATGGGACCACAAGAAAACATTGGCCCTTCGTGAATAAACGAACTGTCCTGAACAAATAGCTTGCTGATCTTTCTTAGGCAAAAGCTCTAGGCGCAAATGGCACAGTTTCATAGCCATCGTTTTGGTCCTTTGGGAAAGAGTGACGAATGATCTGATGTTCAAAATTTGGCATAGCTGACGCTCTCCAGCTGCTACAAAGATATAAGTTGTCGTTTTATGTGTCAGTTAACTTTATCGCTAAAGGAGAGCATTTACGTATCTTTGCCTTATTGAAGCACCTGGACTTCGACACTTCTGTCCTTGCAAAATCGACGGATAACGAGAGCGTGAGCGCAAATTTTCTTTCGTCCGCCTCAGCAGAACTGCTTAAACTACGCATGTTCCTACATCTCGTAAAGCTCGCTTCCGATAAATGGTTAGTTGCAGCCACCAGCAGATGGCGTTCGGTTTGTCCTGGCGTAGACCAATCGCAACTGACACTGACAGTACGTGGCGCGCTCTGTCGACACTCTGCGTAACTATGGTTCAGTAGCGGCAACTAAAGCACGGAAGGCATTACATTCTACCGACACTTACGCCCCTGGCGTGTTGCAGAGAAGATGGATAACGAGACGTCAATGCTTGTGTTCTTCGTCAACGGCAGAAAGGTAGGCAGCTCTATTGTTGTCATCACAACGTGTGTGTCGTTCTAACACTATATACACAAAGAAGTGATACCAAGGTCAAAAAATATTAGTACAAATTCTTCTGAACTGTCTGTGCCAGATTCAGATGTGCGCTGCTACACTGCGTTCTGCATTCGCCTACAACAGACAGGAGTTTTATTCTTGCAGAATCTGAATCTCGCTCGGTAATTACGTAACAGCAGAAGAGCGATCTAATGTTAATGACACTGCTGTGATACATCTACACTGTCGTCTATAGCTGCGTTAGCGCTTGCGCTGTTTTATTATTATTATTTCGTGACAATCGTAGATCTGCGACAGCATGACACTATCGAAAATAACTGAACATATAAGCGCGACGCACATTTAGCTATACATTTTGACGGTTTTGTCGAATTTGAAATTAAGCGGAGTATACAGTTCAGGTTTTCTCATACCTTACGTAGTGTGTGATTACTACTAAGTTTGGAGTAATAAGGAAACCTGAAAGATTGCTTCATACAGTCATATTATGCGTATATTTCCCGTAATTTGTAGTAGTTTGCTTGATAGTAAGCCTCAAAACTACAGGGGAATAAACGAGAAATAAAAGCGTAAAGAATAGTGCCGCGTTCTTTATGTTATATGGCGTCATGAAGTGAAAGGAAGCAAACTTGTACTCATGGCTCTGAGCACTATGGGACTCAACTGCTAAGGTCATTAGTCCCCTAGAACTTAGAACTAGTTGAACCTAACTAACCTAAGGACATCACAAACATCCATTCCCGAGGCAGGATTCGAACCTGCGACCGTAGCGGTCTTGCGGTTCCAGACTGCAGCGCCTTTAACCGCACGGCCACTTCGGCCGGCCTTGTACTCATGTTCGGTGGAATTAAAAAAGATGTGGATTCTCTCTACCCAACTGTGGACAACTTCTCTAATTATAAGAGAGCCCCAAATACAGCGCAAGACCACCTGTGGATTGTAGGTTCTCCTTTAGTATCTCGATAACAGAATGCTGCAGAATGTATCGAGTGCCTCTGTCGGTACAACACGATGCAAGCTGGTAGTATATGGCATACTTCCTTTTCTTTCAGGTACCAGGCTGGGTCAAAATACCTGCTTCTTTTCGCGCAATTAAGTACACCAAAGTGCGAAAAATACTTGCTGTGTTGCTTGAAATAAATATATGTACCTTGAACAGCAGTCTCTTAGAAACTCTGTAATAAAACTCACGTACAAAATAAATGATTCCTTGGTTCATGCAGGGACCCGTTGATTTACTGCAGAAGTGGAACTCGGCATTCGTTGAACTACGCGCATCCAAATAATAAGAATCAGTATTTTCTGCGAGCAGCTTCTGTTTGAAACAAACCCAGATGTCTGATTTCCATTTGCATTGAAAACGACTAAATTATTACTTCTGTAGTTTATCCAGAAGAAATTGCGAGAAACATCCGGTATGTTCCAGTAATTGCTCCAGTACTTCCACATATCCCGTCACATAATCAAAGTGACATTGTCGGGAATATTCTGTTACTTCCGAATGGTTCCTAAACGTACTCGTTCTGTCGGGACAACAATTCCTCACTTTGATTTGTGAGAATAACCTAAAAATGGAGAGCTAATTTATTGATGTAATTTCTGAGTGTTACCTAAGTTGATGGTTCCACTTTTGTTTTTGTTGTTGTTGTTGTTGTGGTGGTGGTCTTCAGTCCAGAGACTGGTTTGATGCAGCTTTCCATGCTATTCAATCCTGTGCAAGCTTCTTCATCTCCCAGTACCTACTGCAACCTACATCCTTCTGAATCTGCTTAGTGTACTCATCTCTTGGTCTCCCTCTACGATTTTTACCCTCCACTAAAATGGTGATCCCTTGATGCCTCAGAACATGTCCTACCAACCGATCCCTTCTTCTAGTCAAGTTGTGCCACAAATTTCTCTTCTCCTTAATTCTATTCAATACGTCCTCATTAGTTTTGTGATCAACCCATCTAATCTTCAGCATTCTTCTGTAGCATCACTTCTGTAGTTCCACTTTTAAGCGCAACATTTCGATGCGGTATCCACTCCCATCAAAATACTGTGAAAAAAATGTTGCTGCCACCTTTGTTGGGCAAATGGAACTATATCTTTTACTGTATTGATATCTCACTGTGCGATTCCACCTTTCATTTTTGATATTCCTTGCCGTCTACAAAATACCTTTATTATCTGCAGTATCTGGCAGTCAGACTCGTTACGACCAATGGCCTTTAACCAAAGATAGATGACGCATTTTGGTTCGCCAGAAACGGTAACAGTTTCCAAGCTGTCGGAAATTTTCATTTAAAGAGAATTTTCCAAGAATGACATAGAAGTAACACTTTGAAAGAATTCAGAAATTTTAGCGATTAATATATCATGCGATTAAGTTGATGTTTTTCTTTCGTATGTATTTGCGAGATTTTATTTGACTTTGAAAGAAAAGAGTGTGTGTTTGTTTCGTTGATGCCGTCAGTGTGGTGGTTACACAGTCCCATATTTTGCACATGCTTGGCAAATGTCGGACATGAAATGGGCACTAGTTATTTGCTCTACAGCTGCTACTGACAACCAAGGAATTACCTGAACGCTTTTATAACTTTTTTTTCTTGTCTGGGGGTGGGGTGTGGTTCATACAGCATGCTAATCGTGCAGATGCCGTGTGTTCTTATGAAGCAAGATGAGAAGACCTAATATACTTACCCAGATTACGTGATCTGGGATACTTATTATAATGCAGGCTGAAGAAAAATTCGCGATCTCGGACTTCGCAGTGCTATTCCTCGCAAACCGGCAAACTGTCTCTCACAAAATTTCTTCCTGGGCATTTTTCGAGGGTAAATGAACGTTAAAGACTGGCAATCTGGAAAACTGTAATCACATGTACGATAACTACCTCTGATAACACATCAAGTAGTGTCGTGCAGTTGGTCCAATGTATAGCGTTTTGGGTTTGCAAGCAGAAGATGGAGGGTTCGATACGGGGCGAAGGCCTATTTGTTTTTATTTGCTAAACGTAGACTGCATGGTACTGTATCAGGCGACTTAATCGTCATAGAGAGAATAGAGTGGCTCTTCTACAAAACGTTTGCAGTTACGTGCTACTAACACAGTAGCACAATCGTTTTATTGATTAGCTTTTAAAGAAGCCTTTTGCACGTCGTGGACGCAAATTGTTTCGCACCACTGCATCTACTAGATTCCAAAACTGTTTTCTGTGTGCCCTCTCCCAACGGTCCCATCGAAATTATTTACAGAGCGCATTGTTAACCCTACTTATGACGTAAGGCCCTAGCGAAACGTAATGGCAAGAACGTGGCAAGAATAATCGATGGCACCATTGGGGAAGGATACACACAAAACAAGTTCGGAATCCAGTAGATGCAGTGGTGCGAAACAATTCGCGTCTACGACGTGCAAACGGTTTCTTTAAAAGCTGATCAATGAAAACGATAGTATTTCCATTTCTGTGTTCGTACTATGTAACTGAAAATGTTTTGTAGAAGAGCCACTGTGATCACTGTATGGCGATTAAGATGCCTGATACCGTACCACGCAGATGACTTTCAGCAAATAAAAACAAATAAGCCGCAACCCACAATCGAACACTCGACCTCCTGCATACTGATCCAAAACGCTATCCCTTGCACCAGCTATACTACACTATTGATGTATCTTGAGATAGGTAGTTACTTTACACGTGATTACAGTGTTACCAGATTGCTACTCCTTACCGTTTATCTACTGCCCGAAATACGCGCAGGACGAAAGTTTGTGTCAGACATTTTTTTATTGCTAGGATGTGAGGAATCGCGCTGCAAAGACCGAGTGCCCGAACTTTTCTTCACCATATGATGCAACTCTGTTTTTTCTCGGCCAGTTTCAGCTGAAAAACTGCGGAGTTTGTTGTGGTACATAGTGGAACACTCCTCCTTCAGGTTGTGGCATTATACGTAGCCTCCAAAATGGCGTATGTAACGGAGGACCTGTCATTGAATTTCTTTTGGTGAAAAACAAGAGCATTGCAGATATACATAGGCGCTTGCAGTATGCATACGGAGACCTGACTGTTAACAAAAGCACAGTGTGTCGTTGGGTAAGGCTTCTGTCATCATCGCAACAAGGTCCCGCAAATCGGTCCTATCTCCTGTGTGCCGGAGCTGTGACCACTGCAATGTAGGAACGTGGCACGGATCACAATCGAACACCTCGCTGCTCACATGGACACCTCTGTTGGTTGTGCTGACACACTTGTCCACCAGTTGGGTTCCTCGCAGACCAACAGAAAACCGTAAGAACAACGAAGGGCCGTCTGTGCGAATTGCCTAAGAGTTACGAGGCAATTTTTTGTCGAACGTCGTCACAGGCGAAGATAAATGTGTTCATAAATTCGAAACGGAAACAAAGCGTCAATCCATGGAGTGGCGCCATATCACCTCTCCTCCAAAGAAAAGGTTCAAAGCCGCACCCTCAGCCGGTAATGTCGTGGCGACTTTCTTGTGATACTCAGAAGGGGGTGTTCTGTTTGATGTCGTTTCTCATGGTGCGACGATCAGCTGTTAAGTGCACCCTCAGCAAAGAAACGACTTCAGAATGGTTCAAATGGCTCTGAGCACTATGGGACTTAACATCTGAGATCATCAGTCCCCTAGAACTTAAAACTACTTAAACCTAACTAACCTAAGGATATCTTAACCTAACTAACCTAAGGATATCACACACAACCATGCCCGAGGCAGGATTCGAACCTGCGACCGTAGCAGTCGCGCGGTTCCGGACTGAAGCGCCTAGAACCGCTCGGCCACCGAGGCCGGCAAACGACTTAAGTGTTCGTCGCCGCAAAAATGCAAACGAACTTCTCTTTCTCTGTGACAATGCAAAGTGTCACCCAAGTCTGCGCACCTGAGAGGATCTCACGAAACTTCATTGGACTGTGTTACTCCTCTTCCACCCTACAGCCCAGATCTCGCACCTTCCGATTTCTGTGTTTGGCGCAATGAAGAATGTACTCTGCGGGAAGCAGTACGTGGATGATGGAGAGGTTATTGATGCAGCAAGACATTGGTTCCGACGTCGAGCAGTAGAGTGGTACCATGCGATCATATAGGCTCCCCCAGTTAGGCGGCGTATGGCCGTTACATTGAACAGAGATTGTACTTTTGAATACATTATGGGAGTGAACAGTAACCAATGTTGTTACACATATTTACTATCTTTTCTTCTTCTTAGTATTGATCTGTAACAATTATTATGTATCGAGTAATCTATGTAAATGGAAGTCTCTTATTACACCAGTAAATCGTATCTGTACAGCATGTACTACACATGTCAGTTGACGATTATTGCAGCCTTCTCATTGAAAAGCGCCCTGATAGAGCGTCTATCGTTTCAATAAAGACATGTTGCTGCTCAATAGTACATCGTCTGACGTTGCAGTCTTTGCCATTCGACTTCCGCAAAAACTTCGTTAGAAGAAGTAGCCTGGTGCCAGATCTTTGGAATGGCGTTCATCCTCACCATGGCAACCAGTAGTTTCCCTATCGACTTTACAACTTCAGTAGAAAGAAGCCTGCTGCCACATCTTTGGAACGTCGTCCAACTTCACCATGGGAACCAGTGGTTCCAAATGGTTCACTAACAGGCCTTGAGAGGGCAACCCACGTACTGTTAAAACGAAGTTCATTTATCCTACATGTTTCAATATTTTTAACGCTTCTTAATTGACAATAGCTGTTGAACAAGCTAAGTTTTATGTGTGTTTACTTCCTTTCTTGTCAATGTTCTTTTAACTAAGAAATTTTACGTTGTTATTCGATTTAGAACCCATTGATTAGCAATGACACCATTCTGTCAGAAGTGGGCGGAGCCTCCAGTATATATAGTAAGATGTGCACTGGTTTCTCGAGTATTGATTTACCACCAGTAGAAGGTTCTTACTGATTGGTAATTCATCGTTTTATAGCTTTGTAGCCGTATGTATTTCCTTTAATGTATGTAGCCCTCTAATTAAAGCTTGTATATGACTTGTAGGTCTGAAGATGACCACAGTAGTGGTCGAAATCAGTCACTGGAATAAATAAATTGTCATCAAGACTGTTTTTGATAGTAAATAGGAGATTATGCTGAAAAATAGCCTCTTGTCGTTCAAGCAGAAATGACTCGCACGACAATGAATTATGTTCCGCAGCAATGTTATTAATTAATTACAATGTTAAACCATGCTATACACGCAGGGTGGGGCAAATAAAAGTGGTCCGGAAAACAGAGATTTTTGACCCTGGTCAGCAAACTTGTGAAGGGGGTCGAATCTGGACCGCTGGAACTGTTGCAGTCTCATCCGAAATATTCTGCTGCAGTTCTTGAAGACTATGAGGGCTGTAGCTACGCACCTTAGACTTGAGGGCTCCCCACACAAAGTACTCACACTCTGTCAGATCAGGTGACCTGGGTGGCCAGTTACGTCCGCGACCAGACTGACCTCTGCTAGCGCTTAGGCAGGCGCGACGATTGTGTAAATGCGCTCCAAGGTTCGGCTGTCTGTTTGGGCAATTGCTCCATCCTATTGGAAGTCACTGTAGGTCTTTTCGTCCTCCGTTAATGCTGCCACAAACGGTTTCAATATGTTGGCAATGTGACGAGCCGAAGTCAGCATATAATGAAAGAAGATGGGACCAGTAACGCGGTGTGAAGGCACTGCACACCAAAGTCCAACCTCCTGATCATGCAATGGTGTTTCGTGGAAGTTATGTGGATTCTTCGCTGCGAAGAACCTGTGATTCTGTGAGTTGACGTAACCACCGAGGTAAAACTAGGCTTCATCGGACATAAAGAACAGATCTACGTCCACACCATTCATTATTATCTCAGTGAATAGCCAGTCACAAAACTGGAGGCCCTGGGAAGCATTTGCTGGCTTTAGTGCATGAACAACAGACACTTGGTAGTGATGCATATGCAGGTTCAGGTGGAGTATTCGTCAGCATGATCGACCTGATTTGCCGGTCTCTTGCGACAGGCGTCAGATTGATTTGGTAGGACTCTGAAGCATTTCCTGGTAAACTGCAGCCACATTTTCTGGTGTGCAAGTGCGTTTCGGAATGCCTTTTTCTTTTTTTTTTCTTGTCTGGCTCACACTACTAAACTTCTTAGGAAACAACTGACCACACCGTTTCATGACTTTGTTGTCACGTTACTTTCCACAACTAACACCTGTGAGTACCATCATCCCCTTGCACTGCTCCACTCACACTGACACAGCCCGCACTGCGCTCTGAACTGGTGTGAATCACGTGGTGGGCGTATACGTGGTGTTCGCGTCGTGGGGCGAGCTTATATCCATACATTCACGTCCAATTGTATCCACTCGCGTCCAGGGCGCTTTTATTTGCCCCAACCCTGTATCTGAAATTGTGGCTTGCTTTACAGTTCAGTATCATAGCTTTTAAAAGGAAACACATTATGGTAGAGCTCAAGCAGAAACTCGAAATTTCAGATAAGTTGAACTGAGAGGACAGGCTACTCACGGCCGTATTAGCGTGGGTTTAATGCACAAAAAAACTCACATTGAACATAACGTTGACGCTTATGGAAAATTGGTCACCTTCGGGTGTGTATACGAGTATTTAAATAACAATCATATACTATATACTACTCATACAGGGTGACTGTGTGAAACTGCAAGCATGTGAGGAAGCACTTGGAAATGGTTCATTGCCGTAGTGAGATGATCGTATGAAATAAATGTTTGTGGCCGTAATAGTGCCAAGATGGAGAGTGGAATTGTATTTCAGCGAATTCTTATCGTTAGTGTTCTAGCAAACGTCCGGCAGAACCGAATCCTATCACTTGTTCTGCAAACACCTCTGCTTGTAGAGCATCGAGATCCAAAACTACCGATTATATCGGACACATTATCTGGGGTACCTGGTTCGAATGTCACAACAGTTATTAGTCAAATGTTTGAGCGGAGCGAAAACAAGGCTTCCTATAGATTACAGAACGCGTCTTTGTACGAATTTTCATTGCAAGACGAAGAGTGGGAAGTGTCCGAAAGGTGTGTCAAATTGGACCAGCGAGAGGTCTAATTTTTTATTCCTTGAAAGTAATCTGGATAGGCAATAGAAACTTAGTGATTTGAGGTAAAATTGAAAATGTAAATAAAGTGTCAAAAGTTCATCACTTCAAGGCCTAGTCATACTGAGATAAAAATTTGTATTCATGTGACACATAAACGTCAAAATGATTTCCTTCTAATCAAAAACGAAATTCAGGATATTTCGAGAACGGAGGACGCTAGGAAAGCAAATGAGGTGACAGTAAGATCACGTTTTCTGAACAAAACATGAAAATAAATTAAAAATTGACGGTAAAGTGTTTTGTAAAATGATGTATCTGAAAGTAAGAAATAAAACAGATTAGAGAAACATTTGACCCGCCTTTGAATGATGCTCGAAGTCGAGTACTGCAAATGAGGTACGTTTTAATTGTAGACAAATCATTACACAAAACTAGTAACTTTACGGTATGAAGTCCCATCGACGACTAAGTATTCTAAGAAGAAGCACAAGCTCGATTACCGGGATGATGGGAAAGAAATTCGCCCGAGTCCGTGTTCACCGTAACCGGTTTTGGGATACCATGGGAAATCTAAGTCTATGTTGTCGGAATGAGGTATGAACCCTGCTCCTTCCTAAAGTGGTAGCCACAGCCCCAATTCTCCTGGTACACGACTGCTAATCCGAGTTCGACCAGTTTGGTGCATTTGATTTCTGCGTTGACGGAGAAAGACACAGATAACTGAAGAAGATATCGATCTTGATTGCTGCCTTCGCAAAAATACTTTTTCTTCCTGCCGCAACTCACAAACAACATTACACTGCATATTTTCAGCTGCCTCCTTATCTGGCTGAGTTCATTTACTCCACAGCGTTAACAGATAAAGCAGCCAAGTTGTTATTAATTCGATTCCTGCAATGTAGGTAAAACTATTGCTCAAGCTGACAGCCTACTGTTTACGAGGGTGGTCTAATAAGTCTGAAAAATTTCCAGGAAAGAATGGAACCTTTATGTTGCGCCTTCATGGTTGGTAAGCTTCGTTATTCCAATGATCGTGGAAAGAATTCCAAAATGTACAACGCACAGTTCATTGTTGACAACCGTCTTAATTGGTCATAGTGTCGATTGCTATTTAAAATGGAGAAAACCGTGTGCAGTGCTGTTTTTAACATTTTCATTTGAAGTGTTGGACTGCTGAACAAATCAAAACAGAATTGGACGAAGTTAACGCCCGCTCTGCACCATCATTGAAGACCGTTCACTTTTGGATTAATGAATTTAAACGTGGTGGGAGAAGCACCGAAAACGAAGCGCGCTTCGGTCGTGTAGTGAAGGTCCCCATGAACAAAACCACTGACAAAGTTCATGATATGGTAATGACAGGCTGCCGAATAAAAATTGCTGAGATTGTAGGCCTCTCAGCTGAGCGAGTGCATAATATCCTGCACGGGGAATTGGCTGTGAAGAAGTCGTATGCGAGGTGGGTGCCGCGATTGCTCACAGTCGACCAAAAGCGCATCCAGCATAACACTTCAGACAATGTCTAAGTTAAATCGCAAACCGCAAAATTTTTTACGCCGATTTGTGACTGTTGATGATCCATGATCCATCATTACACACCAGAGTCAAAACAATGGGCAAAGGCTGCTGAAAGTGCACCGAAAGAAGGCAAAGATAATGTTTTCAGCTGGTAGGGTGATGGCCACTGATTTTTGAGATTCTTTACTAGACCTGTCAAGCCATCCTCGTATGTACTAGCAATACATTCTGTTTTGCAAACGACGCGACTTCGATCGAATTTTGTAACACTTTATAGCTTACGAGCTGCTGTAGTGTTGTGACCGTTTGCTTAACTATGAATAAGGAGAAAGGTATTAGTGATTACGAACAAGTATTGCTCGATGACTATTACTAAAGAACTATAGCTTACACAGAAACAAAACTTTTCCATTTATACTGACAAATACTGTCGTTTTAATACCTGTTTACCTATGCGAGTCTGCTTTGAGTATAAATGTTAGATGCGATACGACTACTGTTAAAATAATTCTTTTAGGGTAACTGGTGCAAATTTTGCTTGCGCCATCCTTGTCTGTAGATGCTTTAATACTGAAAAAATATATGTCATGGCATGGCCTTTAACATAGTGACTGAATGGCATATGCAAAAACAGTCTTTCGAGCATACGATATTTTGTCGCACATATACACTACTGGCCATTAAAATTGCTACACCACGAAGATGACGTGCCACAGACGCGAAATTTAACCGACAGGAAGAAAATGCTGTGATATGGAAATGATTAGCTTTTCAGAGCATTCACACAAGGTTGGCGCCGGTGGCGACACCTACAACGTGCTGACATGAGGAAAGTTTCCAACCGATTTCTCATACACAAACAGCAGTTGACCGGCGTTGCCTGGTGAAACGTTGTTGTGATGCCTCGTGTAAGGAGGAGAAATGCGTACCATCACGATTCCGACTTTGATAAAGGTCGGATTGTAGCCTATGGCGATTGCGGTTTATCGTATCGCGTCATTGCTGCTCGCGTTGGCCGAGATCCAAAGACTGTTGGCAGAATATGGAATCGGTGTGTTCAGGAGGGTAATACGAAACGCCGTGCTGGATCCTAAAGGCCTCGTATCACTAGCAGTCGAGATGACAGCATCTTATCCGCATGGCTGTAACGAATCGTGCAACCACGTCTCGATCCCTGAGTGAGCAGATGGGGACGTTTGCAAGACAACAACCATCTGCACGAACGTTTGCAGCAGCATGGACTATCAGCTCGGAGACCATGGCTGCAGTTACCCTTGACGCTGTATCACAGACAGGAGCGCCTGCAATGGTGTACTCAGCGACAACCTGGGTGCACGAATGGGAAAACATCATTTTTTCAGATGAATCCAGGTTCTGTTTACAGCATCCTGATGGTCTGATCCGTGTTTGGTGACATCGCGGTGAACGCACATTGGAAGCGTGTATTCGTCATCGCCATGCTGGCGTATCACCCGGCGTGATGGTATGGGATGCCATTGGTTACACGTCTCGGTCACCTCTTGTTCGCTTTGACGGCGCTTTGAACAGTTGGCGTTACATTTCAGATGTGTTACGGCCCGTGGCTCTTCCCTTCATTTGATCCCTGCGAAACC
Organism: Schistocerca serialis cubense; assembly: GCF_023864345.2. Lineage (NCBI taxonomy): Eukaryota > Metazoa > Arthropoda > Insecta > Orthoptera > Acrididae > Schistocerca > Schistocerca serialis. The sequence goes on along the minus strand of NC_064645.1, from coordinate 303,788,312 downwards.
CTACATTTCAGTAGGATAATGCACGACCGCATGTTGCAGGTCCTGTATGGGCCTTTCTGGATACAGAAAATGTTCGACTGCTGCCCTGGCCAGCACATTCTCGAGATCTCTCACCAATTGAAAACGTCTGGTCAATGGTGGCCGAGCAGCTGGCTCGTCACAATACGCCAGCCACTACTCGTGATGAACTGTGGTATCGTGTTGAAACTGAATGGGCAGCTGTACCTGTACACGCCATCCAAGCTCTGTTTGAGTCAATGTCCAGGCGTATCAAGGCTGTTATTACGGCCAGAGGTGGTTGTTCTGAGTACTGATTTCTCAGGATCTATGCACCCAAACTGCGTGAAAATGTAATCACATGTCAGTTGTAGTATAATATATTTGTCCAATGAATGCCCGTTTAGCATCTGCATTTCTTCGTAGTGTAGCGATTTTAATGGCCAATAGTGTATGATAGACGCTAAGAATGTTTGCCCGATGGAGAACTTGATACGTTAGTTTGGACGACGAGGGTTCATCAGGGAGAAGGGTAACTTACGAACTATCCTAAGGAAGAGTGTTACGATCGCTCATTTTCATAAAGGACCTATCGCAACTTTTGGGAAAGAGATATTTTGTTACCAAAACGCAGGTGTCTATTGGAAAGTTTAATCATTCAGTGACTAAGGGCAAAGGACTGCTAGCTGTAATAAATAGCAGCTTAACTTAAATGCCGATAAATAGAAGTGGCAATGCGCAATGGGTGTGTAACACTTCTTGCCTCTTTAGGGTGCAACGATCAACATCAGTATTTGGTATTCCTGGTTCCCAAGAGGTTAGATGAACGATATCGATTTATTGGAAAAACAAGTACATTTGCAAAGGAGAGAAGACTCTTGTAGGAGATTCATCTACATCTACTCAGCAAGCCACTGTACGGTGCGTGGTGGAGAGTACCCGTACCATTACTAATCATTTCCTTTCTTGTTCCACTCGCAAAGGAGACAAGCATTTGTGCCTGCGCCATCTCTGTACTCTGACGTCAGATCTACCACATCTCACCGCCTATCCTGCTCAGAGAACGGACAGTCCTCCGATCCCTGTGCTCTGATAAGGTGTGGACGTCCAACTTCTTGACGCCTATCGTGGTTTCAACATTCAACCGCTTTCCGTCTATGCTCACGACTGGAGCGCGCCAACAGCTTCAGTGTCTCCGAGATGCTCGCTCCCAGGCACTGACGACAACAATACGGCTTTTGCCAAAGTCGCTGAGATTGTCGGTTTTCCGCATTTGCGCCACTTAATATAGCTAGAATGATTCCCCCTTCGTCTCTTGCCACGTTACGTGCCCTTGGCGCCACCAGGCGGCCTACAACCTCGCAGTAGGCAGTGGTCATAGTGTTTTGGCTCATCAGCGTATATGTGGCATAGCGGATAACGTCCAAAGCCCCATGAAGCTATTCGCGGAAGATTCTGTTGTTCGTAGAAAAGTCGCAAGCTCTATTAAATTGTAGCGAGACGCAAGAAAGTCTGTAGAGGATCAGAGCTTGGTGGATGATTTGGCAGCTGACCCTCACTGTAAGTAAACGCAACGTTTTGCGCATATATAGGCAGAAAAAGCCGTTATTGTTTGATTGCACGATTTCCAAACAATCACTGGAAACAGACGCAACCATTAAATACGAGGGTTGTCCAGAAATGAAGTTCCGATCGGTCGCGAAATGGACACCACAGTGAAAACCCGATGAAGCTTTGCACAGAGTGTTGGGTAGTGTCTCTAGTATGACCGTTGATCGCATCAATATACTCTTTTCAGTTGTGAGCGCACTGTGAGCGAGTAAAGGTGCCTAGAACAACGATGTCTCCCACCAAGTAGGAGGGCCTGCTGAGAGGCTTCGCCTTAAGGAATGCAGCCCACCTTACACAAATGCCACGCACTTCCTTCTTCATGGCAATTCTAAGCCGCACTCTGCAGGGGTAGTGAAGACGCTCCTGCAGCCTTTTCGATGGGATGTGTTCGATCGCCCACAACACTGCCCTAATTTGCTTGTCCTGAGTATAATCTTTGTTCACATGAAACGCTGGACTCGAAGACAACACTTGGGTGCAGTCTACGCGCTATAGACCAGCGTAAAGAATTATCGGAAAGCTCAGGCAGCTGCCTTCTATGACGATGGTGTTGGAAATGTGGTATAACGCTCCGACAAATGTCTAAGTCGGAGCGGGGACTATGTAGAGAAGCACTGGAAAGTGTAGCTAACTCTTACAAATAAAATGTTTCTGATTTTCACTGTGGTTTCCATTTAACGACCGATCGGAACTTACTTTCTGGACAACCATCGTATCTGCGAGCATACATACGGCGCTACTGAAACTGGGACGATCACATAAAAACAATCATAATCAAGGCACAAACCACTCTGAGATACGTTGAAAGAATCCGCATAAATGTAATTCACTCACAGAAGAGGTAGCTTGGAAACTCCTTTTGCGTCCGATGCTTGAGCGTTGCTCGGCAGACTGGGACCTTTAGCAGAGAGGATTGATAGTAGTGCTACAAGAGCGGCGTTGTGTATCAAGATATAGTTTACTGTTAAAATAACGAGAATGTTCGTTCATGTAAAAGTCGTCGAATATATTGCTTTTTCCTACGTACATCTTGCGAAAAGTCTATGAAGGTATAATGAGAGACATTCGCGCCGTACGGAAGCTTACTTACAATCGTTCTTCTCGCGCACCTTTCAAGACTGAAACAAGAAAAGGGGAAAATTGGCAGTTGTGTACAAAGTACCCACCGCCACACGCTATAAGGTGGCTAGCAGAGTATAGACGGAGATGTGAAGGAACTGCAGCTGCATAGATTCAACCCCTACTCCTGATGTAGTGAAACATGAAACCAAAGAACAGAAATGGTGTATGTACCAAAACCCTAGTCCGCTATAGCTGCAGCTGACGATGGACTTCGATGACGTAACAGCATTACCTAATGGGAAGACGGTAACCCGCTGAAAACCAGTTTGTTTCACTTCAGTATCATGTCAGTATCTACATCTTCATCTGTTTTATTTTCTTGTATGAACTAAATTATTCTGCTGTCTTGTCCGTTTTTGCTGTTATTCTGAAATTTTCGCTCCTGGCGCAGTTCACGTTTCCAGTGCCTAAATACACTAATAGCCTGATGTACTCTGCCGAACAAGACTACCAGCGTTCGATGAGAACGTGTGGAAACGCTTTCATGTGGTGACGAAACGTGCCCGGGATTGCAGTCCGAAAAGTGAGATACCTTATCTCCGGACAAATGATTTCCATTTGTCATTTGAACCGCGCGCTTGTTAGGGGAGAAATAAGTTTCAGAAAACGAAATGGTGCTACGTTTGCACGTGAAGAAGGCTTACCTTTAGTCGTTGTTGTCCACATTACTTAAATGAGTACAAATGTAATCACTATAGAGTTCCTATCGGTTTTCTAATAAGCTGACGCGGGAATGGCGAAGAAATTATATTACACGATTGCTCCTAGCTGTTAAATATGTTTCTATGCAATACGTTCCCCTCACACGCATGGCACGATAGAATTGAATTGCGCAACGACGAGAAATAAATAATAGTGTGAATTTGCAACATTATATGTTTTAATCTACAACGTATAAACATTTATAATGTTTTTGCCTTAAGAAACGCGAGAAGATACATTAAACGACAACTTTATCTTTGGCGATCGTTAATTTAGCCTACAGGGAGAGAGAAGTAGCTACAAGTTAATTTTGAGATTTTCTCATATAATACTGAAGATCTTCGAAATCTGTATTAAGCAGGATCTAGTTTCCTGTGTCAGTCGTTAAATAAAATAAACGGTATTAGACAACAGCACAGGAAGTATCGTTTGTTACGATACATGTGATCTTCGTTGGATTCACTGAATGAACATGTGGTCGTTTCTCTCCCTTTATATACTTCTGCCTTCAAGTATTCCTTGTTTCATTGGCGTTCACCTCTTCAACCTTGTTTACAGGTGTCCTATCGAATTTAGATCAGATGAGTGTAAGTGGTAATTTATGTTGTTTTATATCAACCATTAATTGTCAATTTCAGCCTTTTTCGGGTCAATGTCATACTGGGTCATGTAAATCGTTGGCATGCGCAAGTTTACACGACACTGATGTAGCAGATTTGTTTAATCATAAAATCATCAATAAAGTAAATATTCCAGGTGTGACGTCACACACCTATCCAGTTCATTGCCGACCGCCTTAATGATCCACTGTGACAAGGTGTACCACACTTCATTGTTTTTATTAGCCATTCTCCATACCAGCCTTCCCGAAACCTTCGTTTGGTTTCATCAGATTATTTTGTGTTGTCGGAAAATGCTGCCTTGTTGCTGCAGTATTTGCGCACTATTTCTCTTCGTCACATAGCGTCTTTTATGGGTAATTAGTCCCTCGTACGTCGGTACAGCACTTTGTGAATACCAGAGGGATAGCTGATGTTTCGCAGACCAAAGTCAGGTAAAGAGCGTTCACCTTAGGATTTTCCTCAGCATCTAGAAAAAATGAACATCTTTTTCTCTCGTGTGACTCCTGGCGTTCCTCTTTCAATTCCTCATGGGTTCTCCATAATTTAGACATGACATTTAATTGTGCTGAGCTGTATAATGCGTCTTGCTCATAGAGCCTCCAATTTTCCTTAAAAATAAATGCTGATGTGGCAAACTGATAATTCTTTAGATGACGCTATTGAGGTTTTTTTTTACTTCTCGCCACCTTTGCCCATTATCATCGTTCTAAAGCAGCAGATGTATAATTTGATTATTGAGGAAACAGGCTTTTCCGAAGTACTTACACAATGAAGAGCCAAAGAAATTGGTAAACCTGCATAATAATATGTAGGACCCCGCGAGTACGCAGAAGTGCCGCAACACGACGTTGAATAGACTTGACTAAAGTTTGAGATAGTGCTGGAGGGAACTGACGCCATGAATTCTGCAGGGCTGTCTATAAATCCGTAAGAGTATAAGGGGGTGGAGATTTCTGAACAGCACGTTGCAAGGCATTCCATATATGCTCAATAATGTTCATGTCTGAGAAGTTTGTTGGGCAGCGGAAGTGTTTAAACTCAGAAGTGTGTTCCTGGAGCCACTCTGTAGCAATTCTTGTGTGTGGTGTCGCATTGTCCTGCTGGAATTGCCCAAGTCCGTTGCAATGCACAGTGGACATGAATGGATGCAAGTGATAAGACAGAATGCTTAAGTTCGTGTCACCTGTCAGAAGACGTATCAAGGGACACATATCACTGCAACTACACATGCCCCTCACCATTACAGAGCCTCCACCAGCTTGAACAGTTCCCTGCTGACACGCAGGGTCCATGGATTCACGAGGTTATCTCCATACCCGTACACGTCCATCCGCTCGATACAATTTGAAACGAGACTTGTCCGACCAGGCAACATGTTTCCAGTCATCAACAGTCCACTGTCAGTATTGATGGACCCAGGCGAGGCGTAAAGCTTTGTGTCGTGCAGTCATCAACGGTACACGAGTTGGCCTTCGGCTCCGAAAACCCATACCGATGATGTTTTGTTGAATGGTTCGCACGCTGACACTTGTTGATGGTCCAGCATTGAAATCTTCAACAATTTGCAGAAGGGTTGCATTTCTGTCACGGTGAAAGATTCTCTCCGGTCGTCGTTGGTACTGTTCTTGCAGGATCTTTTTCCGGCCGCAGCGATGTCGGAAATTGATGCTTTACTGGATACCTGATATTCACGGTACACTCGTGAAATGGTCGGAACAATCCCCACTTCATCGCTTCCTCGGCGGTGGCATGTCCCATCGCTCGTGCGCTGACTATAGCACCTCGTTCAAACTCACTCAGATCTTGATAACCTGCCATTGTAGTAGCAGTAACCGATCTAACAACTGCGCCAGACGCTTGTTGTCTCACATAGCCGTTGCCGACCACAGCACCATATTCTGCCTGTTCAAATATCCGTATTTGAAAACGCATGTCTACACCAGTTTCTTTGGCGCTTCTGTGTATAAGGATGAAAGTGGTGGCTCATTTTCCGCTTGTCGGACCAATTAATAACCAAAATGTTTCTCATTCTTTTAAATAAGTAGAGCATTTCTCAAAAGTCATTTGGCAAAGAAGAAGAGCTGTTATATAATTCAAATGGGAAGTAATGAAACAGGCACTCACAACGTACAAAGATGTGCGTGGGTGTCATTTATACGTTCTGTATGTGTCGGATTAGAAATTACTCTACTGAATTTTGTTAAAATTGGTCTGTCTGCAACTGTACCTTGGCCGGTGTGCAGCGATATGTGTTATATAAACAAGCTTTCGCCTTGAACCAGGTTGTTCGCTGCTGTGCCGCGCGTTTAGGAGGCTGGGCAAGTCTGCTTCTGTAGCGGATCATTTTTTTTTATTTCGTTGAGAAACTCGTTTGGCAAGTATCTACCTCTGTCAACAACTTTTTTTCTTGTTTTAAGCTCTCCTACCTGACTACTCTGACTAGCGACCTGGATTTGACTATCGGCACCTGTACCACGTCTCTTCTGTATTGGGCGTTGTCATTAACTTCTTCCACTACAAGGTACCCGCAAACTGTTGGATCATGCGTATTTTACTTGTAGATTATGCAATAATTTTGTGTTATCAAGAAACAACGACTGTATTTGCTAACACCCGTAAAAGGAAATACACTACTGGCCATTAAAATTGCTACACCACGAAGATGACGTGCTACAGACGCGAAATTTAACCGACAGGAAGAAGATGCTGTGATATGCAAATGATTAGCTTGTCAGAGCATTCACACAAGGTTGGCGCCGGTGGCAACACATACAACGTGCTGACACGAGGAAAGTTTCCAACCGATTTCTCATACACAAACAGCAGTTGACCGGCGTTGCCTGCTGAAACGTTGTTGTGATGCCTCGTGTAAGGAGGAGAAATGCGTACCATCACGTTTCCGACTTTGATAAAGGTCGGATTGTAGCCTCACGCGATTGCGGTTTATCGTATCGCGACATTGCTGCTCGCGTTGGTCGAGATCCAATGACTGTTAGCAGAATATGGAATCGGTGGGTTCAGGAGGGTAATACGGAACGCCGTGCTGGATCCCAACGGCCTCGTATCACTAGCAGTCGAGATGACAGACATCTTATCCGCATGGCGAGATGACAGGCATCTTATCCGCATGGCTGTTCAAATGGTTCAAATGGCTTTGAGCACTATGGGACTTAACATCTCAGGTCATCAGTCCCCTAGAACTTAGAACTACTTAAACCTAATTAACCTAAGGACATCACACACATCCATCGCATGGCTGTAACGGGTCGTGCAGCCACGTCTCGATCCCTGAGACAACAGATGAGGACGTTTGCTAGACAACAACCATCTGCACGAACAGTTCGATGACGTTTGCAGCAGCATGGACTATCAGCTCGGAGACCATGGCTGCGGTTACCTTTGACGCTGCATCACAGACAGGAGCGCCTGCGATGGTGTATTCAACGACGAACCTGGGTGCACGAATGGCAGAAAGTCATTTTCGGGAGGATCCAGGTTTTGTTTACAGCATCATGATGGTCGCATCCGTGTTTGGCGACATCGCGCTGTTCGCTCATTGGAAGCGTGTATTCGTCATCGCCATGCTGACGTGTCACCCGGAGTGATGGTATGGTGTGCCATTGGTTACACGTCTCTGTCACCTCTTATTCGCATTGACGGCGTTTTGAACAGTGGACGTTACATTTCAGATGTGTTACGACCCGTGGCTCTACTCTTCATTCAATCCCTGCGAAACCCTACATTTCAACAGGATAATGCACGACCGCATGTTGCAGGCCCTGTACGGGCCTTTCTGGATAGAAAATGTTCGACTGCCGCCCTGGCCAGCACATTCTCCAGATCTCTCACCAATTGAAAACGTCTGGTCAATGGTGGCCGGGCAACTGGCTCGTCACAATACGCCAGTCACTACTCTTGATGAACTGTGGTATCGTGTTGAAGCTGCATGGGCACGCCATCCAAGCTCTATTTGACACAATGTCCAGGCGTATCAAGGCCGTTATTACGCTTAGAGGTGGTTGTTCTGGGTACTGACTTCTCAGGATCTATGCACCCAAATTGCGTGAAAATGTAATCACATGTCAGTTCTAGTATAATATATTTGTCCAATGAATAGCCGTTTATCATCTGCATTTCTTCTTGATGTAGCAATTTTAATGGCCAGTAATGTACTTTTAAGTTGAAATTTTCTGTCAGTGACAAGTACACTGAAGCGCTGAAGAAACTGATATAGGCGTGCGTATTCAAATAGAGACATGTAAACAAGCAGAAAAGGGCTCTGCGGCGACAACGTCTATATAAGACAAGTGTCTGGCGCAGTTGTTACATCGGCTACTGCTATTACAATGACAGGTTATCAAGATTTAAGTGAGTTTGAGCGTGGTGTTATAGTCGGCGCACGAGCGATGGGACACAGCATCTCCGACGAGTTAGCGATGAAGTGGGGATTATCCCGTACGACCATTTAACGAGTGTACCGTGAATATCAGGAATCCGGTAAAACATCAAATCTCCGGCATCGCTGCGGCCGGAAAAAGATCCTGCAAGAACAGAATCAACGCCGACCGAAGAGAATCGTTCACCGTGTCAGAAGTGCAACCCTTATTCAAATTGTTGAAGATTTCAATGCTGGGACATCAACAAGTGTCAGAGTGCGAACCATTCAACGAAACATCATCGATATGTACCCTTGATGACTGCGCGACTCAAAGCTTTACGCCTCCCATGGGCTCATTAACTCTGACAGTGGACTGTTGCCTTGTCGGACGAGTCTCATTTCAAATTGTATTGAGCAGATGGACGTGTACGGGTATGGAGACAAACTCATGAATCCATGGACCCTGCATGTCAGCAGGGGACTGTTCAAACTGGTAGAGGCTTTGTAATGGTGTGGGGCGCGTGAAGTTTGAGTGATGTTGGACACCCGATAGTTTAGATACGACTCTGTCAGGTGGCACGTGCGTAAGCATCCTGTCTGATCAGCTGCATCCATTCATGTCCATTGCACATTCCGACGAACGTGAGCAATCTCAGGAGGACAATGCGACACCCCACACATCCAGAATTTCTACAGAGTGGTTCCAGGAACACTCTTCTGAGTTTAAACATTTGCTCTGGCCACCAAACTCCCCAGACATGAACATTATTCAGCGTATTAGGGATGCCTTGCAACGTGCTGCTCAGAAGAGATCTCCACTCCCTCACACTTTATTGACAACCCTGCAGGATTCACGGTGTCAATTCCCTCCAACACTACTTCAGACATTAGTCGAGTCCATGTCACGTCGTTCTGGGCACTTCTGCGTGCTCGCAGGGGCCCTACATTATAAGGCAGGTGTACCAATTTCTTTGGCTCTTCAATTGAAGTGCGTAGTAAAAAAGAAAATTTCTTTCTTTTTTATAATAAAAAATATGTAGTGAAAAGTATTTATCTACCAGAGGCATTAATTTTCTAATAGCCTTATATACGTTTCGAATTTAGATATGTCCGATAAAAGGGCTTAGCCCATTTTTAAGGAATTATACTGCTGAAAATATAAGTGGAGGCTTGTGAGCTTAGATTCAAAGGGAGCAGGGAATGAAAGAATATGTCTGAAGAAACCAAAAAATACCGTACGAATGCGAGTAGGAATTGTGCTCTGAACATTCCGTACAAATTTAATTATCCATGTAGACAGTACCTGTATAGGTCTTAATGAATGACTTTACGAGTGTCAACATATGTGACACAAATGGCCCTATCTTTTGATTATTTGGCCCGGAAGCTTAAATTTTTTATACTGCCGAGGCATCGTAGATCTTAGAGTTTGACATAATTTCAACTTCTCTACCCATTCCTGAGAAAAAAGGGAACTTAACAGACGATTAGACACACAGACAGGCTGTGTCGTCCGAACAAGACACAGCCAGAGCAAAAGCACCACAGGCGCAAAGATGCGAGCTGGTGTCAGTGCCATAGAGACTCGCAACTTGCGCGAGTTCCACAAGCGCCACAGGCGGCGCTAAGGATGAAGATATCGACTTCGCCTCGGCCAATTGCCGGCCAAGTACAATCCGCCAATGACCGGATGACAACGGACCGAAGCCTACCTCGGAAGAAAGAAGAGCAGCTCTGGCCCACTTGCTTATAGATCATCATCCAGGGCTGACTTGACAGAGAACGTCGTTTAGTGAGCTCTTGGGAGTGTATAGACAGTTGTTGTAAATTGCATTTGCTGTGTACTGTGAAGTTTAGCTACGATTATTTTCACTTAGCCATTGATGGGTGTCTTTTTGTGTTTTATTACAAGCAGTGTTGCAGAATTCATTATTCAACAAGTCACAAAGATAAGTAAACCTTTGTAACTCATTTGAGTGACTTAGTTACTAATTTGTTGGAGTGTTGTAGAACAGTCGTTCTCATATCCTGTTACCTGATCCTGGGGCATAGCTGTGTAATAGTGGTAGGGAGAAATCGTCTTAGCTGTGTACTGCCCAGAAGTCGTGTCACGAACTCACAGATTCGGCCTACCGTAACAAACGTGACATCTCGGCCTCCACAGCAGTAGCGACAAGGGCTTTACAAAACTGGCGACGAGAATTTACAAAAAGACAGACAGACAACAAATAGAAAGAAAAAAAGGTGATATAATTACAAGTGAACAGTTTTTGGAGTTTTTTCTTTTACCCGTGCTGTGAAAACTTGCTTTTTGCCAAATTTCATCCGTCTAGGTCAATGGGCAACACCGCATAAGTTTTGATGAATGAGTTTGCCTATCCGTTGATTGCATTCACTCAAATGGTTCAAATGAATCTGAGCACTATGGGACTTAACTGCTGAGGTCATCAGTAACCTATAACTACTTAAACCTAACTAACCTAAGGACATCACACACATCCATGCCCGAGGCAGGATTCGACCCTGCGACCGTAGCGGTCGCGCGGTTCCAGACTGTAGCACCTAGAACCGCTCGGCCATCACAGGCCGGCGCATTCACTTAGAACCTTAATTTTTTTTACAGCGTAAAGGACCGCAGACCTTAGCATTTGACATAAATTTCAACTTAATATCTCCACTTGTTCCTGAGAAAAAGGTGTCTTAACAGACGGACGGACAGACGAGAAAGACAGGCGGACGACAATGTGAATCGTAACAATTCCGTTTTTACCGATTTAAGGACGGAACTTTGAAAGTACAAAAATCATAGTAAAACAAAACCATAACTAAAATAAAGGCAGTCTGTCCGAAGGTGCACTCCTGGGAAATCATTGCTGCCGAGTGTCATTCAGTAACCGTACTGCACTACCCGAGGCTGTCCCAACCGTCGAATGCGGCCCTCCTGATATCATCGAATGGGTGAAGAAGATTTCTGCGGCGACCATTCTTTCATCCCGCTTCTGAACGAAGGTGTTCAAGTGGTAGGCGCCGTGTATTCAAGGTTTATCGTCTTGAAAGTGGCTCCCATCACCGGGTTTCTGTATGGCTGTACAATAGTCCGAATACTCCTGTCATGAGACTGACCAGCCCTCAAATTACATTCAGTGGGACAGTAGTAGGTTGGAGAATTATGTGCTTATCGTAGCCCTCAAATTACCCTCGATAGCTGCTAGTGGCGTCCGACATTCCTACGTCACAACGTCTCAAAACATGACTGACCTGTCTCCCTCACCATTTAGGACTGTATGTCTGAGATGAGCATTGATACTTCACACCATCCTCAACCTTCTATGCCAATCAGGAGGCGTTAAACAAATCCTGCATTCGTCGGTGATGAGAACTCGACGCCACTGATTCAGGTTCAACTCCGTGTGTTCCCTTGCCCGTCTTTTCAGTGCTCCACAGTGCTAGACGGCTTTGTACTTTGTTTGGCGAGCATCTATAAGGGGCAGTCAAATGAAAGCCGAACGCATTTAGATCTGGTAGCCACGAACAGACCAGATCTCATCGACGGTGTCATTGTTGAGACAGGGATTAGTGATCATGATGTTGTCATTACGACTATGGTTACGAAAGTTAAAAAGTCGGTCAAGTAGTCTAGGAGAGTATTCTTACTAGAAAGAGCAGATAAGCAGTTGTTAGCATCCCACTTAGTAAATGAATCGAATCATTTACTGCGGGTACGATGGACGTGGAAGAATTGTGGGCAAATTTTAAACACATTGTAAATCACACATTGGACAAGTATGTGCCGAAAAAGTGGGTTACGGACGGAAAAGACCCACTGTGGTTTAACAGCGCTATTCGGAGAATGCTCAGGAAGCAAAGGCAGTTGCACTCGCGGTACAAGAAAGATCGGGAGAATGAGGACAGGTAAAAGTTAGTAGAGATTCGTGCTGCTGTAAAAAGAGCGATTCGTGAAGCATTCAACCACTACCACCGTCATACCTTGCTGAAAACCCAAGGAAATTCTGGTCTTACGTAAAATCGGTAAGCGGGTCGAAGGCTTCCATCCAGTCACTCACTGATCAGTCTGGCCTGGCAACGGAAAACAGCAAAACGAAAGCTGAAATTTTAAATTTAGCAATTGAGAAATCTTTCACGCAAGAAAATGGTTCAAATGGCTCTGAGCACTATGGGACTCAACTGCTGAGGTCATTAGTCCCCTAGAACTTAGAACTAGTTAAACCTAACTAACCTAAGGACATCACAAACATCCATGCCCGAGGCAGGATTCGAACCTGCGACCGTAGCGGTCTTGCGGTTCCAGACTGCAGCGCCTTTAACCGCACGGCCACTTCGGCCGGCTTTCACGCAAGAGGATCGTACAAACATACCGCCTTTTGAGTCTCGTACAGATGCCCGTATGGAGGACATAGTGATAGACATCCCTGGGGTTGTGAAGCGACTGAATGGGTTGAAAATAAATAAATCGCCAATTCGGTTTTACTGAGAGGTATCTACTGCATTAGCTCCTTACTTAGCTTGCATTTATCGCGAATCTCTTGCCCAACGTAAAGTCCCGAGCGACTGGAAAAAAGCGCAGGTGACGCCTGTATATACGAAGGGTAGAAGGACGGATCCTCAAAATTACAGACCAATATTCTTAACGTCGGTTTGTTGCAGGATTCTCGAACATATTCTCAGTTCGAATATAATGAATTTCCTTGAGACAGAGAAGTTGCTGTCCATGCATCAGCACGGCTTTAGAAAGCATCGCTCCTGCGAAACGCAACTCGCCCTTTTTTCACATGATATCTTGCGAACCATGGATGAAGGGTATCAGACGGATGCCATATTCCTTGATTTCCAGAAAGCGTTTGACTCGGTGCCCCACTGCAGATTCCTAACTAAGGTACGAGCATATGGGTTTGGTTCCCAAGTATGTGAGTGGCTGTAAGACTTCTTAAGTAATAGAACCCAGTACGTTGTCCTCGATGGTGAATGTTCATCGGAGGCTAGGGTATCAACTGGAGTGCCCCAGGGAAGTGTGGTAGGTCCGTTGTTGTTTTCTATCTACATAAATGATCTTTTGGATAGGGTGGATAGCAATGTGCGGCTGTTTGCTGATGATGCTGTGGTGTACGGAAGGTGTCGTCGTTGAGTGACTGTAGGAGGATACAAGATGACTTGGACAGGATTTGTGATTGGTGTAAAGAATGGCAGCTAACTCTAAATGTAGATAAATGTAATTTAATGCAGATGAATAGGAAATAGAATCCCGTAATGTTTGAATACTCCATAAGTAGTGTAGCGCTTGACACAGTCACGTCGATTAAATATTTGGGCATAACATTTCAGAGCGATATGAAGTGGGACAAGCATGAAATGGCAGTTGTGGGGAAGGCGGATAGTCGTCTTCGGTTCATTGGTAGAATTTTGGGAAGATGTGGTTCATCTGTAAAGGAGACCGCTTATAAAACACTAATACGACCTGTTCTTTAGTACTGCTCGAGTGTTTGGGATCCCTATCAGGTCGGATTGAGGGAGAACATAGAAGCAATTCAGAGGCGGGCTGCTAGATTTGTTACTGGTAGGTTTGATCATCACCCGAGTGTTACGGAAATGCTTCAGGAACTCGGGTGGGAGTGTCTAGAGGAAAGGAGGCGTTCTTTTCGTGAATCGCTACTGAAGAAATTTAGAGAACCAGCATTTGAGACTGACTGCAGTACAATTTTACTGCCGCCAACTTACATTTCGCGGAAAGAGCACCAAGATAAGATAAGAGGGATTAGAGCTCGTACAGAGGCTTATAGGCGGTCATTTTTCCGTCGTTCTGTTTGGAAGTGGAACAGGGAGAGAAGATGCTAGTTGTAGTACGAGGTACTCTCCGCCACGCACTGTATGGTGGATTGCGGAGTATGTATGTAGATTTTGATGTAGACCTGTTCCACTGAAAAGTAATCAGTACATGCCTTAAAACATTTATCCCACAGGGAGACAAGACGATCCCTGTTTCGTAGACCGCGATCGGCCGCTGACGGATCCACAACCGCCCCCACCTTTGCACGCACTCGTCCGACTGAAACCGGCGTCCACCCGACGAACAGAGGGCTCTCGCAGTCGATATCATCGTGACCTTACCGCAACTTGTGAGAACAGTTTTGGATTTCTTTGGCGGGAATTATCCTGTTGCACTACAACGCCAGTCCCCACACTGCCAATCGGACGAAGGCTACGCTTCAGAGATTTGGGTGGGAAACACTGCAACACCCTCCGTACAGCCTGAATCTTACAACGTGTGGTTTTCACATCTTTGGTGAACTGAAGAGGGACATGCGAGGGCGTCGGTTTCAGTCGGACAAGGAAGTGCAAGAGCGGGTGCGGTTGTGGCTCCGACAGCGACCGACTGCGTTCGACGAAACAAGAACTGATAGTTTCGTCTCCCACGGGGATAAATGTCTTAACACGTGTGGTGGTTGCTTCTGAATGAAACCGTTCCATGGTCCCATTGTGACTGGTGTTCGGTTTGCATATCACTGCCCCTGATAAAATGAGGACGACACAACCGCGTTCGGCCTGCCGTTTGGGTCGCGTTACGTTCGTTGATACCTGTGTAGTGCGATCTTTGTTATCTCGACCGGCGAATTCTGCGAAAACGTTGTTAAGGATTCGATCGCAGCTTAATATTTATGACAAGCTGGAATGGAAAATGGAAATGAGCGTTTGGCGTCATTGGTCGGGAGGCCCCTTGCGGGGCAGGTCCGGCTGCCTTGGTGCAGGTCTTATTACATTCGACGCCACATTGGGCGACCTGCGCGCCGGATGGAGATGAAATGATGATGTAGACAGCACAACACCCAGTCCCTTAGCGGAGAAAATCCCCGACCCAGCCGGGAATCGTTCCGGGGGCCGCAGGAGGACTATCCGTCACGCTGACCACTCAGCTATCGGGGCGGACACAAGTTGGAATATAACGTCACTGCTGCTCCTTTGTGGCAACTTCATCTTTCGTTTTGTAATCGGGCTAAAGTCACAAAATCGAAGAAAATCTTTCCTGAGAGAGCACGCTCTTCTATGTAAATAACATCGGATATTGCAGAATATACTTCTATATTGTGAATAAGACATGTACCAGGACACGAACCCACTTGCGTCAACTCTGTTACTGTACGTATCTAACGACGAAATCACAGCCGTCGCATACAACTCTGAGAATAGTTAATGTTAATTTTATGATCTAAAGGCTTTTACCACCGATGCGTCGTTAACTGACGTTTAATTATAACAAACCGTACACAGAGTGACGTGTTTGTATAAATCTTCAGTGCTGCGTTCCCTTGAAACGGCATACTGTGATAATGCAAAAGTTATGATACGGAAACAATTAAATACGACGAATCCAGTATGCCCTCTCAAAAGTAGCGAGGGAGGGACATCAACTGATTCCCGATTTCAGCGGAACGTCAGCCGCACGCCGTTCTCAGTTTAGTCACTCGTGTTGTTTGTAATGCTACTAGCGATACTGGTGGTGTATAGGAGGTTACGTACTGTCTGGATCGACATACAACAGTAGAAATCAGTATAAAGGTAGGTTACTACGCAAATAATAGAACAAAGTCTGAAGCTTACGTGTACCTAATTTATTATGACAGTAATATATACATTATGTATGAAACACAAACAACACTGGTGTACTGTAATATTCTACAATATTTATTATTTGTTTCACAAATCGGCCTTCGGCTGTTACGCCATCATCAGGTACAAAGATAAGTATGTTGTGCAGTGAAATTTTGTTGGGTCAAAGATTTTAAACTAGTGTACCTAATGATTATCTCCATTTGCAGAGATGAAAAATGTTAATGTTAGTTTTAGGAATAAAACAAGGCATTATCTCTATGTAAATGCGATGTAAAATTATTTAACTACGATAAAGTATGTGACATATTAACTAATGGACCATATACAAATTAAAACACTTGCTCATAGAAGAAAATAAACTGAACAACTAACTTCAGTGACATGTTCCAAAAATGTGGCTCAACAAAATAATCATGTCTTTAATAGGTCCTAAATTACAAACAGATAAGATGAACTAGTGAGATTAAGCAGGTAAGTGAAGCGGCCGTCATTATACAAAGTAAAGTACAATTTTTAACACAACAAGAGAAATTGTGGTAACTGAAACAAAGGAAAATGGGGCACGTGAGCAAGAGGGTAATTTACAACATGTCCTGGATGGAATTATGAATAGTGTCCGTAATTAGAAGTGGCAAGTAAAGGAACTGTGTCTTCTCATTCATGTGAAACATAAACAGTCATGACGGATTAACATCGTTTCTTTTATAACACGAGTAACAAAATAAGGCATTTGCATTTCCTGGATAGAAACTGATAAAGTCGCATACTGCCCCGTTGTATTATTGCATTGTTAGTACTTGTCAAATCTCCGTTCTTCCTAATTATCTCAGAAATTCTCTTCGGCATTGATTTTATTAGGTTTTGTAGTTCTTGCACTGAAATTGTCGCCCACTCTTCTTGTACCTCTCTTTTCACCTCACACATGGCCTCAAATTGTGTTTCATAGAAGTAAAAACGCCTTGCTAGTTTTCTCCAAAGGTTTTCCAAGGGGTTCAAATCCGGTCTACGTGCAAGCCAGGACAAGATATCGATATCTTCAAACCACTGTTTAGTTGTAGCAGAAACATGCACGGATGCGTTATCTTGAACATTAGACTTTTCTCCCCTGACATTAGACTTCTGTCTATAGCATCTCAATGTACATGTTAGAGTTCGTTATGGAACCGAGCCAAGCAACGCGTGATTTACGTTTAGCGCAGAAGGCTGCCCAAATCATAACACTTATACGGCCAAAATTTCTCCTTATTCTTACCTATTACTCTGTTCTGGTAATACTGAAATCCATCCAGCCCATCTAAATTAAACTTCTTCTCATCACTGTACATCACTTTATCCCATTCTGAAGTCGATGACATGTTTTTCAGCAAGCTCCAATCTAGCCTGTTAATGATTTGGTGTTAGAACGGGTTCCTGTACGCGTTTCTCGAATACAAGATGTTTGACATTTGGCAAAATTAATCGTACACGCCAGGGAGTTTCAAGCAACTGTAAATGAGCAAAAAGTTGATAAGAAGGTTTGTGGCCCTTGCTTTGCGTAAAAGTAACCGTTTCGACGTCTCAGATAATTTTCTACTTTGCCCATATTTTCCGTTATCGTGCCCCAAATCTAACGAAATTATCAGTCTCTGCACTTCACATTCTTGGCGATTTGACGATTAGAGAGTTCCATTTCCTTATACGCTCCGATTTAGCTCTTTCATCACATGACAACTGTTTTCCGCGTGACAGTGTCACAATCGTTGTTTATATACATGGCACTCACTGTCGCTAACGATGTGTATTTCCTGTCTGCAGTAAAGGCACGTAGACACACACTAACACCGCACAGAGCCGACTGCCTTTATAACGAGTTCCACCCTCTACCACCTGAATCGTTGATATCTTGTTATATACTGCACTACCTGCATGATATCTGATACTGTTTGACAGCGTGTGTCGGTATACTGGATCTCATACAATCGCATATACACTATACACAACTATTCTAGCCGACAACGTTATTGTTCTACAAATATCCGTGCCTTTATAACGATTTCCACTACTGAAAACTTCCTAGTTGACTCCAAAACGTCACCACGTAGTTCTCCTTGGGGAGCCTCCTTACCCATAATTTGTAAGCATCAGCTGTTTTTGTCGACCGCGGGTGACTTATGAGGCGAATCTTCAGTGTTTTGTGTCTTGCGGTAGTGGTTGAATGTTCGAATGTGCTCAATGATGTGCGTAATGTGACGCGGAAGACCGTTATACTGGGCCACCTCATAGAGATCGAATCACAATATGTACGCAACCAGTCTCCACTGTACAAATGGGTTGCACCGTTTCCTTTTGGCTCCTATAGCGGTATGCTACTGTACTATGCTGCGGGAATTTCAGTGTGTAACTGCAAACAAAGAGAAAATAATTACTTTTTTTTAACGTCACCAAGAGCTTGCGGCAGTGGTAACACTGGCTCCCGTCAGAACACTGAAGTTAAGCGTTGTTGGGCTTGGCTAACACTTGAATGGGTGACCACCCGGTCTGCCGAGCGCTATTGGCAAGTGGGATGTACCCAGGCCTTGTGAGGCAAACTGTGCAGCAACTTGTTTGAGAAGTAGCGTCCCCGGTCACGACAACTGATAACAGCCGTGAGAGCGGTGTGCTGAACACATGCCCCTCCATATCCGCATCCAGTGACGCAAATAGGCTGAGGACGACACGGCGTTTGGTCAGTACTGTTGGTCCTCCTGAGAACTGTTCTGTCGGAGTTTTTTTATTTTTTTTAAGTATAGTTAAAAATTTATGACTATCCGTCGTACTGCGTGTTTATCACTGGAATTTAATCTTGAGAAAATTTCTTTATTTGGTTACATAACTTTTCGAACAACAGAACAGGATATATCTTTGCACCTGGTGTTTGGTGAAAGTACTGTAGCCGCTACACGTAGAGAACGTACCACATACATTTCATCGATCACCTTCTATCTATCCAGTTATGTGAAGAACCTTATAAATAACGAAATACCAAAGTCGTTACACAAAAAGCGAGAGATCGCAGTTATATGCGATCGAGCATGCAAATACACCATACGCCAAAAAAAAAAACTACGTACACGAAGGCATTACCAGAATGGGACGGAAATCGGTATATGTGATGTACATGTACAGACAAATGATTACAACTTCAGAAAAATTGGATGATTTATTCAAGAGAAAGAACTTCACAAATGAAGCAAGTCAGTAATGCGTTGGTCCACCTCTGGCTCTTGTTGTTTGTTGTTGTGGTCTTCAGTCCAGAGACTGGTTTGATGCAGCTCTCCGTGCTACTCTATCCTGTGCAAGCTTCTTCAGCTCCCAGTACCTACTGCAACCTACATCGCCTCGTGATGACAGGGTGTTGTGTGATGTCCTTAGGTTAGTTAGGTTTAAGTAGTTCTAAGTTCTAGGGGACTGATGACCATAGATGTTAAGTCCCATAGTGTGTGCAACCTACATCCTTCTGAATCTGTTTAGTGTATTCTTCTCTTGGTCTCCCTCTACGATTTTTACTTTCCACGCTGCCCTCCAGAATTAAATTGGTA
Organism: Schistocerca serialis cubense; assembly: GCF_023864345.2. Taxonomy (NCBI): domain Eukaryota; kingdom Metazoa; phylum Arthropoda; class Insecta; order Orthoptera; family Acrididae; genus Schistocerca; species Schistocerca serialis. The sequence goes on along the minus strand of NC_064645.1, from coordinate 303,768,699 downwards.
AGAGACCGATGGCCCTAGCAGTCTGGCCACTTCAATCCCACAACCCAACCAACCAACTAAATTGGTGATCCCTTGATGCCTCAGAATATGCCCTACCAACCGATCCCTTCTTCTAGTCAAGTTGTGACACAAATTTCTTTTCTCTACACTTCTATTCAATACCTCCTCATTAGTCACGTGATCTACCCATCTAATCTTCAGCATTCTTCTGTAGCACCGCATTTGGAAAGATTCTAATCTCTTCTTGTCTAAACTATTTATCGTCCACGTTTCACTTCCATACACGGCTACATTCCATACAAATACTTACAGAAACGACTTCCTAACAAATCTATACTCGATGTTAACAAATTTCTCTTCTTCAGAAACGCTTTCCTCGCCATTGCCAGTCTACATTTTATATCCTCTCTACTTCGACCATTATCAGTTATTTTGCTTCCCAAATAGATGCAAGCAGTTATCCGGCTTGACATGGATTGACAGACTTGTTAGATGTTCTCCTGAAGGACGTCGTGCCAAATTCTGTTCAATAAGCGCTATATATAGTCAAAAAACCGAGCTGGATGGAGGCCCGCGCCCTTAATGCTAATAACTTTCCCAGCTGGAGAGAAATCTGATGACCTTGCTGGCGAAGGTAGGATTTGGCAAGCACGAAGAAAAGCAGCAGGAACTCTTGCTGTATGCGGGTGGGAATTATCTTGCTGAAATGTAAGCTCAGGATGGCTTGCCATAAAGGGAAACAAAACAAGGTGAAGTACCGCTGTGCACAAGTGCGCCCACCGCTGTCCGGGGAATCTGCAGGCACGTCTTCGGCCTGAAATCTCATTGACTGGAGCAGAATGATGAGTCTCGCTTCGAACTAAGCCCACCATACGGCCCGACAACCACAAATGGTAGTGTGGGGCGCCATTTCTTTTCATAGTACGACCCCTTTGGTTGTCATCCACGGCGTCCTTACAGCACAGAGGTGCGTCGACGACATTCCACACCTCGTTTTGTTGCCCTTCTTGGCAAGCCATCTTGGGCTTACATTTCAGCAAGATAATGCCCTTCCCGCATACGGCAAGAGTTTCTACAGCTTGTCGTAGTGCTTGCCAAACCCTGCCTTTGTCAGCAAGGTCGGCGGAACTCTCACCAATTGAGAACGTTTGGAGGATTATGAACAGGGTCCTCCAACCAGCTCCGAACTTTGGCGATCTAACACACACCGATTGGGCAGAATTTGGTACGATATCCCTCAGGAGGACACCTAACAACTGTGTCGATGAATGTCAAGCCGAATAAGTGTTTTCAAAAGAGCCAGTGAGGGACAAACGCGTTATTGGCGTACTCAGTTTGTGAAGCTCTTTCTCTTGAATAAATCATTCAGTTTTTCTGAAATTATAATAATTTGTCTGTACATGTATGTCACATCTACCGACTTTCGTCCCATTCTGATAATGCCTTCGTGACGTGCCTTTTTTTGTCTTTTTTGTCTTTGGGTGTAATTTAACTTAACTCTACAAAATAAATAGGTACGATGCCTAAACGACGCGTAAACGAGTGTCTTGCATTATATTAAAAGTTGCTAGGTGGTACTTTAAAGTTGTAAACTGTTTTCGTCGCATGTGACGTTTAGATTATGTAGAGACGTAACACCTGCCACACACTGAAAGCTTTCGCAACCGTTGTCTTAGTTGCTGGTGAGTCTTTTGGGTCCACGAAACTGTTTCGTTCGTGATGTTTCGTCCAGAGCTGCGTTGGACAACTAAAGAGGTGCTGAGTCGGCAACTCAGAGGAACCCGGAGCGCCTCTGAAGGTGTGCAACGCTACTCTGGACGAAACGTTACGAACGAAAATGCTGACGACCAGACAACCCGGAAGATTCACCAGCAACTTCCTTACACTTGACTTTTCGTTGTTTACAGCACGTTGCCTCCTTCCATTAAATGCTCTGGTGTCTATAATTCTTCTAACACCAAGGGAATATAAATTACCAAACTGTGTAATTACGCTTGAAATATAAGGCAGCGCTAGTCTCAGACGTAACGCAATGTTTCTGTTGTCGTTTTGTGTCCACTACTAACTACCATGTTTCTCTTTGCTTTTGCTAATCCTTAATTTAGGTCGGCCCCTCCCCTACTCCCAGGCAGTCTTAAACTGAAGCATCGCATTTGAAAGGTCAGGTCCATTTTCTGTGTTGGCAGCCAGAAGGTCGGCAGTGTTACACGTAAAGCAATGGAACTTCTTAAACAATGACGCTGACAACAACACGATACACGGCGCTCTGTGAGCACCCGATTTTTCGGCTGTGGCCAGACTACCAACATGGTAATTTGGTGGTGCCAACTCTTCGCCGCTCTTTGGTCCTCACTTCTTCCTTCCTCACTTTATGATCCCGCTTAGGGCGCGTCATTATCCTCGATCTGGCTAAGAGACCACAGAAAGCAGCTACCGAAGTGACGCAGTAATTAGACACTAGGCACGGATCCGTGAGACGTTATGATCTATCCACACCTAGCCACCCTGGTTTATGTTTTCCATTGTCTCAGATCACTTGAGGGGCATACTGGAATGATTCGTTAAATAAGACCCGCGCGATTTACTTACACACCTACGTCCATTCCATCTCTGAAAGGGGTTGCCACTAACCTTACTCTTGCGGATCGCAAACTTGCGGAACGGATTCGAAGAGAGCGCATTGTTTAATGACTAATACGAAGGCGTGCTGAAAAGTAATGCCTACGAATTTGTTATCTGAAAACTATCAAAACTCTCTAAATAAAACTAGCATCATTAACATGCAGCATATTTATTCTTCATATCTATATATTTATTTTTCAACATAGTCACTCTGACGACGAACACTTTTCTCCCAACGAGAGATCAGTTTGTTGATACAGTCGCTGTAGAATGTATGACTTTGTCGCCGGAGCCACATTGTTTCTCACGCACCGATATAATTACGACAGACACCGTTGTGTTAGCTTTGCTAATTCGTCTCTTTCCTGCTCCACTCGCAAATGGACCGAGGGAAACAAGACTGTCTAAATGCTTCTGTACGAGCTCTGATTTATCTTGCCTTCGCGAGATTTACATTGGTGGCTGTAGGATCATTCTGCAGTCTGTTTCAAACACCGTTTCTCTGATCTTCCTGAGTAGTGTGTCGCGAAAAGAACGTCTTCTTCCCTCCAGTGATTCCCATTCGAGTTCGTGGAGCATTTCCTTAATACTCGCATGTTGATCGACCTAACGGTAATAAATGTAGCAGCACTCTCCTGATTGGCTTCGCTATCTTTCTTTAATCTAGGTTGGTGGGGATCGCTAACACTAGAGTAGAAGTCAAGAACGGGTCGCGGTCGCCTTTATAGGTGAACAAAACGACCATTCGCGTTTCCTACAACTGACCTTACGTGCTCCTTCAATTTCATGTCGCTTTGCAACGCTCCGTCCAGATATTTTTATCGATATGACTGTATCAGCAGTACATCACTAATATCATATTCGAAGATTACAGGAATGTTCTTCCTATTCACTAGCATTAATTTACATTTTCGCAGATTTAGAGCAAGCTGCCACTCATCATACAAAGTAGGAACTCCATTCAAGACATGCCAGTCCCACCTACAGTGACTCACCGGCGGCGCATCAGGAAGCTAGTCATCGTTCAGTCTCTCCGTGAAGGATTTGAACTGTTTGATAGCATTTCACAGTTTTTAGAACTGCGTGAATAGCATGTGGATATTGAAGATATTTTTACAGTGAATGTTCTCTGTAGCTAATACATTGGACAGGTTTCAAATTAGGACATGATGTGTAAACATTTAAAAGTCCCACAAACCCATGTTCGTTACCTGCCATAAGCAGTGCATCTTCGGTACCAATACTGATACTAACCCTTAGGCACTAAATTTTTCATTTAAGCAACATCCACGACTTCCTTAATGTCACCTGCTCTATAAGCATCGTCCAATGCAAACAGGTCTAAGAGCTCATCTCTCACCTCAACGTCATTTGATACGTATCTTACAATTATGGCAAGTTGCGATTGATCTTTGATATGTGTATAGGGTGGTCCATTGTCGTGACTGGGCCAAATATCTCACGAAATAAGCGTCAAACGAAAAAACTACAAAGAACGAAACTTGTCTAGCTTGAAGGGGGAAACCAGATGGCGCTATGGTTGGCCCGCTAGATGGCGCTGCCATAAGTCAAACGGATATCAACTGTATTTTTAAACAGGAACCCCCATTTTTATTACATATTCGTGTAGTACGTAAAGAAATATCAATGTCTTAGTTGGACCACTTTTTTCGCTTTGTGACAGATGGCGCTGTGATAGACACAAACATATGGCTCACAATTTTAGACGAACAATTGGTAACAGGTAGGTTTTTTTAAATTAAAATACAGAACGAAGGTACGTTTTTTACATGTACCTTTGTGAACTTATCATTTCTGAGAACGCATGCTGTTACAGTGTGATTACCTGAAAATACCACATTAATGCAATAAATGCTCAAAATGATGTTCGTCAACCTCAATGCATTTGGCAATACGTGTAACGACATTCCTCTCAACAGCGAGTAGTTCGCCTTCCGTAATGTTCGCACATGCATTGACAATGCACTGACGCATGTTGTCAGGCGTTGTCGGGGACGTCGGATCCGGTGAACATGCGGGCCATGGTATGGTGCTTCGACGACCAATCCACCTGTCATGAAATATGCTATTCAATACCGCTTCAACCGCACGTGACCTATGTGCCGGACATCCATCATGTTGGAAGTACATCGCCATTCTGTCATGCAGTGAAACATCTTGTGGTAATATCGGTAGAACATTACGTAGGAAATCAGCATACATTGCACCAATTAGATTGCCATCGATAAAATGGGGGCCAATTATCCTTCCTCCCATAATGCCGCACCATACATTAACCCCCCCCCCCCCCCCCCAAGGTCGCTGATGTTCCACTTGTCGCAGCCATCATCGATTTTCCGTTGCCCAATAGTGCATAGTATGCCGGTTTACGTTACCGCTGTTGGCGAATGACGCTTCGTCGCTAAATAGAACGCGTGCAAAAAATCTGCCATCGTCCCGTAATTTGTCTTGTGCCCAGTGGCAGAACTGTACACTACGTTCAAAGTCGTCGCCATGCAATTCCTGGTGCATAGAAATATGGAACGGGTGCAATCGATGTTGACGTAGCATTCTCAACACCGACGTTTTTGAGATTCCCGATTCTCGCGCAATTTGTCTGCTTCTGATGTGCGGATTAGCCGCTACAGCAAAAGATGGTTCAAATGGCTCTGAGCACTATGGGACTCAACTTCTGAGGTCATTAGTCCCCTAGAACTTAGAACTACTTAAACCTAACTAACCTAAGGACATCACACACATCCATGACCGAGGCAGGATTCGAACCTGCGACCGTAGCGGTCTCGCGGTTCCAAACTACAGCGCCCAGAACCGCGCGGCCACTTCGGCCGGCAGCCGCGACAGCAGTAAAACACCTACTTAGGCATCATCATTTGTTGCAGGTCGTGGTTGATGTTTCACATGTGGCTGAACACTTCCTGTTAAATAACGTAACTATCCGGCGAACGGCCCGGACACTTGGATGAAGTCGTCCAGGATACCGAGCAGCATACATAGCACACGGCCGTTGGGCATTTTGATCACAATAGCCACACATCAACACGATATCGACCTTTTCCGCAATTGGTAAACGGTCCATTTTAACACGGGTAATGTATCACGAAGCAAATACCATCCGCACTGGCCGAATGTTACGTGATACCACGTACTTATACGTTTGTGACTATTACAGTGCCATCTATCACAAAGCGAAAAAAGTGGTCCAACTAAAACATTGATATTTCTTTACGTACTATACGAATATGTAATAAAAAATGGGGGTTCCTATTTAAAAAAAAAAAAAACGCAGTTGATATCTGTTTGACCTATGGCAGCGCCATCTAGCGGGTCAACCATAGCGCCATCTGGTTTCCTTCTTCAAGCTAGACGAGTTTCGTTCTTTGTAGTTTATTTCGTTTGACGCTTATTTCGTGAGATATTTGGCCCGGTCACTATCAATCGACCACCCTGTATACTCATCCAGAGCCATAGTTACTCCTGAACACTCACATTGTTTGTACAGTCTCCTTGCAACATGGCTGCTGATAACAGAAACTGCCGTCTGTTTTATGTCTAGTGGCGAATATTTGTTTAAGTTCTTTTTTTTGCGGTTTCTTAACATCTAGGACTAAAATAGAAACAAATTGTGCAATATCCCTCTTTCTGAGCTCCGTCTTTCTACAAGTTTTCTTTGCTTTTGCAATACCAAAAGCCAAGACGAAGCCACATCCAGTTGTTAAATCTGTTTCCTTAGTAAACATGGACATATTGTTTTGAACTAAGGCGTTTTTCCGTCAGTAGTGTCAGTTTATATTTATTTAACTGAGAAGCAAAACTACTACAGGTCCATTCATGGAGCCGGCCGACGTGGCCGTGCGGTTAAAGGCGCTGCAGTCTGGAACCGCAAGACCGCTACGGTCGCAGGTTCGAATCCTGCCTCGGGCATGGATGTTTGTGATGTCCTTAGGTTAGTTAGGTTTAACTAGTTCTAAGTTCTAGGGGATTAATTACCTCAGCAGTTGAGTCCCATAGTGCTCAGAGCCATTTGAACCATTTTGAATCCACTCGTGGAAGAGAAAGGAGCACCTCAACAGATATCCGTTCCACCCTCCAGCCCCTATCACCAGCTACAGTGAGGAATCTTCCTGCAGGACAGGGGTGTAATAAAAGCGCATTTTAGCCGAAACACGGCCCGTGCCCAACTAATGGAAGAAGTTCCTTACAGCACTGGAGTGCTTATAGAGACATGATCAGAGCATAAAGAATGGGACTAGAGGAGAGCTGGTACCGTCCTGGACACAGACGCAGCACGTGCTGTACGTGTAGCAATGTGCGGAACAGCACGTTTGAGCAGGCCTGTTTTGGAATTCTAGCCATCCCTGAGCGGGCGAAGGCCGATTCCTCGAGGCGTCCAAGCTGTTAGACGTCGGGCTGACCAGCTGTCATTTTGTCCTTGGCAGGTTACTGCCCACTATGTAGAGTCTGTGCAGTGTTAGGGCTGACGTTAGCCAAAATAGCGATAGATCGGTACTAAACTACGAAAAATATGGGTGCACAGTGGTTGTAGATGTTTTGTTCTACACGGTGTATTTAAAGGCAGAACACAGTGAATGGTTTATTGGACTTTATATTGTTGTTGTTGTTGTTGTGGTCTTCAGTCCTGAGACTGGTTTGATGCAGCTCTCCACGCTACTCTATCCTGTGCAAGCTTCTTCATCTCCCAGTACTTACTGCAACTTACATCCTTCTGAATCTGCTTAGTGTATTCATCTCTTGGTCTCCCTCTACGATTTTTACCCTCCACGCTGCCCTCCAACGCTAAATTTGTGATGCCTTGATGCCTCAGAACATGTCCTACCAACTGGTCCCTTCTTCTTGTCAAGTTGTGCCACAAACTCCTCTTCTCCCCAATTCTGTTCAATACCTCCTCATTAGTTATGTGATCTACCTATCTAATCTTCAGCATTCTTCTGTAGCACCACATTTAGAAAACTTTTATTCTCTTCTTGTCCAAACTGTTTATCGTCCATTTTTCACTTCCATACATGGCTACGCTCCATACAAATACTTTCAGAAACGACTTCCTGACAATTAAATCTCTACTCGATGTTAAATTTCTCTTCTTCAGAAACGCTTTCCTTGCCATTGCCAGTCTTCATTTTATATCCTCTCTACTTCGATCATCGTCAGTTATTTTGCTCCCCAAATAGCAAAACTCCTTTACTACTTTAAGTGTCTCATTTCCTAATCTAATTCTCTCAGCATCATCCGATTTAATTCGACTACATTTCATGATCCTCGTTTTGCTTTTGTTGTTCATCTTATACCCTCCTTTCATGACACTGTCCATTCCGTTCAACTGCTCTTCCAAGTCCTTTGCTGTCTCTGACAGAATTACAATGTCATCGGCGAACCTCAGAGTTTTTATTTCTTCTCCATGGATTTTAATACCTACTTCGAATTTTTCTTTTGTTTCCTTTACTGCTTGTTCAATATACAGATTGAATAACATCGGGAGAGGCTACAACCCTGTCTCACTCCCTTCCCAACCACTAATAACCACTCACAGACAGCAGGTGCTACCACTAATAGTGAGGGTATACACTCTAAGACAAGAAAAAAGAGGCAACACGAAGGTATTATCCGGTAGATGTGATATAAATATACAGACAAAGGAATGATTACAATTTCAGGAAAAAATTGGATGATTTATTCAAGAGCAATTCAAAACGCATAGGTCCACTTCTGGCCCTTAGGCAAGCATTTATTCGGCTTGACATTGATTGACAGAGATGTTGCATGTCCTGAGGGGTACAGTGCCAAATTCTGTCCAATTGACGCTGTTCACGTTTCCTGACTGGCTGTTGAAATGTAAGCCCAGGATTACTTGCACTGGAGAGCAACAAAACGGGTCGTAGAATATCGTCGAAGTATCGCTGTGCTGTAAGGATGCCGTGGGTGACAACCAAACGGGTCTTGCTAAGAAAATAAGTGGCACTCCAGACCATCACTCCTGTTTGTAGGGCAGTATGGCTGATTAGTATCCTACCGCTGCCTGGGGCGTCCCAGACACGTCTTCGCTGGTTATCGGGGCTCAGTCCTAAGTGGGATCAATCACTGAAAACAATTCTATTTCAGCCAATGAGATTCCAGACGAAAAAGTGTCTGGAAACGCCCTTGACAGCGGTGGAACAGCAGCCTGATTGCCACCAGCCATACGGCTCGACAATCAGGGTTGATGGTCAAAGCCGCAATTTCTTTTTATAGCAGGAGGCGCCCTGTTTTGTTGCCCTTTATGGTAAGCCATCATGGGCTTACATTTCAGCAAGATAATGCCCGCACGCACCCAGCGAGAGTTTCTACAGCTTTTCTTAGTGCTTGCGAAACCCTGCCTTGGTCGGAGAGTTTCCAGTATTATGGGCAGGGCCCTCCAACCCGCTCAGGATTTTGACGATCTAAAGCGCCAATTGGACAGAATTTGGCACGATATCCCTCAGAAGGACATTCAGTAACACTGTCAATCAATGACAAGTTGAATAACTTATTGCGTAAAGCCAGAGGTGGACCAACGCTTAATGCCTTAGGATGTGCCCTATTAACCGATTCCTCCTTTTGGTCTAGTTGTGCCATAAACTTTTTTGACATAATTCGATTTAGTACATCCACATTGTTACTCGATCTACTCATCTAATCTTCAGTTTTCTTCTGCAGCACCATATTTCAGAAGGTTCTATTTTTTCTTCTCTTAACTGTTAATCGTCCACGGTTCATTTTCGTATAAGGCTGTATTTAAAAAAAACCTAACGCTTGAAATTAATATTCAGTGTTAACAAATTTCTCTTGAAACTTCCTGGCAGATTAAAACTGCGTGCCGGACCGAGACTCGAACTCGGGACCTTTGCCTTTCGCGGGCAAGTGCTCTATCAGCTGAGCTACCGAAGCCCGACTCACGCCCGCTCCTCACAGATTTACTTCTGCCAGTACCTCGTCTCCTACCTTCCAAACTTCACAGAAGCTCTCCTACGAACCTTGCAGAACTAGCACTCCTGAAAGAAAGGATATTGCGGAGACATGGCTTAGCCAGAGCCTGGGGAATGTTTCCAGAATGAGATTTTCACTCTGCAGCGGAGTGTGCGCTGATATGAAACTTCCTGGCATATTAAAACTGCGTGCCGGACCTAGACTCGAACTCGGGACCTTTACGATTCGCAGGCAAGTGCTCTACCAACTGTGCTACCCAAGCACGACTCACGCCCCGTCCTCACAGCGTTACTTCTACGAACCTTGCAGGAGAGTTTCTGTAAAGTTTGGAAGGTAGGAGACGAGGTACTGGCACAAGTAAGGCTGTGAGGACGGATGTGAGTCTTAAACTCAAGTGGCAGACTCTGCAAGAGAGGCGCTCTGCATCGCGGTGTAGCTTGCTCGCCAGGTTTCGAGAGGGTGCGTTTCTGGATGAGGTATCGAATATATTGCTTCCCCTTACTTATACCTCCCGAGGAGATCACGAATGTAAAATTAGAGAGATTAGAGCGCGCACGGAGTCTTTCAGACAGTCGTTCTTCCCGCGAACCATACGCGACTGGAACAGGAAAGGGAGGTAATGACAGTGGCACGTAAAGTGCCCTCCGCCACACACCGTTGGGTGGCTTGCGGAGTATCAATGTAGATGTAGATAGATGTAGATGCTTGGGTAGCTCTGTTGGTAGAGGACTTGCCCGCAAAAGGCAAAGGTCCCGAGTTCGAGTCTCGGTCCGGCACGCAGTTTTAATCTGCCAGGAAGTTTCATATCAGCGCACACTCCGCTGAAGAGTGAAAATCTCATTCTGGAAATTTCTCTTTTTCAGGATTGCTTTTCTTGCTGTTGGTCAGTTTGCACTTGGTATCCTCTCTACTGCGCCCATTGTTAGTTATTTTGCTGCCCATAGCAAAACTCGTCGACTTTGATAGTAAAATACTACGTGTTTTGCAACTAAAGATAAAAGTAAGTTACTTGTTTGGGGGTATCATCGGTCTTCTGACTGGTTTGATGCGACCCACCATTAATTCGTCTCCTGTGTCAAACTCTTCATCTCAGAGCAGCAATTGCGCTCAACGTCTTCAATTATTTGTTGCACATATTTCAATCTCTGTCTCCCTTACAGTTTTTTTACCGTATACAGCAGCCCTCTGGAGCCATGGAGAGCTTTTCACTGTTGTCTCAACACATGTCCTATCATACCGTCCCACCTTCTTGTCAGTGTTCTCCTTATGTTCCTTTCCACAGCGATCCTGCTTGGAACCTCCACATTCTTGATCTTTTCAGTCCATCTAATTTTCAGCGTCCATCTATAACAGGAGAATTCAAACGCTTCGGTTCTCTTCTTTTCTGATTTCCTTGCGGTCGATGATGCGCATCCACACAATTTACAATGCTGTGCTCCAAACGTGTCTTATGAGAAGTTTCTTTCTCAGATCAAGACGATGTTTGATAGTGGCAGACTTCTCTTGGTCAGTAATGTCCTTTTTGCCTGTGATGTTTTCTTTTCATGTCCTCCTTGATTCATCAGTCATATGTTATTTTGCTTCCAAGATAGCAGAATTCCTCCATTTCACGTATTTCTTGATCGCCAGTTTCGACGTTAAGCTTTTCGACTCTCTCATTTCTGCTACTACTCATTACTGTCATCTTTCTTCGACTTACCCTTAATCCATATTATCTGCTCATTAGACTAATTCATTCCATTCAGCATGTCCTCTAAGTGCCCTTCACTTTCACTGAGGATAGCCAATGTTATCAGTGGATCTTACCATTTATATCTTTTCACCCTAATTTTTAATTTCAGACCTGAATTTTCTTTCCTTTTCATCATTCCTTCTTCGATGTGTGGCTTGTATATTAGGGGAGAAAGAGCGCATCCCTATCTTAAATTCTTTTTAATCCGAACCTTAGTTCTTTGTCATTCATGAGGGTATTTTTGATCCGTCATTGCAACTACAGAAATGCGTGATTTTTTCGGCAGACGCGTTTCGCTTTATTGAGGTGAAGCATCTTCAGTGGTCTGTAATTAAGCTTATTTACATTTTGATTTGCTTTTTAGATCGAACAACAGTTCGTTAAGAATAGGTCGGTTTGTACTTACGCTGATTTTTCGGCTGCTTTCTCGCTTACATCGGGAAATGCCGTCTGCTAGCACATCGTTGTTTTTCTCTGTTAGACACTGATAATTTTCGTTTACTTTTTAGATGTTCTGCAGCACTATGAATTTCTCGCAACACACTTTTATGCACACCACTGTATTCTGTTCGTTTTCGTACTTAAAGTATGTGTTGATGTTTGCTTTTTGTAGTGTTGCCAACATGACCTTTCCACTACTTTGTCTTTGACCTACAAATATTCTTTTTTAAATTAGGTTATTGTATCAGTGTAGTTCTATTTAAGTATGTTTCTGTGTATTTAAATACTGTGTAAAAGTATAAAATAAACAGTTGCTCAATGACCAGATAAATATTAGAATAATTGATGAAATCACATGAAAAAGAAAAGACCCTTTTTCATCCTTGACCCCCTCCCACTCTCGCACAACCCCCCCTCCCACCCCAATCACAGTTTCATTTCACCTCTCGCTCCTCACCTTCTCCTCTAACCCACACTTCATCATACTACTATATATAGTTATGTCCACTCGTCATGGTTTCTCCTCCCAAAATAAATAAATAAATCTCAGTCGCTATTCCTTCTCTACTCTTACACAGTATGTAAATACACAGAAACATACTTAAATAGAATTATACATATACAATAATCTAAAAAAGAATATTTGTAGGTCAAAGAGAACTCGATTATTCTTTTTTCTCTCTCACTCCTATTACCGAGCCCATTTTCTCCTGTAATTCTTTATTCTATTTCTTTCCCTAGCACAGCGTTCCAGTCCCCAATCATTATTAGATTTTTGTCTCCCTTTGCTTGCTGCTTTACCCGTTCAGTGTCCTCACACACTTTCACCATCTTTTCATCTTCTGCTTATGATATCGACATGTATACCTGAACTATTGTTGTTGACATCGGTTTGCTGTCGGTTCTGTTAAGAAGAATCCTGTCACTGAATTGTTTACATTCCCTGTCCTTCCATCCTATTCATGTCGAACCCTAGTCCCGTTCCACCATTAGCTGCTTTTGTTGGCATGACCTTATACTTCTCTCGCCTGAAATCCTTGTCTTGTTTCCATTTCACTTCACTGAACCCGGTATATCTAGACTGAGCATTTGCATTTCGCCTTTCAGAGTTTCTAACTTCCCACCACATTTAGACCTCTGACATTCCGCACTCCGACACGAAGGGTGACATCTTTCCATTGGTTATTCAATCTTTTTCTGATTGGCACCTCCCCTCCTTGCAGGAGATCCGAAAGGGGGACTGATCCGGAATCTGTTGCCTATGGGAAGCTCACAATGACACTTTCAATTACAGGCCTCATTTCCTCTGGATACACATTATGAATCTTTGATTCATTGGTTTCCATTGCCTTCTGCCCTTTGTGCCAGTGATCTTTGCCGGTTCTGTCCTCTTTTAGGAGCAGTGTCCAAGCCAAGAGGGTGCCCTGAACCTCTGTCCACTCCTCTGCTCTCACTGACGAGGCCGTTGGCGAACGGGAGTTACTCCTTACACCGGGAGCCTTCAGACGCCATTGCTCATAATTTGTGTTCAAAATTTAAACTGTGGCTGCGTCCGAAACCGGGTCCCAGCACGCTTTTTACTAGGTAAAGAGGCTACTCCTAGAGCACGCTTTGACACTAACACTTCATTAGGAAACCAGAACCGAAAAATTCATCTTCGGGGTGAAGGGGGGGGGGGAGGGAGTGAGGGGCTAAAACTGCGCGTTCAGCTGAGTTGAAGCCGAATCTTTTTCTTTCGTTTACAGCCATCGTTCCCTCTGAACTATCGAGACATATCTCGACGTATCTTTCTCCATCAATCGATACGAGCACTGCCCATGGAAGACACACTTCGGGATTCAAGTCTCCATACAGCGGACGCCTTTAACCTGTCAGGCAGTTTCACAATCGCGTACATTCCGCTGCGGTTTGAAATATCTTTCTGTACGTACCATCTTGTTTACGGCTAGTGAGAGGCCAGCAATGTAGGATGTTCATAAATAGTACTGGAGTTATTTAGAAATCCAGAAACGTTTTTTTAATTAGCTCTTTTCTTTATTTGTATTTTGCATTGTGAAAGTCGTATACAGTGCACTAAAAAGCACGCAAATGGAGAATGAGCCAGAAGTTCTGTTTTTTTTTCTTTTTTTTACACACAGGTACATCTTTTGTAATTGGAGCATCACATTTACTGTACTCGTAAGTGTCCAGCTTTTTCATATAAATATATAAATCACGTTATAAAATGGAGAGAAACCGTGGCGTTTCGAACTATCTGGTAGCTCATAGCGAGTAAACAATCTCGTCATCCTCTAACAGATTAACTGTCCCTCTTAAAAGAGATGTCGCAAGCAGAGTGATGTGACTTAACAGTTACGGCCTCCACAAGTCATTGCCACGATAATAAGAGAAGGGTGCGTGATGCTTGCTGCGCAGACGGGACAAGCAGTGCGCGCAGCTGAATTAAAGTTGATGGACTGCTTTCTCGTTCCGGCAATTCGACAAACGGTAGAACCACGTCAGCATTTTTATCGCGTTCACAAAGCATTCTGTGCTTACTATTCAGAACTTGACACAGGCGGAGGAATAAATAAAGAGGTCATTGATAAAGAGGGGAAGAGACGATTGTGCTACCCATGTATGCTGCTTTAGACAGTGAAATGACTGCATCATCAATTGTCTCCGTTGTCAGATGTTATGGCCATCAGTACCACAGAACTATGGATCTGAATGGAATCTGTTTTTCTGTCAAATGCCTGTTTCCTATTACACGGCATACAAGTATACAAGTCTTTTACTGCGCATTACTCCAACATTATAAAATAATAATCTGGGCCGATATTGGTCTTTAATTGCAATAAGTTATTCAAACCTGCATTACTTGCATACGATATAAATGCTAATTTCTTCGCGATACTATCAAGCTTTGTTGGTGTAGAACCTTAGACTGTCTGCGTAACATTTCGAGTTTTATTAGTGCGTTGAAGAATTCATTCATCTCTGTATTGTATGTAAGTACGCAGAAGAGCAAAACCAAGTTATTTATGAATTGATGTATTGTCAAATGGAACTATGGGACCTTTCAATGTTCAGGCAATGATTTATGATGTCAGTATCGTCATAAATTAGTATAAACACTCGAATTACCAGCTTCGGCAGATTAACACCATCTTCAGATGAAATAATTACATTATTGGTACATTTGAAGATGGCAGTTAATATGCCGAAACTGGTAATATGAATGTTTATAGTAATTTCTAGCGATCTGGACTTAACGAATTATTTCTTGAAAATTGAATTCCTTCCTATTTCATCTGCCTTCCGAAATTTAAGATGTGACGAGCGGTTTGCCCTCGATCTTTCTACAGACCTTTTGATGAAGGTGTGTAATGTAGAATTGCCTTCGAAATCCCTCCCTCCACCTTTTGGAGAATATGTTTTTCCAATAAAATTTAATTGTATGTTTATTTTTGTTATTGACAGCGCATCCAGTTCTCTACTTGTCCAGTCATTTTTATTTTATTTACCGTACCGCGTTTAATGATGGGAGGAGGTTCAGTTGTTTGTGTTTGCTGAAGGTCTTCTCTCTTTTCGAACCAGCAACAGGAGGTGGAATCCATCTCGTAAGACAACTCATGGTGGTCAGCGTCTGTGATCGTGAGTTAAACGGTGTGGTCGAGAATAAAACGAAGGATCACAGGGCTAAAATTAGAATTTTGTAACAACATCTCCAAAAACAATCAACTTGAGCACAATAATTACAACGCTTTAGACCATAGCGTTTTCATGTTTGTGTACGTGCATGCTTAAAAAACAAACGTTGTAAAGGAAAGAGTGAGTCAAATACCGACAATATGCAGTAGGATGTGACAAGTAACGAACACATGTCTCTTCGTTACAGACTATGTGAAAACCAGTTGACAAAATAGATCAATTTCCACAGCAAGAAATAGATACCATCAAGGCAGTTGCAATAAATAATAGGTATTCAGTAAAATCAATTGTCAAAGTATCCAATAAAATACAAGCTGTAATGGAAGCGCTACAAGAAAAACAACTGACGCACAACACAAATCTTCACATGCATTCTATATTTAGGCACAGCATCGCACAAATTAAGTAACTTATTTAGAAAAACCAAAATAAAACTATGTTTTTCCACAAACGACAACTTGGATATCACTTGCAACACACAGTAAACATAAACACTTCAATAACAGAGCACAATGAAATGTATAAAGTACAGTGTAAGAGTTGCCCTAGATTGTACAAGGCAAATCAGGATACAATTTCCATACACGTTACAAAGAACACACTGATGCTTTCCGACTCAACCACTTTGATAAATAGCTAACAGTAAGTATCTGAACAGACACAGACTAAGCGACAACCACAACAGCCTAACGGTACTCCACACAGAAAATAATGGTAGGAAACTTGATCTGCTAGAACAATTAAAAATAATGTTACACACCGAAAATTTTTCCGAGAAACAGTTAAATTAAGAACAGAGTTTAACAGCCACAGCTTTTCCAGCAGTTTTAAAAGTGTATTATTTCCTAGAGAAACAAATATTTAATAGTTGAACCGTTTTATAACGTAAGTCATATCTGATACCTACACAAATAATTTGTTTTCAAATGATACCTGTGTATAAATAATAATGTAACATCTTTTGTATTGTGTTAGAAAAAAACAACTGTTAAGCATCTTTATTTTATTTTTTGTGTTTGTCAAAGTGCTGCAGGACGAAAAGTGTGGATATGTTTGTAAAAATATCTTCTCATACTGTGCAAAAAGCATTTGATCACTACTTGAAACAGTAAGTAATTTTTTTAGTGTTGTCTTAGTTTTGTAAAAATTGTGGTCACATTGTGTCACCTTGTAATATTACCCACGTATTCTTAACAGAACCGATATTAACCTAAAGTCGAAAAATTATGAAGACTCTTCAAGCACCTGAAGATTAGCTCCCAAGTCTCAAAACGCATCGTGGTTTGAAATAAAAATCACGATTTGTGACTGAAGAGAACACTGACAGTTATAGGCGCCCGCAGAAATTTCATACAGGCTGTAACAAAAATGTACGGCTGGCTCAAGTTACAGGACACATTCCTCGCACTTGGACGAAGAAATTATGTTATATAAACAAGCTTTGTTTACGTGTTACAACTCGCTTTCTGCAACTCATTAAGAATGGGAAACACACAAGAACAGAGCGTCAGAATCATTTTGCATGTCCCCGCTGCCATGCGACGTACGTCTTTGCTTGTTTACAGCTAACATCAACTGTTCCAGCGATCAGTACGACGGTTGCAAGCTCGCAGATTACTGCGTTGAGTTAATCACGTACTTGGATCGTGCAATGGCAGTGTACACAGATGCAGAGATGACAGATGTCCATTTGATGTACGGATTAGCTGTTGGCAATGGCGCTCTCGCTCAACGGTTGCACCGGGGGAGGTTACCAGAACGAAGTGCTCAAACAGTAAAAAGTTTGAAGCTATTGATCGTCGTCTTAGGGAATATTGGGTATTTGAGTCTGATACTCGCAGCAAAACATGTACTTCATGCACGATGGAGCACTTCTTCATTTTAGTGTTAATGTTCATCGGCTTCTAAATAACAGATTCGGTGACGTATGTATAGGTAGAGATAGACAAATTGCCTGGCCTCCACGCTCTCCGGACCTAAACCCACTGGACTTTTGTTGTTGTGGTGGTCTTCAGTCCTTAGACTGGTTTGATGCAGCTCTCCATGCTACTCTATCCTGTGCAAGCTTCATCTCCCAGTACCTACTGCAACCTACATCCTTTTGAATCTGATTAGTGTATTCATCTCTTGGTCTCCCTCTACAATTTTTACCCTCCACGCTGCCCTCCAATACTAAATTGGTGATTTTGTGATGCCTCAGAACATGTCCTACCAACTGATCCCTTCTTCTAGTCAAGTTGTGTCACAAACTTCTCTTCTCCTCAATCCTATTCAATACCTACTCATTAGTTATGTGATCTACCCATCTAATCTTCAGCATTCTTCTGTAGCACCACATTTCGAGAGCTTCTATTCTCTTTTTGTCCAAACTATTTATCGTCCATGTTTCACTCCCATACATGGCTGCACTCCATACAAATACTTTCAGAAATGACCTCCTGACACTTAAATCTATGCTCGATATTTAAAAAAAATTTTTTTTGATGGAAGGTTGCAAAACCACACGCAGTGGTCCAGCGATACATCAGCACATCCAAGATTCACTATGGCGGTGCATGTATCAGTGTCCATGGAGGGCGTATTGAACGTCTCCTGTGAGGAAGATTTGCGTGTGGTATGCTGGTGCGTGCTGTTAACAAAGTGTTTCTAAACCCATGTTCATATAACATAATTTCTTCTTCTATGTGTGAGGAATGTGTCCTTAAATTTGTGCCGTACATTTTTGTTACATCCTATATACATCAGAAAATGGATGATTAACCCTCAATATCTGAAAAAAATCTCTGTACTCCAGATTAAAAGGATACCCTCCCCAGAACAATAGATAAAATTAAACCAAAAGTTGTCTGGAAAAAATAATAAATGACAGATATAACATTTTTTCTCTAGTGTGTCCTATTCTAGATTATTGCTCCAGCGGCAAGCTGGTTTCACGGAAAATACCGAACGAATTAAGTAACGCTTACTGAGCGATGTAACACAGTGATATATGAAGGACTTGGATTCAAAATCCTTACAGTCATTTAAATTTAGGAGTCCCGTTGTTTCCTCAGATCGCTAAACGGTAATACCGGGATGATCCTTTGCAAAAGTCCCGTCCAGTTTCCTCCCCTATCGTTTCACAACCCGAGCACGTGCTCGGCTTCTAATAACCTCGTTGTCGACAGGCAGTTAAACTCAAATTTTCTAATCTACTTTTCTTCAGAGGAGCGCTACTACGATTTTAACGGGTCGTAACAGCCTATTCGAATGTGTAACAGGGTTTCTGAGAAAACACATATGGGAAGCTATAAGATAGCTTACGTTAACCCTGATGAGAAAAATTAGACAGTAGACGGTCGAGCTAATATGTGCGACTAATGTGCTGCCTCCGGATTGTATTTCGTGCAGAGGTCCCGAGAATAAGACAGATCAGGCGGCGGCAGTCATTTTTCTCTCGTTCCGTAAATGAATGGAGTAGATCAGTACTAACAGTGGCAAACTGACATTGGCTTGCGCAGTGTATGTCTAAGGGTAAAGGTAAAACAACACAATCGAAGGCAGCTGTGGATCCAGCGAATTTCTCGTCTTGCCAGTCTGGCTTTGCTGGTCTTATTTTATCACTGTCAACAAGACAGATTACTCTCGTGTCATACAAAGTGTGGGAAGTTTTAATTTTTGTTGCATTTGCATAAAGCATGCCCTCTGTATTATCTGTTTTACAAATGCCTATAATGGATGGTGCAACTGGCGTCGTCCTCTTAGACTTTTTTTTTCTACGAATGCTTGTTTTTACATGCTGTTCACTATTTATACTCTTCGATGCGTATTCAACTGCAGTTATTATTTGCGCGATCTGAAGATGGCTGTGTCATCATCTTTGAATTGTCTAATGTAAATTGCGGAGTGGGCAGTAAAAGATTTTTGTATAATACTTTTTTTTAACTTTAAATAATTTCTCAGCTAAGTAGCTCGAAAACTAAGAGCCTTGAAATTGCAAGAAAGCCATGTTTGTACGTTGTGCTACAGGAAAGTGGTAGGGTCGGGTTGGTCCATCAATGAACATTGTGCTTGAACATATTTAACTTGACAAAAATTTCATGTGGTTGGTGGTTATAACTGAAGTGAAGCTACTTACAGAGGTCCAGTTTAGGATGTAGTTGTAGTATGGCAGCGAAACGGCATATATTCAAATGCGTTAATGTGGAACTGGCCACCAGGTGCAAATCTGGCGCTGTGAATGCAAGAAAGTGTTCCCTAAGTAATGGACTAGGAACGGGACGCGGGCAGAAAATGTCAGACAAGTAAGAAAGGCATAGCGTTGATTTTATTATTAACCGCCGGTTATATGTTTAGCTCAGTATGAAGACTGGAGACTTCGACGAGACGCTGTATCCGTAAAACTACGTGATAAACAGTTTCTCAGAGCAGTTCCGGTGGAATTTGAGCAACGTGTCCCTGTATACTGGCCTTCAGATCAGGTAGAGAGCGAATTTGTTCCTGGTAAACTCGTTCTTTTGGATATCCCCAGAGCCAAATGTCACATGGATTCAGGCTGGCCGAGTGGCACAATTTTTATAATATTTGCACGTGCAACAGCGTCATCTAGGCTCACCGTGTGCCTGTTACCTGCAGATATGCTCGCATATCGTAATCAAATCTAGCCTCACTAAAAGCGTATCACGTTCTACAAATAAGGCAAGACGTCTCTCTGTCGTACAGCATTTAAATTACACCTTTATTGTGAGTCTTCAAGCGTCCCAGAAGCTGTAAGATATGTCTGACACTCAGCGGCTAAAGTACAACGGCCTTTTATGGAAGTGTGTATTAAAGACTTTGAGAATTGTATACCATTACATTCATTACGTTGAATCACATTATGTAGGACATATTAAACAATAAAAGCATTTTTACAAATACGATGCAATTCAAAAGTCAAAGAGTAAATAGTTTTTAGAATATTTCATTTCTCGGACAACGTTCATTTTACACTGCTTCCCTCAAACGTGACGTCATTTTGACGTCACGCGCAATATCGATGACTGCAGGATCAGCTATCGACATTACTTAGCGTTAGATACGCGTATGTCACAATATTGCCGGGTATTTACAAAAACACGTTACTCTTGGAACGATTTATTACAACAATTACTATAAAAATGTCACATAATGATTTATGCCTCCACGTAATGTGCTCTGGCAGTAGTGAGTCGTTATCGCCAATAATGTACAAATTAGGCTTGAAACACGTTTGTTTTATATTTTCGGTATGTCGTTTCAAAGTAACGGTGCATCGAAAATTCACCACAAGCCCGGTACCATTATCATTAAATGTCACTTATTAACACATCAACGACATAAACCTTAAAGTGAGAATATGATAACTAACACAGGAGACAAATATTACAAGGTTAAGTGGTACCGTAAGGCGCAACTCTGTGGTTACATGAGACGTAAGTTGTGGGTTCGCATCCTGCCACATGCCAATATTTCTTTGTTCATAATAGCGTTGTCAAGAGGCCCTGGGACTTTCTTACGAATATAATACATATACGTTCTCCAATAAGCGGTGTTATTTACATCCCATCTTCTTTAAGAACGATAGACGAACTAAATAGTGAGCGACTTCCGAGCGTGTGGTTAGGGAGGAACCTAAGAGGACAGTTTTAAATGCTGCAAATGAAACTAGGAGCATTAAAAACAGTCATATTCTTCCTAGTCACAGCCGATCATGCGGTCGACGATACTGCGTTTGATGTCACGTTTGTGGGAAGTGTTGTCAAACGAAAGTTACCCACACTTCGCGTTATGTTCTTCAAATCAATAAATATATTGCACTGCATACTTTTAAACGTAGCCTGTGTGTTCATTCATGGTATAAGCTTACACCATTCCAGAGTTTTTCCAAATCCGTCCAGCAGCCATTTCGGTATGAAGGAGTAACAAACATACTCACACACAAACTTTCGCATCTTAGTATATATGGGATACCGACAATATAAGATATCCGGACAGTGCAGTACTCCCAAGTTTCAAGAAATCAGCCTCTTACAGCCTGTCAGCATCTCGTTATGTCTGTCGAACCATAGCTTCTTGCAAGTGCGCAGCTGACTTTCCACGCCAGTGCCCTCAGGCTACAAAACTCCCTGTCTTCCTGAGCGCACTCCTAAAGGCGAGCTCTATCAGCGCCGCCTTACGACCATACTCAGCGACACATTTCACTGCCACAGCGTACCCATCGTCTTGGCGCGGCATTTAATTCGCCGTGGACAAGTGAAGTCTCGTGACGCTACAGTTTACCACATAGAATACTTTACTATGCTTGCCTAGAGCTAGCCTATGTGGATGGATTGGCGGCCTCAGTTTGAGCTAAAAAACACTAACCAGGTAAAAGCAACCATTCTCAGTCTGACCATCCTAGTTGCCAACTAGAGGACGATTATTTTCATGGACGTGTGTTCCGTCTATGCAGCTTATTGAAGGCAATTTGTTTATTGCCATAAACGTCTCGCTACTTTTATTTGTGAAGCATATTCAGTGGCGATTTCTAGCATTGCAAGACCATGTGTGTGTGGTTCTGAAGATGTGTTCTTAGTGTCCATGGTCCAGTTGTCCAATTTCTGGCGTTCCTTCACCCACATTTGTTTCAACACATCGCTTCGATCACTTACACTTTACATTTTCTCTTCAACATGTGTATGGTCATGGTGTGTAGTGTGTGTTGGCAACACTGCGCACAGTAAACATACACATGTTGAACACGAAATATAAAGTGCAAGTGATGTAAGCGAGGTGTTGAAATAAATGTGGGTGAAAGAACGCCGGAAATGGGCCAACTAGAGCATGAAGACTAATGAACACATTTCCAGAAGCACACACATGTGTTAACAGCGCTGGAAATCGCCACTGAAGGTGCTTCACAAATAAAAGAAGCGAAACGCGTATGGCAATAAACAAACTGCCTTCAATTCCACAATGAGATTTTCACTCTGCAGCGGAGTGTGCGCTGATATGAAACTTCCTGGCAGATTAAAACGGTGTGCCGGACCGAGACTCGAACTCGGGACCTTTGCCTTTCGCGGGCAAGTGCTCTCCCAACTGAGCCACCCAAGCACGACTCACGCCCCGTCCTCACAGCTTTACTTCTGCCTTCAATTAGTTGCATATAATAGACATACGTCCATGAATTTTGAGGCAACTAAGGAACGACGGAAAACAGAAAAAAATGACGACGATTATTTTGCTATCCACAGAAAAACTTTTTGATTATTATTTTCCTACAGCGTCCAACGCTTCTTTTATTTGTCCATCTTGCAACCAAGTAATGACTCAGGATTTAAACTCTAAAGACGGACTGTCGGTTCGACCATCTGCTGCCATTGTATTTTGTTCTTCGTTCTGCAATTTTCACTTCAGAAGAAGAGTAAGTCAGGATATTCGTATGCAAATTTGCATTACGAAGAAATAAATTTTCTTTTCATGACACAAAAAGTTCGTAAGTCCTCAGATACAGCTGGTAAACCGTAGAAGATGGAGGGTAAAAGACACTTAGCTAAGAAAAGAAAAAAAAAAACAGAAACTTTCCCAAACTTTAGGTGGAAACTGCAAAGTCTTGCGCCGGTCGAGGCGTAGTGAGCACACAGTCCAGATAGACAATGTAGAACAGTTTCAATAGAAAATACATAACCCAAAATACTGCTCCATTCGAGAAATGTTAATAACTAGAATAGTTCGTGAAAGTTCGTGAGTAGCACTGAATTTACACAAATCCGAACTTAGCGTGAAGGCTGTAATCATAAATCCTCAAAGTTAATATTCACTCGGAAGTAAAATAACGCAATATACCGGGTGATCAAAAAGTCAGTATTGATAAACCACGGAATAATGTAGATAGAGAGGTAAAAATTGACACACATTTTTGGAATGACATGGGGTTTTATGAGAACAAAAAAAAAAACAAACAAACAAAGTTCACAAAATATCCGACAGATGGCGCTGGACAGCAAAACGTCAGTGACTGCGCATGACAATCGTGTTACAGAATCGCATCATCCCCATCCTGGCTGCCAAACACCTGCTGGAACGTACGATGTTTATGCAGCATGGCGCTCCACCCCGTATTTCTACACGCGTGAAAGATCTCTTGCGCGCGTCGTTTGGTGATGGTCGTGTGCTCAGCCGCCACTTTCGTCATGCTTGGCCTCCCAGGTCCCCAGACCTCAGCCCGTGCGATTATTGGCTTTGGGGTTACCTGAAGTCGCAAGTGTATCGTGATCGACCGACATCTCTAGGGATGCTGAAAGACAACATCCGACGCCAATACGTCACCATAACTCCGGACATGCTTTACAGTGCTGTTCACAACATTATTCCTCGACTACAGCTATTGTTGAGGAATGATGGTGGACATATTGAGCATTTCCTGTAAAGAACATCATCTTTGCTTTGTCTTACTTCGTTATGCTAATTGTTGCTATTCTGATCAGATGAAGCGCTATCTGTCGGACTTTTTTTGAACGTTTGTATTTTTTTGGTTGTAATAAAACCTCATGGCATTCCAAGCGTGTATATCAATTTGTACCTCTCTATCTACATTATTCCGTGAGTTATTCAGTTTTCAAATTTATACTGACTTTTTGATCGCCCGGTAGTTCGACAGTCGATACCAAGTTCCTGGTCGTCTCCAGTGCGTGATCAAGTCCTGGTGACGGTGAAGGCAGACACTGGTGACTTCCTCAGTCGGCGGTGGCTGGTGCGGCACGTATCATACGCAACGGAGGTTCCGAAAGAGACTCTTGAAGAATCGCGGGCGCCGTCAGCGCCTGGCACACAGCTCGACGATAGTTGTCTCGGAGCGACTTTTACCCAGGACTCGGAGAGGTTCTAGAGGAACTATTTGTGATCGTGGCCCGCGGAGGCAAACAGGTCCGTGAGGCCAGCGACCTCTTGTGGCGTTCCCTCTGCCAGCTGCTGGCCTAGGCAGCCTGCGTTATTCAAGCTCTGGCGCCTGCTGATGTAACCCCTTCAGGGTAGGCAGCTGCTACAAGTTTGCTATTGGAAGGGTTGCCAGTCTAGTATGTACAGCCCCTACACAATAGAAACTAGGAATGGCGATTATCGCTGAAACAACCGCTTCTCGGACATACAATTTTTTTCGATTCCTGACTGTTAAAACTGCCCAGAATAACCGGTTTCTGAATTTGAGATTTTAGTTTCTAATTTCTCTTATTTCGCGCAATGAACATAGAAATCGAACAAAGAATGAAAAATTGTGATTTTCTCAGTTTCAAGATACATAGAATGAAAATATTAAATTAAATACGCAAATAAATGTAAACTTAGTCCGTCCACCGTCCGCTGATTTTCTCGAAAAGTGATAAGTGGTTGAATACTACAAAAACTCACGAGTTTTCTCCTATTGATTGTAATTTTTTTGCAATCGGGGATCATACCACTATTTGGGCACTACGAATAGTCATTGCTAAAGGATGAAAACTGAAGGTGAAGAGCGCTGTTACTCGTGTTAATTTATGCGATTTCAAGGGCTACAAGCAGATAAATGCATATTATGTAGAAACATAATGTGAATGAAGAGACTACCATATAGTCCAGGTGGAGGCAGGTCTTGCACACTGCCCGTACCTTAAGCCACGACACACGGTAACAGGGACATTATTCTCTGAGCAATGCTGTACCAGTTCATATGCCATCTCTTTGTTGCTCGTTTCTGTCGGCACTGTTATTGAAATAGCTCTGAACACTTATTTCACTTTCTATAATAACGTATTATTTCAAGTCAGAGCATATTTTATGAATAAAAATTACTCCTTTTTAAAAAAAGGTTTATTTAAAAATTAAAAATTTTAGTATTTCTGCTATGACTAATTGATATTTCTGTTTTTTGCTCGGTTATAAGTAAAAAATAAAAAATACATGTTATAACCGAAACCAAACAAATACCGGAAAATACCGCTGGAGTCTTGCCGCCCCAGACGGGGATAGACTTGTAATAGTTCTACACCTGTCCACAGTTTTATCCTTTTGTGTTTTGCTTTCCTATTTCTCACTGTTAAAACACCCAGTTTTTCGCTCGCGTTCAAATTTTCCTTTACATTAGCACTTTGGCCAAGTGGTCTAACGAGAACCACAGGGAATATGAAGAGTATTATAGTGCAATTCCTTAATCGTGGCAGGCCGTGGTGGCCGTGCGGTTCTAGGCGCTACAGTCTGGAACCGCGTGACCGCTACGGTCGCAGGTTCGAATCCTGCCTCGGGCATGGATGTGTGTGATGTCCTTATTTTAGTTAGGTTTAAGTAGTTGTAAGTTCTAGGGGACTGATGCCCTTAGAAGTTAAGTCCCATAGTGCTCAGAGCCAAGCCTTAATCGTGGTTGGTTCATTCCGCCTATTGTAGAGACCGAATAAAACAAAATGACTGTCTACAATACCTCACAAGTGAGGACGATCTGGGAACAACAGAGGCAAGCCTGAACAAAATCAAAACATTGCGTTCGTACCTCCGACGAAAACATGTTGAAGGAGAGTGATTCTGGGGCCCTCGCTGCGTCGAATCCGTCCTGGTTCCTTTATGAGGATTCATGAATAGTTTGCGTTGACGAGAGCAAATAAAAGAATACTGAAATTGCGCGTGTAATTGAAATAGCTGCTTCACTGTTAACGCTGACGGTATTTGACTGATATATCTGTACGTAGCGACTTCAGAAAGTTAGTTATACACGTCCACCCTTGCTAACATCATTACGGAACAAGGGTGAGCGTTAAGGGAATACATGTACAGGGTGACCTGCAGACACATTTCTGCTGTGGCACACCGCGGTAACACTTGCTTCAGACTGTGCGAGTGAAAAAAAAAGAAAAACTGGAATGATCGTGTGGCGTTGTTGACCGGGAGGCCCCATCCGGGGACGTCCGGCCACCGAGTGCAAGTCTTATTTCAGTCGATGTCACTTTGGGTGACTTGCGTGTCGGTGATGACAACACAACACCCCGTACACAAGCGGGGAAAATCTCCAACCCGGCCCGGAATCGAACCCGGGTCCGCTGCATGGGAGGCAAGTACGTTACCACTTTTGTTTTTCTAACCTTACAAGCAGTAAAGGAAACAAAAGAAAAATTCGGAGCAGGTATTAAAATCCATGGAGAAGAAATATAAACTCTGAGGTTCGCCGATGACATTGTAATTCTGTCAGAGACAGCAAAGGACTTGGGAGAGCAGTTGAATGGAATGGACAGCGTCTTGAAAGGAGGATATAAGATGAACATCAACAAAAGCAAAACGAGGATAATGGAATGTAGTCGAACTAAATCGGGTGATGCTGAGGGAATTAGATTAGGAAATGACACACTCAAAGTAGTAAAGGAGTTTTGCTATTTGGGGAGCAAAATAACTGATGATGGTCGGAGTAGAGAGGATATAAAATGTAGACTGGCAATGGCAAGGAAAGCGTTTCTGAAGAAGAGAAATTTGTTAACATCGAGTATAGATTTAAGTGTCAGGAAGTCGTTTCTGAAAGTATTTGTAAGGAGTGTAGCCATGTATGGAAGTGAAACATGGACGATAAATAGTTTGGACAAGAAGAGAATAGAAGCTTTCGAAATGTGGTGCTACAGAAGAATGCTGAAGATTGAGTAGATCACATTACTAATGAGGAGGTATTGAATAGAATTGGGAAGAAGAGGAGTCTGTGGCACAACTTGACAAGAAGAAGGGACCGGTTGGTAGGACATGGGCATCAAGGGATCACAAATTTAGCATTGGAGGGCAGCGTGGAGGGTAAAAATCGTAGAGGGAGACCAAGAGATGAATACACTAAGCAGATTCAGAAGGATGTAGGTTGCAGTAAGTACTGGGAGATGAAGAAGCTTGCGCAGGATAGAGTAGCAATGAGAGATGCATCAACCAGTCTCAGGACTGAAGACAACAACAAAAACAACAACATTTTGTTCGTTGCATTTGTTCGGTGAGGACGTCCCATGACAACCGTCCAAGTTCGTCGTTGATCCATTTACTCAGTTTTTTATTACAGAGGGCAGCTGAAATGGCGCGGGTACTGAAAACGCTCACAAAAGATCTATGTACGCTAATCAGTACTATTCTTGTGGGATAAACGCCTAAATTGTACAGAGATTTACCGTGAAAGCCTCGCGGGATAAGGACCAAATGTGATGTTGAGGCTAGCAGTGAAATTTTGTCAACACTTTCATCAAGGCCACAAGGACGTGTGCGTTGCTGTTCGGGAAGTCCAGATCTTGCACTATACGATTTTCGACTTTTCTGCAAGCTGAAAGAACATCTGGGGGAGCAGGTAGCGGGGCGGGGGTGGGGAGGAATGAAGAGATTTTTCAGCGCTAAGACGTTCACACAGCGGTTCTAGAATGTCTCCATGACTAATCACTGAATTTCTGTCGTCGACGAACTGTACGATAGCTCGTACCAACGGTTGTTTACAGAGACTTGACTATTTTGAAAAATAGTGTGACGTATCTGCGTCACTTTGAAGTGTAGTGCAGCATTTAATAAGAGTTGCTTGGCCTGCATTGATAATGTGTAATTTACTTTCTGAAGACCCTTCGTAAACGGAAATGTGTCATCGGTAGAGCGCCTCCTTTCCCTATATCTCTGCAGTCTTGTAAATAAATACATCGTCACACATTCTTTGTCTATTGACTCTAAACGTTAAGCGTAAAATAAGTATTATATTTACCAGAGAAAGAAACGTTCAGTGGTCATCAACCTAACTTAACATGAGTTTCTATGGATTTCACCAAAGCCAAGAAAACTTCTGATATGGTGTTAGATATAGAAGGAACAGCTACTTTGAACTGGAACATCAAACTGGAGTGATCGACCCCGGTAACAAGAATTCAAAGTGACAGAGTTGACTTCGTCGCCACCGATGTACCGTTTCTATCTTTTGTATTTTTCTTCGCCATTAATGGCCCAACAATTGCGACTTCGAAGTCAGGAACACACACTCTTTGTCGTCTTCATATTTTCCACCACGCTGACACATGCATCAGGCAACAGGTATTCATTATTCCACTGCTTGGGCTTCTTACTACGATTTCGCATTTGACTCAAAACATACCCCCCACGTCTACAGTTGCTGCCAACCAAGCGGACATTTCGATCATAGGAACAGCATGTGTGGATATGTCTAGGAGTGAATGGATCACGCGTGCGCACATGCCCCGGAAGAGGCGTGCGCTCACACGCACGTCACTTCTTGCGTGTGAGGCAAACACAGCCACAAGTTTTGGCAGCAGACACATAGGTTTAAAGGCACCTTAAGTGATAGACGATAATGTTGAGAGCACACAATGATTTTATATCGGGTAAATTATAGTCAAAATACATCGAGTTTGTTGCTATTTATAGCTCTTAAATCAGTTGCATGAAGAATGTACTTGTCAATTTTGTAGGCAAATGCCTTTCAGATTATGCATTTCTCTGATTTGCAATTTCGTGAATGTTATGCTACAGCGATGTACTAAGCACTAACGTAAACAAATTTGTATTATTATATTCAGATATTTTATATACATTTGTTGTTATTATTACTACATGCCTAGGCATTGATGACACTCTAGAAATGGAAAAGGGAGTAATGGCAAGCTATATTTGGTGAGGCGGGATGAGAGTGGGTGAATAAAGCGGGACGATAACTAATCGTTACCTCCACCCTCTCCCCCTTCCCTCCCCCAAGAACGGAATCCTGGATACACTTTGCAGTTACCAAGTTCTGAAGAACAGCGAAGCAAAAAATAATACATACAGAGAAATACGGATGTAAGACGGCGTTAGGAGAAGTTGTAAGAATATTGAAGGAATACGACAGAACAACGAAAGAAGAGGAATTGTATTGTAAACTGATTCCAATTCGTCAATAATGGTAGTGGTAAGTGGTGCACTGTCTTCTCTTAACGTCAGTGAAATGGTCTGTACGACAATTTGCTGTCCATAAAAAATATTGGGTTGTTGGCAACATTCGTAGCGTTTTTATTTTGCGTGTTGGTATCCGATTGCTATGGGTGTATTTATTGATTCTCTTTTTTATTTGTACTTCACTGTTGTTATTTGAGTTTACATATTGTCATTTGGAGATAGTGAGTGGAGCTGTGCACGCTAGAAAATAGAGTGCCAAGTGAAGAAATTGGATCATTCCGACGTTTGCTCCGGTTTAGGTTCAATGGAGAGGTAACAGCAGCCGAGGCAACCAGAAACATTTGCGCCCTGTATGGGGATAATGCCATTATACAGAGCACGGCAAGAGAAAATGATTTTCTCGTTTTAAGGAGGCTCGTTTTGACACTCGTGACTACACGTTCAGGAAGAATTTTCGGGTTTGATAAAGATCGTTTAAACGCATTAATCCACAGTGATCCACGTCAGTGTAGCCGAGAACTGGCAGATATGATGAACTGTGATTATTCCACCATCGTGCGACATTTGCATCCAATGGGAAGGTTCAAACATGGGTACCACATGCTGTAAGCCAAAATCATAAAAGTCACAGGTGGCCATATGTGCATCTGTGCCCGCTCGTCATTTATTTGCTCGTGAACAACATCTACCATTTGTATCTTATATCGTTATTGGCGAGAGAAATGGTGTTTTTGCTAACATTAGGAAAAGAAAAGAAAGGTTGATCCCACACAAAGCAGCACCTCCCCATACAAAGACCTGCGCTGATCCATAAAGGATAATGTTACACGTCTGCTGAACAGGGACGGTGTGGTGTGCTACGAATTGCTTCCTCGAGGTGTAACCATCACTGCTGACATTCATTGTCAGCAACTGAGATGTCTTTTAGACGCTATCCAAGAACGGCCACCAGGAAGACTGCATTTAGTGATGTTACTCCACGACAAAGTCCGCCCGCATTTCTCACCCACCTTACTCAGATGATCTTGCGCTCTCACATTTTCACTTTTCCGCTCTCTATCCAGTAACCTTCAAGGAACTTCCTTTCCGGATGAAAATGCCCTCCGAACATGGCTCGACAAGTTCTGCGTCTCAAAACCACATGATTTCTACTGCCCTAGCGTTGGCAGACTGTTGTAAATAGTGAAGGAGAAGAAGTTATTGATGACTAAACTCTCTGTGTATCTGTTGTGTTTATTTAACTTCTGGAAAGAAAACCGCTACGAACTTATGCAACAACCCAATATGAAACAGGCTATGTCGTATAAAGGCTATCTCACTCAAACAAAATTTCGTGCTTGCCTTTCAGCGTCCAAATTGTTTAAATGGCTCTGAGCTCTATGGGACTTAACATCTGAGGTCATCAGTCCCCTAGAACTTAGAATTACTTAAACCTGACTAACCTAAGGACATCACACACATCCATGCCCGAGGCAGGATTCGAACCTGCGACCGTAGCATTCCCGCGGTTCCGGACTGAAACGCCTAGAACCGCTCGGCCACCGCGGCCGGCTCCAAATTGTTAACGGCTTAGTTTCTTGTTCGTCTCAAGGCTCGGTCCACAGTCCGCCGGTATGGAAACGTAGCGACTTGAACGTGACAGGGCCACAGAATCCAGCCAGTTCAAAGTCGCTCCGGCGAGCACCTGGATTGTGCGTTACGTAAGCCGAGGTCATCCACTCCAGGTAGACGCACTACTTCGCTCCCACAGACCTGTCCAGCGTCCTTTCTTCCCCCCCGCCGCCCTCCCCCCTCCTCCTCCACGGCCAGAGTTTTTCGCTGGACCTCCGTTACGTAAAGCACAATTCCCTGTAGCATTTTGCTCCACAAGTCGTCATTCATCCACGATTTGAACAGTAAAGTAGGGATATCCAACAACGTCAAGAAAGCGTAAGTAAACGAACACAGTCGGCCGCTTTAGTCACTGTACGGAACCGAAGTGAAGCGAGGCTGTGTTTTCAGGGTCCTACATTCAGCTATACAGAGTGTCTTGTACTTTTCTGTTCCAGCTGAGTCTCTCACGCTGAACTTTCACTTGCTTCTGTAGATATCAAAGTGAGTGTAGGTTATGACAGAACCGTAGGCTCCTAGTGACTGAAAAAAAAAAAAAAATGAAAGCTCAGATCACTCCCGTTTTCAAGAAGGGTCGTTGAGTAGTCGCTCATAACTATTGCTACTGCCGTCAGTATGTTGCAGAATGTTGGAACACCGAAAAGCCCCCTCTGTAGGAAGCGACATGAATCCCGCAAACAACCGGGCGAGTTGGTGCAGTGGTTAGCATGCTGGACTCGGATTCGGGAAGACGACGGCTCAAACTCTGGCCATTCTGATTTAGGTTTTCTGCGATTTCCCTAAATCGCTTCAGGAAAACGCCGGGATGGTTCCTTTGGAAAGGCACGGCCGCCAACCGATGGGACCGATGACCTCGCTCGTTTGGTCCTCTCCCCCATATCAACCAACAAACCAACCAATCAATTCCGCAAATAACGATGGTGTGAAACTCAGTCTCTTCGTCCACGCGACCAGAAAACAATAACATGGACACCCAGTTTGATCCGTGTTCCTTGATGTCCAGAAGGCGTTCGATGCAATGCCACACTGTCACCTAATAAACAAATGCGATCGTACGGAACATCAGCCCAGCTATGTGACTGTATTGAAAAGTAACTTCGGACATACCGTAATGAAGTGTTCAGAACCATTATTTTTCACGATATACACTGATGTGCAAAACTTAAGATGAAACTTGGACCACAAATAGAAAGAACTGCTACAGTGACGTAACGGGAAGAAATACGTGGGGGTCGAAAAGTTTCTAGCCTAACAAATAAAGAATGACAGAAATTTCATAATACCAATTTATTTTCAATATGACATCAATGTACACTAATAAACGTGCGGGCACTCCCAGATAACTTCTGCAAACCATTCAAATAAAAGGTCTTCGATTTCGAATCCAACCAACCGTTCACAGCATCAATCACTGCATCACAATGTCAAATCGTCGGCCTTTGAGGTCTCCTTTTTGGGGTTGGAAAAGAAAAGTCGATTGGAGCCAAATCTGGAGAATATGACGGATGATGCAAGAATTAGAACACGCAGTCACGCAGAGTTTCGAATGTTGCCAGGGCTCTGGGCGCCGGTTTGTTGTCCTGATGCAAAGGAACTCATTGCACCAATTTTCCGCGCCTTTTTTATTTTTTTAAGTTTATCTCTTCTCTCAAACGACGCAGGAGGGTGTAGTGGTATGAAGCATCGATAGTTGCCTTTTTCAAGTAATCCACCATGATTACCCCTTCTGCATCCCAGAAGAACGATACCATCACCTTAACAGCTGATTTTTGCACCCGGAATTTTTTTTGGGGGGGGGGGGGGGGGGCGTTAGGGAATGAAAGATGTTTCCATTCTTGTGACTATTGTTTTGTTTCAGAATCAATATGGTGAACCCTCGTTTCGTCCATTGTCATATACCTTGCAAGAAAGCCGTCTTCATCGGCTTCAAATTGACGGGCAATTTCTTCACAACACTGCACACGCACCCGTCTCTCATCTGCATTAAAGTCTGTCGCGACTCACCGAGATGAAACATTCCGCATTCCCAAAATATCCACAACAATGTCATGCTCACGCCCATGGGAGATTGCAAATGTGGTTTCAATGTGCGTTCGCCAATCCTGAAAAATCGTATTGAGAATTGCAGTCAGTGTTTCATCAGTGGCAACTATGACAGGCCTTCCGCTCCCTGGCACATCTTTCACACTCGTTGTTTTACGTCTGTAGATGGATACCCAGTTTTTCACTGTTGCATAAGACGGGGCACTGTCCTTAAGTGTATTCCGCGTGTCCTCCGGAACTTCCTTGGGCTTCATTCAAATGAACATATTCAATGACAGCACGGTTCTTGAAACTTCCTGGCAGATTAAAACTGTGTGCCGGACCGAGACGCGAACTCGGGACCTTTACCTTTCGTGGGCTAGTGCTCTACCATGAAGTTTGGAAAGTAGGAGACGAGGTACTGGCAGAAGTACAACTGTGAGGAACAACGGCAAAACTAACAAAGCTGGAGCCGGGGAATTTGATTTGCATACCCACAATGGGTCACCATAAAAGTAGGTGGTGGTGTTTGTGCGAGACATTACGGTAACTATCTCTGGCTAGAAACTTTTCGACCGTTCCTCGTATGCAATGAAACGAATAGAAATGACACTTTCATTCAAAACAATCATTTTATTAAAGGGTATGAGATCATCATGTTGGCAACGCATGCTCTGTAACATGATCTCATGCTGGACACAAGATTGATAAAGATTTCTTGTGGTAGGGCATTGAATTCCTTCACTAGTGCTATTGCCAGCTGCTGGATGGTCATTGGTCCAGAAGGACGTGCTGCAATACTTATTCCCAACGCATTCCACACGCTCTCGAAGTAAGACGGACGAGTCTAGCTCATGAGTTTGTTATTGCTCACAGCATTGTTTCATTTGCGTAGGAAGTATCCCGAACAACAGGCACTGCTGCATGAAGGAGAAGAGGTGATCGACCACTGTCGATTGCAGCATCAGACGACCTCTACTTTGTGCACCAGACTAGAAGAGACCCACTTCTAACAGTAGGTGCAATTGCAACGAATTTAATAGCTTTGCAAGGAACACAATATCATATTCCACAATGGTATGGTGACTCCGTGGGGGAGGTCTCTTTGCCCAGTACGTTGTGTTCTTGTGATAACTGTACACGGCGGTGGAACCGCAAGACCGCTCCGGTCGCAGGTTCGAATCCTGCCTCGGGCATGGATGTTTGTGGTGTCCTTAGGTTAATTAGGTTTAACTAGTTCTAAGTTCTAGGGGACTGATGACCTCAGCAGTTGAGTCCCATAGTGCTCAGAGCCATTTGAACCATTTTTTTGTACACGGCGGCACCGTTTCCGGTGGTGCCGAGAGCTTAGGGACAGGACCGACGAGAAGTGGGGTCGCGTGCTCCTCTCGGATGGGAGCAGATTCAGTCTGAGTAGTGACTCCGGACGTACCCTCATATCGTGAGACGTGGGAACACGTAATGCATGCAGGAACATTGTCGAACATGACCGTTTTGGTGGTCCAGGAGTTATGGTGTGGGAAAGCAGAATGTTGCGTGAGCGTACTGACTTGAAAACAGTAGACTCACTGGTCAGTGTTATGTGGCGCTGTAGTCCGTCCTGATGTGCATCTTTTCTGGGGTGTATTCTAATCCATCTTCATGAAAGAGAATGCGCGACCGCATCGAACAGCCCAGTTGAAAGAGTTCTTGGAGCGAGAGGATATTCGGCGAATGGGTTTAAATCCCACAGAGCACGTATGGAATGCTTTGGGGAGACGTACTGCAGCGCGGTCCAGGTACCAACGACTACGTAGCAGTTGACAGCCATGGTGAAACGCCGTAACCCAAGAACTCCTTAACACCCTTGTAGCCAGCATGGGAGATTGTTGCAGAGAATACATTGCCTATTAACAACCATGAGATCCCCTGCTATACCCGCAGGACAGGAGAGGTAGTTTAATTTGTGGAAAGGGACCAAAATGAGTGGCTGTCATTGCACTCGAACATACTACTTTATTCATTTGGTAAACTTTACAAGAGTAAAGAAACATTAAAAACAAAGCAAGCCAAACATTAATTTTCGAACTTAATTCCCTGTTAAATGCGCCATTCGATCTCACGCCTCAAGGGCAAAACAACTTTAATTTTAAACCGGCTGAAGGCCAATCACTTAAGACTCAAAAACAAGAATTTGAATTTTAAAAGGCAGAAGGCCTCATCTTAAAACATTTCTCTAAATTAGGCTGAAGGCCCAAACAATCTCACGCCTTAAGGGCAAAACAACTTTAATTTAAAATCGGCTAGAAGCCATACATAAAAAAAGGGCAAATAAGAAAAGGCAGCACATCAAATGGCGCTCAGAAGTTTCCAAGGGTCCGCCTGGAATTGAAACACTAACACTCGCTTAGGTGAGACAGGCAGTCGGCCCAACAATTCTCAATCCGACGGCAACCCAACCGACAGGCAGTCAGCCAACGGACCAAGCGACAGGATAACTTCCGCTCCACCCGATCAGCACAAAACAGGGAGTTCAATGGGACAACGCAGAAGGTTCAAAAAATGGTTCAAATGGTTCTGAGCACTATGGGACTTAACATCTATGGTCATCAGTCCCCTAGAACTTAGAACTACTTAAACCTAACTAACCTAAGGACATCACACAACACCCAGTCATCACGACGCAGGGAAAATGCCTGACCCCGCCGGGAATCGAACCCGGGAACCCGGGCGAGGGGAGCGAGAGCGCTACCGCACGACCACGAGCTGCGGACTACGCAGAAGGTATCGGCGCCCACAACGAATTACACTCTACACTGTGCTGGAGAGCCACAACACGACAAGGGAAATACACTGCCTGAATTTACGTCAACGGCCAGGGCTGGTAACCGGAACGTTAACGGCCACATGACAGAAGATTCCGCTGGTGCACTTCAATTCAAAATAATCAAGTTAGGTTAAACTCAGCAGGAGGGAAGCTAGAATTGCGCTAACTTGAAAACACACGTTGTTGCTCGCGGGAATGCCCCAACAGCCCACAACGAAATTCAAACGACATAATGTTAACAGTTGGGTCTGGCTGGTAGTTTAAGTAAAGACTCAACTTTCGTGTCCGGGATCGATGAGCCACGAACCTCGTAGCAATGGGAACAGCCCGTCACACTCCGACCAACCGTACGACCAACCAACGGTCGTCCCGCTCCGTCGGACAGTTCATGTGTGTCGCCAGTGGTTGGCGGGCACTGGCTGTCCGCGCCTCACCGGCGCTCCGTCCCCGACTTCACTGCTGCTGCGTCCCGACTGCACTGCTGGTCCGTCTCCAACTGACTGCCAGACACACGACGACCCGGAAATACTATCGGTCGCTCCAGAGACGGTACGGCAGTGCACTTATCGATACGTACTGCTGCTGCCGCTCACGGGTAAGTGAGGCAGGAAGTTAGTGACGCCAGTAAATGGAATAAGAAAACGAGGCGGCAGTACGGTAATAGAAGATCACAAACAATAAATCGCGTTAACACGAGCCATGCACGGCTCAAACCACCTTTTGTGTTGTCTAGGAAACGCGATGACTCCTGTGTAATTATTATCTTAGAATAAAAGTGCCATTCATGTTTCGTATCATTGCGTATTTTTTTAAGTTACTTTCTTACCATATAGGGTTAGTCTAAATGATTCATCGGCTTCCAAAGCACTATTTATTGACAAGAACA
Source organism: Schistocerca serialis cubense (assembly GCF_023864345.2). Lineage (NCBI taxonomy): Eukaryota > Metazoa > Arthropoda > Insecta > Orthoptera > Acrididae > Schistocerca > Schistocerca serialis. The sequence goes on along the minus strand of NC_064645.1, from coordinate 303,732,024 downwards.
CGGCATCCAAAGACCGGTGATACATGAAATGATAGACACACTCACCAAGTCCAAAAAACCCGTCTTGTGGCTCGCGGTGCACGCAGGATGTCAGGCCTTTGACGTCACTCAACAAGATGGACGCAATGCAGGAGACGAGTTTTGTACGTTAGAGTATGCGAGGTGTTCTACGGTTAAGAGCGTTCATTGCGCATTCGTACGCAAATACAGAAAAGGTTCACCTGGTCACCAGAGCATTTTGCATAGGTTTCGCTGGTTTCCTGGTGCTGGTTATCTGTGTAAATAGTAAAGCACTGTGAAACCGCACAAGTCGTAGGGCATCGTGGAGCGCGTGAGACAGAGCATTGTACGGAGGCCACAAACAACCGTTCGTGCAAGCCGCGAAATGGGCATACCGCAGAAAAGAGTGTGGAATATTTTGCGGCGGCGTTTGCGTTTCAAACCCTGCCGTTTGCAACTGGTACAACACCTGGCTCCAGTGATTATGGTCCGTGATTGGAGTTTTGGATCCGAACGCAGCAAGCCGTGGAAAATGATGATGACTCTGCGAGGACATTAATATTCAATGATGAGGCGACTTCTCTTCTGCGGAAAAATGTGAATCGTTACAGCGTGAAAGTGTGGGGTACTGAATTTCTGCATGTTCCCATGGAGCTGGAAAGGGATTCGCCAAAAGCGAACGTCTTCATTGCCATTATCAAGAAACAGGAGTATGGCCCCATTTTCTTCATCGAGCAGACGGTGACAGGTTCTGTGTACCTTGATACGTTGCAGTTATGGTTATTGCCGCAACTGACTGCTAAATACTCGACTTCCATCTTTACAAGAGGATGGACACCACCTCCATTGGAGCACAATAATTGTTTGCGTCTTTCTCAACAGAGAACTGCCACATTGTTCGATAGGGCGCGGTGGTTTAGGTGAAGTTGCTCTGTTTCCATGGCTCCACAGGTCGCCAGATTTCACGTCACGTGATTTCTTCCTATGGGATTATGTTACGGACAATGTTTATATACCCCAAATGCCAACAATGCTGCAAGAATTGCTGGAACGCATCACTGTTGCTGTGATGGACATTGACGGAAACATGGTAGTGGAGGCATAGACGGTTCTAGATTACGGTGTGTATCTGTGCCGGGTAACCAAGGGCGCATACATTAAACATTTGTAGAATGTACCAGACACTTGGTGAGTGTATCTATCTTTTCATATATCCAATATCACCTCGAATATACATCGTATACTTGTTAATAATCAGTGCTTTGAAACTCGATGAATCATTTAGGTTAACCCTGTACTGTAGCAATTCTTTCCGGATATGGTCCAAGTTTCGTCGAACTATGTTACTTTCCAGTGACATTATATGCGTGTTACTTTCGCCCGTAACTTTTGAACACCAGAGTATTTGTGTAGAGCGTAACAGGCGAAAAATCTTATCCAGCCAGCCCACCTAACCACAGTCCGAGTTGCAGTCGAGACACCACTCGCATACACTATCTAATAATCCTAGCATGTGTTTGGTTACTGCGTAGCCACATCGGAGGGCTAGCATTTTTCTTATTGCAAAGGAACACAAAACACAGGGTGAGATTTACTTTTCGAGTCGACTGCACACAGGTTTTTCCTTGCAATGTGAAAGAAGCTAATGGAAGTCAGCTGAGACGGGTAGGCAAAATGTGATGACGAATGTTTGTTGCGTTGTTGATATAATAGCTCAAAAATCAATCTGCGTGCTAACTGTTAGTGCTTATTGCTGAAGTAAAATTTCAGTAAACGTTAATTCACATATTACATTCGACTGTTGTTAATTTAAACGTTGATAAATTGCTTATCTCGCCAAATGGAACTTGTCAAGTCGCTTGAAAGACCCTCGATAAACCGAAAAATCTTAAGTATTTGGTACATTCAATAAATCGAAGTGACTGTGATGACGGACCGCACTGCAAAATATCTATAATTCGAAGTCAGCGGCTGGCTAACACTCAGTAATTCGAATTGTCTGGTCAGTCGTTCAGATAATTGTTTCGTCGTTCAACTCGGGGAACACTCCTTTGTTTTCTCGACAATGCATAACTTACCGATGTCCATAAATCTGTTAGGAAAATAGCTTGAAAGAAATAAAAGTGTTCGACTATCTCAGAAAAGAAGTGGATTTTTGAGCGTGTGAAATGTGAAGTGAAAAAAAAAAAGGTTGTAATGAAAGGTTTCTGGACTCCGTCATTCACGTTGCCACAATCCTGAATCAGGATAATATTGCTGAAAAGTATCATAAGGAGACTAGGAAGCAGAGCCGGCGAGAGTGAGTTTCCGTCTTGTCAGGACAGACTATACCTGTCACGTGTTATTCGCTTTGAAAAAGCCTACGTCATTCGCTTTTAGTATGGGCACTGAAGGGTTCGCCTCAAGTGAGGAATGACTCGTTAATTTTAAAATAAGACATAACTTCGTTTAAAAGAAGATTTGTCGAGGAAATGCGAATTTTGTTCACACAGATTATTTAGAATGGAAAAATGAAAGAAACTGAAATTTTCCTATGTATTCTCGGAAATTACTATGTGCCTTTCATTTGAAATATGTAGTGTGATGATATTACAGACTTTCAGCAATGATTGAGAAGGGTAAATGTTCCAACTTGTAAGGGACCCCGGTCCGGAAACGACCGAGTGGAAAGTGACAAGTATAAACGAAAATCGTACAGATACCTCTGACAGCGAACGTCTTCTACTGCAAGCTCTTTGCTTTCCATATTTTGGGAGGAGGTAGTATGGATCAAAAGAAGAAAAAGTTGTCTAAGAAACATGGGCCCTTATATGCATACCTTACGAGCTATGAGCACCTGTTCAGCAGAAGAGATGAGTTTCACAGTAGCAAAGATGAACAAGTGCTGATAGCTCTTAAGGCATGCCAGCTGCAGTTTGCTAAGTAGAAGATCTAAAATCTCGCTGTGACCTCCTGAAATATGCAATCAAAACGTCCCTGTCACTTTGCGTTTCTCGTACTTCTGTTATTTGGATATATTTTTGTCCATAATCGCATTTGTATTTCCTTTTCTGTCGCCATTTTCTCACAAGATACGCAGCACAAATTTCGAAGTAAACTAGGAGAGGCATAGCAGGCTGCTTGTGCAATGAGCAATGTGTGGACACGAGGTCGCGATTTCATATGCGCGTTCTTTCCACTAGTTTTTGTGCATGCTCTTTCAGCGTCGGAAAGTAAACCGATTTCGTCACGTATTACAAGTTCCTAATCAGGGGCGAATTATTTAGTTTCACCTGAGTGCTTCAGCAGTTAGGTTTTTGAAACTCTGCGTGTTAATCTAATTTATTAGACGCAATACCTGCGTTTTCGTCAGTGTCTGCAGTAGAGTTGCGCAGCACGTGCCGATAGTCCGTTTATCTGCGTAGTTTAGTTTTCCACGGTCTTAGTATGGACAGGGACTGCGATTGTTGTGTGTGGATGCGAGCCATCTCAGCTCCAGGCTGTGATGGCCTCGGTCACACAGCTTGAGGCTGCAGTGGATGGGCACCATTGTTGTGGGCCGGCCGTGGGTTCCAACGGACGTCCTGCACGTCCGAATCCTCCGATCGGCCTCACCAGTGGCCAGCCCAGTTACTGCTCGCACTGAGGCTGCCCCTCACCTGTGGTCGAGTGGGAGGTCGCTCTGGGGCGTAGCAGGCGGCGAAAGACTTTCCAGGCGGCTGCACGCGAGGCCTCCCCGGTTTGTCTGACAAACAGGTTCCAGGTGCTGTCTGTGGCTGACGATGTCGCTGAGCCAGATGCCGTCGCCTGTCCTGTTTTACAGGAAACGTCTCAGCCTGCAAGATCCGGACATTCACAGAGGGCTGGATTATTGATAGATGGGAGCTCCAACGTTAGGCGCGTTGTGGGGCCCCTTAGGGATATGACCGCCAAGAAGAGAAAGAAAACCAATGTGTACTCCGTGTGCATACCGAGTGGAGTCATTCCAGACGTGGAACGGATCCACCCGGATGCCATGAAGAGCACAGGATGCAGCCAACTGCAGGTGGCTGCTAACGTCGGTTCCAATGATGTGTGTCACTTTGGATCAGATGAGATTGTCTCTGGTTTCGAGCGGCTAATAGAAGAGTTAGAGGCTGCCATTCTTGCTTGCAAGATGAAAGCAGAGCTGACCATTTGCATCTTAGTCGACAGGACCGATTGCGGACCTCTGGTACAGAGCCGAGTGGAGGGTCTGAATCAGAGGCTCAGACGGTTCTGCGAACGTGTAGGCCGCAGATTCCTCGATTTGTGCCAAAGAGTGGTTGGGTTTCGGGTTCCGCTGAATAGGCCAGGTGTCCACTACGCGCAGGAGGCGGCTATACGGGTAGTAGGGGCTGTGTGGCGTGGACTGGGCGGTTTTTTAGGTTAGAGGGTCTCGGGAAAACACAAGAAGGGCTTCAGTTACAAAGGGTGCAAGCCGAACACAGGAAGAACTTAGATACAGGAACCATCGGTATAACAGTTGTAAATTGTCATAGCTGTGTTGGGAAAGTACCAGAGTTCCAAGCGCTAATAGAAAGCACTGATGCCCAAATCGTTATAGGCACTGAAAGCAGGCTAAAGCCTGATATAAGCTCAGCCGAAATGTTTGCGAAGAACCTAACGGTGTTCCGAAAGGATAGGCTAAACACGGTTGGTGGTGGCGTGTTTTTTGCTGTTAGAAGTAGTTTATCTTGTCGTGAAATTGAAGTAGATAGTTCTGTAAGTTAGTATGGGCCGAGGTCATTGTTGGCAACAGGAATAAAATAATAATTGGATCCTTTTACCGACCTCCCAGTTCAGATGATACAGTTGCTGAAAGGTTCAAAGAAAACTTGAGTTTGATTTCAAACACGTACCCGACTCATACGATTATAGTTGGTGGTGACTTTAATTTCTCTCGATATGCTGGCGAAAATACATGTCGAATTCCGGAGGTACGCATAAAACATCATCCGAAATTGTGCTAAACGCGTTATCTGAAAATTATTTCGAGCAGTTAGTTCACGAGCCCACGCGAATAGTAACCGATTGTGACCTCTTAGCAGCAAAATCATGGGTTAATAGCGAGCATCAGAACGGATACAGGGATTAGTGAGCACGGGGTTGTCGTAGCGAGATTGAATATTGTAACCCCCAAATCCTCGAAAAATAAACCTATTCAAAAAAGAAGATAAAAATTCACTTGACGCCCTACTGAGAGACAATCTCTACTCCTTCCAAATTAATATAAGTATAGACCGATGTGGCTTGAATTCAAAGAAATAGTATCGGGAGCAATTGAGAGATTTGTACCAAATAAATTAACAAAAGACGGAACTGATCCTCCTTGGTGCACAAAACGGGTTAGAAAACTGTTACAGAAACAACGAAACAAACATGCCAAATTTAAACAGACGCAAAATCCCCAAGATTGGCGATCTTTTACAGAAGCTCGAAATTTAACGCGGGGTTCAATGCGGGATGCTTATAACAGTTTTCACAACGAAACTTTGTCTCCAAACCTGGCAGAAATCCAAAGAGATTCTGGTCGTATATGAAGTATGTTAGCAGCAAGAAACAATCAATGCCTTCTCTGCGCGATAGCAATGGAGATAATGTTCGATGACAGTACTGCCAAAGCAGAGTTACTAAACACAGCCTTCCGAAATACCTTCACAAAGAAGACGAAGTAAATATTCCAGAACTCAAACCAAGAACAGGTGCCAACAAGAGTAACGTAGAAGTAAATATCCTCGGAGTAATGAAGCAGCTTAAATCACTTAATAAAAGTAAGTCTTCTGGTCCAGAATTTGTACCAATTAGGTTCCTTTCAGAGTACGCTGATGGTTAACAATCATATACAACCGTTCGCTAGACGAAAGATCCGTACCCAAAGACTGGGATGTTGCGCAGGTCACACCAATATTCGAGAAAGGTAGTAGGAGTAATCAACTAAATTACAGGCCCATATCGTTAACGTCGATGTGCAGCAGGATTTTGGAACATATATTGTGTTCGAACATTATGAATTCAAATGGTTCAAATGGCTCTGAGCACTATGGGACTCAACATCTTAGGTCATAAGTCCCCTAGAACTTAGAACTACTTAAACCTAACTAACCGAAGGACTGTTAAAACACACCCATGCCCGAGGCAGGATTCGAACCTGCGACCGTAGCAGCCTCGCGGTTCCGGACTGCAGCGCCAGAACCGCACGGCCACCACGGCCGGTTCATTATGAATTACCTCGAAGAAAACGGTCTATTGACACACAGTCAACATGGATTTAGAAAACATCAATCTTGTGAAACACAACTAGCTCTTTATTCGCATGAAGTGTTGAGTGCTATTGACAAGGGATTTCAGATTGATTCTGGATTTCCCGAAGGCTTTCGATACTGTTCCACACAAGCGACTTGTAGTGAAACTTCGTGCTTATGGAATATCGTCTCAATTATGTGACTGGATTTGTGATTTCCTCTCAAAGAGGTCAGAGTTCGTAGTAATTGACGGAAAGTCATCGAGTAAAACAGAAGTGATTTCTGGCGTTTCCCAAGGTAGTGTTATAGGCCCTTTGCTGTTCCTTATCTAAATAAACGATTTGGGAGACAATCTGAGCAGCCGTCTTAGGTAGTTTGCAGATATCTGGATGGTGCGATAATTGACCCTAAATAACGAAAAGTATGAGGTCATCCACATGAGTGCTAAAAGGAATCTGTTAAACTTCGATTACATGATAAATCAGTCAAATCTAAAGTTCATAAATTCAACTAAATACCTAGGAATTACAATTACGAACAACTTAAATTGGAAGAAACACACAGAAAATGTTGTGGGGAAGGCTAACCAAAGACTGCATTTTATGGCACGACAAAAATGTAACAGATCTACTAAGGAGACTGCCTACACTACGCTTGTCCGTCCTCTATTAGAATACTGCTGCGCGGTGTGGGATCCTTACCAGATAGGATTGACGGAGTACATCGAAAAAGTTCAAAGAAGGGCAGCACGTTTTGTATTATCGCGAAATATGGGAGAGAGTGTCACTGAAATGATACAGGATTTGGGCTGGAAATCATTAAAAAAAAGGCGTTTTTCGCTGTGACGGAATCTTCTCACGAAATTCCAATCACCAACTTTCTCCTCCGAATGCGAAAATATTTTGTGACGCCGACCTACATAGGGAGAAACGATCACCACGATAAAATAGGGAAATCAGATTCAAATGGCTCTGAGCACTATGGGACTTAACATCTGTGGTCATCAGTCCCCTAGAACTTAGAACTACTTAAACCTAACAAACCTAAGGACATCACACACATCCATGCCCGAAGCAGGATTCGAACCTGCGACCGTAGCGGTCACGCGTTTCCAGAGGGGGAAATCAGAGCTCGCACGGAAAGATATAGGTGTTCGTTCTTTCCGCGCGCTCTACGAGATTGGAATAATAGAGAATTGTGAAGGTGATTCGATGAACCCTCTGCCATATACTTAAAGAGATTTGCATAGTACCCATGTCGATGTAGATGTAGATTCCTGCGCTTCTGCGATTGTGCACATAGAAAGAGGCCTCGTTTGGATGTAACTTAAATTTCGATTGCAAAATCAGATGTGTTTCCAAATGCGTACGATAGCTTAGTGCACTGTGCTACTACTGACAGAGTAAGCTTGGCGTCTCTGCCGTGGCGCTGTCTCTGATAAACATGCGAGGCACCGACCTGCCCTCTGCTGTGGAAATATCCCGATGACCTCTGCACACTCCACTGGGGGCCGTAGTTACGTCACGGCGCCGCTGTTTGTTATTGCTGTAATATTTAGATACACAAGTATCAGTGCATGGAGAGTAAGCTGCCTTAGTTTTTATTCCGAGAGAATTGGGTCTACTCGCGATATGTATTCCACGTCAGTGGGCGTCACTAAATGCTGATAAATAAAAAAAAAAGAAAAAGAAAAAAGAAATGAGACTGCACACGACAGCTACATAAGTGCGCTGACGGCAGGATGTCGATTATTCTCCCAACGAGAAATACTGAGACAAAAAAATAAAAAGGGGGGGGGGCGATGCACCACGAAGGAATTATCCGAATAGGACGGAAATAGGTATGTGACGTACGTGTACAGACAAACAAGTGATTACAATTACAAAAAAATTGGATGTTTTATAAAAGATAAAAGAGCTTCACCATTGACAGAGTTGCCGGCCGGAGTGGCCGCTGTCCGGTGCGGCTCCAGTCACATCTTTGGCCTGGAATCTCTTTGACTGAAGTAGATCAGTCTTCAGTGATGAGTTCCACTTCGAGCAGAGCCCCGGTGACGATAGAAGTCTTGCTCAGTTTGCAAGCTTTTTCTCTTGAATAAATCACTGAATTTTTCTGAAATTTTAAGCATTTATTTGTCTGCACACGAACATCGCGTCTACCGATTCCCGTCACATTCGGATAATTCCATCGCGGTGCGTCCTTTTTTATCTCTTAGAGTCTGTTTTAACAGTCTCTTTGCTAATTCGCCTCTTCTTAGGGTATTACTTTTGCGTTGTGGGTGTCGCCACGCTGGCGTTCATGTCACGTAGCTACTTCTGTATTCAGGGCCATATTGAGGCACAGTTGTCATCATCGCTCAAGTTAACTGTTATTATTCTGTTGAAAAAGCTGTTGACCAATACTATGAGCGGCTTGAAGAAACTAAGTGGAGCACAGAATAGGCAACCAAGTACTGAATGAAGAAAAAGAAGATGCCTTCCAAACTAAAATACTTGGCAAATATTTTTCCATGCGTGAAAATGCAAATTAGAACCGCTGCGATTGCTAGTAGTATAATTAACAGTCACGTTGAAATTTTAACATTATTTAAAAACACAGAGAAAAAATGGTGGGAAGGGGCGGGTGCAGGCCGAAAAGTCTCTGGCCTAGGGCGCTACCATCTGTAAATCCGGCCTCCGTATACCGTACAAGTTCTGTTTTCATCTGACCAAACCAACACTTGTCTCCTTGATGAAAAGCAGAGGAACTGAGACTTACATTACTGGCCATTAAAAGTGCTACACAAAAAGGTGACGTGCTACAGACGCGAAACTTAACCGACAGGAAGAAGATGCTGTGATATGGAAATAATTAACTTTTCAGAGCATTCACACAAGGTTGGCGCCGGTGGCTACACCTACAACGTGCTGACATGAGGAAAGCTTGCAACCTATTTCTCATACACAAACAGCAGTTGACCGGCGTTGCCTGGTGAAACGTTGTTGTGATGCCTCGTGTAAGGAGGAGAAACGCATACCATCACGTTTCCGACTTTGATAAAGGTCAGATTGTAGCCTACCACGATTGTGGTTTATCGTATCGCCACATTGCTGCTCGCGTTGGTCGAGACCCAATGACTGTTAGCAGAATATGGAATCGGTGGGTTCAGGAGGGGGTAATACGGACTGCCGTGCTGGATTCCAACGGCCTCGTATCACTAGCAGTCGGGATGACAGGCATCTTATCCGCATGGCTGTAACGGATCGTGGAGCCACGTCGCGATCCCTGAGTCAACATATGGGGACGTTTGCAAGACAACAACCATCTCCACAAACAGTTCGAGGACGTTTGCTGCAGCATGGACTATTAGCTCGGAGACAATGGCTGCGGTTACCCTTAACGCTGCATCAGAACCAGGAGCGCATGCGATGGTGTACTCAACGACGAACCTGGGTGCACGAATGGGAAAACATCATTTTTTCGGATGAATCCAGGTTCTGTTTACAGCATCATGACTGTCGCATCCGTGTTTGGCGTCATCGCGGTGGGTGCACATTGGAAGTGTGTATTCGTCATCGGCATACTGGCGTATCACCCGGAGTGATGGTATCGGGTGCCATTGGTTACACGTCTCGGTCACCTCTTGTTCGCATTGACGGCACTTTGAACAGTGGACGTTACATTTCAGATGTGTTACGACCCGTGGCTCTACCCTTCATTCGATCCCTGCAAACCCCTACATTTCAGCAGGATATTGCACGACCGCATGTTTCAGGTCCTGTACAGGCCTTTCTGGATACAGAAAATGTTCGACTGCTGCCCGGGCCAGCACATTCTCCAGATCTCTCACCAATTGAAAACGTCTGGTCAATGGTGGCTGAGCAACTGGCTCGTCACAATACGCCAGTCACTAATCTTGATGAACTGTGGTGTCGTGTTGAAGTTGCATGGGCAGCTGCACCTATACACGTCATCCAAGTTCTGTTTGACTCAATGCCCAGGCGTATCAAGGCCGTTATTACTGCCAGAGGAGGTTGCTCTGGGTACTGATTTCTGAGGATCTATACACCCACTTTGCGTGAAAATGTAATCACATGTCAGTTCTAGTATAGTATATTTTTGTCCAATGAATACCCGTTTATCATCTGCACTTCTTCTTGGTCTAGCAATTTTAATGGCCAGTAGCGTGTATAGTATGTTTCAAAAATGTCACATATTCTTACAGGAGGTATCATTGGTTAAAACTAGAAGAAAAGTTCCTGTACTGATAAGTCTGGAAATCAATATCTGTTGAGATATGGATTGTTGAAGACCCACAGTTCACAGTCTACATTTTACAGATGAGGCAGAATTCACAAGAGTTGGCATAGTAAATTATCACAATACGAATGTGTGGCCAGACACAAATTTTCGCGCAGTCGTGGAGGTGAGGAGTCGGGATCACTTCAGTATCAACGTACAGGCAGGAGTTGTCGGTGGCAGACTCATGGGCTTTACCAAACGTGTTAACAGGTGCTGTGTATCACCCGTTTGTGCTCGACGAATTACCAGAGTTGTTGGAGAACGGTACTTTCGCACAGAGACAACGGCAACTGGTTATCCATCGCGGGGCGCTGCCCCAATTTCCACGCATCATGCGACAGTACCTCACCGCAACGCTTCGCGGGCAATGGACTGCTCTAGGAGGTCCAATAGCATGGACTCATCGTTCACCGGTCCTGAATCCTTTGGATTTCTGGCAACAGGAACATTTAAAGATATCGGTATTTGCCTGGCGCACCGACAATATGCAGACGTGTGGAGCCAGGTGTATTTGGAAGAGAGCGTGGTTCAAAACGAAGATGGGCTGTAGCATGTGTCTTGATGTGTGGTACCTACCTGTGGCGCTGCCTATAGTGTCTACTTCTACATAACAGATGCGAATGAGAAGGCAGATTGTCCCACCTTTCAACAGGTATTGCTTTCCGGACATATCATTATAGGAACATGTCTTCTAGTTTTCTTACACCGTTTTAAACATGCTATATGTGTGACAAAGTACTGTTGTCGTTTATCGCTGACAACCAACCATTGGGTGTTTTCTGTGCTGCCAGTATTTGTGCTCCCTTCTTCTGTTTGTGGGACACAGTACCTTATATAAAAACGTCACTACTCAGTATGACTATTGAATCCTTCTGCTCTTACCGTCAGAAAATGTGCAACGTACCATACTGCTCTCTTAGATCTCCACTGCTGACATCATCGTTTACGTTACATAAAACTCTAATCAAGCTTCTGGTTTTTTTTTTATTTGTTCTCTTGGGAGGGTTTGTGTAATCACTGCCTTCCTGAGAACAGTGAGTGATGCGTTTCAGTATTTCGAGATTCGCAGTGTTGAGAGTGTGCCGAGAACACCAAATATCTAGCATTACTCCCCACCACGGGTAACGCAGTGACCGACGGCCTTCACTTAGCGACCAAGAGCAGCCGTGTTTTCGTGGTCAGCGCTAACAGACAAGCGACACTGCGTGAAATAGTCACAGAAATCAAGGTGGGACTTACGACGAATGTATCTGTTGGGACAGTGCGTTGAAATTCGGCGTTAATGGGCTACGGCAGCACACGACCTACTCCAGGGAGTGCCTTTGCTTTAGCAAGACATCGCCCGCAGCGCCACTCCTGGGCTCGTGACCATTCGGTTGGACCCTACTCGACGGGAAAACCGTGTGCTGGTCAGATGTGTCCCGATTTCAGTTGGTAACAGCATTTGGTAGGGTTTAAGTGCGACGCAGACCCCACGAAGCCATGGAGCCCCATTTGACAACAAGGCAGTGGGCAAGCTGTTGGTGGCTCAAAAGAGATGTGGTCTATGTTTACATGGAATGGACAAGGTCCTCGGATGTTGATCCCAAACGATGATGGAATTTTTATGGATGACAGTGCCCCCTGTCAGCAAGTCGCAATTGTTGGCGATTGGTCTGAAAAACATTCTGGCCAATTCGAGTGAATGAATTGGTCACTCAGATCGCTCGACGTGGTTCCCGTCGAACATTTGCGTCAGATCGTGCACAAAACCCTGCACAGGCAACAGTTTTGCAATTATGGACGGCTATGGAGACAGCATGGCTCAGTATTTCTGCAAGGGACTTCGAACGACCAGTTGAGTCCATACAACGTTGATTTGCCGCACTGCGTCAGGCAAACGGAGGTCCGACACGATTTTAGAGGTATCCCATCACTTTTGTCACGTCAGTGTATAGCTGTGTAGTGCAGCGTTCTTTTGTCGATGACTACGAAAATGTAAGAAAGGGAACGGATAAAAACGTATGGCAGCATACTTATCCACAAGGAAAGCGTCAAGGAAGAATGGAAGAAAGATTAGGGTTTAACGCCCGCGTCACCGGCGAGGTTGTTACAGTCGGACCACGGAGCTTGGAGTGTGGAAAGGAACCATCGCAATATTTGCCTTAAGCGACTTAGACGAACCACGGAAAATGTATATCTGGATCGGTGGTCGAAGATCTGAACAGATGCCCTGCCATATACGAGTCCAGTGTACTAACCAATGCGCCACCTCGATCGGTAAAGAAACGAAGAAGGCCACCGAACTTGATGTCCAATCTGGCAGACGAATCACCGTTAACGGCGTGACATGCTGTTTCCCAGCAGACACTTTGTAGCGATCTAGTGCAGGGCACTGGCATACATACCCGACGGTCAAGAAAGGTGTGTCACTCCTTTTAATTCTTCACAGTTTATACCTTCATTACCCTACTTTGCGGTGCTTAGATGTAAATGAATGTGAAACTATGCAGGGCTGTTTGGGTTACCATTCATATTAGCGCATTTGGCGTTAACACTTAGAGAAAGGTTTCAATGTAAACACCAAGAAGTGTTATATTACTATATTTCTCTTCATCACACTTCTCGATCGTTGCTTGTGATGCTACACCGTTCCATTTAAAAAAGAGCTTGAGTTACTTCAGAGTCTGCATAGACGCAATTTTCCCACTATCATTACAAACATTTCAAACATAACGTACTCTGCCATACATTCACGTTCGTTGTTCTGCTTTCAGTTGCTTTAAAACACAAAGAAACACAAACCTTTACAGCTTGGGCGTAGTTTAAGACATTACGCCGTCTTGCTGTTCGCGTGTGTCGCGGGATGTACGATAAGCGATTCATCTCGCTACACATGACGGCAACGAGATGGCCTAATGTTTTCAACTACGCCGAAGGTGTAAAACTTGTGTTTCTCTGTTTTTAAAGCAACGGCAAGCCGACTTACAAATGTGAGCATGTGACATATTGCGTAACAACATAGGTGTCCACCAAAACTGTATTCATAACACTACTGCAACTCCTAATAATACTACACAGCTGTATATAAGTTCACATTTTCATATTTGTTAATAACGGCTGCTCATACAGTTGCAGATGGTATGCTGTATGCCCAAAAAACGGCAGCAAAACGCAGAAAATACGTCAAACAAACGGCAACAAACGCAGAAATCCTGCTGTGACTTTTAAGTAAAAAAGGTTTATAAAACTACGCATACAATACAGTATCCGGAACCAGGTAGAACATGTATAGGAACGTTTTGTATTGTTTGTAACGATGCTGGTTTTGTATGTGCTAGAATAAAGAAAAACCCATTGATGATGGCGATATTTACGCTGAAACTAGTGTGGGGAAGAAAATAAAACAAAAGTGTTTTGGATCAAGGGGAACGCGCAACCCCATTTTTTTTTACCTTATATCAGTTGATCGAAACATTGTCTGATATTTTGAAAAATTTATAAAAGGAGACTGACCCCCACTTTCCAAGATGCACAATAACGTTACCCGAAATTAATGAAAAGAGAAAGGCAGATTAGCGTTTAATGGCGCTGGATGCCATTCTGAAGTCGACCTACATTTGAAAAAGAGTGTGAACGCATATGCGAAGGATATATAAAATATTTCAACAGCACCGGAATTTATCACACTTGCATGGCATACGTTATATCCAAAGCCTTAGTGCTGAGAATATACACACAGACCATAATAAGTTGGAAAAAAATAAATCAGGTGAATAGAAACCTCTTGTAACGAATTTATGTGTTTTTCAAGTGTCATTATTTTCTAGTTACTAATGACTGATATTGCCTGCATGTCGGTGTCTCTTATTGAGACATATTCGTACATACACTGGATGATGCAGTATTCTGCGTAAGTACCGTGTATTCCGATGCTGTTGTAATATTTTTGGATGGCTCACGTATGCGCTCAAATTCATTCTTTGTTGAAATGTAGGACGGCTTAAGAACGACGTCGTGCTAGAGAAACTAGACAGCTAGTGAAAGCTGTAATCTGGACCAGTTTACGGCGGTCCAACTTGAAAGTATTTTGCCGCCGCAGACCATTTTCAGATTCTAACGCCAGATGGAACTCAAGATATTTGGAAGTTACACCTTTCTCTAGAATGCCCATCGTTTTAATTCCACGTGATCCGAGTAAATTCAAGACTTATTTGTGTCGCAGTCTGACGTCTTCAGGGTCGTTGCTACGCCGTTATCTCGTCCTCTTTTGTTTTCTGGGAAGTTATCTAGGAGTGTCGCCAAACTGCTGATTATGTGAAGAACCAAGCATGAGGAAACTGCGAAAAGGTTCCTATTGTGTGAGCTATGTTACTCTTCCATGAAGTCTCCCAACTCTGCCATCGGGTTTCTCCGAAACACAACTTTCTGACGACAGGATTTCACTGAACAATATTTAACGGCTGTGGGTGGTTGTTATTGTTGAGGAGATGAATCAGGCTCATTGTAGAAGAAAAGAATCGTTTGTGTGCAGTGTCGAATGCACTTCCCTATGTGTTACTTTATTCGTAAATTATCATCCCTCAGTTTTTAAATTATCTGCATGAGTGACAAATTACGTAATTTGGATTTGACAGATTTGTGTAGTTTGTTGACAACGACGAGGGTATCAGCTGTAAAAATAATTCTCTATTGACTTTATGAATGTTCTGCATGTCGTGCATTTATTAACCGTCCAGAGCGTGACATCTTAACAACTCTTTAATTAACTTCTTAAAAACTTTTACTTTTGTAACGAACCTCGATGAGAAGTAAGTTCTCCAGAGATTTATTCTGAGTATTTTTGCCGTGATGGCTAATCATTATAACTCAGTTATCACACCCTATAACTGCACCCATGTCCCATTAAAATACTAGCTTCTCCTGGCATTATTAATGGAGAACTCCTATCTTCGGACAGAATACACCATTGAAACAGAAGCTGCTCACATTCCAACTATAGCTCGCATTACAGTCGGACCAAAAATGATATTCGTGCCTCACTCTACTTTTATGACTTTGCTACTAATGAGATCCAGAATTCTGGCTAACAGTACTGATTTACACTCACACAACAACGAAGTCATAAATATCTCTCCTGTTACTTAGTTTCCATGTGACAGCAAGAGACTCATGTTAACTTTTGAAGTGCTTTTTAGATTCCTCAACCTCTGTAACACGTATCACTAACGGACGGTAGTGCAATCTACTCGATCGTGAGGTAGGTTAGATCATGGAGGTGTCACATATTTTCGTCATCTGGAAAGGGAAGCAGCGCTGGTGACGTACTG
The DNA here is from genome assembly GCF_023864345.2 of Schistocerca serialis cubense. NCBI lineage: Eukaryota > Metazoa > Arthropoda > Insecta > Orthoptera > Acrididae > Schistocerca > Schistocerca serialis. Next base: position 303,716,192 of record NC_064645.1, on the reverse strand, counting down.
TTCCTTATCACCAATTTGTGTGCAATGTTCTGCGTTAACTTGCAGATTCCCCCTCTGTTTCTCAAGGAATGACGGTTGTGACTCTATTGATGATGATTCTTCCGCCGATTGGGGACATTAAGCTCGTCGGAACTTATGATCTATTCGAAAGAAGTAGGTACTACACCTGCACCGGGCTTCACTTTTAGTTTTCACCTTTTTACGTAATAAATCACAACAAAACAACGCTATATTGCAAATGCATACGTTGAGAGTCCCTGCGTAATCGATAGACACATGTCATTGGCACACTGTACCGAGGGGGAAAAAGGAAAGTTTATATCACAATATTTTAGTATGTTCAAAGGACATTCGTGAAAATGCGTCACAACCTGCGGGTTAAACCAATGACCTGGCAAGTATAAAGATAAAACATGTTTTCTTGTGTGTTCGTGTGTTATTTCTACACGAGTCCTGCAATATTTCACTACAGCTAAAATACAGAAATCATATCTTCGAGAACTTCAGTCATAAGTCTTTAGTGGATAATTATCTAAGTAATACAGTGTGGAGTTTCTGTTTAGTGCTGATCTGGGAATTGTTGTTCCCTTATTAACTGTAAGTATGTATAAGGGGCTTTGTCATTTATTGCCGTTTGGACTGATACAGACGTGGCGAAATGGTTTCTGGAGAACGAGACGTTTTTACACATGTAAAAATACAATGAGGACAGGTACCGATATGTCTTGTTACCTAGATCAAAACCCACACCCTATAAGGCCTCGTAAACGGCATTGTTCAAATGAAGACTCTGAGACAAGACGGTAAACAGTAACATTTTTTTGTTGTTGAACCACATCACTACTAAGTCAGATTTATATAGACAGTTCTCATTCTCGAACCAATCTTTGATTGCTAGCAACAAATAAACGACATTGATTTTATCCTAACTCTATACCACAAAACCTAGTAGTGCAATTTGATTCACGAATATTCTTGTGTGAGCCCCTAATACTCTGTATCTCTCTTTCTATAAGCCCTGCGCATTGGAACACGTTGGTGCATACCGTAACTTGTAACTATACGAACCATGTTTCACTTTTCCACGATCCTTTGGCGTGGTCCACGAGAGACACTGTCAAGTATTTGTCACTACTGTATGTAGCCCAGCTAATCGGTCATCGAAATAACATATACACCCGCAATCACGGTGCAAGTCCTCCGCCAGCAAATATTGTTGATATCTCGGAACAGCACTATTCAACGCTCTGCCGCGTCAGGAGATCGAAATTGCGATATCTTTCCTTATTGACTTCGAGGAAATGGATTACTTCATTGGGGGGCATCCTACTACGTGATAATCTCAGGAATCCGCGAGCTTCTGGGAATGACCGATAACTGTTTTTCGGTTGTGTGTCGCAACTATGGACGCTCTTTAAGCGTTCTGTGAGGAAGGTGTTATCTCTGAGTGTATTACACTATTCTTGTGTTATGTCTTTACTTTTCTCCCCACAGTACGACTCAGTACAGTGGATCAACGTAGTAGTGTAGTAAATTGGAAGTATGAATCAACAAACGCCTTCGGTCACAACGTTTCGTGTTTTATTAAGAACATGATGCGTTTCGGACCCTGTGGATCGATCATCAAGTGTAATTTGTCTTAATACGTGTTTTATTTTTTTCCTTTGAATGAGGTGAAATGTATATTCCTGTCATGAAAAAGTTTGGTGTTAGGTTACGAATTTCGTAAGTCAAACGGGGAAAATATGTGCGAAGTAGTAGAAAAGATGAACAGTGTAAACGTACCACATAATCCAAGAAAAGTGTTTTTATTACTTTAGCACCAGTATACATTCTTTCCTCCATCGTTTGTATGCTGGTAGTAAAGTGATAAAAACGCTTTTCTTGGATTATGTGGTAAGTTTATACTGTTCATTTTTTCCACTATTTCGCACATGGAAATTCATAACCTAACACCAAACTTCTTCATGACAGGAGTAGGCATTCCAAATCATTCAAGGGAAAAAAATAAAGTATGTATTAAGACAAATTTCACTTGATGATGGACCCACAGGGTCCGAAATGCACCTTGTACTTAATAAAATACGAAAAGTTGTGACTGACTGGCGTTTGTTAATCCATGTATTAATACATGAATGTATTGAATACAGACACGTTTGAAGATACGAAATATGGATAAAATTAAAACCTTATGTAGAGTACGTATTTCGTTGGTGCAGTTACGGCATGGTGCACATAATGTGAAGTTTCTATCGGAAGATGCACCGACAGCAGTAGAATTGGAGAGAATCAGTTGAAATAACGTCGTGAGAAAGACGATAACATTTCGCTGCATAGCTTGCCTCTGTTTATATCTTATGTTGCATCCTACAAATGAAAACAAGTCGTGAAGTCGTTTTAGCAGTGTTACTGATAATTCAGGCTTTAATCTTAATAGAACTACTGATAAAAGGACAGCACGGTGTCTCTCTGAGGAGATTAGTGGATCTTTCGTGACGGAGAAAGTTGTTACTCTCAAGGTCGAACTCCGCTAGCGGAAAAGCGATACAGGCCGGAGAGCTTAGCTCCGAGTAACCAGATATTTATCGCGCGCGCACACACTTTGACCAACTGTTTTGAACTAGAACGGTTTTCGAGTTTTGAGTGAAATCAGTATTTTTACTATTCAGCCTTCTATAGCATCATATGCAATGGTAAATTTTGAAAAATCCAACGAAAACTAGAGAAATTCGACAAAAGACTTTACTTACAGAAACTGAACCATTACAACTGTATTTTTAAGATACAATAGTCGACTTTTCAGTGTTTGAAAATTTCTTTATGAAGATACAGTAACTCAGCATTCTGACCGGAAACAACGGATATGGTGATCAGTTCTTCATTTTCAAAAACGTTAATTCCGTTAAATCGAGTACGCCATACTTCCACTTTGCGATTGCACTAACTCCGTCCGAAAAGGCCTTGGAAGGTCCAACGGTACCTACCGGCCGCCGTGTCATCCTCAGATGACAGGCGTCACTGGATGCGGATATGGAGGGGCATGTGGTCAGCACGCCGCTCTCCCGGCCCTATGTCAGATTACGAGACCGGAGCCGCTACGTCTCAATCAAGTAGCTCATCATTTTCCCTCACAAGGGCTGAGTGCACCCCGCTTGCCAACAGTCCTCGGCAGACCAGATGGTCACCCATCCAAGTGCTACCCCAACCCGCCAGGGCTTAACTTCGGTGATCTCACGGGAACCGATGTTACCATTACGGCAAGGCCGTTGGAGCGATTGCACTAAGGGCGTTCATTATTGCATTAGGGTTGTTGCCTGCCCGATAAAGTGGTTTTGCTTAGTGACGTAATTCGTCAGATAAACGTTTGTCTCCTCTGATATCCATAGCTTTTATAGTTCATTTTTCTCATTCTCGCTGATTTTTGTTGTATGACTTTATGCCGTGGTCCAAGTTATGTCCCTACGCCAAACGTTTCGTCCGTTAATGTGGATATAAATCATACGGAGAAATTGTGAGGGCTGAGATTTTAAAAATCTATACAAATTCTAGTCTTATGTGAAATAGCCACCTATCTCAGAAATGATGTCTGATCTATCCTTGTAATTGTAACGTTAAAATGAATGAGAAATAGACATGAATATGCCCCGTTCTTTGAGTACTCTAGGCCTGGTGGTGGGCAGCACGGAAGTAGTGGTTGAAATGGTGGAGGAGGAGTAATTTCTTTCTTTTTTTTTAAATTTCACCGGATAGTAAAAGAATGGAGGGGCTTACGCGTGCAGAATCCGGCCTATAAATCCTCTGTTACATTAAATTACAAAAGTCTCTGCATTGAATTATGGACTTGTGGGAGGGAGAGGGGGGGGGGGGGAGGGGCTTAGACACAGTTGATTGTGATTCCTCCTCTTGAGTATTATAAGAACCTTCGGTACGTTATGTTCTGATAGCAGTTTTCACCCTATCTTTTCTCCAGTCGCCGGCCGAGGTGGCCGAGCGGTTCTAGGCACAACAGTCTGGAACCGCGCGACCGCTACGTCGCAGATTCGAATCCTGTCTTGGGCATGGATGTGTGTGATGTCCTTAGGTTAGTTAGGTTTAAGTAGTTCTAAGTGTTAGAGGACTGGTGACCTCAGAAGTAAAGTCCCATAGTGCTCAGAGCCACTTCAACCGTTTTTTCTCCAGTCATCGCCATCAAAACACAGACAGCGTCACACTGTGAATTGTTAACATGGTACCCTATAATTACCACACAATTACACATCTGGTTGTGTGGAACCCGCTTAAGTGGCGTTCAGTAGAAAGCTTTTCACTAGGCTGGGACTCTGACGGAAAGAACCTGCCACTTAATCCGTTTCTTTTGTTCTCCTCAATTCTGAAGTTACTGAAGACAAATGGCTATCTAGTGTACAGCCAGAACGATATAATCAGGTCTTCTCACAATGTTTGTGTAGAGAAAAAACTGCTAACGTACAGTGAATTTAAAAATGAGTAGTGTATAAGAAAAACCTAATACACCTCTGGCTATTTATTGACAAGTCAATGCACACGGAACAGAGAAAGAACTTTTGAGAAAGCACAACAGACTGAATCACGAACGTTTGGTTATCACACTCCCCTATCCGACTATACGCGTCAAATGCTGAAAATAAAGACAAATTTGCCGCAAACCTGGTAAACTTTTTGTCACAGGAAATGCATAGCTTTTTGGCAGATACTTTGGACACCGACGTTATTCCGTAAGTGAGCAGATGGCAGTAGCACGTACGACTTGTGGCTTTGTTTTTTACGTTGTGTTTTCTGTTTTGATTATCGATTAAAGGACATCATAGAGATCTGAAGATGTAATGTGCTACAGAAAGCACCTGCCGAAAATTGGGGAATATTTACTCAGAGAATAGGACAAAGATTATCTCTGGTAAGCAGATTTGCGTCCTTCAGTGTCGATGGAGTGTTACACATTTCGTAACCGTCCGTTTCGCAGTAGGTCGTACAAGCCCTAATGTCTCTTATCTTGTCTTCCCGGTCCATAGGCGAATGTACATTGGCCGCAGTTGAATCGATCTGCATTCAGCTGCAAATACCTGTTTTCTAACTTTTCTCAGAAGTATTTCGCAAAAACAAGGTCGTGTTCCTCCTCTCTCCTTCCCTTCAACCACTCATTCCCCCCTCCTCCTCCGCCCCCGCCCGAGGGATTTCCATTTGAGTTCGAGAAGCATCTCCGCGACACTTGTGTGTTGATCGGACCTACCGGTAACAAATCTAGCAGCACGCTTCTGGATTGCTTCGCTGTCTTCATTTAATCCCTATTAGTGCGAATCGCTCGAGCAGTAGTCAAGAATGGGTCGCACAAGCATTCTATACGCAGTCTCTTTTTTGCATGAGCTACACTTTCCCAAAAGTCTGCCAATACACCGAAACTGATCATTCACCTTCCCTACTATCGTTCTCCCGTGGTCGTTCCATTTTATATCCCGTTACAACCTTATGCCTAGATGTTTAATCGACGTGAGTATGTCAACCAGCACATCTTTGACACTGTATTCGAACATTATAGGATTATTTTTCCTACTCATTTGTATTAACTTACATTTTTCTACATCTAGAATGAGCTGTCATCTATCAAATAGAAATTCTGTCTAAGGTATCCTGTGTCCTTCTACAGTCATTCAACGTCGATACTTTCCCATATACAACAGCTCCATCAACAAACAGTTGCTGAAGGCTGCTCATGCCATCTGTCAGATTATTTATGTGGATGTAGAACAAGAGCTGTCCTCTCACACTTACTTTGGACACTCGTGACGATACTCTTGTTTCTGAACGCTCGCCGTCGAGGATAACGTACTGGGATGTACAGGGTGTCCCAAAAATAATGACCCTATTTTAACTTGTAATAATATTGAGACAAATATCACTAGGTAACTGAAACAGCGCTAGATGTAATCGGTATGGTCTAGAGTTTCAGAAAAAATTCGCTATATATCGCTACGAGCGCTGACCTGGAGCGTGCAGCCAGTCTCGCTCAATATGGCGCCCGCGCAACAGTATTGTATTGCTGAATTTAGTCAATCAGTGATCGCAGTGCAACGGGCGTTTCATATTCGATTTCTTGCTAAACGTTCCTCCCTTACCTCGTCACACTCATGACCTAAAAACCAGAATATCAGCTGCTGTAGCTTCAGTGACAGAAAACACTTTACGCTCGGTTTGGGATGAATTCGGCTATCGGCTAGATGTCGTTCGTGCAGCCAATGGAGGACATATTCACCATTTATGATGGATTTTTATAAACATCTGCCTTTTCTGAGTAATTTAAGTATGCAATTTGTTGGTGTTAAGCCCTTCTTCCTAATAAATAATTCTATTTAAAATTGGTCATTCTTTTTGGGACGCCCCGTATTACTTAAGAAGTCTTCGAACGACTCGCATATGCTCGGACCTTCGTTTGCAGTCTGCATTGGGCACTGTGTCGGAGCTTTACGGAAATCTAAAAGTATGGAATATGTCTAATGGTCTTCATTCATGGTTCGCAGAAAGGACAAACTGCGCTTCGCACGAGCCACCTCGGTAAAAGATGAGACCGAATGGGAATGAATGAAGGAATCGAGGCTTTTGTTTATGGGGAGGGGGGGGGGGGGGGCGTGGCGGGTAAAAATTGTAGAGGGGAAACAAGGAATACGGCAAGCAGGCTTAAATGGGTGTAGGTTGCAGTAATTATCAGGATATGAAGAGCCTTGCATAGGATGGAGTAGCATGGAGAGCTGCATTACACCAGTCTTCAGCATGAAGGCAAAAACAACAACATAATGGGAGTTGAGAGCCTGAGGATGGACGTTTTTGTATCTTTGTTGGTTGCCGCGGAGGGAACCATTTGGTCGCTTGGTGAAGACAAATATTGTGTGTCAAAACTGAAATTTGTAAAGTATTTGAAAGTACAGATATATGTCTGACTCTTAGCCGTAAAGACTGGCTGTACGTTGCTTAGTTCGTTGTATTTTTACCAAAGCAAAAGTCAACCATTATTGAACGGAACAAGCTGCTTTGACAACAAATAACTGTACGTATACATGAAATACCTATTGGTGCGCAACTGAGTGCTAACTTCTGTTCAAGAGCTGCTCTGTGCTAGTGAAAGGGGACGTCGGAAAGAAACTTGTGATAGCTGTTTCTCTTTTTATTTCTTTTCGTTTTTCCTGTTGTGTGCCAAGAGATCTTGTAACATTTGATTCATGGTCTGCACTTCAGAAATGCATAACAGCACGACGATGCCTCTGATGTTCGTAAAGATATAGCAGCAGCTATTACAACACACACGCTATTTGCACACCATCTTTCTACAGCGTAATTGCCATTCCAGTAAACAAGATAAAAGGTAATGAAACTCTTATCTTATAACCTCATCGTATTTATGTAGTTCTTCTTGTAGTTAACTACGCACCGAAGTTGCACTGCAACATAATAGACTTCAGTCTTTAGCTGACAGCACCTAGTTGTAGCAAACAGGTTACACATGTATGATCATAGAAAAGTATTGCGTTGCGACAACGATATGCACGTATACAGATGGCGATAGTACAGCACACACAAGCTATAAAAGGGCAGTGCATTGGCGGGGCTAACATTTGCACTTAGGTGATTAGTGTGAAGAGGCCGCGCGGCGGGAATTAAACTTTGAACGCGGAATGGTAGTTGGAACTATATAATAATGTCCTGTGACGAGGGCCTCCCGTCGGGTAGACCGTTCGCCTGGTGCAAGCCTTTCGATTTGAAGCCACTTCGGCGAATTGCGCGTCGATGGGGATAAAATGATAATGATTAGGACAACACAACACCCAGTCCCTGAGCGGAGAAAATCTCCGACCCAGCCGGGAACCGAACGCGGGCCTTTAGGATATTCTGTCGCGCTGACCACTCAGCTACTGGGGGCGGACGTAGTTGGAACTGGACGCATGTGACATTCCATTTCGAAAATCGTTGAGGAATCCAGTATTATGGGATCCACAGTGTCAAGAGTGTACCGACCATTCCACGATTCAGACATTACCTGTCACCACGGACAACGCAGTGGCCGACGGCCTTCACTTAACGACCGAGAGTAGCGTTGTCAGTGCTAACAGACAAGCAACATTGCGTAAAATAAACGCAGAAACCATTGTGGGTCATACGACGAACGCATCCTTTAGGACAGTGCGGCGAAATTTGGCGTTAATGGGCGCTGGTAGCAGACAATCGACACGAGTGTCTTTGCTAACAGCAAGACGTCGCCTCACCTGTCCTCGTGACCTGGTCATATGAGTCCTGATTTTAGGTGGTAAGAGCTGATGGTAGGATTCGAGTGGCGCAAACCTCACGAAGCCATGGGTCCAAGTTGTCAAAAAGGTATCAACAAGTCACTGTGCAAGCTGGTGCTGACTCCATAATAGCGTGGGCTCTGTTTATATGGAATGGACTGGGTCCTCTGGTCCAACTGAACCGATCATTGACTGGCAAAGGTTGTGTCCGGCTGCTTGGAGACCATTCGAGGCTATTCATGGACTTCATGTTCCCAAACAACGTTTGAAATTTATATGGATGGCAATGTGCCATGTCACACTCCCCCACTGAAATTAAGGGAATTATAAATGTTGATGGAATCTCTAACAGAATTTTGAAGTGTTGTTCTAATTTAATAAGAGGAGTCCTTAGCGATATACACTACTGGCCATTAAAATTCCTACACCACGAAGATGACGTGCTACAGACGCGAAATTTAACCGACAGGTAGAAGATGCGGTGATATGCAAATGATTAGCTTTTCAGAGCATTCACACAAGGTTGGCGCCGGTGGCGACACTTACAACGTGTTGACATGAGGAAAGTTTGCAACCGATTTCTCATACACAAACAGCAGTTGACCGGCGTTGCCTGGTGAAACGTTGTTGTGATGCCTCGTGTAAGGAGGAGAAATGCGTACCATCACGTTTCCGACTTTGATAAAGGTCGGATTGTACCCTATCGCGAATGCGGTTTATCGTATCACGACACTGCTGCTCGCGTTGGTCGAGATCCAATGACTGTTAGCAGAATATGGAATCGGTTGGTTCAGGAGGGTAATACGGACTGCCGTGCTGGATTCCAACGGCGTCGTATCACTAGCAGTCGAGATGACAGGCATGTTATCCGCATGGCTGTAAAGGATGGTGCAGCCACGTCTCGATCCCTGAGTCAACAGATGGGGACGTTTGCAAGTCAACAACCATCTGCACGAACAGTTCGACGACGTTTGCAGCAGCATGGACTACCAGCTCGGAGACCATGGCTGCGGTTACCCTTGACGCTGCATCACAGACAGCAGCGCCTGCGATGGTGTACTCAACGACGAACCTGGGTGCACGAATGGCAAAACGTAATTTTTTCCGATAAATCCAGGTTCTGTTTACAGCACCATGATGGTCGCATCCGTCTTTGGCGACATCGCGGTGAACGCACATTGGAAGCGTGTATTCGTCATCGACATACTGGCGTATCACCCAGTATGGGGTGCCATCGGTTACACGCCTCGGTCACCTCTTGTTCGCATTGACGGCACTTTGAACAGTGGACGTTACATTTCAGATGTGTTACGACCTGTGGCTCTACCCTTCATTCGATCCGTGAGAAACCCTACATTTCAGCAGGATAATGCACGACCGCATGTTGCAGGTCCTGTACGGGCCTTTCTGGATACAGAAAATGTTCGACTGCTGCCCTGGCCAGCACATTCTCCAGATCTCTCACCAATTGAAAACGTCTGGTCAATGGTGGCCGAGCAACTGGCTCGTCACAATACGCGTCACTACTCTTGATGAACTGTGGTATCGTGTTGAAGCTGCATGGGCAGCTGTACCTGTACTCGCCATCCAAGCTATGTTGACTCAATGCCCAGGCGTATCAAGGCCGTTATTACGGCCAGAGGTGGTTGCTCTGGGTACTGATTTCTCAGGATCTATGCACCCAAATTGCGTGAAAATGTAATCACATGTCAGTTGTAGTATAATACGATATTTGTCCAATGAATACCCGTTTATCATCTGCATTTCTTCTTGGTGTAGCAATTTTAATGGCCAGTAGTGTATGTAATGCTTCACTGGTACAGGGAACTTTTCCAAACAGATTGAAATACGCAATTGTCAAACCTTTTCATAAGTAAGGGGAGAAGAGTAACTTGAATAATTATAGACCAGTCTCACTGCTGACTTTATTTTCCAAAATATTCGAACAAGATGTGTATTCAAGAGTAGTCTCAAATTTAAGTGAAAATAATTTACTCACCATGTCACAGTTCGGATTCCGGTAGGGTTACTCGACTGAGAATGCTATCTACACATTTATCCATAAAATAGTACAAGCCCTAAAGAACAAATTATCGCCAGTTGTTATTTTTTGTGATCTCTCCAAGGCATTTGACTATGTGCATAATGTCACACTCTTAGAAAAACTCAAGTTTTATGGAATTGAAGGCTATACACACAGCTGTTTTGAATCATACTTAACGAACAGAAAGTAAAAAGTTGTGCTGAGTAGCACAAATAATGTTGGGGAGTTATCACAGAGGGAGTTCCACAGGGTTCAAATTTGTGTCCTCCGCTGTTCCTTATTCATGTTAATGACCTCTCACTTAACGTTCAGCAAGCGGAAATAGTACTTTTTGCAGATGACACGAGGTTTATAATAAATACAATTCCAGAAAAAGCAGCTGAAGATGTTGTTAAGGATGTCTTTCATAGAATTATTAAGTGGTTCTAAGAAAATGGACTCTCCCTTAATTTTGGAAAAATCTCAGTATATCCAGTCCTGTACACTGAATAGAGTCATACCGACAATTGTTCAAATGTGTGTGAAATCTTATGGGACTTAACTGCTAAGATCATCAGTCCCTAAGCTTAAACACTACTTAACTTAAATTATCCTAAGGACAAACACACACACCCATGCCGAGGGAGGACTCGAACCTCCGCCGGGACCAGCCGCACAGTCCTTGACTGCAGCGCCTAGACCGCTCGGCTAATCCCGCGCGGCTATACCTACAATTGATGTAGAATATGAACAGGGCTCTGTTAACAGGGTAGATTTCTCCAAATTTTTGGGTGTTCACTTTGATGACAACTTGAATTGGAAGAAGCATATTTCAGAGCTTCTCAAACAATTCAGCTTCTTTCGCTTTCCGTATAACTGCTAGTCTTGGTAATAACCAAATCAGCCTCCAGATGTACTATGCATATTTCCACTCAATAATGTCTTATGGAATAGTTTTCTGGGGTAACTCACCACTTAAAGTATTGATTGCACAAAAGAGAGCAGTGAGAATAATTAGTGGTGTTCGCCCAAGGACGTCATGTAGGCATCTTTTCAAGGAGTTAGGTATTTTAACTGCACCATCAGAGCACATGTATTCGCTAATGGAATTCGTTATAAATAATCCATCTCAATTCGCGAAGAACAGTGATGTTCATACGTACAACACTAGAGGGAAAAATGACCGTTCCTATCCGTTATTGAAGCTGTTTGTTGCTCAAAAAGGAGTACTTTTTCAGCAACAAAAATCTTCGATCACTTGCCCAGCAACTTAAAGTGTCTGGCAGGTAGCAGATCAAGTTTTAAATCTAGCTTAAAATCATTTCTTTTGGACAACTTCTTCTATTCCATGGACGAGTTTCTGTTTCACAACTGGTAAAAAAAATGTGTACCTCTAAATGTAGTTGCATCTATATAACTAAAACTTTCAGTAATATTAATATTAGCACTATTCATGTGTGTATATGTATCTTGTAATCTGACTTGTTCCACATAATATCGATAAAATAATCGTGAAAATGATCTACGGAACATGACATAACTGGAACTGAACTGAAATTCACCGGGACACAATTGTTTGCGACTGGTTTGAAGAGCATTCTGGACAGTTCGAGCGACTGATTTGGCCACTCGTCCGGCGTGGATCGAATCGAATATTTGTGAAGCTAAATCGAGAGGTCAGTTCGTGCACAAAATCCTGCGCTGGCAACACTTTCGCAATTATGGATGGCTGTAGGGACAGTATTTCTGTAAGGGACTTCGAGTGACTTGTTGGACTTCCAGTGACTTGTTGAGTCCACACTACGCCGTGTTGTTACACTATGTCGGGCAAAAGGAGGGCCGGACGTGGTGGCCGAGCGGTTCTAGGAGCTACAGTCTGGAACCGCGCGACCGCTACGGTCGCAGGTTCGAATCCTGCCTCGGGCATGGATGTGTGTGATGTCCTTAGCTTAGTTAGGTTTAAGTAGTTCTGAGTTCTAGGGGACTGATGACCTCAGAAGTTAAGTCCGATAGTGCCCAGAGCCATTTGAACCATTTTTTGCAAAAGGAGGTCGTCACAATTTTGGGAGGTGTCCCATGACTTTTCTCACGTCAGTGTATCGTTTCGATAATATCGTTTGTGCCCCATCAAATGCGTCCCTGCATGCTTGGCTGATGCCTCTTAGGCTCGTAACGTCATTCCTGGCCATATGAGGAATCCTGCGTCTACTGTGTTGTCGCAGTGCAAATCGGATTCTGGTTAGTATTGAGAAGCGTAGTTAACCGCAGCAAAGAAAAGTAAGGGCTTTAGCGGAGAAAAGCTTAACAACTCGGCAGACAGCCAAGTGTCGTAAACAACTTAATGATGCTCGGAAGGACGCTAAACTATGAGAAACTAGCGGAGAAACCCGCCGCTGCCCGGGAATCTATTTACAACTGTGCATCCACGCCCTTATCACGCATCGTCTGGCCTTGTCCATAATGTTTATGATGTCGTACCTCCTGTGTTGTGCAATGATATAATTTTACAGGAACATTCAGTGGCATATGTGGATACTGTCTGCAAAATTTATTGCAAAAAATGTTAATAACAAAGAAGTAATAAATTTAAACATCATGCATGATGCAGCAATTTCTCAGGGATCTCATTGTTTATGACATCTCGTAAACTACGTGTATTATAATGATATAATTTTGCACTTACATTCAATGTGCGGCACTTTTACTGCATGACCAGCGGAAATCCAGTAAGTGATGAACATTTTTCCTTTCATAATTTTGTAGGGTTTGTCAGCGAGATTTTTTTTTTTTTTTTTTTTTTTTTTTTTTTTTTTTTTTTTTTTTGTAAAAGTGTGAAATCATGCAAGTCGATAAGTGCTCTCATTCTCAAATACTGACCGAATTCACATGTCACGAGCTACTCTTCTTTTTCACCCCCCCCCCCACCTCCCTCTCCTTTCATACGTGGGTGGCTCTTACCCCTACAGTGATTGTCACCTGACGTTAAGACATGTGTGTACCAAGTTTGGTACAAATAGATCCATTTTCATTGTCTAAAATGCAAATCAAGCCAACATTTTATTAAAAAATGCACTGCGTAGATTTTACACTCTTCATTTTAGATTTATATTCAGTCACTGTATCACTTTGACTGCTCACACTTCACTGTTTGTTTTTATTCACTCACTGCACTTTTCGGTTCCTCCCTCCGTCAATGATAAGAAACTGAAGTTCTAAACCACAATGTGGAAGTTTCAACTGAAGACAACACCGGCTGTGTTGGATAAATGATTAAGGAGCTGACATATTTCTCCACGATCTGTTAAAGAGAAGATTGTTATCAAATCACATTGATCACCATTCGCGATTTATACGCGTAGATACCTAGGAGTGGCGTGTATTGTCTGGAATCCAAACGTGGCCCCACACCACTTCTGGTGCTTCTTTATACTATTGGGTCCAATCCTTGCTTTTCTTATCATGGAAAATGAATTAAAGAATACTATTGCGCTGGTGCTAACCTCGAGGTGAGAGGTACTAAAGAAATATACCCTAGTAATTACCTGCGCAATAAAAAAACAAAGAAAAAGTGGTTGATTGTATTGGAGATCACCAGAACAGGAGCAGGGGATACTTCCTGAATTGTGAATGCCTGTCGAAATATTTTTTGTGGAAACCTTAGTAGTTCATTTTCGGTTATTAAAGGCAAATTGCGAAGATAAGTTCCAATAATAGAGAAAACGTGTAGAATGTCATGCCTGTGGTGGCACTCCCCTGTGACGCTTAATATTCGGGTCTGACGTTATATAAACCACTCGTTATTACGTAACAAAGAGGGTCGCCAGTTTTCTTCTTTTGGAAAGTTTCATATTTCCTCCGAAAGAAAAGAAACATCTGTTAAATAAGTAAATGATTAGGGATTTTGTTTTTGACTAGGGTGATACGCGCAAGTTGGGTAGTTCATTAAATTGAGACAGATGATCGAGTAAGGTTATACGAACTGGTTCCACGGGTTACAACGCAAGGAGGTCACCACGTAAACAACACGATCCCGATGCTCTGAATTGCCCTCTTTCTGGCGATCGCGTAAATCCGTAAATTTTGCGACTGAAGTAGTTGTTATTATTTTTATCAAAACTGGTGGTCATTGGTGTTTTGTGTATTTTTCCAACCTCTTATCTCTTTTATTGGCGCAGTGGATATTTACACGAGCATATGTAGGCCCCGTTGTCGTAGATCAAGAAAGAGTGAACCGCCATTATGAATAACACACATTCACGAGACGGTGTGATGCAAGTGACATCTTGTGTGTACCACCTGTGTCAGAGAAGTTTACAAAGAACGCATCTGTTCCTAAATGTTAACTCTAAAACGGGTAGAGAAATTCTGCAACATATAGTGAAATCTAAAGCACAGCTCTCGTCTTGCATCATATCATGATAGAATGTCGTTGTTCTAGTATTTACACCAAGCGAATTAGTACCGTAATTAAGACACTGGACTCTTATCCGGTATGGGCAGGGTTCAAATCCATGTCCATTCTGATTTTGCTTTGCTGTGATTTTGTTAAATCCCTTCAGACGAATGATGAGATGTCTCCTTTGAACAGGCCACGGCAAATTTTCGTATCCAGTCTTGTCCATGTGCTCCATCTAGATGTTGACTAGAGAGAGGTCAACCTCTAACCTTCCTCTCTTCTCGAACCTTTGTTACAGAAGTTACCGTGGGAATATTAGTAACGCCAGTTCCACTGCCGACGACTTAAATGCTGGTATCTTTTCCACCAGTCATACAGTCTCTAAGGGCAGCTACGAATCACGCTAGAGTAATTTGAAGGACATGATATGTTTCTATGTGGTTTTCTGAGCCCTGAATCAACTGTTTCGAATATTCACGATGTTATAGGGAATTAGCTTCGAGCTCGCGAATCGCGGCCTCATAATTTAGAGGGTGTCCAAAGAGGAGTAGTCAATATTCGGTATATGACAGGAACGATCATTTGAAATCTTCATATTAACATTATGTCCTACACTGAATGGTTTCCGAGGTAGAACGCATCTAATGTACTCTGTTATTTATTTTCCGTATTATTAAATATATTATCAGGTTTCACATGTACAACAGTTAGTAAACATTACAACATGCATTTTACAAAGTATCAATTGAAAAATACATATTTTAACCTCCAAGTATTACTGTACACGTCACATTATAGCTGCTGTACAGCTCACAATAAAATCACACCATTAACTTCAGTGCATTTGTGCCCTCTTGGGAGAACATTTCTTGCTTGTCTGCGTGCCTTTGCATGTTCCTTGATGAGGGCAGCAGCGTCCATGATGCGACCAAGCAGTTCATCTCGTTTATTTACCTTTCGTTTGCACACATCAGACTACGTCCAGCCACATAATATAAATCTAATGGCGTTAAGATCTGGCGATGTTGGTGGCCAGTTAATTGTACTGCATACTTGTCCAGTGATTAGGGTTAATACGGCTGAGATGTTCCCTCACACGTGGCTTCATCAGCGAATAATATTAATGAAAGCAAATAACCAATGCCATTTAACTGTGAGAAAATTCTTGTGGCGTTGTTGACTGTGTGAATAATGTAGAGACACTGTATGTGACATGGGTACAAGTTTTCCGCGTGTAGGCCTAATGTTCGCCGATACACGTGATCGTGAGATACAGAAAGTCACCTTGTGCTGATAACTAGAGCTACGCTACATTAGTTCCAACTACGTTTTGCTGTTCCTGCACAAGTTATTGAACTATATGTTCGGAAGAAAAATGAGACATTTTAAGAATGCCTGTTTCACGTAATGTGCTGAATACCCTGGTAAACACTCTGCGATCAGGAATTCGAAGTGTCGGAAAGCGCCGACGATATTCTTCGACAGCGCAGAAGCACTGCCCTCGGGCAAGCCGTAAACATGCACCATATCTGCATATTCTTGATTAATGCAGATGAGTGGCATTTTAGCCAGCACCTGTACAAACACAGTTACGGAAGTTCCTCTCTGACACAATCTCAGTTGTTCGCATTACTTCACTCGTAACACACCATGAACAGCTGCGCGTTCAACGGACTAGTTTAATGGCACAAAGAAATCCCGAGCAAAGATACTGAAAGAAAAGAGGTAGGAAGGGCTAGAATAAAACATCAAAGAGGTTGGGTGGGTAAGACACATAAGCGCACAAACAAATGTAGACGGCCGTTGTGACCGAGCGGTTCTAGGCGCTTCAGTCCGGAACCACGCGGCTGCTGCGGTCGCAGGTTCGAATCCTGCCTCGGGCATGAATGTGTGTGATGTCCTTAGGTCAGTTAGGATTAAGTAGTTCTAAGTCTAGGGGACTGATGACCTCAGATGTTAAGCCCCATAGTGCTTAGAGCCATTTGAACAAACAAATGTACACTACATGTGTTCTGTCTCGGAAACCATTCGGAATAGGGCATATGTCCGTAAGAGAATTTTTGCTTCGAATGAGCGTTGCTATCATATCCATGAATATTGGCCATTCATTCGGGGACACTCAAAATGGGAGGTGTGATCCCGTGTGTGGGTCCTTGTGCAATATTCCGATGTCCACGAGCGAAGGATATGGAGAATCTGTACTATACCGAAGTGTAGGTGTTTTGCGCATGGAAAGTGAACGATCGCGCTGTTACTTAGGCGCTGATGATCGTGATGATATCCTGCACTGCGAAAGACACAAAATTACTTTATCTACCGAGAAAGAAATGTAGAATAAGGAAGTGAAGATGATCTTGGAGAGAAAGCTGTGCAATATATCTCCACTCAAAGCAGCAGCTTTCAAAAGTACAAAAGTTAAAACATTATAGATTAGTAGACACAGCAGCGCAAAGAACCAAAAACACCATCTACACAGACTTCAGAGTGTTAACTTCAGTACAGAAAGGTGCTAGATTCGAAGTTTGATACGTGTTCAACACATATTAACTGTCTTGCAGGTAATTTTGCTGGAGCTAAAGACCCAATTAAAAATATTTTCATTGACAGTATCGTCATAGAAACTCCTAAGATTAATGTTTTATTTTGTTATAATTAACACTAGCTATGTAATAGATCTTTCATAGTGATAAGCAATTTGATTCTATTGAATTCAAATGAAATATGAACATCGCTGACCTATTTTCACAATCTGTTGACCTCTCTCCATTGGGATACATGGAATGCAGCTATTTTAATGTGAGAACACAATTCGACTTCGGAATGTTCCGCGCCTTGACAGCAAAGCGGATACCGACGCAGCAGCGAACCACATGTGCTTATTCTGGAAGTTTCCCACTCACAATCCTGGGCGATCGCCACGTCCCTGATACAAATTACACAAAATAAATGAATAGTCGTAGGCATATCAACGCTGATCTTGTTCTATTGCGCCATTACCTCCTCCACTCTGCAATTACGGTAGAGTAATGTAGCCGTCTTAAACCGGTTTTACGTACGCCTTGACCTTAAACTATTTGTGCCCAGGTATTGATACACTCATTCACCGAAAACAAGCGTCATCGTGACCAATAAGAATTTTTAATAACACTTTTATTCCTTTTAAATATATGCAAATTTCAGTACTCCCGTGATATTGTCTGTAATCTTCGTTATTTTGAACCGACCTGACGATATTCTGTGTAAAAATGCTCGTCGTTATTAGCCAAAGCTCTGATTATAGAACAGTGTGTTATACAAGCCGAATTTTGATATGAACGTAATTTGCTGTAGGCTGTTTCTAAGTGTTCAACAGATGCTTCAGTATTTTCGGGCCGGCCGATGTGGCCGAGCGGCTCTAGGCGCTTCAGTCTGGAACCGAGCGACCGCTACGGTCGCAGGTTCGAATCCTGCCTCGGGCATGGATGTGTGTGATGTCCTTGGTTTGATTACCGAAGGTCAGTGTCTCGCTTTCATTGCTTGCTACAGGAACTATTTACTGGTTGCAGACTTGTTAAGTTTTATCTACTAAGAAATATTCATTGACTTCAGGTGTATTATCTGATATATTTTCTATACAATGTGGTAGTGGAGAACAGCATCGACGACTTTCGGAAGGTCAAAGAACACGCTTGAAACTGACGTTTCTACAGTCTTCAGAGATTCGTTAACGACAAGGTCCAGTTAGGTGTCAGTGTCACACTATCGTTGCTTGCGGAATCCCTGTTAATTTGTTTACAGTACTTGCTCTATCACCAAAAATTCTCCATGCGCGATCGTAGTTCGCCTTCCATATTTCTAAAACAAACGAACGTCACTTATGTATATTTCTGCAGACCTGTCTTTCTACCTTATTGCCGCGCGGAGTGGCAGCGCGGTTTGAGGCGTCGTGTCACGGATTGCGTGGCCCCTCCCACCGGAGGTTCGAGTCCTCCCTCGGGCATGGGTGTGTGTGTTGTTCTTAGCATAAGTTAGTTTAAGCAATGTGTAAGTTGACGGACCGATGACCTATGCAGTTTGGTTCCTTAGGAATTCACACACATTTGGTCATTTCTAACTTCTTATTCGCCTTAAAAGCTGGAAAGACTGTGTCTTTTCCTATCGAGCGACTTTAATTTCTTTTAAATTCCGCAGCCTTTGTTGTGTCTTTTTCGGTGAAGCCCAATTTTTTTCTCAGCCTTTACTTCGTTATCACCTATTTCGGTGCCAGTATGATCCATGAACAACTAGATGAGTGACTTTGATCCATTAACTTCTTTACATAGGGTCTGAACTTGAGGATTTTTTTAATATTTCAAGATATGAAAGCAGACTTATTATACAAGATTTTGCTATCAAATTAATTGATATCTTCTTTCATATCCAACCTTACACTTGTTTTTTTAATAGACTTTGGCTTCTGTTACGAACACACTACTTTGCATAATTTCCTGAAATCATTTATTGGTCCATAGAGAGGTGTATACATGTCACGTAGTCGGGGAGTTCTTTTGAGCTTATCAGGAATCGGATGGCTCATGCTATCTGATCGTTAGGTTGTATATCCACTGTGCAGGTTGCCGAACGTACTGTACATGTGTTCAGTGACCCAAGCCGTAATTTTAATTTCAGATAAAATTGTCATGTAATCATACGTCCACTGCTACGGTCTTCTAGCTCTTGAATGCTTGTGGCAAAAAAGTACTCTCGTAAACGTACTAGCGCGTGTTTGATGTACAATAACTCATATAATGAGTAACAGGACGTGACACCTTGTGTTGGCATATACAAAAGTAATTATTGTTGAACTCAGTTAGGTTTGTAGGGTTTCTAACTTCATATACGTATTAGCTGAACGTAAACATGGCTTTTTCTTCGTGGGAGCCACGATCTCATAGAACTTTTTGAAACAAATTTCCCCCATTAGACTGAAAATTACCATTTACTTCACACAATCGTGATTTCGTCTTTACAACCAAACGCGGGTGAAAGTTGAACTGTCACAAAATGTCAGGCAGGTTAATTTTGTGACAGTTCATCTTGCACTTGAGAATGGCTATAAAGCGGAAATAATGATTGTGTGGAATAAATGAATTTACTGTCAAATGACGGAAATTTGTTTCGCAAATTACAAGTACGCAGACTGCTTGTTTACTTGTTATTCCGTGTCATCTGCATGACGTCTGTTCTGTTGCACGGGTTTTTCTTTGTACGTGGTGAAGCACGTACCATTTTCTTCGTCAACCGGTTTTGATACTGTTCGGTCAAGGTTGCTGACATATGTCGGGAGCTATTATTTTCGAGACACTTGTTTTTACGGTTAGTCCTTCCAACTGGGGCGCCGCAATCTTCACGGCGCAAATTGTAGGTTCAAAGACATGTAACTCGGAATCGGAGAAGTCTCGCACCAAAGAGCGAATTGGATCTCGTTTCATTCTCATCCCTATTCTTTCCACTGTACTGTCTAATGACACGCTGTTTCTTCGGCTAAAATCTGTGTTGTTACACCTGCGACACATTTCAAAAAAGTAGGAGCAGATCGATTCTTCCGCATTGTAAAACTGGCTCACGATACAACTAAACTTTTGGCACTGAGGTAGAGCGCGCCCTATCTGTTATTACAGTCGCCTCTTTTAAAAGGTGGTAAATTGACATTAGCCCTGATTTCGATATTAGCGGTTCATTTCCTGTAGATTTCCAAAATTCTGTTGATAGAAAAAGGAGAAATGCCAGCTTACAGTTCTTCACCTCCATGTTGTGTCTGCGCCCTCATCTGAATTCTAAGAATTTACACGTCTTATAATGTGAGGCTGAAAGATATCCTTGTTATAGAGCAGCCCATCTTGTGACAACCTGCGAGACCTGCGGCTTAAGTGCTACATCTGGAGAGGAATAGTAATCTTGTGATAACGGGTACAGTCTGTGTCTTCCGTTTTCTCATCTGTTACAACAAATAAGAACCTTCACCCGCGGCCACGCTATACACTTCTATAACTGCAACTGACCCTTAACATAGACAAATGTAATGTATTGCGAATACATAGAAAGAAGGATCCTCTATTGTATGATTATATGATAGCGGAACAGACACTGGTAGCAGTTACTTCTGTAAAATATCTGGGAGTATGCGTGCGGAACGATTTGAAGTGGAATGATCATATAAAATTAATTGTTGGTAAGGCGGGTACCAGGTTGAGATTCATTGGGAGAGTCCTTAAAAAATGTAGTCCATCAACAAAGGAGGTGGCTTACAAAACACTCGTTCGACCTATACTTGAGTATTGCTCATCAGTGTGGGATCCATACCAGGTCGGGTTGACAGAGGAGATAGAGAAGATCCAAAGAAGAGCGGCGCGTTTCGTGACAGGGTTATTTGCTAAGCGTGATAGCGTTACGGAGATGTTTAGCAAAGTCAAGTGGCAGACTCTGCAAGAGAGGCGCTCTGCATCGCGATGTAGCTTGCTGTCCAGGTTTCGAGAGGGTGCGTTTCTGGATGAGGTATCGAATATATTGCTTCCCCCAACTTATACCTCCCGAGGAGATCACAAATGTAAAATTAGAGAGATTCGAGCGCGCACGGAGGCTTTCCGGCAGTCGTTATTCCCGCGAACCATACGCGACGAGAACAGGAAAGGGAAGTAATGACAGTGACACGTAAAGTGACCTCCGCCACACACCGTTGGGTGGCTTGCGGAGTATAAAGGTAGATGTAGATGAACTGGCCCATATGTACAGATCAGAGAACAGGCAACAACTTTTAGGTAGATCTCTGCAGAAAATAGTCCTTCATTTCGTCTTTCTGCGTTCTTCTGAACGTAGAGCATGTGTACACCTTCTAGCATAGCTTTTCCTTCTAGCGAGGTGGATTTCAAATATCTACATTATCGTGCCATTATAAACCTAAATGCCATTAGAAACTTATTTACTAACATTCTACTTCGTGTAATCATAAATTCCATCATATGTTTGTTGTCAGTAGCCATTTTGTATTTTTTATCAACAGCAGACCAAAACTGGCGCTTTTCTTATTAAGTCTATATCACCAACAACGACGAAATAGCTAGACATGCGAATAATAGGCTCAAACTTAATATTTTGATTTGAATTATTTACCATCATCAAATTCTGCATTTATTAGACTTTGTCTGTTATATCTGTCTATAGAGTTCAATCTGCCCTTTCATGTGGTTTTGGAGCTCCATATGAATCTTTGTCTTTTTGGTTTGTACTGATGTAGTATTCTTGGTAGTCTTTTATCCTCCAACCTACTGATGTGCTCTTTCCATTTCCATACTTATTCTGTTTTTTTCCTTTCAATTAGGTTCAACGCTAATTCTTTTCTGTACTTCGCATTCGATCTTGTCTTGTGTCCTGCTACATGTCTGAGAAATCTCTGTCGTGCACTTCTAAGGATACTGCCTACAATACGCTTGTCCGTCCTCTTTTAGAATACTGCTGTGCGGTGTGGGATCCTTACCAGATAGGACTGACGGAGTACATCGAAAAAGTTCAAAGAAAGGCGGCACGTTTTGTATTATCGCGAAATATGGGAGAGGATTTGGGCTGGACATCACTAAAAGAAAGACGTTTTTCGTTGCGACGGAATCTTCTCACGAAATTCCAATCACCAACTTTCTCCTACGAATGCGAAAATATTTTGTTGACACCGACCTACACAGGGAGGAACGATCACCACGATAAAATTAGGGAAATCAGAGCTCGTACGGAGAGATATAGGTGTTCATTCTTTCCGCGCGCTATACGAGATTGGAATAATAGAGAATTGTGAAGGTGGTTCGATGAACCCTCTGCCAGGCACTTAAATGTGATTTGTAGAGTATCCATTTAGATTTAGATTTCAGTTATTGGTGCATCCTTATTGTTGTTATCCAGGTTTCTCTTCCTGACATTACAGGTTGTCGTGACAGTGTTTTGTAAAATTTCAAGAGTTTCTCATTTCTTTTATAATGTTCAGCCGATAGTATTTTAAATTAAATTTCTCCATTTATACACATGATTATGTGCGAAGGTCGTCCAGAAACAAACGTTTCGGCTTAACTAAACAGAAACGAAAGACATCGCAAATTACATTACCTCAATCTAATTTTCAGTGTAGTCGCCATAACTTTATAGGCACTCTTTGTGAGATGGGATCAGTTTTTCAATTCCCTTGTTATACTCCTCTTACCACAGAAGATTTGATCCAGGATGTCACTACTTGTTCGAGGTCTTCATCGTTTGCGATCTGTTTTCCATCCAAAAATTCCTTTAGTTTCGGGAATAAGTGAAAATCACGTGGTGCCAAGTCAAGGCTGTAAGGAGAATACCCAAAAATTTAGCCCTTAAGACGTTGAAGTGCATCAAAAACACTTTTGCCGACAGCATTCTGCTTCACTGAAAACTCGTTCATTGCACTATTACGACAAGCATTCTTTTATTTGCCTATAAATTTCGATACGCTGAACATTTTGTGCACTCAGAGAACGAATGACTACGCACTTCGCATTTGGCGAGATTTTGAATGGGCGCCGCTATTTCGAAATGTTACAGAACAGAGTCGTGACCACTCGGCAACGAAAATCGGCCTTACATTGAGGAGGGAG
The DNA here is from genome assembly GCF_023864345.2 of Schistocerca serialis cubense. Classification (NCBI taxonomy): domain Eukaryota; kingdom Metazoa; phylum Arthropoda; class Insecta; order Orthoptera; family Acrididae; genus Schistocerca; species Schistocerca serialis. The sequence continues at coordinate 303,692,867 of NC_064645.1, read as the reverse complement.
ATAACGGGTACGCTTGCGGTCGCGGAGGTGGGGGATCGGAGCTGGACGTTGCACGCAATCGTTCTTCACTCCCTGGATGACCCTTGTATATGTCTAGAGGATCCATCGTTCTTTTCTGGAAATAATTTTCAGTGTCGATTACAGATACGGATGATATTAGTTTAGTGTACTATCTGTTCTTCGAGATCGTTCTTTCTCAATGTTGTTGTTCGTCTTGTTTATCGTCCCCGAGGGACAGTATTGGTCAGGACCTATAACAGCTGACGCTATAATCTGACTTCGCGACTTACATAGTCTCATAACGAGGATTTTTTTTGGGGGGGGAGTGGGGGGGAGGCAGAGCACAGACCCGGCCCATTAAGGGAGTAACAATTATCTCTGGATGAGAGTGCGTCATTGCTGCTGTCGCGTTATCCGCACCATCCAGCTTGTTGCGTAACCGCTGTTGGCCTCCGAGACGCGTAGACGGCTGAAATTCTTTTCCAAGGACCCCCACCGTTCCGTCAGCGTGGGAACCGCTTCTCTTTATTTAATTTCCTTTTGTTTCTGTCGCATCCCATAAATTGAATATTTTTTTCCTTTGAAAAAGATGTCCACCGCTTTTGATGTGACTTCATTAGCGAAATTAGATTTCTGTGTATCACAATTCGCGGGAAGCCTTTTAAATTGGAAAAGTGCTTGAATCCCGATATACGCACCATTCTATGAGATAACATAATTTTATTGTTCTTGAGACGATCTAGCGAACTCTTTTTTTCCTCCAATTTTGGAGCTACCATAAAATTACTGCCTATATATAGCACTTCGTCCATGTTGGAAGAAATTTAGAATTAACACTCTCTTTGCATGACATATATCTTAATTTTGATAATTTTAATACAGCCATTAATATAAACATTTCTTCTCTCATTTCTGTTTCAGAATCGGAATTACTTTTTACTGAACTTTTCTAAGGCAGATAATTTTTCATCTGTTCATAAAACACTGGATTAAAAACTGATTTTAGCGTATGTTTTCCTAAATTGCCGCAGTGTAATTTTGACAGTGATTTCGATATCCGTCTCTGTTTTTTATGACACACTGGTTACGACTAGATTTATCAATGTTGGTTAATGTATTGCCATTTGCAGAGAACATACGAGGGGGAGACGGTACCCAAAAAAAACGGAATTATTTTTTAAAAGTTATATATTTGAAAATTATTTTCAAAACAACCGTATACCCTTCAAAATACTCTTCCACTGTTTGAAGCATTTTTTGCAGCATATGTAGAAATGGGTGACAGCTCCTTCCTCGTTTTTATCTTGACTTCTTCAATGTTGTCAAATTGGTGTCTTTTCATGCCCATTTTCAACCGTGGAAATAAGAAACGTCGCATGGAGCCCAGGTCAAGCGAGTAAGGTGCGTGGACCAATTTTCAGCCAAAAACTGTCTAACAGAGATGGCTGTGTGTGCAGGTGCGTTGTTGTGGTGGAAGAAATCTTCCGTTGAAATTCGCTGAACCGAGCTCCAAGATAATCACTAATCTCTAACAGTCGATCAATTGTCTACCGACAGTCTCTGAGCACAAGGTCTCCAATTTTTTCTTCCATTCGGGCAGTTTATGGATGTCTAGGAACGAAGTTTGTCATTAATAGACATGCCGCCATTTTTAAATCGAGCACACCACTGGTACACTTGAGTATTTCCTAAAGTGTAATCTTGATAAGCTGTTTTCAAAATTAAAACAGTTTCAGCAGCAATTTTACCGAGTAAAAGTAAAATTTCACAGCTGCCCGTTTTCACTTAAACTTATCATCATAGAAAACGAAATAAGAACAAAACAGTACTAACAAAAACTATCATTGCAGATGAACAGGTCGACAACACCGGCGGTAGTGAACAGACAATGAATTGCTCTGCATACGCCTAGCGGCGAAAATGAGTACTACACAGGCTCCGCCAACGGCAATGCTATTCCGGTTTTTATTTGGGTACCCCCTCGTATTATAAATTTTATTTAGGTAGGTACTGAATCACTTGTGATGTAAAAATACAAAAAAATGCGCTTTTAATATGTGGAGCAGTGACGTAAGCACTCAATGTGCGTCATAACGGAACTCACACAAAAAACAGTGCCTTTTGTGGGGCTGTGCTTTCACGTTTGGTCTGCCGAGCGCTCTTGATAGACGAACTCAAGGCTCAGCTCGCCACTGCCTCCTCACCATTCCTCCGAAAAGCCTCTATATGCGAGGATAAGTCATATTTTTGTTGCTGAGAGCGTCTGAAGCAAAGGCGTAGTGACAGTTCCCAGAAAAATACGATAAGTGCATCCAGAGCATGGTAAAGCATGTAAAATCTTAGTGACAAAGGGATAAAAGTGAAATCCCACTCTTCGTTACTCCCTGTTGAACAGAAAGAAAACTAGCTACACGATGCCACGAAAAAGTTGGCACCAAAGAGATACATGTGCACTTGTATATGAATTTCTCATATATGATCAAACAAAACCACCAGAAAAGGCAAAACTCCCTTGAATGTTATCATATCACCTCTGTACAACCAGTCTCCAAGGATTAAGCTTCCTAAATACAGGTCTTCTGGACTAGCTTCCATTTATCCCGCCTATCCATAAATGATTTATTACTCGCTTCTACATGAAGGGCAGCTAAAGCAATAACTAGAATTGACCCGCTTCAGGCACTAGAACTAGATGATGAGAAATCGGATTATGAATTCAGACTTTCTTATTTTGTAGCGCCATTTTAAATTTACCCGTTTAGGATTATACCGATTTTTGATGTTGAATATTATCTAGATAACGCTATTTTGTCGAAAGTTGACATGTTGAGAAACGTGGCTGTTGTACTTAAGGTTTATAATTTATATAAAAAACAGCTACCAGCCACATGTATGGTTTAAAAAAGGTTTATTATCTTCAGACCATGACCGGTTTCGGATTTTTCTTTACAAATTCATCTTCAGATGGCAGATTACAAGCATTCTTAGTTGGACCTAATTTTGTTTGTGTTATTCGTTTGCTGCAGAGCTGTGTAGTTCTGCCTGACGAAATATTCGTCAGGCAGAACAATGCTTGTAATCTGCTATCTGAAGATGGATTTGTAAAGAAAAATCCGAAACCGGTCATGGTCTGAAGATAATAAACCTTTTTTAAACCATACATGTGGCTGGTAGCTGTTTTTTATATAAATTATAAACCTTATCTAGATAACGTTCTTATAACACACGAGAGGAGGAAAGTGACCTAGGTGGTGCGAAATATTGTAAATAAATGATAATGCGTTAAACAGTATTCTTTTTTGTTTGTCAGTGCTCTACCCTTCAGCCACTCCACGTAGCTTCACAACCTGACTCAGTATTTCAACATACTATTGGCTACTTCTGAGGCAGAGAAACTGAATGACACATACTCGGGAGAAACAAAGGCCTGTTCCTGTCCGGCCGTCCTGAGTTAGGTTTTCCTAAATCAGTTCAGACGAATGCTGAGATGGTTCCTTCAACAATCCCACAATCAATTTCCTTCCATATCTTTTAGCAATTGAGCCAGCGCCCCGCGTTCAGGGTTGTGCCGATATCTATGGGGCGATAAACTTCTTCCAAGGGTGGAATAAAGAGGAGCCACCAGCAAACATTTAGTAGGTCTATAAAGCGTCCGTGGATGGTTAAACTGAAGAGTATAGTCAGTGAAAGGCAGGTTCCACATTCGAGTCTTGGTTTGGCATATAGTTTTAGCTGCAATGATTGAATAAAAAGTTTAATTAGACATGTGCTAGACAATAACACAACTGACCAAAGAGTGAATATTAATGCCTAATGACACCTTCTACACAGCATATAAAAATTCCTTATTTATAGGAACGAAATGAATGCATTCATTTTTGTGAAAAAAATAATAAAATGACGTGCCAGAAAGCAATAAATTTGAAGCAATTTATGCATGTGATCCAAAGGTGGCGATTATTCGCTGAAGCAGTTGGAAGTTAACAGAAGCGATACAGTAATGATACGTGAATGAACACGTCCGGCCCAGAAAAACTACGGTGTTAGATGCACTTAGAAAAGAATAGCATCTCAGAGCACAAAAAGTTAATTTTTATCACATAGCTGACGAAACTAAAAATAGGATAGTAAAATGTAAGAACGAGTTGACGATTATGTAATGTTCTGTGGAGTTCCTCATTGACGAATACAGAAGTCTCTCTAGAGGCTTTTATCCAAACATCGAGTACACGGTAACTCTCCTGTCATTCATACCCATTGTGCATTCCTCTGCTGGCGCTTGTTACTACCTTGACTCTTCTGGAAGAACGTAGAGAACTGGTCGTGTTGCGTAATCAACACCAGATCGCATGTTTTTCGGCCTTGGAGTTGCATGGCCACTCTTTGTGAATGGAATTCTGTAGGTAAGCTCCATATAGATTTATATCAGCGAAGGACAGCGATCAAATACCAACCCAGCCGTTCACGTTTAGTTTTTCTGTGGTTTTCTTACGTCACTTGAGACGAATGGATCGTTCTTCATATTCATACAGCAAACTCAGTTGGAGTACAGTGAAATCACCACGATCGGATGAAAAATGTGGCGTTCCTCCGTTCCTCAAATACCACCGAAAAACCGCAAAGAACTACAAACATTCTGCGGTAGGAAACTACAAGAACACTAATGCACCAACGGATCGTGCGAAATCAATACCAATATCACAGCTCCTTCCCTCAGAAAATCACTATTTTTTGCGTCCTTCTGAAACCTTTCAAACGCTGATGGTAACTTACACTCTGTATCATAGTGCAAAGAAATAAAACTGAGAGTCTCATCCTTTCTGTGGTCAACGGACTATCAGAAGAAGACTGAAAAAGAAGAAAGCAGAGAAAGTAAAATATCAGTTTTTTTTGCAACATTTTCAGGTCGACCCTTGAACGTATCTTTCCTGGAGAGTGGTTCCAGCTTGCAACCGGTTTATCCAGGTTATCTCAATCCAGTATTCAGCCTTATACTCCCCCATCAACTGAGGTTGTGAAACACTTACAACATTTGATTCACATTCTGGGGGCACAGCATCCAAATCTCCTATGGCCATATGGGTTCAGGTTTTTCATGGTTCCCTACATGTAAGTGCCTTTTGAAAGACCATGAAAGATTTTCTACCTTGTTCATGTATTCTCAAGAAATGCTATGTTGGTGCCTCCAATGATATTAGCGAAGTGAAGTGAATAACTCAATGTGGTTCATCACAAAATATTCATTACATTGCAAGTTAAGTGTATCTTAATGGTTTGCACTAGTATCTTCATTGATTTCATCACTATTGATGTTACAGTTACGTCTAGTACTGATAGTGGCCACTTGAACTGTCTATGATGGAGTTAATATCTGATAATAGGAAAAGAGTCAATGAGGTTCTGGAAGGTACTGGCAAGGATTTGGAGCCATGCCGACTCCATTGCCTTGGCCAGCTGCACTAGATCTCTCGGTTAAGGATCCACGGTGCAAACAGCCTGATCGACGTTGTACCACAGATTCTCAATTGGGTTTAAATCCGGAGAGTTCAGTGGTCAGGGGAGTACGATAAACTCATTCTGTTGCTCTTTGAACCACGCACACATGCTGAAAGCTGTGTGTCACATGGCATTGTCATGCTCTTATATGCCTTCGCACTGAGGAAAAACAAACTACTTGTGGGGGTAGATATAGTCCCAAGAATAGACGCTTACTAGGGTTGGACCATTGTACCTCCCAGAGTGACGAGATCACCCAGAGAATGCCATGAAAATGTTCCCCAGACCATAATGCTCCCTACTCCAGCCTGAAACATTCCGACAATTGTTGAAGGGTGTTTGCTTTTAGTCTGATGGAGCATAAAATATGATTCATCTGAAATGGCCACCTGTCACCTCTCGGTGGACAACCAGCTGTGGTGCTGACATGCAGATTCCAGCTTATGTTGCCAATGAACAGCAGTCATCGTGGATGCATGTATGAGGCACCTGCTGCAGAGGCCCATTTGCGGCAACGTTTGCTGAACTGTCATTGAGGCGGCAATGTTGGTAGCCCCTTGGTTCATCTGGGCAGTCAGCTGCCCAACAGTTGCACGTCTGTTCATCTGTAAACATCTCTGCAATTGTCATTCACTCCTGTCATCTATGGCTCGCGGCACACCACTGTTGTCTTGGCGCAAATTTTGGATAGCACCATTTTGCCATGTACAGTATACAACAAACCTTGGTGGTAAGCGAACAGATTAGAAACTTAGCCATTTTGGAAAAGCATCCACCCATGGCCCAAAAGCCAATGACCATGCCATTTTGGATGTCAGATAAATCGCTCCATTGTTGGCATTACAACTATGACTATACCGTTCTTGATGTCCTCCAGATGTGTTTTATATACCCTCCATTGCTAGTGTTGTCACCTGTAGTGGAAACCGCACGTTGATGTCGAACACAGACAGTGCTCACATTAATGTGACTGGACTGTGTGACAAGGCAGCAACATGCAAATAAAAGGCAGTTGACCCAAAATGTTTGAGGATACCAAATATTAATGAAGGTTCAAATGTTTGTAATAATGTCTAGTATAAGCAACAATGTAGAATCCTGTCTGAATAAGTATACAAATAAAGGCTATGTTCTATAAAACAGTGACTAAGCATAATTTGATAAGTGTACTTAGTACTTGGAAAGTAGATTTCGTATGTCATCATTTCTTAAATATAATATTGCCAGATCAAAGAAAGCAGCTGTTGACAGATGTGAAAATTACTGAACTATCAGTTTAAAAAGCCACGGCTGCAAAATACTACCACGAATTCTTTACAGATGAATAGAAAAACTGTTAGAAGGTGACCTTTGGATTCCGTAGAAATGTTGGAACACGTGAGGCAATACTGACCCCACAACTTATCGTAGGAAATAGATTAAGGAAAGGCAAACCTATGTATCTAGCATTTGTAGACTAAGAGAAAGCTTTTGAAAATGTTGACTGGAATACTCTCTTTCAAATTCTGAAGGTGGTAGGGGCAAAATATAGAGAGAAACAGGTTATTTACAATTTGTACAGAAACCAGATGGCAGTTACAAGAGTTGAGGGGCATGAAAGGGAAGCAGTGGTTGGGAAAGGAGTGAGACAGGGTTGTAGCCTCTCCCCGATGTTACTCAAGCTGTATACTGAGCAAGCAGTAAAGGAAACAAAAGAAAAATTCAGAGTAAGAATTAAAATCCGTGGAGAAGAAATAAAAACTTTGAGGTTTGTGATGACATTGTAATTCTGTCAGAGACAGCAAAGGACCTAGAAGAGCAGCTGAACGGAATGGACAGTGTCTTGAAAGGAGAATATAAGATGAACATCAACAAAAGCAAAATGAGGATAATGGAATGTAGTCAAATTAAATCGGGTGATGCTGTGGGAATTAGATTAGGAAATGAGATGCTTTAAGTAGTAAATGAGTTTTGCTATTTGGGGAGCAAAATAACTGATGATGGCCGAGGTAGAGGGATATAAAATATAGACTGGCAACGGCAAGGAAAGCGTTTCTGAAGAAGAGAAGTTTGTTAACATCGAGTATAGATGTAAGTGTCTGGAAGTCGTTTCTGAAAGTATTTGTATGGAGTGTGGCCATGTATGGAAGTGAAATGTGGATGATAAATAGTTTAGACAAGAAGAGAATAGAAGCTTTCAAAATGTGGTGCTACAGAAGAATGCTGAAGATTAGATGGGTAGATCACATAACTAATGAGGAGGTATTGAATAGAATTGGAGAGAAGAGAGATTTGTGGCACAACTTGACTAGAAGAAGGGATCGGTTAGTAGGGCATATTCTGAGGCATCAAGGGATCACCAGTTTAGCGTTGGAGGGCAGCATGGAGGGTAAAAACCGTAGAGGGAGACCAAGAGATGAATACAATAAACAGATTCAGAAAGATGTAGGTTGCAGTAGGTGCTGGGATATGAAGAACCTTGCATGGAGAACTGCATCAAACCAGTCTCAGGACTGAAGACCACAACAACAACAACAACAAAAATTTAATGTATGACACATTTTTATCTTTTTAAATATTAACAGGTAAACAGCATTTATGAGCATAGACTTCACCCTCTTGGCTGATATGGATAAACCGTGCTCATGCAGCGAGCTACCTTTAACTTGGGAGAAGCTGCTTCATAACTGAATGATATTTGACCCCTTCCCACAGTATTTGATTGAATGGGGGCATATAGTACTGTTGATAGCACTCTGTCTGTCAGATGCAAATGTAAGCTTAGCCTTGTTCCTTTAAAAAAGATGATGATCTTGCTACATTCAGGAGGAGCTGCTTCAAATGTTTTATGTCAGTGAATGATTGTAGGGATTGGATTCAAAACTAAATATTCTTGAAGTAGTAAGTTTCTGTAGTTTTAAACAAATGTTTTTATGAGTTGGTGGGACAAAGTTTTGATTTCATCAAAGAATATTTGTGAACATACTATTATAATTTTACTAATGTAGGGCACACAGTGTAAGGAAAGAGCATGTGCAGCATGAACCAAGGTCATCCTGTAATTTTGTGTAGTGATTCGTTCTGAATGATTTGAACTTTTGAGGTTCACTGACCCTACTCGCTCTTCTAATGCCTAGATTACAGCAAATTTCAAAAATTATGTTAGTTTTAAATTATATTAGAATAAGGAGTGTAATATGGCTGCTGCTAGCTTCTCCCACCTCCATTGCAGTATTAGTGTCACACAGGAAAGTATTTCATTAAAATTACTCTGTATGGAAATAAAACAAGATATTCACATTATGATATGATCACCAAGCATGAAAGCTAGTCTCCTCCCAGTGCGATAATGTTTATACTGAATGATGCTAACCATAGATAAATTTATATTTATTACAGAAAATATGATAAATGCCAAAACAAACATTCACAACTTTAACTAAATCTTTCATCGTTGATTGGCAGGACATTATATTAAGATTAAAAAGGAAAATGGTTTCTAATGTTATGCCAAATTATATTTATTTGGTCACAAATCAGCTTTCAGCTTCTTATGCCATCTTCAGGTGACAACTGAGTGTCACAAATGCAGATAAACTTGATAGTAACTTATTGCACAGAAGACACGAAAATGACAGAATGTTTACATAGGACGACATTACATTTTTTCTCACATAAAAATGATTTCAGTAAGTAAAAAAGGGAGTAAACTATGATTTTATGTGAAGGTGATGAGAAATAAGATGAATTTACAGTCTGAATCTAGTATTTGTAATGAAAACTTAATCTAACAAAGGGCAAAATTGATACGGGATTTGATTATTTAATATTGGGCTGGAATTCTGTGTCACACATTTGTTGATTTTCAGTAGGGTCATCATCCTACTTTTTTTGATAGAATGTAAGACTTCACATTCCGCATCGTATGAATGGTTTTCTGCCAAAAGGTGATCAGCAGAAGTTGAAACTTACTTTATTAATATCCAAATTCTCTTGTTTTCATATTTAAACCAAAAACCATTCATATGATGCAGAATGTGAAGTTTTACATTCTGTCAAGATAAGCAGAAAGATGACCCTACAGAAGATCCACAAACGTGTGACACAGAACACCGGCCTAGTCTTAAACAATCGGACTCAATTTCCTTTTTCCCCTTTGTTAACTCAAGTTTTTGCTACAAATACTAGATTCAAACTGTAAATTCATCTTATTTCTCAAAAGTTATTAAATGTATCTCCACATAAAACCAACTTTTTAGTTAATGTAATTATTTCTATGTAACAAAAGAGATAATGTTTACCTATTAAACACTCTGTCAATTTTATATATTCTGTACAAATAACATCTGTGTAAGTGATACATCATGTTTATCTATGCTTGAAGATGGCATGAGAAGCTGAAAGCCAGTTTGTGACCAAATAAATATAATTTTGCGCAACATTAAGGAGTGTTTTCCTTTTTAAACTTACTCATAATTTGTTGTTTGGAGCAACTTCCCAAAAAATTCAAACAACTCACACTTCAGATAACTCTTTAAATAATTCAGATGCAAAAACCTTTCTAATGAGATACTTAGCAACAGTATGCATGACCCTCTTTCTTAGTGCACACAAGCAGAAAGTAGGAGACTTTTTTGTGCTAATAGTGACTAGCAGCTGACTTTAAGCTTGACCCCTGGTTTGAAGATAACAGAGCTCTCCAGCAGAGATGATGTAACTTGGCTGCTCCCCAGGACTAAGGCATATCTCTCATGGTGATCTCCAAGTCTTTGTTTAAATAGCCAAGCAAGGACAATCTGGGATTCCTTTCCTTTTTATTCTCTATGCTACAATCTCAACAAGTAATGAGCTATTACTGTTTCCATTGTGATAAGTATTGGAATAGTGTGTATGTGATTTTAAGGCAGTTTGAGAACTTTGTCCTTGATAGTTGCATACATGTATGCTTGTGGCATAGTCCACATAAAAATAATCCTTATTAAGAAACTGTGCTACGTTTTCATCACTCACTTGCAAAATTTATTGTACCATAAGGCATGAATCTTTTTGAGTTAGTTTGAAAAAAGAAAAGATGAGTCCCTCATCCTCCAGAAAATAAATAATCATAATGCCACTCATAACTACAGAAAGCTTTTCACCAATTAGGCACTCACTCCTTTATCACTTGAGGCAAATTACATTTTGTAAGATACATGGGTTTGTACATTTGCACCTTAAGATAAAAACAATTCTATGTTTGAAGCACTTATTTAAATGTGTCTACATAATTGACTGACACCATATCAGCCTATTCAAAATATTATTATTTTACACATCTTGAAGATAAGAATATCATTCTGTCCAAAATCAGTTACATTGTCTCATATTTTTGTCTTACCATTTCATACAATGTAATATAGAGTTACAGCTACAAATTTACAGATGCTTCAGTGTTGTGTTACACGAATGAAATGTATGCACACTGTTAAGATCAGAATTTGCATTTAAAAGTCCATGGGACATTTCATTTAAAAACTCACGGTAATGTAATGCCTGTAGCACACAGAATATAGTAGATACACAAATTATGACAAAAACTATTCTACATTTGAAACAGTTATTTAAATGGGTCTGTGTAAGTAAATGACACCCTACCAGTTGGATCAATTTTTTTCCCAATGTTAAAGAAAGATGACCCACACTGAAAACATACCACTGACAAAAGCCAGGCAATCCAGAAACAAAGCAAGGTTGTTGTAGGTGTAGCAAAATAATGATAGACTAAACACTTTATACAGCATGGAACAAGGCTGACTCTCTTTACTGGCTGGCTTACATATAAGATAGCGGCACAGCCCATGTAACATGCTAGTCTTGCAATTTAAGGGTGGTTGTGGTGACCTCACTGCTAAGTGCTTGGATGAAGCCACTGCTCTCTCAATACCCACAGTAGATAGGGGTACTAAATATTTGCCCTTGAAAGTAACTTGTCAAATATCTCCAATAATTCCAATTCAAATAATATTTCAATAAATTCAGTTCAGACAATATTAATTACTCTGGCTCCCTGTGAGCACACACTCTTATATCCTGTTTGTGTCATTATAATCGTCATTTTCTTTGGACCTTTGTCCCATGTCAACGTGGGGCCGGCCTTGTTACTATGGATTTGGTGATGTTAGTGGCAGAGGGTGGCTGAATGCCATTCCTGTCACCACCCCCAACCCCTCTGGGACGGAATTAGTGTACCCCAGCTGTCTGCGACTAGTGTAAGCCATGAAACAGTATGAACATTTTCAAAAGTCTGTGAGTTGTGTAACTGAGGTGGGGCATGGGGACCAGCCTAGTGTATTTACCTAGTGGGATGTGGAAAACCACCTAAAAACCTCATCCAGGCTGGTCAGCACACCAGCCCTCATCGTTAATCCACCGGGTGGATTTGATCCAAGGCCGGCATGCCTACTCAAGTCCAGGAAGCAGCGCATTAGAACCCTCGGCTACCTTGGCAGGTTCTTATATTCTGTTCGTGTAAAAAATTATAATAATTTTCAAGCCATATGATATTCATTATCCAACATAAGCTTCTATTCGCAAAGGTCTGGAATGATTATTGATTTATTTTACTCTGCATCTCCTTACACATTTGTTGCAATTATGGTTTTTTAATTACATGGCTTCCTGTGTACTTTTTCTTACCACTTTCTTTGATTTTAGATTCAGTATGGCTTATGTAGTCTGTAGAGTCTTAAGTACTAAAAATATTCATGTTAACATTTTTTGCAGGTGATCGATGCAAATGTGGACCCGGAATGGACACTGCTGTATTACCTGCGTAACAAACGTATCCTTTTGTGCAACTTGGTGTCATCTCTGTGATGGCTCCAAAGTGAGTTTCTGACTCATGAAATGTGACTGCATTTGGTGCCTGGTCCAGGAAGGCCACTTGGAGTGGCTTGAGCGCTGGCGTAAATATAGTCCAGGGATCAGGATAGCCTTAGCATTACATTCAGTCATGTGGCCCACGGAGAATAGCTTCATGGGGCAGTGTCCTCCATTGGTGCCTGGTATGCTGTCTGGTGACTATGTGGACCATGGTCATGTTGTGTCCATCTATGGGAGGACTGAGTCCTAGCAGTTATGTGACTGCTTCCATTGGATATGATAGTGGTTGGTGGCTGGGTAGGCACTAGGCCTGGGGTGGAAACAAAAGCATGAAATATGCCAGGTCCACTAGCTGATCACTGACATGAAACATGGCATTATCATTGTGGTGGCTCCAAAGAGAGTTTCTGACTGATGGAATGTGACTGTATTTGGTGCCTGGCCCAGGAAGTCCAATCAGAGTGGCTTAAGCACTGGCCTAAATATAGCCCAGGCACCAGGATACCCTAAGCATTACATTTAGTCACGTGGCCCACAGAGGAGGAGGTCCATGGGAACAGTGCCCTCTTTGGCACCTGCGATACTGTCTGGTGACAATGTGGACCATGATCATTTTGTGTCTGTCTGTGGTAAGGCTTGGCCCTTGCAGTTATTTGACTGCTTCCTTTGAATATATTTTTGGGTGCTGGCTGGGTAGGCACAAGGTCAGAGGTAGAATCAAAACAAGAAATCTGACAAGCTGATCACTGACATGAAACATGCCATCAGTGTGGTGGCTCCAAAGTGAGTTTCTGATTGGTGGACTGTAACTGAATTTGGTGCCTGACTCAGGAAGCTCACGTTGAGTGGCTTCAGCACTGCTCTAAGCACTACAACCATTCACATGGCCCATGGAGAAGAATAGGTCCCTGTGGCCAGTACCCTCTATCAGCACCTAGGATGCTGTCTGTGGGGTCCATGGTCATATTGTGTCTCTCCATGGGAAGGCTGACCCTAACAATTATGCGACTGCTTCCCTTGGATATATTTTTGGTTACTGGCTGGATAGGTCCTAGGCATTGCCACAGCATGAGCCACTTTTATATACCTTGAATCTTGCCTCTGTTGAGTGTCCTCAATAATATGAAGCAGTGGTGTCTGTGTTGTATAGGTATGTGCAATTATATATTCTTCTTCCATGTTTTTTTCTTGTTTAATACTACAGGCAATTTGAAGAGGTGAAAGCATAGCAAACATATTAAAATGTAGCTAAATATTGAAAACTTTCTGTTGTCATCTTCGTAATATCTGGTGTAAATATATTGATTAGGAAATTTTTTTGAGTGAATTTCACAAATCTGAAAATGGTCATGTGTGATAAACGATACAGTCATCAAGAGGACACCCAGTATCCAAACAACGGATGGGGGAGCTGTGCAAGTAATTTTAGTTCTATGGAGGGGGAAGAGATGGAGTTTACAAAGCACAATTTCTTACTCAAAAAGCTCAAAACTATTGATTCACAGTGATGAAAAGCTCTTAGGTTTTCAGTTAGGTGGTGATGTTGAGAAGCTGTGACATTTTGAGGAGTGTCATACTCAACACGCTCAAAACTTGTCAAAGCTTCATGGTAGCATAACTCCCAGCTGGAAACATAGGCCCTTTCATCAGTGGTATACACTGGGAAAGTCTACAGCCATTGATTCACTTAGTTTAGCAGTTACCAAACATACAGTTTTTACCACTTTGTGATATGTATCTGTTGCATGTGTGCCTCTTTTATTGAACACCAATTTAGTACAAATAAATGACACAAAATAGTTGATCCTGATTTTCTTGAGCACAGACATTTATTAGACTTAAATAAATTCCTCTGTCTGTCACAGGAAACAAAAATACTGTCAGAAATTGGACAAATTAAACATTAAATTGGAAACTAATGCAGGGACAAGAGGGATTTGGAGCTCATTTTCCTTTTAGATGGCTTAATCATGGGCCACTTATAAGGAATGACTTACAGGACAGTATGTCATGTAAATAAGACTCATTAGATCATGTTCTTTTATTGTGTCACTTCTTTGTGCTACAATTGTACTATTTTTTTGCAAGAAAAGAGTATTTCAAATATCTTAGCTGTAAAATGCACTTCTATGTGAGTTTATATTTTTCTTCTGTTTACCTTAACTCTTCAACAGTTCGGCTATGTGGCACAAAGCTGGGTTGTGCCGAAGGTGGCTGTGGAGCATGCACTGTCATGATTTCAAAGTATGATCATAAACTCAACAAAGTAATGTATCCTTTTACAGAGTCAACATAACAGGAACAAAGTTGACATGATACGAGGCACTCTGAATATTTTTTTTTTTTTTTTTTTTTTTTTTTAAAAAAATCTAAAGAGTAACTGTAAATGTGGTAACTGATGTCATTCAGTACTGTTCTGTACCACTGAGTGCTCATAACTGTTTGTAGTGCAGGCTTTCCAGTGGTGATCCACAAAGATTTGAGAGTAAATGACACCTAGGGTAGATGTTAGCCTCATGTTGCATACAAAATATCAATAGGAAATAATATGCACATAGTATATTGATCTGCAACAGATTCATAACACATGTAGTTCATCATAAGTTTGCATCATGGTATTAAAGCAAATTTCATAAATATATATTGCATTCAATCAACACAGTACAATTAAATCTCTGCTGTGGGATTATGCATGATTATTTCATGTGAAAGGACATGTGATTCAGTATGCAAGGTATTTATAAGACAACAAGAAGTAATCCACTTAGCAAATGGCAGCCATCTGCTAACATGTTGAACCAAGTAGAACTGCTAGTTTTAAAACTATGGGCTCCTTCTTCTGGTAGAAGAAAGAAAAGGAGAACAAGAGAGTGGAAGGATTTAAGCAAAAAGTAAAGTCATCCAGGACCCTGGGTGGGTCAGTGTAGACTTATTAGCAGAAAAGATCTGAAAACTAGTGTAAAAGATAGTAGGCAAGTCAGTGATGAGTGGAAAAACCTTGTAAATATTCCAAAAAGAAGGAGAAATTAAGTACATGATAAATGGCACAGAGGATGAAAAAATAATTTAAGTGAAATGTAAAGACCCTGTAAAGAGACAGCAAAAGAAGAAAAAAAAACAAGTCTAGAAAATTATGACAAATGTAAGCCGGGTAAGACCAAGAATATCTGTAGCAAGAGTCCATCCTTAAAGTTCTGAGGAACTGACATGAGGAGAGATAATGTAGATAACATAAGTAGTAAAACAGCAAAAAGTCATGAGTATCATGTTGCACAATGTGTTCTGCAGTGGGCTACTGTGTGTTGTCCGTATATACACTTCATGTACATTCATTGTTATAGACAACTTTATTGTAGTTTTATGTGTTTATAAAAGGTTGGGCCCAAGGCTGCACTCAAGTTGGTATATGAAAAGTTTACTGGTGAT
Source organism: Schistocerca serialis cubense (assembly GCF_023864345.2). Classification (NCBI taxonomy): domain Eukaryota; kingdom Metazoa; phylum Arthropoda; class Insecta; order Orthoptera; family Acrididae; genus Schistocerca; species Schistocerca serialis. The sequence continues at coordinate 303,677,105 of NC_064645.1, read as the reverse complement.
GCTTCCTTTGGTGGAATAGATTTTGCCAGTAACAGGGCTGGTTTATGTAATGATAGATAAGTCTAAAATCTTACAGCAAAAGTATTAATAGGGAAAAGAATCACAGTGCAAGCAAATGATTTCCAAAGGGAGAATAGGTTATCAAAAAGCAATGGGAAAATAGGAAAAGCAATTCTAGGGGGGGGGGGGGGGGCGGGGGGGGGGGGGGGAATATTTTATAGAGTGGTCCTCATTTAAAAATCATAACCCTGCTGAAGTTTTTTATGGTTTCCAGAATTTAAAGTAGAAGTGCTGCTACTCCAAAGAAATGTCCTGCTCAGACATTTAGGAAGACTGGAGAAGTCTGCTTACAAAGTGCAAATGTGAACAAGTACCATTTGTGTGAAGTGGAACATTAAAAATTCGTTTGGTAAGTGTACATGAATAGAGAGCCACAAGGGAATTATCAGGTTTTAGAAAGGCAAGAGGCACCAGAAATGAAATTGCTACAATTAGTTTGTTAAAGGAAAAAAAGAACAGAGATTATCTGTGAATGCATGCTTCATGGACTACATCAAAACCCTTGACTGTATAAACTACTAAAACTTGCTGGAAGTACTAGAAATTATGGGGATATGAGAGCACCTGATGCAGTTAATGAGAAAGCTATATAAAAGTGAAAAAGCTGCAGTAAACTGTAACAATGATACACCGAAAATTTTGGAATAGGAGGGGAGTCAACAATGCTCTATTAAATTTACATTTCTCCTCAACTTATTTGGTGGATAAAAAATGAAATCTGCAGGCCTAACAGTATGAAACTAGTATTAGAATCAGAAGTCAAATAATAAAAATAACTTAAGGTATGCTGATGAAACAATATAGACTGATCAGCCAGAAAATTATGACTACTTACCTAATAGCTGGTATGTCCACCTTTGGCTCAGATAACAGTGGTGACACATCATGGAATGAAAGGAGTGAGGCCTTGGTAGGTCGCTGGAGGGAGCTGGCACTACATCTGCTCACGTAAGTCACCTAAGTCCCGTAAATTCTGGAGAGTGGGCAATGATCTCTGATATTCAATCACATCCCAGATGTTTTTGATCGGGTTCAGATCTGGCAAGCTGGGGAGCCAGCACATCAGTTGAAACTCACCACTTTGTTCCTCAAACCATTCCATCACACTCCTGGCCTTGTGAGATTGTGCATTATCTAGCTGAAAAATTCCACTGCATCGGGAAACATCAAAATCATGAAAGGAGGTACATGGGCTGCAACCAGTGTAAATACTTCTTGGCTGTCATGGTGCCTTGCATGAGCTCCACTGGACCTGTGGATCCCCATGTGAACGTTCCCCAGAGCATAATGGAGTTGCTGCTAGCTTGTCTCCATTCCACTGTACAGGAGTCAAGCAGCTGCTTCTGTGGAAGATGACAAATTTGCACCCTCCCGTCAGCATGATGAAGAAGGTATTGGGACCCATCAGACCGTGTAACACTCTGCCACTGCACCAATTGCCAGTGCCAATGGTCAAGTGCCTATTTCAGTAGTAGTTGCTGACATCATGGTATTAACATTGGCACATCCATGAGTCATCGGCTGCAGAGGCCCATTGTTAGGAGTGTTCAATGCAATGTGTATTCAGACACACTTGTACTCTGCCCAGCATTAAAGACTGATGTCAGTTCTCCCATGGTTCACCACCTGTCCTGTTTTACCCGTCTGCCCAGCTTACAAAGTCCAACATCTGTAACAAGGGGTGGCTGCCTAATCACGTGACATCTGGACATGGTTACACCATGTGTTGAAAAGACTCACTGCAGTTCTTCTCAGATACCTGAAAAGTCATGCAGTTTCTGAAATGCTCGTGGTGAGCCTCCAGCCTATCATGTTCTGCCATTTGTCAAACACAGATAGATTGCATGGCTTCCCTGTTCTACACACAGACAGCACACTCATTGATACTACGTGCACTGTGTGTGTGTCTGACTAGCACTCATTCATCACTGGTGATGCTGCTATCACCTGGATGGGTTTATATGAATAGTAGGTTGGTGATCATAATGTTCTGGCTAATCAGTGTATATCTCTGAAACTGAAGAATACATTAAAACATGCTACATTAAAAATGAAAAATCAGGAAGAAAAGAGATCCAGAAGGAGTTGACCATACTGAGCTAATCTGTGTGATTTGTAAGTGGCTGTCAATCTTATCCTTGGTTACAGTTTGACAGTGGCCATTCAGTCATATTGACATTTGGGATGTGTTCATTCTAGTATAGATAGTTGTGCAGTAGTTGCAGCATATGTGGTATAGGTGTACGATATGGCCACTTTTGCAAGTGGCCCTGCCTTATATGAGATGTTGGTCAAGGGCTGAATAGGCAAGTTGTGTGTTAATAAAAGAGTTAAATATTTCACCTGGATCTTCCCAAGTATCAAGGGACGGAGCAGGAGTGCTATGTGGATATTTCATAGAGGAGGTGAAGAACGCTGCTGTGACAGAGTAAAAAGAATTTTGTTAAGTCATTCCTGCATATAGAACCATTGTATGTTGAAACACATTTTATTCCCATAGCGTTATTCACAGATAATTCCTTGACTATGAATAAGTCATTTAGCAGCAAATGCCTGCCTAGCACCAGTATGTGCAATGCATGGTCTAGCAGTCACAACAGTGGAAGGCATTGGAAGCACAAAGACTCGTTTACACCCAGTGCAAGAAAGGATTGCAAAAGCACATGGTTCACAGTGTGGCTTCTGTACTCCAGGAATTGTTATGTCAATGTACACATTGCTTCGGAACAAAAGTTATCCCACAATGGACGACCTCGAAGTAGCATTCCAAGGTATGGTTCAGTGACACAAACTCCTTTCTTTCAATACTTTTAAAAATAGCTTTATTATTTAAGACACATAATACTGTTACAAGATTTTATGTATTTCAATATTTTGTATTCAGCATTAATCATAATGGTTGGAGTCAAGAGAAATACAATGTCACTAAAGTAGCTGATTAATTTCCATCTTCTTAAGATAACAGATTTAATTTCTAGCACAAACCACCGCAAATATAACTGCTTGCTATGTCATTATTGTTAGCCTGACATCCACTAACTTAATACACATGAAAACAGGGAAGAACATAGTGTCATGTTTCCACAAGTCATGTTAAGTCATTAGTAATGACTAATTCTTTTCCCCAGAACAATATGTTTTAGGTGGATAATGGAGACCAACCAGCATGTTTGTATGGTGAATGCAGAAAATTCTGAATGCATGTTCTGGTTCACAAGCATCTGACTTCACAGTTTTCTTGAAGTAGCTCTGTGGGACTTGTTCTCCCACTTACATCAGAATCACATTTTAGCATTCTCACGAATTCCTTTAATAATCAAATCATAATTGCTATTGTACGCTCATATGTGGCAGGAATGTTTAGTACATGAAAGATCAGTTTCTTTAAAACTGTCTCTGCCAGTTCCTTGACAAAGAGTGCTCTCATAATTCTTTGAATTGTAATAAAATTTCACATCTAGTGTGAATCTAATGACAAACAATACCACATAAATAACTTAATGGATCTCTAACAATGGAAAGTCCAGGATGGAATAACAACAATATTATGAAAAGGCTAGAGTGCTGCTACCATATAGAGGAAACATTGAGTCACAGGCAGGCACAACCAGAAGACTGCTATACATTTAAGCTTTCAGCTACAAGGTCTCCTTCCGAAGCAGAAGACACACACACATTCACACAAGTACAACTTACACACACATGAGCACTCTCTCTGGTCAGACTGCAAGTGTTAGAGAAAACTTTACCATGTAATTTTATTCCTTGGTATGCATGTCAGGTTCTTTTGATAAAAGTGATCTGAGTGATATTCTACTAGTTTGCTATAGTTAATGGCTGGTACTTGCAAATAGTTATAAAACTTTACAGCTGTTGACCATTTCCAGTCTGCCATTGGCAACAGACACCTGTGGACCTATATTGTGCTACCTGGACACACAATGTAGGCACACCTGTGTGTGTGTGTGTGTGTGTGTGTGTGTGTGTGTACTCTAGCTCGTCAAAGGATTACATCTGAAAGCTAGCAAATTTTTCATTCTCTTTCTGTGTGCCTTTCAACAACTCAACTTTTCTGCAATTTGGTGTGTTGTCTCCTTTGTTCCTAAATTACTAATGTTCTGGCACAACCTTCCTTATTATAATTGATTTATGTACTGATGAAGAGTAATGTTATTGTGCCTGCGAGAGAGAATGGCAACACCAATCTCTTTTAAATCATATTTAAAAATACCTAAATGAATTACTTATATTTTCAGTGAAGGAACTGCACATGTATGGGACATATTTTGAACTGCTGTTAAAAATGTGCTACATTTTATAATAGCCATTTTGAAAGCAATGAGAAACAAAGGCTATCAGTGATGTAGTGATTATTAATACAAAGGGATGTTTGTATCCATCCAGTTTTTTACTCTACAAGAACACTTTACATCTGTACATTTGTGTTGGAATTGTAATGGAATTAGATGCGGGTTCATTTTCATGGCACCCATTCTGATATGAGCTGCATGAGCAAAGAGATTTTAGGATTATTATTTGGAGATGTTAATGGAGGCACTAAACCCAATCACCACTCAAGCAGGTCTAGGAAATTAACCAATAAAAACCCATAACGTACTGGTATGCTTAATAATCAAACATTGTTTTGAACTATTTGAGACAATTTCTGTAGCAACTACTTTTTGTTTTATTTATTTATTCCTCCATCATGAAGCATTTACATGTAATTAATGTTGTCACGAATAATTTAAGAACATCTTTTACAGTGGGGATTGACATTCCATAGCAGTACACATTATTTATTAATATATACATGGTCAAATAACAATTGCCTATATGTAAAAGAATACTTTGCAATAGCAGATACATCATACCCTGAATGAGGGTACAATTAGTTTTACCAATCATTTATTAATTTAGATTGTCTTTTGAACAGTTTTATAATTCTTCAAGTGTGTTGAAAGGCTTGTCATTTAGCTATTTTTGTGTTTTACTTTTAAAAACTTTTAGTGAGATATGAAATGTCTGGGAATATGATACACTACTGGCCTTAAAATTGCTACACCACAAAGATGACATGCTAAGGATGCGAAATTTAACCGACAGGAATAAGATGCTGTGATATGCAAATGATTAGCTTTTCAGAGCATTCACACACGGTTGGCGCCTGTGGTGACACCTACAACGTGTTGACATGAGGAAAGTTTCCAATCGATTTCTCATACACAAACAGCAGCTGACCAGCATTGCCTGGTGAAAATTTGTTGTGATGCCTCGTGTAAGGAGGAGAAATGTGTACCATCACATTTCCGACTTTGATAAAGGGCGGATTGTAGACTATCGCGATTGCGTTTCATCGTATTGCGACATTGCTGCTCGTGTTGGTCGAGATCCAATGACTGTCACCAGAATATGGAATTGGTGGGTTCAGGAGGGTAATACGGTACGCTGTGCTGGATCCCAATGACCTCGTATCACTAGCAGTCGAGATGACAGGCATTTTATCTGCATGGCTGTAACGGATCGTGCAGCCACGTCTCGATCCCTGAGTCAACAGATGGGGAAATTTGCAAGACAACAACCATCTGCACGAACAGTTTGATGATGTTTGCAGCAGCATGGACTGTCAGCTCGGAGACCGTGGCTGTGGTTACCCTTGACGCTGCATGACAGACAGGAGCGCCTGCGATGGTGTACTCAACGACGAACCTGGGTGCACGAATGGCAAAACGTCATTTTTTCGGATGAATTCAAGTTCTGTTTACAGCATCATGATGGTCGCATCCGTGTTTGGTGACATCGCTGTGAACACACATTGGAAGCATGTATTCGTCATCGCCATACTGGTGTATCACATGGCGTGATGGTATGGGGTGCCATTGGTTGCACGTCTCGGTCACCTATTGTTCGCATTGACGGCACTTTGAACAGTGGACATTACATTTCACATGTGTTACGTCCCGTGGCTTTACCCTTCATTCGATCCCTGCGAAACCCTACATTTCAGCAGGATAATGCACATTGCAGGTCCTGTACAGGCCTTTCTGGATACAGAAAATGTTCGACTGCTGCCCTGGCCAGCACATTCTCCAGATATCTCACCAATTGAAAACGTCTCGTCAATGGTGACCAAGCAACTGGTTCGTCACAATACGCCAGTCCCTACTCTTGATGAACTGTGGTATCGTGTTGAAGCCACATGGGCAGCTGTACCTGTACACGCCATCCAAGCTCTGTTTTACTCAATGCCCAGGTGTATCAAGGCCGTTATTTCGGCCAGAGATGGTTGTTGTGGGTATTGATTTATCAGGATCTATGCACCCAATTTGCGTGAAAATGTAATCACATGTCAGTTCTAGTATAATATATTTGTCCAATGAATACCCGTTTATCATCTGCAATTTTAATGGCCAGTAGTGTATATTGAAAAATTTACACCCAGAGATTAATAACCACAGTGTATTTTCTTAATTTTAGTTGTAGATACATCTATCTTGAATGCTTGATGAGTAATATGTTGGTGTACAGACTGTTCAGATACAAAAGTCAATGGCACTGTGCTATTGCACAACCGTTAAATCACAAGAAAGACTGCATCACACTGTTTAGTGTGGTACAATCATAATTTTATCAGTTGTTGGAGTAGTGGGATGTAATTTTATGGAGTAATGAGTCCTGGTGCATGAGCTGCCACTCAGCCAGACTGGGAGTAAGCTAACTTGGTAAAACCATTATTGCAATATTTATCTGAGTAGTATGGCTACAGCGAAATTCTGTGGATTTGGTTGGGTGGTCTGGACCTGTTTTACTTGGTTAGTGATTAGACTAGCAATTTTGGTTATTGGTAAGAGGGTTGTCTGTAAGTGTATATGAAAAATTCCGAGGCAGTTGCATATTTATTTCATCATGATAATTATTCAATCTGGGAAGCGAGGACAATGGTTCAAGGCTCAAAGAAAATCAAATGTATATTTTGCTGAACTGTTTTTTTTTAATTAATTAATTTCTCTTTTTGCATAGAGTTAACAAATATGATGACTTTTGCAAATGTCAGCATTGTTTTCCATCATTTTAGAATTTATTGTAAAATACAAACAAAACAGATAATTGATATAATTTAAGAAAACTGCCATACAAGCACACAGAGGAGAGTGTAAAGACACAAAAGTAGATATACTATTAAAATATGTCTTATTTCTAATAAAAACTGTAAGATCACATGTTTTCAACTGAAAATTCAGAAAATGAGTGTAAACATTTTTTGTCAGGAGTAATTTAAGCTTCGTTTCAAAGATATTTGCATCATGCACACATAAGTCTTTTGGAAATTTGCTAAACCAGATTTAAGCACTGATGTATGGATTGTGGTGTGTTATTTGTAGATTAGTACTTTGTCTATGGTAGTTGTTTTTATTTCTATTGTTGTGGTCATGTATGTCATTGCATTTTCTAGAATCTTTTTGATGACATACAAAAAATAAAATTACCGTATATAAATACAAGGACTATACTGTGAGGTACTTATGTTGCACAAAAACCTCTCTACAAGAATCATGATGGCCTAAACCATCCAGTATTTTAATTACCTTCTTCTGAAGCAACATTAATCTATTGATGTGTGTATCTGCAGCACAGCCCCATAGTTCAATTCCACAAATGAAATGAAATGTTATGTGCCTAGGGTCTCCCGTTGGGTAGACCAGTTGCCTGAGGCAAGGCTTTTGAGTTGATGCCAATTTGGTGACTTGTGTGTCAATGGGGATGATATGATGATGAAGACAACACAACAACCAGTCCCTGAGCAGAGAAAATCTCCGACCAATCTGGGAATCGACCCCAGCCCCCTTTGCACAAATTCAGCCGCACTGACCACTCAGCTATCGAAGCAGACTCAATACTACAATTTAGCAAAGGATATATTGTTCCATAGTAAACAGTTTTGACAGTACTGTTCGCAACTATTTTTGCCAGGTGACTGAGTAGAGATAATCCACTACTAATCTTCCAACATACAAAGTTAATCCAGTTTGACCATCACAAGTTTTCATCTCAGTGTAGGCCTAAGAATTTGTAGCTTTTATTACCCATTGCTTCAATTCCACATATATCATTTATAGAGTTATAGCTAGAGTTAACAATCTTAATTGATGATAATTGAGACTTGTTAACATTTACATTTAGATCTTGTTCATGAAGGTACTTAAATATATTTATTACTTCCTCTGTTTAGGAAGATGTTGTTTTACAGAGAGAGATGTGTCCTCTGCATAACTTATTATTTTGGAGTTTTGTGGCTGGGTGACATCATTGACATAGACTAAGAAGAGAAAGAGCTAAGAATTGACCACTGGGAGAGTCCTTGTTTCACTAGAAGACTTGGAGATTACAACTCGGTCATTAATTTGATAGGTTAGTGCTTTGTGCACTCCTTCCAGTTAGACAGGTAGTTGGTTATTAGTAGTATTGCTTAATCTCTTAAGCTGTAGGCCTGAAGTTTCACTATTAGTAGGCCATGTTTAACTGAATCAAATGCTGTAGTAAGATCAAGGAATGTCCCTGTTGCCAAATACCCCCCATCTAGTACACTATGTACAATATGTAAAAATACAGAGATTGTTGCGATGGTGTTGCGGTTTGTCCTGAAACCATGTTGTGTTTCAGTGAGTAGATTATTTTTGTGTAATGGGCCCTGAGTTGTTAAAGCAAAACGTATTTAAAGATTTTAATAAATTTGGGGGTTAATGGAATTGGCCTAAAGTTTTCAACCTATTTTTTTGCATTTTGTCTTATATACTGGTTTAATTAAGCACATTTTTAATGAATCTGGGTAGGTTTTCTCCCCAATACAGCAGTTAATGAGATAGGTAATAAATTTAACTAATTCTTTGTGGCACTCCTTATCTAAGGCACTAGATATCTCATTCCAGCCAGCTAAGTTCTTGGTCTCTAATGTGTTGATTATTCGACTTAATTGATGTTCACTTAAAGTTCTGAATTCAAAGTTTATACCTCGAGGTGAGGAAATTTATATCTGACTATTGTGGTCAACAGTTTGAGCTGGGATGCCACATGGAGTGAAGCAATATTTACTTAAAAAGTCACTGATTGTTCTTGGATCTTTTATTAATTTTCCCCCATGCAGCATGCTTATTTCTTCTGTATTAATGTTTGGTGGTACTTTCTGGTATTGATTAATTAGCTTTCAAGACGCTTTGCTCACATTGTTGGACTTAATGGTTGAATTACTATGAACCTTTTTCTTAAAATTTGAAAGCTCGGTCTCAAGCATTTTCATTGCTTTGCAATACTTTTCTATGAGAATGAAATCCTTTTTTAATTTATAAACTATGAAGAGATCATGAACATTCTGCTAGAGTTTTATCAGATTACAGGGTAGTTTCAGCTTTGGATTTTTTCTATGTATTACAGTCCGTTTAATGTCTTTAACTCGGCAACAATGATTACAATGTCTCAAAATTGTTTCTTGGAATTCATCCCATTTATTTTTTGATCATTTTACATTATCAACACTGTTCCATTATTCTAGGGCTAGTTTATGTTTGAGGTGGTTTGTATTATGATAATTCAGAATTTGTTTCTGATCAATAACATTTGTTGTATCTGCAGCATTTACACCCATGTACTCCTAAAACCATGATAAAACACTTTTGAAATGAGCTCCTTCCTTTTCTAAACATGGTGACAATTATTCACAATGATGCATAAAAAAAAAAGGAATTAAATTGCATCTTCAGTTTTCGAGGAAAAAAGGAAAGGAAACAAGATTAGTGTCTGAAACTTCCTGGCAGATTAAAACTGTGTGCCAGACTGATACTAGGACTAGGGACCTTTGCCTTCCTCGGGCAAGTGCTCTACCAACTGAGCTACCCAAGCATGACTAATGACCCATCCTCACAGCTTTAATTCTGCCAGTATGTCGTCTCCTACTTTCCAAACTGTGAGAACAGGTGATAAGTCGTGCTTGGATAGCTCAGTTGGTAGAGCACTTGCCCGCGGGAAGCAAAGGTCCCAAATTCGAGTCTCGGTCCGGCACACAGTTTTAATCTGCCAGGGAGTTTCATATGAACGCATACTCTGCTGCAGAGTGAAAATCTCATTCTGGAAGATTAGTGTCTAATGTGCCACTGACATTGACCCATTAGAGGTAGAGCACAAGCTCTGATTAAGGCAAGATGGTGAAGGAAATTGGCCACTGCCCTTTCATAGGAACTACCATGGCATTTGCCTTAAGTGATTTAGGGACATCACAGAAAATCTAAAACAAGAGGGCCAAATGGGAATTTAAACCACTGTCCTCCTGAGTGCAAGACCAATGTGTTAGTCACTATGCTACCTCACTTGGTAGTTTCTCAGAATCAGATATTAAATGTTGTAATAATAGGAAAAGGACACTGACATTTCTGAAACATTTAAAACACTAGGAATGGTTGTCTGAAGACTTTTGGTCTCATAGTGTACATTTACCAGTATTTTCACAAATTGTTCCCATTGATGGCAGGATTCTTCCTTGTTTAAGGACTTTTTCTCCATTCAGCCTGTGCTAGTTTTAAATGTTGGTGGTGGATTCCATTAGAAACAAGGGAAATATTGTCATTGGTAGATTTCAGTGTTGCTGACTGAGGAAATTTTGGGCTATGATATTGATTTTCTTTTTGAAAAAAGAACTGTTTTGCTCTTAGCTGCTGTGATATTCCAATAATAGTCTGAGTGCTCTATAGGCCAAGGAAATTAGAGTTCTGCCTTCCAAAAATTAGTAGAATTCTAGAAACTGTTTTACTCACTCAAGTAGGCCTATTACTTCTGTATTTTTTCCCCAGATACCTGTGAAACTGAATGCTAAATAATAATAATAATAATAATAATAATAATAATAATAATAATAATAATAATAATAAACCCCGTGGAGGCCCGGGAAAAGAATAGGCCTCCGGTATGTTCTGCCAGTCGTAAAAGGCGATGAAAAGAACAAACCACTAATAGGGCTAACCCCCCTTTTAGTGTGATTACTTGGTTCAGGACAGAACTAAAGAAGCCTCGGACAAGCGCCGTCATGGTCGGGGACGACGCTTGAACCCTATGCCCGCCCACAATGGTAACGACACTGCTAGCCAACTGGAAAATGATTTAAATCCAAATAGAGGTGTTTTGCAGGATATGCTTCCTGCAACCACCCTAGAAGGAAAACAAAGACAGAGGATGAGATGGTCAGATGAAGTTAATCGACACCTCATGTTCTGTTATTACCAAGCAACAAACCTAGGAACCAACACAACTGGATACAGATCACAAGTATACACAACATTTATTACCAGATACCCGGATTTAAAATTTTTAACAGAACAACGACTAGCTGATCAGATCCGTGTAATAATAAAAAATAACAGGATACCCCAGTCAGAATTAGAAAACATCAAACAACAAGTACAACAAATACTGGAACAAAATAATGTGCAATCAGAAGAAGAAGAAAATGCAGTAATGGACTCAAACATCCCAGAGCAAACAAACAAAGACCAACACGCATCAATTAAACAATCAGAGGAAAACGAAATCTTAAGACAGCCACCAGAACAAGCACAAATAGAACACGAAGAGACACACATGTTAGATATAGAAGAGAAATTTCAGCTGACATATATAGAATACAAAGACACAAATACAGACATCAGACCATTCTTGCATAGACCGCCAAATAACCCACAAGTCGAAACAACAATAAAAACTATCAACACAATCATACACAACGAAATAAATGAAAATACAACTATGGAAGAGTTACAACTACTGGTTTATATAGGAGCACTCACTACACTAAATATACACACTAGGCAGAGATCAGAACAAACCAATACACAGAAGAAACCCACAAAACCAGCATGGCAACACAGGCTACAGATCAGAATAGAAAAACTGAGAAAAGACATCGGACAGCTAACACAATTTATAAGAAATGAAATATCAGACAAAAAACGAAAAAGGTTAGGTAAAATCTCACAACAAGAAGCAATAGAGCAATTAGATGAAAAGAAGCAGAAATTACAAGCATTGGCCAAATGACTTAGAAGATACAAAAAAAGTGAAAATAGAAGGAAACAAAACCAAACATTCAACACAAACCAAAAGAGATTTTACCAAACAATAGATAACACACACATTAAAATAGACAATCCACCAAACATAACAGACATGGAACACTTCTGGAGCAACATATGGTCAAACCCGGTACAACATAACAGGCATGCACAGTGGATACAAGCAGAAACAGACACATACAAGATGATACCACAAATGCCTGAAGTGATAATTTTGCAACATGAAGTCACCCGAGCAATTAATTCTACACACAATTGGAAAGCCCCTGGAAATGATAAAATAGCAAATTACTGGCTAAAGAAGTTCACCTCAACACATTCACATCTAACTAAATTATTTAACAGTTACATTGCAGACCCATACACATTCCCTGATACACTTGCACATGGAATAACCTATCTGAAACCTAAAGATCAAGCAGACACAGCAAACCCAGCTAAATATCGCCCCATAACATGCCTACCAACAATCTACAAAATATTAACTTCAGTCATTACACAGAAATTAATGACACATACAACACAGAACAAAATTATAAATGAAGAACAAAAAGGCTGCTGCAAAGGAGCACGAGGATGTAAAGAGCAACTGATAATAGATACAGAGGTGACATATCAAGCTAAAACTAAACAAAGGTCGCTACACTACGCATACATTGATTACCAAAAAGCCTTTGATAGTGTACCCCACTCATGGTTACTACAGATATTGGAAATATACAAAGTAGATCCTAAATTGATACAGTTTCTAAACATAGTAATGAAAAACTGGAAAACCACACTTAATATTCAAACAAATTCAGATAACATCACATCACAGCCAATACAGATTAAGCGTGGAATATACCAAGGAGACTCATTAAGTCCTTTCTGGTTCTGTCTTGCTCTGAACCCACTATCCAACATGCTAAATAATACAAATTATGGATATAATATTACTGGAACATACCCACACAAAATCACACATTTGCTATACATGGATGATCTAAAACTACTGGCAGCAACCAATCAACAACTCAACCAATTACTAAAGATAACAGAAGTATTCAGCAATGATATAAATATGGCTTTTGGAACAGACAAATGTAAGAAAAATAGCATAGTCAAGGGAAAACACACTAAACAAGAAAATTACATATTGAATAACCACAGTGACTCCATAGAAGCGATGGAGAAAACAGATGCCTATAAATATTTAGGATACAGACAAAAAATAGGAATAGATAATACAAATATTAAAGAAGAACTAAAAGAAAAATATAGACAAAGGCTAACAAAAATACTGAAAACAGAATTGACAGCAAGAAACAAGACAAAAGCTATAAATACTTATGCTATACCTATATTGACCTACTCATTTGGAGTAGTGAAATGGAGTAACACAGACCTAGAAGCACTCAATACACTTACGTGATCACAATGCCACAAATATAGAATACATCACATACATTCAGCAACAGAAAGATTCACATTAAGCAGAAAGGATGGAGGAAGGGGATTCATCGACATAAAAAACCTACATTATGGACAGGTAGACAATTTAAGAAAATTCTTTCTAGAACGAGCAGAAACTAGCAAAATACACAAAGCAATCACTCATATAAATACATCGGCTACACCACTGCAATTTCATAACCACCGTTACAACCCTTTAGATCACGTAACATCAACAGATACGAAGAAAGTAAATTGGAAAAAGAAAACACTACATGGCAAGCACCCGTATCATCTAACACAGCCACACATCGATCAAGATGCATCCAACACATGGCTAAGAAAAGGCAATATATACAGTGAGACGGAAGGATTCATGATTGCAATACAGGATCAAACAATAAACACCAGATATTACAGCAAGCATATTATTAAAGATCCCAATACCACAACAGATAAATGCAGACTTTGCAAACAACAAATAGAAACAGTAGATCACATCACAAGTGGATGTACAATACTAGCAAATACAGAATACCCCAGAAGACATGACAATGTAGCAAAAATAATACATCAACAGCTTGCCTTACAACATAAACTTATAAAACAACACGTTCCCACATACAAGTATGCACCACAAAATGTACTGGAGAATGATGAATACAAATTATACTGGAACAGAACCATTACAACAGATAAAACACCACCACATAACAAACCTGACATCATACTCACCAATAAAAAGAAGAAATTAACACAACTAATCGAAATATCCATACCCAATACAACAAATATACAAAAGAAAACAGGAGAAAAAATTGAAAAATACATCCAACTGGCTGAGGAAGTCAAGGACATGTGGCATCAGAATAAAGTTGACATCATACCAATCATACTATCAACTACAGGAGTCATACCACACAATATCCACCATTACATCAATACAATACAGCTACATCCAAACTTGTATATACAATTACAGAAATCCGTAATTATTGATACATGTTCAATTACCCGAAAGTTCCTAAATGCAATATAACATATACCGTACAGTTAAAAGGAAGTGACGCTTGATCAAAGTCCGCGTCACGTCCCATTTTTAACCAGACTTAACGTCTGAGAAAGTAAAGAAATAATAATAATAATATATAATATAAATATAGACAAAGACTAACAAAAATACTGAAAACAGAACTGACAGCAAGAAACAAGACAAAAGCTATAAATACTTATGCTATACCAATACTGACCTATTCATTTGGAGTAGTGAAATGGAGTAACACAGACCTAGAAGCACTCAATACACTTACGTGATCACAATGCCACAAATATAGAATACATCACATACATTCAGCAACAGAAAGATTCACATTAAGCAGAAAGGAAGGAGGAAGGGGATTTATTGACATAAAAAACCTACATTATGGACAGGTAGACAATTTAAGAAAATTCTTTATAGAACTAGCAGAAACTAGCAAAATACACAAAGCAATCACTCATATAAATACATCGGCTACACCATTGCAATTTCATAACCACTTCTACAACCCTTTAGATCACATAACATCAACAGATACAAAGAAAGTAAATTGGAAAAAGAAAACACTACATGGCAAGCACCCGCATCATCTAACACAGCCACACATCGATCAAGACACATCCAACATATGGCTAAGAAAAGGCAATATATACAGTGAGATGGAAGGATTCATGATTGCAATACAGGATCAAACAATAAACACCAGCAAGCATATTATTAAAGATCCCAATACCACAACAGGTAAATGCAGACTTTGCAAACAACAAACAGAAACAGTAGATCACATCACAAGCGGATGTACAATACTAGCAAATACAGAATACACCAGAAGACATGACAATGTAGCAAAAATAATACAACAACTTGCCATACAACATAAACTAAAAACAACACATTCCCACATGCAAGTATGCACCACAAAATGTACTGGAGAATGATGAATACAAATTATAGTGGAACAGAATCATTATAACAGATAAAACACCACCACATAACAAACCTGACATCATACTCACCAATAAAAAGAAGAAATTAACACAATTAATCGAAATATCCATACCCAATACAACAAATATACAGAAGAAAACGGGAGAAAAAAAATTGAAAAATACATCCAACTGGCTGAGGAAGTCAAGGACATGTGGCATCAGGACAAAGTTGACATTATACCAATTATACTATCAACTACAGGAGTCATACCACGCAATATCTACCAGTACATCAACGCAATACAGCTACATCCAAACGTATATATACAACTTCAGAAACCTGTAATTATTGATACATGTTCAATTACCTGAAAGTTCCTAAATGCAGTGTAACATATAATGTACAGTTAAAAGGAAGTCACGCTTGATCAAGGTCCGCTTCACTTTCCATTTTTAACCAGACATAACGTCTAAGAAAGGAAAGAAATAATAATAATAAAAAGAGTACTAGAAATGTGGGGCATTAAATTCTGCTCAACTGAGTAAAAAAACTTTGCTATTTGCCTATTTGCAAACAGTTTTCTGTAGAAAAGTTATGTTATAAAACATTAATTTTTTACACTTTTTGAAAAACACTTGTTTCATTGCTATAAGGCATGCAGCATCTGAGACTTGAGCAATTTGACCAAAAATTTATCGAAGAAAAGTTGTAGAACATCAAACTGTGTCATCAGAAAATCAAAGAAAGTGACAAGAAACCTAGATGGTAAGTAAATATTACAATTATTTCAACTATATGTAAATCATATGGTTAATGACCAACATCTACTTTCTACTTTCCATTCAGTGAAGTTTTCAGTTTTCACTTTTTTATTTCTGTTACTGGTATCTAATCCCTAATCAAAACATTATTAAGATAACAGTTCTGAAAACTATGAAATTAGCAAACAATAATATCCAAAGAGCAAAAAATTTTGTACACGGGCATTAGGGCAATGAAATACAACAGGTTTATTATTATTTTATTAGGAATAAAGGAACTAAATTCAATTGACAATAAATTGAGTTACACATGATTGTATAAAACTGTGTTACGTAATACAGTAAAACAAAAATTGTGAAGCCTGCCAGCCCCATTGCAGTGGATCCAGTAGGCCATTTTTCCAAGTTTGCACCTGCAAATATGTCCTCAGGCAATTTTGTTGAGAAGCCGCTTCTGTAGGAGGCAAAGAGGTGAGATTGAATGAAGTCACTGATGCGTATTTTTCAAAGAATTGATAGTGAAACCCAATTAATTGCTTTCTTTCACCTTTACAGTTCTGGGATGCCATGAACTTCTCTCGAACCTCACCAATCTCATCAGTAATAGCATTTGAGTTGCTGAATATCTCTGCTGCTTTCTGTAGGTTGTTTTTGTCTCCTGTGCCTTGGGGAATTTCAATTTTCCTTTGCTACAAAATGTATAAGTTGTGTCACAGCCACTGAAGGCATGTAAGAACAGAATGTTGTCTTTCAGTACTTGAGACAACTTAAAATTTAGGGGCTGTAGACTATGTTACATTGTCTGTTTTTGCCTAGTTCAGCAAAAAGATATTGGGGGACAATGGAACTGAAGCAGTCAGAATCACATAAAGGTTTGTGCCCTCCCCAATGACAACAATACAGTCAGAGAGCTGAGCAACATCAAGAGCAGTAGCCGCAATTGGCGTATCAGCACCCTCAAGTTGTGCACTCAGTAAAGAACAGCGGTGTTGATTATTTTGTTTGTTTGACAGAAACAAATTTTTTGCCAGAGATACTGAAGTTGTTTCATTGAATGTTATAGTTGGTGCAGTTCCTTTGGTGACTCTGCACAGCTGCTCAGCTAATGTGTGCTCCTGTTAGTTGTAACATCAGGGTATACTTCAAACACAAATGTGACCTTTCTGCAATATGAGCACTTAATGTAATCTACACAGTTTGTAATTATGTGAGAAAATACTTATTTTGCCTCCCATGACACTCCATGCAATAGAAATCCTACAGTGAACTCCATTTTTTCAAAATCAGTTGGGTCACTTAAGGCATTAAACAACTTGTAAAACACAGCTTTTTACGTTTTCTACATACCAACATTGTCAAACATAGGCCAGCTGGTACTCAAAAACGTGCTGAAGCTCTTTAAGATTTGTAGAACACTATGGCATGAAAAATTGTTTCAGCATTGACAGGACTGACCTTGTCATGCATTGTGATTTTAGATATCATACTTTTTAGAGGTGGAACTCAATTTATTGTCGCTGTCAGAGTTGCCACAAATACTCTATGAAATGCTTAAATTACTGACTTCATCAGCTTTGTGGCAAATGATCTTTTCATAACCTAAAACCCCAATGCTAATGGACACGCCAATGCCACAGGGAAATGTGTTGGGACCCTTGCTGTTCATGTTGTATATTAATGACCTTGCGGACAATGTTAATAATAAAATCAGGCTTTTTGCAGATTTTGCAGCTATCTATAATGAAGTACTATCTGAAAGTAGCTGCATAAATATTCAGTCAATTTTTGATAAGATTTCAACATGGTGCAGAGGTTGGCAACTTGCCCTAAACATTCATAAATGTAAAATTTTGCACTTATGAAACGAAAAAATGTATTATCCTATGACTATAATAGCCATGAGTCACTGTTGGAATCTGTCAGCTCATACAAATACCTGGGTGTAGCACTTTGTATTATGTGAAATGGAATGATCACAAAGGTACAGTCATGGATAAAGCAGGTGGTAGACTTTGGTTTATTGGTGGAACACAAGGGAAGTGCAATCAGCCTACAAAGGAGATTGCATACATACCAGATAGGACTAACAGGGGATACTGGACGTATATAGAGAAGGGCACAACAAATAATCACAGGTTTGTTTAATCAGTGGGAGAGTGTCACAGAAATACTGAAGGAACTGAACTGGAAGACTCTTGAAGATAGATGTAAACTATCCTGGGAAAGTCTATTAACAAAGTTTCAAGAACTGACTTTAAATAATGACTGTAAACATCTTTGGCAAAGAAATCAGAGAGAACTAACAATTTATTAAGAAATGTATGTGGAAGAAGGTGCAGTATTTTTGTGATATAAATTTTAAGATTGTAAAAAAAAGAAACTGAAAACAGGAACACAAGATCAAAGTACCCAATACTTAGATTTTCTGTTTCTGCTTTTGAAAATAATATCTCATGATACTTGGCTCAGTTGGGCTATTACAGTGCAAAGGAAATATAGTAACTCATGTTAACATACCTTAATTAGTAGCATAAAGATGAAATATTAAAATATTTTAATATATATGACTAATTTAACCCGTTACTAATGTAAGAATGCTTCCTAAACTTGAGGATGGTTTGTGGGGCACTCAACTGCATGGTTAGCAGTGCTCATCATAGTCCCAATATTTTCACTGTCCAGTCTTGCCACTTTCATGAATGATGATGAAATGATGAGGACAACACAAACATCCAGTCCCTGGGCTGAGAAAATTCTTGACTCGGCCGGGAATTGAATCTGGGACACTGCGATCCAGAGGCAGCAACGCTAGCCACTAGACCACGAGCTGTGGACTCGTAAACTTGCACTGCTAAATCAATTGTACACACTGTTGATAGTATGAAAGAAGTTAATTGGAGGCTGAAGATTTACTGAAAGGTGATTGTTCAATCAGAACATTTTTTTCTTTAAAGGAAATCTTTGCCGCTGCACTGGATATCGTCCAATTATTGAAGGTTTCCGCTCATTCACTGAAAGCTGGGAGCAGGGACATATCAATGGAATAAGCAATGGACTGACAAATGGTGTCTCAAATGGAACTTGCAGCATGGGAGATAAATGTTGTAAGTTCAAGGGTATGGAAAATGGAGTTAACGGTTGCAGTACAGAAGATGAGGAGGTACTGTTCTCAAAAAGTGAGTTCGTGCCATATGATCCATCACAGGAACCCATTTTTCCTCCTGAACTGAAGGTGATTAGTTTGTTATGTTTTAAATGAATTTAATTTAGAGACATATCTGGAAATTTGTTTAGTTTATACTGTTGTACATTTAAAAAATTGTGTGAATTATTCTTGCAAACACAAATTATTCTTGCTGCTCATGCTTTTATTTATGTGTCAAAAAGCTGAGAAGTGAGCTCAGCCTGGATTATCATTGTAGCTCCCCACATATTTATTCCTCATGAATTAAAAACTCCAAACTGAGTTGCACCAAAACATTCATTAAGACAAACAATGCTGAGCCTCTCAAGCATTAATGAAATATGTCTATAGCTTGAGGTCCAAGCAGGTGCAGACATCTGCAGTAATTGTTACCTTGTGTATAAAAGCGTGTGCTATCGCAGGTATTCATGGGTTATTTGCAAATATCTGCAACAATAATTCCTTTGTAGTTAAAAATTAAAGGACACTATCAACTTTATTATGAGACTTCATCAAATTATGTCACCTGTGATCAGTGAACAAGATTGCGTGACTGTGCATCACACATCTGTTGTAATGTTAACTGAAATCTTGAAGTCTTGTTTCATCCATACCATCTGGCTATGTCCACTTAAGCTGCACCCAAGGGACCAGCACCTAGTGAATATGCATTGCCAGGACCTTATCTTTCATGCAGTCTGTGAAGCATGTTCAGGAAAACAGCCCTGGCCACTTGCTATCTGAGAGGTGTGAGTTGCCGAGATTCTGCTGTCTTTATTTAATGCTCTTTAATGACTGAGTGACCACATAATGAATGCATTGGAGTAAACTTTAGTGATAGTACTTTAAGAGAAACATGAAAGTTCCAGAACAAATTTGAAAGTAGCTTCAATTAAAAACTCATCAGTCTTGCCAGCAAAGATATTTTGCCTTTCAAAGTTGTGTGTGGAAATGGATTTCTCAAGATGGCACAGTTTCTTATTGTTTTGAGTGAAAGCATGGTGCAAGTGAATGGCAAGGAATTGCTTTTTCATCCAACTACCAGATCCTGAGAAATTGAAAGGAAAGTGCTGATTGTCTGCCTGCAGCTGTTTCTAGAGAGTTGAGGAATGTTTCCAGATATGAAGGTGAGCCACTAATAGTAAGTCTAGGGAATTACTTATATTGTTAAATAAACTCCATGGAAGTGACTGCACATTATATTATCAATGAAGAGGGATCGAGTGTTCTGTACCACAGATTTTGAGAGTGAGATTAGGGGGGGGGGAAACTGTACAAAATACTAAACATGAACTGATAAAGTGTGCATCCTCAATATTGTGCTAGAGCGCATGACTTGAGGAGATATAAATGATAAGAAAAGTGATGTACAGCAGTTAATAAATTCTTGTTGAGCTGTCACAACTTTTTTAAAAAGATCTGGCCTTAAGAACAGCCTGCAGAAATCATTGAAAGGATATCTGGACAGACAATGGGGTGGAAAACTAGACTTTTTTGAGCCAGGTAAATAGCAGTGGTTCAACGTTCTAGCAATTTGACCTGAGACAAATAAAGGCAATTTAATTGACTTTGTTGACAAAAGAAGTTGGAAAAATCTAATAATCTTTCTTACACCATTTAAAAATGCTTCTCTCAAGACATTTTTAGTATGTTTATTATTTGCAACAAGAACATTTAACTTCAGAAACAGATTTCTGAAATATTATGTAACTAAATAATGATGAACTATTAAGTGCCTACTTCAATTTGTAACATGCAATACAGTAACATTATTCTAGAACAGACTGTTCCAGATCATGGACCATTGATGTTGTGAACAATCAAATGGGCAGGCACACTGGGGAGCATTGTTGCTTACTATAAACAAATGGGCCAGTGCAGTGGAGCCTTGTGATCTGTCCACCACGCCTTACATGATTGCCAATCTGATATTCATAGCAACCACACCTGATCATCTCCAAGCTGCTGCAGTGAGTGCTCTGGAGAAATATTGCTCTATGATACTCACTGTGCCGTATATGGCCCTACCATCAATGAGGAACAGTGCCATCTCGAGAAACCCATTCCCATACACAACTTTGCAAGATAAAACGAGTTTACTGACAAGTCTGATGAGACTTTTGTCATGAATACCTTCAAATTTCTGTGGATGCAGTTATGGAACTTGTGGTTGCTGATAAGGGTCTTGCACACACGGTGCAGGTAGCATTTTTCACATCAACACAGACATCTGTCTTTATCACTGTCTTGTTCAGAGGCAGTTTTCAATTTTGTAATTCCATTTAATATACAAAATATCAAAATGTAGTCGGAAAGTTATTACAAAATGTAGATAATTTAGGAGTAAAGGAGACCACTCAGAAGAGGCTCAGGCTTGTCTGAGTTTGTGTGTGTTTTTGTGTATCTGTACTCAAGAAACGATTTAGTCCAAAAGCTAGCAAGTTTTCTTTCTCTTTTGTGTGGGCCTTTCTATGACTCAATACTTGTGCTAGTCAGTGAGTGGTCTCCTTTATTCCTAAATTATTTACAAATATCGAAATGTTGTTGACAGCACTGCAAATGAGATTCAGTTTGGTCCTAAAATAGTTATGACTTGCCATTTCAGGTAAATACAGAACTACAGAAGCAGAATATTGTGTTCAGGGGGGAAAGAACAACATGGTATCGGCCAACTGCTCTTCAGACACTATTGGAGCTGAAAGCTAAATTCCCAACAGCAAGGATTATTGTTGGAAATACAGAAGTTGGTGAGTAATGGCTTACTGTTACATCTATAAATAACAAAGCTCTTACAGTATGAGTGCAATGGTGGATGCAATGGTCAATATTTACCTCTTTCACATAGACTAGACTGCTCATGGTAAGCTGTTAGTGACATGTAAAATCCAAGAATGTGATTATTATTGCCCCTTTTCTTCTTTTCGGTTCACAGGTGTTGAAGTGAAGTTTAAAAACTGCTCTTATCCTGTTCTTATTCAACCTATACAAATCAGTGAGCTCACAGCCATTAGAGAAGAAGTAGAAGGTCTTCGGTTGGGAGCCTCTGTTACACTGAATGAGATGGAAGAAGCCCTCAGGAACCAGATAAAAACCAAGCCAGGTTAGACAACAATAACTTTTACACTTGCATGTGTTGATTGCTTTTATTAGTTGGGTATACAGTTATAGCCATGTTTGTACTGATAATGTGAAGCAAACAAAAATTAGAGGTGCTGTTACATAGAGTGCAACAAAAATGGACTACACATGGCAGGAAAAATTATTGGGGCATTTCATAATATGTTCAAGTAGCTGTTTCTGGAACTGGTCAGTTAGCCATTCTGTTTAGTTCAATTTGTTGCATACTTTGTGGATCAAATTTGCAAAAACTCTCTATGATTTGGAACAAATTAATAGGGGCCTTGTTCAATATTATTGACTTCAGCTGCTTATCAACACTACTAAGACTAATACCTATTTTACTCATCTTTTCAGCAGTTTGAGAATTAAACTAGGTCAGTACTTCTGTATTCCTTTGTAAAGTAACATCTGAAAATGGAGTTCAGAATTTATGCATTTGCTTTGCTATCCTCAAGTTCAGTTCTGATGTCATGTGTGAGTGTCTTGACACTAGCTAGGTAAAAAGTAATGAGAGATCTGAAACATAATGACCTCATACATGTCAGTCAGGTTGGATTCCAAAAAAATCAGTTATGTGAAACCCAACTTGAGCTTTACTAGCATGATATCCCAAAAGCTGTGGATCAATAAAACAGTTAGATGTAATATTTTTTTGACTTCTGACAGGCATTTGACTTGACACAGTACCAAAATTAATTAACTTATCGGGTATCAAACAGAATTTAAGAATGGATTCCAGATATCTTGACAGGGAGGACTTTTTCATATTGCATATTAATATTAACAATTTTATTAAAAATAATTTTAAGAATGTAATTTTTCAGGGTTTCCCAGCAATGCATTGTCATGTTAAACAATCAGGTTTGTGCTGGTTATATACATCTTTCTTGCACAATATTTCAACTGTGTAACTCGCAGTCTTCTTCAGGTGCTGTCTGATACTGATTCCAGTGTGGAACGAGTCCGGCATTTATGCGTATGTTGTGCTAGGCACTTTGTCTGCGGTCTGCAGAACATCAGGTGCTCTATCCAGGGTATGTGCCTACCGATAGCAGCAACTGTAATGTTTTCTGCTAGCCACAGCTGTTCCTAACACTGTGCACATACTTTGTGGTTATTATCCATTGTCATTCTTGCTGTGTGAAGCTCTGAATGACATCCAAGTCATGCTAGAAATTTTATCTTCCAATTGTCGTCATTTATCTCCTGTGATCTAGAATGTTCTGTTTCTGTGGCATGGAATGTCATGCATTTTGACCAATGCCTGTGCCCATCGGGAGCAGCTTCAGTGTTATTTTCAGGCCACTGGTGTTCAAATTACTGCTTGAGACTCGGTAGAATATCCTCAGGTATTGGCTGTGCTGTCTGAGATACCATTCCATGTGCATCCTTTGTTACATGTACTGTGCTGTTTTCTCTAATTCCGTCTTCATACTTGTGTCCCCTGGGCTCTTAATTTTGCCTCTTTTGTGTCTTCAGAAGATTGTGTGCCAGTTTCCAGGCAGAACTCACATGGAAACAGGTGTCAATGGTTAATGAGATTCTCTGTGATCTTAATCTCAAAAGATTCTTTAATGACAATCTCCCAGTAACTCAATGTTTGTGTTAGAATCTTGGTATAATTAAAGTTCATAGAATGACTAAATGGTGCTCAGCGATCACTGCCTTTGTTGCCTGTCTCAGTCTGGTGTGCTTTTGGTGTTCTTTGCACCAGATATCAACGGTCCTAGTTGTCTAGCTGATGTACTCCATACTACATTCACATGGTGTATGGTAAATGCCCAGTTTCTGTAGACCCAGGTCATCCTTCACACTCCTATCAGAGCCTTAATCTTGGTGGGTGGGTGGAATGTACTCTTCATGGTATGTGTGAGGAGGATTCCGCTGATTTTGGTAGCAGAATTCTCCTTAAATGTAACATCAAGAGCATGTTCCATCCACCTACCAAGGTACGACTGTGCTAGGTAATGTGAAGGATGACCTGGGTGTACAGAAACTGCATGTTTACAACATACCATGCAAATGAAGTATGGAATATATCAGTTGGATGTTGAATAAAATGCAAACAATGCCAAAGGCCACCAGAATGACACAGCCAACCAAGTCAGTGATTGCCAAGCATTGCTTAGAACTTAGTCATTCTATGAGCTATAATATTGCCAAGATTCTAACACAAACACTGAGATACTGGGACAATATCATCAAAGTATCTGTTGAGATTAAGGTCATGGAGAATCTCATTAACTGCGACACCAGTTTCCAGCTGAGCTCTGCCTGGCACTCGGCACTCGATCTTCTGAAGATGCAACGGAAGCAACATCAAGTCCCCAGGGGACACCACAGGTATGAAGATGGAGTTAGGGGAAACAGATCAATACATGTAACAAAGGACGCACATGAAATGGCACCTCAGACAAGAGACCCAATACCTGAGGATGTTCTACCGTGTGTTGAGTGGCAATTTGAACACCAGTGGTCAGAAAATAATGCTGCAACCACTCCTGATGGGCAAGGACCTCAGACAGAATGCATGATATGGCATGCCATGGTAACAGAACATCTTAGATCACAGGAGGGCTTAAATGACGACAGTTGAAAGATAAAATTTCTAGCACGACTTGGACGTTATTCAGAACTTCATACAGCAAGACTGACAATGGATAATAACCACAAAGTACATTCAGAGCATTTGGAACAGCCACAGCTTGACGAAAGCACTACAGTCACATCATTGGTTGACGCGTACCACGAACAGAGTGGCTGATGCAATGCGATGTGACGCAGACTCCAGACAAAGTGCCTGGCGCAACATATGCATAAATTCTGGACTCGTCTCACACTGGAATCAGTATCAGACAACATGTGAAGGAGCCTGTGAGTCACACAGTTGAAATATTGTGCAAGAAAAATATGAATAACTGGCAGAATCATGATTGTTTAACAAGACAAATTTAAGTATGTGAGGAAAATGGGAGAAATCACTGAAGAATGGAATACCATCGAAAATACAGTTGTTGGAAGGATTAGAGATAGAATTTGGAAAAGCAAAAATAATACAAAATATGAAAGAGTGGATAACAAGAAGTATGTCAGATGAAATGGATGAACACAGGTAATGGAAAACAACAATTCAGAAGAAGGCAGTAGACAGTACAGAAAACTGAATAATGTACTAAAAGAGAAGATTGAATGAGTAAACAATGTGAGGATATAGAAGAATTGGAAAAGAAAGAAAATTAGCATGCACAAATGGTGAAATCTTTAACAAGAAAAAAAGTGAGGAAAATATGCAAACAAGAAATGTTAAATAAACATGAGAAGAAGACAGTATGCTTAGAAGAGGACAAGAGAGTTTGGATGGGTTATACGGAACAGTTGGTGCACAGGCCAATAACACTAGACCATTTTTGGAAGATGAAGGGGAATGCAATGAAGAAGACTGATGTCCTAAGATACTGAAATGGGAATTGGAGAAGCCAATTCAGAAGCTCAAGGAAAAAGAAGCATTGGGCTATGACATTGAAAGTCTTAGGTCCAAATTCAGTAGCCAGCTTGACTGAGGTTGTAAGCAGGATTTATGACCTAGGAATTTGGCCTCAAGATCTACTTAAGAACATTCTACTACCTTTACCTAAAAGGTGCAGTGCAAAAGAGTGCAAAGGCTATTACTTAATTTGTTTTATCAGTCATGTTACAAAGGCTGTAATGGGAATCATACTAAGGATAACTGAGAACTAAAACTGAGAAAAAATATGGGGAAAGGCCAGTTTGAGTTCAGAAAGTGCCATGGAACAAGAGATGGTACAGATTCTCTGAGGATAATTGCAGAAAGAATGGTTCAAATGGCTCTGAGCACTATGGGACTCAACTGCCTTGGTCATTAGTCCCCTAGAACTTAGAACTAGTTAAACCTAACTAACCTAAGGACATCACACACATCCATGCCCGAGGCAGGATTCGAACCTGCGACCGTAGCGGTCTGGCGGTTCCGGACTGCAGCGCCCAGAACCGCACGGCCACTTCGGCCGGCTGCAGAAAGAATGTTAGAAATAAATGAGGAGGTGTTTTATTGACTGGGAGAAGGCATTTGATTTAGTAATGCAGAGTATGCTGCTGAAAATTGTAAAAGATGTTGATTTTGGCTGAAAAGTTACAAAGTTGATAAAGGAGATGTACACAAAGCTAAAAGTGATGGTTAGAGCAGGAAATGAGGAGATGGAAGAGGTGAACATTGGAAAGGATGTGTCTCGAGGATGCTCACTGTCACCAAATATATTCAACATATATGAAGAACAATTGATAGATAAGGTCATAGAGGACAAAAGAGGCATTGTAATTGGAGGAGAAAGACTAAAGGCTATAGATCAAGCAGTGCTGGTGGAATTGGAAGAGGAGCTACAACAGATGTTTAAGAGTGTTTCAAGAAGAGGCAAGGATTATGGACTGAAGATCGATATAGGAAAGACAAACGTGATGAGAATAAGCAAAAAGGAAGCTCCAGTTAACATATTCTTTTGTGGAAAGACGATAGAATAAGTAAAACACTTTTTGTACCTGGGAAGTTTAATGACACAGAATGGAAGCTTGCAGAAGAAACAACGAGGAGGATATCTATGGGAAAGTGAGCATTTGAAAAGAGGAAGTAGTTACTAACATCTATAAGAATTCAAATGGAGCTGAGGAAAAGATCTGCTAAATGTTTTGTCTGGAGTGTGTGTCTTAATGGCTGTACGACAAAGTGCCAGACTACAAATTCAAAGGTCTCAGGTTTGAACTCTGGTCAGTCCTGGGATTTTTATCAGTTGCTTATCACTTCTTTCACCTCTTGCAATGTTTGTTGATGTGAAAAATGCTAAGTCACACTGAGGTTCAGAATCTATGTTAAACTTTTGGTTCCCTATAACTGACTGGGTAAGTCAGATCTTAGAGGACAGAGGAAGGCAATGGCATACCATGTCCAACAGGACCATGCCTAGCAGAGCACTGCAGTTGGGTTGGGTTGTTTGGGGAAGGAGACCAGACAGTGAGGTCATCAGTTTCATCGGATTAAGGAAGGATGGGGAAGGAAGTCGGCCGTGCCCTTTCAGAGGAACCATCCTGGCATTTGCCTGGAGTGATGTAGGGAAATCATCGAAAACCTAAATCAGGATGGCTGGACGTGGGATTGAACCGTCGTCCTCCCAAATGTGAGTCCAGTGTCTAAAGCACTGCAGTGTTCAAAACAATCTTCAGATTAATGATTGCTTACTACTATTATGTCTGGAGTGTAGTGTTGTACAACAGTGAATAGTGGATTGTCAAAAAGAAAGAAGAATGATAATAAAAAAGTTTTGAAATGTGGGTATGAAGAAGAATGCTTAATGTGAAGTGGACTGACAGAATGGAGAAGTTATGAAGGAAATAGGAAAAGAAAGAAGATTATTGGAACTGAACAGAAGTAGGGAAAAGTCTTGGCTGGGAGATACTGTATTCTGTGATGTGTCTATCACTGGCAGGCACAAGTAAACAGCCCAGGTATAGGGAACAAACAAAAGTTTATTGAACACAATTTTCACAAAAATATTCTTCACAATGAAACAAAACAAAGGATGATTCTTCAATAAGTGAAACAAAATGGATGCTAATCCCCCTTCATGAAGTGAAACAAAATAAATGATGGTTTATAATTAATGGAGCCAATTAGACTTCCAGAATCACAAAGTAAATCAATAAGTTCCACAGTACATGAAAGAGATACACACACTTCAATGAACACAATGTTTAAGTATTAAGTATTAAGATCTTTACATTAAAAACAATGAATTAAGTTTCTGTGGTCATACCTCTTTAATGAGCAGACTTGAAGTCCAAATAACTCTAAGTTTAAAAGGAAAAAATGAATTTCTGATGTCAGGTTTAAAGCCAAAGTGCAAATCCAAGCTCCAGTCAAGAAGAATAAACACTTAACAACGCTAAAGGGGTACTCTGCTGAAGAAGTATTGAGAGTCAACTGTAATGAGATATCCAAGGCTGACAAGGATAGAAATCTCCAGTCTGACACTATCTCATTGATTAGAAGAACAACAGGATAATTGTACCAAGTCTCAATGAGACTGTCGCTGATCGCTTAAGAGTCCTAACTGTGGAGGTGGCATGCTGTTCAAAAAAGTTGATGGCCCCGTCTTTGGCATGGTGTAGTGGAGATCTTCAGGTTGCTGGCTGCACTGGAACTGCTCTCTGCAGTCCTTGTGCAAGATGTGCTAAATAGCTACCTTGTAAATGGATATGCTTGAGCCTGTTTTAGGCACATATCAAGGTGGATGCTTGAAGAGGTGCAGTTTGCCAACGAATTCTACCATCACAATGTACACCACCTCATGACCTGGCTGGAATGCTGTTGACATCCTCTGCTGCTCTGGCTGTGGAGTTCCAGAGCTATGAAGTTCCATGTCATCTGCACTGTAGGGGCTGAGCTCGCTGCAACCCATACAATGAATAAGTTGTGCATGGTGCTGTCAGTGCCAGATGTCTATGGCGTCATAGCATTCCTCATCTACCCTGTTCTACCCCGCCCCTCCCCTTCCCCCCTCCCCTCATTGGGGGCAAGAATTGCCATCCACATGGCATGTGATGAGCCAGGTACTTTATGACAGGCAGGCCCCTGCACTTGTGGCAGCAGTGGTCAGGATGTGTGGCATCTGTGACTCAGCAGACAGGAATGCACCTCTGGGGTGGCTTGTAATACTGATAGTGGCAAATGTGTGAGCTGCCAGAAGCCAGTCTGTAAGGAAACCATATTACATAAGTGACAACTTGACACAGAGGGCATAGCAATGTGAAAAATGAAATGGAAGAAAACATATGAAAAGGATTCGAAATCATGAGGGATGGCTATTGCCATGCCCAGGCATACAAGATAAAATCGTGACATGCTGCACATCAGAGGGAAAAGAGCAGTGCAGAAGCATATTGGAGGGAAAAGTGTGGTGTATGAGCACCTGAAGTAAATGATGTTTGGAACCACTTGGAGGGAAAAGTGCAGTGCAAAAACACCAGGGAGGAAAATTTGTGATGTGGAAGCAGTGAGATAAAACATTCTTGTGCAGAAGCACTTAGAAGGCATTGAAAGGCACTGAAAGGAACAAAAAGTATGTGCATAGAATAAGAGGGCCCTGGGCCATGTGCACAAATCAGGAACAGGTAGCAGAAGATTTCTAGACAGTGTACAACCAGACAAAGATGGCAAGCTGCATGCAAAAGAAGAGGCAGCAATAGTGCAGTCTGATGGTGGCAGACTCTGGTGGAGCAGCAGGATTGGCATCAAGCAGCAGCTGGTATCAAGATGGCATCATTGGGGTCCATGGCTGCACCACCAAAAACAAGATGCAGCGACAAAGGTGGTGGTCGTTGGAGGTGGTTGGTTCAAGCAGTGCACTGATGGCAGTGGCCGAGTACTCATGGAGTCACAACGGCACTGGTCACTGGGTCAGGTGCTGTGTCAGGGACCACCAAATGCATTGAAGTCAGGAGAGCAACATTCCCAGGCAGTCTTGACGTCATCGGATAACAAACCATCAAAACAATAAAATGGAATTGCATCTGCCAATAATCGCACAGTAAGGAGTAGATGGATGCCTGTTTGTCACAGTAAACAAATACACAGTCAGCTCTTGATAAGATACCAAAATGGTGCAAAGATCGGCAACTTGTTTTGAATATTCAGAAATGTGAAGTGTGCACCTCATAATATATAGGAAAGTAGTATTCAATGACTACAGTATAGTTGAGTCACAAAAAAATGGAAATGAGTGTTTGGCATTATGGGCCAGGAGTTCCCCATTTGGGGAAGTTCAGCTGCCGAGGGCAAGTACTTATTGCATTCAATGCCACATTGGGCAACTTGTGCATCGGAGATGGGGATGAAATGATGAGGACAACACAACACCCAGTCCTTGAGCAGAGAAAATCTCCCACTCCAGCTGGGAATCGAACCCAGGCCCCTTAGCCTGGCATGCACCACGCTGACCACTCAGCTAATGGGGGCGGACAGTTGAGTCACAACTGGAATTAGTCAGCTCATACAAAGACCCAGGTGTAACAGTTTGTTGGGGTATGAGATGGAGTAATCTCATAGGTGTAATATTAGCTAAGGCAGGTTGCAAGCAATAATTCTTTGGCAGGATATTAGGAAAATGCAGTCGGTCTACAAAGGACACTGCTTACAATCACTTATGCACCCCTTATTAGAATATTTCACAAATTTGTGAGGCCCATACAAAATAGGAGACTGAATCCAGGATGAAATTTTCACTATGCAGTGGAGTGTGTTCTGATATGAAACGGACTGGCAGATTAAAACTGTGTGCCAGACTGAGACTCAAATGCAGGACCTTTGCCTTTTGTGGGCAAGTGCTCTACTGACTGAGCTACCCAAGTATGGCTTACATCCCATCCTTGCAGCTCTAATTTTGCCAGCACCTCGCCTTCTACCTTTCACACTTTGTATAAGCTCCCCTGTGAACCTTGCAGAACTAGCACTCCTGGAAGAAAGGATATTGTAGAGACATGGCTTATCCACAACCAGGGGGTGTTTCCAGAATGAAATTTTCACTCTGCAGCAAAGTGTGCACTTGTATGAAACTTCCTGCCAGATTAAAATTGTGTGCTAGACCAAGACTTGAACTCAGGACCTTAGTCTTTTGCTAGCAAGTGCTCTACCTACTGAGCTACCCAAGCATGACTCACAACCCATCTTCACAGCTCTAATTCTGCCAGTACCTTGTCTCCTACATTCCAAACTTCCTGCACAGGAGAGCTTCTGTGAAGTTTGGAAGGTAGGAGACAAGGTACTGGCAGAATTAGAACTGTGAGGACAGGTTGTGAGTCATGGTTGGGTAGATCAGTCAGTAGAGCACTTGCCCACAAAAGGCAAATATCCCCAAGTTCAAGTCTCAGTCAGCACACAGGGGGAAGGGGGGAGGGGGGGAGTAAGTGAGTGAGAGAGAAAGAGAGAGAGAGAGAGAGAGAGAGAGAGAGAGAGAGAGTCGGAATGGCCACTGGAGGGATGGGGAGGAAGAGTGGTGTGGGAAGGCAGTACACAGCCTGGATGGGGAAGGAGTGATGTGGACATTGACTGAATAGAAAAGATATAGTACAGCAGTAGAAAACAGGTTAGCAGAGGTTTAGGCAAGGGGGACTGCGAAAATACAGAATATGCTGGAGAGATAATTCCCTCACGTGTAGTTCAGAGGAACTTTTTCCAGAAGGGAGTGTCTAAATAGCATGCATAGTGAAGCAGCTGTTTAAGTCATTTGTGTTGAGGAGAGCAGCATTTTGGGCAACTAGATGATCAAGTTTGCAATTTGCTACAGTTTAGCAGTGATAGTTCATGTGAGTAGACAGTTGGTTACCCATCATGCCCACACAGAATACTGCACAGAAATTGCAGCATAGCTAATATGTAATGTGACTGCTTTGATGCATACCTCTGCCTGTTATAAGATAAGAAACATTTGTGACTGCACTTTGCTAGGAGGTGGTGGGTGACATATGGGACAAGTCTTCCACCTGAGTCTTCCTCAACGGAATGGCCCATTGGGTGCAGAACTGGCAGCAGGTTTGGATGGGGATGGACAAGGATAACCTGTAGGTGGAGAGATCAGCAGAACACTACCTTGGGTTGTGAAGGTAGGATTGTGGGTACGATGTACCTCCTCTTGGGGCATGACAAGAAGTACTATAAGCCCTAAGAAAGGATGCGAATGAGCTTTTCAAGGCCAGGGTGATACCGGGTGATCAGAGGAGTGCTAATCAGTTGCTGGTTAGCAGGTTTACTGGTGCAGGAGATGACATGGGAGATTTGCTTATGGACGGGCTGCAACCCATACAATGAATAAGTTGTGCATGGTGCTGTCAGTGCCAGATGTCTATGGCGTCATAGCATTCCTCATCTACCCTGTTCTACCCCGCCCCTCCCCTTCCCCCCTCCCCTCATTGGGGGCAAGAATTGCCATCCACATGGCATGTGATGAGCCAGGTACTTTATGACAGGCAGGCCCCTGCACTTGTGGCA
Source organism: Schistocerca serialis cubense (assembly GCF_023864345.2). Classification (NCBI taxonomy): domain Eukaryota; kingdom Metazoa; phylum Arthropoda; class Insecta; order Orthoptera; family Acrididae; genus Schistocerca; species Schistocerca serialis. The sequence continues at coordinate 303,644,413 of NC_064645.1, read as the reverse complement.
GCAGTGGTCAGGATGTGTGGCATCTGTGACTCAGCAGACAGGAATGCACCTCTGGGGTGGCTTGTAATACTGATAGTGGCAAATGTGTGAGCTGCCAGAAGCCAGTCTGTAAGGAAACCATATTACATAAGTGACAACTTGACACAGAGGGCATAGCAATGTGAAAAATGAAATGGAAGAAAACATATGAAAAGGATTCGAAATCATGAGGGATGGCTATTGCCATGCCCAGGCATACAAGATAAAATCGTGACATGCTGCACATCAGAGGGAAAAGAGCAGTGCAGAAGCATATTGGAGGGAAAAGTGTGGTGTATGAGCACCTGAAGTAAATGATGTTTGGAACCACTTGGAGGGAAAAGTATTAAGATCTTTACATTAAAAACAATGAATTAAGTTTCTGTGGTCATACCTCTTTAATGAGCAGACTTGAAGTCCAAATAACTCTAAGTTTAAAAGGAAAAAATGAATTTCTGATGTCAGGTTTAAAGCCAAAGTGCAAATCCAAGCTCCAGTCAAGAAGAATAAACACTTAACAACGCTAAAGGGGTACTCTGCTGAAGAAGTATTGAGAGTCAACTGTAATGAGATATCCAAGGCTGACAAGGATAGAAATCTCCAGTCTGACACTATCTCATTGATTAGAAGAACAACAGGATAATTGTACCAAGTCTCAATGAGACTGTCGCTGATCGCTTAAGAGTCCTAACTGTGGAGATGGCATGCTGTTCAAAAAAGTTGATGGCCCCGTCTTTGGCATGGTGTAGTGGAGATCTTCAGGTTGCTGGCTGCACTGGAACTGCTCTCTGCAGTCCTTGTGCAAGATGTGCTAAATAGCTACCTTGTAAATGGATATGCTTGAGCCTGTTTTAGGCACATATCAAGGTGGATGCTTGAAGAGGTGCAGTTTGCCAACGAATTCTACCATCACAATGTACACCACCTCATGACCTGGCTGGAATGCTGTTGACATCCTCTGCTGCTCTGGCTGTGGAGTTCCAGAGCTATAAAGTTCCATGTCATCTGCACTGTAGGGGCTGAGCTCGCTGCAACCCATACAATGAATAAGTTGTGCATGGTGCTGTCAGTGCCAGATGTCTATGGCGTCATAGCATTCCTCATCTACCCTGTTCTACCCCGCCCCTCCCCTTCCCCCCCTCCCCTCATTGGGGGCAAGAATTGCCATCCACATGGCATGTGATGAGCCAGGTACTTTATGACAGGCAGGCCCCTGCACTTGTGGCAGCAGTGGTCAGGATGTGTGGCATCTGTGACTCAGCAGACAGGAATGCACCTCTGGGGTGGCTTGTAATACTGATAGTGGCAAATGTGTGAGCTGCCAGAAGCCAGTCTGTAAGGAAACCATATTACATAAGTGACAACTTGACACAGAGGGCATAGCAATGTGAAAAATGAAATGGAAGAAAACATATGAAAAGGATTCGAAATCATGAGGGATGGCTATTGCCATGCCCAGGCATACAAGATAAAATCGTGACATGCTGCACATCAGAGGGAAAAGAGCAGTGCAGAAGCATATTGGAGGGAAAAGTGTGGTGTATGAGCACCTGAAGTAAATGATGTTTGGAACCACTTGGAGGGAAAAGTGCAGTGCAAAAACACCAGGGAGGAAAATTTGTGATGTGGAAGCAGTGAGATAAAACATTCTTGTGCAGAAGCACTTAGAAGGCATTGAAAGGCACTGAAAGGAACAAAAAGTATGTGCATAGAATAAGAGGGCCCTGGGCCATGTGCACAAATCAGGAACAGGTAGCAGAAGATTTCTAGACAGTGTACAACCAGACAAAGATGGCAAGCTGCATGCAAAAGAAGAGGCAGCAATGGTGCAGTCTGATGGTGGCAGACTCTGGTGGAGCAGCAGGATTGGCATCAAGCAGCAGCTGGTATCAAGATGGCATCATTGGGGTCCATGGCTGCACCACCAAAAACAAGATGCAGCGACAAAGGTGGTGGTCGTTGGAGGTGGTTGGTTCAAGCAGTGCACTGATGGCAGTGGCCGAGTACTCATGGAGTCACAACGGCACTGGTCACTGGGTCAGGTGCTGTGTCAGGGACCACCAAATGCATTGAAGTCAGGAGAGCAACATTCCCAGGCAGTCTTGACGTCGTCGGATAACAAACCATCAAAACAATAAAATGGAATTGCATCTGCCAATAATCGCACAGTAAGGAGTAGATGGATGCCTGTTTGTCACAGTAAACAAATACACAGTCAGCTCTTGATAAGATACCAAAATGGTGCAAAGATCGGCAACTTGTTTTGAATATTCAGAAATGTAAAGTGTGCACCTCATAATATATAGGAAAGTAGTATTCAATGACTACAGTATAGTTGAGTCACAAAAAAATGGAAATGAGTGTTTGGCATTATGGGCCAGGAGTTCCCCATTTGGGGAAGTTCAGCTGCCGAGGGCAAGTACTTATTGCATTCAATGCCACATTGGGCAACTTGTGCATCGGAGATGGGGATGAAATGATGAGGACAACACAACACCCAGTCCTTGAGCAGAGAAAATCTCCCACTCCAGCTGGGAATCGAACCCAGGCCCCTTAGCCTGGCATGCACCACGCTGACCACTCAGCTAATGGGGGCGGACAGTTGAGTCACAACTGGAATTAGTCAGCTCATACAAAGACCCAGGTGTAACAGTTTGTTGGGGTATGAGATGGAGTAATCTCATAGGTGTAATATTAGCTAAGGCAGGTTGCAAGCAATAATTCTTTGGCAGGATATTAGGAAAATGCAGTCGGTCTACAAAGGACACTGCTTACAATCACTTATGCACCCCTTATTAGAATATTTCACAAATTTGTGAGGCCCATACAAAATAGGAGACTGAATCCAGGATGAAATTTTCACTATGCAGTGGAGTGTGTTCTGATATGAAACGGACTGGCAGATTAAAACTGTGTGCCAGACTGAGACTCAAATGCAGGACCTTTGCCTTTTGTGGGCAAGTGCTCTACTGACTGAGCTACCCAAGTATGGCTTACATCCCATCCTTGCAGCTCTAATTTTGCCAGCACCTCGCCTTCTACCTTTCACACTTTGTATAAGCTCCCCTGTGAACCTTGCAGAACTAGCACTCCTGGAAGAAAGGATATTGTAGAGACATGGCTTATCCACAACCAGGGGGTGTTTCCAGAATGAAATTTTCACTCTGCAGCAAAGTGTGCACTTGTATGAAACTTCCTGCCAGATTAAAATTGTGTGCTAGACCAAGACTTGAACTCAGGACCTTAGTCTTTTGCTAGCAAGTGCTCTACCTACTGAGCTACCCAAGCATGACTCACAACCCATCTTCACAGCTCTAATTCTGCCAGTACCTTGTCTCCTACATTCCAAACTTCCTGCACAGGAGAGCTTCTGTGAAGTTTGGAAGGTAGGAGACAAGGTACTGGCAGAATTAGAACTGTGAGGACAGGTTGTGAGTCATGGTTGGGTAGATCAGTCAGTAGAGCACTTGCCCACAAAAGGCAAATATCCCCAAGTTCAAGTCTCAGTCAGCACACAGGGGGAAGGGGGGAGGGGGGGAGTAAGTGAGTGAGAGAGAAAGAGAGAGAGAGAGAGAGAGAGAGAGAGAGAGAGAGAGAGAGAGAGAGAGAGAGTCGGAATGGCCACTGGAGGGATGGGGAGGAAGAGTGGTGTGGGAAGGCAGTACACAGCCTGGATGGGGAAGGAGTGATGTGGACATTGACTGAATAGAAAAGATATAGTACAGCAGTAGAAAACAGGTTAGCAGAGGTTTAGGCAAGGGGGACTGCGAAAATACAGAATATGCTGGAGAGATAATTCCCTCACGTGTAGTTCAGAGGAACTTTTTCCAGAAGGGAGTGTCTAAATAGCATGCATAGTGAAGCAGCTGTTTAAGTCATTTGTGTTGAGGAGAGCAGCATTTTGGGCAACTAGATGATCAAGTTTGCAATTTGCTACAGTTTAGCAGTGATAGTTCATGTGAGTAGACAGTTGGTTACCCATCATGCCCACACAGAATACTGCACAGAAATTGCAGCATAGCTAATATGTAATGTGACTGCTTTGATGCATACCTCTGCCTGTTATAAGATAAGAAACATTTGTGACTGCACTTTGCTAGGAGGTGGTGGGTGACATATGGGACAAGTCTTCCACCTGAGTCTTCCTCAACGGAATGGCCCATTGGGTGCAGAACTGGCAGCAGGTTTGGATGGGGATGGACAAGGATAACCTGTAGGTGGAGAGATCAGCAGAACACTACCTTGGGTTGTGAAGGTAGGATTGTGGGTACGATGTACCTCCTCTTGGGGCATGACAAGAAGTACTATAAGCCCTAAGAAAGGATGCGAATGAGCTTTTCAAGGCCAGGGTGATACCGGGTGATCAGAGGAGTGCTAATCAGTTGCTGGTTAGCAGGTTTACTGGTGCAGGAGATGACATGGGAGATTTGCTTATGGACGGGCTCGATAGGATATTGTCCGTTAATAAAGGCCCTGTTAAGGTTATTAGCATATTTTGACAACTCCTGCTTTCCACTCCAGATGTGGCATCTGCAAGTGGTGAGACTGCAAGGAAGAAACTTTTCAGTGTGGAAGAGGTGACAGCTGTCAACGTGGAAATGCTGTTGGTGGTTGGTGGGCTTTATATGAACAGACATATTTAAGGAGCTATCCGAGACATGGAGATCGACATCTAGGAAGGTGACCCATTGAGTTGAGAAGAACCAGGCTAAGCTGATTTGGGAGTAAGTACTTGAGGTTATGAAGGAAACATCATGAAAATTTCACAAATGAATCTGAGCTAGACAAAGAGTTTTTGGCTGGATTGGAAAGGTTCCTCCAGAAGGCCCATAAGTATACAGGTGTAGGATTGTGCCATGTGAATACCTATGGCAGCACCAAGTATTTGTTTTATATATTTGGCCTTTAAAAGTGAAATAATTGTGCATCAGGATGTGGCTAGCCAGGAAAATTAGGAAGGAGCTGCTGGATCTCATTGGGGGGACAATGCAAAAGGTAGTGCTCCTTGGCTGCAAGGTATACAAGGACATCACATCCACTGTGCCTCTGAAGGAGTCTGGTGGTAATGGGACAGGAACTGTGGAAAGCCAATGATGGAAGTGAGCAGTGTCTTAGACATAGGAGGAAGGTTATGGACAATGATTTGGAGATGTTGGTCAACAGAGGCAGAATTTTGTACTATGGAAATGTTGTTATCAGCCACAATGGGATGACGAATAGGGAGACCTGTGTTGTTCGATTTTTGGAGTTTGGGGAGTATTATAGTTGAGAGTATGAGAGGAGGGAGGTGGATTCAGTAGATCAGGTTTTGGTGTAGATCGAAGGCCATGAGGAACTGCTGGAGGTCATACTGGATTTCTGGGATGGTATCACAGTCATAAGGTTTGTATGCAGATATGTTAGAAAGTTGGTGGACACCCTACTGTGATTCACAATGACAATGGTGTAGCATTTGTCTGCAGGAAGGATGATAAGATCTGGACTGGTTTTCAGATTACAGACATTGAGGTGTTCCATTGGAGGGAGGGATTTTGGAAAGGAAGATAAGGCTAAGTTAGAGGCGAAGAATTCTTGAAAGATTAGCAGGAGATAACTAGGTGGAAGGGGAGGAGGATCACAATTAGAGGGAGATTTGAACTGTTTTAAACAAGGTTCTATGTGGAGTTTTTGTTGACCATTGTCAGTGGGGTGTGTGGTGAAGAAATGTTTCCACTGCAGAGAACAAGTGAGGAAAGGACAACCTTTGCTCTTTCCTCCATGACCTAACACTTACTCCCAAATTTGTTTCATTAGGTCCTTTTCAACTCAATGAGCCACCTTCATAGATGTTGATCATCTCTCAAAAGGCTCCATAAATATGTCTGTTCGTATCAAGCACATCAACCACCAGCAGTATCTCCACTTTGATAGCTGTCACACATTGCATAACAAAAAGCCTCTTCATTACAGCCTCACTACCCATGGATGCCTTATCTGCAATGGAAAGCAGGAGTTTCCAAAATATACTGATAACATTGCCAAAGCCTTTACTGACAGACAACAGCTTAACCAGCTCATCCATAAACAGACCCAACGTACAGAATATCCTTGTCCATTCCTGTTCCAAACCTGCTCCCAATCCTACACTCAATGGGTCATCTCCTTGTAGAGGCACTCAATGGGTTATTCCCTTGTAGGGGAAGCAGGTGCAAGATGCGTCCCATACCCTCACCTACCACCTCCTTCAAAAGTCCAGTCACTAACATTTCCTAACCTATAAAAGACAGAGCTATGTGTGAAACCTGACATGTTATGTAAGAGCTATGTTGCAGTTACTGTGCAGCATTTTATGTTGCCATGATGGCTAACCAACTGTCTACTGTCATGAATGGGCAGCATCAAACTGTTGAAACCCCCCAAGTTGATCAGCTAGTTGCCAATCATGCTGTGCACCACAACACAGATGACTTAAACAGTGGCTTCACTATGTGTGCCATTTGGATACTCCCATTCAGCACAAGTTTCTCTGAACTACACAGATGGGAATTGTCTCTCCAGCAATTCCTGTATTCTCGAATCCTTCTGGTTATACCTTCACTGACCTTTTTCCCACTACCTCAGTTTATCTTTTCTCTTCTGTTATTGATCACACAACTCTTTCCCCATTCAGATTGCATACTGCCTTCTTTGACCACTACCCTCGCCCTCCTCAAATTCAGGCATTCTCTCTCTCTCTCTTTTCTCTTTCTTCCCCATCTCTCCTTTCCATCTGTCTATCCATCTCTCACCCTCTCTGTCTTTATCCTCCTCTCTTTTTCCCCTCCTCATATCTTTTATATGCTCTACACCCTCAGAACTCCTTCTGTTGTGTTGCACAGCTGTTAAGTCATCTGTCTTTCCTACTCCTGTCTTGAATTGTCTAGCTATCACCTCCTTGTCTTGTGCATCCTTCCCTACACCCTCCCCACAGCCATCAGCTCAGGCAACTGCTCTCAGTATTCAATAATTAATGTCACTGCAGCATGGTCCATACAGGTGCCTGTGCCTGTGCCTGTGTGTGTGTGTGTGTGTGTGTGTGTGTGTGTGTGTGATAGCTCTCAAAAGAAGGTGATGAATGCTGTATTCTGTTACGTATGTCTATGCACCAAATGCCTGTCACCTATGGGTCAGTGGTCGTCTTTTCATTATTTTATTCATTGTTCCATTTAAGAATTTTCATTATTGTTATAACTATGGAACCACACATATTTAGGAATAGCTAAATTGTACTGTAGAGAGGAAAACTTGTGAGGGTAACAAAGACTCAAAAATATCTGAATTTACTAATGTTTCCAAAGGTGGGAATTATTATTATAATGCATGGAAGCAATCTCATCTTATCAGCTTTGATTCCATGGAGAAGCAGTTGTGCCCAGTGGCTATATTTATTTCATATAGTAAAGGGTACACAGCAATCAGCCATAAACAATATTTACTGCATATTCATTACTTGGTCACTGTGTGGCCAAATTCAGTGCCAGACCAATCAAGAACCAATTACAATAAGGTAAAATGCATGTCTTATTAAATGTACAGTTGTATAAGGTTTAAATTGAATCAATCATTTTCCACATTATTGTAGTTGAAAGTTTATTAGTTTTAACACCAAACTTTGTAAATTATAACATATTTTTACGTGAAACTTATGAGAGAGGGAAATTTTAGAGCAGAAAGATTTCTGGTCCTTTTTGCATACTACTGCGGGTACAATAACTTAAAACATCAGTCTTGTCTGTTCCAATTCCTTCAACTGTGCTTAGTATTTAACATGGTTTTAATAAAAAAAGTTATTAACTTAGGTATTTTGAACAAGATGTTTTACACTTTTTAAGCTATGTTCAGTTGCAAAGTGTCCACCAATAACTGATGCCACCGATTAGTTCACACAATTACCACCACATATAAGTGTAAAATGTCAGTCAATGTTTTTAGTTACAGCCACCTTATTTGTTTTTCATAAATAACTTTTCAAAAAGTATGAAATAATAAATGAAATGATAAAACATATGAACTGTAAAATAAAGTTAATACATGTCATCAGTGCATCACGCATGTTCAAATGGTTCAAATGGCTCTGAGCACTATGGGACTTAACTGCTGAGGTCATCAGTCCCCTAGAACTTAGAACTAATGAAACCTAACTAACCTAAGGACATCACACACATCCATGCCCGAGGCAGGATTCGAACCTGTGACCGTAGCGGTCGTGTGGTTCCAGACTGTAGCGGCTAGAACCGCTTGGCCACTCCAGCCAGCCATCACGCATGTAAACAGTGTACTGTAGAGTGACATAATGTCCACCGAAGTTAGCTGTGTTGTAACTGTAAACAGCGACCTCTGTCTGAACTCAACCTTTGACATTAACAGTCAAGTTGTGCATAAATAAGTGGTTTTAATGTTTTTAGCTTAAATTTTCTGGTGCGTATTTTATGATTAACTCACTTTTATAGCTTATGCAGCTGTACATTTAAACAATGGATCTCCAGGTTGGAATATCAACAATGTAAGGAAAAGATACATTGCTACTCACTGTAAAGATAACATGTTGAGTTGCAGACAGACACAATGAAAAGACAGTTACACATTTGCTTTCAGCCAAAGTTTTCTTCAGAAAAGGAAAAACACACATATGCACATATCCCTTCATGCACACCTCACGCACACATGACTGCCGTCCCCAACATCTCAGACAGGAATGCAACGATCATGTAGAATGGAAGCAGCAGTCTGGAGGGGGCAGGTAAGGGGAGGGAATAGCAGGGTATGGGTGGGGGAGAGGGAGGTGGGGGGAGAAGAGTACTGTCTGGTGGAGTGTGCAGGGACTAGACTGCTACCAGGCACAGTGTCGGGAGCTGTGGGGCAGGAAGACTGGGAGGAGGAGTGAGGTGTCAGTGAAAAAGAGAGGAATGAGTAAGGGGAAAGATGGGTGGGTGTGTTGGTAGAGGGCAGCACACAAAGGGGATAAAAAGAGGAAGAAAGTGATACGACAGAGGGGGTGGAAACTGTTGGATGGTAGGTGTTGGGAGAGTAGGTTACCTTAAGTTGAGGCCAGGATAATTTCATGAAAGGAGGATGTGTTGTAAGGATAACTCCTATCTGCGCAGTTCAGAAAAGCTGGTGGTGGAGAGGAGTATCCAGATGGCTCGGGTAGTGAAGCAGCCACTGAAATCAAGCATGTTACGTTCAGCTGCATGTTGTGCCAGAGGTTTGTCTGCTTTGCTCCTGGCCACAGTTTGGCAGTTCATACTAGTGGACAGATGGTTGGTAGTCATAATGATATAAAGTCATACAATGACTGTAGCAGATCTGGTACATGACATGGCTGCTGTCACAGGTGGTCTGGCATCTGATGGAGTAGGATAAGCCTGTAACAGGACTGTAGGAAGTGGCAGTGGGTGGGTTGGGCAGATCCTGCACCTCGATCTTCCACAGGGATATGATCCCTCTGGTAAGGGGTTGGGATTGGCGGTGGCAGCATAGGGATGGAGTAGGATGTTATGAAGGTTGGGGGGGTGATGGAACACCACTTTAGGAGGGGTGGGAAAGATCTTGGCTAGGATGACCCTCATTTGAGGGCATGTTGATAGGCAATTAAAGCCCTGACTGTACATTTAATAAGGCATGAATGTTACATGATGATAACTGATTCCTTATATGTCTTTTAGCACTGAAGATGGTCACACAGTGACCAAACTTTGGGCATCCAATAAATGTTATGTGGGACTGATTGCTGTACTCTTCACAAATTGAGTAACCTAGCCATTTTTGAAGAACTAAAATATAATTTTTCATGTTGATCATCAGAATCTAGTTCCAAAAATTCTGAACAGTAATTTGTGATGATTTTTTCTTATTGGTGTGTAACATTTACTGATAATGCAATATTTTGTAATAACTAAATTGATCATATTGTCAGTTTTTGAAGTGTAGTGCAGTTTCATTTGAGAATTACAGTTTTTTTCACAGATGCATTATAAATGTTTTTGTGTCATTGCTTCATAATTGTGTCTAAAAGTAATGGTCTCCATCAGCAAAAATAATGAATACCACCTTCTGTTTCAAACAAATTGAGGGTTCATCAATCCATATTTTTGTCCCTTGTAGTGAATTGACTTTCCTCAGTAGATTATTGAGTGGCTTAGCATACTTTCAAGTATGTGTTATTATTATTTATCCTCAAATGAAAGGAAGGCCAGTCAAATGTTTATTCATTAATACTAAAAAATTTTTCTTACAGGATGGTATATCCATACAATTAGATAAGTGTCGGAAAATCAGAACTGACGATGTGTTCTTATTTTGAAATTCAGAATTGTTATAACTGGCAACTTTCCTTTGTCCTAATACACACTTTTGTTTACTGAGTTTTATGCTTCACACAAACTGGACTTAATTTTGTTGTATCATTATTTTCAGAAGTACTAATTCTTACAGCATTAAACAGTGAACATAAATGTTGTATTGCACATGTTTCAGCACCATACGATAACATATTGTGTATGTTTTTATCTTTATTTTGTGGACAATCTCATTTTTTGTGCTAATATTATCAACTGTTTGGTGGGTGGCAATTGTTTTGTTATGATGCTACAGTAATCAGTCTTAAGCTATGATGTCTTGTGTGTGTTTTGTGGGCTGTTTAGTGTGCAAATGAAAACTGAGAAAACAGCTGTAATTAATCCTCTTTCCATTTTTCAATCCTTTCTCAGATTATAAAACAAGAGTGTTCATGGCCATAACTGAAATGCTGCATTGGTTTGCTGGAAAGCAGATCAGGAATGTTGCTGTAAGTATCCAGACAATATTATTTATTGTTTTGCCTATCACATGTATGCAGGATGTATCACAAAAACACAAATCATCTTTGTTAGTTGTTCAGGATAGAAACAAACATTTCTCAAGAGGAACCCACGTCCAGAATGCATAGCTTTTGGCTCTGTGAGGTGTAAGAGTTTGAGAACAATGATGGCAAAGCTTTTTTAGATTGTTTTTGGTATTCTAATTAGTTTGCAACTCATTAGCTATTGCAGAAAAAGGACACACAGACTGCACCTGTAGAATACTTAATGTGTTGAGTAGGATTGGCAGACTGATCACTTTTCAAGATAGAATTCATGTCCACAAATTTGTGATCTGTGTGTTGTAGGGTGTTGCAGTTAAAGTCAAAATTTTGCATTCCAACTCAATTGCAGAGTGTAAACTGGCAGTGTAGAGACTGAATGAAACAGATGTGGCTGCGCAGTCAGTATTTTATTGCAGTATGAATCATGCAAGAGGGTCCACCTCTTATACACTGAAGAGCCATAGAAACTGGTACATCTGCCTAATACCGTGTATCCTTCACCCCCCCCCCCCCCCCCCCCCCTAGTGTGGAGAAATGGCACAATATGACATGGCATGGACTCGACTAATGTCTGAAATGAAATAGTGCTGGAGGGAACTGACATCATGAATCCTGCAGGGTTATCCATAAATCCGTAAGAGTATGAGGGGGTGGAGATCTCTTTTGAACAGCACATTGCAAGGCAGCCCAGATATGCTCAATAATGTTCATGTCTGGGAAGTTTGGTGGCCAGAAAAAGCGTTTAAACCCAGAAGAGTGTTCCTAGAGTCACTTTGTAGCAATTCTGGATGTGTGGGGTGTTGCATTGTCTTGCTGTAATTGCCCAAGGCCACCAGAATGAACAATGGACATGAATGGATGCAGGTGACCAGATAGAATGTCTGCCACCGTAGCATGCTGGCTTTTCATGCCGGGGGGCCTGGGTTCAATTCCCAGCTGGGTTGGAGATATTCTCTGGTCAGGGACTGGGTGTCTGTGTTGTCTTCATCATCATCATTTCATCCTCATCGACACACAAGTCACTGAAGTGGCATCATCTCAAAAGACTTGCACCAGGTGATAAGGTCTACCCACTAGGAGGCCCTCGCCACATGACATTTCATTTCATCAGAAAGGATGCTTACATACGTGTCACCTATCAGAGTCATATCTAGACTTACCAGGGGTCCCATACCACTTCAACTGCACACGTCCCACACTATTACAGAGCCTCCACCAGCTTTAACAGTCCCCTGCTGACACCCAATGTCCATGGATTCAAGAGGTTGTCTCCATACCTCCACACATCCATCCACTTGATACAATTTAAAATGAGACTCATACGACCAGGTAACATGTTTCTAGTCATCAATGGTCTGATGTCTGTGTTTGGGCACAGGCGAGGTGTAAATCTTTGTGTTGTGCAGTCATCAAGGGTACATGAGTGAACCTTTGGCTCAGAAAGCCCACATTGATGATATTTTATTGAATGGTTCACATGCTGACACTTGTTGATGGCTCAGCATTGAAACCTGCAGCAATTTGCAGAAGTGTTGCACTTCTGTCATGTTGAATGATTCTCCTCAGTCGTCATTGGTCCTGTTCTTGCAGGATCTTTTTCTAGCCACAGTGATGTTGGAGATATGATGTTTTACTGGATTCCTGATATTCATGGTACACTCATAAAATGGTCCTACAGAAAAATCTTCACTTTATCACTACCCTGGAGATGTTGTGTCCCATCACTCCTGTGCTGTCTATAACACCATGTTCAAACTCACTTAAATCTTGATAACCTGCCATTGTAGTAGCAGTAACTGATCTAACAACTGCACCAGAATTTGTTGTTTTATATAGGCATTGCCGACTGCAATGCCATGTTTTGCCTGTTTATGTATCTCTGTATTTGAATGTGTGTTCCTATGCCAGTTTCTTTGGTGCTTCAGTGTATTACAGAAGCATACATCATGGGTTTCATTGTACTCCACAGGAAATAGTCAAGACGTAGTCAAGAGGTGAAAGATCTGGTGACTGCAATGACTATGGGACAGGTCCTCCTCTGCCAACCCTGTGATTTGGGTATGTGAAGTACTGTTATTTTGCAGTCATGTTACCTGATGAATGCATCATGGCACATTATCCTGTAGGGTGAAAAGAAAATCTCTGGGAGAAATGAGGTAGATAGGTCCTGGTATTCTGTTTGACATTTGATATGGCCCAACCTATTACCCCAACCCACATGATCACATTGATCCTGTGCTGTTTATCTGTAAACACTTGCACAAATGGATTATTGTTTACCCAAATATCAGTGCTGTGCAAGTTTACAGTATCATCTCAAATGAATTTAGATTCATCGATAGGTAGTATTAAAGTTGTTAATTATAATTGAAATATCCAAAGCTGTGAATACCTTGGGCAAACTGCTTGCCAGGGCAGTCTTCAGTAATTTTGCATGGACTTCACAAATGGTATGGATGTAGGTCTTATTCACAGAAGGCTCTTCACACATTAGACATACCAAATGCTTATGGTACATGGTTAGTACTGGTGGATGATTTATTTACAAATTTCTCCAGCATATCTCCTTCAAAGGTACCATTCTGAACTAAGCAATACTCAGAACACTCAAACCACACATTAGAACTACAATAAAGCCCCCTTTTTACACTTTTTGGCAGACTGACTAAAAAATGTGTAAAATACAGGAAAGTGTAAGAAAGCCAAAATGAGTAAATTACTCTTACCATCATTCTCTTTATATTGTTCAAAATATGAAATTAAAACCATTTAAACATTACCTATTTACAAAAAACTGAAATAATGTTTTTATTTTTTTCTAACAGCAATTAGCTCTACTTGTTTCTCCACAGTGTACAAAGCATTAGTCACAAAGGCAGTGACTGAGTACTGACACACAGAAAAAAAACACACACACAAAAAAAAGTGTATGGTCATGTCCACTGGTGTAAATAAAATGTGAAGTTAGCGTCCTTTCTGTAACTACATTAAAAAGATATTCATACTTTTTATTGTTAATCATTATAAAATTATGGTAAATAAAACTTGTTACACAGTGTTGGTTAAAACACTAAAGTTGGCAGCTTTCACAAACAGAGAAAAATAGGCACGAAATCTACAACTTGCTGCTGACAATGACATCACTCGGTTCAGGGGTGTGCTGGGTGAGAAAGAGGGCACAAATTGTTGTCATGTTAGAGAGCATATTAGGAGGAACGTTTACATCTGTCATCAGATTTTACCAACCTAAGACTGTGTGACTAGTATGGATTAGTGCGAAAGTAACAATGATTTGTAAAAGCCCATTATAGAAATGGCAATCTTCAAATTTGGTGGTTATTGGTGTAATTGGCTGTGAAATTAAATTGAAGCTGTTGTAATACAACACAGTGAACAGAAGGAAGGTTGCTTCTGGAGTCTCTATTGTCAGATCTTGATTAATATTAAAGCAGTGACTCAGCATACTTTCCCACCCTTCCAAACACTGCAAATCCATAATACAGGTGGCCACAATCCAACATGCCAACAATGAAAATCTTGCTTACCATGATAACACTATGCTAAACAATCAATAACTTTGTGTATAGTCTGTGTTTTCTGCTTAGCTCAAAGCCTGACTCTGAGTAGGAATATGATGCACTTTTTGCACATATTTGTATGAAAGTCAATGTTAAAGGTCATGATAACTTCAAAGAAAACTTTAAATGCAGGTAATGTTGAAACATAGAATCATTAATGATAGAAAACACTGTATTGAGAGAGCAGGACTTCTGTTGGGACTGATATAAATGAATGTAAAATGTGGGAAAATGTATGAAGCAGGAACATAAAAATGTTTTTTTATGTATATAACAAGAAATGTAAAAAACAGAAAATATTATTTGCTATATGCACATACTACAATTTTGGAAAATTGCGAAGTCCAATATGTGGTACTTACTTTTAACTTTTCACTCTCCCATAATTCCACTTAATTTTTTGATATGTTAAATAATGTGTAGTATTTCTGTTGGAAAAGCTGTCTTCATACACTCTTCCACCAGCTCTACCATTGGCTTCCAGAGGAATACTATCAATGCAGTCCATATGTGTAAATTAGACTGACAGCTAATGTGTTCTACACCCAGTGAAGTTACTAGACATAATGTGGAAAACCACTGTTCTCAGACTTCAACATTCCATAGTGTCCAGACTGTGCATTTCTGGACAGGCATTCTCTTTTGAAAGATGATCAGTTTGCAGTCTTGTACAACATGCTAAGTGTTATCTGTGTTTTTTATTAAGCCCTGTGTATATATTCTGTTAATGTACGTGTGTCCTAAATTTGGCTTGTAATGATCATTATAAGGTGTCAGGTTGTAACCTCCCCCCTCTCTTATCGACCTTAATGACAGTGAAAAATGAAACCGCGTGTACCTAATGGGAATTTTGGAAAAGCAATCGTCACCGAAGTTAATCTGTCGGTAAAGAGGGAGGAAAGGGTTACATCTAAATGAAATGATAAATGCCAATGAAACTGGTGGAAATTAATTTTGAAAAGGGGTAAAGTTAATGAAGAAAGTAAATGTGCAGCTGTTACGTTAACAATTAACTAGCGGTAATTAGATATTTGAGATTTGGGGGAAATTACGGTCGCCAGTCCTAAGGACAATTACTATAGTAACTGAAAAAGAAAGGTAATTACACATATAATTAGCACTAGAAGCGTGGCAACTGAAGGTTGACACGTGTAGTGTGAAAACTGAAAGTTTGTCAGAAGTAATAAATTTCGCTACACTCTGACTTAATTTAGCAAAAGAATTAATAAAACCGGAAAATCGAAAGTTAATTTAGTGACTGAAGTTAATAGTGAGCTTTCTTTCTGAAGCACATCGAAATCCAGTAAAATACGGTTAGTCTTGGACTACCTCAACAATCATTTCAAAAGCAACTTGACTCTACGCAATTCAGAAACAAGAGATTTAACTTTGAACTTGAATTAAATGATTCTGAACTATTAACAATAGTAAAATTTAGTACGTACCAAGCTGAGCTGCAGTCACAGGTAAGCTAAAATATGCTAACAAAACTCGCACTCTAAATTTGTGCTCGTGTAACCTAAATATTGTAGCCAGCTACTGAACTTTGAAATTAAAGCAGTGAAATCTAATTATATTATTTTAATGCTGGCGTTTGAATTTCAACGACACTCGGGTTCATTTCGGAAAAGGAAGGGACCCTGCTTGGCAATGCAATTGGGACAATGAGCAACAAAGGTTCATGCTAAGTTGCTGTAATTTTGCGAGACAAATGGAACAATTTGAAAAGCTGAGGTCTGCCATACAGTTCTGAAACTTTACGTGCTTTTAGTCTTCCTTGTTGGTTGATTGAAGGTTTGAAGCCGTCGATCGAGGAGGTGGCGACAGTCACTCATTGTCGGCCGTCGCTGTAGCAGAAGCTGGATGTTGGCGCGCCTTCTTCTCGACACGGTCACCAGGCGAAACGGGCTCTTGATGTGCGCCAGCTAATGCTTCCCGTCCGCGACACCATGTCAGAAACTATCATCGCGAGTCGAGCGCAATTACATGCTGCCAAACCCCGAAAGCGCGGCAACTCGCGGGAGCGTCACACAACACCCCTGCTCTACTCGCTACTCCAGCCAGACTCCGACTCACAGCTCTGCCCGCGCTCCACGCGGCAGAGTTAACACTACCAAAGATCCTACACACTTTGATTCTTCACACGACCCATCGATGTAATCGTTCGATAGCAGTTTTCCCTAGGCAAGACCCAGCGTAAAAATACAAATAATATTTACGAAACAATCCAATTATACATCGACATGAGTGCATAAATATATATATACAAACAGTAAAACAATTACAATATATAAAGAGACAGAAATGTCATATCTTGAGGTAACAAAACAAGGCAAAAAAATAATAGTACAATAGATGGAAATAGGAGGATATGCATTTCCGGCGTTACAAGGTTCAACAAGACTTTGTTAATGACAAATAAAGACGTACTATGTGTATAGTTCACTAAGAGATGAAAATATCAATTCATTGTTTTGCACACATCTTCCAACTGATGTCTTTTTTTTTTTTCAGGCAGTTGGTGGTAATATAATGACTGGGTCACCAATATCAGACTTGAATCCAATATTTATGGCAGCAGGATGCGAACTTCAAGTTCAGAGTGCAGGTAGCTATTTCAAATGTGTTAGCAAATGATTATCATTAAAAATATAACAGAAACAGTTTAACTCTATTACTAGGAAAATAGTGGAAATATCTCTCTCTCTCTCTCTCTCTCTCTCTCTCTCTCTCTCTCTCTCTCTCTCTCTCTGTGTGTGTGTGTGTGTGTGTGTGTGTGTGTGTGTGTGTGTGTGTGTGTGTGTGTGTGTGTGTGTGTTTTCACAACAAGAGTGTCTAAATTGGATAGACATTGAGATAACAGTGTAAATATTCTGTAGGTCAATAACAGAGGTGTATATGTTTGAACTGCCATTACATGGCTACTGTGGAACAATAAGAAATATCTTTAACTATGACATCATGGTAGTCTATGAATAATGACTTTTTGAAGATTTCCATCTAGCATTTTGAGAAAGGGAAGAAAATTGACGATAATGAATATTTTATACTCCATAGAAACTCTTTTCACTCTGTAGTTACTTTGTGATGCACTTTAAGATTTCTTTCTGTTCTAGAGCGAGGACAGAGATTTATAAAAATGGATGAAAAGTTCTTCACTGGATACAGAAGAAATGTCATTCAACAGGATGAAGTTTTGGTCAGCATAAAAATACCATATACAAGTGAGGTAATAGATTTTAAACATAACTATAAATGTGAAGTAGAATCAAAAAGTTATCATAATCAGTTTAATAAACTTGCTAGTTTTCAGAATAAATCCTTTGTCAGGCTAGAATGAACACACACACACACACACACACACACACACACACACACACACACACACACACACACACACACACCTGTGCTTCTACATTATGCTGGCCAGTTATATAACTGTATGTCCAGCCAGCTCAATGGTGTGTGTGTGTGTGTGTGTGTGTGTGTGTGTTTTTCACTCTAGCCCAACAAAGGATTTATTCTGAAAGCTAGCAAGTATTATTTCTTTTTTATGTGTACCTGTTGACAAGTCAATGCTTCTGCTATTCAGGGAGTGGCCTCTTTTACTTGTGAGTTATTGATTGTTCTTACACCATTTTAAACTACATTTATTTCAAAATCCTTCCCTGCAGTCATACTTTTGTGGCATTATCCAATTGTTCGAAGTATTGATGGAATCAGTTATCAGGAAGTTTCTTCAGCTACTGTGCCACACATTTCATTATTTCTCCACAATCTGTGGAACAGTACCTTCAATGTCATTTTTTGTTGCCATAAAAATGTGATTTGAGTGAGTGCAAGGCTGAGCAAATGTGGAATATGTTCCAGTGTAGTGATATTACCCTTGGCAAGGTAAATTTTGCTCAGTAACTCATGGTGTGCAAGGAAATTGTAATACATGAAAATCCAATTTGTTCATGTACATTTCCATCAGAGTCTGTCTCATAAATTTTGGATACATTCATGTAAAGTTCTTTAGTCAAAATTTAACTATCTGGGATAGAACTTTTGGGGTTAATTCACAGTGAATGATAATGCTCGTGATAAAAAAGAAAACCATGTTTAACATTATTTTCTCCTTTATTTTCTTGGAAATAACTTTCCTTCCACTCAGATAATCAACATTTTGTCTCTAGCATACAAGAAAATTGATGTTTAATCACTAATCACAACAATTTTGAAAAGGTGCTTGCATGTGACACTGCTGAGACAATTCTTGCCACAGATACTCAAGCTTCCTTCAACTCAGAGGCATGTTCAAAACACCATGCAACATGCTATGAACAATTTGAAATTGACTTGAGCTGTATTGTTGTTAATCATTTGATGAATGCTCCCAGTGCTTCTTCAGTACTGAAAATGGATACCTCTCCTTTCTCAAGACCCTCGGAGGCTCAAATGGCTGACTGTTGTAGCACAACAAAAAATCATATATTCATATACTAATTAACATAGGGCAGTTGGAAATCTAACAGCACTGTCTTTATAACAGTGCTGGATGCTTGAAAAAGACAGTTACGCAGGACTAGCAGTCTTCCTGAGTACTTAACTGGTCAGTGAACTCTTGTGAATGATCATTCCTTTACTATCAACATATCAGTTCCTTTCTTGTTTAGGTTATGTAATCTGCTCTGTTTTCCACTGTTGTTGAAACTGATAGCAGCACTGACAATATTAAAGGGACAGATCAGCAAGCATGCATGGTTAGAAGTATTCTAATTAAACAAAATTTTTTGGATAACTGCTGCAAATGAAGGAAGCACATTTCTCTCCATCCAATGACAGTTCTCGATTACTTATTATTCATCAGGTTTTCAAAATAATTGAGTGTATCAGAAGACTGCTGACAGAGTCAGTTGCCAGTTGCATTGATTGTGAAACTTTTATTCCTCTTGTTAGAATAGAAATAGTCATGTTCATGACACCACCAACAACAACATCACCACCACCACCATTACGAATGACAACAACATGTTGTTGAGTGATGCATTACATCTGGCTGGACTTTTGTCTCTGACAAAACTGTTTTGAACTTCAAAAGGTCTTCTTTTTGTATGAGCCATGGAGAATAACAAAATAAGTCCATTCAGTCATGTTCTGAGGACACTTCGAACTTTGCTGACATGCTCCCATTTCTGATTAAAACATGTGCTTACTGTTGATTCTGATAATGAAAGCTACTTATCAATATTATAATAAAATGTCTAAAAATGTTCACATTGTGAAAACATAAAAACCCTAAACGTTTGGTAAGGAAACACACCACTACAAACAAGGTATCCAATCAAAATGTGAGAAAAATGCTGCATCAAGAACTTGGGAACCATCTTCATGAAATAACTAGCTTCTTGCCTGCATACACATATGTCACATATATTTCATGCTGGTGACTGTCTGATTCTATAATGTTTTATACAATGTGACTCCAGAAAGGACATTAAATGCATCTAATGAATTTAGCCACGTGGTTTTATCTTTGGCCCAGCATACCCTCACAAAATTATTACCTTTGTTCAGTGCTGATTGTTGAAATGTGGTTGATACACTGAAGACAGACAGTGCTTCATACTTTTCAATTATTGCAAGTCAACAAAGTCCATGAAATAAATATGAGCAGGTCATTTTCAAACATTTTTACATGTTACCCCTTCTTATCTCAATCTTCAAACCTAGGGCTAGTTGGAGTATCTTACTCCTACAGTATTTTTGTACAAATAACGAGTCATATTATACCAAACATGATTAAAATTGCTCCCTGTGTTTGTGAATTGTGTTTTATGTCAGCCATTTTCACCCCCATATACATCCATAGTGGTGTATTGCTGTCACAGTAATTTTATCCAGACAACAATCAGTATGTGTACCAGTTCCTTAGAAATTGCTTCAGGCATGATGGAGGTGTGCCACAGTAAACTCACGCTGTTATTGTCATTGTGGGCTTAAACTAAATTGTGCTCTTTTAAAATTTTTGAGATCAGTTAGCCTATCCTCACTCAAAACAATCATTATCTAATTTGATTGTACAATTACATGAGATAGATTAGTTTGAGAATTTTCAGATGCTTACAAAATTTTTGTAAGTTACCAATGTGAATGTTTTGGATATGTAATTTATTTTGTAGCAAATCAGAATTTGTTGTTCACAGTTCGAATTTCATTGTACATCAATGCACATAAATGTGCATTTTTGAGAATTTTCACAAGTTATCACTGTCCTTCGCATAATCTATGAGCAATTTGTAGCAAATCAGTTTTTGTGATTTAGTTCCTGTAGCAGATTTTGTAATTAACATGTAGTTTTCCATTAAAGAGAAGTGGCCATATATAATATCTACATTTATCACAAATTAACTCTATTTGTGAGTTTGCCAACAACTATAATTAACATCAAAACGTTTTAGAAAACTAGTAATCTTTATCACATATTTTTGTGTTGCCTTAATAGAAATCTCATTTTGTGTATTTACTTCAGTTCTTATAGGGAATTAGCAACTTTTTAGCTAAATAGATTAAAAGATAACCAGCAGGCTTAATTTAAAGTCATATGCTCACTGCCTTGTAATACATAGCACCAGTTTGTTGATGTTCATAAGCAGCTGAAAATCACCCTGACTACTGTCAAATGATTGGCAGCTGCTGCAAATAGGTACATTGGAAGAGCTCGTGAGAGTCATGTACCTGTGATACCTGTACCAGACATACTTCAAGTATCATCAAGTACTAACTGTCCTCTCTTGTGGATCCTGTCTCCTCTGCAGAAAGTACAGGACTTGTCATTACATGTCCACTTGACTGCAAGCGGCTTGTCAATGGTAGCTCTAGGTGTCCTGTACAGAGAGAATGGGGACCAGGGAGGACTCAGGATGTTTTACTGATCACCCTGAACAACATATTTGAGGTGCTGTCTTTCACTGAAACTGAAACTGAGTCAGTTGTACTCACTTCACCCATTTTGGGGAAACCTGTCTTGTCTGGTGCGAGGAGGAGACAAATGCAACAGGGTAGGGGTCTACTAATCATTGGCAGTTGAAATGTATGGCACATGATGGTACCCTTCAGGGAAATGGCAGCAATGGACAGGAAAGGACACCAGGTGCACTCAGAGTGTATACTTGAGGCCTCATTCAACATGTTGAAGAGGCTTTTCTGGCAGACATTGACGAAACAGGCTGCAACCAACTGTAGATTGTGGTGCATACAGGAGCAAATGATGCCTGTCATCTGGGCTCAGAGGCCATTCTTGGATCATTCCAGTGACTGGCAGAGAAGGTTGAGAAGACCAGCCTTGTGCGTGGAGTTTCAACAATGCTTTCAATTTGCAGCATTGTTCCCAGAACTGATTGTGGCCCTTTGGTTCTGAGTTGTGTGGAAGGACTGTACGCAAGACTTCAAAGTTTCTGTGACAAGATAGGCTGTGACTTCCTGGACTTGCACCATAGTGTTGAGAATTGTAGGGTCCCCCTAAATAGGTCAGGTGTGCACTACACATCAGAGGCTGCTACTCAGGTAGCTGATTGTATGTGGGGTGCAGTGACAAGGTATTTTTTTTTTTTTTTTTTTTTTTTTTTTTTTTTTGATTGTATGTGGGGTGCAGTGACAAGGTATTTTTTTAAAAAAGATTAGGTGACTCTCTATACAATCCAGATAATGATAGCTGTAGGAAACCCAGAAGTAGCAGTGTAAGAACAAAACAAATGCCTCCCACAGGTGAGAATATTAAAATCCTAATGGTAAACTGCCAAAGCATTCACAACAAAGTGCCAGAGTTTGAAGCGCTCAAGGAAAGCAGTGCAGCTCACATAATACTAGGTCCAGGAATCTGGTTGAAACCTGACATTAATAACAGTGAGATTTTTGTGGAAAATGTAAGTGTATATCAAAAGGATAGACAAATGAGAAGTGGAGGTGGTGTATTTGTTGCAGTAGACAATGAACTAAAATCCACCGAGACGGAAATTAAAGCTGCATGTGAGATTGTTTGTGCAAGACTCAGAATCAGAGGTGGGGATAAAATGATAATTGGATCCTTCTATCACCCACCAGACTCATCTCCTGACGTAACCAAAAATTTTAGAGAAAACCTCTATTTGCTTGTACATACATACCCCAATAATTCTGTAATCATCAGTGGAGACTTTAATCATCCAACAATCAATTGTGAAAATTACAGTTTTGTTAGTGGTGGGCATGGTAAGCCATCATGTGAAATTCTCTGAAAGTTACCTAGAATCATGATGGAAATTGTTGGATCTAATGGCAACAAATAGACATGACCACTTTGAGGATGTCCATATCGAAACTGGTACCAGTGACCATGATGTGGTTGTAGCAATAATGTTTAGCAAACTTCAAAGAACAACTAAAACAAGCAAAAAGATGTATATCCCCAGTTAACTGGGTAAAAAAATCAGTAGTGTCATATCTCAATGAGGAACTCGAAACTTTCAGCACAGGGCTGGAGCATTAGAGGAACTCTGGCTCAAGTCTAAAAGAATAGTTTACTATGCACTAGATAGATATGTACCTGGTAGAACAGTTAATAATGGGAGGGAACCTCCATGGTATACTGTCACTGTAAAGTAACTTCTAAAGAAATGGTGATTACTCCATAACAGGTATAAAACAAAGCATAGGGCTGTAGATAGAGAGAGATACTGAATGTCTGTCAAGAGAGGAATGAATGCTGCTTCTAATGATTACTGCAGCAGAATATTGTCTAGTAATCTTTCACAGAACCAAAAGAAATTCTAGTCATATGCAAAGGCTGTTAGTGGAACCAAAGTCAGTGTCTGGTCCATAGCAAATGAGATTGGAAATGAAATTGAGGGTAGCAAAGCAAAAACTGAAATGCTTATGTCTGTTTTCAAATGTTCCTTTACAACCGAAAAAAGAGAAGAATCACCCCAATTTAAACCTTGTACCATTGAAAAGACGAATGAAATAAATATAAGTGTCAGCGGTGTTGAGAAATGGCTGAAATCATTAAAACTGAACAAAGCTTCAGGCACTGATGGAATCCCTGTCAGATTATATACTGAATTTGCAGCTGAGTTAGCACCTCTTATAACTGTAATCTGTCATAAATCTCTTGAACGAAAAGCCATGCTCAGTTGTTGGGAAAAGGCACAGGTCACAGCCGTTTAAAAGAAGGGTAGCAGAAGTGATCCACAAAACTACCATTCAATATCCTTGACATCAATATGTTGCAGAATCTTAGAACATATGAGCTCAAACATAATGAGGTATCTTGAACAGAATGATCTCCTCAATGTCAAACAGCATGGATTTTGAAAACACTGATCATGTGAGTCCGAACTCACACTTTTCTCACTTTTTCTTGCTTTGGATCAAGGCAACCAGATAGATGTGTCTTGATTTCCAAAAAGCATTTTACTCAGTACTGTTTATTGTCAAAAGTATGATCATATGGGGTATCACATGAAATTTGAGACTGGATTATGGACTTTTTGGAAGGGAGGAGACAGCATGTTATCTTGCCTGGAGAGTCTTTGTCAGATGTAGAAGTAACTTTGAGTGTGCCTCAGGGACCTTGCAATTAATGTTGTATAGTAATGATCTTACAGTCAATATTAATAGTAAAATCTGGCTTTTTGCAGGTGATGCAGTTATCTGTAATGAAGTACCTTGCAATTAATGTTGTATAGTAATGATCTTACAGTCAATATTAATAGTAAAATCTGGCTTTTTGCAGGTGATGCAGTTATCTGTAATGAAGTACTATCTGAGGAAAACTGTGTAAATATTCAGTCAGATCTTGATAAGATGGTGCAGAGATTGACAACTTGCTTTGAATGCTCAGAAATTTAACATTTTGCACTTCACAAAATGAAAAAATATAGTATCCTATGACTATAATATTAATGACTCAGTGCTGGAATCGACCAGCTCGTACAAATACCTAGGTGTTACACTTTGTAGGGATATGAAATGGAGTGATAATGTAGGTTCAGTTATGGGTAAAGTAGGTGGTAGACTTCAGTGTATTGATCAAATACTGAGGAAGTGCAGTCAGTATACAAAGGGAATTGCATACAAATCACTCATGTGACGAGTTTTAGAATATTTCTCAAGTGAACCATATACGACTAACAGGGGATATTGAATGTATGCAGAGATGGGCAGCATGAACAGTCACAGGTTTGTTTAATCCAAGAGAGTGTGTCACAGAGATTTTGAAGAAACTAAAGTGGATGACTGCTGAAGATAGATGTAAACTATCCTGAGAAAGTCTGTTAACAAAGTTTTGAGATCTGGCTTTAGATGATTACTCTAGGAATATACTTCAACTGCATATGTATCAATCACATAGGGATCATGAGGATAAGATTAGAATAATTATTGCACACACAGGGTCATTCAAACACTCATTCTTCCCAGACTTCATACGTGAACGGAATTGGAAGAAACCCTAATAACCTAATAAGTAATATAATAGGACATACCCTCTGCCATGCATCTCACGATTGTTTGGAGAGTGTAGAGTGTAGATGTAGTTGTAAATGTAGATGTAGATGAAGGTATGCTGATAAGTCACTGCCTATGACCTCCCTCCCACCTTCCAAATGTCAACAGGACTGCCATCAATGACTATAGTGACCCTGAAAACTATGGATTCAGTACTAATATGAGTCGTTACGTAATATTTTTTTCATATCGTGGCTCTTACCCCTACTCATAGGAGTGATAGGGATATATTATCCTCACAGTATTTTTATACAAATAATGAGCCATGTGTATACAAAAATTGGCTGAAATAATTCCTGAGGGTTATGCTTCTATGGCACCACTTTTATGTCCCCACCCCCACCCCTGTAGGAGTTAAGTAGGTCTTACCCATACAGTGCTTCTTTTCAGAGAGTAAATGGTGTGTGAACCAAGTTTGGTTGAAATAAGTCCAATAGTTTAGTAGGAAATATGGATCATACATACATCCACTTTTATAATACACTAGCTATTTACCCACAGTTTTGGTTGTGGACTCCTATGTCACATGTATTGCTCCCATAAATGTCTGCATCTCTGCTGTTTTGCACCATATTACCTCAGGAAGGATGTTAAATTTATCTGTGGGCTTGATCTTTGGTCCTGAAACAAAGTGACAAATGAATCATTGTATATACAAAATTTTTTGACATAGCCTCATCAAAACAATAAGGAAGATTTAAATTTCAACTCCACTCTTCCTTCCTACTTTTATTTAAGTCACCTGTCTTACACCAGCTTCATCACAAGGTGTCCCACTTCCATTTGTTTCCACACACCTTCTCCCTCTTTCACCAGCCTCCTCACAACCTCTCACTCTTCCACCTCACACCTTCTCCCTCTTCCACCTGCCTTCCCACATTCTCTTCCTCATCCATTACCCCTCTCCATCTTCCAGCTACCTGCTACATCTCCCCTTCCTCCCCCTCCATCTGTCCATGGCCTCCTCCCCCTCTCTGCACATCTTCTCCTCCCTCCTCTATCTGTCCATCTCCACCTACTGCATATGTCTGTTCGTGTCCTCCTGCACACTTTGCCAGCCTTTTACTCTCCCTCTCGCTATCCACCTCCCCCTCCCCCTCTTGGTGTTAATCTCCTCCACCCCTCTTTTTTTGCTCATCTCCTCCTCTTCCCTCTCTTTTTGTCCATCTCGTCCTCCCCCTTGCTCTGTCTATCTCCTGTGTCATCCTGTGCCCAGCCCCACACAAGTGGGAGATACATAGTCCTAATTCCGTAGTGCTTCTTTCCAGATGATAAGTTATACATGTTGGATGTTTGTTTGAAAACATTGTGGTAGTTTAGGAGGAGATGTAGTACATGCTTACATCCACTTTTGTAACATACTAGCTGACAAACTTGGTATTGTCCAGGTATTTATTTACTCCAAACTTATATTAGTCCGTCATATCACCCCTCTGTCCATCACCTACTCCTCCATCTCTGTTTCCATCTCAGCATTACCCTCTCTCTATCTACCTCCTCCTCCTCTCTCTCCATCCATTCCCTGCCTCTGTCAATCTTCTTCCCTCCTTTCCTCTGTCCATCTCCTCCTGTCTCTCTTATCAATCTCCCCCACCCTCTCTCCCTCTCCATTGGCTCATCCCTCTCTATCTGTCCATCTTCTGTGCCACCTCTCTCTGTCCACCTCTGCCCTCTCTCTGTCTATCTCCTCCACCCCCTCTCTCTTTCCATCTCCTCTACTACTGGCCTGCCATGCTGGGCACTCTATATATCAGTGTTACTAAACACCTTTTCACCTGTATCTACTCCTGTGGGAGTTAGGAGGTTCGAATGCCACCAGTGTTGATTCTCGTCGAGTATGCAGCATGTACACCAAATTTAGTTAAAATTGATCCAGTGGGGTAGGAGATGCTGGACACAAATGAATACATATGCACTGAGGTGACGAAAGTCACGGGGTAGTGATATGCACATGTGAAGACGTGTGGAAAGTTAGGCTAACCCTCAAATATAAAAACTTAGAGATAAGTGCTGCCATCTGTTACTAGGTACAGAAACTGTAAAAATTACATTGGTCTCTGCCCTAATTATCATATTAGGATGTAATACGATGCAGAGAATTTCTTGCATTTGGTTGATATTATTTCTGTAATGTCAAAAACGGGCTAATGTTCTACTACACTCTGGCTTCCCTCCAACAGAAAGAAAATAAGTAGTAGGATAGCTGATAATGTGCCGTATGATAAACAGACAACAGATAATTAACTGTAATTTGAAAAGGTTTGGAGGCTGAGGTACATTACATTGGATTTAATAAAAGTGTAAACATGAAATATAATTTCAGAAAGAGATTTTAGAATGAGATTTTCACTCTGCAGCAGTCCCGAGTTCGAGTCTCGGTCTGGCACACGGTTTTAATCTGCCAGGAAGTTTCATGAAATATAATTCTTATCTAATATGTAATATTAATCACTTTATGAACCTACTTTAGAGTATCTGAAGTGTTCAGTTGGCACGTTCTGTACAGAATGCCAATAGTGAACATGGAGTATGTGGAAATGGGAAACGTTGATGAAAGTATGAAAAATCAGTGGAAATTATTGAAAGAGGAAGCATAATGCACAGAATTGGTGCAAAGAAGATGAGAAGAAGAAGCAAAACAGTGATAAAGGTACATTGATTATAAAGATGTAGTGAAATAGGCGAAATCACATTTACAAAATCTAAGTAACAAAGATATTTAAAATTCTTATGTATTTGGATGTGTGAATCTGAACCTGTCAAGCAGAGGTATACTGATGATCCAGAGAGGAGTAGATGGCAGACAACCAACATTTATAAGATCACTGCAGGTGAAGCAGATGATCAGATTTGTATGACAGCTTGTCTAACAATCTTCAGTCTAAGCAATGGATCCCATGTGAATAAACAAAAGAAAATATCTGGAACTCCTGAAGTTAGTTTCTGTGTTTCTTTAGGCAACAAAACACAAGATGTATGTTCACAATAATAGATTTGTGTAACATGACATTAAAAGCTAAATATATTATTTACGATGGATAAGTGGGGTGCTCAAATAAATGCAGCGAGGAAGACCAGGAATTTGCGTGAGCTCATGAATGAGTAAACAGTTTTTCTGCACAGTCAAATCACTACTCTAGGAAAAAGAATCCCACATGATGTATCTGTGTGCAGATCTAAAAATTAGAAAGATGTACAGTCTTTATCAAGATAAGTGCAAAGACAGTAACAAGGAACCTCTTACCCTTGGCATGTATTGTAAAATATTTCATCAGTTTCTCAATATTTGCTTTGCAAAACCAAGTTGTGGCACCTGTCTTATTTGTTATCACCTTAAGGTGCAAATTTCATATGAGAAAAATGGTCAGAAGGAGAAAGAACTAGAAACAAAATTGAACTTCGATGTTAAACATGCTAGTACTGCCTGTGAAAATCTGCAAATGGACTCAGAATATTCAAAAACATATAATTCTGATATGGTCGTTACTTTCATCAACAGATACATTGTTTTGCGATATCAGATAGTGGCCATTGGCTCAGTCTACTTGAGCCATACATAATGTGTTATCACCAGTTTTCCCTTTTACAGTACTTTTTACTACAGTTAATGGTAATTTGTGGCTGTGGATGTTAAGTGATGTAAAAACAAATCTTCATATATTATTGTTCTTCTTTATTAATTATTATTTTTTATGTTTCTTTCCAATATAAAGGATGTGACAGGTCAGAAACAATAACTGGTCCATACTGTATAGATTTTGATTAGAAAAATAAGAATATAATAGTTTGAAATACTTTTTGCAGCGTCATTTACATAACCTCATTTTTCTCCATTTCTAAACACTATGGGTAGCCTGTTTTTCCACATGTCTTCATATACAGATGGCAGTATTATCACATACACGAGGTATAATAGGCCAGTGCATTGTCGGAGCTGTCATCTGTACTCAGGTGATTCATGTGAAAAAGTTTCAGATATGATTGTGGCTGCACGATGGGAATTAACAGACTTTGAACGCAGAATGGTTGTTGGAGCTAGACACACGGGACATTCCAGTTTGGAAATTGTGAGGGAATTCAGTATTCTGAGATCTCCAGTGTCAAGACTGTACTGTGTATATCAAATTTCAGGAATTACCTCTCACCATGGACAATGCAGTGACTGATAGTCTTCACACAAAGACAGAGAGCAGCGGAATTTATGTAGAGTTGTCAGTGCTAACAGACAAGCAACACTGTATAAAATAACTGCAGAAATCAATGTGGACATATGATGAACATATACTATGTGATAAAAAGTATCCTGACATACCCAAAAACGTACATTTTTCATATTAGGTACATTGTGCTGCCACTTACTGTCAGGTACTTCATATCAGTGACCTCAGTAGTCATTAGACATCATGAGAGAGCAGAATGGGGCACTTTGCGGAACTCAAGGGCTTCCAACATGGTCAGATGATTGGGTGTCTCTTGTGTCATATGTCTGTATGCGAGATTTCCTCACCTCTAAACATCCCTAGGTCCAGTGTTTACAATGTGATAGTGAAGTGGAAACTTGAAGGGACACGTACAGCACAAAAGCATACAGGCTGACCTCGTCTGTTGACTGACAGAGACCACCAACAGTTGAAGAGGGTCGTAATGTGTAATAGGCAGACATACATCCAGACCATCACACAGGAATTCCAAACTGCATCAGGATCCACTGCAAGTACTATGACAGTTAGGCAGGAGATGAGAAAATTTGGATTACATGGTCGAGCGGCTGCTCATGAGCCACACATCATTCCAGTAAATGCCAAACAACGCCTTTCTTGGTGTAAGGAGTGTAAACATTGGATGATTGAGCAGTTGAAAAATGTTGTGTGGATTGATGAATCACACTACACAATATGGCAATCCGATGGCAGGGTGTGGGTAAGGTGAATGCCCGGTGAATGTAATCTGCCAGCATGTGTTGTGCCAAGAGTAAAATTCAGAGATGGTGGTGTTATAGTGTGGCCGTGTTTTTCTTGGAGGGAGCTTGCATCCCTTGTTTTTTTTTTTGTGGCACTATCACAGCAGAGATATGGAATTTAATTGATGAAAGGAGAAAATATAAAAATGCAGTAAATGAAGCAGGCAAAAAGGAATACAAACGTCTCAAAAAAGGAGATCGACAGGAAGTGCAAAATGGTTAAGCAGGGATGGTTAGAGGACAAATGTAAGGATGTAGAGGCTTACCTCACTAGGGGTAAGATAGATACTGCCTACAGGAAAATTAAAGAGACCTTTGGAGAAAAGTGAACCACTTGTATGAATATCAAGAGCTCAGATGGAAACCCAGTTCTAAGTAAAGAAGGTAAAGCAGAAAGGTGGAAGGAGTATATAGAGGGTCTATACGAGGGCGATTTACTTGAGGGCAATATAATGGAAATGGAAGAGGATGTAGATGAAGATGAAATGGGAGATATTATACTGCGTGAAGAGTTTGACAGAGTACTGAAAGACCTAAGTTGAAACTAGGTCCCAGGAGTAGACAACATTCCATTAGAACTACTGACAGCCTTGGGAGAGCCAGTCCTGACAAAACTCTACCATCTGGTGAGTAAAATGTATGAGACAGGTGAAATACCCTCAGACTTCAAGAAGAATATAATAATTCCAATCCCAAAGAAAGCAGGTGTTGACAGATGTGAAAATTAGCGAACTATCAGTTTAATAAGTCACGGCTGCAAAATACTAATGCGAATTCTTCACAGACCTCGGGGAAGATCAGTTTGGTTTCCGTAGAAATGTTGGACTTAGAGAAAGCTTTTGACAATGTTGACTGGAATACTCTCTTTCAAATTCTGAAGGTGGCAGAGGTAAAATACAGGGAGCAAAAGGCTATTTACAATTTGTACAGAAACCAGATGGCAGTTCTGAGTCGAGGGTCATGAAAGGGAAGCAGTGGTTGGGAAGGGAGTGAGACAGGGTTGAAGTCTCTCCCCAATGTTATTCAATCTGTATATTGAGCAAGTAGTAAAGGAAACAAAAGAAAAATTTGGAGTAGGTATTAAAATCCATGGAGAAGAAATAAAAACTTTAAGGTTCACCGATGACATAATTCTGTCAGAGACAGCAAAGGACTTAGAAGAGCAGTTGAACGGAATGGACAGTGTCTTGAAAGGAGGATGTAAGATGAACATCACCAAAAGCAAAACCAGGATAATGGAATGTAGTTGACTTAACTCGGGTGATGCTGAGGGAATTAGATTAGGAAATGAGACACTTGAAGTAGTAAAGGAGTTTTGCTATTTGGGGAGCAAAATAACTGATGATGGTCAAAGTAGAGAGGATATAAAATGTAGACTGGCAATGGCAAGGAAAGCATTTCTGAAGAAGATAAATTTGTTAACATCGAGTATAGATTTAAATATCAGGAAGTCATTTCTGAAAGTATTTGGAAGTTAAACATGGATGATACATAGTTTGGACAAGAAGAGAATAGAAGCTTTCAAAATGTGGTGCTACAGAAGAATCTTGAAGATTAGATGGGTAGATCACATAACTAATGAGAAGGTATTGAATACAATTGGCGAGAAGAGAAATTCGTGGAACAACTTGACTAGAAGAAGGGATCGGGTGGTAGGACATGTTCCAAGGCATCAAGGGATCACCAATTTAGTATTGGAGGGCAGCATGGATGGTAGAAATCATAGAGGGAGACCAAGAGATGAATACACTAAGCAGATGGAGAAGGATGTGGGCTGCAGTACGTACTGGGAGATGAAGCAGCTTGCACAGGATAGAGTAGCATGGAGAGCTGCATCAAACCAGTCTCAGGACTGAAGACCACAGCAAGAACAACATCACAGCAGAGGCCTACACTGATGTTTTAAGCACTTTCTTGCTTCCTACTGTTGAAGAGAAATTCTGGGATGGTGATTGCATCTTTCAACATGATCAAGAACCTGTTCATAATGCATGGCCTGTGGCGGAATGGTTACATGACAATAACATCGTTTTAATGGACTGGCCTGCACAGAGTCCTGACCTGAATCCTGTAGAACACCTTGGGAATGTTTGGGAATGCTGACTTCATGCCAGCTCTTGCCCGCTGACATTGATACCTCTCCTCCTTGAAGAATGGGGCTGCCATTCCCCAAGAAACCTTACAGCACCTGTTTGAACATATACCTACGAGAGTGGAGGCTGTCATCAACGCTAAGGGTGAGCCAATACCATACTGAATTCCAGCATTACCGAATTTATGTCATTTTCAGCCAGGTGTCCAGATACTTTTCATTGCATAGTGTATCTGTTAGGACAGTGTGGCAAAATTTGGCATTAAAAGGCTATAGCAGCAGACAGCCAATGCAACTGCCTTTACTAACAGCATGACAGTGCTGTGCTCATGACCATATTGGAAGCACACTAGATGACTGGAAAACCATGACCTGGTCAGATGAGTCCTGATTTCAGTTGGCAAGAGCTGATGGTAGGGTTTGTGTGTGGTGCAGACCTCATGAAGCCATGGACCTGAGTTGTCACTTAAGCACTGTGCAAGCTGGTGGTGGCTCCATAATGGTGTGTGTTGTGTTTACAAGGAATGGACTGTGTCCTCTGATGCAACTGAACTGATCATTGACTGGAAATGGTTATGTTTGGCTACTTTGAGACCATCTGAGGCCATTCATGGACATCAGGTTTCCAAAGAACAATGGAATTTTTACGGATGAGAATGCACCATGTCACTGAGCCACAGTTCTTTTGCAATTGGTCTGAACAATATTCTGGACAATTTGAATGAATGTTTTGGCCATCCAGATCATCCTTCATAAATCCCATCAGTTATTTGTGTGACATAATCCTGATTAGTTCATGGGCAAAATCCTGCACAACAATACTTTTGCAATTATGAATGGGTATGGATGCTGCATGGCTCAATATTTATAAGTAGATGACTCATCACACAGTCTATGCATCATACAAAGCCTTTTAATTGTTTTGTGTTGTGTGTATGTGTAGCTTTCAAAAAGGTAAAATTTAGGTAGTGATTGGACATTTGACTATGTATTATGATGTTGTCATAAGAATATTTTCTTCACAGGATCAGTATTTTGTAGCCTATAAACAGGCTAGACGAAGAGATGATGACATCGCTATTGTCAACTCTGCATTCAGTGTTTTATTTGAACATGGCTCTTCCAAAATTAAATCCTTACAAATGGCATATGGTGGTATGGCCCCAACAACAGTAATGGCTGTGAAGACACAACAACAACTTATTGGACGGTATGTGCACTCTACACATAGTCATACAAATTTTACTGAGTGTGGAGACCTGAACAGTAATTTCCAGATTCACTGAAACCGACTGTCTTTGAAAAACAAATAACTATTACTTATGTTAGGGCCTACATCGAAGGACTGTGTAATTTTTAGACTTTTATCAGTGGAAACAAAAAAAAGTACTTTGATTTTAGCACCATTAACACAGAGTATTTTGTAGTACCAAATGTTGCTTTAAATTAACATTGTGAACTAAAAGTTACTCTATTGAACCTTTAATGCAGCTTAAAACTTGGAACAAAATCTCTCACTTTTGCTAGGAGTATTATGCAACAATCTCTCTCCTAGTACTGAAATCAGCTAGTAAGCCCCCTTACGGTAGTCCAGCACTAGCATTTTTGAGAGAAAGGATTTTATTTCTTGTACTGCCCAACATATTAGCTTGTGTTGGGTGTAATGGTTAAGTGCTTTCTGATAAATAGTTGAATAAGAAAGAAAGTGGTGCAGAAAAATTTTAAGTTGGCAACAGAACAATTTCATTGTCTGCAATGAAATTAATAAATTTTGTTGTCTGCAAAGGAATTAATATTCAATTCAATATTACTCCTACATAATACTAACAAGCAAAATTTGAGGCATTCAGTATTTTATTAAATTTTTCTGTTTTTCCAGAAATTTTGCAATCTAGGTAGTGCTTCTGCACTATATTTACATTCTGATTCGTACTTGTTTAACAAATAATTTCTTCTCCTGTGAAGCTGTTCTGTTTCAAGACTTTTGAAACCACTGATATAGTAATATCTTATTGTCTTTGGTAATGAAACACTTAAAGCCATATCGATGGTATTGAAATGCAACCTCATATGTTACTTTGATCATACAGCAACATCATATATAAATTTTTATTTAAAGCATGACTTGAAGTTTATTTTCCAGTCTTTTTTCATCTAATATTTTATTAAAAAGATGTATTATAATGATGGTAATTTTACATTTGTTTGATAACAAGATAATAATAACATTCTCTCACTTTCCTTTAAAATTGAATTTTTTGATGTAGATGTGGCTGTTCAACACCGCTGGTATGGTTTCTCAGTTGATGACCCCTATCTCAAGGCTCAAAGTTCCCACTATAAAACCTGCCCAATCCACCCACTTCCATTTACTTCAGCCCCCCACCACTAGCAAAATCTATATCAAACGCAAAGAAATATATGTTGTTTACCAACAGAGATGTGTGTGCTGCACTGCTTTTTGTATCAGAATGACTACCACTGAACTGGCTGAGCACGTGAATGGGCATAAAAGAAAAGTTCATCTTGGGGGCACCCAGTACTTGTTTTATTGAGCATACTCTGCTAAATATCTCAGGGGAGCTGAGTGCATGCTATACCACATGGGCTATTTGGATCCTCTCTTACATTACTAGTTTTTCTCGACTCCAAAGATGAGAACTTCACCTCCAAAATATCCCCACATCCTGCCATCATCCTGGACTGAGCCTTCATAGACAAAATCCTATTTTTTTCCTTTTTTGGTAGTATTTCTTTATTTACTCAATTCCTTTTTATGCAAACATGACTTCAGATTGAGGAAAATAATCATATCTTGGAGAGGGATATGTGCTCACTTGAAATTTATTGAGCAAAAGGAACCTCTGAATATCCATCTGAAATAACCACAAAATCAAACAATGGAGACTCCAGGTTGGGAAATCAACAATGTAAGGAAAAAATGCTTTCAGCCACAGCCTTTGTCAGAAAAGTAAAGAGAAACACACATATATTCATTTCACAGAACCAAGCCAACCTCAATAACAACCAGCTTGTGATAAAACACATTTTGGATTGATAAATATCCTTTTAATGGTATTGATTTAATTGCAGGGACTCACTGAAGGCTGTTTAAAGGCAACAGCCCCACATTTATGTTAATATTAAATTATATTTTGTTAATTAATAAGCTTTATAGGCAAAGTTAAAACTGTGGCACTTTAGTTGGACATGCATTACCTATTTAATCTATACTGTTGTTATTATGGTCTTTAATGTAGCTCTGCTATGCAAGCCTCTTCATCTTTGAATAATACCTGCAACCAACATCCATTCCAACCTTCTTATTGTATTCAATCCTAGAATCTCTGTCAGATTCTTCTCATAGAATCATATCTCCCATCTCACCTTCATATACATTCTCTTCTCTTTCAACAATACTGTCGTCCTCAAGTTCACTTCCCCTGAATAGCTTTTTAGGCCTATTATAGTCTTGCCATCTGTACTATTGATGAACATAAAGGTGATTGTCTTTTCTCAATGTTCTCTTAAATTTTCCTGCAGGCAGCATCTATCTTTCCCCTATTTATGTATGCTACTTCAGCCTTGCATTTGTCCTATAGCCATTGTAATTTAGCCCTTTTGTACCTTCTGTCAATCTAATTTTTTACATGTCTTTATTCCCTTTGACCTGCTTCACTTTAATTGATGAAATGAGAAAATATAAATTTAATGTCTCCTATGTCATCCAAGGATTGCTACTAGGCTTTGTCTTTTTAACTATGTAACTCCTTGCTGCCCACACTATTTCTCCCAAAGCCACCAATTCATCTTCTGTTGTATTCTCTCTCCCTACCCCCTGACTAACACTCCCTTTAAGACTCTCAGTAATCTATGGTTCTTTCAATGTAACCACATTTCATCTTCATTATTTCCTAATCCTCATCCCATCTCCTTCATTTCTCACATTTTTGCAATTTCTTCAGTTTTAATCTGCAGCTCATAACCAATAAATTATGGTCAGAGTCCACATCTGCTGCTGGAAATGTCTTATGGTTTAAAATCTAATTCTGAAACCTCTTTCTTACCATTATATAATCAATCTGCAACTATCTGGTGTCTCAGTCTATTCCATGTATGCCTCCTTCTTATATGATTTTTCAACAATACATAGGTGTTGATTAAATTATGCTCTGTGCAGAATTGAACCACTCCATGTTCTCCAACTACTTTTCCTTCTCTTCCATTTTCTACTATCAAATTCAGGCCTCCATCACAATTAAATTTTTATCTCTCTTAGTTACCTAATAATTTTATGTAACTCATTGTTCATTCTTTCAATATATTCATTATCTAAGGAGGTAGTTGGCAACTCATACTCCTGTGGTGGATGTTGACTTCATGTCTATCTTGGTTATGATAATATGTCACTGTGCTTACCTGCATTCCTGTTTTCTTATTCATTATATACCTACTCCTGCATTGCCCCTACTTCATTTAGTATTTGTAACCCTGTAATCACCTGAACTGAAGTCCTGTTCTTCCTGCCACCACACTTCACATATTCCCACTAAATCTATCCACATCCTTCATAAATTCTCTAATGTACCTACCAGATGAAAGAATCTAATATATCATGTTCAAATCTGTAGAATGCCGGTCTTGTTTTTCCTGATGATGGTACTGTCCTCAATAGCCTCCATCCAGAGATCCGAATGAGGACTATTTTACTTCTGGAGTATTTTGTGCAAGAGGATGCCATCATTATTTAACCATACAGTAGCACTGTATGTCCTGAATAGACGACGACTCTAGTTGGCCCTTGCTTTCAGCTATTTGCTGTACCAACAGAGTAAGGCCATGTTGGCTACTGTAACAAGACTGTACTATTAATCATCCAGACTATTACCCCTGAAGTTTCTAAAAAAAAGCTGCTGCTTCTCCGTAAGTTTGTCTTGTCTCTCCACAAAAACTCTGTTGTTGTTGCATCTGCAGTATGACTACCTTTATCATTGAGGCATGGAAGCTGCCTCCTTGACAAGGTTCTCCTTTCATGAGGGGGATTTATTTATAGACATGATAAATATCACACTTGACCAGCTCAGTCGGTGGAGCACTTGCTCTCAGAAGACAAAGGTCCCAGATTCAAACTTGGTCTAGCATACAGTTTTGATCTACCAGCAGGTTTCACATCAGCCGACTCTCAGCTTCATTCTGGAAATATATACCTGTTGTTGATTTTAGTTTCTTAAATTTCAAATATTGGTTAAGGATTCAAATAAGATCTTTATTGTGGACACTATTCTGTCTAGCTGCCAGCTGCTTTGTTCCAGAAAGGGAGACATACTATCTCAACAAAAGGCCTTCTCAAAAGGTATGCCCCTTATTTTTTTTAAAAAAATGTGAATTGTCCTAAAATCCAATTTCATTTAAGTGGTGAAAGCTATCCAATCCACAGCAGCTCAGTTATACATATATACTGCATAACTGTGATGTCAACAGATAGCTCCAAGTGATGTCAATGTTGTCCTAATAGGTTTAAGAGCTGCATTGAGAACTTGACAGTTGAGATGCCATATCTCATCTTCCCATCCATAATCATGTCCTTGCACCTGTGTTGCGCAGTGTATTTGATAAGTGCTGTTCCACCATTTTATGGGAGTTGTTGGGGGAGGAAAAAAAAAAAAAAAAAAAAAAACCAGTGATCACCAATCTGTTCTGCTTGAGAACCACATTGTAGGGTGACACCTCAGGCCACATAGGAAGGAGGCAGGGTGTGGGGGTGGGAGAGGATTAGATGGGAGGGGAGGAAGATGGAACCCTACCACTTGCACATTTGACTCTGTGTATTATAAGGTAACACTTCAAATACTTTTAAATGAAAAAGAAAATAATATATTGAAACTATATGCATTTTTCTGTAGGCTTCAACAGTGACCAATTTTCTGTATCTAAGTGGGTAGTGTGGCCAGTGGCATCACAACAGGTTTTTATGATTATTCTGATTTATGGGCATATTGTCTAAGCACCTTGATGCCCTACTGTCTGAAATTATGCGAAGTGGCTCTAGCTGGCCGTTTTCAGTTGAGCCTTTGTATTAGGCCATATAGAACAGAGATGGTTAGAAGTAAATAACATAATTAACTCAAAATTTTCACAGAGGGATTGAATGGCAGATGATGTCTTTGCATATAAAATGGCCTAGAAGTCAGTTTTATCTGTTGTGTTTTGCCTGTTTTTTGGAACTAACTCACTCTTACTGGGATGAACACCTTGGCCATTTTTCCCAACCTGACATGATGAGTGCATTAGTGGTTCATAGAAGAGACTATTAAACTTCATACATGTGAGGTACCAAGAATAATACAGGGTGACACAGAAAAACGAGAATATTTCCACAATCCAATAAAACTAGAAATGATTAAGGAAAGAAATTGTATTCATAGTAATTGAAACCTTACAACTTTGTCATTTACAAGACAGTGATGGCATTTATCATTTTTTGAAAATTACATCCTTTAGGTGGCGTCCTCCTGTATGAGTAAGTTTGTGAAATCTGCTGTTGAGATTCTTCATTGACCACTGCAACATCTCAGCTGAAATAATATGAATTGCATCCCAAATTCTCTGTTTTAACTCATCCAGGGTTCTTGGTAGAGTCATGAAGACTTTGTTCTTGAGGTAGCCCCACAAGAAAAAATCACAAATGGATAAATCTGGCAATCTTGGTGGCCAGGGAATGATACTGAATCATTAGATCACACAGTTGCTAAACAATTCTCGCTCTTATGCCATTGATTGCCATGCAGTGTGTGATGTTGCTCCACCCTGTTGAAACCAGGCTTCTTGAACATTTGGAAAGTTGTTCAATGCAGGTGTAACACAAGTTCATAACATCACATAACAATCGACATTGACAGTTATTGTATTTCCCTGTTCGTTTGTGAAAAAATACAGTCCGATAATCCCATGTGATAAAATGCCACACCATACTGTCACTTTACTAGCATGTAAAGGGAGCTATGGATGTCATTAGGATTTGTGTTTACTCAGTAATGGTAGTTCTGTTTATACAGATTACCTGTGAGATGAAAATGTGCCTCACCTGACATCCACAATTTGTTTAGAAATTCATCATCATTGTTTATTTTTGTTATTATTTGTTGACAGAATCCTAATCATAACCAGTAATCATTGTCCTTCAATTGTTGCACCATCTGTGGTTTGTATGGATGAAATTTTAAACCAAGATGAAGAATTGGTGCTCCATAAGACAGACTCACATACAACATCAATGTTCGCTGGATAATACACACTTCTTGGTCATCCTGTAGGTTTCTTCTTGAGGGCAGATCCAAAGTTATTAATCCAACATTTTATCACATGCTTTGATGGAATGGCATCATAATGTCCTAAATTATAAAAACATTGAAACTCCCTCTGTGCCGCTTCCAAACTATCATTGTTTTTATAAAACATTTTTATGGCTAACGCATGCTGTTGTCTGTTCCACTAATCCATGATTATTGAAATGGCGGACTGTTTACTCACATACTGTCACGAACCTGCAGTGCTGCCACCTGCCCATGGCTGCCACTACTCATTTTGAACATTCCCGTTATTCTGTGTCACTCTGTATAAATGACTAACCTTATGTCTTTACTAAAATGTAACAGAACAAGCTTCCTCTGTGAATCTCCCTGACAAAATTGGCTAAATATATTAGAATTAATTTGACCACTTCTTGGAAGGCACAGTGGTGTTCAGGGCAGGAAATATGCAATGGCCACTTTTTCAGTCCTGGGCATTTTGCCACCTTCCTTTACTGACCTTACAATTAATTGGTAACAAACATAAATTAATATCTTATTTTAACTAATAACAGTAGCTGCAATATGAGACATAATTGCAAATATTTACTAAATGTTTTTATAATTTTCTTTTAAGTGTTGCATTGTATTACAACAGCCTTAATTTGATTTAATATTACTTACTACAAACATGAACAACATTTGAAGATGACCATCTCTACAATGCACATTCATGAATTCATGTTACTTCTGTTTGACATTTATACCATAGCAGTTAATCAGCACCAGTTGTGCATGCTCACGAGATTCAATCAATCCTGCAGTGGCCCCATTATGTACAACTCTGCCCATGAGGTAAGCAACGAACTTTGCTTAGCTCATGGTCGAATTCCCCAACATCAATTAAAATTAAGCATATCTCAAAATATCATTGTTTTTATAAGTATTTTTTCTTATTTATGAGCGAGAAAAATACAATTTTAAGAAGCTATAAACTTTAGTTGGCTTTTAGGATTTTGCTATTAGTTGCTGGATGTATATTGTTATGAAAGATGCCTGAGAATTGCAGGTTGCATGAAAACTAGATTTGGACTGTGTGTGGTTCATGGCCCACAGGTTGATGACCACTGATGTAGAATGTGCAAACATGTGTGCTGGGAAGCATATTTGCATTTTTTGTAGCCAGAAGTATTTAGATGTTACTGTTATCACTCCCATGTTAATTCTTACAGCCAAGGTATTTGTGTCAAACTTCTCTTTTCTATAGGTTGTTACACTAAATTCTTATAGAGTCCCAGTGATCACATGGCAATTCTAGTTGTAAATTTTTGTCTTTGGTCATGTTTGTTGTTTTTGTTCTGAAATGTTCATTGTAATACTGATGCAGTGATCATCTCTTGGGAAACATTATACAGTTTGAAGGATTAGGAAAATGGAATGATAAATATAATTACTCACCATACACTATCAACAGCAACTGAATTAATGATAGATGCTTTGTTGGAGGAAGAATGCACCTGTCACAATGGTGTCTCATATGAGTGGGACAGTGTCAGTTCTTGTAACAGCAATCAATGTGGCCTTAAAGCACAGAATGGACAGGGCAAAAAATTTTAATGCGTTCAGCTCATGAGTGACTGACAATTTTGCATGTGCAGGTTCTTGACTTTGTATGTGCCACTATTTTAAGGGTGTGCCTTCGTACCTAGATTCAAGGAAACTCACTGCCTCCAGTGTCAGCTACCTAAGGACAACAATGTGTTCATGACAAGGTACTATTGCCTATAGCAGATTGTAACAGCAGATAAATGGAGCACTATCCAGTTGAATGCTGGACATATGGTGAGCATACATACTCTTCTAAACACCTCCTTGCTATGGAATACAAAAGCTACAACTCCATCTCCATACTTCTGCTCACTATTGCAGGGCACAGAGATAAGCACAGCCAGTGGATGCTCAAAGCAGGAAGGTTGCTTGGACTGATGAATTGTGGTATTTTTTTTTTGTACACATTGATGGTGGAGTACACACATATAAACAACTATGTGAGGTAAAGTGTCCTGCCAACAGTTTACCATTAAGACAAGTGGTGGAGATATTCTTTTGTGGGGGACATTAACGTGGAATCAAATCAGGACCCAGACACATCTGACATTGTCTCTCACCAGCAAACAATACAGGAACCTATTGTTTGCTCATGTGCACTCACTGGTTTGCTTACACCTGCATCTTTATGGGATAAAGCCCCAAATCATGCCAAAATGGACATTTAGGTACTTTGGTGGCTCTCAGACCCACATGACCTTAATTGTATTGTGCATTCCCGTGATAATTTAGGATGAGGTGTTTGCCTCAGACCCAGCTCTGACCACTCTTCATGAATTGTGAGTTCCTGTTGATTGGTCATGGCTCAGGATGGATCCTCAGTACTTTCATCTCTTTTGGAATCAATGCCACAACACATCACTGCCATCAACAGGTTGAAAGGAAATTTTACTTAGTACTAGGTAGCTATCTGTAATTCAGTTGCTCATGAATGCAGAGGAAGTCAGATACATTTGAGAGTTCATGTACTCAATGATGAATGTTGTAACTAAGCTCTTGAATTTGCATTTATCTTCAGAATACGCAGGTTACATGCATATGCAGAGAGTACAATCTTCTTCCAGATCTATCGGTCAACCAATGATGTGCATTTATGTTTGTCTTTACTCATTACATACTTTGTATTATAGTTAGGATTTGCATGTCATATTGACCTTATATAGGGATCTAACAAATAATTAAGGTACGTTTATTTTCTTTTCAGAGAATGGAATGATGAAATGTTGGAAGATGCTTATGAAATGCTAATAAATGATCTTCCTTTGTCACCAAATGCTCCTGGAGGAATGATTCAGTATCGTAGATCCTTAACATTAAGGTAAGGAAGAAATGTTCTTGAAATGATTTGAAAAACAGTGACACTGTAACAAGAATGGAATGAAATAATAATTAGCTTTTCCTGAGGATTTGTCTTACTAGAATACCTTCATCATGTTTTGTGACAAATTTATCCCACTGCTTTCTTATTTTAGCCTGTTCTTCAAAGCATATCTGGCAATTCGCAATGAGCTTGCTAAAAAAAATTGCACACAACCCGTTCCAGAAAATTATAAAAGTGGAATAATGGGACTTGAAATGGAAATCCCAAGAAGTTCACAATATTTTCAAGTGGTAAGTTTAAGCAGATATAGATTTTTTGCCAAATAAAAAACTATTCTAAAAAAAGTAATTTCTTGGATTTAACATTTTCAGGTACCACCGGATCAGAGTGCATCAGATGCTGTTGGAAGGCCCCTTCCACATAAATCTGCCTTTAAACAGGCTACTGGTGAGATAATTATTTGAAGATAAATTTAAACTATCAAGAGATATAAATTTCTGCATGAAAACTTATTGAGGGGCAAAGCTGATCATTTTGCACTCTGTACAGATTTGCACAGAACAGAGAGGTGATATTCACCTTATTTTACCTATTTAGGGCAGATGACATGATCTATATATCATCTCTTTTTATTGCTCCAATTTTTCAATTCAAATGGAACAAAAATGTGTTTCAACAATTGTTACTGTGTAGTTTATTTGCAGGAAGATGGCTACACAGAAGATAATAAAATGCATTAACAGCTCCTAGTAATCAGTTAATAAATAACATAGAAAATTAAGAAAACAACAATCATCTGCCATTCAACATATGCTGCTTGATATTTTCATGCATTACATATTTAGCTGTATGTATTCATGATGCTCTTGCATGCTTTCCAAAAGTGATCTACCCATTTTCCATTACATCATCATCTGTATCTTTTATTATCTTTTGGAATCCAGAGAGTATTTCCTTGATCTGTCTATCCCTATACAGTTAACTATATTATGTCCAACCCATACCCATTTCACTTTTATTATGGTCATAAAGTTGTTTAGTAAGCCTGGTCTGTCCCTTGACTTCTTGTTTGTTTTTGTCTTTCTTCTAATAATTCCCTACATGTATTGTCCATTGTTTGCTGTACAACCATCAGTTTTTAAATGGTTCCCCTGCCCCCTCTGTCCATTGCCATTAGCAAAGCTGTTAATATACGCTAACTGTAAACTCTCTTTTTGACGGACTTAGAAGGTTAGATTTGAAACACCTACGCAGTTCGTTAAAAGCAGTCAAGCCCATTTCTTCCCTTCTGTTGTCCTCAACTGCCCTAAATACTATAGTCAACATGTGATTCTATGTATTTACTGTTAATTTGTAGTACAGTATTTTCTATTCAACA
The DNA here is from genome assembly GCF_023864345.2 of Schistocerca serialis cubense. Lineage (NCBI taxonomy): Eukaryota > Metazoa > Arthropoda > Insecta > Orthoptera > Acrididae > Schistocerca > Schistocerca serialis. The sequence continues at coordinate 303,600,781 of NC_064645.1, read as the reverse complement.
TGTTTGTTACACACTATTTTAATTTTATTACAACTGGTTTTGTTGGAGTTTGCCTGCTCAAAAGAGAAACAATCCAGTGCCAACAGCAAATTGACATTTTTTCAAAAATGGTTCAAATGGCTCTGAGCACTATGGGACTTAACATCTGTGGTCATCAGTCCCCTAGAACTTAGAACTACTTAAACCTAACTAACCTAAGGACATCACACACATCCATGCCCGAGGCAGGATTTGAACTTGCGACCATAGCGGTCACGCGGTTCCAGACTGAAGCGCCTAGAACCGCACGGCCACACTGGCCGGCGACATTTTTCCCCAGATATGTTCCATTACCACACATCCTCCATAGTTTTGCCCATTTGAGGGTCTAAAAACGACCTCTATGACTTTAAGAACGGTTTTGGTGATATGAAAACTCTTTTTCAATTTTGAATTTTGTCAGTATCCTGATGAAGTCTAATGGGAACTGAAACAGTGACATGTAAATTCTCCAATATACTAACATTTATTGAACCAACACCTTGTTCCTTATGGACTGCTAGTATAGACTTGGTTGAAACTGAGTCAGAACCCTTATAAAATTCTTCAAGAGTTGCAAATGATTTGGGGTGCTGCATCAATTTCTAAAGCCAGCATATTCATTTGCCTGGTTAAAGATTATGGATAATTTTAATGAATAACTTGTGCTTTATGCAGAGGAGTCTGTATTTTGCATGTCTCCTCTGTCCCATTTTTTGTGAAGTACAATAATTACAGCATTGATCTAGTTTTATGGAATAGCCTTTGTTTGCAGAAATTCAGTATATAATTTAACATGTTCCTTTTGTATAACATTTTTGGCAGCTTTAATAATTTCTTCTGAAACCCAATGTTCCTACCACCTTTCCTCCCCTCTTTATAGACCTAATCTACAATTACTTCTGGACTATCATTATTTTCTGCATAGCTATTTGTGTTCTTCAGTCATCTCTTGAACAAATAAGATCTCAAAATTTTTGTACATATTATATATTATGCAGGCCCATTACAATTAGTTTTCGTAAGCAAGTCTTGCACATGGTTAGTTTCTTATTTCAGTGCCATCCATAATCTTTGGGGCAGAATCCTAAAAGAGACACTCACAGTGAGAACATATCCACATTATGATTGTTGCAACTGAAATCTACAGATAACTATGTAGCACTATAAAGTTGGTAACTCATAACCCACAAATATGAGATTAAACATATTCGCTATGTAAAACTGATTGTGAGAGAAAATGTTCTCAAAGTGAAAATAAGAAAAGAATTACATAACTACTGGTGTAGATTAGCTAGATATACAATAGAAACACGATAGATGATGCCCACTTGAAGAGGTTAACTTCTGCATCACTAGTTTTAACTTTGAGAAGGCTTTCTCTCAAAATTGTTTTTATATTGTGAATATTTTTAATCTTATAGTTGTGTTTTAAAAGTCACCAATGTACACAGTTAACTGCAACCTTCAGTACCAACAAGCAGGCTGCGGATATGGTTGCATTGTGAATACCTCTCTTGGCTGGTTCAGTTGACAATTTACTATATAACAGATTAAAGTGCATATAAATGTTAGTTTGATTTGTAATACAGTTTCATAGTATTTGAATATCCACTTTTTCTTTCTTTTCAAACAGAGACCTAATGATGACTTACTAGAAGGTTGCAACCAGATATGATACTATTTCTGTGAACCAAGGCTAATAAATATAATAAGAGAATTTCATTACACAGTTGTCACTGTGTTCCCTTTAAGCAATACACTGAGTCTGTCTCAATACATTTCTTTATAAGCAGCATGTCTTTTGTATTCTGCCCCTGGTGTGTTCCTAGGAATCTGCTTACACAAGACTTATTTCACTTTCCGCAATGTTTTTCAGCTTCCCATCACCCCTTATGTTCTCTTTCTTCATATCTCTACAACAAGGATATTTAAAACCATAAATTGTGTCCCCATATTTGAGTCATTACTAGTCTGAAGTTGACATAGAATTTCTTCAAATTCCTTTAGTGAAGGTTGTGCTTTTGTTTGAACTGTTATTCTTAATAGATGGTGCTAAAGTGTGAAACATCTAAATAGATGCTTAAAAATCATTTTGTCAGGAGAAAATGGATTACAGTAAAGAAAAAGAGGTTGATAAAATGAACATGAACGAAGGAAGGACGTGCTACTTCAAACTGATTGAGAAGGCACGTTGTACGGGAAAGGAATCAGATACATTGTGTCTCTTGATGTACATATGTTTTACCCTTTGTCTCCACTGTTGTTCCCCTTCTGAATAATAAATTTTTAAATATTCTTGAGGTTAGTTTAGCTGTTTTTCTGAATTTTTGTGTCTGTCATTCAGCAGATCATGTTTTCTTTTAGGTGAATGCTCCTATTCCATTACAGTTATTACTGACTTTTTTTTCAAACATTTTTATTACATATTTTATGAACTATCACTAAGTGCCAGTACAATAATCCATTCACCAAGTTCATTAAGCAGTATTTTCCAAGTGTTATTTATTTGTAAGTTTTTGAGGTTTACATCAGTAAGGAATACGTAACTCATTTCAAATCTTTAGATGTGCTGAAGCATAATTTTAATACTTTGCAGGTGAGGCTGTATATTGTGATGATATGCCACATCTTGAAGGAGAGCTGTACTTGGCACTCGTATTAAGTACTAGACCTCATGCAAGAATAGTTTCCATCGATGAAAGTAAAGCTCTTGAAATTAAAGGAGTTCATGCATTTTTCTCAGCCAAAGATCTGTCATCTCACCATAACATGTGGGGCCCTCAAGTGCATGATGAAAATATATTTGCAGCAGGAAAGGTATAGTTTCTGCTACCTACAGTTTGCTTATCTGTATTTACAAGTATAATAAAAATGGTAGTCCCACATTATTAAGAGATATGAAAAATGGTTATTCCTATTGACACAGGGGATGGGTAAGAGTTGGACAGCATCATTCAGCCATGGCTGGAAACTGTCCGATTGCCAAATAAATGATTATCCAAACATAAAATAGACGAGTTTCTTTTGTTGCAAAACTTCCCTTCAGTGTTCTGTCATGACTCTCCATTCCATAAACATTTTTTTTTGTTTCCTCCAACATATATGGTCCAGTCACAGTATGGTCCAGTCACATTGATGTGATCACTAACTATATTTGGCCTTAATAAGCAATAACCACTCCCAGATGGCATGCGGCAGCATTTGAAGTGGGGGGAGAAACAGTGCAGTCATTGTCATAATGGGGCAATGGAGCAATTTATGTGATATCCAAAAGAGCATGATCATTGGCTTTCAAGCCAATGGTGGAAGCATTTCCAAAATGGCTGAGTTTGTGAAACTTCACATGATGTCATGGCTAAAGTGTACCATGCATGGAAAAATGGTGCTATCCAAAATCGGCACTGAGACAACTGTGGTGTACTATGGGCCATAGATGACAGGTGTGAACGGACCACTCAGATGAACCAAGTGCCTACTATCAGTGTCTACTCAATTCCATTTAGCAAATGTTACTGCATGTGGGTCTCTGCAGCAGGCACCTGGTTCATGCAGCCATGCAAACTGCTTTTCATTGGTGATGAAGGTTGGAATTTGCATGTCAATACCACAACTGGGTATCCACTGAGTGGTGACAGGTAGCTTTTTCAGATGAACCATGTTTTATGCTCCAGTGGACAGATGGCCATTGGAGTGTACAGTGTGAAACGTCTGGAAGCAAAGGGTCCATGGTGGAGGAGGAAACATTATGGTTTGGGGAAGGCACAGTCAATCAACATAAGCATACATCTATCCTTGGGGACCATATCTACCCCAATATGCAGTTTGTTTTCTTCTGTACACTGGCATCTACCAGCAGGACAATGCAACATATCATTCAGTTTGTAGTGTATATGCGGGTATACACTCGCACACACACACATATCCATCCACACATATACAGACACAAGCAGACATATTTAAATTTTATCCCGCCTATATATACTCAATAATACGTAACCCACTTCCAAACCATAACCAAAAAAATTTTATTTTCTGCTTTCAACACTACTGCTGCTATAAAATCCACCGTTTCTAGTTTAATAACTGTTGCTTTCACTTATTAAACAACCATTTCGGGTCTTTAAATATGTCTGCTTGTGTCTGTATATGTGTGGATGGATATGTGTGTGTGTGCGCGAGTGTATACCCTTCCTTTTTTCCCCCTAAGGTAAGCCTTTCCGCTCCCGGGATTGGAATGACTCCTTACCCTCTCCCTTAAAACCCACATCCTTTCGTCTTTCCCTCTCCTTCCCTCTTTCCTGATGAGGCAACAGTTTGTTGTGAAAGCTTGAATTTTGTGTGTATGTTTGTGTTCGTTTGTATGTCTGTCGACCTGCCAGCACTTTCATTTGGTAAGTCACATCATCTTTGTTTTTAGATATATTTTTCCTACATGGAATGTTTCCCTCTATTATAACCTACTATAAGTTTTAGTTGACATGGAAATAATAATATATTTCTGCAATTACTAGCAATCTTTGTAATAAGTCACTAACTCGCTATACAGCTGGAGATAAACAAACCAACTATAATTACAGATCTATTTCATTCCCTCCAGTCTTTTCAAAAGACTCCAGAATGAATTTTCACTCTGTAGCAGTGTGTACACTGATTTGAAACTTCTTGGCACATTAAAACTGTGTGCTGCACTGGGACTCAATCCAGGGACCTTTGCCTTTCATGAGCAAATACTCCACCAGTGGAACTGTCCGAGCATGATTCACAACCCGCCCTCAAAATTTTACTTCTGCCAGCACCACATCTCCTATCTTGCAATCTTCATAGAAGTTCTCCTTCATATCTTGTGGGGCTAGCACTTATGGGGGGATGGATATTGTGGGAACATGGCTTTGTCAGAGCCTGTCAGATTGTATCCAGAATGAATTTTCATTCTGCAGTGGAGTGTGTGCAGATTTATAACTACCAGGCAGATTAAAAATATGTGCCTGACCAACTTGAACCTGCATCTTTTGCCTTTTAGGCTTGAAACTTCCAGGAAGCTTCCTTTAAAAAATGTTTGAGGAAATTGTCTATGAGAGAATACTGACTCATTTAACTGTGGAAATTGTCTCTCACCATGGCTTTCACGTGGGACTCTCCACAAACAAACAGTACTAGATCTCTTGAATGCAACCTTAACAGAGCTAACAAGAAAAATTCTCCTTGTTTTGCATTTTGTGAACTTGTCAAAACCTTTAATCGTATGGACAACAAAATACTTCTTGGCAAACTAAAGTGTTATGGCATTAATGGCATCCCTCTTGCATCATGGAGTCTTATCTTCATAATAGAAGTTTTCGTTGATAGACTGCATCACAGGCATGAACCTAACCATAGGATAAGGGAAGATAACGTGGAGTCTCACAAGGATCTGTACTGGGTCCATTTTTGTTCTTAACCTACATAAATGATCTCACAGGAGTGTGTAATAAATCCCATAGGGCTGTGTAGCACATCCAATGCAGAACAGAAATTTCATTTTGAATGATCGTAATTACTCACTATCTTTTAAGTATTACTTTTAATCTAATTATTTTTTCAATTTCATTTTTTAAATCTATTTAAGTAATAATTATTACAGTAAAAATAACTGAAACTACATGAATGTTTGAGCTAGGTGTGTGAAAACAAGAAATTTTGAATTAATCAGGCTTCCACATGTTTCTTTTGTCAAAGAGAAAGAGAGAGAGAGAGAGAGAGAGAGAGAGAGAGAGAATGAAATATTTGTAGCCAATATGCCAGTTATTAATGATGGTACACAGACCCACACCATCAATTTTTTCTTTCATGCATGACCATCATCATGTAATATCTGAAATAAAACAGTATGCATAAAACACTCAGTTACAAATACAAGAACTGGAATCTCTCATACTGGAATGTAGTTTTATACAATATCCACTAATTCAGTGTAGCAACAGGCATAAAAATTATGTATTAAATGAATCACTTAATTTAATAAGAAAGTAGTCATTTGTATCACAACAGTATTGGCTTAACTGTTAATTTTTTAAGTTAAAAATAGATTTAGCAGATGTTTTATCAGACTGAAAAGATGTAAAAGTGTATATCTGATTGTTTCAGGTTGTTTGTCAAGGGCAGACAATAGGAGCCATTGTTGCAGATGATCAACTGACAGCTCAGCGAGCAGCAAAACTGGTCAAGGTTGAATATGAAGATCTGAAGCCAGTTGTTGTCACTATAGATGTAAGTAAAACTAACTCATTTCTATAGCCTTATAATATTACATGTACCGTAAACCATGTAGCATTGCACAAGCATGCATGCATATGTGTGATACCCACCTTCTTTCCACCGGTATCCATGCACACATCCACATACTCACAAACAAATGAAAGGAAAATCTTGTTAATTCTATGAATCAGATTTCTGTTATTCATCAAGTAGTTATCATTGGAACAGGATTTATGGTTGAGTGGATGACAAGCTGAGTACAGAGTTATAATGTCTACATAATGTGTAACTAATGAAGAAGTACACTCATATTGCCAATACCAGTCACATGCATTCTGGTTGGAGTAGTAACAAAGAAAATACTGAAGACTTATAGGAGAAAGGAAAACTTAAATTTTTCCATTCATAGCTTACCTCATTTATCTTGAGTGCTCACCATTATTGGAAATAATAAGTGAACTGTGAAGGGAAGAAGTGGAGGGTGGAAGTATTATGTACAGTCCATGTAACTGCAATGATCAATGTGTCCCATCAGGACCATTACCACACAATTAAATTTTATTGTAGAATTTTAGAATCTGTATAGTGTTGAGTTAAACATACTAACAAACAATATGTATGCAGATATTTTAGTAAATGTTTGACAATCTTTTATACTGAAGTGTATCTACAGACCACACTCCCTCAACTGTCATACAGTTTAAGTGTCAACAAACACCACTGGACTCACTGTTCAATAGATTTATCAAATGATTTATAGGAGCTTACCTACTTACTCAAACAGTTTTCTTTCAGGTGCAGCACAAAAGACTATTCAGAATGATATATTAGTATGTCAATTTCATAGAGCCTCTGTATTCAAGATTTTATTCAAAAGTTGAGGGTGTGATTACTCCATGATAACTGCGAGTGTCATAGATAGTATGGAGAAAATGATCTCTATGTGTAACCAGTACCATTTGTGAGAAAGAGTTTTTAGTAACATAATATCAGTGGTAGATTTACTGATGCAGCTTTTGTTGGAAACCTTTCAGGATGCAATAAGAGAGAAATCATTTTTTCCTGGATTCCCTGTATCCATTACTGATGGAGATGTGGATGCTGCAATGGCTGCTGCAGATCATGTGGTGTCAGGAGAAGCCAGAACAGGAGCTCAAGAGCATTTTTATCTGGAAACACATGTTACTCTTGCCAGACCTAAAGGTGAAGACAGTGAAATGGAGATATTTACTAGCTGCCAGCATCCAACTGAAATTCAGGTATGTGGCATGGCCAAGTTGCACAAGGTTTGTGGCTTTTAATATCATAATTATATATGATCTAGGAATTATAAAGAGAAATTAAGAAAAATGTAAACAAAATCAATGTTTCTGTCTGGTGTCAATGTTTTTGTGTGATATTACTAGATAACACTTTTCCAGTTAAATTTCATCAATCATTCCTTTGAAAATCACTCAAAATAATCACATCAAATAAGAACAAAAGGTAAACATTTGAATGAAAACAGAAGCTTCCTTACTTTGCAGAACAACAACATATGTAAGCATCAACATGCAAAATAGCGTTTACTTTGTACCAGATACATACAAAACTTGTTGATTACATACACACAGACACAACAGAAACCACAGGAAAATATAATGCAGTGTTATAGAGTGTGCACTAATGTACATGTGCAGCTACTGGGACCAAACTCTATTGACAGTGACATGCGCACACACACACACAACCAAGATTCCAACAATTTATTTTTAAAAAACTACAAAAATTTCTGCTCTTAGATTAGATTAGATTAATACTAGTTCCATGGATCATGAATACGATATTTCGTAATGATGTGGAACGAGTCGAATTTTCCAATACATGACATAATTAGGTTAATTTAACAACATACTTAAGTTAATATAACAACTTTATTTTTTTGTGTTTTTTGTTTTTCTTTATTTTTTTTATTTTTTTTATTTTTTTAATATTTTTGTTTTGTTTTTTCTTTTTTTTCTTAATTTATATCTAAAAATTCCTCTATGGAGTAGAAGGAGTTGTCATTCAGAAATTCTTTTAATTTCTTCTTAAATACTTGTTGGTTATCTGTCAGACTTTTGATACTATTTGGTAAGTGACCAAAGACTTTAGTGCCAGTATACTTCACCCCTTTCTGTGCCAAAGTTAGATTTAATCTTGAATAGTGAAGATCGTCCTTTCTCCTAGTATTGTAGTTATGCACACTGCTATTACTTTTGAATTGGGTTTGGTTGTTAATAACAAATTTCATAAGAGAGTATATATACTGAGAAGCTACTGTGAATATCCCTAGATCCTTAAATAAATGTCTGCAGGATGATCTTGGGTGGACTCCAGCTATTATTCTGATTACACGCTTTTGTGCAATAAATACTTTATTCCTCAGTGATGAATTACCCCAAAATATGATGCCATATGAAAGCAATGAGTGAAAATAGGCGTAGTAAGCTAATTTACTAAGATGTTTATCACCAAAATTTGCAATGACCCTTATTGCATAAGTAGCTGAACTCAAACGTTTCAGCAGATCATCAATGTGTTTCTTCCAATTTAATCTCTCATCAATGGACATACCTAAAAATTTGGAATATTCTACCTTAGCTATATGCTTCTGATTAAGGTCTATATTTATTAATGGCGTCATACCATTCACTGTACGGAATTGTATGTACTGTGTCTTATCAAAATTCAGTGAGAGTCCGTTTACAAGGAACCACTTAGTAATTTTCTGAAAGACAGTATTGACAATTTCATCAGTTAATTCTTGTTTCTCAGGTGTGATTACTATACTTGTATCATCAGCAAAGGAACTAACTTTGCCTCTTCATGAATATAGAATGGCAAGTCATTAATATATAATAAGAACAACAAAGGACCCAAGACTGACCCTTGTGGAACCCCATTCTTGATAGTTCCCCAGTTTGAGGAATGTGCTGATCTTTGCATGTTACGAGAACTACTTATTTCAACTTTCTGCACTCTTCCAGTTAGGTACGAATTAAACCATTTGTGCACTGTCCCACTCATGCCACAATACTTGAGCTTGTCTAGCAGAATTTCATGATTTACACAATCAAAAGCCTTTGAGAGATCACAAAAAATCCCAATGGGTGGTGTTCGGTTATTCAGATCATTCAAAATTTGATTGGTGAAAGCATATATGGCATTTTCTGTTGAAAAACCTTTCTGGAAACCAAACTGACATTTTGTTAGTACTTCATTTTTACAGATATGTGAAGCTACTCTTGAATACATTACTTTCTCAAAAATTTTGGATAGAGCTGTTAGAAGGGAGATTGGACGGTAATTGTTGACATCAGATCTATCCCCCTTTTTATGCAAAGGTATAACAATAGCATATTTCAATCTATCAGGGAAAATGCCCTTTCCTTGGAGTACAACAACACTTTGAGAATTTACTATTTTTCATGTACCATGAAACTTCAACAGTAGCTTTTACTAAAATCAGTTCACTAAAATAGAGATTAAAAAAAAAAAAAAACTTAGTTGAACTCTAATCTAATCCATTAAGCAAGAATACCTTTATAAAGAGCAGTCAAGATTACCTTACTGACAAAACAAGTCAACTTAGCCATGTACAATTTATGATCAAGATTATTATGTTGGCCAACAATATTTAAATTAAACCTCTTAATTAAATAGCAATCCTTCACAGGAAATTTAAACATCACAAAATTTTAAAACACCTTACACTGAAAATAACTTCAGACTTTGATTTGGCAGCTGAACCAGTTGGTATATGTTACTCTTCTGTATCCATCAACGAGAAATGGGGTCCACAGACATGTCCCTTACCACACAAAAATTTTTTCTTACTTCTACAAGTATTATAGTCCACTAACTACTTCCATTGCAAGAACAGAACCAGAACAGCAATGAAACAATAACATTTAAAGATAATAATTGCAGTCTAACAAGGCAGCATCCATGCAGGGAGAATCCACAGACCAGTTGCCCCTACATGCACATATTAAATGCCGCCAATACTTAAAATGTGTAATGTACCATGGAAATACAGAGTCACATTGAGTCCACTTATGACATGCATCTGTCTGGTGCGAGCCACACTGGTTACTCAATGCTGAACACTGATTATATGTTTGATGGACACTGTCTAGGTTCTATTCAATGGCAAACATGCCTAACACTTCCACCATTATGTGTGACTGTCACATTCCTTCCACAAGGAGAACTTGCACTCCGTCTCACAGTCACTTATGGAACATTGGCTTATATGCCACCCATGATTAAAAAACAGTTTTTAGCATTTCTGTGCCACATAAATACATATTATATGTTTGATGAATGCTGTCTAGGTTCTACTCAATGGCAAACATACCTTACACTTCCACCATTATGTGTGACTGTCATATTCCTTCCACAAGGAGAACTTGCACTCCATGTCACAGTCACTTATGGAACATGACTGTCTGGCCATCACAGTTGAGCATGCCCTCCATACTATCTGACTGCATTGCTATAATGCATTTTCTGAATGAAGAATTATCACTCTGTCCTTTCACCAACATTTTTGAACATAGGCAACTCGTATGCCACTACTGACTACACAGAGGTAACTGACTCTTCTCTCCTCACCAGATACATGCCTTTTTCCATCGCATGATTGATGGACCTCTCTGTTCAGTGATGCTATTGCACAATAGTATCAACCCTTTGCACATACTCCCATCCTCAGTTGCCAATGAATGACCTTTGATCAAAATTTAAGCTGGAACTTGGCTTAACCTGAGAGGTGAGTTGACCATTTTCAAGTACAACATAACTGCCATCACTGGTGTTATAAATTTATGAAACTCAACGTGCTTGCCAAATCTGAGCAATACCTATTTGTAACTTTATCAACGTTTTTACTAGATGTTGATATTTCCTTACAAAAACCTGATCACCTATCTGGTATGGGTTTGTCCATTGCCTCAGTTGTAGTAGTGGGTCTCAAACATCCCTTTTTGCCCTTTTCAACTAAGCAGCCAGGTGCTGTGGACTGATTTTTCTCTTGCAATAGGTCACTAATAGACAAGAGGCTTTTCACTAGGGTGAGAATCCTAGCTCAGCAGTAACTGCACAGGAGTAGACTTATGGCTATCATGTTTTGCCATGTTAAATGCAATCATCAACCAGGAGAGTATACAATCCCAGTTTTCCTGATCCTTACTATAGTAGGCTGTCAGTGCTGTGCTCAAATTCTAGTTCACCCTTTCTGCACATGAACATTTCGGATAGTACGGAGTTGTGGTTCTGTACCTATTGCCCATGTCTGTGCTAAAATTTTAAAATCCATCTAAAGTAAAACATGTTGCATTATCACTTACAATGTATTTCTGTGGCAGAGAAATGCTAAAAACTGTTTTTTAATCATGGGCGGCAGCTTGTGTTGTTGCTGTTTTGGTGGGGTGGTGCCAAGTGAAACTGGTGAACACATCAATATGGATTAATATGTATTGGTGTCTCTTTTTAGATATTGGCAAAGGTCCCACAAAATCAATGAATAATTTTTGGAAATGATGGTCAATTGATGTAGGCTCCAACCACCCCACCTTGGTGTTTTGTGTGAGTATGGAACACGTGAGGCAATACTGACCTTACGACTTATCTTAGAAGAAAGATTAAGGAAAGGCAAACCTACATTTCTAGCATTTGTAGACTTAGAGAAAGCTTTTGACAATGTTGACTGGAATACTCTCTTTCAAATTCTAAAGGTGGCAGGGGTAAAATACAGGGAGCAAAAGGCTATTTACAGTTTGTACAGAAACCAGATGGCAGTTATAAGAGTCGAGGGGCACGAAAGGGAAGCAGTGGTTGGGATGGGAGTGAGACAGGGTTGTAGCCTCTCCCTGATGTTATTCAATCTGTATATTGAGCAAGCAGTAAAGGAAACAAAAGAAAAATTTGGAGTAGGTATTAAAATCCATGGAGAAGAAATAAAATCTTTGAGGTTCGCGATGACATTGTAATTCTATCAGAGACAGCAAAGGACTTAGAAGAGCAGTTGAATGGAATGGACAGTGTCTTGAAATGAGGATATAAGATGAACATCAACAAAAGCAAAACGAGGATAATGGAATGTAGTCGAATTAAGTCGGGTGATGCTGAGGGAATTAGATTAGGAAATGAGACACTTAAAGTAGTAAAGGAGTTTTGCTATTTGGGGAGCAAAATAACTGATGATGGTCGAAGTAGAGAAGATATAAAATGTAGACTGGCAATGGTAAGGAAAACGTTTCTGAAGAAGAGAAATTTGTTAACATCGAGTATAGATTTAAGTGTCAGGAAGTCGTTTCTGAAAGTATTTGTATGGAGTGTAGCCATGTATGGAAGTGAAACATGGACAATAAAAAGTTTGGACAAGAAGAGAATAGAAGCTTTCGAAATGTGGTGCTACAGAAGAATGCTGAAGATTAGATGGGTAGATCACATAACTAATGATGAGGTATTGAATAGAATAGGGGAGAAGAGGAGTATGTGGCAAAACTTGACAAAAAGAAGGGACCAGTTAGTAGGACATGTTCTGAGGCATCAAGGGATCACAAATTTAGCATTGGAGGGCAGTGTGGAGGGTAAAAATCGTAGAGGGAGACCAAGAGATGAATACACTAAGCAGATTCAGAAGGATGTGGGTTGCAGTAAGTACTGGGAGATGAAGAAGCTTGCACAGGATAGGGTAGCATGGAGAGCTGCATCAAACCAGTCTCAGGACTGAAGATCACAACAACAACAACAACAACAACAACAACAATGGACAAAGCACAGATCTTACAACTACGTACTGATTTTAACTTCACCCTCTATCCCCTTCTAAATGAATTATATCACATTGTCAGTCTAGTTTTAAAGAACCACAATTATCCATCCACTGGGGAGTCATCAAAATAGTTAAATAAAAGCATAGCCAGTAGAAGAGAAAGTGTGGTGATGCCCCTAGTTCACTGGAACCACACATGAAATGATTCATTCATGAAATTTATGTCAGGTAATGAACATTATGTGGATATAATTAACTTACCTTGATGGACATCAGTTGTCAGCTAGTTTATACAGTTTCCAGCTTACCTTGTATGTTTTTAAAGGCTTCAGCTCCTTCCAAATTTGGTTAACACTCTCAAAAAACTGGCACATCATACAGTGAAGAATCAGCTTAGGAATTATGTCCATTACATGATCTTTGCAGCATTCAGATTTCAGTATTTCAACACTAATGTGATCCAAACTTTTTTAAATATTTATGGAAAGTGTTGCTCCACAAACTGTCTTCATGAAGTTTCACTGTGATGATTTTTCATCTGGATAAGAACATTGAAGATGCCTTTTGATGGGTGCATGAGCAATGTCTTTCCTCCAGAAGAACTGTAATCTCTAATAGACACCAATAAACAGAATGGCATGTCAGATGAATTCCCATTTGGAAGGCACAAACGCATTAGGGATTTTGTGATTGTTCTTGCATGAAGCACCATGTAACATGCCAGGTGATAAACTAAACATTCTTTTTCTGACAGCATTTTGAACTATGTCTTCTGGTTCCAGAATTCTGTCTCTGTTCTTTTGCTGTAAATCTCTAGCTAACGTCCACATCTGACTTATATATGAGGTCAAAGAAAATTCACATATATGTTAGCAGTTTCCACCAGAAGACAATGAAAGTTTAACAGGGATGTAAACATGCTGTAACATGTGCAAGCTCAGAAAGTGTAATACTGACAGATAACCATAGCAATTCAGGGACCTTTTGATACTGAAATGATGTTCAAGTGGATCCTGATGAAATTTTGCTGTCAGTTCATAGCAGAAATCTCTTTTCTAAAAGTATTCATATATTCCTAAGGTACTTTCAATGGTTACTCTTAGAGACACTATGTTGTTCATACATCTAGTGAATGATTCAATTCATTCACTGCCTCCAAATCCTGCCACTTTTATTTCCCTGAAGCATTTAATTCCATTGGCTACTGAGTTACTGAATAACTGCAGAGTTAATCCTATGTTCATTTGTTGAAATGATATCGTATCCAAGTAGGTCGAAGTTAACTTCTGACAAACTTTTAATGTTGTGAATTCTTGGGAATTATCTTGTTCATAAGCTATTCTATAAAAATTGTAGTTGATGATCTCATAAATGAAAAACACCTCAGCCTTATCACAAAAATTATTTCTTACACATTTTATTACATCAACAGCATCCCAAAGAGTGCCACTAATTCCTAGACATTGTTGGACCTTTTTATTCAGTTGACTGCCATCAGAAGTGAACGCAATAATTCTTGTACTCGCTGTCTCGAGATGGATAATTTCCTGAATCAATATCTGAGAGATGATGTCCCTAAGCAGAGGAACAAACATAAACACCAGAGCATGATTTGCAAGTTTATTTCTACAATCAACTGGAGCACATTCTCCTAAATTGACCAAAGCATCAACTTTCAGCAATGTCTTACTAAAATGCAGCTACCCTTGGTGCTTAACTTCATCAAAAATCAGCACATCTAGTGTTTGTTTTCATCCCATTCTTCCCAAAAATAATTCTTAATTGCTTCCACAGCATGCATGTTGATTCCATATGAGTATCTGAGACCCTTTAATAAATTTTGAATATGTGTTTCAGAAGGAAGTGGCAACAATCCATGCTTCAGACAATGACTGTACCCTTTGGGCAACTTAATTTTAAGAATACTGAACATAGCAACTCATACACCACTACTCAGCCACCATAGTAGAGAGAGAGAACTATCTCCTCTGACTGTCCAGAAGTAACTAACTCCTCTCTCCTCACCATAGACAAGCCTTTTCGCATCACATTACTGTTCAATCTGTCTGCTTCAGTGATTCTATTGCACATTGGTGCCAACCTTTGGCAAACTATTGTAGCACTGCAAGAGAGCTACTGGAAAAATGACCTAGACAAACTTTCAGAAAAGAGAGGACATGTAGTACCAAAAACAAATAAAAGACGTGTGTAACAATTTTCTCTTGCATGACCTGGAGTACTGAAGTCACCATTTCCTGTTTTGAGCACTTGATATCTTTCTTTTGCATCTTACTACTTTATATCTATCTCCAGCTTCTGATAAAGGAAGTGGTATTAAAGTGCTTAAAGCTAAAGATAAGCAATTTTTTGTTTGTACTTTTTAATCCTTATTGTTAACGGCAAATATTCTCTTACATAATTTTAGAAACTGGTTGCTGAGATGCTTGGCATACCATTTAACCGTGTAGTGTGCCGTGTCAAAAGGATTGGTGGAGGCTTTGGAGGAAAAGAATCCCGGTCATCACTTGTAGCTCTCCCAGTTGCATTTGCAGCTTACAAGTAAGTATTAAAGGGTTCTACTTCTTTGCTATTATAACTGAGACATTAGCTATGTGCTGGATTTTAAGGTGTTTTGTCTCTGATTTTTTTTTTAAATTCAAAAGCTAATTCTTGGTGGTATTTTTTCATTAATGCGTTATCAAGCAACTTCAATATAAATACTGTGATTTAGGTCCTCTAAATATAATGAAATTCATTTTAATCTTTGATAGGGAATGATTTTGGTGAAAATTTGTACTGTTTCATAAGTTAGTGTTTGTAATATCCTTAAAAATCTTTAAAATTGATAATGGGACCATTTGCAGGAAACCAGTCAGTGGGACCTTTAAGAACATTGTTTGTCATTCCTTTTGTTTCTGTATGTCTGCATTCTTTTGGTTAGATAGGACATTAACAATTGGCTTGCCAGACCACAAATCCCATAAAACTTCAATTTATGTAGAAGAACACTTTGATTGCCAGCCAAATTCCTTAGATAGGTTGGCAAAAATACCAACCAGCACTATTTTATTATTTAATGCTTGTAAAATTTGATGCGTGAACATGTAAATGAGTTTATCAATAGACTAACTCTTCTGCTGAGTGCATTATTGTGAAGCCAAGTGCTAGCCCTAGCTAGGTGACAGACAACATAGGGAATTTGTTCAAAGATTTGGCATAGAGGATAAGATTATTATAGTAGGTGGAGCAGGAAACAGCCTGGCTAAGGACAGTAATTATCGCATTAGGGGTGACCTGGAAGAAATAGATGTAGCAACCACATACAAATGTAAATTTTGTGAAGTTCTTACAGCACTACAACTAGTCCTGTGTTAACACTGCTTGAGCCATATGAACACTGAGTGGAGCGGGCTTCTGCTGACTGAATTGAAACCTCATCTGAATGCAGTGCCCAGCTTACACTTGAATGGGAGAAGTAGAAAGCTGTAATGAAAATGTAGTGACAAATGAATGTTTGTGCCAGATAGGACTCAGACCCAGATTTCCTGCTTATAGTGAACTGCCACATCAACAATATGAACATGTCTCTAGGTCTGGCTCAAATTTTTATTGCTGTTGATGATACCAGCTTGCAAGTCCAAACACTACTACCAAAGGTTCTTTCACAGGTTACGTGTAAATAACACCACTGGGAGAAGGAGTAGGTGGAAAATCATTGCTTACAAAATGAATTAAATGTACTGAAATGAAACAAATGGGTCAATGGGAATAAAATCAGTGAAGTTGCAAAGACATGAAATGGTGTCAGTGCGTATCATTTAGATATTCCAAATGTGCGGTGCAATAAATCTGGTATTGGATTCTTCTTACCCTCCATTGTGAAGGTGGTAGCTAGCATAGTTCAACTGTTGCCAGGTTTCTTTACTTTTAGAATTCTACACCATCACCTAGTAAACCAAATACATTCTTATGACAATTTTATGAAAATAATAGATTGCTACTCACCATATAGTGCAGATATAGAGTCGCAGACAGGTGCAACAGCAAGATGGCTAAGAAAGTAAGCTTTTGGCCAAATGACCCAAGATTTGTTGGAACTGGGTCTGTGGTGCAAGCATCATGCTTGATGGTAGCCCCGATATGCTCAATTCAACTGAGGTGAGATGATTTGCAATGTCACTCCTCATATTTGTGAAGTATTCCCCAAATCATTTTGTCGCAATTTGGGAGCAGTGGAGAATACATTTTTGTGTTGAAGTTAGGGGCAAACATAATGATGCGCATGATCAAACTGTAGGTTCTTTTATTCTTCATTCATGGCAGACATTAATAAACATTTTGTCCCATTTAAACATCACCTAGGTAAGAATACATGCTCCATTTGCTTAACTGCCGTGTTGGCAAGATGGTTCATTGTCTCAAGCATATTTGAAGATATTCATTTCCTGATACTGGCATGCAGCAATGTGTTGTGTGAGTCATCAGTCCACGCAAACTTCTTCCACACTTCAAGCATCCAATGTGGATGTTTCTGGGGTCATTCTAATCTCTGTGTTTTGTACATGGTTTGATTGGAAGTACATGTGTTCGGCAATGACTTTTGTACCTGATAGGGAGGATATGGTTTTGGATGGTATAGATGCACACTTGTGGTTACTGTTTTCCAGCATTCAACTGCAGAGTGACACACTAGTGTCCTTTTGTCTGCTGTTACAAACTACAACAGTTGCCAGCTACTCCTGCCACTAACACATTTCCCTGAATTGATGTACTCTTGATACACTTTTGACATGGTGGTGTAGGGAAAGCCTAGTGCCTAAATAACCTGAGAGATGGCATATCATATACTGTAAAATATTTAGTTAGTCTTGATACTGAGTTAGTCTTGATAAAATGTGCTGATACTGCAGATGATCATATATTTAACATCAGTTTGCTGCAGAATTCTCAAACATATTCTATGTTAGAATATAATAAATTTTCTTGAGATTGAAAAGCTTCTGTTCACAAATCAGAGTTGGTTTAGAAAGCATCACTCATGCCAAACTCATTTTGCCTTTCCTCAGATGATATCCTGTGAACCAGTATGCAGATTCCATGTTCTTGCATTCCAAGCATTTGACATATTTATTTATTTATTTTATTTATTTATTTCTTACTCCAGTGATCCAACTGTGATAAACTCACAAGGATATAGTGTGTGTCAGTAAACAATCAATACGAAGGTAGTAGTAAAGCAGTCAATCAGACAAAAGTAATACTACATATTTGCTATACACACGTGTGGTAAGAGTGACAGATTACACCGAACATTATACATAGAAAGTGAAAACAGATTAAAAACCAGTGAAAATGACTATGAATGTTACATGGGTGTGGTACCTACATCATTGCTCAAACTTAAACTATGGTGTATCACACACAAAATATCTGGTTCACAGACCTAGGTGGTTTTATCAATGTTGCTAAAATACTCTTCTAAACTGTAAATTGACCTTTCCAGTAGAAATTGCTTCAGATGCTCCATAAAGGAGGAATAATTATCAAATTTGTTTTTAATATCTGGAGGGAGAACATTAAAAACTTTTGCACCAGAGAACTGCACACCCTCTTGCATCATGGTCAGGTTTTTACATTCATTGTGGAAATCATGCTTTCTCCTGGTATCATATCCATGGTCTTTTATGAAAGTCAGTATTTTTGCTGATGAACCCCTTAAGAGAAAATATGTACTGGGGCGTGACAGTAAGAATTTTTAGTTTCCGGAAGAGGTTTGTACAACTACATTTGGAGTCTATGCCGCTCATTATTCTTATAACACATTTCTGGGCCAAGGGAATTTTCTTTTCTAGTGTTTGGTTTCACCAAAATATAATACCATATGTTATAAGAGAATGAAAATATCCATAGTATGCTACTTTCATTGTCCACTCTCAGAGAGAACGCACAGGGTAAAAATCGATGAGCTGAGTCTCTTCTGAGGATTTATTATATGTTGAGACCAGTTCACCCTGGAGTCAATTAAAATGCTGAAAACTTCGTTGATTCAACTCTTTCTATTGAATCTGTTCCACATTTCACAGTTAATTCCTCCTCTGTTTTAGCAGTTGCAGTGAACTGAATGTAATTAGTCTTATTAAAGTTCAGTGAGAATCCATTGAAGCTAAACTACTTCACTAAATCAGTAAGAATATTCTTAACACATCCTTGAAGATCTTCACATGTGTGGCCTTCAATCACAATGTTGGTGTCATCTGCAAAAATGTTAAAAAAGCACTGAAATATTGTACATTGAGGCAGGTCATTTATAAATATGGGGTATAGTAGAAGACCAAGAATGGATCCTTGGGGCATTCCACATTTAATGGTTCTCCATTCAGATGAAACCAGGCCACTATGGAGCTCATTGGTACTATCTACTACTACTTTCTGCTTCCTATCTTTAAGGTATGATTCTAACCACTTATTTGCTAAGCCACTTATTCCTAATAAGTCTGCTTTCTGTAATACTATTTGGTGGTTCACAGTGTCAAACACTTTTGACTAGTCACAAAATAATTCAATTGTTATCATTTTGTCATTAATTGATTCCAGAAATTTATTTGTGAAAGCATAAATTGCTTGTTCAGTTGACCGCTCCATCCGGAATACAAATTGATTTTTGCCGACAATGTTATATTTATTTAGATGTTCCAAAATTCTCAAATAAATAAGATTTTCCAGTATCTTAGAAAAGGCCATTAGAAGGGAAACTGGTCTGTAATTTGTGACTTTGGTTTTGTCACCTTTCTTGAAATGGGGTTTTACAACTGCATACTTGAGTCTGTCAGGCACAGTTCTTTGTTGTAAGGATGCATTCTAAAATTTGGCTAAGTACATCACTAATGTCAGCACAGCACTATTTTAGTAAATTATTAGAGATATTATTTACCCCAGTGGAATAAGAATTCTTGAGGGAGATGAGTATTCTTTTAATTTCAGATGCTGTGACAGGTCTAATGTGAATTTTACCTGTATATTTGGGTATAGTCTTTTGCATGTGACTCAAAACTTCATTAACAGAACCCTTGCATTCTACACTCCTGGAAATGGAAAAAAGAACACATTGACACCGGTGTGTCAGACCCACCATACTTGCTCCGGACACTGCGAGAGGGCTGTACAAGCAATGATCACACGCACGGCACAGCGGACACACCAGGAACCGTGGTGTTGGCCGTCGAATGGCGCTAGTTGCGCAGTATTTGTGCACCGCCGCCGTCAGTGTCAGCCAGTTTGCCATGGCATACGGAGCTCCATCGCAGTCTTTAACACTGGTAGCATGCCGCGACAGCGTGGACGTGAACCGTATGTGCAGTTGACGGACTTTGAGCGAGGGCGTATAGTGGGCATGTGGGAGGCCGGGTGGACGTACCGCCGAATTGCTCAACACGTGGGGCGTGAGGTCTCCACAGTACATCGATGTTGTCGCCAGTGGTCGGCGGAAGGTGCACGTGCCCGTCGACCTGGGACCGGACCGCAGCGACGCACGGATGCACGCCAAGACCGTAAGATCCTACGCAGTGCCGTAGGGGACCGCACCGCCACTTCCCAGCAAATTAGGGACACTGTTGCTCCTGGGGTATCGGCGAGGACCATTCGCAACCGTCTCCATGAAGCTGGGCTACGGTCCCGCACACCGTTAGGCCGTCTTCCGCTCATGCCCCAACATTGTGCAGCCCGCCTCCAGTGGTGTCGCGACAGGCGTGAATGGAGGGACGCATGGAGACGTGTCGTCTTCAGCGATGAGATTTGCTTCTGCCTTGGTGCCAATGATGGTCGTATGCGTGTTTGGCGCCGTGCAGGTGAGCGCCACAATCAGGACTGCATACGACCGAGGCACACAGGGCCAACACCCAGCATCATGGTGTGGGGAGCGATCTCCTACACTGGCCGTACACCACTGGTGATCGTCGAGGGGACACTGAATAGTGCACGGTACATCCAAACCGTCATTGAACCCATCGTTCTACCATTCCTAGACCGGCAAGGGAACTTGCTGTTCCAACAGGACAATGCACGTCCGCATGTATCCCGTGCCACCCAACGTGTTCTACAAGGTGTAAGTCAACTACCCTGGCCAGCAAGATCTCCGGATCTGTCCCCCATTGAGCATGTTTGGGACTGGATGAAGCGTCGTCTCACGCGGTCTGCACGTCCAGCACGAACGCTGGTCCAACTGAGGCGCCAGGTGGAAATGGCATGGCAAGCCGTTCCACAGGACTACATCCAGCATCTCTACGATCGTCTCCATGGGAGAATAGCAGCCTGCATTGCTGCGAAAGATGGATATACACTGTACTAGTGCGGATATTGTGCATGCTCTGTTGCCTGTGTCTATGTGCCTGTGGTTCTGTCAGTGTGATCATGTGATGTATCTGACCCCAGGAATGTGTCAATAAAGTTTCCCCTTCCTGGGACAATGAATTCACGGTGTTCTTATTTCAATTTCCAGGAGTGTATTTGTTCTGAAACTGACAAGAAGTGGTTTTTGAAAATATTGGCTATGTTATCAGGATCGTGTATGGGATTACCTTTGTATTTAAGTTTCTGTTCTTCAGAAGTTCTTATGGTTTTGCCTGTCTCCCTTCTAACAATGTTCCAGATAGTCTTAATGGTGTTATGAGAGTTATCAATTTCTTGATCATAATACAATGCTTTTGATTTTTGTATTACCTTCTTTAGTATCTTACAGAACATTTTGTAGTGGATAGTTTTCACAGTGTTCTAGTTGCTTTCTCTACATGTGAGTGGTGGGAAGACCATTTAAGTACTAGAACACAGTATGTTGTTCTCAATGGCAAGTGTTTATTGGACACAATGGTATCATCAGGAGTGCTCCTGGGAAGTGTAATAGGACCACTCTAAACAGTCTGACAGATATGGTGAGTAGTAGTCTGCAACTCTTTGCTGATGATGCTGTAGTACAACAGAAAGTAGTGACTGTAGGAAGATGCAAGATGACTTAGAAAGAATTTCTAGTTTGTGTGATGAATGGCTGTTTGCTCTAAATGCAGAAAAATATAAGTTAATGCAGATGTGTAGGAGAAACAATCATGTAATGTTCAAATCCAGGATTAGTGGTGTGCTGCTTGAGTTCACTCGAGGTGATTAAATATCTGGTCATAACATTGCAAAGTAATATGAAGTTGAAACAATCTCGTAAGGACGACTATAGGGAAGGCCAGTGGTTGACTTTGCTTTAATGGGAGAATTTTCAGAAAGTGTACCTCATTTATAGTGGAGATTGCATATAGAACTCTAGTGCGACTCATTATTGAGTACTGTTTGAGTGTTTGTGATACCCACTGGATTGAATTAAAGGAAGATATTATGGCAATTCAGAGGCATGCAGCTAGGTTTGTTACTGGCAAGTTTGATCAACATGCAGGTATTATAGGGATGCTTTGTGAATCTCAAATGGGAATCCCGGGAGGGACGACAATGTTATTTTTGTGAAATAATAATGTATCGACTTATTGATACTTCTAAAATATGGGTTGTGGAATGGATTAAACACACAACTGCTCACCATGATTGTGTTCTTGTTTAAATTTTACAGACATTGTGTCTCACAACTATCATGCTATTCCTAGTCCAACTCACTCCCACCCCCCACCCCACTCCACCTCCTCTTCTGATGAAGAAATGTTACTAACATTATTCTTGAAATATTATAGTGACAAAAGAATAAATTAAAATAAGTGGTAGATTAATGACAAATGAACTAAAATACAGTATTGTTATATGTACAGATTAAACAGACCAGTGAGATGCATGCTGGATCGAGATGAAGACATGATTACTTCAGGGCAGAGACATCCTTTCTATGCAAAATACAAAGCTGGTTTTACAAAGGAAGGAAAAATAACAGCTCTTGATGTACAGCTATTCAGCAATGCAGGCTGCACAATAGATTTATCAGGACCTGTAAGTAATAGCAAGTCAATAGCATGTAAATACTTAACATACTTTAATCACAAGTAACAATGATAAGAGCTTCATCTGCAAATTAAATACTTGAACGTGCTGTTCCTAAGTATCATAAACTGCTTTTATGGTCACATATAATATATTCCTTGTACTCATACTAATACATTACTATCATGTTCTCTATGAATTTTTATTTTTGATATTCACTACCTCCCCCCCCCTCCCCCCCCTCCCCCCCCCCCCTTCTCACTCCTTTTTTTTCTGCAGTGTCCCATTTTGCTTAACTTTTAAACTATTATTTTCATTAACACTTAAATCTTATCTGGTCATTCCTTGTATATCTGTTACTGGAGTAACTTATTGTTATTTTTGCAACTTTGTCCCTTTTTTCAATTATTACTTTTTTCATGTTTCTTCTTTAAGAAGACTTTTTTGCTCTAATTGTATCACTATATCATCACCACTGCCTATGTTTCAACAGGAATGTCCTGATTTATTTGCTGTAATTTTGCAGACAGTTTTATCTATTTGTTAGAAATACTTTATCTAAGTTGCCATCTACACTTACTGAAATCAAATAATCATACTCTTAAAGTATGTATGTATTTTAACCATTATTGTGCAATATTTTGCCTAAAATGCATTAATTTTTATCAGTGTATATGGAAAACAAGTGGTAATCCCTCCATATGGAACAAAACTACCTCTTTAACCAATGAGTTAAAATTTGTCGTTTATCAGTTACTAGGAAAAAGTCAACAATAGCAAGTGGGCCTACTTTCAGAACTCTGGACCTGTGAATTATGATGAAGTAGAAGACTGGCAGACAAGATGAATTAAAATGATCCCTAGTGCATTTTTAATGAGAGCAAAACCATAATATTGCAAAGGAACTCTAAAATTTATATATACCTGTGAGTTGCCTCATGGGTGGTATCTGTGGGAACTTGAAGTAAATTTAGTGTAAAAGTGGCAGGAGGAAAACATCAGCAAGGATTTTGACATCTCACTTCGTGTATATACTTGTGTCATACTAGTCATGAGGAAATTAAACACGTTTGACACAAAAAACATTTTGTCTATGTTCTGGTTTTTTTCTTTGTATATGTCAGATGTCCAGCATTGGGAAAAAAATATGAAGCATTAATGTGCCCTGTTACAGGTAATGGAAAGAGCTATGCTACATATAGAAAATTCCTATAAGATACCAAATCTCCGTGTCTCTGGCACAGTTTGTAGGACAAATCTTCCATCCAATACAGCATTCCGTGGCTTTGGAGGACCACAAGCAATGTTTTTTGGAGAAACTATGATTAGACATGTGGCACACTTTCTGAAGAAGGATCCTCTTGAGGTAAAAATGAAGACCAGAATTAAAATTAAAATGTTAATGTTGTGTCATCTTTCACTTTGATGACATTTATTTGAATCTTCTTGAGTGTGAAAAAATTTAATGTGGCAATTTATTTTGAGGTGTAAATTAAGAAAATAAATGAGCAATTTTAAAATTTCAGGTATGTGCCATGAATTTGTATAATGAAGGAGAACGAACACACTTCTCTATGAAAATTGAGAACTGCACCATAAGGAGATGTTGGGATGAGTGTATACAGAGAGCTGATTATGCAAATAGGAAGAGACAGGTGGAGATGTTTAATAGGTATATTTAACATTAGTTTATTGAAATAGTTATAATAAGTTTAAAATGAGAAATATAGCTTACTTGTCCAGCTTTATGTGAATCTCTGTGAGTGATATGAGAGTCCCTCTGAAAGCTTAGAAAAAATGTTAAAGACTCCTTTTTAAAAAGTTGCCTTCACATCTTACCCCAAATTCTTGGTGAAGCTTCTATGGATCTCTCTGACAAGGCATCATGACTGGTTCACAGGATATTTTCTGGGGCACAGTACCATACAAACAGGTAGTTTCTCTCACTTTAGGTAAAGAAACAAATCACATATGACCAAACCTAACAATGGAAAATCCAGGATGGAATGTAACAATATTATGAAAATGGTAGTTGCTACTCACCATGTAGTGGAGATGCTGAGTCACAGATATAAAAAAAATAACTGTCACAAAATAAGCTTTTGGCCAACAAGGCCTTTGTCAAAAATAGGCAACAGATGCACACACACACACACACACACACACACAAACACACACACACACACACACACACACACACGACTGCAGTCTCTGGCAGCTAAAGGCCTTTGTCAGAAATAGACATACATTGTTACATACACCTTAGCTGCCAGTGGCTGCGGTCTCATGTGTGTGTGTGTGTGTATGTACAGGGTTATTACAAATGATTGAAGCGATTTCACAGCTCTACAATAACTTTATTATTTGAGATATTTTCACAATGCTTTGCACACACATACAAAAACTCAAAAAGTTTTTTTAGGCATTCACAAATGTTCGATATGTGCCCCTTTAGTGATTCGGCAGACATCAAGCCGATAATCAAGTTCCTCCCACACTCGGCGCAGCATGTCCCCATCAATGAGTTCGAAAGCATCGTTGATGCGAGCTCGCAGTTCTGGCACGTTTCTTGGTAGAGGAGGTTTAAACACTAAATCTTTCACATAACCCCACAGAAAGAAATCGCATGGGGTTAAGTCCGGAGAGCGTGGAGGCCATGACATGAATTGCTGATCATGATCTCCACCACGACCGATCCATCGGTTTTCCAATGTCCTGTTTAAGAAATGCCGAACATCATGATGGAAGTGTGGTGGAGCACCATCCTGTTGAAAGATGAAGTCGGCGCTGTCAGTCTCAAGTTGTGGCATGAGCTAATTTTCCAGCATGTCCAGATACACGTGTCCTGTAATGTTTTTTTTGCAGAAGAAAAAGGGGCCGTAAACTTTAAACCGTGAGATTGCACAAAACACGTTAACTTTTGGTGAATTGCGAATTTGCTGCACGAATGCGTGAGGATTCTCTACCGCCCAGCTTCGCACATTGTGTCTGTTCACTTCACCATTAAGAAAAAATGTTGCTTCATCACTGAAAACAAGTTTCGCACTGAACGCATCCTCTTCCATGAGATGTTGCAACCGCGCCGAAAATTCAAAGCATTTGACTTTGACATCGGGTGTCAGGGCTTGTAGCAATTGTAAGCGGTAAGACTTCTGCTTTAGCCTTTTCCGTAAGATTTTCCAAACTGTCGGCTGTGGTAAGTTTAGCTCCCTGCTTGCTTTATTCGTCGACTTCCGCGGGCTACACGCGAAACTTGCCCGCACGCGTTCAACCATTTCTTCGCTCACTGCAGGCCGACCCGTTGATTTCCCCTTACAGAGGCATCCAGAAGCTTTAAACTGTGCATACCATCGCTGAATGGAGTTAACAGTTGGTGGATCTTTGTTGAACTTCGTCCTGAAGTGTCATTGCACTGTTATGACTGACTGATGTGAGTGCATTTCAAGCACGACATACGCTTTCTTGGCTCCTGTCGCCATTTTGTCTCACTGCGCTCTTGAGCGCTCTGGCGGCAGAAACCTGAAGTGCGACTTCAGCCGAACAAAACTTTATGAGTTTTTCTACATATCTGTAGTGTGTCGTGACCATATGTCAATGAATGGAGCTACAGGGAATTTATGAAATCGCTTCAATCATTTGTAATAGCCCTGTATACATCTGTTGCCTATTTTTGACAAAGGCCTTTTTTTGGCCAAAAGCTTATTTTGTGACAGTCTTTTTCTTGTGCCTATCTGCAACTCAGAACGGTGAGTAGCAATTATCCTTTTCATAATGTCATTATATGAACAAATCTGGGATTAAAATGGATGTGGGTGCGTTTAGATATAGGGTGATGCAAAAAATAGTTGTGATTTGATAATTCTGTTTGCATAAATATTGTTAAATTGTTTACATAATTTAAATGTATTTTATGTACCCATCATCTGTATCATACAATGGTCCAAACAAAACTAAACAAACAATATTCCATGCAAGCAAATTCTCTGGTTTCATCTAAATAGCTTTGCAAAACTTGTTGGGTTCCATTACTTTTCTGTCATTTACAACTGTGATTGTGTTGATGCATCCACATGTTAACTTACAGTGAAGAAAGTAAGTTGTTCAAAAAATGTTTTGCACCACCTACAGATCTATGGACCCATATGCTCAGATTGAAGGGGAACAGTGAGTGAATGAATGAATAAGTCTTATGGGGAAAACACAATATTGAAATAAAAACAAAACAATAACCAAAATAAAAGCAATCTTTTAGAAAGAGTACACATGTGAAATGAAAATCTGCAGTGGGGTAACATTCTGAGTGGCCCAAGCATGCTCAGTTTGGTTCTTATCAGTAGGTACTGTAATCTTTCCATTTGGTTAATTGGTTAGCTTCATGTTCCATGGATTATTTTGCACAATATATCACAATTAGGTTGAACAAGTCCTCTTTCATTTGCATCACAAACTGCAAAACAAATATGGATGCTTGACACTTGTAGGGAGACAGGAGCAGCAGTTTTCTTGTGGCACAAGCCCTTATGCCACCTGACTTCACTCAGGCCCATAGCATGTGGGAGCTGCAATGGGCTGCCCAACTCAGCTGCATCATTTTGGCCTTCTCTGATTGGTGCCACAGACTGCAATCATATACAGGATGGAGAAAAATTGTGTCATGAAATTTTAACCCTGGATAGCTGATGCCGATAAGAACTGAAATTACTAATGTTGTGTAGGTCAACAATGCATAATTTTTAAACTATGGAAACTTGGCATCACATGCTCCAGTTGGCTGTGGGATTGCCCTGTTGCCAGATTCTCTGGACAATGCATGACTGCAAATGCTTTGCCTGCTGGCAATCTTGATTTATCCAAGGTGGCCTGCACGCTTGATGGGGGCAAATCTGCTGGGGTCCCGACACATCCATTGTAGTTTCATGATAAGACTTACCGGGAACAAACTCATCAATAGCTGTTAGTTCACATACAGACAGTCTTTTACAAATTGTGTTGACACTGAAAAGGGCCTTTTTTGTAGCTAGGACATTGTTTACTAAAAGCAGGTGGTCGAACTGGCAACCCTCTGATGCGACACAAGTTTGGCAATGTCAAACAGTGTTTTCCGAAACTCTTTCAAAGATTCCTGGCATTTCCCTGATGTGATTGGCAGCATGTTGAATGTGGTCCATCAATTTCTCTTCATTTCTGGGTGGTTGACATCTGGGTGGGTGAATAGAACCTTGAAGAATCCTCACAATAGTGCCAGTGGCATAAGGTCTGGTGACTGCGAGGGGCATGTCCTATGAGCACCTCTGCCAATTGCCCAGCCATTGAAGAGTTCATTTAAATATCCATGCACAGCATGACTGTTATGTGTGGGCACCCCATCATGCTGCAACCACATGTATAGCTGTATATCCAGGGGAACATCTTCCAGCAGGCCGGGTAGAATTTCTTGCAGAAAGTGAAGGTAATTTGTCCTGCTAAGCTGAGGAGGTAGACGGTCTGGCCCAATCAGATGGTCACCCACAATGCCTACCCAGATATTGAGTGAAAATTGTTCCTGGTGTCCACGGATGTATGTGATGTGAGGATTCCCCTTTCCCAGTAATGAACATTTCGAATGTTGTAAAGGCCATCCCAATGGGAGGTGCCCTCATCAGTAAACAACACAATGGCAGGGAAGTGGGGATATTGTGCAACACATCACAGAAAGCACTGCAAAACCCTAGCCTGTGTTCATAGTCTGCCACAGGATTTAGTTCTTGGACAGGGTGGAAACTAAATGGATGCCGGCCATCATCCCTCAAAACCTCCCAGACTAACTGATGAGTGGCTCCCATGGTGTGTGCAACTGCTCAAGTACTTGTTGCGGGTGCTTCCTCAAGGCACTTGAGAACAGTCCCTTCAAATGCAGCATCCCATCGTGTTTGAGGTCTTCCAGCATCACCATGATATTCCACTAACAAGCCTATTGTGCCAAGTTGCCGGTGAATTGCTGTAAATGTTTGCAGCTGTGGGTGGGGTCTTGCTGGGTACCATTCCTCATATAACTGTTGAGCTTCATGCGTGTTAGCGTCAGCTAGTCCATAAACAAAAACTGTATTTCATTGTTTTTCAAACGAATACTGTGCCACCATGCTTACTGTGGGACTAAATCGCAGGTGATGTGTGTGTGCTCCAAAGCAAAGCTTACGTGTGAATGCCTCTGGTGGTAGGTGTAAACAAATAGCAAGACCCATTCGATACATATGTATATAACGTTGGGGCAGTGACGGGGCAAGGGACTTTTGTATGTGTGAACTGACAGCCATAGCACTGCCCGTCAAACAACAAATGGCAACAGGGCAATCCTACGAACAAATGGAGTGTGTGGCACCAAGTTTCCATAGTTTAAAAATGGTGTGTTGTCAACCTACACAACATTAGTAATCTTGGTTCCTACTGGCATCAACTATCCAGACTTAATATTTCATGACACAATTTTTTCTCCACCCTGTATAAGCAGAAAACTGTGACAGCTCTGGCAGTCAGACGCTTTTACTCCTGACAAAAATGGTAGAGATAGCCATCAGAAGCTCAACTCTTTTATTCAAACTGACACGTTTTGAAAATGAGAATGTTTTACTCACATCACAAATTAATTTGTAAATATGGCTCATTGTTGAACATTTATAAGTTAAGTTCACATTTATCATTCTGAAAGATGAATCCATCACTGAAATGCTGGCTGAAGGTAATAAAATTAGGTTGGAAAATCCTGTTCTGATACTGGACAGCCCACAAATTACTCTCAATAGTGATGAGAAGCACGTGCATCTGTACATGATACCAGCCTCTAAACATGGCATACGCCTCTCCCTGATGAACTTGGATGGTTGCATGCCTCACACCCTCCTGCAGTTATCATTTGTCATCAGATAAATCCTGCACTCATCAGTGAAGAAACACAATACCACTGATCCAACTTCCATTCCAGATATTCCATTAGCTACCTTTGCAATTTATAAAAGACTTTTCTTCCAGAAACTTCAGTAGTGGGCTGAAAGCTTACATTTACCCTGAGAAAAGTAAATGTTCATATCTTTAAATTTCAATATGTTTAGTCAGCTTCATTATGATTTCTGATTCTGCATAATTAAGAGACATTGTAGATGAAGCTACCTTTGTATGTTATTTTTTAGGCCTGAAGTTGATCATAGCTGACCAAACTTAATTACCTGTTTAATACAGTATCAAAATACATCTTGACTGAAGGCACCAATTAAATACAATGCTGTTGCTGTGATCCTTACTCTGAAGACTGATCTGATGCATCTCTCTATGCTAGTCTATCCTGTAAAGCCTTTTTATCTCTACATAACTGTTACAGACTATGTCTACTTGACGCTGCTTGCTGTGGTCTGGCCTTGGTCTTCCTCTACAGTTTTTACTGCTCTTCATCTCTCATGATTACAAAATTAACTATTTATGCTATAAAGCTTTTTTCTCCCTAATAAAATGCAGTGCTCCTTCATTAGTTATGCAATATCAGAATTCTGTTGTGACCCCACATTTTAAAAGTTTCTATTCTCCCCTTCTCTGTAGTGTTTACTGCCCACATTGCATTTCCATATGATGGTACAATCCAGACAAATACTTTCAGAGGAGACTTTTGATCACTTATATTTACATTAAGCGAAAACAAATCTCTCTTTTTCAGAAATGTTTTTCTTGCTCCACAAGTTGTGATAAATACATAACAAGATTTCACAGTGATCCTGGATGCAATTGTTTTGTTATAAATCCATCAATGTATCACAAAAATGTTTATTAATCAGGTAATTAAATTTGGTCAGCTATGACCAACTGCAGACCAACATACAGAGATGTACAATGTCTCTAAATTACATAAAATACAGAATCAGAAATCATAATTAGCAAACATGATAAATGAGGTAGTGAATATGATGGAAAGGATAGTGAATATGATGGAAAGGATGTCTTAGGCATTGGAGAGCCAAGATGGAAAATAGAAGGCAGTAGAAAACTGAGGAAATGTTAGACATTGTACTGGAGTGAAAATGTAGAAGGGAGACAAAAGGAAATGGGAGTTGTTGTTAGAGATGGTTTAAAATAGCAGGTACAGAGGATAAGTGACAGGATAATGATGAAGGGAAGAAGTATGGGGGTTGTCCAGGTGTATGCCACTTAGGTGGGCTGTATAACTCAAGAGGAACTACAAAAGCAGTTGAATGGACAAAGGATAATAGTCATGCGAGACTTGAATGCACAGTTGGGGAGTGAAAGACAAGGGTATGGAAATCTACTGGGAACAGAAGGATGGGGAAGTAGAAATGCAGGAGGAAAAAGATTGCTAGAATTCTGCAAGAGAAATGGTTTAGTGATAGGTGACTCCTGCTTTTGGAAGCAAGAGAGCCACAAAGCAGTGTAGTAGTACAGCAATCTTTGGTGGATTGCATGCTCTATGATTGGAAAAGAAAGAGGGCTGTAATGGATATAAAAGTACTACCACCTGAGGTATTTGATATTGGCCACCAGCCACTGGTGATGAGTATGAGAATCATGAAGGAATGGAAGAAGACATAGAAATAGGAAAGGATAATTAGAATACAAAAACTGAAGGAAATGGAAATCAAGGAAGAAGATGAGGCTAAGGGAACGGTTACCAAAGGATGAACCAAAAACAGGAGAAGAGGAATGCAGACAATTTAAAAGTGCTGTAGTAGAAGCTGCAGTAGCTGTATGCAGAAGGACAAGTGGCAGAAAATGGTGGAAGAAGACACCATAGTGAAATGAAAGAGTCAGTGACGCAATAGGAGGGAAGAACAGGGCCTTCACAGACTGTGATTCCAAGGAAGGACCGGATTAGCAAGAGCAGAATATAAAAAGAAGAGGAAAGAGGCAAATAAGACAGTGGTTGAGGAGAGAAGAAACTGGAGCGAAGAATGGACAGAATGGTGGAGGATGATAGCAGAGGAAGTAATAAATTACTACATAGAATGGTCAAAAGTAAGAGGAGAGGTTTGAGAAAATATGTATGAAAAGATCCTGGAGAGCCTACAATAATATACAACGCAATACAAAAATAAATGTCACTTGATATAGTCAGTATTAATGTCCTATGTATCATCTAACCGTATGAGCCGCAGATACAAATGAGTAATTGAAATTGAGGCTATGAAATTGTCTGATATAAGTTGCAAACTGTGACTAACCAACCATCAGTGAAATTTCAATATGTATATAGTCTGTACATTGTGCAATTGAGTGCAGCATCATGCGAAGACAACAGTAAAAACCTAGTAAGATGTACATATGTACTAACTTCGACAACACATGGGTCACTTAATATGCTGATTAAGTCCAATTGTTTTTACATTGTGTTGCACATAATTGAACTGGCTTACATGCTCCCCAATGGTGGATAGATTGTGTGGACACAATTTGACTAATTAAGAAATCTTAGTTCTGTTTAATTCATGAGCTGCACATCTGTTGTTTTAATGATTCAAATGCATTGTACAATGCTACTGCATAGTGTTTTAACATAGTATTGTGTTTTAATAAAACTGCTTGTGTTACAATTTTTTTTCAGTGTAGCTCATGAGTAAATGCAAAGGGTCACTAGCACTGAGTGCAATCTTCTTGGTTTCTATGCATATTCTTAAAAGCTGGTTTGTAAGACAAGTTTGGTGGATGGACTGCGTAGGTGCAATGTGTGCACTTCGAGGAAGGGTTTTTATAGTCTTTTTCATTATCTAGCTGCAGATTTTGTTTCAACGATTCATTGCATTCTATAATGATGTTAGGTAATATTGTAATGCAGCTAGCATTTTTAATTGCATCAGGTATGTGTAATTACAAAAAGTAAATTCAAATCTATACCTCCTAACCTAGTTTATGAAGCTACCTGTGTGTGGATATACACTGTTATGCAAAACAGTATATTACAGTGTATGAAAGAAATTCTAAAAGCCTCACTCACCAAGAGGAGTCTCTTGGATACGGAACACAGTCAGGGGCATACATTTTTATTGAGTGTAGTACAGCAGAACAATTTACAACTGTGAAATATTATGCTAGTAAAGGACTCATCAAAATTACATTGCAAGTTAAAAATAAGTATGTCAGTGTCTGATATCAGTTGTTGGCTTCATTTAATTAGAGAGACTCTCACTGCAAACTACGCTGTTGTAAACTTTGTTACTGTATGAATAAGATGTTTAGGAGAAAAATTAATTTTATATATTTCATTAATTTAAACTTTCAAAAAGTCTTTACAAAATTCATCAGAGATACTGCATATATCATATGAAACTATTTTCTGTTACGTCCACCCCTGTTAGCTGAGTGGTCAGCATGACGGAATGCCATGCCAAGGGACCCGGGTTCGATTCCTGGCTGGGGCAGATTTTCTCCACTCAGGGAGTGGGTGTTGTGTTGTCCTCATCATAATTTCATCCCCATCTCTGATGCACAAGTCGCCCAATGTGACGTCAAATGCAATAAGTATTTGCCCTCAGGAGCCGAACTTCCCCGAATGGGGGACTCCCAGCATAAAATGCCGTACACTCATTTCCTTTCTTCTGTTACATTTGCTCTAAAAATTTTCTTTTATATTTCAGGCAGAACAGATGGAAAAAGAGAGGCCTTGCTGCGGTTCCTACAATGTTTGGAATATCGTTCACTATCCGAGTTCTCAATCAAGCTGGTGCCTTTGTAATTGTGTACACAGATGGCTCTGTATTACTTACACATGGAGGAACAGAGATGGGGCAAGGACTGCATACCAAGATGATTCAGGTCAGTGATGCATGAAGAGACACACAGCTGGCAAGTTATTGAAGATGTACATTCCAGCAGACACCTAACTGGGCCAAAGTAAATGAATTTGTAGTTTGATTCTTAATTTCTTTCCGATTGTTTGTGTGCTTACATATTTAATCACATAAAATCCTTGCGTATTCTCGTATTTGAGAGGAGTAATATTGCTTATTGATAGCTGTAGAGTATAAATTTGCGGAGTCGTTAGTCAGTTGTTTGTTTTGGACAGCCAGTGCACTTCTGACACAGCTCAGTGAGGCTTGAGCAGCCACTGGTGAAGTATCAGTGCAGCAGCAGAGCAGTAGCAAGTCGCATATTTAGCTTTCATATTTGTTTTGTAGTTTGATTCTTAATTTCTTTCCGAGTTGTGTGCTTGCATATTTAATTACATAAAATCCTTACATATTCTTGTATTTGAAAGGAGTAATATTGCTTATTGATAACCGTAGAGTATAAATTCCCGGAGTCGTTAGATATTAGCAGTAGGATGGATAGGGTGTGTGCATGCTGTGTGTGGGCGCAGGAGGAACTGGCCGGGGTTCGCGAGCAGCAGAGTGTGCTTTTGGCCACGGTCAGCTGCCTTCAGGCTGCTGCCTTGAGGTGCAGTGATGGCGGAGGGTCTGGCGCGTCGCTTGAGACACCCCAGGTATCGCTTGCTGCGTCTGCTGACTCAGCCACCGAGGCACCTTCTAGTGTACCCCGAGCAGGCACATGGGGGCAAAGGTTTGCTGGTTATTGGGAACTCCAACGTTAGGCGGGTGATGGAGCCCCTTAGGGAAATAGCATGCAGGGCTGGAAAGAAATCCAACGTCCACTCTGTTTGTCTGCCGGGGGGCCTCATCCAAGATGTGGAGGCAGCCTGGCCTGCGGCTATCGAGAGTACAGGGTGCAGTCGTCTGCAAGTAGTTGCTCACGTCGGCACCAATGATGCCTGTCGCTTGGGGTCTGAGGCGATCCTCAGTTCGTACAGGCAGCTGGCGGATTTGGTGAAGACTGCTGGCCTCGCACGCGGGGTGCAAGCAGAGCTCTCTATTTGCAGCATCATTCCCAGAGTGGATCAGGGTCCTTTGGTTTGGAGCCAAGTGGAGGGTCTCAAACAGAGGCTTCGTCGACTCTGTGATGGTCTTGGCTGCAGATTTCTAGACTTGTGCTATTGAGTGGGGAATTGTAGTATGCCCCTAGATAGGTCAGGGGTGCACTACACAAAGGAAGCGGCTACTCGGGAAACAGAGTACTTGTGGCATGCACAGGGGTTTTTTTAGGCTAGGCAGTAGTGTGAGGTGTCCTGATGAACACTCACCAGTCGACATGCTGGCAGGGAAATCAGGATGCACTCAGTGTAAAGACACTTCAGCTATCAAGGTATTAGCAGTAAATTTTCAGAGTGTTCGGAATAAAGTTCCTGAATTTACTGCCCTCCAGGAAGCGTGTGACGCGCAAATTATTCTCGGGACTGAGACCTGGCTGAACCCTGAGATAGGAAGTTCTGAAATATTTAGTGAGGGTTGGAACGTTTATCGGAAAGACAGATTAGACACTGTAGCAGGTGGTGTCTGCATTGCAGTTGACAAAAATGTTGTGTCTACTGAGGTCGAAGTAGAGTGTGATTGTGAAGTTATCTGGACACGTTTAACAGGGCTAGGGGAAATAAAGTTAATTGTGGGGTGTTATTACCAGCCACCAGGTTCCACCGTGACAGTTTTAGAATCATTCAAAGGGAGTCTACATTCTGTATCGCAAAAGTACCCAGATCATGCTACATTAGTCGGAGGCGACTTCAACCTACCTAGTCTATGGATTCATTACAGGTGGTACAGACAAGCTGTTGTGTGGATTACTTTTGAACACGTTATCCAAAAACTGTCTTGAGCAGCTAAATCGACAGCCAACGTGTAATGGAAATATTTTAGATCTGGTAGCCACGAACAGACCAGACCCCATCGATGGTGTCAGTGTTGAGACAGGGATTAGTGATCATGATGTTGTCATTATGACTATGGTTATGAAAGTTAAAAAGTCAGTCAAGAAGGCTAGGAGAGTATTCTTACTAGAAAGAGCAGATAAGCAGTTGTTAGCATCCCACTAAGTAAATGAATTGACTTCATTTACTTCCGGTACGATGGACGTGGAAGAATTATGGGCAAATTTTATACACATTGTAAATCACGCATTGGACAAGTATGTGCTGAAAAAGTGGGTTACGGACGGAAAAGACCCATCGTGGTTGAACAGCGCAATTCGGAGAATGCTGAGGAAGCAAAGGCAGCTGCACTCGCGGTACAAGAAAGATCGGGAGAATGAGGACAGGCAATAGTTAGTAGAGATTCGTGCTGCTGTAAAAAGAGTGATGCGCGAAGCATTCAACCACTACCACCATCATACCTTAGCAAAAGATCTTGCTGAAAACCCAAGGAAATTCTGGTCTTACGTAAAATCGGTAAGTGGGTCGAAGGCTTCCATCCAGTCACTCACTGATCAATCTGTCCTGGCAATGCAAGACAGCAAAACGAAAGCTGAAATTTTAAATTTAGCACTTGAGAAATCTTTCGCGCAGGAGGATCGTACAAACATACCGCTGTTTGAGTACCGTACAGATTCCCGTATGGAGGACATAGTGATAGACATCCCTGATGTTGTGAAGCAGCTGAATGGGTTGAAAATAAATAAATCACAAGGTCCTGATGGGATTCCAATTTGATTTTACAGAGAGTACTCTACTGCATTGGCTCCTTACTTAGCTTGCATTTATCGCGAATCTCTTGCCCAACAGAAAGTCCTGAGTGACTGGAAAAAAGCGCGGGTGACCCCTGTATATAAGAAGGGTAGAAGGACAGATCCTCAAAATTACAGACCAATATCCTTAACATTGGTTTGTTGCAGGATTCTTGAACATATTCTCAGTTCAAATATAATGAATTTCCTTGAGACAGAGAAGTTGCTGTCCATGCATCAGCATGGCTTTAGAAAGCATCGCTCCTGCGAAACGCAACTCGCCCTTTTTTCACATGATATCTTGCAAACCACAGATGAAGGGTTTCAGACGGATGCCGTTTTCCTTGACTTCCAGAAAGCGTTTGACTCGGTGCCCCACTGCAGACTCCTAACTGAGGTACGAGCATATGGGATTGGTTCCCAAGTATGTGAGTGGCTCGAAGACTTCTTAAGTAATAGTACCCAGTACGTTGTCCTCGATGGAGACTGTTCTTCGGAGATGAGGGTATCATCTGGAGTGCCCCAGGGAAGTGTGGTAGGTCCACTGTTGTTTTCTATCTACATAAATGATCTTTTGGATAGGGTGGATAGCAATATGTGGCTGTTTGCTGATGATGCTGTGGTGTACGGAAGGTGTCGTCGTTGAGTGACTGTAGGAGGATACAAGATGACTTGGACATGATTTCTCATTGGTGTAAAGAATGGCAGCTAACTCTAAATATAGATAAATGTAAATTAATGCAGATGAATAGGAAAAAGAATCCTGTAATGTTGGAATACTCCATTAGTAGTGTAGCACTTGACACAGTCACATTGATTAAATATTTGGGCATAACATTTCAGAGTGATATGAAGTGGGACAAGCATGTAATGGTAGTTGTGGGGAAGGCGGATAGTCATCTTCGGTTGATTGGTAGAATTTTGGGAAGGTGTGGTTCATCTGTAAAGGGGACCGCTTATAAAACACTAATACGACCTATTCTTGAGTACTGCTCGAGCGTTTGGGATCCCTATCAGGTCAGATTAAGGGAGGAAGCAGTTCAGAGGCAGGCTGCTAGATTTGTTACTGATAGGTTTGTTCATCACGCGAGTGTTACGGAAATGCTTCAGGAACTCGGGTGGGAGTCTCTAGAGGAAAGGAGGCATTCTTTTCATGAATCGCTACTAAGTAAATTTAGAGAACCAGCATTTGAGTGAGGCTGACTGCAGTTCAATTTTACTGCCGCCAACTTACATTTTGCGGAAAGGCCACAAAGATAAGATAAGAGAGATTAGGGCTCGTACAGAGGCATATAGGCAGTCATTTTTCCCTCGTTCTGTTTGGGAGTGGAACAGGGAGAGAAGATGCTAGTTGTGGTACGAGGTATCCTCCGCCACGCACCGTATGGTGAATTGCAAAGTATGTATGTAGATGTAGATGTAGAATTCAATCGTTGTGAAGAGTATTCTTATTTCTAGTATTGATTCCACAAACTGAGCTGTTGGTTTGGAAAAAGAGGTATTTGCAACAAATTTGGGGAATAAATATACTGAGAAGCAGTAATTAGTATCACCTGATTCTTGAACAGGCCTCTGCAAGACATTCTTGAGCTCACACTATAAATAATTCTTAACACACATTTTTGAAATTGAAAACCTTTAGTGTGGCTTTATGAACTGCGCCAGAAAAGGTCTCAGATGACATTATCACATGACAGTAAGTGAAGTATGCTAGCTTTTTTTGTATCGTATATGTCTGACAATATCTGCATTGGAAGTAAAGATTTCTTTAGGCATTTCATCAATTCTGTGATGTGCAGCTCCTTACTGAATTTATTATCAAGTTGTAATACCAAGAATTTATCACTGTCAACCTCTTATATGTACGTGTCATCACATTTTATACATATGGTGGTATGGTGGTGAGACACCTCTTACAAAGCTGGAGGTGCAAATCATGTGTCCCTTCAAAGTTCAGAGGACTATTTCCTAATGAATGCCTTGTTTCCTGTTGGAGAGATATGATTTAAACTATCATCCAGTATTTTCTATTACACTGTAATATTCTAATTTACTTTGAAGGATACTGTGCTTTATGTCAGATGGCTTGGATCAATCATGCAATTTATTTTTACTTATTTATTTATTTCATTTCATGTTCCATAGATCCTGGTAGCAAGTGAATTGCAAGGATATGGAATGTGTCAGATTCTACATAGTTCAAATATAACTTGTATAAATACATTAAAAAACACAATGTCAATAAAAATCAACTAAACAACAGCACAATCAATTAACAGAAAATTGTGTTTTACATGTCAAGGATGAGTAATATGTTTATGATATGGAATGTGTCAGATTGTACACAGTTGAAATATATATTACATAAATAAAAGATTCAATGTAAATAAGATATCAGCTAAACAACAGCACATTCAGTTAACAGAACATTTTTGTTTCACATGTTTAGGATGTGTAATATATACAAGAGTCAAGATAAATTAAATATTCCAAAGGAAATACAGGAATACCAATAAATAATTGTCATATGCCTATGATAGTGCTCAAAATAAAATTAATTATACTAAGTTTACAACACTTACAAATTTAGTGATTATATAAATTTTCTTTCACATGTTCATCAACTGTATAAAAAGATTTCTCTATCAGGCACTCCTTGAGAGTTTGTCTGATTGCTGGCTATCTTTTGTGAAGCATTAAACAGCTTAATGCTGGAGTAATAAGTTCCTTTTTGAACCATAGTGGGACTTTTCAGTTCAATGTGCAGACTGTTACTGGTTCTTGTGTTATAGTCATGAAATTGGCTGTTATGTTTGTAGATAGAAGGGTTTTTACAGACAAAGGTCAACAAGGAAAAGATATATTGTGAGGAAGTGGTAAGGAAACCCATCTTTTGAAACAAGTGCCTGCAAAAGTACCTGTGATGGACACCACTCATTATTCTAATCGTTGTTTTTTTTTTTTTTTTTGCTTTTTTTTTTTTTTTTTTTTTTTTTTTTTTTTTTGTGCAGTGAAAATTATTTTCTTTGTGAGAGATTAGTTCCCCCAGAATATAATAGCAAATGACATTAATGAATGAAAATAGCCGAAGTACGAAGCCTTAATGGTGTCTACTTCAGCCACTGAAGCAATAACCCACAGTGTGGGTTGACCAGTTACATTTGGTGTCTATATAAGCACTCAGTAAATTTGTAACCTCAGATTTTTGTATTTCTTGATTCTGCACTTAATATTAATTTCTTCCAGATTCCTTTGTGGAGTATGGAATCTCATATAAAGGGTTTTATCTGTATTGAGTGAGAGACCAGTTGAAGAAAACCAATTTACAATATCATTGAAAACTTTATTCATAGTCTGTTCAAGATTGTTGTCCAGAATTGTAGTGTCATCTGCAAAAAGAGTAAATTTACTGTTTGTCTCAGAACAAAGTGAGAGATCATTAATGAAGATGAGAAACAGCAGTGGACCCAAAACAGAGCCTTGTGGCACACCACAACTTACTGAGCCCCACTCAGATGCGGCAGGTTCTGTGGATGAGCCATTCAGCATTACAGTCTGCTTTCAGTCCTTTAGGTATAGAAACCATAATATTCTGCCTTTATCAAAAGGATTAGATGGTTTATGTGGTGTCACCACCAGACACCACACTTGCTAGGTGGTAGCTTAAATCGGCCGCAGTCCATGTAGTACATGTCGGACCCGCGTGTCGCCACTGTGATCGCAGACCTAGCACCACCACCAAGGCAGGTCTCGTGATACGAGAGAGCACTCGCCCCAGTTGTTCGAGAACCTAGCTACCGCCCAGTTGTACGAGAACCTAGCTACCGACCAGATGTACGAAGCCTTTCTCTCTCATTAGCCGAGAGACAGAATAGCCATCAGCTAAGTTAATGGCAACGAACTAGCAAGGCGCCATTGGTATCAGTGCCTATAGCTTACGAGTATTCAAGAGAGATGTATTCCAAGGACTAATAAAAAGATAAGTAATAAGCATCTACATACTTTTCTTCTTATTCATTTATAAGTTCTCATGTTCCAGACTTCACGCCCGTCGGCGTCCACCTTGCATGCCCTATCGGCTACAGCGTTAGTCTAGAGTTCATTTTCAGCCATCTCAACTCACGGTGTCGGCCCAGCTACCGACACAACAGTTTACACAGTCAAAGGCTTTTGAGAGGTCACAAAAAACACCTACTGGAGACATTTTTTTGTTCATGGCTTCCAGAACCTGGTTGGTGAAACAGAATACTGTCTGTTCTGTAGAAAGACTAGCATGAAATCCAAACTGAATCTTGTTTAGGATATTGTGGAAGCTAAGATGATTGACAATCAGCCTGTGCATGCGTCTTTCAAGAAGTTTTGAAAAGATGGTTAAGAGGGAGATTGGGCAATAGTAACATCGTTTTTCTCACCTTTTCGCAAATGGCTCTGAGCACTATGGGACTTAACTTCTGAGGTCATCAGTCCCATAGAACTTAGAACTACTTAAACCTAACTAGCCTAAGGATGTCACACACATCCATGCCCGAGGCAGCATTGGAACCTGCGACCATAGCTCACCTTGTTTAAAGAGTGGTATCACTACAGCTAGTTTTAGCCAGTTGCGGACTATTCCTTCTTGCAGGGATGTATTGAATTGTTGCATAAGACTGGACTTATATATTTATAGCAATATTCCACTATTTTACAGGAAATATTGTCCACACCAATAGACTTTTTATTTTTAGTGAGGTAATAATTCTTTCAATCTTTTTTACTGTAACATGAGGTAAGGATAATTGTGGGGGTCTATTACTGATAGCTTTCTGTAGAAGAGCCAATGATTCGTCCACAGAACCTTTACAGCCTATCTTCTCTGCTGCTGCCAAAAAGTGCCTGTTGAAGATTTATGCAACCATTTCAGGTTTCTTTACAATACTGGTACCTTGTTTGATTTCAAAGGGTGTCCTGTTCCCCCTTTTTTTGCCAGTTTCCTGCTTTATTACATTCTAAATTGTTTTTATTTTGTGGTCAGACCTATCAATTTCAGTCTTAACGCACATATTTTTTGACTTATTTATTACCTTCTTTAGGATGCTACATTAAAATTTGTAGTGCTGACATTTCTTTGGATCATTACAAGTTCTGAGGGAATCATATAGCATCCTCTTTGTTCTGCAGGATGTTTTTATTCCTGCAGAGATCCATGACTTATTGACAGTGCTTACATGACTGTTTCTAATTATTTTTTTGGGAAATGTGGCATCAAAGATAGACATAAATTCATTCAGAAATGTATTATACTTTTTGTTCACATCTGTTTCATTGCAATACACCAGTAGTCTGTGATTTATTGTCTAATGACAGTAGAGCTGAAAATGAATACTGAAGAATGGAAAAGTGAAAGAACAATTTACACATAAATAATGCTGAAACAAAATAAAGAGTGTGTGGGGATAGGGAGATGGTGAGGGAAGGGGAGATGTAAATGACGTTAGATTATATGGCTGAGGTTTTAATGTCATGAGGGTTGTAGTCACCAGGCAATACACAAACCTGATCCATGTCACACAAATATTATTTTATTCATAAGCTCTGAATAATATGGAACTAGCCTCTCAGGACTCCGCAAGATGAAGCACAACTGATGTGCAAGATACAAACTAGAATAACATAGAGCATCAGTCAGCGCTGCCCCATACATATATGTGGATGAGTCGCCAGCAGATGGCTTGGCAGAGACCGTGCCATGTGCACACCTCCCACAGATGGCCTCCAGTGGCTGGCCCACATTGATACAGTTGGCAGCCGATTCAAGCACATACACACAGTGTCCCACTCTCACACTTACTAGTAGCAGGATACAGAACAATTTCCTTCTTGTGCAGTTCTGATACTGGTACTGGAGACAAAAAATTCCAAATTACCTTTAGAGTACTAAAAAAAACTTAACTCCTTCTGAACAGACTGTGAAGGCCCAGCGGTACGGACTGGCCGCCGTGTTGTCCTCATCCCAAAGGCGTCACTGGATGCAGCTATGGAGGGGCATCTGGTCATCACACTGCTCTCCTGGCCGTATGTCAATTTCCAAGACCAGAGCTGCTACTTCTCAATCAAGTAGCTCCTCAGTTTGCCTCACAAGGGCTGAGTGCACCCTGCTTGCCAACAGACTGCCAGTGTAGTTTCAGCTCTCTGAGATTGCAGACGTGTGTGCAAGTTGCGTTTGCATGAGTGTGTGTGCACGTGTGTGTGTGTGTGTGTGTGTGTGTGTGTGTGTGTGTGTGTGTGTGTGTGTCTACTGCTGACAAAGGCCTTAATGGCCAAAAGCTATGAGTGTGTGAATCTTTTTATTGTGCCTATCGCAACTCAGCATCTCCGCTATATGGTGGGTAGCAACTTTCCTTCTCTGGTATTATTACATTCCATCCTGGATTTTCCATTGTTTAAAAACATTACAGACTTGACTGGGATCTTCAATGTGTTTCCTTCATATTTGATGTTTACAGTTTCAGTTTTTGGCTAGAAATGACTGTGAAATCTGCTCGTTCTGATGCATGAATATGTAATAAAAGATAAATTAAAACAATTGTCTGTGTGAGCTAGGTTTATTTACTCCCACAGTGCATTCTGAGGGCTTACTACACCCACATCTCCAGGTGGATCAATAGATAACAACACATATTTGTTTGCTGGATGTAGCAGTTACCTGTTTTGAGTTTCATTTCATTACAAGTAGGATATAATGTGCACTTGTTAATGTAATGTGGCATAGTATAACATATTTTAAAACAATAATAATATGCTTACAGTATGTTCTAGAAGAAAGAACCCTGAGGTTATTCATAAATATACATTTCCATCTTAAGACGTCACACACACACACACACACACACACACACACACACA
Organism: Schistocerca serialis cubense; assembly: GCF_023864345.2. Lineage (NCBI taxonomy): Eukaryota > Metazoa > Arthropoda > Insecta > Orthoptera > Acrididae > Schistocerca > Schistocerca serialis. The sequence continues at coordinate 303,557,361 of NC_064645.1, read as the reverse complement.
CACACACACACACACACACACACAATAAATGAGATTCTGAAGAACTACTAAATATTTGAAGAAAACTATTCTACAGAAAATTGCTACACTATAGCACTTGAGTCACAAAAGTTTCATGTTCCTAATAAGTGGCAGATGTTCAGATGTGATTACTAGATGTCACTAATTTATGGACAAACATCCCCATAGAGGAAGCAGTGGAATTTATTAAACACAGTTTTATACAACACAAAATCTTCTATGTATGTGTGCATCTTAAATGTTTGGACAAGGTTTTCTGCCTTACTGTTCAACTGCAGATGAAAGGGAGGCACCATGATGTGGAAAATGCCATTGTATATACGAAAGTCCTTGGAAAACTGCACCCAGAACTGAGGACCATCGTCCAAAATCAGGATGCAAGGCAACCCTTCTATGGAGAACATCTTCAACATGGCCTTGAAAGGCACATCTGCTGTCACAGACAGACAATGAACAACATAAGGAAAATGAGAAAATGCGTCAGTTGCCAATAATCAGAAAGTACCTAAGAAAGGATCAGCGAAATCAATGTGAACTTGTCCCCAAGGCCATTTATGGGAAGACCATAGGGCAAAAACAATATGTGCCACTGTCTGCTGATCCAAATGCTTGTGGCAGACCACAATAAGGTGTTTCATCTCTCGATCGATGCGCACACACATGGTGACACACCAAAAGTTTTGTGTGAGAGGTCCCCCCCCCCCCCCCCCCCCTCCCTCCAATTGACCCTGATGCAGTGAACAGAGGACAGAGAACTCCAGTTGCAGAACCACTGGAACCACATTGTGGGGAGTACACCATTCTGTCGACAGGAGAATAACCCTATCCAAGAGGGAAATATGATTCCACAACACATAAAAATTCTGAAGCAGGTCTGATGCCCAGCCTGGCAGATGGTAGGGCCACCCACGTTGTATCATGCATATGACCTGCCCGCACACTGGATCAGTTGCCACAGCAGAGGCAGTACAGAAACAGGTGATGGTGAAGCCATCCACTGTGTGGCTCACCTCCATTTCCTGTTGAAAACTAAGTATTTCCTCCTGGCCGAACAAGGGCTCAGTGTCTGTGGGGAGTTGGGACAGAGCATACACATTTGCATGATGTGAGATGGGACAAAATTGGATCTCATATTTGTATGGGGTCAAGAATAGAGTCCCACACTCAAGGCAATGAGCAGCTTTGTCTTGTAAGGACACAGATGGGTTAAAAAGGGGAAACTAGGGGCCTGTGTTTGGTAATTAAATGAAATTTGTACCATACATGAATAAATGAATTTTTTTAAGGCATAGACAATAGCAAAAGCTTCTTTTAGTATCTGAGAATAATGTTACTGAGCTGAGTTGAGTATTTTCAGAGTAAAGGCAATAGGCTCTTTGGAGCCATCTGAATGGCAATGGGCCAGTACAGGCCCCACTTCATACTTGGACATGTCTGTGGCCAGGACAAATGCTTGCTGGGTTGAAATGTGACAAGACACAGTGCAGAATGTGTTGCACAAAAGCATGCTCACACGCTACAGACCAAACAAAAGGGGCACTTTTCTGAAGCATCAGATGCAAGGGGTGTGTGATGGTAGTTGCTCTGGGTATAAACTTGTGATAGTACATCCCTTGCCAAGGAATGCCTGCAGTTTTCAGATTAGGAGGACAGGGCATAGCTGTAATGGCAGTGACATCTTGTTTCGCAGTGCACACACCCTGCCAGAAAATTTCATGATCCATATAAACAATGAAAGACTGAAAAAAGTGAAACTTGGTGAGATTGTATTTGAGGCTCAGCCTGTAGAACAATAAACAAAGAGACAAAGTTACATAGATGTTCCTCCATGGTAGCACCTGTCATGATGATATAAAGATAGTTAACACAATGAGGGGCAACCATTGTAACCTATTCTAAAATACATTGACAGATGGCAGGCACACTAGCAACCCCAAACATTAGCTATTGATACTGATAGAGGCTGAAAGGCATATAAATCACAAGCAACTGTTTTGATGTCTCATCCAAAGGCAGGCTTTGGGCAAGACAACTTTTAAAAAAATTAATCCACAGCCAACTTTGTGAGCAATTCCTCCAGACAAGATGGGAGTAAGTGTGTTTGACTGCCTGTGCATTAACCATAGAGCTAAAGCTGACTGGATGGCTTCTTTATGATATGATCACCAATGACATGGCCCATTCACTTGAGGAAATTGGGCTACTCAATTCCAATGACATTAAGCAACCTAGCTCTGTCTTAACCTGGTCGTATAAAGCTTCTGGCACTGGCTGTGCCTGGAAAAGCCAAGGGTAGGCATAAGGTTTGAAGATGATGGGTGCAATAAAATTGTTTGCACAACCTAACGCTGGGGCAAACACATCTGAAAAGTCATAACACAAAGAATGTAATTTGTGATAAGACACTTGATCTGACACTAGATGCACAGCATCTGCAACAGAAAAACCAAAATTAGCAAAGCATCTAACCAAAACAAATTTTCAGTACTCACATAGTTAAACACCAAGTACGTAATGGAATGGACAACTGACTTGTAAATTGTGCTGGTCATTTGCGTGTGCGTGTGTGTGCGTGTGTGTGCGTGTGTGTGTGTGTGTGTGTGTGTGTGTGTGTGTGTGTGTGTGTGTGAACGCGCCGCTCATGCGTGTGCATGTGCAAGCAAATTTGCTGGTGGAGGGGATGTCAGTTAGCAAGAAAGTGTCTCTTAAAGGTTTAACATTATGTGTGAAGTCTGTTGCAAGTAACTAAGTGGTTTCATTCTCAAATACTGGATAAATATAGTCTAGCTACTTGTGCGTCATGAGCTCTGGTACATTTCCACCCCCACACACACCACTTTGAGAAGGAGGTGATTCTTACCCTAAACTGTTCTTTCCAGACAGTAAGTGATATAAGTACCAAGTTTGGTTGAAATCAATGCTGTCGCTTAGAGGGAGATGTGGAACTTGCATACGTTCACTTTTATGATATGTACCATATGAGTTTGTAAAAACAGTTAATATCTTTGAAAGTTTTCTCCAAAAAGTTTACATTTTTCTGATGTTCTGATCAATTTGTCTGCTGCAGGTGGCAAGCAGAGTTCTTGGGATTCCTGATAAATATATTCACATTTCTGAAACATCAACAGACAAAGTGCCAAATACCTCAGCTACAGCTGCCAGTGCAAGCTCAGACCTGAACGGCATGGCAGTGTTGGTAAGTTTAATACATTTTATTAGCAAACAACAGCAACATGGAGTTTTATGATATAAAACTGAGGAAGGGATACAATAGCTGACAATAAGTACTATGGAAATATGTGTTTATTACAAATCAGCTTGAATTCCATGACTTAGGAACCACAAGGTATATTAACTGAGAAAAAAGTGCAATGTTTGAATTACACATCATCAAATTATTTAAAAGTAAATAATAATCCAGCATAAAATAATACATGTGTGTGTGCTTTTCTTACCAGTAACAGCTGGAAACATTCCTATGTGCCAATCAGAAACCTGAAATCTTGTTTTTTTGTGGTCAATGATGTTACCAAAGTGTCAAAACAGTACCCACTCTATTGCAATTAATTCTAGAAACAACTCTTAGACTATACTAAGCCATTTTTCTGTTATATCCTTCCTTCAAGGAGTGCAGGTTGTATGGTAGAGAGCTTCTGTGAAGCTTGGAAAGCAGAATAGAGGTCATGATGAACTGAAGCTGTGAGGAGAGGTTGACAAGTTGTGCCTAGATAGTTCAATAATAAAGAACTTTGCTTTTGAAAAGCAAGGGTCCATGTTCAAGCCCCAGTCTACCACACAGTTTTAATCTGCTTGGAGACTTCGTAACTGTACATACTCCACTTATTAGTGAAAGATTTATTCTGGAAGTATCACCTAGACTGTATCTAACCTACTGCTCTATGATATACTTCTTTCTGGAAAGACTAGTTAATCCCTGCGCAGGCACACCATTTTTCATACCACAAGGGCACATGGAACACTTTGCACACGTGTAAAGAATAGCTGCCTTTACCTTACCAAGGTAGACATTCATGAACAAAAATGCAGTTTAATCTTAGTTTCACTAACATTATATGACCTAAATCACTATTTAATTATACAACGATAGAACAAAACTTTCATTGTTTCTCTCTGTTGCTGCACACAAGTGTTACCCTGCAGTAATGACCCACTTGAATCATTAAACGGCATAGTTGCATCATATCCCTGCCAACTATTTATTTGACTACTAATTATCGTGTACATAATAGCCTCATTGTGGGACAATACTGCTAGCTTAGAATCTGTATCATTTTCTAGCAAGGATCATAAATTTTTTGCACCTGGCATGCTGTTTATTTTATATTGTTGCTGCTCAGTGGGAGGTATGATGACACAACTTATTACTGTGTTAGCTGAAGCAATAATAAAGGAATAGGAACTGGCTTGCAACTGTAAAACAATAATGAAATCATATAAAGCAATGTTATTTGTGACTGGTGCACTTTATAAATTGGTGCGCCTGCTCGAGCGTTAGGTGATCATTGCAGCAGAGTGGCTGTGAAGTGTTGTGGAAATCAGATAGATCATATCTTAAAATTTTAGTTCTACCCAAAGTCGTGTGTAGATGCTCATTTGCTATAGCTTAATTGCATGCTCGGTGATTAATCACTGGAGTTTTTCAAATTCGATAAGTATGTATCAAGAGTGATCTAAGAATTACCATACGTACCTAGCTGTGTGGAAGGCAGGCACCAGATAGGGAAATACTGGACAAAATGTTTGAAAATTTAATTCACTCATGAAGGAGGTTGTTTACAAAACCTTCATTTAACCAGTCACAGAAATACTCAACAAAATCCAAAGTGGGATGCTACAGCAAAAATGTTGTGCTTTACGAAGTGCTTTATTCTTAAAACTCTGAGAGCTCACACCCCAATGCGATTGAAAAAAATTTGCTTCCTTCAACACTGTATATTTTGCATAATGAACACAAGAGAAAAAACTAGAGAAATTTGGATACATACCTTCCTGGGCAATATCCACAAAAGGAATGGGAGGCAAGAAAAATGATACTGATACACCGTGAACCTCCCTAAACATGCTATTTGAGGTCTTTTGGAATACAGTTGTAGGTGTACCATCAAGGAGAAGAATGTTTAGAACAAGTACAAAATACCAGGCATCAACACAAGAAGCGTAGGACAAACAGTGTTCCCACAAATTACCAACAGCATTGTCACTGAATCCCTTCAAGAGATTCTGTTTTGTCAGATGGTGTCTCTTAATATTGTCTTTACTATTATGCAATGTTTCCAATGGTTACAATTGAAAGAAAAACAGCCCTCAGTCACTATTTTTAGCAACTTAACCTGGTTTCAACACTGCTAGGAGTGTCTTCCTCAGAATTTAAATCAAAGAATGGTCTATTTCTATAACATGATCACAGAATTATGACTAAAAATGTTTGATAGGGTATAAGTACGGAATCATCGTAAAAGACTGGCAGTACTTATATGTCGTTTATAAAATTACAAATATGCCAAAAGGGCATTAGTCACAAAATATTTAAGATAAAGAAAACTGTGATGGCAAGCCACTAAGGGCTGCTCTTTACTTGCGTGGTGCAGGTTGCAAAACCTGTAACTTGGATCATTTTAATGGTGACATTTCCATGTATGAAGCTGCGTAGAACAGGGGTGGACATTGATCCTAACCTGACTGTCCTTAACATGAAATGCCAGTTTTTCACTGGCATTAAGTGACATCAGATTCCTCAAAAAGTCTTCTCTGGAAGCTACCTAACTAGCTCACAACAGAATGTCATCAAAATAAATGCATTAAAGCCATGCTTTTGTGCATCCATTACATAAAATGATGTTCATGTGTTGTGAGTGCTTTTGGCACTGTAGGGACTAAAGTGTAATATAGGTCATAGCATGACATTTTAATGAATAGTTAGTTCCTGTTATAACAACTTGCTGTAAGTAAACCTGAATGAACTTAATAAGCTGTCCAATTTGAACCAACTGTCAAATCCTTTGGAAAATAGACAGTTGATCATAATGTAAGACAGCAACAAAATAGTGACCAGACACAGATGCTGTATGTACATGTGCAAGAACAACTAGATGCAAGTGTACCTTTGTACATATTCTGTGTAAATTACCATCTGATTGACAAAATCTGTACTTATGAATTATTGCCATTTTATAATACAACTTGCAATCATTATACAATTGCAGGTTGTACTATAAAATGGCAATTATGCTGAAACTAGCTTGTAGTACAAAAGAATAATAAACCCTAAGCTACTCACAGGACCTAATTATTCATTAAATGCTGTAAGTGCCATAGAATAATGTTTTTTCTTGAGTCTCAGGCAGAGCATCTAATGTTTCGTGGGAGAAACTTTGAGCATCAGCACACTTTTTCTTCTCCTCTGGGACACATAGGGGCCGAGAAAGTAAATACAGTATAATTCAGAAGAGTTTACAGCCAAGTGCATTTTGTTTGGCAGTTAAATTATTTACAGTTAAAAACAGTTGTTGTTATTGTTATTTGTCAGTTTAATTGCTATCAGTTAATCATATGATAGACTGTTATTGTTCTTCTTCTTGTTATTATTATTAAGATACACAATTTTCATTTATTTCTCTGCAGGACGCGTGCCAGAAAATAAAGGATCGCTTGAAACCAATAATAGATGAAAATCCTAAAGGAACATGGGAAGATTGGATTCAAAAAGCTTATCAAGAAAGAGTAAGCCTTTCTGCTACTGGATTCTACAAGTAAGATGATATACCGATAATATTCTTTGGCTGCATGTTCATAATCAAAGTCAGTGAAATAAATACAAAACATTGACTAATACTTTTTTCCTTCTTTCTTGCAAGAACTCCAGATATCACCTACGACTTCAGCAAAAATACTGGAAACCCATTCAATTACTTCTCCTTTGGTGCTGCCTGTTCAGAGGTGGAAATTGATTGTCTAACAGGAGATCACAAGGTGAGATATAGCAAAGTAATACGTTCTCAGACAGGAAATAAAAATTAAAGTGAAAGATTGCAGCATAGAGTAAGAGAAATTAGTTGACACTAATATGAACAGGAGGTAATAATGACATTATTTTTAAGTACTGTCTTGTTAATGCCCACTGTCATAACTGAATAAAATTGTAGCGTAGTTGAATAGGTACAGAGACAAGAATGAATGTCTCATATACTGTTTAATGTTGCTAACTGTTACATGTGTCTTTCTCTCTCTCTCTCTCGTCTTTTTATTGTTCATTATTTAAAGCTGCCTAAGGTAACAATGAACTGCTGAGTTACCTAAATGTAAGACATTACCTACTTTGGCATTTGCTCTGATGTCACCCAAACATCTTTAAATTCTAAAATTCTGGGTAAACTAATTAAACTACCACTATGAAATGCAGCAATATTTGAGGCAGAAGAAAAAAATATATTTGCCATTATTCATAATAGAAATAAAGCCAAAGTATACAATTAGAAAACAGAATTTACTATGTAGATTTCTCTAATATCCCTGCATTAGGAGAAATGTAAACAGTATGTTAAACAGAAAGGGCAAAATTTGCATGTGCTTAAGCAAAAAATTCAAAATTCTGTTTCCTCTTTTTCCTGTGCAGGTTCTCAGGACAGATATTGTGATGGATCTAGGATCCAGTCTCAATCCAGCCATAGACATTGGACAAATTGAAGGAGGTTTTGTGCAAGGTTATGGTCTGTTTGTGCTAGAAGAAGTGGTAGTGTCTCCAACAGGCACAATGTATTCTCGAGGACCTGGAGCATACAAGATACCTGGTTTTGCTGATATACCAACAGTTTTCAATGTGTCATTACTCAAGGATGCACCAAACCCAAGGGCTGTTTACTCCTCAAAGGTACACATTTCAGCATTCTTATATGCTTTGAAGTGGCAGCCTTTACTGAAGTATTAAAATTACTGGTTTCAATAAAAGTTTACACTTGAAATCTGTAACATTTCAAAAAAACAGTAAAGACAAAACAAAACATGATTTTATGCATCAGAGTAATTTCTTAAAAAGGGCACAGCTGGGATTGTGTCCAATGCATCCGCAGTATTTTAGATTTTGGGTACATTATATAAAACTGACTCATAAATAAGACTGTTAGACAATTGAGTAATTCAGTATTTTGTTTGCACATTTCAGGCAGTAGGAGAGCCTCCTCTCTTCTTGGCTTCTTCAGTATTTTTCGCCATAAGAGCAGCAATCCAAGCTGCCCGTGCTGACAATGGACTGGATAAATGGTTCCAGTTAGATGCGCCAGCCACAGCTGCACGCATTCGCATGGCTTGTGGTGATAAAATAGTGAACAAGGTTTGTATTATATTAATGCCTTTAAAGGTATCACTCAAAGTTTATTTTGTTAATTTACAAATCTCAGTAAATTATGTTTCACAGCTTTAGTTCTTATGAACAAAAGCAGTTTTGAGCAGAATTATGCACCTTTGTTTCTTATTACTTTGAATTTAAATTGTGAAATTCCATGCAGAAAACAATTTTGTAACTCAAATGAGCAAAGTTGTGTGCTTATTAGCTAATGTAACTTATTTTATAGTTCCAGGAACCTGACAAAGGAACATACACTCCATGGAATGTGGTGTTGTAATCATAATGATGTTCCAGATCTGCATGAGACTGGATACTGAAAAAAGAATAGATATTAAAGAACACACAAATGTTCTTAAATAACCTGTGATATCCGTTTTAAGAAAATTGACAAATGTCATCAAATAGCTTCCATATTTATTATTTTTAATGAATGCTCATGGAATATTTTTAAGTAATTAGTGTTTGGAATGTCTGTATGAATGCTGATGGAGACTGTGATGTATTTTGCACAATTTTGAATTGAAATAAAAATCTATTCTTCATAATTGATTTGTTGCTTGTTTTCAAATGGATTCCTAATTAAATAGCATCAACTTGAAAACTGTGGATTTAGCTGAAGTCTTTGTTGCAAACAGTACTGGTATTAAAAGATGATGGCAGGGAATAACCGTAACTGCATTGCTAGAAATGTAGAGGATACCTTGCAAGTGACAAGACTTGGCAACTGAATCAAGCCAACCTCAGGAATCATGAGCAAAATAAACCATGTGCATGTATGCTTACACAGCCCATCCAGCTAGCTGTGCAGTCTAACACGCTGCTTCCCAAGCGGGAAGACGTGCTGGTCCCTGGCATGAATCCACCCGGCAGATTAGTGTCGAAATTTGGTATGCCAGCTGGCCTGTGGATTGTTTTAAGGCAGTTTTCCATCTGCCTCAGTGCATGTGGGCTGGTTCCCTTTATTCTGCCTCAGTTACACTGTGTCAGTGATTGCTGTGCAAACTCTGCTCCATGTACAGGTACACCATAATTACTCTACCATGCAAACATTTGGGGTTACACTCATCTGATATGAGACATTCCTGGGGGGTCCAATGGGGGCTGAACCACAGGGTTCGGCGTGAAGCGGTGGTGGGGTGGGTGGACTGCTGTGGCTTGTTGTGGGGTTGTGAACCACTAATGGCTACAATGGGATGAAGCCAACCATCATTTCTAGGTCCCCAGTTCAATACACAATACACAATGCATACACTCATCAGTTTCTTTTCTTTGTGTATTTGGGGAGTGGATAACAATAGTCATCAGTTGCCTTGCAGTAATTTTTTTCAGCATGTACTGTTCCAGATTCTATCTGTACTAAAAGAATTACTTATACTGACTTTTCTTTTTGATCCATATCTTATCCTCTGAGACATAGCAAGGTGGAAAATCTCCATATCATAAACATAAGGCATATATCATAAATATTTCAAATTGCTAAATTCTTATTCATGCAGTATTTGAATAAACTCTGTTATTCACAGTATAATTTTCAGACTAATGCTGATATTGGCATAAACAGCCTTATTTACATACAAACGTTTCATTTGAAGAAATATTCAGAATTTACAATAGCTATAAGCCATGTGTACATCAAAATTCAATCCTGCTAAAAACTGTTTACTTTTCAATTGACATAGCTTATTTCAAACCCCTCAGTCTCCTATTTTTCTGAAAACCATATATTTCAAAAGCTATTTGTATTCAAAATTTTCATTCTCTATAATGTTCCAGTTTTAAAATGCAATCCTGTCAAAAATCTACCTTTTCAGTTTTGTATCCCCAAATTTTATGATTCAAAAATGTGTATATCTTTTTTAAAAGTAGAATGTTCGGTAACAAAGTATGCTAATAAGAAATTATAACATTCTGGCACATCCTTGGCGGGTTTCAAAATCCCAACATACATTAAAACTTCCCTCTCGTAAAACAATACCTACCATTTGTACCAGCTTAAAAAATACAGCTTTTGGTTAAACAAATTTACTTAACTGCCTATTGTGTCCTTCAGTTTTTCTGTCTTATGTTAATATTCTAAATGTAATAGCTTTATGTTTTAATATTTTGTAATTTCTGTAATAAGTGCATATATAAATAGGTGTTGTGCACAAAACAGCAGTCAGTCTGCATCACTTAGTTAACAGGTGACCTAGTAAATCAGTCATCTTCAACTAGCACAGTCACAATATTAGTCAGTTGGTAGGTCTATTTCATAATCATAATGTAATGTCAGTCTACATCTATGAGTAAATATGTGAGGTTTTATTAAAGACAATATCTTATTTGTGATTCCATTTGTAAATGCTTGCTAGGCTTGTAATAGCCTATGTTGCTTACTTACCTGCAATGTTAAATTGAAATAGTTCATGACAAGCAAATTGATCATATAAAGTTCTTATGAATAATACATAGAAGACAAGTTAATGTTATTTGGGTTCTGTACAATCATTTTATAATGTTTCAAACTTTCTTATAACTATCAAGAACAAGTAAAACAAAATAGGGAATTTGAGACTCCCTAAGAGGCATAAGAAACAAGTCAGCAATTTGCACATTCATTACAACTTCTGCAAGGAAAGAGATCTCCCCAGTGAAACTAAAATTAGGTGTACGCAAGTATAAAATTATTCTTTATTCATTTTTGATGTCATTTGAGGTGCAGAACTGGTCAAAAGCCATCACTGTGAATTAGGGCACACTGTCGCACATGGTCATTTGGGGAAGTCCTTTGATGGTGAGAATCTGGACAATAGAATTAATTGTGGCGTCAGTTGTGGTGGACACCACACTTACCACATATGGATAGTGGGCATCTTGGATAAGCCATGCAGAGCTGAGAAATGAGCCTAAGTCCAAATGAATGTGTTCCCTGGGGTGGTGGGGGTGGGTCAGGAGGAAAAAGCCTGGGCTGAAGCAGCCTGATGTCAGTTGCAAGCAGAGCAGTTGTACGCCATAGCTTCCACATCCTTGTTCAGTCGTTTTCAGGAGGTGTGCTGCCTTTTGAGGACTTCATTGCATACCATACCCCAATGCCTGCAATGGTTGTTGTTGTTGTGGTCTTCAGTCCTGAGACTGGTTTGATGCAGCTCTCCATGCTACTCTATCCTGTGCAAGCTTCTTCGTCTCCCAGTACCTACTACAACCTACATATTTCTGAATCTGCTTGGTGCATTCATCTCTTGTTCTTCCTCTACGATTTTTACCCTCCACACTGCCCTCCAATACTAAATTGGTGATCTCTTGATGCCTCAGAACATGTCCTACCGACCGATCCCTTCTTCTAGTCAAGTTGTGCCACAAACTCCTCTTCTCGCCAATTCTATTCAATACCTCCTGCAATGGAAGAACTACAAAACTTGAGACTGCAGGGCAAAGGCAATCAGGACAATGACAAGGTGTGTATTATAAAGGTACAGATATGATGATTAATATTTCAGAGGTTTTGTGAAATGATGATTAATATTTCAGAGGTTTTGTGAAACACCTGTACCCTAAACAGTTAGTACAACTGAGTAATCATTCATAATTGGCATTCAGTTAAGTTTAAGCAGCATTATTTATTGTTCGTTGAAGTTAGGAGACAATTAAGGTTCGCTGCGGTTGGAATTTTACATATGAGGTTCTCCTTTTTTGATGAGTTTCAATCATCACAAGCAGTTGTTCAGGGTCTGCAAAGCCATGTGTTGTACCTTGGAGCTCGTCCCTAGTGAAATTCCATGGATTTTGTCAATATAGAGCTTAGAATGGAGCATGAAGAAAAGAGAAGAATCTGACAATAGAAATTTGTCGTACGAGATGTTCTTGTGAAATGACTTAGTTATAACCTGTGTTGTAAACTGAATCTGAGCTGTAGTCTATCCAGTACACCAGATTCCGTCCAGAATACGTAGCCTATTCTCCTTCATAGTAAATGTGGCTCTACAGGAAGAAAGTTTTAAGAAGTGGATGTTCTGATTGGTATAAAGTAAAAGCATCTTTAAGAAGACAGAAATCTTCACAAGTGGTGACCATGTTTTTGGAAACTGCAAAATAAAGTATGAAAAAACTTCAAGTACAGAAATGAAGTTCTAAGCTCAGATGAAAGCAATATGAAAAAAACACACAAGAGAATCATACAGTGACAGCCATCCAAAAGGCGATCATATTAGTGAGGAAACAGTACAGGTAGCGATGACAAAAATAAGCAAAACTATGAGAAGGAGATATGGATATATGGACATATACACTAACTGTGGTACAGTATTAACAGCTGTGTAACATATACCCTCGAAATTAAGACAGTCCTATGTAATAGATAGCAGTGCACTTCATTAACAAAAACAATGAGTTAAAATTGAAATAACACCAAATATGAAAAATTGGGCTTGGTAACAGTAATAAACATGAGGTTTCCAGACAAAAAACAAGTATAAACAAGCCTTTACTATGACATATTGAGAAGATTTCATTATGAATAACTATCTTGATGAGGCCAAGATATCTTTCATAAGATCATTTATAAAGTACAATATATATTTTCAAGTTAACATTGACCTCTATCCAGAAGAGCAGGTGACTGCAGGTACATCTGACTGCTGCCACCACAAGTAATTACCTAATCAATGGTTGGCAGCATTCACCAAGAGCCATCTGTCTGTAGCGTGGCATTACATCACAACACATTACCCCAACAACCAGGGTGCAGCCATACACAGTAGTAGCAGCCGCCACCAAACGTAGTCAATTATCTGGTGGGTTGCATGACAGTTATACTATGAACAGCTGTGAACACTAATTAAATATCCTATCAGTCAGTTCAATATAACTTGTGCACAAACCAGTCATGAAATATACACTCCTGGAAATTGAAATAAGAACACCGTGAATTCATTGTCCCAGGAAGGGGAAACTTTATTGACACATTCCTGGGGTCAGATACATCACATGATCACACTGACAGAACCACAGGCACATAGACACAGGCAACAGAGCATGCACAATGTCGGCACTAGTACAGTGTATATCCACCTTTCGCAGCAATGCAGGCTGCTATTCTCCCATGGAGACGATCGTAGAGATGCTGGATGTAGTCCTGTGGAACGGCTTGCCATGCCATTTCCACCTGGCGCCTCAGTTGGACCAGCGTTCGTGCTGGATGTGCAGACCGCGTGAGACGACGCTTCATCCAGTCCCAAACATGCTCAATGGGAGACAGATCCGGAGATCTTGCTGGCCAGGGTAGTTGACTTACACCTTCTAGAGCACGTTGGGTGGCACGGGATACATGCGGACGTGCATTGTCCTGTTGGAACAGCAAGTTCCCTTGCCGGTCTAGGAATGGTAGAACGATGGGTTCGATGACGGTTTGGATGTACCGTGCACTATTCAGTGTCCCCTCGACGATCACCAGTGGTGTACGGCCAGTGTAGGAGATCGCTCCCCACACTATGATGCCGGGTGTTGGCCCTGTGTGCCTCGGTCGTATGCAGTCCTGATTGTGGTGCTCACCTGCACGGCGCCAAACACGCATACGACCATCATTGGCACCAAGGCAGAAGCAACTCTCATTGCTGAAGACGACACGTCTCCATTCGTCCCTCCATTCACGCCTGTCGCGACACCACTGGAGGCGGGCTGCACGATGTTGGGGCGTGAGCGGAAGACGGCCTAACGGTGTGCGGGACCGTAGCCCAGCTTCATGGAGACGGTTGCGAATGGTCCTCGCCGATACCCCAGGAGCAACAGTGTCCCTAATTTGCTGGGAAGTGGCGGTGCGGTCCCCTACGGCACTGCATAGGATCCTATGGTCTTGGCGTGCATCCGTGCGTCGCTGCGGTCCGGTCCCAGGTCGACGGGCACGTGCACCTTCCGCCGACCACTGGCGACAACATCGATGTACTGTGGAGACCTCACGCCCCACGTGTTGAGCAATTCGGCGGTACGTCCACCCGGCCTCCCACATGCCCACTATACGCCCTCGCTCAAAGTCCGTCAACTGCACATACGGTTCACGTCCACGCTGTCGCGGCATGCTACCAGTGTTAAAGACTGCGATGGAGCTCCATATGCCACGGCAAACTGGCTGACACTGACGGCGGCGGTGCACAAATGCTGCGCAGCTAGCGCCAATCGACGGCCAACACCGCGGTTCCTGGTGTGTCCGCTGTGCCGTGCGTGTGATCATTGCTTGTACAGCCCTCTCGCAGTGTCCGGAGCAAGTATGGTGGGTCTGACACACCGGTGTCAATGTGTTCTTTTTTCCATTTCCAGGAGTGTATATTTATCAGCTTAGCCACTTTAAAGAGTGTTGCACAAATGTTTAGGTATTCACAGTAATTAATAATGTGTGATATGCAAACTTTGTAAAACATTTCATGGTATTTGGTGCAGGGTTTAGTAACAAGAGAAATAGTATACACATTGCAGTAGCCACCAGAAAGATCGCGGGAGGCGCACATCGGCACGGCGCGTCACGGACAGTAGTTGCCACAAGTAAAATCCCGTCCACCAGAGGGCATGCGAGAATTCGGCTGCGCCCTCTGCCAGTGGAACAACAACAACTCAGGCACCACAGGCCGTGCCCAGTCAGTTTTACATCGGGCATGCCTAGCAGACAGTTCCTGGTCTGCACTATGTGAAGTGCGATGGACAACATGAATCATGTTAACACAATTGGCAACGAGTAGGGTTGTTCTTTCACGTGTTGCGTCGTTGTTCCAGTTTCCCATCTTATCCACGGCATGGAGGATTTAGTGCGGGTTTCGGTTGAGCAGCAGATGGAACTCATGGCAACCATGAAACAAGCGCTTCTGGCGCTGCTCTCCACGCAGTCTGCTCCAGTGCCGTTCCCTCCTCCCTTTCCCCCATATGACGAGACGGCGGAGGATTGGGATGCATATGAACATCGCCTTCAGCAGCATTTCCAGGCATTTCATGTTCCCGATGCAGAGGTATGTCATGCTCTTTTCTTGTCTTGGATATCTACCTCACTGTATCAAGTTTTGCAGCAGCTAGCGCCGTAGCAGGAACCCTCGTCCTTGTCTTTTGACACATTGTGTTCATTGCTGTCTTCATATTATCACCACCACATGTTGTGGTGGCTAGGGTCGGGTTCTATCAATGCAAGAAACAGAAAAAAAAAGGGACACACTGCTAAAGTTTGCCACTCAGCCTCAAAAGAATCGAAGGAAGCAGGTACAGAGAACATGGACGTTGACATTCAGGAAGTTTCATCGGGCCAGGCTCCCGACGCATTGGCACACAAACTCTTTATCGAGGTGTCGGTTCGATCACGCCGATTACAACTGCAAGTATATACGGGCACGGCAATTTCCTTGTTGAATGCACAAACCTACTCCAATCTCGGGTTCCCCGTTGCAGCCAGTTTACTAGCATCTCCGTGGTTATGGTAAACAGTTCATTCCCCTACTGGGTCAATTCACTACCGACGTTACTTACAAATCCGTCACTCGGCCTCTTACTTTCATTGTTGTCAGTGATGCAAGCTCCGCTAACCTTTTTGGATTGGATGCCTTTCAAGCTTTCAGTTTTTCTATTGCAGACACCATCCAGTTGGTCTCCAAAGACGTTCCCTATCAATCATTGGAATCTTTGACCTCTGACTTTAAGGATATCTTTGAGGAGGACCTGGGGTGTGTTTCAGACTTTGAAGCTCACTTAACACTGAAGGCGTCAGCTCGCCCGCGTTTTCCATGTGCGAGGCAGATCCCGTTGGCTCTCCGCCCTCAGGTAAAAGCAGAGCTAGATCAGCTGACAGCCGTCAGGGTCGTTCTTTCGATTTCTTCTAGTGAGTGGGCTTCGCCCCTCATAATTTTCAGGAAACCCTCAGGAAAATTACGTCTTTGTGGCGATTTCAAGGCCACCATTAATTCCCAATTGGTGGTGGACACCTATCCCTTGCCTCGTTCTGATGAATTGTTGTCCGACGTGGCGGGAGGCCAATATTTTTCGAAAATCGATCTTTCGGAGGCTTATTATCAGACACCACTTGATGAGGACTCCAAATGGCTGGCGGTCGTCAACACCCCATTTGGCCTTTACCAATACCAGCGGTTGGCCTTCAGAATATCCAGTGCCCCAGCGATATTTCAGCGTTATCTTGAGCACGTCACGTCGACAATCCCTCATTGTATTAATTACGTGGACGACATAATTGTCACAGGTTGCAGCACGAAGGAACACTTGCACAACCTTCGAACCCTCTTTTTCAAATTCAGATCAGTGGACCTGTGTTGCAACCAGTGTAAGTCGAACTTCTTCCAACCGTCCATTGAGTATGTGGGCTACACCATCTCTCGGCACGGCATCCAGCCGCTAGGAAGTTTGGTCCAAGGTATCGTCAACCTTCCACGGCCCACTTCGCTGAAGGAGTTACAAGCTTTTTTTAGGCAAAATTGACTATTACCACTGGTTCATTCCCAGGGCTTCAACCATAGCCCACCCCCTCTACTGCCTTTTGCGCAAGGGTGTCCGTTTTGATTGGTCGCCTGCATGCAAGCACTTGTTCAGCTCGTTGAAGGGCCTCCTCACGGCAGCGCCTTGTTTGGCTACTTTTGACCCCAATAGCTGGCCAAAGTGGCAGAGCAGTTCTGGTCGCTGGGTAAGCCGTTGGTCCTGGCTACAGATGCTTCACAGTATGGGGTGGGGCGGACCTAGCCCATCACAATGCAACGCGGGTGGCTCCAAGCAGCCACTGGTGTTCGCGTCTAAAACTCTTAGTCCCGTGCAGGTACAAAACTCCCAGGTGGAAAAAGAGGCCTTGGCCATTGTCTATGATGTTACCAAGTTTCATCCTTTCTTGTATGGCATGAAGTTTCAGTTAATCACTGACCATAAGCCATTAATATCGTTACTTGGCCCTGCCTCTCAGATTCTGGATAGGGCGGCCCACAGACTGCAGTGCTAAGCCTTGTTCCTCTCTCTCTCTCTCTTTTTATTTTATTTTTTTATTTTTTATTTTTTATTTTTTTTATTTTTATTCTTTTTTTTATTTTTTTTTCATCAATCTACTGACTGATTTGATGCAGCCCGCCACGAATTCCTTTCCTGTGCTAACCTCTTCATCTCAGAGTAGCTCTTGCAACCTACGTCCTCAATTATTTGCTTGACGTATTCCAATCTCTGTCTTCCTCTACAGTTTTTGCCCTCTACAGCTCCCTCTAGTACCATGGAAGTCATGCCCTCATGTCTTAGCAAGATGTCCTATCATCCTGTCCCTTCTCCTTATCAGTGTTTTCCACATATTCCTTTCCTCTCCGATTCTGCGTAGAACCTCCTCATTCCTTACCTTATCAGTCCACCTAATTTTCAACATTCATCTATAGCACCACATCTCAAATGCTTCGATTCTCTTCTGTTCCAGTTTTCCCACGGTCCATGTTTCACTACCATACAATGCTGTACTCCAGACATACATCCTCAGAAATTTCTTCCTCAAATTAAGGCCGGTATTTGATATTAGTAGACTTCTCTTGGCCTGAAAAGCCTTTTTGCCATAGTGAGTCTGCTTTTGATGTCCTCCTTGCTCCGTCCGTCATTGGTTATTTTACTGCCTAGGTAGCAGAATTCCTTAACTTCATTGACTTTGTCACCATCAATCCTGATGTTAAGTTTCTCGCTGTTCTCATTTCTACTACTTCTCATTACCTTCATCTTTCTCCGATTTACTCTCAAACCATACTGTGTACTCATTAGACTGTTCATTCTGTTCAGCAGATCATTTAATGCTTCTTCACTTTCACTCAGGATAGCAATGTCATCAGCGAATCGTATCATTGATATCCTTTCACCTTGTATTTTAATTCCACTCCTGAACCTTTCTTTTATTTCCATCATTGCTTCCTCGATGTACAGATTGAAGAGTAGGAGCAAAAGGCTACAGCCTTGTCTTACACCCTTCTTAATACAAGCACTTTGTTCTTGATTGTCCACTCTTATGATTCCCTCTTGTTTGTTGTACATATTGTATATGACCCGTCTCTCCCTAGAGCTTACCCCATCTTTTTTCAGAATCTCGAACAGCTTGCACCATTTTATATTGTCGAACACTTTTTCCAGGTCGACAAATCCTATCAAAGTGTCCTGATTTTTCTTTAGCCTTGCTTCCATTATTAGCCGTAACGTCAGAATTGCCTCTCTCATCCCTTTACTTTTCCTAAAGCCAAACTGATCGTCACTTAGCGCATTCTTTTCCATTCTTCTGTGTAATATTCTTGTAAGCAGCTTCGATGCATGAGCTGTTAAGCTGATTGTGTGATAATTCTCGCACTTGTCAGCTCTTGCCGTCTTCGGAATTGTGTGGATGATGCTTTTCCGAAAGTCAGATGGTATATCGCCAGACTCGTATATTCTACACCCCAACGTGAATAGTCATTTTGTTGCCACTTCCCCCAATGATTTTAGAAATTCTGATGGAATGTTATCTATCCCTTCTGTTTTATTTGACCGTAAGTCCTCCAAAGCTCTTTTAAATTCCGATTCTAATACTGGATCCCCTATCTCTTCTAAATCGACTCCTGTTTCTTCTTCTATCACATCAGACAAATCTTCACCCTCATAGAGGCTTTCAATGTATTCTTTCCACCTATCTGCTCTCTCCTCTGCATTTAACAGTGGAATTCCTGTTGCACTCTTAATGTTACCACCATTGCTTTTAATGTCACCAAAGGTGACAATCATATCTTTTTCGATGTCTTCACATTTTTCCTGCAGCCATTTTGTCTTAGCTTCCCTGCACTTCCTATTTATTTCATTCCTCAGTGACTTGTATTTTTGTATTCCTGATTTTCCTGGAACATGTTTGTACTTCCTCCTTTCATCGATCAACTGAAGTATTTCTTCTGTTACCCATGGTTTCTTCACAGCTACCTTCTTTGTACTTATGTTTTCCTTCCCAACTTCTGTGATGGCCCTTTTTAGAGATGTCCATTCCTCTTCAACTGTACTGCCTACTGCGCTATTCCTTATTGCTGTACCTATAGCGTCAGAGAACTTCAAACGTATCTTGTCATTCCTTAGTACTTCTGTATCCCACTTCTTTGCATATTGATCCTTCCTGACTAATGTCTTGAACTTCAGCCTACTCTTCATCACTACTATATTGTGATCTGA
Organism: Schistocerca serialis cubense; assembly: GCF_023864345.2. Lineage (NCBI taxonomy): Eukaryota > Metazoa > Arthropoda > Insecta > Orthoptera > Acrididae > Schistocerca > Schistocerca serialis. Next base: position 303,537,830 of record NC_064645.1, on the reverse strand, counting down.
GTCTATATCTGCTCCTGGGTACGCCTTACAATCCAGTATCTGATTTCGGAATCTCTGTCTGACCATGATGTAATCTAATTGAAATCTTCCCATATCTCCCGGCCTTTTCCAAGTATACTGCCTTCTCTTGTGATTCTTGAACAGGGTATTCACTATTACTAGCTGAAACTTGTTACAGAACTCAATTAGTCTTTCTCTTCTTTCATTCCTTGTCCCAAGCCCATATTCTCCTGTAACCTTTTCTTCTACTCCTTCCCCTACAACTGCATTCCAGTCACCCATGACTATTAGATTTTCTTCCCCCTTTACATACTGCATTACCCTTTCAATATCCTCATACACTTTCTCTATCTGTTCATCTTCAGCTTGCGACGTTGGCATGTATACCTGAACTATCGTTGTCGGTGTTGGTCTGCTGTTGATTCTGATTAGAACAACCCGGTCACTGAACTGTTCACAGTAACACACCCTCTGCCCTACTTTCCTATTCATAACGAATCCTACACCTGTTATACCATTTTCAGCTGCTGTTGATATTACCCGATACTCATCTGACCAGAAATCCTTGTCTTCCTTCCACTTCACTTCACTGACCCTACTATATCTAGATTGAGCCTTTGCATTTCCCTTTTCAGATTTTCTAGTTTCCCTACCACGTTCAAGCTTCTGACATTCCACGCCCCGACTCGTAGAACGTTATCCTTTTGTTGATTATTCAGTCTTTTTCTCATGGTAACCTCCCCCTTGGCAGTCCCCTCGCGGAGATCCGAATGGGGGACTACTCCGGAATCTTTTGCTAATGGAGAGATCATCATGACACTTCTTCAATTACAGGTCACATGTCCTGTGGATACACGTTACGTGTCTTTAATGCAGTGGTTTCCATTGCCTTCTGCATCCTCATGTCGTTGATAATTGCTGATTCTTCTGCTTTTAGGGGCAATTTCCCACCCCTAGGACAAGAGAGTGCCCTGAACCTCTATCCGCCCCTCCGCCCTCTTTGACAAGGCCGTTGGCAGAATGAGGCTGACTTCTTATGCCGGAAGTCTTCGGCCGCCAATGCTGATTATTTATCAAAATTTAGGCAGTGGCGGGGATCGATCCCGGGACCAAAGACGTTTTGATTATGAATCAAAGACGCTACCCCTAGACCAGCTATTAAGTCTCTTCCTCTCTAAGTACCATTATGACATTCATTTTCACCCTACGGTTGATGGCTTCCTGATTACTTGTTCTAGAGTCGCCAGGGAAACGGCAGCTGACCCGGTTCTCTGGCGAGTAGTTCGCCTCGTTCAGCAGGAGTGGTCCTCCCGACCTCCAGGCCAGGCCTCGGACCCTCCTCGTAACTATTTTGTTCTACGAGACCACCTCTCAGTCTCGGAAGGAGCTCTCCTTCTGGCTACCGATGATACAGCTCCTTGCGTGGCTGTTCCTGCAAGTTTGCGAAGGGAGGTCCTCACGTTATTACATGAGGGGCACTGGGGTGTTTCCCGTACTAAAACCTTGGCTCACAGACATGTGTACTGGTCCAGTATTGACAGAGAAATTGAGCACTTGGTGGCCGCCTGTTCCCAGTGTGCGAACCAACAGGCGTCTCCCAGGTCAGCATTCATGGCTGCCTGCAACCCAGGCATGGGAACGTGTTCACATAGATTTTGCGGGCTCGTTTCTCAATGGCTTTTGGCTCATTGTCATTGATACTTATTCCCGATTCCCATATGTGGTTCGCTGCTCCTCAACCAATTCAGAAGTTGCAATCCAGTTACTCGCAAAAATCTTTTCTGTGGAAGGTCTGCCAGTCATCCTGGTATTGGACAATGGACCTCAGTTTATTTCACAGACCTTCCAGGATTTTTGTAGGTGCTTCGGTATTCGGCACATTTGCTCCCCCCCTTTCATCCACAATCGCATGGGAAAGCCAAGCCCATGGTGAGCACATTTAAGATGCAGATGAAAATGTATGTGCACGAATATCCTGTGGAGGAGGCATTGACGTTTTTCCTGACGGCATACCGGACCACACCGATGGGAGAACGCAGCCCTGCGGAGCTCCCCCACGGGCGCCAACCTAGGACTCTGCTGCACCTCCTCCAGCCTGGTCCTCACCAGTCTTCGCAAAACGGGGCACCCGGCTTTCCACCGGATATGTCGGTCTGGGCACGTGGGTACTGGCGGTGGTCCTGCGCTGCAATGGCTGCCAGCTCTATACCTCGCAGATGGGGGACCGGGAGGCATGTCGTCACCAAAGTCAGCTATGTCCACGTTTGGGCACCCACCCTCCGACCCCTCAGGCGCCGGCTTCCCCATTGCTGGCACCCGTGTTGTTTTCTCAGGGGATGCTACCGCCCCTCCCACCTGTGACTCCACCACACTGCGATGGTTCTCAGCCTTGGCGGTCTCCAGTAGCTCCAGCACCAGCATCGCCGTCATTAGAGATGCCCCGGTGAGAGCCGGCCCCCCTTGCAGGCCCAGTTTCTCAGGAGGCTGTTTCACCTGTGGTTGTGCCTTCCCCATCATTCCCACCACTGAGTCTTGCCCCTCCTGAGGTGGAACGGGATCTGGAGTTCGACAGCTTGTCGCCCGTTCTGTCCCAGGCTCCGGAGGTGGAATGATGGGGGCCTCTTAGTGTGGGTCACTTCCAACCGTATTCATAGGTTCTGGCTCGAGGGTTGGCAGATCCCCCCGACTCCAGCATTCCAATGGACATGGAGGTCACCGCTACTGTACGATGCTCCACCTTCTGATGCAGTGGATCACAGTGGCTTCACCCCCCAAATTCGGCCACGCCCTCTGCCTGCGGATCAACAACAACTCAGGCAGCATGGGCCGTGCCCAGTCAGTTTTACATCGGGCATGCCTAGCAGACAGTTCCTGGTGTACACTACGTGAAGAGCGATGGACAACATGAATCGTGTTAACACACACGCATTTCGAGATATTATAAAAAATTATATGGATATTTTGATGTTTATTCATTAGCAACAGTATCTACAGTGAACATGGCTCTAATGGATAATCAATTAACATTCTAAGAGTTCATGGAAAACATGATGCAACAATTTCATCAATTAAAATCTAATATAGAAATCAGATTCAAACAGTTAGCTACTACATTCAACCAAACAGATGAAAGAATGTCGCAAATCATGGGAAAGGTGGACAGATTAGAATACAGATTAAACATGGGATTCAGGCATGGTAAAGAATGGATACTCAACCAGGAATAGTAGGAGACAAACTATATGGGAAACTGGAACATAGGCATGCTCTTAAATCAACACAGAATGAGTTGCTTAAAAGAATTAACATTTTCAGAAACGGAGTTATTAGAAACAAAAAAATAGTTTAGAGAAAGTTGTAGACACTGTAGAAATAATAAACAGCTAATCAGTTACAAAATGGATTTTTTTTAAAAATCCTTTGCCATGGTTTCAACATTTATAAAAATGTCTTTTTCAGAAGGAAATATTGACAGCTGGAGTGCATGTTATGGAAGAAGTATGTTAAAATATAGCCATAGGTGCCAGTCAGTATACATCAGCTATATTTTAACGTACCTCTGCCACAACATATAATCCAGTTGTCCATATCTCCTTATGAAGAAGACCTTTTTATAAACTTTGAAGCCATGGTAAAAGGGTTTTAATAAACCTTTCATTTTGGAACTGATTGGCTGTTTACTATTTCTACAAGAAGATTTTATCCTACAGTTGCTGCTCCAACCATGTGCAAAATTTTACAAATACAAATGCAATAACAGTGCTGATCAGTGAGCTAGAGCCAAGAACACATACATTAGAAAACAAAAAGAATTAAGGGAGAATGAGGTACAGTCTCATAATAAGTCCTTATTGAAATTAACCCCATTTCATCATCACTACAGTACCATTAGCAGTGACTGTCAATGTCAAATAGTATGGAGCACTCTTTTATTAAGAATAGATGGGAACCCCTATAAACAACAGTGCACTAAATGTAGACTACAGAGGTCATAATGAAAGATACAGACATGAGGAAGAGTCAACTAAAATCAATTAACATTATAATTCAAACAAACACTTTACAGCTATATTGAGCAAAAATGTAAATAATAACTTTGCTAAATTAACACCATCTGATGATTTACACCCTCTTTCATTCTCAAAAGGATTTAATGGTATGCTACCAGACAACTGAGCTGACCATCATAAAATTAGATTTGTAATAACTCATGTAACAGTAGTCCAGCACAATGGGGCATGTTAAAATTGGACAACTTTAAAATGTACCTTGATTCTGAGATCACATTTAAATAAAAATACTGGAGCAAGGGAGTCCAAAAAACCTTTGTTTGTAGTTATTAGGAGCAAGACCTTAACAACAGCAACAACTGGAAAGACTGAAGGGGTTTTGTCGAGTACAGGCTGAACAAAGCTAAGTTCGAAAGAAACATCTGTTAGAGGTAATTACAAGGAGCCTACCATGGAAAATATGGAATAAACTAGTAGGAAAGAACTGGGGAAAGATAAATAACCACCAAAATACCTTGGTATGATGGATAGAATAGACTAACAGTTGGATTTGTGGAAAAGAAACTAAATGTAATGCATGACAACAAAATGAATAGAAACAACAAAAACTGAATCACAGGACCACAGACATGGAATACCAGAACTGATAACAGTGAACAGCAGGGTAATAGGGTAAGACAAAGGTGGAGGGATGACAGCAACAACAGAGACAAATTCAATAGGGTTTTTGACAATAATATCAATACTACAGAGAGGCCCCCAGAAGCAAATGAGCACATCAGATAAACACACATCTATTAAGGTATCACAATAGAGTTAGTAAAGCAGAAGACTTGCTAGAGGAAACTGAACAACAAATTAGGGAATATATTCAACCAAAACTAAAAGGACAATAGAAAATGAACCAGTAAATATATTTTAAATTGAAGTAGTGACATGTGCATAATAGATGAGAACTTTCTGGAATAGAATAACGTGCTGCAGTATTTTCCAGCATTTTGAGTATGTGAAGAAGTCAAGAACATAGAATTCACAAGAAACAAAGGCAAACCAATACAATCAGAACTGTCAGCGAGATTTATTCTTGATGAATATATATTTGAATACACCATGTTACTTATTTTAGAATTAAACATCCCTATAATTCTAAGTATGGACTGGTTGCCTGAGGAAGGAGTTGTATTAAATTACAGGGAAGGATTTATAACATTCACTTAAGGGTAATATACAGAATTATTGGTACTCACTTTTGAAACAGTTACGTCACATGAATCTAAAATAACACATCAGAAATGACTTTAGATAATTATGACAAAGGCCATATATATGATTATTATAAACAGGTAAGTGGAGTGGCAAATCCTCAGGACATGGCATCAAAGAGAAAGCATATATAACAGCCCTACTAAGTAAACACAAAGACATTTTCTTCATGAGATCAGGACTCATTAAAGATTTTGTGTGTATGTTTTTTGTGAAACCTTACCCAATACTAGTAGCAACATTAGAGTCAGTAAGATAGAAAATAAACAGGATTATTGCATGGAAAATTACAGAAGCTTCTAAATGCTGTTATAACAGTTTATTGGTAGTTGTTAAAAAACTTGATGGATTAGTGCAGTTAGTACTTGAAGTAAGGACTGTTAATAAGATAATCGAACCAAAAAGGGACAGACCCCCATCATTGAGGACTTATTGACAAAGCTTACAAGGACAAAATATATCAGTACAGTAGACTTGATAGTTGGTTATTGGCAGTTACCATAACACACTGACTCAAGAAAATACACAGCCTTACTGTTTGAGAGTAGATAATATCACTTCATAGTGTTACCACCTGATCTAAATGTTTCTGTTTCAGTGTTCATTAAAGCTTTAGGCAAAGTAATTAGATTTTTTAGCTTTTGATGTATGTTGACAATACAGTTTAGTTGGTTGATTTAAGGATTAAAGGAGCCAAACTAAGAGGTTATTAGTCCCTCTTACATGGAGCAGGCAAGGCAACAAAACTACATACCAAAGAAAGTGTAGTGCACAAAACGTGAGGAAAGAAAATCCAAAGGTCTACTGAAGCTCAACAAAGCCTAGATAAAGGAACAAGAAAGAATAAAAGGGGGAAAGGGAGGAAGACGGGCGAGGTGATCTGTCCAGGGAGCAGCCAGACGCCCTCAAAGGCAAAAACTGTGATGGGCAACATACCCCCTGCCACTTAACAGAGGCAGCCAACCCAACAATACAAAGAAAGACTAGCGACATGGACAGGGTGAGAGCAGCACAGGAAAACAGAGGAAGAACACCAAATCTGTCAGAGCACATGAGAAAGGGAAGAAATGCAAAGCTGGGGCAGGCCATCAAGCCAGGGTAGCCATTGCCCAGTCACGGCGGAGGAGGCAAAAATGCATCCTGCCAACCCCTAAATGGGCTAACAAGGCTGAGGGACCCTCCCTTAGAAAGTGTGATAAAAGCCCCCTTCACAAATAAACCATAAAACCAAGTCAGTCGCTGAGGAACTGTTTGCTAATGGCAGGGGTAACAGGTCAGGACTTGTTGTTCTTCCTCTGTTATCCTGTGCTGCTCTCAACCATTCCATGTCACTAGTCTTTCAAAGGTAGCAGATGTGTAATGCACAAGTGATCAACTGTTGTTGGCGTAGTAGGGTGGCAAGGAAGGATAGTCCATCAAAATGTGGACCACCATCAAAAGGGCACCACAACAACAGTGGGGCAGGTCCTCATGATGGAGGATATGACCGTGAATGAGTCAAGTATGGCAGATGTGGAGTTGGCAAAGGTCAATTTAGTCCTTACGAAATTCCTGCATGGAGGACCTCCACAAATTTTTGGTCTCCTTTATCACTTGTAGTTTGATAAGAGAAATGCCCTTCTGTATTCCAACTCCTTAGAACTTGGCAGCACAATACCATTCAAAGGTCCGATGCTGGAATAGTAATCTCAAGAGGTAACTTGCTGGTAGCCAATTTGGTCAGCCTGTCAGTGAGTTCATTCACCAGTATCCCAACATGACCTGGAGTCCAGACAAAGACCAACAAGGATCCACATTGTTTGAGGGCAAAAAGGAAATCCTGGATAGAAGGTAACATTGGTCAAGAGCTTGTAAACCACTCAAGCAATTGCTACAGATAAGGAAGGACTCACCAGTGCAGGGTTAGGTATGCTCAAGAGCATGAGAGATGGCTACCATCCCCACAATGAAAACACTGCAGCCTTCCAGCAAAGAGCAAAGTTCATTACATCCCACTTGGATATAAGCAAAGCCAATGTGACCTAAGACCATTGAACCATCAGTATAGACTACTTCCAAATCCTGAAATGTGCCAAGAGCTGAGAAGAATTGGCGATGAAGGGCCTCAGGTGGAGCCGAATCTTTCAGATATTGTGATAGGTCAAGACAGAGCTGTGGATGGGGCATGAACCTTGGAGGTGTATGTGAGCAGGCTTGGAGAAGAAGTGGTAGAGGGGAAAACTGGAGTTCTGAGAAAAGGGACCAGATGTGGGTGATGATTGGAGCCCCAGACCTGGGCCACCATTGGGGGAGGTAGGTCTCTGATCTGGAAAGAGGAGATGGTAATTCACATGCTCTGGGGAGTAGCAGATGTGTAATGCACAAGTGATGAACTGTTGTTGGCGTAGAACACGCAGCGGTGGGTCCCCTGCCTTTGCTAGGAGGCTGATCACAGGGCTAGCATGAAATGTGCCAGCTGTCAGCTGTACTCCACAATGGCTTATGGGGTGTGGCATCTGTAATGTTGTAGGTGCTGCCAAGCTGTATGCGAGACTACTGTAATCCAAACAGGACTGGAACAATGCTTTTTAGAGCCGTAGCAGAGTAGAATGGTCTGCCCCCCCTCCCCCCTCCCTCCCACCACCCAGTTGGTATTGCTGAGGCACTAAAGAGTGCTGAGTTGCAACCAATATGTCTGCTTTAGTTGACAAACATGGGGACACCATGTCAACCAGGCATCAAAGACCAGTCGCAAAAAACAATGAGATTTCACCATACTGTGGGGCAGGCCTTAAAGGCACAGATCCGGATAGTGATGGATTGTATGGTGATGGCAGAAATGCATGATAAAAGTCTTGGCAGCCCAAAATTGGAACCCATGAGTGACAGCCCAAGATTGCACTCTGTGTATTGCTCCCTGCAGTCTGCTTTCAACAGCCCATTGTGGACAAACAAAAATATAGGCTAAAACCATCAACATACAAAGAGGGATACACCACAGTTCCCACCAGACCATTGATAGCCACTAAAAAGAGAGGGACACTCAAATCAGAGCCCTGTGGTACCCTATTTTCCTTCATGTGGGTGGTGCTACAGGAAGTGCTGACCTGTACCTGAAAAGTGCGATATGAAAGAAAGTTCTGGATAAAAATTGGTAGCAGACCATAGTGGCCCCATTCCTGTATGTGACACAGATGTGGTGGAGGAACATGATATCATAAGCTTTATGCAGATCAAAGAATACTGCAACAAGGTGTTGATGCTGCGAAAAAGGAATTTGGATAGCAGACTCCAGGTGGACAAAATTATCTGCAGTAGAGTGGCCTTGGTGAAAACTGCTCTGTGTTGAAGCCAAAAGGTCCTGGGATTTAAGGATCCAGTATAGTCTTCAACTCACCATATGTTTAAGAAACTTGCAGAGGGCTTTGGTTAAACTGACTGGATGATAAATGTCCATCTGCAGAGGTGGTTTAACCAATTTAAAAACTGGAATAATGACAATTTCTCGCCATTCAGAAAGCAATTCGCCCTTGCTCTAGAGAAGGTTGAAAAGGACAAGTACATGATGTTGGCTAGCCATTTATAAGTGTTGAAGCACTTGGGTGTGCACCCACTCCAGATCACAAGCTATCTTGGGACAGATGACAAAGGGCACTGGCAAAGTCCCACTGGCTAAATGGTGCATTATAAGGCTCCAGGTGATGGGGGATGAAAGATAAAGGGAGGCATTACATGTGGTGTTTGAGAAGATGGAATGCGGGTGGATAGTGGACAGACGCTGAGGGCTGAGCAAAATGCTCAGCGATTAAGTTCAGGCTGGTGAGGAAAACATCTTTCAGGGAAAAATCTGCCTGATCTTTGACCATAACTGTGAAGAGGGAGTATGTGGCACTATGACTGCAAAATATTGCTCCCAACAAATTCGTTTCTGGCCTTTAATTAGATAACGGACCTGAGCACAAAGCCATTTGAAGGCCATATTGCGGTCAAGAGACAGATACTTTTTGTAGTGCTGGAGGGCATGATGGCTGTCTTTAATAGCTGCAGCCATTTCAGGGCTCCACCAAGAGACAGTCATCCATCAAGGAGACTCTGAGGAAGAGGGAATTGCTGATGCAGCTGCTGAAAGGATGGCGTCAGTCAAACTCTGTATGGATTCATCAGTGCTGTCGTGTGATGGAGTGATTGTGACGGCAGCCATGGAAAAGGCATTCCAGTCCACATTAATAAAGACACACCTGGAAGGGCATCCAGGTGAGGGATGCTGACCAGCATGTCTTCAACAATCCTGCCTCGGTCAATGATCACAGTATCAGCCCACAGAGTATTATGGGCATTAAAATACCCAAGGAGAAGGAAGGGAGGAGAGAGCTGTCGTAGGAGGGTAAAGAACAGCAGGAAGTGTAGGAGGCCAGTCTGGAGGGAAATAAAGATTGTATATTATTATCTCAGAGCCTAAATGGATTTGAACTACCACTGCTTCCAGTGCAGTTTGAAGAAGAACCCAGGAACTAATGATGGCTGTGAAGTAATGTACTGACACCACCAGAGGATTGCAAAGAGCCGACCTGGTTCCAGCAAATGCTTGAAAACCATGAACAGTCAGTGAATGAGTATGCTTGAAATCAGATTCCTAATATACAATGCAAGCTACAGAGTAAAAAGGAGGAACAGACTTCAATTCCAGAAGGAGACAGTAGTAACCATTACAGTTCCATTGGAGGAGAGTAGTACAAGAATCTCTATGGATGTTGAATGGACCAGAATCAATTATTGTGTTGAGTCAGTGTCTGTCACTGGTAAGGATGGAATGACATGCATAAACGTAAAATTGGACCTTGATTGAAGAGGAGGTGGTGGCACCTGCTGGGATGTCAGGAGGACCTCGTCCTGTGACCTATGCATCTTCTTCTTCTCCTTTGGAGGGAGAGGAGATGTGGTCAGGAAGAGAGCAAGTTTTAGCAATCTCCAGATATGAGAGACAATGAGAGGCCTCGAGGCCCACAGTGTGTGGGTCCCACATCTGGCTGAAAGTAATAGGCTCCTTTCCCTCAGGACACTAGAGAGGGGGCTCAAGGAGGGAGCCCCATTTCCAGAGAGTGCAAGAGAAAATGGTTTCTTCTCTGGTCAAGGAGAAGGAGTGGTTTCATGAGGGGAGGGAATAGGAACCACCCAGGAGGAGGAAAGGGAAGTGGAGAGACAGAGGTAAAGAAGAAGGAGAAGAAGAGGGGGAGGAGGAAAGGACATAACAGAACGAAGGTTGATGTTAGAAATACTGGGAGTGATGGTTGGATTTCTGCTGGTCAGGAGTTTTGAATTCCTGAATGTTCCTTCTGTTTTTGTAAATTGGTCAATCTGATGTGCATGGGGAGTGTGAGCAAGAATAGTCCATGCACTTCGGTGGTGGGGTGCAAGGACTCACCACAGGTGTCACAAATAGGAGTTGCATCACATCGGGAAGACATGTAACCAAAACGGAGCTTGTAAGAGCTTGTAAGAGGTAGGATATAGTGCTTCATGTCACAATGATAAACCTTAACCTTGACTTTTTGTGGGAGGGTATCCCCCTAAACAGCCAGAATGAAAGCATTGGTATCAATTTGACTGTCCTCAGAGCCTCTCTGGGTTCGCCAGGTAAGATGAATGCCATGCTGTGTCAGATTAGCTCTTATTTCCTCATCAGACTGAAGGAGGAGATCCAATGAAATATAATGTCTTCAGTCATATTTAAGGACTGGTGAAGAGTGATACTCACTGTGATGACTTCTAAGTGATCGCAAGCACAAAGAAATCCCAATTGACTGGCAGAATACATTTTAATCAATAGAAAACCAGATCACATCTTACTGAGTGAATCTATTTCATCAAACTTATCTTCTATGTGTTTGACAAAAAAGGGTGGTCTGGCAGCGTCAAAAATCTCCCCATCTGACACGGAACAAACCAAGAAACAGGGAAAGGGTATTGCCAAATGAGAAACAGAGCAGACTTGGCCCTCCTCCCAGGTGATGCCAGGGAAGGGAAGGCCAAAGAAGCAAAAGTAGGAGTAGAGAGAGACAGGGAACCATTCCTACCTAATAAGATGGCCAGAAGTGTGGAGCTTAGCAAGCTTTGAGTGCAGAGTGTCCACTTGGTACCATCTGCTCTGATCAGGAGCTTACCTTGTGGGTGCCAGCCGGGTGCAGCAAGGGCAGTTGTTGCTGGAAGTCCGATGTCCCAAAAAGATGAGCAACCACGACTAGGCTTCCACAAAGTGGTGACAGCTCAGGTACCAGAAGTGTGATCCTTGTGTTGTCAGGAGGCTCATCCAGATGGGTACATAACATCCCCCCTTACAGACTGGCTACAATGCTGGTGCCTTAGCAGGGAGGGTGGGGTCTATTGTGGGGAAGGAAGGGGGAAGGAAGGGCAGAGAGGAACCCATGCAGGAGGCACTAAGGAGGGAGTTCTTCTCCGAGTGGCTCACACTACGGAAACCATTTAGGAAGGGAGGTCAATTCCTGAAGGCAACTAGAAAAGTGGAAAAAAAGGGAGATAGCAAACATGACATGAAAAGCAAAAGCAAATAGCAGAATCGATAGAGGCAGGGGTGTGGCAGGAATGGGTGGGGGAGTTAGGATGGAAACGAGTGGATTTGTGAAGGGAATGCATTACAGGAGAGAAGAAAGGTGGAAATAGGTTGGGGCGCTGTGTGCACCACACACATACCCTGGAGGGTGTTGACAATATGGTAGCCATGTCGGAAAACTGGAATTTATCATTGTCAGATGTCAGATCAGCTTTTCAATAGATTGCAGGCACAAGGAATAAAGATAGAACTTTCAAAATTACTGTTTTGTAGGAGCAAGAACAAGTTTTTGGGTCATATAGTGAGTATGGAAGGGTTTAAATGAGATCCTCATCATTTAGAGGCAATAACTCCTTGCCCCAAACTGACAAGTAAGAAGCAACTCAAGTCATTCCTGAGAACAATAGGATTTTACAGGAAATTTTTATCTAGTAATGTATTAAATGCAACACATATGATGGCCCTATTCAAAAACAAAACAACTTAGAAATGGACATTAGACTGTAGTGCAGAATTCTTAAAATTTAAAAACCATGTAGTGCCAATATCATTGTTAGTACACCCAGACCTTGACCTACCTTTCCATTTGGCAACAAGCACACCAGACTATGGTTTGATAGCTCATTTATATCAAGAGAAACATACATGTCAGAGAACAGAACATTGCCTCATAACATTACAAGTCAAAATATAACATACCATGAAAGAAATTATGGAATCATGGAAAAAAAATATACTAGCCATTGTGTGTGGGTACTTAAAAATTTAAATATTTATTAGCTGGCCATGAAACAATAGTATGCAGTAATCATAGTGCATTAACTCTTGTACACCAGATTAACATGGTGGGCCATTGTACTACAGAAATTTAAATTTTCGATACGCTATGTGAAAGGAAATGAAAACCTAGGTTTATCTCGACTACCAATTGGGTTACACTCAAATGAGGATGTTAAAGATAAAGATACTCTTGCAATATATTTCCTAAAAGTAAATAGATATGAAACAGACATTAGATTGCTTTGTCAAAATTTAGAGACTGGGCAATGCCAAGACAATATATTATAAATATACGTACAACAACTGCAGCAAAATCCACAGGGTAACAACATCCAATGGAAAATTCACAAAGAAATTTTATTTCATAAAAGTTCCTGAATAAACAAATGGTTATAATATATTTCTCAAAAAGTATCAACCTATTAATGCGATACCTACAACTTGGGTATGAAAAAAAAAAAAAAAAAAAAAAAAAAAAAATGCAAATTGCATTTTCCTAGCTAGGCACACGTGGGAAAAGCTGGAATGTTTTATTTTATTTTTGACCTGAGCATAGCTGCTCTAAAATCAGACTATTGCTTTTTTTGCAATGTAATTTTATGGTTTATCAAAATTTCATTCTGGTGAAGACACCCTCAGTAGGTGTCGAAACCTATGTCAGTGTACCAAACAGTAATTTGCAACCAGTTGGCTGTATAATACTGTGTCGAAACTAGTATACAGTTGCTGAATAACAGCCATGTTTAAAACTGCATATCAGGAAATTTTATTATTTCAAAAATATGTCCAGAAGGTTAAAAGGATACTGAGATTGCGTGACATGTGCTAAAGCCATGGACTTCTATGGTCGACTGCCTAGAGGTAGGAGGGGGGGGGGGGGGGGGGGGGGAGGTAAGATATACATCTTCATAGGTTTAGAGTGCTGGTTGAATTTAGTTAGATTGTATCTGTAGAAACAGCTATGACCAAGAGTATAATATTGACACTGCTTTCTTATAATGGCACACAATATACTGTGAATCAGTTTAAAGAGCACCTGGCCTGGGAGAATGTCCAAATACCGAATGCAGACTGACCCAACTTAAAGGGTTATCTGTGAATTAGGAAGATTGTGTCAGACCTATTGTGCAAACAATTTATTTTAAATGGATAAAAACAGTTTCAGATTTTGAAAAATTGGTAAATGAACTACCCCATTCGTCAGCCAAGGTTCCTCAGTAGAAGTAATAGGAAGACCAATAGAAGTGGAACCATTACTAAAACATATTGAATGGCCCATGGAAAATGTACTTAGCCCACTGGTACCAGAGACTAATATGATAGAGTCATTAATCAAAGAAGGGGAAAAGAAGAAAAGAGAAGGGGAAAAGGGTATCCTGATACAATATAGGGTGGGAGATCTAATCCTAGTTAAGAACCACAAAGAATGAAAAGTTAACTAGCAAGTTCCATCACTTGTACGAAGGACCTTTTCTGGTTATGAAGATACCACACTCAAAAATAACAATTTTAATCAATACTGTAACAGAGAAAGTGAAGGGGATGTACTGTGCAGAGGATGTATGTTCTTTCGTAGTGAATGAGTTCTGAGTAAACATTTTATGTCAAAATTTAAAGTGTATAAAAAAAAACTCCACATCAAGGTAGAAGTAAAGTGATATTAGTGTCCATTGAGTTAACTTAAATGCAGTTCAGGTAGTAACGATGAACCTTGAGTATTAATGGTGGACAGTAGCAGGTGAGGTGGTAGTGCGGAATCTCAAGTTTGTGGACCTAGGTGACCTCACTGAGGTTACCTGAGGTAATAATTTTGTTAAAGGATTGTTGTTAAGTCAGTGGGATTTTAACAATGGGGGGGGGGGGGGTCCTAGAAGTTGTATGGTCAGGCTTTGTTCTGGAGAAACATGTGCTCTATCAGTGCTCAGTACATGGTGATTAGGTTTTGAATTCAAGTTTCATTTGTTTGGTGTGAGGCACATGATAGAGATTTCTGCTTTCTGGTTGAAACTGGACAGTGATGGTGACATTTTGGAAGATAATTTTTGGGACTTGTATATGGCCATCTGCGATTAGAGTCATGTTTGTACCCACTATATGAGTTATGTTTGTACTGGAGTGCTCAATTTTTATCAGCATTTTAACACTTGGGTTAAGACAACAGTAGCAAGGATGGAAGGTTAAGTTACCACACCTCTCCTGCATTTAGTGGTAAGGTTCATTTATGGGGTGAATGATTTTTATTTGTTGCAGAATTTTAACTTCAAGTTTGGGTTTATATAGTTTGCTAGGGACTGGTAATTGCAAGTTAACTGGAACTCAAAATACAGGGTTCAATGTACCTGGACAGTAAAATACTCATATAGTACTGGCTATGGTATCAAATATTATAGTTGTTCAGAAAGATAAAGAGAGAGTAAATCATGAACATGTGAATCACTGGAAGCATTATAGTCTGGACCATTACCATTAATTTAAGGAGTACAATACACAAATGAAAAAATTGATTACATTTTATTTCTTAGGAGACATGGACTTGAGCTTATGTCAATATTTAAAGTCCTTGATATCTGTTATGAGTTACAATTTGTGGAAGTTACTCTCCTGTTATGTTAAAAGTTCATACAAGTTTCTCCAAAGAGATCCAATTGTTGAAATCATACTGTCAATACATTAATTATTCTCTAGCAATTTCAATACGTTAGTAACAGATTCCCATGATTACTCAATTACAGGGGTGGCAGATGTAAGGGAACAGATATGTTGGGTAATATTTCAAGAGTTTTGTGAAACACCTGTACACTTAACAGCTGGCTTTCTCACTGGCAGCATCACAAAACGACAGGAAAAAGTTTATTACTTACTTCATTTTTGCTGTTCATGCAGTAAAACTGCAGCATTAGATGCACTGACTCAACCCATTAACACACTCTGCAGACTGTATCCTAACATACCATTGAATATACCTGCAAAATTATATCACACATAGTTCAGGACAAGTGATGTCTTAGACATTTAGTTGAAGAAAAAATTTGATTTTTCTTAAAATGACACATAGTAAAATTTTAACATTAGGCATGATGTTTTAATTTACTACTTCTTTACAACTAACACCAGGCACACAGACCAAAAATGTTTCTGGCTGAGTAGCTATTGACAACAAACAGCATCATCCACTGTGTGACCTTTTAGCACACAGTGGCAATTGTGAACTGACCCAGAGAGGAATCAAACTATCACCATACGTGACTAACCTACAGGACAGGGGAAATCAGACAATCATATGTTTCAAGGTTTACCAAAGTTGTTGGATGCTAAATAGCAAGGTCATCAGTGCCCTTTTTCAAGATTATGGTGTATGAGTAGTTACTTTTGTTAAAATGAAAAGCACAGGCCACAGCCACAGTTAAAAATTTTCACATACAGTCTCCAGGATATCTATGCATACCAATGTTATATATTTGTGGATATTGTGAGTCATAAATTGGTAATAATACACTTTTGCAGTCGAATGAACATTTATTTAAACACTGAACAAGGTGAATGCAATATGGCTGTACGAACATAGTGCACAGAGAGATATAGACAAAAGTAAAGTCAAAGATCATCGGGTCCAAAGACATGATGCTTCAACACAAAATCTTGGTGCCAGCGCAGTGGATAAAGGCGGCATCCAGCGCGCTAAGTGGGCGCCTTGGAAGCTGCACTGACAGAGTCAAGTGTGTAGGACTGCTGCACAGGCAGTGGAGAGTCATTGGAGGGCAAGTCAGTGGCACCTGCAGTCAAGGCATTGACGATAGCAGGCCGGCCAGGAGCGTCGGATCATGGGTCGGAGAGGGACCACACAGGTTTTAATCAGTTAATTGAAACTGTATTCAGTCATCCATTGAGTAGAATCACAAAAGTATTCACTCCACACTGTAAGACATGGTGTGGACCAGAGTAAGAAGGTAGCAGGGCTGCATGTATGGAGTCATCTTGTAGCATGATGAATTCGCATGATGGTCTTTGTGTACAAACACCGGCAGGCTGGAATGAGCGTGAGCCAGGGGTGGGCGAAGATGGGCGACATGTTCACGGCCTCATTCTATAAGGGTCAGAAGCTCAATTGCATTGGTCAGGGGTGTGTCCTTGATGAATTCAGCTGGCAGGATGAGTCATTCTCCATATAAGACCTCTGCCAGCAAAGCATTCAGATCCTCCTTGTGCGCAGAGCAGATGCCGAGTAGGACCCAAGAAGAGCGTCAGACCAAAGCCCACCGTGGCACATGAGTGCAGCTTTCAGAGTTTGGTGCCATCGCTCAACCAGACCATTCATCTGCAGATGATAGGCCATCATGTGAAATTTTGCTACTCTGCACAGCTCGCATAGTCGAACAAAAAGCGTGGACTCGAATTGTCGTCCCTGGTCCATAGTAAGTGAAAATGGGCAGCCAATCTCGCCACCCATGTTGATAAAAAGGTGTGAGCTATGGTCTCTGCCATAATGTCGACCAGAGGGATTGCCTCAAACCAGCGGGTTACACTGTTGATCGTAGACAATATGTATTTGTACCCCTCAGAAGGGGAGAGAGGATCGATCATGTCAATGTACACGTGATGCAGGCGACCCCTGGGGACGTTGATGTGGTGTCACCGCCAAACACCATACTTGCTAGGTGGTAGCCTTTAAATCGGCTGCGGTCCGGTAGTATACGTCGGACCCGCGTGTTGCCACTATCAGCGATTGCAGACTGAGTGCCGCCACACGGCAGGTCTAAAGAGACTTCCCAGCACTCGCCTCAGTTGTACAACCAACTTTGCTAGCGATGGTTCACTGACAAAATACGCTCTCATTTGCCGAGACGATAGTTTAGCATAGCCTTCAGCTACATCATTTTGCTACGACCTAGCAAGGCGCCATATTCAGTTACTATTGATATTGTGAATCATGTACCGTCAAGAGCGACATTCATCATTAATGGATTAAAGTTAAGTATTGCACCAGCTACGTCCATTTTTCTAAATTCTAATTTCCTTGTCCTGTTCCAGACCTCACGCCAGCCTGCGTGAGCTAAAACGCGTGCATTTCGGCCTCCTCTAGTAACACAGTGTTGGCTCTCCTGCCAACCACAACAGTTGAACTGTCCTAAATGAGGCTGCGCATGTCTGCCCAATTTACTATGTTGGCAAGGGACACATGCGCGTGTCCAGGTTTCCTAAGTTGCCTGTGTTGCAAAAGGACAATCCTAAGACTTGGTTTGCATTGGTGGATCATCTACTGGATATCCACAGTATTTTGGATGATGACGCACATTTCACCTGCCTGGTGAGCTACCTCCATGCACATCCAGACCTCATCAGTGATCTGCTTCTCTCACCACCTGCCTCGCCCAAGTATTTAACAGCAAAAATACAGGGTGATTCAAAAAGAATACCACAACTTTAGGAATTTAAAACTCTGCAACGACAAAAGGCAGAGCTAAGCACTATCTGTCGGCGAATTAAGGGAGCTATAAAGTTTCATTTAGTTGTACATTTGTTTGCTTGAGGCGCTGTTGACTAGGCGTCAGCGTCAGTTGATGCTAAGATGGCGACCGCTCAACAGAAAGCTTTTTGTGTTTTTGAGTATGGCAGAAGTGAATCGACGACAGTTGTTCAGCGTGCATTTCGAACGAAGTATGGTGTTAAACCTCCTGATAGGTGGTGTATTAAATGTTGGTATAAACAGTTTACAGAGAATGGGTGCTTGTGCAAAGGGAAAAGTTCTGGACGGCTGAGAACGAGTGATGAAAATGTAGCACGCATCCAGCAAGCATTTGTTCGCAGCCCAGGAAAATCGACTCGCAGAGCTAGCAGAGAGCTGCAAATTCCACAATCAACTGTATGGAGAGTCCTACGAAAAAGGTTAGTTATGAAACCTTATTGTCTGAAATTGGTTCAAGCACTGTCTGCAGCTAATAAGATGGATCGGTCGCCAGGCAGCCCGTGACAGAGCACTTCATCACTGGCCTCCAAGAAGCCCTGATCTTACCCCCTGCGATTTTTTCTTATGGGGGTATGTTAAGGATATGGTGTTTCAGCCACCTCTCCCAGCCAACATTGATGATTTGAAACGAGAAATAACAGCAGCTATCCAAACTGTTACGCCTGATATGCTACAGAGAGTGTGGAACGAGTTGGAGTATCGGGTTGATATTGCTCGAGTGTCTGGAGGGGGGCCATATTGAACATCTCTGAACTTGTTTTTGAGCGAAAGAAAACCTTTTTAAATACTCTTTGTAATGATGTACAACAGAAGGTTATATTATATTTCTTTCATTAAATACACATTTTTAAAGTTGTGGTATTCCTTTTGAATCACCCTGTATTGCTCATCGAATGCCTTTCTCGTCCTCCAGCAGAGGTTGTCCACCACATCATCCATGATGAGCACCTCGATGACCGCACACCTTCGCATGGCCAATCAGGCCTACGTAATCATTCTCCACCGACACTGTCTGTCACGGATGACTTTGCCTTCGCCTTGTGTTTGCAAGCCTCCACTTTGGTTCCACACCCTGCTGGCAGGGGCCAGCGCGCATGCCTTAGCAGCTCAGTGACCTGCCCAGAGCTGCCTCCTGGCAGCCTACAGGAGGTACTGCCTGCGACCTCCTGACAGCAGCTGACCTCACCTGAGCAGCAGCCTGAGCAGTCTCGGGCTACGACACAGTCAGCTCCATCCCCCATCCATTCCACACTGCTGCACCTCCAAGCTTACCCACTATGCTGCTACCAAGCAACCTATGGGGCACCGCTCACAACTGCCACATGGCTTGTGCATACCCAAACAATTCCAGTGGGCATGTTTAAGGGCAATGACCCACTATGATCGTATGTGGCACCTACCTTCCGACACCGCACCGCTTGCTCCAGCAGCAATGCCTCTATGTCACAGACTTGTCATCGGGTGCCAAAATCAGCATTACCCCAGCCGACTCTTTCTCCTGGTAACCTCACTTTCATCACCGCAAATCAGTTTCCTATCGTGGTCCTTGGCTCCATCAAGATGTCGCTTTGCCTATCACCAGTTGCAACCTTTCCTTGGACCTTCCACATCGACAATGTGGATGTACCTGTGATTGGGTTGGACTTTCTATGCCATTACAAACTTCTGCCTGACCTGCAGGCTGCACCACTCTGCCACACATCTGGTCCTACCGTTCTGTGCTCGAATAAGTTCGGCACGACTCCCCTCTCCACCTCCTTGTCTATGCTTTCCACAAGTGCATGCCTGCTCAAAGATATTCCTGCATGTCTCTCCAATTTATTGGACATTGGCACACTGATCGATGGGCTCCACACACATAATGAGAAGTTACGCACCTGCATTGCTGCTGCCTCTGCTGAATTGGCTCATGCATGGAGTACTATACACAGCCCATCTGCAGAGCTGCTTGTTTCGGAACTGTCATCTACTGCGTCTTCACTCTGCATCACTCTTGTGTCAAGCTTCCCTTCCCCTGCTGCTGGTTCCATGCCGTTGCAGTTGAATCTATAGGATGCTCATGTTCTCGTTCTGTGGGATCCCTCACATTGCGTGGCTGCTGTGCCATGCCCTCTGTCGTCATCTGCCGCCATCGTTCCACGCACGTATTTCGGCCTGGCAAGGAAGCACATGTTCTCACTCCGCGGGATCCCTTGAATCGCATGGCTGCTGCACCATGCCCTCTGTCATCGTCTGCTGCCGATGCACCACCCATGCTATTCCGATCCGGCAAGGTCAGTTAACCAACATCATTCGTGCCCCATCTCTCACCTCCCCACCCCCTTCACCCCCGCCCGCCCTCCCTCAAGGGTTTCAGCAACAGAACTTGTCACAGAATCTGCACCAGGGATGGACCACCTGTATGTTATAAAGCTCAACATCTTAACGCTTCCAAATTGCTGCGAGCAGAAGAAATTGTTCAGGATTTAAAGGCTTTGCGCATGCTCCAACCATTGGACAGCAACTGGTCTTCATCTATCCACCTTGTGCTTAAGAAGGATGGCTCACTATGCATGTGTGAGGACTATAGGCTGTCTCAATGCTAGGACAATAATCGATAACTATCCCATTCCTCATATCCAGGATTTCACTCAGTTACTGGATGGCTCAAAGTTCTTCTCTCCGACCAATTGATTCTCGTGTCAAAACCATTCTCGCACTACTTCTTTCTGAGAATTACACTCAACTCCGTCGTTTTCTGGGTATGGTAAACTTTCATCAACATCAAATCCCCCAACATCATATCCCTTAGTAGATTTCTCTTGGCCAGGAATGTCCTTTTTGCCATTCCTAGTCTGCTTTTGATGTCCTCCTTGCTCCATCCGTCATTGGTTATTTTACTGCCTAGGTAGCAGAATTCCTTAACTTCATCTACTTCAGAACCATCAATCCTGATGTTAAGTTTCTCGCTGTTCTCATTTCTACTACTTCTTATTACCTTCATCTTTCTTCAATTTACTCTCAATCCATATTCTGTACTCATTAGAGTGTTCAGCAGATCATGTAATTCTTCTTCACTTTCACTCAGGATAGCAATGTCATCAGCGAATCGTATCACTGATATCGTTTTAACCTTGAATTTTAATGCCACTCCTGAACCTTTCTTTTATTTCTATCATTGCTTCCTCGATGTACAGACTGAACAGTAGGGGTGAAAGGCTACATTCTTGTCTTACACCCTGTTTAATATGATCACTTTTTTCTTGTTTGTCCACTCTCGACTCCTGTTTCTTCTTCTATCACATCAGACAAATCTTCCTCCTCATAGAGGGTTTCAATGTATTCTTGGCTGTTGTACAGGTTGTATATGACCCTTCTCTCCCAATAGCTTACACGTCTACGTTTTTCAGAATTTCGAACATCTTGCACCATCTTTCATTATTGAACGCTTTTTCCAGGTCGACAGATCCTATGAATGTGTCTTGATTTTTCCTTAATCTTGCTTCCATTATTGACCGTGTCAGAGTTGCCTCTCTCCAGCCTTTACCTTTCCTAAAGCCAAACTGATCGTCATGCAGCACGTCCTCAATTTTCTTTTCCATTCTTCTGTATACTATTCTTGTAAGCATCTTGGATGCGTGAGCTGTTAAGCTGATTGTGCGATAATTCTTGCAGCTGTCAGCTCTTGCAGTTTTTGGAATTGCGTGGATGATATTTTTCTGAAAGTCAGATGGTATGTTGCCAGACTCATATATTCTACACATCAACATGAATAGTCGTTTTGTTGCCACTTCCCCCAATGATTTTAGAAATTTTGTTGGAATGTTATCTATCCCTTCTGCCTTATTTGGTCTTAAGTCCTCCAAATTCTTTTAAATTCTGATTCTAATACTGGATCCCCTATCTCTTCTAAATAGACTCCTGTTTCTTCATCTATCACATCAGACAAATCTTCCTCCTCATAGAGGGTTTCAATGTATTCTTTCCACCTATCCGCTCTCTCCTCTGCATTTAGCAGTGGAATTCCCATTACACTCTTAATGTTATCACCCTTGATTTTAATGTCACCAAAGGTTGTTTTGAGTTCTCTGTATTTTGAGTATGCCATTCCGACAATCATTTCTTTCTTTCTTTTTTTGATGTCTTCACATTTTCCCTGCAGCCATTTTGTCTTAGCTTCCCTGCACTTCCTATTTATTTCATTCCTCGGTGACTTGTATTTCTGTGTTTGTGTCTTTCCCAGAACATTTTTGTACTTCCTCCTTTCATCGATCAATTGAAGTATTTCTTCTGTTACCCCTGGTTTCTTCACTGTTACCTTCTTTGTATCTATGTTTTCCTTCCCAACTTCTGTGATGGCCCTTTTTATACATGTCCATTCCTCTTCTACTATACTGCCTACTGAGCTATTCCTTATTGATGTATCTATGGCCTTAGAGAACTTCAGGTGTATCTCGTCATTCCTTAGTACCTCCATATCCCACTTCTTTGCGTATTGATTCTTCCTGAGTAATGTCTTAAACTTCAGCCTACTCTTCATCACTACTATATTGTGACCTGAGTCTATATCTGCTCCTGGGTACACCTTACAATCCAGTATCTGATTTCGGAATCTCTGTCTGACCATGATGTAATCTAACTTAAATCTTCCCGTATCATCCGGCCTTTTCCAAGTATACCTCCTCCTCTTGTGATTCTTGAACAGAGTATTCGCTATTACTACCTGAAATTTGTTACAGAACTCAATTAGTCTTTCTCCTCTCTCATTCCTTGCCCCAAGCCCATATTCTCCTGTAATCTTTTTTCTGCACCTTTCCCTACAACTACATTCCAGTCCCCTTTGACTATTAGATTTTCATGCCCCTTTACATACTGTATTACCCTTTCAATACCATCACCGGCCAGGGTGGCTGAGCAGTTCTAGGTGCTACAGTCTGGAACTGCACAAGCGCTACGGTCGCAGGTTCGAATCCTGCCTCGGGCATCGGTGTGTGTGATGTTCTTAGGTTAGTTAGGTTTAAGTAGTTCTAAGTTCTAGGGGACTGATGACGTCAGAAGTTAAGCCCCATAATGCTCAAAGCCATTTGAACCATTTTTTTCAATATCATCATACACATTCTCTGTCTCTTCATCTTCAGTTTGCGACGTCCGCATATATACCTAAACTATCGTTGTCAGTGTTGGTTTGCTGTCGATTCTGATAAGAACAACCTTTGTCACTGAACTGTTCACAGTAACAAACTCTCTGCCCTACATTCCTATTCATAATGAATCCTACTCCTGTTATACCACTTATTTCTGCCGTTGATATTACTCTTTACTCATCTGACCAGAAATCCTTGTCTTCTTTCCACTTCACTTCACTGACCCCTACTATATCTATTTTGAGCCATTGTTGTTCCCTTTTCAGATTTTCTAGTTTCACTACCACATTCAAGCTTCTGACATTCCACACCCTGACTCGTAGAACGTTATCCTTTCATTGATTATTCAGTCTTTTTCTGATGGTAACCTCCCTCTTGGCAGTCCCCTACTGGAGATCCAAATGGGGGACTATTCCAAAATATTTTGTCAATGGAGAGATCATGATGACACTTCTTCAGTTACAGGCCACATGTCCTGTGGATACACATTATGTGTTTTAATACAGTGGTTTCCATTGCCTTCTGCATCCTGATGCTGTTGATCATTGTTGATTCTTCTGCCTTAAGGGGCAATTTCCCACCCCTAGGACAAGAGAGTGCCCTGAACCTCTGTTCACTCCTCCACCTTCTTTGACAAGGCCGTCAGCAGATCCAGGGTTACTTCTTTTGCTGGTAGTCTTCAGCTGCCAATGCTAATTATTAATCAAAACTTAAGCAGGAGGAGGAATCGAACACTGGACCGAAGACGATTATGAGTCAAAGACGCTACCCCTTGACCACGGTCAGGATGACTGAGTTAACCATTGGTTCAATTGCGAAAGGACTTGCATTTTACCTGGCTAAGTTTTGTGAATACCTCATCTACGAACATTTACTTTTATCTGCATTACTACTGCATGTATTTCCTAGGTTTAAGTACCTTTAATATTGGTCATTATCAAATAATTTGAAGTACTTGTGGGTCAAAGAGGCTCAATTATTTGCTGTGGGTTCCTCAGCCAGGAATACACCCCCCTGTGCATGTCGTAATTCATTTTGTTATGAAAATTTTATTGTGTTAACATGAAGTACTTGTAGGTCAAAGCGGCTCAGTTGTCTGTCCTGATTTCTCTGTCATGGTTGGAATCCCATGTGCTATTTGCCATTTATTTGTTACGTAAATTTAATGTATATTCGATTTGTGTGTTTTTGAATCTGTACTGTTCTTGTCAGAAAGTGCACTTTAAGCTGTTAAGTTACATCAGCATTAGTGCCAGTTTGTGATTTACTGTGCTATAGAACCAATTTTTATGTAATCTGATGAATTCAATATTTGGTACAAAGATCGAACTTCACTCATCTACTATCCTACCCATTTCCGTTGTGCCAGTCAGCAACCTATGTATGCTTTAATAAATAATAAAGAGAATTTAGATGTTGAAATATTTAGTTGGAAGGTCCTTTGTGCTTGCAATCAAATTTTGGTCAACACCAAATGCTGCTCAACCTATAGGTTTCATTAGTAGTTCTAATATGCAAGCCAAGCACATCTTTTTATATACTAGTAGAGCTAAGGCATGATAGTAGTGCTATGCATGATTTGTGCTCGATGTCTTACATATTTGGAAAACTAACACAATTGTATTTTGGTGGAAATTTCTAATTTTCTATTGCGATCAGAGTTCTCTTATTATACTTGCATATTGTGAGTTCTACTCAAAATAACTAATTATTCTGATAGATAATTTTATTTTGGTGTCAAAAACCGTATTTTAGAGATACAGATATTTCATCTTTATCCTATTACACTCCTTATTTGGTCACGTTGTGTAGAATGTAAACATTTCTCATTACGAAATTTTTCTTGTGTGTTAGAAAAACATGTAACTAAAGTACGAAATCACAAAAATAATCTCATCAAAAAAATTCTTTATTTCTCCCTAAAATTGTGTTAGCTCAGTTTGCTTTTTTTGTGGTTCTGTTGTGTGTTTTTATATTGCATATTTTGATCAGATTTTTGATTATTATTTAGCAGTTAATTACAGGAAATACAGCCTGTAAAAGTTTTTGAGAGCCTTGGCACCATAGTTCCTATTGGTAAATATTGCAGCCTTCTTCAACAGTTGTTTTTGTGCATAGCCCCAAGTAGGTCTCAATCATTTGTAAATTAAAAGCAATAGTTGCCACTTATAAAAACGTAACGTGATGACACTATGTTACATGAATCATCATTCAATATTTGGTACACCCTGTGTGTTTGTAGGAGCATAGGAATGCTTTTTTTTATTTAAACAAGTGCTAATATCTGCAGATAGGAATGCTAACTCTCTTTATGTATTTTGGATGTGAGGTTCCATTGTAACACCTGACAAGAATCATAGAACAATTTGGATGTGGAAATAATTTGAGGGTCCATTGTGCCTTATACCAAGTGTGGTATAATAGTCAAACTTTGGACATTCAACAGTGCCACTTAAAATGTTAAGTTCATGACATAAGCATTTATCTTAGATGCCGAAATATGACAAGTTACACCCTATGCATAACTTTTTTGATAAATATTTCTGAATATGGCACAAAAAACTGTTAGCACTCAGATAATTTTGAGTAAGACCAAGATTGCTGCTCTGGGGCTACAATGCGAATGGCTGTTTCACTTTAATGGCCACTAAAATACTGCGGTATGGTTGGAGGAGTGGTAAAGGGGAGATGGGAAGGGATAAGGGGAGTGTGGACATGATGATACCATTGAAAGGAGACACGGCTTGACACACGATCATGATGAAGTCACTGATAAGGAGGGCATAGCTTGTGACATCATAGGTAGTTAAGCAATTCAGTTTCTCATTCACCAGCATCTTTCAGTCTCATTCAAATACAAAATGTTCTGGAGACTGCATAATTATACTTCTTGCATGTACAAGACTGTTCTGAAATTCAAATGATTCTAGTGTTTAAACAACTACCATCCCGTGTGTTTGTAGGCGCGTAGGCATGTTTTTATTTATTTAAACAAGTGGTAATATCTGCAGACCAGCTGCCAAGAATCAGACACTCAGAGTGGATCTCTGTGTTGACCGCAGCAGGTCATAGTGATGCGTGGATGTAGAAGTGAGTTCAGTACCTCGTAGTATTTCTCTGACTGATGCGATGAAAGCTAACTTCTTGGCAGAGACAGTCACACACAGGGCATATGTTTCTGAGATCTGAACTTGCGGTAGTGGTACATTGCAGATATTCTACTAAGAAGAGAAGGAGATTTGTTCATCCAGATTTATCACAATAAGTGGCAAGCAAGTAGCTAGACAAATGTGTTTATAGCACTGACGGAATCTCTCCATTTTATTCACAGACTCAGAATTGCTACTCGACAGGTAGCCTTCCACAGACACCTTGTATGGATCACACCATCATGCTGTGATTTTTGAGCAAAACCTTACCTCTCTGTGATATAAACGCTGTCTTCACTCTTCTTCTGCAGATTCTTGCAGAATTTTACGTATGGTGGGTGAAATTACTTCGGTGGATAAGCACTTACTAATGTAGTAAACTGGATGAGCAAAAATGAGACATGGAGCTGACAATTGTACAGGAATCACATTCTTCTTAGATCACTTCCAACTTGTAGAGAGAAAACGAGACCATAAAAGGGTATAAATGTGTTTGGGGGTTACAGCTCATACAATAAGGTGTCAGATTCTTCAACAAAAATTAAGTTACTTCCATTAAAACCCACCCAACCAATGGTAATTGATTCAAATAGATTCATAATAAAAATAGATTTCCATTCCCTGTAATGACCATACATTTTGTCTGTTTTAATAATGAACTGCTAAGTCCATCAACAACTGAACAAGCAGGAACTGTAAAGATCTGTCTCAGTCACTGCAGTCATTGAAATGTTACATTTCATCTTATGTAAAATGTGTTGAGTCTCTTCACATAGCTACAACTGGACTATAAAGTCTCTCAGCTCTGACACTGTAAATCTATTAATTAGTGAGATTCTCTCTCCAAAGACTGAACTATTAAGACTAGCAGGAAATATGTATCAAGGAATAAAATATATTGCAGCTTGTAAAACTCGTATTTATTACTATACATACTTCAATACAATTTTTATACATTGTTAATATATATTTTTGTAATAAAATAAATCGCTGTTGTTAAAACAATGCTATTCTTTTTTTTCTACATCAACCATAATTATCATTCTACAATATTTTTCAAACAATTGTTTTTATGTGCTTTAAATTCAGTATGTATTGCATTCAATCAACTGAATTACTAATAGATGCAGGTATGCCATCAGTAAACTCCAGTTGTAAAGAATTTGTTTTTATAGAAGTAATACTAGCTAACTTAGGTATAACATGTATACATGCATTTATACACTTGTCTAACTTTTCCTCCTCATGAAGTCTATGTCCCAACCCATGTTCAACAATATCATTGAACAATGCTGTGACATCTTCTCACCACGGGTTGAATATGTCCATAGTTACCTATACTGCATCACGCACAGGTTCGTGACACTTTGACACTTTAAATATATGTCTTGTTGTGGAAGATCTTGAGATGTTAACTTCACTGTATCATCCCATACATTTTGATGATGAATGCACTGCTGCTGCTGCTGATGGAGACATCGATGTCTTGCAGATGGTTGTTATCCAATCAGCACTGTATTTCAGCTTGCTGCACAGGTTATCACGCTCCTTCTCAGTGAAATGCACCGTCATGTTCCCCTGGGTATTCTCTACTTCTACTGTAGCTTCGAAGTACATTCAGATGCGTTTTTGTACTTATTTGCTGCGCTTAGCTTTT
Organism: Schistocerca serialis cubense; assembly: GCF_023864345.2. NCBI lineage: Eukaryota > Metazoa > Arthropoda > Insecta > Orthoptera > Acrididae > Schistocerca > Schistocerca serialis. The sequence continues at coordinate 303,509,837 of NC_064645.1, read as the reverse complement.
AAATAGTTTTTCTGGGAAAACCTAGCGTAGTTTTCGCGTCTCGTATTTCAGTGAGTGTTTCTTGATTATCAGAGTAGCTCATCAGAAGATTATCTTGGGAATTTGTCACCGTATAGAGTAGGGTAAACATAGTCATGTGTAGGGACTGTGGTTGTTGTGAGCGGACGCAAGGAGAATTGGCCACTCTTCGGGGGCAGGTGGAGGCTTTGTCTGTTAGGCTCATCGAGCTCGAGGCGCAGGCGTCGGCTCGTAGTGGCGTTGGGGCAACTGTGGTGAGACCTATGCCTACTTCGGTGGCCTTGGAATCACATGGAACCCCTGATGTCGCTGCGTCTTCCGGCAGTGAGCATCTTACCGGTCAGCCATCACTCCAGGGTGAATGGCGGACAGTGGTGGGCTCGCGCGTGCCTGGCCGAAAGGCGAAGGTGGGATCTGGCCGCGTGGCAGCTGTCTTACCCCTTTCCAACAGGTACGGGGTGCTTCCTAGTGGTGATGACATCGTTTCCGAGCCACCACAGGATGCCTCGCCTGTTGGGCCAGTGGCCGATTCTCCGGCAAGGTCCCGACAGTCACCGAGGGCGGGCCTATTAGTTGTAGGGAGCTCCAACGTTAGGCGGGTTATGGAGCCCCTCAGGAAAATAGCGGGTAGGTCGGGGAAGAATGCCAGTGTGCACTCGGTGTGCTTGCCGGGGGTCTCGTCCGTAATGTGGAGGAGGCCCTTCCGGCAGCTATTGAACGCACTGGGTGTGACCGGCTGCAGATAGTAGCACATGTCGGAACGAATGACGCCTGCCGCTTGGGTTCTGAGGCCATCCTTGGTTCCTTCCGGCGGCTGGCTGATTTGGTGAAGACAACCAGCATCGCACGCGGAGTGCAAGCTGAGCTTAATATCTGCAGCATAGTGCCCAGAGTCGATCGCGGTCCTCTGGTTTGGAGCCGTGTGGAGGGTCTAAACCAGAGGCTCAGACGACTCTGCGACTATAATGGTTGCAAATTCATCGACCTCCGTTATTGGGTGGAGAACTGTAGGGCCCCCCTAGACAGGTCAGGCGTGCACTACACACCGGAAGCAGCTACTAGGGTAGCAGAGTACGTGTGGCGTGCACACGGGGGTTTTTCAGGTTAGAGGGACCCCCCCTTGGGCGAAACGATAAAATACCTGACGGCTTACCAGAGAGGACATTATCATCGTTGATAAAGAACGTCCATCCTCAGAGACCAAAAATAGGAAAAGTTAACGTAATATTGGTAAACTGCAGGAGTATCCAGGGCAAGGTTCCTGAATTAGTATCTCTTATTGAAGGAAATAGTGCGCATATAATATTAGGAACGGAAAGTTGGTTAAAACCGGAAGTGAACAGTAACGAAATCCTAGACACAGAATGGAATATATACCACAAGGATAGGATAAACCGCCAATGGTGGAGGAGTATTTATAGCAGTAAAGAATTCAATAATATCCAGTGAAGTTATTAGCGAATGCGAATGTGAAATAATCTGGGTTGTTAAGTATCAAAGGTGGGTCAGATATGATAGTCGGATGCTTCTATAGACCACCTGCATCAGCAACCGTAGTAGTTGAGCGCCTCAGAGAGAACCTGCAGAACGTCGTGAAGAAGTTTCGTGATCATACTATTGTAAAAGGGGGAGACTTCAATCTACCAGGTATAGAATGGGATAGTCACACAATCAGAACTGGAGCCAGGGACAGAGACTCTTGTGACATTATCCTGACTGCCTTGTCCGAGAATTACTTCGAGCAGATAGTTAGAGAACCAACTCGTGAAGCTAACGTTTTAGACCTCATAGCAACAAATAGACCGGAACTTTTCGACTCCGTGAATGTAGAAGAGGGTATCAGTGATCATAAGTCAGTGGTTGCATCAATGACTACAAGTGTAATAAGAAATGCCAAGAAAGGAAGGAAAATATATTTGCTTAACAAGAGTGATAGGGCACAAATCGCAGAATATCTGAGTGACCACCATCAAACGTTCATTTCTGAGGAAGAGGATGTGGAACAAAAATGGAAAAAATTCAGAAACATCGTCCAGTACGCCTTAGATAAGTTCGTACCGACTAAGGTCCAAAGCGAGGGGAAAGATCCACCGTGGTATAACAATCATGTACGAAAGGTACTACGGAAACAAAGAAAGCTTCATCATAGGTTTAAGAGTAGTCGAATCATAGCTGATAATGAAAAGCTGAACGAAGCGAAAAAGAGCGTAAAGAGAGCAATGAGAGAAGCATTCAACGAATTCGAACATAAAACATTGGCAAACAATCTAAACAAGAACCCTAAAAAGTTCTGGTCATATGTAAAATCGGTAAGCGGATCTAAATCCCCTATTCAGTCACTCGTTGACCACGATGGCACCGAAACAGAGGACGACCGAAGAAAGGCAGAAATACTGAATTCAGTGTTCCGAAACTGTTTCACTGCGGAAAATCGTAACACGGTCCCTGACTTCAGCCGTCGCACGGACGCCAAAATGGAAAATATTGAAATAAACGATATCGGAATTAAAAAACAACTGCTATCACTTAGTAGCGGAAAAGCATCCGGACCAGACGAGATACCCTTAAGATTCTACAGTGATTATGCTAAAGAACTTGCCCCCTTTCTATCAGCAATTTATCGTAGATCGCTGGAAGAACGTAAAGTACCTAGCGACTGGAAGAAAGCGCAGGTCGTTCCCATTTTCAAGAAGGGTCATAAATCAGATGCGAATAATTATAGGCCTATTTCGCTTACGTCAATCTGTTGTAGAATAATGGAAGTGTTCTCGTATTATGACGTTCTTAGATAATACAAATCTCCTTCATCATAACCAACATGGATTCCACAAACAGAGATCATGTGAAACTCAGCTCGCCCTATTTGCCCAAGAAATTCACAGTGCCGTAGACACTGGCGAGCAGATTGATGCCGTATTCCTGGACTTCAGGAAGGCATTTGATACGGTTCCGCACTTACGTTTAGTGAAAAAAATACGAGCTTACGGAATATCGGACCAGGTTTGTGATTGGATTCAGGATTTCCTAGAAGAAAGAACACAACATGTCATTCTTAACGGTTCAAAATCTGCAGATGTAGAGGTAATTTCGGGAGTACCGCAGGGAAGCGTGATAGGACCTTTATTGTTTACAATATACATAAATGACTTAGTTGACAACATCGGTAGCTCCGTGAGGCTATTTGCAGATGACACGGTTGTCTACAAGAAAGTAGCAACATCAGAAGACTCGTACGTACTCCAGGAGGACCTGCAGAGGATTAATGCATGGTGCGACAGCTGGCAGCTTTCCCTAAACGTAGAGTGTCAGGAAGTCATTTCTGAAAGTATTTGTATGGAGTGTAGCCATGTATGGAAGTGAAACATGGACGATAAATAGTTTGGACAAGAAGAGAATAGAAGCTTTCGAAATGTGGTGCTACAGAAGAATGCTGAAGATTAGATGGGTAGATCACATAACTAATGAGGAAGTATTGAATAGGATTGGGGAGAAGAGAAGTTTGTGGCGCAACTTGACCAGAAGAAGGGATCCGTTGGTAGGACATGTTCTGAGGCATCAAGGGATCACCAATTTAGTATTGGAGGGGAGCGTGGAGGGTAAGAATCGTAGAGGGAGACCAAGAGATGAATACACTAAACAGATTCAGAAGGATGTAGGTTGCAGTAAGTACTGGGAGATGAAGAAGCTTGCACAGGATAGAGCAGCGTGGAGAGCTGCATCAAACCAGTCTCAGGACTGAAGACCACAACAACAACAACATAGGGCAGAAATCCATTCCAGTACGATTATGCCATAGGTGGTAAATCATTGGAAGCGGTAACGACCGTAAAATACTTAGGAGTTACTATCCGGAGCGATCTGAAGTGGAATGATCACATAAAACAAATAGTGGGAAAAGCAGGCGCCAGGTTGAGATTCATAGGAAGAATTCTAAGAAAATGTGACTCATCGACGAAAGAAGTAGCTTACAAAACGCTTGTTCGTCCGATTCTTGAGTATTGCTCATCAGTATGGGACCCTTACCAGGTTGGATTAATAGAAGAGATAGACATGATCCAGCGAAAAGCAGCGCGATTCGTCATGGGGACATTTAGTCAGCGCGAGAGCGTTACGGAGATGCTGAACAAGCTCCAGTGGCGGACACTTCAAGAAAGGCGTTACGCAATACGGAGAGGTTTATTATCGAAATTACGAGAGAGCACATTCCGGGAAGAGATGGGCAACATATTACTACCGCCCACATATATCTCGCGTAATGATCACAACGAAAAGATCCGAGAAATTAGAGCAAATACGGAGACTTACAAGCAGTCGTTCTTCCCACGCACAATTCGTGAATGGAACAGGGAAGGGGGGATCAGATAGTGGTACAATAAGTACCCTCCGCCACACACCGTAAGGTGGCTCGCGGAGTATAGATGTAGATGTAGATGTAGATGCTATACTGACATTATGACGTTACAATCCGGTGGTGGTCATTTGGTAACTAGTTGTGGACAGCAGCATTCTGAATTGAGCTAGCTAGACGAACGGACTGCTGCGTCTTATATGCAGTACACTCATCTCCTGGTAGGTTGGAGTGGCGGTGGGGACACGCAAGTTTGCCACTTTGGATTTGTACATGAGAGAGCATGTGGACAGATGTAAATTCGTTACCCAAAACTGAGCTGTGCAATGTGTTATCTCACTACATCTAGCAACTCGTAAGAAAAGAAAGGAAGGAAATCTCATTGCAAGTTTTCACATCAGTTTTCTCTACAAGTGTGCCAGCACAAAGCTTGTACATACAATCCCAAGCAGCAATCATAAGTGAACCTTCCTCCTTTATTCTGACCAGATTAAATAAAGACTATTTTCTCCTCATTCGAACATAGACCATGTCATACCAGCCGATGCCATGTTGATCTCCTGTTGGCTGAGACACTACTCACCAAAGAACACTGGTCAGACTACCCATCATGACTGAGCACAGATTGCCTTCATATCAGACATCGACTACTGGACACAAAATATGTTAGCTAATCAAGGAGGAAAATAATAAAAGCTGAGAGGTGACATATGTGACAAGCAATTATTCTTCAGAGAAGAGATATTTACGTAGTTTTCTCTCTGTGCCATGAATACTCAAAAAGAGCAGATTTTTATGTGTCATGTCCATAGGCAGCAGCACTCTCGTATTGGCAGGTTGGTTGTAATGCTCTATTTTTTAGATGTCTTTGGGTTTTGCTTACCAAACAATGAAGGTGACGTGAGAGGAACAGAGGAGCAGCACGGTATAATAAAATTCATACAGCCATTGGAAGAAAAGCTGCCGCAGGAATACGGTGAAGGTGAACTACCTCTTGCAATAATGTTTAGATGTAAGCGTAACATCTGAAGACAGAACTTGAACACCTCAGGTCCATCTTCGGAACTAATGGCTATGGGAAGCAGATGATAGACAGCACCATGTCGACAAGGGAGAAGACTAATAGGGAAGAGGAGAAGGAGGCACAGAGCATTGCTGTGTTACCATATGTACAAGGGGTCACCGAACGTATTGGCAAAATTCTACGAAAAGCCGACATCAAACCAATTTTCCGAAGCAGAAACAAAATATCAGACATGCTCGGTTCTACCAAGGATGCAGTTGACAAACTACACACAGCTGGCGTGTATGAAATTGGTTGTGCGTGTGGATTAGTCTACATAGGTGAGACGGGACGTCCGATTAGCACAAGGCTCTCGGAACATGAAAGATATATCCGCCTGAAACAACACACTAAGTCAGCAGTGGCGGAACACCGAGACGAGTGCGGGAAACCAATATTTTTTCAAGAAGCCCGCGTCCTGGCGAAACAGCCTCTCACTTTCAAAAGAAAGATTAGAGAGGCGATAGAAATAGCCAAAAGACCCGCCAACATGAATAGAGAGGACGGGTACAAGCTTCCGAGGTCTTGGCTGCCTGCAATAGCAGGGCTACGGAGCGGCGGCAGTGCCGTGGCGGCCCATGCGGACACGCGGAGAGCCACAGTAGTGGTCGCGAGCACACAAAGCAATGGCACGCCGCAGCCGGCTTCTGGACAGCATGGAAACAGTGTGACGTCACAGCCATCACCTGTTCGCTATTCGTCCGTCTCCTCCAATGGGGTGGATTAATATAAAGACCAATAGAAAACAGCTATTTCAGCCAATAACAGATAATAAAGGAAACACCAATAAAGCATACCTTTCACCCCTCCTCCTCCTCCTAGTACAGCCAATCAAGTAACGACACGGTTTTCTCGTGCAGCTATTTAAGGAATCCAAGTGTGTTCATTCAGCAGTTAACGTAAGGCCCTGATGAAGGCTAGCTGCAACGCTGGCCGAAACGTTGGCGCAATTTAAAATTATGACGATGCGGTCTGATACCCTGAAGAATTTTATTGAAGAATGTTTAGATGGTTCAAGGACTTCAAAGAAGACCGATTTGTCTGGGTTAAGCAAGGTGGGCCTGATGTTTTGGTTTCTGTTGTGATTGAATTCTACATGAACACAGGTGCTGTGATCATCCAAGAGAACTGGTAACTGTAAGATCAGTGAAGTGCCGAGAATTTCCTATGGTAGTGTCTTTATGATTATGCATGATAATCTCCATATGACGCTTCTTCTTGCCCATAGGGTGCCCTGTCTGTTGACTACCGAACAAAAGGCTGCGTGAATGGAAACATCTGTGAGATGCTGCGTCTCTTTGCTGATGGAGGGGATGCATTTCTAGAATCGATTATCACTAACGAGCAATTATTTCTGCATCATTATGATATTGGCTAAATTGAGGAGGCACATAGCAAGAAAAGACCAGAACGTGGCTGGATGGCCACGTCATCATGGCAAAGCGAGGCTTCATGTTGCTACTCAATCATGTAGTTTTGGTCGGTTCAACATTACCTGCGTACAGCATCCACCTTAAAGCCCTTATCTTCTACCCTGTGACATTTTGTTCCCGTCACTAAAGGCGAAGCTTCAGGGCATTCGATTTGAGAACTCTGTAGCTGTGATGCGCTTCTCAAGGAGTGACAAAGAATGGCCTACACCACGTGTTGAAGGACTGGCAGAAAATTGAAAAAAGTCATGTAAAAATTGAAATGGAGTAACAAACACCTGCGAAAAAAATCAATCTCAGTTATTTTTAATCAGCCCTAGTGCATAGAAATGTGTAGAGCTCTAAGCTTCCTAGCCGTAACGGTTTTGAGTCATGACAAAAACGGAGAGATCCTATCAGCTCTATGCATACATTTCTCTGACAAAATGATGACCAATTGCAATACGCCTGATGTGTTTCGAATTGTTAAACTGACTCAAAAAATTAGTTAGGAGACGGACGCACCGTTAAGACAGAAGCTGAATTACTGTGCAAAAACAAATTAGCTAACACGATGAAATATTAAACCCGTAGCTGTGGATCCTAGAGTGGGGAACTGTATAATATTGAAAATGAGATTAACTGAAGGTATCAACAGAAACAAGTTTTAAATGAAGAAATTAATTTATTAGAATAACACGCAAACATGAAACGCATGTATCTGACAATATTAAGTTAATATTACAAATCACCACTATTCAGTTTATACCAAGTAAACCTGCTGGTTTCCACAGCTACTTGAAAGATTTAAGAACGTGCCCTATGGATGCAACCGACGTTCTGAAATGACACGCGAGTTTTTAACGAAACGAATATAGCGACTGTTTGCCTGATGTTTAGACTGAGAAACGAATGGGTCTGCCAATACATTGGTGGATGTGGGACAGGTAAATGCAATGTTTTGACTAAATTCTGACCAAGGGTTGTCCTTAAGATGCCGGTGCTGCTACTAGCGCTCACCGTAAATTCTCAGCGTGAGACATGCTGAATGTTGCAGTCGCGACTCGCTCTCTGAAGTACATACAGGGCGAGGGTCCTGCTTCCTACGCATATTGTTTACTTTCTGAAGATGACAATGAATTTCCGAATAAGCTAATGCAAATATCGTAGCAATTAGGCTTGCTGGTCGTAATAATTTATTTGTTGTTTGTTGTGGTCTTCAGTCCTGAGACTGGTTTGATGCAGCTCTCCATGCTACTCTATCCTGTGCAAGCTTCTTCATCTCCCAGTACCTACTGCAACCTACATCCTTCTGAATCTGTTTAGTGTATTCATCTCTTGGTCTCCCTCTACGATTTTTACCCTCCATGCTGCTCTCCAATACTAAATTGGTGATCCCTTGATGCCTCAGAACATGTCCTACCAACTGATCCCTTCTTCTAGTCAAGTTGTGCCACAAACTTCTCTTCTCCCCAATCCTATTCAATACCTCCTCATTAGTCATATGATCTACCCATCTAATATTCAGCATTCTTCTGTAGCACCACATTTCGAAAGCTTCTATTCTCTTCTTGTCCAAACTAGTTATCGTCCACGTTTCACTTCCATACATGGCTACGCTCCATACAAATACTTTCAGAAACGACTTCCTGACACTTAAATCTATACTCGATGTTAACAAATTTCTCTTCTTCAGAAACGCTTTCCTTGCCATTGCCAGTCTACATCTGACATCCTCTCTACTTTGACCATCATCAGTTATTTTGCTCCCCAAATAGCAAAACTTCTTTACTACTTTAAGTGTCTCATTTCCTAATCTAATTCCTTCAGCATCACCCGACTTAATTCGACTACATTCCATTATCCTCGTTTTGCTTTTGTTGATGTTCATGTTATATCCTCCTTTCATGACACTGTCCATTCCGTTCAACTGCTCTTCCAAGTCCTTTGCTGTCTCTGACAGAATTACATTGTCATCGGCAAACCTCAAAGTTTTTATTTCTTCTTCATGGATTTTAATACCTACTCCGAATTTTCCTTTTGTTTCCTTCACTGCTTGCTCAATATACAGATTGAATAACATTGGGGATAGGCTACAACCCTGTCTCACTCCCTTCCCAACCACTGCTTCCCTTTGATGTCCCTTGACTCTTATAACTGCCATCTGGTTTCTGTACAAATTGTAAATAGCCTTTTGCTCCCTGTATTTTATCCCTGCCACCTTCAGAATTTGAAAGAGAGTATTCCAGTCAACATTGTCAAAAGCTTTCTCTAAGTCTACAAATGATAGAAACGTAGGTTTGCTTTTCCTTAATCTAGCTTCTAAGATAAGTCGTAGGGTCAGTATTGCCTCACATGTTCCAATATTTCTACGGAATCCAAACTGATCTTCCCCGAGGTCGGCTTCTACCAGTTTTTCCATTCGTCTGTAAAGTATTTGTGTTAGTTTTTTGCATCCGTGACTTATTAAACTGATTGTTCAGTAATTTTCACATCTGTCAGCACCAGCTTCCTTTGGGATTAGAATTATTATATTCTTCTTGAAGTCTGAGGGTATTTCGCCTGTCTTATACATATTGCTCACCAGATGGTAGAGTTTTGTCAGGACTGGCTCTCTCAAGGCCGTCAGTAGTTCTAATGGAATGTTGTCTACTCCCGGGGCCTTGTTTCAACTCAGGTCTTTCAGTGCTCTGTCAAACTCTTCACGCAGTATAACATCTCCCATTTCATCTTCATCTATATCCTCTTCCATTTCCATAATATTGTCCTCAAGTACATTTCCCTTGTGTAGACCCTCTATATACTCCTTCCATATTTCTGCTTTCCCTTCTTTGCTTAGAACTGGGTTTCCATCTGAGCTCCTGATATTCATACACGTGGTTCTCTTTTCTCCAAATGTCTCTTTTAATTTTCCTGTATTAGGAAACTTTTATAAGGTCGGATCTTCCATTAGACAATATGCCAATTCTTAATAAACTGTATAAAGTTGTTAATTAACCATAATGCTATTCCATTTTAATAACAGTATAGCAATATTCTTCAGTTACTAATCATGTTATTATTAGAAACTAAATAACTGATTTTTGGTTTATGAATTTTTATTCTAGTGTATGATAAAGAAAGAAAGTTGAAAAAAACGTTTTAATAGCCAAGATCGCATTATTGACGACCGGTTTCGATAGTTGAAACTGTCATCTTCTGATCTTGAAAAAATTCTTGTGAATCACCCATGTAATGTCATACTGGTGGGGAATATACACCCAATTACAAACAGGTTTGTCAAAAGTAAAACCATTAACATACTGAAAGCACCTTTTGCCGTGTGCGTGTTCATACAGGTTCACAATTGTACAAAAAGGTACGGCCAAACTTTCAGGAAACATTCCTCACACACAAAGAAAGAAAATATGTTATGTGGACATGTGTCCGGAAACGCTTACTTTCCATGTTAGAGCTCATTTTATTACTTCTCTTCAAATCACATTAATCATGGAATGGAAACACACAGCAACAGAACGTACCAGCGTGACTTCAAACACTTTGTTACAGGAAATGTTCAAAATGTCCTCCGTTAGCGAGGATACATGCATCCACCCTTCATCGCATGGAATCCCTGATGTGCTGATGCAGCCCTGGAGAATGGCGTATTGTATCACAGCCGTCCACAATACGAGCACGAGGAGTCTCTACATTTGGTACCGGGGTTGCGTAGACAAGAGCTTTCAAATGCCCCCATAAATGAAAGTCAAGAGGGTTGAGGTCAGGAGAGCGTGGAGGCCATGGAATTGGTCCGCTTCTACCAATCCATCGGTCACCGAATCTGTTGTTGAGAAGCGTACGAACACTTCGACTGAAATGTGCAGGAGCTCCATCGTGCATGAACCACATGTTGTGTTGTACTTGTAAAGGCACATGTTCTAGCAGCACAGGTAGAGTATCCCGTATGAAATCATGATAACGGGCTCCATTGAGCGTAGGTGGAAGAACATGGGGCCCAATCAAGACATCACCAACAATGCCTGCCCAAACGTTCACAGAAAATCTGTGTTGATCACATGATTGCACAATTGCGTGCGGATTCTCGTCAGCCCACACATGTTGATTGTGAAAATTTACAATTTGATCGCGTTGGAATGAAGCCTCATCCGTAAAGAGAACATTTGCACTGAAATGAGGATTGACACATTGTTGGATGAACCATTCGCAGAAGTGTACCCGTGGAGGCCAATCAGCCGCTGATAGTGCCTGCACACGCTGTACACGGTACGGAAACAACTGGTTCTCCCGTTGCACTCTCCATACAGTGACGTGGTCAACGTTACCTTGTACAGCAACAACTTCTCTGACGCTGACATTAGGGTTATCGTCAACTGCACGAAGAATTGCGTCGTCCATTGCAGGTGTCCTCGTCGTTCTAGGTCTTCCCCAGTCGCAAGTCATAGGCTGGAATGTTCCGTGTTCCCTCAGACGCCGATCAATTGCTTCGAACGTCTGCCTGTCGGGACACCTTCGTTCTGGAAATCTGTCTTGATGCAAACCTACCGCGCCACGGCTATTGCCCCGTGCTAATCCATACATCAAATGGGCATATGCCAACCCCGCATTTGTAAACATTGCACTGATTGCAAAACCACGTTCGTGATGAACACTAACCTGTTGATGCTACGTACTGATGTGCTTGATGCTAGTACTGCAGAGAAATGAGTCGCATGTCAACACAGGCACCGAAGTCAACATTACCTTCCTTCAATTGGGCCAACTGGCGGTGAATCGAGGAAGTACAGTACATACTTACGAAACTAAAATGAGCTCTAACATGGAAATTAAGCGTTTCAGGACATATTTCCACATAACATCTTTTCTTTATTTGTGTGTGAGGAATGTTTCCTGAATGTTTGGCCGTACCTTTTTGTAACTCCCTGTATAGCGTGCATTTTAAGGACTAACAAGCATCAGTGGGGTGCTATGTGTGTGAGCATGCCCATTGCGCAAGGTGCTTTTCATGTGTATATGGTTTTAATTTTGTCATACCTATGTGTAATGTGCTATATATTCTCCGCCGTAATGACGACATGGCATGAGTGATAAACTCACAATGGAACACAAATAAAAACAATTTTTTTTCACAGATTAAAGTTTGACAGTTTCAACTGTCGAAGCCTGTCTTTAATAATAAAAATTAATGGAATCTTGGCTCTTAATATGAGATATTTCAATCAAAGAAAGAAAGGTTGCGTCATTTCTTTAACTTCCTGTCAGTAAACAGACAGGAGAAATTTACAAAAAGCAAGTGCCAAGAAACGGATGTTTCCAATAAAGAGTGGACAAAGCTGTGAAGGGTTTACTGCGTGGTCGACAGGACTTTAATTTAATAAATTCTCTAGCATGCTGTGTGTGTACCTGATACTTGTGTTTATGTAACAAGTAAGACGAAATGCAACAAACTTGCATAGTACATGAACCAAAAATGAAAAAAAAACAATATTCGGAAAGCATTCATATAACAAAATAGAACACTGCAAACAATGGCGAATTACTCGGATTTCCCTCACTTAACTGAACCATTCATTTTAACAGCGCCATAGATAAGTAACAGCAGAGGAAACTAATTGGTATGGAAAACGTCCCTTAAAACTGAAATGGTCTGAAGAGCGACCGGAATGAGAAACACAGCAGTCTCACACATCGAAACGGCGTGGGATGGGTCGCTCATGCCTCTCCCGTTTGACCTCTGACACTCTTTCCGCAATGTACGCCGACGTTCTTCGAAGCTGGCTGTCGTAAGTTTCTCCCATAATAGAGCCTTGAAGAAATGATTTGTGCCTTGAGGAATTCCTGCCACATCGTATATGTTCAACCATCATTGACAGCCATGGTCGGAAGTGGGTCTGGCGGAACGCAAACCAAGAACGAGATTACGGAGTCGTAAGGATTAAACAAGTTTAACAGAAAAGGGGAAGAAGTATTTCTTCAATTTTTCTTTGTAAAAGCAGCGTTTTATTTGTGTTGTTTGAAACAGGTTCTATTTAGCCAAATAAATAAGCTGCTTGATTCCTTAGCAGAGCACAATAAGATTCTGCTCAATTCCATAAACAGGTCGTTGACGTGAAAGACGTACAGTACATCACGGGCCACATTTTGTTTTTCAAATTTTAAACAACAGTCGTCCGCCGCCACGCAATCGTTGCAAGGCATTTGATCACCTTCTTGTACTGATTACTTCTATATATGCAGATGACTTTTCGTCCATGTCAAAGTGGTGCATTATATCAGTCAAGATCTTTCAATCTAGTCACAAATCTATATATACTATACAACGCGTTATCGCTACTAGGCGTCGTGTGCCACTGAAACAATTGTTTTGGCTTGTCTAGAAACACCAAATCCAATCAATTACCTCCACCTACGGCACTTAGAATACTGTGTTTGAAAAGCGCGAAGTGGGTCCTGCATGATCGATGTTTCAGCGAATCCATGTCAGAAGAATATTTTGCATCCCGATAGTGCATTATGTTTTACTGTAAAATATTTCTGCTGAATATTCAAGTTAAAGGATGCGGGGAGGTATTTCAGTGGAACAGTTATGTTGTCTTTTTAATTGGTAACAGTGGTTTGCACTTTTTCAGTTTGAGAACAGTTTTCTGCTCAAGGAATCCGTAGTGGACTACTGACAAAGGTGGACCTGACTCTTAGATTGCATTAGAGTTTAGACGCAAATGGTTTAGTGCATTTACCGCTGTTTTGGAACACTACTAGTACTTTTTACTACGCCATTCATCTTGCAGCGACATGGCAACTGAATGGTGACAAAATTCTTACGTTTTCCTTTGTGAAGTGCTATTGGAAGGTTTCAATTTCAGTTTTATTAAGATTTTTGGTTCTTGCTGTCATTTTCGGGTTTGAATAGTTGCAATCCACCTGATATGCTGAAGGTGAAGATTCTTAAGAATGTTCGCATTGTAATAATGTTTGTAGCAAATCGGGTGTGTGACACTTACAACATTATTCTGATAACTGTAAAATAATACTTTCTATTATCTCGAGTAACAATTCCTTTACATTTTCCTGCTAGAATGAAATGATTTAATCTCATGTTCAAGAAAGGACATTTACTTTAATATGAAGACTTTTCTTCTTACTTTGCAACCATTCTCACCTAAGTGACAACATTCGCTACAGTTGCACCATGGTCAGACGCTAAAAACGCGTCCTAATCATCGACTCTATATATGTTCTCGGAGAGGTCGGACTTGTTCAGTGCCAGCAAGTCAAATGCGCTACACAACACAATCAAAGGGTCACTTTTTCGTAACCGCATAATTGTCTCCCATAGCGACGCAGAATTTTGAGTTTCCTCTGTAACGGTGCAAAAGCGTGGCGCTCTGCGATGTCACTATCGTGATAGGCGACACTTAAGGCACCAAGGTGTTGACACAAGCGATAGAAAGGCCAGACCTCAGATGTTCATGGGAAGTGTGAGGTGTGTTAATGATATCACACTGGCACTACGTTTCACCACAGCTCTGCCCAATGCGACCGTGGACGTGTTATACGATGGGAAGGTCGTTACACCCCCTCTGATCCACATTTCACTCCTCCTTTAGGCTCCTTGCGATGGAGATAATAACCGCGACTCCCGTCGTTGCAATCACGCGATTTTCTCCTAATGGTGGCCGAGGAACACATTTAAGAGACAACACCGCTTAGAATCCCCTAGAAAAGGCCTCAGCGGACCGCTTAAAAGGATTCAATGAAACATCCCCTTTCGTTCAGGCTGAAAACATTTCGTGGCTGAAAACGACGGTTCGCAGGATGACGAGCGACAGGATGACGTTGTTTACAACCTCTGACTGTACTGACACGCTCCCGGACGCTACAACTCTTCTGTACGGACATCGTGGTTCAGCAACCCCGCTGAGCGTTGTTACACCCCTGTGCAGAGTATTGTGACCGCAACTTTTGTTCTGGCACGCGCTGGAACCACTAGGGACCGTTCTAAACCGTTCGAGGAAATGTGAACGTGGTCCGAAGCAGCAAAGGACACTGCGAAAGTGTTGCCGGTGCAGGATTTTGTGCACGAACTGACCTCACGATTACGTTCCACAAGTGTTCGATGGGATACATGTCGGGATATCTGGATGGCCAGATCATTCCCTCCAACTGTTCAAAATTTTCTTCAAATCAATCGCGAACAATTGTGGCATGGTGACATGGTCCATCAGTGTCTGCAAATGTTGTCGAAGTGACCGAACACAACAATTTCCAGTCAATGGTCGGTTCAGTTGGATCAGAGGAACCAGTACATCCATTGTAAACACAGCCCACACCATTATGGATCTACACTAGCTTGATCTATGCCTTGTTGATAAGTTGGGGGGGGGGGGGGGGGAGGGGTTGCACCACACACGAACCCTACCGTCAGCTCTTATAGCGAGCTCATCTCACCAGGCCATGGCTTTCCAGTCGTCAAGCGTCCAGCCGATATGGTCACGAGCCCAGGAGAGGGCTGCATGCGATATCGTGCTGGTAGCAAAAGCATTCGCATCGGTCATCTGCTGCCATAGCTCATTAACACTAAATTTCGCTGCACTGTCGAAACGGATGCTTTCGTCATGCTTCCCACATTGATTTCAAAAAATGTTCAAATGTGTGTGAATTCCTAAGGGCTCAAACTGCTGAGGTCATCGATTCTTAGACTTACACACTACTTAAACTAACTTATCCTAAGAACAACACAAACACCCATGCCTGAGGGACGACTCGAACCTCCAGCGGGAGGAGTTGCGCAATCCATGACATGGCGCTTCTATCCTCGCGGCTACTCTGCACAGCCCACATTGGTTTCTGTGGTTATTTCACGCAGTGTTGCTTGTCTGTTAGTACTGACAGCCGACCGGGGTGGCTGAGCGGTTCTAGACGCTACAGTCTGGAACCGTGCGACCGCTACGGTCACAGGTTGGAATCCTGCCTCGGGCATGAGTGTGTGTGATGTCCTTAGTTTAGTTAGGTTTAAGTAGTTCTAAGTTGTAGGGGACTGAGGACCTCAGAAGTTAAGTCCCATAGTGCTCAGAGCCATTTGAACCAAGTAGGCCTACTGACAAGTCTAAGCAAACGCCGCTGTTCTCGGCCGTTACATGAAGATCGTTGGCCACTGCATTGTCCATGGTGAGAGGTAATGTCTGAAATTTGGTATCTCCGCACATGTGGTTCGAAGCACCAAAGGCCGGCAAACCGGAACGCGTTAGCTGGCCGGACATCCCTGGTATCCGGCCCGCCAAATTTTTGAGGTGGTGCCTATACTGCCAACAATTGAGTTTCGAGGCCTATCGTAACCAATACACCGCGACATTGTCGAAGCTCTGTCTTTACAAAGCGGAAGGTCATGGTTAAACTTGTGGCTATCCACAATAAACAGACAGACCATTCTCCGTGCGATAGTTAAAAAAAAAAACGGTAAACAGACTAGTTTGGCGAAAACATTTTAAGTAAAATAATTCTTTGCATTTTATTCTACTCACGAGTCTGGTGCAAGTCTTTCAAATGGACGCCACTTCGGCGACTAGCCTTAGTAATCAATCATGATGGAAGATGCTTCTTAAGCGAGGTTTCACGTTCTTTACGTATTTCGATTCTCAGATTTTCCTTGTCTCTTCGAATTCAAACTTTGAATTGTCCCACACCTACTAGTACAGCGCATAAAACACTAAAAAACTCGTGAGACACTCTCAACATAGACACAATCACGCAACAGAACTATATCAAATATATGCTCTGGCTCTGCTACTCCCTACAAGACTACATAACTAAACTTATTGTTGCGCTGCTTGAAATAACAATGCGTTGACATCTCTACCTCTGTTACGTCTTGTAGTAATAGTGTTGCTAACAATGATTTTGAGATTTCGTTAACTTTGCAGGACGCTTTCGTGAAGAATGTGCAGTGACATACTTTTTTGTCGGTGAAATTCGCCAGAATAAAATATGCCAGAAATTCGGTCAGGTACGTACACCAATCAAAATTATGTAATTAAATAAAAATCGTTGGTCGTTTCAGTGCTAGCTATTCCCACAACCTTATACTTCTGCGATTTCATCTTTCCTTTAGCCTTACATTACGGTGACCATGGAGTGCTAGTGTTCTTTAATCCCACTAGGTAGACCTTGGCCCTTATGACTTCGTGGAGGAATCAATGTGGCCCGCAGACTAAAACGTTTGGAGACCCCTGGTCTAGAGGATTGCGGCGTTAACATTGCGCGCTGAACATGCGCACTGGTGTCAAACACAACTGTTTGAGTTGCTCTTTTATTTGACATCTCTTTTATAACTGTGAGTTTAATGTAATACATATTATAAAGCGTTAAAACCCCGATATTCATTTATAAACACCCTATATAATTACTCCACGCACAGAGGCATTCAAACAATCATTCTTCCCGCGCTCCATACGTGAATGGATCGAGAAGAAACCCTAATAACCGGTACAATGGAACGTACCCTCTGCCATGCCCCTCATGGTGGTTTGCAGAGTACAGATATAGATATAGACTCGCTTTATTGACATGTATAACAGGGACAGTAAAACATGAAGAATAACCGGTACTCCAGCAGCAAATCAATGGCGCTGCTGCATGGAGGCAGATGTCAGCGTGGACCAGCGCTGTGCTGTCGATGCTGCTGTCTTCCTCTTTTACTGTCCCTATTAAAACATATCGACATATCGATGAGATGAATACTGCGCTAGACTAATTTGGGTCAACTCTGTCGAACGGGCACGTAAAATTCCGCTTTAAAAATAATTTTGTTCGTAACAGGAAACGAAGCGACCGTTTCCAGCGACACAATTTCCAGCTACGAAAGACGTGTTGAGCAGTACCGTATTTGTTTGAGCTAGCTCGAGCTGCCAGTTCCAACAACGAAATTGCAAATATCTGCTTAAACACCAGTAAAATGCGCCAGTTGACTATTAGAAGAGATATACAGGGTGTAACCTTTAAGTTGACAAACCAGAATAACTCGAAAAATAATCTTCACACGAAATAATGTGTAGCATCCAAAGTTGATTATTTTCGAGGGGTGCATCTGCTGGTGCTAAAATTAGTCCGCCACCCCAGCCCTCTGGGGGTGGGGCGGGAGGCAACTTAAAAATTTCAGGCCGGCCGGTGTGGCCGAGCGGTTCTAGGCGCTTCAGCCTGGAACCGCTTGACCACTACGTTCGCAGGTTCGAATCCTGCCTCGGGCATGGATGTGTGTGATGTCCTTAGGTTAGTTAGGTTTAAATATTTCTAAGTTCTAGGGGACTGATGACCTTAGGTGTTAAGTCCCATAGTGCTCAGAGCCATTTGAACCAGCCATTTTTAAAATTTCAAATGGGAACTCCCATTTTTTTATTACCGAATCAGATTTCACATAAAAACTACGTACATTTTTTCTTAAACATTTGTTTTGATCTGTAATTCAAGAAAATCGATGCTCATTTTTTCGCGGAAAATAGTTACGGATAAATAAAAAATACTTATTTGCTTCGTAAATTTTGAATCGCAAAAACCAAAACTCTCCCTCTCTCGCCATAGGGTGGGGTATGAGAAAGAGGAATTAGAGTTTTACAAATGTTGACTCAAATATTAATTTTTTCCGCAGTTTCGGATACGTTTTGTTTGTTTCGTGATAATGAGCCCACACAACTTTTAATTATGAAACAAATCATCTGACTAACTAACTAAGTAACCAAACATCACACTTATTAACGAGTGAACTCATTTACTAATAGAGTAAACAAAGTAAAAGACTAACCGAGGAAAAATGAGAACATGGATTTTCTTGAATTACAGCACCAATTACCAAGAATCAAAACAAATGTTTAAGACAAAATGTACGTAGTTTTTTATGTAGAATCTGATACTGCAATAAAAAATGGGGGTTCCCATTTGAAATTTTAAAGTTGCCGCCTGCACCAACCCCCAGGGAGCTGGGGTGACGGGCTAATTTTAGCACAAGCAGATGTCCCCCTCGAAAATAATCAACTTTGGATTCTACACATTTTTTCGTGTGAAGCTTATTTTTCGAGTTATACTGATTTGGTCAACTTAAAATTTACACCCTGTATATAGCCTTTGTTTCAGGCCGAGCTTCTCGATATTTTCGCAGAACTTATTATAGCCCAATTTCTTTAACTTCTAATTAGTAATTTACACACTACCAATAATTTATTAGGGGCAAATTACATCTAATGTTTATTATACATCCAACTGAAACCAGTCCAACTCCTGCATAGTGTTTGTAGTCAGTCTAGCAGAATGCGGGTGGGCTTTATCGTGGATGACTATCACCTCACGCAGTCTTCCTGATGATTGTTCTTGAACTGCCTCTACAAGGCGTCTCAGTTGTTGACAATAATTGTCAGCATCGAGGAACCAATTCGTAGTTGCCCACAGCGTTGCTGTTGCACCAAATGCATAACATTATCCTTTGTGGATGCGCGCAGCCCTTTGTACCGGTAGTTGCTGCTTTGTCCGAGCTCAATCATTCCTTTCTTTTCCTTATGTTAGCATAAAGACATCATTTCTCGCCACCAGTAACGATACGGGATAGGAATGGCAGGTGTTACTTACGAGCTAATTGCTGATGAGCAAGCAGAGACGCTTATATGGCCAAGCGCTGCTTTTTGTGATTTTGGCTTAGGGCATGCGGTACCCATACACCCGATTTTTGAACCTTACCGATTGCATGCAAATGTCGTACGATGGTGGAATGATCACAATTCATCATATTTGCCATTTGTCGAGAACACCGTCGTCGATCATTGTGGATTAATGAGTTTAAACGATCTTCATCAAACCCTAAAGGTCTTTCTGAACGTGGAGAGTCACTAATGTCAAAACGATCTCCGTAAAACGACAAAACCATTTTCTTGCCGTGCTCTGCTCAATGGAGTTATCTCCATACACGCCGCAAATGTTTCTGGTCGCCTCCGCTGCTGTCACCCCTCTACTAAATTGAAACAGAAGAATATGCCAGAAATGTTCCGATTTCTCCACTCGACACTTCATTTCCTAGCGTCCACAGTTCCACTCACAAGGGAACCTCCACATCGCACCCCCCTCAGATTTAGTTATAAGTTGGCGCAGTGGATAGGCCTTGAAAAAGTGAACACAGATCAATCGAGAAAACAGGAAGAAGTTGTGTGGAACTATGAAAAAACAAGCAAAATTTTCAAATTGAGTAGTCCATGCGCAAGATACGTAACATCAAGGACAATGTGAACTTACTAGCGCCGTGGTCCCGTGATTAGCGTGAGCAGCTGAGGAGCGAGAGGTCCTTGGTTCAAGTTTTCCCTCGAGTGAAAAGATTAGTTTCTTTATTTTCGCAAAGTTATGATCTGCCCGTTCGTTCATTGACGTCTCTGTTCACTGTAACAAGTTTAGTGTCTGTGTTTTGCAACCGCACCTGCCGGCCGGAGTGGCCGTGCGGTTCTAGGCGCTACAGTCTGGAGCCGAGCGACCGCTACGGTCGCAAGTTCGAATCCTGCCTAGGGCATGGATGTGTGTGATGTCCTTGGGTTAGTTGGGTTTAATTAGTTCTAAGTTCTAGGCGACTGATGACCTCAGAAGTTAAGTCGCATAGTGCTCAGAGCCATTTTGAACCAACCGCACCGCAAAACCGTGCGATTAGTAGAAGAAAGGACGTGCCTCTCCAATGGGAACCGAAAACATTTGATCGCAAGGTCATAGGTCAACCGATTCCTCCGCAGGAAAACACGTCTGATATATTCTATACGACACTGGTGACGGCATGTGCGTCACATGACAGGAATATGTTGTCTACCCACCTAACTTGTACACTTGGCGAATGGGTAAAAAGATTCTTCTACCTTGCCCGATTTAGGTTTTCTTGTCGATGTGATAATCACTCCCAAAAAAGTGATGGAAACATAAGAGTTTGTCACATAAACTGCAACAAATGAATGCAACAGTTTCACAGTCGCACAATTTTCCCTGTGCTCTGTCAAAACATATGTTTTTAACATTTTCAAATTTTTCCGTGTGTAGACCGTCAAATCCTGCATATGTCCAAGCAAATCTGAACATGTCCTGGAATTCTGGAGAGCGAAGTTGATTATGTGTGAGTGCCTGAACTTTGATAATTGACTCACGATCACGTAAACAATACTGATCTGTGTACTTGTGCAGCTTCGCAAAATCATAGAATCTTTTCACAAAGTATTTCACTTGCCGAAAACCAAACACATCTAACGGTTGCACAAGAGGTTTACAACCTGGAGGAATGGTAATCACGTCTACTCCCACACTAAAATTGCACAATGCCTGATCCTTCTGTCCTGTATAGCTGTCAAGGAGTAAGGCAAAATGTTTGTCCGCGTAAGGAGCACTCACACGTTCATTAAAGTCTTTCACTAGTCTTTTCTCTATTTTTCCTGACGCACTGCAATTCACAATGACATTCGGCGTTTGCGCAAGTACCGTATTCACCTATTGCTGAACTTGCGGTCCAAATACACCATTTTTTTCCTGCAAACATAAATAAAATGTAGGTAAAAGAAATCCTGCTTTGTTCAGAGCATATTGTGTGGTATAACTATGTGAAGTGGCATGCAGTTGGTCTACAGTATTTTCCGTGTCGCCTTCTCCAACTAACGATAACGTGCGGGTCGATTTCATTTCATAGTTAAAACCGGACTGATCTGTGTTGATAATATATGCGTCTTCATACTGTTGGAATCCTGACGTTAGTTTCTGTAACAAACGTCTTGGAACACTCTAAAAGTTCTTCCAGTTTATTCGCGTAGTTCTTGCTTACATATTTCGTAATCTTCCTGCTCGTAATTTTGAATTTCTTTTGAACGTGGCAAGCCAATGAGATGAAGCCTTGAAGACCAGGCCGATTTGTTTAGCGTAATGCAATCCCCAAATCTGTAGGTCTGTATAATGCACCGCACTTAATTCATTTCTGGCTTTAATGAATTGTCGGTATACATAGTTTTCTAGTTCACTGAACTTCTGTCTTCGGGTTCCACCTCGTTCCACGACTTCTTTTTCCTCCATCGCTTTAAATTTCTTAAATTTATTTGTTACTTCACTCCATAATCTATATTTGCGTCTTTTAATTCGAATGTCAGAAGCTTGAACGTGGTAGGGAAACTAGAAAATCTGAAAAGGGAAATGCAAAGGCTCAATCTAGATATAGTAGGGGTCAGTGAAGTGAAGTGGAAGGAAGACAAGGATTTATGGTCAGATGAGTATCGGGTAATATCAACAGCAGCTGAAAATGGTATAACAGGTGTAGGATTCGTTATGAATAAGAAGGTAGGGCAGAGGGTGTGTTACTGTGAACAGTTCAGTGACCGGGTTGTTCTAATCAGAATCGACAGCAGACCAACATCGACAACGATAGTTCAGGTATACATGCCGACGTCGCAAGCTGAAGATGAACAGATACAGAAAGTGTGTGAGAATATTGAAAGGGTAATGCAGTATGTAAAGGGGGACGAAAATCTAATAGTCATGGGCGACTGGAATGCAGTTGTAGGGGAAGGAGTAGAAGAAAAGGTTACAGGAGAATATGGGCTTGGGACAAAGAGGAGAAAGACTAATTGAGTTCCGTAACAAGTTTCAGCTAGTAATAGCGAATACCCTGTTCAAGAATCACAAGAGGAGGAGGTATACTTTGAAAAGGCCGGGAGATACGGGAAGATTTCAATTAGATTACATCATGGTCAGACAGAGATTCCGAAATCAGATACTGGATTGTAAGGCGTACCCAGGAGCAGATATAGACTCAGATCACAATATAGTAGTGATGAAGAGTAGGCTGAAGTTCAAGACATTAGTCAGGAAGAATCAATACGCAAAGAAGTGGGATACGGAAGTACTAAGGAATGACGAGACACGTTTGTAGTTCTCTAACGCTATAGATACAGCAATAAGGAATAGCGCAGTAGGCAGTACAGTTGAAGAGGAATGGACATCTCTAAAAAGGGCCATCACAGAAGTTGGGAAGGAAAACATAGGTACAAAGAAGGTAGCTGCGAAGAGACCATGGGTAACAGAAGAAATACTTCATTTGATTGATGAAAGGAGGAAGTACAAACATGTTACGGGAAAATCGGGAATACAGAAATACAAGTCGCTGAGGAATGAAATAAATAGGAAGTGCAGAGAAGCTAAGACAAAATGGCTGCAGGAAAAATGTGAAGACATCGAAAAAGATATGATTGTCGGAAGGACAGACTCAGCATACAGGAAAGTCAAAACAACCTTTGGTGACATTAAAAGCAACGGTGGTAACATTAAGAGTGCAACGCGAATTCCACTGTTAAATGCAGAGGAGAGAGCAGATAGGTGGAAAGAATACATTGAAAGCCTCTATGAGGGTGAAGATTTGTCTGATGTGATTGAAGAAGAATCAGAAGTCGATTTAGAAGAGATAGGGGATCCAGTATTAGAATCGGAATTTAAAAGAGCTTTGGAGGACTTACGGTGCAATAAGGCAGAAGGGATAGATAACATTCCATCAGAATTTCTAAAATAATTGGGGGAAGTGGCAACAAAACGACTATTCACGTTGGTGTGTAGAATATATGAGTCTGGCGATATACCATCTGACTTTCGGAAAAACATCATCCACACAATTCCGAAGACGGCAAGAGCTGACAAGTGCGAGAATTATCGCACAATCAGCTTAACAGCTCATGCGTCGAAGCTGCTTACAAGAATAATATACAGAAGAATGGAACAGAAAATTGAGAATGCGCTAGGTGACGATCAGTTTGGCTTTAGGAAAAGTAAAGGGACGAGAGAGGCAATTCTGACGTTACGGCTAATAATGGAAGCAAGGCTAAAGAAAAATCAAGACACTTTCATAGGATTTGTTGACCTGGAAACAGCGTTCGACAATATAAAATGGTGCAAGCTGTTCGAGATTCTGAAAAAAGTAGAGGTAAGCTATAGGGAGAGACGGGTCATATACAATATGTACAACAACCAAGAGGGAATAATAAGAGTGGACGATCAAGAACAAAATGCTCGTATTAAGAAGGGTGTAAGACAAAGCTGTAGCCTTTCGCCCCTACTCTTCAATCTGTACATCGATGATGCAATGATGGAAATAAAAGAAAGGTTCAGGAGTGGAATTAAAATACAAGGTGAAAGGATATCATTGATACGTTTCGCTGGTGACATTGCTATCCTGAGTGAAAGTAAAGAAGAATTAAATGATCTGCTGAACGGAATGAACAGTTTAATGAGTACACAGTATGGTTTGAGAGTAAATCGGAGAAAGACGAAGGTAATGAGAAGTAGTAGAAATGAGAATAGCGAGAAACTTAACATCAGGATTGATGGTCACGAAGTCAATGAAGTTAAGGAATTCTGCTACCTAGGCAGTAAAATAACCAATGACGGACGGAGCAAGGAGGACATCAAAAGCAGACTCGCTATAGCAAAAAAGGCATTTCTGGCCAAGAGAAGTCTACTAATATCAAATACCGGCCTTAATTTGAAGAAGAAATTTCTGAGGATGTACATCTGGAGTACAGCATTGTATGGTAGTGAAACATGGACTGCGGGAAAACCGGAACGGAAGAGAATCGAAGCATTTGAGATGTGGTGCTATAGACGAATGTTGAAAATTAGGTGGACTGATAAGGTAAGGAATGAGGAGGTTCTATGCAGAATCGGAGAGGAAAGGAATATGTGGAAAACACTGATAAGGAGAAGTGACAGGATGATAGGACATCTGCTAAGACATGAGGGAATGACTTCCATGGTACTAGAGGGAGCTGTAGAGGGCAAAAACTGTAGAGGAAGACAGAGATTGGAATACACCAAGCAAATAATTGAGGACGTAGGTTGCAAGTGTTACTCTGAGATGAAGAGGTTAGCACAGGAAAGGAATTCGTGGCGGGCCGCATCAAACCAGTCAGTAGACTGATGACTAAAAAAAAAAACTTGGTTTGGACAGTAGCCTGTATTGGAGCATTTCCTTCATGTAACCCAAAGAAATACCATCAGATTGAAGTCGCAGTATTTCCTCTTCGTGTTCTTCGTACGGATCGTCAACAATCTCATCATCTGGCACATACAGCCCCGCAGCAATCAGCAAGGTATCGTCATCACCACACGTACTGTTTATCAACAAATGTAGGAAATAATCATACAAATGTTCGACAGTCGTTCGATCCCTTAAGGAACTTTCCGATTCGTTACAGGTGGGAAAATATTCATTGACCTTGTTATTGAAGTCGCGAGCTATATTTGCTGGATTCATATTGCCCACGGAATACATTTCACGTATTTAATGCACTTTCATCCAAAGTAGCGAACAGTCAACTGCCAGCCAGGGAGCCTCGTTAGCAGGAATACTCTCTCTCCCGTGCGCTGTAGTCGACTGACGTAGCCGGCACGGTAGCTCAGCGTGCTCCGTCAGAGGGTTAGCTACCCTCTGTAATAATAATAATAATAAACTGAGCGAACGGATCAACAAAGAACCTGAACGGGTGCCAACGGACGTCCGCCCCGAACGAATTCAACGAACAATATAGAACAAAATGTAAAAAAAAAAGCCGGCAAGGTAGCTCAGGGTGTTCGGTCAGAGGGTTTAACTGCCCTCTGTATTAAAAAACTGAGTTAACCGATTAATAACGAACTTACACGGATGTCATGCGACGTCCGCCCCGAGCAGATACAACGAACAAAAGCGAACAAAATGAGATTATTAAAAAAAATGATGTCGTGTGTTTCGATGTTTGTTTAGGTGTAGCGTCCCCATACTACGGCGGAGTTACCTCGCATCGGACGGACAGATAATAATCGTCTGGAAATAAAAAAAATTAAACTTAACACTCGAGCGAACACTTGAACCAAGGACCTCTCGTTCCCCAGCTGCTCTCGCTAACCACGGGACCACGGCGCTCCTCAGCCCACCTTATCCTTGATGTTGCCTGTCTTGCGCATGCACTACTCAGTTTGTATAATTTGCTTGTTTTTTTCATAGTTCCACACAACTTCTTCCTGTTTTCCCGATTGATCTGTGTTTAGTTTTTCAAGGTCTATCCACTGTGCCAACTTATAACTAAATCTGAGGGTGGTGCGATGGGGAGGTTCCCTTGTCAGTATCTCCAAAAGACAAACGACAAAATGTAAACATAACTAGCTGCGGTGAAATACAAATAAAAACTGACTATCGATAAAGAAACTGTTTCACCCGCAATGTTGCTGTTGTGGTCTTCAGTCCTGAGACTGGTTTGATGCAGCTCTCCATGCTACTCTATTCTGTGCAAGCTTCTTCATCTCCCAGTAGGTACTGCAGCCTACATCCCTCTGAATCTGCCTAGTGTATTCATCTCTTGGTCTCCCTCTACGATTTTTACCCTCCACGCTGCCCTCCAATGCTAACTTTGTGATCCCTTGATGCCTCAGAACATGTCCTACCAACCGGTCCCTTCTTCTTGTCAAGTTGTGCCACAAACTCCTCCCCAATTCTATTCAATACCTCCTCATTAGTTATGTGATCTATCCATCTAATCTTCAGAATTTTTCTGTAGCACCACATTTCGAAAGCTTCTATTCTCTTCTTGTCTAAATTATTTATCGTCGATGTTTCACTTCCATACATGGCTACACTCCATGCAAATACTTTCAGAAACGACTTCCTGACACTTAAATCAATACTCGATGTTAACAAATTTCTCTTCTTCAGCAACGCTTTCCTTGCCACTGCCAGTCTACAGTTTATATCCTCTCTAGTTCGACCATCTTCAGTTATTTTGCTCCCCAAATAGCAAAACTCCTTTACTTCTTTAAATGTCTCATTTCCTAATCTAATTCCCTCAGCATCACCCGACTTTATTCGACTACATTCCATTATCCTCGTTTTGCTTTTGTTGATGTTTATCTTATATCCTCCTTTCAAGACAGTGTCCATTCCGTTCAACTGCTCTTCCAAGTCCTTTGCTGTCTCTGACAGAATTACAGTGTCATCGGCGAACCTCAAAGTTTTTATTTCTTCGCCATGGATTTTAATGCCTACTCCGAATTTTTCTTTTGTTTACTTTACTGCTTGCTGAATATACAGATTGAATAACATCGGGGAGAGGCTACAAACCTGTCTCACTCCCTTCCCAACCACTGCTTCCCTTTCATGTCCCTCGACTCTTATAACTGCCATCTGGTTTCTGTACAAATTGTAAATAGCCTTCCGCTCCCTGTATTTTACCCCTGCCACCTTTAGAATTTGAAAGAGAGTATTCCAGTCGACATTGTCAAAAGCTTTCTCTAAGTCTACAAATGCTAGAAACTAATGTTTGCCTTTCCTTAATCTTTCTTCTAAGATAACGCGTAAGGTCAGTATTGCCTCACGTGTTCCAACATTTCTACGGAATCCAAACTGATCTTCCCCGAGGTCGACTTCTACCAGTTTTTCCATTCGTCTATAAAGAATTCGCATTAGTATTTTGCAGCTGTGACTTATTAAAGTGATAGTTCGGTAATTTTCACATCTGTCAACAGCTGCTTTCTTTGGGATTGGAATTATTATATTCTTCTTGAAGTCTGAGGGTATTTCGCCTGTCTCATACATCTTGCTCACCAGATGGTAGAGTTTTGTCATGACTGGCTCCCCCAAGGTCGTCAGTGGTTCTAGTGGAATGTTGTCTACTCCCGGGGCCTTGTTTCGACTCAGGTCTTTCAGCGCTCAAGTAAACATAACTAGCAGCGGTGAACTACACATAAAAACTGACAATCGATAGACAAACTGTTTCACTAGGACTCCCAACACGCAAAACAAAAACGATACGGACTTAAGCACCAGCCTCAGAAAAGGTACAGAGTCATAGCCGATTCCTCAATAACCACTGAGGTGACGTTTAAGGAGAAAGTGAAAAAATGTTGGGTGTGAGTGCGACTCAATGGATGGCGAGGCTGCTATTAACCGGCCGCTGCACGCCAATTACAGGCTCCGGAAGCGGGGCCCGGGCGTGCGGTGCGGCTGTGTGCCCGCGAGGCGAGCCAGGGAGACAGCCGGCGGGAGCGACCGGGTCATGGCTGGCACATATCGCCGTAATTCCGCCACCGTCCCTAACAATAATTGGGAACAATTGGCAGCGATCCGGAGCCCAGCCTGACCCTGGGACCTCGCTTCCGACGGCAATCCGTCCGCCGTTGGCCGCCACTCGCCGCCGACACTCACACCGCGCGATCCGCCGCAGCGCGCCGGCAGGTAAGCGGGAGAGAAGTTAGGCTCTGCGGGCGCTCCGCCATGTGATAACTACGTATACCCATCACAGCTCTACAACGTACAGTAACGATTAGTCATCTTTCCCTGGAATAGTGCTCTTTACTTTTCAACCGCAGATGACATTTTACTTAAATCGATTACGTAAACATCGTGCAGATCGTTGTGAACCTTGTAGTGCTGTGGCATCATCGACAAATAAGTGCGAATACTTTGATACATTTTTGCGTGCCATCAATTGAATATCTTTCTTAATAAACATGATCAAATCTATAGATTCGTCAAAATCTTTTCTCACACATCATGTTTCTATGACATCATATTTTAGACTATAAAAATTTCAATACCAATTTGCCGCTTTTTCCTGTTGGTATTTAGAACTGTTCTTCTCTAACGCAACATTTCTAGTGTTCTGCAGCGTCTACAGCGGACATGATAACCTGATGTCTCTCAGTATATCACTTTGTTTTTTATGCACGTTAGATTAGATTAGATTAGTACTTGTTCCATAGATCATGAACACGACACTTCGTAATGATGTGGAACGTGTCAGGTTAATAAAAGGTGTCTATACAAGATATTACATTAGACAAAATATTATATGACACACAATATTTTTAATTTTTTTTTGGGGGGGTGGGGGTGGGGGGGAAATTACCCACTTACTATATCCAAAAATTCATCTAATGAGTAGAAGGAGTTGTCATTAAGAAATTCTTTTAATTTCCTTTTAAATGCTAATATGGCTATCTGTCAGACTTTTGATGCTATTAAGTAAGTGACCAAAGACTTTTGTGGCAGCATAATACACTAGTCTTGACACCAGGTGCTTTGTTTTATATATATATATATATATGTGTGTGTGTGTGTGTGTGATGAATAGTTTATTCTACTGCAGAGCATAAAGGACAATTTTGTCATCTATAAAAAGTGAGTAAGGAATTATATCCATTTATTCAATGACATAAACAATCAATCAATCTCTTTATTCATCTGTTAACAATATACATTGTATGGATGTAGTCAATTACAATATCGTTTCTTATCTTTAATTTGTTTCAAAAACTTGGATAATAAATACAAATATTTTATATCAGTATATATAAATAATATTACTTTTCCGTATTCAGATATTCTTCAGTGCTACGAAAACTATGTAAAAATTGTTTACGATCTATCTTGAATTTATGAAACTCTTTAATTTTTTTTGTTGTAGAAGGCAATGCACTAAAAAGTATTTTGGGCTGGTAGTTTATACTTTTTTGGTAGAGTGCTCCTTTGTGGGTGTGTCTGTGAAAATCATCCATGTTCCTTGTTTCATGGCTATGAACCTGATTATTTAATATTGAAAATTCCTGGTGTGTTTTCAGATAGCATACACATTCATAGATGTATAAGCCAGGAAGAGTCATTATTTTAAATTCTTTAAATATTTCCCTGCATGACACTCTGCAGGGAGCCACTTACATTATTCTAATAGCCCTTTTTTGAAGTTTGAAAGCTTGTTTTGCTGTACCTGTACTTCCCCAGAAGATCACACCATATCTAAGCAAACTGTTCATGTAAGCATAGTAGGCACACAGCAATGATTCAGTGTTGCAGCATTCCTGAAGCATTCTTAGCACATAAAAGCATTTACTTAATTTTTTACTCAAAACTTCTAGATTCTTTTCCCATCTCAAGTGCTCATCCACCCATATACCGAGGAATTTTGTGTTTGGAGCTTGTGCAGCTATAAGATATCATATTAGCCTGTCTGATTTAGACACTGATGAATGTTGTAAATGTAGTGTTAATGAAGAACAGATCTAACTCCAACAACAAAAAGTGACAAACTGATACTGAAATTTTTATAACCTAAAATATAATCTCATAGAAACAATATGGACGAGGAAAAGTCTTGGATGCATTTACAGCCTTGATCGTTTTCAATTTATAAATGTAGTTCTTCTCAAGAATGATTTATTCTACTTCAGTTCAGAAAGAAAATAGCTCTGTCATGTCTCAACAGTGAATACAGAATTAGCTGTGCCTATTCAACCAGGGTTTCATGACTGCTGTAGACTTTTCAGAATGTGTCTATATAAACAATCTCAGCAGATAAAACGTAGAATATATTTACTGCAATGGAGTGACGCTGAGAAACACACAAACACCCACCCACCCACCCACGCACCCACCCACCCACACACACACACACACACACACACACACACACACACACACACACACACACACGAACACACACACACACACACACACACACACACACACACACACACACACACACACACACATCTTGTTTAGATCAAACCATAATTTTTCTTTGGCGCGCCACTGATATACATGATACATTTTAATTGTATAAGCTCAGAAATTTCTTTCCTCACATGCACACCTCTAAGTCAGAGCAGTTAGTTTAGTTTAAACAAACATTTGGAAAAGCTTGTATCTTAGCTTTTGCTTCAAATGTTTGTCTTCAGTCTGATAGTCCTCTCTTCTTGCATACCATTGTTAGTCTGCATACAGACACTGGTACCTTTTTCATATAGTTAACAATAAAATAGATGGAACTACATAAACCCCTGCCACATTTTCCACATTGTATTAGTATTTACTGTTGCATATAAATATGTATACCATCACAGTTGAATTACAACAATTACTCTGTTTTATGGAATTTTTGATGTTAACAGTAGTATATTAACTATTTTGTAAATAGCTTACTGCACAGTGAAGAGTCATGTTAACAAAATGTTCAACATTGCAATAAGTTAGTAGCAGTGGTGAAATGTAACTCATCAACTGTGTATTCACCTCTAGTTAATGAGGCTATAGACTATCCAGTGCATCCATTGTGTTGTGTATGCTTGTCTTTACTCATTTCACTGTATGTTATGATCAAGGGGTTTGCATTATAGTAGTAATCTACAAAAATGTAGTTGTTTACATTGTTGTTTTATATTAAAGAACCCATTATCAAATTCATTTATATTTTGAATTTCATTGCAACAGGTAAGCCACTCTATCCTTGTGTACTAATTACTTCCATAAAACAATTTCAGTGCCTGCGTGGGCTATGGCAACTCTGTTGGAAATATTTCCACTATGGAGATTGGATTGCTTACTATTTTTAGTGGCAACAGTAAGTGTACTCTATGCTTATATGATGTGGAAATACAGGCACTGGCAACTACAAGATGTGCCTTTTGTGAAACCAGTATTATTCTTCGGAAATATTGGTGATTATATCACAAGAAAGAAAGCCCTTAGCTCTGTGTATCAAGATTTGTACATGTAAGTAGGAGAAGAAAAACTGTAGTACCATAATACGAAAGTATTGCAGAAATTAATAGATACTAATTTCAAGAAGTTACATTATGAAGAAATGGAAACGTTTTTATGTGGAAAGAAAATAGCTGCTACATTAATATAATATTGTTTTCTTCTATTGATGTGATTCACCAAGCTCCTTTTTAATACTGTCATTAAAAGTAAAAATGGAACAATTTCTTCCCAGTAAACTACATTTGAACATCAAATTTCAGCTCAATTTTTCTGTTGAACATAACGGTCTTTACAGGAAGCTGGAAGACCATCCGTATGGCGGCTTTTACAAGTGTCATCAACCAGCAATTTTATTGCGAGATCTGGAGCTAATAAAGACAGTTCTAGTTAAGGAATTCCACAATTTTAGTGACAATGAATTCCAAGTGAATGAAGAAGTTGACCCAGTAGTTGGAAAAAGTCCATCTGCACAGCATGAGGAAAGGTATGCCATGATATCATGTGCTCTTATATCTCTCTTGCTTCAGTGTTCCAATAACAGTGTTGTCAGATTTGTGTACTTGTGTAGTGGTCGTGGTGAACATGAAAAAAGTGAGGGAAACATATGAGCAATGATATGATATGGAGAATGCACATAAATATGAACATGGCATCAGGAGGAAGCTTACTACAAAGCAGGCAGGGACTTAGCATACTGCACATAATCCTGCATGTGACGAGATGGGAGAGGGAAGAGTAGATTGCAGGATGGATTTATTTTATTTATTTATCATGTAGGTCCAAAAGAACTAATGATAAAATGTTGAGATTTTTATACAAAGATCTATAAAATGAACATCAAATAGTGAGCTTTATGAAACTTTTGGTGTAGGACTGGTGGCAGGAAATGGCTTGAAGATAGGACTAAACTGTCTAGGTTTTGGAGAGAGGTTCTTTATTCAGGTGCAAAGGTTCTGTATAAGGTCCCATGTGACATAAAACAAGAAACTGAGAATCACTACAAATTTAAAAGAAAGTCTATGATTGTGTCATAATAAATCAACAGTGTTGTAGAGTAAGTACAAACATTCACAAATGACGTTTTGTGTTGCATTTTAGAAGCTTTCTAACATACATCTATCATACTAAATTTGGGCACAGAGATCTGAAGATGGTCATAACCATCTGAAACAGTCAATCATCTATTGTAAAACTGTATCAAAGTCTGAAACAAGAAACTTTTTAACAGTTCCTGAATTGTTGCTATCCTCCACAAAGATAATGCCACAATTACAAAAAGTTAAGAACATTTTTTATTAGCCTTTTCCCCTAAATTTTATTTTTTATTAATATTCAAGAGCTAAAGACCCTTGTTAGCTGCACAATGAATAGTAAGAGTCATTGTCAACACACCTTCTTTTTTTGCAATTGTAGCTAAGTATTATCCTGTGACAAATATTTTCTAGCTCTGAAGTATCTGATAAGTGTAATTTAAAATATACACCTACATTTAGTTATGCACTGCAAGCCACTGTATGATGTGTCACATAGTGTACAGAGGGTACCAAAATAATTTGACCCCTCTTCTCATTCAATATGATTATGCTACATGGGAAGAAAGGCTGTCGACACACCTATGCAAGATTCTGAATTTCTCTGATCTTACTACTATGGTCATTACTTGGGATATACTGGTATGTTGGAGAAGGTAATACTTTTCTTGACTCATTCTGAAATTTGAGCTCTCAGAAATTTGTGAATGAGATTCTACCTAATGTACAGCATTGTTCTTGCAACAGAGTCCTCATCTGGCTCACTTGCATATAAAAATAACACCAACATATATTTACAAATCATTCATGTACTGTAAGTTTTGGATACATATAAACTAAGCAAGAATGTTTCTGCTAATGTACTTTAAATGCAAAGCCTCAAATTTTTTGATATTAAAATCAGCACTTTTCTCTCTTTGCAGATGGAAAGTCACAAGAAATCTCTTGACTCCAGCAATGACAGTAGCAAAAATTCGACCAATATTCCCTCTGATGATGGAAGTTACCAAGGAGGCCTTGGTATACTTAGAAAAATTGCCAGAAGCCAGGAGTCAAGGTTTGTTATACATATACACTGAGGTGGCAAAAAATCATGGGTTAGCAATATGCATGTATACAGATTGCGATAGTATAACATAGAAAAGGTATACAAGGGCAGTGCATTGGCAGAACTGTCATTTTTACTCAGGTAATTCATTTGAAAAGGTTTCCAATGTGTTTATGGCTGCATGTCAGGAATTAACAGACTTTGAATGCATAATGGTGGTTGGAGCTAGATGCTTAGGACATGCCATTTTGAAAATTATTAGAGAATTCAATAGTTTGCTACCCACAGTGTCAAGAGTATGCGAAGAAATCACATTTCAGGTATTATCTCTCACAATGGACAACAC
This sequence comes from Schistocerca serialis cubense, assembly GCF_023864345.2. Classification (NCBI taxonomy): domain Eukaryota; kingdom Metazoa; phylum Arthropoda; class Insecta; order Orthoptera; family Acrididae; genus Schistocerca; species Schistocerca serialis. The sequence goes on along the minus strand of NC_064645.1, from coordinate 303,476,039 downwards.
AGTGGCTGACGGCCTTCTGTAACAACCAAGAGCAGTTATGTTTGCATAGAGCTGGCAGTGCTAACAGACAAGCAACACTATATGAAATAACTGCAAAAATTAATGTGGAACACTTGACAACCATATCCATTAGGGCAGTGTGGTGAAATTTGGCATTAATGAGACATGGTAGCAGGTGACCATCATGACTGCCCTTGCTAAGAGCACATCACCTGCATCACCTATCTTGGACTTGTGACCATATTGATTGGACCCTAGGTGACTGGGAAACCATGGCCTAATCAGGTGAGTCCCTATTTCTGTTGGTAAGAGCAGATGCTAGTGTTCAATGTGGCATGGAGCCTGTGAAGCAATGGACCCTAGTCATCAACAAGACACTGCACAAGCTGGTGGTGGCTCCATAATGATGTGGGCTGTGTTTAGATTGAATGGGCTGGGTCCTGCGGATGTTCTGCTGCATGGAGATAGTTTTCAGCCATTCATGGATGTCATGTTCCCAGACAATGATGGAATTTTAATTGATGACAAAGCACCATTTCACTAAGCCATAAGTGTTCATAGATGGTTTGAAGAACATTCTGGGCAATATGAGTGAATGGTTTGGCCACCCATATCGCCTAACATGAATCTCATAAAACGTTTATGGGACATAATTGAGAGGCCAGTTTGTGCACAAAATCTTGCACTGGCAACATTTTCACAATTATGGACGGCTATAGAGGCATCATGGCACAATATTACTGCAGGAGACTTCCAACAACTTGTTGAGGCCATGCCATGTCGAGTTGCTGCACTACTCCAAGAACATTAGGTGGTATCTCATGACTTTTGTCACCTCAGTGTATTAAATACATTAAATATTAAATAGTTGCAGACTGGTTGCATGTATAATAGATGACTTTTATCTTTTATGCCATTAAGTACTGCAGTACATTTAATTATTGTTATCATTTGAGAATTAGGCATTTAATAAGCACATAAACAAATTTGTGATCACTGTAACTTACTTCCCAAATTTACTTCATCAGAGTGAAGACACTCAAACAAACACACACACACACACACACACACACACACACACACACACACACACACACACATGCTTTCTTCACTTGTTTACTGTTGTATAAGTTTCCAGCAACATTGGATGTAAACCCTCATTTTTGTTTAATTATACACTTCATGATACATCATGTTCTCTGGATGGCATGATAAAGGAGAGCCTTTGGGGCTACTGAGTGACTTGAAGTAGTCATCTATCACTAGAACTAACTGGAATTCACAAACTTTTTCTGAATGTTACATTACTAACGTAAGTTTGCTATGCTCCACACAAACATAGAAAAACCATAAATGAAACCTCTCACATAACTGATAAAAAAGCTGTTACATTGAAATTGGTAGTATTTCTTCATAGTACTGGTATTTGCTTTCTGTTCTCTTAAGATGCTTGACAGACACTTACACGACTACACTGATAACTATCCAAGAAAAAGCATTCTATTCACTGTAGCAAAAGAGGTAATTTACATTGGGCATCATTATTTATTAACAGGAATCCTCAATTCCTAATATGATGTACTGGTAAACAAGTAATTTGTATTGGGAGCTACTTCTTTTTTTATTTGATAAAATTTGAAAGACTGCTAGACACTTAAGTGTGATTTGCAGAGTATCCATGTAGATGTAGACTTACATATGAGTTTACATAACTCTGTTTCGAACTGAAGGATGGATAAATGTATACAGAGAGCAAGGCCTTGTATCACAGATGTGAAAGTCACAGAATAAATTCATTATTTCTTTCATCAGCATTACCACAGCAGGACTAATAGCAAGAAAGAAATATCAAAATTGAATTTCTAAATTCACATATCTATTAATAGAATATACAATTCAGCTGGAAAAAAACAATTAAATAAACCTGCAAGAGGAAGAAGAAAATATAAAAGGAAGACTTGAACAAATAAAACATAATGGATGAATAAAATAAAACTAAAAATACTATATCAAACAAACAATATAGAAAGAGAGGATTCAGTGAGAATGGTGTAAAGACAAATGAAAATGGAAAAGAAGAAAGAATTTATGAAATCAGAAGAGAGTAACAATATGATATTATATTACAAGTTAAATTAAAGGCAATGACAAGTTACTTTTTACACCAAACACAAAAGGATAAGTTGTGAAAATGTGATAAAAATTGGAGAAAGACAAATTAATGAATCTCTTAAAATAAAATAATAAATGAAGCATCATTATTTAAGGACTATTAACTTTACTTTTTGATGTGGCAAGGACTTAACTTAGCATTGTTTCAATGGGTGCAGAAAATGAAATTCATATGTAGCTAGGAGCTTCATTGATCATAGTGTATTTGCTGGCACTAATTCTCAAAGTGAATGATTTCACCAGATGAACTGAATGAAATGTGTTCCTCACCATCTTGTTACTGTCATTACCCTTCCTTTATTACTTCTTATTGTCCTCACCCTAATGGCCCAGTACTTAATGTCTTTGGTTAGTAATCTCTGTGCATACAAAACTATGACAAAAGAAGGAAGTAATTAAGGTTCAAGAAGCCATTGGAGACACAGCAAAATCAGAGCTGAAAAGGCCAGCTTGTTGATGAAACAATTAGGTAGAAGAATGTAAATGTTAAGATGGGAAATCAGTGGTATAAGCTAGTGAGGTAAAATTCAACCAGACACCCAAAGAAACAAATCCGTGAAAGATGAGAAGATACTTAAAACAAATGAAACAAGAAAGTCAGTAAAATAATGTTGTCATATAACTGAGGGTACAAACACAAAAACTGAAAGCAACTTCCCTGAAGAAAAGCATGAAATTGTTAGACAATGAAATGAAAATGTGAAGACTCCCAGAGTGACAACAAAAATGCTACTTAGCTGACAGGAGTATATCAAACAATTGCTTCATGTAAAAGAGGAGTCTGATAACATTATTATAAAAGACCAGCAGGTTGGCATAAAAGAACTATATGATCCAGTTACTCATTCTGTTAGACAGAACACTGAGTCTAGTGAAAATGATCAGCAGATTTTTTTTAGTTTTCTTTGGAGCCACTGAACTATGCAGGGCCTAGGGATATTAAAGTCTCAGATTACTTGATATGGTCCCAAAAAAGCTATGGAATGATTGAAAAAATCAGATTGCCACGAAATAAATAATTATATTCATTTATTTACACTGATGAAGCAGATTTTAAAGTTCAGAATATACTTTTAATTCTATATTCAACCTAAAAGCTGTCAAACTCTACATCAGTTACTTGGTGTTATGCATGACAAACTACAAGAAAAAAGAATAACTGGTCAGTATTCACCATCAGGACACAAAGTTCTAAGTGCTGCTAATAGATACATATAAATACAGAATAGAAACTACCATAGTTTCAGAGCTTTTTATTCCTTCCTCAGGGAGGAATGAGGAATCAGTTGGGGAAAACTTTAACTGTGAAGATCATAAAGTTCTATGAAGAAAATTGAATTCTTATGGCACTAACAGCATCCCTTTTGTATAGATGGAATGTTAACTCCATAACAGCAAGCAGATGATGTATGACAGACTATGTAACAACAATGTAGGGAAAGATATATTGCTACTTACCATGAAGATGATATCTTAAGTTGCAGACAGGCACAGTTAAAAGGCACTTACGCATAAGCTTTTGCCCACAGCTTTCATCAGAAAAAGAGAAATACACACCATTCATTCACATAAGCAAGCACACATAACGCACACAGGACCGCCAACTTCAGCAGCTCGGCCAAGAATGCAGCTATCGTGTGGGATGGAAGGAGTAGTCTGAAAGGGGTGGGGATTTGGGAGGGATAGCTATGTACGGATGGTAGAAGGGAGGAGCACTGTCTGGCGGAGTGTGCAGGAACTAGAGTGCCAATAGGTGCAGTGTCAGGAGGTTGTAGGACAGGAAGTTGGGAAAAATGAAGAGAAAAGGAGAAGAGCATGGAGAAATGGTTGGGTGAAGGAGGTGATAGGACAGAGGAGCAGGTGGAAGCTGTTGGGTAGAAGGTGTGGGGATAGTATGTTTCCATAATTTGAGGCTGGGATGATTACAGGAGCAGAGAATGTGTTGTAAGGATAACTCCCGTCTGTGCAGTTCAGGAAAGCTAGTGGTGGAGGGCAAGATCCGGATGACTCAGGTAGTGAAGTAGCTACTGAAGTCAAGCATGTTACATTCATCTCCATGTTGTGTCACATGGTGGTCTGCTTTTGCTCATGGCCACAGTTTGGCGGTGGCTGTTCATCCTAGTGGACAGCTTGTTGGTAGTCATACCAATATAAAAGGCTATGAAATGATTGCAACAGAGCTGATAAAAGAGAAGGCTGCTTTCACAGGTATGCTGATGGGGTAGGACAAACTTGTGACAGTACTGGCTCAGGAAGTGGTGAGTGGGGGATAAGGCAGATATTGCACCTGGGATTTGCACAGGGATACGATCCCTGTGGTGAGGGGTTGGGACTGGGAGTGCCAAAGGGATGGACTAGGATATTGTGGAGGACAACAGAACACTACTTTCAGAGGTGTGGCAAGATCTCAGGTAGAATGTCCCTCATTTCCAGGCATAATGATAGGTAATCAAAGCCTTCGTGAAGGATGCGGTTCAGTTGTTTCAGTCCAGGGTGGTACTGGGTGATGAAGGAGCACTTCTTTGTGACTGGTTCTTGGGGGTGGTGGGAGGATTTTTCATGTGAGGGGAAAAGGTGACGTCTTTCGACAGGATTGAAACTTCTGTGGAGGTAAGGGTTTTGATGGAAAGATTAACAACAATGTTACAGGAAGGTTTTGGTTCTGCAGTAAGCTGGAAAGGTCAGCTAGGCAGGCTTCAGGCACTATGAGGAGTGGATGAGGAGGAACACTGTGAGTGGGATAAAGGTTGGGTACTAGTACCCCAAGGTGAAAGTAAGATGTCAGCAGGTTGAGTAACTTACAGAGGTGGTGTCCATCTAGAGGAGATTTTTCTAGCCAAATCCCAGATCTGGTTCAGTTTCATTGACAATATCTTCATAAACTGGACTCAGGATCAAGAAAAACTATCTTCATTCCTTCACAACCTCAACATCTTCTCTCTTATCCTCTTCATTTGGTCTTCCTCAACCCAGCGTGCCATCTCCTTCTCTCCAATGGCTCCATCCACACCACCTTCCACATTAAACCCATCAACCACCAACAGTACCTGCAGTTCAACAGCTGTCATTCCTTGCACATGACAGAACCCTTGCCAAATAGCCTGGCCACCTGGAGATGGTATATCTGCAGTGACCAGAACTCCCTGGCCCAGTATGCTGAGGGCTTCATGAATGCCTTCACAGACAGGCACTATTCCTCAGACCTGGTTCACAAACAGATCTCCTGTGTCATTTCTCCTCACACCCCAAATTTTCTCACTGCCCTCAAGAACCAGCCACAAATAAGTGTCCTCTTTGTCACCCAATACCACCCTGGACTGGAATGTATCATCATGCCCTGAAATGAGGGACATCCTACACAAGATCTTTTCCACCCCTTCTAAAGTGGTGTTGTCACCCACACAACCTCCACAACATCCTAGTCCATCCCTATGCCACTCACAATGCCACCTCCTTGCCACAGGGATCATTTTCCTGTGAAAGACCCAGGTGCAAAATCTGCTCAGTCTCCCCACCCAGCACTTCCTGTTCCAGTCCTGTCACAAACCCGGGCCACCTGTGAAAGCATCCTTGTCATTTATGAGCTGTGCTGCAATTAATGCATTGCTTTCTGTATTGGTGTGACTACCAACCAGCTGTCCACTAGAATGAATGGACACCACGAAACTGTGGCCAACAGCAAAGCAGACGACACTGTGGCACAACATGCTGATGAAAGTAACACACTTCATTTCAGTGGCTGCTTCATTACCTGAGTCATTTGGATCCCGCCCTTCACTGTACTGGACCAACTCTCCTTTCTAACATGCAGAACTGATCTTTCGATGACTCTGAAGAGCAGTTCAAAAACTGTAGTGTTTTCTGAGAACACAAACATACTAATCAAGGATCCAAACTCAACCTTAGCAGACACATCCCAGATGATAGCTGAAAAGGCCTACAAATGGTATAATGTTTAAGCCTTAATCTCTTAAAAATTCATATTATAAAATTTCTAACAAGTAATGATGACCTGTTAGCACCAGAAGTAGACATTAACGATCATGCAATGAACATAGTGCTTGTGTAAAATTCTCTGGATATTCAACTGGATAACAAGTAAAAATGGAGTCAAGACATTGATAAACTAATCTGGAGGCTCAATCCAATGTGCTATGTCCTTAGAAGCATGCTCCATTGTGCCACTGCATTGACTTAAAGTCAAGTGTTGGCTTATTTTGCACATTTTCATGCTGTGCTCTCTTCTATAATTATCTTCTGGGAAAGTGCAACCAAAGTAAATTGCTTTGTACTTAGTCACTGGTACACTGCAATATAGACCAGAGGGCACCACCATCATGCACTCCTGCTGTGGCACCGCACTGAGTTCCAATCTGTTGCCATCTAGATGACATTCACAATAAAGGACCAATTTCTGCCTCTGTTACAAGAGTGTCAAAGCAACACGTGGAGCTATGTCTTCATTCTGACATCTGGGTATGGATATAAACTGCATATAGCAAGCATCTGCTGTGAGTGATATCAGCTGCCCCAGTGGACACTGATATCTGAAATGGTTTTCCTTGTCTTGATGCAAGATTATTCTGCTGATCATAGTGTGTAAGCAAAACCAAAACATGGCGACCCTCATACAGTTTACACATCGAGATCAGTTGCAGTTCACATCTGACTCAGTTCCCATTCGAGTGGCTACTGTTATACATTTACAGTCTCCATCAGCTGATGATTCTTCATTCACCACCAAGCAACAAGCCCCTGTTTATGAGTGTTCAAGAGACTGTTCAATACCAAGTGCCTAGTGAAGTTATTTGTCAGAGACAGAACACAGTACTCTCAAAAATGGCAGTTCAGCTAAATATTTATAGATTAGATGGCTATCTTTAGTGTGTTAGGCAAGTCAGCATGTCCAGTCATGTATCTATTAATGCTCAAAGCTGAGTATTACTTTAAATAAACTTAATAAATGTTTATTATTTGACCCACTTTGTGTTGTTCATATTTCATATGTTTTAGAGCTCTGTGTTTACATAAAGTTACAAAATGTGCAGACCAGCTACCTTATACAATATGGGTTGAACACAGATTATGATCACTCACACTGGTGGTGATGCAGAGACAGCTGAAACAAACAGTTGGTTCATCTCGGCAATGATGGCACCATTCATGAAGTGAACAGCTAGCCAGAAGCAAAGTCCAGAGAATAGGAAAAATTGTCATAAGCATTTGCAAACAGTCCAAGGAGTGATCTGAGTTGAAAAACATAAACACAGCCAAGGTCAGTCACTCTACTCTCAATGGCACATAATGAAGGCTTCAGAGAAAAGTGAGAACACCCACATATGTGTGGGGCAGTGATGTTGATAGACACTGTTACATTACATGCTTGAGGTGGCAGTGGGAACCTCTACAGAGGCTAGCTGTGTTTGTGGTATGAAGCCACAGTATCTCTGGCCTTTCCTGTATATTGATGCCAAAGCTGGATGGGGAATACAAATCACTGTCAGATACTAAAACTTGCTTCACTGTTGAGGGCTCAGAATTGAGTTATGTACTCTGGTGGTAAGATATTTACGCTCCCACCTAATATAGAGCAAAAAATTGGGACTCCCAATCTATTCAAAAGAATACCTCATTAGACGACTTTCTACAAATTGTCTGAATATCTGGACACAAGTATTTAAAATATCTGTTATCTACATGGCAAATATCAATATTCATTATAAAGTTGTATGACAGGCAATAATGAACTATAAATAGGGCTCAGTGTACATAAATGTAAAAATATTTTCTTTAAAAAATATCATTGTAATTAAGTAAATGTTAACTTACTAATAGCAGATAAACAGCAGCTATGCAAAAAGACTGAGACAGCAGTTTCTTTTAAAAGTAGCAGTTTTATTACTAATTTACTTGTTTAAATTTTGATGGTATAAATTTGAACAGTATTAAATAGTATAGTGATAGTACAATATAGAGGTTAAGTTTCTATGATGTATTTGTTTCATGTTAATGTATATCTTGACTCATTCCATATTCCTGAAGGTTTTTCTTCTTGGAGGGATCTATAGAAAATGATGAATGAATTAATGATTGCGAAGGCAGGGCAGGCCCTCAGGCCTCAGATTGTTAATTAAGCAGAGTGCTACATGTAAAACATGAGAAAGAAATTCTTATGTATATTTGTTTGTGCTAAACTTTTGTATCATCTCTTGTGAGAAATTCTATCAGCCAGATTTACTTGTAGTGTACATGAAAAGCTTAGTGTAGATGAAAAATTTATTCTAAAATTTGTGTTGCACAGAGCACTACATTGACAGTTAAATTTATTTGAAAATTCAGCATAATGATGGAATAAAAGTAATTACCACTAATATATTTTTTATTAAGAGGTAGTTCAAGCTTTGTAATCATTGTAATTGGTTTTCCCTCTAGATGGTGTGGATATTAAGCAGTTTTCACTTCAGTTTGCAACGGATATCATTGCATCAAGTGTCTTTGGTCTTAAAGGAAATGCTTTCAGAGACCCGGAGGCTGATTTTTGGAATATGGCACAAAACATAGTAGTGCCAAATTTATGGAAAGACCTAAGGCATTTTGTAGTTGTTAAAGCACCAAAGCTTGCTGAAATTCTCGGATTCAGGTGAGTGAAATAAGATCTTGCTGAGGGAACTGGAACCACATGTCCGTATAAATTACACACACACACACACACACACACACACACACCATTTATTATTTCAGCAGTAATGTTGTTCCTAAGATGATTGCTGTTTAGACTGAAGAAGACAGAACATCAAAAGGGTAGAGGGTTGTGCAAGGGACATATAACAGACTATGGCTTGGCGTCAGGAAATGATAACCAGTGGCAGATTGGCAGAGAATGAGAGGGAGGACAGATACAGTGAGTGTGGGCTGGGTCACAGCAGGAACTAATTTTATCCAGCTTGTAGTACCTGACCAATAATTCCTAATGACCAGACATGTCTAACCTTATTTTGCTTAAGAAACTTTCAGAGGCACTAATAATTTGCCCATATTACATTTTGAAATTTGTAACTTGGAAACAGCTTGATAGTCACCCCTGTAGACAAAGTTTACAACTGTATGATTATGAACTGCAGTAATGATTAGATTGAAGGGTTTCTATGATCAATAGACATATTTACTTAGAAGCCTTATCCTAAGGTGCAGGTTTGGGGTGGGGGAAGGTGTCAGTGATGCCTCTGGGAGTGAACAGAAGTACATAATGACTGTCAGTGTGTTCAGAACATTTTGTGTCAATGGTTATTATGCTCCCATCAAAATCATCTATGTCATTATAAACCAGGACCAGTGATGTGATACCTATTGTATACTTTTTTCATTGTCTTCTATAAGGTCCAACTGATTCCTTGTTCCTCACAGTGAATATCATATCTATAGACGCTCTCATATTCTCATTACCATGATCTTACTGCTACTAAACCTACCCTTACCAATGTAAACAATATGTTGTACAGTTGACAATTAAACTTCATGTATAAGCTTTTTTTTTAAGATTTTAGCAACAAAATGAAAGGATAGATGTTGCTCATCACATAGAGGAGCCACTGAGTCGCCAAGCAAGTAGAGTGAAATAGACTGCAAATATTATTCAAATAGCCAATCTAGACAACAAAACTCACAGACATTCCAACAAGCTCAACTTGCACACAAATGACTACTGTCATCTCCAAGCACTAAAGCTGAAATCTGGCTGTGTCTGAGGAGAGCAACAATCTTTGCTGGGGAGGTTAGTGGTAGTACAGAAAAGGTATGGGGCAAAGAGGAGGAGAGGTGCAGGTTAGGGGTGGGGGAAGGTGTCAGTCATACCTCTGGGAATGAACAGAACATGGTTGTGACCAGATAGTGGACTGGTGGATGCAACACCAGGACACTGTGCACTGAACTCTGTGGGGTGGGGGTGGGGGGTGAGTAGAGGGAAGAGGACAGGAATGTGGAAGGTGAAAGGGGTAGTGAGGTGTGCTAGCAGGGTAGAAGGCATGAATGGGAGGAGGGAATGGGATAGCCACATGGAGGACTGGTATTTGTGAAGGTTGAGGCCAAGGAATATATGGCAAAGAAATATATTGCCGAAAGAGCACTCACTTGTGCATTTCAGAAAGGCTAGAGTTGGTGAGAAGAATACAGATGTCAAAGGCTGTGAAGAAATAGTCATTAAAATCAAGCAAATTGTGTTGTGTGGCATGCTCAGCAATTGGTTGGTCCAGCTATCTCTTGGCCACAGCTTGGTGGCAACCATTCACGTTGTTAGTTGCAGTGCCCATGTAGAAGGCAGTACCCTGCTTGCAGCTAAACTGTAGATTGCATGGTTGTTTTCAAAGGTGGCCATGCCTTTGATGGGGTAAGAGAGGTCTGTGACAGGAATGGAGCAGGTGGTAGTGGGTGGATATCTAGAACAGGTCTTGTGTCTAGGTTTGTTGTGGGAATGTGAGCCATGTGGAAAGGTGTCGGTTGAGGTATTCTGTGTCACCATAATAGCTCAGCTTTGTGCATGTAATTGATGATTAGCTGTCCCATTGGTATGTGTTCGTCCACGTGATTATGAAATTTTCAATGGTTTGGGAGCAGAGGTGGAACAGGGAAAGACAAGGAAATTGTGTAAGTTGGATGGGCACTAGAATGCCACTGTGGAAGAGGTGGGGATAATAGTGGGTAGGATTTTTCTCATTCGAGGGAATGACAAGAGGTAGTTGAAACCCTGGTGGAGAATGTGATTCTGTGGCTCCAGTTGGTAGTGCCACAGAGTCACAAGAGTGGTGCTCCTATGTGGATGTGCAGTGACTGTATGGGGGTGATAAGTGACTGGTGGGACAAGGCACAAGAGATCTGTTTCTGGACAAGGTGTGGAGAATAAATTCACCATTTTTGGAGAGAGATTGCTTGTCACTACAGACGTGACAACCATGGGTGGCTAAGTTGTATGGAAGGGACTTCTTGGTGTGGGAAGGGTGACAGCTGTTGAAGTAGAGGTATTAATGGTGGTTGATAGGTTTGATGTGGACAGAGATACTGGTGTAGCCATACCTGAGGTAGGTCAATATTGAGAAAGATTGCTTGTTGAGCTGAAGAGGTCCATATGAAGGGAATGGAGGAGATGATGTTGAGGAACTGGAGGAATGGGGACAGCATGTTCTGATTCTCAGTTCAGATCATGAAAATGTCATTAATAATTGTGAACTAGATGACTGGTTTGGGTTTCTGGATGGTTAGGCATAGGATGGTGTCATGCAAATTCCCATTGCTGTATCAAAAATTTAAGGGACTCCTTCAAAGGAGAAGGAATTATGGGTGACAATATAGTTGGTCATGGTGATAAGAAAAGAGGTTATAGGTCTGGAGTTGCTGGGTTATTGTGAAAGGTATTGTTCAATAGCGGCAAGTCCACGGGTGCTGGGGATGTTAGTGTAGAGGAAGGTGGCGTTGACAGTGATGAGCAGGGAACTGAGTGATAAATGAACAGGAACTGTGGAGCATTGGTAGAGGAAGTGGTTGGTGTGTTTAATGCAGGAGGGGTTGGCTACAAGTAATTAGCTGAAGGATGCTGAACTATGCAGAAATTCTGTCTGTGGTGGCACTGTAACTGACCACAGCAGGGCATCCTGGCTGTTTGGGTTTTTGCACTTCATGACGCATGTATAAGGTAGACAAGATGTGGGTAGTGATGGTGTGAGGAGGGAGATAAACTCAAGGGAGAGGTTCTGTAATGGACATAGGGATTTGAAGAGGGACTCGGGGAGGTTGTGAGATGGACTTAGAGATTTGGGAAGAGACTGGGGATCCTACTAGATTTTTAGAAAGGGGTCAATGAAGCAAAGCTTTTAGTTGGACATTTCTGACAGCTGGTGGAGTGCCTCAAACAGGTAATCCCTGCGGTGCATAACCACATTGTATGAGCCTATGTTGGCAGGTGGTGTTATAAGGTAGACATAGGTTTTTAGGTTGTGAATTGCAGTTCATTGCAGTTTGTGAGGTTTGTTTCCATGTCCAGGGGTTTGGGGAATGTTGTCGATGCATGGCTGAGGTTAGGACGTTCTGCAAAATTAACAGTGGATGATTCTGGAGTAAGGATGGATCGTGGTTATAAGGAGGAGTAAACTGAGTCAGACAGGATTCAGTATTGGCTTTGAATTGAGTTTGATTGGTAAGGTTAGTGGCAGAAAGTGGTCCCACTGCAGGGGAAAAGTTAAAACAATTAATTTACTGACCTTCCATATTGTCTCAAGTTCAGGGTGGAGTGCTATAATCATGAAATTCATAAAATTTGTTGAAAATTTAAGGTGTAAATAGCTAAATGAAGAATGCCTTTCCAACAACAAATCCATTAACTTACTTCTTATATGTGAAGGAAAATGAGTGTATTTTATTACATCTTTTGTTCTGTGATGGGTATGTATGTAACCATTTTTATAATATGACAATTAGTACTTTTATGACACCCTCCTTTGAAGTGCCAATTTGATTACAGACCTGTGTAAAGAATCTCACATCACATCCATAGACCATATCATGTATAATTTGTTACTTCATGTGCTCCTCCATACACAATATTCACAAGCTGAGAGCTGTATTAAAATTACTATCAGCTTACAGAGCCTGTGAGTGTTGATACAGTTTGGGGTTGCAGCTGGATTCATTCATCCTTCACTTAGGATGAGTAGCAGATGCTTAAAAAAAATAAAATTGCATCTCCAATATACAAACTAACTAAAGCTCCAGCCTGAACCCTGCCTCCCTTTCTTCCCCACCAACACACTCCACATCTTTCAGGGGTCATAGTGATCAAAAGTAGCCATTTTCTCATCATCTGTTTCAGAGTAATTCATAAAATTTTTATGACTTAGATCCATAGTTGACAAATGCCTTCTTATCTTTACAAAATATTATTACTTTTCATAAACACTTTTCAGTTGGTTTCATACACAGCACTCCCTGTTTGCACTGACATCCGCTTGTACAGCAGCTCTAGATGGATCCCCAGATTAGAACTTTTAAACACAAACAATTCTACAGTTGTGATAGCTGCTGTCTGTCCCATACTAAAAGATTCTTCCTCGTCTGTCTTCACACCCATTGCTGTGTCAGCAATCATGAGCTCTCTATGTCCATGTATGCTGAATATCTCATGAAGGTTATTACAGTCAGCAAATATCACACGTGGGAAAAATATATCTAAAAACAAAGATGATGTGACTTATCAAACGAAAGCGCTGGCATGTCGATAGACACACAAACAAACACAAACATACACACAAAATTCAAGCTTTCACAACCAACAGTTGCTTCGTCAGGAAAGAGGGAAGGAGAGGGAAAGACGAAAGGATGTGGGTTTTAAGGGAGAGGGTAAGGAGTCATTCCAATCCCGGGAGTGGAAAGACTTACCTTAGGGGAAAAAAAGGACAGGTATACACTCGCACACACACACACACACATATCCATCCGCACATACACAGCCACAAGCAGACATTTGTAAAGGCAAAGAGTTTGGGCAGAGATGTCAGTCGAGGCGGAAGTACAGAGGCAAAGATGTTGTTGAATGACAGGTGAGATATGAGTGGCGGCAACTTGAAATTAGCGGAGGTTGAGGCCTGGTGGGTAACGAGAAGAGAGGATATACTGAAGGGCAAGTTCCCATCTCCGGAGTTCTGACAGGTTGGTGTTAGTGGGAAATATCCAGATAACCCAGACGGTGTAACACTGTGCCAAGATGTGCTGGCTGTGCACCAAGGCATGTTTAGCCACAGGGTGACCCTCATTACCAACAAACAATGTCTGCCTGTGTCCATTCATGCGAATGTATAGTTTTTTGCTGGTCATACCCACATAGAAAGCTTCACAGTGTAGGCAGGTCAGTCGGTAAACCACGTGGGTGCTTTCACATGTGGCTCTGCCTTTGATCGTGTACACCTTCTGGGTTACAGGACTGGAGTAGGTGGTGGTGGGAGGGTGCATGAGACAGGTTTTACACCGGGGGCGGTTACAAGGGTAGGAGCCAGAGGGTAGGGAAGGTGGTTTGGCGATTTCATAGGGATGAACCAAGCGGTTACGAAGGTTAGGTGGATGGTGGAAAGGCACTCTTGGTGGAGTGAGGAGGATTTCATGAAGGATGGATCTCATTTCAGGGCAGGATTTAAGGAAGTCGTATCCCTGCTGGAGAACCACATTCAGAGTCTGATCCAGTCCCGGAAAGTATCCTGTCACAAATGGGGCACTTTTGGGGTTCTTCTGTGGGAGGTTCTGGGTTTGAGGGGATGAGGAAGTGGCTCTGGTAATTTTCTTCTGTATCAGGTCAGGAGGGTAGTTGCGGGATGTGAAAGCTGTTTTAAGGTTTTTGGTGTAATGGTTCAGGGATTCCAGACTGGAGCAGATTCATTTGCCATGAAGACCTAGGCTGTAGGGAAGGGACCGTTTGATGTGGAATGGGTGGCAGCTGTCATAATGGAGGTACTGTTGCTTGTTGGTGGGTTTGATGTGGACGGACATGTGAAGCTGGCCATTGGACAGATGGAGGTCAACGTCAAGGAAAGTGGCATGGGATTTGGAGTAGGACCAGGTGAATCTGATGGAATCAAAGGAGTTGAGGTTGGAGAGGAAATTCTGGAGTTCGTCTTGACTGTGAGTCCAGATCATGAAGATGTCATCCATAAATCTGTACCAAACTTTGGGTTGGCAGGCCTGGGTAACCAAGAAGGCTTCCTCTAAGTGACCCATAAATAGGTTGGCGTAAGAGGGGGCCATCCTGGTACCCATGGCTGTTCCCTTTAATTGTTGGTATGTCTGGCCTTTGAAAGTGAAGAAGTTGTGAGTCAGGATGAAGCTGGCTAAGGTAATGAGGAAAGAGGTTTTAGGTAGGGTGGTAGGTGATCAGCGTGAAAGGAAGTGCTCCATCGCTGCGAGGACATGGACGTGCGGAATATTTGTGTATAAGGAAGTGGCATCAATGGTTACAAGGATGCCGGCCGGTGTGGCCGTGCGGTTCTAAGCGCGTCAGTTTGGAACCGCATGACCGCTACGGTCGCAGGTTCGAATCCTGCCTCGGGCATGGATGTGTGTGATGTCCTTAGGTTAGTTAGGTTTAACTAGTTCTAAGTTCTAGGGGACTGATGACCTCAGTAGTTAAGTCCCATAGTGCTCAGAGCCATTTGAACCATTTTTGTTACAAGGATGGTTTCCGGGGGTAACAGATTGGGTAAGGATTCCAGGCATTCGAGAAAGTGGTTGGTGTCTTTGATGAAGGATGGGAGACTGCACGTAATGGGTTGAAGGTGTTGATCTACGTAGGCAGAGATACGTTCGGTGGGGGCTTGGTAACCAGCTACAATGGGGCGGCCGGGATGATTGGGTTTGTGAATTTTAGGAAGAAGGTAGAAGGTAGGGGTGCAGGGTGTCGGTGGGGTCAGGAAGTTGAAGGAGTCAGGTGAAAGGTTTTGTAGGGGGCCTAAAGTTCTGAGGATTCCTTGAAGCTCCGCCTGGTCATCAGGAATGGGATTACCTTGGCAAACTTTGTATGTAGTGTTGTCTGAAAGCTGACGCAGTCCCTCAGCCACATAGTCCCGACGATCAAGTACCACGGTCGTGGAACCCTTGTCCGCTGGAAGAATGATGATGGATTGGTCAGCCTTCAGATAACGGATAGCTTGGGCTTCAGCAGTGGTGATGTTGGGAATAGGATTAAGGTTTTTTAAGAAGGATTGAGAGGCAAGGCTGGAAGTGAGAAATTCCTGGGTGGTTTGGAGAGGGTGATTTTGAGGAAGAGGATGTGGGTCCCGCTGTGACGGAGGATGGAACTGTTCCAGGCAGGGTTCAATTTGGATAGTGTCTTGGGGAGTTGGATCATTAGGAGTAGGATTAGGATCATTTTTTTTCATGGCAAAGTGATATTTCCAGCAGAGAGTACGAGTGTAGGACAGTAAATCTTTGACGAGGGCTGTTTGGTTGAATCTGGGAGTAGGGCTGAAGGTGAGGCCTTTAGATAGGACAGAGGTTTTGGATTGGGAGAGAGGTTTGGAGGAAAGGTTAACTACTGAATTAGGGTGTTGTGGTTCCAGACTGTATTGATTAGAATTTTGAGGTTTTGGGGGGAATGGAGCTGGAAGTGGGAGATTGAGTAGATGGGAGAGACTGGGTCTGTGTGCAATGAGAGGAGGTTGAGGTTTGCTGTAAAGGTTGTGAAGGGTGAGTGAGTTGCCTTTCCAGAAGTGGGAAACCAGGAGATTGGATAGTTTTTTGAGGTGGAGGGTGGCATGCTGTTCTAATTTGCGGTTGGCCTGTAGGAGGATGCTCTGAACAGCCAGTGTGGAAGTGGGAGAGGAAAGATTCAGGACTTTTATTAAGGATAGGAGTTGACGGGTGTGTTCATTGGCTGAGTTGATGTGTAGGTGAAGGATTGTTCAGTTTGGAATTGGTATAGGGACTGATGGAAAGAAGGGTTACAGCCAAAGATGGGAACTTTAAGTGTGAGTCCTTTGGGGGTAACGCCAATTGTCAAACAAGCCTGAGTAAATAAAACATGAAAGTGTAATCTGGCTAGGGTGAAGGCATGTTTGGAGAGGAAATGTAAATAAAACTTAATGGGGTCGTTGTGGGGATGTTGTGAGGGTGACATGGTATTATAAGGTGGAAAGTGTAACATGAGGCTGAAATGAAAATGAAAATAAAAATATATGGGGAGAGATAAAGGTGAACTAGAAAGCAACTGGAGATCAGGTGTGAAAAAAGTCATAAAAGTGTTGGTTAAAGATGAGCTATTTGATCCTGTGGTGAACTTGGGTTGGTAAACAACGATGTGCACAAAGGTTAGGTGGTTGTGTTGCCGTCTGAACACGTTAAAGGGTGGAGAAATTTGGGAAAATTTCGAAAAAACTGCGTGTAAATGTATTAAAAGGAGTGGTTTTATGGTGGCAGATTATGAAAATGAGGCTAACAATTGTCTGACGAAGAAATAATGACGTTAAAACCTGTGGGAAGCGGCTAAAAATGATCAGTGATGTGGGAAAATCGGAAATGGAAATAAAGCGAAAGTTATTAGAACTAGCCGAAATGGTTGTTTAATAGGTGAAAGGAACTGTTTGTGAATTGGAAACGGTGGATTTTATAGCAGCGATAGTTTTGAAAGCGGAAAAAATTTTTTTGGTTATGGTTTGGAAGTGGGTTACGTGTTATTGAGTATATATAGGCGGGATAAAATTGTATGGTAGATTACGGTAAAAAGGAGAAGGTGAATACAAAGTGAAACTACTTGCAAAAACAGAAAGAGAAAGTAAGATGACAGAAAAGATTTCGAAATGCAACAGTGACAATAACAAACGTAATTGTTGGGTTCAAATTAATAATATGAATATAACAGAGGGAAACATTCCACATGGGAAAAATATATCTAAAAACAAAGCTGATGTGCCTTACCAAACGAAAGCGCTGGCATGTCGATAGACACACAAACAAACACAAATATACACTCAAAATTCAAGCTTACGCAACCAACGGTTGCTTCGTCAGGAAAGATGGAACGAGAGGGAAAGACGAAAGGATATATATGTCTGCTTGTGTCTGTATATGTGTGGATGGATATGTGTGTGTGTGCGAGTGTATACCCGTCCTTTTTTCCCCCTAAGGTAAGTCTTTCCGCTCCTGGGATTGGAATGACTCCTTACCCTCTCCCTTAAAACCCACTTCCTTTCGTCTTTCCCTCTCCTTCCCTCTTTCCTGATGAGGCAACAGTTTGTTGCGAAAGCTTGAATTTTGTGTGTATGTATGTGTCTGTTTGTGTTTCTATCGACCTGCCAGCGCTTTCGTATGGTAAGTCACATCATCTTTACACTCTAGCAGTGTAAGCAACGAAAATTTCAATTCAGTAATGTATCACACGAAAATATCTATCCCCAGGTGTATATATACACACACCTGGGAATATATACACACACCCAGGTGTGTGTATATATACACCTGGGGATAGATATTTTCGTGTGATACATTACTGAATTGAAATTTTCGTTGCTTACACTGCTAGAGTCAAATGTCTATTCAATATGCAAGTGGAAAAAGAATACTAACAATATTAGAAGTGGAGCCAAAGTAAGAACAGCAATTGCATGGCTGAGAGACATACATATTTATCATACAGCTGAAAGAAGTTTTTTATATTTTTATTTATTCAGCTCTACACCAGTTGTTCCTCCTTCAGTGACTGATAAGTAGATGTTCCATTTCTTGTTTGTCTATACATATATTTATGCATTTTATATATCTATTAATATACACAATAAATTACCACATAAGTACAAAAAATTTAATTTACATATCAATCTGCAAGGAAACTGATAACTGAATGGGTTGTTGGAGGAAAATACTAATCCCAGGAGCAGATTTTGAGTTGTTGCATATTATGTGTTGGAATAGCTACAAAGAAAAGAATGTAAATGCAATAAGACAAAACAGTTTTATGCGGAAGACATTTCTATCTATCAGTATATCTTGAATTACTTCTTACCAGAATGTGGTACATTCAAGTATACTACACATGAGGTGATCAGATTCATCATAAATTAATTGAGGGTAAGCACTTTCCTATGCTGAACCTTTCAGTTTATTGATATATTAAAAGAGATAAATTCTACCAACCACAATTATGTTGAAAAGATTAACAGATACTTCTAAGGGCAGTTTCTGGAAATGGAAAGATTGGTTTCATAGAAATATTTACCAGCTACTAAAGTGCAATGATGAAGCAACAACATCCCTGTGTAGTGTTTAAAATAGCATGATTAAGGCACCCCATTGAGTAATAAATTCGATTCAAGTGACTGACAAAATTTCAGAGATGAAGTGCAGTAGTGAGTGACTGAGCAACAAACAGGAAGCACTGGAATGATGTAAAGATTTAGACAAAGCCAGATAAGCCAAAAATATCAACAAGTGGAAACTGTCAGCTGTTGGTGCGGCAGTTCAGTATGATCCAAGAATGTCTATTTAAAAAGTGGAAAGTCAGACTCAATTAAAAGAGTTCATTATATACACATTTGCAGAACACCATATCCATTTGTGCTGTGCAACAAGGAAAATACCATGACTGGTAATGATGGATTTGATGTTGGCAGCATGTGGTTCACAGTTGAAATTCCTCAGTCTGACAATCTGGCATGCCATATCCAGCGAAGATATCCCTGGAATTATTTTGTGTCAGTAATAATAAATACTGCCTGGTACACATATGGGACAGTCAATTACACACTACAAGCATTTTACACTCCATCAGATTCACTGTAGTTCATGTAAGATGAAGCCCACCCTCACTGTAACCCAGTAATTTTACTTTCTTGTTGAATAGCTTGGACTTTTCCACATTTAATGGAATAGGCATTATCTGACCTGCATACTCCTCCAAATTTATCCCACTGAATAAACTTATTGTAGGATGTTTGAAGAGCACTATTTCCTACAGTAATCTTGGAATGCTGGAGAAGCTCACATAACCATTTGTCCAATTCCTTTACCACATTCCAGCCAATGATGGCTAACTTTGTTATTTGTTTTACAATCAGAGTGCTGAGCATGAATGCAACAACGCCATGCACAGTGCAGGCACACCATAGTTTATGATTTCTCCCCTGTACATGATACAGTAACAGCAGTGGCAGCCCTTGAGCCACTGTTGGTCATATTTAAAATTAAGGTGAAACCTCGGTGTTTAATTTTTTATGATATTCCTGCTAATGAGGCCACTTACTGTAGCCATTTTTCATTTCAAAATGAAAAACACACTGTATCTGTGATAAATGTGCAGTAACAAAATAACAAAACATTAAACACTTTTCCATGTTTACAGAGACTGTTTCCAGATGTTGAAACACATTGAATTATTTATTAACAATAAAAGGGGAAGAACATCAAACAAGGGAGATACCAGGATGGAATGTAACAATATTGTGAAAATGAAAGTTGCCAATCACCATATAGCAGAGATGCTGAGTCACAGATAGGCACAACAAAAAGACTATCACAAATGTAGCTATCAGCCAGTAAGGCCTCCATCAAAATTAGATGATAAACACACACATACACACTCATGCAAATGCTATTCACACACACATGACTGCAGTCTCAGGCAACTGAGTGTGACCTCAGTTGCCTGAGACTGCACTTATGTGTGTGTGAGTTACGTTTGCATGAGTGTGTATGTGCGCTTCTGTCATCTAATTTTGACTAAGGTCTTATTTGCTGAAAACTATATTTGTAACAGTCTTCTTGTTGTGCCCATCTGTGACTCAGCATCTCCGTTACATGGTGAGTGGCAGCTTTTCTTTTCACAATAAGAGAAAAGGATAGATTGCTACTCACTGTAAAGATGACACATTGAATTGCAGACAGGCTCAATGAAAGGAGTGTTACACATTTAATTTTTGACCAAAACCTTCAGTTAAGGAAACACACAGACAATTCATTCACACAAGCAAGGACACTTCATGCATCTGTGGCTGCCATCTCCAGCAGCTCCAGTTTGAGCTGCCAAAGATGGTGGTCATGTGTGTGTGAGGCATGCTTGCTTGTGTGAATGCAGGTGTCTGTGTTTTCTTTACTGATGAAGGCTTTGGTAAAAAGCTAAATGTGTAATGGTCCTTTTATTGTGCCTGTCTGCAACTCAATGTGTCATCTTTACAGTGAGTAGCAATCTATCCTTTCCTTTTTATTGTTGACATGCCAACCTGGATTTTCCATTGTTTGAATTATTTATTAAATTTACCTACATCTATGGTGATTTATGTGCAACATTCACAGATGTACATAATAACAATAATAAATTCAGTGCAGAAACGATTTCCTTAATGTTCTGACATATTTATAATTGAACCTCGACTACTGCAATTTTATCAATGATTTTGCCCACAGGATAGTTGATGCTGAAGTGTCAGACTTCTTTTATAGAGCAGTGAAACATGTTGTTTCCTATCGCGATGAGAACAATTTCAAGAGGATGGATTTCATGCAAACGATGATGCAGATACATAAAACAGACTCAGACGAGAGCACAGGTCTGTTAGTGTTTCATTGTCCTCTTTTAGAATTTTTTTCTTAATGAATGCTGATGTTCTTGTGTGCTTCTATACTTCTATGAAAATGAATGATCCAATTTAGAATTGTTTCTAATTCTAGCATTTTCAGAACCACTGAATAGTTTTTTTTTTCTGTAAAAAAGTCAGCTATTAGACTGTTTTATTGATTTGCTACCTGTATATTCCTAATGCTGTGTATGACATCAGAATGGATCCTAGAAATACTTACACTCACATGTCAGAAAGTATACTTGCTGGTGGTGTTCATGCCATCAATTCACACAAAGAATCAATCAGTCTAGAAAAAGAAGACAGAGATGAACATTCAATGCTAAAGAGAATGCATTAATTTCAGTGAATGCAGAAACTGACCAGGTTCACTAAGTTATGTACCTGAGATATTGCTCATTACTTAGCTCTCCTATGGTTTAATAACAGTTTTTGGAGCTATAATTGTCATTCCAGAAGTTATTCGATCATATTGGCAACTAATTTTATATAAGTAGCTAATACTAAAGCAGTAAGCTGTAACCAGCATTTTTAATCGCAGCAGAATGTTTATAAAAGAACTGCTTGCTTATTCACTGGTACCTGATTATCCTAAAATAATATTAGACGGGAACAGAATGTTAAATCAAAATTATTTCCTAGAATGAATTTTCACTTTCGCCCTGCTCTCTGTTATAATGGTAAGACTCCATACAAGTAAGAGAGCTGTGTTAATCTCACAACATTTTAAATTCCTAAGGTGAGCTAACGCTTCACATGATCAAAGACATTTGTAGTGCCACAGTCAATACAAATATAACAAATTTTCTTATATAGCTATTTGTTTTATTTATTATCTGTACAATGCATCATATGCTGTAGAATGTGTTCTGTGATACTGGTTACCTAAAACCTAAAATTTTATTGTACTTACTTTTGTTTGCACACTCTGTTTTACAGAATATCATTTAAGAGATTCAACAAAAATATTAAAAGGATAGTTTGCTTCTTATCACATGGAGGAGACAATGACTGACAGAGAGGCACAGTGAATAAAAACTGTTAGACATTGTTTAGCTGTGACACTATATCCTAATCAGTCTTTCCTTCTCATCCCATGTGGTAAGTCTGTCCTGACCCACATTTCTGGGTGACTTTCCCAAAATCTGCTCCTTTTCCTAGATCTCTCCAGTTCTTTTCCTTCACCCCTCTTCCTTCCCTTACAAACCCTTCTGCCTGAAGAAGGAGCCACTGGCTCTGAAAGCTTGCCTAATTACAACCTTCTTTTGTGTTTGTGTTCTGCTGCCACTTCGTGAGTAGATTTTTTGTCTATCTAATTAAAGTAGATCATATCCTTTGTCAGATATAGACAAAACACACAAATGTTCACACATACATAACTCAGAAACATATGGCCACTGTCATATCAGGGCATTAAGGCCTGACTGTGACTGCCTTTGAGGTGAGTGGCATTCTCAGCCGGGGCAGGTAGTGGGAGTACAGAAGAGACATGGGGTGGGAAAGGTGAGAGGTAGCAGGGTAGGGGTGGGGGAAGAGGCTAGTGCTACCTGTGGGAGCATGCAGGGATGTGGTGGGAACATGACAGGAGGCTAACAGGATTGAGAGGTTGTACTGAAAGGGGGAGGGGGCACAGAGGAGAGTACAGAAGTAGAGAAGCGGAAAGGACTATGCAGGTGTACCGCCAGGTAGAAGGTGTGTGCAGGCTGGAGTAGAAGCAGGGAAGAGGATGGAGTCAGTTAGAGGACAATGACCTGTATAGGTCCTCTACCAACTCTTCACAGTTCCTAGCCACTATCAATGCCATTGGCCTCTACACCAACATCCCTAGTGACCATGGCACTGTTGCTACTGAACATTACAGTTCCCAGTACTTGTCTGACTCTAAGCATATAACCTCCCTTTGGTCACCATGACCAACTATATCCTTACCCAAAATATTATTTCTCATTTGAAGACTTCACCTACAAAAACTCTGTGGTACAGCTGGGCATCCACATCACACCATCCTGTGACAACCTATTTATGAGCCATCTAGATGAATCTTTCCTAGCCACCCAGAATCCCAAACTCTTCCAAATTCATTAATGACATCTTCAGCATGTGGATCGAAGGTGAGAACATCCTATCCACATCCAGAACCTCAACTCCTTCTCCCCATTTGTATCACCTGATTGTCCTCAGATCAACAAGCCACCTTCTTTGATGTTGACCCTACCTCACGGATGACTAAATCAGTACCTCCATCTACATCAAGCCTATCTATCACCAACAATGCCTATACTTTGACAGCTATCACCCATTCCACACCAAGAATCCCTTCAGTACAGCCTAGGCACACAATGTTGTTGCATCTGTAGTGACAATCACTACTTCTCCAAATATGCCCAGTCTCACTGGGCGTTCCTCAATCTCCTCACCTTGTCTAGCAACATATCTCCTGCATGCATCTTGTCTTTCCAGTCACCTATCAACTATCACACATCAACTGAGCAGCCTCAAAGAAGTGCTGCCTTTATCACCAAGTACCATCCAGGACTGGACCAATTGAATTACATTCTTCACAAGCATTTAGACTACTTGTTGTCATGGAATGAAATGAGAAATATCCTCTCCACAGCACATCTAACATGTGCAATATCCTTGTCCATCCCTGTTCCCCTCCTGCTCCCAACCCCTTGTACCATGGCTAATACTGCTGAAATAGATCTAGATGTAAGTCTGTCCCATACATCCTCCCAGTACCAACTACTACAGCCCTGACACAAGCATTTTCTACTTCATCAAGGGCAGGGCCACCTGTGAAAGCAGCCACGTGACCTACCAACTTGGCTGCAATCACTATGCAACATTCTGCATGAGTATGACCACTAACAAGCTGTCTGTATGCATCATTGACCTCCACCAAACTGTGTCTGGGTGACAGCTGTATCATGTCATTGTTGAGCATGGTGCCCAACATGTGCTTGACTTCAAGAACTGCTTCACAGCCTGTGCCATCTGAATCATTCCACCAACACTAACTTTTATGAATTACACAGGTGAGAATTACCCTCACAGCATTTCCTTTGTTCCTGTAAACCCTCCCCAGCCTCAGGCTTCATTAGGCCCTGTCCTCCAACTTCTTGGATTCCATTCATGCCATACACACAACTTATATCCCTACAGAATACCTGTGTGGTCCTTTCCCCTTATTTACTTCTCTCCTCTTCTCCTTCCTTACTCTGGCACAGCGTACCAATGCTGCACCTAGCAGTCCACTATCTAGTCCTTGCCATGTCCCTGCATGCTTCCACAGGCAACACCAGCATCTTCCCCTGCCCCTACCTTGTTATCCCACCCCCTGCCTACTCCATCTCACAGTCCATGCCTGGAGACATCAGTGGCCATGTGTGTGTGAATCATGCATGTGTGAATATGTGTCTGTTTTGTCTATGTTTGATCAGGGACTTAGTCTGACAGTTAAATGACATCTAGAAGTGCTCATTAAATGAACTTGTCTGCCACTCAGTGCCTCCACCATATGATGAGTGGCATCTCAATCTTTTCATACTGGTGTTATCACATCCAAAATATTCCAGGGTTTGGTTTAACAGATTCATACATGCAGTCACAAAGCTTGCATTAATTGCACATTTAATTTATGATTTGTGAATTAATATTTATATATGTTACCAAAATATCATTATATTGAGTAGATGGAATGATGCTGCAGAAATATGCTTATCATTTTTCATAATTGATGGATTTTATAGTACATGGAAGCTTGTTGTACAGTTTTATCCCAAATTATGTGTCCTTTTTTGACATCTGTTAGAGCTTGTAGGCCTCACATGTATATTATCTGGCTGTTTTGTACAGTTATTGTGAAAGTCGGAATTTTTTTCACGCTTACTTACTAATTTCATATTCCTTGATGGACAATAATCTTTTGAAGATGTACAAGCCAGACAATGGTGGAATATTTAATTTTTTAGAGAATAGTCTGAATGGGTGTCTAGTGGTCCTTTCAGCACTCTCGTATTCTGAAATTTTGTATTCTGAAAGTACCCAGTTATGCAGGAGAGATACTTCAGAATATGATTCCATATTTTGGATGTGAATGAAAATGTATAATATTTACTCAGAGCTGCCTGTTCATTTATGCAGATTTTCAGGATCTTTGGAACATAACAACCTTTGCTCAACTTTTAGTTAAGGTGTGTCACATGCTTGTCCAAATTCTTTTTACTGCAGAACTGTTGAGCCAAGTATATTGCACTCTATGTACTACTTGGATAATGGGTATTTATAATATGTGCATTGTGAAAATTTAGGGCTACTGTTCTGTTTTATTGTTGTTTCTAAACAGATGGTTTGCTGAGAACAGCCACTAAGCTCGTTTCTGTGGCAGTTTTTTTTGAAGAAACTATCTTTTCAAACTTTTTTATAATAGTTGTGCCTTCAGCAAATAATATTGTTCTTGTGGACATCTAAATTCAAGATCACATCTTTTTTTTGTCATCAGTCTTCTGAGTGGTTTGATGCAGCCTGCTGCAAATTCCTCTCCTGTGCCAATCTCTTCACCTCAGAGTAATACTTGCACACAGTGTCAACAATCATTTATTGGATGTACTCCTATTTCTGTCTTCTCCTACAGTTTTTACCCTCTAACTCTCTCAAGTACCATGGAAGGTTTCCCCTTGTGTCTTAACACATAACCTATCATCCAGTCCCTTCTACTTGTCAGTGTTTTTCACATGTATCCTTCTTCACCAATTCTATGGACAAAATCCTCATTCCAAATGTTATCAGTCCACCTAATTTTCAACATCATTCTGTAACACCAAATCTTAAATGCTTCAATTCTATTCTTTCTTGGTTTTCCTGCAGTCCTTAATTCACTTACATGCAATGCTGTACTCCATACGTAAACTCTCAGAAATTTCTTCCTCAAATTAAGCTAATGTCTGATACTAGTGGGCTTGTTTTGGCCAGAAATGACTTCTCTACCTGTGCTAATCTGCTTTTTATGTCCTCCATGGTTCATCTATAATGTGTTATTTTGCTCCCAAAGTAGGATAATTCCTTTACTGCATCTACTTTATTGTCCACAATTTTTATGGTAAATTTTTTCACTAATCTTATTTCTGCTGTTCTTCATGAACTTCAGCTTTCTTCAGTTTGTTCTCTGTATTCTGTGCTCATAAGACTGTTCATTTCATTCACTATGTCATATCATTCTTCCTCATTTTCGCTGGGGATAGAAATGTCATCAGTGAATTTTGTCATTGATATCCTTTCACTCTGTATTTCAGTACCAGTCACGAAACTTTCTTTTATATTCTTCTTTGCTTCCTCAGTGAAGAGATTGGATGGCAGTTAATAAATGCCGGATTTATGTCTTACACCCTTTTTAATACAAGCACTTTATTCTCGATCTTGCATTCTTGTTGTTAGTTCTTGGTTATTATACAGATTGTGTATTACTAGCCTTTCTATATAACTTACACAATTTTTTCAGAGTATTACGTACATTTTGCATGATTTTACATTGTCTAGCACTTTTTCTAGGTTGACAAATCCTATGAACATGTCTTCATCCTACTTATTAAGTTCAACATCAGAACTGCTTCTCTGCTGCCTTTACCTTTCATAAAGCCAAAAGCCAAAAGATCACCATGTAACATATCCCCCTGTACACATCTTATTCTTCTCAGCAACTTTGATGCATGAGCTGTTAAGCAGATTGTGTGATGTTCTTGTACTTAGCTGCTCCTGCTACCTCTAGGATAGAGTGGTTGATATTTTTCAGAAGTCTGATGGTGCATCTCCAGACTTACAAATTGTATAAACAGACATAAATAATTGTTTGGTAGATACTTTCACCAAAGATTTTAAAAATTATGGAGGAATGTTATTTATGCTTTTAACTTTATTCGATCATAAATCTTCTAAAGCTCTCTTAACCTCTGACTGATTCTAGATCCTCTATTTCTACGACTTCAGCCGCTGTTAGTAGCAATAATAATAATGATAACAGTAATAATAATATGCATAACTTGTCTGAAAAAAGAAAAAAAACATGTTTTTGTAGAATTTTGTTATCTTGTGCTTAATTGATGGCAAGAGCGAAATAACATTTAAGCTTTCATTACTCTCCTCCTCGCATTTTTGTGTGAGTGGGAGTTTTTGTACTTTTTTATTTTTTTTGGAAAAATATTCGAGATTGGGAGGCCTAGTTCCTTTGCGGCTAATTATTCCTGGTAATTTCCTTTTCTGTTAGCACTTAAAACAGATCCAACAGAGTTCATGTTAATACTGCATGGGAAAGCCGATTCCTCCACAGTAAACAACCAACTCCAAACCCAAATTGACGTATGCGGAAATAATTAATTTCAAGTAGGACCGTACTGTCTACCAACATTGGCACCTGATTACGAATGAGGTGCTGAAAGCCACAAGGATCAAAAGCACACTGTCTTCGACCCCACATTTAAGTGAACATCAGACAAACCAATGAGAGTTTTTCGCTAATGTTCATACATATGTATAATGTGGGCCTACACTACAGATAAGCATCACTCACCGTAAGATCAACAGATGTCAGAAGCATGAATAAATGCTACAGTCTCACAATCGACGATGATGTGGTTTAAGGTTCTGAGCACATCAAATGGATTACTATATGGCAAAATCCAAATCTTAATTTACTGTATCTCGTTCAGAATCCCACAAAATAGGTTTTTCTGTCAGTATAACTATAACGTATATTGATGTCTGGTCTAATTTTACTATATAGCGAGTGAATTGGCATATCTGATGAATGTGCTGATGTCTAATGGGATTTACGAGGTGCCGCAGTAAAGTAATGAGAGTGATGTGAAAAAAATGTTGCTTACCGTTTAGTCAAGTTTAGTGTTGTCTTCTTCAAAGTAGTCCCCTTCTAATTGCACACACTTTTTCCAGCGCTTCTGCCATTGATGGTAACATTTCTGGAACTCATCTTCTGTAATATCCTCCAAGACTCTCGCCACAGCTTTTTGGACATCTTGTATTGTTTGAAAATGGTGCCCCTTGACCGCCGTTTTGAGTCTTGGAAATAGAAAAAAGTAGCACGGAGCAATATCTGGTGAATAAGGTGGCTGTGGTAGTACTGAAATTTGTTTTGAGGTTAAAAATTGCTGTACTGACAGAGCAGTATGGCATGGCCCATTGTCGTGATACAGAATCCAATTATCAGCAATGTTGGCACGGACACGAAGAACTCTTGTACGAAGTCTTTCTAAAATTTCTTCATAGTAATATTGGTTAAATGTTTGTCCAGGAGGCATCCACTCTTTATGAACAGTTCCCTTGGAATCAAAGAAGCACACAAGCATGTATTTCACTTTTGACTTTGACATGCGAGCTTTTTTTCACTTTTGACTTTGACATGCGAGTTTTTTTGGTCTGGATGATCCCTTTGAGCACAATTGCGAACTTTGGCGTTTTGTCTCTGGATCGTACTGAAAACACCAACTTTCATCACCAGTGATAACGCATCTCAATAATTATGGATTGATTTCAGTTTGCTCTAACAGATCGGCTGCCAAATTTTTTTGTTTCTCGCTGTTGTTGTGTGAGATGTTTGAGCACCATTTTTGCACAAATATTTCTCATACCAAGATCTTCAGTTATTATTAGACGAACCGTTTCTCGATTAATGTTCAGTTCTTCTGCAATCATTTTCACGGATAATCTTCGATCAAATCGTACAAGTTCACACACCCTGCCCAAGTTGACATCCACCTGTGAGGTTGATGGTCGTTCATTGCAGTCTTCATCTTCAACATTCGTTCTGCCTTTACTAAACATTTTATGTCAATGAAAAACTTGAGCACTTGACGTAACCTCCTCTCCAAGAGCTTTCTGAAGCTTACCGTAAGTTGTTGTCGCGTTTTCACCCAATTTAACACAAAAAGAAATGGTATACCATTGCGCAATATTATGTAGTTCCATTTCCGTGACGAGAGACAAAAATGTTCAAATGTGTGTGAAATCTTATGGGACTTAACTGCTAAGGTCATCAGTCCATTAGCTTACACACTACTTAACCTAAATTATCCTAAGGACGAACACACACACACCCATGCCCGAGGGAGGACTCGAACCTCTGCTGGGACCGACAAGAGACACAAACACGTCTTAACTTATTACAGCACAACTCATGACTGAGCAGTTGCATCAATGTGTCGCTTGGACTAGAAGCAGCTTATAGACCAAGGTCAAAGATGCTGTGCCTACGCAAGTCTGCAGGGCTGCCACATCATCTAAAGAAAATCAGTCTCATTACTTTATTGTCGCATCTCGTATGTTGAGCAAAGGGGGATAAAAGTCTGCTGCAGTGTGCTACCACCTCATGGCATTGACATCAACTTGTAGTTGAGTAGTAAAGACCAACTGTTTATCAAATCTGCATTTATTTGGCCCATGAGGCAGTTATGTCTTGCCAGTTGCGCAAGTGCAAAAGCCCCTTAAAACGTGCAAAACTGAAGGTGTACTCGTGTCCCTGATGTCAAGTTTCACCGAGTCTACAGGAGCATAGCGTGGCAGATTTAGTGCTGTGTATTTCAGATTACTACATCTACATTATGTTTAACAGCATTCTGAGAAAAATAATCAATAAATCCAAAAAGTGTCAAAAGTTTGGGAGTTCATGTGCACCTGTGTTCTTACACAATAGCCGCCACTGAACATCGCTACTCAATGAAGTAAATGAGTTACAAAGTCTCAGCTGTGATGAGTCCCCGGTGTCAGAGAATGAAGCTTCCTCTTGTTCCATCTCTCACTATGATGTAAAATAATAGTAGCGTTAAGTGTGCGGAGCTCCATGTAGATGTCATTGGCACGACGTACACAACCAGTTGACACCTGAAGTAATATGCAGAAGAGGTTACCCATTTAATCCCTGGTGGAGCTTGCAGGTTACTGCTTAGAAGACATCGCAGCGCACGGGACGATGTTCTTCACGGAGGGGTGCGACCCGTGCGCGACTGCCCTCGCCTTCACGCTGTTCGAGCTGGCGCACAACGCGGACGTGCAGGAGCAGCTGCGGGAGGAGGTGGCGGCCGCGTCTGGGGCGGAGTTCACGTACGAGAAGCTGCAGGAGATGGAGCTGCTGGACCGAGTCGTCTCTGGTGAGGATCGCTTCAGTACTGCTCCTGTTGCGGGCTGCACGCACTTTCTGATCGGAAGCATCCTGCGTAATGCGGGATTACTTTAAAAACGGACACAAACAGTCCCGACCGCAGAATCATCACTCTGCGCCTTCTACATCTACATCTACATGGATACTCTGCAAATCACATTCAAGTGCCTCGCAGAGGGTTCATCGAACCACCTTCACAATTCTTTATTACTCCAATCTCGTATAGCGTGCGGAAAGAATGAACACCTATATCTTTCCGTACCAGCTCTGATTTCCCTTATTTTGTCGGGGTGGTCGTTCCTCCCTATGTAGGTCGGTGTCAACAAAATATTTTCGCATTTGGAGGAGAAAGTTGGTGATTGGAATTTCGTGAGGAGATTCCGTCGCAACGAAAAACGCTTTTCTTTTAATGATTTCCAACCCAAATCCCGTATCATTTCTGTGACACTCCCATATTTCCCGACAATACAAAACGTGCAGCCCTTCTTTGAACTTTTTCGATGTACTCCGTCAGTCCTATCTGGTAAGGTTCCCACACCGCGCAGCAGTATTCTAAAAGAGGACGGACAAGCACAGTGTAGGAAGTCTCCTTAGTAGGTCTGTTACATTTTGTCAGTGTCCTGGCAATAAAATGCAGTCTTTGGTTAGCCTTTCCCACAACATGTTCTATGCGTTCCTTTCGTTTTAAGTTGTTCGTAATTGTAATACCTAGGTATTTAGTTGAATTTACAGCTTTTAGATTGGACTGATTTATCGTGTAACTGAAGTTTAACGAGTTCCTTTTAGCACTCATCTGGATGACCTCACACTTTTCGTTATTTACGGTCAACTGCCATTTTTCGCATCATTCAGATATCTCTTCTAAAGCGTTTTGCAATTTGTTTTGATCTTCTGATGACTTATTAGTCGATAAACGACAGCATCATCTGCAAACAACCGAAGACGGGTGCTCAGATTGTCTCCAGAATCGTTTATATAGATAAGGAACAGCAAAGGGCCTATAACACTACCTTGGGAAACCCCAGAAATCACTTCTGTTTTACTCGATGACTTCCACTCAATTATTATGAACTGTGACCTCTCTGACAGGGAATAACTACAGTCACATAAGTGAGACTATATTTCATGAGCACACAATTTCACTACGAGCCACTTGTGTGGTACAGTGTCAAAAGCCTTCCGGAAATCCAGAAATACCCGATCGATCTGAAATCCCTTGTCAATAGCACTCAGCACTTCATGTGAATAAAGAGCTACTTGTGTTTCACAGAAACGATGTTTTCTAAACCTATGTTGACTGTGTGTCAATAGACCGTTTTCTTCGAGGTAATTCATGATGTTCGAACACAATATATGTTCCAAAATCCTGCTGCATATCGACGTTAACGATATGGGCCTGTAATTTAGTGGTTACTCCTACTACCTTTCTTGAATATTGGTGTGACCTGTGCCACTTTGCCGGCCGAGGTGGCCGCTTGGTTCTAGGCGCTACACTCTGGAACCGTGCGACCGCTACGATCGCAGGTTCGAATCCTGCATCGGGCATGGATGTTTGTGATGTCCTTAGGTTACTTAGGTTTAAGTAGTTCTAAGTTCTAGGAGACTGATGACCTCAGCAGTTAAGTCCTATACTGGTCAGAGCCATTTGAACCATTTTTCGGTGCGACGTTCCAGTCTTTGGGTACGGATCTTTCGTCGAGCGAACGGTTGTATATGATTGTTAAGTATGGAGGTAAAGCATCAGCATACTCCCAAAGGAACCTAATTGGTATACAGTCTGGACCACAAAACTTGCTTTTGTTAAGTGATTTAAGTTGTTTCACTACTCTGAGGATATTTACTTCTTCGCTACTCATGTTGGCAGCTGTTCTCGATTCGAATTCTGAAATATTTACTTCGTCTTCTTTTGTAAAGGCGTTTCGGAAGGCTGTGTTTAGTTACTCTGCTTTGGCAGCACTGTCTTCGATAGTATCTCCATTGCTATCGCGCAGAGAAGGCATTGATTGTTTCTTGCCGCTAGCATACTTCACATATGACCAGAATCTCTTTGGATTTTCTACCAGATTTCGAGACAAAGTTTCGTTGTGGAAACTATTCTAGGCATCTCGCATTGAACTATGCGCTAAATTTCGAGCTTCTGTAAAAGATCGCCAATCCTGGGGATTTTTCGTCTGTTTAAATTTGGCATGTTTGTTTCGTTGCTTCTGCAACAGTGCTCTAACCCGTTTTGTGTACCAAGGAGGATCAGCTGCGTCGTTTCTTCAGTTGTTTGGTATTAATCTCTCAATTGCTTCCGATACTATTTCTTTGAATTTAAGCCACATCTGGTCCACACTTATGTTATTAATTTGGAATGAGTGCAGATTGTCTCTTAGGAAGGCATCAAGTGAATTTTTATCTGATTATTTGAATAGGTATAAGTTTCGCTTATTTTTCGAGGATTTGGGGATTGCAGTATTCAATCTCGCTACAACTCTGTGTTCACTAATCCCTACCTGAATCGGTTTTGATGCTCATTATTAACTTACGGTTATTTGTTGCTAAGAGGTCAAGTGTGTTTTCACAACCGTTTACTATTCGCCCGGGCTCATGAACTAACTGCTCGAAATAATTTTCAGAGAATTTCGGATCATATTTTATGCGTACCTCCGGAATTAAACATAACGAACACTTTGCATGTGTCTCGTAATTAATCAATGTTTGGCCAACGCCTGTCACTTCATAATCACTCGAAGGACCTATAACGAATAACTTAAAAATTCCTCATACTGCACCTAAAGGATATTTACACTAAGTGATCAAAAGTATCCTGACACCTGGCTGAAAATGACTTACAAGTTCGTGGCGCCCTCCATCGGTTTATTCTGGAATTTAATATGGTGTTGGCTCACCCTTAGTCTTGATGACAGCTTCCACTCTCGCAAGCATATCTTCAACCAAGTGCAGGAAGGTTTCTTGGGGAATGGCAGCCCGTTCTTCACGGAATGCTGCACTGGCGAGAGATATCAATGTCGGTCGGTAAGGCCTGGTGCGAAGTCGGCGTTCCAAAACATTCCAAAGGTGCTCTTTAGGATTCAGGTCAGGATTCTGTGCAGGCCAGTCCATTACAGGAATGTCATTGTCGTGTAACCACTCCACCACAGGCTGTGCATTATGAACAGGTGCTCAGTCGTGTTGGAAGATGCAACTGCCATCGCCGAATTGCTCTTCAACAGTGTGAAGCAAGAAGGTGCTTAAAGCATCAATGTAAGTCTGTGCTGTGATAGTGCCACGCAAAACAACAAGGGGTACAATATCCCTCCATGAAAAACACGACCACACCATAACACTACTGCCTCCGAATTTTAAGCAATACACACACTGACAGATGACGTTCACCGGGCATTCGCCATACCCACACCCTGCCATCGGATCGCCACATTGTGTACCGTGATTCGTCACTCCACACAACGTTTTTCCACTGTTCAGTCGTCCAATGTTTGCGTTCATTGCACCAAGCGAGGTATCGTTGGCATTTACCGGCGTGATGTGTGGTTTACGAGCAGCCGCTCGACCATGAAATTCCACCTCCAGCCTAACTGTCATAGTACTTGCAATAGATGCAGTTTGGAATTCCTGTTTGATGGTCTGGATAGATGTCTGCCTATTACACATTACGACCTTCTTTAACTGTCCTCGGTCTGTGTCAGTCAACAGACGAGATCGACCTGTTCCGCTTTCGTGCTGTACACGTCTTTTCACGGTTCCACTTCACTATCATATCGGAAACAGTGGACCTATGGATGTTTAGGAATGTGGAAATCTCGCATACAGACGTATGGCACAAGTGACACCCAATCACCTGTCCACGTTCGAAATTCGTGAGTTCCGCGGAGCGCCCCATTCTGCTCTCTCACTGTGTGTAATGACTACTGAGGTCGCTGATATGGAGTACCTGGCAACAGGTGGCAGCACGATGCACCTAATATGAAAAACGTATGTTTTTGGGGGTGTCCGGATACTTTTGATCCCATAGTGTACTTAACACATTAGAAGAGACAGAAATTTGTGTTCACTACAAAAATAAACTTTCGTCCACATTCAACAAGCAGTTAAACTTCACATGAAAAATATTTCTGTGGTCTTTTTGAAGAGTTACTATAAAATGTTTCTGCTCTTTTGTACCTCTTTAATTCTTTATTTTATATTTTATGGAATGTTTTCTTGACTGTATAAAACTTTGCTCACTTTATTTTAAAGTCTTGGCTGCTTATGTTTTTTACTTTTTATGCATGAGTACCTTAATGGGCCCAGTCAGTTGTATAACAATCACTGTGCAGTATCACCTTTGATGTAATATGACGATTTTGCTCTAGGCTAGCTAATTTTACTTCCGTTCGTTTTAATTCCCCTTTTATTTCTCCAAATAATAATTGTAACTTGTCGCTTATTGCTATTTAACGGACGTATGTGACTGTAAATAACTATATTCGCAGTATCGTTTTTACCTTTTGACTGCTTACGCATTAATTTTACGTTTATGACTACGTAGAGTGGTCTACGTAGTGATGTAATCAATATTTCTGTACATCTGACATTATGTACGACGATTTTATGGAATTTCGTGGAATATTTATGACTGTATACTAATATGTTCATAATTCCTTGAAACTTCAACCTCTTATACTCGTTGTTTTGTGGTTTTGACTACCTCAATGAGTAAATGAGATTTTTTGCCGTAGTTCTTTTGGTGTAACTTATTTTTACATGCTTTAGATATTATGTATACTACTTTACTTGTTACCTTGTTTGTTACTTGGGTGATCTCATCTGAGGGATCTGACACATATGACGACAGTCATCTTACTTGCTTACCAGTGTTTTGTAACAGATAGTCGCTATCACAACTTTGAATTCGAGCTGTGTTGAAAAGTGCACATCGACACCTCCACGCCATTTCCATGGCGAATAACGGTTTCACTCAACCAGTATTTTCTAGCAGCAATCGGCAGTACCTGGCATGCATTTCTACATGTCGACATGCATGCCAGTACGCATTTAACATCCAGTAGGTGTTGCAGCTCTAAAATGGTCTTCATCTGGATAGCGCATATCGACACGACAACGCCTTCTCCATTGGAACCATTGGTGTTGCTTAACCACTGTCCTTGCTCGCATACAGTCCACAAGTTTGTGACAAATCCCCACAGATGGTTACCGGTGTTCTCACAACCCGTTATGATTGGTTATATCTTTTATATATATTTTTATTACGTACTGCTGTTTGTAGCAATTACTTTATGTAATGTAATGCGCGTATCTGTTCATTTGTTACTCGCTTTCGTGTAACTATTCTGTATACATCTTATTGTAATAACTGTTTTACGTCCTCTGTACCTGATTGGATGTCGTTGAGGTAATTCGGTATGCAGTGGGTGGAGCATCGCGTATTTAACCAGCAACTGCGTTGCTCTCCTTGCCAGTTGACGTTCGTGTAGTTAACAACACCCGCTCATTCACCGCCACCGCATACTATCACGAGTATAATTTCTTCTTTTAATATTCGTTGTATATAATGTATTTTATATGTTACTACTATTATCAGAGATCCCTCTAAATCGATTCTATGTTCATACACTACTGGCCATTAAAATTGCTACGCCAAGAAGAAATACAGATGATAAACGGGTATTCATTGGGCAAATATATTATACTAGAACTGTCATGTGATCACATTTTCACGCAATTTGGATGCATAGATCCTGAGAAATCAGTACCCAGAACAACCATCTCTGCCCGTAATAACGGGCTTGATACATCTGGGCATTCAGTCAGACAGAGCTTGGATGGCGTGGCGTGTACAGGTACATCTGCCCATGCAGCTTCAACACGATACCACAGTTCATCAAGAGTAGTGACTGGTGTATTGTGACGGGCCAGTTGCTCCGCCACCATTGACCAGACGTTTTCAATTGGCGAGAGATCTGGAGAAGGTGCTGGCCAGGGCAGCAGTCGAACATTTTCTGTATCCAGAAAGGCCCGTACAGGACGTGCAACATGCGGTCGTGCATTATCCTGCTGAAATGTAGGGTTTTTCAGGGATCGAATGAAGGGTAGAGCCACGGGTCATAACACATCTGAAATGTAACGTCCACTGTTCAAAGTGCCGTCAATGCGAACAAGAGGTGACCGAGACGTGTAACCAATGGCACCCCTATACAATCACGCCGGGTGATACGCCAATATGGCGATGACGAATACACGCTTCGAATGTGCGTTCACCGCGATGTCGCCAAAGACGGATGCGACCATCATGTTGCTGTAAACAGAACCTGGATTCATCCGAAAAAATGACGTTTTGCCATTCGTGCACCCAGGTTCGTCGTTGAGAACACCGTCGCAGGCGCTCCTGTCTGTGATGCAGTGTCAAGGGTAACCGCAGCCATGGTCTCCGAGCTGATAGTCCATGCTGCTGCAAATGTCGTCGAACTGTTCGGGCAGATAGTTGTTGTCTTGCAAACGTCCCCATCTGTTGAGTCAGGGATCGAGACGTGGCTGCACGATACGTTACATCCATGCGGATAAGATGCCTGTCATCTCGACTGCTAGTGATACGAGGCCGTTGGGATCCAGCACGGTGCTCCCCCTGGAGATACTAAAAGGTATCAGATAGATTATATAATGGTAAGACAGAGATTTAGGAACCAGGTTTTAAATTGTAAGACATTTCCAGGGGCAGATGTGGACTCTGACCA
This sequence comes from Schistocerca serialis cubense, assembly GCF_023864345.2. Lineage (NCBI taxonomy): Eukaryota > Metazoa > Arthropoda > Insecta > Orthoptera > Acrididae > Schistocerca > Schistocerca serialis. The sequence goes on along the minus strand of NC_064645.1, from coordinate 303,438,873 downwards.
CAATCTATTGGTTATGACCTGTAGATTAAAACTGAAGAAACTGCAAAAAGGTGGGAATTTAAGGAGATGGGGCCTGGATAAACTAAAAGAACCAGAGGCTGTACAGAGATTCAGGGAGAGCATAAGGGAGCAATTGACAGGAATGGGGGAAATAAATACAGTAGAAGAAGAATGGGTAGCTTTGAGGGATGGAGTAGTGAAGGCAGCAGAGGATCAAGTAGGTAAAACGACGAGGGCTAATAGAAATCCTTGGGTAACAGAAGAAATATTGAATTTAATTGATGAAAGGAGAAAATATAAAAATGCAGTAAGTGAAACAGGCAAAAAGGAATACAAACGTCTCAAAAATGAGATCGACAGGAAGTGCAAAATGGCTAAGCAGGGATGGCTAGAGGACAAATGTAAGGATGTAGAGGCCTATCTCACTAGGGGTAAGATAGATACCGCCTACAGGAAAATTAAAGAGACCTTTGGAGATAAGAGAACGACTTGTATGAATATCAAGAGCTCAGATGGAAACCCAGTTCTAAGCAAAGAAGGGAAAGCAGAAAGGTGGAAGGAGTATATAGAGGGTCTATACAAGGGCGATGTACTTGAGGACAATATTATGGAAATGGAAGAGGATGTAGATGAAGATGATATGGGAGATACGATACTGCGTGAAGAGTTTGACAGAGCACTGAAAGACCTGAGTCGAAACAAGGCCCCCGGAGTAGACAATATTCCATTGGAACTACTGACGGCCGTGGGAGAGCCAGTCCTGACAAAACTCTACCATCTGGTGAGCAAGATGTATGAAACAGGCGAAATACCCTCAGACTTCAAGAAGAATATAATAATTCCAATCCCAAAGAAAGCAGGTGTTGACAGATGTGAAAATTACCGAACTATCAGCTTAATAAGTCACAGCTGCAAAATACTAACACGAATTCTTTACAGACGAATGGAAAAACTAGTAGAAGCCAACCTCGGGGAAGATCAGTTTGGATTCCGTAGAAACACTGGAACACGTGAGGCAATACTGACCTTACGACTTATCTTAGAAGAAAGATTAAGGAAAGGCAAACCTACGTTTCTAGCATTTGTAGACTTAGAGAAAGCTTTTGACAATGTTGACTGGAATACTCTCTTTCAAATTCTAAAGGTGGCAGGGGTAAAATACAGGGAGCGAAAGGCTATTTACAATTTGTACAGAAACCAGATGGCAGTTATAAGAGTCGAGGGACATGAAAGGGAAGCAGTGGTTGGGAAGGGAGTAAGACAGGGTTGTAGCCTGTCCCCGATGTTGTTCAATCTATATATTGAGCAAGCAGTAAAGGAAACAAAAGAAAAATTCGGAGTAGGTATTAAAATTCATGGAGAAGAAATAAAAACTTTGAGGTTCGCCGATGACATTGTAATTCTGTCAGAGACAGCAAAGGACTTGGAAGAACAGTTGAATGGAATGGACAGTGTCTTGAAAGGAGGATATAAGATGAACATCAACAAAAGCAAAACAAGGATAATGGAATGTAGTCTAATTAAGTCGGGTGATGCTGAGGGAATTAGATTAGGAAATGAGGCACTTAAAGTAGTAAAGGAGTTTTGCTATTTGGGGAGCAAAATAACTGATGATGGTCGAAGTAGAGAGGATATAAAATGTAGGCTGGCAATGGCAAGGAAAGCGTTTCTGAAGAAGAGAAATTTGTTAACATCCAGTATTGATTTAAGTGTCAGGAAGTCATTTCTGAAAGTATTCGTATGGAGTGTAGCCATGTATGGAAGTGAAACATGGACGATAAATAGTTTGGACAAGAAGAGAATAGAAGCTTTCGAAATGTGGTGCTACAGAAGAATGCTGAAGATTAGATGGGTAGATCACATAACTAATGAGGAAGTATTGAATAGGATTGGGGAGAAGAGAAGTTTGTGGCACAACTTGACCAGAAGAAGGGATCGGTTGGTAGGACATGTTCTGAGGCATCAAGGGATCACAAATTTAGTATTGGAGGGCAGCGTGGAGGGTAAAAATCGTAGGGGGAGACCAAGAGATGAATACACTAAGCAGATTCAGAAGGATGTAGGTTGCAGTAGGTACTGGGAGATGAAAAAGCTTGCACAGGATAGAGTAGCATGGAGAGCTGCATCAAACCAGTCTGAGGACTGAAGACCACAACAACAACAGCATCTTCTTCCTGTCAGTTAAATTTCGCGTCTGTATCACGTCATTTTCGTGGTGTAGCAATTTTAATTGCCAGTAGTGTATTTCAGTACGAGGGTCGAAGGGTCGTCAAAAACTGACCGAAACCGGTACCATGGAAACAAAGGTTTTTGCGGCCGAGTACTTTTAGCCAGAACACTGTTTCTTCACGAGAAATGTTGTCAAAAATTAGTAATGCGGAGTTGGCCACTAGATGTCACGAGAGGCAGACTCTCCACTGTAGAAGGAGACGAGGAGTGCTGTGCTGCCAGTAGAGAAGCGGTAACAGCAAACAGTTCGGTCAGGACAGCTCAGTTACTTCGAACGTGGGCTACTCATTGGATGTCGCCTTGGTAACAAATGACAACGGCCTTGCCACAGTGGATACACCGGTTCCCGTGAGATCACCGAAGTTAAGCGCTGTTGGGCGTGGCCGGCACTTGGATGGGTGACCATCCAGCTGCCATGCGCTGTTGCCACTTTTCGGGGTGCACTCAGCCTCGTGATACCAATTGAGGAGCTACTCGACCGAATAGTAGCGGCTTCGGTCAAGAATACCATCATAACGACTGGGAGAGCAGTGTGCTGACCCCATGCCCCTTCTATCCGCATCCTCCTCTGAGGATGGCACGGCGATCGGATGGTTCGGGTAGACCACTGGTGGCCTGAAGACGGAGTGCTTTGGTAACAAATCCATCAGCGACGTTTCAATCCTTCTAAAGCTTGTAATGTGTCGTTGGATTTGTTAAATTTTGAATGTGGCAGGGGATAACGTTCTGACTGTCTTCTCAAGCCCAGGGTGGTAAACAAACATTCCACATAGCTATTAACTCTGGCCCTATCTCAAAGTAATCAAAAATGCTACTGTGACATTCCAAGAATACATAAATTGATATTAATGACAAGTTTGGGATTTAAACTAAAATGATAAAACAATCTCTCCCTTTTCCATATTACATTTAATTTACCAAAGCTCTCAAGTTGGAATGAATAAGCAAGTTTAATTACCTCTTCTCTCAATAAATTGATTAATATTTAAACATTGAATATGTAATTAATCAAACTATATTTCTATATTTGAAAATGTTATCAATTGAAGCAAGTAAATCTTCAGCAGTGAAAATTACACCTACGTCGTAAATGTACAATGAACTAAGTTCTCATGTACTCATTGGAGGATAGGTTAGTAATTAGCTCTTGAATTTCTCTATTCAAAGCGTACGCATGTTGGAGTATGCAACTCTCGCAAAATTGGACTCAATATTTAATTTCGCCAAAAGCGCTTCGTACATTACCAAACGGCAACTGCGGCGGCGTTGTCTCTGTGCTGGATCTCAAATCGATAATTCCCTACTCTGGTCTTGACTGAAAGTAAGCAGTCTCAAGCGCTATGCGTTCCGTGGAACGTTCAAATTTCCCTAGTCGAAATTAATGGCAGTTGCACGCTCGCTCTGGGTTGAAGCGACGCGCACAAAATTCAGCCAGAAAAGATTCCCGCAGGAATATTTGACTATCGCTTTATGTTCGTCGCCACGATACGTGAAGTGTATCGCCCTCACTTCGCAAACGTAAAGCACAGACAGAGTCGCGCCTTTACCACACGCAGGTGTGTTGACCGCCGCTAGACATGAGCGCCCGCTCTCTTGTCTCTGTGTCTTAATTGTGTTCTAAAATGTTCAAATGTGTGTGAGATCTTATGGGACATAACTGCTAAGGTCATGAGTCCCTAATCTTACACACTACTTAACCTAAATTATCCTAAGGACAAACACACACACCCATGCCAGAGGGAGGACTCGAACCCCCGCCGGGACCAGCCGCACAGTCCATGACTGCAGCGCCCTAGACCGCTCGGCTAATTCCGCGCGACCAATTGAGTTCTCAGAGTGCTTTTATATGACATTATCATCCCCACCTTGATTCTACTAAGTCACACGTCTGGCTTCAGCCGACCGCTCCCACGTTAAAGGTCAGTTCTTATTTTTCTTGCCTGGGTCTCCACTCGTTAATGTGCTCTGGCCACTTACTTGCGTCTCGGCCGTGTTTATTCTGATAGGTGTTATATTGATTTTCTCTTATTTCTTTCCGCAGTGCGCCTGGGCTTTCTTTTGTTAAAGCTAATTGAGTCGTTCCAGTGTCATTAGCCACCTGCCCTGTCCGTCTCCAAGCTGCATTCAGTTTCTTATATTACTCATGCCCCTGTCATTAAAATGGTAAATCGTTTGATATTCCGTACATGAGATGGCTCTAATTATTTCCTTTTGTCAATAATATCGTTATTTGCTGGGATTTTATTCGGTATCGTCGTTATGCAGTTTATGTAAGGCCCGAAAATGTGGACACCATACAGGGTACCCAAGTCGACTGTTGGTGGTGTGGATGTGAAGTGGAAAATCGAAGGAACAATTGTAGCTAAACTGAAACCAGGCGGGCCTCATGTAATGACAGACGAGGGTTGTCGAGCATCGCGGAGGATTGTTATAAAAAAGCGAATGAAATCAGCGGAAGGAAACACCTGTGGGTGGCAAAGTGCTATCAGCAGTCCAGCTAACACAATGTGGAAGGATATGAACACATTCTACAGCGTTCTTTACTGTGTACAGTAGAGGAACAGCTTGGAGAAAACGATAACTGTATCAGCGTGACATGGCACTCTGTCATAAAGCAGCATGTGTGGGGTAATGGTTTATGGACAATAATGTGCCTGAAATAGACTGTCTGCCCAGAAACCCGATCTGAACCCAATGGAATATCTTTGGTATTAATTAGAACATTGCTTCACTCCAAACCCCAGCGTCCAACATCACTATCTTCTCTGGTTTCGGGTCTTTAGGAAGAATGGGCTACCAGTCCTACACCTAACTGAAAGTGGCCCAAGCAGAGTTCGAACCATCATGAAGGCAAACGGTGGATACACCCCAAATTAATGCCTGGCGGTAGGTGTCTGGATACCCTTCATCGATTAGTGCACTTGTTGGGTACAGTTTCTGTTGGAACGGTGCTTCTGTTCCCTTTATTTGAACAAAAGACTAGTTAAAATATCTGTGCTGGTTGAGGATTTGGCGCATAACACGAACTACTCGCTGGTTGTGATTAAGCAAAAATGGAATCTGTGAAATACTGAAAGTCCATGAATAAAGTCATTGTCCATTGCATTGCTATGAGAAAGTAAGCCAGAGAGCACCAGACATAGTCCATGCCCACAGTGTAGATCGTCAACAGGAGGCCAGTTGGCGCTTAGGTTGTAAGCATGTAGACTCAATACGACTCTGTCTCGTTGTCACTGTACATGCAACTTTATCCCTTTCCAGAGACCCCTGGATCACCCCAAGTGACTTGACATGGCGGTGAGGGCGTGTCTCCGCCCCTGTTGTGTGATCACTGTCTTATATGGTGCCGCTGGCTGTGGCAGTAAATAAATACGAGATATAGTTCTGTCAGTTGCTGGCTCCAGCACCTTCAACACGTTTGAAATTCCTTTCTGTGGTTGAATACTCTTACTAAGGCTAAAATGTCGCACTAGACAACATATGCGAGGACCAGTTGTGCTCACTGCCTGTCTGTGAAGCATTTGATTTCTGTTCTGTGTATTTTTTGAGGCGCAATTGAAGAATCAATTCGGAATTTGTATGTCCAGTTCGACTTCGCTTCATACTCCAAAAGGTGTTGACATGGTAATATGTGCAGTCAGCTCCAATATGTGTAGGATGGATAGTGTTTGATCGAACTGCACAATGGCCATTTGCATAATCGAGTTGAAGAAAGACTTTTTAATACTAGTGTTCTCAGTGAGATAACTGTGTTATTCCATCTTCTTTGTTAGGAGTGCAGACTTAAATTGATAGTTATGTACTCCTAAATTTCACATTTCCGAGTGACCAGCTGTTAGCCATGAGTGACTGTTGTGTGCAGGTGCAACCTGAGTTGGTAACCCTTCACTCACAGCTCCAGATCATGGAGCTGGCTATGGTCACTTGGCTTGAGGTTGTTGCCGATGGCATCACTGTGAGGGGCCAGATGTGGGGTTCCAAGGGATAGCTAGCACGTCCCACATGTCTCCCAGTCCGTCCACTGCTGCGATCTCTCCACTTATTGCACACATTGAGGTTGACCACCCCCGCCCCCCCTCCCCCCCCCCCCCCACACACACATGTGCTTGAGAGGGAGATTGTCTCCAGTTGTGGTAGGCAGCGAAAGACTTTTCAGAAGGGTTCCCAAGTTTGTCTGACAAACAGGTTTCAGGCGCTATCTGTGGCTCATAAAGATCCTGACCCACATTCAATTGTTTGTAGCGCTTCAGGGAAGCCTCTCAGGCTGCAAGACCTCGATATTCATAGAGGGTGGAGTTACTATAGTTGGAAGCCCCAATTTTAGGGGTGTAGTGGGGCCCCTTAGGGGCATAGCTGTCAAGGAGCAAAAGAAGCCCATTGTGCACAGTGTGTGCATGCTGGCAGGGGAGTGGTGAGCCATCCTCGATGGGAAACGACTATTTTCGGATGCCACGAAGAGACAGAGAACAACCTACTGCTGATGGTGGCTCAGTTTGGTAGTAATGATGCACGTTGCTATGGATTGGAAGAGATTCTCTCTGTTTTCTAGCAACTTTCTGAAGTGCCGAAGATAGCAACTGTCTGAAGTGCCGAAGAGTGCCAGTGTTGCTTGTGCAGCAAACGTTTGATAGACGTTTGGTACAGAGCTGAGTGGACAGTCTGAATCAAAGGCACAGGCTATCCTGCCATTATGTAAGTTGCAGACTACTTGATGTGTACTGTAGGGTATTGTATCGGGCTGTGCTTAATAGGTCAGGGATTCATCACATAGTGGAGGCAGCTATCCAGGTAACGGGCATTGTGTGGAATGGACTTTGTTGCGTTTTAGGTTAGACGGTCTGGGTATAGAACAAAAAGGCCTTCTATCTCTATGGGTGCAGGTCATCACAGGACAATTCAAAACCTAGGAATCTTAGGTGTTATAGCTGTAAATTGTCATTAATGTGTTGGGAAAGAGCTAGAGCTCCATGCACTAATGGATAGCCATGCAGCTCAAACCATTATAAGTATTGGAAGCAGACTACAGCGGGAGATAAGTTTAGCTGAAACTTTTACAAAGACCTAAAGGTGTCCAGAAAGGATAGATTAAATACAGTGTGTGGTTAAATGTTTGTTGCTGTTAGAAGTAGTTTATCTTGTGGTAAAATACTGAAGTAGATGCTTCCTCTGAGTTACAATGGGTAGAGGTTGTACTTGAAATTCAGCATAAACTAATAACTGGTTCCTTTTATCGATCTCTGGACTTAAATGACACAGTTGCTGAACAGTGCAAAGAAGACTTGAGTCTCATTTCAGTTATTTACCCCACTCATGTAGCTATAAACTGGTGTCCAAAATTAAAGCAACAATCAGCTGTTTCCCCGTCCTGTGACTAGTTCACGATATAATTGTACAAACTATCAACAAATGTGTGCACGACCGTGTTCTGTACGGAAGATGGCATTCCGGTCAACGGAAAACCTCGCCAACGATGACGTCAGGGCACATACCAAACGGGGAAGCCTTTCCGGGTAGACCCACATTCACAAAATGATTCAAATGGCTCCGAGCACTATGGGACTTAACTTCTCAGGTCATCAGTCCCCTAGAACTTAGAACTACTTAAACCTAAATAACCTAAGGACATCACACACATCCATGCCCCAGGCAGGATTCGCACCTGCGGCCATAGCGGTCGCGGGGTCCTAGACTGAAGCGCCTAGAACCGCTCAGCCACACCGGCCAGCAACATATTCACAATAGCTGTGTACACAGTCACAGATGGTGCAGTATGGCACAGGGAAGACGCCTACCCGACTCTCTTCGGTGGAGGACTGTAGGCTGAATGGAAGCATGACAGTTGCAAACTGATGTGGCCTGATGGCTTAATGTGAAACATTCTGTTGTTTCTCGGATGTGGTGACAGTTTACAGAGACCGAAACTGTATCCTGAAGACCACGGCAGGGTCGATCACGTGTGGCATCAGAAAGAGAGGACCGTTATGTGGCTGCAAAGGCCCGAGGTACTGCCGTAATACTGTACAGCAACTGGCAGCTGAACTCGCAGCATCCACTGGACGTATTGTATCGAATCAATTGGTGTACAGAAGTCTGAGGCAGAGTGGCCTTCATTGTAGGTGACCTGCTGTATGAGCACCTCTGATGCCTCTTCACATATGGGAGCGCCTAAAATGGAGTCGTCAACATGCCACCTGGGCAGTCGAACAGTGGGCCATGCGCTTTTCACACATGAGTCCCTCTTAACATATGGGAACGCCTAAAATGGAGTCATCGACATGTCACCTGGACAGTCGAATAGTGGGCCCATGCGCTTTTCACAGATGAGTCCCTCTTCACATATGGGAATGTCTAAAATGAAGTTGTCAACATGCCACATGGATGGTTCAAATGGCTCTGAGCACTATGGGACACAACTGCTGTGGTCATAAGTCCCCTAGAACTTAGAACTACTTAAACCTAACTAACCTACGGACAGCACACAACACCCAGCCATCACGAGGCAGAGAAAATCCCTGACCCCGCCGGGAATCGAACCCGGGAACCCGGGCGTGGGAAGCGAGAACGCTACCGCACGACCACGAGATGCGGGCCATGCCACATGGACAGTCGAACAGTGGGCCCATGTGATTTTCACAGATGAGCCCCTCTTCACATATGGGAACGTCTAAAATGAAGTTGTCAACATGCCAACTGCCCAGTCGAACAGTGGGCCCGTGTGCTTTTCACAGATGAGTCCCTCTTCACATATGGGAACGTCTAAAATGAAGTTGTCAACATGCCACCTGGACAGTCGAACAGTGGGCCCATGTGCTTTTCACAGATGAGTCCCTCTTCACATATAGGAGCGTCCAAAATGGAGTCGTCAACTAGCCACATGGGCCGTCGAACAGTGGGCCATGTGCTTTTCACACATGAGTCCCCCTTCACATATGGGAACGTCTAAAATGGAGTCATCAACATGCCACCTGGACAGTCGAACAGTGGGCCCGTGTGCTTTTCACAGATGACTCCCTCTTCACATATGGGAACGTCTACAATGGAAACGTCAACATGCCACCTGTACAGTCCAACAGTGGGCCCGTGTGCTGTTCACAGTTGAGTCCCTCTTCACATATGGCAGCGTCTAAAATGGAGTCGTCAACATGCCACCTGGGCCGTCGAACAGTGGGCCCACGTGCTTTTCACAGATGATTCCCTCTTCACATATGGGAATGTCTAAAACGAAGTTGTCAACATGCCACATGGACAGTTGAACAGTGGACCCGTGTAGTTTTCACAGATGAGTCCCTCTTCACATATGGGAACGTCTAAAATGAAGTTGTCAACATGCCAACTGCCCAGTCGAACAGTGGGCCCAAGTGCTTTTCACAGATGAGTCCCACTTCACATATGGGAGCGACTATAATGGAGTTGTCAACATGCCAACTGCCCAGTCGAACAGTGGGCCCATGTGCTTTTCACAGATGAGTCCCACTTCACATATGGGAGCGACTATAATGGAGTTGTCAACATGCCACCTGGGCCGTCGAACAGTGGGCCGTGTGCTTTTTACACATGAGTCCCTCTTCACATATGGGAACGCCTGAAATGGAGTCGTCAACATGCCACCTGTACAGTCAAACAGTGGGCCCATGTGGTTTTCACAGGAGACTCCCTCTTCACATATGGGAACGTCTAAAATGGAGTCGTCAACATGCCACCTGGACTGTCGAACAGTGGGCCTGTGTGCTTTTCACAGATGAGTCCCTCTTCACATATGGGAACGTCTAAAATGGAGTTGTCAACATCCCACCTGGACAGTCGAACAGTGGGCCCATGTGCTTTTCACAGGTGAGCCCTATTCACATATGGGAGCGCCTAAAATGGAGTCATCAACATGCCACCTCGACAGTCGAACAGTGGCCCCATGTGCTTTTCACAGAAGAGTCCCTCTTCACATATGGGAACGTCTAAAATGAAGTTGCCAACATGCCAACTGCCCAGTCGAATAGTGGGCCCATGTGCTTTTCACAGATGAGTCCCTCTTCACATATGGGAACGTCTAAAATGGAGTTGTCAGAATGCCACATGGACAGTCGAACAGTGAGCCCATGTGCTTCTCACAGATGAGTCTCTCTTCACATATGGGAATGTCTAAAATGAAGTTGTCAACATGCCAACTGCCCAGTCGAACAGTGGGCCCATGTGCTTTTCACAGAAGAGCCCCTCTTCACATATGGGAGCGACTAAAATGGAGTCGTCAACATGCCACCTGGACATTCGAACAGTGGGACCGTGTGCTTTTCACAGATGAGTCCCTCTTCACATATGGGAGCGTCTAAAATGGAGTCATCAACATGCCACCTGGGCCGTCGGACAGTGGGCCGTGTGCTTTTCACACATGAGTCCCTCTTGACATGTGGGAACGTCTAAAATGGAGTCGTCAACATGCCGCCAGGAGAGTGGTACAGTGTGCCCATGTGCTTTTCACAGATGAGCCCTCTTCACATATGGGAGCGCCTAAAATGGAGTCGTCTACATGCCACCTGGACAGTCGAACAGTGGGCCCGTGTGCTTTTCACAGATGAGTCCCTCTTCATATATGGGAACGCCTAAAATGAGGTCATTAACATTCCACCTGGACAGTCGAACAGTGGGTCTGGGTGCTTTTCACAGATGAGTCCCTCTTCACATATGGGAACATCTAAAATGGAGTCGTCAACATGCCACCTGGACAGTCAAACTGTGGGCCTGGGTGTTTCTCACAGATGAGTCCCTCTTCACATATGGGAACGTCTAAAATGAAGTTGTCAACATGCCACCTGGACAGTAGAACAGTGGGAACATGTGCTTTTCACAGATGAGTCTCTCTTCACATATCGGAACGTCTAGAATGGAGTCATCATCATGCCACGTGCACAGTCGAACAGTGGGCCTATGTGTTTTCGCAGATGAGTCCGTCTTCACATATGGGAACGTCTAAAATGAAGTTGTGAACATGCCACATGGACAGTCGAACAGTGGGCCCGTGTGCTTTTCAGAGATGATTCCCTCTCAACATATGGGAACGTCTAAAATGGAGTCGTCAACATGCCACCTAGACAGTCGAACAGTGGGCCCATGTGCTTTTCACAGATGAGTCCCTCTTCACATATGGGAACGTCTAAAATGAAGTTGCCAACATGCCAACTGCCCAGTCGAATAGTGGGACCGTGTGCTTTTCACAGATGAGTCCCTCTTCACATATGGGAACGTCTAAAATGGAGTTGCCAACATGCCACCTGGACAGTCGAACAGTGGGGCCATGTGCTTTTCACAGGTGAGTCCTTCTTCACATATGGGAACGTCTAAAATGAAGTTGCCAACATGCCAACTGCCCAGTCGAATAGTGGGCCCATGTGCTTTTCACAGATGAGTCCCTCTTCACATATGGGAACGTCTAAAATGGAGTTGTCTGAATGCCACATGGACAGTCGAACAGTGAGCCCATGTATTTCTCACAGATGAGTCTCTTTTCACATATGGGAACGTCTAAAATGAAGTTGTCAACATGCCAACTGCCCAGTCGAACAGTGGGCCCATGTGCTTTTCAGAGAAGAGTCCCTCTTCACATATGGGAGCGACTAAAATGGATTCGTCAACATGCCACCTGGACATTCGAACAGTGGGATCGTGTGCTTTTCACAGATGAGTCCCTCTTCACATATGGGAACGTCTAAAATTAAGTTGTGAACATGCCACCTGGACAGTCTAACAGTGGGCCCGTGTGCTTTTCAGAGATGAGTCCCTCTTCACATATGGGAACGTCTAAAATGGAGTCATCAACATGCCACCTAGACAGTCGAACAGTGGGCCCATGTGCTTTTCACAGATGAGTCCCTCTTCATATATGGGAACGTCTAAAATGAAGTTGCCAACATGCCAACTGCCCAGTCGAATAGTGGGCCCATGTGCTTTTCACAGATGCGTCCCTCTTCACATATGAGAACGTCTAAAACGGAGTTGTCAACATGCCACCTGGACAGTCAAACAGTGGGGCCATGTGCTTTTCACAGATGAGTCCCTCTTCACATATGGGAGCATCTAAAATGGAGTCGTCAATATGCCACCTGGGCCGTCGAACAGTGGGTTGTGTGCTTTTCACACATTAGTTCCTCTTTACATATGGGAATGTCTAAAATGGAGTCATCAATATGCCACCTGGACAGTCAAACAGTGAGCCCGTGTGCTTTTCACAGATGAGTCCCTCTTCACATATGGGGGGTGTCTAAAATGGAGTTGTAAACATGCCTCCTGGGAAGTCGAACAGTGGGCCCGTGTGCTTTTCACACATGAGTCCCTCTTCACATATGGGAACGCATAAAATGGAGTCATCAACATGCCACCTGGACAGTCGAACAGTGGGCCCATGTGCTTTTCACAGATGACCCCCTCTTCACATATGGGACTGTCTAAAATGGAGTTGTCAACATGCCACCTGGACAGTCGAACAGTGGGCCCGAGTGCTTTTCACAGATGAGTCCCTCTTCACATATGGCAGCGTCTAAATTGGAGTCGTCAACATTTCATCTGGGCCGTCGAACAGTGGGCCCATGTGCTTTTCACAGATGAGTTCCTTTTCACATATGGGAACGTCTAAAACGAAGTTGTCAGAATGCCACATGGACAGTCGAACAGTGAGCCCATGTGCTTCTCAGAGATGAGTCTCTCTTCACATATGGGAACGTCTAAAATGAAGATGTCAACATGCGACCTGCCCAGTCGAACAGTGGGCCCATGTGCTTTTCACAGGTGAGCCCTCTTCACATATGAGAGCGCCTAAAATAGAGTCGTCAACATGCCACCTGGACAGTCGTACAGTGGGCCCATGTGCTTTTCTCAGATGAGTCCCTCTTCATAAATGGGAACGACTAAAATAAAGTCATTAACATTCCACGTGGACAGTCGAACAGTGGGTCTGGGTGCTTTTCACAGATGAGTCCCACTTCACATATGGGAACATCTAAAATGGTGTCGTCAACATGCCACCTGGACAGTCAAACTGTGGGCCTGGGAGCTTCTCACAGATGAGTCCCTCTTCACATATGGGAATGTCTAAAATGAAGTTGTCAACATGCCACCTGGACAGTAGAGCAGTGGGCCCATGTGCTTTTCACAGATGAGTCCCTCTTCACATATCGGAACGTCGAAAATGGAGTCATCATCATGCCACGAGGACAGTCGAACAGGGGGCTTATGTGCTTTTCGCAGATGAGTCCCTCTTCACATATGGGAACGCCTAAAATGAAGTTGTCAACATGCCACCTGGACAGTCGAACAGTGGGCCCGTGTGCTTTTCAGAGATGAGTCCCTCTTCACATATGGGAACATCTAAAATGGAGTCGTCAACATGCCACCTAGACAGTCGAACAGTGGGCCCATGTGCTTTTCACAGATGAGTCCCTCCTCACATACGGGAACGTCTAAAATGGAGTCGTCAACATGCCACCTAGACAGTCGAACAGTGGGCCTGAGTGTTTTTCACTGATGAGTCCCTCTTCACATATGGCAGCATCTAAATTGGAGTCGTCAACATTTCATCTGGGCCGTCGAACAGTGGGCCCATGTGCTTTTCACAGATGAGTCCCTCTTCACATATGGGAACGTCTAAAATGAAGTTGTTAGAATGCCACATGGACAGTCTAACAGCGAGCCCATGTGCTTCTCACAGATGAGTCTCTCTTCCCATATGGGAACGTCTAAAATGAAGTTGTCAACATGCCAACTGCTCAGTCGAACTGTGGGCCCATGTGCTTTTCACAGATGAGTCCCTCTTCACATATGGGAGCGCCTAAAATGGAGTCATCAACATGCCACCTGGACAGTCGAACAGTGGGCCCGTGTGCTTTTCACAGATGAGTCCCTCTTGACATATGGGAACATCTAAAATGGAGTCGTCAACATGCCACCAGGACAGTGGAACAGTGTGCCCATGTGCTTTTCACAGATGAGCCCTCTTCACATATGGGAGCGCCTAAAATGGAGTCGTCAACATGCCACCAGGACAGTCGAACAGTGGGCCCGTGTGCTTTTCACAGATGAGCCCTCTTCATATATGGGAACGTCTAAAATGAAGTCATTAACATTCCACCTGGACAGTCGAACAGTGGGCCCATGTGCTTTTCACAGATGAGTCCCTCTTCACATATGGGAACATCTAAAATGGAGTTGTCAACATGGCACCTGGACAGTCAAACTGTGGGCCTGGGTGCTTCTCACAGATGAGTCCCTCTTCACATATGGGAACGTCTAAAATGAAGTTGTCAACATGCCACCTGGACAGTAGAACAGTGGGCCCATGTGCTTTTCACAGATGAGTCCCTCATCACATATCGGAACGTCTAGAATGGAGTCATCATCATGCCACGTGGACAGTCGAACAGTGGGCCTATGTGCTTTTCGCAGATGAGTCCCTCTTCACATATGGGAACGTCTAAAATGAAGTTGTCAACATGCCACCTGGACAGTCGAACAGTGGGCCCGTGTGCTTTTCAGAGATGAGTCCCTCTTCACATATGGGAACATCTAAAATGGAGTAGTCATCATGCCACCTGGACAGTCAAACTGTGGGCCTGCGTGCTTCTTACAGATGAGTCCCTCTTCACATATGGGAACGTCTAAAATGAAGTTGTCAACATGCCACCTGGACAGTAGAACAGTGGGCCTGTGTGCTTGTCACAGATGAGTCCGTCTTCATATAGGGGAACGTCTAAAATGAAGTCATTAACATTAAACCTGGACAGTCGAACAGTGGGTCTGGGTGCTTTTCACAGATGAGTCCCTCTTCACATATGGGAACATCTAAAATGGAGTCGTCAACATGCCACCTGGACAGTCAAACTGTGGGCCTGGGTGCTTCTCACAGATGAGTCCCTCTTCACATATGGGAACGTCTAAAATGAAGTTGTCAACATGCCACCTGGACAGTAGAACAGTGGGCCCATGTGCTTTTCACAGATGAGTCCCTCATCACATATCGGAACGTCTAGAATGGAGTCATCATCATGCCACGTGGACAGTCGAACAGTGGGCCTATGTGCTTTTCGCAGATGAGTCCCTCTTCACATATGGGAACGTCTAAAATGAAGTTGTCAACATGCCACCTGGACAGTCGAACAGTGGGCCCGTGTGCTTTTCAGAGATGAGTCCCTCTTCACATATGGGAACATCTAAAATGGAGTAGTCATCATGCCACCTGGACAGTCAAACTGTGGGCCTGCGTGCTTCTTACAGATGAGTCCCTCTTCACATATGGGAACGTCTAAAATGAAGTTGTCAACATGCCACCTGGACAGTAGAACAGTGGGCCTGTGTGCTTGTCACAGATGAGTCCGTCTTCATATAGGGGAACGTCTAAAATGAAGTCATTAACATTAAACCTAGACAGTCGAACAGTGGGTCTGGGTGCTTTTCACAGATGAGTCCCTCTTCACATATGGGAACATCTAAAATGGAGTCGTCAACATGCCACCTGGACAGTCAAACTGTGGGCCTGGGTGCTTCTTACAGATGAGTCCCTCTTCACATATGGGAACGTCTAAAATGAAGTTGTCAACGTGCCACCTGGACAGTAGAACAGTGGGCCCATGTGCTTTTCACAAATGAGTCCCTCTTCACATATCGGAACGTCTAAAATGGAGTCATCATCATGCCACGTGGACAGTTGAACAGTGGGCCTATGTGCTTTTCGCAGATGAGTCCGTCTTCACATATGGGAACGTCTAAAATGAAGTTGTCAACATGCCACCTGGACAGTCCAATAGTGGGCCCGTGTGCTTTTCAGAGATGAGTCCCTCCTCACGTACGGGAACGTCTAAAATGGAGTCGTCAACATGCCACCTAGACAGTCGAACAGTGGGCCCATGTCCTTTTCACAGATGAGTCCCCCTTCACATATTGGAACATCTAAAATGAAGTTGTCATCATGCCACCTGGACAGTCGAACAGTGGGCTCATGTGTTTTTCACAGATGAGTCCCTCTTCTCATATCGGAACGTCTAAAATGGAGTCGTCAACATGTCACCTGGACAGTTGAACAGTGGGCCCATGTGCTTTTCACAGATGAGTCCCTCTTCACATATGGGAACGTCTATAATGTAGTTGTCAACACGCCACCTGGACAGTCGAACAGTGGGCCCATGTGCTTTTCGCTGATGAGTCCCTCTTCACATATGGGAACGTCTAAAATGGAGTCGTCAACATGCCACCTGGACAGTCGAACAGTGGGCCAGTGAGCTTTTCACACATGAGTCCCGGTTCCGTCTGGAGAGTGATTCTCGACGCATTCACATCTATAGGGAACGTGGAATGCGATGTCTGCACCCTAACGTTGTGGAAAGAGACCGATATCGAGGCGGATATCTAACGATCTTTACCGGCATTGTGTGGACCGCTCAACATGTCTCAATAAAATTGTACGGGTGAATCGGCAAGGTTTAACTGCTGTCTGGTATTGTGACGAGATCTTGGGACCTCATGTGCGGTTGTTCCGACGTACTGAATGTCCAGGCTCCGTAATGATGGAAGATAATGTTCAACCTCATAGAGCATGCCTGGTTGATATTTTCTTGGAAAATACTGCATGCATGTCGTTGCCTGCTCGCTCTGCCGTTTTGAATGCCATGGAGCATGTCTTGGATGCACTAGGGAGACGGGTTAAGCCGGCAGGGGTGGCTGAGCGGTTCTAGGCGCTACATTCTGGAACCGAGCGACCGCTATGGTCGCAGGTTCGAATCCTGCCTCGGGCATGGATGTGTGTAATGTCCTTAGATTAGTTAGGTTTAAGTAGTTCTAAATTCTAGGGGACTGATGACCTCAGAAGTTAAGTCCCATAGTGCTCAGAGCCATTTGAACCATTTGAGACGGGTTAGATGTCAGCTTCCAGCAGCCACTCTCCAAGACTTGCGAGTAGCTCTGCTGGAAGAATGGACGTTACTGCCTTAGCATGAGATTGGTGATATCATTCACAGCACACCCCGTCGTTGCATGTATTGCTGGCAGAGATGGTCACACCCCATACTGAGCACATTAACCAGTTGTCGGAATGTGTGTGCAAATCCGTTAAGGTGGAGAAAAACTAAGAACATTTTTGTCTACCGTTTTACATGTTGCAGTTATTTTACGTTCTGTATTCTTTACATTGTTTCTCCTTTACTATCACCTGTTTGTACTGTTTTGTGGTGAAGTAAACACAACCTTGAAAAATTTCCGTTTATTGCTTTAATATTGGACACCAGTGTAGTCTGTGGTGACTTCAAACTACACTCGATACCCTGGCGAAAATGCATTTTCAAATCCAATGGTATGCGTAAAAACATTGTCCGAAAAAGTGCTAAATGCTTTATCCGAAAATTATTTTGAGTATTTAGCTCAAGAGCTACTGGAGCTGTGAATGCTAGAGAAACCATGCTTGTCCTCTTAGTGACAAATAATCTTGAGCAAAGAGGGAGCATCATGATGCGTACAGGGATTAGTCACTAAAAGGTTTCGTTGCGAGACATTCAATTCCACCAAAAATAAATGCAAAACATATCTACTAAAAAAAGCAATTAAAAATTCGCTCGACGCCTTTCTAAAATACAGACTCCGTTACTTCAGAAGTATGTGAGTATAGACCAGACGTGACTTGAATGCAGAGAATGGTATCAACAGAAATTGGGAGACTCATACCAAATGAATTAATAACAGACAGAGCTGATCACCCATGGTACACAAAGCAGGCCAGAAATCTGTTGCAGAAGCAACGAAAAAAGTGTGCCAAATTTAAAAGAACGAAAAATCCTCAAGGATGGCGAAATTTTACAAAAGCTCTAAATTTAACTCAGGCTTCAACGCGACGTGCTTGTTATGGTTTTTACAGCGAAACTGTGTCTCTAAATCTGTCAGAAAATCCAAACAGATTCTTTTTCGTATTTAGAGTACATCAGTGGAAAAACACAATCAATATCTTCGCTGTGCGATAGCAATGGTAAAGTTACCATTGACACTGTCACTAAAGTGGAGTTACTAAATACTATTTTCCGAAATGCCTTCATCAAAGAAGGCGAAGGAGATGTTCCAGGATTCGAATCAAGAACAACTGCCTATATGAGCAAACTTAGAAGTAGATAACCTCGGTGCAGCGAAACAGTTCAAATCACTTAATAATGGCAAGACTATATACTAATTACGCTCCTGTCAGAGTAAACTGATGTAATAGTTGCATACTTAGTAATCATAACAACTGCTCGTTCGACAAAATATCGGTGCCTAAAGACTGGAAAGTTGAACAGGTCACAGGAATACTCAAGAAAGGAAATAGGATCCGCTGAATAAGAGACCCATATCACTGATGTCGATTTGCAATAGGATTTTGAAAAATATACTGTGTTCGAAAATTATGAATTTTCTCGTAGAAAACGATCTATTTGCTCGTACAGAAAATATTGTGCTTGTGCAACACATTTAACTCTTTGTTCTCTAATGTAATGACTACTATCGGCATGGGATCTCAAATTTATTCCATATTTCTAGATTTCATGAAGGTTTTTGATACCGTTACTCACAAGCGGCTTCTAATGAAATTGCGTGCATACGGTGTATCGTCTCAATTGTGCAACTCGATTCGTGATTTACTATCAGAAAGGTCACAGTTCGTAGTAACTGGTTAGTGAAACATACGCGGTAAGTGATATCTGGCGTTCTTTGAGGAGTGTTTGACACACTCTGCTGTCCCTCATGTAGGAGGCCATGCTGAAAAGTAATGCCATCGAATTTTTTATGTGGAACTCTTAAAGATTTTTAAATAAAAATCATCAACTTTTTCCTCCGAATGCGAAAATATTTTGTTAACATCCAACTATTGTGGAAGATATGACATCGTAATAAAATAACAGAAGTCAGAGCTCGCACGGAAAGATTCAGTTGTTCGTTCTTCCTGTACGCTGTTCGAGAGTGGAACGGTAAGGAAATAATATGAGAATGGCTCGGTGCAGCCTCTGTCAGGCTCTTAAATGTACAGCCATGTCGATGTAGATAAGGACTAACAAGTATTTTGTAAATTATCAGTCATAACCTTCATTTTGAAATACTTGCTCTAGTCAACTTCATTCCTAACAAGGGAAACTCCCTGTCGCACCCCTCTCAGATTTAGTGGTAAGATGGCCTAGTGGATAGCCCGTCAAAAATGAACGGAGTTAAGGCATGAAAACTGGAAGAAGGTGTACTGAACTGTGGAGAAAGAAGCAAAATAGAAACAGTAAACGATCCAAGCTCAAGATGTGCTACATAAAGCGAATGTGAATAGCCCTTGCGCTGTGATTATGTTGACACGGTGCTGGATTTCCATGTGGGACGTCCGTATTCAAATCTCTCTCGTACCCCCCTTTTTTTACACAAAACTATGAACAGTCCATCCGGTCATTGACATGTCTGTTCACTGTATTCAGATTTGCGTCCGTGTCGTGGCGTCACGTCCTTTTGCAACAGCGAGGTATAAGGACAGGACCTCCAGACGTACGTACCTATTTGTTCGACCCAGGTACCTTGCCTCCCGGTTTGGAAGTTTTGATCCTTGAGTTCTTTCTTTGCAACATAGTTCAGACGCGCTTATTTGTTGTTTCCATTTCTGTGAGAGGTCTGTGCTACACCTCGCCTGCTCTCATTATTCATCACATTTTCTTACGACGGTAATATATTCTTACCACATGACTCATATTCTAGAACCAATGTATAGTGAACCGTGAATTTACTTTCAAAATCTTTTCTTAAAGAATTTACTTAATTTACTAGCGATTCATCAAGAACATTAACACATTTAATCACACTATGTGAGCGTGGAAGTAGTTGCCAGTGGGTAAATGATGAAGACAAATTTCTTTCAACAAATGGAAATTTTATTCCCAAAACCCTCCCTTTTCTTTCTTTTTTTTTTTTAAAAAAAAAAGAAAAACAGATTTAATTTTTTTTTTTTTTTTTTTGACAGTATGAGCTTTCAGGCTGAGAAGCTTGCCGCTCCCCTTTAACACGGCCGTAGTCACGACTGCTCACAACAATCTCTGAAAGACTACACTGGTGCAAATCTGCAACACACCAGATTTCTTTAAACTAAAAATTTTAACAACTCACACAAACACATAAACTATGCACCCCGTAGGATGGACGGAAATGGTACAAAAGACTCACATTAAAAAAAAAAAAAAAAATTACTTGCCACCGAAAGTGCAACTGGTTTTTAAAAGAAAACTCTTACAATCGAAGCGTGGCAACTTTATATACTAAAATGACCATTTAAATAAAAACCCATGAAATGTAGTCTTACATAAATATACAAACATGCTCTACATTACACATATACCACCTCTCAAGATGATAGGCAAGATAAAAACATGTTTCAGGAATTTGGCCTTTACACCTTAAGCAATAAATTCGTTAACACCGAATCCGACAAACATGACAGAGGCAGCTATTAACATACGGTAGACCGACAGACAGACACTAACTGCCTAACAAATGCGGACGAGAGACAGACGAGCAAGCTGGGGACGAGAGACTGACCCAGAACACAAGTAGAGTTTAACAAGTAAGTGAAACAACATATCACGAATCACTTAACCTTTAATAAAGTGCGATGTCTGGCGAAGACCTGGCGCAGCACGCCCAAAACACTCTCCCGAACCGTCCGTTGCCAGCCGCTTCAATGGACGCAGAAAGGCGCGCCCATCTCTCGTCTCACGGCGTCGCAGCTCGCCCCGGCCAGACCGATGTCGTGGGTTGGCTCCTGTTGCTCTCGTGTCGGCCGCGAAGCCACTACAGCTCGCTATACGGCGCGGCCCACTGGACTGACGTGGCGACCTCACATGCGCCGATGCTCAAAGAGGACAAGTCATCTTGTGTCCCAGTGCGCGACCGACCAACGGATCGATCCAACCGCCAATGACCACTGCCTGAACAAACTCGAGCAGACTGGCGGCCTAACACATACTAGCACTCCGGACGACCGACAGACACTGACTGCCCCACACTGACCCGGCTGATCAACTGACCAGACTCGCCGTCTAGTGAGCTCATAGCACCCCTTAAATGCTCGTGAACAGGCTACATTTCCGCTTTCTCACCAGAGGGAGACACCAAAGCTGCGATTGCCACAGCGGCGCCACCGCCAGAAACGGAGGGCGACTGCTTTACACTACCCGCTGCGGCGCTCTCTTCAAAATAGCAATTTTTATCACGGCTCATATAGTATGATAATTGCCAAGACTACAGGAGGAGAACAGACACGTCAATGACCGGACGGCAAGTTCATAATTTTGTGTAATATTTGAACACGGATCTCTCTCTTTGCAGTCCAACGCTGTGACCACGACGCAGTGGTTCTTGACGTTCGCTCGATGTTGCACATATTGAACTTGGACCGTTCACTGTTTCTATTTTGCTCCATTTTTCACAGTTCAGTACACCTTCTTCTTGTTTTCATGATTGATCTGTGTTCAATTTTTGACGGGCTATCCACTGGGCCATTTTACCACTAAATCTGAGGGGAGTGCAATGGGGGAGGTTCCCTTGTAAGCAATGACAACACTAATTAAGGTCTGAAACAAGGATAATTACAAACAAATATCCATCATAATCGGCACATGTATTGGAAAGGATGTGACAGCATTCGTCAGTTGTGAGTCAACGCAGTACAATATGGCCGAAACAAAGAAGACAAGAACATCATAGTGGATAAGCAATCATTCTTTATAAAAAAATCTGAAGATGTGAGGTATTGACTCTGAATGCAAACGAACTTTGGAACCATTGAATCTTGCTATTACGGAAGATCGCTTAAAACTTGGTGGACACAAAAAGTATGAGTACAAAATGTGAAGAAAGATGTACGTGGAAAACATCTTCGAGAAGAAGATACTATGTCATGTCTGGCGGCTGGTATGGTGAAGAGAGAAGGATGCTTTCCGTGAACTAGACAAGGATTTGGTCTCGTCTGTTGCCTTGTGGTAAAACGATATGCATTAGAGCGGTATTCAACAAGGACGCGGTGACAGGAACCCGAAGGTAGGAGATTGGTTGACGACAAGTGTGTTTTCATTAAAGAGTATTGGAAACGACGCGTCTTGAATACTGAAAAGACTTTGTTTAGATAACGACAATGTACAGCAGTAGGTCACTTGTAGTTCGCGAAACTACCACTATTGAAATCTAAACAGTTGTTGAACGCTTTGGCCACAGCAGGTCGGATGTATTCAGCTTTTCAGTTCAAAATCACAGAATTAGTATGGCGGTGGCTGTCTTTCTGACATAGAGTGTCTCTTCGACTGCTTTTGCTAGTCCTTCTCCTTTACCATGGTGTGTGGGATCCGTCTGTAATTTAAATTTTAAAACTACAGATAGTCTCGTCTAGCCTGAAATGACCACCATGCAGGTTATTTTACGTATCTACAGACACTGAGAAAGGAAAGAAGGCAGGTTTTGCTGGACAAGGTCTGTAGCTGATCATCAGTTGTGACTTTCAAAGTCATGTCTTTGAACTATTATCTCAAAACTCCTCGCTGAAACCGGATGTTGTAAGAAGCCATGTGGAATTAAATAATGAACTATTAATGTTGCATATCTGTGACCTAGTGGTCGGATCTAGAAACTTTTATGAGGCTGTAATAAGCAGGGTCGAATCGTGACTCATTGTCAGGTCAACTTGAGGTTGGATGATCATTAGAACTTATATAGTTGTGCAAACAGCTGATAGTTGTATAATTAGGTCACACAGCAAGAAAACGTGCACCTCAAACTGCTGGAGAATACGCACCGTAATCTGCTAGGTATGTTCTTGAGATCATGCAGCTAAAAAGAGGAATTACTCTCGTAAGAAAAGTCAGCAAGACTGCGAAATTCCAAAATATTTTCTCAAAGGTGAGATGTATTAGTCAACTGCTTCCATAATTTGTGATAAACCTGCCTCCTTCTTCTCCATCTTAACCCTGTGCTCATTGGAGTGGTATAATGGAAAACACAGGAATAGTCTCTCTATTTGCCGATGTAGAAGGTGTCTCCAGACGTCATTTAAGAATTCTGCTCTTGACCATCCCCATTTTTATCTTCAGGACTACACCAACATGAGTCATTTAACAAATGTCCGATCAGACTATTGCGTCTGTTTTCAATTTTTTTAAAAGTACTTTCCTATTCTGCGATATCAATACCTCTTCATTCATTCTTGCTTTGTGTGAGGGGAAAAATATAAAGTCAGCATAGATTAAAATGCAGAAGTCTCCGGCAATCAAACAAACAAAAGGTACGCTCATGAGTGTTTCAGCAGTTGTGTTTGTTTATTAAGACTGGTGTTAACACAAGGAAAGGACGTACTGCTGGTGCAGCCATGGAGGACACTAAAGACTTACGTGTGTAACTCGGATCTTTGTTTAGTGCTAACACGCGAAATATGTACAATTTATGTAAAGAGAGTAAAGCTAACTAGGGTAGTCCATGCAGTTACGTTAGCTAGAGTGCTGTGTTGGCGTAATGGCCAACATACCTGCCTAGTAGGCAACGAGACCTGGATCCAAATGTTGGCAACGGCACAAATTTTAATTTATTTCTTCAGCTTCGATCATTATTGGTATGAAACTGATAAGTTAATGTTGGTCGTCAGCCATGTAATCCATACATATTATAAAAATGGATGAAACTTGGTACACAAATACCTCAACGTCAGGCGACTTTCGCTGTGGGAGTGAGAACCACTTACCTATCAAAATGGTGAGGATGGGCGTGAAAAAGAAGCGTAGCCTGTGATGCGTGAATTCCCAGTGAAAGAGAGCACATAGCGTCTTGCAATAAACTTTACTCATTATTTCAAACTTTTTCAAAATTTTTTGTTGCTGAACACCTCCACAAAATGATGAAAGGACATTTGTTTATCTCTTTCGGCTTTTCTGCTGTTCTTGCAGTTAAAGCAGCGCATGAAGCATGTCGTTCAGCATCTACATATGCCGCTGAACGTATCTACAAAATTATATCATTGATCGACTCATAGATCGGGATATATGAAATGATAAATCAAGACCCTAAGCTGAAAACAGGAGTTGATATGCATCAACGGCGACAGTTGAAAATGTGAGCCCCGACCGGGACTCGAACACCGGATCTCCTGCTTACATGGAAGACGCTCTGTCCACCTGAGCCACCGAGGGTACAGAGGATAGTGCGACTGCAGGGACTTATCCCTCGCACACTCCCCGTGCGACCCACATTCCCAACTTAATGTCCACACACTACATTCGTAGTGCCACTACCCATTTACAGTCATTACTCGCGCAGACAATCTCAAGGGGAGCATGCAAGGGATAAGTCCCTGCAGTCGCACCATCCTCCGTGCCCTCGGCGGCTCAGATGGATAGCGTGTCTGTCATGTAAGTAGGAGATCCCGGGTTAGAGTCCTGGTCAGGGCACACATTTTCAAATGTCCCCATTGATGTAATCAACGCCTGTCAGCAGCTAAGGGTCTTCATTTAATTATCATTTCATTCTAGAGAGCTGCATGGTCACCGATGGTATCTGTTCTTTCGGACATGTCATAAACATTAAGCGCATGACCAGATGCTGCATGGTGCAGGAGTAAACACACTGATAAGTAAAAATCTGGATTATGCCGGGTTTCTGTGTAAATTTACATATAATTGAATAATGGCGATTTTACTTACCAGATACGTTTTTGTCACTTTATTTGACCTTTTGGAAACATAGTTTGATGCCCTGCAGGTTTTCTCCTATAAAATTTTGTGTAAAATCGGTCAATTTTCAGACGATTTTTGTTTTATAGCGAGGAAAAGAATATTTTTCGCAAAGTGTGAAAAATGCCTTTTCTATGGATAATTTAATCAATGTTTTGGTACTCAGTCCACTTAGAATTTAATGCTCTACAGTTCTAATAACCCTGACTTTTTCGATTAAGCGATTAGCTTCAAATGACTGTGAAAAAAAAAGTCTGAAATTTTGGTGGTTTTCTTTTCAAAAATGGTTCAAATGGCTCTGAGCACTATGGGACTTAACATCTGAGGTCATCAGTCTCCTAGAACTTAGTGCTACTTAAACCTAACTAACCTAAGGACGACACACACATCCATGCCCGAGGCAGGATTCAACCTGCGACCGTAGCGGTCGCGCGGTTCCAGACTGAAGCGCCTAGAACCGCTCGGCTACTCCGGCCGGCCGGTTTTCTTTTCATCGAGGTTGAAGGTCCACTCAGAAAGCAGGGCAAACTGGGTTTATTCCCATCAGTGGTCCACCTAACCAATGGCTTTGCTGCAGTGGTAACACCGGTTCCTGTCAGATCACCAAAGTTAAGCGGTGTGGGGCTGGGCTAGCACTTGGATTGGTGACCATACGGTCTGGTGAGCGCTGTTGGCAAGTGGGGTGCACTCAGCCCTTGTGAGACAAACTGAGAAGCTACTTGATGGAGAAGTAGTGGCTCCGGTTTCGTAAAATGACATACAGCCTGGAGAGTGGTCTACAGACCCTTGCCCCTCCATATCCGCATAAAATAATGCCTGTGAGCTGAGGATGACACGGCGGCCCGTCGGTACCATTGGACATGCTCAGACAGAGTTTAGTTTTAGTGTCCTACCTAAGTGATTATAAGAGTTTCCAGACCTCCACTGATTTTTGGAAGGCAACCCTCTTTTTTGGAGCTAATTTTGCTGGCCTATGGGGTGATGTGAGAAAAGTACGTTGCGGCGCTCAGCAGCAGAGTGTTTGTGCCGCAGAGAGCCTGCGCAAGCACCCGCCGGTGCCCGCGCTGACGCGGCTCAGCGCCGCCGGCGCCACGTTGGGCGGCCGGCCGCTGGAGGCGGACACCCCTGTCGTGGTGCCCATCCTGGCGCTGCACCGCGACCCCGCCCTCTACCCGGACCCCGAGCTGTTCGACCCGCGCCGCTTCGCCGAACCCGCCGTCGCCGCCCGCCACAGGTTCGCCTACCTGCCTTTCGGCGAGGGACCGCGCGTATGTCTGGGTAAGACTGGCCGCCGCTGCAGCTGCTACCTGCGGACTGCTGAACTGTGAATTTACCTTCAAAATCTTTTCTTAAAGAATTTACTTTTCTTGCTAGCGATTCATCAAGAACATTAACACATTTAATCACACTGTGTGAGCATAGAAGTAGTTGCCAGTGGGTAACTGATGAAAACAAACTTCTTTCAACAAATGGAAATTTTATTCCTAAAAACCGTTTTTTTTAAAAAAACAGATTTAAAATTTATAATCACAAAGCACCCTCTAAATATCAAGTTACAATTTATTCAGAGGCAGAAATAACAATTTTTTGTTGTTGACAGTATGAGCTTTCAGGCTGACAACCCTGCCGCTCCCTTTTAACACGGCCGTAGTCACGACCTCTCATAACAGCCTCTGAAAGACCACACTGGTGCCGGCAAGAGTGGCCGTGCGGTCCTAGGCGCTACAGTCTGGAACCGAGCGACTGCTAATGTCGCAGGTTCGAATCCTGCCTCGGGCATGGATGTGTGTGATGTCCTTAGGTTAGTTAGGTTTAATTAGTTCTAAGTTCTAGGCGACTGATGACCTCAGAAGTTAAGTCGCATAGTGCTCAGAGCCATTTGAACCATTTGACTACACTGGTGCAAATCTGCAACACACCAGATCACTTTAAAATAAAAATTTTAACAACTCACACAAACACATAAACTATGCACCCCGTAGGAGGGATGGAAATGGTACAAAAGACCCACATAAAAAAAAGAAAATTACTTGCCACCGAAAGTGCAACTTGTTTTTAAAAGAAAATTCTTACGGTGGAAGGGTGACAACTTTATATACTAAAATGACCATTTAAATAAAAACCCATGAAATGCAGTCTTACATAAAATATACAAACATGCTCTACATTACACATATACCGCCTCTCAAGCCGGCCGCGGTGGTCTAGCGGTTCTAGGCGCTCAGTCCGGAACTGCGCACTGCTACGGTCGCAGGTTCGAATCCTGCCTCGGGCATGGATGTGTGTGATGTCCTTAGGTTAGTTAGGTTTAAGTAGTTCTAAGTTCTAGCGGACTGATGACCAAAGATGTTAAGTCCCATAGTGCTCAGAGCCATTTGAACCGCCTCTCAAGATGATAGGTAAGATGAAAACATACTTCAGGAATTCGGTCTTTACACTTCAAGGAATAAATTCATTAACACTGCATCCAACAAACATGACAGAGGCAGCTATTAACGTACGGCAGACCGACAGACAGACAGACGGACACTAACTGCCTAACAAATGCGGACGGGAGACAGACGAGCAAGATGGGGATGAGAGACTGACCAAGAAAACAAGTAGAATTTAACAAGTAAATGAAACAACATATCACGAATCACTTAACTTCTAATAAACTGCGAGTCTGGCAAAGACCTGGCGCAGCACCCCCAAAACGCTCTCCCGAACCGTCCCCTGCCAGCCGCCTCAACGGACGCAGGAAGGCGCGCCGATCTCCCGTCTCACGGCGTCGCAGCTCGCCCCGGCCAGACTGATGTCGTGGGTTGACTCGTCTTGATCTCGTGTCGGCCGCGAAGTCACTACCCCTCGCTATACGGCGCGGCCCACTGGACTGACGTGGCAACCTCACATGCGCCGACGCTCAAGACGGACAAGTTATCTTGTGTCCCAGTGCGCGACCGACCAAACGATCGATCCAACCGCCAGTGACCATTGCGTGAACAAACTCGAGCAGACTGGCGGCCTAACACATACTAGCACTCCGGACGACCGACAGACACTGACTGCCCCACAATGACCCGGCTGACCAACTGACTACAGACGAGCTCATAGCGGCCCTTAAATGCATGTGAAAAGGCAACCTTTCCCCTTTCCCACCAGAGGGAGACACCAAAGCTGCGCTTGTCACATCGGCGTCACCGCCAGAAACGGAGGGCGACTGCTTCACACTACGCGTTGCGGCGCGTTCTTCAAAACAGCAATTTTTACCACGGCTCAGCTACCTCTTCCGCATATTATATTAGTTTCCACAAAATCAAGAAAAACCGCAGAAATAACAATAACATACAGTTTGTACTGCTTGTGATAACATTCAGCCAATACAGCGTGTTCAAAAAGAATAACCTTGTACTGGACGGTAATAATTATGAAACCTGAGACGTGCCGGCAAGTAAATATGTGTTGTTTCGGGCGTGATCGAGAGTTTCGGTAATTTGCCGTTGGATGACAGTCAATGCGTCATCTCAACTAACAGTCAGTCAGAAGTAAGATGACGTTTGTTCAACACAAGGCGTTTTGTCTGCTGCAGTTTGCAAAGAGTGAGCCAGTGATTTCGGTACAGCGTACTTTTCATCGGATTTTGACACTGATCCGCCTGCACCCAAAAAACATTCGTCATTGGTATGGCCAATTTGAAGAGACAGGATGTTCGTGCAAAAGTAAGGTCCAGGTAGGCCTCACACTTCTGATGACATGGTGGAAAGGATTTGGTTAAAAGAATGGGCTTTTCCACTACCTCAGGAGGAATCCAGTGACTTTATTTTCCAACAGGGTGGAGCTCCACCACACTGGCACAACAACGTACCTCAGCTTCTCAATGAAACTCTGCCTCAATGCTGGACAGGGTGCATGTGACCCGGAGAGACTGCCCTGCATTCTTAGCCTCCAAGATCGCCAGAAATTATCCCATGCGATTGTTTCTTGTGCAGATATCATAACTTCTGTAAAAAGTAGATACAATGTGCAAAATTTATGGCGAATTTAGCTATCGTCTAGACGTTGTTCGTGCTGAAGCTGTTGGACACATAGACCATTTACACTGAAGAGCCAAAGAAACTTGTACACCTGCCTAATATCGTGCAGGGCGAGCATGCAGAAGTGCCAGAACAGGACGTAGCATCGACTCGATTAATGTCTGAAGTACTGCTGGAGGGAACTGACACCACGAATGCTCCAAGGCTCTCCATAAATCCATAAGAGTACAAGGGAGGGGCCGGGGGAGATCTCTTCTGAATAGCACGTTGCAAGACATCCCAGATACGCTCAATAAAGTTTGTGTCTGGGGAGTGTGGTGGCCAGCGGAAGTGTTGAAACACACAAGAGTGTTTTTGGAGCCAGTCTGTAGGATTTCTGGACGTGTGGGGTGTCTCATTGTCTTGCTGGAATTGCCCAATTTCGTCGGAATGCACAATGGACATGAACGGATTCAGGTGATCAGACAGGATGCTTACGTACGTGTCACCTGTCAGAGTCGTATCTAGACCAATCAGGGGTCCCATATCACTCCAGCTACACACGCCCCACACCATTACAGACCGTACACCAGCTTGAACAGTCCCGTGCTGACATGCAGGGTCCATGGATTCATGAGGTTATCTCCATACCAGTACACGTCCATCCATTCTATACAATTCGAAACGAGACTCGTCCGATAAGGCAATATGTTTCTAGTGATCAACAGTCCAATGTCGGTGTTGACGGCCCCAGACGAGATGTAAATCTTTGTGTCGTGCAGTCATTAAGGGTACACTCTAGCTGCCCTTCGGCTCCGAAAGGCAATATCGATGATGTTTCGTTGAATGGTTCCCAAGCTGACGTTTGTTGATGGCTCAGCACTGAAATCTGCAGCAATTTGAGGAAGGGTTGCACTTCTGTCGCGTTGAATGACTCTTCAGTCGTCTTTCGTCCCGTTATTGCAGGATCTTTTCCCGCCCGCAGCGATGTCGGAGAGTTAATGTTCTATTGGATTCCTGATATTCACGGTGCACTCGTGAAATGGTCGTGCGGGAAAATATCCACTTCATCGCTACCTCGGAGATGCTGTGTTCCATCGTTAGTGCGCCGACTATAGCACCACGTTGAAACTCACTTAAATCTTGATAACCTGCCATTGTAGCAGCAGCAACCAATGTAACAACTGCGCCAGACAGTTGTTGGTTTATATAGGAGTTGCTGACAGCAGCGCCGTATTCTGCCTGGTTACATACCTTTGTATTTGAATACACTTGTCTATACCAGTTTCGTTGGCGGTTCAGTGTATAATAGCATAACTAAAACAAAGATTTTGTGAGTATTTTACAATACATCCCATGTTTGTAGTATGTTTCTATAAATAAAAACGGAGTTTTGAAATCAGGCCATTCGTTTTGGAACACCCTGTATATAGAAAACATGAAAAAAATACACCTGACAAAAAATGTGTTACCTCATCTTATAACTCGGTAATATTGTGTTAACAACGCTCGCACCGTTTTTTTTTCTTTTTTATGACTTGTTTGATATGAATTGCAACAAATTCCTCTCATTCTTCACACTTTTGAATTAATGGACTATTGGAGTTAAGTATGAGAAACGAAAACGTCTACAGTTCATGGCACTCGAAGTATTGTACTGTACAAACCAAAGACACTAAGTGAATGTGATGCAATTGTGTTATGCACTCCATGCACTAGCTTTTATTGCTTGGTGTAGAAAAAGAGACTGTTTATGTTATCATAAAAGGACTGTATATGGAAGAATAATTCTAGAAGCTATTATTTCGAACAGTGAATGCGGAATTACTTAGAAGATGTATAGAGTTTTTGTGTGAAATGACATAATAATACATTGGAATATTGTGGAGCTAATAATAAAAGCCAGATCCACGAGGTAGCTGGAATGCTTTCGCTCTTTATTTTATTAATCTTCTGTAAGACATGCAGCACACGGTCTATGCAAGATTCTAAGCCTCCACAATGAGGTACAACTTCTTATACCTGGCCTGCGGTGATCACCGATTGATTTACTAGCTTTCTATTGTCTGACTTGTGTGGATAAATTTATTAGCTATTGTTTTTTTTTGTGGGCTTTCCCGAGGAAAATTGCCAGTAAAATTTGGGAGATAGTAAGCTTCTTCTGGTACCATGGAAATTAGTCCCTGATGTCTTCTAGCCTTCATAAAGACGTAAATTCGATGAAGAAAAGAGAGTTCATAAGTTTCTTCAGCTGAAAGGCTAAAATCAAATAAATATCGAAAAAGAACGATAAAAGCTATAGAGCTACCACGTTTTGGGATTTTTCATTGCTACATTTCACCTGCTGGTGCAAATAGTGCCAGGTAATTTAATGAACCAGTCAAGCCTGACAGCTGAGTGCACTAACCTCAATTAAAAATTAACCGTGTTTGAGTTGGCATTTCACCTAGTTCAGTGCAAACCTCCGGTGTATCGACTTCAAGGAAAGTTAAACGAGGGAGTTGACCATGGTTAAATTTGACCCTGACTCATACCCAATTTTCGCGAGATGAGCATGTTTTTATAGGCGTATGGTATGAAGATGGCAACATGTAACAGTGCATTGAGACAGACTCAAGGCATTGCGTACTGTACCCTGTCCGTAAGATGTACCCAAAAAGTTTATTAATTTGTGAATCAACCTTCCTGGACTAGAATTAAATTGTGCCTCCACAGATGCCCACATTGACTATTTTCTCTAATAGAGGAACCACATGTCAATCAGAGTTTCGTATTTTTTTAAATTTATGGTACATAAAGCTCAAAACTCAAATACGAGTATATCTCCCCCAAACCAGTTCGATGCAATTCCCAAAAATGCCCTAGAAAATCAGCTGCTAAGTTTTCCGACCATGTTTAAGATGCTAAAATAAGGTAGCCGATTTTTTCAGTAAGCTGGTAAGCTGTGTGAATCTGTGGTAGTGCGCTTGCTTACTTGCTGCATGAGGAGGGGGGGGGGGGATCCGATTCCAGTTGGTTTCAAGTTTTTAAACAAAGCATTAACAAAGCATTTACCTGAAGCCTAAAATAAAAAAGGATAGAAAAAATTAATTTTTAGTTTTTTATTTATACAATCTTGATTAATAAAATTTTGTAAAAGATCGCTAATTAACCATTTTTGTTTGAACTGGAAACTGAATTTTTGTATGCAATATGTAGTTAGAAATAAGGAGACGTCCATTTTCGCATGAAAATGACAATGAAATGTGTTAATTAGCATATATTTGATGACTTTTATATTTAATTATGTAGTAATTCGAACCGAAAGGTAAAAAACGAAGAACCTAATGACCAAAACGAGACACTGTATGTTTCTTGTGCTATACTGCATCTATCAGTTTTTTGTTTTCAAGAACTGATGCATCCGCACTGACCAATTCAAGGCGTATACTCATCTTCTACTTCGAAAAATTTGGTATTCGTCATTTATTACCCATTTCACGAACGGGACTAATAACAAGGTATAAGAACACTTCTGCTTGTTGATGAAAGAGAGAGCATGTGACAATGACGTCACTTTCACCTGCAATTGTCTAGAGAACTTATGTACGTAAGTGGCAGAATACAAATTCAAATTTCTAACATCTTGGCTTCTCTAGGGCGTCTTCCATTCCAGTATGCAGCGTTAACTGTGGTCAAATGTACGGTTGGCTGACGACAGTTAGTTGACTTGCAATTAATGTTAGTGCACTGCAGAGACATTTTAAACAAATTTTACTTTTAACCGTGATCACAGGACCTTTCATGTCTTGCCTTTTGACCGACGTTGGTGCTCAGCCACGAGTGTTCGTTGAATCAGGAATGCGTGCTTGCAGCCCTATAAACAAGGGTGTTGTCCTCTTGGAAGATGGGAGTGTGGACAAAATACTCATCGTGAAGGTACATAAGGAAGGTCAACACTTGGTAAACAATAATGCCGAAACAAACATCCTTTTTCACGCTAACAGTAAACGAAACAAATGATCATCACGTAGCTATAACACGACGTGAAAAGGCCGTAGAAACTTTCTTCTTTGCTGATAAATTATATGAAATCCCTGTGTAACAGAAAAAAAACAACAGTAAAAAAAACTGTTGTAACTCCTCATAAACAGTGAAATAATGACAACCTCAAGTAACACGCTAAGTAACGTGACTCACAGCGATTCTCAGTCGGAAATGGACGATAAACAGAAAACAATGTAGAAAACGCTTCGTCGTTTTCAGACGACAAGCTGTAGAATGAATGGTAGAGATAAAACTACCAGCACACACAACTAATAAGGTCATATAAAGTGTGAGATCAAATATATAACCATACTGTTTTCGAGTTAGTATCATAGACGTAAATCTTTCAGCATAGTGTAAGTGTACAACTCATTAACTTTAAATATAAACTAACGAAAAATACTGGTCGCCTAATTATCACTTCTTTGTAAGTAGCTGTTAGTTGAAAAGCTCATATTACCTACGCAAGAGATTTACATGTTATAAAAAATTTTCAGAAAGAAAATAAACGTAAGTAAATTCCTATGAAGATAGCACGTAAAGTGTTGGAACATGTCTGGGCAATAACAGATCTAAAAAAAGAAAGAAATGCCGTCTTGCAAAGTTGGAATTTCTCTTCAGTTGAATACAAACGTTTAGCAGATCTCTTGTATTGTTTACTTTCTTCTCCCGGGCTTTACAAGCCTTGATGGGTCTTGGCCTGCTCTAGTACATCATTCTATTCGTTCCTGTCCAGTGTCTTGGGTATCACCCTCTGACATGAATAATTTTTAAATCTTCTTGTATGTCATCCAAGTCTTGGTCTTCCCTGCTTTCTCGTGCGACTGGGTTTTGCAGCTGTGCTATTTTTATTGGGTTCTCATGTTCCATGCGAAAAACGTGATCGACCCACTTCAGGCGGTTTATTTTAATAAACTTCGTTATTTCAAGCTCTTTATATAATCTGTACAGTTCGACGTTATATCTTCTACTGCATGCTCCATCTTTATTAGTCTCTCCATATACTTTGCGTGATACCTTTCGTTCAAAACATTCTGTTAGCTCTTCACACTGTCGTGTCAGTGTCCGTGTTTTTGACCCATATGTTAACACTGGACGTATTAAGGTTTTATGCAGCTGACAATTTGTTTTTCTGGGCAGATTTCTGTACTTAAGTTGTGGGGCCAGCCCATAACAGCATTTACTAACTAGGTGGATGAACACTTTATTTACATACTAACAACATTCTGTGATGTTACCACAGTTTCCAGAGAGACAAATTCACTAACAGATTGTATTTATGCCTGGTCAATTTGTGACACTGTATTTAGTTCTGGTCCTATTATTCGCATGTATTTGGTTTTATTGATGTTCAACTTCCAGTCCTATATCTATTGCTGTTGTCACCAGAGCCCTATGTGTTTCTTTGGCAGCTAGTACTGGTCTTGCAACAATATTGACATCATCTGCACAGGCCAGAAAGTGCACCATCCTATCGTATATTGTGCCCGTTATGTTGATTTGAGCTGTCTTTATTATCTCGGCTATTGCTACGATAAAAGGCATACATGAGAGTGCATCCCCTTGCCTCAGACCAGTCAGTTTCAAAACCTGATGTTAAGTTTCCTTGTATCCGTACATTACTTACTACTTTCTTCATAGCAACGCTTACAAAGCGTATGGATGTTATGGTATGGCCAACTCGTTTACGGCTTAAATAACATTATACCTTTTTGTGGTGTCACACGCTGCTTTAAAATCAACAAATATATGATGTTTTTTATATTGTATGCCTTTGTTTTTTCCGATATCTCCTTCAGGGTTAATATTTGGCCAATAGTTGATTTGCCAGATCTAAGGCAATATCTCCCAACTGCGTATTCTGCAAAAGTTTTTACACGGGTTCAAAGCAGGGAAAGAATATTTTACATGCCGTGTTCAATAATGTAACTCTCCTATAGGTTTTACGTTTCAGGATGCCCCTTTCTTATGTATAGCAAAAATTTAATCCAGTATTCCAATCATGTGGGATGACTTTTTGCTTCCATATAATCGAGCTGAGGGCGCACATGGATCTAACTAGATGTTCTCCACCACACTTAATAAGCTCAGTTGGCAGGTTGTCATTGCCAGGTGACATATTGTTGTCTACTTTCTTTATAGCTAACCGAATCTCTTGCATCGAGGGCATCCCATTTTCCTCTTCTGCCACTTTTTGGTTTTCAGTTAGTTTCCTTGCTTCAGCATTTTCTGAGTATAATAACTCTTGAAGTATTTCTTCCTGTGATGCTATTAGTTTACCATCCTTTTCTCTACATTGTACTGTTTTAGTTGAAATTCCTTTCTAAGATTATTGGCCAGCCTGTAGAATTTCCTGCTTTCATTAGCGTTATTCAGTGATTCAGTGTCCTTCAACTGTCTTCCGAAAAAGCTTTCCTTCTTTGCTTTCAGAATCCGCTTTTCTGCATGCCTTTTTCTCTATAGTCATTCACCATCATTCTTGTTCTTCTAGCCTGCATCTTTTTATATGCTTCATTCTATGTTCTTTTGCCTCCTCACACTCTTATTCACCATACCATTCATTTATTATGGTCTCTTGTTCCATACCAATCAATTCCTCTGCAGCAGCCTGTATTTCATTTCTGATGTTATTCCGTTGCTCATTTACGTTATGAGAATTGTTCTGTATGATTCCCGTGAATCTATTTTCCAAATTAATAGCTAGGTGTTCAGCCTTCCATGGGTCTTTAAGTTCTAAGATGTTAAACTTATTTTGTCTTTCTCCTTTAACTTTATGTGCGTTCGAAATCTTCCCTGTAATTTTTCTGTGAGGAGGTAATGATCAGAATTCATATTAGAACCTCTGAAACTGTGGCAATCTAGTACATCAGAGCCATTCCTGACACCCACTAATATACGATGAATTTGGTTCCTCGTATTATTGTTGGTGACACGTAGGTCATTACATGTATATTCGTATGTGGGAAACACGTCTTAGAAGCTGTCACGTTAAGTGAAGCAGCAAAATTTATCGGGTAGAGTCCATTGTTATCAATCTCTTTATGGAGGCTTTATTTACCAGTGGTAGAGGAGAAGACCTGCCCCTGCCCCTCCTCATCATTAATATCTTCTATTATCATTTTGATATCATTTTTTGGATACTGTCATAAGCTTGCTCTAGTTCCTCTTCTGCTGTCTTCTCTTCAGTATGGGCATGCGCATTTAGGAGACTACAGTTAAAGAGTTCCCCCTTTCTTCACATACATACTATACTTGGACAATGCTTTCAATCCTATTACTAGTTGTTCAGTGCTTTGATTGACTATAGATCTCGCTCAAAATATGTGTTCTCTATTGTGGCCGCTGCAGTACATAGTACACTGTTGTTTTTGGAAGCTACCCTGTCTATTCCATCTTACCTCTTGCGAGGCCATGGTATCCAGCTTGTATGGTTTAACTGTACCAATCAGACTTCCAAGGGCTCAAATTCTATGTAATGTCTGTAAATCCCATGACCAAATTGTTATGTCCCATGTTGCTGTGCCATGTCTTTGCCTTAGGGTCGGTCCAGCTGCATTTTCTTGAGCTTTCATAATAGGACCTCTTCCTGGGTACGGGCTGTCAGTTCATAGTCGAAGCCCTGTTCTTCTCTGATCCTGTTTCCCATTGGAGTTGGGTACCCAACCTTCTACTGGGTTGATCGGGTTCCTGGCGTTCACGAACTTGGAGGCGAGAGATGGTATTAAGTAGGAAGGCTAACCTTCACTAGCTTGAAGTCATGTTTTACGCATCACTACCCCGTTTTAAACACATATAATTTTCCAGTACAAGTTTTTATAGATATTGTACGCCCAAGAAGTGTTTATGTTCCGTTTGCCATCTGTTGTTGTTACACTAACCAAATAAAAAACGTTATAGTTCTGGCAGTACAAGTCTTTTGTTACACGTTTTTCTCATAACAAACTCGTTTATAGAGACCAGTTGTATTATGTGGAAAAGAAGAACTATTTTTGTCTCTGTTTCAGGCAAAACAATGGATCATTAACATAGAGCGAGGACAGTAGTGGATACATTAGGCACTCAGGGAACAGCTATTGTACCGATTTATCAAAAAGTCAGTATAAATTTGAAAACTTAATAAACCACGGAATAATGTAGATAGAGATGTAACAATTGACACACATGCTTGAAATGACATGGGGTTTTATTAGAACAAAAAAAAAACAAAGTTCACAAAATGTCCGACAGATAGCGCTGGACAGCAAAACGTCAGTGACTGCGCATGACAATCGTGTATAAAAGGAGCTGTAATGAGAGAGAGAGAATCAGATGCACCAGCAGTCGCAGCATGTTGACGTTACCTGAAAAGGCGCTTTTAGTGAAGCTGTATTATCAGAATGGGGAGTGTGCTAGTTCAGCGTTACGATCCTATCGCCATAGGAAGAGGATTCGAACGGGTAAAGGTCCGTTGACAAATGCAGCTATGGCGAGAATGATTTCGAAGTTCGAAACCACTGGTTGTTTAGACGATAGCCCCCGTAGTGGCTGACCGAGCACAAGGCGTAATGCTGCTGAGGCAGTTCAGGAAGAAATGGAGACTGTAGCGGGTTCGTCTATGCACGGGGAAGTCAGCGCTCGTGGAGTCGCACTACTGTTTGGTTGGCACTTAGGCGTACTCTCCGATGCTATCTGTACAAAATCCATCGGAACATGAACTGTTACCTGGCGATTTAGTGAATCGGAGGGCATTTGGGGTGTGGGCGTTTCAAAAGATGGCGGAAGATAACGATTGGTTGAGTAACGTGTTGTGGACCGACGAAGCTCATTTTACGCTTCGAGGGTCTGTCAACGCCCACAACTGCAGAATTTGGGCTACCGAAAATCCTAGAACTGTCGTGGAAACTCCATTGCATGACGAGAAAGTCACGGTATGGGTTGGATTTACCACATCTACCGTTATCGGGCCTTTTTTCTTCGAGGAAATGCGTGATTCTGGTTTTATAACTGCTACCGTGATGGGTGAGAGGTACGCCGATATGTTACAGAATCGCATCATCCCCAGCCTGGCTGATAAACACATGCTGGAACGTACGATGTTTATGCAGGATGGCGCTCCACCCCATATTGCTAGACGCGTGAAAGATCTCTTGCGCCTGTCGTTTGGTGATGATCGTGTGCTCAGCCGCCACTTTCGTCATGCTTGGCCTCCCAGGTCCCCAGACCTCAGTCCGTGCGATTATTGGCTTTGGGTTACCTGAAGTTGCAAGTGTATCGTGATCGACCAACATCTCTAGGGATGCTGG
This sequence comes from Schistocerca serialis cubense, assembly GCF_023864345.2. Lineage (NCBI taxonomy): Eukaryota > Metazoa > Arthropoda > Insecta > Orthoptera > Acrididae > Schistocerca > Schistocerca serialis. The sequence continues at coordinate 303,400,620 of NC_064645.1, read as the reverse complement.
AAGACAACATCCGACGCCAATGCCTCACCATAACTCCGGACATGCTTTACAGTGCTGTTCACAACATTATTCCTCGACTACAGCTATTGTTGAGGAGTGATGGTGGACATATTGAGCATTTCCTGTAAAGAACATCGTCTTTGCTTTGTCTTACTTTGTTATGCCAATTATTTCTATTCTGATCAGATGAAGCGCCATCTGTCGGGCATTTTTTGAACTTTTGTATTTTTTTTTGTTCTAATAAAACCCCATGTCATTCCAAGCATGTGTGTCAATTTGTACCTCTCTATCTACATTATTCCGTGATTTATTCAGTTTCCAAATTTATACTGACTTTTTGATCACCCGTTATTTCTTCTGCGTGTAGAGGATGCGACGTTCCCATTTAAATTGGTCTAATAGCCTAAGGTAACTTCCTGTGTTCTCCAAATAAGGCAGCGTACCTGTATGTGTGTTGCAGGGATGCGGTTCGCGCTGTCGCTGGTGAAAGTTGCGGTGGCGGGTGTGGTGCGCCGGTTCGAGCTGCGGCCATGCCCACACTCAGTGCTGCCGGTGGTGCTCAGCCCCCACCACCACACACTCACTGCTGCTCACGGGCTTCGCGTCACCATCCTGCCCAGGCACGACACGTGACTACTATTTGCTGTACTGCAGCTCCGTGTCGGCACCTTACACCACCTCCTGCTTATTTATGCAGACGATACTGCCCAATCACGAAAAGTGATGGCAGCTTGTTTTGCAGTTGGACTGTGGTGGATATCTAGATCGTGACGCACTTCTAACTGCATACAGATTGCCTCTCGGTACTCTCCCTAGCCGCAGCAAGTGATTAGATGTCGTTGTTCCAGTTCATTGTGGTGAGACTCATTTACGCTTTCGTCTGCTGCTGCACCTGGACTTGAAAAGTTGTCACAACGTATCTCACCATGTCAACTAGCTCATGCTGTATTATTCGTGAATGGTCTACAGCACCACACAAAGTTGATTCTTGGCTTCTTATTCAGTCATAAAAGTGTGATACATGTTCCTAACCTTGCCTATAGCTTATAGAGATTGTCTAAAGAAAGAGAAAGTTACCATGTACAAAGTGCTTGAAAAGAAAAGTGTCACATATTATTACAGGAAGTGCTATAATCAGAACTAAAAAAAAGTTTCCATAATCATATGCCCAGAAACCAACACCTGTTGCGATATGGGCCAGCCCCTCTCCCACTCCCACCTGTCCGTTACATAGAAGTAGATGCTGTAGCCATCTGGCAACCATATGTCCTGACACATCCTTCAGCAGTCAATCACATTGAATCATGTACTATTTCAAAAACACCTAGCTCCATTCAGTTTGCATCACATGCTCCTATAATGTATACACACTGCTGATCGATTGGGCATACACAGGTGCCTTTAAATGTCTCCATAGCCAGAAATTCAGCGGACTCAGATCTAGTGAAGTGGGAGGCCACTCTATCGAACCTCTTTGAGCAGCCTGCTGCCCATCAAACGTTGCTGTGATGTACTGTCACACGATCTGTACAAAATGGAGTGGCGCCCCATCGTCCATAATCCACAATTTTCGTCTTTCTACTCTCCAATAGCGCAGGTAATATCGGTGGTGCACCTGTTGATCTCTTCGATAACACGTGTGGCCCTATGAATCTGTCATCGACAATTCCTTTCCATAGATTGATATTGAAGTGATTCTGATGGACTCACCTCTGTGAGTGACGAGGATTGGCATCTTACCACATGTGCGTATTGTAGTAAATGACAATGCCATCACTTGTAAACGATGGGGCATCTCCCTGTTTACTACAGTTTGCGACATTAGGTCACACCAATTTTTCATGGGTGACTGAATGGTCAAAGAGGTTCTATGCCAAGGCCTCTCCATCCACTGGACTGGATTTCTGACTACAGGCACAGTTAAAGGCATCGTAGTACGCTCAACCAACAACGTGTGTGTGATTCAGGAGCATGTGATCAATGAATATGACGCAGTCCAAACGAAGCCATGAGTATTTGAAAAAGTGCACGATTCGCTGCAAGTAAATGCTGAAGGATGTGTCAGACAGTTGGGAGTGAGACGACAGATTGGTCCATATCCCAACAGGTATTGGTTTCTTGACCTATCATTATGGAAATTTTCTTCTAGTTTCGATCAATACTACATTATGTTGGAATATGTTCCATTTTTTTTAAATACCCTGTGTGCAAATGGACAAAACGAGTGAAACACTCTGAATTTATTATGAAAGTAAGTGTTTACTTTAGTCGTGACTGAGTGTGATCCAAATCAACAGTTGCAGAATAATGTAACTCTATTACTGATGAATAAGAGTAATTTTGTTTCAATATCTGATGTTAGTGTAATATTTTCTTTTGGTCAAAATTTATATCACATATGTATGTATGAGTATTACCCATCACATCACTTCTATCTTGGTCCTCAACTCATTGGTACTGTTTCATGCTGGGTACTTTTAAGGCTAAGTGACAATGGAAACAGTAATTAAAAGGAAGAAGGGAGGCACTGTATCTGCCACATAGTGGAAAAGTATTTATTATATCACAGAAGAGGCTGCTAGGTACCGCTGTGTTGAAATGTACGTTTAGAGCTGTGCTCGTCAACTTCCAAGATTTAAGAGAACACATCTACATTGGAGCCATATTTCTGTCAGTCCGATCCAAAGTCGATCGAAGATCGTTGATGTCAGAAGGAAGAAAAAGACACCCAGACTAAAATGTAACTGCCTACACAGGAAGTGGAAACCTTATCAAACAACGTCTGATGACGTGTAGTGTCAGACCGACGAGTTTATCGACCAGACATGTTTGTTTCCATTCTGATATCAGAGCCCAACAGCGCAAAACGATGGCAGATACTATTCTAGCTCATACATAGTTACTTATTAACAGTCCTTTATTAATAACACCAATATCAGAGTGAAAATATAGCCTAGTTACTGTAGAGTGAATTGTTATTTCTTTTAAAGTAAGAGCTGCATAGGCATTCCTCTGTAACAGAAATCAATTTCTAAATCTTATACCACTATTAAATATTAAGAGAAGTAACAATTCATTTTCACTGATGGTAATATCTGATATCTTCAAAAACAATTATTGTTGCCCTGATACATATAAGATGGATCACAGTGACATCTGACACTGTGAAAGTATATGATAAGAGAAACGAATACCTTCCAATAAACACAGGTCTGTAAGAAGTTATTTAGGACATAACTAACCTTTTTCCAATGATTTTGCCTTTGTGTAGGTTTGACATATCTAGAACACATCTTCTCCTCCCCTCTCTGTGAGTGCCTCGTCCTCCCTTCGTCTGTCTAACTGATCTTACCATCTCTATCTATCTCCGTCTCCCCATTCTCTCTGTTTCTTCATATCCTCCTCCCCTCTGTCTATTTCCTCCATCTCCTCTCACTGACCATACCTTCCTCCCCTGCCTCCATCCATATACTTCTGCCCATTCCTTTCCATCTCTGCCTTCCTTTCCACATGCCCACTGCCCTTCTACTCCTGCTACCATCTGCCTACTGCCCTTCTATGCCTTCTACATGCATCATGCATCTCTTCCTCCTCCTCTCTCTCACTCTGCCGATTTCCTCCTCCCCTCACTCTGTCCATCCCCTCCTCTGTCCAATTCTACTGGTCTCCAGCTATGCTTATCACAATAAAGCTGGTGGACACTACTCACACAACATGCTTGTCATGCAGGTATGGCTACATGCCAGGTGCTTGAAAATCATTTATTTGCTCCTGAGACATAGGACGCCAAGAAAAGCAAGTCAATAAATCAGGCCAACACAACACTCCTGTAATGTAGAGCAGCATACATGTTGGGGCCTGGAAAAGCATTTCTTGTCACTTGCAAACCATGTTGATTTAGCAGGCCTATGTTGTTCCCACACAACACGCTTGTCTTGCAGGGCAGCATATACCACAGACGCTGGAGAAAAAGCTTTTACTCATATCTCCACCCCCATTGGAACCAGAGATTATAAGCCCATAGCGCTGATACTTGTGACTCCTGCTGTTTCTGTGCTACATTTGATTGAAATTGATCCACTGGTTTGCGATGAGGTACCAGACATACAAGTATACATCATATATATGTATGTACTCTGATTTATACTCTATATAACAGATTATAAATGTGTGTTTATGAGTGCCATTAACTTCTGTGTAAGATGTTGTCCTAGTTAGCAGAACTGTATCTGAAACGTAAACTTTCTGATTCAGTAGCTGTCTAACTGGTCTCAAAATTCATCTATTTGCCCGCCTTGCCCTATGCAACATTGGAGAATGTGGCACATGTGTGATGGGGCACAGGCATATTTTGTTGCTGTTATAAGATGGCATCTAACATGCAACCACAGTCCGAGACGGATATGTCAAACAAAGCTTGTCCTTTGGCCTCCAAGATCATCTGACCTCAATCTTTTGGATTTTTCTGCATGGGTTTTCTCAAAAGTGAAGTGTACAGAACTCCCACTGATATAGCTGTGGAACTGGAACTGCGAATTGTAGAATGCTGTTAACAGTTATGATTCGATCTGGGTATGTTTTAAAGATTTTTCAGCTCACAATAGAGACGAGTCCAGTATTGCTTCCATATGTGAGTATGACATGTGGAATACATTTTTTAACAGTAAATTGTGTCAAGTAACGCACTGAAGTAGTATTGTATTTATTGTTGAGGTAGCACTAGAGCGAAACTTGCAGCCAATTAGAGCGAAAAGTTAAATTTCTAATGCGTTTGTTCTATTAGTACATTATTTCACAGTGGCAGCTTGTAGCAACACATTCTCGATGAACTTGCAAAACGGTTCGTTTACTCGAACCTTTTTTGTTTCTGCGAGTATTGTCGTATACTTTCACCCATGTCAGCTTTCGCTTCTAATTGTTTTTCCCTCTATATAAAACTTTTGCACTTGGACTCCTTTGGGGCACCTTTCCGTTTGGCACCTCAAGTAGCACTTGTGTTGCTTGGCCCTTAAACCTGCCCTAATCAGTCATATTATTTGTTAATTAGTTAGTTAGTGTAATATTTCCTGGATTATTTGCATGATAAATCATTATGATGTGGAAAAAGTAATTTTACATTCAAATTGCAAATTAATTTGCAAGTATGGCTACATGCTGAATGTTTATATGTATATATATATATTTAGATATACAGGTGTGAGTTATCAATTGCTATCCAACACATTTTATACATTACAACAACAAAAATTATTCTACGAAATAGAAAACGATGTCAAGGAGAAACTTTTTCAGTTTGTTTTCAATTTTTGCTTTGTTGTTTGAAAGACATTTTGTACCACTGGGTTAGTTAACAAAGATTATAACTACAGCATTGTGTACCATTTTTGTGCTACAGACAGCCTTCAGAAATGTAGTAATGAATGCCGTTTTACTTCTGGTATTGTAATTATATACATCATTGTTCCTTTTGAACTACAGTGGTTTATTTACAGCGAACTTCATGAGGGAGTAAACGTATTGTGAAGCAGTAGTCAGAATGCCCCACTCCTTAAACAGATGTCTACAAGATGATCGTGGGTGAGCACTACATATTATTCTTACAGCACGTTTTCGACCAATGAATGTTGTTCTGTATGATGTTGCTGAATGAAAATATGCAAAATATGTCAACTTCCTGATTTGTGTCTCCCAAAGATATGCGATGATTCTAAATACAAACGTGGCTGAACTAAATTGTTTTAGGATCTCGAAAATGTGACTTTTCCACTTTCAATTCTCATTCATACGGAATCCTAAGAATTTTCAAGTTTCCTCCTATTTGCTATTTCTTCACCATGTGTTGATATAATAAGCCTAGATGTGCAGAACTGAATATGTTGTGTCTTTTTAAAATAGAGAGTGAGTCGATTCGCAGAAAACCAGGCAGTTATACTTTTAAAAACGTTGCTTACCATCACTTCTGTTTCTGTATGTGTGCCTTGGCTGATTACAGTGGTAAATCTACTTCTTGTATATTAAACAGAAGATCGTTTGCACAGGTGTGGAACAATAGTGGACCTAAGACTGAACTGTGGGGAAACCCATACATGATTTCTCCTCAGTCAGAATAATTTGCCTTCAAAAATGTGGTCAAACTTTCTATAGTCATACGATGAAAGCCCTTGAATTTATCTCGGCAATTTTGTAAATGCTTGCAGATTCCACAAAATTCTCCTGCAGATCTTCATTAAACTGTTGCACCCACGCCTTCTTCTAAGTATCTTATTAAGGAGAACGCTCTTCTCCAGCAGGAACCAACACAAAAACGACCACAGGGCAGATAACCATTCTAAATCGGATCGGGGGAAATACGGATACAATAAAAGCACTCACAATGGACAGCGTCGAACGACATTGGTTCACCTAATTGGTCTGCATCGGACTGGATCGGGTCGGATCGGGAGAAGTAGGGGTCATCGTAGATGTAGCCTTAGTAACTGCCGCTCGAACCATCTAATGAGGTGCGGCGCGTGTTGCGGGTGGCGCCTTATCCGCTGTGTTCCACGTCGTGATTATTGCACTGTTTGACATTTAACGATACGTATGGCCAAGGTATCCGTCACTGAACTACCAAATTAAATGCAGCTATGACAATGTTAATGTTTTTTGCAATTTTACATCTAGTTCCAGGCCTTCGGCCTTGCTGTCGATGTGTTTTCTTGAACAACATCCACTCTCGCCTCAAGTGGAGGAGGGCTAACCATTTTCTCTCTCTATGGGTCGCCCTTCATCAGCGTGTCATTTTTATAAGCCTATCAGTCCTCAGGTGCTATTTGAAACAGAATCCTCGCCGATAGAGATCCTGCAATATTTACTATCGTTTTCTGTAGCTCGAAAAATCCTTGGCAAATTTTTCTGATTTTGTGATAATTTTTCTTCCTTAGACTTCGTTATTAGATCTTGCCGAAAGACAATATGGCACCACATAGGCCACTAAGGCCAGCAGTATAACACAATCAAAATGTTGCTTATACCAACTTACTACTATTCATTGTGTCTCATGGAAATTCACAATGTTCAGCTTCCTATTTCAAATTACCTTTTCAGTGGAATTACTTTGAGGTTCAACATTACAATCTAAATAATTAACACTCTTGACAATATGTTTCATGAATGACAATAATTACTAAATTGAATCTTTTATTATTGGTAATCACAGTACAGATATTCTACTTCTGATGGTTATTGTCATTTACATTCACATTACTTGAATTTTGCCGTTAATGTATGAACATTACATGTAATTAAGACTTCACTTACCTGCAGTGGTCAATACGGATCTGGTTTAACGTTGAGGTAACCATCTGACAATTCTGTCGGATCCAGTAAATAGTACTTGAATCATGAAATTCTATTACCATATTGACATACGCTAAAGGTGACACGGAAGCCAGTAATAAGTAATTCAGCCACAACAAAGGCACTAGTTTGCGTATATTTCTTTTAAAAAAATAACCAAACAAAATTTACATTATGGCAAAACTTTGAGGCCTTTCACTACACTCTCAGTGACGTGGGCGGTCCATTGCCATATAGTCTTGGTGCATTATAGTGCTTTTGTCCAAATTTGGAATAGTGGAAGCTTACTGCTTCGGGGTGAATACTTCGGCCCTGAGGCTGAATTCCTCTTGCAACAGTCAGGGCATTCGTACTTGAAATTCCATGTCAGTAATCATTCGTTGTGGTAAAGACATATAGCCTCCATTTCGCACACTTCCAGATATGATTACCAACATGTCTTTCAAATATTAAAGTACTCATCACTGACAACATACTTCCGTACACTGTCGATATAAATGCATCCTTGCTGATTTTGATGACAGTACTGTATATTCTTGAGCATTGTCCTCACACATCTACAGCGTATTAAATATATTTAAAATCTTCTTCTGCCCACTCCATGACGTCGTGAGCTCTGCGTTCGTCTCGACTAACTTTTTCCTGTGCTTTCTTTTACCTTAATCAGTCGTTTCTGTTATGAATCTCATTTTCTCCATAGTGCTCCTATGTTTCTGTGAGTTTTGCATGCCGTTAGTCTGCAAAAAGTGTGCACAGAGCTTCGGGACAGGTCAACGATAGTGTTTTGTGATTTTTCACGCGCAGATTTTAGCGTTAGTGACTTTTTGATGCCTCATAAGTCTCGTGGAATATCTTTTTTTAATATTCCTCTTGAGCTTACTTGATGTGGTGAACAGTTATTGAATAAATGTACTTAACACTTTAGCGCTTCCTTTTTCATTCTCTTCCCATTTCATGACGCTAAATTTGGTATCGATGTCATCTTGCTTGTATTTATTAATATCAATTTCGTAACACAAATCGGTGAGCTGCATGGATTATAAGTGGTTGTACGTATTTAGAAGTAGAATTATAACAAAGCATACTGACTTTGTTTGCGAATGGGCTGACTAATGAACATTACATGTTAGGTACTCACTATAGACAGCCTAACAACATACATAGCAACAGTGCTGGTTAACTAATCATCGACTGATTGGAATTTGGGTGCGACGTCTATATAACGACGCGCGTAGCTTAAAAATAACAAAATGGGAAAACATTGGACTCTCACATTTCAGATACTGGCATGAAGCTCCGTTAATGTAAAACACACACAAATACGTTAGGCATTGAAATTATGTTGATTAATTATTAGCTGTAGATTCAGAAATCGACAAAATTTATGGATACTGTTTTGTGAAGCAGAGGTCTTAACTTAAACAGGGATTTACAAAGCCCACCAAGAACTGACTGGTGATGATGCTGATGATGTTTGGTTCGTGGGGCGCTCTACGGCGCAGTCGTCAGCGGTCGTACATAGTCCCAAAGTTTACACTGTCCAATTTTTACACAATCCAATCTAGCCACTGTCATGAATGATGATGATGATGAAATGATGAGGACAACACAAACACGCAGTCTCCGGGCAGAGAAAATCCTCAACCCTAATGGGAATCGAACTGGAGACCCCGTGATAAGAACAGATTGGAAAATTATGTTATATAATTTGGATATTTAGTAAAGTAACATGTTATTTTGGTAAAGGTATTCATGTTTGGAAACAGAAAAGCTAGGGCTACAAAATAGTAACACTGGTATTTTGGTAGGATTGCATTTTGAGATTGGAACATTCTGAAATATGACAGTTCCGATTACAAAGAACTTCCGAAATATCAAGATTACAAAAAAAAGGTGTGCGTGTAAGAGGAGAATGATGCTTTGAAATAAACTAAGTGAATCTTAAAGCAAACAATTTTCAGCAGTGTTGAATTCTAATGTATCTCACTGCTACTAGTCGAGGCTTTTATTAATTACATTGCCGTTCAAGTATTGATCTTCACCTTCATGATATTCATCGATCATATCTTTATACAAACCGCCATGAGGTGTCAATTTGGCACTGAATATGGAAGAATAAGTGTTTCTCATGCAAATTATGATAAAATTTGTCTATAGGGTCTCATTATTACACATCTGGTGATGAAGCGAGTAATGAATTTCAAACTAGTCTAACGTACTCTTGAAGATCGAATTTACTCTCCAAGACGCATAGTGAGCAATGAATACAATTAAGACAACAAGTAAGTAGTTCACTCGGGGATTAGCTTTTTCTACTACGCGTCAAGCGTTAAAAAGGACTCGAAACGTAAAGCCATATGAAAGCCTTTCCGTATTACACCACTTCGACGGCTTGTATGTCACGGTATTTGTAGACAGCCTGATTCACTTTGGCCTCACATGGGTGCACAGAGGTCTCTACAGTTCTTCACACCCGTTAAAAGTCCACGATCAACGGGAAGAGATCATGGAGTTCCAGCGTATACATCCAACTAGTGACGTTGATCACTATCCCACTGTCGCATTTAGATAAGGATGACGCGATTCGAGCTCACTATAACCTAATCTTGACCCTCGGTATACGAAGTATTACAAACAAATGAAAGTGAGCCTAGTTAAAACTGTGTCTTCTGAGACGCGTATTTACTACCGAAACGAGCATCTATGGCTTATACTGACCAAGATAATCTGCGTCCAACGTAATATATAATTTTTGGCATAATTTATGTTCACGTACTGTAATAGCGTCGAGTTTGCCAAATGGTAAGTCTTTTGATTACCGTCTGAGGAGGCATATGTAGTTCATAGGCTCTGAAGGGATTTTCTGGGAAACTATTCGCCCCGAAAGATACTGACTTTGAATGTGTTATTCAACGATAAATTGGAAATCGCCTGCAATAAAGCTCACGGGCAAAAATCTATAACACAATAGCACACACCATGGCGTTACGGAGCCTACACGCTTTCATGTACCAAACAGCGGTTCGCATCCTGAAATTACCAAGAACTTTGCAGCACTGCATATTCAAGCACGTTTACCTGGCGAGTTAGAAAGCAGAAAGCAAAAGGCAATACATCATATGTTGCATGTGAAAAGTGTGTAGATGGTTTACAGCGCACACTACCTTCATGCATATCTTCTGAAAGGCAGTGTGTGACACTCAGTCTGCATATGACGTTCAAAATCCAGGTAATTAAGCTCATATCAAGTGGTAATAGTGAAATATACCCGTCCTTTCGTGTCCCTTTGTCAAAGATCACCTTCACAGAAGACACCAATTACGGGCTTCACTAAATTTGTAGAATATCCTACTGCTAAAAACCATTCAAAAGCCGAGATCGCACAAAATTGTTTTTATTCAAAACAAATGGCTTCAATAGTCTTGGCTGTCATCTTCAGGCATTAAACATTTTTTTGGTGGTAAAACATGTTCATTTTACACTGAAGCTCATGCACAAGATGTCAAGTGGATAAAACTCAGCACACTAGAAGCGCTTGTCACCGCTAAAATATTAAGAAACACACAGCGCCTTGCCTAGAGGCCATATGCATATACATATTGCTCACATATGCTTGTTACATGATACAAAAGCCGTACACAACAGCACATCTGCATATACTGGGTCCAGCTCTCTGACTACTTCAACAGTGAAGATTTTCAGCTCTTTCACTTGATAAGTGAACTGCAAGAAAACTATATATTGCACGATTTTCGACAGAATAAAACGCTCATTTAGACTAACTACGGGGAATGGAACACTTGAACAGACATACTACTTAATGACTTAACAATATACATATACAGGATGTCCCGAAAAGAAAAACACTAACAACGCTTAGTATGAAACTTCCTGGCAGATTAAAACTGTGTGCCCGACCGAGACTCGAACTCGGGACCTTTGCCTTTCGCGGGCAAGTGCTCTACCAACTGAGCTACCGAAGCACGACTCACGCCCTGTACTCACAGCCTTACTTCTGCTAGTACCTCGTCTCCTACCTTCCAAACTTTACAGAAGCTCTCCTGCGAGCCTTGCAGAACTAGCACTCCTGAAAGAAAGGATATTGCGGAGACATGGCTTAGCCACAGCCTGGGGGATGTTTCCAGAATGAGATTTTCACTCTGCAGCGGAGTGTGCGCTGATATGAAACTTCCTGGCAGATTAAAACTGTGTGCTCGACCGAGACTCGAACTCGGGACCTCTGCCTGCAGAGTGAAAATCTCATTCTGGAAACATCCCCCAGGCTGTGTCTAAGCCATGTCTCCGCAATATCCTTTCTTTCAGGAGTGCTAGTTCTGCAAGGTTCGCAGGAGAGCTTCTGTAAAGTTTGGAAGGTAGGAGACGAGGTACTGGCAGAAGTAAGGCTGTGAGTACCGAGCGTGAGTCGTGCTTCGGTAGCTCAGTTGGTAGAGCACTTGCCCGCGAAAGGCAAAGGTCCCGACTTCGAGTCTCGGTCGGGCACACAGTTTTAATCTGCCAGGAAGTTTCATATCAGCGCACACTCCGCTGCAGAGTGAAAATCTCATTCTGGAAACGCTTAGTATGTTTTATGGGAAGGCAAACTGATAGGTTTTCAAGAAGGAACCCACATCCAGATACCCATAGCTTTGGAGCGGGAGAGGATCGAGGTCTGATAACGAACGGTGGTGACCCTGTAGCCATCTGTGTACTGCGGATGGACCACCTGAGCTTAATAACATTCCTGTGCATGCTGTACACTCCTTCACATGGTCGTTGCGCGCATATTACTGCGGATCTTGTGTAGCTGCTACTGCAGTTACGTTGTTGACAGCAGTGTGGCATGTACCAGTAAACAGATGCGAAAATGACCGACAGAGTGTTTGCATACATCAAAGCAGACTGCGATGGAAGATCTGCTGCAAGATTGTATGCGGAACTTTTTCCAAACAGATGTACCCCACATCTTTCCACGTTTGCGGCCATGAAGAGACACCTCCGAGAATCCAGAGAGTTGCACGTAAGTATTTTCTGCCTGAGGCTTGCTAATTGTACAGTAAAAGAGTAATACTTTGTGCTGAGTACTTGCGATTCTACCCCCAATCAACTGTTTGTCCTCTGGTACGTGATGCGGGTCGTCTACACCTGGCTCGAAGGATGAGGTGCTGAAAATGTCCTAAGGGGACCCAACCATCAGCACTCGGCAGGTGGCATAGGCACTGCACGCTGGTACAGTGTGTTTCAAAAATGACCGGCATATTTGAAACGGCAATAAAAACTAAACGAGCAGCGATAGAAATACACCGTTTGTTGCAATATGCTTGGGACAACAGTACATTTTCAGGCAGACAAACTTTCGAAATTACAGTAGTTACAATTTTCAACAACAGATGGCGCTGCGGTCTGGGAAACTATAGCACGATATTTTCCACATATTCACCATGCGTAGCAATAATATGGCGTAGTCTCTGAATGAAATTACCCGAAACCTTTGACAACGTGTCTGGCGGAATGGCTTCACATGCAGATGAGATGTACTGCTTCAGCTGTTCAATTGTTTCTGGATTCTGGCGCTGGTCTTTCAAGTGTCCCCACAGAAAGAAGTCACAGGGGTTCATGTCTGGCGAATAGGGAGGCCAATCCACGCCGCCTCCTGTATGTTTCGGATAGCCCAAAGCAATCACACGATCATCGAAATATTCATTCAGGAAATTAAAGACGTCGGCCGTGCGATGTGGCCGGGCACCATCTTGCATAAACCACGAGGTGTTCGCAGTGTCGTCTAAGGCAGTTTGTACCGCCACAAATTCACGAAGAATGTCCAGATAGCGTGATGCAGTAATCGTTTCGGATCTGAAAAATGGGCCAATGATTCCTTTGGAAGAAATGGCGGCCCAGACCAGTACTTTTTGAGGATGCAGGGACGATGGGACTGCAACATGGAGCTTTTCGGTTCCCCATATGCGCCAGTTCTGTTTATTGACGAAGCCGTCCAGGTAAAAATAAGCTTCGTCAGTAAACCAAATGCTGCCCACATGCATATCGCCGTCATCAATCCTGTGCACTATATCGTTAGCGAATGTCTCTCGTGCAGCAATGGTAGCGGCGCTGAGGGGTTGCCGCATTTGAATTTTGTATGGATAGAGGTGTAAACTCTGGCGCATGAGACGATACGTGGACGTTGGCGTCATTTGGACCGTAGCTGCAACACGGCGAACGGAAACCCGACGCCGCTGTTGGATCACCTGCTGCACTAGCTGCGCGTTGCCCTCTGTGGTTGCCGTACGCGGTCGCCCTACCTTTCCAGCACGTTCATCCGTCACGTTCCCAGTCCGTTGAAATTTTTCAAACAGATCCTTTATTGTATCGCTTTTCGGTCCTTTGGTTACATTAAACCTCCGTTGAAAACTTCGTCTTGTTGCAACAACACTGTGTTCTAGGCGGTGGAATTCCAACACCAGAAAAATCCTCTGTTCTAAGGAATAAACCATGTTGTCTACAGCACACTTGCACGTTGTGAACAGCACACGCTTACAGCAGAAAGACGACGTACAGAATGGCGCACCCACAGACTGCGTTGTCTTCTATATCTTTCACATCACTTGCAGCGCCATCTGTTGTTGAAAATTGTAACTACTGTAATTTCGAAAGTTTGTCCGCCTGAAAATGTACTGTTGTCCCAAGCATATTGCAACAAACGGTGTATTTCTATCGCTGCTCGTTTAGTTTTTATTGGCGTTTCAAATATACCGGTCTTTTTGAAACACCCTGTAAAAGTGACTTGTGGTGTGTTGTCCGTGAACGCTGCTCTAACCATACCACCTGCAGAAAGTCCAGGCGTTACGGGACTGCCCACGACCGTTACAGTTTTTACAGTGGTATTTACAACAGTGCATACTTCAGCCGCAATTTCCGAGATACATGCTATTCACCGATGAATACACGTTTATTATGGACGGCATATTAAACTTGCACAATGTGCATGTTTGGCCGGACGAAAATCCGCGTGTGCAAGTAATCCAAGATCACCAATACAGGGTTGGTATTAACATCTGGGCGGGGAAAATTGGTGACCATATCATTGGGCCATATCTACTGCTAAACAGACTAAAAGGGCCGATATACTTCGCATTTATTAGAGTTATTTTTCCTGATGTATTGGATGTAGTGCCACTATATATTCGAGTGGACATGTGGGTGCTACACGACAGATCTACAGCACACTTTGATGTCTATGTGCGGTGTCACTTCATAGTCGCATGTCCCAGTCGATGGACTGGCAGAGGTAGACCAGTTCCGTGGCCAGCACGGACGCCAGATCTGAACGCTCTCGACTATTTTCTGTGAGGTAGTATGGAGTGTACACGTATGGCACACCTGTAACGTCAGTGGAGGACCTAATTGCTCGAGACCACGGAGCGATTGAAACATTTCAAAGAAAACCGCACGTGTTGGCTCATGTGCGTGAAGCTCAGCACCACCGATGTAGGCTCTGCATTGACGTAGGAGGTACACAGTTCGAAGCCAGTTACAGACAGCGCGATGTGCTACTCTTGTTGGGTTATTGAAACGTGGATCGCACACACATGTAAGACTTCTGCGCTCTCCAGTGCCCAAGTCGTGATCTTTCGGATATGGATTCTTTTTTGAAAATTGACCAGTTTCCCTTCCCAAATGATATGGTGCGAAAGCGAGTCGCTTGGCCGTAAATCCACTACAGGCGAGGCTTCCCTCATGCAACGCAGGTTACACGGGCAGCCTACTTACCAGACGGAAAGAGACAGCCAGCATTTCGAGCAGCTTATAACAGAAGTCGCTAAGATAACAGAAGCTATGTTGCACGCCAGCAGTCAATTGCAACAAACAGTGTACGGTTTCATATCACTGCGCAAACCAGTGTGTAAACCGTATTCAGCGGTTTAACCGGCAGATCCAGTTCCATCAAAGTCAGCGGTTCCATCGCAGCTCACCTGCCGAGGAGCATCGATCATTTTCGCCGAAGGAATCGCCAAGTTTGCCAACAACAAGTTCGACGTGAAAACAGCAGCCTAGCGACAAAGTAAGACTTCGCTACGGAGCAGTGTCTACTTCGGGAATAATATAGTTGTATTCACCGACTTGAATTGTCTCAGAAAGCTTCACTGGCGCAAAAAAATGTTTCAGATGGCTCTAAGCACTATGCGACTTAACATCTGAGGTCATCATTCCTCTAGACTTAGAACTACTTAAACCTAACGAACCTAAGGACATCACACACATCCATGTCCGAGGCAGGATTCGAACCTGCGACCGTAGCAGCCGCGTGGTTCCGGACTGAAGCGCCTAGAACCGCTCCACCACAGCGGCCGGCTCACTGGCGCAGAGAAGGACTCTTTGTACAATGATCACCTAAGGTATTAGTGAATAAATCTTTGTATCAGCATCGCCATTTGTGGTTATTACTGTAGTTGTAACATTTATACGTATGAGTCCCTGATACTGTTTACCTGGAGTAACGCCCCTGTTCGCACAGACATATCACTGTCACCTCGTAGGCTGTTTCCGCAATGAAAATTACTTCAGTGAAATAAACTTTTTTTAAAAGGAAGTGCGCCGCTATCCAGTGGCCTACAGAACAGTCTGCTGTTCAGTTCTTTCTCAGTACATGCACTCCTGTAGTAAGATGCCTCAATCCAGCACTGGAAACGCATTTAGTAGCTCGCTTCTCTGCAGTCAGCTGTCATTCATTGCCGGCCGAAGTGGCCGTGCGGTTAAAGGCGCTGCAGTCGGGGAACCGCAAGACCGCTACGGTCGCAGGTTCGAATCCTGCCTCGGGCATGGATGTTTGTCATGTCCTTAGGTTAGTTAGGTTTAACTAGTTCTAAGTTCTAGGGGACTAATGACCTCAGCAGTTGAGTCCCATAGTGCTCAGAGCCATTTTTTTTGTCATTCATTACTCTGTTACTACGTGCAACCCTGCAATAGAATGCTTCAGTGTTTTCCACTCAACCGCACTCATCTAGTGCTGCTGACCTGGATCAGTGTCTTACGTTTATGCGTGTCTTGCGGGTGATGCTTGCCCAAACCTGTACTCATTCACTGCTGCTGCGACGCCTTTCCAGCCTCTACTCACTGTAACTACCACTTTCCGTAGCTCATCCAACTCTCTCCCATCTCCTGATACATTACCCCGTCCTCTAAAATCACCCGATTGGCTGCCTCGTAAGTGTTAATTCTCATCTTCAAGGACCGGTCATCATCATCTACTTACAAGAATTATGTGTTGCAGTCACTTGTTCCGGCCTCTATTATCAAACCCTGTATTGAGAGTCTTCCCAGTTCTCTCTTTCCAGTAGGCCGATAATTCTTCGTTTTCTTTGTTTTTGGTAACCTATTTTCTATTATTCCACCAACATGATTCTTCCATTTCATTCAATTCTCTTCCTTCTTGTTATTAATTGAAAATATTTTAAAATATGCTCTCCTTGTTTCATTCCTTATTTAATACCCGTAAGTATCTCGTTACCTGTAGAAGTGCTGTTTTCTTTTTTGTTATTGTCCATGATTTGGAATCATATACAAGAGTAGGTACAGCCGTAAGTTTATAGAATTTCATCTGTATTTCCTTTCTTGTCTGTATTTCCAAAGTTCTTGCAACAGTTTCGCAGATAGCTTGAAATTTATTAATCGTCCTCTCATTATCTTTCTCGTAGTCGACACTAACATCACATCCTAGGAGTTAAAGGGGAAAATTTTTCTACAATTTTCTCATTTATTATTATTTTCTGTCTGACTGGATTCTTCCCTCTGAAAGCCATTATATTTACCTTATTCGCAGATGTCGTTAAATTGTAATATATTGCGTTTTGACTCAGTCTATGTACTGCGCTTTGTAAATTATTTTCTGTTTCCTGTAAAGCTGCCTTGTCATCAACATGTAATAAAGTTCGTTATATGCATGATCCTAATTAATTCCTAGCTGTATTTTAGCTTTACGCTTGATAACTAGGCCGTCAATATATAAATTAAACGAAGCGTATGGTAGAGTACACCCTTGTCGGTCGCCTTGGTTTGTTAAAATTTCTTCCGAAATTTTCGAACTTGAACTTAAAACTATTTTCGTATTTACGTATAGAGTGTTTGTGGAATTAAGAAGATGTTTAGGAAGACCTTTTATTTCTAATGTTTTCCACAAAAAGGTTCTTTTTACCTTAATAGGGGATTTATCGTAATCAATAAATGCTAAGTGTGTTTCCAAGCCAAAATCAGAACGTTTTTTAATAATTTGTCTTATTACAAATACATTATTATTATGCGAAGGTCCCTTCCTGAGGCCTGATTTTCTGAAACTGTTGCGTCGGAGGTAGATTGCAGCCTGATTAAGAATTTATGCATAAATTTTAACTCCCCCTTTAGTAAATCTATTCCTCTACTCGGTGGGAGGAGGGACAAGACTTCTGGTCAGATGAGTGGAGGGTTATAATTCCAAAATAAAATAGGAGTAATACAGAAGTAGGCCTAATAATGAAGAAGAAAAAAAGAATGCGGGTAAGCTACTATGAACATTGCAATGAACGCCTCATCTTAGCCGAAACAGATGCGAACCCAACATCCACAACAGTAGCTAGGCTGATAATTAAGGGCGAAGAAAATGTAATTGCGTTGGGGGACTGGAATTCGACAGTAGAAAAGGGAAGATAAGGAAAAATAGAAGAATATGGGTTGGGGGGGGGGGGGGAGAGAAATGAAAGAGGAAGTAGCATGGTAGAATTTTGCACAGAGCGTAACTTAGCAATCGGTAGCACTTGATTTAAGAATCGTGTAAGAAGGTTGGTTTTAAGAATCGTGAAAAAAGGTTGTATACGTGGAAGAGACCTGAAGACACTGTTAAGATTTCAGATTGGTTATGTAATGGTAAGATAGAGATTTCAGAACCAGATTTCATACTTTAAGATATTTCCAGTGGCACACATGGACTGTTACTACAATTGACGTGTTATGAACGGTAGTTTAAAACTGAGGTAATTGCAAAAAGGGAGGAAATTAAGGAAATGGGACCTGGATGAGTTGGAATAATTAGGAATTGTTAGGCAATGATTGACGATAGCAAGGGAAAGGAACGCCGTAGATGACGAATGGGTAACACTGAGAGACGAAATAATGAAGACATGAGAGGCTG
Organism: Schistocerca serialis cubense; assembly: GCF_023864345.2. Classification (NCBI taxonomy): domain Eukaryota; kingdom Metazoa; phylum Arthropoda; class Insecta; order Orthoptera; family Acrididae; genus Schistocerca; species Schistocerca serialis. The sequence goes on along the minus strand of NC_064645.1, from coordinate 303,382,127 downwards.
AAGTAGGTAAAAAGACAAGGACTAGTAGAAATCCTTGGATATCACAGATATATTGAACTTAATTGATCAAAAGAGAGAAAATAGAAATGCAGCAAATGTAGCAGGCCAAAGGGATTATACAGGTCTAAATATAAGATAGAAAGTGCACAATAGCCAAGCAGAAATGACAAGAGGACAAGAAAGAAATTTAAAGAAGCCTTTGAAGAAAAGAGATGTATCTGTATTAGAAACGTATATAACTAGAGGGAAGACAGATACCGCCTGTAAGAAATTTAAAGAGGCCTTGGAAGAAAATGGAAGTAGCTGTATGAATATTAGGAACTCAGAATGGAAAACGAGTTCCAAGTAAAGAAGGGAAAGGTCAAAGATGGAAGCAGTATATAGAGGGGCTGTACAAGGAAAGTGTACCTGAAAGGGAAGAGGATGCAGATGAATGTGAAATGGGAGATATGATACTGCGAGAAGAATTTGACAGAGGACTAAAACCTAATTCGAAACAAAGCCCCTGGAGTAGACGACATAACGTCAGAACCACTGATATTTTTGGGAGAGCGAGCTCGCAGAACTATTCCACCTGGTGGGTAAGAGGTGACATGAAATACCCTCAGACTTCAGGAAGAATGCAATTATTACAATTCTAAAGAAGGCAAGTGTTGACGGGTGTGAATACTACCGAACTATATGTTTAATAAATCATGGTTAGGAAATACTGACATAACTACTTACAGAAGAATGGAAGAAACACTGTAGCCGGCTCAGTGAAGATCAGTTTGGAATCCGGAGAAATATAGGAAAACGCGAAGCGATACTGAACGTAAGACTTCTCTTAGAACGTAAGTTAAGGAAAGCTACGTTTATAGCATTTGTACACTAGATAAAGCTGATAATGTCGATTGGCATACGCTCATTAAGTGTAAAATACAGGTTGCGGAAGGTTACTTACAACTTGAACAGAAACTAGGCAGTAGTTATAAGAGTTCAAAAGCATGAAAGGGACGAACTGGTTGAGAAGGAAATGAGACAGGATTGTAGCCTATCCCAGATGTTGCAATCTGTCAGAGACAGCAAAGGACTTGGAAGAACAGTTGAATGGAATGAACGGTTTCTTGAAAGGAGGATATAATATAAGCATGAATAAAATCAAAACAAGGATAATCGAATGCAGTCAAATTGTCAGGTGATATTGAGGGAATTAGATTAGGAAACGAGACACTAAAAATAGCAGTTAAATTTTGCTATTTGGGTAGTAAAATGATTGATGACGCCCGTATTAGAGAAGACATAAAATGCATACTCACAATGGCAAGGGAGGCGTAGTTGAAGAAGAGAAATTTGTTAACATCGAATACAGATTTAGCCAGCTTTCATAACTATAACGAATTGAGCTAGTGTGCTTTCTGTTGGCGCTTTGAGCTCTGGTTGTCTCCCAACACAGCTACGATAATTTAGAACTACAATATCTATTGTTGCTAGGTCTATACTTGTCCTATGTTTGGCATGCATTCATTAAGATTGAAGTCTTTTCTGTACTTTCCCGAAACCCTCCTACATAAAAGACCGATCACTACACCCCACACAGCCCTGGCTACCCGTGTACCCGCTTTCTGTGTGTAATGGACCCCTGACCTATTAAGTAGAATCCGAAACCCCATCTCCTTGTGGCGCAAGTCGAGGGGTCTGCATCCTGCACGATCGCAGAACCGTCTGAGAAACAGATTCTGGCTGAACTCTCGACTCTGTACCAAACGTCCATAATCAGTCCCATTGATGATGAAGCAAGGGCGGAAGTCTTTAGCGCTTCATATAGCCGCACAAAACCAGAGAGAATCAAGTCAGATCCAAAGCTACACACATCATTAGTACCGACACGAGCCACCAGCCAGTGCTTTTCATGGGTCGGTAAACATCCGTTCCACAACTGGTATGTCTCTCCCCACCCGCCCGCCCTTCCTGCCGTGGTACGCACACAGTGTGCACGCTGAACTACTTCCACTCGGTAGCCATATCTTTAAGGGGCCTCATTACGTTTCTAATCTGGGAGCCCTCAACTACCAGTGTGTGGATGTCCAGATTTTGCAGGACCTGCAGGCCTGAAACAGGGCAAGTGACTGCATCCAACTATGGATCTTCATCAGCCTCAGATGGCGCCTGAAAGCTGTTTGTCAGACGAACTGGGAAGGCCTTTCGATCGGCCCTACGGAAAGTCTTTCGCAGTCTGATACACGTTGAAACTATGTCCCAGTCGACCACGGGTAATGAGGAACCTTAACGCGGGAGGTAACTGGGGCGGCCACAGTAGTGGACCGATTGGGGGATCCGTGGGATGTGATTGACGTCCCTCGGATCGCCCCGTCACGCCCCCCCTCCCCCCCCCCCCTCCGCCGCCCCCACAACACACAGTGACGCCCACTGGCTTGAAGCTGCTTGAACGAAGCCGGAACTTCCTGGAAGAAGCCAAGGGTCGCCAACTCAGCTCATAACCGAAAACAACAATTACAGTCCCTTTCCATACTAAAGACAGTGGGGCTGTACATTAGACCGTTATTAACATGCGTAACCTTGCCAAGTAAACAGGCAATGCATTTACGAAGTTAAATCAAAAAGCACACAAGTCAATCAAAATAAGTAGCTTCTCGTTAGAAGCACGTAAAACAAATCACGAACGAAACGATGCGCCCTGCTGTGCTGTTGCAGGGACGAAAGATGTCGCCTAAATCTTACCTCTATGTGATTCTCTTCGTTAAAAAGTGATAGATCTATTTGTTTGTTAAGATATGCTGCGGACTGTGGAATGCGTGGACACTCAAAAGTCGATCATGTCTCTGTCGTAGAGTCAAATGAGTGAACATGGCCAGAATTAAACTCACCTTAACGCTCACGTGAGCTTTTGAGGTGTGGCCTTTTTTTCGCAAGTGTCGACGCCTTGCTGCTTCAAACGTCGCCGAGCCCGAGGGTGACGACGTGGGAGGGCGCCACACGCCTGCACCATTACGAAGATGTGAATCTTAAGAGTTACTGCCACTGCCACTGCCACTGTTTCTAACAATAAATAAACATCTGTTACATTAGAGGTGACGAAGACACTGTTAAATGTCTAGTAAAATCCTAGTTGTTGAAATCTAAAAGTGGTATTTTTCATGGACTCCCTATTCGCCCTGCCCCAGTGATTCTGATGAGTCACATCAGCGAGTAATATCACAGTGGAATCGCACATTTCACCTCCACACCAGTTCTGTCACACGAAGAATACAGTGTGATATCACTTTAAGACAAAGAAACGACGCAATGTGAAGGAGTTATGCAACCGATAACGAATTGATATTCATACAGGTACTGAAGGAACGTGATGAAAATGTAAACCGTGGCAGGTGGAGGATGAATGTGTGATGCTGCTGTGAAATTTCTCCGGGAAGCTGGCAGGTTCAAAATGGCTCTGAGCACTATGGGACTTAACTTCTGAGGTCATCAGTCCCATAGAACTTAGAACTACTTAATCCTAACTAACCTAAGGACATCACACACATCCATGTGCGATGCAGGATTCGAACCTGCGACTGTAGCGGTCGCGCGGTTCCAGACTTTAGCGCCTAGAACCGCTCGGCCACTACGGCCGGCTACGAAAAAGTGATTGATACTTTGAATTCCCACTTCCGTGACAGTGTAAAGGTGGTAGCTGCACGTTACAAATTCTTTCTCCTCCGGTGTGGCCATTCCGGCCGGCGAAGCTGGCAGGGGTACTAAGCAGGGAGATTTAGACACCAGGCCATAAAGTCAATGCGAATTTCATTCTTTGTACTCAGACAGAAACAATCCTTTAGGCAGAACATCCGCAACTGAGCATTATAGCAGAGGTTGAAAATACCTCTTCAGTTGTAAATTACTTTATTTTCACACGACCGGTTTCGGACTGTTATAAGCCCATCCTCAGGTGTCGTAGCTGTGCTGTGGTCCCCGAGCGCCATGTGTACCAGGCGCGGTGTGCTGCCTATGAGTGTCCATCGCAGATAAACCGATTCAGTTGTTAACTGTAATTTTTATACAGCCGAACACTTTCTTCACTGCAGTTTGGCTCAGGCTCTAAATTTACGTTGCAGCTATGTTGTCTACACTGGTCTTTACCTTCGAGATACACAGTCAGAATCTGCCTATGAGCGCCCATAGGCAGCACACCGCGCCTGGTACACGCGGCGCTCGGGGACCACAGCACAACTACGACACTTGAAGATGGACTTATAACAGTCCGAAACCGGTCGTGTGAAAATAAAGTAATTTACAACTGAAGATGTATTTTCAACCTCTGTTATATAGACAGAAACTATGTCTATCAGACAGGTGCGTGAATATTACTGATGTCAGCATTGGAAAGAGGATGTGTAGTTGGGCTCAATGAAGCCGATTGGAATAACCGGCGAACCGCTCGAAATTTGAATACGAGCGATGCTACTGTTCAACGATGTTGGCAGGAATAGGCGGACTATGGTCGAACACAGCGTCAAGAAGTAAACGGTCGACCTAGAGAGACGAAAGAACGAGAGGTCCGAGGAACTGTGAGAGAGGCACTCAGAACACCACATTCATCACTATCACCGATTCGACGTCAATTTGGGAGGTAACGGGCGAGTTGTGGCGCCCTGAAAATATTGTAAGTTCGGAGTTGGCGTGGCCGCATGGGCCTCTCGGCAAGCCGGGGCTCATCAGCGACCGCGTGGTGCCGTACGATAGCCGGAGCAAGAGCATGTGGTCCAGGCCGACCGGGCCATGTGGCTGGGAATTCCACGTTAACGCTGTGTCGCAGAATGGGCTTTGTGTCGATGAAGGGGATTTGTATGCCGCAGAGTGCCAAAATGGCGGACTTCGTGAAACCATATTGGCAGAAATTACACAGCTCATGCAGAAATTAATAGTAGCCAGATGAATCATGATACCTCAAAAAGAAATATGTACATTACCATTATTTGCACAAAGATTCTGATGGTGTAATCAGATTTTCAATATCTTTATTATCTGACGATAAATTATACAAGTAGCATCCAGCAACGAATTACCAAAATTTAAACGCTTCATCAGATTTTGTCGATCGACATGTCTTTAGAAAGCTAGTGGTGTAAACCTAAATTGGTATCAATTACAAGTATGTAATTTGAATAGTACATGAGTTATTGGAGGTCAAAGTGGCCGATTACTATTAATCGCGTCAGGCCATAAGTACTCCACAGTTACACGAAAAAACGGTAGCAGCACGCTTATAAATATATTTATTCATCTATGTCTTTGTTTATATCCGATATATATTATTCACGAAGAAATTGGTAAATTATTTACCGGCCGGCCTCGGTGGCCGTGCGGTTCTAGGCGCTGCAGTCCGGAACCGCGGGACTGCTACGGTCACAGGTTCTAATCCTGCCTCGGGCATGGATGTGTGTGATGTCCTTAGGTTAGTTAGGTTTAAGTAGTTCTAAGTTCTAGGGGACTAATGACCTAAGATGTTAAGTCCCATAGTGCTCAGAGCCATTTGAACCATTTTTGAATTATTTACTGTGTTTTAGAATGCACCGAGAAATTAGGCTACTGGCTTACTTCTGTTCTATTCCTTTGATATTTGTTGACTTAACTTGTTTATGTATTTAATAATTTGTATTAGAGCGTGTTTGTGGTCCAGCCGTAGGAATATTTGTTTAATTTCAAGTTATTTGAATGTAAATCCAGTATTTCGAATGCGTTTCATTATGTTTGTGAGTGTGCGTTGGCTAGAAGAAATGGCGGGAGCGCTCTAGCCAATCACGGCGCTCTTTGACGCGGAGACTGGATGGAAGTGGGGGAATACAGCACAGGGCAGAGAGGGTGCTGGACAACACAGTGGAAGTGCGAGAGGGGAAGCAGCGACGGTCTGTGGCAGGAGCTACTGGGAGAGGGGAGAAGTTTGCGCGTGGTCACGAGAGATAGAAATATTTCGTGCCGACTTGGACTCTTGTGTGATTTCCGTGGCTTCTGCACTGAAGACGTAGTATGCGTTTAGATGTGAATATCTCGCGAGGTATGTTGTTGTTCATAACTAATTACGTGAAGTAGAAATCTATTGTTTCCCTGTCATTCAACTTTTATTTAATTGCTGGACCATCGACTCCAGTAAGTCTTTGCAGTAATAAACGGCATTCTTAAAGGTACTTCTGCTATCTTACTCATCATTTAATGTCGTTAAAAATAGTACCTGCAGATTTAATTTAATTGCAGTCTTTCATTTATAAATTACTATTTTACATTCTAAATTCGCAGATGCCCAGTGATAGGAAACTTCGACCATTCGACTCACGTGTATATTCATATTGTATACTGTAGACTCAGCAGTATTTGGCTTGCAATGCGGCAACTACATATCCCAGCCCCTAGACAACGAAACCAGCCAGAACTTTTAATATTTCAACTCTGAGTCAGAGGGTACGTAGTTGAGGGCCACACAACACATCACATTTATTATTTGAAAGCCCGCAAACTGGTGCTTCAGTGACCACAAAGACCATTAACAGGCGGCTCATAGAAAGGGGCCTTAGCTCACGGCTCCCCTTAAGCCGACTGCCATTGAGCTCTGTACACCAAAAAGCTCGTTTGCACTGGTATACGATATATTCGACTTGGAACCTCATTGACTGGAGTAGAACTGTATTCAGTGACGAGTCCCTCTCCGAACTGAGATTCGATGACTAGCGAAGACGTGTCTGATGACGCTCTGGACAGTGGTTGCATATCAACTTGACTGTCGTCCACTATAGAGACCGACAACCAGAACATGTGGCCTGCGGTGCATTTCATTTCATGGCAGGACCCGTTTGGTTGTGATCCGCGGCACCCACACAGCGCTGCGGCACGTCTACGACAGTCAACACACTGGTTTGTTGTCTGTCATGGCAAGCCATTCTGCGCTTACATTTCAGCAACATAGCGTCAGTGCGTACACAGCGAGAGCTGCTACTGTTCGTCTTTGTGCTTGCCAAACCCTACCTCGGTCAGCAAGCTAGCTGGATCTCTCCCCAACTGAGAAAGTGTAGAGCATTATAGCCAGGGCCTTCCAACCAGCTCGGGATTTTGACAATCTAAAGCGCCACATGGACAGAATTCGTTGCGATATCCTTCAGGAGGACATCCAAGAACTGTATCAATCAGTGCCAAGACGAATAGCTGCTTGCGTAACGGCCAGAGGTGAACCAGCTCATTACTGTCCTGCTCAACTTGTGAACTTCCTTCTCTTGAATACACAATCAATTTCTTCTGAAATTGTGATCATTTGTTTGTCTGTACATGTACATCACATCTACCGATTTCCCTCCTATTCGAATAATTCCTCCGTGATGTATATGGTTCATGGGGGAAGTTGCAAACAATTGAGTTTCTGAAATTTCCTGGCAGATTGAAACTGTGTGCCGGACCGAGACTCGAACTCGGGGCCTTTGCCTTTCGCGGGCAAGAGCTCTACCACCTGAGCTACGCAAGCACGACTCACGACCCGTCTCCGCAGCTTCAATTCTGCCAGGACCTCGTCTCCTACCTTCCATACTTCACAGAAGCTCTTCTGCGAAGCTGTGGGGACGGGTCGTGAGTCGTGCTTGGGTAGCTCAGATGGTACGGCGCTTGCCCGCGAAAGGCAAAGGCCCTGAGTTCGAGTCTCGGTCCGGCACACGGTTTTAATCTGCCAGGATTTTCATAACGGCGCACACTCCGCTGCAGAGTGAAAATCTCATTCTGGAATTGAGTTTCTATAGTCGATGAGCTAGGAAAAAAATGCCTTAGGTAGACCGCGAAAGCAGATTCTGACTGCGTATCTCGAAGGCAATGTGCAGTGAAGACTCCATAGCTGCAACGTAAATTTAGAGCCTGAGCCAAACTACAGAGAAGAAAGTGTTCCGCTGTTTGAAAATTACAGTTACCAACTGAATCAATTTATCTGTGATCTTTAATCCTGACTGATAATCTAAGAATTTGTTACGCTTTCGCAGTCTAGTGGTTGGTGTTGTTGACTACCAATGTGCATGTCCCTCAGGTTTCATTGCCTTGAGTCACCTAGGATTTTTTTGCGGAGAAAAGTTGCTATAGCGATCCCTAAGCCTCAGGAGGCCTCGTGAGGAGCTATTTAAGTAAAATGAGAAGCGAACTCAACACGAAAACCGCCGAAATACCGTCAAATTGGAAGGTTGCTTCGGACTAGGAACCTCAAGAGATGTTTGTTTTAGATCCTGAGTAAGATTAGATCAGGATTAGATTCGCTGTTTATTTTCCAGATCCATACAGAGGAGAACATTGAGAATGTGGAACATGACAGAAACAAAATTATGTAACGCACTTTTGTATAAGAACTGATATGTTCGTATTCCTCCCGAGAATTCTAAGTAAGACTTCATGCAAGAATATGAAGTGAGACAAAATAATTACACACTTTTTCATTTACTTATGAATTAAAAAACTACCACAAACAACTGTGTATACAATAAAGTGCAAAAGAAAATTTCAAGGCCTCTGTAACCAAGCACAGTCAAAATAAAAATATAGCAAGCCTTTACAGAAGTCTGCAAGTTAACATTCTGTTTCATCAGAGTTCCTTATTTGCTTTTTATGGACGCAATCAGACTTGGTCTTTCTCAACATGTGTTACATAGAAGGTGAACTATCTGTCCCACACTTTTACAACAATAATTTTGTCAGATCTTCTTTTTGTGGGGTATCTTCAGAGAATGAAACATCTCATCCGAATACAGTAATAATGATTACGATAGTTATATTTATGTGTGACGCCTGTCTGGTTGTAGATTCCACATCTCCCATTTGTTTCTCCTTCATCCCATGTAAGGCCTAGTTCCCAGTAAAGAAGTTAGTGAGTCTCAAATCTTAAATAATGATCTTCCTTTAGTTTTGCCCTTTACATAAAATATGCGCAAAAAAGCAAAAACCATTGAAAATTTTTTAACACCGATTACAGAGAATTGGTAATTAAGGGCAATATTTTATTAAAATAATAGTGATGCTCAGTTACTACACTTGTCAACATTATGAGTGAAACTTTGGGATTTGAACATTGTTGAACATGAATAAGTCAAATTATGATGGATATCATTTCGTTAAGAACATACCCCTCCCCCCCCCCCCCCCCACGAAATATAAAATTTAATCATCCAGAGGACAACAAGGATCCATGGGAGGGTTGCCTGATTGATACCCTGCTTTATATCTGTTTTTTTTGTGGAGGCTATGACGATAGATTTCATGAAAAGATACTAAAATGGTGCTATCCAGGTTTTAGATGATTTTTGTTTTTTGAGAACACTTCTGGATATTGCCAGTTGGAGAAAAGTATGGGACATAGTATACCTGTACAGATACATCTCTGATCCTGCTTTTAATTAGCCATTCTTTCACAGCCACAGTACTGCATATGCTCTTTCCTTGTTAGTAAATTATTTTTTTAGAACACATAGGCATAGCTCAGACATTTTATCTTAAAATTCTCGAAATTTTACTATATCTTGCCATGTAGACATTAATGACTCATTCCTAGTGCAATCGTACTCTGGAATGCAGCGCAGTGGTAGACATGCAGCACCAAGAAGTCATCCACTTCTATTCTTCCTTGAAATTCCGAAGAATGGCAAAGAATGAGTAAGACACATTTAAAACCTGCAAAAAGAGAGAAATTAATCAGTTATTCATTTACTTACACATTTTTAATCATAATCAAATGCAACCACATTTCTTCTTGGGGTTCAGTATTTTTCAATCTGTTATACATATAACATATAAAGCAGTGTGTGTGTGTGTGTATGACACAGATCTCCTCCCAAATCTCTGGGTTGATTTCAGCCAAATTTTGCACAGAAACATGAGGCCTCACGAGTATCAAATTTGTGGGGCTTGTAACAGCCTAGCTTCATTTCGAGCAGATATAGGAAATAACGTGTTTTTCCAAGCCCCTGACATCGAGGCTGCTCCACATGACAGGAATGTGCTGTGGTAACAATACTTGCCTGTCAAGTCAATCTGCTTTGCATGACACCATGCATGTCAGGGGCAAGACTCTGTTTTCTGGTCCCCAACATGTAGGTTGCTCTGAATGAGTGTTGGAGTAGTATCGGCTTGCTTTATTGAACTGTATTGCAGGGGCTCCACATGCCAATTAAATGGCTGGTGACAGTTGAGATGGATAGAGGAGGTGATGGACAGAGTGAGGTGCAGAAAGAAATGGACAGAGAGAGGGCGGGAGGAGAACATGTGCGTGGTAGAAGATGTAGAGGGGTAATGGGCAGGTGGAAAAGGAAGATGGGGAGGTAGAGATGAAAAGAGAGAGGGAGGGGATTATATGGGCAGAGAAAAGGGGAGGAAGAAATCGTTAGAACCAGGGGGTGGGAGAAATCGGAAGAAGAGAGGGAAGAGGAGCTGAACTGAGTTGGGAGGAACACAGAGAGGTGGGAGGATGAGGTAGACAGACACAAGGAGGGAGAGGCGGATGCAGAGAGAGGGAGGAGGAGGTGTATTCAGTATAATCCATACGCAGGAGAAGCCAAAGTAAAAAGAAGGGAAAAAAAAGAAAAAGAATCGAAATAGGAGCTGGAAATGGATTATAGGGAGTTAGGTGGTCAGAGCCTTAGTAGTAGTTTGTACAGAAACGAATATTCGTTGTGGAAACAGATGACTGTCTTTCGTGAGCCTTCTAAATCACTACTAGAGTGTTTGGAGCTGAGGTAGTAAGTAAATATCTCGGTACGTATACTTTTGCTCTGGCTAGTTCTGTGACACTTGTGGTGTGCGCCGCCTCTTAGCACGCAACACTTTAACAGAGTGCGTTTTATTCTGGAGAAAGGAGTCGGTCTCAGATGAAATCTACCGCCACATCTGCATCTACATACTAACAAACATATGGTGCATGGCTGATGATACCTTGTACCACTACTAGCGATTTCCTTTCGTGTTCCACTTGCAAATGGAGCGAAGGCTACACGACCGTCTATATGCTTCCATCGAGTAGGAATTTCTCTTCTCTCGTCTTCGCGCACCTACCCGGTATCTACTTTGACGGCAATAGAATAGTTCTACAGTCAACTGCAAATCCCAGTTCTCTAAATTTCCTCATCAGCGTTTCGCGAAAGGAAAGTCGTCTGACCACCAATTATGTGTGTTTGGGCTTCCGTAATACTCGGGTGTAGATCGAACCTACCAGTAACAGATCTAGCAACTCGCCTCTGAACTGTGCTGATGTCTTCCTTTAATCCAACATGGTGGGTATCTCAAACATTCGAGCAGTGCTCAAGAATGGGTCGCGCAAGTGTTCTATACGCCGTCTCCTTTGTACATGATCTTCATAGAATTCTCTTAATAAATCGAAGTCGACCTTTCGCCTTTCTTATTACCAACCTTACGTACTCTTTCCATTACATATCGCTTTGCAGAATTGTGTCTTGATATTTAACCTACATGACTGTGTCAAGGAGCACACCACTAATACTGGATTGCAATATTACGTGTTTGTTTTTCCCACTCATCTGCATTAAGGTTAGGTGCTTTACATTTTGCTCAAGATGCCACTCCTCACACTCAACGATGTTACTTTCCCGTACACTACAGCGCACACTAGGCCAGAATCCTGAAGACTTGGCGATAAATACAAAATAAAATTTCGTTTAATAGCTTGGCTTGAGTAAGCCTGGGGCTATTGAACTCCGTTATTAGAAGCGTCCAGCTGTTTCTCTCGAATGCTGAATTTCAGGCCCAACGCGACGTCCACTTGTGAGCCACAGGCCGCGCTAGCCGATCTGGAAGAGTACTGCGTGGTTCGGATGAAATATTTTTGTTCAGTGACATTATACCAATTTTTTTGAAATGAACACTATTCCAGAAGGCATGCTACATAATCATGAACATTAATTTCATTATTTAATAATTAATTAACAACTGGTTTCTGTTAATTGTCTTCTTACAGGAATACAAATAAAGAAGTTGCAAAACGCGAGCGAAAAAGAAGCTAAGTTTTAGGTTCCACGACATTTCGCCTTCTACCTCACCCCCTCCTTAAGTACCCCTACTATTATCTTCACGTATCACTCTTAAAATCCAGCTCCTCGGGCTTTGAACAATTTTTTAAGCGACAGGTACAAATGCTATTACTTACAACGAGAAAATAGAACTGAAAAGTTTACTAAAACATGAGTCAAACAGATATGCGCACATAATCATACAGTTTTTTTCTCTATAAAATTGCCGATAAGCTATTAAAAAATACAAACGTAATTGCCTCAATTTTACCAACCGTCCGGCTTTTGGATATTGCGCAGGAATCAACAAACAAGTTAATAAGAGAATAGCACCTAAGCTTTGCCCGAAAGTCTTCTCACTTGAAAAATATGAAGAATATTTTCCGGAGACTACTGGCAGAAACTGCTCCCTACATTTCTTCTTTGCAGAAACCATCTCCGAGGAAAGTGCAAACATATTCGTCAGAAGCTGTTGCCCTCTTTGTACCTGCTGCAGAGGATTAGGAGGAGTCGTAGCTGAGGATGATAAAGAAGATACAAATGTCGGTGAGGAAGAAGATGAAGAAGGAAATGCAGATGAAACAGAAGAAGCACAAGAGGAATAAGATTAAGAAGACGTACAAAACTTTCAATTCTTGTTACTACTCGTAATATATGTTTTTTGTAACAAAGACAGTAATAAAGGCTGCTTTGTAATAACGTTTACCATTAAAGTTATAAATGTTCACAGAAAACATTCTTTGTCCACTTCATTAACTCTTTACAGATTTTTTCATTATATTGGATCCGTCATTTTGATTTTTTCTATATTGTTTTTAAAAACCGTTATCAGAAAGGCCGTACACCCTATTATACCCATATTGGAGCAGAGTTTGAAATTTTGACCAAGCTTTCAGGATTCTGGCCGACTGTACAATACCATCACCATACAGTCTCAGATTTCTACTCACCATGAGCGTCAGATCGTTGATGTATACAGAAAATAAAAGAGGTCCTGTCACACTACATTGCGGCACTCCACACGATACCCTTGTCTCTGATGATGTCTGGCACTCTAGACCAACGTACTGGGTTTTATTAAGAAGTCTTCGAGCCACTCACATATCTGACAACCTATTCCCCATGTTAGAATCTTCTTTAACAGTCTGCAGTAGGGCATTGTGTCAAACACTATCCGCGGATATAAGAATATGGAATCTGCCTATTGCTCTCCATCCATGGTTCACAGGAGCTGAGTTTCGTACGAGGGATGCTTTTTGAATCCGTGCTGGTTTGTGGACAGAAGCTTTTCTGTCTCAAGGCAGTTTATTGTATTCGAACTAAGAACATAGTCAAGAATTTCTGCAGCAAACCAGCGTTAAGGATATTGGTGTGTAATTTACCAGGTTCGTCCTTTTGCCCTTCTTATGTACGGGAGTCACGTGCTCTATTTTCCGGTCACTTGGGACTTTGCGCTGAGCGTGAGATTCGCGATAAATTAATACTAAGTAATGGCTAGTGGCGAAAGAAAAAATATCGAAGAGTACTATCTGTAAAACCTCATTCGAATTTCGTCCGGACCTGGTGACCTGTTTGTTTTCAACTTTTCAGTTGCTTCCCAACGCCAGGTATTTTACATGCCGTTTCATACCAAGTGATGAGGTAAAAGCGAAGCAGATTTTAAAACATGATCTGTCTGACCACCTCACAAAGAGTTTAAGTTAGTTATTTCACTTAATTTCGGACTGACTGGCTCGTACATTAACCATCGCCTATTCACCTACTTGAGTAAGCTTTACGCCTACGTGCCAGAGTATGGTATGCTGATGGTATTTGGAACCGGAACAGTAAACAAAATAAAAGTGTGACTGTAGAGTGAAGAAAATAATTTGTTCTGATTGTGTTGGTCACTGTTCCAACCGTCTGGAATATGTGGCATTCGCATAAATTGCTATAGTGTTTTAATGTTTCTAATTCACTTCTTTTTCGTTTGACATTATGTTTAAGAGATATTTTAGAGGTAATCTTTCGACTGTTTTATAATTTTTTAATCTCTTAAAAATTTTCATTGCCTTTGAAATCCCCATAGCCGATTAGCCAAAACCGTATCATCACAGAAAACGCAGCTCTGTGTCGTAAGAAGAGTTCAAGAGGACATATCTTTTCTTGAGAGATTATTCCTCCCAACTAATCAATCAACTTCACAAGCCTATTTAAGCATCGGTTCACGTTTTGGCTGGGAAAAGTTTCCCACTGAAAAACTTATCAAACAGCCAATGAGTAATTTTCTTTACTTCTGCAGATCAAACAGGTCGAACTTCAGAAAACGAGGCTGAAAAAAAGAGGCGAAAAGATTTCACCCAGCAGCGTAGCTCATTGTCTTACTAAAGAATGATACGAAATACAAGGTGTGACTGGAAAGTTCTAAGAATGGGCTTTAATTGTACAGTGGTGGTACTTACATGCTACTTTGATGCATCTCCTTCAAAATAGTCCCTTTCTGACTGAACACACCGGCTCCAATGGTGTTTCCACTTTTGGAAACATTTCTGGAAATTTTTTTCCTGTAGTGTGTTAAGGACGCTCTCCTTATTTGCCTGGATGTTTTCAATCGAATCAAATCGCTTTAGGAAACAGGTAGAAGGCCGCAGGGGCCAAATCAGGGGAATATGGCGGTTGTGCAAGGACAAGAATTTTGAATTTGGTGAAAAATTCAACGATGGAGAAGGCACGATGAGCCGGAGCATTGTCATGGTGTAGCACCCAACTCCTGTCTTTCCACAGTGCAGGCCTTTTCTTCCGCACCTTTTCGCACAAACGCTCAAGAACACATTTGCAGTATTCCTGGTTAAGTGTCTGTCCTCTAGGGGTAAATTCATGCTGCACAATACCGGTAGAATCGAAAAAATCACCAACATTGTCTTCACTTTCGACCGACTTTGCGTGCTTTTTTCGGTCGTGGTGAACCTGGAGTCTTCCACTGCGAAGACTGCACTTTGGTTTCAGGTTCTTATCCATTAGCCACGATTCGTCACTTGTAATTACCCTATTTAACAAATCTGGATCATTTTTAGTCCGATTAATCAGTTCTTGGCACACTTCAAGTCGGTATTGTTCCTGGTCACTTGACAACACTTTTGGAATGAATTTTGCGGACTCGACGCATGTTCTCATCTTCAGTTAAAATTGACTGTACTGCATTGAAACTTAAATTAAGTTCATCAGCCATCTCCCTAATTGTAAGTCTACGATCAGAGCGCACTACGTAGCGAACTTTCACAACATTTTAATTCGTTTTTTGAGATGTAAGGACGGCAGGACTGTGGTTCATCTTCAAATGATTCGCAGCCATTTTTAAATCTGTTGAACCAGACAGAAACATATGACTGGCTCATACAATTATCTCCGAAAGCTGTTTTTAATAGTTTGTAAGTCTCAGAAACTGATTTCCCGGTTTTAAAACAAAATTTCACACAAACTCGTTGCTCCGTTTATACGCAGACAGAATCCGGCAACAAGCCCTAACAGACCAACACTCAACCAGTTGCCACAACGAAGTGAGTAAAGGAAACGCAGTTTCCTGTCAGAGGGGGTTCAAGGGCAAGGCAATGGTTCACTCCCCACCCTCCGTGTACTGCCCGCCAAACCAGTAAGCAGTAGCGAATCCATTCTTAGAACTTTCCAATCACACCTCGTAACAGCGCCTGTGTTATTAAGAAGTGCGGTGCACTGTTCCTCCGGACGTGTATTTCTTTGGCAATACTAGGTCCTCGACTCCCAATAAATGTGTCCTTCCTGGCGGGAATATACGTAATGCGTGAGTGCAGGTTGTGACACATGGACGGCGATATAGAGAAGTTTGGATCTGACAATGATTCGGGCACAGACAACCGGAGATGTTAAGGTGACCGCTTGCGTAAAGCAGGAAATCCGGTTACGAACAGAGCGAGGTGGCGCAGTGGGTAGCACACTGCACTCGCATTCGGGAGGACGACAGCTCAAACCCATCTCCGGCCATGCTGATTTAGGATTCCTGTGATTTCCCTAAATGATTTGAGGCAAATGCCGGGATGGTTCCTTTGAAAGGGCACGGTCGATTTCCTCCCCCATCCTTCCCTAATCCGAGCTTGTGCTCCGTCTCTAATGACCTCCTTGTACACGGGACGTTAAACACTAATCTCTTCCTCCTCCTCTAAATCCGGGTTCGAGTGTTGGTGCGGCACGAACTTTCATTGTCGTCATTATGATACAATATACAGCTGATGGCAGTTCATATTTGCAATTGCTAATACATTTCCTGTATTACTGAAGAAGGCTGTGTCTCCAGAATCATACTTGACTTTATGTAATGAGAGAGAGAGAGAGAGAGAGAGGGAGGGAGAAAGAGCGAGAGAGAGAGAGAGTTAGAGAAAGTCTTTCTTACATTAACAAAGGATTCCCTGGACAGATCGAAGAAGCCGCCAGCCGTAACATGGAGTGGGCGCTGCGCACGCGTCATCATTAGCAGGAGTGACCGCTTCAGAGACACGGGGCACCCTTCGAGTGACGTCACTGTTGAGTAGACCGCCGCGCTGACTTTCTCGCTCTGCGAAAGCATAGCGAACATTTTCTATAATGTGAAAAAATTCATAGCGAAGCGTCATAATTTTAGTTTTATGCATGTTTGAAAATGAAAAGTGATTTATTTGCACTACTGTATTTAACTTTCAGTCTGAATTACTCGACGGAAGTGGATTATGTCTATAGGAACAGCGTAAGGAAATGATAACATCTGTGACACATAAAATTACTCAACACAAAAGCATCTAGCATCAAGCCTGTGACTTCTAATCGGCTAACGGAATCCTGGCATTAACAAAAACTGTGGCTGAAGTTGAAGAGCTCTCGTTCTTACACTTCTGTAACCTTCTTTCGTAGATTGCTTTCCGATATTATACCACGGCCACACTACTGAATTATAATTTAGAAAGATATGGCTATAAAAAAGATTTTTAGGGTACATTGAAATATGAGAAATACTGGTCTGAGAGAAACCTGCTTGGAAGAGGATCCTAGGTGAGCACATCTCTCTTGACGACGACGACGCAGATAGGCTAAACGTACAGATCTACAGCATAATGCTGTACTGAAACAAGTGTGTACACGTAATCAGCAAGCAGGCTTCTGTGTTACGCCTCTGCAAGAAACGATATTAGATTACGCATGTGTCGTAGTACATTCCACGTAAGATATCTCTTGACCTTCCTGGATCTTTGCAGCGACCAATGGAAATTTGCTTATGTACTGTGAGTTTACGAGGCAAGAGTTAAGGTATGAGATGCTTAAGAGTAAGAAGCTTAAGAGAGATGTGAGGTAGTAGCTAGCGAACTCTGATAATACGGATGATTAGGTATTTTTGTGCGTGGATCGACGTGGTGATTGACGTCTGTCATGCACACACAGTTAACAGCTGCAGTTGACTCTGGAAATAGCAGTTATTCTGCGAATCGACATACTGAGTGTGATAGTCGGTCCCTGTATAGCTCCAGCTACGTAGCCATGTAATCGGCTGCTCTCTTCTGATAGCGATGAGAATTTTTGAAGTGTCGCGTCGTGTTCACTCTATGCGTGAGTGCCAGTCGGAAAGCCAACTACATTACAATTATGAATAATGATGCACTACTCCACGCAATAAGCATGAATAAGGGAGCTCGCTTTATAACATGGTTTTTGTTCACAATTCGATCACACTTTCGTATCGCTCACATTTGTTAACATTTCATGGATAATGTCGTCGTTCTTATCTTGCCCAGCAGTCAGAGACAGTCACTGCTCGGAGGTAATCAGGATTCATTTGTGAAGAGGACTCGTAGAACTTTTTACAGATCTGAGTAGCACACAACACACACACACACACACACACACACACACACACACACACACACACACACATACACACACAACGCAAACTCTCGGCTCACAGGTCCGTTTCATAAAACCGATGTTTAAAAAGATTGAGATGGTTCAAATGGCTCTGAGGACTATGGGATTTAACATCTGAGGTCATCAGTCCCCTAGAACTACTTAAACCTAACTAACCTAAGGACATCACACACATCCATGCCCGAGGCAGAACTCGAACCTGCAACCGTAGCGATCGCGCGGTTCCAGACTGAAACGCCTAGAACCGCTCGGCCACACCGGCCGGCGCAAAAACCGATGTTTACAGTTCTTTGGGTGCTGGTGGCAAGCACAACATCGCCGCGCACTCTACGTTCTACAATAGCCAAATGAACGAAGCTTTCTGTGGCATCCATCTGACTTCGGTTTTTTTTATTGCCTTTCAACAGTATGATCTGCAGACACTGAAACAATGTTATCTACGAAGCATTCTGACCTCTGTCACTTCTACACGCTACAGAAGGCTGTTGGGGCCTGAAAGAACAGGCATTCTAAAACGACAGATGGCACTAAACAGCCTCAACGGCAATCTCACAGATCTTCACAATAAAAACATCACTCTTTTTTTCACAGTTGTCTATGCCAATTATTATGTGCCTAATGACTTCAGTTTTGTCTTCAGTCGTTTGCTCTCTTCACATTTTTCCACTTTTTTTCTCTCTGGTGCCACTCAACTTTCTATATATTTATTGTTTCCATCGTTTGTGGCATCTTCTTTCCTCGGCGGATATGGTGTATCCCAGTTTTGACGTTTAGCACGTTATTATATTTCTTGGTAGTCCTCATGCTGAGCAGCTTGTCCAAACCATTAAACAGCTGTCACTTCTTTTAATTAGAATGGTTACTTGACCTGTGAGCATTACCTTTGGTATATCTCCCCTTTCTTCCCTTTGTCTTGTTGTTCCCCAAAAGCATAGCCGACGATATTCAATTAGAGTAGTCCTTTCTAACCTTCATTATTAAACTGTGTAAGGGGTACTGCTGTCGATAGTGGTATTACGTAATCAAATTGTACGCCTTACTTATCGCTATTTCTTTAGAACATTCGAAGCTAAGCACGCCTTTGCTATCAGGAGGCGCTACCTCGCTGTTTCGTTTAACGCTCTACTGATCTAAGCGAGAGTAATCAAGGTTCAGATTCAGCTTGGGACGGTCGTATGCAGTCGATTCGCAATAAGAAACATGGAAAGTTTGCAAAAATTGATAACATATTGACTCTTGGAATTTTCAGCCGAATGGTAGGGCAATCGGAATTATTAATCGATTTCTTCGCGGAGGATGCGCTACTTAGCTAGTAGCATCCATTGGCGAGCTATGTTATTGCTCGAACAGTTATTAAGGGAGCTGCGAACTTTTAAAAGGTGGTAATACAATTGGGAAATCAATGCCGCAGTGTCAAACTTTAGTGTGAAAGCTAACTGATCTTCACTACTAATATGAGCATAGTTCGAGGTAGCCATTGTTAAAAAGTGTTTTACTTACAAACTCAATAAATGTTAGTAAATGAAATGTTATTTTTCAAATCAAACTTTTCATCTATATTGGAGAACTGATGTCCTTAATATTCGTAAAGAAACGAAGGTTGTCGTTTAGGCAACACTGTCATGTTTCGTACAAAACATGTTCTTTTTTTTAACAATTCCTTACCACGTGCGATAGCCACAAGGAGAAACGTTTAAATTAAGAATTACCTAAAATTGTGGGCGATGAAATGTGAACATTGATATGTGTTCCATCATCTCTTTCTGTTGAATGATGGAGAACCATCCTTTCAGTCTATGTGTGTCCTTGGGTTCACCTACAACATCCTACAGTTAATGCATCAAACCATCGCATCCGAATTGTATCAAATGGAGCGAAGAACACTGCACGGACACGAGCGTGCTGGTGTGACCCGCAGATGATCTGAATGGCATCCTATTAAACGTCCGTTGTACGTCTTCGAGAGATATGCTTCCCTTGGACCTTGTTCCGAATTCTCTGCCAGCGGTGGTTGTCCGTTATGGAGCGGGCTGGCTAACGTTGTAAGCATAGAACTGTATCGTTGACTATCGATAGTCGCCTCTCTGCCGAGAGCAGCGTCGTGGCGTAGCTTTCGTGGAGCGTGGGCGGAGTGTTGTGTTGATGCCGTGGCTGCAGCCCATATCTTACAAGTTATGGTTAAGTAATTGAACATGTTTGCCGCACAAGTTTTGCGCTTAATTTCGGTGTTCACGACGCAGTATCAATGGTTATCCAAAAGACGATGTTTCTAGGTTTAGTGTGTCGTGTCGGGAGAACAACAATAAACAGAGTCGCGACGGTTTCGGAAAAATAGTGTGGACTGGTATGATCCTAACTGCAAGTTCTAAGTGAAAGAAACATATATCGTTTTGACTGGCCGAATATCACGAGCGCAGGTACTTTCTCGTTCGTATATAGTACCCGAAATTTGGCAATTTCCAATAATAATTGTCTATCGAAGTCGTGGGGTCCATACGATACGTATCGAACGTGTGACTGTAAGTCGCTGATGCGACTCTGGTGGCGGGTGTTATGAGTATGTTTACGGTGGTCACTACAGCAACAATAAAAGAAGAGCGTTACAAAAATACTTGTAATTACAAAGGAGACGACTTACCTTACTCGTCATCGGTGTTGTCGTCATGTGAAAGTCCATGTGATGTGTACGGTACAGGGAAATTCCCTTTTTGCCATAATCTGGGTAGACTCTGGCAATATCACGCAAGAATATTGGAAGTGTGTCCATGCGTTAACTTTTCCCTGAAAACGCAAGTTGTGGAAATAGAGGTACTGAAACAAGTACAGTTCGTCTCTTTGTCCTGGACTCCCTTCTCTTTTAATGGAAGATTTAACAGATTTTCATAGCCGCTCGATGTTCTGCGTGTGCACACTGTGGTCATACGAAGACACGAACTCTACAGAGTGGTTGACGAACTCGTGGTAGAATCCTTCAGCTTTCAGTGTCTCGTAGGACTGAAATACGTCTGTAATGACTTTAGTATCAGGCAGTATGAAGTGCTTTATCAGACCCACTAAAGTGACCTTGTCTCTGGACAATACTCTTAAAATGAAACACTTCCGGGACTCTCTTTCTATTCCACCGAATACCCAAATATGATCGATTTCACTCTTTGAAGGTCGTCCTCTCTGGTTCTAGCTACATGAGATTCGTTCACTCCCACAACTTTACTCGGTCCATCAATTGGTACAATGTCATTAGTCAGTACCACATAACGCACTTGTCTGTAAAACCCGAAATTGTCACACACGGTATTAGCAGAGAAGTCAGTTTCCGATGCTGTTGCTTGCAATGTGTAGTCTCGAATCGAGCAAGATAGAAGAATTGCGCTGGTGTGGACGGATAATTTGGAAGAATCGAACCACGTATTCTTCCTGATACTGTCCTCAATGAAATTGTAACGGTATTTCAGGATTGAAGCTCCTCTTATGAAGCTTTACACACTTCGCACCACCACAGTCTACACAGTCCCTCCCTTCCTCGTCTGGTAGTACTCCATATTTGCGACAAAAAGTCGAACAATTTTTTGTGATGTATAAGCACGGAATCAGATTTTTCCATGTACGAGAATCCGCCGAAGAAACGTCAGGAACACCAGACATCCCACTCATTATTTGGTTTCCCAAGCAACTCACAACTAACTCGCGGAGGTATGTAATTTAGAGCAACTAAAGGAACGACGGAAAACAGATAAAAATTACGATCACAAATAATTGATCATAACACCCGCCACCAGAGTTACACTATCGATTTACAATCGCCCGATCGATATGTATCATTTGGACCCTGCGACTTTGATAGGCAATCATTCTTGGAAATTACCCGAAATTTTATGGAGTATCCGCGTCGCGATTCGGAAACGCGCACGCTCGTGTTATAAGCTGTTGAATGAATTCGTACTGTTGGAAGAACTGTGCCAATCGTCAACTAATAAAACATCCGTTGGACAGTGATTATTTTGTGTTCAGTGCAACGTGTCTTTGCATTGGGTGCCGTAATTTAGACAACAAACGTATACGTCGCAACGGACACGTACTTGGAGCACAAACACTGATCACGTCCATTGTGGAATAATGTTAATTGTGAACAGTGCAGCCCCACCCTGTGCTAGTGTTTAATAGAATACAGTGGATTCTACCAGATCAACTTGGTACTGTTGGTGTGAGTGGCTCCTCTTCCAGTTAGACAACAGTTATTACAGGACACATCGTAGCAGGCAGTGCAGAGAGCAGCAGATTAACTGCCGCGGGAATGACCAGGTACGTGGGTTTAGGCACACGATCGTTAAATATCCAGTTCCGTTCCTGTGTCAAGGGAGTGTTGTACAGTTACCAGTGCTAAAGGCTAGCTTATAGTAGTACCGCATATCTACCACCTTTCCTCCCGGGCGTTTTAAAACGCTTTTCCTTTCAAACACTTAAACCGTACTAGGCACCTGTTTCCAGTTCAAATGGTTCCAATGGCTCTGAGCACCATGGGACTTATCACCTGAGGTCATCAGTCCCCTAGAACTTAAAACTA
Organism: Schistocerca serialis cubense; assembly: GCF_023864345.2. Lineage (NCBI taxonomy): Eukaryota > Metazoa > Arthropoda > Insecta > Orthoptera > Acrididae > Schistocerca > Schistocerca serialis. Next base: position 303,359,657 of record NC_064645.1, on the reverse strand, counting down.
CTTAAACCTAACTAACCTAAGAACATCACACACAACCATGCCCGAGGCAGGATTCGAACCTGCGACCGTAGCGGTTTCGCGGTTCCAGACTGAAGCGCCTAGAACCGCACGGCCACACTGTCCTGCCCTGTTTCCAGTTCAGTCAGTCTCTAGTTACGTGATATATCCCAGTACGTGTAATATTCTCTTTGTTATTCTCTTTCCATGTTGCCAGTTTAACCATGGCTATCCAGTAGCAGCTCACCTCTGTGATGAGGTCGTCTCCGAACCAGCAGTAGACGAAGAGCTGAGCCAGCATGACGGACAGGTAGCAGCCGAACTTGCCGGCCTCTGCCAGGCTTTCAGCACTCTGAAAAGGAAAACAGGCCCACAGCGCAGTGTTAAAGTAGGTTTCTTAGTACACCTGGCTTATTTTCCTCGGCACTTCATGTTGTCTCAGTTGCCTTACGGGTTCATAATCAAGGAACGCGCGTTTTCAACTGGCAGCCAGTCGCTCTATCACGTTCTCCAGCGAGTCTGTTCGCCCCAGGTCCCTCATATGCGCTGTCGCTTTTCTGAAGTCCGCTCTGATTTTAGGCTCCGAATTCGAAATTTCGATTTACAATTGTGATGTGAGCAATGACTGTTTATTGGCAGAAAAAGTACAGGACATCACATAAAAGTAATATTCAAAGGAATTAGTCGGGAATTTGCAAAATGAAGGCACTCAGCTGACCTGGTTCTAAAAGACCCGTTTCTACAGCGAATTCTGTGGAAAAATCTGCTTGCTCTTTGAAGATTAGCAGCTAAAAGAAGTCTCTGTATCAATGGGGTGTCTTTTGCTAAGTCGAAACGATTGAAGGAAAATCTGTATAAGTGAAATGCACAGACTTATTGGAAACGTCATCGTTCTTGTTAAACAGATGGCGATGTTTATTTAAGAGTGATACATAATCATTTAGCGTGTAAAGGGGTTTGGGAAGTTATTTTATTCGCCAGATTAGTCGAAAGAATTCGAATGTGTCGCTGAGGACAACGGAAATAGTAGCGGCGTTTAAGAGACTCACCGTGGCAACCTGGAACAGCTGGAAGCAGATGGAGGCCCCGATGGACAGGCTTTGCCCTAACAGCATGCTTCCCAAGCACTCCTCCAGCGACTCAACGTTCCTGAAAACACACAAGAAGAGGTGGGTGCATTAAGAAATCAAAAAAAGATGGCAGGCCCATAACAACATTACAAAACATAAGGAGGAAGAAAACGCAATTGCAAGAAAATACACAGCTAGCTATTAAAATTGGTACACCACGAAGATGACGTGCTACAGACGCAAAATTTAACCGACAGGACGAAGATGCTGTGATATGCAAGTGATTAGCTTTTCAGAGCATTCACACAAGGTTGGCGCCGGTGGCGACACCTACAACGTGCTGACATGAGGAAAGTTTGTTACCAATTTCTCATACAAAAACAGCAGTTGACCGGCGTTGCCTGGTGAAACGTTGTTGGGATGCCTCGTGTAAGGAGGAGAAATGTGTACCATCACGTTTCCGACTTTGATAAACGTCGGATTGTAGCCTATCGCGATTGCGGTTTAACGTATCGCGACATTGTTGCTCGCGTGGGTCGAGATCCAATGACTGTTAGCAGAATACGGAACCGGTGGGTTCAGGAGGGTAATACGGAACGCCGTGCGGGATTCCAACGGCTTCGTATCACTAGCAGTCGAGATGACAGAAATCTTATCATCGTGGCTGTAATGGATCGTGCAGCCGCGTCCCAATCCCTGTGTCAAAGGATGAGGACGTTTGCAAGACAACAATCATCTGCACGAATAGTTCGACGACGTTTGCAGCAGCATCGACTACCAGGTCGGAGACCATGGCTACGGTTACCCTTGACGCTGCATCACAGACAGGATCGCCTGCGATGGTGTACTCAACGACGAACCTGGGTGGACGAATGGTATAACGTCATTTTTTCGGATTAATCCAGGTTATGTTTACTGCATCAGGATGGTCGCATCCGTGTTTGGCGACATCGCGGTGAACGCACATTGGAAGCGTATATTCGTCATCGCCATACTGGCGTATCACCCGGCGTGATGGTATGGCGTGCCATTGGTTACACGTCTCGGTCATGTCTTGTTCGCATTGACGGCACTTTGGACAGTGGACGTTACTTTTCAGATGTGTTACGCCCGTGGCTCTACCCTTCATTCGATCCCTACGAAACCATACATTTCAGCAGGATAATGCACGACCGCATGTGGACATATTTATACGTGTCTTTTCTAGCATTCACACAGCCAGATTTGCACCTGGTGGTCAAAATTGGATCTAATATTTTTCAGTGTAAACTGGTTGCACATTAATGCATTAGCGTAACTACCAATTACCTATTTGACTGTATTGTTTGAATTCGAATAATAGGAGGATACTATTGTGTGTATGGAAAGAAATACACTACTGGCCATTAAAATCGCTACACCAAGAAGTAATGCAGATGACAAACGGGTATTCATGGGACAAATATATTATACTAGAAATGACAGGTGATTACATTTTCACCCAATTTTGGCGCATAGATCCTGAGAAATCAGTACCCAGAACAATCACCTCTGTCCGCAATAACGGCCTTGATACGCCTGGGCATTGAGTGAAACAGGGCTTGGATGGCGTGTACAGGTACAGCTGCCCATGCAGATTCAACATGATACCACAGTTCATCAAGAGTAGTGACTGGCGGTTTGCGACGAGCCAGTTGCTCGGCCACCATTGACCAGACGTTTTCAATTGGTGAGATATCTGGAGTATGTGCTGGCCAGGGCAGCAGTCAAACATTTTATGTATCCAGAATGGCCCGTGCAGGAGCTGCAACATGCGGTCGTACATTATCCTGCTGAAATGTAGGGTTTCGGAGGGATCGAATGGAGGGTAGAGCCACGGGTCGTAACACATCTGCAATGTAACGTCCACTGTTCAAAGTGCCGTCAATGCGAACAAGAGGTGACCGAAACGTGTAACCAATGGCACACCATACCATCACGCCGGGTGATACGCCAGTATAGCGATGACGAATACACGCTTCCAATGTGCATTCACCGCAATGTCGCCAAACGCGGATGCGACCATCACGATGCTGTAAACAGAACCTGGATTCATCCGAAAAAATGTCGTTTTGCCATTCGTCCACCCAGGTTCGTCGTTGAGTACACCATCGCAGACGATCCTGTCTGTGATGCAGCGTCAAGGGTAACCGCAGCCATGGTCTCCGAGCTGATAGTCCATGCTGCTGCAAACGTCGTCGAACTGTTCGTGCAGATGATTGTTGTCTCGCAAACGTCCTCATCCGTTGACACAGGAATCGAGACGTGGCTGCACGATCCGTTCCAGCCATGTGGATAAGATGCCTGTCATCTCGACTGCTAGTGATACGAGGCCGTTGGGATCCAGCACGGCGTTCCGTATTACCCTCCTGAACACACCGATTCCATATTCTGCTAGCAGTCGTAGGATCTCGACCAATGCGAGCAGCAATGTCGCGATGCGATAAACCACAATCGCGTCAGGCTACAATCCGACCTTTACCAAAGTCGGAAACGTGATGGTACACATTTCTCCTCCTTACACGAGGCATCACATCAATGTTTCAACAGGCAACGCCGGTCAACTGCTGTTTTTGTATGAGAAATCGGTTGGAAACTTTCCTCATATCAGCACGTTGTAGATGTCGCTACCGGCGCCAACCTTGTGGGGTTGAGTTGTGTGGGGGAAGAGACCAAACAGCGAGGTCATCAGTCTCATCGCATTAGGGAAGGACGGGGAAGGAAGTCGGCCGTGCCCTTTCAAAGGAACCATCGCGGCATTTGCCTGGAGCGATTTAGGGAAATCACGGAAAACCTAAATCAGGATGGCTGGACGCGGGATTGAACACCAACCTTGTATGAATGCTCTGAAAAGCTAATCTTTTGCATATCACAGCATCTTCTTCCTGTCGGTTAAATTTCGCGTCTGTCGCACGTCATCTTCGTGGTGTAGCAATTTTAATGGCCAGTAGTGTATAACCAGCTGGTTGTTTGCAGAATTGAGACAGACACTGTGGCAGTTGTGCTCTCCTGTCTCTGCTCTTCTTTAACGTTTTCAGGATTTTGGTTGTGGTATTCCAGATCACAATTCCAGAGGCATACTCTAGATTTAACACTATTAGAAATCTATTATTTTACTACTGCACCATTCAAACTTCTGTTCTTACCTGATGATAGCTTGGTGGTGGCGAATGATGCTCCGCAGACGATGACATAAATGATTGCTTTTGACATGTGTTGGCGACTTCATGGTCTGACTGGAGTAAGCGACAGACAACAACTCGCGACCTCCCACGTCCGCCAGAGCACGGATGTTGCCGGACAGCACACTCAGCTGCTGGCGCAGCTGAGCCATGAGGCTGATGTTGTAGGAGTCGAATACCATGGTAATCACGACAACGTGCATTGTTATGCAGAAGCAGAGGAGCCACGTGGCGGCGAAGGCAAGTGGCTGGTCGACGCTGTAGGGCAGCGCCATGTAGAAGGGCAGCCCTCGCTGCAGACGCCGTAGCGCACCAGCGGGAACACGTCCCAGCCGATGCCGGCCACCGCGCCAAACGACAGGTAGGCGAGTACGAATCGCCGCAGCGAGCGACCGCGCATGCTCAGCAACGCAGCATCGCGTCGTGTCACGAACTCTCCAAAGTCGCTGCCCATCTGTCCACGTAGAACATGAGAAAAATTTAGAGTCAGTACAGTGCGGGGAATTCATCACTAAAACCATTCTGTTGCAACTGCGTTTACTATCCGAAAGCTGAAAAAAAGAGAGTTTAATGAATTGTAATGCCACACCCTCAAGAGCTGTCAATAAAAAGTCAAGTAACACACTCAAGGAACTGCAGCACACAAAGTTAAAAATTTAATTCAGAAATATCTGTAATTAATGCATGCACAAATTTGCATACCATTTTAATGTATGAGGCGAAGCCGGCTGAGAAATGATAAACAGATAATAATGATACATACACAACTGGCCATTAAAATTGCTACACCAAAAAGAAATGCAGATGATAAACGGGTATTCATGGGAGAAATATATTATACTAGAACTGACATGTGATTACAGTTTCACGCAAATTGGTTGCATAGATCCTGAGAAATCAGAACCCAGAGCAACCACCTCTGGCCGCAACAACGGCCTTGATACGCCTGGGCATTGAGTGAAACAGAGCTTGGATGGCGTGTACAGGTTCAGCTGGCCATGCAGCTTCAACGCGATACCACAGTTCATCAAGAGTAGTGACTGGCGTATTGTGACGAGCCAGTTGCTCGGCCACCATTGACCAGACGTTTTCAATTGGTGAGGGACCTGGAGAATGTGCTGGCCAGGGCAGCAGTCGAACATTTTCTGTATCCAGAAAGGCCCGTACAGGACCTGCAACATGCGGTCGTGCATTATCCTGCTGAAATGTAGGGTTTCGTAGGGATCGAATGAAGGGCATAGCCACGGGTCGTAACACATCTGAAGTGTAACGTCCACTGTTCAAAGTGCCGTCAATGCGAACAAGAGGTGACAGAGACATGTAACCAATGGCACCCCATACCATCACGCCGGGTGATACGCCAGTATGGCGATGACGAATACACGCTTCAAATGTGCTTTTACCGCGATGTCGCCAGACACGGATGCGACCATCATGATGCTGTAAACAGAACCTGGATTTATTCGAAAAAATGACGTTTTTGCCATTCGTGCACCAAGGTTCGTCGCTGAGTACAAAGGCGCTCCTGACTGTGATGCAGCGTCAAGGGTAACCGCAGCCATGGTCTCCGAGCTGATAGTCCATGCTGCTGCAAACGTCGTCGAACTGTTCGTGCAGATGGTTGTTGTCTTGCAAACGTCCCCATCTGTTGACTCAGGGATCGAGACGTGGCTGCACCATCCGTTACAGCCATGCGGATAACATGCCTGTCATCTCGACTGCTAGTGATACGAGGCCTTTGGAATCCAGCACGGCAGTCCGTATTACCCTCCTGATCCAACCGATTCCATATTCTGCTAACAGTCATTGGATCTCGACCAACGCGAGCAGCAGTGTCGTGATACGATAAACCGCATTCGCGATAGGGTACAATTCGACCTTTATCAAAGTCGGAAACGTGATGGTACGCATTTCTCCTCCTTACACGAGGCATCACAACAACGTTTCACCAGGCAACGCCGGTCAACTGCTGTTTGTGTACGAGAAATCGGTTGGAAACTTTCCTCATGTCAGCTCGTTGTAGGTCTCGCCACCGGCGCCAACCTTGTGTGAATGCTCTGAAAAGCTAATCATTTGCATATCACAGCATCTTCTTCCTTTGGGTTAAATTCCGCGTCTGTAGCACGTCATCTTCGTGTTGTAGCAATTTTAATATCCAATAGTGTAGATACAAAGGTATTTTCCTTGATTTTTTAGGTTGAAACCTAATTGTATTAGAAAGTTACTGCTGATCATCAACATGGTGATAGCCATTAGAACAGTCTTTGTAGGAACTTGAAAACTTTCACACGAGGGACATATCTGCCAGGTGGAGATGGCATTAAGTGCTGAAAATCCCTGGAAATTTAACATCCCAGAGCGGTCCTACCACAACTGCTTCAAAGGAATCAGTTACATTGGCCTTGAAGAAGTTGTGTGAACTTCGTGTGTAAACTGCTTTCCTTGCGGCCAAAGTTTGAAAAAGCACCCAAAGCTAACAGTCACTCTCAATTTTTGGGCAACCTCAAGGAAGTTAACGTGTGTTTTGCGATAGGTACAGTCAGCCACTGTGTGACATCAACCAACCATCTTGTTGTAATGTTGTTGAGAGCTGAAGAATTACAAGTTTAGGGAAGGATGCTGATTTTCAATGAGCAGAGCGTTTAAAGTTCTTGTTGCTCACTGCTTGTGATAACTTGTTCCTAAAAGTAAAAACAGTTGGAGGCAATGTTTGGAGTAATTGGATTTTTATGAATTTTATTACTGATCAATCTGTTCACAACCCGTGTTTGAGCAATTTGTTGAAGAAAAGCATCATGTGGAATTGAAGTAAAGAATGTAATGACACCTTCCAAAACTGAGAAGTGAAATAATTAACAGAAATTTATTGTAACATCCCTACTTCACTTTTCCATTAGTACAGATTCAAGTTTTTGTGATCTGGGATTGGTGTGTTTAAGTTAGTAGAAACAGACCAATGATTAATTAATTAAACAATTTCCTTTGCCAGTAGAAATTTGAATGAACATGAGGAACAGTATTATAATACTTAGAAGCACTGGCAATAGTATATGAATTTCAAAAATCTGAGTGGTATTCGTTGGGACATAAAACAATAGTGTACTCTGTTCATAAAGCTTTGAGTTTCTTGCAACATTGTAGACTGAAATATCCAAGACTGGCTATTTGTGGGCTTTGTTTTTATATAATTTGATACTGAGATAGGATACATAAGAGGTAAAGACCACAAAACAGCAGATGCTTTATCCAAAATGCCTGTTCGATATAGGGGAGGGGATAAATAGGGTGCAGGCAGGTTCAGGTAAGATTGTTTTATTTAGAGGAAGTGAAAGGTGAAAGACTAATTAGGAATATTTGTGGATGCTCTTGGGAATAGAATGAGAATGTCAGTTAGGACAAATTAAACAAGTATTACAAGAATGATGATTTTCCAAAAATAAAACAGTGTTACATAATTCACAAGAGGTTGTAGTTAGGAGAAAATCATTATATATTCAGAATTGGAAGTTTTATTCTCCAAAACAGCATATTGATACATTAACTGACTACTTACATGATATATATGTGTACTATGGGATTAGAAAAATAGTTGGAAAATTATAGGAAGCAGTAATATTTAACAACAAGCTGTAGCATCCATTGGTCTAGCAGCACAATCACATTGGAGACTGGAGAAGGTCCTTCCAGTCAGCTAACATGTAAATGCCTAAATTGAAGTCTGAAAGAAATAATCAAACAAAGACAAGATTTGAATAGCTAAAATATTTAATTGCTCACCTGCGTGAAAGTACACTACTCCTAGATGCAAAATCCCATGGAGGGAGATACACAGTTTAGTATTACCGCGAGCAGAGCCAGAGCGAAGTCCAGTCCCCAGGCCTGACCTACGCACACGTCACTCTTGGACTGCTGCTTATAATGAACTCTCCTGCGGGCTACTCTGCCCCCACCTTTTATCTGTGAGGCAGACTGCGTCGCCTCTTCCATGTTCGCGCTTCCGGCCACCGCCCCTTGGGGCTTTGTAATGTGACCATATATGGTCCCCACTAACACCTTGGCGCCCATCGCGGTTTCGGCAGTTGAGCTCACGCGCTACCTCGTGAGTCCACGTAACAATGCTGGCCAACGCCCAAGCCACTGGCCTACCTGTAGTGTCGTCTTTGTACTCCGAGAACTTTCTGGGTAAACTTATACTTAGTGACTTCTGTTCGTTGCATTTTATAAGTATGCGACGAAGCTGAGTACCCAGTTTTACCCAGGTAGGTATTTATTTCAGTTCTAGTAGTCTGTTCCTCCACCCCCCTCTCTCTGTTCAATTCCACTAAACCTCTCTATCCATTTCTTCTTCGATTTCTCTCTGTCCATCTTCTTCATCCTCCACTCTCTGTCAATCTCCTCCTGCTACTCCTTTGTCCATCTCCTCCTCCCCCTCTCTCAATGATATCATTTTTTTGGTGCATTCAGAGGCATATATGCATATTGTCTGCTAAATGTGTTGTTAGTAGAGTTAGTAGCAAAGAAGTAATAAATTTTGAGGTAATGATGTGATGATTGATGCGACAGTTTTACTGCATGAACAACGATAATGCAGTAAGCGATGAACTTTTTCCCTTTCATTATTTGATATGAGTTGTAAGTGAGAAAAAGTTTCTTGAAAGTTTGAAATTATGTGTAAAGATCGTTGCAAGTCACTAACTGCTCTCGTTCTCAAATACTAGATAGTGCACAAAGTAGCTATACATCATGCAACTTGAATGTTGTGCAACAAATAATAGGGAAGTATGAATTAAACATATTGAAGATTGTATAAACACTGTGCTCATTAGTTTGAATCATACCACATAACACATATCAACCAAGAAAAGCATTTTCACAAATGTGATTAAGTTCAAATGTCAAACAGCAAATAGCTCTTTCAAAAAGTAAATATTTTTCTGTAATTTATATGATATTCTTCAACTCAGTAAGTTCCATCTACTACATACTTCCTAACGTAGCCTTTGTTCTCCCTCAGTGTTCGAACTACCTCATTACCGAATTTCATTGAAATTAGCTCAGCGTTTTAGCAATAATAAATTTAGAAAACGTGCATTGTGCGGCCGTTTTCCACACATTTCAGTGTTTATGTTATAAATGCTGAAGTATGCTTCATACAGTGATATAATTTTGCAAGTACATTCAGTAGTACATGCAAAAACTGTCTGGAAAATGTGTCACAAATACAGTACAGAGATATAGTCATCATGCCTGATACGGAAATGAGCAGCAAAAATGTAGTAAGCTATAAACTTTTTCCTTTTAGCATGATGTTAGTGTTCTCAACAAGAAAAGGTTCTGTTAAGGATTGAAATTATGTACAAAGATTGTTGCAAGCCGCTAAGTTCTCTCATTCTCAGGTACTGGACGAATAAAATCTGGGTTCTCACACATCATGCCCTGCACTTCCTTTTCACCCTCAACCTTACCCCATTGACAAGTAGGTTCAAATGGTTCAAATGGCTCTGAGAACTATGGGACTTAACTTCTGAGGTCATCAGTCCCCTAGAACTTAGAACTACTTGAACCTAACTAACCTAAGGACATCACAAACATCCATGCCCGAGGCAGGATTCTAACCTGCGACCGTAACGATCGCGCAGTTCGACAAGTAGGTGGTTCTTACCCTGACACCGATTCTTTCCAGACGGTAAGTGAAATGCTTACCTAGTTTGGTTGAAATTAACCCATTAGTTGCGGGGGAAATGTGGAACATACATACATACATTTCTATAACATATACGAATAGCTTCATTTTTGTGAATAGATTTAGATGAAATATAGCCTATACCATGTTCATGACTGTTATGAAGTTACCAGTCGAAACCCCATAAAAATCCATCTCATAGTTTTGGAGGTTAGCATTGTCAGACAACACAGACAGACAGGAAAATTTTAGTAAAACTTCAAATCACACGGTCTTTTCCTGTGATGCGATTTTGATGAACTAAACCTACAGGGTCCCAGACTGTGCTCTAGATACTTGCGAAAACTAAATGAAAATTCATCTAGTATTTTTGCGGCTTAGTGTGTTCAAATACAAGCAGACAGACATGGTGGTTTTACAGATTTATTATTGGTATAGGCTTCTGGAGAATGGTCAAAAGAATTAACTGCAGTTGATTTATTAGGACCATCACTTTTTTGTGTTGGGTGCATATACATATTTTTAATACTGGATACTTCTTTTAACCTGAAACATTATCTTTAAATGCGGACATTTTATGTTAAACTTTAGCGTAACTGTTACTGATATCGAATGAAACAACAAGTTTACTGTTACCAGTTGGTGTTTATTTATTCTCACAATGCTTTTCAAAGGTTTAAACTTCCGTCATGTGGTGGATTTATGTCTATTAATACTACGTGTGTGTTGCATTACGACTTTGGGGTAACCTGTGACACTGTCTCCAGTAGTCATAGGCTCCCTTCTCTATCGTAATACCTCAAATATAAACTTTCACAGTTAGTAAACAAAGACGATGCGCAGAAACTAATTAGTTTGTAGATACCATCTTTGTTTAAAATTGTGTCAGTTTATAAGACGTAATGCATTATGACATAGTAAGCAGTCTGTGAGCACTTGAGATACTGCCACAGTTTAGGCTAAAGCATCTGATTTATTCATTGGCGCTATTAAATTGAATCATCAAGTGACCTCAGGTTACCAGTGTGGGCTAAATTCATCCATTAGAATAATTTTTAGCCGCAACCATTGGGTATTCCAGGCTAGAAAGAAGGTCAGCATGGTCGTAATATCATCTATATTTTATTGCAGATTTAGATTCCAGCTAACAGAATATAGCTTTGGTATGTAAAACACATATCAGTCAAACTGACAGCACTTTGACTGATGCTTGTATATGTGAAACTTATAATGTAATATGTGCTGTTATAAATATGCTGAGTCTACATGACTATCTGTAATGCACTGATGATAGCTGTGCTGTTAGTTGAAGTTTAGACCTGCAATAAAATGTAAGCAATGTTACGACTGGTACTGACATTGTTTCTGTCCAGATTTATCTAAATTGTTTTAACAAAATAAATTGTAAAACTTTTCTGCTGAGTGTGTGATTAATCGCTTACCTCTCCTGAATCCTTGCATCCTTATAATTTCAGTTATGCAAATTATAATAATTACATGAAGTGAGAAGTTACCTTAGATCAAAGGTTTCTAAACCATACAAAACGTAACTGCGAGACAAAGAGATATCATGGCTCCTTCAAATGACTATGCATAACCGATGGGAATTCGACAGACCGTTTCATGCAGTGTCTGTATGAGCACAGGACTGTAAGGAATCATAAATTCAAATGGCTGTTATGCACACACTGCTCAACTGAGAATGCTATTTATACATTCACCCATCAAACAGTACAAGCCTTAAGTAATAAAATATCGCCAGTTGCTATTTTTGTCATCTTTTCAAGGCATTTGATTGTGTAAATCATGTTACTCTGTTGGAAAAACTCAAATTTTATGCAACGGATGGCTCTACACACAACTAGTTTGAATCATAACAAACATAATACAAAAGATTGTGCTGAATAATTTAAACGATGTTGGAAATGTACAAAATTTTAGTGACTGGTAAGAATCACAATGGGAGTCCCACAAGGTTCAATTTTTGGTCCACTCCTGTTCTTTATATATGTCAATGACCTTCCACTTAACATTCAACAACAGAATTGGTAATTTTTGCAGATAATACTAGTGTTATAATGAATCCTATTAGAGAGAAAGGGAGGGAGAAGAAGATAAATGACATTTTATAAAGAATCATAAAGTGATTCTCAGAAAATGAACTCAAATAAATTTTGAAGAAAAATTACAACAAATACAGTCACACCAATAATTGATGAAGCATATGAGCAGGAATCATTAAATAGAATAGAATGCTCCAATTTTTGGATGTACATATTGATGAAAACTTGAAGTGAAAGAAGAATTTTACTGAGCTTCTCAGAAAATTAAGTTCAGCTATTTTTGCTCTTTGTATAACTATCGATACTAGAAACAAACGAATCAACTTTCTGATATATTTTGCAATTTCCTCTCAATAATGTCTTATGCAATAATTTTCTGGGTAATTCATCACTTAGAAAGAAAGTACTGATTGTACAAAAGCGAGCAGTAAGAATAATATATGGTGTTCACCCATCGATGTCATGTAGGTACCTCTTCAAGGGGCTAGGCATTTTAACTGTGCCGTGACAGAACATTTGTTCGCTAATGAAACTCATCCATCACAATTTGAGAAGAATGAGTATGCCCATACATACAACAATAAAGGGAAAAATTACTTTATTAGCCATTATTAAAGCTTTCAGTGGTTCTCTCCTGGACATCACCTTCTATTCCACTGACGAATTTCTACTTAAAAACTGGTAACCAATAAAAAGGAAAAAACCGTGTTTTTAAGCATAGTTGGACTAAAGTAGTAATGTGTCCATTAATGCTAACAGTAATCATGTATTCATATCCTGTAAACTTACTCGTTCCACATCATTTAGATAAAATATTAGTTCAAATGGTCTATGGAACATGTAAATAATTAACTGATGTAAAAAAAAATCTGAAGTGAAGAAACTTATAAGCTCTCCTTGCCACACTGAGGTTACTAGCAAGGTTTGATTAGTCTCAGAACTACACGGTATTAGCGTGATGTCTTGTGATGGTGACTAATTTTTTGTTCATGTCATTATACAGCAGACAATGGTTATCATTGTACACCAACGTAGGATGTGAATATAACAAACTTATTTTAGTTCTAACTTTATTGGCTACAAGGGTGAAATAAAATAGAAATACAACAAAGTAAGATTACTGATAACGGGATGCCTAGCGCTGGCGGAGGTGTTTGTCGAACAGACCTGTAGCACCATAGCGTGGAAGCGTCGCTCTCGCACAGCGACGTGTGTGAGGCGGAGCAGCCAGATGAAGGAAGTGTTGAAGAAACAGAGCGCGCGGGTAAAGCGGTCCAGATCTGCTGTGCCTTCCAGCACGATGACCGCAGCGTTGGAGCTGAGGAACAGCACCACAGCAGCCATCACTAAGGCTTTGCGGGCGTAGAAGGCGCGGCTGGACCACAGGCCGGCTCGCGGGTGGCGCAGTGTGCCCGCCCAGTGAAGCAGCCGCAGCAGGTACTCCAGGTCGCCGCCGCTGCCGCTGCCGCTGCCGTTGCCCTCTGAAGCTGCCCCTGCAGACTCCATGCCGCCGCGCGCGCACTTACGCTGCAAGCATTGGTTGCAGCTACAGTTGCAGAGCTACCGTAGGCTACCATAGAGTATCGTAAGTAAGGACAGACTACGGTAGTTTTCCTGGTAGCCTTGGTCAATTGATGTCAGCTCACGTTACCTGTACGTCAGGTGTGTTGCATACCTATCGGGCGTCACCTCATATCGGTCGCTTTGTTTACGGATGCAACTAACGTCTTACTAGTTTCCCATACAAATGAGAAGCGGTGAATCGTCTAGAAAGTAAGTGAGGAGATATAAAGCGGTGTAGCCTATGGAACACATTTGTTCTACGTAGTTATACCACTTCCTGTTACAAATAGACAGTGTTTATAGCAAAATTAAAATTATCAATGTTTAATTCAGGTATTATTCGAAAATTATTCACTTGTAACGTGGAACAGAGTGATCTTGCAGTAAAAATAGAAAAAAGAATACAGAATCATCATATACCGTTAGAAAACGCAATTTTCTCAACAAAAAAATCCCCTAAAAAGCAGAACATGAAAAACAAAAATATATCAAATATGGATTCGAAGATCTTTTTAAAACATGTTTCTATTATTCATAAGCAACTTTCGCGTTTATCAATAACTAGCCAACCCAGCAATGCTTAGAAATTGCTGGAAATCATTAGCATTTGTTTTGTTTGGGTAATCGCAGCACATACTTTCCCTTAATCAGATATCCTGCTAAGCAGACCTCAGCATGAAGCAGACCATCAGGGTGTGAGGGATACATCAAAGAAGAATGCACAAGCGTAGGGAAGCAGCGATCGTAAATTGCGTATATACGCGTGAGCATCGGAGTCCACTGCATAAGTCAGTTTGAACCAAATTCTTTTGGCTGTAAAACAATCACTTGGTAGAAAATACCCCATGTTTGCATGTATCGTCACCCCACGAAAGCAACAGATTGATTTCACATTTGAATGCCGTTACGTGCCAGAAAGAGTATAGCTCAAATATCTTCTACCTGATGCTTTGACCTTTAACCTTTCACCTTTAACATCTCCAATCACCTTATGCGAGACTGGGTGAGAACATTAACTGAAGACTTTTCCAAGTGCAGAAATTACTGCATAAGTCTGTCAACTCTCTCTGGAGACATAAATCCGCGACGTTTCACGTTGCGTCAGGCTCTTTGGGGTACAAAACAGTATTCAATAAATGTTTTTAAAATTAACTTGTCTGAAAATTTTTGGCATCACAGGAAGTTTTGACCACGAAGTAATAGCTGTGCACTGAAATAATTGAAATGAATTGCTTAAGCATTACTGTTGTGGGGCAATATTGCAAACCGTACGAAGACAATGCGTAGGTGTTTTGGCAGTTTTTAACAACCGAATATATTTTTTTCCACAAAGTAATCTGTTGTTCGACGATGGCACCTCAACATTAAAGGCATTAGAAATCATATAAATGCGGGACAATACAGCCAGAGCCGGCCGGAGTGGTCGTGCGGTTCTGGGCGCTGCAGTCTGGAGCCGAGCGACCGCTACGGTAGCAGGTTCGAATCTTGCCTCGCACATGGATGTGTGTGATGTCCTTAAGTTAGTTAGGTTTAATTAGTTCTATGTTCTAGGCGACTGATGACCTCAGAAGTTACGTCGCATAGTGCTCAGAACCATTTGAACCATTTTTGAATACAGCCAGAAATTTGTCGAAAGAAGGTAACATTTTTTCTCTCAGACTGCAACATCTATCAAGGTTTCTTTTTGATCGTGTCATACTTATCTCTCCCCTCTTCGTTTTGGCTCTCATTCCTGCTTCCTTTTGCCTTTTAACTTAATACCAATCCTTTATTATTTTCGAGAGGTAGATACGGTAATTCGGGTGTTACTGCACTGAAAGCTGAATTGACTGTGATTTACTGAAATATGGTAAACATCATGGCAATAATGTAGGCGAGTCTAATTTTCCAAGATAATATTTACACATTGATATGAACCTGTACAATGGCCTCTGCCTTCGTGAAAGTACTGAGAACGTCTGATGAACGCCTGATACAAAGAACATCCACTTTACTGGGTCTTTGGCTAGAATTTCAGGTGAAGCTGTGCAGGCAGCAAAGATATAGGAGCCCATTGAGCTACTAAAAAAAAAAAAAAGAAAGAAGGAGTAATATAACAATATATCCTACGTAGTTTCGGTGTATCCAGCCATTTTTTAATGCTTGCATATAATGGTGTCAAAATGGACGTCAAGCTTGATGAGTAATGGTTATGCTAAGTTGCAATTAATTTTGCTGACGATTTATGAGGCTCATATTGACACTAGAAGATGAAAACACTTTAAGCTGAAATTGATTATGTGTATGACGGGTCACAAAAACGACTTAATAAAAAGAAGTACTGTAGTCTGAGTAGAAAAACGTTGCCTTCATACATTGCACACAATGCTTTTGTTTCTAAATGACCACAGCGATTTATTATGAGACTTTTTGCGTACTCATTGTCCTACATCCTATGATTTGATATTAAGATGTACTCTGAAAGCAGGAACATCTCACCTAGCCACCGACGCTGGAACAACTGGTATCCTCGAGGATTTTCGTAAGGACATGAATGCTTTACCAGTTGCAATCGTGAGCATTTATTTTGAATTCTCATTGCGTGTGGTTCCTTACATTTCCTACATCATTTAAGCTCCTGTTACTAAATGTTGCACCTGTCGTAATGCTTTGAAGCCTTAATTGTTCCAGAATTACGAAGCACGTTTCGTAACGTGCTCCGAGCATCAAAAAACCACGCCTCGCAGTCTGTTCATAATTTATGGGTAATAATTATTCTATCTACAAAAGATTCATTCATAGTTACCGCCTCTTTTCATTATAGACCTGGTTGGTGAAGACAGTAATCAGCATTTTTATCATTTAAAACCTCCATAACACACAGTGTCCGCTAATGGTATAGTTATTCGACAAATTTACTTATCCGAGATTTGAAGACTTTTTTTAAGCAATCACTTTTAATATCGCTCTTCTACCCTGGTTACACGCTCTGAAGAAAGAGAAGTGGACATAGTAGGCGGGCAGTTCGTCACGCACCGGCTGTGTGATCCGTGATCTAATCGAGATTGTTCCAGAATGTGTATTCAGTCAAAAATCTTGGTTTCATAGTTATGTGAGATGACTGCTAGATAACGTCGCAATAAGAACCTAGCAAAAGAAGAGGTGAGGCCAAACGAGCAGAAGAAAAACTTCGAATACTGCTTTCCGGAAATCAAGAAAAAAGAATATAGTGACTGCCAATCGAGATTTTATGTTGAGCACACTTTTTATATGGTGTTTAAAAGTGATTATTGACCACAGGATTTTGTATAGGAAAGTGTTGTGTCACATAAATTCGATACTCGACTATGAATGGTGTCGACCTCATATTTCTTCATTAGTAGACGGTAGTAATGATGCCAGTAGCAACCACTTGTCAGAGATGATAGCTTGAACAGTGAGTAACAACGTTATACCAATGAACTCGGACGCAACACTGTTGTGTGAAGATATACGTTTCCTTCTCATTCGTACCGGTGTAACATCAAGCGAACAACGCTTTACTGTCAATAACGGAGGACGTAGGATGTGTTAAGAAGGTTAGCATTACATTCGATGATTGCCCCGGCCAGGTTGTGTCTGCGACTGCTGTTTGCGTCACTTAACGGCATGCGAAACCTGTCGAAAGGTAATATGTGCACTCTCGTTTACCAAACACTCAACGTACGAAATAAATTTTTGTCCTCTGCGTATCGTTTTTCCTTTTCTTCTACGCAATGCTGAGTAAAATCGTGTTTTAATATAATTTGACTTGTTGACTCCGCTACTGCAGAACTCTAGAGCATATTCTCAGTTATAATACTATAATAAATTTCTCAGAGACTGAAAAGTTTATGTCCACGAATGAAAAAGGTCTCGTGTGAAACTCAGCTTGCCCTTTTCTCGTATGATATCATGTTAACTAAGATTGGTTGGTTGGTTTGGGGAAGGAGACCAGACAGCGTGGTCATCGGTCTCATCGGATTAGGGAAGGATGGGGAAGGAAGTCGGCCGTGCCCTTTCAGAGGAACCATCCCGGCATTTGCCTGGAGTGATTTAGGGAAATCACGGAAAACCTAAATCAGGATGGCCGGACGCGGGATTGAACCGTCGTCCTTCCGAATGCGAGTCCAGTGTCTAACCACTGCGCCACCTCGCTCAAGGATGAAGGGCAACAGACAAATTCCATTTTATTGATTTCCGGAAGGCAATTGACACAGTGCCCCACAGCAGACTGCTAACGAAGGTACGAGCATGTGGAAGAGGTTCTCAGATATGTGAATGGCTCGAACACTTCGTTAGAACTCCGTATTTTGTCCTCGACGGAGAGTATTCAACAGAGACAAGTGTATCGTCAGGAGTGCACCAGCGTTGTGTGTTAGCGTGTTGTTACTGCCTATATACATAAGTGATCCGGCAGAGAGGTTGGACAGCACTCTGCGGCTGTTTGCTGATGGTGCTATGATGTGCGGCAAGGTGTCAAAGTTGAGTGACTAAAGGAGCACACAAGGTGACTTAGACAAAATTTCTGGTTTGTGTGGCATCAAGCGCTAAATGCAGAAAAATTTACGTTAATGCGGACGAATGGGAAAAACTAACCTGTAATGTTGGTATACAACATTAGTAGTGTCCTGCATTACACAGTCAAGCCTTTTAAACATCAGGGCATAACGTTGTAAAGCTATATGAACTGGAAGAACATGAGGGAAGTGTAGCAGGGAAGGCGAATGCTCGACTTCGGGTGATCAGCCGAGTATTGGCGTCGTCTTCTCGCAACGTTTCGATGAATTTCGTACCCATCATCCTCAAGCGACGGTGATGAGTACGAAACTCATCGAGACGTTGCGACGAGACGACGCCACCACTCGGCTGATCACCCGAGAAGAGTTCATCACTGGAATACACTGAAAAAGCTTGTAATCGCATTGGTCGACTTCGGTTTATTGGGAGATTTTTAAATAACTGTAACTCATTTGTAAAGAAGACTGCATTTAGGAGGCTAGTTTGATCTATTCTTGAGAACTGCTTGAATGTTTGGGATCTGCACCAGATCGGATTAGAGGAAAACATCGAAACAGTTCATAAGGCTGCTGCTAGATTTGTTACATTTGTTACCGGTACGTTCGAACGACACGCGAGTATTAAGAGATGCTTCGGGAACTCAAACGGGAATCCCTGAAAGGGGGCATTTGAAACTGATTGCAGAACGATTCTACTGCCGCCAGCATACATTTCGCTTATGGTCCACGAAGGTAAGAGACGAGAAATTAGGGCTCATATGGAGGCATATTGACAGTGGTTTTTTTCCTCGCTCTGTTTGCGAGTGGAACACTGAAGGAAATGACATAGTGGTACAGGGTACCCCCCCCCCCCCCCCTACCACGCGTCGTACAGTGGATTGTGGAGTATGTGTGTAGGTGTGGATAAGACTCTATTCATACAAAGATGGTCTGGCATATCGTGTTGCTTTGGGTTCATCAAAACAAGACTAGTACGACAGTAGGACGTGGTGCATCACATTACATAAGATTACGTTACGTTAGTTGTGTTCCGTGGATCCCACGGAGAGTGGTCTCTGGTATGTAGAAATAAGTCAAAGATACACATTTAATTAAGTGGAATCCCTCCCCTTCATAGCCGAAATTGCTGACGCACACAGTGGCACTCGATTCGGAAATAAGCTGGTTCGAACACTGGTAGTGGATTCAATTTTCACTGCCAGTATTTATCTGGCAAGAACAGGAGAAGTGATGGCGTAAATCTCCCCTGTTTCACTATACTTGGCTTCAATGTCTTGCATTACATTTGAAAACTCTATGGAGTGTCTCATGAAGTGAGAGAATATGACACTATTGATGCTGATCCTTTAAGTTCGGACGCCCAATTAGTGCTAACCGAGAGCAGTAGGCTATGTGCCGATTCAGGCTTCCACCCTCTTCCTCCTCTCATCATCATCAACAACACAAACACAACACCTTACTATACAAGCATACATTACAGTCACCTATACTCGAGAACCACACAGAAAACACAACTTTCTCATATTCACACTTAAAGGGATCATTGTGCTCGTCGTAAGAAACTCGGCGTCTGAAGCTACCACTCGGTGTTTCCCAGCCAAGAGTCCCATACGACATTACTTTACTTATTTTAAGTGCAGTGCAGTGAAACGACTTTATGTTATTTAGTGCAGTGCTAAAGCTGATTATAAAAACCTGAAACTTTGTAAGACTTTCTATGGATACACAGTGTGGTTACAATTGCACATTCGTTTTTTGAGAGGGCTCTTATGACAAACGAGTGATCGTAGGACAGTGAAACTTTCTGTAAACGTTTAGAGGCTCACGAGGAAGAGAAATAACGAATAAACCGCGGAAGGAGACATTTATTAATTCACCCACGAGTGGGTAACATCTGTTACTTGCCTATCATATTTACCTTCCAGGTTACAAACGTTGCTCAATGCGAGGACCACCTGCATCCACGACAGTCTAGAACCGCACTAGAGATACCATTTCACAATTGTTCGTAGCACTTTTCGAACGGTGGACACACAGCTCGTGCACTACTTGAAGATTGCACATTGCGTACAGCATTCTCAGCCATGACAAGAGTAACTTCTTCAACAATTTGTGGTCCAATTGGCAGTCGGCCATTCCCAGGAGAAATTCCTAAATTACTAGTTAATCGAAATCCTGAATCATGTTCTTCAGCCACAGTACAGAAAGAGCACATCTCTGTACAATTTTAATGTGTCGGTCAGACCTTCCGTGAGAGAGCACTTGAAGTTCCTGATGCAGATATTGGCGAGTACACCGTTCATTTGCGAATTATATTTAAGAACCTCAAAACAGGAGCGACCTATTTTCAGTTATCTGTATTTGTACTAGTTTAGTTTTTTAATTTTTTGTGTGTTCGCGTTGTTACTCACTTTAGGACATGGTGCAAAAAAGATCTGAGGATGGTCATTACGAACTGAAACCGGTCATCGTCTAAAGAATTGATATTGTGATCAAAGACCGGAATAAAGAACATTTGACAGTCTTCCATTCTTATAACACTGTAGTGTATAGTTCTGGGGTCTTTGCTATGGATGGGGACTTTGATTGCTGTGTTCAGATGAGAGCTAGGTTGGTATCGCTTCACGCACAGCTCCAGTCAGTGTTGACTTTGATCAAGCCGCTTGAGGTTGTTGCCAATGGACCTCACTGTGGGGGGACAGACGTGGGAATCCAGGGGATGTCCAGTGCGTCCGACGTGTCCCGCTGTTGGTCCACTACTGTGGCCGCTCCAGGTATTGCCGCGCTTAAGTTGACCCCTCTCCCGGGGTCGAGTGGGAGGTCGCTCCAAGAAAATGTGGGCAGCGAAAGAGTTTGCCAGAGGCCTATAAAAGGGCCACGCCAGTTCGTCTTATGAACAGGTTTCGGGCGCTGTCTGTTGTTGACAAAGTCCCTCAGCTAGATGAAGTCGCCCACCCTGTTCCAGAGGGAAGCTCTCGGCTCGCAACGTCTGGGCATTCACTGAGGGTGGATTTACTGGTAGTAGGGAGCTCCAACGTTAGGCGCATAATGGGACCCCTTAGGGAGATGACTGCCAAGAAGAGGAAGGAATCTGTGTGAGTACTGGGAGGAGTAACTCCAGATGTGGAAGGGTGCTTCCGGATGCCGTGAAGAGCGCATGGTGCAGCTGCAGGTGGTGGTTCATGTCGAAATAACAATGTGTGTCGCTTTGGATAGGAAGAGAGTATGGTTTCGGGTGGCTAGCTGAAGTAGTACAGACTGTCAGTCTTGCTTGTGAGATGAAGGCGGAGTTCGCCATCTGTAGCATCGTCCACAGAACCGACTATGGTCTTTTGGTACAGGGCCGCGTCCGAGTGTAGGATCTGAATCAGAGGCTGAGACGGTTCTGTGACCGTGTAGCCTGCAGATTCCTTTGAATTGCGCCATAGGGTGGTGGGTGTTTGGGTTCCACTTAATATGTTAGGAATCCACTACACACAGGAAGCGGCTACACAGGTAGTGAGGCCAGTCTGAAGCTGATGGGGAGATTTTTTAGGGTAGAGGGTTTCGGGGAAAGTACTGAAAGGGTATCAGTCTACAATCGTGCAGGAAAAACGCAGGAAAGTAGACCTAGAAACAATCGACAGTGTTTTGATGATGTTGAGCCACAGCCATGGAATACCGTTTAAAAGAGTAAACAGTCTTTTGCGTGTGTATTATTATATTTATCTTTTGTACTATCTAGATTTCGTCTCTTATGCCATTCTCAAGTACAATGCTGAAAGTTGTTAGACCATTATTATGTCATATCTGTTAAGGCAGTCCAAAGCAGATAAACAAGATTAAGACATATCTTTAAGATGTAAGTTGCATCTTAAAGACATGTTTAATCTTGTTTACCTGTTTTCACATTGTAAGAACTATAGGGATATATAATACTACGTCACGTCGTTTTATGAACCTAGTCTTCCTTGAAGCTTTATTTTCCTTGTGGAAAAAAGAAAAAGCCTAGTTTCTCAATGGATTTTGAAAAAAGTATGTGGTTGAAAAATCTGATCTTGGTGCTCATCTAGTGTAGCATTTTAGCTTCTTAATAAACCGTTTACATTTTCGTATTTCGTAACAACCATGGTGAAATGACGCTATTTGCCAACCATGTGCACTTGATTTACTGATCTTGTAAAGAAAAAGTTTGATAGCTGGTAACTCATTCTCTGTGAGTGAAATTTAGCTAAATGTACAATAAAGTTTTTGAAATAGTAGTGACACCGATGTCTGTCTCCGTTCACAAGTAAATGCTAATTGTTGAGTGGCATCAGTGCGGCATCTGAGTCATACGAAGTCCACTTGGTTTAGCGTAGTGTGAAACACTACACGATAGAAAAAAACGAATTACAGGCCATCAATGCAGGTCTAGAGCCGATCCCGCGTGTTATGTTAACGATCCATGTGTAGAAAACTCAAAATGTATACCGACGTTTTACCTCGGCGACGTCCTACTATTCTGGACAATCATCTGCTATTGTTTTACAATAGGACCCAATTTACGTCATAAATGGCAAACAATTGTTTGTTGTCCACATCCAACAATTAGTAGAATGTGCATTTCGTATATGGAACTAGAAGAATAAATTAACCTAATATGATACTTGGCTATGAATGGACTGTAATTATACCTAATTTCTTTCTAGTTGGAGATGAAAAACGCAGGTGGTAGAAATGTAATTACATTTATAGTTTCTATGTCTAAGTCTGAGTAATACGCTTATGTAGCTGTGGGAAAGTGTAGTACCACAGGGTGTAAATGATAATATGCTTTAGATCGGCCGTATCTCTAGTTTCAAAGAACTGTGCATAACTCTTACGAGTAGTATTTATTTTAGGAAGTTAACGTAATGAAACCAAGACTAAATGGAACTGTATGTTTTATCCTGATAGCAAAAATAAGAATCAGTGTCTTCTTAAAATTGCCGTTCATAGGTGTCGTTATTACATTGTCTCTGCAGCTCACAGCAGACAAAACTCCCTTTGTATAGGTTCTGAGAAACCACGCGCAATGGACAGCAGTAAAATACGCCACTGCTGGAGTCACATTGAAGCAGCCAATCACAGACCAAGTTCCAAGCCCTGCAGTGATGGTAGCAGTGCAAAATACGAATCAGCTTGAAACCTTCGCCTGGCGACATTTGTAGTGAACAGCAGGACGAGCAGTAACGTTGCAGGTTAAATGGACCGGTAAGACTCGGTGAGACTGATTCATCATCACTGTGCCATGCCCGCAAGCAGCGAGTAGCGAGGTGGCAGTACAAACGCACCATAAGCATAAACAGGCCACCAGTATAATTGCATTGTGGGAGAAAGTGAAAGATTTAGAAGGAACAGAAAAATTAGCGATGAGCTTGTTCGTATCAGAGTTTGGGGGCCTGCTGAATGCTTGGTCTTGCTAGCGACCGTGGAAGCGAACAGAGAATCCCAACTACGAAAAAGTCCATAGTCCAAATCGTCTGGCTCGTCACATATACCCAGTGACGTAGTAGTTCGTTAATCAACAATTTTGCATGGAATTAGTGAAGAAAGTACCGGTGCTTTGGGCCTTCAGAGTTAAATGTACCAAAAAAGCATGGATGCTACCAGAGCTTATTGATTTTGCTGTGACTACATATATCGTAAGAGTTGTATAATTACAGCCGTGTATCCAATTCCAAATATAAAGAAACCTTAAACAATTTTGGGCAATATAAATGTTTTTCTACAATGGATTTGGAGAGTGGTTACCCATCAGCTAGAAACAGCACTGGAGGATCCGCCAAGAAATATACAGTCCCTCCTTGACACTGCTATTGTTGTCGTATACCATTTAGGTTGAAAAATGCGCCACCTGTATTTCAGAGCTTGTTGGCTTCAGTTTGGTGAGGGTTAAAATCAAGGCAGTTTATGAAGTGTTTGGAGTATATAATTGTTTTCATGAAGGATATGGAGGAGCATGTGCCATAGTAAGGGAAGTATTGAAGAGGTTACACTTAGCACACCTGATGCTAAGTATAGAGACATGTAACTTCACGTTACAAGTCGTGCAATATTTTGGAAATGTAATCACTTGTCACGGAGTACAGACAGATCCTATGTTACTGAACCCCGTATAAGATGTTCCAACACTTCATAAGGAGAGAGAATTACACTCATTTTTTATGTTTAGCAAATTTGTGGAAAGTTTATCTGGAAATTTACGGAAATAACAGAGTCAAGCCACTCACTGACTGAAAAAAGTATAAAATTCCTGCCGCACGGTCTCAGGCGCCTTGCCATGGTTCGTGCGGCTCCCCCCTGTCAGAGGCTCGAGTCCTCCCTTGGGCATAGGTGTGTGTGCTTTCCTTGGCGTAAGTTAGTTCAAGTAAGATTCAATAGTGTGTAAGCCTAGGGACTGATGACCTCAGCAGTTTGGTCCCACAGGAACTTACTACCGCCACCGTTAAAATTCCCGCAGACATCAGAGTGCGAAAAAGTGTTCGAAAAACTGAAATAATTATTGACAACTGATTCCAGTGCTGCCTTTCTCATATTATAAGAAAGAGTTCATATTGCCTCATGATGCCAGTAATCATGCCCTTGGTTGCGTGTTAAGTCATGAGGTATATAGCATGGGACAGCTGACTGCCTATACCTCACCTCAGTTGAATAAATAAGAGGTAAATAATTTTACCATGGGGAAGGAAATGCCGAATTTCATATTTGGCATCACATACTTCCGATTTTATTGTATGTTAAGAAATATGAAGCTGTAATAGAAGCAGAATGGTAATAAGAATTCTTGGACAAATTTGACCTTTGGGTTGCCGACATGCACAGGAACAATGACCTTCACTCTCTGTTCTTGACCTTGACTTCGAATAAGTTACATAATGATGACCACCTCCTCGCAACCCTCTGCCCCTATACTACCAATCGCAGCACGGTAGTATTTATCCAAAAAAATTACATGAAGGATATAATTTGTAGAATATTTCAAAGTATGTCATCAAACGTATCCAAAAACTATGATATTTTTACACCTTATCAACAGTTCTTATCCAAAAAATTACGAAAAAGGATGTAACTTGCAGTATTTCAAAATACGTTACACAGTGCTTAAAAGAATCCAAGCGGTCTGAGTTTTTTGTGGCATCTTCATAAGGATTTATCCAAAAAATTATGTAAATAGTTGTGACTTGCACAATTTTAAGTACTTTAAACGGTGCTCGAAGGTATCTAAATGGTCTATTCGTTCTGTGACATATTCTAAAGAGTTTGTCCACAGAAATTACCTAAAGGATGGAACTTACAGAATTTCTATTATGTAAAGGTTGTAGTTCAAAGTATTTTACAGAGCGCTCAAAAGTAACCAAATGTTTTTAATTTATTTTGCTTCATATTTAAAATTATTTTCAAAGAAGTTACATTAAGTGTGTAACTTGCAGAATTTAAAAGTATTTTGCAGTGTGCTCAAATGAATCCAAATTCTATTGTTTTTGCTCCATGTTAAAAAGTATTTATCCAAAAAACTGAAGGGTGTGACTTGCAGTATTTTTTGCTGTGCTCAAAAGTGTCCAAACGCTCAGAATTTTTTTCGCCATGCTCCAAAGTATTTATCCAAAACATCACATAAAGCAGCGGTTTGGTACTTGCAAAGTTAGGTTCTATTTGTACCATATATTGGTGTCAGGTACAACAGAATCTCAATTATTTTCCAATATCTAAATTGTTCTATGATACATGTCAAGTGTCACAAGGCAGAGAGGCAGACATCAGTAAATCCAAACCCTCTTACTAAGCCTTTTGCTTTTTCAGACATGTCTTGTCTGGCTGACACCCAGTACATTTGAGTGTCTTAACTCAGTATAATAATTATGCATGCTGTATTGCAAAAACACACATGCTATCTAACTTACAGCATAGAGTGCACATGAGGATGAGATTTATCAAAAATTTGCCCATTTACCTGTTTACTCGTCTGTACTTTCAATGCAGTTCATCTGTAAAGGATGCAACATATAGAATACTAGTGCAACCTGTTAGTACCGCTTAGTTTCTTTAGTACCACTTGGAGGTTGGATTAGAGGAAGACATTTATAACATATATTCTGATATAACGACAAAGGTCAACTCTTCCATCTGATTAAATGTTGTTAAGGGACGAGATAGTAATAATAAAGTCTAGTGATATTCCTGCTTATGAATCCAATGTAATAGTTCCTAATGTTATTTCAGTTTAAATGTTTGTGGAATAATGGCAACTACACTGCATGAACAGAAAAATATATTTCTTTTAATTATGCTTATTAAAAGGCAACGTCTTCAGATAGTTGACATTTTATTAAAAAGCAAAGTCTTCAGAAAACTGACATTGGTAAACTCCTTATTTGGTGCTAATCTTCGTTCCACGAAGTTGAAATTATTTTGGCTATGAAGAGAGGAAAATTAAATTTTTTTTCTTCTTCGCTTTCTAACAGTAGCATGACAGATGTAAGCGTCTTTATTGTATAATTTTTGACAATAATAGCTGGACCATTATGTTTCAAACTTGGCTTTATTTTGTAAAATGATCAATCTCTCAGTGCTCCTGTTTCAGTAACATAATGCAAGTAATTTCTGACCGTTTACATTAAGTTGGACGCAACTTGCTTGGCATCACAATGGTCGAGCGCCATAACAACTTTGTTGTTAGTTATGTTATTCTTGGAAAGTCGAACCTTCACCTGAATTCGAAGTCTGACTAATTTTTTAGAAAATAATCTCTTTTGTATGAGAATTAACTATGTGCACAATCATTTCTCACCAAGGACACCATTAACCAACATTGACCATTTTGACGAATTTCCTGTCAGAGAGGTCACAGTTCGTAGTAATTGACGGAAACTCATCGAGTAAAACAGAAGTAATTTCTGGCATTCCCCAAGGTAGTGTTATAGGCCCTTTACTGTTCCTTATTTTGGGAGACAATCTGAACAGCCGTCTCTGGTTCTTTGCAGATGACACTGTCGTTTATCGACTGATAAAGTCATCAGAAGATCAAAACACGCTGCAAAACGATTTAGAAAAGATATATGAATGTTACGAAACTTGGCAGTTGACGATAAATAACGAAAAGTGTGAGCGCATTCACATGAGTGCTAAAAGGAACTCCTTAAACTTCGGTTACACGATAAATCAGTCTAATCTAATAGCCATAAATTCAACTGATGCCCAGGTATAACAATTACGAACAACTTAAATCGGAAAGAACACACAGAAAATGTTGTGGAGGAGGCTAACCAAAGACTACATTTTATTGGCAGAACGCTTAGAAAAGGTAACGGACCAACTAAGGAGACTGCCTACACTACGCTTGTCCGTCCTCTTTTAGAATACTGCTGCGTGGTGTGGGATCCTTACCAGATAGGTCTGACGGAGTACATTGAAAAAGTTTAAAGAAATGCAGCACTTTTTGTATTATCGCGAAATATGGGAGAGAGTGTCACAGAAATGATACTGGATTTGGGCTGGAAATCATTAAAAGTCGGAATCTTCTCACGAAATTCCGATCACCAACTTTCTCCTCCGAATGCGAAAATATTTTGTTGACACCGACCTACATAGGGAGGAACGATCACCACGATAAAATAAAGGAAATCAGAGCTCCTACGGAAAGATGCAGGTGTTCATTCTTTCCGAGCCCTATACGAGATTGGAATAATAAAGAACTGTGAAGGTGGTTCGATGAACCCTCTGGCAGGCACTTGAATGTGATTTGCAGAGTATCCATGTTGATGACTGTTGATCAGCAAATTCTATTATTCAGTGAAACACAAAATCAGTCTATAGTTATAAATTTCACTTTTTTTATTCACTCGATGATTAGTTTCGGGCCGAGACCCATTTTAAAATAATGGTAACGTAGTCGAAAATGACATTTCCGAAGATGTGTGTGTTATCTCTATGCGCTGTAGCTCTTCGTTGCACGTTTTTGACATGGTTTTCAAATCTTTAGTAACGTCATTTTCGACTATGTTACTATGATTTGAAAATGGATCTCGGCCCGTAACTACTCATGAAGTGAAAAAGTAAAATTTACAACTTTGGACTGCTTTTCGTTCTACTGAGTCACTATGTTGGCCTGAATTTAATTTTCATTTAAGCTTGTAAAACGAAAGAACTTGATTTTATTTGGAGTAAAAATAATCAATATTTACAACAGATTCAATTGCAAATGACAACAACTAAATTTCCTCTTTTTTACTGCCTATAAAGTAGATGCTTCTGTTTTAGCCTTATGATACTCATGAACAATAAACATAATCAAATAGCATCTAACAATCCACTGCAAGTGGCGACCATTCATCAAGACAAACGTAAATTTATTGAGTTGTCTCGATATACAAATTTTTTATCACATAATTATAAACTGTATTATTCCTTTTCATGTTCTTGTACATATACTGTATAATGATGGAACCCTATGGGGAGTGAACGAGCAAATAAACAAAATATATGAAAAGAAACTTTTAAAAATTCAAAAAGAGTTTGTAAGCTTGTTATAAAGTTTTGTCAGTCATGTAGATGGTTCACAGCCCATAATTTACTTCAAATCCATTACACGAATATGTTGATTAGTTACATTATTTGTGAATTTATTATCAACAAGATGTCCAACTTTGAGCACAGTGCAGGCAATGTGTAGTAGTGCTACTGTCTAGGCTTTGCTGGTCGATAATTTCTTGTTGAAAGTTCACATTTTTAGATAATATAACGTTTTTAAGGAATATTATTTGTATACTGCTGTTTACAGTATGTTTCAAAATTTATTGAATCAAGTCAATAGACTGTGGGTTGATATAAATAGTAAAAATCATAAATGTGTTATCTGTAAAAACAGTGATCATGAATCAAGTGTCGATGGCAGCAAAGTTGGCGATCGCACAATGGATAATGTTGATTCTTCAGGTATCGGAATGAAATCACAAACTGAAGGTGAGGAAATAATTCCCAAACTAGCAACACGGTAGAAACGTTAGTAGAACTGTATAAAAGAAGAGAAGCAGTGGTAGTAGTAGTAGTAGTAGTAGTAGTAGTAGTAGTGTAGCTTTATTCATCCATAGATCTTTTTTTACAAGGCTGTAGGACATTTCAAAGTATTTACAAGTTAAATTTAAAATAAGCTAATTCATATACTAATAAATTTACAGAATACAGACAATCATTAGATTTACTCCTGGTATACAATACTTTCCTTACAAATAACTTATTAAATAATGTAATGCCACACTGTTCACTTATATCTCACAATCAGTCACTGCACACACTATATAGACATTGTTTCATAATACTTCACTCACTACACACACACACACACACACACATACACACACACACACACACACACACACACACACACACACACACTGGTGATCTCTGGGCCATTTTCTGTACCACAACTTTCCATTTGCTATCCTGAAAAACTGAGTCAGCATCCTTCCATAATGAGTAAGATGTTGAGCTCAGAAAGAGGAAGAGGTGTTAGTATTGTGCTATGTATAGCTTGGGAGCAAGTATTTCTAGAAAGGAAAGAAGAAGGAAAAAACACAAAGTGAAGGTGTTGTGTGGAATGTTGATTGTTTTATAATCATTATTATTTTTTTGTATATCATTTTTTTTCAAGCCCCTACTCTGTTTTATCTAAGTAATCCTTCAATGTATAAAATGTACTGCATAACAGGTTCGTTTTAGCTGCCTTTTTAAATATGTGTATTTTTGCAATTTATTTAATCTCTTTTGGTAATTTATTGCACAGTTTTATTCCTTGGTAGAAAATGTTGTTTTGAGTTTTATTTTTTCTTGATAAATGCAAGTTGAGTCTATCTCTTATTGCACGGTCATGGACAGAGCTGTCTGTGCAGTAATTACTAA
Organism: Schistocerca serialis cubense; assembly: GCF_023864345.2. NCBI lineage: Eukaryota > Metazoa > Arthropoda > Insecta > Orthoptera > Acrididae > Schistocerca > Schistocerca serialis. The sequence goes on along the minus strand of NC_064645.1, from coordinate 303,329,666 downwards.
TGTTATTTTTGATGTTTACAACAGACTGGTAAATGTATTCACATGGAGCAGTTAAAATCCCCAGTGTTTTGAACAGATCTTTACAATGAGCTTGACAAGTATTTTTGGATATTATTCTTATGGCTCTTTTCTGGAGTTTGAAAATTGTGTTCATATTTTGTGCGTTTGTTCCCCAAAAAAAGAATGCCATAGCTAAGAATTGAGTGTACATATGAATAATATGTAACTAAAAGACACTACATGTTACACACTGATGATAGGATTCTTAGGGTATAACATGCTGATGATATTCTGTTTGCAAGGACCTCTGTGTGTTCACACCACTTCAACTGAGAATCAATATTCATTCCTAGAAACTTTGCATTTGTTACACAGTCTATAGAGGTGCCAGCTACATTTAATTTAACATGGTCATTTTTCCTCTTCAAACTGAAATTCATGGCATTAGTTTTCTTTATGTTCAGTGTCACTTTATTGCTTATTGACCAACCATAAACTTCCTTGAGAGTTTGATTTGCTTTCTCAACAAGGAGTTCTCTTGCTTTCTCAGTCGCTAGAATATTGCTGTCATCAGCGAAGAGGATTTTTTACCCATGAGTAACACTACTGGGAAAGTCATTGATGTATATTAGGAACGGCATTGGTCCTAATATGCTACCTTGCGGAAACCCTACATTAAGGTATTTTGGTTCTGATAAGTGTTTTACAAAATGCTTAGATCTATTTGAAGTATGTGCTATCTCTATTTTTTGTACCCTTTCTGTAAGGTATTATCGAAACCAGTCATTAGCTACCCCTCTTATTCCAAATGCCTCTAATTTATTTAATAGCATCTTGTGGTCCACTGTATCAAACGCCTTAGAAAGTTCCAACAATATGCATGTGGCATACTCATCTTTGTCAAGAGCATCAAGTATAGCTTTAGTGAATTCTACTATGGCTGACTACGTTTTTTTGCCACTTTGGAAACCAAATTGTGAATCGCTTAAAAGATTGTATTTATTCAGGTAATTCATTAATCTGTCTTTCATAATTGCTTCTATGATTTTTGAGAATGCTGACAACAGGGAAATGGGCTGGTAATTTTCTATGTTTTCTGAATTACCTTTCTTAAGCAAAGGTACAACTCTTGCCTGTTTTAACTGCTCTGGAAATGTTCCCTTTCATAATTGCTTCTATGATTTTTGAGAATGCTGACAACAGGGAAATGAGCTGGTAATTTTCTATGTTTTCTGAATTACCTTTCTTAAACAAAGGTACAACTCTTGCCTGTTTTAACTGCTCTGGAAATGTTACTGATGTGAAGGATTCATTTATTATATTTGTTAAGGGAAATTGTATAATCCCTATTCATTAATCCCTATGCATTGTTTCAGTACAAACATTGGTACTTCATCTAAGCCTACTGACTTTTTATTTTTTTAGTTTTTGAACAGTTTTATTGACGTCATTGTCTATGGTTGGAAGTTTAAGTGTTTGGGAGGACTTCTTAATACCTGCTATTATCGATCTGTTTTTGTGAGATGCTGATACAGACATTCATACTTTTGGAAATACTTTTTCAAAGTTCAATTTAATCAATGTGCAGAATTTAGAGAATTTCATATTTACGTTGGTTTCCTTATATACTTCATCCCAGCTTTGTTTTTCTAGCTCTTATGAAAAATCCTTTAGTTTGATTTCTGATAGATGTCGTTTGCAGGCTTGTAGTTTGGGGAATGATTCGATACCTGATAACTGTTGTTATTTGTCAGAGATGGTCTGATAGTCTGAGATCTTTTACAGCTACATCACATTTTTCCCTTTCCATATTTGTGGCCACATGGTCAATAACTGATGCACTCATTGTAGTAACCCTTGTTGCACTATTGACCACAAGGGACATGCCAAAATTTTGAAGGATGTTTATGAAGGTGCTGCTGGATTCATTTATGATATTACTGTTAATGTTAAAGTCCCCACACAGAATTATGTTGACATTTTTACTTGAGACTTTATCTATAACTTATGTTAATTTATCGAAAAATGTGTCCACACTACCACTGGGAGATCTATACACACACAAAATGATTAATTTCTTGGTGATATCAATCCCTGTTAATTCAATAGCTAATATTTCAAAGTGTTTGTCTTCACTTACTGTACTGAGGTCATGTCTTGATTTGAACTGTGTTCCTTTTCCGATATAAATGTATGATCCTCCACCCCTTGAAGTAGTTCTCCAGTAAGAGTTTGCCTTTTCATACAATGATAATACTACATGTTGGATTTATGTGTCTCTACATCAGTGCTCAGTAATACAAACTACTGTGCAGTTCAAAGATTGGAGCTCAACTTCTAATAGTTGTATTTTATCTTTTATTGATTACATGTTTTGATGGAGGATTGTTAAGTTTATGAAATGGCCCATGTTACTCTTTCTCCAATGGTTTGTTTTTCTTTGTGACATCTGGTATATGTGATATTTGAAGTGTTTAAGTCTGTCTTATGAGTGATTGTTTGAGTATTTTTTAAACTGCTGGAGATTCTCTTTAGGCAGGGGAGCCTGTTGTCTGGATTTATCCTAAAAAAGACCTACTTTTCCTACCTATGACAACAGGTATTTGACCATGTGTGGCCCAAGATCCACCCTCTATACTTTCATGAATCGGCTGTACCAATCTTCCCTTCCTAGCCCTGTTTAGGTGTAGGCCATGCCTAGTGAAACTCCATCTGTTGATAGTCCTGACAGGCATCAGAGAAACATGAGCAAAGTTGGCTGTCTTCAGAGCCATGCCTAACCCCACATTGATTCACCTCACAGCTCGATCAAGGTGTGGTCGATCATGACACCGAAACAGCTCAACAAAGTGTACATTGGTGCCATGAGTCAGGGAAACTATCTTGTCCAGGTCACCACCTATGTCATATGTCCCATCCCTGTCAAACTGTTTCCCACCCCACCCACTATCACTACATGGTCCTCTTTTGTAAAGTCCTTACATAAAGACCCTAGGTCCTCTATCACATGACTTAGCCCTGCATTTGGCTTGAAGATGCTAGTGGCCTGATATGCTGCCCGTAAACTTTCCTGTAACTGAGGGCCTACACCTTGCCCATGGCTACTACCAAGCAGCAGCATCTTCTTCTTCCTAAGAATTTGTACATTCCTAGGCTTCTTGGCCTCAGTTGAAGTGTGCTACACGTTTCCTGCTTCTCATTATAACTGAGGGTCATCTCCACTGAATTCTGGCGGTGGTAGATACCTGTTCTTGGTGTTGATAATAAAACTGTCAGATCACGTTCTCTTTCTTCCTACCCTCCTACCAGCTGCCAGTTCCCAACCACCCTCCTCCCCCCTATCTCCCTTGATCCTTATGAGTTCCTTCCTTGCTTCCTCCAACTGTGCCTGAAGGGCACAGATTTTCCTCTCCTGTTCCCCAATCGAAATGTTCCTACTGCATACTCTGCAGTTCCAGGAGAGGGCCTCTTGTGTTCTCCCAACATTCTCCCCACTGCATCTGCCCCCCCCCCCCACAGTGAAAATATTTCCTACAAGATTGGCAACAAATCCCTCAACTCACTACCCTATAAAAGGTCCCACATTTCTCATTCATGGTCAGTTTCGAAAGAATAATTAAGTTTATAGAATGTTTTAAATTTGTCAAGAACATGAGGTTGGCATTGTGTAAACAAAAAACGACACCAAGGTCTTATGAGCGGTGATTGTTGTTTTTGTACTGAATTAGAGATACAATGACAGAAGAATGAATTTGTAATTACTTTGTTTTCAGAGAATTTACGTTATCAAGCCTAGCTCGCTTCTATCGAACTAGTAAACAATACGAAATGAGTCAGTTAATTACGATTTAGAAACGTGTAATAACACTTTTATTTCGACAATAGACACTGATGAAACTAGTAGCTGCCTTTTTTAAACGAATTTTGCACTATCAAGAAAATTTCGGGTTATGATGTGACTATCGGGACTTCAGCTAAAGAACAAGTTTTTTCAAGAAAAAGCTCTGGAGGGACGCTAATATTCAGTTGTGTGACAAGAACGGACAATGCACCAAGTATACAACACAAAGAAAATTTAAATTTGACAGTATTTCCTCTTAAATAAGTTCTTTTAGAGGACGAAGAAAATACCTGTTATCTCATTCGGCGGCCATCATGGAAAATTTGGCCAGTGATGAAGACAAATTCCGAATGCCTATCAACAGAAGTGGATGACATTCAGTCCAAACAGGACAGCTTTGATTCTCCTTAGGTGCTTTTCAGCCCAAACTGAATGCCGTTCCTGATGCTACAAAAAAGTTAACAGCCAAACAGGTTTAATACGATCGGAAGAATCTAACCTCCCCCCCACCCTCCAACAAAAAAAACGAGACGCAAAATTAAAAGAAGAATTTGGTATACAGAGCCAGAACATTTCCTATGAATTTACGAAATGGATATCTGAGAGAGCCGCAGAGATTAACTACGAACTGGACTCTTAGTTAAAAGTTGCTGTAGAACGATCTAGTTCTTTAACCTCATCAGAACGGGATGTTCCAGGGGAACTAATCCAATCTGAATTGTGTCAGATTGAAACTGCATTAGGTACTGATCTCCCGAGTAGCGTAACAATGTCGCTGCACAGATTAGTGATACGAGGACTGTTAAGGAAATAGTGCATGAGACAACACCCCTTGGTACAAGAGCAGGTGATATTTACAATACACCGAGTCAGCTTTATAGGCAACATAGTGCCGAAGTATATCGTGGTAGCGAATACCCCAATCCTTTGTTATCACTTCTGTCAGAGGTAATTTTAGTGAAACATAGGCATTTCAAATCTTTTCACATGATAAAAAGAGCACACACCTGGTCAGTTGTATAACACGCTTTAAAGCAATTTTACCTAAGACATGAACTGATTTACAAAAAATTCCGTTCATTAGAGGATTTATGCAGGGCAATACAGCTCTATGGACAACAGAAACTGTCGAGTGTTGTCAGATGTATGGACAGTTTGAGTTGGCAAGGTGTGTGTTGATCTTAATGTGTTTAATGAACAACATGAAAAACGAGTTCAGGCTGCCGTTAATGCTGTAGTGGAAAACTTTCCAGCTGTGATTCTGCTATAAACTATGAGTGTGGTGTCTACTGACTACAAAAGAGCTTACCTTGCCAATTCAGAACTTTAATATTTTCTGTGCAGCTGATAGTAAGTCACGCAATGTCAAGGCGCAATCATGAACGTCCGTAATCCTAGGAAATGAATGTTTATAATTGTGGAAGGTTTAATGATAAATTGTGTTCTTCTTATTGAATTATTACGGGAATGGGTCACAAGATAATCTCTCTAATAGAAAATGCTGCCTGTCTATTGATGGAAAGACTATTACTGTAGATTTACTGTAAAAAAAGTCAAACATGGTAAGCACAGTCAAGGTGTGAATGTCAAATTTGTTAAAACAAAAGTGCTGCATATGAGCAGTCAACAATCTCCTTGCAAGAATATGGACACTAGTGAAGATCATATTAGTGAAAAAGTCTCAGAATCCAGGTTACTTAGTTCACACGTAGAACTAATTAATTGTTGTTACTGTATCTAGATGAATTTGCAGAACAACCAAGCATCATCTGAGGTTACGAATACCATTGAGGTAATTCCTCACAGTTCTTATTGTTGTACTCCATCCTGTGATCCAAGCAGGATGCTGTTACCCCAAAAATACGTAAAATGTTTGCCTGAAAGATTATTGAGCCATCATTGACAATTTACTGTACTTCGCTCTTAGCAGTGGCTAAACATGTCTTACTATGTAAATTGTTTTAAGAGTCAACCATTTTATAACTAAGATAGTATTGACACTTACCCAAATAATTCTAGTTTCATGATGTTCAGTACTAATACAAAAGAGAATGTACGTGGGCTATGTACGATAAGTAAACACTTCACAGTTCTACATGCCTGTATATATGTCTGTATGTAAAGTAACTTAAGACTGTAGTCTACGAACAGTTTCCGAGCTTATATATGTGGATGTTCATAGACTAGGAACATAATGTTGGTAGCTATATGGGCATTGAACAATATATTGTGCAACTGACACTAGTCCACAGCTACGAAATTTTTGTTTCTCCCTTTTTTGGGCTTGTGGTTGCTTTCTATTTTCATGTCATTTGGAGTCTACTTCTCGTATTCTGATGTACTGTAAGTGTGGTACATACACAGACTCATACCTGCAAAAATCGACAATGAGGTCCTATCCTTCAGTAAGTATAATAAGCTTATGATGGCATATATCTGTACATTTCAATAAAAAATGTCACATTCTTATAAATGTATATCTTTAGTGTGGATTGAAGTTCTTGTTTCCTATGAAATGCATAAATACAATATAATTATTTTTGATTATATTCTGCATCTTGAGAAATAACGACCCATCAGGACAATAGTAAAACGTGTGTTCACCTAATATGAGAAATGTTACATTTAGCTGCTACTAACTTTATGTGGAAATGTTTGTGTTAAAATTTTGCAAAATGAATGGTTGAAGATGCTCCACTAAGTGATACTAGTAATTGATGACATGGACGACAAGTCTAGTACAAAATGAATGAACTGAGATTTGTCGCTCACATTTTTCAAGTTTGTAGTAAAATATATTCACAACCGTGATCCAGTCAGAGACTTCAACTCCAGATAATTAGATAAACTCTTTTACATAAGCTAGTGTGTGCTTGTCCACTGTGAGTGAACAGTAAACAGCCAAGGTGTCTGGGCTCACTGCAATCGACAGTACTGTCTGCACTTTACTTAATGGTCAAAATGGAACACTGGGCATACAATCGGTGTTGACTTAAACTGTACAGTAGCAATTTTTAAACTTAATCCTACAATGACACTTATATGGTGCTTGTAGTGGCCACTGACATTTATTAAGTTACAGGTCGTGAATAGTAGACAATAATTAAATCAACATACAAAATATACTGGTCGATGGACAGTGAACAGATCCACAAGCCTAAAAGAAAAGAAAAACAGGTCCCTAATAGAAGCACGGATCTGTTTAATATATTCGACTGATTAACAACTTGTATGTGTTCTCATGTGAATTTTCTGTCTATTTCAGAATAATCTACTGTCTTATGTTATGTGCTATTGATGTAAACGTCCAACAGTTTCATATAATATTGTTGGACAAGATGCAAGACATCTCCTTGAAATCAACCTGTCATGAAGCCTGTGACCAGCTACCACTTGTCAACGACTGACACTTCCTTCCTACCTAGAGTCCAATTCATCTCATCTCAACACAGAAGATCGTACATTGACAGCAACTGTCCAAAATGACCAAACTTCTCAAACAAACTTTTCTAACAAACATATTAACATGTGCTTCTTTCTCGAATACGTTAACAAAAGTGCATGATTGCAAAACTGAAATCATGTTTTCTATGGATGAAGAGATTTTCTTTTCTTTCACACCATGGGTATGAATTATGTTTTTGTGAAGATTATTATGATTTAACGAATTCCATAGAATCTAATTATTTGTTCAAAGACAAATCATTTTGAACACAACAGTATATTCACTTCTCATGGACAAAATTAAAATATTGTTGGATACCATATTCACCAGAATGTATGTACTTTTACTAATCCTTTTTTATGCATATGAATTTTATCTAAAATTCAGACACTTGTGCTGGTTTCCAAAGACTTCAGATTCATTGTATGTAAAATAAGTTCTAAACTTTATGTGGCATGCACCTCCTGAGTCACACTATTGATAATAATGAATTATGTTAAGGTCTGAGGACCCTGTCCTGGATTTTAGCGCAGGTATTTCGTGGACTTCACCTTGATAGGGGAGTAATCGAATTAAATGGTTCAAATGGCTCTGAGTATTATGGGACTTAACAACTTAGGTCATCAGTCCCCTAAAACTTAGAACTACTTAAACCTAACTAACCTAAGGACATCACACACATCCATGCCCGAGGCAGGATTCTAACCTGCGACCGTAGCGGTCTCGCGGTTCCAGACTGAAGCGCCCAGAACCGGCCGGCTAAACGAATTAAATATGGTCCAGACCATACACTATGATATCTAAGAATCTAGCTTAGATTTAGTGACTAATTAATGAAGTAAATACCATGCTGTGGAAAGACTCTAATAATAATGCTTGTTTTGTATAGCCACATTCGAATGATAACCAATACTGTTCAGTCAAATGTATCACTTATCACAAAAGTGCTATAGAAATTGGCACTCTGACCCCTTTTGTCCTGCCCTGGTTCCCCCGTGACCTCGCAAAATGAGTCATCATCCTTATCAGCAATGTCACGCATAATGCTCTTCCCACTCCTTATGTCCAGCGAGTGACATAGTGCAGTACTATAAATCCAATATGGTGGAAGTAGTCCAAGAGTATGAGTGAAAAATTTAAAACGTCTTCCTTCCCTTGTCCCAACCAATCACCCAGTGAAATACTTTTGTCTCCAGCTAAAAAAATTAAAGTTGGCGCTAATAGTGCAACTGTAATTAGCCCTCGAGCAGGAGCATTGTTTTTCATTACACAAGTGGGGACTCAATGCGCTTCGTACACATTTAGAGAATGGTGGTCTTTATGTTACCAAGTTAAATATATATGATCAGAATTACAGTTTAATCATAGTTTAATTAAACAACGATATAATAAACTCACATAATGTGAGCTACAGCACTGGTTAATTAAATATTAAGGAAATAAAGTTTCATTACATCACTCTATTGCCAGGGACAGGTGTTATCACATAGTAGTAACCCAGTACAAGCATTAAACAGCGCAACTGCATCAAATCCCAGCCACCCGGTTATATGATTACTAATTATCTCGTAGACAGTGGCCTCAGTGTGGGATTGCGCTGCTAGCATGTAAGCTGGGTCATTTTCTTGCATGGATCATAAATTTTTTTCTCATGTAGCTCGCTGTTTATTTTATATCACTGCTGCTTATTTGGACGTATGACAACACAGTTTATAACTGTGTTAGCTGTAGCAATAGTGAAGGAATAGGTATGAGATGGCAATTGTGAAACAACAATGGAACGGTGCTAAGCAATTTTATTTGTGGTTCGCAAACTTTATGCATTGTCACGCCCGCTTTAGCGTTAATCGAAGATTTAAAAATACCCCTCCTCTCCATATAGCAAAATTTATGACTCAGTTTCCCATTTTCGCTCTTTCTCGATTATGGCAAGTAGGCAATCTCCTAATCCAGTAAATGATGTCTGTAACTAAACAGAAATCTTTACTCATATCAGGATGATGCTGAATGTCAGAATTTACTGAAGCCTCTCGTATTGTAACAAAATCTTTCTCACAATCATCGTCCTAATCCGTAGTGCATTTTCTCAAACGACTTGGGAAATTCCAACTGTTTAAAAGCTGGATGGGTAGAAATCAATAAAAAATCAGCAGAAACCCAAGAATGTCAAGAATTTTGATGGAATTAATCTTATCAGAGTCAGTTGTTATTCCAGTAGAGGTGAGAATGGAACCAAGAAACATAACCTTCTCTCTGTCGAATTTAGACTTTTAGAAATTTTCTCTCACTTCTATCTCAGAGAATTTGTGTAGTGTTTCTTCTAACAGTAGTATGTGTTCTTGCCATGTGTACATAACTATTAGTATATCATCAACACATGAGTACATCGAAATTGATCAAGCAGTTCATGGACTAGACAGTACCTATGGCAGGGTAAATACTCCTTAGCTTTTAAGCGAAATAGCAGTACATAGAACTGACAGCTTCTTCCACTGAAAATAAAGGCAGCGTTCTACCTAAATTCTTGAGTGGGTTTACTTGGCAGTAAGAACTTTGTGATTGGAGACTAGTAAGGAATTTAACCCCAAGAAATTATCTAGATTCTCTAGAAGAGTTCATACAGGACTGATAACCTTGTTGATTACCCTAACATCCACAACCAAAGGAACGTCTCCACCAGGTTTTGTAATAGTTAAAAATGGACTGCAAATAGGATGACATAGATGGTTCATCTGCTATGATATACCAGTGAGACATCTGTTTTATTTCCTAATTAACTGCTGGTTTCTCAGACCATGGGATGGAATAGGTACTGTTGCACTAAATATCATAGAGACAGACTTCCGTATGGTGCTGATTAGTGTTGACGACACCAGGTGTGTTACTAAATATGTGTATAGACTTTAATAATTTTTTAAATTATATTCGTTGTGATGACTCAGTAGTTGTAGGCTCCATTACTTTGATCACTAGCTGGTTCTCAATATTTTCAACCTTATTACTTTGGTCGATATGCTATACATGGGTGCTGTCTTGACTTTAACTAACTTTACTTGGCAGTACTCGGCTTGATTTACTCTTCTTTTTAGCAGATCTGTTGTGATCCTTTGGCTGTCTGCATTCAGATACTATTTACTCATAGAGAAGTCGATTCTTGTGTCCTTATTTCATAAAATATCTTGGTCCAAAATACATTCTAGTATCTGTCCATTTGTTATTAAGGGCGGGCATTTTATTACTCCATTTTCTAATCTTACTTCAACCTGTGCTTGGTTCCTAACCTTTCACGGTTTAACGCCTATAGCGCCCAGGATTCTAGATTTCTGTACATTATATATAGCTAAATTTGTAACCTCATGTATTTTGATGTAGAAATTAGTTGTAATACTTACCACAGCACCTGTGTCAACCACAACATCAGTTGATACACTTCCTAACTTTACCTGTATGGTATCCTGTACAACCTGCTTGGTCTGATTACTTCAGATTGATCTGTTGCCAACTATTCCCTGATATCGGTAAGGTATTAATAACATAGCATCCTTACAGCATTTTATACGTCCAATCCACGTATTGCCAACTGCAGTTCTCAATCACAACTGAAGCAATCACAGGCGAACATGTCGATTATACCACTGTGCACATGTAGCGAATAGTCTCAAACACAAATGTAGTTATCGAAATTAAATGCTGTGTCACTTATTATTTAAATTAACCAGGAAATTATTTGCATTTTTACTCCATGCTAGTTTACACATTTGAAGAACGCATTAAAAGTCATGCCTGGGTTAATGTGACAGCTGAATGCATCCTTCAGATTACATTCGTTTTGTGTGAAAAAAAAATGACTCCATTAGCATTGTCTCTAATTAATAGTTTCGGAATTTTATTACATGTTTTTCGTGGATAAAATGTGTCTATTCCATTATGATGCTCCATAGAAAAAGAGAAGCAAAAGAAGAATGCAGAGAATGAAAGGAACAGAATATTAAAACAGTCCCAAGTAGTCCAAGGTGTCTGGAGCCAGACAGTAATCTCATAACAGCCCCAAAAACAGCTCGTAAAACTGCTTCACAGACTGCTCCAAAAGGAAAATCTCTTTGCAGAGATTGTATAATACACATTCCCACAAATAGGAGGAGTATTTCCCATCATGCTAATATTTTCTTTCAAAGTTATGGAGCACAACAATCAGTCGTCCTTTCCTTTCAGGCTTTATTAAAGCAAATCTAGATTTCGGGTGGTGCCCAGCCATTATCACAGCTAAAAAGTACGAGACGTGAATAGTTAGGCGATTCTATAAAAACTTTCAACTCATGGCATAACCTATATCGCTTATACATTAAATTATATACCACTATTTCACAGTTTCAATAAATGTTCTAGTACATCAGTCCCCTGTTGTTTGGGCTTCTTTTACAGTTCATTCAAGACCGCTGTATAATGAAGGCAGGCTTTGCTGAGAACACATCAGTTGGCTGTATGACGCCCTCCATATGAACTACGTAATATTCGTTCTACTAAAAAAACTTGAAATTTGCATAGGAATAACATATAATAAAAATCAAATAAAATTACTTACGTTGCTGTCTAACTTACTGCCACATTTATCAGTAAACATAGAATACGTAAAAAAATGGTAGATTCAGTTTTTGTGATACAATTTTCTTGTTATTCTTTAAAATACATATGTAATGTCAGATTAGTAAAAATTATTTAAAAAAACACTTACAGAACACTACGAGGTACATGTTGTATACTGTGACTATTAGAATTGATTTGATTTAAATATTTTTATCTTTTGTACTATTACTCTCTTTATTTAATCATCGCAACGAAGTATGTGGTTCTTCTTATTTACTAAAAAGCTCATAGATGGCGTCCAATGACAGTAGGACTGTTGGTGTGACTTGCTGTTCCGTTATGAACGTAGAGGGTACTAATTTCTGTGCCAATTGAAACAGATTTTAATTATAAGTACAATAGAACCAATATACTGAATTGCTGTTATTAACAGTGTACATGTATCTAAACCAGTGTAACATGGAAAAAGTTCTGGGTCATATCCTTCACTGCTTCCTAGCAAGCAGTTTTCAAACAGTTCCCAAAATCTCACATTTTTCATGATGATTCGATAATTTAGCAGTTTTCAGTTAACATTTTTGTGATGGAAAAAGATCTCTAGCTCTTTTAGGAAGTCGAGGAACCCGACCTTCTCACACTTATGCAGCAACCTCACGTTAGATATCAAAGTCGGCAGCTTATGTTTTGTTGTAAGTAAATGATCAATCATACTCGGTTTTCCCATGGAATCTTCTCTGTCCCACGCAACGTGTTGGCCAAACCTAATTTCCAGCCTCCTTCCTGTTTGGCCAACGTAACAGGCCCCACAGTCCGGACAATAAATCTTACAAACTCCAGAAGCATGTATCTACAGTATATTGCAAAATACATCCTAGGCTATTTTTGGTTCCAAGACACAGTGTCACATGTACTTTGTAAAGACAGTTGTAATCCTTGTACTCATTTTTCCATAGTGAGGTACACTTATATACATAATACTTTCTTTAGAAGCCATATATTGTAAGAAGTCACCTTATTTTTGTTTTTATTTGCAATGTTCTTATATATATTACATATGAAGTTATGTGGATAGTTATTCTCTTTTGTAATCTGCCTTATTATTGACATTTCATCATCATCTTTTGACAACGAAATTTTGAACACCTGACTGATATCAAAATTGGAAAATGCCTTCTTTGTTGAATTGAGTGGTTTGATGTAGAGTCCACAGTTTCGTTGGTACAAGTTTCTTTATGAAAGATACCAAATGCGTGCCTGCTATTTTCATTCCGAATTATTAGATCTAAAAAAGTAATAGATCTATTTGTTTCAATCTGACATTTAAATTTAATCATTTGATAGTTATTAAATGGATACCATAGTGTTGACGACATCATCGTTACGCTATATTAACAGCAGTGAATCGTCTATGTACCTAAAGTAATATATAATTTTGTCCCCCCATGATGAATTTTGAGGATAGAATCTGTTTTCTAGATAATTAATAAACGTATCAGAGAGCATTCCAGATACTTACCTCCCCAAACTTAGACCGTCTCTTTGGGAATAAGTGTCTCCATTAAATGTAAAGTAGGTAAATTTCAAAGTTATAGCAAGTACTCCAATAAATTCATCTGTTGCTTTCCTAGAAACCTTGTTTTGTTCCATTAAATTACGCTGAATTACAGGCACAGCTTTTTCGATAGGTATGTTTGAGCATAAGTTGACGATATACAGAGAAACAAATCTCATTTCATCAGATACTGGTGTATTTCTAATTTTCTTGATAAGTGGGAAATTATTTTAATAGAAAATTGGTTGTTGAATTTATAATGAATTTTTAAGAAACCACAGGTATTTTGTAGCTACTTTATAGAAAGGACTACTCCTGGCATACTGGATAGCCTTCCTCATGTTCCTCTGTTCGTGCCCTAAATGTTGGTACCAGGGGATTCACAACTTTTAGCCCTTGTAACTACCTTGGTGATACAACTCACTGCAGGTTTTAAACTGATTAAGTAATTTCTTCTTAGCTTCGGACATTACATCCATATCTATTTTCTTAATATTGTTATCTTCAAAGAATTTTAGAGTTTTAGCAATGTAGTCATCTTTTGCAAAGATCACCATAGTTCCCCCTTTGTCCACCCTAGTTACTCATATTTTGGCGTCACCTTCAGAAAGTTTACAATTAATACTTTCAACGACCCCCTTTTCCGTGTAGAATTGAGGACAGATTTATTTACTTCCTTCCCAATAATATTATTAATCGTTAAACAAATCTTATTCTGATCAAGTTTTTGCACTTTCAGTGAATCAGTTTTCTGCATTGTCAGCTCTTGGTGGATTAGCTGGTGAAGCAGCAAGCACTGTTAAGGCAATTATTGTACAAAGGCGGCTCCCCAACAGTTGGTGGAATTGGTGGAGATGCAAAGTCATAATCACACAATGGAAGTACTAGCACTTCGTGAAGGAAGGCCATGAAAATATAGAAAGTTTATGGGCAACTGATGGAACAGGCCGAGATATATTCAAAATAACGGTGTCAGTGAAGCGATTTATGTTACTGTTATTTTGCTTTGAGATTTGATGATCGGAATTCTAAGGAAGAAAGAACAACTAATGATCGCACTGCTTTCATCTCAGAAATATTTTGGAATTTCATTCAGAACCTCCAAAGAAACTATAGATGCTCAGATGTATAACGTTTCAGGAAGCAGTATAATCAGCTGTTGGTTTCGTTGACGCACTAAGGTGACCGAATGAGATGCAGAAACAAGAACGCAGTTTTCAACACAACAGTACAATGTTACAGATGCAATAAGCTGGGTCTCAAGCGTAAGGATTGTAAAGAGAATCGAATCTGCTGCCATTGCGGGATGCAGGGTCATGTTTAGAGAGATTGTCGCAACAAGAAGAAAGGTAGTGCGAACAACAGACAATCTGTAAGATCTTTAAACGAGTACGGGGAAGCACGGGCCACCACTCCATCCGCCCCTTGCCATAGACAGTGACTACTGTTAGTTCCAGTGAAAATCAGACCGAAAATGACATCATGGTAGGTGCTGTATATCGTGGGATAAACATCAAACTACTTATTGACACAGGAGCAAAGACCTCATTAATGGCGTGTGGCATAGATAAATTGGATAAATTAAAACCGCCGCTATTAAAAGTGCGAGGGTTAAACGGAAGAAAACTACGTAACGATGGAGAAGTTGACGTAGAATCAATTCTTCGCCAAGGCCAAGATGAAGATAAAAATAAAGATAAAGATAAATACACAGCAAGGGTGCCAGTAGTTTCAAATAACGAAAGACGTTACGACCGTGTACTTGGATTTGATTTCTTGTCTGCTAACGAGGCAGCGATATTTGTCGCAGAAAGAAAGAACAGACTACGCCATAGCAAGTACAACATAGGAAATCGTTCTTCAGATCGTACTCACAGGAGCAGCAATACTGACGTCGTGGAAATGGACCGCACAAACGATGCATCAGTTCAGACCGCCTGAGTCGATGGTCAAGTTGAGCAGCCTCAGCAAATTCCCAAGAGAGCAGGAAAGACAATCTGCGTTGAAGTTAAGTCATCCCGATGCAAGGAAGAAGTATGTTATTAATTGAGCGATCCGAGAAAAGTGAGTTCCTGGATACAATGAACTGTTATGTTGCTAGAAGTGTAGGTGTCAGTACAATGGCGAGACAGAATGTCGCAAAATTCCCGGTTACAATAACGAATATGAGCAATGAGGATGTTGTTTTGGCAGGAGGAACGAAAGTTGCTGAAGTGTCGAGGGTAAGTAAAAATGACGTAATACAGATTCCAGATGAGGTAACAAATGCTGCGGTTATAAACACAGATTTTTGTAACAGTACCGCAAAATTGCAACGAGGAGACCAAGTTAATAATGAACTGAAGCTCAAGATTTGGAAGAAGATAGAACATTTGACAGCTGATGAACAGAAGATTTTAGCACCTGTTTTGTTGGAGTATGCATATTTATTTCGAGAACGTGCAAATTTACCTGTTACTCATTTAGTTCAGCATCGTATTCATACAGGGAATGCAGCCCAACTCACACAGAAACCTTACCGACTACCATTTAGTCAAAGAGAGTTGGTAGAAGACATGGTTAAAGAACAATCAGAAGTCTGAATTATAAAGCCAAGAGATCCTTCAGACCCACCGTGATGTTCACCTGTTGTAATTGTAAAGAAGAAATCAATTTCTGGAGAACCACAGTTCCGTTTATGTGTTGATTACCGATCTTCGAAAGCTGTGACCACACACGACATTTACCTCTTACCAAATTTAGTGGAAACCTTGGATTATTTGGCCAGATGTCAGATTTTTTCAGCATGTGATTTAAAAGTGGTTATCACCAGTTATCAGTGCATCCAGATGATCAAGCAAAAACTTCATTTGTAACAGCAACAGGAGTATACAAGTATCTTTGTAAGCCGTTTGGACTTCGTAATGCTCCAGCTACATTTCAACGCCTGATGGATTCAGTTTTACGAGGGCTCACCCCAACACAAGCACTTGTTTACCTAGATGATGTAATAATTTTTGGTGAAAACATGAAGCAGCATACTGAGAGACTACAAGACGTTTTTGAGCGTATAATAAGCGCAAACCTGTCTATCAATAGATAAATGTCATTTTGCACAAAGTAAAGTTAACTATCTTGGTCATATTATAACCAGTGAAGGTGTTCGACATGATCCAAAATTAATTGAAGATGGAAAGAATTCTCCTGAACCACAGAATTTGAAAGAACTACAGTCATTCATGGGATTGTCAAATTTCTACAGAAGATTTATAGCCGGTTATGCGACTGTAGGACATCCAATTACATAGCTACTGAAGAAAGGAGTCATATTTTATTGGTCAACAGTGTGCAAAAAGGCAATGGAATAACTTAAAACTGCTCTAACCACAGCCCTAGGGTTAGCCTACACATATTTCAGTAAACATTTTATTCTTTCAATAGGTGCATCCAATTTTGCCATAGGTGCAATCTTGTCTCAAGAACTTGATGGTCATGAACATCCAATCTCATTTGTTTCCAGAAAATTAAACAAAGCAGAATGTAATTATACTACTACTGAGAAGGAGCTTTGAGCTTTGGTTTTTGATATAACACATAACAGATGTTTCTTAACAGGAAGAGAATTTACATTTGTTGCAGATCATGCCTCACATAAATCGTTATTGCGCTTAAAGGATCCAAGTTCCAGATTAACAAGATGGGCATTAAGACTGAGTGAGTACCAATTTAAGGTTATTCATCAACCTGGTAAACAACATGTGAATGCTGATGTAATGAGTCGAAAAGTCAATGTTTGTGTTACAATAAGTCGAGAAGAAGAGTTAAAGGCAGCTCAAGAAGAAGATCCACTATGCAAATTATGGAAAAATGATCAGCCTTTTGTCGAAATAGGTGGATTATTGTACAAAATCACTAGTAAAGGAAACCGCCCAGTTATTCCAGAAAGCATGAAAGAGCAAATAATGAGAGAACAAAACGATTCTTTATTATCAGGACATTGCAGTTGAAAAGCAACATGCATTAAAATAGCTCAAATGTTTTGGTGGCCAAGCTGCAAAGTTGACATTTTCGAGTTTGTTTCACAATGTGATTCCTGTAACAGATGGAATAATGTAGGAAAAATAGAGCACCATTGCAAGAACTACCAGAGATAAGAGAACCATTTGAAAGAGTAGGACTAGATGTCGTAGGACCGTTGCCTAAGACTAAAGATGGAAACAAATACATTTTGACAATGTTAGATCATTTCTCTAGATACCTTCTCATGATACCAATACCTGATCAGAGCGCTGAGACTATAGCTAATGTTTTTGAAAAAGAATGGATTCTTAAGTTTGGATCATCATTAAGTATAATTGGTGATCAAGAAACGAATTTTATGAGTGAATTACTTAAACAGACTTATAAGCTCGTGCAAATAACTCAGTTAAGGACTACACCAGCACACCCTGAAGAAATGGAAGAGTCAAGCGTGTCCACAGAACAATTATTAAAATGGTTAGCCATTATGTAAGCAGCAAACACGACAATTGGTATGTCTGTTTACTGTATTTGGTAAGTTGTTACAATGCCAAAATGTACAGCTTAACTGGCCTGAGTCCATATGAGATCGTCTATGGAAGAAGAATGCATTCACCCGTGGGCTTTGCACGAGCGACTGCCGGAATCAGCAATGAACACTTAAGGAATCTAGTACGCAAGCTAAAGAAAGCATAGAGGGGAGTCAAACAGGGAAATCATCAATCCTTTCTTCAGCAAACACGACCGCCAAGCGGCAGTGATACAGTATCGAGTTGGAGATCTTCTGTATCTGACCAACGTGGTGTTGGAAAGAAGAGTCAAGTCAAAAAGTTTAAGAAGTTTTGGAAGGGACCATATACAAGCTTGGAGGTGTTGCCGCCAGTCACTCTTAAGCTCCAACTGCCCTTTCGCTCGATTGTCGTTCATGTCAATCGTGTAAAGCCATTTTTGGGTAGATTTCCTCTAGTATCTCAAGGCGATGAGGACCGAGAGAGAGGTAGACCTGCTGTTCTCAAACCCAGAAGCGAGAATCGCGAGGTTGCAGTCCAGACTTAGAGGCTGAGGCATCCCCATGCTCCGAGCGATCCTGTTCCAGACACCCCTACAATCTGGATAAACGTTTGTAGTGTGTGAGAGTGCAATCCGTGAGTTTATTTCAGCCATATGCTTATGTGAATGTGTTGTGAAAATTTAGTACTGAAGCTGTTGCACGAGTACACAAGTGAAACTAAACCTTTTATTCCACAGGTTACCACAAGAAACTCATTTATTTTATGTTCATTTTTAACACTAGTATTTAGAACTAATTAACCATGCTAATTTTTATTCTAATGTTTGTTACGATAGCACATTTTATTAATGCTGTAGTAATAGTATCACAGAGTACATGTGTTCTGTTTGAACCACAATCAGATATGGTAGTTTCAACAAGTAATGCAAAACTTGTCCTCAGGTACAATCTGAGTGAAATCCAGCAACATTTCAATTCTGTAAAAAAGCAAATTGATCTAATTCGTTCTGTTAAGGGTAATGAGACAACTTTGGAAATGGGTACATCTTGGTATGATAACTGGATCACAGCCAAAATGCAGATAGAGTCTACATTTACTAATTATGAACAAGAGATTTACTGTTTTTTTAAACTTTTGCCACACAAAACTTTAATTAGGAGTAAACCTGCCTGGTTTGATTTTGGAGGGAGTATCCTTTATACTGTATTTGGTACTTTAAATAGTCGAGACCTACTGGAAGTTTAAGGCAAAATATTATCTCTTGAACAACAGTCCAGTACAGATTCAACTAACCTCTCTATTGAAATTATCATATTAAAGAATATGCAAAGAACAATTACTAACCACACAGTTTTTATTGAACAGATTGTAAAGCAATTTATCTCACACTTCCACATAATTCGTAATGAAAAGAATGCAGATACCCAAGAACTATTTCAAGGATTAAAAGGCTGTGAGTGCACACTTAGATTTGAACACTCTTTTGTTAAGGATTACTGATAGTTCATCAAATGCTAGAATTGATGCCCTTAACTTAAGAACAGCCTTAGAAAGTGGTTCAAATGATTGTTTGAGCTGTGTACTACTACATTTACAGGTCCTACTATCAATTGAACGAAAGCTAGATGCAACCTATACTATGATTTATCCTGTCAACTCTTACAATTTATATGATTATTATAAGTTAACCACCACACACTCTTTAGTGATTGAAGATGAATTAACTGTTATTGTTTCTATACCCATTGTAAGATCAAAGCATAATTTTGCTGTCGCCTGCCGACCTATATGGAATGCTGAAAATGTGCTTGGTCAGTGCACGTGCGTCTGGCCGCAGTACGACACAGGGAGTAAGCGACTGGCCGCCGTCTGCAGCGCGCCATTATAACCAGCATGGACTCGGGCGCGAATATATCTGTTTTCTTAGCTCACCATTGAGCCTCTCGATACGAGCGTAATTAGGATGTAAGACACAGTGATGATGGGTGTGTATAGCGTGCGTGTTTTATAATCAGCCTTTGTTAATAAAACTGTTCAAACTTACTTCTCGGTGTTCGCGTATTGCCATACCTCAAGGACCGATTGCTTACAAATCCTAACAAATATTTCTTCTAATTATCATCTGGGGCAAAAACACAAACAACCCCCTTATAGCTGCCTGTATTCCAACCTCTGTATTCCTATACAGTTTTTACCCTCTACAGGTCCCTCTAGTACGAGGGAAGTTTTTGTGTGATGTCTTCACAGATGTCCTACCATCCTCTCCCTTCTCCTTGTCAGTGTTTTCCACGTATTCCATTTCTCAGCAATTCTCAAAAGAACCTGATTCCTTACTTTGTCAGTCTCACCCAAATTTTCAACTTTCTTCTGTAGCACCACATCTCAAATGCTTCGCTTCTCTTCTGGTTCGGTTTCCCCAAAATGCATGTTTCACTACCATACAATGCTGTGCTCCAAACGTGCATTATAGGACATTTCTTCCTCAAATTCAGGCCTATGTTTGATACTAGTAGACTTCTCTTGGCCAGGAATGCCCTTTTTCCAGTGCTATTCTGCTCTTGATCCACCTTGCTCCGACTGTCATGGGTTATTTTGTTGCCTAGGTTTCAGAATTCCTTGACTTCATATACTTCTTGATCACCAATCCTGATGTTAAGTTTCTCGCTGTTCTCATTTCTGCTACTGTTCATTATTTTCGTCTTTCTTCAGTTTACACTCAATCTGTGTTCTGTACTCATTAGATTGTTCATTCCATTCAGCAGATCCAGTAATTCTTCTCCACTTTCAGTGAAGATAGCAGTGCCATCAGCGAGTCATATCATTGATATCCTTTCACCCTGAATTTTAATTCTGTTCTCGAACCTTTCTTTTATTTCGATAATTGCTTCTTCGATGTGTAGATTGAACAAAAGGGGCGAAATACTACAACCCTGTCTTAGACCCTTTTTATACCAGGCACTTCATTCTAGGTCTTCCACTTTTATTATTGCCTCTTGGCCCTTGTACGTACTGTGTATTACCCGGGAGCTTACCACCATTTTCTCCAGATCGATAAATCCTATGAATGTCTCTTGATCTTTCTTTAGTCTTACTTCCATTATCAGTCGCAACGTCAAATTTTCTATCTATTGCCTTTACCTTTCCTTAATTTTAATCGGAACGAAGAGACCATGAAACTTATTGATATTTGGACAGTAGCACTACAGAATTGCTAGACAGTTTTATCCGTGACGAGATTACGATCGAAAGTTCAGTTTTATCTCTGACAAAGATTATCTCTGCATATCACGTGTAACTTTGGTCACGCCCACTTTCTACGATATATAAGTCGCTCTCAGACGTCCGACCCGTCAGTCGACAAGACTCACCGGAGGAGAAACACCTTTCTGAAGATGTCCAGCGCAGCTCTGGACGAAACGTTAGGAGCTGAAGAGTTTCATGGACCACGACCTTACATCCCTGAAGGTTTACCAGAAGATATGTCATCCGGTCGTGAAAGCTTTCATACTATGTGTCTATGATGTTTTACCGAAAGTCAGATGGTATATTTCCAGACTCAGACATTCTACACACCTACGTGAACAGTCGTTTTGCTGCCGCTTCCATCCATAACATTAGAAATTCGGATGGAATGGTATCCATCCCTTCTGCCTCATTCCATCTTAAGTCTTTAAAAACTCTCTTAAATTCTGATACTAACACTGGATCCCCAGTCTCTTCTATATCGACTCCTGTTCTTCTTCTGTCACATCAGGCAAATACTCGCCCTCACAGAGGCCTTCAATATATTCTTTCCACATATCTGCTCTCTCCTCAGAATTTTTAAGTGGAATTCCCATTGCACTCTTGAGGTCACCACCCTCACGTTTAATTTCACTGAAGGTTATTTTGACTTTTCTAGATGCTGAGTAAGTCTTCCGATAGCCATTTCTATTTCGATTTTTTCACATTTTGCTTTAGCTTACCTGCACTTACTAGTTATTTCAGTCCTAAGTGACTTGTCTTTATGTGTACCTGAAGTTCCCTGAAAATTTTTGTACTTCCGTCTTTCATCGATCAGCTGAAGTATTTCTTCTGATTCCCATGGTTTCTTTGCAGTTACCTGCTTTGGACGTACGTTTTTCTTTCCAACTTCTGTGATCTCTCTTTTTAAATATGTCAATTTTAGTTCAACTGGACAGCCTACTGAGATATTCCTTATTGCAGTATCTGTAGCCTCGGATAACTTCAAGCGTATCTCTTCATTCCTCAGTGCTTCCGTATCCCACTTCTTTGCACGCTGATTGTTCCTTATTAGTCTCTTAACCTTCGGCCTGCTTTTCGTCACTGCGTCATACAATCCAATATTTGATTTCGGAATCTCTGCCTGAGCATGATGTAATGTAACTGAAACCTTCTCGTATCTCCCAGCCTTTTCCAATTACACCTCCTCCTCTTGTGATTCTTGGACAGAGTATTCGCTATTACTGGCTGAAATTTATTGTAGAACTCAATTAGTCTTTCACCTCTCTCATTTCTTGTATCAAGCCCATATTTTCCTGTAAGACTTGCTTCTAATCATTCCCCTACTATAGCATTCCAATCCCCTATGACTACTCCATTTTCGTCCCTCTTTACATAATGAATTACCCGTTCCATTTCCTCACATACTTTCTGTATCTCTTCATCTTCTGCTTGCGACGTCGGCATGTATAGCTGAACTACCGTTGTCAGTGTTAATTTTATGTCGATTCTGATGAGAACAACCGCATCAAAGCCTATAGGCTTGCTGTTGCAGTTTTGTGTTGAAGTTTTTTACCTTTTTGTTCCGTTTATATTTATTTACTGTTCAACTTTTTACTTTTATGTTGAATTACCGCCACACTATCAAAGATGTTATTTACTGTACTTTTAGGCTTCCGTCCACATGTGTAGCTTCTTTTCCAGTATCGTTTATAGGCATTTTAATTTCTTTAGCGACAACAATTAATAAACGTCTGAAGATGGTATGTAAGCGGGAAACTGGTTAACACAATGAAGGTAATACTGTAGAACAAAATCATACCCATGTTGTTGATCATTGCTCATTCCTCCACCGTTAGGGGCAGTTTCCCAACCTAAGGGCGAGAGAGTGCCCTTAACCTCCTTCTGCTCCTCCGCACTCTTGCCATCTTTGACAATGCTTTTAGCTGAATGAGGGTGACTTGTTGTGCCGGAAGTTTTTGGCCGCCACTGCCGATAATTTTCATTCAGAACTGAAATGGTGGCGAGGTTCGAACCGAGGACCACGGACGTGTTGATTACTAAAGAAGCTACCCCTAGGCGCGCAGTCCGGAACCGTGCGACTGCTACGGTCGCAGGTTCGAATCCTGCCTCGGGCATGGATGTGTGTGATGTCCTTAGGTTAGTTCGGTTTAAGTAGTTCTAAGTTCCAGGGGACTGATAACCACAGCAGTTGAGTCCCATTGTGCTCAGAGCCATTTGAACCATTTTTGAAGCTACCCCTAGATCACAGGGACACCTCTCTCTGCTCTTGCTGTCTGCTTCCCACTATCTGTGTTCACCTCCTCCCTTCTGTCTCCACACTATCGCGCTCACCCCTGTAGGACACTGGTGGTTCTTACCCTCCACAGCATTTCTTTCGAGATTGCAACCAATGTGTGTACCAAATTTCGTTAAAATCGTTCCAGGGGTTTAGGGTGAACTTTTTACCCTTGGCTTTGTCCACGTATGTAAATGTCAAACACATTCCACATTAATTTAATATATTTCACACGTGTTTGTACATAATTCACCTGTATGTATAGCGAATTTCGTGATGTTGGACGCCGCCTGGTGGCGTTGTGGCCACGTGACGCCGTAACAAATGTATGTAAGTGGAAGATATGGGCTGCAAATGGGAAAATCCATTGTGATAAGAAACTTTGAGAAAGGACAGGTTATTATTACTCAGACACCTTGAACGAGTATCTCGAAAACGGCGAAGCTGATCGAATGTTCACGTGAACTCTCGTCAGCATCTATGGAAAGAGGTAGAAGGACATTGAAACTACATCAAGCGCTAAATGTTGGAGTCCACGACTCTTCACAGAACGTGGAATTCAGAGGCTTGTCTGCTCTGTAAAGTAGGATAGATGGTGATCTGTGGCATCTCTGCTGAAATTCCACAACGCTGGTGCACGCACAAGTGTTTCGGAGCACACCGGTATTCGTACATTGTTCAACACGGATGTCCGCAGCAGGCCAACTCCTCCTGTTCAGACGTTGACCCAACGACAACGTCAATTATGATTGCCGTGGGCACGGGACTGTCTCGATTCGTCTGTCGATCAATGGAAACGTGTCGGCTCTTCGGGTGGAACACATTTTTTCTACACTAGATCCATGATCTTCATCGACGTGAACGGGGGGTCGAAACGTGCAGCGCGCCGCGGGAGCAGGCTAGTGGGAACAGTATTATGCTATGGGAGACATTCTCCTGCGTTTGCATGGGTCCTGTGGTAGTAATTGAAGGCATGCTGAAATCTCGGAACCAACTTCATTCCTTCATGCTTGATGTCTTCCCCGACGACGAAGTCATCTTTCAGCAGTACAATTGTTTGTGTCTCGGAGTCAATTGTCGTGCATGTAGTATTCTGATTTTGATGTAGCCGTGAGGGCTTTCACGAAAATGTTTGTGGAAGGTCTTGCTCTTACTTGTGGGTTGGAAACGGAAGCAAATTATCTTTGAGATTCCATCAGGTGATATCTTTAGCAGACATCCGAAATGCGGTTTCGAAATTAAAGAAGGAAAGGACTCAAATTCGCGAGTTTGTGTCCGCATTGCACGACACTAGGCTGCGAACAGATACAGCACTGCAGCCACCCAAGCTGAAGACGACACTTCCTCCAGACACTTCTGCGCCCTACAAGTTTCCACAAGTTTCCATTTAGTGCAGATGTCTGGACTTAGAATTCTGAGGAGCGGTGAGTTTTATTGGGCACTTAAGTTAACGATTCGGACATATTTCATGCGGTGGTTAGCCTGCGGCCAGGTTTTATGTCACAGTGAATGTGAGACTAGGTAATGTGCATAAAGAACAGTGTTGTTACAACAGACACACTGTTAGAAGCGATTGGAATGTATGAACATTGGTGGAAGCATCAGTCAGTCTATGTTGTTTTCGGTTTAAACTGAGAATACAAGTACATGTCTGCAAATACATGAGTTTGTACTGAATGGTTTGCTGTGGAACAATAGTTCGATATATGAAAGAATATAAGAAGATGCTGCCTAATATTTCAAGATGAGATACATTATATATTGCTTATGTGAAGAATTCAGTGCATGCCAGCATTAAAACTTAAAAATTCTTAGTTAATCCGAAACCGAAAATTAAGTCTGACGTATGTATGCGCCCTTTGTGTACTTTATCGCTTACTTACCCGAAATAACCCACAGTGCAACAGGACTTTTATGAACTCTGTGCCTGAGTTGGCACTACATTAGAGTTAACATGTAAACTTTTTGGCTACTCTTCTTACTGTAAGTCCTTATTTTGTATTGCTGAGTGCATTCAGGTGCTGAATATTTTGGCCATTTTCTATTTCTTGTTTACGTAATAACTGTGGAAGATTTCTTTATTTTTATTTATATCTTATCAACACTTTGCTACAAATGTTTTACACCTCATGTCTCTTTCTTTTTTAATTATTAATGGCATAAAGAGCACGTAGCAACTGATAACAGAACACAAAATACAAGACAATAACAGGCTGTGAGACAAAGTAAAAGCTAAGAAGTTGTGTAAATTCACAAATTTATTAAAGTCAAATGACGACACAATCTTCTGATTATATGGCTATTTCCATAAGGTAAAGGTTAAGCACTAAACAGACGCAGCACCTATTTGCCGTGTTTATGAAACTTATAGAAAAATGCTGTGAAGTTATGCACCAACTAGATGTACCATCAACAGCGACACAATAATCTCAAAAGTAATTTCCTTTGATGTAATGTGTAATACATTTGTTAACATATTTTTTCTTTCCTTTACGTAAAATGTCGCTGACACAATGTTTTAATTTTGTGGCATTCTCACCATTAGAATGCAAAAATACTCATGTTTCATATACTTTATAGTTTGCTGATTTTTACTCGTAATAATGATGTTTAATCTTGTGTTAAATTTCATACTTTAGAGAAACATTGGTTTGTATTCGTATGTTGGTAGTTTTAAACTATTACTCTTTTATCCGTAAATTGAAAATGACTGAGGCAATGTTAAAATTTTTCAATTTTGTTAAGAATAGTAACCAATGTGATCCTACATAGCTTATAACTTTGTATAGTTGATTAGACTGCTTTAATCTTATATACTATTCTCCAGTGTTTGATATACAATACTTCCCATGACAGAAAAAGACATAACAAGTACAAAATTATACAGGATTTAGGTTATAATATCACATGATTGTAGTTTCATCTGTGACTGTAGTGAAATGCTGCTATTGACAATCTGAGTAATGCTCTGACAGTCTTTTTCAATACTGTCTAAAATAAGTGAAATGTATGAAACTTACGTAGGTTTCGAGGATATTTTGAGTTTGGAAGGAGCCCTAATTCACATCCTGAGCCCATCGCGGAATGGAAATATACTTGTTGCAGTGCCGTCTGCTATCTATAGATAATATCCCTCCATAGTGAAAGTTTCTTTCATGGATTTGCTATCTGCGAGCATAAAAAGTCCACCACGACGAAATTCCCAGTTACATCATTTTTTCTGTCTGCCTGTGAAGGAACATGGTATTAAAATAAGAAGTGTGCTACATATGCTATAGCTCTTCTCGATAGAAAGTTCTTATGTGGCATTGCATGTAATAAGGTATCTGTCCGGAATTCATAATCACTGAGAAAATTTCATTGTTTGGGTAGTGTTCTCTAAGTCTTCCTGCCGTTCGAATACATATGCAAACGTGATGTAAAACTATACCTTTTATGTTAAAAGACTTTATAGCTATTTTTATGGTCATACTCGTACTATCAGATCCATGTTTGGTTTCTCTGCCTATATTATTTTGACCGTATATGACCTTTATTGAAAATTTATGTGCTTTCAGGGTGAAATACGTAAGACTGCTTTAAATATACGATCCTTTATTTTAGCTTGATAGCATTATCCGAGCAACTTATTTAAGTAAAACTCTCACAACCTGAAGCATGTAACAAAACAAAAGACAGTACTAAGTAGCTGTATGTCCATGAGAATATGAAGAAAGTCTTGAGTGTTCTGCCTTCCTCATTCATCCACGACAATTTTTAGGTCAAGTATTACATGACTTTCGGTTTTCTGTACTTTATTCTCACGAGAGGTGATTAGAAACATTGAACGACTTCCACTACAGCGCGCCTCACGCCAAGTACCATTCATGAGAAGAGAGACGCACTCTTTACTGCTGGTGCGTGAAAGCGGCTATGAAAGGCAGTGGATATGCAATGATCTTTGATTTGAAGTACGCAGTACAGGAAGAGATGGGGGATGGCATCAAAGCTGTCCGAAAATTGGTGGCAAGCAACCTCACTGCAATAATTCAAGCGGTAACAGAGATGACTTACAAGCATATCTACGTGGCAGAAATATTACACGAAATGTTGTAACTGTAACTATTTGCACTGAAACCTCTGCGTATGTTATTTTCAATGGTATAACGCACAAATTTAGG
The DNA here is from genome assembly GCF_023864345.2 of Schistocerca serialis cubense. Classification (NCBI taxonomy): domain Eukaryota; kingdom Metazoa; phylum Arthropoda; class Insecta; order Orthoptera; family Acrididae; genus Schistocerca; species Schistocerca serialis. Next base: position 303,302,052 of record NC_064645.1, on the reverse strand, counting down.
GAGGAATGAAGTGCCATTTAAGTACTGACATGTGGCTCCGCCACTTCCTTTGGAAACGTGACTGGAACAGGTTCCCAATCTTCTGCTGCTTTAATTCCAAACCGTCAGTGAGCTGTTCACTTGACACAATATGAGCATATAGTGTTTTCTTACATAACATTTTATTTCTGGATAAAGGATACAGATCTTCACGACATAATATTAACGAATATTATTCATGACATAGTTTTATAAAACAGCAATTCCCTGAGACAAATTTACGCTACTCTTGTTCATCCTTGAAATTCCGAAGAATGGCGAAGAATGAATATGATACATTGACGACCTGCGAAGAAATAAAGGAATAATTAGAGGCAGTTTCCAGAAAATAGTTATCTGTTTTTAAATAATTCTTACGTAATATCTTTTTAGTATCTTTTATCTCCATCACTTCTATATGAAGATTTTAACAAAGAAAAATTCAGTTCGTTAACACGATGTTTCATCACTAGTCTTTGTTTGTAATATCAGTGAGACAATTGTGTTATAATAAAAATGCACGTCCCTTATTGTTTGATCTCGCTTTATTTGTAATGACCTTCACAGGATCGTGTAACGTGACACTAAATTTAGTGATCAGTTGTGAAAAACATGGAATAATAATTATGCCGTATCCGATTATTTTAAATTAAATAACAGTTTATGGAGAAGGGCATAGAAGTGACTTAAATTTTTCCATGCAGCATCAGGAAACGGACGTTTGAGAAGAACGACAATTAACTTCTAACGTATGTATAAATGCCAAACACTTTCTTTCTGTCAGAACTGAAGAGACGACGGATAAGCGCAAAGAAGTATTTATTTTCAATAGGATGATGAGGCATCGCGTACTGAGAACGAAGCCATGGCAGTGTGAGGGATATTTCCCTCGAAGCCCCGTTTCTCATTTCGGCAACGTGCCGTAGCCACCAGTTCGCCAGACTCATCCACTTGGATTTTCTCTCCTAGGGTTATCTAAAACAGTGAGTCTGTATTAACAAACCTGAGAGCTTAATGGTTTTGAAATCTGCCATTAAAGAGGTGGGTCTGAACGGCTACCGCCTTTGACTACTAGTAGAGAGCTGAAAATTGTGTTCGAGAGAATGATCACCGCTTGGAGGACATGATTTTTCATAAGTGCCATTTAAGCCAAACAGAAGATGTTTACCTTGATTTTGAATGAAGAAAAGATTTTCTCTACAATCAACATAATACTGTTCATTTAAAAACCGTCCATTTCCTCTCTCTCAAACCCAACCCTATCGGGAGAGAGGGAGAGTTTTAATTTTAGCGAATCAAACTTTACGAAGTAAATAAGTATTTTTTATTTATCCGTAACCATTTTCCACGCAAAAATGAGAACATGGATTTTCTTGAACTACAGCACCAACTACCAAGAACCAAAACAAATGTTTAAGACAAAATGTACCTAGTCTTTTTTTATGTAGAATCTGGTTCTGCAATAAAAAATGGGTGTTCCCATTTGAAATTTTAAAGTTGCCTCCCGCCACATCCCAGCCTTGTGGCGGGCTAATTTTAGCACCAGCAGATGTCCCCCTCGAAAATAATCAACTTTGGATTCTACACATTTTTTCGTGTGAAGTTTATTTTTCAAGTTATTCTGGTTTGTCAACTTAAAATTTACACCCTGTATAATACGCTTACGTTCATAGCCTTGTTTTACTAATTATTTAGGGGACCATTACTTAAATTTATTGTTTTTACTTGTGTTCTATTTGACATAGCTATTCTTATTCGCCTTTTTGTGAAGATTGATGATAATGGTATAATTATCTGAAGAAACAATAAATGACCATCATTTGTACTCATTGACCCATCATCTCTTGTTAACACCTCGAACAGATTCTAACTTCGTTCCCTCTCTTAATTTAAGCTGTTGCAACGAGGAATATCTAGAAAAGGAAATGAAAGTAATCGATGGAATGCGTGTGATGTTCACTCCATATACCTCCATGCGCCCTTGAGCTTCCATTCTAATGAAAGTTTAACTTTGTGCATAGAACCGATGTTCATGGCATTAGTGAGCCAATATAAGTGAAACAGTTTCACATCTGTGCTAATAACCAAGTATAATTCTATTCTTAAACACTCCACCTTGTATAGGATTTTGTAATTTATAGGTTTCGTGCAAAACCTTCGTTACAGATACACAAGCTGCTGCTGATATTTCGCTTGGAGGTACCTTACATTACCTGTTGAGTTGAGCGTCTAATAGCTTTTCTACATTCTCAGTATTATCTAATGCCTTCTTAAATCAAGATGATTAGTTGGTTTGAAGTAAACTTCTGTCTAAAGCCTTGATTTGGATTATGATGTCATTGCGGTGTTTCGACAACTTGAAACTCACTTACATCAGAGGTGTTCCCACATGAATTATGAACCACCTGTATAGGAAACCTAGTATGTTTAAAAGTCGTACAGTCTTTCTTCGCCAACGCATTTACAGAACTAATCGTCATTTCTACTTGCTTTGAATAATTTCAGCAGAATATAATTGATGACATTTGTTTCATTTCCATTTCAAGTAAGAATATATTTATGACACAATCAATCTGTAGGCTTCTCCTAAATGTGTGAAACCTCAGCTTTTAATGTACTAGATATCGCGTCGTCTGTTTCTAGAGGACCATCATTTCCCAATGTTATGTCTCAGATGTACTCCTACCTTTTTTGCAGTTCTGAGGAGATTCACTGAGGGATACGGGAGATACCTCTTGTGGCTTTCATTTATTCTATCACATACCTGTGCTCTCGGCATCACTGATAAATTTAGGTCAAAATCTCTACCTGGTAACAGTGTGATATTATCCACAACAAATGTAGTAATTTGTACTATAGTGCTGAATCCCTGTTACAGCTAAAATTACTCTCTTCTATTCGATGGTAATTACAATCTAGAATACAATTTTTGCGTTTTTGAGAAGCTCAGCAAGATTGCTCTGTTTGGGAATGCTGCACATGAGAAACTAAATTTTCCTCGTTAAAGGGTAACTTCTTCGCATTGTGTGCTGATTGATCCCAGAAAATTTGACGCTAAAACGAAGCCGTGGCTATTTTCTACTTTCACCAACAGCAAACTTTTTTTAAGTCAGATTTTACTTGTTAGAGATTGAGCAGTTCAGAAGAAATTTCTTCAAACGTTTGCCTCTGAAATGCAATTACTCGTATGTTGTCACAACTTGATATTTGCTCATCAGTTAATGACATGTCGATAGCGTCTCTTTATCGCTAGTAGCTACACCTGGTTGTCTTCCCGTTTGTGTTCGATGTTTTCTAAGCCTGGTGTTCTGTGTGTTTGTGGCAAGTGGTGCTGTTCAAAACACACCCACCTAATGCTAAGACCTCATCATCGATTTCAGATAGGAATTTCTTTAACAGCTCGTCTTTGAATTTACTAACAGACTTAATTGGTTCTATATTGCACAAAACATGATCATAATAATCTCTCGCATCCTAAAGGCCATCGATAAAGCACTAACGATTCCAGTGCTGCGGTCCATTGATGATCACCAGAAGAGCCCTAAGGGACGTTTATTAACAGTTTGCCAGTTCAAGGGCACCAACTATCTTTTCCTCGTTTCAAATTTACATTTGTTCCAACCATAGTGTGCCGTTACCCCGGGATGTGTAAGACATTTCGCAGACTTTTCTACTTCTCATAGGTCGAAATGCATTATTATTTGGTTTTTTATCATTGTGTCTTTTTTCTTTTTCAGTGCTTGATCGTTTATATGAGTTCCTTGCATTCGATAGTGAACCATGATATTTATTTTCTTTATATGCTTCTCTCTAACTTCCTTACTCACAACCCATTTATAATTGCTTGTCATCTATATGAAATGTCCCTCATACTCGTACGCCATGATCAGTGCAGCTATGACCAGCATGAGTCACACAAGGTTCCAGTAATGCAGAATGAGCCTCCTCACCGCCACGAAGGACTCCCTGGAGAGGGGGAAGAAGCCTCCAGCGGTGATTCGCAGAGGTCTCTGCGCGCGGTGCATCAACAGCATCAGCGACTTCTTGATGGAGAGGGGACATCCCTGCAGTGACGTCACCGCATCGTACGCCGCCAGGGCCAGGTTCTCGCTCTGCAACAGTCCACCAGATCCACTGAACTAATGACGACTGTTGTATACATAACAGTTCCATGCATGAAAACATCATGAATCACGATATCTCTGGAAGAACCTACATAGTGCGTAATGTGTCTCCAATTACAAATGGTTCAAATGGTTCTAAGCACTATGGGACTTAACATCTGAGGTCATCAGTCCCCTAGACTTAGAACTACTTAAACCTAACTAAGGACATCACACACATCCATGCCCGAGACAGGACTCGAACCTGCGACCGTAGCAGCAGCGCGGTTACGGACTGAAGCGCCTACAACCGATCGGCCACAGCGGCCGCTCCAATTACAAACGAACAAATAACGCACTGGTATGTCCTGCGTTTCACGGTCAGAATAACGTTGGGAAAATTGCATTTTGAGCATTATCACATCCACCATTACACTATTATCACCTGCACTCAAACTGTAGGGGTCGTTTAACTGATAGTAAATTAATGTTGGCTCATCATAAAGTTCAGTCAGTAGCCCTCTACTGTTCTAACTGTACTCGACGATACAAATTATATTTAAATGAGGAGGCGGAAAATTTCAGTTTCCAGGTAATACACGCATCCCAAAATGAAACATTCACTTTGCAGTGATTCCAAATTGATATGCCCCCCCGCCCCTAACGCATTAAAGTTTTTTTTGTCAGTGCTAGTAACAGAAATTGTGCGGTTTCTTGACGACAGTGTACCAAGAGCGTCATCTGAACATGCCTACGTCTCAGGGCTTCAGTTTGCAGCTTTGAAAAGGGATAGTGGCACATAGAGGCTCTCGTTTACGCTCTGAGGATAGTCCAGAGACTCAGTTGGTAGATTGTCCCCTGCAAACTTTGAACTTTGGCACAAGCTTTCAAAGAAAACTGAAGAAAGGACATTGGAAACAACAAGTTTTTTCTCATGTATCCATTCACTGATGTTTATCAGTAATAGCTTTCGAAAACACCCTGTCCTAAGAAGGGAGTGTTATCTGATGAACTAGAATCATACAGAAAGGACAGAACTTCACCAGTGAAGTTTCTGATGTTTCTCATAAACATTTTCTGAGTAATTTGACATATCGGGTCCTTGGTCTTCCGTGGTTGGTTGCAGAGGAATTGCATTTATTTTGACTTCTTAACCCACACTAAAAGTTGTAGCTCAGTTTTGTTATTTGGGCAGCAAAATAACTAATGATGGTCGAGAGACGATATGAAATGCAGCGTGGCTATAGCAAGGAAAGCATTTTTCTAAAAAAGAAATTTGTTAATTATATCAGTTTAACTGTCGGGAAGTCTTTTCCGAGTGTAATGATTCGATGATATTACAAAACAGTCAGAATTGCACAGAATACTGTTTTATATAAATGGCGGCCAGTTGCGATAGTACATAATCAAGCCATCCACACAAGTCCTACCATAGCGCCATCGTGTTTTACACGGGCCTCACTGTTTATATGAGTGGCTAAGTGCAAGATACTGTTTGCGCACGAGAGTTCAGTGCTCTGTGCAGCATGCTAGAAGTGATTTAACTTTATAAATGTATTTGTCTGGAGTGTAGCTTCGTAAAGAAGTGAAGCGTTGACTATAAGCAATGCAGAGAAGTACAGAATAGTAGCTTTTGAGATGTGGTACTATAGAAGAATGATGGTAGTTAGATGGATAGGTCGGATATTTAATGAGGAGGCACTGAATCGAACTGGGGCAAAAATAAATATATGCACAACTTGATTAAAAGAAGGAACTGCTTGATATGGCATATCATGAGGCGCCAAAGAGTAGTACATCTGGAAATGGAAACGAGTGAGGGGGCAAAAATATCAAAAGCTGTGGTGTCACCGCCATACACCACACTTGCTAGGTGGTAGCCTTTAAATCGGCCGCGGTCCGGTAGTATACGTCGGCCCCGCGTGTCGCCACTATCAGTGATTGCAGACCGAGCGCCGCCACACGGCAGATCTAGAGAGACTTCCTAGCACTCGCCCCAGTTGTACAGCCGACTTCGCTAGCCATGGTTCACTGCCTACTTACGTTCTCATTTGCCGAGACGATAGTTCAGCATAGCCTTTAGCTACGTCATTTGCTACGACCTAGCAAGGCGCCATATTCAGTTACTATTGATATAGTGAATTATGTACCCCCGTCCGTTTTTCTAAATTCTAATTTCCGTGTCATGTTCCAGACCTCACGCCAGCCTGCGTGAGGTAAAACGCGTGCATTTCGGCCTCCTTTAGTAACACGGTGTTGGCTCTCCCTCCAACCACAACAAAAGCAATCCGAGGTTTCAGTAGAAAAAGCAGGTGAAAGTGGATGTATGCTGCAACAGTTATGCAGAAACGAAGAGGCTTGAACAGGACATGGCACAAGGCGCAATCAAAAAGTTTTCGTTTGAGGACATTGCTGCAGCATATCTGCAACGTAGCGCGACCCCGATGCGAGTCTATAAGCACCGACGTGTAGACAAGGAATTAGTGTGGCATTTGTATGTTTCCGACGTGTTGTGGTAAACGAGGAGACGTGAACTATAGCGATCAAATGTGTCCAAACAGGACCGTAATTAAATGTCACTTTTATAATAGAAATCAAAAAATAGAAAGGTCACAAACGTTGATAACCACGTACATTGACAAATTATCAAATATTCTTATGTAATTCCAGTGAAATTTTAGCTGTTGCACCCATCGTCTCAATTATTTGTTGGATATATCTCAATCTCTGTATTCCTCTACAATTTTTGCCCTTTACAACACCTTCTAGCAACGTGGAAGCTATTTCCTGATGTCTTAACACATGTCGTATTATCCTTTCCCTTCTTCCTGTCGGTGTTTTCCATATGTTCCTTTTTTCACCGATACTGCGCAGACAGTCTAATTTCTTATATTCTTGCTTCATTCGTCATGGGTCACTTTGCTTCCAAGATAACAGAATTCCTTAACTCCTATTTCGTGATCACCAATCCTTGTGTTAAACTGACAGCTAATCTCATTTCTGCTGCTTCTCATTACTTTTTTCTTTCTTTAGTTTACTCCCAGTCTACAATATGTACTCACTAGATTGCTCATTCCACTCGAAAGATCCCGTAATGCATCTTTGCCTTCACTGAGGATGGGAATGACCATCAGCAAATATCATTGATATCCTTTCACCTTGATTTTTAATACCGTTCTTGAAACTTTCTTTCATTTCCGTCATTGTTTCCTTGGAAAGACTTCATTCCTCAACGACGCAGCCAAACGGGAGAAGGGACCAGAGGATACCGACCCCTCCCCCCCCCCCCCCAATCGTGTAGAAGAAAATACAGTCGTCAAAGCTGCCGTCTAGTGAAAACCGAAAGATATATCCATTTTCTTGTCGACAGGCAAGAAGGCCATGGATTGATTTAAATTACTGATATTTCGATAGTACTATCAGCTATCGCCGATCCCTACTTTAGCCAAGACCAACTAGTGTAGAGTGTTGGCTTTGCGTGAGCTCAGTTGTTGTTTTGTTGATCAGTTCAGTTATTACTTGCAGTTGAATTTAATGTAAGTGCTGCCGTTAATTGCTTTTGTTCTGTGTGATAGTTCCTAATTGTGGATGAGTTTGTAACAAGAAAGGGGAGGAAAATCAATTTCGATACGTCCAGTAACGTTATGGTAAGTTAAAAATATTCACACTCTTCTCTTTTAGCTTAATTACATATCTACAGCGGTTTAATGTAAGTACTGGAGTCGTTACTTGGGACGTGGAACTTAAGTGCTGCAATATTTCAGTATTTCACAAGACAGTGGAGCGGTAAACATAACTACAAATAGCATTACGTTAAAATAACTACATAAAAGACACTTGGATTTGCCTGTGTTGCCCAAAAATCACGTTGATAAACAAAAATGGCAAAGTTCAAAATGGTTCAAATGGCTCTAAGCACTATGGAACTTAACGTCTGAGGTCGTCAGTCCTCTAGACTTAGAACTACTTAAACCTAACTAACCTAAGGACATCACACACATCCATGCCCGAGGCAGGATTAAAATGGCAAAGTATTGCCAGTCTGATCACCCGGGCAGTACTTAGTTGGGGAAACCAGTTCGATATGGAATGATGGGGAGCGGTTTGATATTTACGCTCTTGTAACACCATAAAAATGAAGCATTTTCAGATGTTCTGTGATTTTTGTAACAGTACTTATCTTGATTTGGGGATTAGTTATTAACTTCTAGGGTTCTAGTTAGTTATAATGTAGTTTTGCGTAAGATTTCGACAGTATGCGTAGTTCAGTGATATTTATATTGGAAGGCAGCTAGTGATCGTCATATTGTGCTACGTATCTATGCGTAAGTATGGCTAATTTGTCGAGTGGCGAAACAGCACGTCTTCTAATTTTACTGCAAGAAAGATGTAGACTGAAATGTATTATTAGTAATGCGCTTGGAACAATGTGTCGAGCCGTGACAACTGGCAGCTCTGAGGTATTCGTAAATAAGAGTCATATAAGAGATAATGCATGTTGTACATCACAGAGGAGTTTTTTAACATCAAAGACTGTACAACTATATTACCATGAATAACCACAAACTTATTTGTGACGTCACATACATTGCAAGTCTAGTTAAAATCAATGCGTGAACCAATTTTAAGATCCCAGAACTGTAGCTCATGGTATTTGTGTATTCCGTCTTGTTTTGTAAATAAATTTGGTTGCGATAATTTCAAGTTGACTGTTGAAATAATAATTTATAGAGATGTTATTGGTCACTTAAGAAAACAGAAGAGTTTTAATGAAATGATAATTTTAGCCTGGAATGCCTTGTTATGCTAAAGAGTTGTGACTTGGTTTCGGGTAAGTTGGAAACTTAAATACAAAATTGTAATAGGAGAAACATAGCTTTTGTCAAAAGAGGTTCGAACCCTTTAACATTATAAGTTATTCAGTCCATCATTAAGATTCTTCTGCTCTGCTGTAGTGAATTTTATATTATAAGACTGAGCTGTGTTTTGTTGGCAAAGAGGCAATATATTATACTGGAGTTTTAATTCATTTGGCAATAAAATAAAGTTATCACATTTCCAATTAAAAAAAATGTAATTGCCTATCTGGGTATTTCTCATACATAAGAATACTTATCTAAAAAAATAAAAACATGTTTTAAAAGTAAATAAAAATATGAGCTTTGTTAAAGTCCTCTTTAACAGATCGGACCATCACTTTCACAGAATCCTGGCTATATTCTTACATCCACGTCTTATCACTTTTCAATCCGAGCACTTGGTATTCCTATCTTGTAGCTCCATCTTGGTTCAAGTAAGCTGCATACTGTAGACGACCTGTCTTCCCCTGTAGCTTACTCCTATTTTTCTCAGAATTTTGAACATCTTGCACCATTTTACATTGTCGAACATTATATCTATGTCGACAAATCCTACGAGTGTCACCTGTTTTTCTTGTCAGCCTTGCTTCCATTATCTCGCAACCAAACTGATCATGATGTAACGGATTCACTGTTTTCCATTCTTCATACTCAGTTACAACAATTCATTATCACACTATATAAATCGTATTATGTTCTGACAATCATTTAATTATTGTGACTACTAAGATAGGTAGGTAGTAGGAATGCGTTACCGACTTGGAAATTTGGTGTCTGATCGTTGGGTTGCCTACGTATAAGAACATGGGTTAATGCAGGACAACATCCTCTACCCATCCTCTCCCTCCCTCCTATCCCTTGTCTATCCCCTCTCTCTACAGCTTCCCTATCCTAAGCCATGCCACTTCCGTGGCAACTGAGCAGGCAGGGAGTTTCTAAGCCAACAAAAATTTATTTTGTACTGGCTGCCACATTTTTCAACTGCTTGTTAAGCGGCGTCCCTATCTTCGAAATACACCTATCATAGAGTTTCCAAGACAACAAACAAACAAACACACACACACACACACACACACACACACACACACACACACACACACACACAAAATATTTTGCTCTTGCAATCACAGCTCATTATTTAACTGTCATAAAAAATGAAACTGCCGACTAGAATGTTTGCCTCTGGTGAGGATGGGCGCGGGCTACGACATCATTCTCGTCCACTGATGGCGACTGCTTCATTGTCCGACTCGCTGATTGGAAGAGGCATGTATTTCGCTTATCTGTCTATCACATATATTATGTAGCTCATAACATAATGAAAGTTTTTCGTTACATTTTCCTAATACGTCCTTAAGCAGTGAGTCACAATTACTTTTTCATCACCATAAAAGCTGTATGACATCTAGGCTTCAATTATAGTTTATATTTTTTCTATAAAGACAACATATAGGTTACAGTTTCAATATATCATGTTATCATCACATATAGGTCACAATTCCAGTCCATTACCTCTTACCTCTAAAACCCATTGACTACAATTTCGTTTTCTTCTAAAACAAAAATTTACTGCTTAAACAATTTTATTAGCGTTCTCTTGCGCAGACAGCTGCTGATTAGCCCTGCCATCACGAAAATGTTCCCCTCTCCGCCATATTGCTCACTGTACCGTGGTGTATAAGTATACATTATCTTTTGCCAATAATGCCAATTAAATTGGCTTATAGTGGACACTGTAAGTAGCTCGAATCGAATAATATGAGAAATAGTTGATTTATCATGCGGGGAAGGTTGGATGGGGGGGGGGGGGGGAGGGGAGTGAAGGTTGGAGAGACCAAGAGACGTGGATGTGCATAGCTTAAGAGAGAGGACTGACATGATGATTTCATGTGTTTGCTCCTGCCACTATAAGCAAGCAACCAAAAGGTCAAAGGATATATATTGTGTAAAGTCGCCATTGCTTTCCTGCTCTACCCACTTAACAACCAGATTACCAGAAGCTTTACCGAGAAGTATAGACAGGCCAACAACAGCAACAAACAGGCAGAACAGGTGGCATTTCTAGCTCAAATTTTTACCTTCACAACATCTTAATACAGTAATATGGATGCTGCTGTTAGACAAATCATTCATAAAAATTTCCACCAAATACATGGAAACGATAAAGAAAATCCTGTGATATTCGCAGTTGTGGCGTCTTAAAATTGGTCCCTTTTCTAGTCCTGCTCAAATACGGCGCATTTAATTGTATGAGCAGATATTTTTAATGCTTTAATTTTACTTCTGAAAAATTAAAAGAACTTTAACCTTCTAAGTAAAACTGTGATGCAAATACTTTATTGCAAGCAGTTTCATATTTCTCAGTATCAGACAAAATATTCACTGAAGCAAACTTCTTGGAAAGTAAATCTGCGTAGTATTGCGTATTAGCTAATGAAAAATAGGTGACTCACTTCTGTAATGAGGTCATCCCCAAACCAGCAGTAAATGAAGAGCTCTGCAAGCATGGCGAACAAGTAGAAGCCGAATTTTCCAATCTGCTGCATTCCATCCGCACTCTATAAATGAGATGATGTTAGAAACCAGATAAAAAAATGATACAAACAGAAAATGAGACTCCATTTGTATGACTAGAACGAATCAAGTTATACGTTAACAGCAAGTCACTGCAGATTTCTTTGTTAAATATTCTAACACCTAGTTACGACATATTGTAATCCAATCACACAGGTATTTACGCAAATTACCCCTAGAGTATTCCGAAATTCAGTTTGAAAAAAAAAAAACCTGCAGGCCATTGAAATTGCAACACCAGACACGACAGGAAATAACGAAAGTTCACTTAATGTGCGTACATAGGAAGTAGGATGAAAGACGATTAAATGCATAAGACATTTTGGTTTATACACTGTGCGAAATTTAGTACAATGAGCTGCCAGGTCTCATAGCAGCCATGGCTCCAGCCTGGCTGAGCACTGAATCAAACTGAGCTATAGATGGCCGACACCGCTTTAGCTCTACGTCAGAGTACATCAGTCATATTGGTTGATGAGGGCGGCACAGGACCTAATGTTGCCAGTGGGTTAGAGATCTGGAGTACATGCTGGCTGGACTAACCTGACAGCGGTTCAGACGACATGTCTTCTTGTGCTATGTTTTTGAAAGGTACCTTCACTGACTCATCACATATAGGGCACAGCCACTGCACTTACTATGTCCGGAATGCAGCCGCTGCTGCCCCAGTTACTGACATGTCAATCTTGTTGCGTATATAATGGAATCCCATAACATCAAATCGCATTTTATGCTTTATGACGATGAGTAATCTGGCAGTGTTCCTTCTCCTGAGAGCCTCCATTCGTGGATGTCTTCACCGTTATGTTTGCTACAGAACTGGGTTCTCCTGGAAAGATGATGTAGAACCACTTTTGTATACAATGTCGACGTGTCACTCTTCCCTGATGCATCAGTGGAATCTGCAGCAATGGTCACTCAAGTGACTGTCAATACTTCTGCAGATGTTGCCGTACTATCCGTGTGGATACTTGTTTTGCCGCACATATACCCAGGGTCTAACTCAAGGTCCATCAGGTGGCGAGACGATCCTGCACACTTAAACTAGCAGTGCCTATCCTTTTGGTCCCTTATGGTGAGAAGCACCTCAAATCCTACATGTCGTTGAGCCTGGTCCTCTGAATCTATCGCCTCTACATTTTAACGAGAGTCATAGCAACCCAACCAACATGAGCAGAAAACTCGCGATTCGATAAACTGCAGACTCAATAGGGCACAGTCGTGCTGCTGTCAGATTCCTACACATGCTGGGAGAGTTTCCTTTTCTTATACGCGGCATTACACGATGTTCACGCAAATAATTAACACTCAGATGGGATTTCACAACGATAAAATCAATACATGCTCTTTTTAAAGCCCAGTGCACGTCTTAGCCAAGTGATAGAGGATGTAGGATCATTGGTTATTAAAGGGCAGAATCATGTTGTGATAGTGGGTGAAGCAGGAAACAGTATTGATAGGGATCAGGACTACATTATTGAGTGTGTCCGCAGCTCGTGGTCTCGCGGTCGCATTCTCGCTTCCCAAGCACGTGGTCCCAGGTTCGATTCCCGGTGGGGTCAGGGATTTTCACCTGCCTCGAGATGACTTGTTGTTTGTGTTGCCCTCATCATTTCATCATCATTCAGGATGAGACGGGGTTGGATTGAGAAAAGGTTGGGAATTTGTAAGGGCGCAAACCAAACATCATCATCATTATTGAGTGTGACCTGTTAAAAATAGCATCTTGAACGAACCATACAAATGTTGGCTTGGTTCCTGCTTTTATACGGTATGATCGGTCCCAATGAACAGCTCTGTCAGGAGGGTCAGTATGGAGCTAGATCAGATGCTTTACGCGGCTACTTTGTCAGGCATAGGTTTGCTTCCCGTTGATCCTATTGGTAGGTGGGACTTCACAAGGCGTGGCCTGCATCTCAATAGGAAAGCCAAGGGTAAATTGGCTGGAACATCTTTAAGGGGACACTGAAACCCATGGGAGTATCTCTTTTTTAGGCTAAGATCAGTGTCCACAGATTCAACACTTACTGAAATTCATCTTAATGAGAAGCTCAGACAGGCAGATACTACAGATGTTAAAATGTCACAAGATTCTCATAAAAATACAGTGAAAAATAATATTTGTGTATTGTGTCAGAATATCAGGGGATTAAAAAACAACGTTGAAGAATTTCTTGTTTGTTTAGAAGATTTAGAAACTGATGGTGGAACAGATGTACTATGCCTGTCTGAACATCATATACTAACAGATATGGAAAAGATTCAACACATGTAAGTAGAGACACGACGGAGAGAGGAGGGGTGGCCATATACTCGTATTTAACATAACATAAAAAATTTAGAAATTAAAAATTAGCAACGTATACATAGAAGCACATGCATGTGAGCTTAAACTAAATAATGGTACTTTTACAATTTTAGCTGTGTTCAGGTTCCCATTGAGAAATTTTAAGCTATTTAAAGAAAAAAATGTTCTTTGTTGTGCTATCAGCAAACAAAGAGAAGCAAATAATTGTTTGTTGGGATTTCAATGTAAATTTTCTGAAAGAGTCCGATAGAAAGCTTGATCCTGAAGTATTACTTGGTTCTTTCAATTCGACAACAGTTATTGATTTTCCTATTTGGGTGGTACAGGAAAGCAGAACACTGATAGTTAATGTTCTTGTAGAGCAAGACAAATTTAATCAAATAAAATGCTTTTCTGTTAAGAATGATCTGTCTGATCATGACGCACAGCTAGTTAAAGTATGTTACCTAGCTCCATACATTAATACAAAACAGTCCTCCAAAATATTACATTCAATTAATGATTTAACATTTGCAAATTTTAGGAAAAGCTTGCAACAATTAGACTGGGATGAGGTGTGTAGGGAACCTGATGCTAATTTAAAATTTAACTTATTTCATGATACCTTTGTGATTATGTTTGAAAACAGTTTCCCTAAAAAAAAACAGTGAAACATAATTGTAAGAAACCATATAAAAAGTCATGGCTTGCTAAAGGAATAAAAATATTTTATAAACAGAAAAGGGAAATGTATGACAGAAGGAGTAGTTATCCAGAAACAGTCAAATATTATAAAACTACTGCACTGGATTAAGAAAAGTTATTAAAAAGTCCAGAAGTATGTGTATTATCCCTGAGACTAGTACCTCTGATAGTAAAATTAAAAAAGTTTCGAATATTGTTAAAGGGAAACAGGGCAACTGAGAGCACAGGAAACTGTATTTCTATCAAACTCAAGTTAGTTAACAAAAAGGCATAAGTAGAAAAATTTTTAATAATCATTTTTTAGTGTTGTAGTGGAAATAGGATCCAGCTACTCATTAGAAAATGAAATACTGTATATGGAAGAGGCAATAACTATGCAATTTGATAAAATTTAAATTCAGCCCACCTCTCCTACTGAAATTAGGAAAATAATAAATTCACACAAAAATAAAAGTTTACATGTTACTGATGAATTTGCAACAGAATACTAAAAGCTTGTGCCCAACAGATAATTAGAATTCTCAGTCACATATGCAGTAACTCACTGAAACAGCCCATTTTTCCAGATAGTCTAAAATATACCATTGTTAAACCACTGCATAAAAAAAGGGGATAGGTCCGATGCTATCGACTACTGCCCATTGTCACTTCTGACAGCTGTATCCAAAATTCTTGAAAAAGTAATACATTGAAGAGTATCTTCAGACATTCATAAAAGTGAAGCACAAACAAAATGTAAGTCTGCAGGCTTTTGTGGCCGTTGTCACTGAAGTTAAAATATATATAGGCGAAAGGGGAAGAATTGTTAAGGAACTCATTAAGGAACATGCGGCTAAAACAAAGTGCAAAATCGGCAGTAGCGGAACCTCATGAGAACTGTGGCTCTGACATCGATGTGTACTGGCTAAAGAAACAAACATTTATAGAAGGCTGGTCCGAGAAGCGGTTGAATTCTCCAAGAATGCATCTAATTTCAATAGAGAGGACGGCTACAGGCTTCCGGCATCGTGGTTCCCCGCCATTAAGGAAGTGAATACGCAGCCGTGGTGCGCGAGCGACATAAACAACGCGCTGCAAGTCACCTTGGCGGACAATAATATTTTTGGTAAACATTCCCTCTCTCTTGCTCTGTCCGTTTCGAATCTAACCAATGACGACGACCAACCAATAACAGTAGCAGAAATTTCAACCAATAACCCTTCTCCAGCGTAAGTGTGGAATAGTGCCTTTCTATCCAATAACGATGGGCCGCCAATGGTATCCACACGAATTAGCCAACAACGCCCCTTCTTCTGCATCAGAGCGGGAATATTAGCCTATGACTATGGCCCACCAATGGTAGCCATATGAATTTTAACCAATAATATCACTTCTCCAGCACGAATGCGAGAAAACTTCCCTTTATAAGAGGACGTGACACTCGTCTCTGACAGTGTTCTAGCAGTAGTGGACACCAGAAGATCCTGAGGAAGATTCCAGCAGAGGGGTCGGAACATTGATCAGTTTAGAAGAAATATAACGCAGCCTAATAACCCAGAAGATTTTAACTTCATTAACAAAATGTCAGTTCGCTTTTCCGAAAGGCTTTTCAACAGAAAATGCTATATATGTTTTCAGTGTTCAAATTTTAAACGCTCTGAGTAACCCATTGGGATATTTTGGGATATTTTGTCGTCTGTTCAAGGCTTTTGACTGTGTGAATCATGAAATTCTTTTAGATAAACTTAAGTATTATGGTATGAATGGGACAATGCAAAAATGGTTTAATTCATATTTAACTGGAGGAATGCAGAAGGTTCAAATTGACAGTACAGACAATCTGCAAAAATTTGCAGAGTCCTCTAACTGGGGAGGTATCAAGAATGGTGTGCCACAGGGTTGAGTCTTGGGTCCATAATTAGCGTTAATATACATTAATGACTTGCCACTCTACATTCATGAAGATGGAAATATAGTTATTTTTGCTGATGATATGAGTATAGTAATGACCTCCAACAAGCAAGAATTAGTTGAGAAAATTGTAAATATTGCCTTTCAGAAAACTATTACATGTTTCTCTGCAAATAGACTGTCACTCAATTCTGGGGAAACACAATATATACAATTGTGTACAACAAATGGCATAACACCACTGATAAATATAGACTTTGAACAGAAGTCTGTTGCTAAGGCAGAATATTCAAAATATCTGGATGTGTACATTGATGAGAAATTGAATTGGAAGAAACACATTGATGATCTGCTGAAACGGTTAGGTTCATCTACTTAAGCTATTAATGTTATTTAAAATTTTGGTGATCAGTAAATTAGCCTAATATGCCTATTTTCATTCACTGCTTTCACGTGGCATCATGTTTTTGGGTAATTCATCATTAAGAGGAAAAGTATTCACTGCACTAAAGTGTGTAATCAGAATAATAGCTGGAGCCCACCCAAGATCACCTTGCAGACATTTGTTTAATGAATTCGGGATATTCATAGTACCTTCGCAATACCTATATTCACTTATGAAATTTGCTATTAGTAACCCATTCCATTTCAAAAATAGTAGGGAAGTGCATAGCCAAAGCACTAGAAGAAAGGTTGATCTTTGCTATTGTGGCTTAAATCTGACTTTGGTACAGAAAGGGGTGAATCTGCTGCCACAAAAATCTTTGGTCATTTCCCAAATAGCAGAAAAGTGTGACTGATACCCAACCAACATTTAAAAACAAATTAAAAGAATTTCTGAACGACAACTCCATCTACTCATTAGATGAATTATTAGATATGAAGTAGTAACCGTAAAAAAAGTGTAATGAAAACTTAGGTTAAACTGAAACATTCCACACCATTAAAAAATATTGTATTCACGCTCTACGGACAAGTATTGATGTAATGTAATGTTCTCATACACATATTGTAGATGTGGTTACTGCTACCTACTTTGAGCATTTGTGTTGACATGTTAATCATCTGCATATCCATGGATGGAGGCTCTTCATGCTAATTTGTCCTTTGTTGCTTGCTATTTCACGGTATTGTCATTCCAATGGTCAGTAGTGTATCATAACATACTCTGAGACAGTAACCAGAAAATGGTTCAAATGGCTCTGAGCACTATGGGACTTAACATCTGAGGTCGTCAGTGCCCTAGAATTTAGAACTACTTAAACCAAGCTAACCTAAGGACATCACACACATCCATGCCCGAGGCAGGATTCGAACCTGCGACCGTAGCGCTCGCGCGGTTTCAGATAGAAGCGCCTAGGACCGCTCGGCCACAGCGGCCGGCTAGTAATCAGACTAATAACCATTAAAATACGAGAATTGCCAGTAAAATAAGGTTCCCAAGGACCTGCACCGCGAGGATCGCTGTTACGCGAGATCCGGCAACACTGGCGTGTACCTTGGTTGTTCCTCTCCCATTTCCCGCTCGGTCTTGGCTTGGCTTGGCCTTGCATCTCACGTCAGGTGCGCTCTGTAATTCGTTTTCTGTGTGCAAAAAAGACTGCGCCAGTAGGCATTCATTCCCAGCTGTGTGAAGTCTATGGAGAAACGTGTATGAGCGTACAACGTTTGCGCAAATGGTGCAGAGAATTCAAAGATGGACGTGCAGACGTCCATTAACGAACAGCATTCATTCTGGACAGCCTTCAGCTTTGGACGAAACGATTGCGAAAGTGCAAGTAGCAATGCTCGTAGGTCGAAGGGTAACGGTTCGGGAGATCTGCGAGATGGTTCCTAATGTCAGAAAGACCAGCATTGACGAAATTTTGACAGATCATTTACGGTATGCCAAGATTTCTGCAAAATGGGTCCCGAGGATACTTACAGAAGCGTGTGGAAGCAGCTCGCGAATTTGCTTAGGTCTACACAACTGATGCCAGGGAGTTCTTGGACTCTATTGCCACTGGAAGCGAGATCTGGATACACTTCACAGCACCGGAAACGAAATAAGAATATCCTGTCAGAGGAAAGATCCAGCATCATTGAAGCCACGGAAGCTTAAACAAACACTCTCTGCCAGCAAAATAATGGCGAGTGTGGTTTTGAACTGGAAGAAGTTATTGTTGTGCAGATTCCTACCTGCCGGTACAACAATAAGTGTGGTCTGGTACTATGAAACGTTGGAGAATACTCACTGCGCGGTCCAAAACAAGAGGAGTGTGTTTCCATAAGGACAACGATAGTCTGCACATCGCCCCTGTCACAACAAATCTCATCAACAAATCTGTACTGGATACTGTCACAAACCCATCATACAGCCTAGACATAGCCCCAAATGGCTTCTATCTTTTCCCTGAATTGAAGAAACACCTGGATGGGGTGCATTACATAACCAGAGAGGGGCTGAAAAAAGAAGTTTTAAGTTACCTTTCTGGCGCAGAGGCGCAGGCATACAGAAGACGGTACAGTGCAAACAAAAATGCATTGATTGCATTGGAGATTATGTAGAAAAAAGTAAAAGTCTAAGATTTCCTCACATGTGTTATTCAATGCCAATAAACATTATTTTATGAAGAGAGGGAGCATCCAGTCGCATCTCATGTCAATATCTGAATGTCCAGCGACAGTAAAGTTCACTCAGGCAATAGAAGAAACGTGTTGCGTCAAATTTAGATCAACTCACAATGGTCACATACCACACTTAAGTCACTTTGGGCTGATTCAAACAGAAAAGGAAGTTAAAGCTGCAGTTTATTTAAAAAAAAAACCCGAAAATTCATTTTTCTGATTCATGGCAGTGAGAGTATAACGTGAGAGTATAACGTACATCTGACACTCAATATTAAGAAGTTGTCAAAGTTCAGAATTCTGTGTTTTAAAGAAAGTGAGGTAAAACTGGTACATAATGTTAATGTAGGATGAGAGAGGGGAGTAGTGTATGGACAGAGAGGAGGGGGAGTAGGAGGAGATGGAGAAATAAAGGGGGAGGAGTACATGGACAGAGAAAAGAGAGTGTAGAAGGTATACCAAAGTCCCATACATATTTAGGAATTGCGAAGCATTGGTGCGTTCACTGGTTGTTAATAATATGGACTTTACTGATTATAAAATGGAAAATAAAATAAATATTTGATGTAAAATCTGATTTTCGTAAATCTCAATTATACTGTAATTTCTTAGACTTTCCCGGCGATTTGATGACATCTCGTGGAAATCGGGTTTTTCTGCCGGATTTCAGCGTCTTCCAAACACGATATTTCGACGTCATTACTTCACGTCTTCATCAGGTGTTCCTTGAGACTGGCTGCTTGCTGGACCGGGTCGCATATTTATGCCTGCCCGGTGCCTGGTGTTCTGTTTGCCGTTCCCTGGTCCGTCCGCGCCCGCGAGTTGCGCTATCCTGCCGCTCTAGGTGTTCCCTACTCCGTCCGCGCCCATTGTGGCCGCCTCCAACTGCGGTCGTGCCCTCCTGGTGTTGCCTTCTCGGTCCGCGCCCGTGAGTGGCGCTCCCCTGCCACTCTGTACGTTCCCTATTCCGTCCGCGCCCGCTCTGGCGATTATACTGTTTCCTTTTACTCAACTTCATTGTATATTATACAATATTAGGCATTGTGTTTATTTATTTCTTCCATTGTCGATGCACTACGGAGCATTTATGAAACTCACTACAAAGCAATGCATATCTTAGGTTCTTACATAAAACCACATTGATCTTCTTGCCCCCACTGCCATTTCTATGTTTTAACCTCCTTGCATCATCTATAAATCACTCTCAGTACATCGATACTTTTCGTTTATTTTGTGATCGGTTCTCGTTTTTTACATGGCTCAATGCCCTACTAGTGATACTGCTGATTGTTTTGAGACCACTTCAGCATTCACATTGTACCACTAGTGCAGCATTTTCCCTAACTTCTATGATGATGCTGAATCAAGTTTCTTCCTGGAACTTGGATTCTTAGAGCTAAAATGAAAAACATTCTGTGATAAATGTTTTAAATGTTTTTAAAAATTGCTGATGTTTTCTCTCATGTAAACAATTATACAATACACAAAATACTGTTTAATGCTAACTCCGTCACTGTATCTGAGATGTCTGTCTCTAGCTATAAAACATTTTGAACACACGAATGTACAGCCCAAAAGTGTATCAAACGCAAACTGAGCCTCTGCCTTAACATTATGTACCAATTTTATTTCACTTTCTTTAAAACACAGATTTCTGAACGTTGACAACTTCTTAATATTGGGTGTCAGATATACGTTATACTCTCACGTTGTAATCTCACTGCCATGAATCAGAAAACTGAATTTCGAGTTTCTTTTTTTTTTTTTTTTTTGTAAGTAATACTGCAGCTTTAACTTCCTTTTCTGTTTGAATCAGCCCAATGTGACTTAAGTTTGGTATGTGACCATTGTGAGTTGATCTAAATTTGACGAAACACTTTTCGCCTATATCCTGAGCGAACTTTACTTCCACTGTACATCCAGAAATTTTATTTCTGCCTTGTAGTCTGAACAGCCTAAAGCCTTCACTTTTAGAGACAAAATTAGAAAACACAATAACGAAAAATCTACTGGCACCACTTTCTTAATTTGCTACAAGCACAAGCAACTGGAAACGTATGAAGACTAAAGCTATGAAGCCCTGAAGTACCCTATGGATCCTGGACTTCCAGTGGATCAGGTAGCGATAGCCTTAAGTTCCACATACACATACTGTCCCATCCACTCAGACAGTCTCAGAGTGGGTCTTGCAGTGACGTCTGTGGTCGAGTTATGTCAATTCCAAGGAGAAGCCTCTACCTGCTTACTCTGAGCACTATTTGTCAATCCACACTCCATCATTACAAGCAGGTAGAGCGGACCATGTGGTCGTTGGTGTCCACACACAGTTGGACAGCTCATAGCTATCATTGGCGAGTGGGTCGTCTAACAGTCAGGCTGCGAATGAGTGGCTTTGAGTTGCTGGTTTGCCGTTTTGCTTTGTGAAGCTTAGCGGCATGGCTCTTCCCATTAGCATTGAGTCTTGGGCATCAGAACAGTGTCTGTGTGTAATGAAAAGTGACTTGTCATTTGAGGCATTGGCTTTGGATGGTGCTGCGAATTTGAGTCATATTGTCTGTAGCGAAAACATTTTCAAGATGCAGCTATGTGTGATACCTCTTCTACTCCCCAGACATCGTGCAGGGCACATCTATAGCGACTGCTTCTAGTCATGCTGGAGAGGAAGAAGACCCATACATACCACAGAGTGGCAGCCTGATGCCAGTACAGGGCTTGTGGATTGGTGAAGCAGGGAAAGCCTCATGGCTCATGCAGAGCATGAGCATCTAGTGATGTCTCACACCATCTGCAGATGCTAGCATAACGAGATTGGAATAATAGAGAATTGTGAAGGTGGTTTGATGAACCCTCTGCCAGGCAATTAAACGTGATTTGCAGAGTATCCATGTAGATGTAGATGTAGCGGTCTGTGGCAAATTTTTGTCGGTGACAGAATTGTCCAGGGGGATCGTGAATGGAAAAGGAGCTCCTTTGTCTGCACTAGGAGTGCCCAAGGAGTGGGGGAGTGAAAGAATTATCCTGTGTATGAGGGAAGGTGTGGGGGAGGGGAAGGGGCAGACGTAGGGAGAATGGGGGGGGGGGGGACCGGGAAGCCTCTGTCCCAGTAACAGTGGTGACAATCTACTTGTAAATGGTGCAAAAAGTTTTTGAGTGGTTTTTATTCCCTTTAAACTGTCTCATGGTCTTGTAAGAATTATTTGTATGTCTAAGTTTTTAAATGCATATTTTCAGTGTCTTGGATAGTCTCATTAGATGCTGTGGACATTCCTTTACACCAAACGTTATGAAAGTGATTTTTACATGATTGTATACTCCTTTTAAAACAGTAATCAAGAACTACTCTCATTTTTTATTTATATTTGTAGATGCCAGAAAACAGTTATTTGCTGTGTAAGTGCCGAAACTTAAAGCCACAGAGGTGTCTGAATGCAGTCACTCACCAGGGCGACCTGGAACATCTGGAAGCAGGCGACGGAGCCGATGGAGATGCTCTGCCCCAGCAACATTCCGCTTAGGCACCTCTCCAGCAAGTCTGCGTTCCTGTCAATGCACGGCAGCCAAGACACACGCTGTAGGATGTCAACCGAGTAGTCTTGTAGCGTGGGAAAATGAGAGACAAATTAAAAAAATGTAGTGTTAATAAGCCAAATATTATTTTTCGACTTACATACAGTTAACAGACATGAATCAAATCTGACTGTTACAGGTGCTCACTGGTTGTTTCTGCGGTGACTGTATCTGCGACTGTTTAATGGTTCCAAGAGATACTCGCTCTGTGATAGAGACTATCAAAATACAAATAAATCCAATCACAAAATGTTTTCATTTTTTATAGAGACACAAGAATTTTGTGCTGGGAAGATCATTACAGATGAAGTCGTACATGCTTTCTCAGAACCTAATTGGCTCATTATCTGTAAAGATATTCCACCTGCTTCTGGTAGAAGGACTGCGAGGCGTCTTCTACAAGTCTACATTTCATCTAGGGAGACTGTCTGTGGCACTTAATGTAAGCACGTTTCCCACCATGCTCATCGCGATGTATTGGTAATGTGGAGGCCAACAAAGGAATATAGCTCTGTTCACAAAGGTGATCTCATTGATATATAAGAGACGCGAGCTATCGACAGCTGATACCATATTTTTTCAAAGGTTTAGCTCCGAATTCTGTTCTGTAGCCAAACACAAAAGTATGTATTATCTTCTATAGGTGTCTCTAAAGTACAATAACCAAGAATGCTATAGTTGGAGTCAAGAACAATAGAGGTCGCGTTTAGGCTTGTTCTGCGCACCTACGTCACGCATTTTCCGACAGCCAATCAGAGTTCAGCAGTGTTCTGAACGCTCTGCTCTGAATGCTGTTGCTAATGCGACATTAGAAGTGATCGTAACTAGTTGTTTAGTGAATTTATATTTCGTTTTTTTGCGAGTTGCCACTGCTGATGGTGGTGGTAAGTGATAAATTCTGCATAAGCTATCGAGAGACATAATTTGCAGGATACGATCTTCCTTCACGCGGAAAGCACGCGCACTTGTGTACCGCAACTGTCGCTTGGAATCGTCAACAATGCCATTATTGGTAGCAGAGCGTTGTTAGCGTTCTTGCTACTACTCGTTGAGTAACTGATGGAATTGTAGTTGTACTTATTTTATAATTTTGTAATATTTCGCTTTGGCCAAGTGACTGTTTAGCTGCATGTTTCAGGTTGTCATGGCAACCAGATAATGTCCAGGATTAGGCCTGTTCCGCAGATGTCAACTCTTATATGAGTTGCGTATTCGTAACATAAGCAAACAAGGCACTGTTCCTGAGTTGCTTGCGGACTTAAAAGATGCCTTGCTCAATCCGGTCCAAATTTCTCCGGAAGTTATTGGTTCCTTTCAGACAGTCATGGCAGCGGCGCTAGGAGAGGTCGGTGAGTCCAGTTGGCCGCGGCGTATAGCGAGGGGTAGTGGCTTCGCGGTCGACACGAGAGTAACAGGGGTCAACCCATGACATCAGTCTGGCCTGTGCGAGCTGCAACGCCGTGAGACGGGAGAGGCGCGCCTTCCTGCGTCCGTTGAAGCGGCTGGCAGCGGAGGATTCGGGAGAGAGATTTGGGGGTGCTGCGCCAGATTTTCTTGAGAAATCGCAGTTTATTAGAGGTTAAGTGATTGGTGATATGTTGTTTGATTTACTCTTGTTAAATTCTACTTGTTTTCTTGGTGAGGTCATCAACCGCTTTGCTTTGGGGTCGTCCCACCATTCTTCTCCGTTTGTCCACCCGCGGGAAGGTGGTTGTTTATAAATTGGGTGGTCCGCTCTGCTACCAATAATGGCATTGTTGACGATTCCAAGCGACAGTTGCGGTACACACGTGCGCGTGCTTTCCGCGTGAAGAAAGATCGTATCCTGCAAATTATGTCTCTCGATAGCTTATGCAGAATTTATCACTTACCACTACCTTGTGGAGTAGGGGCGGGTTAGAGCAACCTGCGGTTCGGGTTGTTCGGTAATCTCCCTATCAATCTACCGTATGTTAGTAGCTGCCTCTGTCATGTTTGTCGGATTTGGTGTGTTAACGAATTTGTTGCTTGGAGTGTAACGGCCTAATACCTGAAATATGTTTTGAGCTTTGGAAACTTTGATATTATTGCCTATGATCTTGAGAGGCGGTATCTGTGTGCTGTAGAGCATCTTAACTATGGTTTGACCAACTTTGTAGAATTTTATATAAGATTGCATTTCATTCCGGCCGGAGTGGCCGAGCGTTTCTAGGCGCTCCAGTCTGGAACCGCGTGACTGCTACGGTCGCAGGTTCGAATCCTGCCTCGGGCATGGATGTGTGTGATGTCCTTAGGTTAGTTAGGTTTAAGTAGTTCTAAGTTCTAGGGGACTGATGGACTCAGAAGTTAAGTCCCATAGTGCTCAGAGCCATTTGATTTTGCATTTCATGGGCTTTTATTTAAATGATCATTTTAGTGTATAAAGTTGCCACCCTTCCACCGTAAGACTTTTCTTAGAAGTTTAAATCAAGTTGCACCTTCGGTGGCAATGTTAATATTTTAATTGTTGGTGCTTTGTACCATTTCCATCCCTCCTACGGGGGGTGCATAGTTTGTGTGATTGAGTAAATTGTTAAAACTCTTAGTTTAAAGTAATCTAGTGTGTTGCAGATTTGCACCAGTGTAGTCTTTCAAAGGCTGTTGTTAGCGGTCGTAACTACGGCCGTGTCAAAAGGCAACAGGAAGGTTCTCTGCCCGAAAGCTCATACAGTCAAAACTTGTTTCTTTCTGCCTCTGAATAAATTGTAACTTTGATATTTAGAGGGTGCTTTCGGATTATAATTTTAAATATGTTTCCTTTAAAAAATGCGTTTAGGCATTATTAAAGTGAATAAAATTCCCATTTGTTAAAAGGAATTTGGTTATGATTTCATCAGTTACTCCCTGGCAACTACTTCCATGCTTATATAGTGTGATTAAATGTGTTAATGTTCTTGATGAATCGCTAGTAAATAAAATAAATTCTTAAGAATATTCTTGAAAATAAATCACGGTTCATTCCATCGACATGCGTGAAACGCCATCGTTCGTGGATCTTACTACAGTCAGTTGTGAGTTTCAGAGAGTTCTGCTCCATCACTGGGAAAGGATAGAGAACGGTTATCGACAACTTTGTTTCTATTCCCGTTCCCATTTAACTGTCAGGCTTAGTTCGTTGTGTTGGCTAATTGTAACTGAGTTATTCCAAGTCATCTCTGAAAAGTCCAGAATTTCTGAACTTAATAATCTTGATCATTTTGTATTTTCACAAATGAATAATGGACATGTTAATAAAAACCACCAAAGTTGTATTTCGGGTTCATTTACTGTACCGTAACCGGTTTCATTCTAAATGAACATCTTTAGATGACTTTCAGAGTACAGTATGACGCAGCACGTTGTTATCTTCCCTGGACGTGCTGTTGGTTGTCCTTGTGCCAGGCAGTAGGCGAAGTGATTCAGTGTGCTGGTCGTGTCCAGAATCTGCCTTTTAGCGTTGTCTATGGCCCTTAGGCTTTTCTGCCATTGTGTGAGAATTAGTTACAAAGGCTGTTGGTGAATTTTCGATTGAGTTACATGTCATATACACTGAAGCGCCAAAGGAACTGATATAGGCATGCGTGTTCAAATACAGAAATATGTAAACAGCCAGAATACGGCGCTGAAGTCGGCAACGCCTATATAAGACGAGTTGTTAGGTCGGTTCCAGCTGTTACCATGTCTAGTTGTCAAGACTTGAGTGGGTTTGAACGTGGTGTTATAGTCGGCGCACGAACGATGGGACACAGCATCTCCGAGGTAGCGATGAAGTGGGGGGGGGGGGGGGGGGGACTTTTCCGTACGACCATTTCACGAGTGTACCGTGAATATCAGGAATCCGGTAAAACATCGTATCTCCGACACCGCTGCTGCCGGAAAAAGATCCTGCAAGAACGGGACGAGACAGAAGTGGAATCCTTCCGCAAATTGCTGCAGATTTCAATTCTGGGCCATCAACAAGTGTCAGCCTGCGAACCATTTAACGCAACATGATCTATATGGGCTTTCGGAGCCGAGGGCCCACTCGTGTACCCCTGATGACGGCATGACACAAAGCTTTACTCCTCGTCTGAACCCGTCAACACCGACATTGGACAGTTGATAACTGGAAACATGTTGCCTAGTCGGACGAGTCTCGTTTCAAATTGTATCGAGCGGATGGACGTTTATGGGTACAGAGACAACCTTATGAATACATGGACCCTGCATGTCAGCAGGGGCTGTTTAAGCTGGTGGAGGCTCTGTAATGGTGTGGAGCGTGTGCAGTATGAGTGATATGGGACCCCAGATACGTCTAGATACGACTCGGACAGGTGACACGTACGTAAGCATCCTGTCTGATCACCTGCATTCATTCATGTCCATTGTGCATTTCGACGGACTGGGGCAATTCCAGCAGGACAATGCGACAACACACACGTTCACAATTGCAACACAGTGGCTCCAGGAACAGTCTTCTGAGATTCAACACTTCCGCTGGCCACCAAACTTCACAGAATGAACATTATTGAGCATATCTGTTATGTCTTGCAACGTGCTGTTCAGAAATCTCCATACTCTTACGAATCTATGGACAGCCCTGCAGGATTCGTGGTGTCAATTCCCTCCAGCAGTACTTCAGACATTGGTCCAGTCCATGCCATGTCGTGTCGCGGCCTTCTGCATGCTCGAGGGGAACCTCTCGATATTAGGCAGGTGTACCAGTTGTTTTGCCTCTTCAGTGTATTATGTGCATGTTTTAGCAATGTTGTAGCCTGATCTGTCTCGTTTTTAACAGCAGGTCATCTGAAGTTATTCAGTTAAAACGAAATGAGTTTTCGCGTAATAAATGCAATTGAAATACAGTTGTGGCAGATTTTATTAACCTTTACTTATGTGCTTGGTGTATAGGGTACCGAACTAATCACCTGAATCAGTTTCTCAAAGATTTCTAGGCATAGCTTCAAGTGAAGGGAACCACTTAGGAATATCAGATACACGTGATTCAGTTGGTGTTAGCTAAGTAAGCCCGTTACATAATTTATAGCCTTACAAACAGAGCGAACAACGTTCCAAGGATTAAGGGAGAAGTTTTGAGAATGGAATGGAGCACTCCAGCGTCGATAGTTTTAATCTTCTGCGGACAGAGGGAAGTATAATCACTGCCGACTATGCTCACCAGTTTCCCACTTTTGGTGATGCTTGCAGACTATTTTTTTTTTTTTCAATGTAGTTGTGCAGAATTGTGTGACACCGTGAGGTCATATTTTCGTACGTTAACAGAACGTATACGCGTAGGTGAAATATAAGTTTATCGATGCACTTAGATCGGTAATCAACACTAATAGGATAAGTTGGTATCAACTGTCATGTTTAGCTGGCCGGAATGGCCGTGCGGTTCTAGGCGCTACAGTATGGAACCGAGCAACCGCTACGGTCGCAGGTTCGAATCCTGCCTCGGGCATGGATGTGTGTGATGTCCTTAGGTTAGTTAGGTTTAATTAGTTCTAAGTTCTAGGCGACTGATGACCTCAGAAGTTAAGTCGCATAGTGCTCAGAGCCATTTTTTGTCATGTTTAGAACCAAAATAAGAACATACAAGGCGACAAAATTCATCCATAGCAACAGTCAGCTCGGTCGATATAAAAATTAGCTCAAGAATCGAAGACTGTACGAAGTAGTACAAGTGTGGTTCGACAGAGGCTCTGATGTTCGAAGTAAAAGCGAAGGTAATTTAAGTAAGCTGATCAGGCTGACGATGCAGCAGTATCACATTATCCTAACCGCCTTTTAGGGATCATTTTACGATATTGGCAGACGATAATACGCAAGAAAGATAGCGATTCATCATTTCTCATTAAATAACCTATCAAGCTATCGGTGGTACATCATCAGGTAGATGAAACAGCTTGCTTTGCAAGAACTACAAATTCGCACACTAAATTTTCCTCGCAAAACAACTCCTAGATATCTAAGATGTTTCATGAGGAATAGCAAATAGTTTAGTGAGTGAGACGAATTCAAATATCCCGTCCAACATGTGTCTAACTTTTATTGCTTATAGACATATACCGGGTGATCAAAAAGTCAGTATAAATTTGAAAAATTAATAAACCACGGAATAATGTAGATAGAGAGGTAAAAATTGTCACACATGCTTGGAATGACATGGGGTCTTGTTAGAACAAAAAAAAAAAACAAAGTTCACAAAATGTCCTACAGATGACGTCGTTCGGTGATGAACGTGTGCTCAGCCGCCACTTTCGTCATGCTTGGCCTCCCAGGTCCCCAGACCTCAGTCCGTGAGATTATTGGCTTTCGGGTTACCTGAAGTCGCAAGTGTATCGTGGTCGACCGACATCTCTAGGGATGCTGAAAGACAACATCCGATGCCAATGCCTCACCATAACTCCGGACATGCTTTACAGAGCTGTTCACAACATTATTGCGCAACTACAGCTATTGTTGAGGAATGATGATGGACATATTGAGCATTTCTTTTCTTTGTCTTACTTTGTTATGCTAATTATTGCTATTATGATCAGATGAAGCGGCATCTGTCGGGCATTTTTGAACTTTTGTATTTTTTTGGTTCTAATAAAACCCCTTGTCATTCCAAGCATGTATGTCAATTTGTACCTCTCTATCTACATTATTCCGTGATTTATTCAGTTTCCAAATTTATACTGACTTTTTGATCACCCGGTATACCCCTTAGAATTTATGCTAAGAAATACTCGCAAAAGTTCTAAAGCAAAGGCAAATGATTCTGTCGAAAGATGATTTTCATAAACCCCTCTTCCGACTTCATTAGACTTTCGGATTCCCTTGACAACACCGATTGTAGCTCTTCTGTGGTCGTTTTGGAGGGCTTTTACATGGGCAACACTACTCGTAACCAGAACGATCAACATGTCTCTTGCGTTTACTTTTTGCCGGAAGATGGATCACCAGAAAAATGATCTCTTTTTCGGACCAATGTCTCCAGACCGAGCCTCTTTAAATTTTGGTTGAAAGGCGAAATCAACAAAAAAAAAAAAAAAAAAAAAACTGTGTCAGGCAGCACAAAACTAATACTGGTTTTGAAGATAACAGGTTTTAACTACTCATTTGATTTAACTTACATTTTCTACTTATAGAGCAAGCTACCACTTATCACAAGAAGCAGAAATTCTATCCAAGTCATCCTGTACCCTCCTACAGTCACCGAAAGACATACTTTCTCGTAAACTACAGTTTTATCAGCAAACAGTTGTAAGTAGGCTGTTTAGGTTTTTATTTTTGGAACTCCTCATAGTGCTCTGTATGAAAATCGTTGACTTCGCTGTATGCAGTCTGTGGCTGGTTGGACTCATTGTTGGATTATTCGCTAGTGCAGTGTTGAGCAGTTGGATGTGAACAGCGCGTAGCGTTGGGCAGTTGGAGGTGAGCCGCCGGCAGTGGTGGATGTGGGGAGAGAGATGCTAGAGGTTTGAGAGGTTACTGTGAGCAGACGATCTGGACGTGTGTCCGTCAGAAAAAGAAAATTCGTAAGACTGGATGTCGTGAACTGATATATATATATATATATATATATATATATATATATATATATATATATATATATATATATATATCAAAATCTTTCATATGCTAACTATGCCTATCAGTAGTTAGTGCCTTCAGTAGTTAGAATCTTTTACTTAGCTGGCAGTATTGGCGCTCGCTGTATTGCAGTAGTTCGAGTAACGAAGATTTTTGTGAGGTAAGTGATTCATGAAAGGTGTAAGTTATTGTTAGTCAAGGTCATTCTTTTTCATGGACTATTGAAAGTCAGATTGCGTTGCCCTAAAAATATTGTGTGTCAGTTTAGTGATGATGAGAATAAGTAAAGAGAGAACTGTCTGAGTACGTTCAGTTTTGCTCAGCTGTTTGTAAATCAAATAACGTAAGAGTTTCTCCAGCACTGTCATTCTTTGCATACAAAGGGAGAGTTTCACAGTCGCAGATTTCTGTTCCCCTTACCTGTCAGATCGTTTATGTGTGTAGAGAACACACTTCCCTCGGAGAATTATAACGATACCCTTGCCTGCGATGAACACCCGCTCTTCAGGACCACGTATTGGTTTCTATTACTATAAAAGAAATTCATATATCTGAGAGCCTATTTCGTGTGCTCGGAGCTTCGGGAACGCTCTGCAGAGTTGAAATTATGAAACGCTCTCCGGAAATCCATGAATTTGGAATTTTCTGTTGCCTTCATCCATATTTCGCAAATTATCGTGCGAGGAAAGGGTAAGCTTACTTATACACGAGGGTTGTTTTCTAAATCAGTGTTAATTGTGGATAGAAGCTTTTCTCTCGCAAGCAAATTTATTATAGTCAAATGCAGAACGTGCTCAAGAATTCTGCATCGTATCAACTTTAAGGACATTGGTCTGTAATTTACGAGTCCGTATTGACTGGTCCGATGATGTTCGCCGCGAATTCTTCTCCTTTGCTAACCTGTTTATCTTAGGGCAACAGCAATAGCCCTAAGTTGTTCGTAGGATATATTCCAATTTCTTTCTTCTACTCTAACCTATCTGTTGTAGTCGTACGCTTTGCTATAAAACGTAGCAACGCGTCTCACTTTCCTTTCACTAGACCGATGGAATATGTGCTTGTGAAATAAGTGACTTTAATTAGTAGTAGAGTACAGAGCATCTATTGTGCCTTGATGGTTGGAATTTATTTGCGGATACGAGAAAGAAAGATGCGGGGGCACAGTGCAGAAGGCGTTGGCGGATGCGTAATTTGGACTGGCCAGTGAGGGGTCGCTTGCACTTTGCAGTCGTGCTTTGGGGTAGCGGTGGACTCCAAAGAAGAAAGGGGCCTGGCGACAATGGTCAAGCACAAAAGAAAAATCAATGTTGTTGTATAGACTCCATGCCTGGATATGTCGTTTAAGTACCAACTTATGTTTCTGATGAAGCATCACGTACGAATATGTTGTCTGAAAAGCTTTATCAATTATCAGTTGTCGTAAGTTGATAACTTATTTGAATATAGAAGAATTATGGAGATAGTTTTTGTGATTTCGCACTGAATTATTTAAATGTAGAAGTTCTCTTATAGCCATCGCCCCTGTGCAATCGGAAATGAAGTCAGCGGTTAAATGCGTGGCATTGCATACTGGGACCACATCATTAAGAGAAAACAAGATGGCGACCGGGAATTTCGGAAAAGAAGGTAACTGTTATTACATAGGATCGAGTAAGCAATGTATGTCCTTGATTTCATCTTTTCTTTGTAATGAGCCTACAACCGAAAGCAAAGCGAAAGCGTAATAATATGCGAAAAAGGCACACTTCATCGAGATTTAACACTGATTATTTGTTACTATAAGCATATGTTCAATATATCTCATCTTTTCCCTTATGGAGAGTGATTCAAAATTCGTATTACAGGGTTGTAGGAGTTGTAGAGGGGACTCAGTAGCTGAAGTCTGATAAGGAACCCATGTCTGGAAATTCACGTTTTGGATATGAAATAAGTTTGAAGATCGCATGACTTCACAGAATGCACGCAAGGTGAGAGAAGGGCTCCGTCGTCGGTACCAGCTGTAGTTAGTACTCCACGTAACAACTTTGTCCGACTAGATACTGAGACGCTCGATACTAGGAGGGTTGGTTGTGGTCCTCCGCCGGCCGCGGTGGCCGTGCGGTTCTGGCGCTGCAGTCCGGAACCGCGGGACTGCTACGGTCGCAGGTTCGAATCCTGCCTCGGGCATGGGAGTGTGTGATGCCCTTAGGTTAGTTAGGTTTAAGTAGTTCTAAGTTCTAGGGGACTTATGACCTAAGATGTTGAGTCCCACAGTGCTCAAAGCCATTTTGTGGTCTCCATGGACACGCTGCACTCTCGACTTTCAAGAGGACGTCCTTCGTCACGTAGAAGAGAAGTCGAAGACACGCATTCGAAACATATCTCTTGCTACGTGCTCCACCAACACACAGATCAGAGCTCAATGCCTCTACTCCGTGCGTACTGTCAATTGGGAGATTTGAAAGCGATCAGGTTCTCAATATGATTTTACATCCAAATGGTACATCGGGACGTGGCTTCCTTATGAAAGCTTCACCTCCTAAATCCCTTCTACAGGTCCTAAAAGCCTATGATAGGATTTTTGAATCACCCTGTACACACACGAATAAACGATCAAAACATGCACGCAGCTTGCTTATAGACTTACTTGATTATTGCTTGATGGTGTAGGACGCACTTCTCTAGTTGGTAATAAAGGTCCCGGTAGTCAGTACTTTGTAATGTATCCAAGGGTCGTGAGGAGTTCTCTTTGCCGAGACTGACAATTTTCCTGTTGAGCAGCGAAAGTTGCATACGTAGCTGAGCGATGAGGCTGATGTTGAAGGAGTCGAACACCATGGTCATCACCACGACGTGCACGGTATCCACCGTGCAGTAGACCCACGTGACAGTGTAGCCCAAGGTCGTCGACACGTCGTAGGGCAGAGCCAGGATGAAGGGCAGGCCGTCGGGGCTGACGGGGGAGACCAGCCAGCAAGCTGAGAAGGCCACTCCGAGCGAGATGTAGGTCAGCGTGAAGCAGCGCACGGTGCGGCCCTGCGCCAGCAACACAGGGACGTCGTCCGCACTCAGGAACTCTGCGAAGTCCTGGCCCACCTGCCGGCAGCAGCGTACGGCGTCAACCACTGCCTGCCAGAGCTTTTGTACACTAATTACTCTAAGGCTTTTTAGCCGAAACTGGTGACAGTTTGTTTGAAACACAACAAGAACGGTATTGAGACCAGGCTTAACAGTAATGACTACAAGGCAGATCACGAGCCTCAGTCGAATGCGGCTCCTGCCTCGGTAAAATACGGCTCCTGCCTCAGTCTAATGCCACTCTTCTCCACTTATCAATACTATGTCCGTGGTTCTCGTATTGATAAAGCTGTGCACAGCTGTTGGCAATCAGTTAATCAGTCACTCTCACAGTAATATACTTGTTGTTTGTCATGCAGTAACATCGGCTATGTAAAAGTGTAATTATTGCTGGTGTCATAATGCTTGTAAACAGTCTGAGAAGCACAAATACGAATAACAGGATGAACTACATCTACATCTACGTCCATACTCCGCAAGCCACCTGGCGGTGTGTGGCGGAGGGTACCCTGAGTACTTCTATCGGTTCTCCCTTCTATTCCAGTCTCGTATTGTTCATGGAAAGAAGGATTGTCGGTATGCTTCTGTGTGGGCTCTAATGCAGAGTGAGAAGAGGATTCTGCTTCAGAAGAGAGTCGCGATATACACATGTGCCTTTTGTGTCAGGAGACACAATGACATTTCAAGCACAGTAATCTGGTATGACATCAAGATATGAATAAGGATAGTTCCACTTTCCTATTGGCTCCCATTTAAGGAAAACTAAATTCACGTCACTGAGTGAAAGAATTAAAGATCAGAATAATGTGCAAGATTACAAAGAAAACTGATTCGGCAATTGGTTTTTAACATTGCAAAACCGAAGGAACCCTACACAGTGTTGTAGTACAGGAAGAATGATTTGACGAAGCTCCCCACGCTAGTCTGTGTCATGCAAGCCTCTCCATGTCTGGGTTAACTTCTACATCTTACATCAACAGCTTACTGTATTCAGATCTTCATCCCCCTCTAGAGTTTTCACCCTCGTCACTTCCTTCCACTACTACATCGATTCGTTTCTTAGTGCCTGAGGATGTGACGTATCAACCGATCTCTTCTTTTAGACATGTTGAGCCATAAATTTGGTTTCTCCCCAATTATATTCAGTTCCTTAAACATGTAGTGAGTTTACAAAGAAGATTGTTTATAAAGAAGATTTGTTTTTATTTTAGACCCAAATCCTTGCTTGTAAGGAACTATATGTATCCAAAGACTGGTGTAAGTGTACTTATACCTGATTGCACTACATGGTATTTCTCCAGATTGTAATGGTAAATAACGGGTGGATTGTACTGTAATAAAAACGTTTTTGCCGAACGGGTGTATTGCCAGTATTGCTGCCGGCTGTGCACTGTCTATACCAGGTAATAAAAAAATGTGCTTGTGAGGCTTTCAGATGCCGACATGCACAATATGATTTCACACCTGCCCACATTTCCACAAACATCATTCAGCATTTAAATATTTTCATTATTCTCATACTCAAGTAGTTCTACAGATTATCAATTACATCAGCTCAGACACCAAAATACATTGTCACTTCAAATCTTTTATTTGCAGCCCTGGAGAATCAGTTTACTGTTGATGTGGGGATGTCTGTCTCGTTTTAGCTATAAAGGATTCAGCAACTGTAGTGTTAGAATTATTGGAACTTCGGCAGGACGAGGGACTGAAATAACTCAAAGGAAGAGGTTGTTCAACTGCTGAATTTGAAAGAGGTCTCCAGAAGAAAAACACTCAGTAACAAAATAATATGTCACGAGACTGAGCTCAGGTTTTTGGTACATTTATCTGTGTGACTCACTGTACTCAGCTCTAAAGCTAAGGATGTGAACTAAATTATGAACATTTAAATAAACTTCAGCGAACTAGCTTCACCAGTTATCAGCCTAATTACAATCAACCCACAGCAAAACTGAACACGCTAAAAGGCACATCACAGAAGTGACTTCGTACTTCCTGTTGTATAATGAAATGATGTTCATTGATGTTATAGAATAAAAATAAGTTTCTTCATTAGTGAAATAAAAATATTTCTTCATTGATGTAAAGTGTTAGTTTCCAAACAGTGCATCTGTCTTCGAATTAATTACATACCTCTTCGATTCACTTAGATAAAGTTAGTGCCCACTTCTGATATACAATGGTGGAAAATAAAATCGCAAAACCAAGGAGATGTGCGACGTAAACGAAGGTTGATAGGCGTGTCTCTATATCTGAAAGATAATGTCTATTCAAATTTCGTGCCAGTCGCATACGTTTGGCGCTATGAAAAACAAGCTTGTTTTAAATACACGATGTAACGGTCGTGAACGTTAGTTACTTTTGAGATTGGACGTGTTGAGCTGGTGTTAGGTAAGAATGCCTTTAGGGCGACA
This sequence comes from Schistocerca serialis cubense, assembly GCF_023864345.2. Taxonomy (NCBI): domain Eukaryota; kingdom Metazoa; phylum Arthropoda; class Insecta; order Orthoptera; family Acrididae; genus Schistocerca; species Schistocerca serialis. Next base: position 303,266,408 of record NC_064645.1, on the reverse strand, counting down.
GAAACGCCATTATCAACAAATTACTGAGTTTGAACGAGGTCGTGTACTACGAGAAGCCTGATGTTCCTTCTGCGATGTTGCAAAAACACTTGGCAGGAATGTAGCCATGATCGCTGGCAGCGGTGGTGACAGGAATGTACTGTTGCAAGAAGAATGGTCTCCGGGCGGCCATCTGGCACTACCGAGAGGGAAGACCATCGTGTTCAACGTATGGCTCTGACGCATCGTACTGCTTCTGCAGCAGTAATTTGGACACTATAGTAACACCGAACTGTTACTGGTCGGTTACTTCCAGGACAGCTTCCAGCCAGTCGCCGATTAATGGACTTCACTTACCCAGACCACCGCCACTTGCGACTTCAGTGCTGTCAGACTAGCACTCATTGGACGGCAGGGCTATGAAAATTGATTCTGCCTCGTTGCCTGAACACTTCTTTCCCTTGTACCGACTATTTTTTTTCAAAGTTTATAGTGTTCAGGTCTAAAAACAAAGTAAAAAACTGAGTTTATACATTCTGCTTCGGGAATGTATGTGTGTGATGTCCTTAAGTTAGTTAGGTTTAAGTAGTTCTAAGTCGAGGGGACTGATGACCTCAGATGTTAAGTCCGATAGTGCTTAGACACATTTGAATTTGCGTGTATACATTACTTTACAATAAGTAGAGAAGTATCGCAATAAATATTGCATATACCTATTCACCAAACAGGCAAGATGCTGAAAATACAGGAGTTGGGCAAAAACATAGAAATATAACGAGAAATGTGTGCTTGAACATAAATGCAGATGATATCCAAGGCTGCTGGTTGCTTTGTTGTATTTGACCACGAACATCACCTTTCCGATGTCTTCAATACGTAGCAAGTGTCAGTCATGACCGAAATAATGTGTTGCGTAATTGTGAATGCATTGTCTCGGCGTTAAGTGAATTCAAACGTGGTAAAATTGTGGACGCTCGTATGGTGAGTATTTCCGTAATCAATGTAGCCGAAGTGTTTGGTGTCTCAAGAGACATTGTATCGAAGATTTGTACCACACACAGAGCAAGTGGGAAAACATCATCCGCTAAGTCGCTGTGCGGATGAAGGGTGTGTGTCGAGAGATCTTGACAGGCGGTCATTGAAGAGGATGGTGACGAAAAATAAGAGAATAACAGGTGCAAAAACGACTGCAGAACTGAATGTCGCACTGCTAACGCTGTCAGTACCGAAACAACACGAAAGGTGTTCCATACTGCATGGCGAACTGGAATTCCAGAAACTCACACCAGTAAGGAAATTGCCCGTAACATGAAAACGTGGTGCCCAAACTATGAAACCTGCACTATAGAGCAACGGAAGAAAGTAATTTTGTCGGATGAGTTTTATTCCAGACTGTTTCCAACTTCTGCCCGAGTTTACAGCTCAAGAGTGATGATGCTGTTTTCCAAGGCGATAGCGCCCCTGTTCATACAGTTCGGTTCGACCATAACTGGTTTTTATGCGCGAGGTGAGTTGTTGCATGTCCCCATGCCACCACAGTCCCACATCGCAGTATTGTTGGACCGTTTGGCTTGGTTCAAATGGCTCTGAGCACTATGGGACTTAACTTCTGAGTCATCAGTCCCCTAGAACTTACAACTACTTAAACCTAACTAACCTAAGGACATCACACACATCCATGCCCGAGGCAGGATTCGAACCTGCGACCGTAACGGTCACGCGGTTCCAGACTCTAGCGCCTAGAACCGCTCGGCCACCCCGGCCGGCTGGACCGTTTGGGTCTACTCTGGAGAGAAGTGTGCGTGATCGTTATCTACCGGTCTCACCGTTACCTGAAGTTGACAATATTTTGTAGGAAGAATTGTACCAGATTCTTTTGTAAACAGTACAGGACCAGTATTTATTCATTTTCAGACGACTGGAATCCGTTCTGAATGACAACGGATTCTCTACCCTGTATTAGGCATGGTAATATGTTGTCTTTTCTGGGTTTCCATATTTTTGTCGATTACCAGCATTTTTAAGAGAGCACAGTTCGAATCACAGTGATAAAACAGCGTTTCGTGAATATCATTTAACATCTGAGCGTTAATTTGGAACCCCTGATAAGCACCTGAAAGCGCTACGTGATGAGTCTAAGGGACACCTAATGAAAATGTTGGAAGAAATAGAGATTTTCACCCAGTTTACGGGAGTCTGGAAACATATTAAATATCGTGCTGTAGCGTTCTCGCTTCGCACGCCCGGGTTCCCGGGTTCGATTCCCGGCGGGGTCAGGGATTTTCTCTGCCTCGTGATGGCTGGGTGTTGTGTGATGTCCTTAGGTTAGTTAGGTTTAAGTAGTTCTAAGTTCTAGGGGACTGATGACCTCAGAAGTTAACTGCCATAGTGCTCAGAGCCATTTCAACCATTTTGAACATATTAGATCCTCAGAACAATTTTATTAAGGGTGTATTTTTTGGTAACTTTGAAAGTCTCTTTCAGTCGTCCACCTCAACACAACGATACTGTCAGCAACAGCACCACTCATCAAGAAGAAACGGCGGTGGCATAGCATCTCACATTCCATTCTAGCAACAAGACAACGTGCAGGCAGGTTTCTGCGCACACTGCAGAACCTGCACGCCACACAGGCCACCAAACACAAGCAAATACCATTAACTACAGCCTTACATCCTGTTCCCTGTAAGTTTAGTTACTGCAAATAATAACATACCTATATTTTTACTATTTTATACCGTTTACAGTTTTATGCTTTGTGATGAGTGTCAGTGGCTCTTAGTAGGGGCCGGCCGCTGTGACCGAGCGGTTCTAGGCACTTCAGTCCGGAACCGCGTGCCTGCTACGGTTGCAGGTTCGAATCCTGCCTCGGGCATGGACTTGTGTGAAGTCCTTAGGTTAGTTAGGTTTAAGTAGTTGTAAGTTCTAGGGGACTTATGTTAAGTCCCATAGTGCTTAGAGCCGTTTGAACCATCTTGGTAGGGCAAATGGTGATCGTGATGGGATGGTGGGGCCCAATGGGTATACTGATTACTGAGAAACAATGCTTTACTTGTTCCGGATAGACATTATGTTGTTAGAAGTGTGAGAAAGATACGCCCACTCCAGCGACTCAGGCCGGTGAAGGCTCGCAGGTGGCGGCTTCAGCCCTGGCGAGAAGGAACAACACCAGCGCTCCTACATGCTGACGTCAAGCAGAGCGACGGCCGATGACCTGACAGTTGGTCACGGCCTTGAAGTCAGCATCTCTGCGTGTTTTGTTGCAGCGGCATTTCGCAGTGACAGACGCCTCACTTAGGCGGCTCAGGTGGGGCAACGTCTATGAAGGTGGTAGGCTTGGACTGTAGGGCATGAGCACTGTGGCGGCAAATCCTACAAAGAGACTCAATGCAGGAGGCAGCTAGTCCAGCCTAGTCTCAAATTAACGGCTGCGATGATGATGCCCAGTCGTCTCGTCATATCGCTTGGGCCAGAGTAGTGGTGGTGGTGGTGGTGGTGGTGGTGGTGGTGGTTGTGCTGGACTGCAAATGTCTCTTCCTCAAAATCTGCTAATATTTATATAGTTCTGATGTTTTGCACAAAAACCCCACTTTTAGTCAAGTATCTAACAAGAATCTTGCGCTGGTGTAGTGGCACCATCCTACCCGCTCCAGCTATTACCACAATGTGGTGCAGTTTGCCGCTGAGTATAGCTAACCCATCTCGCCACCGCGTCGTGAACTCGTTGCTATGAGCCTTATGATGCCACGCTACGTGTGCTGCCCAGCAGTAGCTTGAAGTGTGCTGTACTGTGGTTCCTTTCAAAGTATACCAAGTTTTACTAAAATTAGGTAGTGACACTAAATACCATTGTTTAATGTTTTTTAGATATTTACATTAATTTTATTTCACGCAGTGTTCACATTTTGTAATTTTAGCATAAGCGTATAATGTTCAATTGGATGGAGATATGTTATGGCCAAGCCATGCCTCCCACTCTCCTCACTCCTTTCTCTCCCCTATCTCAGAACCCACTTCCTCTTGCCCTTCTCTGCTCAACTAAAACCTCTAAGAAAGATAGCTTGCCATCCTTCTCCATCTCAGTGGTAGATTTAATGTCGGGATTTATACCGTTCATGTGACCCATTAACTGCTGCAGTGTATTTTCACCGAGAGGCCATATCAGGAAGATGTTATCGACAAGCAATTCGCGACTTCAGGAGACAGTGGCGAGCCCATTGCTGTGCCCTCCTTCATTTCATAATATTCGTCGTGGTACAAGAAGTGCGTTGTCATTTGAAGATGACGGATCAATCTGACGATTTCAGGTAGAAGATGAGGCATACTGGAAGCTTAGTCGCGATATGAGACACAGGCCACAGTCAGGAAGACAGGGAAGCCATTAAAGGAATCTGGTTTACCATATGAAGTAGTGAAGAAATTAATATCTTGCGCTGCCAGACCTCCCAGGCTTTATTGACTGCGGAAGATACATAAGGAACACATTCCTCTTAGGCCTACTGTTTGTGCAATCAGCTCGCCCACCTTTTTTTTTTTCTTTTTGGGTCGTCAGTCTTCTGACTGGTTTGATGCGGTCCGCCACGACTTTCTCTCCTGTGCCAACATCTTCATCTCTGAGTAACATTTGCAACCTGCTGCAAGTATTCCAATCTCTGCTTTCCTCTACAGTTTTTACCCTCTACAGCTCCCTCTAGTACCATGGAAGCCAGTCCCTGATGTCTTAACAGATGTCCTATCATCCTTTACCTTCTCATTGTCAGTTTTTCCACATATTCCGCCGGCCGCTGTGGCCGAGCGGTTCTTGGCGCTACAGTCCGGAATCGCGCTGCTCCTACGGTCGCGGGTTCGAATCCAGCCTCGGGCATGGATGTGTGTGATGTCCTTAGGTTAGTTAGGTTTAAGTAGTTCTATGGGGGCTGATGACCTCAGATTTTAAGTCCCATAGTGCTTACAGCCATTTGAACCATTTTTGAACCACATATTCCTTTTCTCTTCAATTCTGCGCATAACCTCCTCATTCCTTACCGTATCAGTCCACCTAATTTTCAACATCCGTCTGTAACGCTACATCTCAAATGCCTCGGTTCTCTTCTGTTCCGGTTTTCTCACAGTCCATGTTTCACTGCCATACAATGCTGTGCTCCAAACGTATAACTCAGAAATTTCTTCCTCAAATCAAGGCCTATGTTTGATACTAGTAAACCTCTCTTGGCCAGGAATGCTCTTTTTTCTTGTGCTAAACTGAGTTTGATGTCCTCCTTGCTCCGTTCGTCATTGGTTATTTTGCTGGCTAGGTTGCAGAATTCCATAACTTCATCTACTTCGTGATCATCAATTCTGATGTTAAGTTTTTCGCTCTTCTCATTTCTGCTACTTCTCATTACTTTCGTCTTTCTTCGATTTACTCTCAGTCCATGTTCTGTACTCATTAGATTGTCCATTCCATTCAGCTGATCATGTAATTCATCTTCGCTTTCACTCGGGATAGCAATATCGTCAGCGAATCGTATCATTGATACCCATTGACCTTGAATTTTAATTCTACTCCTGAACCTTTCTTTTATTTCCGTAAGTACTTCTTCGATGCATAGATTAAACAGTAGAGGCGAAATGCGACGTCCTTGTCTTACATCCTTTTTAATCCGAGCATTTAGTTCTTGGTCGTCCGCACTTATTATTCCCTCTTAGTTCTTGTACATATTGTACAGTACCCGCCTCTCCCTATAGCTTACCTCTATTTTCCTCAGAATTTAGAGCATCTTGTACCATTTTACAATGTCGAACGCTTTTAGTCGGTCGACAAATCCTATGAACGTGTCTTGATTTTTCTTTAGTTTGTTTTCATTATCAGCCCCAACGTTAGAATTGCCTCGCTGGTGCCTTTACCTTCCTAAAGCCAAAATGTTCGTCATCTAACACATCTTCCATTTTTTTTCCATTCTTCTGTATATTATTTTTGTATGTGACTTTGATGCTTGAGCTGTTAAGTTGAGTGGGGGTTAATTCTCGCACCTGTCAGCTTTTGTAGTCTTCGGAATTCTCTGGACGATATTTTTCCGAAAGTCAGACAGTATATTGCCAGACTCATACATTATACACACCAACGTGAATAGCCGTTTTGTTACCACTTCCCCCAATGATTTTAGAAATTCTGATGGAATGTTATCTATCCCTTGGGCCTTATTTGATCCTAAATCGTCCAATCCTCTCTTAAATTCTAATACTGGATCCCCTATCTCTTCTAAATCGACTCCTGTTTCTTTTTCTATCACGTAAGACAAATCTTCCCCTTCATAAAGCCCTTCAATGTACTGTTTGCACCTATCCACTCTATCCTCTGCATTTAACAATGGAATTGCGGTTGTACTTTTAGTGTTGACACCCTTGCTTTTAATTTCACCGAGGTTTTTTTTTGACTTTCCTTTATGCTTAGTCGTCCTTCCAACTATCATTTAATTTCGGACTTCTTCACATTCTTCATCCAGCTGTTTCGTCTTAGCTTCCCAGCACTTCTTATTTATTTCATCCCTCAGCGACTTGTATTTCTGTATTCCTGAATTTTCCTGAACATTTTTGTTGTTCCTTCTTTCATGGCTCAGCTGAAGTATTACTTCTGTTACCCATGGTTTCTTTGACATTACTTTCTTTGTACCTATGTTTTCCTTTCCAGCTTCTCTTGCTGCTTGTTTTTTATACACCCATTCCTCTTCAACTGTACTGCCTACTGGACTATTCTTTATTGCTGTATCTGCAGCGTTAGAAAACTTCAAGCGTATCTCGTCATTCCTTAGTATTTCCGTATCCCACTTCTTTGCGTATTGATTCTTCTTGACTAATGTCTTAAATTTCAGCCTACTCTTCATCACTATTATATTATCATCTGAGCCTATATCTGCTCCTGGATACGCCTTACAAAGCAGAATCTGATTTTGGAGTCTGATCATGATGTAATCTAACTGAAATCTTCCCGCTTATCATCCGGCCTTTTCCAAGTATACCTTCTCCTCCCGTGATTCTTGAACAGAGTATTCTCTATTACTGGCAGAAATTTATTACGGAACTCAATTAGTCTTTCTCCTCTCTCATTCCCTGTCCCAAGCGTATTCTCCTATAAACTTTTCTTCCGATCCTTCCCCCAGAACTGCATTCAAGTCCCCCCATGACTATTAGATTTTTGTTTCCCCCTTTGCGTATTGTATTACCCTTCCTATATCCTCATATCTTTTCTCTTTCTCTTCATTTTCAGCTTGTGACGTCGGCATGTACATCTGAATATCGCTGTCCGTGTTGGTCTGCTGTCAATTCTGGTAAGAATAACCCTATCACTGAACTGTTCACAGTAACACCCTCTCTGCCCTACCTTCCTACTTATAAGGAATCCTACTCCCGTATACCTTTTTCTGCTGCTGGCAAAACATCTTGCAGGAAACTGCTGGTCCAAAAGATCCAGAGTCTCTTCTAGTGGTTCTCTCTCAAAAAGTGACACCATGTCCAGACTAACCATTACGTCGTATCGACCTATTATCATTTTCTTGAGCGTTTCAACAAATGTCCGCGGGTTTACCACATTATGTTCACAATGACCCAGTTTTGGCACTAATAATACTGCAAGATGCTTTCTACATCTATATCTACATCTACATGGATACTCTGCAAATCACATTTAAGTGCCTGTCAGTGGGTTCATCGAGCCACCTTCACAATTCTTTATTATTCCAATCTCGTATAGCGCGCAGAAAGAATGAACACCTATATTTTTCCGTACGAGCTCTGATTTCCCTTATTTTATCGTGGTGGTCGTTCCGCCCTATGTAGGTCGGTGTTAACAAAATATTTCCACATTCGGAGGAGAAAGTTGGTGATTGGAATTTCGTGAGAAGATTCCGTCGCAACGAAAAACCCCTTTCTTTTAATGATTTCCATCCCAAATCCTGTATCATTTCTGTGACACTCTCTCCCTTATTTCGCTATAATACAAAACGTGCAGCCTTTCTTTGAACTTTTTCGATGTACTCCGTCAGTCCTACCTGGTAAGGATCCCACACCGCGCAGCAGTATTCTAAAAGAGGACGGACAGGCGTAGTGTGGGCAGTCTCCTTAGTAGGTCTGTTACATTTTCTAAGTGTCCTGCCAATAAAACACAGCCTTTGGTTAGCCTTCCCCACAACATTTTCTATGTGTTCTTTCTGTCAAATACCATGCTTTGTTAGTCTGTAGTTGTACTATGTCTTATCTCTCATGCAAGAGTATCGTGGTGTCATTGTCAAGCAAGAAAATGCTCGTCCGCACTTGACACGTGACTCTGTGAATTGTTTGGGTGATATTGAGGTGATACTGCGGCCAGGTAGATTATGAAACGTCCCCTTAAACTGACACACCATATTTTTTAGCGCAACGCAATCCCTACAAAAGAATAGGCCTGACTAACAATAACCTATACCTTTCATGAATCACTTACCTCACAAAAATCTTCGTTACTCAAACTACTGCAATACAGCGTGCGCCAATACTGCCAGCTGAATAAAATATTCTAACTATTGAAGGCACTAACACTGATAGGCATAGTTAGCAAATGAAATATTTTGATAGAGAACAAACAATGTATTTACCTTAATAGTGTTCAAAAGTCATAATATATATATCAGTTAATGACATCCAGTCTTACAAATTTATTGTCTCTGATGGACACACGTCCAGATCACCCGCTCTCAAAACTCCGCCATCTCTCCCCCTACATCCACCACTGCTGGCGGCTCGCCTCCAACTGCGCAACGCTACGCGCTGTTAACAGCCAACTGACCAACACTACAATGGCGAATATTCCAACAATGCAAACCAGCCACAGACTGCGCACAGCACAGTCAGTGATTTTCATACAGAGCGCTACGTGGTGTTACCAACATAAAAACCTAAACAGCCTACTTACAAGATACACTGAACAGCTCCCGATAGAAAATGTGTGGGATCAGCTTAGACGCCAATATCTAGGATATGAACGACAAGTAACAACAGTTGTGGGCGAACTTGTCTCAGGAGAGAGTACAACATCTTTACGGCACTCTTCCCAACCGTAAAGGGCATGCATCCAGGCCAGAGGGGATGCAACGTAAGACTGATAAATGGGCTCATGCTACCAAGTTCTTTTAAATTTGCTTGATTTTTAATCACAGAAATAACGTCAGATATACTGTCAATCTGTGAAGGATCACTTTTGCTCCTCTCCATTATGTTGCTGTATTTTTTCTGTACAGTCAATGTAGCAACATATGGAAACCATGAAAAACCTAAATACGGTTTGCAGTACGATAACTTATCCCAAACGCGTGTCCAGTATCCAAAGTATTTGAGAATGGCTGGATTTGGCAATACTCTGTTCCGATACTGACCTGAAGAGCCAGCCTTTGGAAGTCGCGCTCGCGCACAGCGATGTGTAGCAGGCGGACGAGCCAGATGGCGGTGGTGTCAGCCACACTGAGCGTCAGCGTGAAGACGTCCAGGTCCGCGGTGCCCTCGCGGCACATCACGACTATCTGAGAGCAGAAGAAGGTAAAGCAGACGGTCGCGAAAACGAGTGTGCACAGTCGGAAGAGGAGATCGGAGCCGGCGGGGCTGCGCGGATGCCTCATGATGGCCGCCCAGTGGAGCGGCTTCAGCAAGTAGCCCAAGTCGCTGGCCGCTTCTACCGCCGCCACAGACGCCCTGGCTGGAGGAGCTGCTGCCATGGCATCCAGGGTACACTACGCATACAAAAAGAGAGTTCTACAAGCATCATTCTCTTGTAATTTTTTGCGATTTACAAAATTCCATGTTAGATTACCTTTAAGTACAAGAATAGTCAAAAAGTTTTAATTTCTTTCATCATTCTGATGCTTCCTACCGTAACTTTCCCTCCCTTGCCAAGAAGGATCCTTTATTGTATGATTATATGATAGCGGAACAAACACTGGTAGCAGTTACTTCTGTAAGACATCTGGGAGTATGCGTACGGAACGACTTGAAGTGGAATGATCATATAAAATTAATTGTTGGTAAGGCGGGTGCCAGGTTGAGATTCATTGGGAGAGTCCTTAGAAAATGTAGTCCATCAACAAACGAGGTGGCTTACAAAACACTCGCTCGAGCTATACATGAGTATTGCTCAACAGTGTGGGATCCGTACCAGGTCGGGTTGACAGAGGAGATAGAGAAGATCCAAAGAAGAGCGGCGCGTTTCGTCACAGGGTTATTTGGTAAGCGTGATAGCGTTACGGAGATGTTTAGCAAACTCAAGTGGCAGACTCTGCAAGAGAGGCGCTCTGCATCGCGGTGTAGCTTGCTATCCAGGTTTCGAGAGGGTGCGTTTCTGGATGAGGTATCGAATATATTGCTTCCACCTACTTATACCTCCCGAAGATATCACGAATGTAAAATTAGAGAGATTCGAGCGCACATGGAGGCTTTCCGGCAGTCGTTCTTCCCGAGAACGATACGCGACTGGAACAGGAAAGGGAGGTAATGACAGTGGCACGTAAAGTGCCCTCCTCCACACACTGTTGGGAGACTTGCGGCGTATAAATGTAGATGTAGATGAACCTCTTCATCTCAGAGAAACACACCCAAAGTCCTCAGTAATTTATTGAATGTATACGAATCTCTGTTTTCTCCTACAGTTTTTACCCTTCATTGTTGTGAATGGCATTGCTAGGCAACGATTTGCAGTCAAACACAACAATTTGTTTACCAGTCACAAGTCACATAACCGACTATTCAGATGCCCATACAGCTGAGTTTTATGGAACCCACAACGCCTTCAAATACCATGCACCACATTTTCATATTCTCTCGTTCGCTGTACACAAACTATTAGTCCTATGAAAAAATAACAGGCCTTCATGGTACGAAATTTGCTGTAGATAAATTTTGTACTAGATTGTTTTTCGCTGGAGGCTGTAATTTTCGAGTTATTCAAGGGATCCTGCCGCGGTGGCCGAGCGGTTCTAGGCGCTTCAGTCCAGAACCGCGCGACTGCTACGGTCGCAGGTTCGAATCCTGCCTCGGGCATGGATTTGTGTGATGACCTTAGGTTAGTTAGGTTTAAGTAGTTCCAAGTTCTAGGGGACTGATGACCTCAGATGTTAAGTCCCATAGTGCTCAGAGCCATTTGAACCATATTCAAGGGAGACGTACAAAAGTGACCTTCAAACGACTTTTTCTTGAATAACTCGACATCCATGACCTTCAGCGAAAACATATTCCAGTTCAGTATTTAACTACATTAAACTTTGTACAAAAATGTTCTGTTCATTTTTTCTGTAGAATTAACAGTTTGCACAAAGAGAGCGAGAGGACATGAAAATCTGGCTTGAGGTATTTGAAGGCGTTGCAGGTTGCATAGGGGTAGCTAAAAAAAATGGTTCAAATGGCTCTGAGCACTATGGAACTTAACATCTGAGGTCATCAGTCCCCTATAACTTATAACTACTTAAACCTAACTAACCTAAGGACATCACACACATCCACGCCCGAGGCAGGATTCGAACTTGCGACCGTAGCAGTCGCGCGGTTCTGGACTGAAGCGCCTACAACCACTCGGCCACCGCAGCCGGCTGGGGCAGCTGAACCATCCTGTATAACTAAAGAGTTTAAAACAAGTGATCTTTGGATTCAGCAATACTAAATCAGCGATATAAATATCTTTGACTACATCAGTTTTCAGAATCGTCCTACCCTGCATATCCTCCAGTTGGGTGGGTGGGTGATCATCTGCACTGGACGTGCTATCTGCTGTGCTTTTGACGTAAGCAGTATTGTCGTTCTTATTTTGTTGTCTCTTCCCTGTATCTATCTTTCTATTTTACCTTTTCTCCAAACATGTAGTGGGTGTCCGTCCTCTTGAATCAATGTAAGGTCACCAGATAGGAAACCAATGTATCTTACTTATGTGCCTCTAAATCGTGAAAGTTCCTAAGTTCGAGAATATATTCCTTGGACCATTGTTACCAGAAGTCGTCTGCTAGTTTCTGCCGTAGTTCAAATTTTTTTGTCAGATTGTGTGTGGTGCTAGGTTCTGGTACAGTTGGCACATTTAACAGTCGTTAACCAACCACAAAGTCTACCAGCACTTCTATGTCATCTCTTGGAGATTAGACTTTGAGTTTACTGCAACTTCGATCCTGACCAAGCTAGTGTAGAACTGTTCTGCAGTTAGCCCTGATCGTCCTGACACTTTTCGTAAGCATCGCTTGACGGTGCCACCACCTCCCCACTAAGGCACCCTTGTTCCAATGAACTTCCAAGGGGTTCCCTTTTAGCTTGGAAGCAATAGCTCTCTGAGGTGGTCAGTAAATTCCATGGTTCCGATAATTGTGTGTTGGCGATTTGAAAGGCTTTCGCATTGTCGGTGTAGATGGTGCGACAAGCCACTTCTACAAGCAAATCTCTGTAAAAGCATAAAAAAATGTGCCGATATTCATATTGGAACAGAGTTTGTCATGTAGTATGCATGTTGTTGTGCATGTGAATGGGAAACAGAGATATAGGCCATGACTATGCTCACGCCTATGTTGACGTAGAGAGGACCTGCAAGTGACAGTGAAAGTCTTTGGTGGTCTCATTCGATCTGCAGGTGTGGGAGGAGGTGCTTCAATTTTTTGTCCTCTTGGAGTCATCATGACCTTGCATGATAAACATGTATTCACGATCTTTTTAATGGTTTGAGGACTTTTAAGCATCCAAAAATCTTTTTGAAGTTCGGGTAAACAATTTGGAAACCGAGAAGCTGAAGATCAGTACGTGTTGGCAAGATGAGGAGCCTTGTGAAGCGAAGTGATCTGTCAAGGAGTATTGCTTACTAATGAGATCTGCAAACTGGAATCTACTTCCCAGAGTAAGGAGTCCATCTTCAGTGAATAGACGAAGTCTTCAATTTTAGAGTCTTGCGGTATCGAATTACCTTTCCTCTGTGCATGGATTTCATTCGTGATACATTGGTGTTGAACTATTTTGATCCAGTAGGTGTGTGCGTTTGTGAACTCCATTGCAGCCAACTCTCCAGCAAGTTTATCCTTGTGACCAGTCTTGCGTGTGAAGCGAAGGATCCGACCTGTTGTAGTGTCCAGAAGGAACTGAATTCGGAAATGTCTATAAGGCTGAGAAGTGTAGTAAGTCCCATCACATGTTTTCGATTATTATTTCTCTCTCCTGGGAGGTCATGACGCCGGCCGGGGTGGCCCAGTGGTTCTAGGCGCTACAGTCTGCAGCCGCGCGACCGCTACGGTCGCAGGTTCGAATCCTGCCTCGGGCATGGATGTGTGTGATGTCCTTAGGTTAGTTAGGTTTAAGTAGTTCTAAGTTCTAGGGGACTGATGACCACAGCAGTAAGTCCCAAAGTGCTCAGAGCCATTTTTGAGGTCATGACGCACATTTTGAGTACCAGAGGGCCAATATTGTTCTGGGTGTGCAAACCATGGTGGTCATTTCCAGCAAACATGCCCAGATTGGGTTTAATCGCGAGAAGGCCCCGTATTAGATGATCCATAGGGTTATCATGTCCAGGAGAATATCTTCACTGACTAGGCGACTTATATGTTTGAATTTCTGTCACTCTGTTGGAGATGAAAGTCTTTCATCGATTAGCAGCACTGTATATCGAGTGTAAGGTCACTGTAGCGTCCGTCCACAACACTGCGTGAGTAATGTCAGCTGTACAGAAATATCATAGTAATCGTTCTGCCATTAAGCACCTAGAAATTCGAGACGTGGCAGTGTTATCTTTTTGACAGGGCAAGTCTGTTCTTACTACAGACTAAACAAATAGCTGTGTTTCCGTGTAAAACACTGCGGATGTAGAGGACCCCGAAGCATCACAAAATACGTGAATCTGAACACCACGATTTTTAGTAGTTGATATCCGTCGCAAGATACGAACGCAAAACAGTGAAAGTGAAGCGGGCATCCAAGTATTACATCGTGTTACGAGATCGTAGATTTGCAGTTCACTCCAGTCAGTCCCCCTACACCACATTCCTTGGAATAATAGTTTTGCTGTGATTGACACAGGAGAGAATAGTCCTAGCCGGTCGCAAAATTTAGCTACAATCTGTAATAGTTTCCTTTCGGTACTACGTCCGTTACGTAATTATCCTGTTACATCATACGTGTTGATGAAGAAGCTGTTAACTGCTGTGTTCCAGTACACGTACGCCTAATCTGTAGTAATCTCTCCCCTTCGTCCTCCATCTCTTTGTAACTGATCTGAAGTAGGGAACCATTTCGTTAATTGAAAGTTCGTTGCTCGTAATACATCGAAAGCTTCATTGCCGTCATCAACATTGTTGGCTAGTACCTGTGAAGCGACGGGAAATGCGGTCTCATGTCTACGAGCGTCTTCTTTCAACTTTGCCGAGAGCAAGAAAGGACAACATGTCTGGCTGAATAGAAGTCTAGTGAAACGAAATCGTTACTTCGTTCGTGGTATGGTAGTTTCTTTGACTATCTCGAAAAACGCTGAGTCACGGAAATCTTGTCAAATTTCTGTCGTCTTCGTGTAAGACAAGTTGCAGGAATTTTCACATGATATCGATAATAATAGCCACTGGATGCATTCGGAACCATAGTAGAGTATTTCTAGCAGAAGATTTAGTAACGCCTCCAACGTATTGTTGATAGAGGGTGCGTTAATCTCGTGAGAACATGCTCTATTTTACTAAGTTTCACCTTCTGAACTGCCCGATTCGTAAGTTAAAAATAATGGTAAATGGTTTTCCAGTAGAAGGGAGTTATACATGTTTCTTTGTAATGTAGTCCAACGTAAGACGGCGGTAAGTGTCCCTTAAGGAATCATTGCTAAGAAGTCGTTTACATAAATTGCGATATCTGCTCTCTGTGTTGAGTTAGTCAGTAGAATTTAGAAAAATATTTTGTTCTTTAGGTAGACGAGAGATCCTTCGATGATGAAGCACAAGGAAGTTGTTCGGAATTCTTGAAGAATGAGAGAATTTTTATTGGCCTTTACTGTATCATGAAGCGCAGTTACACCAATTGTCTCTAGATCCAAGATTGATAGTAATTCAGCGTCGGTGTGCATATGAGCCTGAAGTACACACTTAAAAACAGTTGAATTCCCACAGACTGCACGTCTGCTGCCCCTGAGGATCAAACCGAATATGCTGCGAAACAGAACAGTGGTTTTAGAAACGCATATCGGTAGACTATCGGTGACAATCTTCCAGCTCTGATCACTACCAGTTAAAATCTCGATGGGTATATCTTCTTGACAATCTGCCTGTGGATCAGATAGCTTCAGTGCGTGAACAGGTGCCACATTCTTAATATCATGTTTTACTCTGGCCTAAGGCGTGAAGTAGCGGTCACATTCATAGGTGCAGATGTAAGTCGTAGAATTAGTCCACACTTCTCTGATTTCGAAATTGACAAGGTTACGCCGTCGTGAAGAGCTAGAAGAGCTAGTAAGAGTATTGGACGTGCAAGCACTACGTAACTGTCATTGATCGAAGGCAAGCAGTTTCAGATCTTCTATTAATGACATTGCTACAAAGACTGCTTAGCTTCCGTTGTCTAGCACAGGGTTTCTCCAATTGTGTCCCGCGAGACATTGGTGTTCCGCCGGAAGTGAATAAGTGTTCCGTGGAAAACTGTAAATAGTATGGTTTTTTTCTCAATTTAATGACACTAATTAATATTTTAAATTTTATTATGAGCTCTGTGATATTGGTCATGATTTAAAATTGAAGTAACCCGGAATAAACAAATTTTTCCAATTTTTAAAAATTGTATTAACCTTCAAAATAAACAAGAAGTTCCATCAAAGTATCAGGATTCTGAAACTGTTCCGTCAGTAGAAAAGTTTGGGAACGCCTTGTATAGTACAGATCGAGTAAGTTTAGTTCTGTTGGTCCTACGATACGCACTTGGGCTGTTTGCTAGAACGCGAAGGTAGGCGTAGTTGCGTCTATTTTACTAACAGAAGAGATGTTGCTCTGTGGTGCTCGGGTCCTACACGCCGTATTTTTGACGCATGTCTATTTGTTATGCGGCTTTTTACAGCTGTGCGCTTCTTCTTACAATCTGATGCTTTATGTTCTCTGTTTTGGCATAAAAACGTATTTTACTGCTTTCAGTTTCTGTTTTCGTTTGGCGACGTCACTAATTTTGTTACATTCTTGGAGCCAATGGCCACTTTATCCGCAAAAGACTCAAAATGGACCGTAATTTTTATTGCCTTGGCTAATGTTTTTTTTTTCTGATTAGGGAATACGTGAAGGGCAGCAGCCGTGGGAGTGGAAGTTAACGTTTTATTGTCACAGCGGATCTTCTGTGAAACAAATGCTGCGCCTATTTCCGTTCCTATAAATTCCATCAACTGAAGTACGTTGACTTCTGAAACACCGGTTTGTTTGGCACGAATAAGCCAGCGTCGGCAGATATAATTAGGAAAAGTTCTGAGAATGTTTGGTGCTAGTACACGACCATTGCATTTACGTCTTCGCTCAGTGCGTGCAAAGCTTGGATGGGGCGGTTACGGTCGTTAAATGTAGTTAGAAGCGGTTCTGGGTTCGCAGAGAGTTTAATTTGTTCTATATCTCTGTCAGTAAGACAGTCAGGTCCTCTAGGGGTGTTTAGTCGTTCTTTGCAGTCTCATATTTACGCTCACTGGATCTTTCCATGTTCTTAGCACTAGAAAAAAGTCTCTGGGAAGGTACTGTATCCCAAACTGGTTTGCTTAAGATGAGTAGACAGTCATCCAGCCCAGAGATAATTCACAGTATAACTGTGAACATTGTTGTTTGGTAGATCATGTAACAAATTTCGAAGCTAAGTGATCCCTGATCAGAAGGGAAAATCTGGAAGCACTGTGGAGAGGTGTGGGACAACAACGTGACTTTCGCCCGCCACAGATCCCAAAAATCAGGAGTGTTGGTCTCTAGTGCCATATCTTTTCATTGCATTACCCCTTTGATTGTTATCCTTGGCACCCTTATAGCACACTGTTAGGCTGACGATATGCTACACCCCGATTTTTGTCATTCACGGCAATCCCTGATGGGCCTATATTTCAGCAAGGTAATACCCACGTATGGAGAGAGTTTTTGTTGCATGTCTGTGTTTACCAAAACCTGCTTTGGCCAGAAAGATCGCTGCATCTCTCCACAGTAGAGAGTAGTGGAACAGTGTATGTTGTGCCGCAATTTGTGTTGGTTGCCTACATCAGGGGCAGGTATGCACTCAGGGACAAAACTATTGTTCTCCTTTGACTGACACGTCCTTCACCTATTGTTCTGCTAAAAGGATCCTTCCTTTTGATCGACAGGCACTTAACCTATTGTTCCCCCACCCTGTCCCACTCCCCCTCCTCAGGAAACCTCCCTCCTGGCTGCTACAGGTACACTTTCAGGTCTGAGTTATTGTAATAGGCCCCTCTCACTCTTATCAATTTCATTCACTACTTAATTAAACTGATCAATTAATTAACCTCCTATGCACTGGGAAACGCCCTCTCCTTCCCCCTCCCCACCCCATGGGATGTTCAAATTCCATCAAAACAATGCAACACACTATGGCTACCTCCACAAACCTGTCATCTGAGCGCCACCTCTTCCTAGTGATTTTCGAGAAATGGACTCTGCATGTGCTGGACACATGTCTTTATTTTCAGTCTTTATTTAAACAATTAGAGGCAGTACCGCCATCAAGTGTGTTCACCCTAAAGTCTAGAGTCTAGAGTCCAACTGACCTAGTGCGGGGTGGAATCAGAGCTAACTATTTGTACAATCGTTCCCAGAACCGATCGTGGTCCTCTGGTTTGGAGCCGAGTGGAAGGCTTAAACCAGAGGCTCAGACCATTCTGCGGAGATTTGGGGTGCAAATTTCTCGACCTCTGCTATCGGGTGGAGAAATGTAGGGTCCCCCTGAATAGGTCAGGCGTGCACTATACGCCGGAAGCGGCTACAAGTGTAGCGGAGTACGTGTGGAGTGCACATGGGGGTTTTTTAGGTTAGAGAATTCCCTCCCTAGGCCCGACAAGACGCCTCCTGAGACGCGGCAAGGTAGGAGTAGGCAAAATGCAACAGTGAATAACAATATTAATGTGCTAATGGTAAACTGTAGGAGCGTCTATAGAAAGGTCCCAGAACTGCTCTCATTAATAAACGGTCACAACGCCCATATATTACTAGGGACAGAAAGTTGGCTGAAACCAGACGTAAGCAGTAATGAAATCCTAAACTCAGATTGGAATGTATACCGCAGAGACAGGCTGGACAGTGAAGAGGGAAGCGTGTTTATAGCGATAAGAAGTGCAATAGTATCGAAGGAAATTGATGGAGATCCGATATGTGAAATAATTTGGGTGAAGGTCACGGTTAAAGCAGGCTCAGAGATGGTAACTGGATGTCTCTATAGGCCCCCTGGCTCAGCAGCTGTTGTGGCTGAGCACCTGAAGGATAATTTGGAAAATATTTCGAGTTGATTTCCCCACCATGTTATAGTTCTGGGTAGAGATTTTAATTTGGCGGATATAGACTGGGAGACTCAAACGTTCATAACGGGTGGCAGGGACAAAGAATCCAGTGAAATTTTTTTTAAGTGCTTTATCTGAAAACTACCTTGAGCAGTTAAACAGAGAACCGACTCGTGGCGATAACATATTAGACCTTCTGGTGACAAACAGACCCGAACTATTTGAAACAGTTAACGCAGAACAGGGAATCAGCGATCATAAAGCGGTTACTGCATCGATGACTTCAGCCGTAAATAGAAATATTAAAAAAGGTAGGAAGATTTTTCAGTTTAGCAAAAGTGACAAAAAGCAGATTACAGAGTACCTGACGGCTCAACACAAAAGTTTTGTCTCAAATACAGATAGTGTTGAGGATCAGTGGACAAAGTTCAAAACCATCGTACAATATGCGTTAAATGAGTATGTGCCAAGCAAGATCGTAAGAGATGGAAAAGAGCCATCGTGATACAACAACCGAGTTAGAAAACTGCTGCGGAAGCAAAGGGAACTTCACAGCAAACATAAACATAGCCAAAGCCTTGGAGACAAAAAAAATTACGCGAAGCGAAATGTAGTGTGAGGAGGGCTATGCGAGAGGCGTTCAATGAATTCGAAAGTAAAGTTCTATGTACTGACTTGGCAGAAAATCCTAAGAAATTTTGGTCTTATGTCAAAGCGGTAGGTGGATCAAAACAAAATATCCAGACACTCTGTGACCAAAGTGGTACTGAAACAGAGGATGACAGACTAAAGGCCGAGATACTAAATGTCTGTTTCCAAAGCTGTTTCACAGAGGAAGACTGCACTGTAGTTCCTTCTCTAGATTGTTGCACAGATCACAAAATGGTAGATATCGAAATAGACGATAGAGGGATAGAGAAACAATTAAAATCGCTCAAAAGAGGAAAGGCCGCTGGATCTAATGGGATACCAGTTCGATTTTACACAGAGTACGCGAAGGAACTTGACCCCCTTCTTGCAGCGGTGTACCGTAGGTCTCTAGAAGAGCGTAGCGTTCCAAAGGATTGGAAAAGGGCACAGGTCATCGCCGTTTTCAAGAAGGGACGTCGAACAGATGTGCAGAACTATAGACCTACATCTCTAACGTCGATCAGTTGTAGAATTTTGGAACACGTATTATGTTCGAGTATAATGACTTTTCTGGAGACTAGAAATCTACTCTGTAGGAATCAGCATGGGTTTCGAAAAAGACGGTCGTGTGAAACCCAGCTCGCGCTATTCGTCCACGAGATTCAGAGGGCCATAGACACGGGTTCACAGGTAGATGCCGTGTTTCTTGACTTCCGCAAGGCGTTCGATACAGTTCCCCACAGTCGTTTAATGAACAAAGTAAGAGCATATGGACTATCAGACCAATTGTGTGATTGGATTGAAGAGTTCCTAGATAACAGAACGCAAAATGTCATTCTCAATGGAGAGAAGTCTTCCGAAGTAAGAGTGATTTCAGGTGTGCCGCAGGGGAGTGTCATAGGACCGTTGCTATTCACAATATACATAAATGACCTTGTGGATGACATCGGAAGTTCACTGAGGCTTTTTGCAGATGATGCTGTGGTGTATCGAGAGGTTGTAACAATGGAAAATTGTACTGAAATGCAGGAGGATCTGTAGCGAATTGACACGTGGTGCGGGAAATGGCAATTCAATCTCAATGTAGACGAGTGTAATGTGCTGCGAATACATAGAAAGAAAGATCCCTTATCATTTAGCTACAAAACAGCAGGTCAGCAACTGGAAGCAGTTAATTCCATAAATTATCTGGGAGTATGCATTAGGAGTGATTTAAAATGGAATGACCATATAAAGTTGATCGTCGGTAAAGCAGATGCCAGACTGGGATTCATTGGAAAAATCCTAAGGATATGCAATCCGAAAACAAAGGAAGTAGGTTACAGTACGCTTGTTCGCCCACTGCTTGAATACTGCTCAGCATTGTGGGATCCATACCAGATAGGGTAGATAGAAGAGATAGAGAAGGTCCAACGGAGAGCAGCGCGCTTCGTTACAGGATAATTTAGTAATCGCGAAAGCGTTACGGAGATGATAGATAAACTCCATTGGAAGACTCTGCAGGAGAGACGCTCAGTAGCTCGGTACGGGCTTTTGTTAAAGTTTCGAGAACATACCTTCACCGAAGAGTCAAGAAGTATATTGCTCCCTCCTACGTATATCTCGCGAAGAGACCATGAGGATAAAATCAGAGAGATTAGAGCCTACACAGAAGCATACCGACAATCCTTCTTTCCACGAACAATACGAGACTGGAATAGAAGGGAGAACCGATAGAGGTACTCAGGGTACCCTCCGCCACACGCCGTCAGGTGGCATGCGGAGTATGGATGTAGATGTAGATGTACACAGTACTGCCACCAGAGGGCACTGTTGCAAGATGGCGGTCTGGTGGTGGTGGAGAGAAAGGATCTCATAACAAGAAATTGAAGCATATATTGTTTATTTACAGTTTGCGGGGTTGGATTACTCTTACTCATCAATCTCTGCTGTTTGGAAACATGTAGGTCTTGTAA
Organism: Schistocerca serialis cubense; assembly: GCF_023864345.2. Classification (NCBI taxonomy): domain Eukaryota; kingdom Metazoa; phylum Arthropoda; class Insecta; order Orthoptera; family Acrididae; genus Schistocerca; species Schistocerca serialis. The sequence goes on along the minus strand of NC_064645.1, from coordinate 303,245,387 downwards.
GAAGTAATTACAATGAGGAAACAATGTTGCACATCCTAATGTATGGCATGGTACTCTAGGTGTCTTAACCTAATGTTTGACCCTTTGTCAGCACTTAACCTATTATTCTGTTAAGTAGTTTCCCATGTTACACCATTTCCTTAAACTATTGTACCGCCTTTGATACCAAGTTATGTAATCAATTACGTCCTCCCACCACTTTCTGGTACACTTTTCGGATTTCACATGCTTCTGAACGCCATTTCTGGCGCACCTCTTATTTGTCACCCACCCCCTTAGACCATTGTACTGCGTTTTACATAAAAATTATGCACATTTACCTAGTGTTCTGCACTTAACCTGCTGTTCTGCTCCATGTCACCCACTCACACACACACTTCCCTTAGCTATTGTACTGCTAACATCACGTTGATATAAAAACATTTTTACACATTATTTGAATCGATATTCTTCACATCTATCGGGTAGCTTTTTTTTTAATTTGCAGCACTTGATTGGTCAGTGAAATCGATGGCATATAGTTTAAACAAAAGATCGCTAGTAAGAAACACATGTCGCCAGTCGATGCCCGACGCTGCCGACTCTGCACACATCCCCAGAAGTCGGGATGCACCGGCAGTCGCCGCAAAGTGATGATGCGGCTGTCAGCTGCCAAACCACGTATAGGTATCATTTCGGGTCTCGCCAGGATGAGGTGGCGGCATCTCTTTCATACATGACACCCAAGAAATACCTATCGAAACACAAGTTCACCTAGGCACCATTGCTGGTGCGATGACGCATAGCTGTGGTGCGGATCCAGTGCCGAGAGATACGTTGCAATGCTTCCCAGAATAACACAGGGTGCATTCTTCCTAGCAATACTAACTGGACAGCGTGTCTGTCACTGAATTTACCTGTTAAACTGCTGCTGCTGGTGTGGGAGCACTGTCCGTCCTTTTTTTTTACTGGAAGGCGAGACTTTCAGTGGCAAAAACTATTTCGTACACATCGTCATATTGCACCGGCAATTAAACCCAGCAAAAGTTGTCTACAGATCATCAAATATATACAAGACGCACAAGAATATTGTGAACCAGAAACATATTTACCAGTGTAACTACGATTAAATATTATGATAGCTGCTACAGTCTGACACCGTTCGATTTACAGATAATGTCTCCTTTTGACTGCTGTGGTTCTGGAACAAATCTCAGTATATATAGCGCACATAATTTTCCATGTAAAAATCTCTCTCATCCCCTCGCGGATATCATTACGCTCAATCTATACATCCCTCACGATGGGGCACACACACTCATTTTCTCTGGTCATGCCACAACATAAGCCACAGTAGCATTACACTGCAAAATACACACATTTTACACAAACAGTGCAGTTATCTTTTATATGTGTACAGCACCCGAAAATGTTATGGTATACCTACACTCACACCGGCTATACGTCACGATTCTCCTCAGTATTAGGAAATTATTTGACAAAGTCTTTGAATCAGCACTTCGGGAAGATGTTGCAGCCTGCCGAGATTCTCTCAAAAAGATGTTATGAAGGACAGGCGTCCGGGGCTGTGTGTGATAATGAATACCGTACCTGTGGACTTAATGCTTGGAAAGACATCACCGACGTGGGTTGGTGTACTGTAATCACTATCTATAGAACAACAAGGAAAATGCGATGGTACGCTTAGGGGTGCCGATAAGGGGATGTATTGTTACAGCCGTATTGCCCATCCTGTTTGTACACTATAGCAGGTCCAGTTGAACACTTGCATTGCTATATTGTGCAGATGTTTTTACATCATTTGTATAGCTATCAGCCGCCAGACACTCGTACATATATCACAACGGCTGACGGCATAAGCACATATACCGTAGGTATACTCGTGACACTAGATATTCCCCTCGAGGTTGGGCGATCATCCACTCCCAATGCATGACCACAGCACCCTCAGTGGATCAAAGTCACTCTCAGAACTGCTGTGCAACAACTGATGTTTCCCCCTCGGTACAAATGCGTTACTATTTATCGTCCGGACCTGCTTGCTTGCTCGCTTTTCTACACACATCTCCAGACTCTGGGATTACAAGATCATATGTAATTTCACATGTTTTGCCAGAATATCGTATCATTTTCGCAATACTTATCGATATGAAGCACATAGCAGTATCCTACCGACTGCTCATGCAACATAATTCCTAAGATACAGACTGGAAATTATTCCTCTACAAACCAGAAACTTTACCCAGGTGGAGCGTGTTGTAAACCATTAACTAGAAACTTATCCCATCTGTGAAGACTTTTTAGATGAAAACTCGAAAAAAAATAGAGCAAACTGATATTTCCACTCGCGAATACCGATATCAGTGATGTAACAGATTCCAAATCATCCCTATAATATACAAAGTCAACTAAGGTGTTTCTCATGTCTAGAAAACCAGCAAACCTGTCTTTCACCAGTCTTTCACCTGCTAAATGCACACAGTGCAAGCGATGTTCCCTCAACTAAATCAACGTGTGAAATGTGCAATAGCAGTCAGCTGAGCAATGTACATGGGATGGAATAACGGTCCAGCACAAACACACGTCCATATTGAATCTTCTGAAATTTCCACGCGATCACGAAAGCTGCCCAACACATATTAAGTATTAGTTCGCTATTAGGCCGTCTAGAGGACGACACGGTTAACACTGTTACATTCCTGCATTCCAACAGACGTTTCCATTTGGATGGACCCTGCCATCAACGGGAAACGTGAATCATGCCCACCACAGACCCCACATAGACAGAATCATCCTACATAATCTGTCAAATGTATATTTGATTGCTATATTTACAATTAATGTTAGGATTCCGGTTTCAGTTGAATGACATTCGACAATGAGCGAAGTATCGGAAATATACCCTGCTGACTGGTATGGCTCTGGAACAGAAATATCTCTACCATTCTTATGACTTGACTTACACCTCCCTTCGCCATCACAGTATTCCACATCAAATCCATACCTTCCTTTGCACATGTTGGAACACAAACACATACTTTAAAAGCCTGATGCTCAAGGTGAACCTATCACCCATCCCCTACTACTAAGTATAATACTTTCTCAATAACTGATTGCTGGCGATACGAAATAATACTGACTGAAAATCAATGATGAGTAGTGGTACCACTGTGTCCTAGAAAGAGAGGCATAATCGTTTTACAAACAGCGAGATGTTAAGAAAAAAACACAACCATATTTCCATCACAAGTGGTCTTGGTTCTACAGATGCATACAAGTATCCATGTTAAAAGCTACACCCGCTTTACAAATATAGGCACGTCGTTGAATGAGGAGGTTTTTTGTCCAGACAAATACCGTGATAGTGGTCGATGTCCATATAGTTTCAGACCAACAGTGCACATACCCGTCACTGACAGTGCAACCTCGTAACAAAATTACCCAATTTAGAAAGTGATTCGGCTAAGGAAAGTGGTATGAAACCAAGATTAGCGATTCCCTCATGCCACCTCCGCTACATATTTCTCCAGTATTTGTAACGCATTCTGTCTCGATGCCATGTCAGAGGTTCGGTGATATATCGATTGGGCTATAGGCAATGCTTGACTGAGAAGGATCACAAACAGTAGTAGATGGTGTGCTGATTGAGCTCATAATAAATGGACGCTAGCTTTTCAGATCTCTAGTGCTACGCTATCAGCTAGAAATGCTGTCTGTGATTTGGAATCAAGTCCTTCCATTGAAGCACATACCTTTCTTGGATGCTATGGAGAAGTCTTTATATGATTACAGCCACTAGTGAATCAGAAATATGAAAAATATCTCTCATACCTAGAAACGAGTCACATCTCTCGAACTTATCTGCTTCAGTAAAATTCCAGTCTCGTTTTAGGTAGTTCCTATGCGTCATGCAACAGTCCTCTCAGACTCTGTGCTACCACCCCTGCAGCTTTTCGATTGTGATAGTTCCTATGTAAGTCTGAACTGAGTAGAAGTTGGAGGGAACTATATCTACCACCATCTGCATACCGTGTAGAAAAAGGCTAAGCTGCGTTACTGCGACGGGACTGTGTTTTGACCATTTGATGGAAACAGGAACAGAGACAAGGACGAGGATTTTTGCTACTGCACTGTGGTGCACCCTCAAACTACATACAAGTACAACAGATCCACGTCCATTCACATCTATCTCCCCAACATGCTATCTTCGTTATTCTGTACCATCCAACAGAGGAAAATTACAAACTATAAAAGCTCAACTATCTTCATCTGATAACGAACTAGATAAGATTTTTACCGCATCTCTCTCCCCCCATATATCGAAAACAAATACCTCATGCGTGTAGGCCTCGAGCACATGTGACGATCCTATTAAATATATAGGTACTGATCAACTACACAGGTCAGTTTAAGGTTTCATCACCTGTACTGTAGGAGGACCGTCGTATCCTGCGGACTATACTGTAAGTCACAAGAGACGCCCCCTATGGTCTTGTCTCATTGTTTGAAGCATTGTTATTTTTCTGCTCTAACACTCTTCGTACACCACCAAACATTTTGTTTTTCTACCACGACTTCGAGGTCTGTGTCAGGTTCTAAACTGACATTAAGACATTCTGATCCATGGCCTCTCGCAGACAACAAGGGCATCACCCCAAAGTACTGTTACCCAAGATGTTGCACTTTGACACGATTGATGTCATTCAATATGGCTGCTGTGACGTCAGCTGATGACGCGAGTACCGTTACTCAAGATGACTGCAAAGTGCCACACCCCCCTGCCAAGCCCCCCTGTCTGGAAGTTTGAATTTTGGAGGGAAGATAGGTCAATTGGGATACCTCTAGACGTCGCATGGTGTAAATCACATTGTTAGTGCTGTTACCATAACACACTGCACACACTGGATGATTTTTAAAAAAAAGTCATTTACAACATAAGGAAATTGGAAGAGTTTTTCTAAACTGGCATGGGTTTTCAAACTACATCAAGCGAGTATGGTTACTATAGTTACTATAGTTAAGTAGGCTAGGAGAGTATATCTGCAAGGAAGACCAGGTACATAAGTAGCTGTTGGCATCCCACTTACAAGGGAAGGCCACGACGTTGGGATCACAGATTTACTTCAGATTTGTACGCCTTTAGTAGACAATTAAAACAACACAGTGTGCAAGTAGTGAGGTGCACCACTCTGGCAATTCCGAGAAAATCGCAAGAGAAGTTTTACGCGTCTGTTATGTAGCTTATGTGTCTGTGCGTAGGTGCTGGATTTAGTGCGGGCGCTACTTAAGACGAAAGTGTATAACGCCACAGTTCGACCCGCGCTCAAACGTAACTTTTAATTTACATTTCTTTCATTACTGATCATATTACTTAATTTATGTGGCATTTGAGTGATAAAATAATTAAAAGAAAACATGTGTATCTGCATAAAGTTTTAGTGAATTTCATGTTATTTGACTACTTACTATTTTTAATTAATTTGCATTATTAGGACAAACATATTTATAACTATCGACAAGCAAACTGAGAAACGCATAGAGTTTTTTTCAAAATGTGTGCCTGTGGTGATTTGCGAAATCCCTTACATCAGCAGTCTGGTAAGCTGTGTGAGTATTGTGTGGGTGTTATACCGGGGACCTAGAAAGACGGAGACGCTTCGTCCCGCTGTAGCCCTCAGTGGTTCACAACCCCACAACAGGCCTCAGCAGTCCACCCACCCCACCACCGCCCCACACCGAACCCAGGGTTATTGTGCGGTTCGGCGCTTACTGGACCTCCTTCCCCCCCCCCCCCTCCCCCCCACTCCGCGCTTCCCACCCCGGAAACGTGTCATACGAGACAAGTGTAACCTCAAATGTTGGCGTGGTAGAGTAAATTATGGTGTACTCGTACGTGGGGACAGTGTTTGCGCAGCAATCGCCGACATAATGTAACTGATGTAGAACAAGGGGAACCAGCCCGCATTCGCCGAGGCACATGGAAAACCGCCTTAATACATTTACTGCCATGATGAAATTTGGACCATGCGTTGCTATGCCGCATTGAAATCAGGAATATTAGTTCTGAAGCCTTCCCGCTCGGAAAGAAGCGCTTTAGATCGCGCGGCTAGCCGAGCGAGCAGTCTGGAATCTCGGAATCACTTTGCAACTCGACGCTTCGAGCTGTAGTCACAGAGACAGACTCAAATTGGCAATTAACCTGCGTAGCAGTGAGACATTGCTAATGTAGCAAGAACGAATAGTGTAGCTCCAAATTTTGTGCATGTCACGGAATTTACGCTGGTGTTATAAAAATGAAGATGACTCTCTGTTCTTCGACTACTACAGATAACAAATACAATGACCATTCGAACCATCGTCTCGTTCACAACCGTCTTACAAACTTAGAACGCTAACCACTTGACCACACTGACTTCTTACAGCCGGCACCATCGCAGAGATACGTCAACTACGCGTAAAACTTCTCTGTCGACATTCTCGAAATTGCCACAGTAGTGCTCCTTTATACATTATGTCGTTTTAATGGCCTACTAAATGCGCACAAAATTTGAAGTAAATCCGTGATCCCAACGTCGTGGTCTCCCCTTGTTAGACAACGAACTGACATCATCTTGTTCCATTGTGAGGGACATAGAGGAAGTATGTGTGAAGTATAAGCAAAACGTAGTTTTTTTAAGGAACATCTGTTGAAGCAGGGGGCAGTATCATCAGACACAGTAATACTAGCTGGAGAAATATACTTTGTCAGTCCAGAACATTCCTTTCCATGATACAGTAAGATGTACTGTATATCCAAAGTTCGTTCCTCTTGGAGGACGATCTAGTTCACCTGCAGGCTTCATTCACATTGTAAAGTAGAACCATTGGAGGATAACTACGGCTTCTATACGTAGCAGTATAGGATGTGGATGGTGAGAGAGTGGTTCCCAATGAGCATTTATTTTTGTGCAGAGTGGTAGGCGACTTGGACATCAATTACGCTATTTGTCAACCAACTTACTAGGGTCGGATTCTTGCTGAGCTGAAATTTCAAAAAATACTGTGTAACATGTTTACTTGTGGTTATGCACTAGCGGCAGCTCCACCTCCCCAGAGTTTCTTGTTACTGGTATGGACAATTATATATATATATATATATATATATATATATATATATATATATATATATATATATATATGCTGGTGGTACGCATTCTGATCACTGATCATATTGCAGTGCTAAATACATTGCAAGTTTGGATGGGAATATGTGTGGGTGAATGGTAGGTTACATAAAGGTACTCTAAGCTGTTAAGCTGTCATCAGAACATCATTAGTTAGACAATAATACCTGTGTGTGGTGTCACAATCGTCGAAAAAACTTGCATTTGCAGTATGTTCTACTTTATTGCGAAAGGATGCAATATACTTGTCAAGCTGCGATTTAAGCTTCACTTTACCAAGTCAGAATGTTGTCAGCAGGGAACGATTGCTGGAATAGAGGCATTGTGTATAGTGGAGGCGCTTATTGTTGAAAAAATCGGACTGAGTGTACTTCCTCCCAGATATGTTCATGATTCTTCGGATGTGACGGAATAGGAGAATACTAGAAATCAAATTTTCACATAATACAAATAGCATGGGTACAGTTGGAGTTCGGTGCTCGTTAGCGGTTGCAAGTCAATCGGAAAGTTCCTTTCGTGCCCGAATAACTGATGGAAAGACGTTGTGAAATCAAACATCGAGAATCTGTATAAAAAAATTGGCCTTTGGGGTAAATGATGTATGGAGAAGAAATATCGAATAACATTACTTTCCATCTCGTGAACTGCAACCGAAAACTGATACCCCAGGAGGATAGAGGACTGACAGATACAGACAATAAGACTGATTGACGTGGAATTGAAACCAGCACCTTCTGTTACACAGCCTTGCACGGCTATCTGCGCTCCTGTGGCTGGGAGTAATTATAAGTCAATATCTGTATACCAGTGCAGCAGAAATAATGTAGACCTGCCCTAAAGACGCAAGATGATGTTGCTGTAATGGTGAGAAAGCACGAGTAACGTGAAGACGAGTATCATGAGAGTTCACTCGTCGTTACAAATTGCATATCTGATAGAAACACACAACAGTGTGTATTACCGTCCCATTATACTACTGGCAATAAGTCGATGGAAAAGGCTAGAGCCGTAAAAACTTGAATTATTTATCGACTACATGATACCTACTCAGTATGATTTCCACTTCCAAGTAATATGTTTCAATGTGTTAGGGGCTATCTACACCATATGTCAGAGATCACTGTGATATTACATTAATTTGTAAATGCATTTAGAAAAGTAATCATACTTGTATTCTCTTTGGGGGTTTTTGGTATAAATTAATTTATCTGGTTATGTGAGAATATTAAAAATTAAGTTGGATGTTACCAAAATTACATAAAAAACATAAAGAGATTTTTGCGTCTACATGAATACTATTAGTTTGCGAAAAATCGTAAAACGTTTCGTATTTACGTTGATCCCTGTGTACATCTTTCGAATGATTGGGGAAGCTGGTAGTTGGATCACGAAATAAACACCAAGATACTAACGCATGTGGACGTCAGAGCGTTTCCAGCGTTCCATCTCCATACTCACTGAGAACTGTTTGTAACGAAAGAGTTTTGAAACAGATCATCCACTTCACATCTTTCAGAAATATACGTTAATGTGGCACATTAGACATTGTGCATCTTGTAACACAGGAGTCGTTTGTAAAGTTAGGAAGTCGTGGAATAAGAATATTTAATGGGCACTTGTTCGGAAAAGTTCTGTTCGGAAATTCCACATGGGTGTTATATGGAAGAGCTATCAGTGTAAACCGCCGTAGATGTGGAATGTTTTAACAATACTTTAGGCAGGAAATAAAATCCGCAAATGTCCTCGGCTAGGAAAATCGCAAGAAGGAATGGAACTAGCTGTTAAAGTGATATAGGAGGTATTTTGCAGCCAAAAACATAGATACATATTAGAATTAGAGAACATAGTTTCTTTGTATTTGTCAAATTACTGGGTGGAGAAAGAATTGGATGATTCTAATGTTTCTCTTAATTATAAGTTAAAAATAAGTTGGATGTCATTGAAAATACACAAAAAACGTAGAAAAAGAGTTATTTTCTGTGTGTAAATGTATATGCAAAATTTAATAACAGATTATGTTCGAGAATATTTTTTTTCCATAGCGTACTAAAACTTCTGCTAAGTTTCCTATTTACAGTGATCTGTATGTAAATCTTTTGGACGTGGAAAAGTGGGTAGTTGGTTAACGAAATAAATACCAAAGTATTAATGTATATTGGCGTCAATGGGTTTCCAGAATATCCACCTCCACACTCACTGAGAATGCTAAAGACTGTATGGGAATATAACAGTATAGAACATAGGCTACATTAGGATGTCAGCAACATATCTTGAGCCTTAAAAACCGCATTGTATGTATTTAGAAAAGATTTCTAATAATCGCAAACATTCGGAAGAAACCTCCCTACCAGATTACACACAAACTCCTATACTGGAAGACAATAATGGCAAATCCATCAGCAGGCAGACGTTCTCAAAGACACATAAGATTTAATTCTGACAGAATCACACAACTAGCAGCATCACGCCACTATAAAATAAAAACTGGCAATTCAACTACACTGCCATCACTGCAGTATGGCTAACACGCCCATACACCAAACAGTAGGTTACCATAAAATTACGTTTCTGTGGAGATCGATGTATGTTATATAGGTTACCATAAAATTATATTTCTGTGGAGATCGATGTGTGTTATATCAACGAATTTCAACGAAATATAACACTTAGAAATTAATGTATATGAGCATCAAAGCTTCTTCAGCCCACAAGACAAGATCACTTGAACTGTTTATGTGTTCGTAATTTATCTGTACGCCAGCATAGGTCCGCTTGCGAGCGAAAAATGAAGCTCGGCTTGTGTCTTGTGTAGCTAAGTAAAGTGTGACGCTTCTCTTACTGCTACTGGTATGCAGGTTTAAAGAGTGCGACACTGAACCTGTCAGCTGGATGAGTTTCTTTTCAGTATAAAAAAAAGTTTACTGAACAGAAGAACTTTGCTAGTATGTGGAATATTAATAACGATTAATTTCCGAAAACATGCTTCGCAATTAAATGTGTTAATACTGACAACTTCCTCATCTGCTCATCGCTTCGACAATTATCGCATTATCTGCGTTAACCTTATTGATGCCAGAGTTGAGACTGCTTTCTTGATCGTTACCCATCTCACATACGCGTGATTTCCGTGATCATTGAGTTAAGACAGGCTGCCTGTGGAGTTTTGTTTCTGCTCGGGCCGTGTCTGCCGATACTTCCCCTCGGCCGGTGCTACCAGCAGTTGTTTGTGAGCACCCTATCTGGAGAGCTGCGTTGAGACGAATACGTGCAATAAACAACAGCACTTTTATAGTTTGTTTTTAATTAAATGTATTCTTCCTTTCATATCCACTGGTGGCTATGTTGCTTACTGTTTACAAACATACTATATTCTTTTAGTGTCCAACTTCCGGAGGATACCATGACATCATTTTGTTAATACTCGTGGTGGTAACTGCTTGCAGTATGCATTTAGCAATGTGTTGTGAATGTGTATATTCTTGTTTTTCCATTGTCATTTACAAGCCTACTAGGGACAGTTTCACAGTGGCGTCATACACTGATGATGGAGAAATAATGGGGAGTGCGTATTTGTTGTTACATAATACAAGGCAGAAATTGTTAAACATTGAAACAACTTGTGTTTATATGTGTGTTTTGGAATAACAGGTGGTGCTCATGCCTTGTAGGGCTCACAGTAGATGCAATGATGTTATTATAGTACTTCTGCCAATAGGACATTTTAACAAGTACACTGTAGGACATCATACACACAGGGAATGTAGGGATGAAGTAGATTTGGTATATAGTAAGAGTTTCTTTAACTGTCGTCTTGTGATATTTTAAAGTTAATAATAATAATGTTGTTAATAGTAATAATGTAGGCTTGGTACTTAGCAACTGCATTTTTGATCTTAAATGAGGCAGTACAAAAATTGTTTTACATACCCTGCTGCAGTACTTGTTCAAGTATAAGGGTGGAGCTGTTGGTATTTGGAAAATCAGTGAAATTGCAACAAAAAACGATGGGAAGTGAGAGAGTTTACAGAAAATTAGCAATAATTTGCTGCTAATTATGTTAATTAAGATATGAAAGTAGAAATCAGTACATTGAGCTATTAATTATAGTAATTTTGATGACCACTTTTAAGTAGGATAACACCTTGTCACACATTTCGCCTAGAGAAGTAATATTTTCCACCACTTTGCAGAATATGCCATGACATGATAAGACTATAATAACTCATCCGTCAACTGTAATATGAAAGTATTTTAGCTCTTAAGTTACGTAAATATTAATAGCCATTGGGCAGAATAAGTCAAAATGCCCAATAGTTGGCAGCTAATCGTGTTAATTAATTAACAAAATGAAGTTAATATTGGTTACCATTTTAAGCAGGATAAAACCACGTCACACAATTCGCCTAGAGAATGCTAATATTTTCCAGTAGAATAACTCTACTGCTGGCGATCCTTCCACTACAGCATATGGACCACGAGTGACGAAGCTCACGCAGTTGTTCTAGTAATAAATGGGAGAATTGCAAGCTTGACTCTTATAAGTTTAGGAAAGAGGGATGGAGTTTTCCACCAGCTTTCTACTACGTTGTTGCCTCAGGCCCGTGGTCATGGTGGGGCTTCTGGCTTCATTGGGGAGGGGAAGGGGGGCGACATCGGTGTAACGTAACATCGGAAGTGACTGTAAGATCTTTGTAGGGACCAGAAACCGCCCTGCTTAGGCAACACCAAGTAATGTTACGTGGAAACTTCTTATCTTTACTTTACGACTCCTGAAACCGTAGCTGGTACTCTCCAGTCGCTTTCGGTTTCTTATTTTTCGTAAAACAGGAAAAAGAGTTCGCATAACTTTAAGTGGTGTTACTCGCGTGGTAAAGTGGTATACCGATGATTACTGGCCACCCATGAATAGAAGTATTTAAATGGAATCGGTATGTATGTTACTGATTTCCCAGATACATCTCGCGATAGAATGAATATTCCAAATTCTGTTTTGTACTTTGCCTAATTGATTGACACAAATTCTATGCAGCATGAGGAAGTCTACAATCTTCCAAATAACAAAATATAAAACGGCTTAGTGTCTGCGAGATGCGATTGTCAACAACGGTGGAAAGATTAGAAACCATTAAAAATTTGTGTACAACTTTATAATTTCTGGGCCGGCCGAAGTGGCCGTGCGGTTAAAGGCGCTGCAGTCTGGAACCGCAAGACCGCTACGGTCGCAGGTTCGAATCCTGCCTCGGGCATGGATGTTTGTGATGTTCTTAGGTTAGTTAGGTTTAACTAGTTCTAAGTTCTAGGGGACTAATGACCTCAGCAGTTGAGTCCCATAGTGCTCAGAGCCATTTGAACCATTTTTTATAATTTCTGGCTGGTCGATGAAGAATGTCGAAAGGCGGTGTCTCCCTTACATCCGGGAAAATAAATTCTCGTACACTTCCGGATACCCAGTACTATCGTGGCATCACATACATCGTTGTCATCAAAATAAGCAATGTATGAATTAGTTGTGATTCTGTGGTACAACGCAGACTGGAGACGTTAGGGTTGTGATGAAGGAAAGAAAATAAAGTTTTTCAAGTTCAAATCCTATTACGTTAGTGAACATCAGAGAAAATATTAAAGTTATTTGTATATCAGTATCAGCTTTGATTTCGGGTTCTCACTAATGAAATAGCTCGAAGTGAAAATTACTCTTTCAGGCCTTTGAGCGTCCATACTCTCCCTATTGTATACGTTAACATTACATCATGTTATTATTTATTACGCGCTCATTAGCAGCTTATAAGGAAAAGCAGCTATGAAATATGGTAGCATACAGTTAAGAAGTAACTGCGTATCCAGTGGAAGTTGCAGTGTTTTCATATTTCAGAAAATAGTTCGTGATGCTCTTAAAACTGTCTCATAATCTGTTTCCATTCGACAAAATCACACCCAGAAAATAAATCTCACCCAAAAAGTTGTTTCCTGTTTCTCCCCTCACATGTGATACAGTACATAGATATGGAGCGCAAGTTCCTAGTGTTACTGGAATCGATGCAGATTTTTGGTGAAACATACACCCCTCTAACATAATTCGTGCATGTTGCAGCCGTTTCCTACATTAAAATTCACACTGCCCTCTTGTTTTGCTACGTTAAGTACCACTTTCGGAGCTAAAATTGGCATCTAGTCTGAAAACATACGAGAATCTTACCGGGCCTTTTCTCTGTAGCACAGTGAGCGCCGAGGATTTAGCTGGAGCAGCAACTGTTTCACAGCGTCCTCTCACGTCAGACAAAGCTATTTAAGATGTCAGGTGCGTCGAGATGTCCGCTTTCTTCCTATGATTTAAACATGTTGTAATTAACATCGGTTCATAAACTCTATTCACCCAACAATTATTTTCGTATTACGAACGGCGCGTTTTATGACAGCTTCGGAAAAAAGTAGTAGTCACGTCTTGCTCCTCTGCATACTAAATGATAACTCGAAGTGGTAACTGCCCCGTAATTAACATTTCTATAAATATTTCAGTGTCCTCACTGTCATTATTTTGTCCGTTGGTCAGTGGAAGTAAGCACAATAAATCATTTATTTGTAGCCTTCAGTATCAGAGAAATGACTTACTTCGGTAGCTTTTCCTCAACCAGGAGACCCGTTACTTAATCGAACTTTGGAAATCCCGTCGGCAGTGACACCTTTCCATTTCTGTTCTCTGCTTCTTACGTTTCATTTACGACGTTCTCTTAGACGTAAGGGGTATTATTACTTTGTAGAGGGTAATTACTGTCTTTACTAGGAATAGGAACCTGAAGAATGTAATCAGGTCGAAGAACATCTCAGAACTCTGTGTTGAATTTTGAATCCTCGAGACGACATTTCTGTATTTTTAGCTACATCCAGACAAAGTTTTCAAATACATGTGTACTAGGACTTGTCATTCCTAGTGCTACCAACATTATTGCATGTCTTCACTTCATTCTTTTAATAAGCACACACTATACGATGACAGCCGTTTCCGAGATGGGGCTCTTTAAAAGAAATTCTGCCATAATACATAACGGGAGATGAGCAATGATCTCAATGAGAAAAATGGAGTATGACAGTGGTGATGAATAAGATGATTGGTGCTGAAATAGCAAGAAGAAAATAAATTCCAGACAATCGTCTAAATTAGTGTACACATCGCTCAGTGGTTGGCCGGCCGTAGTGGCCGAGCCGTCCTAGGCACTACAGTCTGGAACCGAGCGACCGCTACGGTCGCAGGTTCGAATCCTGCCTCGGACATGGATGTGTGTGATGTCCTTAGGTTAGTTGGGTTTAAATAGTTCTAAGTTCTAGGGGGCTGAAGACCTCAGAAGTTAAGTCCCATAGGACTCAGAGCCATTTTTGAACTCAGTGGTTGTAACTTTCAGAACGTGGAGTAAATTTTCTTTATGAAAAATTTTAAGAATATGTTATCACTCCATGGGCACATTACAAAGTGTATATGCATATAGACAGAAAACAATCGTTCCAAGTACCGTGCACCAAGCAACATAAAATGACGTAAGATTGTTTATTTAGTGCTTTCTCTGCTAGAATACGTTTTGTCATTTTCCCTCGAATGTTAAAAAATGTAATGTAAATATTTATCTGTACTATTTCATGACTAAAAAAAAGTATAAACGATTACATTGTAAGTTAAAATTAACATAAATCTTGGGAAAACTGTCACGAATCTGGAGGTTCTCAAGTATAATCAGATGAATAATTAGAGATTGAACGTCCAGCCAGCGTTGGTTTCGTCAGACAGACACACAATTATCACACTAAAGTAGTACTTGGAAAGTCTGTACCACCACCCTGTAATTTGTATATTATCACATCGTACCTACGCTAAACTCTATATGCAAAACCAGGGACTTCAACGAAATACCACACTTAGATCTGAAAGCACGTTTATCGCGAACACCAACATATGGCCAGAAGAGGACTGAACTCCTGGACGGAGCATGATGTTTTTAATACAAATATAGAATAGTCCAGAATATACAAAAACCATAAACGTAAGAAATCTCTAGAAACTTCCAGAAATGATAATTACTGAATAACAAATAATTCTTGGGCGTATAGTTCGCCTGATGCTACTAAATGAAAGGCTATTTTTATTGTTGCGTTTCACTTATTTTGATTTCTGAAGCATCTTCAAGGGTCTGTAATAAATATTTCTTTTCGTATATGTTCATAATAATTGTATTCTCTAATAAGAGATCTGTTACTATATTACAGTATTTTGTTATTCTCTTGTTTTTAGCTGAGAAATAATTTTTTGTAGCACATCATTTGTTTCTGCTTACGGTTCGTACTTTTATCAGTGCATTGTTATACAGGGTGTAGCTAAAAGAAACATCCGATCTAAAAAAATCATAACTGTTATATTATTTGAGATATGTGCGGGAACAATTTACTGTTGGAAATAGCAAACTCTCGAGTTTTTTTATGGTTCCCGCTATGAAGCGGCAGTGTGCTCCCACTTCAGTTCTAGTAAAAGTGGTGTCTTAACAACTCGGAAGCGTTTTGTGTTCTACGTTTTGCACAGTGCGGGTCAGTAATAACTGTTCAGCCTGACTTTCGTACTAGGTATGGCGTGAATCTTCCTACAGCACAGAGCATTAGACGATGGCATGAACAATCCCGAGAAACAGGTTGATTGTGTAAAGGCAAATCGCCGGGCCGTCTCCGAGTGCCTGATACAGACGTTGAACGCATCCTCCATAGTTTCAGAAGAAGTCCGCAGAAATACGTTCGCCATGCTGCTGGACAGCTCAACATGCTCCCGATGTCCGCCTGGCGTGTGTTACGTTGGTGTTTACACACGAAACCATACAGAATTCAGCTACTGCAAGCTCTTCGTGAAGGTGACAAACAACAAAGTGTGGAGTTCTGTAATTTCGTTTTTAGCAGGATAGAGGATGACAGTTTACTTTCATGGTTAGTGTTTAGTGACGAGGTAACACTCCATTTCAGTGGAAAGTTGAACCGTCGTAATTAGAGAATATGGGGTACGGAACAACTACATGAAGTTGTCAATGTGAGAGACTGATTCGGAAGACTTCATTTACCAACAGGGTGGGGCACCAGCATCTGGAAGTGTGGGAAATTTAGAAGCAAAGGATTACTGAGTGATTGAGCGATCGCATTGGACCAAATGATTTAGCCTCACGTTACTGGCCTCCAGGGTCACCGGACCTTACTGGATGTGATTATTTGTTGTGGGCGTTTATAAAAGACTTTGTTTATGTGCCACCATTACCAACAACAATGAGTGAACTGAGACATCGCATAAAAGCATCTGTGGAAGCTGTAACTCAAGACAAGCTCACTGCAGTATGGGAACAATTTGAATATCGCATGCATCTCAAGGGGGAACATACTGAACACCCGTGATAAGGTATGAAAAAAAACTTTTTGAGTTTCCCGTACATCAAAAAACAAAATTCATTGTGTATGTTTATCAGTTTCAGAAATAAAGACGTGCCAAATCGGATGATTCTTTTTAATGCACCCTGTATAAAGCGGTTATTATAGAGCGTGTTTCGAAAATCGCCAGCAAAACTTCAGGAAAAGATTCCTCATACAACGAGAAGAAAAAGAAGCTACGTCTGAATGGGGCCGGAAATGCATCACTACAGATTTATTGGACCTTCATTTGCTTCTAACAGTACGCCTCGTTAGACGGGTGATAGTGTGCTTGCTTTCCGTACAGCGGGTCTCGGTTCGATTTCCGGCCGGGTTGGAGATTTTTCTCTGCTCGTGGACTGGGTGTTTTGTTGTCCTCATCATCATTTTATCCTCATCACCGGCACGGAAGTCGTCCAATGTGGCTCCGGCTGAAATAAGAGTTGAACTTCCCGGGATGAGGCCTCCCGGCCAATATTGCGATATGCTCATTTCCATTTTTTCCCTACTAACTATTACGTATCGGGGGAAACGTCCAAAGTGAGATAATCCTGCCCAAACGCAGATCTCCGTTCGTCGCCTCATTGAGTTTTGCACGATCAAAAATGCCTTGTGCAGTCCGTACTGTCTGAAAGACTGCCGCCGGCCGGAGTGGCCGAGCGGTTAAAGGCGCTACAGTCTGGAACCGCACGACCGCTACTGTCGCAGGTTCGAATCCTGCCTCGGGCATGGATGTGTGTGATGTCCTTAGGTTAGTTAGGTTTAAGTAGTTCTAAGTTCTAGGGGACTTATGACCACAGCAGTTGAGTCCCATAGTGCTCAGAGCCATTTGAACCATTTTTTTGAAAGACTGCCACAGTATCTGCATGAAGAATAGGTTCATCCACAACAGCAGCCGAATACACGAGAGGCTTTACGTGTCCCCACAGGTGCTTAAGGCAGGCGAACGGGGTAATCATGCAGTCGATTCGCGTATACTTATCCAGTGCCGTGGAAAATGTGCATTCAGGTGGCTCCGGGCAGGCAGACAGAAATGTACGGGAGCGCAGTCGTGCATGAAATACTGTTGTCGACTGGATGCAAGTCGCATGTCTTCTAAGTAACGCTTGTAACCGGCGTCGTACATTTTCCTCTGGCAACCAGTACTTTTCAGCGTTCACTGCATGACAGTAACAAGCTCGAATAACTCGGTAACTGCCGGCCGCTGTGGCCGAGCGGTTCTAGGCCCTTCAGTCCGGAACCGCGCACCTGCTACGGTCGCAGGTTCGAATCCTGCCTCGGGAATGGATGTGTGTGATGTCTTATGTTAGTTAGGTTTAAGTAGTTTCTAAGTCTAGGGGACTGATGACTTCAGATGTTAAGTCCCATAGTGCTTAGAGCCATTTGAACTATTTTGAACGCGCTAACTATGCATTTCCTGAGCCATGCTGTCATAGCCTCTTTTTTCGTCTTATGATATAAAGAACCCATTCCTGAAGTTTTGCCATCGGATTGTGAAACACCCTGTACACAGAAACAAACATATATTACAGGGCACTGAAGACGTTTCACAAATAAAAATAAGCGAAACGCGTATGGCACAGTACGAACTGCCTCTTATTTAGTTGAATTAGACTAACCACATCCCCAAGAACATAGAAACAGGTAAGGAGCAACAGAAAAAAAAAACCGCAAAGAATCTTTTGTTGGGTAGTTCGGTTTGAACCGGCGACACACAGTACTCCAGCAAACGACGTTACCGCTACACTATGTTACGTGCAGCACATCTTCTCAGGATTTAATGGTTAACATCAGTCAAATAGGATTAACGAATTAGTAAGAATGATAATTAGATGTATGCAAATCACCGTGTAAGATCAGTTATTCATTGTACCATGTACCAGTCATATATACAGCCAATGTCTCTATCAGTCAACCAGAAAATAGTGGTTTCTCTAACCATAATTTTAGTTTAATATATGTCATAAAGGGGTGGCGGAAAAAAGCGATCCTGGCATAAAAAAAATACCTCGCGCACCAATCCTCTATGAACTTTTACAATCTCCACGGCAGAGATTTTTTACTGTCGAAATGTTCCGAGATTTAGTTTTAGTGATATTACAAAATAGTCTTGCACTGCCGCGAAACATTGTTTCTCATCTCTTTTTTAATAGAAAAATCACTATTTCATCCTAGTCATGTGTATCAGTGTCACCGCAACGTTTTACAGATTTTCTGGTGTTTCTGTCATATTCTTTGTTTCGGGATTATCCTTTGTTTTTTGACGTCGTACCTCATCACATCTTAACCGTTTGTCACCCACTGCTGGATAAATGTCCCTTTGATACTTCTCCATACGTCACAGTCTTCATTCGTATGGACCTTTGATCTTTTATGAACTGCTGTTTTTTCCGTATGTAATAACACAAATCTATTGTGAGTGTCATAATGAACCAACTATGTAAAATCAGCTGTCTGCATGCTATGCACACCAAAGATCAAACGCATCTTTCAATTTTCGTTTGTTCACCATTTGTTAGATCTCCGTCTTGGTCTTTTCTCATCGCTTAAAATTCAACAAAGAAGGTATTTGAGATCTCTTCCATCTGCGTGTCTAACTTATGTCCATTTTACGAGGGGCGTTCAGAAAGTAAGCTCCGATCGGTCGCGAAATGGAAACGATTATGAAAATCCGATAAAGCTTTGCGCAGATGTGTTGGGTAGTGTCTCTAGTATAACCCCAGTTAGCATCACGTCGCTCTTCTCATTTCTGAGCTCGCAGTGAGTGCGTAAAGATGTCTAGAAAATAGTGTCTGCCGCCAAGTACGAGGGCCTGGTGAGAAATTTCGCCTGAAGCTATGCAGCTAACATTACATAACTGTCGTGCTGTTTCGTCTTCACGACAATTCTCAGCCGCATTCTGCAAGGGCAATGAAGATGCTCCTGCATCGTTTTCAAATGGAAATGTTAGATTACCCACAATACAGTCCGCAATTGTCTCCCCCTGAGTTTCATCTCTGGTCACATGAACCGCTGTCTTTGAAGACAACATTTTGACACAGACAACGAGGTGTAGGCCAGCGTGGAGAATTGGCGGAAAGCACTGGCGGCTGCCTTCTATGATGAGGCTATTGAAAAGTTGGTACAACGCTATGACAAAAGTCTAAGTCAGAACGGCGACTACGTAGAGAAGTAGCTGAAAGGTGTAGCTAATTGTTACAAGTAAAACATTTCTGATGTTCACTGTGGTTTCAATTTGGCAATCAATCGGAGCTTACTTTCTGAACAGGCCTCGTAATATCATTATTGTCACTGCCCCTAAACCTCTGATTCATTAAAGAATCGCGTGCTCATGTAAAAAAGAGCTTAAAACTTCTGATTACATTGTGAACGAGATAATGTGTTAAATATTTGCGTTATGGATGTAAGCGGAAGAAGTTTAAAAAAAGATTTGTTAAAAGTTTTTTGCAAGTACGCTGAGTGCTCTCATTATAGAACACTGCGTCGGTATAGTCTTGGTAATTTAAACTCCGATGTTAGCAAATGCTACTTTTTCACCCAACTCAATATGTGTGACATCATATGTTCTGAACTAAGTGTCGCACAATGAGAGAATTTTGAAGGTACATTCAGTGGTATATGTGGAGAAGCGATGCAAATAGAGGTAGCAGTAAAGAAGTAAAAATTAAAACGTCATGCCTGATCTGGCAGTTTGATCTGCAGGAACAGCGAAAATATAGTAAGCGATAAACTTTTTAGCTTACATCATTTTGTGGACAGTGACACCGAGAAAAAAATTCGTAAAAGTTTGAAATTATGTGTAAAGTTTGTTGCAAGTCACTATCTGCTCTCATTTTCAAATGATGCGTGAATCTAGTGTGGGTACTTGCACGCGGTCCATTACGCTGCCTCAAGTCATGTGCACAATTTCTAACTGTAACATTTGCCTTACTGTGTTAAACCTTTAACACGTTGCACCATTTTAATTTTTAAAATTAGGTCAATATTATATGAAATAATGAAAATCAAAATTTTGTTGACCCCGGAAGGTGTTCGATAGACAACCTGCAGATTGGATTGTGCACTTTGAACATTGAATAGGTTCAACCGTTCAGTAAAGTAAATCACGGGACTGTTGTATAAGCCATTTGATCTTAGACCAACACAGAAAATAATCTCAGATAAAGCTTAACTCTGAAACCTGCTTTGTATAAACGATGATCCCAGATTAAATCCCCGTGAATTACTGTAAGTTTTGATTGACAAAAATTCGCGGATCAAAGTCAAGTTCAAATGCAGTCGTCAGCTTGCAATGTAGTGACATTACAAAACAACGCTTTTGTTTTGCTCCTATATGAATTGAAGTAATAACGAAGTTGTTATTAACACATTTATATATAACTACGTGACTTCCGTACTGTTGAAGATCGAAATATTTTTTTTATCTATAAGGTTAGGTTAAGGGACTTATCAGCTGTGTATGTAATAAGTGCAGATAATAACTGATCTCATAACAACGTTGGAGACGCTTCGCAATTTATATGATTAATTTACAGACATTTTATAGACACTCAGCAGCAGAGTAGGAAAGGAAACTTCAAAATATTTGCTATGATCACTTACTTATATTGATTTTCACAGCAGCAATTAATGTTTGAACGTCTGTTATGAATGTGCTCTCTAGGCTCTAGAAGCGGCAACTACACAACGCATATTAATTTTTGACCTATCGGAACACTTGCCTAAACTGCTATGTGCAATTGCATGTCAATTGATGAATAAGACATTGAAATGAATTGATGAATAAAACTTTTAACAAGTTCGTATTTATCAGCCGTTGCTTACGTCACTGTTTCGGTAGTTCAGAGCGTGCATTTTAGGCTCACGTGTAAAAGAACTCATGTTCAGCTCCAGGTGAATTGTAGGACGTTTCCTCTCCATTTTAAGTTATTTCCGCTGCTTTACTGCCCATAAGGATAATTATAACAACGCTACGTTTTGAAACCAAACCACTCTTTTCGTTTTCAAAACGTTCTGGGCCATTGTGGTAGGTAGCATTTTGTGTGCAAGGAGCTTACGCGATGTGAATTATATTGTTTCCTTTCATTTACAGATATCTGAGTACTCCGATGTTTCTACTGAGGCCGACAAAGGGCAAACACATTCTCGAAATTAAATGATGATAATTTAAGCCGAGTTTCACTTGGATAAAAATACTGCACAGCAGCTAGAACTACGAAACCATCGACAGACTACAATGTGCATGCTTCTCTTAACATTAATATTTTATACTGCACGAATGTTTCAGATGATTGTTGACGATTTGTTTAAAATAGATGCAGCAAAATCTTGCACAGCTGTCCACGAGGAATCAGGCTGCATTGCCCGACTGACGAAGGAATTCACCAAATTGCGTGATGACATGGGGAAAACCAGTGTGGTTTTTATCAAATACCACGTTTTCGTGGTGTTTTAGGTACTGTGGGCAGCACCCACATCCCCATCATATCTCCTGGTGGCAAGAGAACAGAGATATTTGGGAGTTGTCATACGCGGTTTTCTGCCAGACAATCATCGATATCTTCTATAATATTACAGTTGAAATGTCAAAACTGTAGACGAGTGTGGGATATAGTGTGTGATATACTCTGCAGTTTTTATTGGATAATGTTAATGGACATTCGTTTTTAAGAATTTGAATTTCTAATTACTAGTGTACATATAGCGCACCTGTTCTCATAACGTAATCAGGCACTAAATCTGGAACTTTACAACTTAATTCTGCGGAAACGGCTAGTAAAACGCATATAACAGATTTTTATTTAAGCTCATTGTTACTTCCAAATTAATTTTTAAATTTTACGTTAACCTAGACTATTCTATTTTCCTCATAGTGTAAACGATAACTTTTCTCGGACACAAGATAAAGAAAATATGCTGCACAGAATTGCTTAGTTAGTGATTTTTAAGAATGGTGCCAAATTTCAGGATGTTATGTTTTACAGTTTCTGAGAAAAGGTACAAATGGTTCAAATGGCTCTGAGCACTATGCGACTTAACTTCTGAGATCATCAGTCGCCTAGAACTTAGAACTAATTAAACCTAACTAACCTAAGGACATCACAACATCCATGCCCGAGGCAGGATTCGAACCTGCGATCGTAGCGGTGAGAAAAGGTACATTATAGCTCAAAAATATCATCCTAGGGCATATGTCATTTGAAGTTATTATTTCAGTTTTTAAAAATCTTTACATACCACTAATGATATTTATATCCATAATATTCATCCTCTTCCTTCTCTTCCTGTAGCATTCTCTTCCCCTGCCTTCTTTGCCTAGCCAACTTCTGCATATTTTCGTTCTGTGCCAAATCGTTTCATCGACGTTTCTGAGTATCTTCAGTGGGAATACATCTTAATGGACACAAATACTGTTTTTGGACAACACATCCATATATGAGGACTGTAGCTCTCATTTACACATTTTTTCAGCAGTTCACGGCTGACTAGGTATCTAAAAGTTTGCTTTGTAACGTTTAAAATGGCAAGTGAAAAACCATGCTTACGGGAGTATGGCTGACTACTGGCTTGTGACTGAAGATCTTTGCACCACGATATGTCACAAAGGAAATGCTGAAGATTCTTGTCTGTGGAATGTTTGTGGAAGAATGTTACTAACGCTGCTACTTGCTGCTTTGTTTTCACACAACGTACATTGCCCCTGATGGCTTTTCCATACTGAGTTTGTAATGTGTGGATTTCTTTGCCTGACAGTCTGTTAGTACCTTCCAGTAGCTTTCCGTCTTCTAATTACCTGCCCTTCATTTCTTTCACAGCCTTCTAGATACACCTGCCGTCCTTTTAGATTATGTGACTGAAAAATAACACAAAACAATCTAGTGTAGAGCTGGTGTGGATGAGAGCACGGAAAAACGCAGTGTGGCAGGCGGAAATGGCCAAAGAAAATTTTTTAAATATATTTCTAGGCAGATTTCGATTATGAATCTTTAAGATATCATTTTAAAAGCATAACTAAAATAAATTTAGAAATAAAAAATTCTATATTTTTCGGTTCTTTCCCTACATCTGCCCTTAAACGAGCAAGGAATCGCAGATGCTAAGCTTATTCAGAGCATATTGAAACGTGCAGAAAGCATCGCGGGTAACTTAGGAATGACAGTCTTTAGATGAAGAAATTCCAGAACCAACAGAACATGAAGCTAACAGGAGTCACAGTGCAATGAGTCTGGAATTTTTTAACAATATATTTACAAGAAAACAGTTAGATCGTTTCCTTGTTGTCTTCAGTAACTTTATCAGGTTTTTCTATTCCATTGTGATTTTATTGGTCCAGTACGATTTCCAGCAATAAATCTTTTTTGTAGGGGTGGAAAGTCCTTTTTCTGCTTATTTCCCTCCATTTTTACAGCACAAAACCTTCGATAATAAATACTATGTATGTACAAAGTGCTATTAATGTCTGGGTTCGAGCCGAGCGGGATTAGCCGAGCGGTCTCAGGCGCTGCAGTCTTGGACTGTGCGGCTGGTCCCGGCGGAGGTTCGAGTCCTCCCTCGGGCATGGGTGTGTGTGTTTGTCCTTAGGATAATTCTGGTTAAGTAGTGTGTAAGCTTAGGAACTGATGACCTTAGCAGGTAAGTCCCATAAGATTTCACACACACATTTTTTGTCTGGGTTCGAAGCCATACAATATGTGTATCTATGGAGTGAGTATAGCCGACAATGCATATTCTCAACATCAAATATGGAGAGTCACGTGGTTCTGGGACGACACTGGCTGTCTACAATTTGAGGTAATCGCGAAACTTGGATAGTACACGTATTCGCCTTGTTTTATATACATTACTGGCCATTAAAATTGCTACACCACGAAGATGACGTGCTACAGACGCGAAATTTAACCGTCAGGAAGAAGATACTGTGATATGCAAATGATTAGCTTTACAGAGCATTCACACAAGGTTGGCGCCGGTGGCGAGACCTACAACGTGCTGACATGCGGAAAGTTTCCAACCGATTTCTCATACCCAAACAGCAGTTGACCATCGTTGCCTGGTGAAACGTTGTTGTGATGCCTCGTTGAGGAGGAGAAATGCACACCATCACCTTTCCGACTTTTATAAAGGTAGGATTGTAGCCTATCGCGATTGCGGTTTATCGTATCACGACATTGCTGCTCGCGCTGGTCGAGATCCAATGACTGTTAGCAGGATATGGAATCGGTGGGTTCGGGAGGATAATACGGAACGCCGTGCTAGATCCCAAAGGCCTCGTATCACTAGCAGTCGAGATGACAGGCATCTTATCCGCATGGCTGTAACGCATCGTGCAGCCACGTCTCTATCCCCGAGTCAACAGATTGGGACGTTTGCAAGACAACAACCATCTGCACGAACATTTCGACGACGTTTGCAGCAGTATAGATTATCAGCTCGGAGATCATGGCTACGGTTACG
Source organism: Schistocerca serialis cubense (assembly GCF_023864345.2). Lineage (NCBI taxonomy): Eukaryota > Metazoa > Arthropoda > Insecta > Orthoptera > Acrididae > Schistocerca > Schistocerca serialis. The sequence goes on along the minus strand of NC_064645.1, from coordinate 303,220,347 downwards.
CTTGACGCTGCATCAACAACAGGAGCGCCTGCGATGGTGTACACGACGACGAACCTGGGTGCACGAATGACAAAACGTCATTTTTTCGGATGAATCCAGGTTCTGCGAAACCCTACATTTCAGCAGGATAATGCACGACCGCATGTTGCAGGTCCTGTACCGGCCTTTCTGGATACACAAAATGTTCGACTGCTGCCCTGGCCAGCACATTCTCCAGATCTCTCACCAATTGAAAACGTCTGGGCAATGGTGGCCGAGCAACTGGCTCGCCACAAAACGCCAGTCACTACTCTTGATGAACTGTGGTATCGTGTTGAACCTGCATGGCCAGCTGTACCTGTACGCACCATCCAAGCTCTGTTTGACTCAATGCCTAGGCGTATCAAGGCCGTTATTACGGCCAGAGGCGGTTGTTCTGGGTACTGATTTCTCAGGATCAATGCACCCAAATTGCGTGAAAATGTAATAACATTTCAGTTCTAGTATAATATATTTGTCCAATGAATACCCGTTTATCATCTGCATTTCTTCTTGGTGCAGCAGTTTTAATGGTCAGTAGTGTACGTTAGTGCACATTTGGGTTTTAGTAGCAGCTATGGTCCACTACTGTCATTGCTAGAGAAATATGTGAAAGGAGGACCAGTTACCTTTCATAGGTATGTGCAAAAAATGTATAATTGTAAATGTCATCTTGACATCAGGTACCTTAAACGCTGAAATATATCGAAACACGGTATTGTAAAGTCTTGTATTGTAGAGATACTTTCTGCAATTTCATGGCCATATGTTTATCAGACAAGAGCTAGATAAATTTCCAAATGTGTTTGAGGAAACTGTGAGTCAGTGCGCAGGTGCTATCTTTATATGCAAATAAAATTTATACATCACAGTCTGATTAATTTCCTGCAATTCATGCAGGTTCTCAACCCGTTGAGTGTATCTTAGCATTTCTGCATGAGACAGTTCCCTATACATTGTATTTGTAAAGTAATTAATTAGAATAGATTCGACAATATAAGTCACTGCAAAAGAAAACCTAAAAGAAATATTGTTGGTTGTCACTTCTTTTATTACTCCAAAATTCAAGAATTGATTGTGTATTTTTTATTTTTTTGTGTGTAGTGTACGGTTTTACTTTCCTGATGAGACTGCGAAAAAATGTGGTAGATATTTTACATGTCTATAAAAATCAGAGGGATGCATAAAAAAAATTGAAAATCTTAATGGACAAGTGGACGGTGCAAATCTCTTACCACATTTACTAGAACACTTTCATAGCTCCAAGTTCGTTGTTGCCGTCCACAGTGTCATTGTAACGTAGTTAATCAGAACAGAGATTCTCCAATATTAAAAATTTGCAACAGGAAAAGTAAAAAAAATATTTTTTTCTGTCACTTTTTCTCCAGTTACCGAAAAAAACCTAAATAAAGTGGAGTTCGTTCTATGATACTGTTGCGAAAAAGCACAGTTCCAGTACTCTTCACACCTTTAAGCCAATTTCAGTGAATGTTTCTGTGTGGATATCATATGGTTACAGGTACTCTACTACTCAAAGGTAGTGCTATGTAATTTTGTTTTTCATATTAGCAAGTCGTATTTACATCACCACCACTGTATGCTATTATTGTGATATAAACTAGTAGAGAGGGATTAATTCATTTTCTTATATATATATATATATATATATATATATATATATATATATATATATATATATATATATAAGAAAATGAATTAATCCCTCTCTACCAGTTTATATCACAATAATAGCATATATATATATATATATATATATATATATATATAGCCATTCAATTCAAGGCCCATGGTAGCATTATGATGCATTATGCGCAGAATGATTTGGTTTGAATGCACTAAGTCAGCAGGTATTGGAACTGGTGCAATAAAGTTCAGAGTTGATTGCTTGTGATGTCCATGTCATGATTCAGGATGAAGGAATTGAGTTACTAACGCAGTTGCAGGTCCACAGTTCTTCCACGTCAGTAACGTTATGACTCTAACCACTCTGACAAGTTGGGATTCACAGTAACCATCCCATTGCCTTTGGGACACTACTTACCATTTGTCATTTTACATAGTGATCGAATGCTTTCTGTCAGTTATGAAACTCACATGCACATAAGTCACATAGTATAGCTTTCTATATAAATAAAACATAAAGTTATGAGTATTTAGGGTTTCCAATGTGCTGCTGTGAGGTTACCACATTTGTAAAGGGCTGTTACCATTATTTCATGGTGTTCCACATGAAAGCTACATTGCAGTGTATAACAAAAGTGTATGGCGCAAATTACGGGACACATTCCTCATACGCAGACAAAGAAACTATGTTATATGAACTCAGGTTTGGAAAAGCTTTGTTTTCATGTTACATTTTCTCCAACTCATTAATCATGGGAAACACACAAGAACAGACCGTTGTAATTATGGTGAGCATGCTCTCTTGGTGACATCTGGTTACAGTGTGCACAGCCAGTGCTTTGTTTTACATGTTCCTGCTGCCATGTGATGTATGTCATTGCTTGTTTGTGGATAACATCAACTGTTCAACGATCGTTACGACCATTGCAAGCAAATGGCTTACTATGTAGATTTAATCACATCACTCCCAGAATTCTGAAATCGTCACAAGCCCAAGGCCATGTCGCTGCCCTATGAAAGCTATTCAGACACCACCCTTCATGCCCTACATCCCCATGTCCCCTGCACCTACAGAACGCCACCCCCTCACACCCCTACTTGTCGATGTCATCGTGCTTTCTGCCAGTGGCGTGAAAGCTTGACACCCAACCAAAATTAATTTTTATAATTCAAATGTGTGTGTGTACACATCTGCCATCTGCACTTTGCCCAATATAAAGCGTGGCCAACAGCAGCAGCAGCACCGACCAGCTGCAAAGAAGAAGACTATCAATTATTTTGTCAATCTTTTTTGTTATTAACAGAGTCAGTTTACGTGAGGGCAGCAACTAATGTTTTTCTGCTTCCATGCAAGACTTAGAGACAGCAGCTGCATGTTTATTTTACATATGCGCTGACCTATCGTCATAAATTAATAATGTCATGACATTCTGTGTTTATACTTAAGGTTCTTTGTCATTGTTACAGATCCTTATCCAGTATCGACCAATCTGCAGGACCAGGACACTCAAGTGTTCTGTGATGTACTAGTGCCTCAACAGGAACACCAGCCACTAGCCACAGGCTGTCTTCCCAATCAACAGACATGGTTTCATTGAAGTATTTAATGACACTACTGCAGCCAGAGCTATTATAGCTCACCAATCCACAGATATGACCCACAAGGGTACTGCTCTCACTAATACTTACAGTGTGATAGCGAGTGGATCTAAGCACATCACTGTGTCTGTCACCAGACTGTGACTTTGATGTGATAATAGAAGTGAACAACACACATTGTGTTGGTACTTGAGTTCAGTATTCATGGTATGAGTGGAACTACATTTGCAAAGTGATGGAATATATAGAGAGAAATATGGCGAATGAGTAAGGTTTGATAGTACATATGTGTAGCAAATATGTATGTTGAGACAATGGCAGAATTAACTTCATGGGATGTGAACATATATCTAGAACATACAGGTGCTGTTAAACTTGAAGTCCTGTATTATCAACGTTGAACCTATCTAGCCCTCAGACGCTCAGTTCACAAATGATATTCCAATGTATGTATTCATGCCTGTTGGACTCAGTGCAATATAGGCTGAATTTAAGGCCTATAGAGGAGACCTTTTTGTTGAATACTGTGATTGAAAATAAGTGTATATATGTACGGATTTATGTACAACAATATTATGAAAAGAAAAGTTGGTACTCATCATATAGCGGAGATGCTGAGTCACAGAGAGGCGCAAGAAAAAGAATATCACAGTATAAGCTTTTGGCCGACTAGGCCTTTCTCAAAAATAGCAACAGGCAGGCCTATTCCACCTCACTGGGCATGTTAACACACAAGACATACGGTTATGGTCACTGGAGAATCCCTGAGCTATGCTTTAAACTCCAGTGCATGATCCGAAAATTGAAATTGGGGTAACAATATCCAGAAGTTGCATTACCGGACCATTCTTTTTTAATAAATCGTGAGTAGTCAACGTTATAATTTAATGCTCTACGATTTCAGTTGCTAGATAAAGGAATACGAAATCAACTACTCATGGTTTCAGGAAGATGGTACCACTGTGCACAGAGTTTACTACATTATGCAGCTTCTGGAAGAGTCTTTTGGGGAACGTGTCGTTCAAAAACCATACTGCTTCTTCGCTCGCCAGACTAGACACCGAACTGTTTTCTTTGGAGAGCAACAAAATCTGTAGTACACTGCAACGCCCCCGCATGTTTTGTAATTTAAAAACTGAACTAACTTTGTATGTGTTAAGCATATCACAATCAGATCTTCAGAAAGCGTTTTCCAATCAAATTAAGCAGGCTCAAACTTGTATAGCCGAACATGGACGTCACTTCCAACATGTGCTGTAACTGCACAAAAACTTTCTGAACACCACGTATAATCAGAAACTAACATATGTTCAGGTTGGTTCTCTGCCTTTGGAAATCAATGCTCACTGTGGAATATTTATTTTATACCTATGGAAGCCCATTTCTTTTCAGCTCCAGTGACACATTAAACTACATGGGTGTGTGTGGAACAATTTCTTTAAACTTTACGTGTCAGAAGCGTTTCCAAATTCTGCTACATCTACTTACATACTCCGCAATCCACCAAACGGTGCGTGACGGAGGGTACCTCGTACCACAACTAGCATCTTCTCTCCCTGTTCCACTCCCACACAGAACAAGGGAAAAATGACTGCCTATATGCCTCTGTACGAGCCCTAATCTCTCTTATCTTTTTTTTGTGGTCTTTCCGCGAAATGTAAGTTGGTGGCAGTAAAATTGTACTGCAGTCAGCCTTAAACGCTGGTTCTCTAAATTTCCTCAGTAGCGATTCACGAAAAGAACGCCTCCTTTCCTCTAGAGACTCCCACCCGAGTTCCTAAAGCATTTCCGTAACACTCGCGTGATCATCAAACCTACCAGTAACAAATCTAGCATCCCGCCTTGTAGTGGGACGAAATTAAGCGTCACCCATCCACCAAAGTCAGCCCAGTTTGCAGGTGACTATAAGTTTAATTTAGTTTTGTTAACGTGTTTTCTTATTATTTGTAATAGATGTGAATTATCTAAAAGTTTTGTATTTTTTTATGTGTTTCATGTACGGAGAGGGCGGCGCAACGAACGGGGACAGCATCTTCGTTGCCGCGACCAGAGAGGAAATTGCTGGCCGCTATACGTCGCGGGTCGACAGCCAAGGAGCAACAGAAGATCCTGGAACCGAGTTGTTGCGTCGTGCTTCTAAAAAATTAAAAATGAATTTTTTATACTCTCTTTGTACAACAATGACGTCATATAGAGCTTAATCTTATTGAAATGTCAGTCACTAACTCTCAACGCTCAAGTTCACATCTGTATGTGTAGGAAGCTAATGAAATAGTGTATGCTGCTAAAGTTGAAACACGTGTCTTGAAGATTTATTTATGAAGAATTATGTGAACGGATTAATAATATATTTGACAAGATTCGTGATTCTTACGGCGTTCACCGAAACTTTGAATCTAAAAAGTTTATTTAATGTGTGATTCTGATATCGATTAGATCAAGATAACGTGTGTCAATATAATTTCTGAGGAGAAACAAACGAAATTTAAATTCGAAAAAGTTACAAAAACCAATTGGCCCAAGTGATGTAATTCTTTGCACACGACTCAACTGATGTTTTACAGTTTCGTTCAAGAACCATTCTATGACAATTTAAAAGAATATGAATCATTTTTGAAGTGGGTTGTAACTGACGTAGGTGACGAAGTCTGCACATGGTCATACATATATCAAACGAAAAACTAATACGTCGTTACACTACACCGTGGCGACCTTAGAAACAGGACTTGTGTGCAACTAAGGCACACAGGTACGAAACAAAGCATCAAGAGTCCTTCGGAAGTCAACGCGAGTTTTCGTGGAGCCTTCACCAGCCAGCGGCGACTTCGCGGGTGTGGGCATCTGACGGAGCGCAGCCAAGCAGTACGGTCACGCAGTTGTTCCACGAGAAGGCGCGTCTGTTGGGCAGCAGCTGAACGCTGCAAAACCCGACAACCTTTTTTCTCACTAAACTAATAGGCCCAGTACGTCAGCTGCGAGGTGTTCCTCCGGCTGGTATTAGAGGTGTTGCTGAGGGCTTCGCCTGTCTACGGCGGTGCCGGGCGTGGTGGCAGCCGGTGACGTTCCGGTGTTCGACTCAGCGTCCTGACCGGTTGCGGAAGCGGGGTCGCAGCATCTCAGCGGCTGCATCGACGGCTGTTACATATGCAGCCCATAGCAGCACTCTGATCATCGAGAACTACAAATTACAATATTAAGTGTCCGGTGAGTTTGTTTCAAGTTGGAAGTGGAGTGTTGTATATAGGGAGTGTGCTTTCATAGGATTGTTGATTCCAAGTCTGCGTGTGTAAATAGTTAATATCTTACAATAATGTCGGGAAGTGAAATGTCAGACGAAGAGCAATCTATGTCCGATAGGAGCATGAGATCCCTTTTTAGGGCGATCGCTAAATTAAAACAATCTAACAGGGATTTTCTAGCTGAATTAAAACAGTCTAACGAAGAATCTGCTGCTAGATTAAAAGAGGAACTAAAACAGGAATTAAAACAGTCTAACGAAGAATCTATGGCTAGATTAAAACAGTCTAACGAAGAATCTATGGCTAGATTAAAACAGTCTAACGAAGAATCTATGGCTAGATTAAAACAGTCTAACGAGGAATCTACTGCTAGATTGAAAGAGGAACTAAAACAGGAGTTAAAACAGTCTAACGAGGAATCTACTGCTAGACTTAAAGGGGAGCTAACAAAAACTACAGACAGGTTGCAGGAATATCTTAATGAAACCAGTCGAGAATTAAGTGATGAGTCTTCTAAAGTTGAAATGCAGGAAAAATTAGTAGGACTTAGTAATAAGATTGCTGATAATTGTAAAAGGTTAGAAGAACATATCCAGGAATCGCGCGAGGAAAAAGCTCGCATGCGAAACGATATTACTGACTTAACCGAGAGACTAGATAGTGTCAATATCTTAGTTGTAAATGAAATACAGAAAAATAACAATATGTTACGAGATGAATTTTCTATGCAAAAGGAAACTGTTCGTAGAGAATTATTGGAATCTATTAAAGAGGTCTCTACCAAACCTGTAGAGATTTCTTCAATAGATAATGTAGAATTAGAGACATTAACTCATCAAGTAGAAAAGGACCATACCGAAATCGAAAACATGAAATTTTTAATTACTGAAATATGCAGTAACCTTGAGACTGCCAAAGATAATAATATTGAAGAAGGTACAGAGCGTTCACATCGTGAACACAGTGAAGAATCGATATTAGCTAATCGCGTATCCAATACAGAAATGCGGATACAGGAAATTACTAAACGGTTATTGGAATTAGATAATAACGAGGACATTTCAGGTAGCAGAGGTAATAACATAATCAGAGACAACAGTCGCATCGAATTTGCTAGCTCGGACGACAACAATATGAATAAAGCAATCACGGCAAGCCAATCCGATGCAACTCCGTCTCTGCAATCTAAACAAAATCCGACTATTTCTCTCGCAGAATGTCTGGATGACATAACGACAAATTCAAATGTAGCAAGTCGATTTCCTGTATTCAAACCAGGAGGCGAACTTCACCCTATAATCTGTATAAAAGCTTTTGAAACATCATTATCTCCTAAATGGAGTAATGAAAAACGCATACAATTTGTAATAGGACATTTAGAAGCAGAAGCTGCGAAATGGGCAGTACTGCATAGAACTGAATTCAGGGATTGGGATGATTTTGTTAAGCAGCTTAAACAAAATTATTGGTCAAGAAGAAAACAACAACACTTAACTTTAGAGTTGTTAGACCCTCCTCCATATTCTAAACGGTGGGGAGGTTATAGGAATTATTTTGAATGGCATTTAAACCGTGCTAAATTAATTGAAGAACCAATTATTGAAAGTCATCTAATATGAGTCCTGATTAGTAGGTTACCGTATTACATAAAGGAAAGAAAAATGTTATTCTACGAATTGTCTATCCAGACGAGAAAGTTTGCGAACAGATTGTTAAAAATGCTGAACGGAGAATTAAAAGTTATAATCAACAGGCTATAGAACCCTCATTTCAGGTAGGAGATCTTGTGTTAGTACGATCTCATCCTAAAAGTTCTAGGATCGGTAAGGAATGTAGAAAATTCTTCTTTATCTTTGAAGGTCCATATGTTGTACATAAAATTGTACATCCCAAAGCATTACTTCTTATGGAACCTTCATCAGGTGTAATTAAAGGATTATATAGTGTTGATCAGATGAAACCCTTCATTCCTAAGTAAGTTAATATTTAGTAGATGTTACACACGGAAGAGCGTTCATAGTTTATTCATGTGAAGTTTTTCGTGATAGTTAAGTATTATTTTAAAGAATGAAACAGAAAGCTTAAACAAGTGTTCTACAATAATCTAATTGTACTTCGAAAGGAGAAAGATAACTAGAAGGGGGATTTATATAGAAGAAATTTTACTCTTAGGTCAAAAGGAATTTAGCGTATTTTAAATTTACTCGGATAGTAGGAACCAAAGGGGATGGTTAATAGTTTAGGGACCATGGGCGTCCAGAGATATATGGCTCACGAGAACATAGCAGAGTGCCTTTAATAGAGGTTTGTAATAGTGTTAATATAGAACACACCAAACGGGGCTCTCTCGCTTGTTTCTCCTAAATAAATTGCCATTACCCAACAAGGTGTCCGAAGGTAAAGAAGGCCGTGCCGAGATTCTAAAGAAAGTTTTGCTTGATTTCTTCTTGACCTCAGGTATAAATAAGGCATTAGGGAAAAGAATGACGTAAAGTAAATAGTACTATTAGTTATTGTGAGAAACTTAGTAGTAATATACATTTTTGGAAAGAATAACTCTAGTAAATAAATGAAACTGAAACTAATCTATCACAATTTGAACGCTCTGTCCTAATGTAACAACGTTAAAGAAAGTACTAAATTAGTATTTATTAGCAACTATTAACTGAAGAGGAGCAATCTCCCTATATTCGGTTACGAATTACCATAATAGCACAATTAAGAGTAAATGTCAAATAGTCACAACAATATCGTATTAAAAGGATTAAATCTATCTAAGAGCAAGGACTCTAGGTTACGTAAAATGTGAGGAAAATGTATTAACAGTTAAATATTGTATATTGAAAAGTTTTAATTTCGGTTAAAACCTGACAAACGGAGGTTGTGGGTGGGGTATGTAGTGGGACGAAATTAAGCGTCACCCATCCACCAAAGTCAGTCCAGTTTGCAGGTGACTATAAGTTTAATTTAGTTTTGTTAACGTGTTTTCTTATTATTTGTAATAGATGTGAATTATCTAAAAGTTTTGTATTTTTTTATGTGTTTCATGTACGGAGAGGGCGGCGCAACGAACGGGGACAGCATCTTCGTTGCCGCGACCAGAGAGGAAATTGCTGGCCGCTATACGTCGCGGGTCGACAGCCAAGGAGCAACAGAAGATCCTGGAACCGAGTTGTTGCGTCGTGCTTCTAAAAAATTAAAAATGAATTTTTTATACTCTCTTTGTACAACAATGACGTCATATAGAGCTTAATCTTATTGAAATGTCAGTCACTAACTCTCAACGCTCAAGTTCACATCTGTATGTGTAGGAAGCTAATGAAATAGTGTATGCTGCTAAAGTTGAAACACGTGTCTTGAAGATTTATTTATGAAGAATTATGTGAACGGATTAATAATATATTTGACAAGATTCGTGATTCTTACGGCGTTCACCGAAACTTTGAATCTAAAAAGTTTATTTAATGTGTGATTCTGATATCGATTAGATCAAGATAACGTGTGTCAATATAATTTCTGAGGAGAAACAAACGAAATTTAAATTCGAAAAAGTTACAAAAACCAATTGGCCCAAGTGATGTAATTCTTTGCACACGACTCAACTGATGTTTCACAGTTTCGTTCAAGAACCATTCTATGACAATTTAAAAGAATATGAATCATTTTTGAAGTGGGTTGTAACTGACGTAGGTGACGAAGTCTGCACATGGTCATACATATATCAAACGAAAAACTAATACGTCGTTACACTACAGCCTCTGAATTGCTTCTATATCCTCCCTCAATCCGACCTGATAGGGATCCCAAACGTTCGAGCATTACTCAAGAATAGGTCGTATTAGTGTTTTATAAGCGGTCTCATTTACAGATGAGCCACATGTTCGCAAAATTCTACCAATGAACCGAAGACGACTATCCTCCTTCCCCACAACTGCCATTACATGCTTGTCCCACTTCATATCGCTCTGCAATGTTACGCCCAAATATTTAATCGACGTGACTGTGTCAAGCGCTACACTACTAATGGAGTATTCAAACATTACAGGATTCTTTTTCCTATTCATCTGCATTAATTTACATTTATCTATATTTAGAGTTAGCTGCCATTCTTCACACCAATCACAAATCCTGTCCAAGTCATCTTGTATCCTCCTACAGTCACTCAACGACGACACCTTCCCCTACACCACAGCATCATCAGCAAAGAGCCGCGCATTGCTATCCACCCTATCGAAAAGATCATTTATGTAGATAGAAAACAACAGCGGACCTACCACACTTCCCTGGGGCACTCCAGATGATACCCTCACCTACGATGAACACTCACCATCGAGGACAACGTACTGGGTTCTGCTACTTAAGAAGTCTTCGAGCCACTCACTTACTTGGGAACCAATCCCATATGCTTGTACCCTAGTTAGGAGTCTGCAGTGGGGCACCGAGTCAAACGCTTTCCGGAAGTCAAGGCATATGGCATCCGTCTGATACCCTTCATCCATGGTTCGCAAGATATCATGTGAAAAAAGGGTGAGTTGCGTTTCGCAGGAGCGATTCTTTCTAAAGCCGTGCTGATGCGTGGACAGCAACTTCTCTGTCTCAAGGAAATTAATTATATTCGAGAATCCTGCAACAAACCGATGTTAGGGATATCGGTCTGTAATTTTGAGGATCCGTCCTTCTACCCTTCTTATATACAGGCGTCACCTGTGCTTTTTTCCAGTAGCTCGGGACTTTAAGTTGGGCAAGAGATTCGCGATAAATGCAAGCTAAGTAAGGAGCCAATGCAGTAGAGTACTCTCTATAAAGCCGAATTGGAATCCCATCAGGACCTGGCGATTTATTTATTTTCAACCCATTCAGCTGCTTCACAAGCCCAGGGATGTCTATCACTATGTCCTCCATACGGGAATCTGTACCGGACTCAAACGGCGGTATGTCTGTACGATCCTCCTGTGTGAAAGATTTCTCAAATGCTAAATCTAAAATTTCAGCTTTCGTTTGCCGTCTTCCGTTGCCAGGACAGACTGTTCAGTGAGTGACTGGATGGAAGCCTTCGACCCGCTTACCGACTTTATGTAAGACCAGAAATTCCTTGGGTTTTCAGCAAGATATTTTGCTAAGGTTTGACGGTGGTAGTGGTTGAATGCTTCTCTACAGGATGAGAATTGTACATTTTTCCATAGTTTGAAAATTTCAAGTTCTGATGTCGCTAATTATCACATTGCTTTTGTCACATATTTTAGTTGTGGCGACCCTGCAAGGATATTTCTCTTCTATGAATCCTCTGATTCATTGTTATTACAAATAACTGCATTGAATGTTGATTGTATCAGTACTCTCCAAAGATGACGATTTTGGTGACGCCTGCCATGATCTGGTTCTGTGTCTTTCTGATAATTTAATGTTTTTGTCATGTCAGGGTCGTCCAAATTGATTCATTATTGACCTACCATGCCCAGATATAGAATTGATGTGTCTGGTTTTCTTTGTGCTTTTCAACATTTTAGTTAAATGTTTCACTTATGTTATCAATACTTGTGGTGAGAAAATGTAACTTCATATTTAGATTCATCTTTTGCAATCAGTTTACTAAGTATTTACATTTTACCTGTGTTTTGGTGTTTGAAATTAAGATGGTTACAACTGTGCTGGTGAAGTACAGAGTTATGAATTCAGGCTATTTGTGATCGCTGTGTGGTTTAAAGCAATCCAGTGCAGTCAATTCGTGAGATGTGGCGTCACTGAGCTGTACTTGAAAATTTTATTCAGATTGAAATATATAAGTGACTCATGTCTCTTATTTTGTTCAGTTCAGTGAATAGGAGATTATTTTTTGAGGACGACAGAATGAAATTTGTTATATTCTAATTGGATTTCTCCATATTATATAGTAAGTATTTTTTAGTGCGTGGGAACAATATTTTTGGGCTTTGAAGGTAGAAATTATTTTTGCAGTGCTGATTTTAGTTTCATGTACATACCTTGCTGTGTCGGGTGACTACTTTCTCACATGGATATGGGCTCATTCTAATTTAATTCTGCTTTTAGAGGAACGTGTCCGAATCGGTACTTCTGTTCAGTTTTATGAATCAGATATTAGTAAGCAGAACCATTGGCTTTCCACGGTAGTAGTGGTAGTAGTAGTAGCTTTATTCATGTGTAGATCTCTTTTTACAAGGATATAGGATATGTCAAGTATTTACAAATTTAGATCAATTTAAAATAAGGTAATTTGTATACACATGTATTTACAGACTTATATATTTAGAGACAATCATTAGATTAACTAATGGTATACAACACTTTTCTTACAAATAACTTATAAAATAATGTAATGCCACATTGTTCACTCATAACCTACTATCAATCACTGCACACTCTATACACACAATGTTTCATTCACTGCACACACGCACACACACACACACACACACACACACACACACACACACACACAACACACACACACTCACACACACCACACACACTGGTGATCTCTGGGCCATTTTCTATACCACACCTTCCCATTTGTTGTCCTGAAAAACTGAGTCAGCATCCCTCCATAACGAGCGAGATGTTGAGCTCAGAAAGAGGAAGAGATGTTAGTTTTGTGCTATGCATAGTTTGGGCATAAGTATTGCTAGAAAGGAAAAAAGAAGGAAAGAAACACAAAGTGAAGGTGTTATGTTGGATATTTTATAATCATTATTATTATTTATTTATGTAACATTTGTTATCAAACCCCTATTCTGTTTTAGCTAAGTAATCCCTCAATGTATAAAATTTATTGCATAACAGGTACTTTTCAGCTGCCTTTTTAAATAAGTGTATTTTTGCAATTTCTTTAATCTCTTTTGGTGATATATTGTACAGCTTTATTCCTTTGTAGAAAATGCTGTTTTGAGTTTTATGTTTATTTTTTCTTGGTAAATGTAAGTTGAGTCTATCTCTTGTTGCATTGTCATGGACAGAGCTATTTGTGCAGTAATGACCAATGTTATTTTTGATGTGTACATCTGGCTGGTAAATGTATTCACATGGAGCATTTGAAATCCCCAGTGTTCTGAACAGATCTTTAAAATGAGCTCGACTAGTATTTTTGGTTGTTATTCTTATGGCTGTTTTCTGGAGTTTGAAAATTGTGTTCATATTTTGTGCATTTGTTCCCCAAAATAGAATGCCATAGCTAAGAATTGAGTGTACATATGGGGTAGTATGTAACTAAAAGACATTGTATGTTACACACTGATGGCAGGATTCTAAGGGTATAACATGCTGATGCCATTCTGTTTCCAAGTACCTTTGTGCATTCACACCACATCAACTGAGAATCAATATTCATTCATAGAAATTTAACATTGTTACACAGTCTATAGAGGTGCCATCTACATTTAATTTAACATTGACATTTTTCCTCTTGAAACTGAAATTCATGGCATTAGCTTTCTTTATGTTAATTGCCACTTTATTACTTATTGACCAATCATAAACTTCCTTGAGAGTATCATTTGCTTCCTCAGCAAGGAGTTCTCTTGTTTTCTCAGTGATTGTAATATTACTGTCATCAGTGAAGAGGATTTTTTCACCATGAGTAACACTACTGGAAAAGTCATTGATGTATGTAAGAAACAGTATTGGTCCTAATATGCTACCTTGCAGAACCCCTATATTAATGTATTTTGATTCCGATAAGTGTTTTACTAAATGTTTAGATCTATTTGAAGTATGTGTTATCTCTACTCTTTGTACCTTATCTGTTCGGTATGATCAAAACCAGTCATTAGCTACCCCTCTTATTCCTAATGCTTCTAATTTATTTAATAGAATCTTGTGGTTGACTGTATCAAACCCTTAGATAGATCCAAAAATATGCCTGTGACACACTCATCTTTATTAAGAGCATCAAGTACAACTTTTGTAAATTCTACTATGGCTGACTCAATATTTTTGCCACTTCAGAAACTGTGATTCGCTTAAAAGATTGTATTTATTCAGGTAATTCATTAATCTGTCTTTCACAATTGCTTCTGTTATTTTTGAGAATGCTGACAGCAGGGAAATGGGTCGGTAATTCTCCGTGTCTTCTGCATTACCTTTCTTAAGCAAAGGCCAAATCTTGCCGGTTTTAACTGCTCTGAAAATGTCCTTGATGTGAAGGATCATTTATTATATTTTTTAAGGGACCTTGTATAATCCCTATGCATTGTGTCAGTACACACATTGGTATTTCATCTAAGCCTACTGACTATTTATTTTTTAGTTTTGAATTTTTTGCTGACTTCATTCTCTGTGGTTGGTGGTAACATCATTGTATTTAGTGCAACATTATTTCCAGGTGTTTTTTTTGTTTGGGGGAGTTTTTGCTGTAACTTCTCTGCAATATTTGAAAAATGCTCGTTTACATAGTTTGCTTAATGCTGTGGATCATTTATTACTTTATCACACCCCCTTAGCAGTATGTTATTCTGCATTTGTTCGCCTCTCCCCGTTTACTGTTTTATAAAATTCCAGACTGCTTTGCTTTCATTCTCTGCATTATATATTATTTTGTCATTAAATGACCTTTTGCAGCAATCAGCACTGTCCTATAGATCTTTTTCTATCTATTATAGAAATTTAAGAATTCTGGATCATTGCGAATCTTTTTCATGGAACTGAGGTGTTTAAGTGTTTGAGAGGACTTCTTAATACCTGCTGTTATCCATCTGTTTTTGTGAGATGTTGGTACAGACATGCATACTTTTGGAAATGCCTTTTCAAAGTTCAATTTAAACAATGTGGAGAATTTAGAGAATTTCATATTCACATTGGTTTCCTTATACGCTTCATCACAGATTTGTTTTTCTAATTCTTTTGAAAAATCTTTTGTATAAATTTCAGATAGATGTCGTTTGTAGGCTTGTAGTTTAGGGAATTTATGTTGTTGAGCCGTGTGCGGCTCGTGTTGTTGCCGCTCATAGCTTGGAATCTTGTAATAGCGATAGTAGCGTCTCGTTTTCTTAGTGTGTTCACTGGCGCCACCATGTTTGCTCGCCTTGTCTGTCCGTGATTGGCAGCAGCAGCGCTCATTGCTAGCGCTTATTGTGGCACCATCTTTGGAGCAATAGTGAGGCCCGGACAGCGAGTACTCACCCAACCGCTAGCGACACACATATACTGTCTGACAGAAGGATGTGGTCGCGAGAGTGCACGACCACGTCAAGGCCCGGATTCAGCAAGCTGTAGTTGAATGGACCGTGATATTCGAGTAGTGCAACTTTCACCTGTGTGTGTGTGTGTGTGTGTGTGTGTGTGTGTGTGTGTGTGTGTCCACCCATCAAAGTGATCTCATGGAAATAAGTGGTCAGTCGACGATTCATACTGGAATCCCTCCCGTGCCTGAGTGGGGACGACTGTTGGTTGGTCTTTTGGTCGGTCGTCACAGCGGACGACGTGCAGTTGGTCTTCCGACCGCTTATGGCTTCTCCGTGTTTGTTCCGACTTATAATTCGGCCTTGCTGTTTCACAGTGACTGGTTTTAGTATTGCGAGTTGTTGCTGGAATTGTTTTCCTAGATCCGTGTATATCTTGAGTTTTTGAACTAGCAGTTATTTTAATGCTGTCCGCGAACGGAAATCAGTTTGGTTGGAGCGCAGCGGTGAGCAGGTCCTTGCAGCGCGAGGGCAAACCGGGGACGCTGGCAGCGTGCTGCCACTGCCAGATTGAGGAGGAGTAATGCGAAAGCGACGAATTCGTTGAGTGAAGAGTTAACTGCTAATGCTACCTCGACTATTCTGAGTTCTCGCCTTTGGTCGGCAGGTTGTTGCTCCCAGGGCCGCTGAGCTTGGCGGCAACGAGTGAAGTGTTTCGAGGTGGTGAAATATTGCAGTCGTCTTTCTCTATTTGTTATTCATCATTGAATTTAGTATTATTATTATTGTTATTAGTGAAGGGCAACCAGTGGTATTTTATTCCTTGTGGCCGCTAACAACCCAGTTACCCGCCCTGGAGGTTAGCATACTTTTCCGGCAGTGTACCTTACCTCGTCATGTTGATGCTGTCAGACACATCGTGTAGTTCGACGGCTTCTTGTATCGCACTGTACATTTTTTTGGGGAGTCTGTCTTGGTTCTAGTGTTTCCTTCGGCCTTGGGTGTTTTCTGTAGATGTAGTGCTGTCTGTCTCTTTGCTCTTGCCGAAAATATTCTATCGTTGTACCGGTGATCAGACGCTGGGCGGATTGGTTAGTCGGTCGGTCAGCGCTTAAGCTGCCTCTAGTTTGAGTTGCCATCCTGTTACGTGAGTACAACTCTTGGCTACCCGTCTCACCTTACCTTATGTTTGAGTTACCTTCCCAGGCCGACCCTTGGAACACTTGGTGATAACCGCTTGTTCTGATTCATTAGATTGTGATGATTGTTTTAAGGATATTTGTGATTTTCTAATTATTGTTGGTGTGGCCTTCAGCCGAGCAATAATTTCACTTCTTTCGTGATAAGGCCTTTACAATAAGTTTTTTTTAAAGCAAAATTGTTTTAAAAGCAAGGTATTTGTTGAGATGTGTGCTATTTGGAATTGTTTTCCTGATTTCTAATTCAGGCCTTCAGCCGATGTTGTTTGAAGTTACTGTTGGAATTTTTGTTGAATTTTTTTTTTCATTTATAAGGCCTTCAGCTATCATACAGTCAATTTTTTAAAGATTGTTTTAAATTTTGATTCCTTTAAATGAAGTTTACGTATTTGTTGTGCAACCGAGAGTAACTGATTACGGCCCCGTCTACAGTTGTAACATTATCCTGCTCCATCCTGAGAAATCAGCTCTCAGTTGTGAGACAGGTTTGGTGAAATATTTATTGTAGAGGCAATTTTGTGACGATGCAGGCCTGAGAAAATTCAGCCCTCCCCGGCTGGAATCTGATAATGAATGTACTGAGATACATACTGTAACTAACAAAGCAGGCATTTCTAGACAATTACAGGATGTTAAAATGTTGAGCATAATATAATTTACACCATCTGCTAATTTATTTGCCTGGGAGATAGGTACTTGGGACGTGAAAATCTTATATGTGAAGCACGATCTGAAGTATTATGATTATTTGAAGTTTTGTAGAAGTTCAGGTAGTACTTTTGTTAAATACTCTAGAGCGCGTTTCTGCAATGGTACTTTGTTAAAATTTAAGTTTGTTCTCTGAGTCCTTAGTTTTCTGATTGGTCTGATACGGCCTGACATGAGTTCCCCTTCTGTGCCAAACTTTTCATTTTGGAATAGCACTTCCAGCCTATGTCCTCAACTTGTTGCTGGATGTATTCCAATCTCTGTCTTGCTCTAGAGATTTTATCCTCTGCACCTCCCTGTAGACACATGAAAGTTATTCCTTGATGTCTTAACAGATGTCATATAATGTTCATTTTTATTACCAGTGGTATTTATATATTCCTTTCCTCGATAATTTTGCGGATGACCTAATTCCGTACCTTATCAGTCCACCTAATTCCATTCAGTAGTGCATTATCTCAGACGCTGTGATTCTCTAGTGTTCTGGTTTTCCCACTACTATATAATGCTTTGCTCCAAACGATTCTTAGATAGTTCATCAAATTAAGGCCCATAGTTGATATTAGTAAACTTCTCTTGGCCAGGAATACCTTTTGCTAGTGCTAGCGTGCTTTTTATGTCCTTGCTTCGTCTGTCATGGGTTATTTTGCTGGCCAGGTAGCAGAATTCCTTAACTTCACCTACTTCGTCATCCCCAATTCTAATGTTAAGTTTCTCGATGTTCTCATTTCTGCCACTTCTCATTACTTTTATCTTTTTTCGATTTACTCTCAATCTATATTATGTACTCATTAGACTGTCCATTACATTCAACAAATCCTGTAATTCTTCTTCTTTTTTACTGAGGATAGCAATGTCGTCAGCGAATCGTGTGCGTGATACCGTTTCACCTTACATTTAATCCCACTCTTGAACCTTTCTTTTATTTCCGTCATCGCTTATTTGACGTATTGATTGAACAGTCAGGCCGATATAGTATATCCCTGTCTTACTCTTTTTCAGTCCGAGCACTTCGTGCTTGGTCTCCCACTCTTATTGCTCTCTTGGTTGCTGCACATATTGTGTACTACTCGTATTTCTCTATAACTTACCCCTATTTTTCTGAGAATTTCGAAAATCTTGTACCATTTGACAATGTCGAACGCTTTTTTCAGAGTGACAAATCCAATGAGCATGTGTTGATTTTTCTTCAGTCTTGCTTTCGTTATCAACCGCAACATCAGAACTGCCTCTTGTACCTTTATCTTCCATAAAGCCAAACCGATAGTCGCCTAACAGATGCTTAAATTTCTTTTCCATTCTTCTGAATACTATGCTTGTCAGTAAAATGAGCTGTTAAGTTGATCGTGCGATAATTTTCGCACTTGTCGGCTCTTGCTGTCTTCGGAATTGTATGGATAATGTTTTTCCGAAAGTCTGATAGTACGTCGCCTGTCTCACACATTCTGCACACCAACATGAGTAGTTGTTTGGTTGACACTTCCCCCAATTATTCTAGAAATTCTGATGGAATATCGTCTATCCCTTCTGTCTTTTTTGACCTTTAGATTTATAAAGCTTTTTTAAATTCTGATTCTCATACTGAGTCCCCTATCTCTTGTATATCGGCTCCTGTTTCTTCTTGTGTGACGTCATCAGTCCAGTCTTCCTCCTCACAGAGGCCTTCAATGTATTCTTTCCACCTATGTCAGTCCCTCCGACAATCATTTCTTTTTCGATTTCTTCACATTTTTCATGCAGCCATTTTTGCCTTCCCTTACCTGCACTTCCGATTTATTTCATTTCTAAGTGATTTATATTTCTGTATTCCTTAACTTCCCTGAACATCTTTGTACTTACATATTTCATTGATTGACATGTATTTCTTCTGTTACGCATGGTTTTTTCGCAGTTACCTTCTTTCTACCTATGTTTTTCTTTACAACTTCTGTGATTGCACTTTTAGAGATGCCCACTTCTCTTCAACTGAGCTGCCTACGAGCTATTCCTTATCGCAGTATCTACAGCTTTAGATAAGTACAAGAGTAGAACGCTATTCTGTCTTTGGTTGTTCAATCTTTTTCTCATGGTCACCTCCCCCTTGACAGTCTCCCTCTGATGATTTGAATGAGGGGCTAGTCTGGAAACTTTTGCCAGTGACACTCCTTCAGCTGCAGGCCACTTGCCCTGTGGATAAACAAGTTTCAAGTGATATTATATCATTAAAGAATTCAGAAAATAAAAAGAGGAGTTGGAAGTTAGTTCAGAGAAGGATATATCAGAAAATGGGGAAAAGATTAAGAGAGTTGCAAGTTGGTTGTTAGGGATCACCAGAATTCAAATAGCATTGCAATTGAGAGGGAGACTTTGGCTGAACATAATGCTTACGCAGTATAAGTTAAACCAAAATTACGAGCTTAATCTGATTTAAGATTATTCGCAGTAAATATACAATATGCTGATGTGAGTGTGGGGAAACACGATGCACCAGACTCACGGTGAGTGTTAAGTTTGATCTATATATTAATATGAGAGTTGGGCAAGATGTTTCACAATTTGGACGTGTCAGGGAAGTTTTTGAAATCATATTTCAGTAAGTAAGCTGATAATGAACTAAACTGAGTTGTTGACAACTGTACGTCTTCTTGTTGAGAATGAATGTGGCTTTGTGAATGCTGTGACATTAAGGGGTAAACCTTCAAAGTATTTAATGTTTTTGCTGAAAATTGGCGGTTGCTATTGCCAGATGAATGTCAGATAGTATTTGATTTGTATTATTGTTGTGATACCTTCTTTTCAGTCTGGGAATTGGTTGATTTGTTATGGGAGGCTTTCAACAGGTCTGCATCATGTTTGGGGCTTTAACCAGCTTACTGTACCGGCATTATGTCAGCTTCAGTGCTTTTCGGGAGCTCAGAATACTCTGACAATTTGCTGGGAATGGTTACAAAATTAGCTACACTCGCCTGTGGAGGGGGACTTTTTTTTTTTTTTTTTTTTTTTTTTGAATCTTTAGCTAATACTTCAGTCACCTATAGACAGTTATCTCAACTGGATAGGGAGTGGTCTAAGCTAAAAAAAAATCTTGTGTGCGCCCTGTACAGAGATAGCTATTTAAATAGCAGCCTCTGATATGTAGTGTATACCTGGTCTATTTAGGTGACTTATTGAAATCAGCGCATGTGTAGCCTCTGGTTCAAGCCTTCTCTTCGACTCAGAACCACAATCTGCTCTGGGGCCAATATTGGACATTGCGAACTTTGTTGACTCTCGGTGAGCAAGGCTGGGATTCTCAACCTCTGCCAGAAACTAATTGTATTCATGAGTAGTGTCTCCACTGGTTGAATCGACTCGCAGATGTGTCAAGAGTTGGTCTCAAATATCGCATCTTCTAAAGACCTAATTAAGATCATATAGAATCTTCTTGTCCAATGTATTTTGTCTCCTTTGTTGTTATTCTTTCAGTTTTTGGCATACCGATATTTGTGTGCATCTCAAGCCCTTTCGCAAACTGTTTCAGATAAGTGTTTCAATCGTCTATATCATATGAGTGCTTGTATAATTTTCCGTCCACTAGATGCATTTAGAGACGATGATGTAATGTTTGGGATCATGTTGTAGGTTTCCAAACCAGTCAGTGAAACACTTAAACTCTCTCTTTAAATCAATCGGTGGAAAGTATTAGCACATAAAACTGATTAAGGCACTTTTAGATTCAGTGTATATGACATTACACGTAAAGCTTAGTTGGTGCATGGCCATGAGGGACAGATGTCTGCGTACCTTTCTATTATAATTTTGGCAACGTGGAAAATTGTAGAATACGTTGTTTTTGACAAGTAGAGACGCATTTCTACGTGTGTGCCATCCAGTCTGTTCTTAAGCTGGCCGTCAAGATCTAAATTTAATATTCCACGTTCTTTTGATGTCCATATAGTCTTAGGCAGTATATTTCTGGTGCACATTCCGTAAAATCTCGGGATCTATAACTTTCCAGAACATTTCAGCAGATTGGCATTTGTAATTGGTCTGTTGGTTAATATAGCTTGTAATGTAATAAAATAATTTTTTTTATTATTTTGTGACTTTTAGTGTAATGTAATGAAATAAAATATGAGCCATACTTATATTAAAAAAATGCAATGGCTCAGCATAAAAGAGAAATAACTAATGTAGGAATATTAACAGCGTAATATGTTGTTTAACTAAGCCCGACGTGTATAAGAACTCAGCAACTAGCTCAGTTCCCAGGGTAGTTACCTAATCGTCGATAATTGTCCTTTCCTTATTTCCCAACACTACCGATGTGCTTATTGCACCAGAGAATATTTGCCACGTCTGTTTGATGAACACTACTGTAATACGTAACTTATCGTGGTTTCGTCTCGATTCCCCAATGTAAGATAACAAGAGTGGCATCTACAAATGAAATCTTATAATGGAACTGGAATCCTGTGACCAGACCTTTTCTGCCGTGAATGTTATCTCGTGATATAAAGAAAATCTGTAAATAAAATTGTTAAATTATTAGTAGCTGCGTCCGGTCTCGTGGGATCTGAAATAAAGTACGGCACGTCTCATAGATGAGCTAAAAGAAAAATGTTAAAGATTTTTCTAAGATGGCGCCTAACAATGAAAATTCTTTAAGGCCCATATCTACTTAAGGCAGTCTAGGTATCAGATTCACAACAGATTGACCACATACAGTAATTCTTTTGACAAAATAACCATTATATTTTTCGGGTTTTAAGTACAACTTTCATTATCAGCTGGTACAGCAAAATGAGCTTTACACAAGAACATCCTCTTAGGTCCGAATCCAAGCAGATAACGTAAGCGAATGACAAAGGAAAGATAGTTCATGCATAGAGGCGCAAGAGTCCATGGAATAACATGTCCATTGTAGTTCTATCTCTTCTTCTTTGGCGTAGTGTCGATTATTTATAAAATTTATCGTAATATTTAGTTTACATTTCTTTTAAACCCAAGTCCACCCAGGAGAAACAGTACAAGCTAGACGCTTTGATTTTTGTTCAATAATAAACAGAAACATTCCACATCTGTGTGGATTTAAATATAGTCGATTCCCATTAACCGTATGCTCCAACATCCAGTTGTCTTTTTACTTCGTTGAGTTATTATTGCACGTTATTGACAATTTTGACTGTTTGGGCTATGGTTGCTGTTCCTTCCAACGACCCTAAACCTGAAACATCTACCAGTACAGAAACTATAAATTAAAAAATCCTCCTGATGTTTCAATATTGCAAATCCCATGGAATTCTAATGTGTGTTCCCCTTATTCTTTTCTGCTTCAGAACACGTTCAGTTGCCATCATTCATGACTGAATGAAGTAAGTAATATAATGTCAACAAACTTTAAATTTCTCAGATGCAGATAAATTATCTTCTAGTAAGTAACAAAGAACAACTTAACGTGACATTACCGATATATACGCATGCAAGTGACAGAGTACGAGTAGAGCTCGCACTCTGACGCTACCGCAAAAAATTATCTACGGCATACAGATAATTCCTGGGAATCGAGAATAGACGATTTTATGTCTGTTGTCGATATTGATGCTGGTAGGTTTTTTGTGCCGGTACTTGCAAGACTTTCCTGTGATATAATTACACATCAACAGTTTTACGATTTTTTTCTTTTACTTATGCTGCAAAACCTTGCCTGTTGTCAAATTTCATGATTCTAGGTCAACGGGAGATATCCTATAGATTTTGATGAGTGATTTTGCGAGCATCATAATAGCCGTATATTTTAATTGCATTGACTTACAAGCTTAAATCTTTTACAGCACGAAGAGACCGTAGACCTTAGTACGTGACATAAATTCCAATGTGATACATCTATCCGTTCAGAATATCACCTACTGAGGTACGGAAGCCTAAAGACTCATTGCTCACATAATCTGATTCACTAAATTCGCAATTGTTAGGAAAATATCCCCTCATGGTCTTTAGTTTCTACAATTCAACTGCAATACATACTTTTCGACGGAATGTATCAAAAAATAGAACGAATCTACAAATGAGAGGTCTATACTGCATCTTCTCTCTCACTGGATTACTGCAATACTCCTCCTAAATGGTTTATACTACTTCTCTGTATTTGACGGCAGCAAAGAAAGTGGCCTGTATTGTGATTGACTACTTCAGCATCATCCGTCATCGTTTGTTCACATATATTTGTAATCAAGCAATGACCATCTAATTGCTCAAGTTGTGAAATACGACTGAGATTTTAGAGTGAAGCCTGTAGTTCCGGTTACAGTTGGCATTTGCTGCACACCCATATACACCAGTGAAGTGACCGTGATCTCCGTGTGTAACATCTCCTGTCTTAAACTGTTCTTAGCTCCCATTTGACAGAGCTCTATTGATTGAAACACTGTTCATCCTTGGGAATTACGTCTATCTTTTTATTTTGTAATAAAATCCATTCACTGTCTCAGTGATTACTTACAGATGTTCAGTAAACCATGTCATGCAACCACGACCTCTGCTGAATCTAAACTCTAAATGTCCATCATGATAGCTACAGTGTAAGAATGGAAGATTAACGTTTGACGTTCCATCGAAATCGAGGTCGTTAGAGATGGAGGTATAGAGTATGTAATTGGATGCACTGAACTGTGTATGTAAATGTACTTGATCACAATAAGAACCAGAGTTACTACTACCACTGTAAGTAGCACCTGGTTCTAACATACATTCTGTATCAGCATAAATTATAAAGGACAGCTTTAGCTTATTAGTAAACTTGATAAGTTTTATATACTCATTGTTGCAACCAGATATATTGACTGGGTTATGCTGCATGAAGTCAACCAAGTTTGCATTTAACTTTAGTTTTGAATGAAAACAGAACAAAAACTGCTCACATATTTAAAGGTGATGGGTAGTAATGCTGCTACGTGCTACCTTGAAAGTTTTTTATGTAATATAAATGGTATCATATCAGCAGTATGCAACAGCAATAGATTTATGTGTTTGCTGCGATGGTACTTTGTGGCATATAGTGGTACAACTCGAGATTGTTCCCTCTCCTTCTACCCTCTCTCTCTTGTTCATCTTTATCCTCCTCATCTTCTTCTATGGCTGCCACTCACAATCAAAGTACTTGATACTATACATATTAAGAGAGGCACTTCTGTACTGCTTTTACAGTATTACAAATGCCTCAGCTTGGTAGGAAATGATATATTAGCGAACTGCAACTTGTTACACTTGGCAAATATGCAGACACACCATGTGCATGTGCATATTATGGGATACAAACTTGAGATACTAACCAGCTAGCAGTGACCAGTGACCACTTCAAACATGCATAATCGTTTGTATAAACATTTATTACTGTTTGTAAACATGCTATCAATTTTGATAGTTTTCTGTATAGTCCTGTATAAAATTCTTTGTCTTTATTAACAGTATTATGTAGTTGTAATGTTTCTTTCAAGACCCAGCCCGAATTCCTCTCCTGAACAGATTATTCAATAGCCTGTCACTAATATTACTTGACTACCACTCATCACTAATTTCAGATGGCGTTAAACTTCCATTTTTATATTTAAATACATTCCTCATTCTTTTTATGTAGGTACGTTTCTTTTACTTTGCCTGACATAGGCAAGAGGAAGTTGCAGACTAATAAAAAGTTAACTTTAAGAGTTGGTTAATTTTATGTACTCTTGTTCTCAAGTATGTAAAAAAACAGTCGTTCAGGATGCATGTAATTTTCTCAAACCCTACCTGATTAGCTAGCACACTCGTACTTATGGTATTCTTAAACGCAAATTCAGCAGAAGCTCACTCTTTGATTTTTATTTAATGAGCTTTGTAGGCAGTTCGAAAATCTGCTACTGAAATGCAGAATACTAACAAAATTTGTTATGAAGGTTGCTCTGTGTTATAAATGCACTGAGGTTTGTCTATAAATGATATAAAATTGTTGTACGAGTCCGCAACAGTTATCACTAGTCACTGTAATGTTATGCATTGATGGTTATTATATTTTTAATTTTTTAAGAAAAATGCACCTTAACTCTTTTTTGGATCAGCCATTGTCAAAATCTGTCAGATAAATATAATGAATGGGAAGCAATATTTCTACAATAACTACAGTAGCAGACTGCATAAAAACAGAATGAAGACATACCACATTAAAAAAAATTATACACTGTATGTCATCAGTTACACGCGCACTTGTAGTGCTGTCCAGAGAGGCAGCCTACCTTAAAGTACAAGAGTCAAGTGGCGCAGTGATTAGCACACTGGACTTTCTTTCGGGAGAACAATGGTTCAAATCCGCGTCCGACCATACTGATTTAGATTTTCCGTGATTTCCACAAATCGCTTCGGCAAATGCCACGATGGTTCCTCTGAAAGGGCAAGATCGAATTCCTTCCCCATCCTTCCCTAATCCGATGGGACTGATGACCTCGCTGTCTGATTCTCTCCCCCCAAATGAACCGACCAGACAACCTTAAATTACACTCTGTGTCCGTTAAGTGACGTTAAAAGCAATAGAACCTATCAGTATTAGTTACAAATAAAACAATTATTTCATAAAAGTAAGAATTGTAATCGTCATGCTGAAATTCAAAAGAGCCTCTACAAATTGAAGATATAGTCACTGGATGAAAAATAATCTGTAAAAGTAATGAGTAAGACTTGTCATGTTAAAAATTCAAATTTACGGCACATATTAAGCATAAACTTATTTCATAAAAATTAATCTGTAAAAACTGAAATGGACAACGATGCTGATCAAACATTTTCGTTGTATAGCTATAACATTATATCAGACTGTTTTTAACGTAACTATACCACTACTGTAAGATATGTAACAATGCGTTTCAATCAATTTTAATTTTTGTAATTTGAGGATATAACATGTAATAACTTTAAATTAAAAATATAAGTACATAGTAAGGGACTAACATGTGAATTTAGAAAGAACTGTACGTTTTGGTACTATCTTCATCTCACAGCTGTTGTTTGCTTTCGGCGTTGCCAGTGTGGTCATATCTATAGTGGCCACTGCCGGTGCACACGCGGTGGAAGGCGGGCAAGCAACCTCCTCATCCCAGCCCCTCCCCAACTCGTTGCACTGCTACATGAGCAATTCTTTGGAAATTTCAAAGTATCAGTTCAGTCTGAAATCATTTCGTTCATTATGCAGGCACTGTGGCTCCTTTTTGTAGTGAACAAAGATCTCCACTTCTTCTAGTATGTCTGGGTTGTAGCTTTTATGTGCATTGTGTAAATTTCTAAATTATCTTGCATATGGCCTATTTAATGTGCATCAGTATACAGATTATTACAGAAAGCACTATTCTTTTCATCATATGTGTGGTGTCTAAACCTAACTGCAAAATACTTGCCAGTTTGGTCAACGTAAAATTTGTTACAATCTCGGCAGTTTGTTTCATAAACATAAGAAACCGGAAATTTATTGTGGTTATCGCTGATTCTATTGCGTAGCCTTGTGTCCCTCCCCTCCCCTGACCCCGGGATTCCTTTGGTGCGAAAACCTATGTTCACCGTAGCTTTTTTTAAATAATGATCGATTAGTTCGGAGAGTGCACCACATGTGTTATTGCTACATACTTTTAATGGTGAACATCCTTTTTACAGTCATCAGTTTCCTTTTTTCCCCTCATCCTGCTCATTTTTCTCACGTAAAACTCTTTGTATCCGTTGACCCTCTCCACTTGCATGGTTCTTTCTGGATTTCGTCATTTTCAAGTGGTCACTTAAAGATCGTACGTATTGCTGATCTAAAATAAGTACTTTTGTATCTGTCTTGATGGACAGAGTTTACTGATGTAATCTTATAGGTGTTCTTTGGTTTTCTGAATACTCCATGCAAATGCGTGCCATCTTAAAGCGACCCTCTCTTTCAACCTCGATAGAAAATTTAATTTTTCGACTATTTGCACTCATCTTTTCGGCTATATTGCAGACCGTTCTGATCACCTTGATATAACAGTATGTTGTCGCCAACATATCTTCTACAACAGACAATCAGCCAAAGCCCCTGCTAAATTACATTGACGTAACAAAAATCGTATCACCAAGAATGATTTGTCCTCTGAAATATGTTTATTCACACTTCGCGCCAGTCGCATAATAGTGGCGCTACTAGCGCAGCTATGAGGATGCAAATCAGGTTTTCTTTAAATACACGTAGTAACGGTCGTGAGCGTTACTTACCTCTGGGACTGGCCGTGGTGCGTTGATGTTAGTCAAGAATGTTTTTAACGCGACAAAGACGCCATTGTCAAAACCTCACTGAGTTTGAACGAGGTCGCGAAATAGGGCTACGAGAAGTTGGATGTTCCTTCTGCCATATTGCAGAAAGACTTGGCACGAATGTAGCCACTATACGTTGTTGCTGGCACCGATGATCATGGGATGTGTGGTCGCAAGAAGACGGACGGCCACATGGCATTACCGAGGGGGAGGATCATGCTGTTCGGCGTATGGCTCTGGCTCATCGTACTGCATCTGCTGCAGAAATCTGAGCAGCAGTTTCATCACAGTGAGACAACGAACTATTGAAAATTGGTTACTTCAAGGACAGCTCCCAGCCAGACACGCTGTAGCTTGCATTTCACTGGCCCAAAACCACCTCGATTCGCGACTTCAATGGTGTCAATCGATAGCTCATTGAAGGGGAGGTGTAGGGGTGCCTTGTGTTTTCTGACTTGTTGGTTAGGAGGAGGCCAGTTGAGGACTCCAACCAACCCGTCTCTGTGCTAGACACACAGGAGTTGTGGTCTGGGGTGTGATTTCGTATGACGGCAGGAGCACTCTTGTGGTTATCCCACGCGCCCAGACTGCAAATTGTACGTCAATCTGGTGATTCGACCTGGTGCGCTGCCATTCATGAAAAGCAGTCTAGGAAGTGTTCCCCTGCAGGATACCACTCGCCCATATACCGCTTTTGTAGCCGAATATGCTCTACAGAGTGTCGACATGTTGCCTTGGCCTGCTCGATCACCAGATCTGTTTCCAATCGAGCACATACGGGACATCATCGGACGATAATTCCAGCTGCATCCACAAACAGCAGTAACGGTCCATGTGTTGACCACCCAAGTGCGACAGGCGTGAAGCTTCATCCCACGAACTGACATCCAGCACCTGTAAAACACAATGCATCCAGGTTTTTTGCTTGCCAGCAACATTGTGGCGGCTACACCAGTTATTAATGTACCAGCATTTCAATTTGCAATGCTTTATCTCGCAGTTACATTAACCTTGCAAATGTGTTACCTAGACAAATGTATTCCCTAAATTTCGTTATTATATATTAATGATTTTTTGGTTTTGCTATATTTTCCGTCATCGTATTTCCTATGGCTAATCCACCTTCTGATAACATATTTGTTATTAAATTTAAAATAGTTAAAAGACAAACATAATTCTAAAATTTCCATTAGCTTAACCCACTCACCATAACTAATTTTTTTATAATGTCCAGAGTTTCACACACGGGTATGTTTATATACAAGTTTTCTACATCGAAAGAGCAAGTGTTGCAACTTTCTGAATCTCTGTATCTTTGAACAGGTTCGTGAACTTTTATGAAATGACTGAATAATTTCTTTGTAAATAACAACTCCTTCTGCTTGTAACACCACCTAACGCCACCTAACGCCCACAGAGTGTAATTTAAGGCAGGATTCCTCACGGAACAACACTAGCGATGATACAAGTGTATGTGTTACTAACGAAGTACAGTGTAACAAGTTTTTAAAATGTGATATGTCTTCACTCTGTTTTCGTACAATGTCGTATTGTAATTATTGTCGAAATATTATTTTTGAATTGTTCTGTCTGCCGGTGTCTGATGATGGCTTTGACCGAAAGGCGTTTGAATTTATTTTTTAAATAAAAATATAGTAGCGATAAAGACGGATAATTACACTCATATACACTCGGATTTATCATGCACTAAAATGTTCTCCAGCTCTCTTTCGCCGTTTTTGTGACCCTTTTGTGGTGAACAGCAATACAGATTTAGTCCTACAGGAAAATGTTCCTGTTGTAATCTATAATATACTAACATCTACATAATTTGCTAGGTTAGTATTTATGAAAGAGTCTCGAATTCAAGTCCATGTTTCTCAGCCTATTGGTTTATATCACGAGGAACTGTCCAGAGGCCACAAAGGTCGTCTTTGATGGGAGCAGAAAATCATGCTCAGAGATAAATTTTACAATCCTTTACACAGAGAATGACCACTGGCCCAAATTTCATTGTTGTGTATATTTTTCGGCCTTTTCTGTGGATGACAGCTGCTGTATACGTTTAGTGCCTCTCTGTTTCCCAGCTGTTTCAGATTTTGCAACTCTGAATAAGGAGCAAGCAACCATTAGATGAAAGCTGTAAGAAGAATTGGTAGTAGTGATAGCTAATATACGACAGATTTACGTTTGGAAGAGTTGCCTGTATGTTCATGTGCGTCTGAGGAAAACATTGAACGATGACCATGTTGGCAATGCAGCAAGAACATCAACAACTTGCTACTCCTAGTAGATATCTTGCCTTTATTACCTCCCCTTCTGCTTGTTCAGTAAGTTGAGACTTGTGGCAAGCAGTGCGATTAATCACTCAATCGAAACATGCATTCTCAGCAAGATGAGACATGTCGATATCGGTATATGCCAGCTGGTCAAGGGTTGTTTCAACAGGCATTGCGATTTGTCAGAATATCGTAGCATGTCTTCTCAGCAAGCTGAGATTAATCAGCGACTTCATATGTGCATTCAACGAATCGTCCTGTGTGTCATATTAGACCGAGCTTATTCAAATGCTTTGACGAAAAGCATTTGCCTCATCAACTGTGTGCTACATAATAAATACGTTGTAAGAAAATTCCGATTGTTTCGACACTTTGCAAAATGTTTCAAAGCAGCATTATAGAAACGTGAGCTAATTTTTTAGCTTACATCCTTAACACAAGAAGTGTGACTTTGCAGAGTTGTTGATTATGACAGACTAAAAACAAAGTAATGTGTCGTTAGTAAAATATCCACCCACGACAACTGTTATAACTGTCTGAAATGCGAGAGTTTTTACAGCGCGGAATACATACAAGAATGTTCCACTTGAAAATTATGTAAAGTATCAAGTCGGTGTGATTGCGGAGAAGATGATAGTTTATTAGCGCAGTATTACTGAATGTCCACAATGAGCAGTTTCTGTGACTGGAAAACTGAGTGAGTTAGATTGATTGTGCTTTACTGTCGACCAGAAAGCAACTCAAAAACTAATGCTCTGATCACAATATGACAATACACTTCCTTATGTCCGTAGCTTTGTTAATAACTCCCAAACTATTGCCCACAAGATCATAAAACTTTCTGAACTCAAATCTGTAACCAAATGATAAGCAATTATACAACACAATTTCAACAGTAGGCTGAGTAACTGCTCACATGGTTGTCAGCAGACAGGGACTACAGAGTCAGCAGTGTCCTGCGTGACTTATCTTACCAAGCATGTCACCTCAGCTATGCCTCATCGGAATATCAGTCAGACCCCATTTGAAGCACTCGGTTACAGTTCATTGGACTCTGGGGGCATGCGTTTTATATAATGCTACACGTACAATGCGACTACTGTTGACGTCTTTAGATGTGTAGTGTCGGAAGTTCCACGCGGCTTTTCGCGGATGATACTGTAGTATACAGAGAAGTTGTAGCATTAGAAAATTCCAGTGAAATGCAGGAAGATCTGCAGCGGATAGGCACTTGGTGCAGGGAGTGGAAACTGACCCTTAACATAGACAAATGAAATGTACTGTGAATACAAAGAAAGAAGGATCCTTTATTGTATGATTATATGACAGCGGAACAAACACTGGTAGCAGTTACTTCTGGGAGTATGTGTACGGAACGATTTGAAGTGAAATGATCATATAGATCATATAAAATTAATTGTTGGTAAGGCAGGTGCGAGGTTGAGATTCATTGGGAGAGTCCTTAGAAAATGTAGTCCATCAACAAAGCAGGTGGCTTACAAAACACTCGTTCGACCTATACTTGAGTATTGCTCATCAGTGTGGGATCCGTACCAGGTAGGGTTGACATAGGAGATAGAGAAGATCCAAAGAAGAGCGGCGCGTTTCATTACAGGGTTATCTGGTAAGCGTGATAGCGTTACGGAGATGTTTAGAGAACTCAAGTGGCAGACTCTGCAAGAGAGGCGCTCTGCATCGTGGTGTAGCTTGCTGTCCAGGTTTCGAGAGGGTGCGTTTCTGGATGAGGTATCGAATATATTACTTCCCCCTACTTATACCTCCCGAGGAGATCACGAATATAAAGTTAGAGAGATTCGAGCGCGCACGGAGGCTTTCTGGCAGTCGTTCTTCCCGCGAACCATACGCGACTGGAACAGGAAAGGGAGGTAATGACAGTGGCACGTAAAGTGCCCTCCGCCACACACCGTTGGGTGGCTAGCGGAGTATAAATGTAGATGTAGATGTAAAATTTTTTGGAGGCTATCTTGTAAAACTGACTGACATTGAGCTGTGGTCAGCTCGCATTGGTGCCATTTGTTTTTCGGCATTTTATCACAGTTGAGTGGCGTCTTATTTCTCCCTGAGTTACTATCATAACGATCTGCTGACTTGCCTCCATCAGTGGGACCAGCAGTGCTTATCGATACTAGTACTGCTGTACCATCTTTGGTGTGACCGCTGTATTTCCGTGTGGGGCTGTGTGTGGCAGTCGGTCGGTTGGGACAGAGCACCGAGGAAGACTCCGCGGCGTGAGGTCAGGCCAAGACCGCTGGCAGCGTACACGCGCGTTCGAATTGTGAGGCGCTAACTGCGAAAGCTACAAATTTTTTTGCCAACCGAACCTGGACACTGAAGTTGAGTGATCAGTTAACCTTTCATGAAACCTCAACGGCTGTGAGATCTCTTTGTTCATTGCCGGTTGTTGCTCCCTGGGCCATTCTGGCTAGCAGCAACATATGGTGTGTTGGAGTCAGCGAAATTTTGCAGCCGTCTTCCTGTATGGTCATGAACTATTAAATTGGTTGTTACTTATCAGTGAAGTGCACCAGCTTTATTTTCTGCCTTGTGGCCGTTAACGCCCCAGTTACCTGCCCTGCTCGTTAGCATAGTTTTCCGGCAGTGTGTTTTTCCTCGCCGTGCTGATGCTGTCCGCACGGCATGTAGTTTGACAGCCTGTTTGTTGTTTGTTCATATTTTTTTTTAGAGTCGCTATTGTGCCTTGGCTGTTTTCGGACGCCAATTTTGACGACGTAGTGCTACTGGTATCTTCGTACTTGGCTGATACTTTCCGTTGGCGTGCCATTGGTTGGGCGGAAGGGAATTGATTAGGTTGTTGGTTGGTCCTTCAGCTTTCCCTGGATCGGATTGCCATCCAATTGTTTAACCCTACTCTTGGGTGCCTGTCTCAACCCACCTTACGTTAGAGCTACCTCCCCAGGCCGACCCTTGGAACACTTCTAAGCACCAATGTTCTGTTGGTTTTAGATTGTGATTTTCATTTTGTCTGAAGTACTGCACGATGCCTTCAGCAGTCTATTAATTTATTTTGATTTAATTTCAAAATAAGACCCTCAGCCATCTTGAATTAAAATTTGAAAATTGATTTGTTAAAAAATAATTTAAAAAAAATTACCTGAAATTCTTGTTATCCACACCCTAAGTCCTGAGTTGTTCAATGTCTTGTGTTTGGCCTTCACCCAAGTATTTATTTTCTCTTTTAAAGGCCTTCAGCTGTGTGTATTCTTTAAAGCAATTTTTAATAACTTGTATTAAGGCCTTCAGCCATTCTTGTTTTTGGTGTGGTTTTGGGCCTTCAGCTCAGAAGGTATCACAAGTTTTACTAACTAGGCCTTCAGCCGAAATTTTTTTAATTTGATCCTTTTAATGGAATGTGTAATTAAGTCCTTCTTAGGAAAATAGAAGTTTGTGTGTTTGTGGAACTAACAGTAACTCATTACAGCCCCTTTTCAGAACCATAACCTGATCCGCTCTATCCTGCAAAACCAGATTTTAGTCATCATCATTCAGTCCTGACCTGAATACCTTTGTTGATACTCATTCATATTAAATAGTGTACATTGATAAAGTACAGATATAGTGATACTGTTTCACCAGTATTGTCAGTGTCTTCACATAATTAGACAAACTTGAGAAGATGTAGGGCTACTGTAAGCTATACCAGTTCTGCCAATATGTTTACGTATTTCGATGGACATCTTCATTTTAATGTCAACAGACAATGCATAACTTCAGATGAAACGATATAATAATGTATTTTCACGCTTTCCTTAACATGAGTAGTAACATATGTGATCTTTTCTGAGACACTTGATTTCACGAGTTACATGCACTACCTTACGGCTTTGAAAGTAATGAAATTCTAAAACATAAAAAATAATATATTTATAATCAGTCTGCCAGTGTGCGGATCTTAAAGCGGACTGAAAAGTCACGCATCCGAATGTCGTATGTGAAAACTGCTAATTCATGTGAAAAGTATTTTTAAATAAAATAAATGTTATTAAGATTCAACATTTTTATTCTTCATGTCTACGTGTTTGTAGCCTCTATTGCTGAAGGTTCTCAATTGTAGGGTGTAACGTGGCAGTGTGTAATGTAACGGTGTTGTTGCATGAGAAACAGGGTGCTGT
This sequence comes from Schistocerca serialis cubense, assembly GCF_023864345.2. NCBI lineage: Eukaryota > Metazoa > Arthropoda > Insecta > Orthoptera > Acrididae > Schistocerca > Schistocerca serialis. The sequence goes on along the minus strand of NC_064645.1, from coordinate 303,186,128 downwards.
AATCCAGTTTCGAATTCATAGAGTTTATCGCGTGGAGCACCCTCTCCTTCAGCGTGGAAATGAAAGACTGCACACAAGCCATGCGACATCTGCAGCAATCTGATGTCTCACGTTCACTTCATCGATCATCCTCCATACAGTCTCAGCTTGGCTCCATCAGGTTTTCATCTGTTTGTGAAACTTAAAGAACAACTTTGAAGACCTCGCGTCGATAGTGATGAAGCAGTTCAAGTATAGGCGAGGTTGTAGCTCTATCAATAAAGTAAAAATGTTGAATCTTTGGTCGTCGCAACAGTAATTCGTAGGCTAGGAAGCAGTAGACAGACCAGGCAGCTATTTCTTTTTCTTTATTGTTATTTTAGCGCAACGGCCTTGCTGCAGTGGATATACCGGTTCCTGTGAGATCACCGAAGTTAAGCGCCGTTGGGCGTGGTCGGCACTTGGATGGGCGACCATCCAGGCCGCCATGCCTGTTGCCATTTTTCGGGGTGCACTCAACCTCGTGATACCAATTGAGGAGCTACTCGACCGAATAGTAGCGGCTTCGGTTAAGAATACCATCATAAGGACCAGGAGAGCAGTGTGCTGACCCCACGCCTCTCTTATCCGCATCCTTCACTGAGGATGACACGGCGGCCGGATGGTCCCGGTAGGCCACTCGTGGCCTGACGATGGAGTGCTTTTTTTATTGTTATTTTAATACCTTGTACAAAAGGTATGCCGGCAGAGGACAGATAACATGTAGTCAGATAGAAAATATGAATATGAAACAACAGGTGACTCACACAATGACAATAACGAATATGTTCGAACTTGCATAAGCAAGTGCAACTGTACACGAAGGAACAATGAGTACACTGTCGAACGATGGAGGACACTGAAGAGACACAATTGCACTGGAACAGAGAAACACTGCACAGAAAACACTGAGGGAATAGGGGAGGGTAGGGGGGAGGTGGGGAGGACCCCAATGGGAAAGAAGAAGTGAGAGGGAGGGGAAAGGGTAGGGTTGGGTATGGAAGCCTGGGTTGGGTGGGGTGGGAGGAGAGGGAGAGAGGAGGGGGATGGAAGTTAGGAAGGAGAGAAGGGGAAGAGGGAGCCGTGGAGGAAAAGATCAGGAGAAGGGGAGGATCAAATCTGATAGGACGGGGAGATGGAGGGGACGATGGCATCATCTGGGAGGGGGAGTTGGCGGAAGCCACCTTGGACAAGGGTATGGAGTGTGGAAAGATGGAGTGCAGGTGGGATGCAGGAGTACAGGCGCGGCAGCGGACTGGGGTGGGAAAGGACGGGAGAGACAAGTGGGTGAGGTCAGGGCAGCTAGGCACACTACAGAATATCAACAGACAGTGCTATAAATGAGTAATCAAGTACATTTACTTACCTTTTGATAATCTATCATGTAGAAATTAGCAAGAATTTCCAGTTTGTGAACAAAGCCATTTATCAACTCTGCAGTTAACTATCTTTCTAGCTGCGCTGGTTCTCGCAGACCTAACTAGCTATGACGACGGCAGCGATTGTTCCGTGGAGCTGAGTTGTCGAACTGAGGAGACGACCTGCGCTGACGTACTGGTCCCCGAGCGCTGTGGTCGGCGTCCTTTGTCAGTGCTGGAGAGGGTGCTGGTGTCTTGTAGTCTTCCCGCAGAGGGGAGGTGCTGCGCCTCATTTGCGTGTACTGTCACGCTCGCGCCGCCACTTGAGATCCGTCGATAGTGACGTTCGCGCTGGAAGGCTTTCGACAGCCAGCGCATGTGTGGTGTCTTACGATATCACCTAACAAATATGCTATAGTGACGATATCAACAAACTGGTCTCTCGCTTTGAGAAATGTATTTGTTTTCGGGGTGACGAGAAGAATAAAGATATGTAATATTAATAACGTTTATTTTATTTAAAAAGCCTTAAAAGTTTTCTCATTCAAATTCGGAGTCATTACTTTTCTGCATGTCCATAGCTCTAATTTAATAACTTAAAGTAACGACTGCAGATGAAATTCTCGGATGAGGTAATACAGCGTTCGACAACAACATTTTCTAGTGAAGTTTAAAAAAATCATTTATAAAAGTGTGTGTGTGTGTGTGTGTGTGTGTGTGTGAGACATGGAAATGCAGTAATTAACACCAGTATTGACAATATATTCAAGTATTTTTCAGAAATAACTCAAATTCGGTGGACAATTTGGAACATGACACACATTTACGCAAATCAGAACTTTCTAATATGACCTAGTTGGCAGCTACATATTGCTCGGCTGCTTTGTGTTAATTGCTGGTAAAATACCAATCCATGATATGAGGAAAGCTAATTGGCCAACTGGAATCCTTAAGGTGGGGTCGAAAAAATGGAAACTGGTCGCTAAAATACTAGTTTGTGATTCGGAGACCTAAATATGTGTGTTTTGGCGTAGAAACTCTCTGACTTATGTAGTGATCTAGCTTAAGAATAAGTTAAAAATGTGATTGATCTTTAAAATGTTGGGATTTTGTGAGCTTCTGGGCTTTTAGCCAAGTTGTTGTTTCCATTTTCTGTGCGGAAAATGGAACCAAAAACTATCCTGAACACCCAGGACCTAACTATTGATCAATCACTCTAAGCAAACCCGAGAGACCACATTACAGGGATGTGACTGGGATATATCTGATTCGTCTATTTACAAGAAAAAAGATATCATTAGCAGAGGGGAGGCACATGTGATGTCATACAACTGGGGCTTGGCTTACGGCGCCATGTATACGAGATATACAGTAGTACGATACATACTCGCACTGAAAAGTGTGTCAAGATCGGCATGGCTAAACTACTGGTAGCAACTGGCAGCAAATACCGTTATTATAAATTATTAAAGAAGACAAAACACAACAAGTTGTGAACATACACAGATCTGTTCTAAAATGAAATTACATCGTAATTCTCTGATTATGCCATAGTTACCACAAGCTAACGATTAAGCAATAAACAAATACAGCGCCTGTTGTCTAGGGGGAGCGTCTTTGACTGGAAATCAAAACGTCATGAGACCCGGGTTCGAACCTTGCTACTACTTAAATTTCGAATAAAAATTATCAGTAACGGTGGCCGAAGAATGACGGCATAAGAAGTCACCCTTGTTCTGCCAATGCCCTTGTCAAAGAGGGCGGGGGTGAGGACAGGGGTTCAGGACACTCGCTTGCCCATGGGGTGAGAAACTGACCCTAAAAGGCGGAAGAATAAGCAATGATCAACGTCTTGAGGATGCAGAAGGCGTTGGAAACCACTGCATTAAAGACACATTTTGTGTATCCCAAGGACATGGGGACTCTAATTGGAAATATTGCAAGTTTCAGGCGATAATACTGGTGGAGCAATAATCGGGAAGAGCCTGGAACGGGAAGCTAAACTTGGGAAAATCAGTATTTCGAGACAAAACTTTACTTTCTGTAAACTGAATATTAAACAACCAGCTCCATTTAAACTTATTTAAACTTATTTAAAACACCTTCAGATTTAGAGATAACTCTTTTTTTGGATCTGATCTTGCATCACTCTGTAGTCTCTAACATAGTGTATAGCCTACATTCGCCACAACGTAAGCTGTGCAGTGTTACAGACTAAACCACAGTGAAGCCATACTCTACATGACTTATACTTCCTTGCCTGTTGTCGAACTACCTGTTTTATACTGTAGCAGCGTCAGAAGTTATCAAAACATTTCAGTATTTCCAGATTTGTAGTACTGGAATTTGTGTTCAGCATTGTGCAGAATTATTTTTTCTGATCTGATCCATTCACACTAAATTGTGACTTAAGTTTAGGATACAGTTCTGCTGAATTTCCTGCTCATTTCGTAAATACGAGTAAAATGTCGACTGCAATTATTTGAACTACACTTGATTAATTACGTGAGATGGAAAGCACTTTGCTTATCATGTTCTAAACATTCACATGTCAAATGTTGGTTTTGATGTATTCTAATGGACACCTTCGGGTACAAGGTAAAATTGCTCGAAATTATTCGTATCTTGTGATGTTATTCTTATAACTGATACTGATTTCGTGTGATTCATGTTTTCACCTTAGGTTTCTCCTTTACATATCGTCTCCAGAAGTCATAACGCTTATTGAAAGTCAGATACATGTGTATTATTCGCAGGTGTGGGAGATATCTTCCAAGAATTAATCCCGCAAAGTCCAACATGAAAATATTGCTCAAATTAATTTTCGATGCTTTGTTTAAAAAGCATTCTGAGACAACTGAAACATCACAGTTTATCTACAAAGTCAAAATACTCAGATTTAGATAATTGTTTTGAACCAAAAGACTGTGGTTTAATTGATATTAACTAGTTAATTTAAGTAAATAAATTTGTTGACCATTTCAGAAATATTTTACCTTGGCATGAACGAGATTCCTGGCCTTCATTTTGACATTTTTTTAGGTGATTTTCGTTTTTGGATGCTTTCAGTCCTTCCATCATGCTGTTTCAATGAATATATTACAAACTACCTGAATTAAAGCGGATCAGTAGCCATGGGGATCACCTTGTTGTATTTTTATCCAATGAAGCATTCTGAAAATAGGCTTTCAGTGTTATTTTAAATTGTAGGCATAATAATTTAATTTATTAAAAACATTTACTTCTGTCTTAGCAATTGGCTGATGCCATAATAATGACCTCGAAAGCCACCATTAGAAAGAGGAACCTGCGTCAGCTGAATGAGGGCAGTTGTGGGGAGGCATTGCAGTGTATCATTTAGTGAATTACAACAGTTGGGAGTGACAGTTTCAGATCACGTAGGGCATTTTAGACTGTGATAAAAAGTGCCAGCTCTGACGAATGTCATTTTTAACTGGAAAAATATGTTGGTATAGTTTGTTGAATGACAGTAAACAAATATTACAGAAATTTTTGTTTGTTTCTCAGTTCCTCAATATCTTCTCAAGTATCAGAGGAAGCTGTGGACCTGCAACCATAATCAAATCAACAACCACAATTCAGTATGCTATATCCAAGGGAGCTGTGGACTTGAGAGGCTCCAGAAACAATTAAAATAATTATTTCACCTGTAGCCTTATTATTGACTTTTCAGCCAATTTCTGTTCAGTGTTTTGATTTATTTCTTTCATATTAATGTGTAAAATTACTCCTCAAGTATACGCAATTTGTGACGGGTCTCCAACATATAAAGAAACATGCAGTACATGTACCACCGACAATCACACTATTATTTCAAAGACAGTTTCCTTCATCTTGTAGCTGGAAACATTTTTAGCATTTTTTCTTTTTTTACATACAATTTTGCTGTGATATTGTTATCATTAGTACTCATATGTTCTCATATTTCACAAAAATACGGTGACACTGAAATTTCCTTGTGTTAATTGTATTTAAGTCTGTAACGTTTGTGGGTTTTGAATTAGATTACCCATTAAAGTAAACCCAGATATGCCCTTAATCCAAAGAGATGTTCTCGCATACACTATGTTTGGATCTAGTAATGTGATCTGATTATAAATTTATAGAATATTACATAGACTGACAATGTATACCCTGTGAAATTATTTATAATGGACATAGTAAAAGTAATCTGAATTTACATGAACCTGAGTAATCGTAACAATCTTCTCAATTTGCATGAAAATCTGTAAGGAATGTGGCTTATAGCTGTGTGATGTGCTGTGGGCATGTGGACCTGTTCTGTTATGGAGGTTCATCAGCAAGTAACCACACTTTCTATAGGAGAAAAGAGTGTGACACTTCCAGCTCTGTCAGATCAGATACCTACCTTTTATGCTGAAAAATCATGCACAGAAATGACAAATACAATGGTCGCAGTGATTGACTCACATTTTGACATTAACTGTAGTAAAAAATCTAGAATAATTTTACTATTGCTGAAGGCAAGCAGTATATTCTGCATAGAGATCTTGTATGCCAATTGACGAGCGTATGTTGATATAAATAGGACCGTTTTGGCAAGGAAAAATTGATTTAAAAGAACGTTTGAATATAAATCCAAATAATTGTCCCCAAAAATAGCTATATCATGATTGCATATCTATCATTAATACTCAGAAAACATTGGGACATAGAGATTCAGCGTGACATAAAATCAAGCACAGCGAAGTCTATATTTAAATTCGTACTTTAGAGAAATACTAGTTTGTATTCTTGTGTAAACCTGAATTTCTTGCCACTGATTAATAAGTTTCAATAGCTTTTGCAGTGACTACAGTTGTTAGGTGTCGTAACTAATGTGATAACACATAACCACTAACTTTATATGATGGAATAAACTACATTAATTTCATTTAGTGGTTCTCAGTATTCGTCTCAAAATACTTTCCGTAGCATAAGTAGACATAGCAAATAAGTAATAACACATAATGGAGGATATAAGAGTGCAGCAACCACTCATGTCACATAATTTTTCATCTTAGCCCAAAATAAATTGCAGGTATTGACAATCTCTGTAACTTTATGAGTGTCACTTCCAGTATTGCCTAAAACAACTAAAAGTATCAAACTACTGATGTTGGTCTTGAGATAATATTGAGTTTTTATATAGTCCTCATTTCACATTCTGAGCTATCGCTGAAAGGAAATGAACTTGATGTGGAGCTCTGTCTGCTGCATACATACATATATAACAGTAGTGCATGCTGAAAGTTGTTTTTATCAGTTTACTGACTGACAAGTAAAAAGTATCATAACAATGTAATAGCCAGTTACAGTAATTCTTCCTACTTTTCGAGAAGCATGGTATCTAGATGTCACTGGTGTCACAAGGCAAAACTTTATTTTAGCTTGAATAATAATTCCAAGCAATTTATTTAATTAAACTCTCATAAAATTGTTACAAAACAAAAGACAATATTAACTATATGCCTATGAAGAAGGAAGTCTTAATTAGTCGACTTCCCTGTATACTCTTCATACATTTTTTATAGGTAATTATTATTTGAAGTATTACATGACTTTCGGTTTTGCTTATTTTATTCTCAAGAGAAGCTGGAAAAACTGAACGACTTCTAATACAGCACACCTCGTGTCAAAGGCCTTTCACAAATGAAAAGAAAAAAATAGTGGTCCTAGAAGCATATTTTACTCCAGGTATGAGAAAGTGGTCATGACAGACAACGGACTTGCAATGATCGTTGGTTGAAACTAGGCTGGATGGGAAAAGATGGAGGATGACATCAAAGCTCTGCAAAGTTGGCAGCACGAAAACTAAAATGAGGGATAAATTCAGTCATTACAATACTTCTAACAGTAACACAAATGTCTCATAAGAATATTTACGAAAGGTTGTAACCGTAAACATTTGCAGTGAAGTTTCTACGTACGTTATTGCCAACAGTACATTGTATGTATTGATGATGAGTTGGAAATGTCACACATACCATGGAACATGTTTTATCAGCTGTGGCTGGAATAGGTTTCCACCTCATTTGTGGCATTAATTTCACAGTGTCACTGAGCTATTCACTTCACATGGTGATTCGGACATTACTTATTATTTGAAAAGAAAGGGTACAAGTCTTCACTACATAATATTAATTGGTGTTATTCATGTCATAGTTTTGTAACACAACAAAGCATTAAGACAAATTTTCGCTACTCTTGGTCATCCTTGAAATTTCGAAGAATGGCGAAGAATGAATAAGACACATTGACAACCTGAAAAGAAATAAAGGAACAGTTAGAGGCTATTCCTAGAATTATTACACTGTTACTTAAGAATTCTTAAGTCATTAATTTTTAGTATTTATTACCTGCATTAACATAGCAAATATAATTTCTCTGCTGCCATAAAGATTGTAAGAAATAAGTTTCATTGGTTAATAAGACAAAATTTTTTTCTATTATCAGTGCAACAGTTGTGTCAAAGTCAAAGAACTTGCTCTTTATTCTTTTGTCCTACTTCATTTTCTAATGATAGAACATTGCAACACTTTCACAGGATCATATATTAAATGATTTTTGGTAAAATGCGCGAAATAATAATAGTAAGTATGGTAGTGAATAAGGTTATCTTAAATTAATAACAGTTGGTGGACAATAAATATGTGTGATTGTTCCTATTAAAGATTATTAAATTATTCTATAGAAACGCAGGACTCCTAATGTTACATACACATGCTGTATACATTGTTTCCGTCAGAACTTAGGAGACGACAGATAAACACAGGCAGTATTTATATTTATCAGATTGGTGCAGCGCCGCACACTGCAACAGCATACGTGAGAATATTGAGGAACTTTCTCCCTGGATGCCTCATTTCTTTTTTAAGTGACATGCCGTGGTGAACAAGGTCATCAAAGTTATTGGCCTGGCCATTTTTTTCTTGGGATATTTGCAAGACCCTGTCTATATTAACAAAACTCAAGGATTAATTTTGAACTCTGCTGTTAAACAGGTGGATTTGAAAGGAAAATGCCTGTGACTTCTAGCAGAGAGCTCAAAAGTGTTTTCAAGAGACTGACCGCCGCTTGGTTGACATAATGTTTCGTAAATAACTATGAAAGCCAAACAGAAGAAGTTAACTTTGACTTTTTGTCTGTGAAACATTTTACTTTAAAATCGCCATAACACTGTTCAACTGAAAACCGTCTGTTTGGTGTAAGTCAGCTTTTAAATGCCATCTGAAAAGTCAGGTGGTATAACATCAAGCAATGTGGTTCAGGTAACATAACGCATAAAACTCTGAAGACAAATATTTGTGATAGTCCAGTGTAAATATCCTGTAAAGTCAATATGAACAGAAGTTACATTGTTGTGATCTGTGTTCAAATTATTAGGCTGAACACATGTACACAGCCATTAAGGTAGAATTATTTAGGGAGATACGCCACAGACAGAATCTTCTCTGTAAACAACTGCTTATGATTTAATAAATTTGTTTTCTTAATTCTACATCTTTAAGAACTTCTATAACCTTCATGGTTGTAATAAGCGATTATGAGTGAGGTTCTGGACCATCAGTCAAACAACTAAAAAGTCGTAACCTCAATACCCAAGAGGTGCCACATTTATCGACAGAAATCACGGAAATCTGACATTAAACAGAGGCCCGTGTGTGGATCATCCCTGAGTTGGCTAACTAGACATACAATTAATTTAATTACTTCAAACCCACAGCAAAATAAATGACATCATAGGAAATGAGAATGGGTGTGGTTGAAAAATTAATGACAAAGACCTACGGTATCACAAAGAGATTTGTTAACTAATATCAAGTTGAAGAGAGAATAAACATACAAATAGAAACTTCAACTGTGTAACATATCATTGACATGAACCCAGGTTGGTTGGCTATAGACTTGGGGGGCACCTAATTGGAATTTACGTGTAAATGAGACTGGCTACTGTGAGTGGAAGGATGTCAGTCTAGGTAAGTACACTCTGCCATATTGTTCCACTGATTGGTCTCTCACGTCAAGATACAATTAAATATACAATGGACACTGGGAGTGACAACTGCGAGTACAGCTGCTATGAAAAAAGATGGCCATGAAAACGATTGATAGGCTTTTGAATTTGCCGAAACTGTGCAACGTTACTGATACAGCCGGTGAAAGACGAGACACTGTTGTCAGTGTGCGGGCTCTGCTGAAGTGTCGTACTGCGGGAGATGACCACCACATCCGCTGGTGATTATCTCACATGCGCGAAAATATAAAGTTTCGCCCGGGTGTCCGAATGTCTTTACAACTAACTGTTCTCCCTCCGTAGAATCGAAAGAACTCTAGCGACTGTCCTCCGTGATGGTCGAGAAGCAATTCCTCGTCTCTCCCTTTTAGCTGAAAACCTTGTGAAAAACAGCCATTCCTACCGAAGTTCTGGAATTAAGTTATCATGGCCCAGCATTGGTTACTGTGCCAATCATATTTTCTAGCAAGAATACCTCATCTTCCTCAATCAATCACTGCAGTGCAGTACACATTCTGTTCTCTGAAGAAACAGCACACAATGCCTGGAGGTCCTGCAGCCAAACTCCCGGCTCATTTCACAAGATGAAGGAAGCTTCCTAGTGAAAACAAGCTGCATCTAGTGCATAAAACGATTTAGTGGGCATTGTTTCGGCGCGGCGTGGTGGCACCTAAGAAATCCGACATCCGGAGAAATTCGTTGTTCCGTCTCACCGCTGTTTTAGCTGGGCGCCAGCCCGACGTTGCTTTGCCTGGACCAGCACATGGGATAGGGAGACCAGGCTCCCACACAATGCCCACTCGCTAATGAAGCGGTTAGGCCGGCGCCAGGATGCCCGGCGCCGCCATTTTCTAAAGAAGTGTCATTTCGGGTTCAGCCATGGCGTTCCCACCCTCTTGCTTGGCCGCTAGCGGAACAAGGCCGGCCCATTGAATCCAAAAATCTGTTTGATTCTACTACTGCTACTGTAGTCATGCAAGTACTGTGAGATCAGTCAGTGGTTTACACTATGCCTAGTAGTCCACCAGATTAATATCAATCAGGGAAAATTTCGATACACCAAAGGCGGATGAAACTGTATGATAATCACCGAAACAAAATAAAAGAAGAGGTCCCTGACGGATATTACCACAGCAGTGGCCTGTCCAGAAGACACCGCCGTCTTTCACCTACGTGACACAGAAGAAAGTAAATCTACTTAGAAAGACTGTGTACACTTCGCTTGCTACTATATGCATACCATCAATTGCTACCACGTCAGTGTCAATAAGTAAAGCATACTTTTCAAAGCTATAGAACAAATAAGTTACAACAATACTGATACTCATGTGTTTATACACAGGAAGAGCATAGTTTATAATGTTTTCCCGGTGCTGGTTGTCTGCAAGATTAACTTGTGCATCAGTCCATTTTCGGATCTTCGTATCGTCCTAGTGCACAAATTGCAGAGTGCTGTTAAATACAGCGCAGTAGCTATTTTATAAGCTGCGGTCAGACATGCATAATCCTTTCCATAGTTAAACATGTAGCTTAAAACAATTTTCTTGAGTTCAGGGAGATCTAAAAGTTCATGTATCATGTTCCATTGTAAGATGGGTTCCTTAAATTTGTTCACTGCTGGGTTTGTGATTTGAAGTATAAGTACATTACATATATTTCCAGTTTGAGCTCGCCTTTGTGAACATCCTTATAGTTATTTACTATAACATTATTATTTTCCTGATAGTCGTCTTCCTTCACACATAAGTAGGGGTTCGATGTTAGTTAGTCACACATATCCATTCTGTTAAAAATCCTTGCTAAACTTCTGTATTAAATAAAGATCCATAAACGAATAGTCATCTACATGAAAGAGTTACAGATTTCAGATAACTGGTCTATTTTAACGTAGGCAAACTACCCGTTACTGGATTCCTAATATTTGCTAGAAGTAGTCCCCAGTGTCAGTTTTTCCACTATTCCTCTCAATGCCACAGTATCTCTCCTTCGTAGCAGTTCTCAGTTTCTTCATGACAAGACGCCTAATCGCCTCACTACTAAAGTACAAATGTATGATGGCATCCCTCTCCTAAATCTAGTGCTTAAATTGAAACACCTGCATATTTCAATTATTTCTATTGTAAATTGCTTTCTTAAGCATACGTATAAAATTGGTATAGTATTATTAAAGCCCAGATCACATATGTGATCTGGGACTAAAGTAATATGAAACATATAGGTATAGTTAACAAATTATAATTGATATATAATTGTTGGTTTCTGCAGTTGTATCTGATTCCAGATTTTTCCCATGGAATACAGTCAGATATAGCATCAAGTCGTTACTGACTTAGTAGAATGTATATGTTACCCCTGCAGTTCTATCCCCACATCGCAAACCACTTGTTACCGGTGATACAGCAGGTCTTAACAACAGTACTTTGTAGGCAATAAACTGATGTATTTTGAAACATATGGAAGCCTGTTGATGTAGACAAAATGGAAGTTTTAATGTCAGTTTTACTTTTTGATACTAAAATCACTATTCTTTAATAGTAGTCAGTGTTTTCGAGGCAGGTGTTAAGGCCATGATGTAATTCCATTAAGAATTGACCTTTCTGGGTATTATCTGTCTCGACATAAAGTGTTGACGTTTAGTATATCACTTTAGCAAAAAGCAGCTATATTCTTTGGGTGATTTCAATTACACATAATCTTTTGGGAACTCTACCTCAGCGATCTGTGACTTTGCGTCTCTAATGCAATTTAATCTACGTGGAATATAAGCAAATAACTTACGTATCTCATGTGGGATACCACTATTTGTGGCGGACAGTAGCAAGTAATGGTGCTCTTTTCTTAATACCTCTGGAATAACAAAATGTGCACAGAGTAAGCTCGATCCCTATTAAAGAAATTACTCCTTACGGTGTAGATGATGTGCAATAGATTTTACGCCTGAAAACGAAAAAAAAGAAAATGCTCAGGCTTGCGAAATCAGTTGCCACAAAGGAAAACTGCATTTTTACTTGAAAAAGGGAGTCTGAGGTCGATGTGTAATCAGGCCTTTTTTATGCACAGTATATGTAAAAAAATTCAGATACGAATGGTGAATGGAAGCATCCACATGCACTGTAAATGCTAGTGGAGTGTAATATCATGTTAGCGGATTTTTTGATGTTGATGGCCTATAGTGCTAAATTAGAAGGTATAAAAATCTGTTTATAAACCACTATTTCCATTTGGATCTGATTAAAAAAGTCATAGTTACATTGTATCAATTTGTTTTGGATTGGATAATGTGGATCTTGTTATTCCATTGGCCTTAATAAACAAAAAGGACAATAAACGTCTACTGTTCCCCACAAATACTGTCATTCCACAAGAGATAATACTTTCTTCAAAAACATGATTAGTATTACAGATTTTAGTTTCAAAACAAAAAATTCACATGCAGAAGCGCCATTTTGTCGATGTTGGCAGTCTACTATAGGGTAAAGTCATAAGTTTTTCCAGAATATTGTTCTTTAAGACTTGCAGTATTTTCCAGTATCCAGTGGTTCGCGTTGTGGGAATAACATTCCAGACGCCAAATGTACACTCCACTAAGCTATTAGCGACTGGCTACTGTATCTGGGTGTAACACATGAAAAAATATCTGATTCCTTCTCCAGAGAAACAATAACAAATTAATCACAGTTCGTTGCCTATACCCACATGTATCGTATTCATTTAGCAATGTTTCACCGATTTTGTAGATATGCTTAGGAAATAATTTTACAGTGGAAGTTATTGGAATTTATAGGGGGAGTTTAATTTAAACACTGGATATAGGAGAGGGATATACCATGTACAGGCAGTAAATTTTAAGTCGATAAACCAGAATAACTCGAAAAATAAGCTTCACACGAAAAAGTGTGTAGCATCCAAAGTTGATTATTTTTGGGGACACATGCTGGTGCTAAAATTAGCCTGCCACCAAAGCCCCTGGCGGTTAGGTGGGAGGCAACATTAAAATTTCAAATGGGCATCCCAAATTTTTATTGCAGAGTGAGATTCTACATGAAAAACTACGTATATTTTGTCTTAAACATTTGTTTTGATTCATGGTAGTTGGCGCTGTAATTCAAGGAAATCCTTGTTCTCATTTTTGCGTGGAAAATGACGGATAAATAAAAATGAGTTCACTCGTTAATAATTAGAATGTTTGGTTAGTTAGTTAGCCAGTCAGATGATTTGTTTGATAATTAAAAGTTGATTGGCCTCGTGACCACGAAATAAACAAAACTTATCCGAATCTGCGCAAAAAATTTATATTTAGGTCAACATTTGTAAAACTCTAATTCCTCTCTCTCAAACCCCACCCTACAGGGAGAGTTTTAGTTTTAGCGAATCAAAATTTACGAAGCAAATAAGTATTTTTTACTTATCCGTAACCATTTTCCACGCAAAAATGCGAACATGGGTTTTCTTGAATCACAGCGCCAACTACCAAGAACCAAAACAAATGTTTAAGACAAAATGTACGTAGTTTTTATGTAGAATCTGATTCTGCAATAAAAAAATGGAGGTTCCCATTTGAAATTTTAAAGCTGCCTCCCGCACCACCTGCCGGGGGCTGGGGAGACGGTGTAATTTTAGCACAAGCAGATGTCCGCCTCGAAAATACACTACTGGCCATTAAAATTGCTACACCAAGAAGAAATGCAGATGATAAACGGGTATTCATTGGACAAATATACTGTACTAAAAATGACATGTGATTACATTTTCACGGAATTTGGGTGCATAGATCCTGAGACATCAGTACCCAGAACATCCTCCTCTGGCCGTGATAACGGCCTTGATACGCCTGGGCATTGAGTCAAACAGAGCTTCGATGGCGTGTACAGGTACAGCTGGCCATGCAGCTTCAATACGATACCACAGTTCATCAAGAGTAGTGACTGGCGTATTGTGACGAGCCAGTTGCTCGGCCACCAATTGGTGAGAGATCTGGAGAATGTGCTGGCCCGGGCACCAGTCGACCATTTTCTGTATCCAGAAAGGCCCGTACGGGACCTGCAACATGCGGTCGTCCATTATCCTGTTGAAATGTAGGGTTCCGCAGGGATCGAATGAAGGGTAGAGGCACGGGTCGTAACACATCTGAAATGTAACGTCCACTGTTCAAAGTGCCGTCAATGCGAACAAGAGGTGACCGAGACGTGTAACCAATGGCACCCCAGACCATCACGCCGGGTGATACGCCAGTATGGCGATGACGAATACACGCTTCCAATGTGCGTTAACCGCGATGTCGCCAATCACGGATGCGGCCATAATGATTCTGTAAACAGAACCTGGATTCATCCGAAAAAACGACGTTTTGCCATTTGCGCACCCAGGTTCGTCGTTGTGTACAACATCGCAGGCTCTCCTGTCCGTGATGCAGCGTCAAGGGTAACCGCAGTCGTGGTCTCCGAGCTGATAGTCCATGCTGCTGGAAACGTCGTCGAACTGTTCATGCAGATGGTTGTTGTCTAGCAAACGTCCCCATGTGTTGACTCAGGGATAGAGACGTGGCTGCACGATCCGTTATGGCCATGCGGATAAGATGCCTGTAATCTCGACTGCTAGTGATACGAGACCATTGAGATCCAGCACGGCGTTCCGTATGAGCCTCCTGAACCCACCGATTCCATATTCTGCTAACAGTCATTGGATCTCGACCAACGCGAGCATCAATGTCACGATACGATAAAAAGCAATCGCGATAGGCTACAATCCGACCTTTACAAAGTCGGAAACGTGATGGTACGCATTTCTTGTCTTTACAAGAGGCATCTCAACAACGTTTCACCAGGTATCGCCGGTCAACTGCTGTTTGGTATGAGAAGTCGGTTGGAAACTTTCCTCATGTCAGCGCGTTGTAACTGTCGCCAACCTTGTGTGAATGCTCTGAAAAGCGAATCATTTGCATACCACAGTATCTTCTTCCTGTCGGTTAAATTTCGCGCCTTTAGCACGTCATCTTCGTGGTGTAGCAATTTTAATGGCCAGTTGTGTAATCAATTTTGGATTCTACATATTTTTTCGTGTGAAGCTTATTTTGTTTGTCAACTTAAAATTTACACCCTGTCTATGTAAATTCGCGGTGGGGAGACTACACGTGGTGTCATTACGAGACTGACATTTCTCCTACACAAGAGTAAAACAGCAGTGTCAAGAAAAAAGTGGAAAAAATTAGCAAGGGAGCATTAGGAATCATTTGAAAGAAATATGAGAAATCCATAAAAGGAGATTCGGCCTACATTGAAATAGACTAGCTGTATGAAATATTATAACTGTTTCACGTAGTCCTCGGTCTGAAATCTCACTGATTAGAGTAAAATTGTCTTCAGTGATGAGTCCCGAACTAAGCCCTTATGACCAGTGAAGACGTGTCTGAAGATGCACCGGCCAGCGGTGGAACACCAATCTGAGTGTCGCCCGCTGTACAGCCCGAGAGCCAAGAGTGATGGTCTGGGATTCTATTTCTTTTCATAGCAGGACCCCTTTGGTTGTCATCCGCAGCGCCCTTATAGCACAGTGGTACGTCGACGATTTCTACCCATATTTTTGTCACGCTTCATGGGAAGCTATTCTGGGCTTGCATTTCAACGAGATAACGGTTGGCTACTGAGGGAGAGAGTTTCTAATGCTTGTATTCGTGCTTGCTCAAACCTACCTTGGCCATCAAGGTTGCTGAATTTGTCCCCAATCTTGAACTTTTGGAGCACTGTGGGCAGAACCCTCCAACCAGCTCGGGGTTTTACTATTTTTACTATCTAAAGCCCCAGTTGGACAGAATTTGACACCCAACAACTCTGTCAATCAATGTCAAGCCGAGTAATTGCTTACGTTAGGACCTTCAATCCTTTGTTTGTCTCTATGTGTAGATCACATCTACCGATTTCTGCCCAATTAGTATAATTGGTTCGTTGTGACCTTTTGCTTCGTTTCCTTAAACGACGTTTTCCGTGTGGCAGGAATACGTACGTTCAGAGAAAGCCGCGAGTTGCTGACTCTACTTGATAAACCAGTTATACACGTTGTAAACTCTGAAGTACTGTCACACTTCCATGGGGAACAACCCAGCACTTTTGGGTGTTGTTTGCTAATTCATCGTCTGGGCTCTGTTAGTAAACACATATTTTTGCAGATACTCTACAAAGATGAATATTTATTTTAAGTTAACAGTATGGCACAGAGTCCAATGCTTTTTGAAAGATTAAGAAGATAGAATCTATCTGTCCAATTGCAGCTACTACTTAAAAGATACCGTATACGGAAAACAGTGCTATATTTCACACAGGTGGTGCATGCGCTAAGAGCCTCGAAAGAGCGAGAGAAAGGAAGAGAGCGAGGAAAGAAAGGAGAGAGAGAGACAGAATAAAGGTTTGAGTAGGACAGGGATATGTAGGAAATCCTTATCAAAGAAACCATCCAGACATTTCCCATTAGCGGGTGTGGAGAAAGCACGAAAAGCCTAAATCTGTAAAATGTCTGGAGGGGAAACTGAATAGCAGTCTTTCCGATGAGTTCCACATGAGCTGTGTCTGTGATAAAGGCCTTGAAAGAAAGAGAGAGAGAGAGAGAGAGAGAGAGAGACAGGGGAAAAAAAGGGGGAGAAAGACAGAATGGAAACTTGGGTAGGACAGGGATGTGTAGGACATCCTTGTTCAAGAAATCATGCAAGCATTTGCCATTAGCGGATGTTGAAAAAGCACAGGAAGCCTAAATCTCTATGTCTGGATGCTAAACTGAATAGCAGTACTTCAGATGAAACTTAATTACCTTAACACTCCCGCCATCTCGATTCACGTGCCTTGAGGAATGTTAGGAGGTAATTCTGTTCATAAGTTCATTGAGCTTTATTATACGAGTAAGTAATCATCTGTATTGCTTTCTGTTGATTGCGCGACCCAAGAGATTTTCTATAACGATTAGATAGGAAAATGACCAATACGGTTGCGTATTCAATCTGAGTTCTAAAAGGAATATATCAGCGACCTAACAACATCTTCATTTTGAGCAGTTTCAGTTTTGATTTTATTTCGACTTGATGGACTGTGATTTGGAAACTGTGAATGTTCATTTCCTCGAAGATGAATTAAAGCAATTACTTGTGTTAGCCAGTTCTGTTATTCATGGAGTAAGCTGATAGTTAATGCTTTTTGAGTTAGAAGGCACTGTACCTCTACAGCTGTACAGTGTCGGGACTGTTTATGTCGTTCCATGTTTTTGTGCCATCTTAAGATAAAAATGTTTATTTATGACTACTCTCAGGGTTATTTCTGCTGAAACATCTTGAAAGTAGCTTTATTGTTGTTCTTAATTTTTAAATCTCGTTATTACACTACTGGCCATTAAAATTGCTACACCAAGAAGAAATGCAGATGATAAACGGGTATTCATTGGAAAAATATATTATACTAGAACTGACATCTGATTACATTTTCACGGAATTTGGGTGCATAGATCCTGAGAAATCAGTACCCAGAAAAACAACCTCTGGCCGTAATAACGGCCTTGATACGCCTGGGCATTGAGTCAGAGCTTGGATGGCGTGTACAGCTACAGCTGCCCAGGCAGCTTCAACACGATACCACAGTTCATCAAGAGTAGTGACGCGTATTGTGACGAACCAGTTGCTCGGCCACTATTGACC
Source organism: Schistocerca serialis cubense (assembly GCF_023864345.2). Taxonomy (NCBI): domain Eukaryota; kingdom Metazoa; phylum Arthropoda; class Insecta; order Orthoptera; family Acrididae; genus Schistocerca; species Schistocerca serialis. The sequence goes on along the minus strand of NC_064645.1, from coordinate 303,168,043 downwards.
AGACGTTTTCAATTCGTTAGAGATCTGGAGAATGTGCTGGCCAGGGCAGCAGTCGATCATTTTCTGTATCCAGAACGGACTGTACAGGACCTGCAACATGCGGTCGTGCATTATCCTTTTGAAATGTAGGGTTTCGCAGGGATGGAATGAAGGGTAGAGCCACGGGTCGTAACACATCTGAAACGTAACGTCCACTGTTCAAAGTGCCGTCAATGCGAACAAGAGGTGATCGAGACGTGTAACCAATGGCACCCCAGACCATCACGCCGAGTGATACGCCAGTATGGTGATGACGAATACACGCTTCCAATGTGCGTTAACCGCGATGTCGCCAAACACGGATGCGACCATCATGATGCTGTAAACAGAAGCTGGATTCATCCGAAAAAAATGACGTTTTGCCATTCGTGCGCCCAGGTTCGTCGTTGAGTACACCATCACAGGCGCTCCTGTCTGTGATGCTGTGTCAAGGGTAACCGCAACCATGGTCTCCGAGCTGATAGTCCATGCTGCTGCAAGCGTCATCGAACTGTTCGTGCAGATGGTTATTCTCTTGCAGAAGTCCCCATCTGTTGATTCAGGGATCGAGACGTGGCTGCACGATCCCTTAGAGCCATGCAGATATGATGCCTGTCATCTCGACTGCTAGTGAGTCGAGGGTATTGGGTTCCAGCATGGCGTTTCATATTACTCTCCTGAACCCACAGATTCCATATTCTGCTAACAGTCATTGGATATCGACCAACGCGAGCAGTAATGTCGCGATATGATAAACCGCAATCGCGATAGGCTACAATCCGACCTTTATCAAAGTCGGAAACATGATGGTACGCATTTCTGCTCCTTACACGAGGCATCAGAACAACGTTTCACCAGGCAACGCCGATCAACTGCTGTTTGTGTATGAGAAATCGGTTATGTCAGCACGTTGTAGGTGTCGCCATCTACGGCAACCTTGTGTGAATGCTCTGAAAAGCTAATAATTTGCTTATCACAGCATCTTCTTCCTGTCGGCTAAATTTCACGTCTGTAGCACGTCATCTTCGTGGTGTAGCAATTTTAATGGCCAGTAGTGTACTTTAACAAGTGCGGAGTATACCTCATTTGTAGTATACCACATTTGTAGTGAAATGGAACTCAAAACAAATAACTGACTACATCCAGCAAAGAAAAATACAATGTAGTCCACAGATCTGCCTCAAGACAAGGGTGTAAGCCCTCGAAATGAGTCGTGGGAGGAAATAAAAGTGATGACGCAGTTAAATGGTTTAATTAATAATTTAGTTTCAGTTATCGTGGACGTTGACTTCAACATCACACATTTGCGAGTTTGTTATTTGACCAAATACTGTCCCCGTAGAGAGGTATTCGTGCATTTACAGTCACTGACGTTTCTGTTTTCGCAGCAGAACTACCGAAGATTGAGGTTTAGAATTCTTCATCGAATAGACGTCGCAAGCCAGACCTTTAGGAAGAGTCGTATATGAAGAGAAAACGCAAAAAATTGCCCAGTTTGCAATTAGGACTCGCACTCTGAGAGGTCCGTACAAACAAAGGGAATCGAGAATCACGATTTTTGTCTGTTATTATCATTGATAATGGCAAGATATCGGTTCCATGCATTCCAAGACTATCAAGAACGTTTTAATTTTATGTCAGAAGTCACATGACAAGTGCCAAAAGAAACTTTTTGTGCAACATAACAACAGATTCCTTTATTTCGACTGTAAAATGTTGCTTCTTCCCAAATTTCATCGTTCCACGTCAACAGGAAGTATCCTATATGTTCCAATGAGAGTGTCTGCGAGTGTCACAATATTGACATAAATGCCCGTATCTTTTTATTGCATTGATTTAGAAGCTTCAAATGTTTACACCGTCAAGGGATCCTAGACATTAGTGTGTGTGATACATTTCAACTTGATACGCCTATCAGGGTTTCTAACTGTCGGACAGACAGACAGACAGACAACTAAGTTATCCCATAAGGGTTCCGTATTTATCGGTTAAGATACCGAACCCTAAAAATTGAAGAATGTCTTTTCTGCATCCAAACGGCCACGCCAATCTCAGGCGTAAGCAGTATGAGGAGCAATTGTGGCGATAGCTACTTCGCCTGATATCATATGTATTATGTTGTGGCTTATATGTCCGAAGGAACGAAGGCCACACGTACACCGTATAAATGAGATGATGACGGCCAATGCTCTCCCCTCCGCCAAGGTCGAACTCTTACAGGAATCGGCGAAATGCCACAAGTAATGAGGATAATGGGCAAGGGGCGCTACGTTAACAGTGTGTGGACAAGTTGAGAATTTAGGTCTGACGGGAGGCGTTCTGGGGCAGTCTGCGCAGTTCTGATGGCCGCTGTGCCCGGATGGGGCAGTGGCCAGCGTATCTGCCTATAAGCAGGAGATCCGGGTTCGACTCGCGGTCTGGTGCAGATTTTCAACTTTCCCCATTGATTTAAATCAATGGCCGCTTACAGCCAACGTCCATAATACCTTTGCGTCTATGTGGATGCTGGATCAAATCGGTGTCTGTTGTTTCAAAGACAATCGAAGGTACAAAAAAGTGGTTCAAATGGCTCTGGGACTTAACAGCTGAGGTCATCAGTCCCCTAGAACTTAGAACTATTTAAACCTAACTAACCTAAGGACATCACACACATCCATGCCCGAGGCAGAATTCGAACCTGCGGCCGTAGCAGTCGCGCGGTTCCAGACTGAAGCGCCTAGAACCCCTCGGCCACGCCGACTGGCCATCGAAGGAACAGACACCACGTGTACAGAATACATTTTCATCGTGGGAATTGCCTGGTGTGACCACCATGTTGACTGTGCTGGGAGCAGTTTCCACATAAAATTAGGAGACATAATGTCACGAAGAAGTTTCCGGCGACAGTGCCGTGTGAGGCCGTTGTGGGCAAAGGGGAGTCAGGTGCGAATTCGTAGTGCAGAAGCTTTGGCGCCACTGAGCAGAGGCATACATGTATGGGGTCCCCGCTCCGACAAAGGAGAAATAACAACGCAGTGTCCTGCTTGCATAAAGAAGAGTACAGGTGACAACTGTAAATACTTATTTAATCGGAAATAGGTCGAGTGACAACCGTCGTGGTGCAATCGACATGGCGTGTAGCTGGACTGGTCACTTCACCCTGTCTCAGAGAAAAGTAGGGAAGAGAGATCCGACAACACAAAACATTTTTTGCTGATCTTATTTTTTAATAGATTGCTCTCTTCGGCGTCATAATGTTCCAACGGCTTTAAAATTCTCAGTAGCACCAGCGGTGTTGCCATGTGAACCATGCGTCAATTGCATGCGAAGCAAATCTAGAAATCGTGTAAAGCCTGTGTCTACTGAACTGTTTACCATTTCCTTCACTTCGAACGATTCCAGGAGAATATCACTGGCGGCGTCATTTAATCGTTATTTTAAGTATGGATTTCTTTATTGGGCAATAATTGTGTAGGCGCTCTTTTGATAAATTTTGATAAACAGTTTTTGATCCGTAGTTGTATGTTTACTGATGTTTACAGTGCTCATGGCATGAATGAAAAATATAACACTTTTGCTAATAAAGTGCTTACCTTATTCGAACACTGTTTTCCCCCAAAACTTGCCAAGGTTAGAGCAAAGTCTACAAAGAAGCCATGGATTACTCAAGGAATAGGGGTATCTTGTAAAACAAAAAGAAAACTGTATCTGTCAATCAGAAACAGTTCCGATGTTGATGTTATAGCACATTACAAGAAATACTGCAAAATATTAAAGACTGTAACACGGACATCAAAGCAAATATATTACAAGGAAAAGATAGTCATATCAGATAACAAAATAAAGACACTATGGGATATAGTGAAGGATGAGACCGGTAGAACCAGACATGAAGAGGAACAAATAGCATTAAGAGTAAATGATACATTGGTGGCAGATGTGTATAGTGTTGCAGAACTTTTTAACAAACATTTTATAACTGTTACTGAAAAGATGGGGTTGTCAGGTTCGGTAGATGCTGCTATGGAATACCTCAGACCAGATATTTCAAGTAACTTCCATAATATGAATTTGACCCTCACTACCCCAGCAGAAGTAATGGCCATCATAAAATCTTTAAAATAAAAAATCATCTAGTGGGTATGATTAAATATCAACAAAGTTAATTAAAGAATGTGATTATGAGCTAAGTAACATATTAAGCTATGTGTGTAACCAGTCGTTTATCAGTGGAATGTTTCCTGAATGGTTGAAATATGCTGAAGTTAAGCCACTGGTTAAGAAGGGAGATAAAGAAATAGCATCAAATTTCCATACAATTTCACTGTTGCCAGCATTCTCAAAAATTTTAGAAAAAGTAATGTAAAGTCTGCTTTATAACCATCTTATCTCAAATAACATACTGTCAAAGTCACAGTTTGAATTTCTAAAGGGTTCTGATATTGAGAACGCTATCTACACTTACAACGAAAATGTACTTAATTCATTAGACAAAAAATTGTAGGCAACTGGTATATTTTGTGATCTGTCAAAGGCATTTGACTGTGTAAATCACAATATCCTTTTAAGTAAATTAGAATATTATTGTGTAACAGGAAATGCTGCAAAATGGTTCAAATCTGATATCTCTGGCAGGAAACAAAGGGTATTATTAAGAAATAGACATATATCAAGCTATCAGGCATCATCCAACTGGGAACTAATTACATGTGGGGTCACACAAGGTTCCATTTTGGGGCCCTTACTTTTTCTTGTGTATATCAATGACCTTTCAACAGCAGCATTACCAGATGCCAAGTTCGTTTCGTTTGCCGATGACACAAACATTGCAACAAATAGCAAATCAAGTGTAGTCTCAGAAAGATCAGCTAATAAAGTATTTGTAGACATTAATCACTGGTTCCTAGCCAATTATTTGTCACTAAACTTTGAAAAAAACACACTACATGCATTTCAAAACTTGTTAGGGGTGTCCCACTAGTATATGCCTAACATACGATGACAAGCAGATAGAAGAAGTAGACAGTGTTAAATTCCTGGGATTACAGCTTGATAATAAATTCAACTGGGAGGAGCTTACCACAGAACTGCTGAAGCATCTTAACAAATCTCTGTCTGCAATGCGAATTGTGTTAGACATAGGGGATATAAAAATGAAAAAGCTGGCATACCTTGCTTACTTTCATTCCATAATGTTATATGGGATTATTTTTTGGGGTAATTCGTGAAGCCAAGCTTTAGTTTTCCAGGCACAAAAACGTGCAGTAAGAGTTATATGTGGTGTGAACTCAAGAGCATCCTACAGAAGCCTGTTTAGGGTACTAGGGTCACTAAGTACTGCTTCCCAATATATTTATTCCTTAATGAAATTTGTCATTAAAAATATATCACTTTTTCAAGCCAACAGCTCAATTCATGGGATCAGTACTAGAAATAAGAAAAATCTTCACAGGATTTAAAGTCTCTTAGTCTTGTACAAAAAGGTGTGCATTATTCAGGAACTCACATTTTCAATAACTTGCCAGCAGCCATGAAAAGCTTAACAACCAATGAAATTCAGTTTAAGAGAAGCCTAAAGGATTTATTGGTGGTCAACTCTTTCTACTCCATTGATGAATTTCTCAGTAAAACCAACTGATTATATATATATATATATATATATCTTCTGAAAATTCATACACATGTTCGAAGTGAACTGCATCCACATGCTTTAACAATGACACTGTAACATTTTTATTGCTGTAATCCAAAAGATCCATAATTTTTGTCATATATTGTAGGGCAGAAGTGCTCCATTCTTCTTAAATTTTGCAGCAGTGTTGAAGTCCAGTCATCTACTGTAACGTCTTTGTGGAGAGCATGTTTATCCCAACCGACCATAATAATGAATACTTGTTTGAGGTACCATATAAGAAATTTCGTAAACAGAAAAAACGTACATACGTCTCGCACTTTCTTCATTTAGTATACTCCTACATATAGCAGGATACATGAACATGTTCAAATAAGAAATTAATTTTGTGTAAACTTATGGTATGATGCACTCATATATATGCACAGCAGGTAGAGAAACACTGAATGATGATTTCGTCTGTAAGATGTAGATGCTGAAACGCGTTATTAAACCGGTGCATAGTTCTTACGGAAAACTGTACTCATGTGGTTGCTAGCTCTCGCGTCCATCGACAGCATGTTAGGAGACATAATTTGCATACATTTAATTCTCAAATGTGTGTTCTCGCAAATAAGTGCTCTCTGTTTCATTAGAAACCTTTACAGGTCGTGGGAAGACCCTATCACATACTATGTGGTTGCCTGATAACACTGATGGAGTCTAGCTATTTATTAGACCGTTGACTGTTTAGGGAAGTGATCTATAATGCGATCAGCTATGGGCAACCCATAGCAATGTTGCCACAGCCAACTTAAGTTCGCCTAATTGTTCAAACACTAAATAAAGCATCCCTAATTGTTTAAATACATAAAACACCTGTTCTAATTCTGTTAACGTTACATGAATACATCTGACACGGAGAGGAGGTAGCTGACATGCCTGAACTCTCTGCACTGGCTGCTAACTGTCTCGGGGAGCTTGACATTTGAGAAGCTATGACCCAATATTGTTTAAACACTAAACCGTTTAAAGAAAATGTTCATGCTTCAGCAATAAATAAAATAGTGTTTCTCCTGTATGTTTAAAACACTACACACACGCCTGACGGCTATGGTTTGTAATAATAAAATATAGAAGACCAATTGCATCACATACACAAGGTACCACCTTGGATTTTATAAAAAAGTTTTCCGCCATCTTAGGATTAACGTACTGTCTTCGGTAGTGTTTACATCCATTTTAACTCAACACAGGTGATCCGTATTGGATTCTAATATCAGTAGGGAGGCGAGGATCGAGGAGAGGGGGGGAAATATTTGCCTGGCCTAGAAATATCAGGAGGAGGGGCAATGACGTTGACCTTGATATTGTGAGGTGGTTGAGAGGGAAGGGCCATGGTCTTTGCATGTGTGTTGTGTCTTATAGACAGAAAAAACTGGCTGCAAATGCTCGAGATACAATTATCATTCATTCAACAGTATATGAATGATGTCATGACCGAAAAGTAACATGAACGCAGTTGATAAGTTTTATCTCATGCTGATTAAAAATCGGACATGAGCACACCAGATTTCGACTTATTCTTGAAGTTGAACATCCTATGCAGAGACATCATTTTTTTTCTTTGGGTCAGAAATTCCACTGCTGAGCTTAAACGTTGTATGGAACAGATAAGTTTCCCAGTCACTGAAACTCTAAAATGAAAGAGAATCACTGAGACTATGGAATGCTGAAGAGATGCCTTGAAACAAATTCACCCATGGATAAACAATACGGTTTATGTAAGCGTGTAGGATTTCATAATTATCCTCACTGAGGGAAAAAATCATCTGGACTGTTAGGCCATGTCATGTTCCTCTTCTGTTACTTGCACGAACGACGTTTCAATCTCTCTGTTGGGGATCTTCTAGTGTTCCCAGTTAGCTGACCTGCAACACCACAATATCCTGATCAAGATCCCAACAGACGGGTTGAAATGTTGTTTGTGTTAGAAGAAATCGAAAAGGAACATGACACTACCAAACAAGCCACAAGATTTTACCTACAGACAAAACAGCGTTTTCCGAAAATGAACGCCGCATTTTTTTACTCAGGCAGTTATTTATTTAAACTTTTCTTTCATTTCACAATCGATTTTGACTTTTTAAGCTTTTAACCAGCGATTAGTAGCATAGAAAAGCACGCTGTACTACCACTATTAAATGGTAACACAGTGGCATGAAAGCAAATTAACAGAAGGTTAGTTACCTAGGAAAGGTGCCACATATATACAAATGGCTGGACATTCACAGTTTCTATTTAAATTCGTTTTTTTTTGTAAATTTAATTGTTAATGATGATTAGCCAGTAGCTGGTGCACATAAGCAGGGAAATGTACAAAGGCAGAATGCTGACCAAAGCAAAAAAGCGAGGGCAGTCCAATAATTTCAGAGTCCTCGGTACATACATTTCTGTGTGTATGAAAAGGAAAAGGAAGTTAATAAAAATGAAATAAAAGTAAAGTTTTAAAATATAGAAGTTCAAACATTTAAAATTACACTTAGTTGGTAGACAATATGAACAGTCCTAAATGTTAGTGTCTAAACTATCAATGGTTAATACTATTTGTTAGTGTGGAAACTACAAATGTAATTGTTACTTTATATTCAATTAGCTGTGAGAAAAACAGGAATAGTGTGGATCTGTTTGTTCGATGATTAGTGTTTCTGTTTGATTTGTAAGTGAATAAAAATTTGTTTCTCCAAGAATATTTAATTTCTTCCGGTTGGCCCAATTATACCATTTCACAATCGTCAAACCCAGTTTTATATATTTCTAACTTATTTAATGTTCCTTTCTATGAAAAGCTGTATCATATAATCGTTTTAACATGATTGTTTGTTTTAAATGCAATTTTCTTTTTGGTATGCTTAAAAATTTTTGCTAATTTCTTTGAAATGTTACCATAATACAAGGAAACTGTGAAATTAGTCTTTTGTTTAACTGTTTTTTTTCTCTGGCATAATCTCATTCCTGGCTGACTTTTGCTCGCTTTTCAACTATCATTTGTGCATTTCTTTAATCAATTGTGTTTCAAAATAGTTCTCTTTGGCTACATTTTCAAGAATTGCTATTTCTTTGTTAATCTCATCTTCATCACTACATGAAAGCATGCTTTTTTATCATTGCATCTTTTTCTTTTTTCTGTTCGTCCTGTGTCGTCTTCTTGAGTTCTTTTTGTTCGATTATGAACAATGAGACTGTTTCTGTTATATGCTCCTCTATAACTTCCTTACAGTTCATTTTATTTAAGAAATTTCCCTCACATTCCATGATCGCTGCAATTAAGACACAGCATGAGTCACACATTGTCCCAGAATGAGCCTCCTCACCGCCACGAATGACTCCCTGGAGAAGGGGAAGAAACCTCCAGCGGTGATCCGCAGAGGTCTCTGCGCGCGATGCATCAGCAGAAGCAGCGACTTCTTGATGGAGAGGGGGCATCCCTGCAGTGACGTCACCGCGTCGTACGCCGCCACGGCCAGGTTCTCGCTCTGCAACAGTCCACCAATACCCACTTCACTAATGTCCACGGTTATGTACACAACAGTTCCTTGCATGTAAACATCTTCTGTTACTTTATCTCTGGAAGAAACTACGTAATCTTTAACTCGTTTGGAATTATAAATAAATGGATCAGGAGCTTTGATAGCCTACGGTTCACGGTCGGAATCACACTGGAAAAATTACATTTTGAACATTATCACACTTCTCATAATTCGACTTTTACTCACGCTCAAACTACAGATTTCACGACACATCTACTTCAAGATAAATTACAATTGGCACCCCACAAAGGCCAGTCATCAGTCGTTTGCTGCTCCAGCCTTGCCTAAAGACATACTCTGTTAATTTGAAGCAGGAGGAAGAACAAGATTGTCTCCAGTTATTTCAAAATGGAACATTTACGCCGCAGTGAGTCTACGCTGATATGCCGCATTCTTCCAGCGCCAATAATAGAATTTTAGAGTGTCACAGATAGCAATCTGATCGTGCATCATAGGTCTGCAGTCTACCAATCTGAAAAAGGAGGAAGGGAGTAGTGAGAGACTGAAGCTTTGGTTTGCGCTCTGAATATGTCCCCTGCAAATTGCCAATGAACGAAAAACAACTGTAAAAATAAGTTAACACATTTTCATATTTCCGTGCACTGATACATAGCAGTAATATCTTTGGAAAACTTCCTGTTCTGAGGAAAGAGTATTATGTGAATGAAATGTAGTAACTAGAAGTACACAGGATGAACCTGAATTCCACCGATAAAATTTCGGGGGCTGTATAAGGATGTTTTCTGAGTGACTCGATACTAGGAACCAAAAGTCTTTTGTGAGTGATTAAAGCGTAAATGCTTTTCGTTTGATTTCTTAATCCCATTTGTCTTCGTGTCTGTACCGCATTGAGACGCAAAGTAGTATATCAGTTTTGCTATTTGAGCAGCAAAATAAGTGATAATTGCAGAAGTAGAGAGGATAGAAAATGCACACTAGGAATATCAAGAAAAAATTTCTGGACAATGAGAATTTGTTGACGTCTAGTCAATTTAAATGTTACGAAGATGACTTTAGTTTATCCTAACACACAATTACTTCTCCATTGAGTGCAAAGTATACAAACATATTTACGACACAGGCACGGGTACCCACATGGCACCCTCTTACGCCAACGTGTTTATGGGGCACCTAGAGGAATACTTCCTTTTCGGTTTGAGTCATCAATCTTCTGACTAGTTTGATGCGGCCGGCCACGAATTCCTCTCCTGTGCCAACCTCCTCATCTCAGAGTAGCACTTGCAACATGAGTCCTCAATTATTTGCTGGATACATTTCAATCTCTCTCTCTTCCTCTAAGCTTTCACCCTCTACAGCTCCCTCTAGTACCATTGAAGTTATTCCGTGACGCCATAACAGATGTCGTACAATCCTGTCCCTCATTGTCCTTTCTTCGTCGATTCTCCTGAGAACCTCCTCATTCTTTACCTTAACAGTCCATTTAATTTTAAACATTCTTCTGTAACACAACGCTTCAAATGCTTCGATTCTCTTCTGTTCCAGTTTTCCCACAGTCCATGTTTCACTAGCATACAGTGTTGTGCTCGAAATGTACATTTTACAGAAATTTTTTCCTCAAATTAAGGCCTATATTTCATAGTAATAGATTTCTCTTGGCCAGGAATGCCTTTTCCCAAGTGCTAATTTGCTTTTTATGTCGTCCTTGTTCCGTCCGTTATGGTTTATTTTGCCCTCAATGTAGCAGAATTTCTCAACATTATCTACTTTGTAATGTTTAATTATTATGTTAAGTTTCTCGCTTTTCTCATTTCTGCTACTTCTCATTAATTTCGTATTTATTTAAATTACTCTCGATCCACATTCTGTACACATTACACTGTTCATTCCATTCAACAGGTCAACAGGTCCTGTAATTCTTCTTCACTTTCACTCAGGATAGCAATGTCATCAGCCAGTCGTATCACTGATATCCTTTCCTTTTGAATTTTTGTCCCACTCTTGAACCTTTCTTATTTCCATTATTGCTTCTTCGATGTGTGAACTGAACAGTAGGGGCAAAATCCATCAACCCGGTCTTACACCGTTTTTCTCTTATTGTTCTCTCTTGGCTCTTATACATATTGTATATTCCCCATCTTCTTATAGCTTACCCTTATTTTTCTCAGAATTCCGAACATCCTGCATCATTTGACAGTCTTGTTCAAATATGTGTGAAATCTTATGGGACTTAACTGCTAAGGTCATCAGTCCCTAAGCTTAACCTAAATTATCCTAAGGACAAACATACACACCCATGCCTGAGGGAGGACTCGAACCTCCGCCGGGACCAGCCGCACAGTCCTTGACTGCAGGCCCTTAGACCGCTCGGCTAATCCCGCGTGGCCCATTTGACAGTGTCGAGCGCTTTTTCCAGGTCGACAAATCTTACGAACGTACCTTGATTTTTCTTCTTCTTGCTTCCATTATCAACCGCAACGTCAGAGTTGCCTCTCTAGACCCTTTACCTTTGCTAAAGCCGAACTGGTCGTCGTCTAACACATCCTCGATGTCCTTTTCCGTCCTGCTGTATATTATTCTCATCAACAACGTGGATGTATGAACTGTTAAGTCGATTGTGCGATAATTCTCATACTTATCAGCTCCTGTAGTCTTCGGAACTGTGAGGATTATGATTTTAGAAAGTCAGATGGTATATCACCAGACCCACATATATTGTACCAACCAACTTGAATAAGCGTTCTGTTGCCACATCCCCCAAATGATTTTAAAAATTCCGATGGAATATTATTTATCCCTTCTGCCTCATCTGACCTTAAGTCTTCTAAAGTTCTTTTAAATTCTGATTCTAATCTGGATTCCATATCTCTTCTATATCGACTCCTGTTTCTTCTCCCATCTCGTCATTAGACAAGACTTCCCCCTCATAATGGCCTTCATTGTAATCTTTTCACCTATCAGCCCTCTCCTCTGCATTTAACAGTGGAATTCCAATTGCACTCTTAATGTTACCACCCTTTCTTTTAATTACACATAAGGTTGTTTTGACTTTTCTGTATGCTGACCCAGTCCTGACAATCACTTCTTTTTCGATTTCTTCACATTTTTCATACAACCATTTCGTCTTACCTTCCCTGCACTTTCTATTTATTTCTATTCCAATTGGCTTGTATTTCTGTATTCCTGAATTTCCCTGAACATTTTTATACCTCTTTCTTTCATCGATCACTCGATTGACTTCTGATGCCCTGTGTTTCTTTACAGTTGCCTTCTTTGTACCTATGCTTTTCTTTCCAACTTTTGTGGTTGTACCTTTTAGAGATGTCCATTCCTCTTCAACTGGACTGCTTACTGTTCTAGGCATTATCGCAGTATCTACAGCCTCTGAGAAAGCGTATCTCTTTATTACATAGTATTTCCATATTACTCTTCTTTTCACTTTTATTCTTCCTGATTCCTCTCGGAAATCCCTCTTCCTTGCACAGTTATTCTTTCCGATATCTGTCTTAAACTCGAGCCTAATATTCATCATTACAAAATTGTGACCTCAGTCTATATCTGCTCCTTGGTATGCTTTATAATCCTGTATCTGATTTCCTAGTCAGCTAAAACCCTAAACTTCTGGTCTGGTTTGGTTCGTTGATGATGCATTCATGATCTGGACTGAGGGCCAAGAAAAATATCCTCATTACTTCACAAGCTCAGCACGTTCTCTCCGATCCACTTCGCCATGTCCTCTTCAAGTCAGCGTTCTACTTATCTGAAGGTTGACCTTCACGTCTCTGATTGCTCCTTCCACACTTCGGTCCACGTTAAACCTCCCAACAATTATCAGTATCTGCAGCTCGACATATAGCATCCCTTCCACACCAAGAAGTTCCTCCCATAAGGCCTGGCCACCTGGGGATGGAGTATTAGCAAAGACGAGAACTCCCTTACTCAGTATGCTGACTGTCTCACAAAGTCCTTCACATACGAGCACTATCCTCCAGACTTAGTCCACAAACAGAGCACTTGATCCATATCTCCACATACCCTGAAACCTTTCACCACCCCCAAGAATCAGCTAACCTGGACTGGACAACTTGACCACAATCTCCGTCAGGGTTTTGATTATATGTCATCACGCCCTGAAATGTGGTACATTTTGCACAAGATCTTCGCACGCTTCCTGTCATGTCATCCACCCAACCTCCAGAACGTCCTAGTTCAACCCTGTACCACTCCAAATGTCAGCTCCTGGCCACAGGGATGAATATCGCTATGGAAGATCCAGGTGTAAGATGTGCCCTATCGACAAACCCTGCCTTTCCCATACTAGTTCCGTCAAAGACTTATCCTACCTCATCAGAGTGAGGGCCGCCTGTGAAAGCAAACATCTCATATACCTGTTCTGCTGCAATCATTGCACAGCTTTTTATACTAGTATGACTACCAACCAACTTTCCACCAGGATAATGGCCATCTTCAAACTGTGGCCAAGAGCGTAGTTGACTACCCTGTGACACAACATTCGGCTGAATATAAGATGCTTGATTTCAATGGCTGCTTCAAATAGCTCTGAGCACTATGCGACTTAACTTCTGAGGTCATCAGTCGCCTAGAACTTAGAACTAATTAAACCTAACTAACCTAAGGACATCACACACATCCATGTCCGAGGCAGGATTCGAACCTGCGACCGCAGCGGTCGCTCGGTTCCAGACTGTAGCGCCCAGAACCGCACGGCCACTCCTGCCGGCAATGGCTGCTTCACCAACTGCGCCATCTGAATCGTTACCTCTACCGTGAGAGTTTCAGAACTGCGCAGATCTGAACTATTCTTACAATACATTCTCCAATCTCGAAATTATCCCGGCCTCAACCTACACTCCCCACACCCTCCAGCCAACAGTTTCTGGTTTCCAACCCCTCTGTCCTAACGTCTCCTTCCTATTCATGAACTCTCACCTTCATTGAACACCCCAGTCATTTCCCCTCACTGATAATCTCCTTTTCGGCTATCAGTTTCTCCTTCCTCCCCCTGTCTTTCTACAGTCTCACAATGCTCCACCAAGCTGCCTTGTCCCGTTGCCGTCGGAGATGAAAAGGTCCCAGCAAAACTATACTGTTCGTAGAGATGTGACTTGACTCATTTTGGTCAATTCTTGGACTAAACTAACATATTTCAACAATATTTAACAAAGGAATGTTATAAATATTTGGTCACTCATATTTTCAGTTGTGGTGTCCGCTAACACATGCGATTGACCACTTTTAAATTAGCTCGGTTTTGTGTAGCATTTGCATCAACATTTAAATAAAATTACTGGCAAAATAGTAAACTGTTCATTAAACGCCGGACACGGTGGCCTAGCGGTTCTATGCGCTTCAGTCCGGAACCGCGCGACTCCTACGGTCACAGGTTCGAATCCTGCCTCGCGCATGGATGTGTGTGATGTCCGCAGATTACTTAGATTTCAGTAGTTCTAAGTTCTAGGGGACTGATGACCTCAGATGTTAAGTCCCATAGTGCTCAGAGCCATTTGAAACTGTTCATTAAATAAGTACAAAAGTACGTCAATATGTAAGGTATTCATCATGTGTTCATTTGCTGTGTAAATGTGGAGAATCGAAGTTCTGACAAATATTTGCACATAGTCGATGCATTGTAGAACAGATACAGATGATTGCTTTCATAGATGATAGCTTCAAAAATGGTTCAAATGGCTCTGAGCACTATGGGACTTAACATCTGAGGTCATCAGTCCCCTAGAACTTAGAACTACTTAAACCTAACTAACCTAAGGACATCACACACATACATGCCCGAGGCAGGATTCGAACCTGCGACCGTAGCGGTCACGCGGTTCTGGACTGAAGCGCCTAAAATCGTTCGGCCAAGATGATAGCCCTGCACTACCCATCTCGTGTATGGGTTGAATGAATGCAATTGAAAAGCGGCACAACGCCGCACTAAGCTCTTTTCGCAGTGAAGGCAACCGAACCACAGATGATAGCTATCGTGCAGGGCTATCATCTGAGATGTCACACACTGAAATCGCATGAAGCCGTTAAAAGTTGTTAATCAAGAGGTTCATTGTGAAAATGTTTATTCGCTACAAAATGTTAGCTTCTGTAATATTAAAGGTACTGAAATAATGTTGTGTCATTGGATGCGCCTCATTTTTCTGGGATCGCCGAAGTATTTAGATTTGCATTGATACTCGACTGTAAGTTATTATACACTCTAGGACTGCTGTAAGAAGCCCTGACACTCCACTCAGCTTGCCTGACACTCCACCATTTCTGCAGCATTCTCTCCTGCACAAAATTGTCTCCATGTGAACAACAGCTGTGTCGAAATTCCCAGCTTTTGGGTTTAACCATTTCCGAAGACGCACTCCTTGTCTCTGCGGCTGGGCTGCCGCATGAGTTTCTCGTGCCACTGCTTCGCATCCAGCCAAGGTAGCAAACTCAGCTCTCCTGACTACCAGGTCTAGGTGGACGACTAGCTCTTCCACATACTCACAGCCTTGCAGCCTACTTTACTCCCCACCCTCAAGCTTGCATTCATTACTGTTCGCTGCTGTCGCAGGTTCGTTTTTCCGGCAGCATCAGTTGTACCTTGACAGTGACACACAGCAGTATGGATGTCTTCACTACCCATCTCGTGTATGGGTTGAATGAATGCAACTGAAAAGCGGCACAACGCCTCACTGAGCTCTTTTCGCAGTGAAGGCAACCGAACCACAGTCGTTTTCCATGTGTATAAAGGCGCCTACAAGATACCAGTGATTTCGTGGTGTTGTTTTTGACTAGTAATCAAAACGTCTTCGGTTGTGGGTTAGAATCTAGTAACTGGTTAAATGTGGACAAAAAACATCACCAATGGCGGTCGAAGACTCCTCTTTCTCCAGTAGACTTGTCAAAGAGGGCGGAGGAGCGGATAGGAGTTCAAGGCACTCTCTGGACCTTGGGGTTGAAAACTGACCCTAAAAGGCGGATGAGTCAGAAATGGTCAACGGCATGAGGATGCAGAGGGCAACGGAAACCACTGCATTAAAATACATGATGTGTATCCACAGGACATGCGGTCTGTAGCTGGAATACACCATAGAGCCAAAGAAACTGGTACAACTGCCTATTATCATGTAGGGCCCCAGCGAGCACGCAGAAGTGTTGCAACAAGACACGTGATGGACTCGACTAATGTCTGAAGTAGTGCTGCAGTTAACTGATACCATGAATCTTGCAGGGTTGTCCATAAATCCATACGAGAACGAGGGGGTGGAGATCACTTCTGAACAGTACGTTGTAAGGCATCCCAGATACGCACAATAATTATGTCTGGGGAGTCTGGTGACCAGCAGAAATGTTTAAACTCAGAAGAGTGTTCCTGTAACCAGAGGAGTGTTCCTGGAACCACTCTGTAGCAATTCTGGACATATGGGGTGTCGCAATGTCCTGCTGGAATTGCCCGTTGGAAGGCACAATGCACGTGAATGGAAGCAGGTGATCAGACAGGATGCTTACGTGCGTGTTGAAACGTCCCCTTAAAAAAATTAATGAATGACTGTGCTGATAAACCTCTTACATTATTTGCTTTTCAAACAGCTGAGCAAAACTGAACGTACTCACACATTACTCTCTTTACTTATTCTGATCAACACTAAACAGACACACAATATTTTTAGCGCAACGCAATCCGACTTTCAAAAATCCCTACAAAAGAATGGCCCTGACTAACAATAACCTATACCTTTCATGAATGACTTACCTCACAAAAATCTTCGTTACTCAAATTACTGCAATACAGCGAGCGCCAATACTGCCAGCTAAATAGAAGATTCTAACTACTGAAGGCACTAACTACTGATAGGCTTAGTTAGCAAATGAAAGATTTTGATAAAGAACAAACAATGTATTTACCTTAATGGTGTTCAAAAGTCATTATATATATATATATATATATATATATATATATATATATATATCAGTTTATGACATCCAGTCTTACAAATTTACTGTCTCTGATGGACACACGTCCAGATCATACGCTCTCAAAACTCCGCCATCTCTCTCCCCACATCCACCACTGCTGGCGGCTCACCTCCAACTGCGAAACGCTACGCGCTGTTAACAGCCAACTGTCCAACACTACAATGGCGAATATTCCAACAATGCCAACCAGCCACAGACTGCACACAGCACAGCCAGTGATTTTCATATAGAGCGCTACATGGCTTTACCAACATAAAAACCTAAACAGCCTACTTACAGTGTCACTTCTGAGAGTCTTATCTAGACGCATCAGCGGTCCCATATTAATCCAACTGCACATACCCCACACCATTGCAGAGCCTGCTCCACTTGAACAGTCCTCTTCTCTTCAGACGTTGTCGGTCCCGTTCTTGCAGTATCTTTTTGGTACGGGAAAACCCTTTCTTCAGCACTACCTCAGAGATGCTGTATCCTATCGCTCGTGCGCCGACAATAGCACCACGTTCAAACTCACTTAAAAGTTGATAACATGCCATTGTAGCAGCAGTAACCGATCTAACATCTGAACCAGACACTTGTTGTCTTGTGTAGGCGGTCCTGACTACAGCGCTGTATTATGCCTGTTTACATGTCCCTGTAGTTGAATATGCATGCCTATACCAGTTTCTTTGGCGCTTCAACGTAGTACCATGATGATCTGTCCATTGGCCGAAGGTTCCGTATTGATTCGCCATTCAGATCTCCTGGAGGGTACTGCCAAGGGCGAGGTGACAATGAGAAAAGTATGGAACTACTAACGACGGGATAACATTCAATGAGTCAGCGCATGGATGTTAGAAATTTGAACTTACTAGAAAAGCTAGAAAATATTAAAAGGAAAATGCAAAGCTCAACTTAGACATAGAAAGGATCAGTGAAGTGAAATGGAAAGAAGATATAGATTTCTAGTTAGCAGAAAATGGTATCATGGGAGCAGGATTTGTTATAAATAGGAAAGTAGGGCAGACAGTGACTTACTGTGAACAGTCCAGTAATACGGTTGTTCATCGGATTCTACAGCAAACTAACGCCACAACAATATGTCGTTTCGCAACCAGAAGATGAAGACGTAGAGAATGTACTATGAGAATATTCAACCCGTAATTCATAATGTAAGGAGAGACAAAAAGCTAATAATGACTTGGAATTAGAACGCAGTTATAGGGGAATGATCCGTGCTATTGTTCTCAGAAAGGTTCAGGGAAAGGCAGGAATACAGCCATATACATGCCTTAGGAATGAAATAAATATTGACTAATTGAGTACTGCAATTAATTTCAGATGTTAACAGCGAATAATCTATTCCAGAATCACAAGAGCAGATGGTATACTTGAAAAAGACTTAGAGACACGGGAAAATTCCATTTGGATTACATCAGGGTCAGACAGAGGTTTCGAAAACAGATTTAGGATTTTAAGGAATACCCAGGAGCAGATGTAGGTTCTGTTCACAGTTTAGTAATGATGGAGAATAGAGTTAAGGTAAAGAAATCATCCAGGAAGAATCAATGTGTAGGGAAATTGGATATTGACGTACTGAGAATGATGAGACGCAAATGAAGTTCGCTTAAGATACGGATACTGCGACAATGAAAACAAGAATAGGCAGTTAAGTTGAAGAGAAGTGGAAGACAGCAAGAGGCGAGAAGTGCGAAAACTGTCACAGATGTTGGACAAAACGTAAGTGCAAGGAAGGCAGGTGTGAGGAAATGTGGGGTAACAAAACAAATCAATTGATCGACAAAAGAAGGAAGTACTGAAGGGTTCAGAGAAAGGCAGGAATACAGCCATATAAATGTCTTAGGAATGAAATAAATTTGAAGTGTAGTGAAGCCAAGGCCTAGAGGTTGCAGAAATCGAAAAAGAGATGATTCTCGGAAGCGCTGACTCGGCATACAGAAAAGCCGAAACAGCAGTTGGTCAACTTAAGAGTGCAATAGGAATTCCATTGTTAAAATCAGAAGAGAGGGCGGATAGTGGAAACAGTACACTGAAGGCCTCTATGATGGGGATGATTTGTCTGACGATGTAATTGAAGAAGAAATTTTAGTCGCTGTGGAAGACGTAGGGGATCGAATATTAGTCAAAATGTAAAAGAGCTCTGGAGGACTTGAGATGAAATAAAGCCCTTTCCCTCCGCCTCCCTGTTTCCACCTCGCCCTTCCCCTCTCCACACTCCTCCAAAGACATGCCAATTTCTTGGAACAGACCAATCAAGGACCTCCAGGGCCAACAAAGCACACACACACACACACACACACACACACACACACACACACACAAAACAAACGATCAATCAATCAGTCCCCGCTATTTTAGTGCCATAAAAAACAAACAGCCAACGTGAGGGTTTTCTATTAGTAACCGATCGGAAGGCACGACATTATTCTAGTCGGGTGATAATGACATCTGCATAATTGTCGGTCTTGCTGGCTGGAATTGGTGTATACGTCTATTACATGTCTGCCATGCAAAGTATGTACCTCATAAAGTATATGATAAAAATTTTCGTAATATTTTAACAACAAATGGTGAACCAGTGTGTTACATTTACATTTTCATTGTCATAATAGTTTCATAACACATAGGCTGCTTACATTTTTTCTGTATCTACGGTCTACAGAGTACGATTTCTGTAATTTATATTATAATCACATATGGGTTAAAGTTCCAGTCCGTTACCTCTACAACACATTGGTTACTATTTCATTTTCATCTTCTACCAGTATTAAATAAATTTTAAATCGTTTCCTGCTGAACACAAAGCTGATGATAAGTCCTGATTCTCGAAAATGACCCCATGCTATGGTTCTCACTCCATCATTACGTACGAAGGGTTTATCATGTTTGCAAATAATGTCAATTTTCATTGCTTGTTAATGAAAACATTATATGCCTTAGATCGAATTACATATTGAGCAGTTGACTCATAAACATCATTTGGGCGAGGGGGGGGGGGGGGTGAAGAGAAGAAGGGGGGACCAGAGGGGCCTAGCTTAGTAGAAGGGAGGAATGTTAGGATGTAGTGTGTTTGCTGCCCCCGCATGTAGGCAACCCGAAAGACAAAGTTCTTCTTGTCTAAAGTCGCCACAGCACTCCTTCTCGAGCCATTTAAGAAGCAGATTACCAGAATCTGTACCTGGAAGTATCAATGGGAAACAACAAGATTTTGATCTCCAAAAAGTCTTTATATAATATTTTGAGTGCTGGCTGTTAGATAAATAATTCAATAAGCTTCCACGAAATACATCAAAGGAATAAATGGAATCCTGCGTAGTTGTAGTTATGGCGTTTCAGAATTGGTGCCTTTTACAGGTATGGACAAATAACTGGTATTTAATTGTATGAATAGGTATTTGTAATGTCGAAATTTTACTTCTGAAAAATGAAATAAATTTTAATCTTTTACGTCCAACTGTGTTGCTAACACTTTATCGTGAACAGTTTCATGTGGTCCATTCTGAATATCACAGTACCAAACACAATTTTTACAGCAAGAAACCTTGGGGCAAAGTAAAACTATTTAATACAGCGTATCGGTCAGTGAGTGATTGGCCACTTACTTCTGTAATAAGGTCATCCCCGAACCAGCAGTAAATGAAAAGCTCCGCAAGCATGCCAGTTAAGTACAAGCCGAATTTTCCAATCTGCTGCAATCCGTCCGCACTCTATAAAAGAACTGATGTTAGAAACGAGATAAAAAAAAATACTGCAGACAAAAAATTGAAATCAGTAAGTACTGTAAAAATACTTATCGAACAGGGCATTTCAGTCATTTCGTTCACGGGTCCTATCCTTTTATTCACATCATAAATGATCGCCTTTAAGAATGTGCAACATATCAACCTACAAATAAATGTACGTCACTGCAACTCATATTAATAAAGAATTCTAACAATCAATTACAATATAAGATCATTTTATGAAAATTAGTTCTAGGCTACTCCATAATTTAATACAAAAAGAAAAATAAATACAAACCACTTCCCTAAATCCCTCTCATTTGCCAGTATGGAATAATGTCCATTGAAATTGAAACAGCAGGAAGGACAGTAAATAATGTGCTTATAGAGCATAGTAGGAAGAAAGCGCCATTAAATTTGTTAGAGATTTTGGTTTGTGTAGCATGCGAAATTTTCTGCACAGCATTGGCTCCAGCCTGGCTGGGCATCGGATTGAACCGAGCTGCGGATGACAGCCGCTGCTTCAGCTCTACGTCAGAGTTGATCAGTCACAATGGCTGGCAAGGGCAACCCAGGGCAAGATGTTTTCAATGGTCGAGAGTTCTGGAGTGTGTGTTGGCCACAGTAACTTTCCCAGCAGCACAGTCAACATGTAATTTTGTATTATTATTTTGAAAGATAATGTCGTTGACACCACATATACGGGGTGAACATTAATAAAACAGTCAAACTGCAGCGACGGATTCCTGACTTGTAATGGAAAAAAAGGGTTCTGTGAACATGTGTCCGGAAAAAGACGGTGTGCGTGCAACGGTGAGAAATAGTCCCTGTACATTTTCCAGAGCTGCATCGGATTCACGTAACAACAAATGTGGCCTCCATGGGATGCATGTACGCGTTCACACGACGCATCATGGATTGTCATGCAGGAAACACATAATCGTACTTTGTCTTATACCATGTTGGCGAGCCACTTTCCTGGAGCTTGTACTAGGGTTCGTCTCAATATCCTGTAGGACCCAAGCCTCTAAACCTGGTGTACGCTCAGTCCGCCACCTCCCCCTGTCTGAAAGGACGCATGATTACACAAACGCCCAAAAGGTGCTGGGAATATTTGTGGTAGTTGATGTCTGTGAGGGTACCTGTTTTGGTATAGTCGTGCTGCCTCTCGACCGTTTCCATCTGCTCAGCCGTACATGATCTCGGCTTGTTCCCGTCATGAATACCGGACAATTCTGCTGCTTACAGTTCGCTGCATCAATCGCACAGCTTGCAACGCACAAGAAACACACGGCACGTGGTCAGAGGAACTGTCATTCGTCAGCGATATCTACGTTGGCAATGATGCATTTCCGGACGCATGTTCACAGGACATTTCCTCCTCCATTGTCAGTGAGGAATCCGTTCCTGCAGTTTGCCGGTTTTGTTAATGTATGGGGCACATCAATCGCAGAGCCACTGGTTCCTACTATCCAAAAACGACTATGCGAATAACAGATGATCATGTTATGTCGATAGTCGCATCTGGGACTCTTTTGAGAAGACGATCTATTGTCGGAGCCTTGTCGTCACCTATCACACTATCAACGCGGCACTCTCCCCTGGCGCCTCAACAATCGTCGCTCGAGTGAGAGTCTGCAGTTCTGCAGACGTCGTTCCATTTTCCGTGTGGGTACTTGTCCCGCCGAAAAAGTATCCATTTCCTGACTCATGATCCGTGTCGTAGCTGCACGATCCTGCGCAGTCGAGCTAACAATGTCTATCCTCTTGCGTGTTGATGGCACTATAGCACCTGAAATCCTCTATGATGTTGACTGTGGTCCTCCTGAATTCATGGATTCCAAGTTTTCAAGAGAGCTCTGGCATCCCAACGAACGTGAGTTGTGATATCATGATTCGGCAACAGACAGATTCGACAGGACACAATCTTGCTGCTGAAAAATTTAGACACTTGGTGATAAACGTTTCTTCTTCTTACATAACGCATAAAACCTTTTTTCTCACTATGAACTTTACTCACATGGTATTTGAGAACGATAAAAGCGCTGCGTGGTTTTCCTCTTGTACAGAGTGATGTGGGGGTGGATATGGTCCTCAAGGACGCACTCTGCCTTTCAGAACGGTGAAATCACCCAGGGATGCCACAAAAACCTTCCCCAGACCATACTGCTCCCTTCTTTGGCCTTGACACTTCCGACGATTGTTGCAGGGTATTTGCTTTCAGATACTTCAAGCCGTACACGCC
This sequence comes from Schistocerca serialis cubense, assembly GCF_023864345.2. Classification (NCBI taxonomy): domain Eukaryota; kingdom Metazoa; phylum Arthropoda; class Insecta; order Orthoptera; family Acrididae; genus Schistocerca; species Schistocerca serialis. The sequence goes on along the minus strand of NC_064645.1, from coordinate 303,144,937 downwards.
AACGGCCATTTGGCCGATGGGGCTTAAAACACGATTGGTCTGAAAAGGCAACCTGTCGTCACTCAGTGGACTTTCAGCTGCGTTTATGTGACCAGCTCCACACAATGAGCGATCGCGAGCCTATTGTGTTGTGGATTCTGGAGGCGGTGCGGCCTGAACTTACGGCAGTCACTATAGCGTGTATGAGGTTCTGTATAGTGATAGGCTTCGCATTGGTGTACGTTGTTAATGGAGAGCTGCCTGATTATTACTGTTTGTAACCGCCGGAGTGCTCACAACATTTTAATGTTATTTTTCAACAATAGGCTGTGTGTAAGTGTAAATATGCACCAACTGTTAGCTACTAAAATGGCAACACCGTGAAACAACAAACAAACTACGTAAAATTAGCGTTAAATATCTACGTGCCTCGATATGGAAATGATTAAAATGTAAGCGGAACCGCACAAAGTAGGTAACAGGATGTATTGCGTTTGTCATTGAATGAACATGGGAGCATGAACCAGGTACCTGCACCGGAGTCCCATACGCAGCAATGATCGCTGAACGGTCTTTGAAGAGACAATCTTGTTAGCCCTTTGGTTCCCTGGGCGGTCAGTTGTTTAACAGTAGGACGCCTGTTCGCCCGTATACTTCTCCGCAGGCGTCGTTCCCCCTTGTCATTCTTGGCCCTGCTGAATCACAGTTACCTTGGCGCCGTTTTGGATAGCGCCATTTTGCCTTGCACCGCATACTTTAACCACGACACATACCAAAAGTTTACAAGATTAACCGTATAGGAAGTACTTTCACCATTGGCCTGAAAGCCAGCGATAATATCTTGTGGAACGTCAGATAAATTGCTCTGTTTCTGTATTAAGACAACGACTGCAGTGTTTAACGTGTCCCCCCGTTACGCTTTCTATACCCTCATCTGCTAGTGCTGCCACCTGCCATCTGAGAGTGGCTGTTGCACGTTGACATCAGACTTAGCGCTGGTCACAGTAATGTGACTGGACCATGTCACAGGCTACCCCGAAACAAATCAATGTTAGTAACAGGAAACCATGGTGGCTAATTGGCGCGGCCGGACAGTATAACGGTATCGTCTACAAGTTCAAAAAGCCGATTGTACATCAACAACTTACTCTTACACAGAGCCTCTCGTCGAAGAACAACATTAAAATGTAGTGAGCACTCCGGTGCATACAAATAGTAAAAGATGATCAGACAACTTTCCATTAACAACGTGCGCTAATGCGAAGTCTGTCACTACACTGAACCACATATTCACGCTATAGTCACCGCCTCTAGATCCACAATACAGCAGGCTCGTGATCGCTCAATGTGTGGAGCTGGCCACAGAAACGAACCACATTCATAGCTTGCGGCAAGACTTCTCCCATGGGTGCATTGATTGAATGACGGCTTCCATGTCCCGACTGCCGCCAATTTCCGCAACCACAGAGAGCAGAGTATCAGACATCAGGAAGTATAGCCAACTTTTGACCTAGGCCTGACAGAGCCGACATAGGGAATAGTGCCCCATACGGCACAAAGTGCAATCAGTATGCGCGCAACAGCATGCATATCTAATATGTTCCAGAAAGTCACGCATAAAAATGGAATTTTTCGTTGTTCATACCTCTGGTTCTATTGGTGGTAAAAAGATAGAGTCAAGTGATGCAGATAACCCTTGGGCCATGGAGGATTTGTATATCCAACAGAACTATCATCTTAGCTTTACTGTACTACAGTACTGGGTCAAAGTATGAATATGACACACTTCCTGCTGCTATGGTAAAGGAAGCAGATCGGTTGGATCTTTTTGCATTTGATGTGGATTACGATGGGCTTGATGGGACTTATGGAGGCACCATTACTTCATGGACAGTTCCTTGGAAAACGCCACAGAAAGGTTCTTTAGTTCTGCTATATTTTCGCACGTCACCAGAAAACCAAAATCCAGCCGAGGGTTCGATGAGGGCTAGACACAGAAATAGCTGAAATTTTTGCGATATGTTACTAAGCTCTCTATCTCGAATAGCACTGAAAATTCGCTAGATATCTTCATTTGTTTCCAAGATACACATGTTCAATTTACACTAGTTCCGCACGTAAAATCCGGTATCAGGTGAAATATAAATAATAAATAACGGCAACAAATTGCTCAGATTTTAGCGATATATTCTCTAGGATTTATCTAGCCCCGAACTATCTCCCCGTTTTCAAAAGTCTTTATCTGTTATAGGGAAACACCCGAAAATCTTAATTTTTGTGTACCAAAACCCAGTCGCGGATTCCGAGATGGCTATGCACAAGAAAAGGCTATGTATTCCTAAGTCTCTGATCTCGAACAACCTCGCACGTAAAATCTGGTGTGAGGCGGAAACGTAGTTTGTAAAGTGACGTAACAAGGGGAAATATGCTGTAAAGTATCTCCATTATTACCTCGGAATTCCTTGTTGTGGTACTGAAGCACACGCAAAATTTTTTTGCACGTAAAATCCGGTCTGATCCGTAAAATTTGTCTCGCGCTATTTCCGTTTCACGTAAGTAAACTATCGAAGTTTTATTGACCAAGAGATAAGTTTTCGTATGAGTTAGGGAACCAGTGGAAAAATTCTCCTGTCGGAGCACAAAAAATGGGAATATGTTCCTGTTCACTCAAAAGGCTCTGACTGAAAAGTGGGGTACCAGCTCCTTCACTCTACCTGCCTCAGTAACATTAAAAATTTTCCCGAAATTTTGGCGTGTGAATGTATTCGCGCTTTTTTATGCTGAGAGCGAAGAAGACAGTGACAGTGTCATAGAGACGGAAAAGTTATAAATACTGGAAGATAGTAGACAGTGGCTGCGTTGTAGAAAGAGCGAAGGAGACAATGGCAGTTTGAGAGAAGGAGAGGGACACAGTGGCAGTGATAGTGAGAGAACACTGCAAGGAAAAGAGGGAAGGAGTCAGTGTCAGGGAGGGGGGAGGAGGAGGGGAGGAATAAAGAGAAGGAAAAAGTGTAAGTGCGTGATAGCCAGTAATAATGAGAGACTGAGTATATGACGACAGTGAGGAAGAGAGAGATAGTGACTGCGAGAAGAGACAGCAGCAGTAGGAATGAAGGAAAGAATGAGACATTAGCACTAAGAGAGAGACAGTGACAGTGAGAGGAGACAGTTGTAGTGGGACGAAATGAAGGGGACTGCGGCTCTAACATAGGAGACGACGAGGGAGAGAGACAAAGGAATAATGACAACGAGTTGGGTGAATGAGTGAGTGAGCAACTGGGAGTGAATGGTTATGAATGACTTCCACCAATATACTAGTGGGTGTGCGTGAGTTACAGTTAGGGGAGCTTGTGGGAATTTGAGGTGAGCTGCATGTTAAAAAAAGCCCAAATATGTTTGCATGCCAAAATTTTTGGGAAAGGTTTTAAAGCTGCTGAAGAAGGTAAAATGAGGCAGCTGGTAGCCCACTTTTCCGTCAGAGACTTTTAAAGAAACAGGAACGCACTCACATGCTTTTTTTTACTCCAATAGGAGGATTCCTCCGGTGGTAAATAATATGCTTGAAGATACTAACAGTAACAATTATAACAATATTTAAAATAGGAAAATTATTGCATATCCGTGATAATAGAAGTGAAAATAGAGTATTTATTCCTCTTCAAAGGTCAGAATGGAGTTTTACATTCCAATGAAAAAGTATTTAACATTATTCCTACAGAGTTCAGGCAGGGAACCCCCAGGTATTAAAACAAACAGTAAAAGAATATTTCATTAACTGTTCCTAAAATATTAATAAACTGAATGTAGGAATTATAGTCAGTACTAATATTTATATTCAACATATTTTTTAACATTACCAGCTAGTAGTGGTCTCGGAAGGCAGTGAAACTACTTATTGGCTAGTATGAAGCTGTAGATGAAAAATAACTGTATGATGGGAATCCAGTTCAATCAAAACCCTAATTCCTCACACTACACTTGCCTTTAATGGATTTCTCATAGATGTTATAGCCACTGGTATGAAAGTAATTAACCCTGCAACCAGAGTTAATGCTTGCATGGTGAGAGGAAGAAAGAGAAAAGAAAATATAAAATACATCAGAAGACTAGACCAGTGAATCAGAATCGATACACAACAACAACAAACAGAAAGGGGTATTTAAGTAGGAGAAACCTGAAAGGTAAGAGGAACGTTAGTAAGGGACGTATATGCTACTATTCATTTTCAAGGACAGGAGAATATGTCGAAATGTTCCATGAGAAAATGCTGTAGTCACTCATGAATGTTTTGTGAATGTCAAGCGTATGTAGATTATTGGGTGGCTGACATCAGAGATGTTCATTTAAAAAAAAAAAAAAAATTATCAGTCCTTCACTTGGTTTTCCCGTTTTCATCAACAATGGGCCTTATCTTCCTCTTTTTCTGCTACTCACGATAGCCTCAGAATATATAACAGATATTTTAATCTGCCTGCTCTGCTGATATTCATTTCTACTTTTGTTTCCATTTCCCAGACGTGTTTCCTCACATGGTCACAGTCTATTTCGATGTAGTGCAATACTTCAAATGCCCATTTTCAGAAGTTTCTTTGAATCAAGTTCATCTGTCTTTAACAATATTGTCCTGAATAGGTAGCATTTTATATCTGCCATTCTTTAGTTATTGTATGTAATCTAATATGGCAGCGGAACTCTTCCATCTTTCATTTTCAATAATAACTTTTATAATTTTCTAATTAGGGTGATGGTATCTTCCTTTCAACTAATACTCACACCTTTTGCGTATACTGTACTATGCTAAGCAACCTGATCATTACTTGTAACATGTCCTCTAAATTCACCTGATCTACAAACTGACAACTTACTATTACTCATAGTGTAGATGTATCTTCCTTTTGCTTCCTTGCTGCTTCAAGGTACAGTCTGAAAAGCTGTCCACTTAACTCAAGTGCTGATGTACATTTTTTATGATCTGGAGATGTTTTCCTCTGCTTTCATTTGCCATTTGCTTCTCAGAGACACACTAAATTTCCCGTCTGTTCCTCTAATGCATATCGGGTCTCCTCAGAATATAAAACTGTTGAAAGGTTGTGTATGACACAGCGGTGTTTCTTCATAGCTCCTCTCGTCACTAGACATAAAGCCAGAATAGCTTGTCGATAACTTTTAGCACTTGTCAGACAGATATAATTGACCTCCATCTGTCCAATTTTTCTTTTTATTCTTCTGAACACGATCCGAGCCATAACGTTACAAATGGAAGACACTGAACAGCAAGGCATTGCGCTAACTGATATCTCTTATGTTCTGCTGATATTATCTTTGACGATCACATGACACTAGTTTCCTTTGTATATCCTCTTGTAAGCATCAAATTCCATGTCCTTGTCAAACGATCAGTACGTCAGTGGTGTGATGCATCGAATCTGTCTTCCTTTCTGAGCTTCCTGTGGTTCAGAGACTGGTCTGAATAATTTTCTGGTTCCGAAGCAACACGTTAGTGTCAGTAACCGTTAAGATATTTCACTGAAATATTGGTGCCTATTAGAGCTCAGAGCTTAGAGGCATCATTGCTCTTCCAGACTGTTTTATTTCTTCCAGAATAACATGGTAATTTTAGTGTAATAATCTTCTAGAAAGTTCTTATCCTTTTTTCAGATTGGTGATGTAGCCATTCTTCATTTTCTTCCTACATAATATTATTATTAATCTCTTTGTATTTTTGGTATATATGTATATATCTTGTTAACCGTGAAAAATAAATAAATATTCTTGAAACATTGTCATTATTCTTTTCTACATCAATTCCATTCATCACACTGATAAATTTTTCATTGTGTCTTAAATTCAACGTGGATAACATTCAAACCATTTGGAGCACTAGTAAACTCAGGTATTCCGAATGTGAACTCCATTTATAAAGAATTTCGGCTTGTAGGAATAGTACTAGCAGGCACAGAAGCATTTATACAATTGTGTAAACATGAAGTGTAGGAAGAGGATGGAAAGGGTAAGGATGGGGAGGAGGAGGAGGAATCGTGACAGCTAGCAGTACAAGGAATTGTAGCAATGGAATGGTGACAGTTGAAAATTTGTCTTGGACCGAGGCTCGAATCCGGATTTACCACTTCACATGAACGATTGCATTAACTGCCTTGACCATACAGACATGGTCGTGAACTGAATCAAATTGCCGACATACCACATGCCGCCATGCAGCGTTCCCTGCCCGTTAAACTCCTTACTCATAGTTTCTGATTCCTGTAGGACTTCAGACGATATTTATGCATGTGTACTGAAATAGACTCACGGAGCAGTTACCACATTTTTTAGATATGTATATAGCTGAATGATGTCTGTTCTGTCGGACATGTTGCTTTCGACTCTATAAAATTAAAAGTCCCACTTGAGTTCAAAGCTCCAAAATATTTTCAAGTATTCAGTTCACGACGATAAAATTATTTTAGATGAAACTAACACTGTTTGAAGTCCCATGCTGCTCTTGCAACCCAGCCTCTCTGACTTTAACGCAATGATGAATGCCTGAGAAAATATCATGAGCCCTGTTGTTTACACTTATTTAAACAACCTGCCACATGACCATTACTCTACTCAGCACACACAGTTGTAACATGATTACGATTCAAGAAGTTCAAACATATATTTCATGTGTATATATTTTACAATGTATAGTAAATACTTTTGGTCTATTTCTGACCTTACATTACAACAATGTAATCATAATTTTGCAACAATGAATAACTTTCGGCATATCTGGCACTGCAGTATGTTTCTAGTCAATACATACATTTTATATACGTTATAAGCATGCATTATGATGAAATAAATATAGGAATTTTCTCAATATGAATTGGGATACTCATGCTGGCAGCTAAAATGTATTAATGAGGACGAATTCTGACTTATGGCACTATACGCCTGTAACTGAATAAATTGTTTATAATTATTTTCAAATTTGTTTATCATTAAATACAACTTTTTGTCATAATTTCTGGCAATTTTAGCTCTCTTTTGTTTATCATAAGTGTAAGTTGCATACCAGGTTCAGTTGTTATTACTTTTACAACCTTTAATAATTATCGTTGTTGATAACTTTTTAAATAGTGTGTTTAAAAACAAATAATACATCCCATCCACTTCTAAAATTATGGATCAAATCATGTTTAGAAGAATAAAAATTAAAAGCTGGTCAGGTGAAGGCCAATTATATCTGTGTGACAGGTATAAAAATTACAGAAAAGTTATTCTAGTTTTGTGTCAAGTGAACAAATACTCACAAAATAAGTAACCTAACACCAGATCCATTATTAACCGCAATTCTGCATGCTATCACTACATCTATTTGCTAGTATGTATGAGAAATCATTGCCGTGAGTGTTAAGCTATGTTTAGTTTTCTTGTATCACATACAACAAGTTACGTATTTTCAGTGAATCAGTGAATATTACAATTTTATTTCCATATTCTAAGTCGATGGGACACTCTCTGAGCAAGTCTGCAATCATTCATGCATTTCCTCAGCCACCTGGGAAATCACTAGTTCAGCAGGTTGTTGGCTCTCAGTCCTTTTAACCACCATCCATGGCCCACTTGTACATCAGACAAGTTACTGCTGCTGCTAAATCTTCTCAGCACCCATCAGCTGCATCGCCAAATGTACTCATAAGCAACTAATAATTTTGATACTGCTCACTCAAAATGTTACAGACCCCCGACAACATACTGTACTTACCTGATTAATTGCAAAGTTAAGTAGCGCCAAATAATATCACTTTAATAACACAGTAAATTTGCAGATAAACTTATTTTGTGCTAAATCTTATGAAACATATTCTACTGAAAATTAACCACTGTGAGTACCATTAGGAAACATGTACTCATGTAACATAAGCATTAAGATAGTTGTAGTATCAGTTACGAATAACATACAAAACAGCTACTGTGCGCTGTTCACTTTAAGTTCTACACAGCCATACAAGTAGAAGTAGTCCATGCCAACATATTTATAACATGTGAGCTGCTGTGCACACCTCATTTGGTAAGTCAAAGCTGCAAGTAAAGTTCTGGTAGCACTTAATTGAGACTAGGAGCGTGAGGACACGAGATGCCTACGCGTGTGTTCTGGTTCTGTGGCGGCCTGCTTAGTGAAATACCACAAAAGTGAATCGTCATAGCTGCTTCCATGTAATACTGTGTGCATGTGCGGTTTAGCATTTCAGTAAGAACGTGTATGCACACTGAAGGCAGGCTGGCTGCTTCCATACCATGATCAACCTCGCACAGTTGTACCTTTACTAGATTCTTTGTGTTTTATGTAGATTGTGATACAGCTCAGTCATAACAATAAATACGAACTACTGTTCTGTACTGCGGATGCAGATCAAAGGCTTTTTAGTTCGAGCAGTATATTTAGTTTTCATATAAATGTCCTGATACTTATAGTTTATGTGAATTACATATCGTCAAATTAGAGAGAGACTGCATTGCATCAAGACATGTGTCAGCTGTACATGTTATGTGACACTCATAGTCAAGGCTAGTGACATATCTGTGTGTATTCTGTATGACTTCGAATTGCGAGACATGCAAGGGAAGCAGCACCTGATGAAATGCATTCTGTTTAGACCTGGCAGCTGGGTGACATAATGGTGCTGTACAGTCTCTTTCTCTCTATGGATATTCAGAGGTTTGACTTAAGATCTACATCTACATCCATACTCCGCAAGCCACCTGACGGTGTGTGGCGGAGGGTACCTTGAGTACCTCTATCGGTTCTCCTTTCTATTCCAGTCTCGTATTGTTCGTGGAAAGAAGGATTGTCGGTATGCTTCTGTGTGGGCTCTAATCACTCTGATTTTATCCTCATGGTCTCTTCGCGAGATATACGTAGGAGGGAGCAATATACTGCTTGACTCTTCGGTGAAGGTATGTTCTCGAAACTTTAACAAAAGCCCGTACCGAGCTACTGAGCGTCTCTCCTGCAGAGTCGTCCACTGGAGTTTATCTATCATCTCCGTAACGCTTTCGCGATTACTAAATGATCCTGTAACGAAGCGCGCTGCTCTCCGTTGGACCTTCTCTATCTCTTCTATCAACCCTATCTGGTACGAATCCCACACTGCTGAGCAGTATTCAAGCAGTGGGCGAACAAGCGTACTGTAACCTACTTCCTTTGTTTTCGGATTGCATTTCCTTAGGATTCTTCCAGTGAATCTCAGTCTGGCATCTGCTTTACCGACGATCAACTTTATATGACCATTCCATTTTAAATCACTCCTAATGCGTACTCCCAGATAATTTATGGAATTAACTGCTTCCGGTTGCTGACCTGCTATTTTGTAGCTAAATGATAAGAGATCTATCTATCTATGTATTCGCAGCACTTTCCACTTGTCTACATTGAGATTGAATTGCCATTCCCTGCACCATGCGTCAATTCGCTGCAGATCCTCCCGCATTTCAGTACAATTTTCCATTGTTACAACCTCTCGATACACCACAGCATCATCTGCAAAAAGCCTCAGTGAACTTCCGATGTCATCCACAAGGTCATTTATGTATATTGTGAATAGCAACAGTCCTACGACACTCCCCTGCGGCACACCTGAAATCACTCTTACTTCGGAAGACTTCTCTTAATTGAGGATGACGTGCTGCGATCTGTTATCTAGGAACTCTTCAATTCAATCACACAGTTGGTCTGATAGTCCATATGCCCTTACTTTGTTCATTAAACAACTGTGGGGAACTGTATCGAACGCCTTGCGGAAGTCAAGAAACACGGCATCTACCTGTGAACCCGTGTCTATGGCCCTATGAGTCTCGTGGACACGACCGTCTTTTTCGAAACCCATGCTGATTCCTACAGAGTAGATTTCTAGTCTCCAGAAAAGTCATTATACTCGAACATAATACGTGTTCCAAAATTCTACAACTGATCGACGTTAGAGATATAGGTCTATAGTTCTGCACATCTGTTCGACGTCCATTCTTGAAAACGGGGATGACCTGAGCCCTTTTCCAATCCTTTGGAACGCTACGCTCTTCTAGAGACCTACGGTACACCGCTGCAAGAAGGGGGGCAAGTTCCTTCGCGTACTCTGTGTAAAATCGAACTGGTATCCCATCAGGTCCAGCGGCCTTTCCTCTTTTAGCGATTTTAATTGTTTCTCTATCCCTCTGTCGTCTTAAGCCGTGGTGTTGAGATGTACTTGGATGCAAGTCGTACACTATTCCAGTATTCCAGCGGAAAAACGCAGATGTTTTTTACCCACCTGGAGTACCATCTACAGTGGGTAGCACAGCTGGCACTTTTTGGTGGGAGACAATGCACGTCCGTTGCAACTAGTGGGGGTGTCACGTGACAGGGATAATCATGTTTGGGATAGATGGAACTCTGAACAGAATTTGGCATAAAATGACCATCTGGAGAGCGATCATGATGTCCATAATTTTTATTGTATAGTCTTGATCGCACAGCTTTTGGAACAGAATTACCGGTTTCGGCTATGGAATAACCATCTTCATCCTCTACAATAGAAATAAAAGAAAGTGTATTACTAGCTACTAACTGAACTGTGCGTGGCTCGTGTTCGTGCCGTTCATTGCTTGACATCTAGTCTTTGCGGTGCTGCCGTACTACTCTTTCTTATTCGATTTAGTGGCATCACTAAGTTGCTGGCTTGCCTGCCCGTGAGTGGCAGCAGCAGCGCTTATAGATAAGTGCACTGTCGTACTATCTTTGGAGCGACCTCTAGTATTTCCGGGTCGTCGCGTGTCGGGACAGAGCAGCAGTGAGGTCCGGACAGCCATGACTCGCCCGACCGTTGCCGACACACATTACTTGAGTAGGGACAACCCTGGTTGGTCGTTCGGTCGGTCGTCTCATCGCTCGACGTGTATTTGGTCGCCGAACGCTTCTAGGTTCTCTGTGTGTGTCGACTTTTGATTCGTCCTTGTTGTTCCACAGTCACTGGTTTTAGTATTGTTCGAGTTGTTTGTGGAAGTGTTTCATGGAACTATGTGTAGCTTGTGTGGTTTTGACTGAGCAGCTATTTTAATGCTGTCTGCATACTGCAGATAGTCAGTTGGTTGGGACGGAGCAGCAAGGAAGACTCCGCGGCGCGCGGCCAGGCCGAGATCACTGGCGGCGTGCACGCACTGTCGGATCGTGAGGCGCTGACTGCGAGAGCGACGAAGTTCGTTGGCCACCGAACCTGGACGCTGAAGTTGAGTGGTCAGTTAAACTGTTATGAAACCTCATTGTAACAACTCTTCATTCATTTGTGGGTTGTTGCTCCCTTGGCCATTTGGGCTAGCAGTAATGTATGATGTGTTTGAGTCGACGAAATCCTATATTGTTATTAATTATTAAATTGACTGTTACTTGCAGTAGAAGAAGAATGGGTAGCTCTGAGTGATGAAGTAGTGAAGGCAGCAGACGATCAAGTAGGTAAAAAGACGAGGGCTAGTAGAACTCCTTGGGTAACAGAAGAAATATTGAACTTAATTGATGAAAGGAGAAAATATAAAAATTCAGTAAATGAAGCAGGCAAAAAGGAATACAAACGTCTCAAAAATGAGATCGACAGGAAGTGCAAAATGGCTTAGCAAATGTAAGGATGTAGAGGCTTATCTCACTAGGGGTAAGATAGACACTGCCTACAGGAAAATTAAAGAGACCTTTGGAGAAAAGAGAACCACTTGTAAAATGAATATCAAGAGCTCAGATGGGAACCCAGTTCTAAGCAAAGAAGGGAAAGCAGAAAGGTGGAAGGAGTATATAGAGGGTCTATACAGGGCGATGTACTTGAGGACAATATTATGGAAATGGAAGTGGATGTAGATGAAGATGAAGTGGAAGATACGATACTGCGTGAAGAGTTTGACAGAGCACTGAAAGACGTGAGTCGAAACAAGGCCCCGGGAGTAGACAACATTTCATTAGAACTACTGACGGCCTTGGGAGACCCAGTCCTGACAAAACTCTACCATCTGGTGAGTAAGATGTATGAGACAGGCGAAATACCCTCAGACTTCAAGACGAATATAATAATTCCAATTCCAAAGAAAGCAGGTGTTGACAGATGTGAAAATTACCGAACTATCAGTTTAATAAGTCACAGCTGCAAAATACTAACGCGAATTCTTTACAGACGAATGGAAAAACTGTTAGAAGCCGACCTCGGGGGAGATCAGTTTGGATTCCGTAGAAATGTTGGAACACGTGAGGCAATACTGACCTTACGACTTATCTTAGAAGAAAGATTAAGGAAAGGCAAACCCACGTTTCTAACATTTGTAGACTTAGAGAAAGCTTTTGACAATGTTGACTGGAATACTCTCTTTCAAATTCTAAAGGTGGTAGGGGTAAAATACAGGGAGCGAAAGGCTATTTATAATTTGTACAGAAACCAGATGGCAGTTATAAGAGTCGAGGGGCATGAAAGGGAAGCAGTGGTTGGGAAGGGAGTGAGACAGGGTTGTAGCCTATCCCCGATGTTATTCAATCTGTATATTGAGCAAGCAGTAAAGGAAACAAAAGAAAAAGTCGGATTAGGTATTAAAATCCATGGAGAAGAAATAAACACTTTGAGGTTCGCCGATGATATTGTAATTCTATCAGAGACAGCAAAGGACTTGGAAGAGCAGTTGAGCGGAATGGACAGTGTCTTGAAAGGAGGATATAAGATGAACATCAACAAAAGCAAAACGAGGACGATGGAATGTCGTCGAAATAAGTCGGGTGATGCTAAGGGAATTAGATTAGGAAATGAGACACTTAAAGTAGTAAAGGAGTTTTGCTATTTGGGGAGCAAAATAACTGGTGATGGTCGAAGTAGAGAAGGTATAAAATGTAGACTGGCAATGGCAAGGAAAGCGTTTCTGAAGAAGAGAAATTTGTTAACATCGAGTATAGATTTAAGTGTCAGGAAGTCGTTACTGAAAGTATTTGTATGGAGTGTAGCCATGTATGGAAGTGAAACATGGACGATAAATAGTTTGGACAAGAAGAGAATAGAAGCTTTTGAAATGTGGTGCTACAGAAGAATGCTGAAGATTAGATGGGTAGATCACATAACTAATGATGAAGTATTGAATAGAATTGGGGAGAAGAGGAGTTTAATGCACAGTATACGATAACCATGGCGACACGTGAAAAGTTTACAAACTTACCCGTTTTGAAAATGCTTCCACCTTTGGCCCGAAAGCCAAAGCCCAAGCGTCCCCCGTCAGGTTTTAGGTACCCTACACTGCTAGTCCTGCCCCCTACGACTGTGAGTGGTTATTGCAGATTGACGACGAACATAGGCGATTATCAAATTAATGTGATTGGAAAGCGTTTGTAGGATGCTCAGAAACAGTCAGAAAAGTTTGTAATGGTGTTGTAGGGTAAGTCGTACCGAGAAATAAATGTTAGGAAAAAAATTCGCTAGGTTGGGTGCCGTTTCCGAGTTAATTAGCATTGAAGTTAGGCAATGAGTTCATTGCGTGCACGGATCCAGGCGGTCTCGCCAAACGTGTTCTTCGTTTGGTCTCCTAAAACCGAACAAGTGAGAGAGAGAGGAAAAACCTGGCCATAGGATGTAGTAAGGATCGATCCGAGGCAAAGTCTGATCAGACTGGAGCGCTACCATCTACGTTATGTGAGCAACTGGCACTAATTGTATTCGGCGGGCCGCTTTAATTTCCGCATTCAGCGGCCTGATTGGCTAACTTCAAAGCTAATTAACTGGGAAACGGCTTAAAGTATCGATTTTTTTTTCATAACAATTATTTCTCGGCACAACCTACCCCGTAACACCCTAACAAACTTTTAACAGTTTCTGAACCACATGTATGTAGGATGCTCATTGATGCATGCATAACTTAGAAATAAATATACAAAGTAATTAAAAGGAAACTCATCGGCAAACACAGTTCTTAATTTTCAGCTGCATAGAAGAAAGGAAGATTTTTTAAAATATATATGTTTAACTACATAAATATGTATTTGTTTTCTGACAGATTAAAATACTCAAAAAATAAAAATTGATTACAGAAACCATTCTAAACTTCAATCCATTGCGGCGGCACTAAACTATAGCGGAAGAAGAAGGAATATACATCGAGAACATGCATATTGTCCTGTTTCTCATATTCCGGTTTTTGTTTTGATTAAGACAGCAAGTAATAAGAATGAAAGTGGAACAGAAAGTACGTCAAGAAAGGAAAAGAAAAAACGATAAAGCAAGTGACAGAGACCATAATTAGTAGTGGGAAGGTAGTAAAGTGCCGCTGGAGGGCGCAGTTTCCTCGTAGTTGCACGTTACTTTCTGTTGGGTACACGTCTCGCGCCGCGCTGCCGCGCTACCCCAAGTACCGTGCGTCTACAAAGCTCTATAGATGATGGCGACACAGTTGATCTTAGCAAGCCTTCGACGGTGCCCGATGACACTTCTCATTAGGAACTGAAATGTGGGGAAAGAAGTTCTTCAAAGATCTCCAAATAAAAGTCTTGCTAAAGACACTTTGCTTGTTAAGAACATGGTCAGGATGCTATTTTTTACTATCCAAAAATTCCAGTACCTCCAAAAAGGTGAGGCGTCTACGTTTGGGAGCGGTGTCCCAAATCTTGAAATTATTTTCTGTGTGAGTTGTTCTCTCTTTTTGGTTTTTTAAATGATCATAGAAAGCTGTTTTATTGCAGGTATGTGTGTGTTCTTTAAATAGTGTTTCATAGGTATGTCCCATCTGTAACATAAAAACAGTTGCAAACATCAGATGTGATTTTGCAAACTCGTGATTGTGAAAATTTACTGTGATTTTGGCCAAGTTTATCGCGAAGACGCATTTGCGTAGTGTAATTAATTTGGAAAAAAATTGCAAAGGCGAAATCAGTAAGTCAGTGGTTCAAATTGCTCTAAGCACTGTGGGACTTAACATCTGAGGTCGTCTGTCCTCTAGACTTAGAACTACTTGAACCTAACTATAACAGCACACACATCCATGCCCGAGGCGGTATTCGAACCTGCGACCGTAGCAGCAGCGCGGTTCCAGACTGAAGCGCCTACAACCGCTCGGCCACAGCGGTGGGCAGTAAGTCTATTCAAAAAGCTGTGCACTAATGGCAGTTAAATAAAAAAAATGCAATGCTTTTTCTGGTGCACGTGGACATGCCTTAACGTACTACTGTAAACAGCATTAATCCTTACAGTTAGACAGAATTTTTTGTTACTTGAGTCATTCTTTCTGTTCTTCCACATATATCTACTACATTTTAGTGCAATGCGCTTTCAACAACAGGTTTCACTTAAAAATGGAAAATGTACTAAAGACATTAGAACAAACATTTAACGACAAATGTGAATGCCCAAAAGCTCTGGAGCCAACCAAAGATTCCCAAAGTGAGGACTGTCACAACTCACAGAAAACCACCAACATATACCCTTCTCAGAATATGCTAAACGTACTCATACAGTAGTATAAAACATAAATAACAGAACAGTGAAAAACACAGAAGAACTAACAAACCACATAAAATGCCTATATATTCCAGATGCAGCTATATTAATGTCATTTGATGTAGAAAAGATGCACTACACAATCCTAGTTAAAGAAACAATAAAGATAACAAAACAAGAACTAAATACTTATAGTTAGTTACCACGAGAACACGTAACATTCTTATACTTCATTGTCCACCAAAATTACTTTTAATTCAATTAAGAATTCTACTTACAAGAAGGGGACTTGTCGATGGGATCACTAATTTCGGAAAAGTTGACAAATATCTTCATAAAAAAAGAGGAAAAAGAATTATCCAGAAAACAGCACCAAGAACATACGTTACACTGTACTGATGGAGACACTTGGATGACATCCTCTGCTTGGTAAATGAACAACGAAATAAAATAATGTAACTACATGCAGAAACAAACACATTACACAAAAACAAAAAGTTCATCTTAGAACAAACAGGCCAAGTAAATTTTCTAGATAAATCCATCACAAAGAAACATACCAACACTCATTAAGAATTTACAGAAAAACACCACAATGCATATAATATTGCATCAGCAATCCAACCACCCATAGGCCAAAAATAATATGCCGTCAGATATATGCCCCACACACCAAACACATTATCACTTGGCAAACATAGCTATAATGAGAAGCTGGACATTATGATTTAGTTAGCAAAAAATAACGGGTACCAAGGATCCGTTGAAACAAAACTAATCAAGAAAATCCAGAAAAACACGAAAATGAAAGACAGAACATCACACAAATCCAGAGATGCACAACACCCGTCACAAAGCCACAGACCAACATCACCACCACAACACAGGAAGGGCACAACAAAGAAACTCAATGGACAAGCTGGAACACACCCCCATACAGAAACAGATACACATAGTTAGGAACATCTTCAAGAAACAAGGAATAAAAATATCATAACAAAGCAATAACTCTTCAGAGAAATGTCTCAGTACCAAAAATGAGGCATTCACCAACTCCAACGTAGCAGCTGTGACGCTGTGTACTTAGGGCAGACCAGCAGACTATTAACGTTGTTTTTTTATTTTTTGGATCATCAGTTCTTCTGACTGGTTTGATCGGACCACCACAAATTTCTCTCTTAATCCAATCACTTCATCTCAGATTATCAAATGCAACCTACATCCTCAATTATTTGCTGGATGTACTCCAATCTCCGTCTTCCTCTACAGTTTTTGCCCTCTACAGCTCCCTCTAGTACCTTGGAAGTCATTGCCTCATATCTTAACAGATGTCCTATCATCCTGTCATTTCTTCTTATCAGTGTGAGCCGTGGTGCGCCTTTTCTGGCACACCAGCTCATTGGCACGACTATCGATTACCCGGCTGTACTACAATCTTTGTTTGGGAATCAATTGTATTAATTAACTCGTCGTGCACCTTGTGTTATTCGAGTTCGTAACGAACTGGTGTGTGTTGTAAATCACTTCCATATTGTAGATTATTGTCTTAAAAAAAAGGAAACTACCTGTGCCACCTT
This sequence comes from Schistocerca serialis cubense, assembly GCF_023864345.2. NCBI lineage: Eukaryota > Metazoa > Arthropoda > Insecta > Orthoptera > Acrididae > Schistocerca > Schistocerca serialis. The sequence continues at coordinate 303,127,917 of NC_064645.1, read as the reverse complement.
TAAGATCACCTTCAGATTGTAATTTGTCTCCAAGTCTTGAAATCTCCGTGGATCATCTTTTAAGTAAGTTGTTGTAACTGTATATTTTGATATTGTCTTAAGAACGGCCACGTTTTGATTGCCTCTAATCTCTTTTATAAATGCTTGTTTTGAATAAATTGTTAATAATTGATTTGTTAGTTGTTGTGTTAAGGAGTGACATATTAGGGGCCTTGTCCTTCCATGCTAAGTGTACCCCTCATCCCGATTTCCCAAGTCGCACAGTGTTTTCCACATATTCCTTTCCCCTCTGATTCTGTGCATAACCCCATCATTCCTTACCTTCTCAGTCCACTTAATTTCAACATTAGGCTGTAGCAAAATATCTCAAATGCTTCGATTCTGTTCTGTCCTGGTTTTCCCACAATCCACAAAAATATCTCAAATGCTTCGATTCTGTTCTGTCCCGATTTTCCCACAGTCCACATTTCACTACCATTCAACGTTGTGACCCAAATGAACATTCCCAGAAATTTCTTCCTCAAATTAAGGCCTATGTTTGATACTAGTAGACGTCTCTTGGCCACGAATGCCCTGTTCGCCATGCTTTTGATGTACTCCTTGCTCCACCCGTCATTGGTTATTTTACAACCTAGATAGCAGGATTCCGCAACTTCATCTATTTCATGACCATAAATTCTGATGTTAACTGTCTCGCTGTTCTCATTTCTACCACTGCTCATTACCTTCGTCTTTCTTCGATTTATTTTCAATTCATATTCTGCACTCCTTAGCTTGTTCATTCTATTCGGCACATCATGTAATTATTCTTCACTTTCACTCAGGGTAGCAATGTCAGCGGCGAATCGTATCATTGATATTCTTTCACTTAGAATTTTAATTCCACTCCTGAATCTTTCCTTTATTTCCATCGTTGCTTCTTCGATGTACTTATTGAACCGTAGGGCCGAAAGACTACATACCTGTCTTATACCCGTTTTAATCCTAGCACTTCATTCTCGGTCATCCATTCTTTTTATTCCCTCTTGACTCTTGTACGTATTGTATATTACCTATCTCTCCGTATAGCTTACTCCGATTTTTTCTCAGGATCTCGAACATCTTGCTCCATTTTACATTCTAGTACGTTTTTTCCAGGTCGAAAAATCCTATGGACTGTCATGATTTTTCTTAAGTGTTGATCAACCGTAATGTCAGAATTACCTCACTCGTGCCTTTACTTTTCTAAAGCCAAACTGACAGTCATCTAGCACATTCTCAATTTTCTTTTCCATTCTTCTGTATATTTCTTTTGTCAGCAACTTGGATGCATGAGCTGTTAACCTGATTGTGGGATAATTCTCGCACTTGACAGCTCGGAATTGTGTGGATGACATTTTTCCGAAAGACAGATATGTCGCCAGACTCATACATTCTACACACCACTGTGAATAATCGTTTTGTTGCCACTTCCCTAAATGATTTTAGGAATTCTGCTGGAATGTTACGTATTCCTTCTGCCTTATTTGATCTTAAATCCTTCAAAGCTCTTTTAAATTCTGATTCTAATACTGGATCCCCTATCTATTCTAAATCGACTCCTGTTTCTTCTTCTATCAAATCAGACAAATCTTCTCCCTCATAGAGGCTTTCAATGTACTCTTTCCGCCTATCCGCTCTCTCCTCTGCATTTAACAGTGGAATTCCCGTTGCACTCTTAATGTTACCACCCTTGCTTTTAATGTCACCGAAGGTTGTTTTGACTTTGCTGTATACTGAGTCTGTCCATCTGACAATTATTTCTTATTCGATTTCTTCACATTTTTCCTGCAGACATTTCGTCTTAGCTTCCCTGCACTTCCTATTAATTTCATTCCTCAGTGACTTGTATTTCTGAGTTTCCCGGAAAAAATTTTACTACCTCCTTTAATCGATCAACTGAAGTATTTCTTCTGTTATCCACGGTTTCTTCGCATTTCTTTCCTTTGTACCTATGTTTTTTTTCTTTTCAACACTTGTGATGACCCTTTTTAGAAATGTTCATTCCTCTTCGGCTCTGCTGCCTACTGAGCTATTCCTTATTGCTGTATCTATAGCCTTAGAGAAATTCAAGCGCATCTCTTCATTCCTTACTACTTCCGTATCCCGATTCTTTACGTATTGATGCTTCCTGACTAATCTCTTAAACTTCGCCCTACTCTTCATCACTGCTATATTGAGATCTGAGTCTACATCTGTCCCTGGGTATCCTTTAAAATCCAGTATCTGATTTCGAAATCTCTGTCTGACCATGATGTAATCTAAATGAGATCTTTCCGTGTCACCCGGCCTTTTCTAAGTCTACCTCCTCCTCTTGTGATTCTTGATCAGAGTATTCGCTATTGCTAGCTGAAATTTGTTACAGAACTGAATTAGTCTTTCTCCTCTCTCATTCCTTGTCCCAAGAGCATATTCTCCTGAAACCTTTTCTTCTACGCCTTCCCCTACAACGGCGTTTCAGTCTCCCGTGACTATTAGATTTTCATATCCCTTTACATGTTGTACTAACCTCATACACTTTTTCTATGTCTTCATCTTCAGCTTGCGACGTCGGCATGTATACCTGAACTATCGTTGTCGGTGTTGGTTTGCTGTTGATTCTGATAAGAACAACCCTATCACTGAGCTGTTCAGAGTAACACACTTTCAGCTCTACCTTCCTATTCATAACGAAGCCTACTGTCGTTATACCATTTTCTGCTGCTGTTGATATTACCCTATACTCATATGGCCAGAAATCCTTGTCTTCTTTCCATTTCACTTCACTGACCCATGCTATGCCTAGAGTGAGCCTTTGCATTTCCATTTTCAGATTTTCTAGTTTCCCAACCACTTTCAGGCTTCTGACATTTCACGCTCCGACTCGTAGAACGTTATCCTTTCGCTGATTATTTGGTCTTTTTCTTACGGTCACCTGCTTCTTGCCAGACCTCTCCCAGTGATCCGAATCGAGGACTATTCCACGTGTCTTTAATGCAATGGTCTCCATTGCCTTCTGCATCCTCATGCTGTTGGCCATTGCTGATTCTTCCGCCTTTAGGGGCAGTTTCCTATCCCTAGGACAAGAGAGTGCCCTGAACCTCTGTCCGTTCCTCCGCCCTCTTTGACAAGGCCGTTGACAAGAAGAGGATGAGTTCTTGCGCCGCACCTCTTCGGCCTCCAATGCTTGTTATTAATCAAAATTTAAGCAGTGGCAGGATTCGAACCCGGGACCGAGGACGCTACACCTAGACCACAGGTTAGGCATCGTGCAAGGAACACAAAAGAGCATCGAAATATGGCACCAGCCATTTGCATAACATTTCCGGAAAGAAATCACCAATCTACCACGACAGAAAAGGTTACTAAAATAGTCAGATTCAGTAACAAGAGACGACTGCTAGCTGTACAAAAGAACGCCGGCCGGTGTGGCCGTGCGGTTCTAGGCGCTTCAGTTTGGAAACGCTTGACTGCTACGGTCGCAGGTTCGAATCCTGCCTCGGGCATGGATGTGCGTGATGTCCTTAGGTTAGTTAGGTTTAAGTAGTTCTAAGTTCTAGGGGACTGATGACCACAGATGTTAGGTCCCATAGTGCTCAGAGCTATTTGTAGAAAAGAATTTCCAAATTCTAAGAGGAGTGCTAAGGAAGAAACACATAACAAATGACGACACAAGTAGTAGCAACCAGACGTTATTTAAACCTAATTAAACGTACTATGGAGAAAGTACAACCCACTCCCACTCCTAAAAAAGCAAACAAAACACGAACGCATCGGGCAATAGCAAAACAAAGTTCTCATAATGGAGAGATGACAGTGGTTCTTCAAAACAGAAAACCGTGAATATGATTCGTGTTGGTGAACGTACTGTATACTAAAATCTACCACATATTTGTGGAAGAACAGAAAGAATGACGTAGGGAACAAAGAATCGTGAGTGATGATAAGAATTAATAATGTTTATAGTAGTAAGTTAAAGCATACGAACTGTTCGTGATCCTAGCAAACAAAACTGTAACAAATAAACCATATCGTTACAGTGACCACTGAGGACGCATTTGATAAAGAGAATCGCATTTGGTGTTGATGAGTCTTTCATCAGAGACGCGAAAGACGATATTTAACCTATACAACGTGTATATCTGCGACTGTGGAAAATAGTCGAAGAACAAAGAAGACAACATGTATAATGAGAACTGTATACTGGTCAGGTACAACAGAAGAAAGTTCACTCCCTACAGCATAACTTTATGGTGAGGGCTATCCGAATGTGGTAGGAAGGAAAGCGCAACGTCTCAGTAACTATGTTGATTAATGGAAACCAACACAGCTGTGTTATTATACATTGCTTTGTTATGGGCGGTTCCGTTCGCACAACCATCAGTAACACAATAAATGTGCAATAATGCAGCTATGGTGGTTTTAATTAATAATTAATAATAATGTCTGCTCGGGTGCTCAACATGATCAAGATTATTATACCAGTCGTGGCTGGAAAGATCAGATGGCGAACTGATACTTCAGGAAGGATTTAGCATTATCCTTCTTTGAAGAAAGACCAACTCAGAGTAGCGTCGGTGACACAGCAGAAGGATAAGCCATAGACAAGGGGCGAGGAAAAAATAGCTGAGCATCATTCCTTGGGAATCGGCCAGCGATGTAATTCACAATGCAGACGTGAAAACTGGACGATTGTGGCCTTGTTACATCAGCAGCGTAACAATCTGTGCCGCTGAAGAAGTATCAAAGTGGTACCGGTCTCTCGTGCGTGCGATTCAGTCCCTCAAAATACCTAACAGGCTAGCATGTAACACTGAATACAAAAAGTTTGAACTGATCCTACAGCTTCTCGCTGTAGGTCTTCGATAATCATCTGAAGATCTTATCTGCAACTGGCATCACTGTGGTACTGCAAAGTACGCATGTCAGGGGTGCTGGAACGCTAGAATTGTTGGCAGTATGGGTTTCTTTACATTTTGAAAACAACATTTATATGAGAGGTATGCCTCCTCCCATCGACTGTTGTGTCAAAAAGTATCGGAGTTGAAAATGTTTACTCACGATGCAAAATAACAAACCATGTCGACTCAAGTGTCTTTAGAATAGATGTTCTTAGGCACATAAGGACAAATCTGTCTATTATGTGTACCACTTTTTTCTATTGCGTGGAATGCTTTGCGGAAGCACGTTACTTGACTGTCTCACGATTTTCTGCATTGCATTCAAACAAAAATTGCTTGCGGCCTACATCTACAGATCTCCGTCGACATCTAAATAATTACTCTGCCATTCACAATTAAGTGCCTGGTAGAGAGTTCCCCGAACGACCTTTAACGGGGGTAGGACGTCAAAAGGGCCGACTTGGAGCAGGAGAGGCACCACAGGACATTTTAATTTCGACTGTCTATACTTTTACAAATAAATTCGTAAAACTTTAACAGGATGACCAAGAAGGATTCAGGATTCATACTCATAGCAGTGGAAGCTCAAAACGTGACAAAACACATTTTTTTACATGTGAAATTTCATCATTTTTTCACTTACTACTGGCTGCATTTGTTGCTATAGGTACACTTTTCTACCTAAGTAAGAGAGATTCTTCGATGACTTTTGCACAGCATACAAACCATAGTTACAGGTGTACGAAACTCTATAAGTTATTTAATTTATGAAAAAATGAATGAACTGTTACATTTTAAACTTCATGTTTAGAAAAAATTAAGTTTTATAGCTAATTATCTCAATTTTTTCCACAGTTTTTTAATAGATATGGAAAATTCTAGAGTTTCATACACCTGTAACTACTGTTTGTATGCTATGAGAAATTCATCGAAGAATCTCTTTTACTTAGGAAGAAAAGTGTACCTATAGCAACAAATGCAACCAGTAATAAGTTAAAAAATGATGAAATTTCACACGTAAAAAAGGTATTTTGCTACGTTTTTGAACTTTCACTGCGATAAGTGTGAGTCTTCAATCCTTCCTGGTCATGGTGACAAAGTTTTATGAATTTATTTGTAAAAGTATAGACAGTAGAAATTAAAATGTCCTGTGGTGACTCTCCTGCTCCAAGTCGGCTCGTTTGACGTCCTACCCCCCTTAAGCAATTTCACTATCGTTCCACTCTCGATCGACAAGCAGAAAACGAACACCTAAATCTTCCCTTGCGAGCTCTGATTTCTGTTATTTTACGTGGATTGTCCAGAAAAAAAAGTTCCGATCGGTCGCGAAATGGAAACCACTGGGAAAATCCGATAAAGCTTAGCACGGATGTGTTGGTCAGTGTCTCTAGTACGCCCATCGATCGTGTCGCATCGCACTTTTCAGGTTTGAGTGAACAGTGAGCACTTAAAGATACGTAGGGAATGGCGTCTCCCGCCAAGTATGATGGCCTGGTTAGAGATTTCGTCTGTATCATGCAGTCCACATAACACAACTGTCGAGCAGTCCCTTCTTCATGCCAGTTCTCGGCCGCACATGCAGGAGCAATGAAGACACTCCTGCAGCGTTTCCGATGAGAAGCGTTTGATCACCCACAATACAGTCCGTAATTGGCTCCCCTGAGTCTCATCTCTGCTCACAAGAACCACTGGCTATGAGGACAAAATTTTTCCACAGACAACGAGCTGCAGATCAGTGCAGATAACTGGCCAAGAGCACAGGCGGCTGCTTTCTATGACGATGATATTGGAAAGTTGACACAACACTACGGCAAAACTGGAAGTTGGAGCGATGACTATGTAGAGAAGTAGGTGGAAAGTGTATCTAACTGTTGCAAATAAAACGTTTCTGGTCTTCACTATGGTTTCCATTTCGCGACCGATCGGAATTTACTTTCTGGACAACCCTCGTATTACGAGTATCATTTCTCCCTACGTAGGTGGACGCCAACCAAACATTTTCACACTCTGAGGAGGAAGTTGTTGATTCGAATTTCATGAGGAGATAATGGCACCACGAAAAACTCGTTCGTTTAATGATTGTCACCCGAATTCGATTGTCACATCCGTGGCATTCTCTCCCCTACTTTTCTGTAATACAAAACGAGCTGCCCTTGTTTGGACTTTTTCGATTTCCTCCGTCATTCTATCTGATGCGGATTCCACACTGACAAGTGTATCGTTAGCTGTCTCTTTAGCGGTCCTGTTGCATTTTCTAAGTCTTCTACCAATAAAACACAGTCCTTCTTTTGTGTTCCCCACAACATTATCTGTTTGATTGTCTCCTAAATCGATTACGTAGATGAGGAACAGCAGAGGGCCTGTAACGGTTCCTGGAGGAGCGCCCGATATTACTTCTGTTCTTTTTGATAACTTTCCGTCAGTTACTACGAACTGTGTTATTTCAGACCGGAAACCACTGAGACAAGACTGCATAGGCACGCAATTTAATTAGAAGTCGCTTGAGAGGAACAGTGTCAAAAGCCTTATAAAAAATCTAAAAATATTGCATCAATCTGACATTCCCTGCCGATAGTACTGTTTACTTTGTGACAGTAAAGAGCTAGTTCCGTTCTCACCAGAACGATATTTTCTGAATCAATGTTGGCTGTTTGTGTTTTCTACAAGGTAATTCATAATGTTCGAACAGAGTAACCGTCCTAAATCCTATTGCAAATCGACGTTAGCGATATAGGTCTGTAATTCAGCGGATTACTATTATTTCATTTCTTGGGTATTGGTGTGACTTGTTCAACTTTCCATTCTTCAGGTACGATCTTTCAATGAATGAAGACGCTCCTGCAGCGTTTCCGATGTGAAGCGTTTGATCACCCACAATACAGTCCGTATGATTGATAACTATGGAACTATTGTATCAGCATACTCTGAAAGGGACCTTACTGATATACAATCTAGACCAGAATCATTGCTTTTATCAAGTGATTTAAGCTGCTTCACTACACCGAGGATATCTACTTCTAAGTTTCTTATGTTGGCAGCTGTTCTTGGTTCGAATTCTGGAATATATATTTAGTTTCCTTTGTTGGGGAAATTTCGAAAAAATGTATTTAGTACCTCTGCCTCAATGGCACTGTAGTCAGTATCATCACCATTGTTACCGCACAATGAATGTGTTGATTGAGTCTTGTCATTGGTATACTTTACATGTAACCACAATGTCTTTGGGTTTTCTGCCAGATTTCCAGATTTTCGTTGTGGAAACTACTAAACGCACCTCGCACTGTAATTCGTGTTCAAATTCAAACTACGATTAAACTTCGCCAGTTGTAAGGGTTTTATGTTCTTTTAAATTCGGCATGCCTTTTTCATTACTTCTGCGACAGTGTTCTGAGCTGTTTTATGTAGCGTTGGGACCCGTACAATATCTTATTAATTTGCTTGGTATACAGGGTGAATCACCTAAAACTTGTACCACAAATATTGCGGAAATGGAAAGTGCTATTGATGTGTGGTTTTTACAGAATGGACTGGTAGTTAGGGCTTCGTATTGCTAGATAATGAACAAATTGGAATAATACTTAATAAAATTGTAATAATACTTAGTAAGTGTATTTTTGTGCAAACATAAACTGTTTTGAATGAAACAATGCTTATTGACATTAACAAACTAAAAGTTGCAGGAGTCCAGAGCGAGTCGTTTCCACATCGACATTATGTTTCGTAGTTGCTAGGTACGATGTCGTTATGTTTGCTTTTTCTGCATTAGTAATTCTCATCTTCCACTCACGACCTACTTCTAGAACCGTCTCATACTAATTGACTAGCAAATCACAATGCACTCAAGGTGTACTAAATATAGAGATGGCTGAATGCAGTCACTCACCATGGCGACCTCGAACATCTGGAAGCAGGCAGCGGCGCCGATGGAGAGGCTCTGTGCCAGTAACATGCCTTTTAGGGACCTCTCCAGCAAGTCTGAGTTCCTGTCAAAACAAAACATTCACGAGGACACACTCTGTAAGATGTCAGCCGAGTAGCCTTGTAAAGCAGAAAAGTGAGGGACCTGATGGAAAATTATCTTTCAAATTACATACAGTTAGCAGACACGATCACAAATCGTCACTAACTCATTTAACAGCTGCTGTGTTTTCGATTGTTTAATGGTTGCAAGAGATGCTCACTGTGATGGAGGCTATCACAATACAAATTACTCAACACACGAACTATGTTCAGTTTTTTTCTACAGAGACGTAAGAATTTTTACTGGAAAAATCCTCAAATGCATTTCGAGGCCTGTAATCGATATTTGACTTCCACTTCGCAGAAGGACTGCACGGCGTCTTCCGCAATACCACGTTTCATTTAGAAAAATGGTCTATGGATCTTAGTGCAAACATGTTTCGTACATGCTCAACGTGATATGTTGATAATGGGACCGACGAAAGGAAATAGCCTCTGTTCACAATGGAGGAGCCACAATCTATCGGCAGATATTACCATAGTCTTCAAAAAATTAGTTTATCTTCCAGAAGTCACCCTAAGTTACAAAAATCAGGAATGCGTGTGAATTAGGGAGGACAGTTCTCTTTAATTGGGAAATGGCGCAAAAGCTTTAACAGTACCTTTCTTGCTGTACACTATACTCCGAAGCAGCTTACAAAAGGACGTTTACAGAATTACATATTAATATCACATTTCCATCTGAAACAAGGGAACATATGAACTAGGGAAGATCATCATGAATCTAAAATGTTCATGTAGGGAGGATAATATCTCCAATAAGACACTGTAAATTGGAGGGTCTATTATGTGTAATGCATGTCACTTTCATAATGGACCATTAACTCAGGATGTTTTCCCCAAAAGTTTAAAAAATGGCATTGTTAGTATCCTACAGAAAGGGTGACTCCACAGTTGTTAATACCTACCGTCACTTCATATGTCACGTTCAAAATCTTTTGAGAATGTAATGTACTCCAGGTTTGCCACATCATTGTGTTATAATGGGTTACTTATCTAATCACAGTTTGGATTGGAAAAGGCCATTCTACTGAGCACATAATAAAATTTTTAAAAGATAGAATATCACCAGTTGGTATCTTATGTTACAATGTCAGTCCCACTCTCCCGCCAGAGGTTCGAGTCCTCCCTTGGGCATGGCTGTGTGTGTGTGGTTGTTAATATAAGTTAAATTAAGTAGTGTGTAAGTCTAGGGACCGATGACCTCAGCAGTTTGGTGCCTTAGAAATTCACACATATTTGTCAGTCCCACAGGGTTCGATCATTGGCCCACTGCTGTTCTTGCTTTACGTTAATGATTTGCATTTTATTTGAATCAGGATGCAGAATTAGTCCTCTCTGCAGATGATACAAATTTGATGTGAAGCCAAACAAAGATGCATTAATAGAAAAATAGTAAATGATGTTTCTGTGAAAGTTACTGCACGGTTTTGCTCAAATGGGCTAGCTCTGTACTTTAAAAAAACGCAGTTCACACAATTATGTGCTGTCAAAAATATTCTCCCTCCAACTAACCTAGCACACCAACAACAAATAATAAACACGGTATAATATCGTAACTCTCACGTGTGAATATTGCTGAAAACGTAAACTAGAAAAAATAGTACTTGCTAAAACGTCTAGGTTCAGCTACTTCTCTCATGAGAATAACTGCCAAATCTGGGGATGTAGAAAACAGTAAGTAAACATGTTTTGCTAACTTTCATTCATTGATGTCTTATGAGATAACATTCTGGGGAACCTGCTCTCTTAGACATAATATATTCATTGCACAAAAGAAAATAATTAGAGTTCTTTGTGGAGCTCTCAAATATACATCTTGCACACATCTCTTTAAGCGGTTGAGAATATTAACTACAGCCTCATGATGCATTATTCACCTTCGGAATTTGTTATCAAAAATCCACGTAAGTTTAAGAGTAACAGAGTTACTTACAATTACAACATTAGAAGGGAAAGTAATGAGCGTCACACATCTCTTGAATCTAACTTTGGACAAAAAGGGGTAAAACATAGTGTTATAACAACCATTGTTAGTCTATCCATGGAAATAGGATATCTGATAGATAGTAGAAGGGTTTTCAGATGCAGATTAAAGAGGGTTCTCCTTTAAGACAGCTTCTATAGCATAAAAGAATTCTTCAATACAGGTAATTAGTCATATATTTAAAAAAGTTGCGTTAAATAGCCAGCGAGCAGGTATATAAATATAATTTTTTATTTTGTTGTGTATGAGTGATCTATATTCGTTCTGTTGACACGTTCCACATCATAACGTTTATCGTGAATTAGATCTGTGGAACAAGTAACTAACCAACTATTCCGTTTCTCTTTAAAGATCGATTTTAGTTAGTTATATCTGCTAATTCGAGTCATCTTTGTCAAATTTTAAGACAGCTGAACTTCATAATATTGATCATTTTGTGCCTCCAAAACTGAATAATGTATAGGTTAATGAAAGGCACCACTGTTGTATTTCAGAATTGTATATTACGTCACAATCGGTTACCAACAGTGTACGGCATAGTTTTATGTTCCCTACACGTACTGTTAGCTGTGCCTGTGCTGGGTACTCGGCGAAGTGATTCGGTGTATCAACTGTAAGTAGGCTGTTTATGTTTTCTCTATGTAAGTAGGCTGTTTAGGTTTTTCTATTGGTAACGCCACCTCTGTATGAAAATCACTGGCTGTGCTGTGTGCAGTCTGTGGCTGCTTTGCATTGTTGTAATACTCGCCATTGTAGTATTAGGCAGATGGCTGTGAACAGCGCGTAGCGTTCCGCAGTTGGAGGTGAGCCGCCAGCAGTGGTGGATGTGGGGAGAGAGATGGCGGAGATTTGTAATTTGTCATGAACTGCTATATTTATACATGATGATATCAAGGTAAATACATTGTTTGTTCTCTATTAATATCTTTCATTTGCTAACTATCCCTATCAGTAGTTAGTGCCTTCCATAGTTTGAATCTTTTATTTAGCTGGCAGTAGTGGCGCTCGCTGTATTGCAGTAGCTTGAGCAGTGAAGATTTTTGTGAGGTAAGTGATTTGTGAAAGGTATAGTTTAATGTTAGTCAGGGCCATTCTTTTGCAGGGATCTTTGATAGTCAGATTGCGTTGCGCTAAAAATATTTTATGTCAGTTTAAGCACAGTCGTGTAGAATTGTTCAAAGGGGACGTTTCATATGTCGACCCTTAGCCGAGGATACCTCACTGGAATCTTCTGATTTTTTTCTTGTAGTTTGTGTGATTAGTGTAGCTTTTGTTTATTGCTAGCGCGTAATTATAGAGAGAGTTTCCATTGTAGTTGTAGTTTTTCCTTGTTGTACAGTAAAACAGTTGTGGAATGCATGTAGATTTGCACCAAGTATTTCGCAGCTGCAATTAACTAGATATTATTTTCAGTTCTATGTTAATGTGTTCTCTTATTTTTGATCTTCAAATTGTGTTTTTCTGTGTTGTTGTGTGAAATACTGTGACAATAATGGCGTGTGAAAAACGTAATACTAGGCTCCAAAGTAAACTGAGAAATGACAGTGAAAATGAAAGCAGTGTGTTAGCGCCACCGAGTAATGAATTAACTGATGTTCAAAGTAGTAATTTGGTAATTGTGCATAGGAAAATGGAGCGGGCTGCAAACAATGGTGTAGACAGTGAAACAGGTAGTGAACAGGGAAGCATTATCGATCGATCGGTCGGCAACAGCTCGCCTCAGGAATCCGAAATGACAGGAAACAATCTCGCAAATACTGTAGATTCAGGTTTTGGATCCTCACCGTTTTCTCAAATAAGGCAAGACACATTTTCTGCTTGTCAAAATGTGAATGTTTCCGGTGCAAATTCACTGCCGAAAAGCACTGAGGAACATGTTCCAGACACCAGTGCATTGTTATTACAATTAATACAGCAAATGGGACAAACACAGCAAAAGCTTCAAAAGTTAGACACAATGGAACAAAATCTTCGAAAGTTAGATACAGTGGAACAAAATCTTAAAAAGTTAGACACAGTGGAACAAAATCTGAAGAAGTTAGACACAATGGAACAAAATCTTCAAAAGTTAGACACCACACTTGAACAAACACGTGAATATTTAACTACTGAGTTACATAACATCGAATCGAAATGTCAAAAGGTCTGTAATGACGTAAAAACACAAATTTGTGAGCATTTTCAACCTATTTTTTCGCGGCATGAAAATGCATTACAGAATCACGAAGCAGCCATAAAAGAACTGCAAACCATTGTTCATGAAAATCATGAGACCTTGTGGGCTAAAATTGACTCAGTTGCATCTACCGATTCGGTTACGCAACTTGCAAAAACTCAGGAAAACTTAAAGGACACAGTAGATTCGATTTCAGCAGAAATGGACACTCTGAAACTTGGTTCAGAAAAACACACTGAGGAAATGTGTTCACTATCGGAGAAAGTAGCCGAACTTTCGGATCAGGTCACTAACTTATCTACAAAGGTAGATGATGATCTGAATGACACAAGACCCGTAGCCTTCACTGACACAGAAGAGTATGAACAAATAAGAAAATTCAAACAGAATCAAAATCAAATCAATACACAGCACAAAAGAGAAATCCGGGAAGTACAAGATCAGCTGACACAGGTAATACAAGAATTACGTATTTCAGAGGATACTCGCGCCCCAATACGGGAAGAGGGACATAGAAATACGGAACAACCACAAAATAATAACACAGGACACTTCGGAAATTATGAAAGAAATTGGCAAGGCGCATTGGATTTTGAGATGGAACCGCCGAAGCGACGTAACAATGACCGACATGCGACTCGCCGACATGATGATTTTGACTATAAGCTGTTCATTACTACACGTAAATTCAAAACGTTTAAGAATTCTGCCAACGACATTCATCCACAAGCGTGGCTCCATCAATTCTCTCATTGTTTTCCTCCCAACTGGTCATTGGAGCACAGGTTAGAATTTATGTGTGGCTACTTAGAGAATGAACCAGCTGTAAGAATGCGATCGGTCATTCACGATTGCCACAGTGAAGGAGAATTTTACCATGCCTTCCTCTCAGCATATTGGTCTCAAGCCACACAAGATCGAGTAAAACATAGCATCATAATGATGAAACGTTTCGAACAATCTGAATTTTCCAGTCTTGTGAAATATTTTGAAGACATGTTGCATAAGAATCAGTATCTTTCAAACCCATACAGCCCCTCAGAACTCATCCGCATTTGCTTAATCAAACTGCCTGAACATTTACGACATATTATTTTAGTAGGACGTTGCAAAGACGACATTGAAGCTTTTCAGGGACTCCTACAAGAATTAGAAATTGACACAGACAGTCGCCGGATGCGAAAACAGGAATACAACAATTACAGGTCACATCCGTCGCAATTCCGCGATGAAAGAAATAATAACTGGGCGCGACAAGGCTATTCTCACAACGTAAATCGTGACCAAAACAGACACCACCCGTATGACAACCACTGGCAGAGTAATAGTTACAGAGAAAGATCGCACTTCCGTAATTATCAATATGACAGAGATAACCATAGAAACAGACAATATGGAAACCAAAACAATTATTATCAAGGGAGACAAAATAACTTCAGACGCAACAATTCAGCGCGCAGTTACGATTCAGGGAGAAATTCTCCACCACTTAACCGACAAGAAAGAAACTACAGGAACTACCGACATGACGACAGACGATGTGATCGTAACGACAGACCTGAATTGCATCAGAACTGGCGGGATTCGAACAGAGCAGGGCCTTCTCGTCAGAGTGAATTTGTAGAAGTTAGGTCTCCGAACCCGAATAACGGCGCGCGCCAACAAAGAGACAGACAATGACTCGCACAGCAGGCAGCCGTGTGCGCCCGCTGGCTCAGGGAAAAATAACAAAGACGCTAGCCTTGAGAAAAGATTTAGCATTCTTTACCGATGTAAACAACATGATAATTGCTTTGAAGTTGAAAGTTTGCGTACTAGGAAGAGTAAAGGATTGCACCACACTTCACATGTAAAACCGCTTACTGAGAGATAATCTGCTTTTTAACTTAGTCTTTGTCATAAAATTTTTCACTTTACATTACTAGTATGCTTTGAAAGACTTAAGAAACTGTTAACATGCAACAATGTTTGAAGTTAAATATCCAGTCTAGAACCAAGAGAACTTATTTAAACAGAAATGACGAATGCATTGTTATAGTGAACAGACGACACAGTGTTGTATTTGTACATTCTTGCTTGTTAGTTGCACGATTACGTAACGACTATCAGGCTTACATATTTTGGTTTACTTGAAAATACATTCGGAATTAAAGTACTTTCTGTGAGATACCAGATGACACAGTGGTTAGTTTATGTGACAGCTACACGATTTTTATCACGACGCTACTAATGAGTGACAATTTACAATGTTGCTTTTGCAGTGTTTCTGTTTTATATCTGCACAGTTTTCTGTTTTATTCTGGAAAGTAAAACAGGTTTTAGTAGTAACTTTTGTAGTATAGCTACAATGAGACTGCCTTTTCCATAGCACAACAATACTTTACTGTACAGTACTTTCTTCATCACGCCAATAAGCATTATAACTACGATATCTATACGCAAAGCATTTCACTTTTGTTTATCATGAGGTAAGTACATTGGCTTCTGCAGAACTTAGCTTTCGGAGGAAAATAACTACGACACTTCCACAGAGATTATCTTACAACAAGATGCACATTTAGCGCTACAGGACACGCATTTCAGTGATCAATTTTATACTTAGAACATTTATTTTTAAAGATTTTTGAATTACAAAGAAAGTTTTCCGTGATATATTTCATTCTATTGGTGTAATCTGTAACACCTGAGGGTATAATTACATTAATCCTCAGGGGGGTACACGCCTGCTTTGTGTACCATGTGTTTGGCAAGCACAAGGAGCCCTAGCTAATATTGTATTTGCTTATACAACTTTACACATCGGTACCATATTTCTCTAACACATAAATTACACAGTTATCTGATCATTTAACTGAGAGAGACAAACCTTTTTACTACGTCAGTGACACATGTTTACGCAATTACAGAGTTGGATAACTTCACACTTACAAAATTGTATTTTGTCTGTACTGTGTGAATTCTTCATATTTTTTCGGAACCATTGTGATACTATGAGAGCTTTGAATGATGTATTTGGTATGGATTCATGATTTTTAAAGTACGTTTGAGGCAGATGACACTTTTGACATGAGCAGAGAATTTTCTTTAGGGTTTGAAATTATTGCAGAAAGCTACGACGTTTTTGAGATTTGACTGAGGTGTAATGATGTTATTTTTACGACGCCGATGTGTATTATGCTGTTGAGGTATGTTTATGTCAATAAGATGATGCTACCATATATGAGGAATGTAATTACATGTTTATATGTATATGATTAATGAATAGAAGTTAGGGACTCTTGACTTGTGAAACAGGATGTTGGAAACCAAGAATCGTACTTTAAGAGTTATGAAATGAGTGACTGTATCACAATGCTGACCAATATTTTTTTTGGACACTTATATTTATAGGGTTTTGTTTCTACAGATTTGCAACGCTAATTCTTGACCTGTGAAATATTTTTATGTGAGACTGCCACGGTAGCAGAAACTGCTGTCGTAAATATTTCCGTACGACAGTTAAGTGACCACCTGCACGTAATGCGTCGCAGGCACCCAGCTGTGTCAGACGCCTGGAGAAAAAGTCATTAGCGCGTGCCTTTCAGAGCACAGGAAGGAAAAAAAAAAAAAAAAGGGAGGCCATTATCCTGGCCATTGTCATTCCTTTAGAGAAAGCATCGCAAATCCGACACGCTAATTACTTGGAAACATATCGTACTTTCTGATATTTACTGAAATGCCTAATGAAATGACGAGAAATATTTTTACATCTGCACACCTGATTATGACAAGCGTCTTTCTACGAGAATTGAGAGCTACTGACTTACGAAATGCCACATAGCTATTGAATGATGTTTTTATGCTTTGGTTTGCGTAATTGCTTATTTCATTTGATATCTGGTTTCCAGCTGTGTTGCAGCATTGCTTTTATAAAATGAAATGCATTTGTTAATGTGAACACTTTCTGTCAACAGATCTATTAAATAATTATTTTATGATCCACATTCTTTAAAAATGGAGCACTTGGAAAGGAAAGAACAATAAGAAGGAACTAGTAACAGTAACACATAATTTTCTTTTCAAGTACATGGTAATATTTCTTTTTACAATCAGTTGTTGTGGTGCACCACTTTAATTACATAGATATTAAGATGTGAATATACATTTCCCTTATCTGCATTGTTGTTTTTACTGTAATATTTTTTCTGCTTGAGCTATGTCATGTTTAGATATAAGCTGCAGTTTGCCAGGCATAGTGCTACTGAATTTTAAATTGTGTTACTCTGTTAAGCTAGTTTTACTACTGACTTATTTTTCTTGTTACTGTACATTGGCTCATATTAGTTGTAATGTTGAATTGCTTGGTAATTTAGACTTACTGTAGCTTGCTTTGCAATTTTCCAATTTTTTGGTCATTGCTGTTTGTGTTACTTATTTTGTGCTGCTGCATTGCCTCGTCCCTTAGTTTAGCATCTGAGCTCAGTAGATTTAAGTTAGCTTAAGAGGGGGTAGACTATATAAGAGAATGAGTTGCGATGAATTGGAAGAAATGCATTGAGAATTAATACGAAAAAAGTACAGAAAACAGGTTTAGGTAGGATTTTCTTGGAAATAAATGTTGAGGTAAGAAATGTGTGAACATATAAAAATAGAAAGCAAGCTTAGGTAGGACTTTTTGGGAATAATGCTGAACGAAGGGAGATCTCCATGCAAAATACTGCAGTACAACAAACCCTGTCCATTCCTTTTGTGTTATCCCTCTATATGTTTGTGTACTCTTGTATATTTGTGTTTTTCCTGTCTTTATGTGTTTAGCTGATGAGAGCTATGTTGTAGAATTTTTCTAATATTATGTTATTTACTTTGTAAAGATGTTTAGACATTATTAATTCTGTTCTGTTTAATGCTCATGTGTGAAGTTGATGTTTCGAAAGTTATTCTGATCTTTTATGTATGTACTCATGTCATAATTCCACTGATGTATATGTTAGTTCGATTCTTTTGTAAAGCCTGTACTACAAATGTTATCTGTATTGTTATGTTTTTAATGATGTATTTTGTACCTTTGTAATTGTATTCTCATGTTATAAAATTGTAATTGACACCAGTTCATCTTATTATTAACTTGTTAGTTACATTTCACTGCACACGTTTCTGTTGGTCATAGTATATGGACAATATGTGAGAAGTAGGGACTGTTAGTGTTTGCACTTGTGTTAATAACTCAGCAAGGGACTGGATAACAGCATTGCTGGTTCTAAGGACAATTTCAAAAACTTTGTGAGTGCACAAGTGGTGGTTTATGGACTTGCTATATTATCCGCAAGACTCTTCAATGGTGATTGTGCACCTGCACAGTCACAACAGATGGCTGCTGGCTATCTCTACAAGGACTACAGTGGGTCTGCATCTTTGATGACCCACCAGTACCATTATCTCTACCAGGACTACAGTGGGTCTGTTCTGTGATGACCTACCTACCAATATTCTTCAAAACTTCGAATGACTCTGCTGTGGGTTTGCTCCATTGTGGCCCATTACCTGTCAGCATGTCAAGAATCAGCAATGTCTTTCTGTTGGAAGGACAACACTACTTCTTCAAGACGGCATGGAAATCCACTACTTCTGTGTGCATTCCCTTTTACTGTTCAGACTTTGAAAAAAAAAGAAAAACACTGTAATTTTACTGTGATGAATCAGGACTGTCTTTATGGACTGTGAGAAAATTTTAGCTTTTGACCAACATTGTATCAATAAGTGTGTGCATTTGATTTCTTTGTTATTGTAATTATGAAAAATTTTTTTCAAATCTGTATTGGCCACTGCCCAATCCAATTTGTAAAAATTTTTGTGGGGAGCATGGGGGCTATGTAAGTAGGCTGTTTATGTTTTCTCTATGTAAGTAGGCTGTTTAGGTTTTTCTATTGGTAACGCCACCTCTGTATGAAAATCACTGGCTGTGCTGTGTGCAGTCTGTGGCTGCTTTGCATTGTTGTAATACTCGCCATTGTAGTGTTAGGCAGCTGGCTGTGAACAGCGCGTAGCGTTCCGCAGTTGGAGGTGAGCCGCCAGCAGTGGTGGATGTGGGGAGAGAGATGGCGGAGATTTGTAATTTGTCATGAACTGCTATATTTATACATGATGATATCAAGGTAAATACATTGTTTGTTCTCTATTAATATCTTTCTTTTGCTAACTATCCCTATCAGTAGTTAGTGCCTTCCATAGTTTGAATCTTTTATTTAGCTGGCAGTAGTGGCGCTCGCTGTATTGCAGTAGCTTGAGCAGCGAAGATTTTTGTGAGGTAAGTGATTTGTGAAAGGTATAGTTTAATGTTAGTCAGGGCCATTCTTTTGCAGGGATCTTTGATAGTCAGATTGCGTTGCGCTAAAAATATTTTATGTCAGTTTAAGCACAGTCGTGTAGAATTGTTCAAAGGGGACGTTTCACAACTTATTCCAGAACGTACAATTTAGTTTTATGTCTGGTAATTAGACATTTTTTTGAATCAACCCAATTTTTCTGTCGAGCGGCAGGCGTTGGACACGTTATCTTCGACATTCTGTAGCGCCGTTAGGTGATGCCCCACGTGGAGATGCATGGTTGCCTCTTTGAACATCTTACAGTGGGGTAACACAAGTCATAGGGTAGCGATATGCACGTATACAGATGGTGGTAGTATTGTGCATACTATGTAAAAAATGGCAGCACATTGACAGAGCTGTCATTTGTACTCAGATGATGCACGTGAAAATGTTTCCGACGTGATTATGGCCGCACGACGATAATTAACAGACTTCGAACACGGAATGGGAGTTGGAACTAGACGCATAGGTATTCCCTTTCAGAAATCGTTAGGCATTTCAAAATTTCAGTAACCGCAGTGTCAAGAATACCAAACAGTGCCGAGAATGCCAAATTTCAGACATTATCTCTCACCACGCACAACGCAGTGGGCGACGGCCCTCACTTAACGACCGAAAGTAGCGGCGTTCGTATAAAGTTGCCAGTGTTAACAGTCAAGAAACACTGCTTGAAATAACCGCAGAAATCCTTGTGGGACGTACGACGAACGTATCCGTTAGGACAGTGCTATACGTTCGGCTATAATGGGCTATTGCAGCAGACGAATGACGCGAGTGCCTTTGCTAAGAGCACTACATCGCCTGCAGCACCTCTCTTGAGCTAATGATCATATCTGTTGGACCCTAGACGATTGGACAACCGTGGTCTGGTCGGATGGGTCCCCATTTCATTCGCTACGAGCTGCTGGTGGGGTTCAAGTGTGGCGCAGACCCCACGAAGCCACAGACCCAAATTGTCAACAAGGCACTGTGCTAGCTGGTGGTGGCTCCTTAATAGTGTGGACAGTGTTTACATCATGGTCCCAAACAAAGATGAACTTTCTGTCGATGAAAACGCATCATGTCAGAACATTCTGGACGATTAGAACGAATGATTTGGCCGCACAGATCGCCCGACATGAATCCTACCGAACGTTTATGGGCACAAAATCGTGCAACGGCACCACTTTCGCATTTATGGACGGCTATAGAGGCAGCATGGGTCAATATTTCTGCTGGGGGCTTCAAAACAGGTGTTGAGTCCATGCCACGTCGAGATGTTCTACTATTCTGGGAAAAAGGAGGTCCAACGCGATATTGGGAGGTGTCTCAAGACTTTTGTCACCTCATTATAATTTGTAAACAGTATTGTCATTGTGGTATACAGCGTAATGTTGTGTAACAAATCAGCCACCATTCATTCCCCACATAGTTCTAAAAACAAACTATCTGCTGTTACACCAGGTTACATTGAAACAATTGATAGTGGGTTAGGAAGCGATTATATTGAGATGGGGAACCAGTGGTAGGAAGGGCATATTTATTTTGTTATGGACATACACAGAGTACACCACACAACAGCAACATGCCTCATAGTGATTGTTCAAAGTGACGACCGCCTTTCTCAATGAATGCATGCGAACAGTCCGTGAAATTCTGCCACACACTCTCTCGAATATCCCTGGTGTCTCTTGTACCATAAGACAGTCAGCTCGGATCCTAGCAAGCAGGTCTCCATCCGTTTCGACGAGGGTTTCATACACCAACATCTTGATGTAACCCCAGAAGAAAAAGTCCTGAGGTGTGAGATACGACGATCATGGTGGACATGGAACAGGACTTCCCTTTCCATTGCAGTGGTGAGGGTATGTGTTGTTGAGGTGGTTACGAAGATTAACATCGAAGTGGGCTGGTGAACCATTATGTTGAAACGACATCATTTCACAGACAACAAGCAATATAATGTCCAAGAACTGGGGAAGCACATCTTGTAGGAATGTCTTGAATGTTAAGTGTTCAAATATAGAGGCAGCAAATAAGGTCTTGTTAGGTAAAATTCGACAATCCCCATCCATATGCATATAGATACTCATTGCTGATTTAGGTGGCCTGGTCATTATCCTCACTCCAGACATAGCTGTAGTGGGTGATGAAAACACCATCAGCAGTAAATAATGCCTCATCCATGAAAAATACTGACTGTATGAAGTTGGGGAATTCATCATTGCACTGCATTATCCATTGAAAGAAATGAACATGGTGCTTAAAATCTGATGGTCCCAATACTTGGCATGTTCATTTTGATGGAGATGTAATGCCTGTCCCACCAGTACTCTCCACATAGTATACTTCGAAATGTGTGTTTCATGGGCAAGTTGATGGTGGGTGGTCGGCTACATGATACAACACCATCTTCTCAAAGTCCACTGTTTGGATGTGTCTTTGGCAGGATCCTTGGCGAGCTCTCTGTGGTGTGAACGACACCATCACTTGCAGGCTGGTATCCATGGAGATAAACGTCTTCCAATTAGGATGACACCTGTTGGTAAAGCGTTCTCTACACATCTGTGCTACTTTATGTGCAGCACATCCTGGCATAGCGTACATTAAATGTCTGTCTGCCAATTCTTGGGAAAAGTAACGTTCCATCTTTGACTACGTCCCATGCACTGTACACAGCAACACATGTCAACATGATCACATCACTAGGTGTCTGAGGCAATGGACAACTGACACCAGGGATAGTTGTGTGCGAGAGACATACGTTATGAGCTGATGCAGGACATGAAGTTGTCACATGACACATGTACTACGAGCTAAGCAGTGTAAAGTAAGTCTGTTTGGTGGCCAGGGATGTAGGCTTTTTATCACTTGCCGCCTGTTCCAACGAAAAACAAACACCCAGAACCTTTCCGGGAGTGCAGCAGGACTGCATGCGCCATTGCAATATATGTATTGAGACTGGCGGTCGTCACTTGGAACGACTACTATGAGCTATGTATTTGTTATGCGGTGTACACTGTGTAAGTCTGTAACATAGTAAAGATGAGTTTCCGACCATTCCTTCCCTATATCAATATAATCGACTGTGGACCCACTATCACCTCTTCCAAAAGATTTGAGAGACCCTGTACAAAACTTCCTCATGCTCATACCTATAGTTCCCAGTCACAGTGCATAATGTCAGGTATAATTTTTAGCTTGAGTAAAGTGAAAATATTTTTTCTTTCCCTGATTCTGTCATTTCTTTGTAATGAGTTCCCCACAAAAAGCAATACATGACGTAATACAATGACGAAACGCGCTCACTTCGCTGAAATTTAACACTGATTATATGTGTGACTGAACTTGTAGACAGATGCTCAATACATCTTGTCTTTCCCCCAATACGCATGCGAATAAGCGCCCAAAACTTGCAAGTGCTCGTACTATTGTGGAGTAATGCTTAAACGCTTACCTAATAATGGCTTGATGGTGTAGGACGCACTTCTCCAGTCGACAGTGAAGGTCCCAGTAGCCAGTAGTCTGTAATGAGTCCATGGGTATAGAGGAGTTCTCTCTTGGGAGACTGACAATTTTGTTGTTGAGCAATGCTAGTTGCATCCGTAGCTGATTGATGAGGCTGACGTTGAAGGAGTCTAACACCATGGTCATCACCACGACGTGCACCGTTCCCACCGTGCAGTAGACCCAAGAGACGGCAAAGCCCAAGGGCGTCGACGCGTCGTAGGGCAGTGCCAGGAAGAAGGGCAGGCCCTCCGGGCTGACGGGAGTGAACAGCCAGTAAGTGGTTACGAGCACGCCGAGCGAGATGTAGGTCAGCGTGAAGCGGCGGACATTGCGGCCCTGAGTGAGCAGCACCGGCACGTCCTCTGGACTCAGGAATTCTGCGAAGTCCTGGCCCACCTGTAAGACCCAACGCACAACGTAAGCCACTGACTGAGAAACCTTCTGGAGACTGTAAATTTAATGGCTTCTCAAATAAGACTGATAACGGCTTCCTACAACACTACTCAATTGGTGCTGATGACCACAACACAACACACATGCCTCACTCCAGTGCGGTTCTACTAGACTTGGCAACGCTGTGTCCATGCAACCTTCTTCTCTCTTCAATGAAGCTGTACACGGCAGTTAGTAGTTGTCAGACAGCCACTCGCATAGTAACTTACCTGTTGTTTTTCACGGTTGTATAAAAATGTAATTATTGCTGGTGTCCTAACAGTTGTGTGTAGTCTAAGAAGCGCAATTATGAAGAAGAGAATAGAGAAGGACGGACTGGTGAGAGGAATCCGTTTCATGACAGGCGTTCAATAAGTAAAGTAACATATGTCTTTTTTCTCGGCCAATTTCTGCTGAAAGATTTGGAATTTGTTGTGGGACATCGTAGAATGTTCACTCTTCAGCTGACCCGTGTTCCAGCTCGCGTTTGTGCCGTTGACAGGTTGGCGTCGTGTATTCGGATTGTGACCTCTCGTTTCCTTAGTGCATTCACTGGTGCGACTACGTTTGCTCGCTTTGTAGTAGGCGAAGTAGGCGAGTGTCAGCAATATGTCTCGTGGTCTTATCGTGGCGTGTTTATCTTCTGCCGTTAGATCAGGCGATAGAAATGTCACTTGCACGCTTAGAGTAGCAAATTGACGGTGACCAACTTTAAACAGAACTTAATTAATTTTTCACACACATTTATTAAAATAATAAAAATGATCGATATTACGTAATTTGATTCTAGATGCTGTTTACAATTAACAGCCTGAAGTTGCTTTTGTCTTTGTACGGTAATCTTATTCTCACAAATCTCTGATACTTGACAAAGTGTCTACTGATTTATCTTCATGGCTATGTACAAGAATATGATAATCTTATTACGCGCAGACTGAAACTTGACAATAGACTAATGCAGACTGACTGATCGGAGGTCTGTACACTCGTTGTAATACCTCGCGCGTTCAGGTATCACTGCGCGAGTGTGATCCGCGAGGAGAAAAGGTTCTACGTTAGCAGCAATCTCATTGGCTGCGTTACATATTAATACGTGGATCGGCGTAAGCAGAATTTGGTCCGTCTCTAACACAGCGCCATCTCGTAGTGCGGAGACGGACGAGCGCTGCGCCTGCGCTGTTGTGCTTAGCGGGCGCACTCTAGTGGGAAAGTTGTGTACGCGCTGACTACGCGGATCTATGTACACAACAAAGGATGTGGTCGCGAGAGTGCACGACCACGTCGTGGTCCGGATTCAGCGGGTTTAGGTTGAATGGATCGTTATATTCGAGTAGTGCAACTTTCACTTGTGTGTGTGTCCTTCCGTTGAATTGACCTCAAGCCATCAAGCTGTCAGTTGGCGGTTTTATAGTCCGACGTTTCCCTTGCCTGACTTTATTGGCAAAGACCGATGGTTGGTCGTTCGGTCAGTCGCCTCAGTGGACGACGTGTATCTGGTCGTCCGACCGTTTCTGTGTTCTTAGCGTTCATGTCTACGGGCAATTCGTCTTGTTGCTGTATAGTGACTGTTTTAGCATTGCCTGAGTTGTTTGTGGAATTGTCTTTTGTGGTTCCATATCCATTTAATCAGATTTTGAATAGATAGTTTGATCTTAACTCTGTCTGCGTACTAGGATTTGGTGCAGTCAACTTGTGTAATTAAATGCTTGTCATTTGAAGATGATAACTGTTATTTATCGCGGTATTGGTTATTGCATCTTAGGCAGATTTTGCGAGTGTGCTGGTCAACTTTTAAGCTGTCCCTAGTTTGAGTTTCCATCCTGTTAAGTGAGCGTAACTCTTGGCTGCCTGTCTCACCGCTTACGCAGCTGTAGGGGCTTTTCTCAGATCGATCCTCGGAGCACTGTCTGTAGCGCACTCCCTTCTTTATTTGATCTGATTGTGTCAATTGTTTCAAAATATGAAACTTCCTGGCAGATTAAAACCGTGTGCCCGACCGAGACTCGAACTCGGGACCTTTGCCTTTCGCGGGCAAGTGCTCTACCACTGCACAAGTTGTTTCTGTTTGGACTCTGATCCTTGTTAATAAGAAACTGCAAAAAATTTCTGCCAAATGCCTATGACAGACGTATAATGGAGAGTCGAGTTTCATTTGGTTCAAATGGCTCTGAGCACTATGGGACTTAACATCTATGGTCATCAGTCCCCTAGAACGTAGAACTACTTAAACCTAACTAACCTAAGGACATCACACAACACCCAGTCATCACGAGGCAGAGAAAAGAGTTTCATTTATCAAAAGGGACACTGTAAGTTCTAAAAAAAAAAAAATAGAATTTAGAGTTCAAAACTGAGTCCCTGACTTCCACGACTCAACAGGTATCAAATACCAACCGCAGCTTGCTCTATCTGTAAGATATTTATTAAATGACGTTGCATGAAAGCTCTCGGATCTGATTGTATAGAAGGGTACTTCCCGTGATTCTGACATTCAATAAGCCATGGAACGTGTTTCAATAACAAAATTCACTGCCTTTCGGGAATGCTACCCATTGTAACCCGTCTATGTCAGGTAAAAAACAATTTAAAAAAAAGGTTTGTGGGGCTTTTAAATGCCAACACACAAATCATCATTTCTTACCAGGCGATAGTATTTTTCACAAAGCATATTTAGCGTTGAAATATTTTGAGTATTGTTATACTCAAGAAGTCCCTCTAATTGTCAAATACCTGCACTTAAATATCAAAACACGTCGTCAGTTCTAATCTGTTATTTTAATTAGTGGAAAATGGGTTTCCTGTTGATACTGGCGGATGGCTGCCCCGTTCCAGTTATAAATGATTCGGCAGCTGTTGATTTGAAATAGTGGCCCTTCGACAGGACGAAAGACTAAAAGGACCGAAATGGAATGGTTCAACTACTGAAGTATGAAAGAAGGCCCCAGAAAAAACATGCGCAGTATCAGAAGGGTATGCCATGAGACTGATCTCGATGAGTATGAATCACAGTACTCAACGCTCAAGGTAATGATCTGAACTAACTGCTGAACATTTAAATGAACATGCGTAAACTACACTTTGCAGTTACCAGCTGGATTACAAACAGGACACAGCGAAACTGAAAAAGCTGAAAAGCACTTCACAAAAGTAACTCCTTGTTTATTGTTGTGTAACGGAATGGTGTTCATGAGTGATGGTTATAAAATGAAAAATAAATGTTTCATTATTAATGAAATAAAATATTTCATCATTAATGTAAACTGTTAGCTTCTCTTCGAATCATTTCCATCCGTTTAAAAAACGAAACTCCGCCCGAACAGGCAATGAAGGCCCAAAGCGACCGACCGATCACCGTGTCATCCTCAGCCCACAGAGGTCACTGGATGCAGATATGGAGGGGCATGTGGTCAGGACACCACCCTCCTCAGTTTGCCTCACAAGGGCTGAATGTAGCCCGCTTGCCAACAGCGCTCGGCAGACCGGATGCTCACTCATACATATGTTAACCCAGCCTAACAGCATTTAACTTCGCTGATCTGACGAGAACCGATGTTATTACCGCGGCAAGGCCGTTGGCCTCAAGTCCTTCCGCTTGCAGCTAATTAATGTAAGATTAGAGCCCACTCCTGACATAAACGTTATATGGACTATCTACATCTGCGTACATACTTCACAAGCCACCGTGGAGAAGCTTACTTAGTACCAATATTATCTATAGTTCCATTGCCGTTTGACCGAGGAAAAAAGACTGCACTATGCGTCTGTCTTTTTTATTTTATTTTTTTAGTCATCAGTCTTCTGAAGGGTTTGATGCGGCCTACCAAGAGTTCCCCTCCTGTGCCAACTTTCTAATCTCAGAGTAGCGTTTGTAACTTAATCCTCAATTATTTGCTGGATATTCAAATGTCTCTTTCCCTCCACAACTGCCTCTTGTACCATGTTCGTCATTCTCTGATGTCTTAGCGGTTGTTCTATAATCTTGTCCCTTCTTCTTGTCCCTGTTTTCAAAATATTGTGGAGAATCTTCTTACTCCTCATCTTATCAGCCCACTTAATTTTCAACATTCACCTGTAGCACCATATATCAAATACTTCGATTCTATTTTGTTCCTGTTTTCCCAAAGTCCACGTCTCACTACCATAGAATGCTGTGCCCCAAATGTACATTCTCAAAAAAATCTTCCTCAAACTAAGACTTTTGTTTGATACTAGTATACTTCTCTTGACTGTACACGCCCTTATCTCTCTTACAGTATTCTCATGATTCCTACGCGGGGTATACAGTATAATGGTCGCATAATGGTTGCTAATTTCTTCAGTTTACCCAACGCGGGTTCATGACATTAGGCTACTTTTTCTTCTAAGGTGTCCCATTTAAGACCAACGAGCATTTCTGTTCCACTTTCGCATGCGCTATACCGATCCGCTGCTATCGGAGTTCGATGTCTCTTGTCTACCTACGAGATAAGGACTCCGAGCACGGAAACGAGACCCTAGAATTATTCACGCTAGCGTCTTGTGTGCTATTTCGTTTACAGATGAACTGTACTTTCCGAGAATCCATCCAACAAAACTAAGACCTCTATTCGCCTTGCCTAATACTGATTTTACATAATAGTCCCATTTCATATCACAGCTCAGTATAGCCCCAAATCGTCATATGATGTGCCTTGCTCGGAACGTTAACCCATAATGTTGAAAACTGTCAGGTATTTTCTCTTTGTTACTTGCACTGCCAGACATTTCTCCACATCTATAGAGAAATGTCACTAATTACACCAAGTGAAACTGTTGTCAGAGCTCTCTGAAATTCCTTACTCTATTTCAATGACGATACTTTCCTGCACACAACAGCATCGTCAGTGAACCATCGTATAGTGCTCCTGATTCTGATATAAATGAGATATGTACACTACTGGCCATTAAAATTGCTACACCACGAAGATGACGTGCTACAGGCGCGAAATTTAACCGACAGGAGGAAGATGCTGTGATATTTAGCTTTTCAGAGCATTCACACAAGGTTGGCGCCGGTGGCGACACCTACAACGAGCTGACATGAGGAAAGTTTCCAACCGGTTTCTCATACACAAACGGCAGTTGACCGGCGTTGCCTGGTGAAACGTTGTTGTGATGCCTCGTGTAAGAAGCAGAAATGCGTACCATCAAGTTTCCGACTTTGATAAAGGTCGGATTGTAGCCTATCGCAATTGCGGTTTGTCGTATCGCGACATTGCTGCTGGCGTTGGTCGAGATCCAATGACTGTTAGCAGAATATGGAATCGGTTGGTTCAGGAGGGTAATACGGAACGCCGTGTTGGATCCCAACGCCCTCGTGTCACTAGCAGTCGAGATGACAGGCATCTTATCCGCATGGCTGTAACGGATCGTGCAGCCACGTCTCGATCCCTGAGTCAACAGATGGGGACGTTTGCAAGACAACAATCATCTGCACGAACAGTTCGACGACGTTTGCAGCAGCATGGACTATCAGCTCGGAGACCATGGCTGTGGTTACCCTCGACGCTGCATCACAAACAGGAGCGCCTGCTATGGTGTACTCAACGACGAACCTGGGTGCACGAATGGCAAAACGTCATTTTTTCGGATGAATCCAGGTTCTGTTTACAGCATCATGATGGACGCATCCGTGTTTGGAGGCATCGCGGTGAAGGCACATTGGAAGCCTGTATTCGTCATCGTCATACTGGCGCATCACCCGACGTGATGGTATGTGGTGCCATTGATTACACGCCTGGCTCTCCTCTTGTTCGCATTGACGGCACTTTGAACAATGGACGTTACATTTCAGAATTTCAGATGTGTTAGGAGCCGTGGCTCTACCCTTCATTCGATCCCTGCGAAACCCTACATTTCAGCGGGATAATGCACGACCGCATGTTGCAGGTCCTGTACGATCCTTTCTGGATTCTCCAGATCTCTCACCAATTGAAAACGTCTGGTCAATGGTGGCCGAGCAACTGGCTCGTCGCAATACGGTCAGTACTCTTGATGAACTGTGGTATCGTGTTGAAGCTGCATGGGCAGCTGTACCTGTACACGCCATCCAAGCTCTGTTTGACTAATGGCCAGGCGTATCACGGCCGTTATTACGGCCAGAGGTGGTTGTTCTGGGTACTGATTTCTCAGGATCTATGCACCCAAATTGCATGAAAATGTAATCACATGTCAGTTCTAGTATAATATATTTGTCCAATGAATACCCGTTTACCAATTGCATTTCTTCTTGGCGTAGCAATTTTAATGGCCAATAGTGTATGTTGCGAACATTGTATGTCCTAATGCTCTTCCTTAGCCGCGCGTAGTGTCTGGGCGGTTAGAGGCGCCGTGTCACGAATTGCACTGCCCCTCCCGCCGAAGGTTCGAGTCCTCCCTCGGTCGTGGGTGTGTGTGTCGTCCTTACCGTAAGTTAGTTTAAGTAGGGTGTAAGTCTAGGAACCGACGACCTCAGCAATTTGGTCCCTTAGGAATTCATATACATTTGTTGCTCTTGCTTAGAGCACATCCCGATATAACGTGGTTCCGTAGAATTCTAGCCATTCAATATACGGTTCTCGGTTGCATTTGTGAAACATATGTATTAACTATTGCTAGATATTCGTTGCAAGTTTATGTAGGCCTTTATTATTTTACAATAAATAGTATTGCAAATAACTGCTGTTTACCAAATGTGCAAGACGTTTGAAATAAGTATGAAACAGCACACTTCAATGCACAATAAGAAAACAGTTTTTGTTAACATGTAAGCACTCTGCTGGTATCATTGATATGCATTTGGGAGAGCTACATAAATCTAAAGGACACATTCTGGCAATGTTGGAAGAAGTTGAGGTTTTTAGCGTGCAACTGGGAGAGCAAAACATACGGTGATTTTTTTATATACATACTTCCTAGTGAAATCAGGAAACATACACAAGACATATTCGCATGTCAAGGTAACTTCCTACAGATACACACCATCCGCTGGTATATAAATGATGAGAGGTGCAATTCTCCATGACAAATAAAACCAGAGGGTATTAGCGGTGCTTGTGTTTAGTGTTGTTTCCAGGCCTCGTGGAGTATATACCTGGTAGAGTATAAAAGAGGTATGAACACATGAGTGATCACTGTAAACTGCACTCATATGAGACAGCGTTATCAGCGCCTGACAAGTCTGAAGTGTCCTGATTGTGAGTCTCCATTATGCCAGCTGACGGAATCATGCAATACTGACATTTGTGGGCATTCAGATGTAACAGTGGCCCAACTAGTTTACGTCTCTGTTGATCCATCATGGACAGGGGACACCGGCTGTTCAAGTAATTATCAACGAAATTCACCAACAGCCATGTAATTGAGATGTCATTTTATTTTGACTATGGATTATACGGTACTGTATAATAATGTCGTTTACTTTTGAGAGCTGCATATGGGGCCTGAAATTGGCACAGTGGAATGCCGAAACTGATAATCAAAATAAAATAACATCTCAATTATACGCCTGCTGGCGAATTTAATTGATAATCCTACTTTAGCGCTCATGGGACAGAACAGTGGTGGCATTTTTCAACAGAGTAATGCTCATCTACACACTGCAGGTGCCTCGCTGAACTGCCTGAGTGATGTTGAGGTAATCCCATGGGCATGAAGATCCCCAGATCTGGCCTAAGTGAAAATATGTGGGACCTTCTAGGAAGTAAATTCCATCCCACTACCAGTATCCTGATTATGAAGGACCACTTACAACTGTTGTTGGCTAGCTTCTCTCAGGAGAGGATAGCACAGGTTTAAGATACTTTTCTCAACTGAACAGTGCTTTCATCCATGCTGGAGGGGGTGCAATATAATACTGATGAGTGGGCTCAATGTGACAAGTTCATTTTTTTAGGGCAGTGTAGTTATATATGGAGAAGAAGAGAAACGTAAATATGGTTTGCTGGATGATAATATCTCCCAAACAGGTGTCCGTTATCCAGTGTACTTGAGAATGACTGGATTTGGCCATACTGACCTGAAGAGCGAGCCTGTGGAAGTCGCGCTCACACATAGCGATGTGTAGCAGGCGGACGAGCCAGATGGCGGTGGTGTCAGCCACACTGAGCGTCAGCGTGAAGACATCCAGGTCCGTGGTGCCCTCACGGCACATCACGGTGAGCTGAGAGCATAAGAATGTGAAGCAGACGGTCGCAAAGAAGAGGGTACGCAGCCGGAAGAGTAGAACAGAGCCGGCGGCGCTGCGCGGGTGTCGCATGATGGCCGCCCAGTGGAGAGGCCGCGTTAGGTAGCCCAGGTCGCTGGCCGCCTCTACCGCCGCCACCGATGCCTTCGCTGGACGAGCTGCTGCCATGGTATCCGGAATACACTACACGTACAGGGAAAGCAAGTTTCATAGTGGGTAGAATGTCTGTCGTTTCTATTTAGAGAATTATAACTGGAGTGGGTTGTGATTTTAATATGTTGCTATCTGACAAGCCCTGCTACGATTGAATGCTCTCAGATGTCAGACAAAAATTATGTAATTGACCTAACTGATTAATGTTCTTAAATAACCTATTCAGGCTCAGTGGGGTAAAGACTAATCCTAGTTAAATTAGAGTAGTAGAATCCCATGAAGACATTTATTACAAAAAATCAAGAAAATTGAAAAATAGAATCTGCACAGTTACAACACTCAATTAATTCTACTTGTCAGACTAAACTTAAGATTGTCACAAGACCCATCTTCTACGCAAAATTCACTCCTCAGTCTCATTTTCACAGCAGGAACTCTTAAATGGTTGGTACTGTGTAGTCTCTTTGTTAGTAAAAATCTCCACTGTCTCTGGCGCTGACAACAGAGAGCTCAGTGAACTATCTAGTGGAACTGAACACATTTATCATTACAGTTCCCTATTTTTCAAGGTGTGGCGCATATCTCACGATAAATAGTTGAGTGGAAAGCGTATCTACCACGCCGATCTGCAGAAGGCTGTGGTTATTGTGGAGGTGAAGTATGATGTACAGATGTGATTTCAACTGCACAAAGGGCGTGTGGTTCTATTCAAAAATTTCTACGTTCATAGTTACTCAGCTACAGAAGCCAAGACAATCTGCTTGTGCTCTTGCCAGGAGCAGACACTTCATTCAAGTGAACAATTTGGAAAACTTATAGCTCCATGGGAAAGCGCCGATTTTTCTCTCTGATCACAGAGAAACAAAACGATTCTGCACAATCAACACCTTCCCAGACTAAGTTTGAGAGTGATCGAAGCACACTTTGCCAGCAATGTCTTAAATTATACACTCTCCAGAGATGCATGTCAGCTGGACACCCACCAGAGAGTCCCCGACACTTTCCACTTTGATATTTGCAAGCCTCGATTCACTAATGTCGACTCTCAACTTAGTCACTCTTTCTAGACACGAGACAGCTGGCCAATCTCCGAGCAGTTCACACAAAATGTTCTAGAAGCTTCTAGAACAATTGAAATCGAAGTTCTCTTGAAGAACTTGGCCAATAACAAGCGCTATACATTTTGTATGGGAATAATTTTTTATTATCGACTGTGAGTGCCTGTATGGCGACAGGAGACACATTCCAACAGGGCTCAAAAAATTGCAGATGATTCTTGTTAGGCAGCTACCTTTATTATCCCATTTTAACTTTCGCATGTCCTCCAGATGGAAGGCAAACCTCGTTAGGCTGCTCCACAGGACGACTTTGCAGCGGGCTGTAAAATTATGGCATTCGGCCCTCAGAAAAAGCTCCCAGCTTGCCCCCAACCCTGAAGTCCGTCACTTTCTCAGCTCCTCTCGCTGTCCTAGCCAGCGCAAAAATTACTTTTGTAAAGCATGCAATACTTCAGTTGTTGGTATGAAACAGTATCAATCTCTAACATTAATACTCTGATAACCCCCCTCCCCCCAACATTCGATCCCAAATGATATAATTAATCTATCTAATAAATAAATTACTTTAACTGATTATGTAAGGAGGCAAAAGCTTGCCGCCTTACAATTCAAAAGTGAGGAAAGTTACTGCCAGACAGGTTCAGCTTGATCTGAGTGAAGCGTAGAAAGCAGATTGCTGAAGAATCGCAGTAACCTTCAGTGCTACTGAACACAAGGAGAACAGTTTCTGAAAAGGATTGTTGCACTTGACGAGAAGCAGATACGAGATTTTGAGCCAAAACTGAAGGCTCAGTCGTCACAATCTGAAAGTTCCGTCTCTCCATGCCCGAAACGTTCTGCCGCCAACAATCAAAGGTGAAACTGATGGTGATCTTTGTTTATGACATGAATGGGGTCATAGCTGCAGACAGAGGCCCCAGAGGACGTCTTTAGCAGGCGTGTACTGCAAGATGTTTTGCGCAATATTTTGCACCGGAAAATTCGTCAAAGAAAGCCTGACGTGCTTGCAGCTGGAGTCCGCATTTTGCGCGATAATACAAGACCGCGTATTGCCCTACCTCTGAGAGAAATGCTCAACAAATATGGATGGGGAATACTTCCCCATTCACCATATAGTTCTGATATGATCCCACCAGATTTGTTTCCCAAATTGAAGAAACAATTCCGTGGCAAACATTTTGGTCCACTTTATGAAGCTTCCAGTGAGCTGACCCGAGAAATCATCAGCTCAACAATGAGTGTGCCCTATACGGAGCACAAAACTTGCCAAAACGTTGAGAACCAAAAGTGGAGATTATGCTGAAAGCCTATAAAGGTATTCTGTAAAATAAATTATTTTCTTCCATTCGATCTAACGGTGTGTAGAAGTTTTGAAACGACCCTCGTATGATTTATGAAATTCCCTATTAGTTTGTCTGGTCGTACCATCGATAGAAAAAAGTTTTAATATTTATTATAATTCTTCTTATTGATTAGATGTAGCCCACCACGACACTCTCATGGTCTGGAACCGCGCGACCGCTACGGTCGCAGGTTCGAATCCTGCCTCGGGCATGGATGTGTGTGATGTCCTTAGGTTAGTTAGGTTTAAGTAGTTCTAAGTTCTAAGGGACTGATGACCTCAGAAGTTGACTCCCATACTGCTCAGAGCCATTTGAACAATTTTGAACACTCTCTTGTGCCAACCTCTTCCTCTCAGAGTAACTCTTACAGGCAACATTCTCAATTATTTGTTGAACATATCCCAGTCTCTGTCTTCCCCTGCAGGTTTTACCCTCTGCAGTTCTCTTTAGTGCCATGGTAGTTACTCTCTGATGCGTTAACTCATGTCCTATCATCCTGTCCCCTCTTCTTGTCAATTCCACATGTTCTCTTCTCACAGCTTCTGCTGAAACTCTACTCATTTCTTACCGCATCATCTTTATATAGCACCACACCTCAAACGCTTCAGTGGTTTTGTTTTCCGTTTTTCCCACAGTCCATGCATACAATGCACACAATGCTGTGCTCCGCACATACATTCTCAAAAATTTCTTGCACAAATTACTGCCGATGTTTGATACTAGTAGACTTCTTTTTGCTTGGAATGGTCCCTATGCCGGCGCTATTCTGCATTTTATGTGCTTCTTGCTTCGTTTGTCATACGTTATTTTGCTTCTACTTCGCTCTCCAAAGTTTTTATTTCACGTTTCTCTCTGATCTCATTCTTCTACCCCACATTACTTTTGTCGTTCTTAGGTTTGCCCCCACTCTATCTTATCTGATCAGTAGGCAGTCATTACATTCAGTATGCTCTGCAATTCTTACTCTCTTTTTTTGAGGATAGCAACCTCATCAGCGAATCTCATCATTGGTGTTTTCTCCCTTTGAATTCTGATCCCACTCCTGAAGCTTTGTTTTATTTCCATCACTGCTTCTTCGACGTACAAGCTCATCAGTAGGGGAGAAAAAAATCGAACTGCGACCGTGAGACTTGGTGTTAAATTTTGTCTATATACTCGTCCTACAAAGCAACATGTTTTTTTCTCAACGGTTGATGATTTGGCAGCAATTTTTTTTTATAAAGCACTCCGTCTTCACGCCACGAGTGGCCTACCGGGACCATCCGACCATCGTGTCATCCTCAGCTGAAGATGCGGATAGGAGGGGCGTGGGGCCAGCACACCGCTCTCCCGGTCGTTATGATGGTATTCTTGACCGAAGCCGGTACTGTTCGGTCGAGTAGCTCCGCAATTGGCATCACGAGGCTGAGTGCACCCCGAAAAATGGCAACAGAACATGGCGGCCTGGATGGTCACCCATCCAAGTGCCGACCACGCCCGACAGCGCTTAACTTTGGTGATCTATAACCGGTGTATCCAGTGCGGCAAGGCCGTTGCCTAATTTTGTCTATAGAAGTGCACTTTAGTCGTTGAAGAGTCATTACACCTCGAAAATCACCGAGTAATCGGTCTGTAGATGATGGCCACACAATGGCCGAGGAATGATGGATACTGTACACAAAGAAAAAGCCAAGCCTTGTGAGAAAATAGCAACTGAGAGTGAAGGACGTCTTGGAAGTTTTGCCGCATTGTCACGAGGAAGCTAGGTGTAGGATCGCTACGTAGCCATGAAGCCAATGAAATAGCCGACACCCAGGCGCCAATCCATCAAGAAATTAGCCTATAAAGAAGGGCATTATCATTACACACAGAGTGTGAGAAGAGAGAATGTCTTTTGTAGGGACACCTATACGTCATGAGGAGCCAATGAGAGGCTTATGATGCAATGCGTAACTATACAGGGTGTATCATAATTAATGGCGTAAACGCATACAGTTGAAAGTAGACGATACTAGAAGCAAAAAAGTCTCTGTAAACATAAGGTCCAAAATGCATATCTTAAGAGCTACGAGCAAGTTTTCATCTTCCATACTGTGAAGCAAATCTCTCCTATTGCAAGCTCTTTGCTTTCCGTATTATGGGAAGTGATAATATAGACAAAAACAAGAAAAAAAGTCCAGTAAACATGTGCTCTAAAAGGCATACCTTAAAAGTTATGAGCACTTGCTCATTAGAAGAGTTGTGTTTCAAAGTACCATAGCTCTTAAGATATGCGTTTTAGATCACATGTTTACTGGAAATTTTTTTTCTTGTTTTGGTCCATATTATCACTTCCCAAAATATGGAAAGGAAAGAGCTTACAGTAGAAAAGATTTGCTTCACAGAGGATGAAAAATTGCTCGTAGCTCTTAAGGTATGCATTTTGCATTTTTTGCTTCTAGTGTCGTGTACTTTCAACTGTATGCGTTTACGCCATTAATTATAATACACCCTGTATGAGGAGAGACACCTCTCTTCTTCCATCCACCTCTGAAGAATACAATTAGAGCCAAAGCAATGGAAGCATGTCTTCAGGATCAGATGATGTCGGGGATAGGCGGTATAACGTGTGGAAATTATGAACTGAGAGAATAAAACTCTGGGAACATGACGTTCCAGGCATAGTAACAGAGCAGATCAGAAGGAAGAGGAGGTGAGTAGTACGCTACGAATGAGATGTATAGAGTAGCAAGAACCAGGCAGGGCTAAAACAGGAGTACGCGAAAGAACTTGCCCCCCTTCTAACAGCCGTGTACCGCAAGTCTCTAGAGGAACGGAGGGTTCCAAATGATTGGAAAAGAGCACAGATAGTCCCAGTCTTCAAGAAGGGTCGTCGAGCAGATGCGCAAAACTATAGACCTATATCTCTTACGTCGATCTCTTGTAGAATTTTAGAACATGTTTTTTGCTCGCGTATCATGTCATTTCTGGAAACCCAGAATCTACTATGTAGGAATCAACATGGATTCCGGAAACAGCGATCGTGTGAGACCCAACTCGCCTTATTTGTTCATGAGACCCAGAAAATATTAGATACAGGCTCCCAGGTAGATGCTATTTTTCTTGACTTCCGGAAGGCGTTCGATACAGTTCCGCACTGTCGCCTGATAAACAAAGTAAGAGCCTACGGAATATCAGACCAGATGTGTGGCTGGATTGAAGAGTTTTTAGCAAACAGAACACAGCATGTTGTTATCAATGGAGAGACGTCTACAGACGTTAAAGTAACCTCTGGCGTGCCACAGGGGAGTGTTATGGGACCATTGCTTTTCACAATATATATAAATGACTTAGTAGATAGTGTCGGAAGTTCCATGCGGCTTTTCGCGGATGATGCTGTAGTATACAGAGAAGTTGCTGCATTAGAAAATTGTAGCGAAATACAGGAAGATCTGCAGCGGATAGGCACTTGGTGCAGGGAGTGGCAACTGACCCTTAACATAGACAAATGTAATGTATTGCGAATACATAGAAAGAAGGATCCTTTATTGTATGATTATATGATAGCGGAACAAACACTGGTAGCAGTTACTTCTGTAAAATATCTGGGAGTATGCGTACGGAACGATTTGAAGTGGAATGATCATATAAAATTAATTGTTGGTAAGGCGGGTACCAGGTTGAGATTCATTGGGAGAGTGCTTAGAAAATGTAGTCCATCAACAAAGGAGGTGGCTTACAAAACACTCGTTCGACCTATACTTGAGTATTGCTCATCAGTGTGGGATCCGTACCAGGTCGGGTTGACGGAGGAGATAGAGAAGATCCAAAGAAGAGCGGCGCGTTTCGTCACCGGGTTATTTGGTAACCGTGATAGCGTTACGGAGATGTTTAATAAACTCAAGTGGCAGACTCTGCAAGAGAGGCGCTCTGCATCGCGGTGTAGCTTGCTCGCCAGGTTTCGAGAGGGTGCGTTTCTGGATGAGGTATTGAATATATTGCTTCCCCTACTTATACCTCCCGAGGAGATCACGAATGTAAAATTAGAGAGATTAGAGCGCGCACGGAGGCTTTCAGACAGTCGTTCTTCCCGCGAACCATACGCGACTGGAACAGGAAAGGGAGGTAATGACAGTGGCACGTAAAGTACCCTCCGCCACACACCGTTGGGTGGCTTGCGGAGTATCAGTGTAGATGTAGATGTAGATGTAGAGTATGAGTAGCCATACAGTGATAGGGAGATGCAGCATCATTACACTACTGGGGTGACAATAGTCGAGGGATACCTCCTAATATAGTGTCGGACCTCCTTTTGCCCGGCGTAATGCCGTAACTCGATGTGGCATGGACTCAACAAGTCGTTGGAAGGCCCCTGCACAAATATTAAGCCACGCTGCCTCTACAGCCGTCCATAACAGTGATGTGTTGGTGGTGCAGGATGTGCACGAACTTGCCTCTCTATTATGTCCCATAAATATTCGTTGAGACTCATGTCGGGCGATCTGGGTACCCAAATCATTCGCTCGGATTGTCCAGAATGTTCTTCAAACCAATCGCAAACAACTGTGGCCCGGTGGTGTGGCGCACTGTCATCCATAAAAATACCATCATTGTTTGGGAAAACTATAAATGGCTGCAAATGGTCTCCACGTAGCCGAACATAACCATTTCCATTCAATGATCGGTTCAGTTAGGCCAGAGGACCCAGTATGTTCCATTTAAGTACAGCCCACACCATTATGGAGCCACCACCAGCTTGCACAATTCCTCGCTGATAATTTAATATTTTATTTTTTATTTTCTACTTTATTTTAATCTGTTGCACATGAACTGGCATGAATATAGCACATAATATTTTAACACAATTTCAAATATGTCAGTAATAACTAAGCTCTCTGAGCACTATGGAACTTAACAACTGAGATCATCAGTCCCCTAGAACTTAGAACTACTTAAACCTATCTAACCTAAGGACATCACACACATGCATGCCCGCGGCAGGATTCGAACCTGCGACCGTAGCGGTCGCTCGGATCCAGACTGTAGCGCCTAGAACCGCACGGACACTCCGCCCGGCCTTTTGCAATGACTTTCACAATTTTCTTACCAGGACATTCTAATTGCACCTGCAAGTTTGTGCAGTAATCTCGTCAACTGTTGTAGAGAGACCTGGGACAGTCCATCTGAGTCTTTTTAAAAGGGTAGGCCGCCACAAACTATCGAACGCCACAGCTATATCAGTCATTATGCCTGTAAGATACTTGTCGAGTGAGGTGTTCACAATATTCACTGCATGATTTATCGCATCCTCGGTAGATTTCCATTTCCCGAAACCGGTTGCAGTGGGCCCAAGCCCACTACCCACTAACTGTCTGTGGCCACTCAGGCGGCGGCACCGAACCCTCTCCTTTACTTTGGATGCAGAATTTACCAAACAAATCACCATGGAAGATTTCGGTTCTCTTGAGTCTTTGTCTTACCTCTCTCTCTCTCTCTCTCTCTCTCTCTTTTTTTTTTTTAGTGTACTGCTATTCGAGATTCAAATTCTCTGCACCCGACCGACGTTCGCTTAATAACACTGTTATATATGGCTCAATTTGGCCCACTAGCAGTTGCTATTCTGCCAGGATTTTATCAGGTTCTGCTACTTTCTTCTTCTTTAACTTCAATATTGCCAGTCTCCTGGACAAATGGGAACACAACACTGTTCTTCAAATTCTGCTCTAGTAATTCAGTAGCAGATACCCTGCAGTGGTTGTATTTTAAATTCTGCCTTTAAAAATTCCCAATTCGCCTTGCGTAGGTTGTGTAGTCACTCAGACTGGATGCAATTGCCTAAGTCATTATCTGTGTTTGAAATTGTAGTCAGACGACCTCGAGGACATAATATGGTATACTGATGAGGAATTCCGCGTAACCAAAATGGTTACACTTATTAGGCAGTATAGCACGCAAAATTGACTGGATGTATAAACCAACCAGAAAAAAATGCCAGGCCTAGGGAAGAAAACAAATACAAGACGATCCGTTCGTCCACTATTATGGAAGCCATTGCTCCACTTGTTCAGACGGTGGCCACTAAATCAGAGATTGAGGTAACACAGGCCACGCAAGGAAGCACACTATTCATTAAATCCAATGACAAGAAAGGTGCAAAGGGAATACACACGCATCTGACAGAGCTAATTGATCCGAAGAGAGAAAATAATATAGAAAATGAAGACAGCACACAATGTAGTTATAAATGAAAACAGAAATAGAAGAGGACATCAGGAATGTAAAACAAATTTCGTAGCTGAAAAAAGAAATGGTATGCGAGCCATTTAGGAAGCGTAGGCCGAAACAGTGTTTGACGTCCTCAGAAAGAGAATTGAGTCATTATACGAACAGAACTTGGACGGAACGACATATAACATTTCTTAGAAGAAACAACAGTCAGTTTCAAAACAGGACCACGAGAGAACTTACAGCAAATTATCTGCTGGAGGGAAATCCAAAAATCAGAGCACATTCGGTTACACCGAAAAGAATATACACTGGATTTCGATCAACAACTGTGAATAACTACGTTGCAGTCACCAAACGCTGTAACTGCCACGAATATGTGCAAATTGCAAAGTACTATAAGGGAAACAAACCTACATGCTCCCACTGTGGATAGCGCGACCATCTAAAAAATAATTGTAAAAATATCAAGGAGCTCCAGTGTACATTCCATCAGCGACAAGGAAGAAATCATGCAACCAACGAAATAAAGACTGATCAACGTACCAAATGCTACTACAGCGGCAAATTAAAAGAATGTTCCTGTAGCGGCAAATTCAAAGAACCGAATATGAATTCTAAACCACTGTGTAATCTGCTGGCGGGCATCACAGGACACTTCAGAGTAAATACAAACGCAGCAAATGTCAGGTTGACGGTAGAAGAAGATGAAACATTATACAGAAATAAAACTGTTAAACCACTGATCAAATGGATTATAAAGTTATCTGCCATCTTCGTAAGAAACGGAAACCTCCGTCGAAAAGAAAGCGAGACGCATAGAGAGCCAAAAATTTCTGGTCTAATGTGAAGGGTAAAACGAAAAGACACAAATCTGAAACGTGCCTGACAACATACACAAAGGCGATAATGAGATGGACAATAAAAAGGCCAACAATAAGAATAACGGAGAGGAGTGGAGTTTCTGGCAGCGGCTAATAGGAAAATAAAGAACGGACAGCATGCCTACCTCTAGACAAGGAATATTCAAGGAATGATATATTCACAAATTTAAAAAAAAAATTGGAAGTGCAATGAATGCAAGGTGTGACGCCACGCAGCACATAGCGGAGTGTGCAGCACGCAATAGCTAACAGAGGAAAATTATGAAAATGCACAGGTCATAAAACCTATAAGTGGCAGTGAGAATTACGAAAAGAATACCAGTGAGGACATGAAATGTAAAATGGAATAAGTTTGTGGCCGGAACCGTGGCCTGTTTACGAAATGTGTGAAAACGCAGTGAGATTAGTTAAGGTGGAGGATATGAATGTGTTAACCATAGCAATAATACACCTGGTTAGGCTCACTCATCAAAAGGCTGTACCATAAATTTTCGTGTCATGGAGGAAGTTCATCATATTCAGCCCGGTGTCAACAACCTGCCTGCAAATAGAAAGTAACTGCAGACTCTAATTCACGTCATCTTTAAGAGGAGGACGAAGAAACTTGATACTGAGCATCTGTACAGGCAAATAGTGATGACATAAGGCCGAATTATATGTGATACAGGTTAGACTCGCCTCATAGCTATGTTCTTACTAGGTCCCTGTAGTTTTCATGTACAATCAAAGAGCAGCCCAATGGTAATGCAACAGAGACAAATGATTTAAACTGGCCAGATAAATGCGATTCGCAGTGCCATGGTGATGCAAGAACTTGGGAAAGTGTTAGAGGAGCTGCACTTACAAATACAATGTAAACGGAAGCCATATTACAGAAATGGGGCATTTCTCGACATGCCAGTTACAACCGAGATCGCAACATCTGGTCACCACTGATGGCCACGATTTTGGTGCCAGATAAAGACATGACAGAGACAAAGATACGACAGCTCTGCGACGAACACGCGGTGACAATGGAAATAATGACTACCTTTGGAAAATTTTACATAACTGTCCACCAGCTTAGCTGGGTGGTAACCTGCTCGCCTCCCATGCAAGTGATCCCGGATTCGATTCCCTACTGGGATGGAGGATTTCTCAGCTGGAGGACTGCGTGTTGTGTTGTCCTCATCATCATTTCATCCTCGTCACCGAAGAGCAAGTCGCCCAATTTGGCGTCGAATGAAATAAGACTTGCACTTGGCGACCGACCTTTCCCGAGAGGGATCTCCCGGCCAACGATGCCATACGCTCATTTCATTTCCAGTTTTTTACATAACTTATCTATATTTTCAATACATTAACACAGTAAAAATTTACACACATACAAAAAATTTAAAAAAACAGCAACAATACTGAGTCGAATGGACGTAATGGACGCAAACACTAAATGAACATTGTTGCATAGCAGAGTAACAGTCTTCATGTCATGAATAAGCCACTCAACCCACCTGCTTTCCAAAATTGCGCAGGTGCGACGGTAAATATAGATATCACCCTCGGAAATTCGAAAGTCAGTGACCACATTGCCAATTGGAAAGTCTGTAATGGACTTACAACACGTGACCATAATCTTGTTGCCAACTTGGGACCATGGCTTCTTGGGGACTGCGCCACAGTCGAACCCTACCATCATCTCTTACCAACAAAAATCGGGACTCGTCTGACAAGCCACGGTTTTTCTGTCATCTGGGGTTCAACCGATATGGTCACGAACCCAGGAGAGGTGCTGTAGGCAATGTCTTGCTGTTAACGAAGGCACTCGCGTCGGTCATCTGCTGCCATAGCCCATTAACGCTAAATGTCGCCGCACTATCCTAATCATACGCGTTACACGTCCCACGTTGATTTCTACGGTTATTTCACTTAGTGTTACTTGTCCGTTAGCACTGAAAACTATAAGCAAACGCCGCTACTTGTGCGTGGTGAGAGGTAATGCCTGAAATTTGGTGTTTTTAATGTGACACTGTGGATCTCGGAATATTGATTTACCTAACGATTCCCGAAATGGAATGTCCCGTGAGTCTAGCTCCAACCACCATTCCGTGTTCAAATTCGTGCTGCCGTAATCACGTGGGAAACATTTTCACATGAATCACTTGAGTACAAATGATTACTCCGCCAATGCTCTGCCCTTTTATACATTTGTGCGCGATAGTGCCACCAACTGAATATGTGCATATCTCTGTCTCATTACCTCCCACCTCAGTGTACTATCAACATAGTTGGTGTGATCATAAGGGAGAAGGCGAGGAGTTCTGCGTGCTGTGATGTGGGTGCAGTATCATTTCATAGAAGACGGGACGGTACAAGCCAGACATCGTCTCTGTACTAAGATCTGGTATTTTCTTGGGAACAACTTCTTGAATGCGAATAGAGCAAGAGTTAACATCGTTTCTGAAATAAATTTAGAAGTTGCAAACCACATCTGCTTAACGCTATCTCAATTTATCTTCCAATGCTTACCTCATGTAATCAGGTATTTAACAGTACAGCCAGGTCTAGGCTCTCTCGGCCACAGGTAAGCTGGCTAAATCACTTGTCAAAAATCCTGTCACCAAATCTCAAACAACACCCAAGTTTGGGACGCAACAAGACGTCACTCGGTGCCATGTCCTGAAAATGCGGATTATAGCGGGTGAGGTAAAATTTGATGGCTCAAAGAAGCAACATAGTTGTGTGCAGAATCAGCAAAGACATTGTCATGGAGCACGAGACTTCAGTAGTATGCCCCTGTGATGGTTCGTCTCTTACAAGCATAATACTCTATGTAAGCATCACACCACGTTCCAA
Source organism: Schistocerca serialis cubense (assembly GCF_023864345.2). Classification (NCBI taxonomy): domain Eukaryota; kingdom Metazoa; phylum Arthropoda; class Insecta; order Orthoptera; family Acrididae; genus Schistocerca; species Schistocerca serialis. Next base: position 303,083,936 of record NC_064645.1, on the reverse strand, counting down.
AAATCGGCATTGGTCAGTCGCAGTCACGCCGAAGTATCAATGCCCCTGAAGCCGGGGAGCGCAAACATATCAATGCCGTTACTCGGTCAGGAAGGCAGCAACCTCGACCTACATGTGAGCGACTGCAAGCGAGCTCAGAAGAGCACAGAAGAAACTGCCTTTGTTACCCTCGTAACATTATGTAAGAGTCCCTAGGTAGGACGCAACATTGGCTCACAGGAGTTTGATTAAGCAGTTAAGTTATTGTAGTAACTTCGTTAAGCAAATGTAGCGAAACTGATGCCTGCTGACAATTTGAGAAGAGTAGAAACGATTCGGTCATTATTAACGACATAGTAGAGCGGAGCCTCTCCTAAGCAACATACATACTCCACCCGCACTAGCCTGAATCATTCGACCGGTAGGATCGATGTCGTTCATGTCATTAGCGCTGGATTCTCTGGTTATACGAGTAGTATCGTGAGATCAAGTGTGTGAGACTGTACCAGCGTTGGTCTTAAACTTACTGCTTCACAAGAAGTTCAGTGATTGTTAGTCGCGAATAACGAAGTCTAGCATCCAGTACTGAAGTCAGAACAGTAGCCAGCATTGATGGGTAGTCCAGGGTTGTTTACCAACAGGCTCCGGTCCAGGACAGGAGCTGTCCTTAACTCCAGCGTCGCATGTATGGCAGCCACCCGTGCCGGCTTCCAGGTCCCGCATCAGCACATCACGGCGGTCCTCCTAAGAGGACAACTTGGCCAGTGATACAGGAGAGACTGAGTACTCCTCAATACCAAACACACACGCTGCAGTCCTCGCCATACTGAAGCAGAACTACTGAGGAAGTAAATCGCCGCACTAGGGTATCATCGACTTCCGCTCCCCGCTGATGCAGAGTCGTCATCAGCTGTGATTCTGCTGTTGGATTCAGCGATTTACATAGACAGCAGCATTCGCAGAAGACACGTCAACGACTTGTGTTCTAAGTAATAAACGGAATGATCTTGAATACTGTTTTATTGCGTCTAACGGCGCCACAAAGGTGCTCGGACTAATCCCTGACTAAACAGTTGGAGTCTCCAGCCCAGTAATGGGCGACCCTCACTGAGTGATTAAGAATATATTTTAACCCGCCACAGGCTTTATAATAGATAAACAAATCCTGGGAGCCATCGCTGACTTCAGCTCTAAAAATAGTATGTTATCCACTCTTACCCTTAGGGAAGCTGATAACATATACTATCATCAATGCAATGCACGTGCCCCCATGAATGAAACTAACAGAACAGATCCTGTGAGAATAGAATAATTTTGGAAAGACCTGGAGGAGGTACTACCCAAGATTCCAACGAAGAATGTCATCCTGCTTCTTGGATACTTCAACGCTCAACTCAGGAAATAAATAAATTTGCGAACGTACCAAAGAGCTATCCAGCCCACAAGAGGACTAATCCTAATGGCGCACGACTATTGGAAATTCGTAAGAGTTTTGATCTGATAAAAAAGCGACAGCACTTAAACGTGTTCCAAGGATAGACAAACCATGTGTATCTTCGAACACTCTACTAAGAGTTCCAGATCGATCATGTATCAATATCAGGATGTGCAGAAAGGGAAATTCAAAATTTCAATGTCTTCAGCGGTGCAAACTTATTATTCAGATCACTTTCTTTACAAAATTAAGATCAAAATTCCACCAAGAGCCCATCAAACTGAAAACACTATCAGTATCTTGAAGTATAATACAGAAAGAAGAACTTGCAAAGATTTAAAAAAAAAATGGTTCAAATGGCTCTGAGCACTATGGGACTTAACTGCTGAAGTCATCAGTCCCCTATAACTTAGAACTACTTGAACCTAACTAACCTAAGGGCATCACACACATCCATGCCCGAGGCAGGATTCGAACCTACGACCGTAGCGGTCGCGCGGCTCCCGACTGTACCGCCTAGAACCGCTCAGCCACTCCGGCTGGGGAAAGATTTTAATATTAGCTCGAAGCAGAAGGATTATCAAGAGTGTGAACAGTTAAAAGGTGCAAAGGAAACATTTCGAATTATGAGAAGGAACGTTTAATCCAAATAGAAGATGACTTCTGAAAGAACAGTTTAGGAGACTGTTTTAGAACGTTCAAGAATAACTTAAGCAGATACGTCAGTTTTAGGAAAGGTGGTATATGGAGAAAACAGTCGGATGTTGGCCAGATACTTTGAAGAGCTCCTGAACTATTAAGTCCAATCTGAGACATTCATCTAAAACGAAAAAGAACCGAATCCCTATTCAGAGCGAATTAGTGTCGAAGAGGTTAGGGACTTCGAAAATACTTTGAAGAACAATAAAGGTACTGTGCACGATCGGTTAATTGCAGAACTCTTGAAGTATGCGAGGGAGAATACGATCATCGGACTGACAAATATTATAAGTGCACTCTGGGAAGAAGAGCAGCTTTCAGAAGGATGCACGTCGTCACTGATACATACTATACACAAAAAAGGAGCTATGTCAGAGGTTGGGAAGTACAGAGCAATGCCATTAATACCATTGGCTCAAAGGTATTCTCAAAAGCATTACTGAACAACGTAGGAGGCTTCAGAAAGGGGAGATGATGTGCAAAATTAATTTTGAATCTGCAACTGCCACTCGAGTATCAAAAACAGAGAAGCAAAAATTTCTCGCTCACAATTGTAGTTCAGGAAAGCTTGTGGTTCTGTAGATAAACGAACACTGTTTCAAATTTTACAGGAGATGAGTTTGGACAGAAAATCCAGTGAACTGATTACACAGAGATTAAGCAATACAGCGTCCAAGGTCAAGTTCAGAGGAAATCTTTCAGTAGCCCTCACGATTAAATACGAAGTGAGACAGGGAGACGGACTCTCTCCTTTGCTTTTTAGCTGTATGTTTGATAAAGTGATCAGAGAGTGCGGACAAGAAATGAAAGGTGTCCGTGGAATACGACTGGGGTGCAAGAAAAAGAAAAAAGAAATGCGCAAGCCTTGACTTCTACTACTTTGGACAGTGTGTTGAACCAACGTATAGTGTAGTGCTGAATTGTGAGTACTCACTTTCCTGTATATGCGTGTTTCTCAGACGAAGATTGTTTCACCAGAAACGAAACGAGACTTCCTCTCCATTTAACGGCACCAAGATTCAAAATGGCTCTGAGCACTATGGGACTTAACATCTGAGGTCATCAGTCCCCTAGAAGTTAGAACCACGTAAACCTAACTAACGCAAGGACTTCACACAGATCCATACCCGAGGCAGGATTCGAACCTGCGACCGTAGCGGTCGCGCGGTTCCAGACTGAAGCGCCTAGAACAGCTCGACCACAACGGCCGGCCGCCAAGATTCGCTGATTTGTGACGGAGGTACTGCATGATTTTCTGGATGATATTCCACATGATCTTCACGGAAGGATGTTGTCCTAGTATGTTGAAATTCTGTCTGACGTGGAGCATCTGACTCGTAGACACCTGTGCCAGACGTTTCCTCAGATGAATGTGGAAAGAGAAGGTTAGGTTCGTGGCCAGCTCGTTTAGCTGATGTGACTGCTTTTTTAGGGGTGAGTTGTACGGAAAATCTGTCAGGTCCGCAGTGGACGTCCTAGCAAACTTTACCGCTGCCGAAGAAATTGTTCCACAACTCTGGAGATATTTCAACGGGTACAAGAGAAGTTTATACTACAGGCATTTGGATCAACTTTAGTGCAAAAAATATTTTGTGGAGGTTGCAGAGACAAATAAAAGTATTAAAAATATATGTCTGCTTGACTGTTTGGCCTCGTCAGTAGAAAATGCTCTGAAAATTTTAAATTTTATCGTTACGGGCATAATTTTTGAGAATCATTTCTGTATCAAGATTCACCATTTTTAAACGATTCTTTTGCTCTTTTCCGCTGACCCTGAAAGTTATCTTATCGCTGCAGTAATGTGCCCCGTGTAGAGAAACCAACCAAGGGCACGAGAACTAATGAAAGCTGATTCTGCGTGATGCCAGATTCTCTGTGCTGTCATGGATCCATCGTCAACTGACGCTGAGAGCACTCGAGGTATTCCTCTCTTCCACTTTCCGTTAATTTCCATCGTATTCTGTCATGGTAAATTCAATAATTAACATACAAATAATGTTCTCTTTTTATTTAACACATGAAGAGGTGTGCAGAACGGTCAAAACTATTAATAAAATAGAAATGGGTAAGTACGGATCCACCATCTATCATCCATCGTGTCACTTGAAGTCTCGTTGAATTTCATAACGAATCGTGCTTTACAGTGTTTCGCACTCAAATTCGCCAAGAAAGGTGGTGCTGCCGTGAGACGCAACAGTCGCATAATTTTAGGACGTCAAACTGTCATCTAGATATGTATTTTCTGTAGTTTCTTTAAATCACTTAAGAAAAATGCCAGGTTGATTCCGCTGGAAAGCAAACGGCATATTTCGCTCACTATTCTTCCACATTCCGAATTTATGCTCTCGCTCTCTCTGTCTCTCTGTCTGTCTGTCTCTCTCTCTGTCTTTCTAATCACCACATAGTTGTTAAAGCCTACTCTAGCCTCCTTGCTTCCTGAGATTCTGAGACAGAAGCTAAAATATGGAGGATGGAATGTAATCATGATTTCCACAGTGTAGGAAAGCCTTTTATTTTTCGTTGCATAATTGGTAGTATTGCCGCTGTACTCGTAGTAAAATTTCAAGGTATTACATTTCTGTTGTTTCTGCATGCCTACAGCTAGGACAGGATATTTATGGTTGGTGCGACACAATACCTATCTGCCATATCAATCAGTCGGCGAGGATAAGATAGTAGTTGATGTCTCCAGCACAAAGGTAACTCTTAGGTTAGTTGTGATAACGACCCAGACAGTGTCTGTTATTCCATACATTGGATGTGACAGCAGTTCCCTATGGAGATTATCTCTTGAATTATGAAAGGTGGCTTGTGGACTGCATATTTATTACTACAGTTTACTGCTGAGTATTAAAACTTGCCTGCTTACATATCTGCTCATTTCACCCATTTCCCGTTCTATGTTGGAACCAACACTATAATTACCATCGCCACCGCCAACGCTACCAAGAGCACCAACACAAACACCCACGCACACACACTCACTCACACACGCACAATTCCCCCCTCCCCCCCCCCCCCCCCCCTCCACACACACACATACACACGCTACAACCGTCGCCTTCATCATTCACTTGCGATTTTCCATCACCATCATATTTTCACGAATTAGAATTCATAGTCACGCATTGGAGACTGGAACACTTCCAGCAAATAACTGAGGGCATAACTGAGGGCGTAGTTTCCAATTGCTACTTTGAAATAAGAAGATAAGCACAAGAGTGGAAATCGTGGCTGGTTGAATCATGCCCAGAAAAAAAAGTAATGAAAAATAGCAGAGATGAGAACAATGAGGAACTTAAAAACAGAATTGTGGATAACAAAGTAAATGAGGTTCAAAAATTCTGCTACCTAGGCGGCAAAATAACCCATGATGGACGGAGAAAGGAGGACGTAAAAAGCAAAGAGAGCATTCCTGGCCAAGAGAAGCCTGCTAGCATAAATTTCAGCAAGAAAATTCTGAGAATGTACGTTTGGAGCATAGAATTATATGTTAGTGAAATATGGACTGTGGGAAAACGGAACAGAAGAGAATCGAAGCCTTTGACGTGGGGTGCTATACAAGAATGGTGAAAAGTAGGTGGACTGAGAAGGTAAGGAATGAGAAGGTTCTCCGCAGGATCGCCGAGGAAAGGAGTATGTAGTAAACACCCGACTATTCGCTGGGCTGGATCAGAAAACACTTGTTGTAGCCCGAAGGCTCGGACTAGTGACAAGCTGAGGCCAGCTTCATAGCGTGTACCGTCACCGGACCACCGAGGAAGGGTTCTAACAACATTCGTTATCAGAATTTTGGTGTTCCACTGATAGTGACTGGTGTCCTGTGAGGCTAACCATGGCTAAATTAGTGTTGCCAAGCTTCATAGGCTATGCAACGTTACGACAGTGCGGCCTGGCTGTATTTGTGTTTCTAATGTTATCAGTAAAACTACAAACAATTGCCACTAGATTTGTTTTGTTATTTTAACGATCTTGGTCACTATGATCTGTTGTATGTTTTACAAAGGTTAATAGCTTCTATTTAATTTGATGAGCACACAAATTCAGAGCATTGATCTTTTGGGGGTTAAAATAAAGTTGTCTAATTTCATAACCTGGTTTATTCCCATATTTTAATGAGACAGTCTTCTGAATACTGTAGTACAGGCAATTTACTGCGGGATGTTCTCAGATTCGTCAGGTAGAGTACGCGTCAGTCTTGCAGACAGAAGTCAGCTGCAAATTGTTTAGTCCAGTTATATTAACTTTCCGGTATCATTTTGACGTTTGATTCATCACTCTCCTGTTATTGGTTATACGACATTCACAGTATACACTGTGTCGATTATGAAGGGTGTAACATAAAGGCACTCCCCAACTTTCAGGACACTACTCTCACACAGAGAATATTTAAAAAAGATTGTGTCGTCCCTTGTTTTAGTGCAGATTACGGATGAGACGTCTTTTCAACTTGATCAGACTGTACACTTTCAAAATTAACACGTCAGTCCTCAAGCTACTGTCAAAGCTTGTCATCAACGATGATTTTCTGTCAGTTTGTGGCCTGGAATTGTTGGTGTCTGAAGCAGCACCTCGTATTCTTCAGTCAAGGCTTAACAGACCAATGTTTTTTTAGAGAATACCCTATCTGATCACCTAGAAGATGTAACTTTACCAGTACAACGAAACGTCTTTCCCCTATCATTTCTATGTTAAAGACAGACAACTTTTTTATTACAGGCACTGTGGTAGATGGATGGGAAGAGGTGAATCATTTCCTTGGCATCCACGTTCTACAGGTCTAAGATCTTTGGATTTTTATTTGTATGGCAATGGAAGACTCGTGTCGAACCCCGATATAATATGTAGATAGTTTTGCTGCCAGTATTGTGGAGGGCTGTGAAACAATACACGATACCCCTGGAATACGTCAGCGCATAAAGGATTCAGTTTGACGGTGGATTGGTGCGTGTATCAACACTAACGAAGTGCATTTTGAATATTTAGTGTAAGGAGATGATTTTTGTTGTGTCCAGGTAGTTCTGTTCTCAGAGAAGAGAGTAAGAAGAGCACGTTCCGTAGACACTTCTTCCTCATGACTTTGCTGCTACAGACATGATAATTAGATCCACATTCCACATCAAAGGTATAGTGGATACCTTAACTATGATCTTGCGCTTCGTTGTGCGAACAGGGAACGCGAAGAACGGAAAAGCCCAGAATCCGACAACATTTCTTAAGGAATCCTGCATCATGCAGTTCCTCAGATATTGTCTTCTTTAACATCGATTACTAGTAATCACACATACTAGAGTGTATTCCGGCGATCTGGAAAACATCAAGAGCAGTAATTATTAAAAAGGGTGACGACCAATACGCTTCAGACTATAAGAGCTACCGACCAATACACCGCCCATCAACACACTGGCCGAAGTCCAACAGAGGCCCCTGTGTGACCTTCACATGACAAACAGCTTCATTTGGTGCACCAGACTTACCTTGGCTTAAAAAAAGTACAAGCCGATTATCGAGACAATAAATAGGGCTACAACTTCGGTGGAGAGCACTTCTAGTAAATACCCAGTAGCTGTAATGGAGTATATCACAGGCTCTTTTTTCACAAGACAGCATTATTTACATCTTTATCAAATGACTGCACAAAAATAGATGTCATAGTATCAGTTTCTAATGGTAACTGAAAATTACTTTCATTTCCTTCTAACTAGCCAGGTTTATTGACAAAATAGGATCTAGTATTTTATGGATTTTTGTAATTGGCGCACAAGTATTAAAATAAAATTTTAAGTCGTAATACTAATACTTATCACCTTATTTTTTCGGCATGTACTACAAACAGTTAACTTAGAAAAATTATAGGTGCTCTGTTAAACTTAACGTACAGACACTCTTTTTTTGTTTTCCTCATTGATTCACCTTCACTGCCCCCCCCTCTCACCCCCTCCCCAGACTCCCTTTGGGCCATTAATATTCCGTTCCATCTTCCCTAGCACCTCTTCTCCATGCCCTTCCAGTCCTGTTGGAAGTGCTCTTCTCTATAATTCCCAGATTTCAAGGGAAGTAGTTAACATGTGCATGCAGAAAGTGAACTATTACACTCACGCTAAAATGCAACTTCCTCAAATTGTCCAACATGGTTTTTGCAATGTTCTTATACTTTGGATGGTTTTTATTCCCTAGAAAGAATTCAGTAATAGATCTGGAATCAATAGATGCAACTTTTAATCTTCCAATTTTTATATACTTATCACCTTATTTTTTCGGCATGTACTACAAACAGTTAACTTAGAAAAATTATAGGTGCTCTGTTAAACTTAACGTACAGACACTCTTTTTTTGTTTTCCTCATTGATTCACCTTCACTGCCCCCCCCTCTCACCCCCTTCCCAGACTCCCTTTGGGCCATTAATATTCCGTTCCATCTTCCCTAGCACCTCTTCTCCATGCCCTTCCAGTCCTGTTGGAAGTGCTCTTCTCTATAATTCCCAGATTTCAAGGGAAGTAGTTAACATGTGCATGCAGAAAGTGAAGTATTACACTCACGCTAAAATGCAACTTCCTCAAATTGTCCAACATGGTTTTTGCAATGTTCTTATACTTTGGATGGTTTTTATTCCCTAGAAAGAATTCAGTAATAGATCTGGAATCAATAGATGCAACTTTTAATCTTCCAATTTTTATATTCTCAATTTCCATCATCAATAATTTTTCTTCTTTACTAAAGATAAGTTCGTTGAAAGTTACTTAAAGCAGAATCCACCTTTTGGAAGAACCGTTACAAACTGCTTCAGCAGGCCCAGTTTGACATGTAGTGATGCCAAAAGTATTTTCTGTTGTCTACTAGAGATTCCTGCAGGATACTTTTAGCCACAGAAACAAAATTCTTTGATTTGGTCATTGCTGAACACCCCAATATTTTGCATTGTCCAGTTGCCGCACTCACGAAAAAAAAGGAAATTTACGTGTACCCTTGCAGTCTTAACATAATCTCTATTTCTAAATACAGAATAAACTACACTGAAGCGCCAAAGAAACTGGTACTGGCACGTGTATTTAAACACAGATATATAAACAGGCAGAATACGGCGCTTCGGTCGGCAACTCCTATATAAGACAACAAGTGTCTGGCGCAGTTGTTATCTCGGTTACTGCTGCTGTTATTAGAATTTAAGTAAGTTTGAAAGTGGTGTTATAGTCGGCGACGAGCGACTGGACACAGCATCTCCAAGACAGCGATAAAGTGGGGATTTTCCTCTACGACCATTTCACGGGTGTATCGTGAATATCAGGAATCCGGTAAAACACCAGATCTCCGACATAACTGCGCCCGGAAAAAGATCCTAGAAGAACGGGACCAACGACACCTGAAGAGAACCGATACACGTGACAGAAGTGCAACCATTCCGCACACTGGTGCACATTTCATTGTTGAGGCATCAACAGGTGTCAGCGTGGGAACCATTCAACGGAACATCATCGATATGGGCTTTTGGAGCCGAAGGCCCACTCGTGTACTCTTGATGACTTCACGACACGAAGCTTTACGCCTCGCCTGAGCCCATCAACACCAATGTCGGACTCTTAATGACTGGAAACCTGTTGCCTGGTCGACGAATATCGTTTCAGATTGTATCGAGCGGATGGACATGCACGGATATGGAGACAACCTCTTGAATCCATCGACCCAGTATGTCATTAGGGACTGTTTAAGCAAGTAGAGGCTCTAGAATGGCCTGGGGCGTGTGCAGTTGGGGTGATGTGGAACCCCTGATACGTCTAGCAACGACACTGACAGGTGAACCGTACGTAAGCATCCTGTTCATGTCCGTTGTGAATTCCGACGGACTGGGGCAATTCCAGCAGGACAATGCGACTCCCCAAACGTCCAGAATTGCTACATAGTGGATACAGGAACACTCTTCTGAGTTTAAACACTTCCGTTGGCCACCAAACATGAACATTGTTGGGCATATCTGGGATACCTTGCAATGTGCCGTTCAGAAGAGATCTCCAATCCCTCCTACTCTTTACGAATTTATGGGCAGCTATGAAGAATTTGTGGTATCAGTTTCCCCCATCATTATTTCAGACATTGGTAGAGTCCATGCCACGTCATGCTGCGGTACTTCTGCGAGATTGCGGGGCCCTACAGGATATTAGGCAAGTGTTCCAGTTTCTTGGGCTCTTCAGTGTATATTCCATTATTAAAAACCGAATGTGATAGAAGAAAACTAAGAACATTTTTCAAATCAGCATAAAAGTTAGTAAGAAAACACCTTTACATTCAGTCATCTGATATCATACAGCCTGGTGAAATCTCTGGTAGTCTGCGATGTCTTCCTGGGAACAGAGCTCCAAACCTCTAAATGCCTGTGCTCTTTAGGACGGACTGTTGAGTAGCGGGCTGGATGAGTAGGGTGATGCACACACATAAAAAAATCGTTTTCCATTACCCAGGTTCCCAGAACTGCTGAAGATAGATGTCGACTGTGAATATTGTGTCACAGGCTCAGTCCCTTTGACTTTTCAGAGATGTCACTAAACCCGCCCAAAGATGTAAATAACAATGCATGAGCAGCGCCTATTAGACGGAGGAGGTCCGACAGCCGATCAGGTCCATTCATTCCACCAGGGAAGAGGTACACGGCTTCTGTTGTCTGTAGTTCAGCCAAGGCTAGACGGTCAATACAGCGGTTCGATCTCCTCCGCATTGTTACTTTGTGCCAGGAAGGGCTCTCAACAAGGGAAGTGGCCAGTCGTCCCGGAGTGGACTAAAGCGATATTGTTGGGACATGGAGGAGATACAGAGAGACAGGAACTGTCGATGACTTGCCTCGTTCAGGCCGCCGAAGGGCTTCTACTGCAGTGGATGACCGCTACCTACGGATTATGGCTCGGAGGAACCCTGACAGCAACGACACCATGTTGAATAATGCTTTTCGTGCCACAGGACGTCGTGCTACGACTCAAATTGTGTGCAATAGGCTGCATGATGCACATCACTCCCGACGTCCATGGCAATGTCCATCTGCAAACCACAATACCGTGCAGCGCATGGGTCCAACAACGTGCCGAATGAACCGCTCAGGATTGACATCACGTTCTCTTCCTTCACTAATTAGTGTCGCATGTGCCTTCAACCAGACAATCGTCGGAGACGTGTTTGGAGGCAATCTGGTCAGGCTGAACGCCTTAGACACACTGTCCAGCGAGTGCAGCAAGGTGGAGGTTCTCTGGTGTTTTGGGGTGGCATTATGTGGGGCCCGATAGCTGAATGGTCAGCGTGAGGGACTGCCGTCCTCAGAGGTCCAGATTCGATTCCCGGATGGATCGGGGATTTTCTCCGCTCAGGGACAGGATGTGTTCATCATCATTTCATCCCCATCCAACGTGCAGGTCGCCCAATGTGGCGTCGAATGTAACATGACCTGCACCAAGGCGGCCTGACCTGCCCCGTAAGGGGCCTCCCGGTCAATGACGCCAAACTGTCATCATATGTGGGGCCGACGTACGCCGCTGGTGTTCTTGGAAGGCGCCATAACGGCTGTACGATACGAGAATGCCATCCTTCGACCAATAGTGCAACTTTCTCGGCAGCATATTGGCGAGGCATTCGTCTTAATGGACGACAATTCTCGCCCCCATTGTGCCCATCTTGTGAACGACTTCCTTCACGATAACGACATCGCTCGACTAGAGCGGCCATCATGTTCTCCAGACTTGAACCCTATCGACCTTGCATGGGATAGAAGTGCTGTTTCTGGACGACGTGACCCACCAACCACTCTGATGGATCTGCGCCGAATCGCCGTTGAGGAGTGGGACAATCTGGACCAACAGTGCCTTGATAAACTTGTGGATAGTATGCCACGACGAATAGACGCATGCATCAGTGCAAGAGGACGTGCTACTGGGTATCAGAGGTACCGGTGTGTACAGCAATCTGGGTCATCACTTCTGAAGGTCTCGCTGTATTGTGGTACAACTTGCAATGTGTGGTTTTCATAAGCAATAAAAAGGGCGGAAATAAGGTTTATGTTGATCTCTATTCCAATTTCCTGTACAGGTTCCGGAACTCTCGGCACCGAGGTGATGCAAAACATTTTTTGATGTGTGTATATGACATCGTCACGTACGCGGGTACGCGGACGCGGTTCTGTTACTTGTCACAGGAGACGCGAGGACATAGTTGGCTCAAAAACAAGTGTTATATCACTGATGGGGCATTAAGAACAAACTCACAGTAGCTGATCAAAAGACTATCTCCATCTGGAGAGCCACTCTCAAATTATAATGGAGCTCCATTCACAGAAGTAAAGAGAGTAGATGTTTAGGGTTGTAAACGACGAAAAAAGAAATTTCTCATCTCATGTCAGTCAAGTCACAGAAAAAGCTTTCAAAACTTTGTACATGCTCCTTCGAATTGGATGTGTGAGTTAAATAACATTTGGCAGCTGCGATATGCACGATATTGCTATCTATTTTGCTGTTGTTGGATTCGCAGCAAGCGTGTGGGCTGCGTTTTTAAGGCGCGAAGGAAACTAAGCCGTATGCAGCGAAAAGTGCATCTGATATTTAAGGGATTGTTTGATATACCACTGGAAAGCTGTTAAAATTTCTTGGACTATATCCTGCCGACATTATCGTTAGCTATCGAGCAGCGTGCTATTGGATGTTGAGAAGGTTGAGGGAGACCACTAGGGAAAATATCACGAATGAATTGCAGCTTACATCCTGAAGAAACAATCCGTAGCAATAAGGATCCTGGCAGTCGCTTTTATCAAATGGTTCCCGACGTTCTTGGAAGTAAGAAATTGCATAATTAGTGTTGCAGTATTGTGTGACACAACGGCCACCAAAGTGCGTTAGTACTGTTCGTGTTTAATGTTGTTACCAGGCCTGGCGGGGTATATGAGGGGCATGAGCAGCTTCGGATGTTGAGTAATCATTATGGAGGACACAGAGATGCCACCTTCCCGTGTGATACAGAGTTATCAGCATCCCAAAGAGTTCCAAAGAGGTCTTGATGTAGGTCTCCATTTGGCGTGCTTGTCTAGACGTGTAAATATGTAGATTTGTGGGGAATTCGGATGTGACAATGGCCTGGTGTTGGACTGCATGGGAAATAAGGGCAGGAATAGTCACCGTAAATGTCGACCAAGACAGACCATCGCAGTAGTGGATGGGCATTTTGTGCACCATGCACATCGTAACTCCTTCACATCTGTGTAGCCGTCCGAAAATAAGCAAAGCGATGGTCTCCCTTAAACATTTCATGGCATCGCGCTCCACTGACCGGAGATTAGCCGCAGCTGGACTAGGGAATTACCGTCGTATGTACGGGCTACCGTTAACATCAAAACACAAACGGCTGCGTTTGGAATGGTGCCTTGATCGGGAAGTATCGACCGGGAAGCATGGACCTCGGGAAGCATGAATATCGTCGCATTGTGTTCAGGAAAGAATCGCGGTTTTATTCTATCTCGGATGACCGTCGTCGGCAAGCGTGGTGGCGATCTTGGCAGAGGTTCTGCCAGTGGATTAGAGACGAAGAGTGTTGTTACTCTTGACGTCATGGTATGGGGAGTCATCGGATATCACTTCTAGTCACGGCTAACAGTGTTTGAGGGAACAGTAAAGATACAACGGTATCGTGCGTACTTATGTACCGGGTGATCAAAAAGTCAGTATAAATATGAAAACTTAATAAACCACGGAATAATGTAGATAGAGAGGTAAAAACTGACACACATGCTTAGAATGACATGGGGTTTTACTAGAACAAAAAAAAAAAACACCCCATATTGCTAGACGCGTGAAAAATCTGTTGCGCGCGTCGTTTGGTGACGATCGTGTGCTCAGCCGCCACTTTCGTCATGCTTTGCCTCCCAGGTCACCAGACCTCAGTCCGTGCGATTATTGGCTTTGGGGTTACCTGAAGTCGCAAGTGTATCGTGATCGATCGACATCTCTAGGGATGCTGAAAGACAACATCCGACGTCAATGGCTCACCATAACTCCGGACGTGCTTTACAGTTCTGTTCACAACGTTATTCCTCGACTACAGCTATTGTTGAGGAATGATGGTGGATATATTCAGCATTTCCTGTAAAGAACATCATCTTTGCTTTGTCTTACTTTGTTATGCTAATCGTTGCTATTCTGATCAGATGAAGCGCCATCTGTAGGACATTTTTTGAACGTTTGTATTTTTTTGGTTCTAATAAAACCCCATGTCATTCCAAGCATGTGTGTCAATTTGTACCTCTCTATCTACATTATTCCGTGATTTATTCAGTTTTCAAATTTATATTCACTTTTTGATCACCCGGTACTACACTTCATGCGACAGTATCGTGATGCCACTTTTAAAAGGACAGTATTCGTCCACACAGGGTGCGTGCCTCTCCGAACTGACTGCGTGATGATGGGGAACTACTATGGCCACCAAAATATTCAGATCTGTCCCTGATAGAGCATGTGAGACACCAGCTCGGACATCAGTTCTGTCCTAGTGCCATTGGTTCAAAATCGTTCAAATGGCTGAACCCGCGACCGTAGCTGCGGCGTGGTTCCGGACTGAAGCGCCTAGAAGAGCTCGACCACAGCGCCATTATTCAGGATTTCAAGGACGACTTACAAGCGTCTTTGCCTCGGGCAAGGATGTGTGTGATGTCCTTAGGTTAGTTAGGTTTAAGTAGTTCTAAGTTCTAGGGGACTTATGACCACAGCAGTTGAGTCCCATAGTGCTCAGAGCCATTTGAACCATTTGAACAAGCGTCTTGTCTCAGGGGTGGATGTAACAGTTTTGTGACACCTTTCCCGACCGAGTCGGTGCTTGCAACCAGGTGAGACGGGGAGTTACGTCATACTGATAAGTGGTCGCATACTGCCAAGTGCTTTATAAATCAGATTCGATTTTGTAATCACTAAAATTACATCACGCTCCCTTACTAAGTTAAGAACTTTTATTTTGTTTCCTCCTCCGCTTCTGGGTACTTAATTTTATTGTCAGGCATTGTACATTAAACACACATGTTGAATAATTTCTTTTCTTTTGCATCTCGTATTTCTTTTTAAATTGGGAAAGATAATTATTGTTGCTGTAAATAGATTTATGTTGATACATATAACTAAATACCCGGCGACCTATATCAGACGCGAGGACTGGACCTCCAACGAGTTCCGCAAAGCAATTAGAATTGCTAGTGCATAGAGTGGGTGCTGTGACTCGAGTTTTACTGAGACTGGCAGGCATCCAATGTGTAATACAGTTAGAATCATAATTAATTCTGAAAACTGGTGAAGATATATTCTAGAGGTTCTCCACACTCCGCCGGACACCACCAGAAGATAGCTGGACGGTTGCCAACCGAAATATTGAGGCAAGAATTCAACATGATCGGACTGCCATCTCGAAACCTCATAGAATATTTAGTACGCTGAGAAAACTTCAAGAATCATATGGTGGAGGCATGTTTATATTATATTGGAGGTATAACTGTAACATTTCATGTTTATTTCAATTACTAACCTTTTTCCCTTATTATAATTAGTGTGATACGAAACTGAAAAACCAGCACTGGTGTTTCTAAGTCCTGTTACAGGCAACCAAGGAACAGGAGTCTTAATTGATGGCTTCAGTAAATGAACCAAAAATGTTCACAAATAAGCACCAACTCTAGAGAGTGAATATATGGCACAAGGAGTGGGAGATCAGTGATTAAGAGCGTCGTGTGTCTCCTTTCTCCGTGACAGATCGCCTGAAGACGTAAGATGTCGACCTTAGCCAAAACTCGGTTCTCTTTTTGACCAGCCACAGTCCTCTATGTGAACCTACACTCGTGAACTTAAGTCAAAGAGTTGAAAGTACCTGCGGGCATTTGGCTCCCATAGACATATTACAGCTTGCACTGTGAACGTTTTACACTTGAGATGAAAGCGCTACCACCGTCAGGGGACAGTGGAGAGTCAGACAGGAGCCTTGACGAATAGGGCGCACTAAGCAGAACTGCTGCGTCATCTTAACAAACGCGACAGGTACAGACAGACATGACCATGAGTCGCACAAAGGACACATTCGGAGGACATGGTGGCACGTGGAATCGGCGGAATACTGACACCGATACAAACGAGGGGATGTACACTGAGGCCCACGAGAAAAACAGGCCGCGGCGCTTACGTCACGAAGGTAGTCCTGAACTCGCTCGCTCGCTCAGCTGAGCAGACAAAATGCGTTTCTGAACCTGTTAACTCGCGGCTGGGCGTGTAAGTACTAACGAGAATTGCATCTTCCACTGGAATCTGCTATTTGAAGTCTTACTGATTAACACTAGTACAGCAAAATTTAATTTAAGATCAATACTCGATATAAATGGTACAACGGCTTGTTTATAGCATTTAGTCTCTTCTGCTTAACAGTACTCATTATATGCTGGAAGTGGTGCCTTATACAACTGATGGTCATTTTAGTATGATTTTATTTTATTGTACGCCAGTACAGCCGTAACAAAATATAAGCTGGCCCATGGACTTCCCATGATTATAGGATTAATAACAGTAAGATTCCTTAATAGCGGATTCCAGAAAAAGATTCAGTTTTCGTTTGTACGGACACGCCTAATTACGAGTTAACAGGTGTTGAGACGTAGTTTGTCTGCTGATTTGAGCGAGCGAGCGAGCGCAGGACTACCTTCGTGACGTACGCGCCACCGCCTGTCTTTCTCGTAGGTCTCGATGTACACACACGCACACACACACACACACACACACACACACACACACACACACACAGAGAGAGAGAGAGAGAGAGAGAGAGAGAGAGACAGGGATGCTGACAGTTAGTAGTAGCGACAGACGCTGATACAATAGGGCATAGAGCACAAGTATAAGGTAGGTACAATACAGGCTGTATGGACTTAGTGTAACAAGAGCCAGACGCGATGGGTATGAGATCAGTACGACCACCGTAACTACTCTGAAAGCTGGTCTTAACGAAGATACAACATCGAAAATAAAAAAGAGGTTATATGTATACCACATGTCCAGTCGACGTATTATATTCATATAATGCGTGTTAGGAATGTGTGCAATTAGTTTGACTGTAATGTTTCGTTCTATTGTATATGTAAGAACTTAAAACTATTTAGATGACCAGGACCTGAGTACGGAAACCTGTTTGAGGACAGAGCGCTATCAACCGCATTATCTGCTCAACCCAGTCAGCCCCTCCTAAGTTGCAGGACTGACCAGATCACAAGTAGGTAAGACAGAGAGACCATTTCCAATAGAACTACATTTACTAAAGTATGCCACAATAGAGCTTCCTACGTTCTTCCTTTGTTGAATCACCGGAGCTGGGTACACACACTATCGTGAGAAAAACTAGAGAAGTTGAACTATGAGAAATATTATAGACTTCCTAAGAATCAATTTTATTGACGTCGATTATTCGTACATGATCGAATTAGAAATATTTATGCTGTTGTAGGTTTTATCTGGGAAATATTTGTTCAATGATTTACGTCCATGCACAGGCAGCAGCTAATCACCGATATCCTACCAAGGCATTTTACAAAGTAAGTAATATTACGTAAAGTTACGCGAATTTTTTCCGACACATGAAACCAAAGCTGACTGTGGAGTAGTTCGATTGGTGGTCTCCACAATCAGTTTAGCTTTCGTATGTCTCGCAAAACGGGGAAAAGTTTTCGCATAACTTTACGTGATATTATCTACGTGATAAGATGGTAAAGCAGGATACCGGTGATTGGCGGCTATCCATGCACTCACGTATTTAAATTGAATCGCTGTATATGTTATTGGTTTCCCAGGTACGTATATCTGACAATGGTATCTATATTCCGAAATCGATTATATGCGGTGCATAAGTAATCGATATAAATTATATGCAGCTTTATAAAGTCTGTAATATTTCACGTACCTAGTAAACTGCAGCTGCGTGCCCCAGAGAAGTCGTCGTCAGCAATGCTGGACACAGTAAGAGCCAAACAAAAATTCGTTTACAGCATTATAATTTCTGACTACTAGATGAAAAATGTCGAAAGACTGTGTCTCCCTTACTCGCGGGAAAATAATTTCTTACTCTTCCAGATATCCAATATGATTCTATGCTTATCCTTCTGACTGGAGGTTTGAGGGACTTCGGTTGTTCACTTAAGTAATACAACGGAACACCTACAACCGTCCTTACGATGTTATTTACTATACCAGTTTCGGTGCTTCAGGTCATAACTGATGTGAGGAGGTTAACTCCAATGGTATTCCCGATTCCATCAGTGGCCAGTTGGTAGTTGAAGGTTAGAGCCACAACATCTTTGTTACAGGTAGTATGCGAAAACCAGTTCATAGATATTGGTTACTGATGGAATGGGGTGTAATATTGGAGTTAACCCTCTCACCGTCGGTTAAGACTTGAAGGTGGTGTACTGAAGCACCGAAACAGTAGCCACATAATAAATAATATCGTAAGGACGGTTGAAGGTGTTCCATTTTATTAAATACAATATTTTAGTGCTATCATGTACACTGATGCTATCAAACTAAGCAAAATTTTAATTAATTAAAATGCTGCTGTAGAACACCGATGGAAGACGTCAGTATTGTGGTGAAGGTGAAACAAAATAATTTTTTTTATATTCAACGTTTTTTTACGCTAATGAACATCACAAAGCTATTAACGTGCAGTAACATCAGCTTTGACTTCCGTACTCAAAAATAAAAGCGGTTGGAAGTGAAATTACGCTTTGAGGCTTTTAAATTTACAAGTACTCCATTTTCAACTCGTTAACAAAACATGAGGTAATAGCTTATTATGCAGCTCATCAGCAGGTTATGAAGAAAAGAAAAACATCTATGAAATATAGCAACATCAGCTAATAACTAAGTGTGCGAGTTGTAACAGTTCGAATGTTTTCATTATTCAAAAAATGTTTGAAGAGTGATAGTGACAAAATTTTTCAGACATAATTCATGCACGTGCACATCGGTTTCAGGCACATTGTCTTTTTGTTTTACTACTCTATGCTTGTCATAGCATCTTACATACTGAAACTTGCATCTATTCTGAAAAGACAAGATAATCTTACCGCGCCTATTTCTCTGGAGCGCGCAGTGAGCGCCGAGGATGTAGCTGGAGCTGCAACTGCCTCACAGAGCCCTCTCCCGCCACAGAAAGCTATTTAACATCTCAGGTGCGTGCCGCTGTCCGCTTTCTTTCCGTGATTTAAGCATGTTTTAATCACCATGGGTCCACAAACTCTGTTACCCGACAATTATTTTCATGTTACGAGCGGCGAATTTTATGACGACTTCGGAAAAACTGATAGTCACTTCTTGTCGCCTCTGCATACCAAATGAAACCTCGTCGTGGTACCTGCCCCGTAATTAACATCTCTATAAATATGTCAATGTTCTAACTGTCATTCTTTTGTCCTTTGGTCAGTGAAGATAAGCGGAGTAAATCATTTATTTGCATCCTTCAGCAGGGCTCAATTTCGGTCGGAACGCACCGCAATGGCGTTCCGGCACTAATTAGAAAATGTTTCCTGATCTCACTGGAAAACGTCGGCAGCATAGTTTTAAAATAGTACACTCGTATTAAATCGTAACGGAAATATAGTTCGCCGCTGAGCTGGCACCAGTGAATGTGAGAGGAAAGCGATGGGTCTGGGCATGGGACGAGACATTGCGTGTGAGTGTGTGTGTGTGTGTGTGTGTGTGTGTGTGTGTGTGTGTGTGTTTGTATGCTTGTGTGTCTGTGTACGATATACCAAAGATAAGTTGAGCTTCGTTCCGAACTTGTGACTGGCATATATCGGTAAACCTCGTAATGGCTGTCTTTTGTTTACGACTGTCACAACCTCAGAGACGTACAGTATAACCTACATAACTTGGGCTCGTTCCGTTGGTGTGTTCGGTACATATCGTCCTTTGTTTACGACTGCCAGCAGCCTTAGCGATCAAGTAGCCTGGCGACGTTTCGTGTTGCGTGCATCAGTCAGAAATAAATAACGTAAGGAGCATCTGTACAATGTGATTTCACGAAATCTTGTTTCCGCTGTGTCGTATTTTTCGCCATAGCTGCTGATACTGTGCGCACGGCGCAAGCGTGGTTAAAAGTTGGTAACCTTCCGAGCCGATACGTAAACAACCTTCCCCTCGCGTTCCTTTGCCCGTGACGCTAAATGTATTTTTATCTTTATCTGCCCTATAACTTGCGAGGCCCCTCCCGCCGGAGGGTCGAGTCCTCCCAAGGGCACGGGTGTGTGTGTGTTCTTCTTAGCAAAAGCTAATTTAAGTAGTGTGTGAGTTCAGGGACCGATGACCTCAGCAATTTGTTCCTTTATGAATTCACACATTTTTTTGTCCCATAACCGGGCTATAGCGTAGTTCGACGCTCAACTTATCTTGGAATACTTTTACAGTAGATGGGAGCTCCCATCGGGGGCTATTTTTAACTCCCGTTGCAAAATGGGGGTGTTACACGAGAGGCGTTCAGTAACTAGTGCAATACATTTTTTCTAAGATAATTTTGGTTACAATCAAGAAATCAGCTAAATTTCGATTACGCGATAAGTCACACAAATCTGAAGGCTGTAAATTCAACTAAATACTTAGGGATTACAATTACAAATAACCTAAATTGGAACGATCACATAGATAATATTGTGGGCAGAGCAGACCAAAGACTGCGATTCATTGGCAGAACGCTTAGCGGGTGCAACAGATCTACTAAAGAGACTGCTTGCACCACGCTTGTCCGCCCTATTTTGGAGTATTGCTGTGCGGTGTGGGGTCCGCATCAGGTGGGACTGACGGATGACATCGAAAAAGTACAAAGAAGGGCAGCTCGTTTTGTATTATCGAGAAATAGGGGACATAGTGTCACAGACATGATACGTGAATTTGAGTGGTAATCATTAGAACAAAGGAGTTTTCCGTTGCGACGGGATCTTCTCATGAAATTTCAATCACCAGTTTTCTCCTCCGATTGCGAAAACATTCTTCTGGCACCCACCTACATAGGTAGAAATGATCATCACGATAAAATAAGAGAAATCAGAGCTCGCACAGAAAAATTTAAGTGGTCGTTTTTCCCGCGTGCCGTTCGTGAGTGGAACGGTAGAAAGACAGCTTGGGGGTGGTTCATTGAAGCCTCTGCCAGGCACTTTGTTGTGAATAGTAGAGTAATATGTAGATGTAGATGGTGAGAAAAAAGGCAGAATTTGTTGTGGCACATCGTGGAGTATCCCCGCTTCAACCCGTATATTTTCATAAATTTCCAATAGTGATGACGCTGTCTGTAGCCTTCAAAATGGCGTCTGTCATTGCGGTTTTTTTCCAGAAAACCAGAGCATTGCAGATATCCATAGGCGCTTGCAGAATGTTTACGGAGAACTGACAGTGAACAAAAGCACGGTGAGTAGTTGGGCGAGGCGTCTGCCATCAATGCAACAAGATCTTACAAGCCTTTCTGATCTCCCACGTGCCGGCCGACCGCACACAGCTGTGATCTCTGCAGTGTTGAAATGTGCGGACAGTCTCACTAGAGATGATTGGTGGATCGCAATCAAACACCTCACTGCACAACTGGACGTCTGTTGGTAGTGCTGACACACTCATCCACAAGTTGGCTAGGGGCCTAGCCGTCTAACAGAAGGCCATAAAGAGCCACGAAGGACAAACTGTGCCGAATTGCTTGCTATTACGAGGCTGATAGAGATAAGTTTTTGCCAGACATCGTCACAAGCGATGAAACATGGGTTCATCTCTTCGAACCGGAAACAAAACGGCAATCCATGAAAAGGCGTCACACCACTTCTTCTACGAAGAAAAAATTCTAAGATGTACCTTCGGCCGGTGAAATGTTGACGGCCGCCGGCCGTTGTGGCCGAGCGGTTCTAGGCGCTCCAGTCCGGAACCGCGCTGCTGCTACGGTCGCAGGTTCGAATCCTGCCTCGGGCATGGACGTGTGTCATGTCCTCAGGTTAGTTAGGTTTAAGTAGTTCCAAGTCTAGGGGACTGATGACCTCCGATGTTAAGTCCCATAGTGCTCAGAGCCATTTGAACCATTTTGTTGACGGTCTTCTGGGACTGAAGTGTATTGTGCTACCCTCAGGAGATTGAAGAAACGAGTTCAGCGTGTTCGTCACCACAAAAATGTAAACAAATTGCTTCTTCTCTATGACAACACAAGGCCTCTCACAACTCTGCGCACCCAAGAGCTCATCAAGCTTCATTGGACTGTCCTTTTTCATCCTCTCTACAGCTCCGACCTCACACCTGTCGACCTCCATCTGTTCGATCCAATGAAGGATAAAATGAAATTTTGTTGCTAGAAGAGGGGGGAATAATATGATCTATTAGAATCCTGAGTAAAGCCAACTTTCTTTAAAAAAATGTTGCATTACTTATTGAACACCCATAGGACTGCCTGTGTGTTTGTCTGCGCAAACATGGCTCCTTATAGAAGGTCAGACTGTAATGCAATTCTTTTTTATTTGGAAGTTAGTTTAATCGGGATAGTTCTTATGTATATTCCATGAAAACCTGTTCATCCGTTTAAATTTCATCAGGTATATGAAATAAAAATGTTTCCCGCCATCGTTCTCGTTTGACATCCATTAAGTAATCCATAAGAGCTACATCAGTTTCTTAGTACCAGACTGTGGATCTCAAAAAGATCTAAATAAAAGTCCACAAGACAATTATATTTATCTTTTACGTTTGACCAACAATTACGATTTTTTCTTTTGATGATGCCTGTTTCAGCACCTACAAAACAGAAAGCAGAAAAGAAGTGATTGTGACTAACATGTAAAAGATTAGCACACTTCTCGCAGAATTTGTGTAGTTATTTTTTAGGTCTACAATTCAGTAATAAATCAAATGAGTTTGCTCTGATGGTTTAGGCAGCATATTGCAAGGGAGTGCACTGGCAGTCCATTTCTTCCGACTAGAACAGCAATTACTGCCACTACTTAATCCTTACGTTACCTAAAGTAATCACAGTCAATAAATACATATGTGAGTAAAAAAAGAAACATGTATATCGCATAAATGGTTCTCAACTTATAAATGCCTACCTGTATATCAGGTTTTGAATTCAGTCTTCATAGAGCACGATTCGCATGGTATCGGGGACATTCTAAACTGTAATAAGTTTCTCTTGTTAGCTATCGTTAACTCCACAGAAAAACCAACAAAACATCCATCTGGCGCTTGCGGAATACACATTCAATAATTAATCAAACAGGTAACGTACATCAGTCACTTGCAGTTCAGTAGTTGCATCGACTGTTTCGCTCTGATCTGACTGCGTTCTTTCGTTTTGTTCGAATTGTTTATTTACACTTTGGGACTATGAGGTTATTTGACAGTGAAATAGTTACGTATACCTCTACTAAAATTAGTGACTTCTTTAAAGCCAAAAGTCAAAAAGTTTGTGGGACCAATGAAAATCACAATTTAGATTTGGAATCTACGACTTCAGCCGGCGATGGAAAGCACATGCAAACAACAAAGAAGACTATCTTTCTCCTACGCTGTCGTCGCTAAATGAAAATGTCTCCAGGTTGTCTCCAGGTCTCCAGGTTGGATATGGATAATCGGCTTTCGAATGTAGTAGTAATTGAAATGACGATGAAAAGTCAGATTTTTGGCCTAGCAAATAATACGTAGAGCAAAAAACTAAAACACCGTGGTTAATTATTTAAAAACGCAAAGTTGTCAGATTTGTAGAAGTGCATATACACTAGGTGCTGAAAGAAACAAAAAGGTTAAAACTGAGTGAGCAACGAAGTTTAGGAACTGTAAGCTCACATGGAACAAATAAAAAAGAACAACAAACTTATCTTAGGAAAAAACTATTTGATCACTGCAGATTTCTAGCTCACGGATTAGCTAACAAAATCCTGAAAAATGCAGAAAAACACCGAATCCAGAACTCAATTACTTCCATGGCAAAGGAACCACAAACTTACAGAGGATGTTTTTCGCACAGCTTGTAACCAAGTGAAATTAAATGAGCCGTTTCGTGAATGTGAGACAGAAACTAACCTCCGAATTAAAAATGGTTTGTATATGGGCCGAATACTGAATGCAAATGTTATTTTTATTTATTTTATTCATTGAGATTTTCCTCCAACATAACAAATATCCGAAAATTTTTACATCGTTTACATAAGATCTTGATTTATCTCATGAGGATGTCTCACCAGGTGTTTTGATCTTGTATAAAAAACATTTTTGTCTACCGTTATGCATGTTGCAGTTGTTTACATTCTGTATTATTTACATTGTTTCTACTTTACTATCAACTGTTTGTACTGCTTCGTGGCCAAATAAATGCAACCTTGCAAAATTTCCGTTTGTTGCTTTAATATTGGACACTTTGTGAGTCATTTCTAATAGCAAAGGAAACACAAATTCAAGACAGTAAATTATCCAACCCGGTGAAGACATCACATCAGTGACTGCAACTGTGTGAAGTTTGTCTTCTGGGAATAGGTTATTGCCTCTGAGGGCACATTATAAAGCATACAAGCAGTCTACTCCTTTCCGTAAGGCATGAAAAAGTGAGACAGAAAACTTAAGTTACAAATAATTTATCATCACCACACAACAGAGAATCACGTAAGAGAGTTTAATACCGTGACGTGTTTGCTGGAACCGCGTGTGTCAGTCCTTGTCAATTTCACTCATAGTTAGAAAATATAATTAAGATATTCATCTGTACTACATGATGACAAATAAACTTACTTTGTGAGTTAACAAAAACATAATTTTTGAAAACTCTTATGGAGATGGAGGTCTGTAAGTATAATTAAATGAAAAGTGAAAGAATTTACGTTTAACGTCTCGATTAGTTTTTATCGTCAAACCGACGTACAGCTGTTACATTAAGAGCCGGCCGGAGTGGCCGAGCGGTTCTAAGCGCTACAGTCCGGAACCGCGCGACCGCTACAGTCGCAGGTTCGAATCCTGCCTCGGGAATGGATGTGTGTGATGTCCTTAGGTTAGTTAGGTTTTAGTAGTTGTAAGTTCTAGGGGACTGATGACCTCCGAAGTTAAGTCCCATAGTGCTCAGAGCCATTTGAACAATTTATTACATTAAGATAGTACTTGGAAAGTCTGTATGACCCTCCTGTAATTTATACATTGTCGTTTATGTTAGTTGAATCGGGACAATGAAATAACAAAAACGTTGATTAGATCTGTACAGCTCATCGAGCAATACGAATAATTTATAGGTACAACGCATCTTTCAGTATGGCGTCAATACGCGACAATCTTCTATACTTTCAATCTCTCCAACTCTCGACGACTAAATGGTGATTTCTCTAAATATCGTTTTAAGTTTAAAATATTTCACAATGAGATTGGGGAAAAAACCTTACAGAGATAGAAAATCCACGCGCCAAGCGTCTGTTGAGTGTTACGATCTCTGCGGCAGATATTTCTACTATCGAAAATTCCAACAATTAATTTAAGTAATATTACAAAATGAACACTGTTTAACATTTCTTTTTCAAAACACAAATACGAGGATACAGTACTGAATGTAATACTTTTGCTTACTGTTATGTGTTCCATTGTCTCCGGAACCTTTCGAAGACTTTCTAAGTTGTGTTTTCGCTATGTTTATTGTATTTAGGATCATCCCATTATTTTTTTTTTCTTGTACCTCCTTTTCTTCATTATCATCCGTTTGTAATCAACTGCTGGTTTAATGAGTCCGTCAAATTTCTTCATGTCACGGTCTTTAGTTATACGCATTCTATATCTTTTATCAGCTATTGTGTGTCCTGTACATAATAACATAAATCGATTCTAATCATATGTACTACAGTTGCATATAGTAACAGCTACATGCTTTGCGCACACAACGTATGGCAAAAGCTAACTGCTGCTTAGTGGAGAGCCGACGTAAACGCTTAGAGAACAACAGCACAGGCTAAAAGTTTCTAAGTCAGCTGAGCACCGTTCAGCTGTATGGCTTAACAGTTTCCGATCCCACGTAGAGGGTGTTCAACTTCGACGGATCATGCACATTGTGTCTGGAACGCTTCGGCTTACGCATGTCGGTGGCTCCTAGCGCCAAGCCACAAGCCACATCGCCTCACGTAAGGAACACGCAGGTTCGATTTTCTTTTCTTCCCGGTCGCGCAGCAAGGCGGCCGGCTGATTTTGTTACTGAATTTTTGTCCCTTTTACCTTTTTGACAAGGATCCTTTGGTTTCATGACAGCATTTCGATGAGGACGACCTCAGATGATTAAGTGATTTTATTTTTTACATCAAGTGTTGAAACTTTAATTGTTCCGATACCTGTCATGTACATAACAAATGACTGTGGATTAAGAAATTGTCCTGCGGTTTCTTCATTTTCCAAAATGGACTAATGCAGTTGCGGCTGTTGCACAAGAAGAACTCTTTGATATCCTTCTGAATTTTAATTCCACTCTTCATCCTTTCTTTTATTTCCTTCTTAGTTGTACGGATTGAATAATTGAGATGAAAAACTACACTCTTGCCTTACGCCCTTTTTAATTCGAGGACTTAGTTCTTGGTTTTGAACTTTAATTGTTCTCAAAAAATGGCTCCAAGCACTATAGGACTTAACATCTGAGGTCATCAGTGCCCTAGACTTAGAACTTCTTAAACCTAACCTAACCTAAGAACATCACGCACATCCATGCCTGAGGCAGGATTCGAACCTGCAACCGCAGCAGCAGCGCGGGTCTGGACTGAAGCGCCTAGAACCGCTCGGCCACAGCGGCCGGCTTTATTGTTCTCTCTTCGCGCTTTCACATACTGTATGTTACCCATCTTTCCCTATAGCTTCCTCGTATATTTCTCAGAATTTCGAAAATCATACGCCATTTGATATTGTCCAACTCTTTTTCCAGGTCGACAAATCCTATGAATTTGTTTTGATTTTTCTTCAGTCTTTCTTCCATTATCAACAGCAACGCCAGAACTACCTCTGTGGTGCCTTTACCTTTCCTAAAGCCAAACTGATCGTCAACTAACAGATCATCAATTTTCTTTTCCATTTTCCTGTATATTTTTCTTGTCAGCAACTTTGATGCGTGTGGCGTTAAGCTGATTGTGCGATAATTCTCGACTTCTCGGCTATTCCTATCTTCGGAATTATTTGTATGATGTTTTTCTGAACGTTAGATGGTATATTTCCAGTCTCACACATTCCACACATCACCGTGAATAGTCGTTTTGCTACCACTTTCCCCAATTATTTTAGAAATTCCGATGGAATGTTACCTACCCCTAATGTCTTATTTGATGTAATGTCATCCAAAGCTCTTTTAAATTCTTTTGCTAATATTTGATCCAACATCTCTACTCTGTCGGCTCCTGCTTCTTCGTACATCACTTCATCAGAAAAGTCCTTCAATGACCTTCGGTGTACTCTTTCCACCTATCCTTTCTCTCCTCTGCATGTAACAGTGGAATTCCCATTGAACTCTTAATGTTATCACCATTGCTTTTAATTTTAAAAAATGGTTCAACTGGCTCTGAGCACTATGGGACTTAACTGCTGTGGTCATCAGTCCCCTAGAACTTAGAACTACTTAAACTTAACTAACCTAAGGACATCACACACATCCATACTCGAGGCAGGATTCGAACCTGCGACCGAAGCAGTCGCGCGGTTCCAGACTGTAGCGCCAAGACCCGCTCGGCCACTCCGGCCGGCTTAATTTCACTGAAGGCTGCTTTGATTTCTCTGTTTGCTGAGTCAGTCTTTTTGACATTAATATCTTTTTTTGATTTCTTCACATTTTTCATTCAGCCATTCGCCTTAGCTACCCTGCACTTCCTATTTGTTTAGAACAAATTTCTTTATTTCACGACCATGATCACAATCTTGTAGGTACCCAGAATATCGGTTTCGGTCAGCAATGACCGTCTTCAGATATCAGTATTGATTTGATGATTCAGTTTGCTCAGGTTTTTGACTCTGTCGTAAGCCAGCCAAGGGACCAGTTTCGTAAAATGTGCCATGGTCGCGGATGGTTAGTGATCCAGAAAGTGTAGAATAAATATCTTTATTTCATGTCTATGTTTACAATCTTGCAGATCCTCAGACTTCCGGTTTCGGTGAACAATGACCGCTTTCACATCTCGGTACTGATTTGCTGCTTCAGTTTACAGAGCCTTTTATTTCGTTCCTAAGTGACTTATATATCTGAGTTCGTGAATTTCCCCGCACTTTCTTCTACTTCCTTCTTTAGCCACTCAACTAAAGTATTTCTTCTGTTATCCAGAGTCCCATTGCAGTTACCTTTCTAGTATCTATGCTTTCCTTTCCAATTTCCGTTGCTTCCTTTTTAGAGGTGTACATTCCTCTTCATCTTTACTGCCTACTGAGTTACTCATTTTCGCGGCATTTAGAGCCTCAGAGAACTTCAAGCGTATTTTTTCATTCCTTAATACTTCCATATCCCACCACTTTGCACATTGGTTCTTCGTGACTAGTGTCGTAAGTTTCAGCTTCTACATCGTCACTAAATTGTGATCTGAGTCTATATCTGCTTCTGGGTGCACCTGAAAATCTAATACACTATTGGACATTAAAATTGCTACATCACGAAAATGACGTGCTACAGACGCGACAGTTAACCGACAGGAAGAAGATGCTTTGACATGCAAATGATTATCGTTTCAGAGCATTCACACAAGGTTGGCGCCGGTGGCGACACCTACAATGTGCTTACATAAGGAAACTTTCCAACCGATATCTCATACACAAACAGCAGTTGACCGGCGTTGCCTGGTGAAACGTTGTTGTGGTGCCTCGTGTAAGGAGGAGAAATGCGTACCATCACGTTTCCGAGTTTGATAAAGGTCGGATTGTAGCCTATCGCCATTGCGGTTTATCGTATGCGATATTGCTGCTCGCTTTGCTCGAGATCCAATGACTGTTAGCAGAATACGGAATCGGTGGGTTCAGGAGGGTAATAAGGAACACCGTGATAGATTCCAACGGCCTCGTATCACTAGCAGTCGAGATGACAGGCATCTTATGCGCATGGCTGTAACGGAGCGTGCAGCCACGTCTCGATCCCTGAGTCAACAGATGGGGATGTTCGCAAGACAACAACCATCTGCACGAACAGTTCGACGACGTTTGCAGCAGCATGGACTATCAGCTCGGAGACCATGGCTGCGGTTACCCTTGACGCTGCATCACAGACAGGAGCGACTGTGATGGTGTACTCAACGACGAACCTGGGTGCACGAAGGGCAAAACATCATTTTTTCGGATGAATCCAGGTTCTGTTTACAGCATCATGATGGTCGCATCCGTGTTTGGCGACATCGCAGTGAACGCGCATTGGAAGCGTGTATTGGTCATCGCCATACTGGCGTATCACCCAGCATGATGGCATGGGGTGCCATTCGCTACACGTCTCGGTCACCTCTTGTTCGCATTGACGGCACTTTGAACAGTGGACGTTACATTTCAGATGTGTTACGACCCGTGGCTCTACCCTTCATTCGATCCCTGCGAAACCCTACATTTCAGCAGGATAATGCACGACCGCATGTTGCAGGTCCTGTACGTGTTGAAGCTGCATGGGCAGCTGTACCTGTACACGCCATCCAAGCTCTGTTTGACTCAATGCCCAGGCGTATCAAGGCCGCTATTACGGCCAGGGGTGGTTGTTCTGGGTACTGATTTCTCAGGACCTATGCACCCAAATTGCGTGAAAATGTTATCACATGTCAGTTCTAGCATAATATATTTGTCCAATGAATACTCGTTTATCGTCTGCATTTCTTCTTGGTGTAGCAGTTTTAATGGCCAGTAGTGTACTAAGGCAATATTTAACACTTTGTTTTTTTCTTTTCTTTCCGACGGAGATACCATTGGTAAATCCTAAGTTATTTGCTTGGTCTTTGAACAAGTGGGATATAATGCTCTGTATGGTGAGAAAGATTTTAGTGCATTTTCCCATTACAGAATACAGACGGACAATTATATTAAAGCAACACTGTAAGGAGGGTGTCAGAACTCTCCATTACATTGATTAAATATTACACTGAGTATCGAAAACAATATAGCCAACTTAAGGCTATTCTTTGCATTGTGTGAGATCTGCGATTCTCTATGGAAATAAATAAGGACTCAGATGTCGATAGCAACAATCTGAATGCGAAACATGGGAACGAGATTCTAAGCATTGTTGTGAGACGAGGTCTGTCCGTGAGAGTAAATTTTCAGTACTGTTGGTCAGAAGCTCGCAGACAGAGAACGTGTCACGCTGTCCTCACGTCGGTGATGGCAGATCTTACTACACCACGGCCGCGTTTCATTTACATCCGCAGGAGAGATTTAGATGGCTTAACTACGCTTGATGATGGAATTTCGCAAGAAGAGCGTAAAGTGCAATGGCAGGGTTAGGCTCGTGATTGTTAGTCAGAGTTTGCAATAAGCCCATTTTTGCTCGTCAGTTAAAGAAGCCTCCTTAACCCTCCAAATAATAACAATTATTCTCCACGTCTAATTCATAAATATGCTGTGGTTATTAAATGTTAATATAACTTTGAAAGTGAAATAATTTGTTGATCTGCCACTCAGTCATAATTGATAATTAGAAGGTCATTGCCAGGCATTTCGCCATTATTAATACTTGACAAACTAGTATTGGGCATGATGATTTGTGAAGTTCTTAAATAGACTTAGTTTATGAAATCCCTTCTTACAAATCATTTAGTAGTTAACAGGATCCAAGCAAACTCCTTTTTATGAAATTCAATGTTAGTTACAATAAGCTTTAGTAAACCTCTAAAGAGGTGATTGCAAAACTTAGGGCCAAAACAGAGACACAGACACACCAGAACATGCCATGTACTCTAATCCAGTAAATTCCGTTGCATACGCAACACTCTGTACCATTTGTAAATTCTTATTCAAATACGCAGTCAAATAGCTTAGTTATTCATTGTTACAGGTTCATTCATTCCTGTAGTTTTTCAGATTAAAATACGAAATCAGACAGCTTATCCAAGTGTTAGTCTTAAGTTTTTCATGTAACGACCTGTTGAGGGCTTAAATGGCAGTGATACTGACACTCATATTAATATAACACACGCACAGTGTAATGCAGGTTAGATTTCGATCATGGATAGCTCAGGTTGCTTATGTAGTCCATTTTCACAGACGAACATAGGCTTTTTTGTAGTAGGTACGTTACAACACACATTTTATCGCAACACTTAACCATAAGAGATGGCTATGCCTGAATAATACCTCGTGTCAACGGTTTTAACTTTGATAACCTCCCAACGCCTGCTGTTCAAGTAAGACTGGCTTTGGCGATCTGAATCTGTTATAATATCCCCGAGTACATATAGCCCACGTAATTAGTCCAACGGATACTAGCTTGGATGGAAAAGATGTAATGCCGAAAAAAAAAACATTTTGTGAGGATATTGTCGAGTATTCTATTCGGTGAAGCGCGCAGTGGCACGATCAACGGTGTTCCCGAACTATTAGTTCATCAATACACTATAGAAGGCGAGCCTCAAATTATACTGACGTGTGGGTAAGCTGTCGATGGTGGCAGCGCAAAAGGTGTTCAGGCAAACATAACAAATCATGTTTAATACTAGTGTTATATGTAGGCCTATAAGTTAAAGGAGCAGATAGTATAACGGTGGATGTCATTGCATCACAGTAAGACCCGTTGAATGAAAGTACATTGTCACATCGAATAACACGCTATGACTGAGAAATTAATACATGAATATACACTATGAGATCAAAAGTATCCGGGTACCCGCAAAACATACGTTTTTCTTATCAGGTGCATTGTGCTGCCACCTACTGCCAGGTACTCCATATCAGCGACCTCAGTAGTCATTTGACATCCTGAGAGAGCAGAATGGGGCGCTCCGCGGAACTCACGGATTTCTAACGTAGTCAGGCGAATGGGTGTCACTTCTGTCATAAGTCTGTACGCGAGATTTCCACACTCCTAAACATCCCTAGGTCCACTGTTTCCGATGTGATAGTGAGATGGAAACGTGAAGGGACACGTACAGCACAAAAGCATACAGGCAGACCTCGTCTGTTGACTGACAGAAACAGCTGACAGTTGAAGAGGGTATGTAATAGGCATACATCTATCCAGAACATCACACATGAATTCCAAACTGCATCAGGTCCACTTCC
Source organism: Schistocerca serialis cubense (assembly GCF_023864345.2). Taxonomy (NCBI): domain Eukaryota; kingdom Metazoa; phylum Arthropoda; class Insecta; order Orthoptera; family Acrididae; genus Schistocerca; species Schistocerca serialis. The sequence goes on along the minus strand of NC_064645.1, from coordinate 303,051,601 downwards.
AGTTCTAACATAGTTAGGCGGGAGATGAGAAAACTTGGATTTCATGGTCGAGCGGCTACTCATCAACCAAACATTACGCCGGTAAATGCCAAACGACACGTCCCTTGGTGTAAAGAGCGTAAACACTGGAAGATGGAACTGTGGAGTGTAGTGACGAATCACGGTACACAATGAGGCGATCCGATGGCAGGGTGTGGGTATGGCGAGTGCCCAGTGAACGTCATCTGCCAGTGTGTGTAGTGCCAACAGTAAAATTCAGAGGCGGTTGTGTTATGGTATGGTCGTGTTTTTCATGGAGGTGACTTGCAAAAAAAAAAAAAATGGTTCCAATGGCTCTGAGCACTATGGGACTTAACCTCTATGGTCATCAGTCCCCTAGAACTTAGAACTACTTAAACCTAACTAACCTAAGGACATCACACAACACCCAGTCATCACGAGGCAGAGAAAATCCCTGACCCCGCCGGGAATCGAACCCGGGAACCCGGGCGCGGGAAGCGAGAACGCTACCGCACGACCACGAGCTGCGGACCGGGGGCTTGCATCCTTTGTTGTTTTGCGCGCCACTTTCACAGCACAGGCCTATATTGATGTTTTAAGGACGTTCTTGCTTCCCACTGTTGAAGAGCAATTTGGATGGCGATTGCATCATTCAACACGATCGAGCGCCTGTTCATAATGCACGGCCTATCGTGGAGTGGTTACACGACAATAACATCCCTGTAATGGACTAGCCTGAACAGAGTCCTGAACTGAATCCTATAGAACACCTTTGGGATGTTTTGGAACGCCGATTTCGTGCCAGGCCTCACCTACCGACATCGATACCTCTCCTCAGTGCAGCACTCCGTGAAGAATGGTCTGCCATCCCCCAAGAAAGCCTGTGAGAGTGGTGGTTTGTAATCGAGGCTAATGGTGGGCCAACACCATATTGACATCCAGCATTATCGATGGAGGGCGCCACGAACATTTAAGCCGTTTTCTACCAGGTTTCCGGATACTTTTGATCACATAGTGTAGCTGAGAAATGCTATTACAGTTGGCCATCGTATCAAACACAGAAGGATGTTTCAAGCAGATAAGAACCAAGTGTTGTGCATCACAAAGACAGTGCAACAGCAAGACATTGCCTTAATTTCTTCTAAAAACAATGCAATGTAGCAATCAGTGACGCCGGTATGTAGTGAGAAAGTAAGACAGATGTAATAATTCGTATGAATGCGAGACTTGGATTCCACAAGCGGCATAACAGAATGTGTCTGACAGTCTTTACTAACAATTAGAAGACTATTATTTTGTCACACAACATATTTTTGGGCTAACGACGAGACGACTGGGAAGAGGCGAATATGGTAACACTGAAATTCGCACTTTATACCAGTGACACGTAGGGATATCAACACATTTAACAAGATTGCGGATGGTGACAATTTCACTGTGGCAACAGTGTAATAATGCGTCAAAATCGATTCCTATATGGCTTAGACCATTTGCACTAGATTTAAGTGTCAGGAAGTCGTTTCTGAAAGTATTTGTATGGAGTGTAGCCATGTATGGAAGTGAAACATGGACAGTAAATAGTTTGGACAGGAAGAGAATAGAAGCTTTCGAAATGTGGTGCTACAGAAGAATGCTGAAGATTAGATGGGTAGATCACATAACTACTGAGGAGGTATTGAATAAAATTGTGGAGAAGAGGAGTTTGTGGCACAACTTGATGAGAAGAAGGGACCGGTTGGTAGGACATGTTCTGAGGCATCAAGGGATCACAAATTTAGCATTGGAGGGCAGCGTGGAGGGTAAAAATCATAGAGGGAGACCAAGAGATGAATACACTAAGCAGATTCAGAAGGATGTAGGCTGCAGTAGGTACTGGGAGATGAAGGAACTTGCATAGGATAGGGTAGCATGGAGAGCTGCATCAAACCAGTCTCAGGACTGAAGACCACAACAACAACATTTGCACTGGTTCTCATACATTCAGGGCTGGTTAATATTTGTGACAATGAAAGAGGACAAGTTACTCTTTCAGCTATTTTTTACAAATATTTTGTTACAATGTTATGCAAGTTGAGTGAGAATCTAGAAAGTTAACGGCCTGAGTAGGCATTCATGGAGCCTGGTAGGGCGCTAAAAGAATGAGGTATTTTTATGGTTTCTTAGTTCATAGAAACGGCATGTTGGGATTTGAAAGCAAGTGGCGGCGAGTTCATCCCTCAGTAAATCTTGCCGGACAGGCCACAGCTGCCCAGGGCAGACAGAGCAGCCCCTAGTCGAGACAGGTCTCCAGCAGGACAATGCGACTATACCTACACTGGCGCCAGCCAAAAGTTGGGCTGGGGGCTATGGACTGAAGGGACGTTTCTACACAGTATAGTCATAAACCGGGCATTTCGTGCATCGTTATGCCTAATAAAAAACTCACAAATTTTCGTGTTCGCCGATACTGCAAACAGGCCTGTGACCAAATTCCCACTTCCATCGGCCACCTTGGTCGTATTAGAAACTTTGGCATCTGAGAAACGTTCAGGGATAGAATCTTTATTACACCTCATGGCTAGGACTAACATTCTCCAAGGCATAGGCGATTTAGATAAATATCTTTATGATTGTATCTGTTCCCTTGTTGCCACGGGAAGCAATGCAAATTCAGACAAAACATCTCCTCCCACCGCGAAAACTCAAAAAACCAGTAATTCGCTGTTTCTTTTTTTCCAGAGGCGCAGGTTTCTTAATTCTTGTGCTGTCGTGTATGAGGGGAGATTTAGCGCCTCTAAAACCCTGTGATTGGCTCGAGACGGGGTGTAGGCAGTGTCGTTCGTGCACTTTGCAGAAAAACGGAATTGTTTTATCTGGGAGAGGTTCGAGGCATTCACGCTCTGGACTTTGGTCTGAAAGCAACTTCTGCTCGAAGCTCTGGCATAAATGGTTGGAACTTGGGACTTTCCTAAGACTGACTTCACTTGCAAGTAATTAGACTGGGGAGCCTGTGGTGAAGTTCTTACTGTGCGACTTCAAATGTCTCGAAATACTCATTTGCTGAGGGCACACTTATTTGTTTTTGGTTTACCAGTCTTGACGTTTGGCATCCTTCTGCGTTCTGTCGTATGAGTGAGCCAAATTGGTCCTTGATACGACCAGGGAACAGATGTGTCACACACCGAAATCTACTGCGATTTCAGGGCTCTGGTAGAGAGTAAATTGCGATCCATCTGCCTGTTCGCTAGGTCGTGAGATTTTACATTTCTTTTGTGGCTGCGATCGATACACAAGTGCCGGCTTACGCCTCGCCCGCGCCACATACATCTCGCCAGCTGCAAGTTACATTGCTGCAAGAAGTAAGTAGGGTAAAATACTGCTGTTCCGGTCTTTTCATGGTGTACAAATCCCAATTTCCACTTACTCTCAGCTGCACCAATATAAACTTCTGTAGATTTGAACAGTCAAAGTCTGCTCGGCGTCAGATTGATTCAGACTGCGTTATTCACAGTTTTAGGGCCAGTGTACTTGACTCACTTCTGCCAGCCAGGATCCTAGTCCATTGTGGTCTTAAACCACCTGTTAGATGTTTACGATATTCTCAAAAATGGTTCAAATGGCTCTGAGCACTATGGGACTCAACTGTTGAGGTCATTAGTCCCCTAGAATTTAAAACTAGTTAAACCTAACCAACCTAAGGACATCACAAACAACCATGCCCGAGGCAGGATTTGAACCTGCGACCGTAGCGGTCTTGCGGTTCCAGACTGCAGCGCCTTTAACCGCACGGCCACTTCGGCCGGCTTACGATATTCTATCAAATGGTTCAAATGGCTCGGAGCACTATGGGACTTAACGGCTGTGGTCATCAGTCCCCTAGAACTTAGAACTACTTAAACGTAACTAACCTAAGGACATCACACACATCCATGCCCGAGGCAGGATTCGAACCTGCGACCGTAGCAGTCGCGCGATTCCAGACTGTAGCGCCTAGAAGCGCTCGGCCACTCTGGCCGGCGATATTCTATCATAACGCGTTTAGCATAAATCACGTCTGTCTTTGTTTTTGGAAAATAAATGTTGTCAGTAAACTAGATTTTGCATACATTCTCAATCATTTTTATATATAGCCCCCAAACAGGTTAACTTTCATTGTGGCGTCCCATGCCAGAATAATTTTCAACAAAGTTTCCACGGGTAGTAAATTGGGACTAAATTTCTTCTGTTACCCTACAAGTTTGTCCAGTCGTTCAAACGTTATGCCAAAAGATGATGGATGGTTTTTGAAATGATGAAGTAATCACAACACTGACAAATAAGGCAAATAGAAAACAGCACAACATCCTAATTAGTGTATGCTGATGGGTGAACACACAACGGTTTTAGCTGATTTCGTGACTGAAGCTATCACCAGACTAGGGCATGATGGTGGTATCCAGAAAAACAGTCTATGGTAGGGAATCTACCATAGCCTACTACCTAAAAATGTACCAATGCAGTGTACCACGATGGGGTAATTACATCCAATGGTTAGCTTATTTGAAAACTGGTAAAATTGTAAATGTTGCATAGATATCTGGTCGTAGATAAAATGCTGGTAGTTACTTGTGGGTTGTTGCGGTGAAGTAGTAAAAGGTTATCGATGCTGTATTGATGTATTCATAAAATTGACTGGGTATTTAAACGATGATCAACGGAGGAGGATTCAGAAGGCAATCAAAACCACTGCATTACAGATACATAATGTGCAACAACAGGACTCTTGGCCTGTGTTTGAAAAAAATGCGTCATCTACATCCATACTCCGCAAGCCACCTGACGGTGTGTGGCGGAGGGTTCCTTGAGTACCTCTGTCGGTTCTCCCTTCTATTACAGTCTCGTATTGTTCGTGGAAAGAAGGATTGTCGGTATGCCTCTGTGTGGGCTCTAATCTCTCTGATTTTGTCATCATGGTCTCTTCGCGAGATATACGTAGGAGGGAGCAATATACTGCTTGACTCCTCGGTGAAAGTATGTTCTCGAAACTTCAACAAAAGCCCGTACCGAGCTACTGAGTGTCTCTCCTGCAGACTCTTCCACTGAAGTTTGTCTATCATCTCCGTAACGCTTTCCGATTACTGAATCATTCTGTAACGAAGCGCGCTGCTCTCCGTTGGATCTTCTCTATCTCTTCTATCAACACTATCTGTTACGGATCCCACACTGCTGATCAGTATTCAAGCAGTGGGCGAACAAGCGTACTGTAACCTACTTCCTTTGTTTTCGGATTGCATTTCCTTAGGATTCTTCAAATGAATCTCAGTCTAGCATCTGCTTTACCGACGATCAACTTTATATGATCATTCCATTTTAAATCACTCCTAATGTCTACTCCCAGGTAATTTATGGAATTAACTGCTTCCAGTTGATGACCTGCTATATTGTAGCTAAATGATATGGGATCTTTCTTTCTATGTATTCGCAGCACATTACACTTGTCTACATTGAGATTCAATTGCCATTCCCTGCACCATGCGTCAATTCGCTGCAGATCCTCCTGCATTTCAGTACAATTTTCCATTGTTACAACCTCTTGATATACCACAGCATCATCCGCAAAAAGCCTCAGTGAACTTCCGATGTCATCCAAGGTCATTTACGTGTATTGTCAATAGCAACGGTCCTACGACACTCCCCTGCGGCACACCTGAAATCACTCTTACTTCGGAAGACTTCTCTCAATTGAGAATGACATGCTGCGATATGTTATCTAGGAACTCTTCAATCCAATCACATAATTGGTCTGATAGTCCATATGCTCTTACTTTGTTCATTAAACGACTGTGGGGAACTGTATCGAACACCTTGCGGAAGTTAAGAAACACGGCATCTACCTGTGAACCCGTGTCTATGGCCCTCTGAGTCTCGTGGATGAATAGCGCGATCTGGATTTCACACGACCGTCTTTTTCGAAACCCATACTGATTCCTACAGAGTAGATTTCTAGTCTCCAGAAAAGTCATTATATTCGAACATAATACGTGTTCCAAAATTCTGCAACTGATCGACGTTAGAGATATAGGTCTATAGTTCTGCACATCTGTTCTACGTCCTTCTTGAAAACGGGGATGACCTGTGCCCTTTTCCAATCCTTTGGAACGCTACGCTCTTCTAGAGACCAAACGGTACACCGCTGCAAGAAGGAGGGCAAGTTCCTTCGCGTACTCTGTGTAAAATCGAACTGGTATCCCATCGGGTCCAGCGGCCATTCCTCTTTTGAGCGATTTTAATTGTTTTTCTATCCCTCTGTCGTCTATTTCGATATCTACCATTTTGTCATCTGTGCGACAATCTAGAGAAGGAACTACAGTGCAGTCTTCCTCTGTGAAACAGCTTTGGAAATAGACATTTAGTATTTCGGCCTTTAGTCTGTCATCCTCTGTTTCAGTACTATTTTGGTCACAGCGTGTCTGGATATTTTGTTTTGATCCACCTACCGCTTTGACATAAGACCAAAATTTCTTAGGATTTTCTGCCACGTCAGTTCATAGAACTTTACTTTCGATTTCATTGAACGCCTCCCGCATTGCCTTCCTCACACTACATTTCGCTTCGCGTAATTTTTGTTTGTCCGCAAGGCTTTGGTTATGTTTTTGTTTGCTGTGAAGTTCCCTTTACTTCCGCAGCAGTTTTCTAACTCGGTTGTTGTACCACGGTGGCTCTTTTCCATCTCTTACGATCTTGCTTGGCACATACTCATCTAACGCATATTGTACGATGGTTTTCAACTTTGTCCGCTGATCCTCAACACTATCTGTATTTGAGACAAAACTTTTGTGTTGAGCCGTCAGGTACTCTGAAATCTGCTTTTTGTCACTTTTGCTAAACAGAAAAATCTTCCTACCTTTTTTAATATTTCTATTTACGGCTGAAATCATCGATGCAGTAACCGCTTTATGATCGCTGATTCCCTGTTCTGCGTTAACTGTTTCAAATAGTTTGGGTCTGTTTGTCACCAAAAGGTCTAATTTGTTAATGCCACGAGTCGGTTCTCTGCTTAACTGCTCAAGGTAGTTTTCAGATAAAGCACTCAAAAAAATATCACTTGATTCTTTGTTCCTGCCACCCGTTATGAACGTTTGAGTCTCCCAGTCCGGCAAACTAAAATCTCCACCCAGAACTATAACATGGTGGGGAAATCTACTCGAAATATTTTCCAAATTATCCTTCAGGTGCTCAACCACAACAGCTGCTGAGCCAGGGGGCCTATAGAGACATCCAACTGCCATGTTTGAGCCTGCTTTAACCGTCACCTTCAACCAAATTATTTCACATTTCGGATCCCTGTCAATTTCCTTCTATACTGTTGCACTTCTTATCGCTATAGAGACGGCTCCCCCTTCACTCTCCAGCCTGTCTCTGCGGTATACATTCCAATCTGAGTTTAGAATTTCATTACTGTTTACATCTCGTTTCAGCCAACTTTCTCTCTCTAGTACTATGTGGGCATTGTGACCGTTTATTAATGAGAGCAGTTCTGGAACCTTTCTATAGACACTCCTGCAGTTTACTATTAGCACATTAATATTGTTATTCCCTGTTGCATTTTGCCTACTCCTACCTTGCCGCGTCACAGAAGGCGTCTTGTTGGGCCTAGGGAGGGAATTCTCTAACCTAAAAAACCCACATGTGCACTCCACACGTACTCTGCTACCCTTGTAGCCGCTTCCTGCGTGTAGTGCACGCCTGACCTATTCAGGGGGACTCTACATTTCTCCACCCGATAGCGGAGGTCGAGAAATTTGCGCCCCAGATCTCCGCAGAATCGTCTGAGCCTCTGGTTTAAGCCTTCCACTCGGCTCCAAACCAGAGGACCGCGATCGGTTCTGGGGACGATACTACAAATAGTTAGCTCAGATTCCATCGCGCGAGTGAGGCTTTCCGCATTCACCAACTCCGCCAACCGCCTGTATGAACTGAGGATGACCTCTGAAATCAGACGGCAGGAGTCATTGGTGCCGACATGAGCAACAATTTGCAGTCGGGTACACCCAGTGCTCTCTATCGCCCCCGGCAGGGCCTCCTCCGCAACTCAGATGAGGCCCCCAGGCAAGCAGACAGAGTGAACACTGGCCTTCTTCCCAGAGCTTTCCGCTATTTCGCTAAGGGGCTCCATCACCCGCCTAACGTTGGAGCTCCCAATCACTAACAAACCCCCCGTGTGCCTGCTCGGACCTTGCTGAAGGAGCGACCACATGTCCACTCACAGGCAGAGCGGGCGATGCCACACGGCGAGCCTCCCCATTGACCCTCCGCCTCGTGCGCCGCGAACGCCGCTGAACCCGCCACTCCCCTTGGGGAGAGGGTGGCCCAACCACGCCCGGTACCCGCGAAGATGTCTCGACAGTAGGGACAGTGGGTGAAGCATGAAACCTGGGGTGTACCATGCAACGCACCAGACTCCCCACTGCCGCTACACTCGGAGACAGCAGCCTGAAGACGGCTGACCGCGGCCATCAACACTTTCAGCTGTTCGCGAACAGTGGCCAGCTGCTCCTGCGTCCGTACACAGCAGTGACACATCCTATCCATCGTAAGAAATCAATTTACTGTAGAGAGTTAATTAACTTTTAACTAGACTGCTAATTCACTAAAGGCGGCTGATAGTTGACTAAACTGTGGTTACTAGACACTTCTTGTAGAAAACCATGAAAATAGCACTACCTGTCTCTGGACTGTATTCAAAACAAACCGTAGAACTACTGGCACTATGGCTGACTAAAGAGACTCTCTCTGACTGTATTCAAAACAAACACGAAATCTATGGAACGCTATTACTAGCACTCGACAATTAAAGCTCCCTACAAGCAAAAACACACGGAAGAAGAAGTGACAAGTAAGAAAAATACAGTTAATACTTAAATTAACGTAGCTCGCTGCACAGCAGACGAGACTCAGACGGCAATTACGACGACATGATGATATCTCCATTGGCAAGAGACTCTGGGTTAGTTCCCCATTCAGATCTCTGGGAACAGACTGAAGAGAGGGAGGTGACCATGACGAAAAGATGGAATAATAACCAGCTGGACAACATTCTACGATTCGGAGCTTGAAATCTCAGAAGTTTGATCACAGTATGGGAAACCTAGAAAATCTGAGAATGAAAATTTAAAGGCTCAATCCAGATGTAGTGGTATCCAGTGAATTGGAATCGAAAGAAAATAAGAATTTCTGATTAGTCGAGTATAGGATAATATTAACAGCAGCAGAAAATGGTATAACAGTGGTAGGATTCCTGATAAGTGGGAACATAGGGCAGAGAGTGGGTTACCGTAAACAGTTCAGTGATAGGGCGGTAATCATCAGAATCGACAGCAAACCAACGCTGATAACGATAGTTCAGGTACACATACCAACTTCGCTAGCATCAGATGAGGAGACAAAGAAAGTGTATGGGGATACTTAACTGGTAATTCGATATGAAAAGGGAGATGAAAATCTAAAAGTCATGATGGATTGGAACGTAGGGGAAGGAGTAGAAGAAAGGATTATTGGAGAGTGCGGAACTGGCAGTAGGCACGAGAGAGGAGAAAGACTAATTAACTTCTGCAATAAATTTCAAATGGTAATAACGAGTACACTGTTCAAGAATCACAAGAGGAGGAGGTATTTTTGGAAACGAGTGGGTGATACTAAAAGGTTTCAGCTGAATTATGTTATGGTCAGACAGATATTATGAAATCAGATATTGAACTGTAAGAGGTACAAATGTGCAGATATAGACTCGTATCACAATTTAGTAATGATGAAGAGTACACTGAAGTTTAAGAGAAGCTTCCGAAAGAACTATTGCAGAAGGAAATGTGATACTGAAGTACTGAGAAATGACGAGATTCGTTCGAAATTCGCTAAGGATGTGGATACGGAGATAAGGAACAACGGAGTAACAGCTCGGGTGAAGAGGAGTGGACATATCTAAAAAGGGTAATCACTGATGTTGGACGGACATACTCTGAGCTGAGAAAATTCATGGGATACCTACGAGGGCGGTTCAGAAAGTAACCTCCAATTGGTCACAGTGCGGGTTGTGGGGTAGTAGCGACGCCATCTGAGCGTTCACGCACTCAACAGGTCAGTCGGCATCAAGCCGTGGTCGAGTGAACGTCGTACCTGCGCTAGTTTAGTTTTTGTGGCAGTTTGAAATGTGTGCTGCAATAGATTACCCCGCCAAAAGTGAAGTGCGTGCTGTCATAAGGTTTTTTACAGCCAAAGGATATTCTGCAGCAGCTATTCATCGTGAGCTTTGTGCCGTGTACGGACCAAGAGTTATGAGTGAAGGAGTTGTCCCTGAATGGGTACGTTTATTTAAAAGTGGACGAGAAAACGTTCATGATGAAGAGAGGAGTGGTAGACCATCATTGGTGACTGACGAACTCGTTCAGACAGTTGATGCAAAAGTTCGTGAAAATCGACGTTTCTCAATGTTGGAGTTGTCTACTGGTTTTCCACAGATTTCTAAGACTCTCTTGTACGAGATAGTGACAGCAAGATTGGGTTACCGTAAGTTCTGTGCACGATGGGTGCCCAAAATTCTTACCGACCATCACAAAACTCAAAGAATGGCCTCTGCATTAGACTTTCTGTCACGTTATGAGGACGAAGGAGAACCATTGTTAAACAGAATCGTGACCGGTGACGAAACCTGGATTAAGTACGTGAACCCCGAGACAAAAGAACAATCAAAGATGTAGGCACATTCAAATTGGCTACAAAACCACAAAAGCCTCGCAAGATTTTTCTGCCAGAAAACTGATGGCAACGGTGTTTTGGGATGCCAAAGGGGTGTTTTTGGTTGAATTCATGGAACGTGGTACGACCATTATCAAGACGTGTACTGTGAAACAATAAAAAAGTTACGACGGGCTATACAGAACAAACGCCGTGATATGCTGACTTCCGGTATCATTTTTTGCACGATAACGCCCGTCCTCACTCTGCTCGCAGAACAACGGCCCCTCTTGAGTCCTTCAAGTGGGACGTTATCAACCATCCACCTTACAGCCCAGACCTGGCGCCAAGTGATTATCACCTCTTCATGCATTTGCAGAAATGGCTCGGGTCACAGCGGTTTGATGACGACGAAGAGCTCAAAGATGCGGTCACAGGCTGGCTCCAGGCACAAGCGGGTGATTTTTATGCAGAAGGAATTTCAAAGCTTGTGAAGAGATACGATAAGTGCCTCAATCGCTATGGAGACTATGTAGAAAAATAGTGCAAAGATGTAGTTGTAAGATGTATATATTAAAATATTTTTATTTAACTTGGTGTATTTTTTTAAATCAACCGGAGGTTACTTTCTGAACGGCCCTCGTATTAGTATCCTGTCGGACTTACTCGACGTGGAATAGACTCAAAAAATCGATACAAGCTTTTTTTATGTTGAGTTATGCTGATTCTATAGCCGTCCATGACTGCAAAAGTGTTGCCGGTGGTCCCATACATATTCGATATGATTCATGTCGGGTATTTCAATTGGCCAAATCATTCGCTCGAACTGTTCAAACCAATCGTGGTCTGGTGATATGCCGCCTTGCCATCCATAATAAGTCCATCGCTGTTTGGGAACATGAAAGTCATGAGTGACTGCAGATGGTCTGCAAGTAGCCAAACAACCGTTTACAGTCAATGGCCGATTGAAAAAATGATTCAAATGGCTCTAAGCACTATGGGACTTAACATCTGAGGTCCTCAGTCCCCCAGACTCAGAACTACTTTAACCTAACCAACCTAAGGACATCACACACATCCATGCCCGAGGCAGTATTCGAACCTGCGACCGTAGCGGTCGCGTGGTTCCAGACTGTAGCGCCTAGAACCGCTCGGTCACAGCAGCCGGCATGGTCGGTTCAGTTGAACCAGGGAAGCCAGTCCACTCCATGTAAACACAGCAAAAGCATTTGCGAAGCCATCACCAGCTTGCACAATGTCTTGTTGACAGCTTGAGTCCATGGCTCCGTGGGGTCTGCGCCACTCTCGAACCCTGGGATCAGCGCTCACCTACTGAAATCGAGACTCATCCGATCAGGCCAGTTTCACAGTCGTCTAGCGTTCAACCGATATAACATAATCACGAGCCCAGGAGAGGCGCTGCAGACGAGCTGCTAGCATAGGCACTCGTGTAGGTCGTACGTCTTACACTGATTTCTGCGGTTACTTCACGCAGTGTCGCTTATCTGTTACAACTCTACGCAAAAGCTGCTGCTCTTAGTCGTTAAGAGAAGCCCATCGGTCATTGCATTTTCAGTGCTGAGAGGTATTGCCTGACATTTGGTGTTCTCGGCACACGCTTGACATTGCTGATCTCGGAATATTGAATTCCCTGACGATTTCCGAAATGGAACGCCCCATGTGTCCAGCTCCAACTACCATTCCCCGTTCAACGTCTATTAATTCATGTCGTGAGGCCATAATCACGCCTGAAACATTTTCACGTGAATCACCTGCGTACAATTAACAGCTTTGCCAAAGCGTTGCCCTTTTATACCTTGTGTACCTGATACTACCGCTATCTATATATATGTGTATATCGCTATGCCATTGCTTTAATCACCTCATTGTGCATAGGTACAAGAAAGGTAACTGCAGAGAAACCTTGGTAAATGGATGTAATACTTTTATTGACGAAAGAAAGAAACAGAAAAACAAAAAATGGTTCAAATGGCTCTGAGCACTATGGGACTTAACATCTGTGCTCATCAGTCCCCTAGAACTTAGAACTACTGAAACCTAACGAACCTAAGGACATCACACACATCCATGCCCGAGGCAGGATTCGAACCTGCGACGTAGCAGTCACGCTGTTCCAGACTGAAGCACCTAGAACCGCACGGCCACACCGGCCGGCACAGAAAAACATCCAGGGAAAGACAGGAATATAGCGATATAAATTCCTTACGAATGAAATGTACAGTAAATGAAGGGCTGTGAATGCCAAATGGATGCAGGAAAGACCTGAAGAAAACGAGAAAGAAATGATGGTTGGGAGGATTGATTCAGAATTTATAAGAAATGATGGTTGGGAGGATTGATTCAGAATTTATATAAGTCAAAACAGCTTTGTATAATTTAAAAGCAATGGCGGTAACGGTAAGAGTGCTATGGGAAATCGACTGTAAAGGCCGAAGAGAGAGATGACTGGAAAGAGTACATTCAAGGCGTCTATGAGGGGGAAGACTTGTCTGAAGACGTGCTAGAAGAAGAAATTGGAATCGATAGGGATGACACAGAGGATCCACCAGTACAGTCAGAATTTAGAAAAAAAACTTCTGGAAAACTTGAGATTAAGTGAGGCAGAAGGGATTGATAACATTCCATCGGTATCTATGAAATCATCCGTGGAAGTGTCAACCAAGCGACTGTTCAAGTTGGTGACTAGAATCTATGAGACTGGCGACGTAGCATCACACTTTCGGAAAAATGCCATCCCACAATTCCAAAAATAGCAAGGTTAGATAAATCCGAAAACTGTCGCACAACCAGCATAACAACTCATGCGTCCAAGCTGCAGACAAGAATAATATACAGAAAAATGGAAATAAAACTGAATAACAGTTAGATGACGATCAGGCAAAAAGGCCATGAGGGCCTTAGAAGCGTTTGAAATATGGTGCTACGAAAGCATTTCGAGAATCAGGTGGTGTGGTAAGACATGAAACGAGGGGGTTCTCCGCAGAATCCACGAAGAAAGAAACATACGAAAAACAGAGAAAACAAGAAGGAAAAGGATGATAGGACATCTGTTAAGACATCAAGGAATAAATTCCATGGTGTAGAAGCAGCTGTAGAGGATAAAAACTGTAGAGGAAGACATAGTTTGGAAAACATTCAGCAAATAATTGAGGACGTAGTGTGCAAGTGCTGGTCTGAGATGAAGGCGTAGGAGAGGAATCCAAAGCATATTTGAACAGTCGCATGTAAACAGTCAGAAGACTGCTGACTTATACTGTGTCCGCAAATGATAGGTTAGCAGAACTAGTAACACATTGGCAGAAACCAGTAACTCAGAACCTAGGTAGCTGATTCGCACAAGTTCATATTATTGCTCATCTATGAAAAAGAGATGAGTTTGGGTGCTGACTCTACTGGTGAAATGTATGAAACGTACTCCCAAAGAAGATAAATTTAGTGGAAAGAGGGTTTTAGTAGGGTTATGAGGCAAGCTAGGAAGCCAATCGTGATTAGCTTGAAAGGTAACCCTGGTGAGACTGTTTAAATGATTGATTGTGTAGGCAAAATTTAATTTAATAAAAACATTTATTTTCCCAAAACAGACATTAATTGTGCTAAACACGTTATTGATTGAATACTGTAAACAACTAACAGTTGATTTAAGGCTATACAGGACAAGGATCCTGGGTGGCAGAGACAGTTTAACTTGTGGAGTGAGTCAAGTACTCTGGCTCTGAAAATGTGGAGAACACAATCTGAATTGATCTGACGATGAACAGACTTCGATAAAATCTACTGAAGTTTCTCTACATAGGTGCAGCTGAGAGGAAGTGGCGATTGAGATCTGTACGCCATGACAGTGCCATATGACGATGTAACTTGCAGCTGGCGAGATGTGTGCGGCGGAGGTGAGACGTGGAGGCGGCACCTGTGAATCGATTGCGGCCATGAAAGAAACGCAAAAACCTCACGGTCCTGCTATAAGGCAGGCGGAATGCAATTTACTCTCTACCAGAGCCTTGAAATCACAGTAGATTTCAGTGTGTGTGACACCCGTTCCCAGGTCGTACCAAGGACCAATTTGGCTCACTTACACGACAGAGCGCACATGGATACCAAGACTGTTAACCAAAAACAAATAAGTTTTCCTTCGGAGCCATTCATACAGTACGTACAAGAGCGAAGAGAGAACAAAAAATCCGGCCAATGTGACCGAGCGGTTCTAGGCGCTCCAGTCTGGTCGTAGGTTCCAATCCTGCCTCGGGCATGGATGTGTGTGATGTCCTTAGCTTAGTTAGGTTTAGGTAGTTCTAAGTCTAGGGGACTGATGACCTCAGATGTTATGTCCCATAGTACTTAGAGCCATTTGAACCATTTTGTTTCCTCGGCAAACGAGTAGTCCGAGACGTTTAAAGTTACACTGTTGGTACAGTAGGAACTTCACCACAGGTTCCCCAGTCTAAACTACTTGCAAGTTAAGTCAGTCACAGGACAGGTCCCAAGTACCAACCACACATGCCAGAGCTTCGACCAGAAATGCTTACAAGACCAAAGTACCGCTCCTGAGTGCTTCGCACCATTCCAGAAAAAAATTCCGTTTTCCCTCAAAGTGCACAAATGACACCGCCTTCACATTGTCTTGAGCCAATCACAGGGATTTATAGGCGCTAAATCTCCCCTCCCACACGACAGCAAAAACTCATGTCGAACCATGGTAAGAGTTAAGAAACCTGTGCCTCTGAAACAAAAAGAAACCGCAAATTACTGGATTATTCAAGTTTTCGCAGAAGGGGAAGGGATGATTTTTTTCGATGTTGTGTCTCTTCCCACGGCAATAAGTCCTCTCTCGACGAGGGCCTTCCCTGTCTGCCCTGCGAGGCTGTGGGCCTGTCCTACAAGATTTGCTAAGGGATGGGCTCGCCGCCAATTGCTTTCAATTCCCAACAAGCCGTTTCTACAAGCTAAGAATCATAAAAATACGTCATGCTCTTAGCGCCCTACCAGGCTCCATCAACGTCTGCTCAGGTCGTTAACTTTCTAGAGTCTCGCTCAAGGTGTGTCAGGTTGTAATGAAATCTTCAATATTTTTCCGTATACGAAAATTAGGTGAGAGAGTAACTTGTCCTCTCTCAAGCTCTCCAAGATCGTAGCGACCTAAGCAAACCGATATGTTGCGCACCACATCAGGTAGGTCGCTATCCAAGGAACTGGAAACAGGCGTTCATAATACTGAAGTACGAGGTGCATTCAAGTTCTAAGGCCTCCGACTTTTTTTTTCTCCAGACTGGAAAGAGATAGAAACATGCGCATTGTTTTAAAATGAGGCCGCGTTCATTGTCAATACGTCCAAGAGATGGCAGCACCTACGGCAGATGGAATTTTACCGCCAGTGGCGAGAACGAAAACTGTTTTAAATACTTAAAAGGGCGACGTTTTCCTTACTTGAACAGCGTGCTATCATTCGTTTTCTGAATTTGCGTGGTGTGAAACCAATCGAAATTCATCGACAGTTGAAGGAGACATGTGGTGATGGAGTTATGGATGTGTCGAAAGTGCTTTCGTGGGTGCGACAATTTAATGAAGGCAGAACATCGTGTGACAACAAACCGAAGCAACCTCGGGCTCGCACAAGCCGGTTTGACGACATGATCGAGAAAGTGGAGAGAATTGTTTTGGGGGATCGCCGAATGATTGTTGAACAGATCGTCTCCAGCGTTGGCATTTCTGTTGGTTCTGTGCACACAATCCTGCATGACGACCTGAAAATGCGAAAAGTGTCATCCAGGTGGGTGCCACGACCACATGGCTGCCCGTGTGGCATGTTGCCAAGCAATGTTGACGCGCAACAACAGCATGAATGGGACTTTCTTTTCGTCGGTTGTGACAATGGATGAGACATGGATGCCATTTTTCAATCCAGAAACAAAGCGCCAGTCAGCTCAATGGAAGTACACAGATTTACCGCCACGAAAAAAATTTCGGGTAACCGCCAGTGCTGAAAAAATGATGGTGTCCATGTTCTGGGACAGCGAGGGCGTAATCCTTACACATTGCGTTCCAAAGGGCACTACGGTAACAGGTGCATCCTATGAAAATGTTTTGAAGAACAAATTCCTTCCTGCACTGCAACAAAAACGTTCGGGAAGGGCTGCGCGTGTGCTGTTTCACCAAGACAACGCACCCGCACATCGAGCAAACGTTACGCAACAGTTTCTTCGTGATAACAACTTTGAAGTGATTCCTCATGCTCCCTACTCACCTGACCTGGCTCCTAGTGACTTTTGGCTTTTTCCAACAATGAAAGACACTCTCCGTGGCTGCACTTTCATCAACCGTGCTGCTATTCCCTCAGCGATTTTCCAGTGGTCAAAACAGACTCCTGAAGAAGTCTTCGCCGCTGCCATGGAATCATGGCGTCAGCATTGTGAAAAACGTGTACGTCTGCAGGGCGATTACGTCGAGAAGTAACGCCAGTTTCATCGATTTCGGGTGAGTAGTTAATAAGAAAAAAAATTGGAGGCCTTAGAACTTGAATGGACCTCGTAGGACTTGTATGGTTATAGAGTGTTTGTCACATTTATTGAAAAGGGGATCTTATTGGTCCTGGACGATACTAATTAAATCAGATGGAAAGAACAACTGGCAGGCACGGCTACATTAGTTTGAATAAAGGAGATAGCAGGGAAGGAGTAATTCTGAAATATTAATGAGACACTGATCACCAACAGAACATCGATGTGTTTCTCTTCCTCTCCTGAGAATGTTGAGGGGAATGCAGTATAGTATAGGTAAAGAACAGGAACAAAATTCGTAGATGTCAGAAATCTACCTTGATAAAAATTGAAGTGAGTGTGCAATTGCTGTCCATGTACATACTGTAACAGTTGTGTTACTAAATGTGACACTTCTGTCACTCAATGTAACTGGGTTTTCTCTTTTGATGCTGTCAATTGTCAGGATGAGCATTCTAAAGCATTCTGTCAGGGTGAAAATATTAAATAAATTAACTTTTCTCTCTTAACAACATGTGGGCAGGGTGGGTTCTTCCTTGGCTCGGGTATGAGGTCGAATGAAACATCATTTTTACATAAGATAACTTTTATTGAAGATTTGTACAACTGTATCTTACGGGATGTTCTGGTTCGGAGAGCGGCAGCTGTGTCGTTTGTGAAGTCTTCTGCTGCGGCAGCGGCGACGGTGGCGGCGGCGGCAGCGGCGTCTGATTACGCGTAGCGGTGTGTATCTCATGTCGCCGTCTCGCCCAGTTGACTGGAGACGCGCAGCGCGAGGTGGCCCGTTTAATTATTGCGAGCGAAGTCGTGCATCGGATGGTGATACCTTGGATGTGGCGTCCCAGTGTTTCTCTTCTCTAAGCGGCCGCGTGTGTTGTGCGTCGACCAGCGGAGCGGCGCGGCGGGGCAAGGCCAGTGTCCCGAACTCGAACCACGGACTCCCGCTTGCCAGTCTTCGGCTGTCAGGTCTTCATCCCAGCTCACAGGTGGCTGCTGAGGTGAGGCCGTCTCCTTCCCGTCCTCACGAGTCACCCGGGTACGTAAAAATCAGACTTCAAATACCTTTTAACTTCTGTCTTCTGGCGCCGCGGCTGCTGTTTGCTATGCCATTAAAACAGCGGACTTGGTGCGTCTGTGTATGATGCAGTCTCTTCTTGGATGACGGTCTTCAGCACCGAAACTGACTGAAAACTATTGCTACTCTTCTTTTCTTCCTTCGTCTCTCATCTTCGTCTCCATCCCCATCTCCGTCTTCATCTTCGTCCCCGTCTTCATCTGTCTTCATCTGTTGGGCCCACCGCGTCTCGCGTATTTATTCACTTCAGTTCACTGGAGGTGAACGACTTCACGGCCATTGCCTCTTCTGTCACGTTGAAAAGCTTCTCCAAGAATCTTCTTGACCTCTGTCATTGGCTCTTGGTATATAGGGGGGGGGGGGGGCCTCTGATCGCATGTGACGAGTGAGAAACACGTGAGCTGGTCATTGCCTCTTCCGTCACGTTGGAAAGCTTCTCGAAGAATCTTCTTAACATCGGTCATTGGCTCTTGGAATGTAGGCGAGGGCCTTTGCTCACATGCGACAACTGAGAAACACGTGAGCCGGTCGGGCGATGCCCTGATGGCTGAATCGACAGCGCCCGCTTATGTGGAACTTGCTGACTTCACAGTCATTGCCTCTTCTGCTCTGCTGTTGTGCCCGCTGTGTGCCAGTATGTAACTCTCCAAACAAACCAAGTTTTTCATTTATATTCTAATTTCTAGTTCACTTTGATTTCACTAATTTATTTACTTAAGTACCACTCAACATTCCTCCACCCTTTGGAGAAATTCGCCCTCGAATTTACCACTCAACATTCCTCCACTCTTCACACGGAAAAAGCACAAGCAATGAAAACTCTCGACTTAGAAGATTACACACGCTTCACATTAAGTATGTGGAAAATACTTTATCACTTTACAAAAGCACTGTACGGTCAGGAATCACATAGTTCTTACATAAATGGTTGTAATAAGTGTAACAAATCTTGATGACAATGAATAAACAAAAAATAGATTTTGCACTTAGAAAATTACAGAGCAACAGCTGTTTAATCTACCCTATACTAATGCAAGAATATCTATTCTACAGTATTGTTTATTTTAACAAGAGACTGTTTAATAGAGAATGAAGTACAATAAACAAAATTAATACACTAATGCTCGAAAGTAACTACTGAAGTACACCAGTTAAGAGTGTGGTATCCAGTTTACAGGGATTTGATGAAGTGTCATATTATGATTTGGGTTATTTTTTCGTCTTAAATAAAAGGAAACTGTACAAAGCAGAAACACCAACACAAAGGTTGCAGATATACCCGTTTCTAGCATTATAATTTTAGTTTTGTTCACCTTTTAATTGTAAGACATGTTGCATCATAACATTAGTATCAATTTTGCCTTGCTGTGAGTTTATGACTTCAGAAGGGAACTGTCAAGGGAGTCATTGAGGTAGGATAGGCTTTGTGTAGGAAATGCTTGCATGGCGTTTTCTGAAAAAAGCAAACAACATGGTTATGAACCTACCAACCTAGTGAAAACAAAAACAAAGAAAAGAAGGAATACATTGTTAACTACAAGATCTACCTGTTTCTACGTTCAAATTTTATTTCTTAAAAAATAAACCATTATAATTTATTAATTATTTACATTTGTATACTGTCCACAGTCTACTAAGATTCAACTAGGTCATTCGCACCCTTGAACGAAGATTGTATGGTGCCATCTCTGTATGTTGTGCTGGCGTGGCCACTCTTTTTCCTTTACGGGAACTTCCTCCACCCTTCGAAAAAGCAGACACTATTGTTGAAGGAATTACATCTGGAGCGCCCTTAAAAGGTTTTAAACGACTTGCATGGGTCAATAATTTGATAAGGACCTCTGTAGTTTGTTACAAATTTCTTCGTTTTTCCTTTCGCTATGTAAGGAGTTGAAAGCATAACCCACTGACCGATTTTGTAATTTGGATATTTAGCTTGGGTATTACCTAATCTTTCCTGTCATTCCAAAGCCTTTGTATTAGATTTTTGAACCTTTTTCCATACATCCTTCATCATTCGACTGAAATCTCTTACTGTTTCTCCGACTTTTCCGTTTTTCTGCCTGATTACATCAAAAGGGGACGGCATTTTTTTCCCATAGACCACTTCATAAGGTGACATGCCAGTTGCTTCATGCGTTTTGGCGTTGTATACCGACACGATTATTGGTAAATACGTATCCCAATTAGAATGTTGTTCATTAATATAATAACTAAGCATCTTGCCAATTGTCCGATGAACTCTTTCTGTGCGCCCGTTGCACTGAGGGTGTAACGGAGTTGTGCGTAATTTGCGTATTTTTAATAAGTGGCATAGCTGTTTCATTAATTCAGACATAAAATTAGATCCCTGATCTGTGATAATAGCTTCAGGTACTCCAAATTTAAGTATCCAGTTGTTAACTAAAGCTTGGGCAACTGTATTTGCTTGCTGATCTGGGAGACTCACCATAGCTAGATAGCGTGAAAAGTGATCGATAATTGTAAGAACATACTTATTACCAGCAGGTGTTTTATGAAATGGCCCGTAGAGATCCACTCCGCAGATTTGAAATGGACATGAAGCCTCGGGGAGCCTCTGTAAGGGTATTTTTGAACGAGAAAGTTCAGCTCGTTGTGCGCACGCAATGCAATTACGAACGTACTGCGCAACATCCTGCTTTCTGGTTTGCCACCAAAATTGCTCTGCTACTCGTCTTTCGGTTGTCCGCTGTCCACCGTGTCCTGCAAGGATATGATCGTGGGCCTCTGCCATTATTTCTTGTCTAAGGTGTTGGGGAACGACAATTCGCGGTCCAAGTTTTGTTTTACGGCATAATACACCATCTTCAAAGCAAAATTGTTTTTGAGTTGCGTATTTTTTACATTCTGTATCCTCATCTTGTGCCTTTCTCCAGTCCTCAGTATCTCGGCCTGTTGCTTCCAAAAGTGCTATTTTCCAACTTAGGCAATCCGCGTTCGTGTGTTTTTTGCCTGGTTTATGGATAACTTCGAAATCCATTTCGGAAAGACATAGGGCCCAACGGGTAAGACGACTAGATGGATCCTTTAATCCAAGCAACCATTTTAAAGCTGCGTGGTCTGTAATAACCTTGAATTTCCTACCATACAAGTAGCATTTAAAGTATTTGATACCATAAATAACACTTAACAATTCTTTCTCCGTTGTGGAATAATTTCTTTCTGCCGTTGTTAGTTGTCTCGAAGCGTAGGCTATGGGGTGTTCCGCGCCATTAATATTCTGACTCAAAACAACTCCTACTGAATGACCACTTGCGTCACAGGATAAAATAAATTCTTTGTTATAATCTGGGTAGGCTAATACTGGACTGTGTGTTAACTTATCTTTAAGGGTTTGAAATTCTGATTCACAATCTTCAGACCAATGAAATTTTGCACCCTTTTTCAATAATTGGGTTAAGGGTCGGGCAATATCAGCAAAATTTTGAACATATTTTCGGTAATACGATGCGAGACCAATGAAACTTTGTACTTCCTTAACGCGTTGTGGTGTTGGGAAGTCCTTAACTGCCGAAATTAATCGAGGATCTGTTTAAATTCTTTTTTCACTAATGACATGTTCTAGGTATGTAACCTCTGTCAACGCAAAACTACATTTTTCCATATTTAATGTTAATTTAGCTTTTCTAAGTCTCTGAAAAACATTACGCAGACGCACAGCATGTTCATTAATGTCTCTGGAGAATACAATAATATCGTCTAGATATACACAACATTGCTGAGTTTTGAGTCCTCGCAATACTCCGTCGAGTAGTCTTTGAAAAGTTGCTGGTGCATTTTTCAAACCGAAAGGCATTCTTTTAAATTGCCAATGGCCTCCAGGGGTAGAAAATGCTGTTTTATGCCTATCTTCAGGAGCAACTTCCAATTGATGATATCCGCTACGTAGATCGATTGTTGAAAAGTATTTACTGTTACCTAAACTGTCAATGATATCTGTAATGTTGGGAAGAGGATAAACATCTGAGATAGTTTGTTAGTTAAGTTGCCCATAGTCACAACAAAATCTATATCGTTTCGTACCGTCGGGAGACTTCTTTGGAATAATTACAATATTTGAATTATAAGGAGAATCAGAATATTCTATAATTCCATCCTTTAGATGCTGTTCCAAAAATTCATCCAGTACTGGCTGTAAGTGATGCGGAACTCTATAAGGCTTCCTATAAACTGGGGGGCTATTTCCTGTTGGGATCCTATACTGTGTGATGTCTGTTGCTGGCAATGGACCTTCTGCATTAAATAAATCTTGGAACTCAACTAAAACTGCTTCTATTGTGTCTCTATCCTTTCCTTTCAAATGCTCAATCTTCTGGCGCAATGCGGTTTTATAGGCGTCTGGTTTCTGACCATCAGTAATATCTGACCAAATGAAATCTTCTTCTTCAAAATTACTGACTGTAGCCACTAATATTCCCTTATGCAACTCTTTCTCCTCCACTCCGAAATTGTCAATATGTACCGGTACTTTTCTTTCTCCCTCAACGTCTTGAACCCGTACAACACTCCTACGTACAAAACAATGTGATACATCTAATTCCTCATTTTCCTCTAAAGGCTCTATTAGACACACTGTATCTGTAGGTACTTCGTGGTCAACGGTCATCCAGAGAAGTTTTCCTGAGCCAGATGGTATCTGATCCCACGAATCAACCTTCAAGGACGTTGCACGCAGTATAGTTGATTTCGCCTTCCGGTTAGGGAAATCTTGCGGCCGAGGGCCCTTTGCAGCGGTGTCACCTAGCTGAAACACTATTCCGCTAAGTTCTACAGTTTGCTGTCTGAGGTCGATTTTAGCGTGATGTTTATTCAAGAAATCCAACCCTAGGATCGCGTCGTACCCGTCAGTTACCTTTGTTACCACTTCTACATCTTCTTGAAATTGTACACCTTGAATATGGAAAATCAATGATGTACATCCTAATGACTTAACTGTACCTCCTCCTACTCCATTCAATCTATACCTTGGAGGGTCATATTTCTTTTCTCCAATACATTCATTACTTACTATTGATACGTTTGCGCCTGTATCCACCAGTATCCTTGCCTCTTTATCCTGTATGGTAGCAGATAACCAGCATTCCGCCTTCACATTCGCCTTAATGGCATGAAATTTTATTGGGAACGCCTGGCGGCGGCTCCGACATTCCCGTTTGAGTTTAACTGATTTCTATTTCCAAAAACTTTCTTAGACCTGCATTCCTTGAATGTGTGACCTATTCTTTGACAATTAGTGCATTGAGGTTGTCTGCAGTTTTTTGCTATATGTCCTTGTCGATCGCACCTAAAACATTGTACTCCTGCTGAAAATATATTTCGCTTCTCCTTGTATCTGGTGGCAATGTCAATTTCTTCAAAAGCTGTCGCCACAGATACAGCTTCTGCTAAATTTTTAGGAAACTCTGCCCTGACACGACGGGACGTTTCAGGAGGTAACCCACGTAAAAATGTATCCAGAGCTCTATCTTCTGCCTCTTGTAAAATAACCTTATTTGCTTCATCACTCGTTGTCAACTGATAGGTGTTAATATTAACTTTTCTAATCCTATCTACAAAGCTTTCTAACGACTCGTTTTGCCTCTGAGTGATAGTGTTTAATTTTTCCCTATAAAATCTACAGCTGTTCTGTTTTTGAAAACGTTTAAGCAATCCTTTCTTCAATTCCTCAAATGTTGGAGCATTCCGTAATTCTTCATGGTATAAGACGTGTGCTTTAGCATCTCCTGTCAATCTTAACTTTGTCATTTGTAAGAGCTGTTCATCTGACCATGATCCTAACTTTGCAGCTGCTACTAAATCATCAAAAAAGGCTGTTATGTGTTCGCCAGGTTTACCTGAAAAAGGAGTTACTAAGGCTGCTGCTGAGGAATCTAGTGTGGGAGGGATTGAACTGGTTTGCCTAACCTCACACAACTGCTTAAATAATGCATTATTATCATTTTTAAGCTGTGCTATTTGATTAACTAAGCTCTGAATAGCTTCATCAGTAGAAACCGCTTGTGGTGCTGACTCTGACTTTGTACGATTTTGTGTCATCATTTTACAAACTGTTAGTTACACAATCTTCCTATACTCAATTTAAAAGATGTTTAAATATTTCCAACAAACTCTTAAAATCATGAGAGAAAATACACTTCTAAACAAAGAAAATATTACGACTGCTATGCAAACCTCTATCCCTTCACACATTAAACAATACTAACTGTGGACCTTTAGTGACTGTCATTCACACCTCATATTGAGCCAAGGGTTTTTTCTCTGACACCAAATGTAACAGTTGTGTTACTAAATGTGACACTTCTGTCACTCAATGTAACTGGGTTTTCTCTTTTGATGCTGTCAATTGTCAGGATGAGCATTCTAAAGCATTCTGTCAGGGTGAAAATATTAAATAAATTAACTTTTCTCTCTTAACAACATGTGGGCAGGGTGGGTTCTTCCTTGGCTCGGGTATGAGGTCGAATGAACATCATTTTTACATAAGATAACTTTTATTGAAGATTTGTACAACTGTATCTTACGGGATGTTCTGGTTCGGAGAGCGGCAGCTGTGTCGTTTGTGAAGTCTTCTGCTGCGGCAGCGGCGGCGGCGGCGTCTGATTACGTGTAGCGGTGTGTATCTCGTGTCGCCATCTCGCCCAGTTGACTGGATACGCGCAGCGCGAGGTGGCCCGTTTAATTATTGCGAGCGAGGTCGTGCATCGGATGGTGATACCTTGGATGTGGCGTCCCAGTGTTTCTCTTCTCTAAGCGGCCGCGTGTGTTGTGCGTCGACCAGCGGAGCGGCGCGGCGGGGCAAGACCAGTGTCCCGAACTCGAACCACGGACTCCAGCTTGCCATTCTTCGGCTGTCAGGTCTTCATCCCAGCTCACAGGTGACTGCTGAGGTGAGGCCGTCTCCTTCCCGTCCTCACGAGTCACCCGGGTACGTAAAAATCAGACTTCAAATACCTTTTAACTTCTGTCTTCTGGCGCCACGGCTGCTGCTTGCTATTCCATTACAGCGGCGGACTTGGTGCGTCTGTGCATGATGCAGTCTCTTCTTGCATGACGGTCTTCAGCACCGAAACTGACTGAAAACTACTGCTACTCTTCTTTTCTTCCTTCGTCTCTCGTCTTCGTCTCCGTCCCCGTCTCCGTCTTCGTCTTCGTCCCCGTCTTCATCTGTCGGGCCCACCGCGTCTCGCGTATTTATTCACTTCAGTTCACTGGAGGTGAACGACTTCACGGCCATTGCCTCTTCTGTCACGTTGAAAAGCTTCTCGAAGAATCTTCTTGACCTCGGTCATTGGCTCTTGGAATGTAGGGGGGGGCCTCTGATCGCATGTGACGACTGAGAAACACGTGAGCCGGTCATTGCCTCTTCCGTCACGTTGGAAAGCTTCTCGAAGAATCTTCTTAACATCGGTCATTGGCTCTTGGAATGTAGGCGAGGGCCTTTGCTCACATGCGACAACTGAGAAACACGTGAGCCGGTCGGGCGATGCCCTGACGGCTGAATCGACAGCGCCCGCTTATGTGGAACTTGCTGACTTCACGGTCATTGTCTCTTCTGCTCTGCTGTTGTGCCTGCTGTGTGCCAGTATGTAACTCTCCAAACTAAACCAAGTTTTTCATTTATATTCTAATTTCTAGTTCACTTTGATTTCACTAATTTATTTACTTAAGTACCACTCAACAATACTCATACACGTATGAGAAAACGAATGAGAAATCGAAAGACAGAAATGATAGAACCACGTGAGGCTGGGCAGAACTGCCCTCATAGGAATGTACTAGATTGTAAGCATATGTGAGTGCACAGCTTCCCATTGTTGTGTAATGCTTTATCATGTATGGCAAAGAAACGACAGCCCCTAGCTTAACGAACCACTTGAGACATAACTCATACCCCACGGTAAATCTTTGAATAATAAATAAATCTGACACTGTGACAAAGGAGGAACCAATACCTCAGTATTTATTCGCTGGAACAGAAAGACAAAACTAGTACTGTCGGAGTAACATGACAAGGCTTCTCGACGACGAAATAAGAAAAAAATAGAGTAGGCTCAATGACACGGCGATAGGGTAAGGAATGAAAGTGGAGCGTTTCAAAAGATAACTGCAACGACATATGACTACAGACACCAATCGGCGTCTCAGTGGCAATACCGATTGGCTGTACATCGTGCCTTGCCAGTGGCGTAATAAACCTAGTAATTAAGAAGTTATCCCCATTGTCTCTTGATTGCTGTGTGTATAAACCAACATCTTTACACAAACAGTAAGCAGGTAACCATGTCAGAAAAGGTTTACTCAATTTCCATTGTTTAGCACTAGCGCCATACAATAGTCTAACCACAAAGAGTGTAGCCAAGTGTCTTTTCATATCTCTAGTCGCATTTCAGGGTAGTGTGAAAATTCTGACCCTTCCTAATACAGGTATCTACTGCCAGATCTTGTGGGAACAACTCCCTTCAATCACTCCTACACGTCTGAATAGTGGCAAGTGTGGTAGAAGCGTAACCACAATAAAGAAAATTGTATTATGTGACTGAGACAGAGCACATGCAGCGTAGTCCACAGTAACAAAATTCTATGAAAAGATAACATGCATCACTAAAAAACACAAAATAATTAGTTTTCATAAGGAGTACTAAATCAAAACTGCTTGACTGTCCACCTGTCCACCCCATTGTAGGAAAAATTAACTTCTCAAAATACTTTCAAGCGTAAATTCTCCAGCATTCCCCATAAACATATATGAAACAGTGCACGCTTTAACTTCATCACCATGTATGTTGTATACCCCATACTAAAATCATGAGCTTCCTCGCAATGTATTTAACCACATCTAAAATACCATCCACTGCCACACAGCGTTTCACTTAAAAGTATTCTTTTCATATCGTACGCTGAGTAACACTACAACTCAAAGCCTATTAATTCCGTCTTGAGGAGAGAGACTGTCACCTTATCTCTAACTCTCATGAGATACAGTACACAAAATGCATAAAAATAATTATTGAAAAGAGCCAGTCAGAGGCTCATGAACATAGACAATCAATATAAGTAAAATATATAAGCATAAAATGCATGGCCAAGTAACTAGAGCAATAGGATGAGCAGTAAGTTCATAATTATTCCGTTGTAACGGTCAACGTATCTATCCTCCTTTGCTGAACCATACTTAACTCTCATTAGTCCTTATCCATACTTACGACAGTGAAAGTGCTACTCTTGTTCGATAATTGTTTGCAAAATTTATTGTCTCATCACGTGAAACTGTGCGTAATTCAATGTTGCCTCCTCGCGATTCTTTGTTGGGAAAGTATGCTACGTTCAACAGTTTTCTTGTCTTTTGAGTCTTTCAAGTAGCGTGGTACAAAATTAGCGTGTGATTCAACTCTTTCACAAGTGGTTTCCTCGTACAAAATTTCATTTTTCAAAGAAATGTTCTTTGTACTCGTTGCGCCCTGACCTATCTGAAGAACCTTATATTCTGTATGCGACGTAACACTGCTACAATTGATGAAACAGTAAAAACGATATAGCAAATCTATGTAAATTCTAAGGCACACGCGATCGATACCCTACGAACATATTAAAACAAAACCAAAAACTCCTTGCCGGCCGCGGTGGCCGTGCGGTTCTGGCGCTGCAGTCCAGAACCGCAGGACTGCTACGGTCGCAGGTTCGAATCCTGCCTCGGGCATGGGTGTGTGTGATGTCCTTAGGTTAGTTAGGTTTAAGTAGTTCTAAGTTCTAGGGGACTTATGACCGAAGATTTTGAGTCCCCTAGTGCTCAGAGCCATTTGAACCATTTTTGAACCAAAAACTCCTTGATAATGATCCGTGAAAAAAATATGCTTTTTGCTGTCGCTTTGCTTTTCAACGTGCTAGGTCCAAGTTCACTTTTTGTTACGAGAGTTTTTGTCCTTCAAACGTAGTACAACAAGGACCTAATTCCACCCAATACCTTAAAATAACTGGCAAATTCGTCATAATTGCCTGGCCCAGGTCTTCAGCTTTGCTAGAAGAAAAATTATGTAATATTCTGTGCTGATAGTAACACTCCTTTAAAACACTAACGTAAATTTTTAATGTCCCGCGTAATGGCGGCGGACTCAAGGCCTCCAGCGATGGTGTTTCCTCTCCACTGCAGACAATACTATAATTCTGAAAACTGGGGTTATTTGACACATGTTTAACACTTCTTTAAATAAAACTCGACTTACTCTTTAATTTACTATCTATTTGACATCAGCCCAGTAACTTACATTATAGACCAGACGAGCAGTATACGTAGTCACGTTTCAGAATACAATCAGAGAGAGAGTGAGAGAGCGAACACTTACATATATAAATCTGTTGAAGACTGCAGATGAACACTTTTCAGTACAATGATATTGTATTTTTTCAAATACATCATTATTGCCTTTCATTTTAAATTATTATTTTCGTAATCTTTCGCATAAAACACTACCTTTACGTATTTTATAATCACACTACTTTTTTGGTAGTTTTTCTATGTCTCATGTCAGTTGCAAAAAATGTTAGTATTACGCGTTGGTATGGGGACGGTATAACATCTACCTTCCTTTGCTGAAATATACTTAACTCTCATTAGTCCTTATCCACACATACGACAGTGAAAGTGCTACTGTTGTTTACAAAATTTATTGTCTCATCATATAAAACTGTGCATAATTCAATGTTGCCTCTTGTCAATTCTTTGTAGAGAAAGCACAATGAACAACTTTCATATCTTTAGTAGCTTCCAAGTAACGTGATACAAAATTAGTGTATGATTCAACTCTTTGGCAAACGCTTCCTTGTACAAAATTACAGTTTCTAAATAAATATTCTTCGTACTCATTGTGCCATGAACTACCTGCCTATATTCTGGCCGTGATGATTCGATGATCTCGATGTGCAGCGGCATCTTCTGTCGGTGAACTTACTTGTGTCGTCTGCCAAGAATTTTAATCATGATTTTTCTGGTACTGACGTCTGCTTCAGTGATTTAATGGTTCAGCTGATCTTTTCCTTCATGCGATCATACATATTGGTGTTTGACTATGGAGTGCCTTTACGTCGCGTAGAAATGCAAAGTTAACAAGTAGCATGAGGTTGGGTTTAACGTCCCATCGATATCGACAACATTAGAGACGAGGCACAAGCTCGTATTGTGTCAAAGAAAGGAATGAAATCGACCTTTCCCGACATTTGCCTGGAGCGATTAAGAGAAATCACGGGAAACCTAAATGGGGTGGCCGGACTCGGGTTTGAACTGCCGTCCTTCCGAAAGCGACTCCAGTATGTCAACCTCTGCGCCATGTCGCTCGGTCTGCAGATATTATCGAAATCGAGCAATAAAGTAAATCAGGAACTGTCACATGAACATGTTGAACTGCTACCTCTGCACGTGATCAGTAGTTTTCCTGGGATCAGTTCCATTCCCTCTTTTCCTGGAAACCCGTCGGAGAATATTCACCTCTTTTGTGAAACGTCCGTGATATTACGCCTGTGTACTCCTGCAGGAACAAGTTTTTAGTGTTTGTAGCCAGGTTAAAGTTGCCAGGAATCATCCCCCAAATTTTCAAGGATAATTATGCGTAAAAGAGAACAAATTGATAATTAGTAACTTCAAATCGCTGTCAGTTATCGACGACTGAGAAGGTCGTGGTCACGTAAATAGATATACCATTCATGTGTGTTTCATGTCCACCAGGTTAGTACACATAGTAGGTCGTTCAAATGCCCACTCATCATTTATAAAAAGTATTGTAGTCAGTACTGAGCACCTGACTTGAGAATGATGGACGAAAGCAGCACAGTACGTTACTTCAGTGTGGAAAATCTTCGTTTTTCATGTCTGAAAGGTAAACGTGCATAATATCAGACAGCGAATACTGTGGCGAGTTCGACATGGATCGCAAACGCAGGTTTCGAGGAACACTACTGAGAAAATTTAGAAAACCGGCATTTGAAGCTGACAGCTGAACGATTCCACTGCCGCCAACATACATTGCGCGTAAGGATCATAAAGACAAGATACGAGAAATTAAGGCTCATGCGGAGGCATATAGACAGTCCTCTGTCCCTCGCTCTGTTTGCGAGTGGAACAGGAAAGTAAATGACTAGTAGCGGTACAGTGTACCTTTTGCGACGCACCATAGGGTGGCTTACTGAGTATCTACGTATATGTAGACGTAGATGCTAAAGAATTCTGATGCGATTAATTTTATGTAGCTTTGACGCTCCAGCGCGTGATTCAGGAACCGGCTTCTGCTCACACATAAGAGAGAAAATTCAAAAGTGCATATTGTAGCGATCAGATTCGCTAATATATGAACGTCTGCTCAACTCCGGCTACGAATGGCAGAATAGTACCCTGAACGTGCGGTACTATCGACCACGTAAGAGACTAGCAGGAAATGTCATTTTCACTGCCTGAGTATGGTGGTGGTTAGTGTTTAACGTCCCGTCGACAACGAGGTCATTAGAGACGGAGCGCAAGCTCGGGTTAGGGAAGGATTGGGAAGGAAATCGGCCGTGCCCTTTCAAAGGAACCATCTCGGCATTCGCCTGAAACGATTTAGGGAAATCACGGAAAACCTAAATCAGGATGGCCGGAGACGGGATTGAACCGTCGTCCTCCCGAATGCGAGTCCAGTGTGCTAACCACTGCGCCACCTCGCTCGGTGCCTGAGTATGGGAAACCCATTGTCCTTACATATCCATTTTGCTTTTTAGCCTTCTCCCAGGACCCGTGGTAAAACCCACCTTGTGGGAGTGTTCCTGCTGATACGTGTTAAACTGCATGCTGAAATTTTAAATTCAGCCACAAGTCTGGTATGTTGTATACAAAACATGAGATCTGGAGCTGTGATTGTCACTGAACAAGTCACGAAAGAAACAGAATGATTCAAACAAAGGTGAATTATTAGTACCTAATACATTATTGGTTATGACAAAAGTCTGTAATATATTCGGCGGTTCCTCCTGGGATAATTACTTTTGTAGTATCGTGCATAGTTCTGGCTATTTGACTGAGTCATTACTGATGGCAATGTTCAGTAATTAAATTGACAATAATACGCCAAGCTTATTTGGTAGTCTGGTGCGACGCGCGGGGTTGGTGGTTGGAGGAGCGAGGGATAGCTCGACTCTCTCCAGCTGGTGTCTCATGATTGGCTGAGACGGCCGGTGGTAACGTCTTGCTGTTATGGCTGCCTGGGAGCGCGTGGTAATATTAACAGCGATGACAAGGGCCTATTTGACATAACCACATAGTTTTTCTCGCGCTCGCAGCGTTCTTTTAAAACTTTCTGTTTGTTTATAAGGCTCGTTTCAGGAAGGGTAACATCAGATCATTTACACGTTGTACAGAACGTGTCATTAGTGGCGTAGTTTCTTCCATGATATTGATTTTGTAAAACACTTCATTTACCTTCATAACTTACACTAAGACATGGACTCACCTTTTGATGTCTACACTGGTCCTCAGCACCCAAAAGCCTAACGAACGAAACTGTTAGCAACCAGTAACAACTCATGATTCCCAAGTATGTGTAGGCTTAATTATTACTAAAATTTGTTGAGAGATTTCCAGGTATGCCGGTTCTCATTGTGATCAGGAGGTACTCCATCAATAGTTTTTTCCTGCCAAGAGGAGCGCTCTCTTTTTCCGCATGTATAGCCGTTGGGTTGTATTGTTGTTGCTGATGTAGACTCTTACAAAACTTTTTCTGGACTTCAAAAGTGATGGTGCCGGAGAGAGGCCAAACAGTGGGTGAATATCAAAGCTATACATCCTTCTGCTTGGTCAGCTGCTTAAGGGGGGACGTTGATGAAAAACACACACTACTTCAAAAATGCACCAAATCCACAGTTTTGGAGATATGGTAATGAAATTTTGCACCACGCTTTGCATGAAAGTAACACATTTAAATATAAAATCCTTTGATTATATATATTCAACTTTTTTTGAATGAAATTTGAAGTTTTTTTTGAAAAAATAATGTATGTTCCTTTTTCTCAGAACGTATTAAAGAGATTTCTACAAAAAAATTTCTGTTTCATCTCTTTATATGTTGTAATCTTCTCTCACGAGGTTTTTGGAATAGGTCAAATAGAAGAATTGTCATAATTTTTTAATTATAATTCCACAAGTAAGATTTTAAATTCATGCAAAATTCCAAGCACTTTGCCTCATATCTCGGCTTGCAATCAGAGTTTCAAACTTTGCTCTTGAGACAACGTTTATTAGGTTTGCAGAAATATGTGTACCAAATTTCATACTTCTAGCCTTCATAGAATCTGAGGAAAAGGTACATAAACTTTAAAAAAGAAACTTTTCAGGAAACGCAATTTAAAGTTTAACCTAACTTTTTTCCTTATGTTACTACTTCAGAAGGCACCACATTTGTACTCTGGGTCGACTTTCCCTTCAAGGCTTCTCTTCTGGTTTCTTGTTGTCTGTCTTCTTTCCTTTACCAGGACTTCAACTGACTTTTCAGCTGCAGAGACGCCGTGTAAATCTATTTCTCTCAGGATGTCTTGAGTAAAATTTCCTATCTTGAAGCGATACCTTCATCCTCCTAACTTTTCCATCATTAAATACAATAACTGCATCATAAGTTGCAATTATGACAACTGTAGCAGATGCAAATGTGTTTTTAGGGCATCGTTTCCATATGAGTTTATATGATACGGAACAAAGTCAAAGATGATCTATAAAACCAAAGAGTATGTATCACGGCCTACTAGATGTATCCCGCACACGTTTGGTTGAAAGTAATACACAAAATAGTTGTTCACTGAGCTGGTATTGAATTGCTGCTTCAAAACGTGGGAGTGGCAGGGAGGCCGCGTCACACTTTTAATTAATTTTCAGGCACTTCAGATGCGATTTCAACATTGAAACATTGAAACTTTGTACTAACAAATAAAACATAATCGAAAATTGACGTTATTGGTCAATTTCATCAACGTCCCCCTTAACGCCTGATGTCAGGCAGAGTTATGCCTACCAGTACGTGTAGCTGCTCCACTGTAATTGGTCTCAGACATCCAGTAATTATGCGACACGTCTCATTCAGAGTGGTGTCCATCTGGCTAGTAAGCAGCCTAGCATTACCTACATGTGGTGGTGTAAATTATAATGCAGATTCCAAGAGACGAACAGGCGTAATTACTGCTAAAGTCTGTTGACGGACTTCCAGGAACACCAGTTCTCATTGTAACCAAGAGGTAGTACTTCTTTAGGCCTAGAGGAGCATTCTCTATTTTACAGGAAGCAGCCATGTCAACACGTCAGTAGTAATAGTAGTAGTAGTAGTAGTAAATGCTCAAACTGCAAGTTGTTAACTGCTGACACACAGCTTCGTCAGTAGGCAGCAAGGCGGAGTGGGAGGAAATAACGGCAATGGATTCTTTATAATCATTGTGTTATAGCATAGTATTTCGCGCAGAGCAGTCTTCTATAAGCCTTAAATTCACCCTTTATTGAACTGAGTCCAAAAGAAGCGATCACTCATTCGTTGGAATACCATTCGTAAACCCAGCCTCCACAGACTTGATAGGCTAGACACTTACACACTTTGGTACAGGAGGAATACCGGCTGGGATACATTACTCCAAGTGATCTATAGTTACAATGTTGTTGTGTTTGCTGGCCAGAATGGCCGTGCAGTTCTAGGCGCTACAGTCTGGAACCGCGCGACCGCTCCGGTTGTGTGTGATGTCCTTAGTTAAGTATAAGTAGTTCTAAGTTCTAGGGGACTGATAGCCTCAGAAGTTAAGTCCCATAGTGCTCAGAGCCATTTGAACCATTTTTTTGCTGTCGTGTTTTCAAAGTGTACAAATTCTTATACATAATAGAACTGCATTTTGATGGTTTATCTTAATTACGAGACTTCTTGCAATTGCAGGGAGACATCAAATTCCTGTGATGGATAACGCCACTGAAAATCAGTAATGGAATCATAGTCGATAAATGTTAGGTATTTTAGGCTAATCAGACACTATCATATTTTGGCACTTACATTGACACTAAGCATTTTTCATATCAAATTATTATTGTGACCTCACTAGATCACAGCTTCTCTATTGCATTGCATGCAGTTGTCTGCCGAGCTGTGTGGCAGGAAGCAGGGGGCGGTAAGTGCTGTGGCGTGCTGGTGGGGATGGCGGCAAGTACTTGGGGAGTGACTTTGAAGATAAGGAGATACTGATGCTGCTGTCAGCGAACTATACATCTGCAACTGTCTCAGCTGAAATATGTATATAAGAAAATGCTGATACTGATGTCAGCGAATTCCTAGCCAGAATGCTCAGTGACCCTCTACTCAGTTAAACCCCTAGATTTCTTGTTGATCTTTTAGCCCTTTCGTGGGTATCGTCCTCCCTCTCTACTTGTGACGCGGAATGGTAGGGTCTGTTTGCAGCCAGGGGATTTAAAATGTTTATGTGAGTGGCCTGTCGAAGTAGTTGTTTGAGGCAGTTTCGTGACAAAGTATTCTACATCTACATCTGTCTGATTACTCTGCAATTCCAATTAAGTGCCTGGCAGATTGTTCACCACCTTCAAGCTACTCCTATACCATTTCATTCTCGAAAAGCGCACAGGAAAAATGAACACTTGAATCTTTTTGTATAAGCTCTAATTGCTTTTATTTTATTATCATGACCGTTCCTCCCTACGTAGGTGGGCGCCAACCAAGTATTTTCACACTGTTGAGGAGAGAATCGGTATTCGGAATTATTGCGCATAACATTTTGTGCATACAGCACACATTCTCATTTTTTGCAGTCAATTCTGAGCAAGTTAAAATCGTCTCATGCCACTACCGTGTGCTCGTAATTGTTTGATGTTTACTTAAATAGGTTTTATTGAACTTTCAAGTCACTACTATAATTGTCATAGCACACAGGAAATACTTGATAATGACAATGTCCAATAGGTGCTGAAGTGTCAGTTGAAACATATTTGCAGTTTTACCACCTGAAACGTCCGGCCAAGGAAAAGAACACAACATATGTGTTAAGTAGGAAGTAGCCTCCTCGTCTTGTTTCTTAATGAACAGTGAATCCACAACTGTTGAAAGACATGAACTATTCTGGAGCTTAATTTTGTTATATTAGAATGCAGAAATGAATAGAGTTTCCTACTTTGTGAACACATATTATACAACTCAAAAACTTTTGTTTTGTTATGGCAGCACCAAATGTGGTCGATTAAATACCTAAAAGTTATTTTATTGTAACAAATCCTTACGTTAACTGGAGTACGAAGCTGGAAAAAGCTAGAAAGCTTACTACTGAGTGCAAAGGACCGACCGTTTGTCTCAATACATCAAATGAATTCGCAATTGCGAATAAGGACTACCATCAGCTGTTGAATAGAATAGAATAACTCAGGCACTGCAATATCGTATTTGTATTAATGGTTTAGGGAGACTTTGGAAGAATATTCCAATTCTGAGTCTGAGATACTAGCTCTAATGGACATAGAAAACAATATGTTGGAATTATCAACCATTTAGTAACAAGGGAAATATTGATGGGAACTTACGAACACATAGATCTTTCACAAAATAGTAGCTATCTTAAAAGTCTTTTAAAAAAATTGGAATGCAGTATTAATGAAAAAAAGAAACACATGACATTGATGTAATGTATAAATGTATAAAATATTCTGTTAACTGGCAAGGGAACAGTGAACTAACGCAATTTAAATTTGTGTAATGAGTTAGCCACATAATTTTGAACTACAAATATTACTTACATTATATACTTTTAAATGAGCGCTGGATCATTGACTGTAAATTTCATAACAACTGTGAAGTACAGTCGTTTTCACAGAGTACATCATTTACCAACACTGCTGCTCTGCCATTTTCAATTGCAGCACAGTATCAGCTCGATTTGAAGCAAACTAATAATTTTCTGTTGGTTAACAAAAAACGATGCCATTAGCAAGCTGCTCTACGCATCTTCTATCAGCATTCAGCAGTCACAGAAAAGTTTTTCACTACCTAATTTTCAGTTGAGAACCATGAAGTATTTGGTGTGATTTCAGGGTCTTGACATCTAAGCTCCGTCTTGTTATAGTAAGGGCTTCGTCGACTATGGGACATTGGCTAGCTTGCCAACCATGTAATGACTTCTTTTGAGAAGAGCTGGTGTTTCTTTCCAATACTCATATACTTCCTCATTTCATTCTTATTAGCTCTGACTATCACATCTTTCTTTTTCCTGACCTTGTCCCTTACCTTCATTGGGTCGGCATGATCATCTGAAATTGGTAATGTTGATACCAAAGAGTGGCTGGATGTCCTTTCTTTTGTAACCCTATCGCTACCCCTTCTTCGCTTCTGAAAGAAATTTGTGTACTCCATCCGTCTGCATCCAGTGTAATCTCACGTGAAAGTGTGGTTGGTTGGTTTTGGGGAAGGAGACCAGACAGCGTGGTCATCGGTCTCATCGGATTAGGGAAGGATGGGGAAGGAAGTCGGCCGTGCCCTTTCAGAGGAACCATCCCGGCATTTGCTTGGAGCGATTTAGGGAAATCACGGAAAACCTAAATCAGGATGGCCGGACACGGGATTGAACCGTCGTCCTCCCGAATGCGAGTCCAGTGTCTAACCACCGTGAAAGTGTGAGAACGTTGTGGAAATATCAGCGAGTCTTGTAACTGAGGTTGGATGCGGATACCGATGTGTTGTTCACATAGCCGTACGTGGGAACTGCCGAAAAACCACATCCACGCAGGCCGGCACACCGGCCATCATGGTTAACCAGCCGGGCGGATTCGATGTGAGGGGCGTTGCGTCTCCTCGAATCCTGGAAGCGGCGTGCTAACGCGCGCGACTATCTGGGTGGGTCCACAAACGTCACGTCTAATTTACGTTTCTACATAAACTCACTTTTACGAAAGTTTCTCTCCTCAAAGTTATGTGTACCGGTAAAACATGTCGTCTAATTCATAGCCATCGTCACATAACTTTCGTTCCTGCATGTCTACACTGCTTCTTCTTACATCGTTCTAGATGCTTAAGCGATAGCATTGTATATCTATAGCTGTTATGCTTCATGTTTAATAGGTACTTCAATTTATTTGCTCGTACAAAATAATCTTTCAACTACGCCGCGCCAACTAATCCTGCTGCAAAGTTTCAAATTGGAGTTCATCATTTAACGCTCCAGTTATCATAGAAGTTAGACAATGCACACGCTTCTGTCACAGTAATGTCACCACCGTCTATTTACGACGTTAACGTGCAATGATTACTGACAAATTGCAGGTGGCTGCACTAGCAGTGGAGGTTGTATAACGCATGTTTGGGAATACAGTAAACAGAGCAGTCGCTATCGTATTGCGACGAACGAAGCGAGTTATCCGATGTCCAAATGGCATGATCATTCACTTTCGCGGCAAATGTGAAAGCATTGCTGAGACAATGAAGTTCGTAAACACTTCGCATGCCGCCATGTTGAAAGTATACTGGCATGGTATAATGACGCTACCCAAACCCAGCGCCAAGACAAATGTGCTGCATCACGGACAATAGGTGACATGGGTGAATGACGGCTGCGGAGATGTGTACGAGTGAACAAAGTGCAACTGTTGGGCAACTGATGAACTGAGAGGCTACCATCTGTGTCTCCTCAACAAGCGTTCAGAGAACGTTGCTTCGTACGGGCGTCTGCAGCAGACGCCTGGTTCATACACTAATACTGACTGTTGTTCATCGGCGACGAAGTTGGAATGTGAATGCAACTGGACGTCAGTCGAGTGCGATAGGTAGCGGTCGGGACGAATAACGTCGTTTAATACTCAGTCGGACTGAAAGCAAACATCTTGAAAGACTCTTCGGTAGGAACCAAGGCGGAGAAGGGAACGGTATGGTCTGGGGAACGTTTCGTGGCATTCCCATGGTGATTTCGTCTTTCTGGGATGCACAATGGTTCAGTACAGGTATGCATCTATCCGTGGGGATCAAGTCCACCTCTACATGCAGTTTGTTTGTCATCGGCAATATGGCATCTACAAGAGGATAATCCAATGTGACGCATAACTCGCACTGTACGTGCGCGGTCCGAACAGCAAAAGGATGAGTTTTCCGTACTGCACTGGCATCCAAACTCCCCAGACTTGAAGGTAGTCGGTAATCTGTAGGACCAACTCGATCGGCTGGTTGCGCCATGGATCTTCAACCATAAGCCTAGTGCAGCTGGCCAAGGCAATGATGATTGGCATGGCTTCAAATCCCTGTCGGTAAATTCTAGAATGTGACTGACTCTCTTCCTGCACGTTTCGCAGCGGTCCACTCTTCACAACGTGGTTATTCAGGTTTTTGACAGGTTGTCACATTAATTTGACTGGACAGTGAAGAGATGGAGAAATTCCTGTCGGTAACTTCCAGAATGTGACTAACTCTTTTCCTGTGCGTGTCACAGCGATCCATTCTGCACAAGGTGATTATCAAGGTTTCGACAGGTGGTCACATTAATTTGACTGGACAGTCAAGAGATGGGGACATGTTTGTTCACAAAGCGTAGGCTCGATGCCACGTATTACAGATTAACCCTGAAAGTATTTTAAAGTGCACATCGAATTATGACTTGTGTTTTTCAGAAGTCGATTTGACTATCTGTTGTTTAGATACTATGTATTCCACCTGTCAACAACTAACGTAATTAAAATGATTCAGCGAGTCAGATTTCGTACGCCGACAGCCACCGTAAGATGCATGTCAGAGGATTCGTGGCATACCATTAAGATTTGTATCCCTTCGTGCCATTCGATTCACGGAGATAACAACAGACAGTAAGTCTAAGTGAGACACGCAGTAGTTACGGCAGAGGCTTGACATTCGAAAGGAGTGGACATCCAGAGATACACTACTAATACTTTTTAGTAGCCTTTTTTTAAGACGAATACTGGCATGACACCTCAGAAAATGACGCAATTTATTTACTTTCAGCTTTGGAGTTTTGCTCCGACTCTAATGACCTTACCGTTAGAGGGGCCGTTGAAACTGATGTATGTCTCTAAAGCTTGCCGTTATAGTTTTTACGCCATATGTTTGATATTCCCTGTCTTTTGAAAGCGAAGTACCCGGTATTTTATGTCTTTCCGTAATGGTCGAAGACGTCCGCCGTTGTATCTGTTCTTTGATTGCTAGCACTAACTGAGCAAATTAATGATCCAACTAATCGAAATTTTATACAACCCACATGTTTGTTGCAAAATAAAAGCAGAATATTCATTTATTATCACATTTTCAATGTCACAGCAAAGAAATTAGGTTTTCCCCCTACGCATGTTAAGCTCAACTCACTGCAGAAGTGTGGAAATATGTTACATGCTGACGTATGCGACGATAATCAAAAATCCAAGACCATCGATCACAGATCTGGAGAGATCACACAATTATGTTCCTTTGTCTAAGGTGAATATTATACATCCCGGTAAAACGTAAATGCCGTGTGGCTAGGGCCTCCCATCGGGTAGACCGTTCGCCTGGTGCAAGTCTTTCGACTTGACGCCACTTCGGCGACTTGCGTGTCGATGAGGATGAAATGATGATGATTAGGACAAACCCCAGTCCCTGAGCGGAGAAAATCTCCGACCCAGCCGGGAATCGAACCCGGGCCCTTAGGATTGACATTCTGTCCGCTGACCACTCAGCTACCCGGGGCGGGCATACATCCCGGTGATGGTTCCCTACACACGAAGTGCTTCTCTTGAGACGGTGAAGATTACATTGGCCTTTTTTACACAGGTCGTTTTGGAAGAGTATTATTTCGTGCAACCTACAGAGCATAGAAATAGTAAAGGATTCCAGCCAAATATTACACAACTGCTCCATGGGAAATCTTACAGGGGTTGGACAAAAATGGAAAGAACTGCATTAAATGCACATAATGTGTAACCACAGGATATGTGGTCTATAACTGAAAAAGTGTCATGATGGTCTCTCCATTGCTAAAAGATTCCAGACATGATCTTCGTTCGGATTTCTGGGATGGATCTGCCAAGAGAGAGATGACCATGAGAAAAAAATTGAATAAACAACCAAAAAATGACGTTCTACGAATTAGGGAGTGAAATGTCAGAAATTTGAATATAGTAGCGAAGCCAGAAAATCAGAAAAGAGAACTGCTAAGTTCAGTCTAAATATAGTGCAGGCCAGTGAAGTGAAGTGGAAAGAAGACAAGGGCTTTTGGTCAGATGTTTTGCAAACCCTCGTCGCTAGTTTTGTAAAAGGTTCGTCGCTGTGGAGGCCGAGTTTCCACTGTTGTAGCGGTAGGCCGAGTTTGCGAGTTTGTGAAAGGGCTTCTGGTGCAGTACACCGCCAAGACATCTCTCTGTAACTATTACAAAGCTATGCCTCGGGCTCAGGTAACAGGATAGGGGAACGAAGGTTCCACAACACTCCAACAAATTAGTAACAAAGTCACGAAATGAGTTAAAAGGTTTACTTTTCTTTGTGACTCGTCGAATATTGAAGTCGGCAACACTGCATGTAATATAACACGAAAAAGGCCCTCAATGGTTAAGTGAAATAATCGCAGGTAAATTCCACAGTGCGTAGCAAACGCAACACACAACAATTGTCTGTTCACTTGTAAGAGTTCACTAAACGACATTCCCTGTCTGAGTCAGCCCTGGATGATGATCCATAACTAAGTGCGCTAGAGCTGCTCTTCTATCTTCCGAGTAGGCTTCTGTCCGTTGTCGCCCGGTGATTGGCGCATTGTACTTGGCCGGCAATTGGCTGAGGCGAAGTCGGAATCCTCATCCACAGCACCGCCCGTGGCGCTGGTGTAACTGGCGCAAGTGGCGAGTCTCTACGGCACTGGCACCAGCTCGCATCTTTGCACCCGTGGTGCTTTTTCCCTGGCTATGTCTTGCTTGGACGACACAGCAAGATGAGTATAGAGTAATATCGACTGCAGCAGAAAGTGGTATAACGGAAGCAGGAATCATTATGAAAAGGAAGAAAAGGAAGAGAGTAAGTTATTGTGAACAGTTTGAGCCGTCGCAGCCCCTGTCGATTCCAGAAACGTTTGCGCAGAGCGCTAGCAGCATCTAACAAGGGAACCTCCCCATCGCATCCCCCTCAGATTTAGTTATAAATTGACACAGTGGATAGGCCTTGAAAAACTGAACACAGATCAATCGCGAAAACAGGAAGAAGTTGTGTGGAACTATGAAAAAATAAACAAAATATATAAACTGAGTAGTCCATGTGCAAGATAGGCAACATAAAGGACAATGATAGCTGATGAGCGCCGTGGTCTCGTGGTTAGAGTGAACAACTGCGGATCGAAAGGTCCTTGGTTCGAGTCCTCCCTCGAGCGAAAATTTTACTTTCTTTATTTTCGCAGAGTTACGATCTGTCCGTTCATTCATTGACGCCTCTGTTCACTGTAATAAGTTTAGTGTCTGTGTTTTGCGACCGCACCGCAAAACCGTGCGATTAGTAGATGAAAGGACGTGCCTCTCCAATAGGAACCGAAAACATTTGATCGCAAGGTCGTAGGTCAACCGATTCCTCCACAGGAAAACACGTCTGATATATTCTTTATGACACTGGTGACGGCATGTGCGTCACATGACAGGAATATGTTGTCGACCCACCTAACTTGCTCACTTGGCGAATGGGTAAAAAGATTCTTCTACCTTGCCCGATTTAGGTTTTCTTGTGGATGTGATAATCACTCCAAGAAAAGTGATGAAAACATAAGAGTTTGTCACATAAACTGCATCAAATGAATGCAACAGTTTCAGAGTCGCACAGTTTTCCCTGTGCTCTGTCAAAACATATGTTTTTTTTTACGTTTTCAAGTGTTTCCGTGCGTAGACCGTCAAATTCTGTATGTGTCCAAGCAAATCTGAACATGTCCTGGAATTTTGGAGAGCGAAGTTGATTATGTGTGAGTGCCTGAACTTCGATAATTATCTGAAAATAAAAAATTAAAATTTTCAACCGAAAGAAGATTTGAACCAAAGACCTGTTGTTCCATAGCTAGTCACGCTGACCACGGGACCACAGCGTTCGTAAGCTATCACTCTCCTTGATGTTGCCTTCTTGCGCATGGACTACTCAGTTTGTATATTTTGCTTATTTTTTTCATAGTTCCACACAACTTCTTCCTGTTTTCTCGATTGATCCGTGTTCAGTTTTTCAAGGCCTATCCCTGTGTCCCTGTGCCAACTTATAACTAAATCTGAGGGGGGTGCGATGGGAAGGTTCCCTTGTAAGAGCCTCTGTGACCCAGAGAAAACTTCAGCAACCCCCCCCCCCCCCCCCCCCACATACTGATAGCGATAGTAGGAGAGACAGAGAGAACGCAAGTGTCCGTAGGTGAGAAAGGAAGGAGACGCCGCTATCAAAGTGATAGGAAGTAAGCAATATAGTGCAGCGTGGAACCAAACTAGCACCGACTGTGCCTGTCACGCAGCGCACTGTCCCTGTTTCCCCCCGCTGACGCGACACCAGTGGAGCGAGGAGGCACTTGGTTGTAGTTGCGGCGTGCATCCATTACCGAGTGGGGACAGAGTAAAGTGTCAAGAATCACACGCGTCGGTGGGGTAGCTAGTGGACAGTGGTGAATTTCACTAGGGAGAATACGATATCCGACGAATCAGCGGCGGCCTAGAGCCTCAAATTAGTGAGGGTGTTTTGTTGGAGCAACGCACAGAGCAGGACATGTAGACGGCTTTGCAGTGCGTACTGAATCCGTCTAAAGCATCGGCTTTAATGGTGTTTGACCAAGGAACCGACTAGTGATGCTGTATCTAGGACACTGAATTAGTGAATCTGGTTAAGCCGTCGTGTTCGGTTTTGCTATGAGTGTGAACTGCTTCCTAATAAACACTTATGCAGGTAATTGGTTTCTTGAAGACCACCGTGTCAAGTTGCTTTTCTGTAGTGATTCCTGTGGTGTCACCGCCAGACACCACGCTTGCTAGGTGGTAGCTTAAATCGGCCGCGGTCCATTTAGTACACGTCGGACCCGCGTGTCGCCACTGTGTGATCGCAGACCGAGCGCCACCACAAGGCAGGTCTCGAGATACGGACTAGCACTCGCCCCAGTTGTACGACGACATTGCTAGCGACTACACTGACGAAGCCTTTCTCTCATTTGCCGAGAGACAGTTAGAATAGCCTTCAGCTAAGTCCATGGCTACGACCTAGCAAGGCGCCATTAACCGTATCTGAAGATAGTCTTATTTGTATTATCAAGAGCGATGTACCACAAGGATGGAATAAAGATAAGTATCCCAAAGCAACGTACTTTTCTTGCTACCATTCACTACTTATCCTGTTCCAGAATTCACGCCCGTCTGCGTTAGATAGCGTGCATTTCGGCCTCCTCTATCTACAAGGTGTTGGCACAAATTGCCAACACATCATTGGCGACGAGGGAAACGTGTTCTTTCTAATTGCTTACATTTACTTGTGTCATGGCTTCGCCAGATGTACTGTCCGAATTTTATCGCTTGCAAAATCAGCAGACGCAGGCGTTATTGGATGCCCTTGGACAGCTCGTCCAGGGTCAACGTGCCATTCAAACCGATGCGGCAGCCGCCGCTTCACCGCTCCCGCAGCCACAACATGTAGTTGCACCGCCGTTTCGCAATTTTGATGCACAGCAAGAGACCTGGACTGAGTGGTCACGCCAGTTTGGATTTCATCTCGCCGCCTACAGAATTCAAGGTAACGAGCGGCAGCCTCACTTATTGTCTTGTGTCGGCGTGCAAACGTACCGTGTGATAGTGAAATTATTTCCCCGACGCGACGTAGCAACTCTGTCCTACGATGAAATTTTGTCGGCATTGGATGCCTATTTCAAAGAAACAGTTAATGTAGTTGCAAAAAGATATACTTTCTTTCGTACAAAACGTACGGCCGGTCAAACTAATAGGGAGTGGGTAGCAACATTGCAAGGCCTTACAAGGGATTGTGCATTTGAATGTGACTGTGGCCTTCCTTATTCAGATACTATGGTACGTGATGCAATTGCACAGAACGTTTCTGATGTTCGCATACAGGAGCAGATTTTGAAACTAGTTAATCCCTCCCTTCAACAAGTGATAGACATATTGGATAGACAAGGTACACTTGACTTTGCTCAGGAATCATTTGCGACTTCGCCAGCCGTGTGTAACATTAACCGGCTGGACAGGCGCGCTGCGCGGCCCGGTAAACTGCCCTCGCGCATGTTTG
This sequence comes from Schistocerca serialis cubense, assembly GCF_023864345.2. NCBI lineage: Eukaryota > Metazoa > Arthropoda > Insecta > Orthoptera > Acrididae > Schistocerca > Schistocerca serialis. Next base: position 303,007,070 of record NC_064645.1, on the reverse strand, counting down.
CGCAGCTGCCGCCACGCTCTAACCCAGGTGTGCCACGCCAGCACACAAATGCAGTGAAATCATGCCCGCGGTGTGCTACTAGACATTCGCGTGAACATTGCCCGTCACGCCAATCTATTTGCTTTTTCTGTAATAGGAAAGGACATGTTCAAAGTGTTTGCCAGAAAAAGCTCAGATCAGACAATCACAACCATTCCAGGCCTTATGCTTCGCGCCGGAATCGAACCAAGAATCCACAACTCGTGATTGCAACTTTTCCCTTACCCCGCCCAGAAGATCTGTTTGATAAACTGTGCCCGGGTAAATACTTTTCAAAGTTGGACCTAGCGGATGCGTACTTGCAAATCCCAGTGGACACCAAATCCCAGCGCACCTTGGTGGTTAACACGCATCTGGGTTTGTACCGATTCAAAAGACTGCCATTCGGGTGTGCATCCGCCCCTGCATTGTTTCAGCAATATTTACAAACTATTTGTGCGTCGGTCCCTACTGCTGCGAACTATCTGGACGATATTGTGATCTCCGGAAAGATGGCAGACGAGCATTTAGCACACCTAAGAACATTATTTCAGGTATTGCGACAAAATGGTCTTCGCTTGCGGAAGGACAAATGTGTGTTTTTTGCTCGTGACTTACCATATCTGGGACATGTCATAAATGCACAAGGCATACATCCCAGTCCAGAGCACCTCCGTGCCATACAAGAATTGCCTTCGCCACAAAATGTGAAGCAGCTACAGAGTGTGTTGGGTAAAATTAAGTAATATCATCGCTTTCTGCGCAATGCCTCTTCCATTTCAGCTCCGCTTCATCGCTTACGCCGTACAGGTGTTCCGTTCGTCTGGACGACGGAATGCGAACGCGCCTTTCGCCAGTTGAAATCGGCGTTGCTTTCTAATACTTGCCTTACGCCATTCGATCCCCAGAAACCCCTTTTGTTGATGGCAGATGCATCGGATTTCGGGATCGGTGCTGTGCTTGCGCACAAAGTTGGCTCGCATGATCGCCCTATTGCCTTTGCGTCCAAATTGCTCTCGTCTGCGCAAAGAAATTATTCACAGATAGAGAAAGAAGCTTTGGCTCTCGTGTTTGGTGTTACTAAGTTCCATGATTTCTTGTATGGTCGTCACTTTACCATCATCACAGACCACAAACCTTTGACGTCGCTTTTTCATCCGAACAAGCCTGTACCTCTGCGTACAGCGCAGAAATTTATTCGCTGTTCTATTTTCCTCTCACAGTACCGCTACGATATCTTGTATCGGTCCACTGCTAAGCACGGCAACGCTGATGCGTTGTCCCGTTTGCCTGTTGCTGAGGATAAAGCATTAGATTCTTCCGAACTTGCTTGCATGTTCATTGATTCGGAAACCGATGAAGTGGTCGAATCGTTTCCGATTGATTTTCGTCGTGTAGCTATAGCCACAGCTGCTGACCCTGTCCTTGCTACCGTTTTGCGTTTTGTTGCTACGCAATGGCCTTTGTCAAAGTCTCGGATCGAGGATCCGTTGGTTCGCCGATTTTTTGCTCATAGGGAGAGACTTTTTGTACGACGTGGTGTTTTGTTGTTGCGTTCTGATAATGATCAGTCCAGAGTCGTGGTCCCACGATCGTTACAGTCCTCTGTCTTACGGCTTCTTCACCAAGGACATTGGGGTATAGTGCTAACGAAACAACTTGCTCGTCAGCACTGTACTTGGTTCGGAATCGATGCTGCGATTACGAATATGTGCTCTTCTTGCATGGCGTGTGCCGAACAACAATCCGCACCGCCGCGGAAAGTCTTTGCATGGCCAAAAGTCACTTCCCCTTGGCAACGCTTGCACATCGATTTTGCTGGTCCATTCTGGAATGCTCGATGGTTGGTTCTGGTAGATGCCTTCAGTAATTTTCCTTTTGTTGTCCGGATGTCTTCCACGACGTCATCTGCCACCATCCAAGCGTTGTCTGCTATCTTTTGCATTGAAGGTCTTCCGCAGACTATTGTTTCCGACAATGGCCCACAATTCATGTCCGCAGAATTTCCGTCATTCTGCCAAGCCAATGGTATTCAACATCTGACATCCGCGCCGTTTTCGCCTCAGTCAAACGGTGCCGCTGAACGACTGGTCCGGACTTTCAAGTCACATATGTTGAAGTTGAAAGAGTCGCATTCTCGGGAGGACGCGTTGTTGCTCTTTTTGTCATCGTATCGCTCCCAGCCCCGAGATGGTCGCTCGCCGGCTGAGTTGCTCAATGGTCGTCCTCATCGAACCTTGATGTCTTTGCTGCATCCGCCGCATCAGGTTCCTGTGCAGCGGCAGACTCCTGCTTTTGCTCCAGGCGACGTTGTATTTTATCGCAACTATCGAGGTTCACGGCGTTGGCTCGCAGGGCGCATTCTTCGCTGCCTCGGCCGCGCGATGTATTTGGTTTTGGGGGCCTCTGGTGAGGTGCGTCGGCATCTCAATCAGCTGCGCCTCTGTCGTCGCACGGGTTCTGCCGCTCCCCGTCTGCTTTCAGCGACGGTGCCGTCCGGTCAGTGCCCTGGGGACCCATCTACTGGCTCGCCTCATCCCCAGGTGTTACCGACAATGCCTTCCATTTTGCCCCATGGCGACGCGCCGCCGCAGCCGCCGCCGCCGCCGCCTGTTCTCCCGCCGGCGCCGCCCGCATTCGACGCTTCGCTGCAGCCGCCAAGCGCCTACCTGGGTCACGCGCCGCCGATCGCTTCCCGTGACCAGCTGTCCTCCGCCATGGAACTCTTGCCCGCTCCGGACCCCATGACGTCATCGTGCGTCGGGTACCCCGACGCAATGGAGGTCGACCCTTCGGCCCCTCCTGTCTCTTTACGGGCGCATACACCGCATGTTGACGTGCACCCTGGACTAGGTTTTCAGGCGTTTCGTAGCTCCCCTCTGACCGAATGGCCGGGTGCGGGTGGCACAGCCTCGCCTGTTGTTAGGCTCCCCACCTCATCGTATACGTCAACATGGGTTCCTCCCCACGGCGGGCGGAAGCCTTATAACACGACCGTTCGCCGATTTGCGGGGGAGGAATGTGGTGTCACCGCCAGACACCACGCTTGCTAGGTGGTAGCTTAAATCGGCCGCGGTCCATTTAGTACATCTCGGAACCGCGTGTCGCCACTGTGTGATCGCAGACCGAGCGCCACCACAAGGCAGGTCTCGAGATACGGACTAGCACTCGCCCCAGTTGTACGACGACATTGCTAGCGACTACACTGACGAAGCCTTTCTCTCATTTGCCGAGAGACAGTTAGAATAGCCTTCAGCTAAGTCCATGGCTACGACCTAGCAAGGCGCCATTAACCGTATTTGAAGATAGTCTTATTTGTATTATCAAGAGCGATGTACCACAAGGATGGAATAAAGATAAGTATCCCAAAGCAACGTACTTTTCTTGCTACCATTCACTACTTATCCTGTTCCAGAATTCACGCCCGTCTGCGTTAGATAGCGTGCATTTCGGCCTCCTCTATCTACAAGGTGTTGGCACAAAATGCCAACACATCAATTCCAGCTGAATTAATTTGAGCCATTTGTTTCTCATGCATAACAGGTTCTGCCCTGTTCGATGCAATACACGACTGGGAGCCTATCCTGTGTCACATTAGCGTTAAAGGATTTTTACATGACTGTGGATGTGTAAGTGGGCCTTCTCTGTTGGTTGAAGTAAATTATTCTTACACTGTTCTGCGGCACATTAATGGGAAGATCCTTTTTTCGTATTTCTTGCTGTTAAGTGGAACAGGTTCCGTCTGACTTGAATTAGTAATTTATTATTTGTTGAGAGCCACATTTAGAAATAAGCCTTACAATAAGAAATTTTAGTTCTCTCTGAATTGTGATAAATGTTGGGTAAACAATACTCGTACAGCACTGGTCACACATATTAACCTTGTGAATGCTGTTATTACTGTATGTCAATATTACCTTTCATGGCTGCTGGATTGGGTTAATAAAAAAAATTGTCAGAACAAACTACAACTGTTGCTCACGTAATTAGGGAAACAGTTTTGCTACTGTTCGTTCATGTTCTTGATATAGCTATGTAAGGATTTCTCTTATGTACTCCGGACACAGGTTAACTGAACGTAAATAGGGTTATGGGTAAGGTGAACTGTAGGTGCGAACTTAGCTCTAAATTATTTGTTGTTAATTGAACTGATTAAGAGCTCACTTGAGAAAGACAAATTGATTATTGTACTACTTGATCTATTTTGGGATATCAACACTATACTGTTGTTTAATGTGTAAATACTGTTTAACTTTATCAAGTGTCTCTGTTAAGGAATTTCAAATGCTTTGCAGGATTGTTCAATTTATCTGTTGGGAATACATTTTATCATTTGCAATTATTGTTCGTATCAAAACACCCAGCATGAGCCGAACTCCTGCTTTGAGACTCGCCGTTCCAGTAGTAGCGCAGAGCCGGCTCTGCTACGGGCGCTGCTCAGTGTTTGTAACAATTAGTAATCTTTTTTAAATGTGCCACTTGTGTTTGTAAAAATCTTATCCCGTTGGGAACCAAACGAGATACGGGTAGCGAGCGGCCCCAAGAAGGAAAAAAATGCGGTACGAACTCCCCATACACCGGTGTTCACCGGAAGGAGACCGTTGCGAACACATACGCAGTTGCGTGGATCGTTTGGCCAGCCATTAACAGTCGGGCCGAGCAGTTCGGTGCTTGTAACTCTCCGCAATACAACGTTGTTTCCTCTGAGTTAGACTGTGTGTTTATCTTGCGTGAGTCAGTAGAACTTTCCAAAAGAGAGTAGAGCCACAAGTGATTCGTTACATAAATCATTTGAAGGATATTGGCCGGCAGCTGTAGCCGAGCGGCTCTAGGCACTTCAGTCTGGAACCGCGCGACCGCTGCAGTCGCAGGTTCGAATCCTGCCTCGGGCATGGATGTATGTCCTTAGGTTAGTGAGGTTTAAGTAGTTCGAAGTCTAGAGGATTGATGACCTCAGATGTTAAGTCCCATAGTACTCAAAGCCATTTTTGAAGGATAACCAAATCTCTGACTTGCCAATAGAAGACTTAAATCAAGTCAAGGTAATATTAACTATATTATAGGATTGTTAACCAATGTGTATACAGTTCATGTAAGTGTCTTGGCTATGGATGTACTTGAAAAGAGTGTCGCAGACTTTTCTGTGGAAGATCGGCCATGGACGAGAGCGTTTAGTAGTTTCGCTAGGTTACCCAACCTGCTTTTGCATATTCTTCAGAGAGTAAGGGATTCGTAGAATCAGTATAAGAAACATAGAACGTTTTGTGGTTTTTAGTTGATATATAGCAACAAGCAAATTGGAGACAAAGAATAATTATTATTACTATATTCAATTGCTGAGGGACAGTTAAACCGGCATATTAGGGAATCTATCTCAACTAGAATTAATGTAGACCAGTTTCATAAAAATCTGAGAGACTGACTTGAGCCAGATTAGCTTATACGTGAATTGCAAACAAAATGTTATTCATCACTTCAAGGAAAAGATGAAACCTTCATATATGGCATGGAGAGGGAAACGTGACTTGTTATCGCAATGGGCAGCCTCCCTTAGTTACTTCGTGTTGCGTGAGGGGGACAGGGAGTAGTGGGTCTTAAAATAAAAGAGGTTATTTAAAATACTGCCCATTTAACTGGACAGTGGGACGTTCGTAAGTTTGTGATACCTGTGAGTCTATTGGTTAAACGTCTACAAACAAATGGCTCTGAGCACTATGGGACTTAACATCTTAGGTCATCAGTCCCCTAGAACTTAGAACTGCTTAAACCTAACTAACCTAAGGACGTCATACACAGCCATGCCCGAGGCAGGATTCGAACCTGCGACCGTAGCAGTTCCGCGGTTCCGGACTGCAGCGCCTAGAACCGCACGGCCACCGCGGCCGGCAAAGATTGTTGGAGTCCACTTGCATAAGTTAAGGTTAACTAGAAAGTGGTCCCTCGTGTGGTGTAATGGCTCAATAGGAATCTGTAACAACTAGTGATATGTAATGCACCAAGTCATACAGGGCAAATCAAACAGAGTCATCCGATATGGCAAGTCTATATTTCTGAAACTAATAAACATATGCAATTATTTATGGGTTTTTAATGAATGGGATTCAAAAAGTTTTTTCGTACCTTTTGAAGGCAGCAGAGGATCAAGCAGGTAAAAAGACGAGGGCTAGTAGAAATCCTTGGGTAACAGAAGAAATATTGAATTTAATTGATGAAAGGAGAAAATATAAAAATGCAGTAACTGAAGCAGGCTAAAAGGAATACAAACTTCTCAAAAATGAGATCGAAAGGAAGATCAAAATGGTTAAGCAGGGACGGCTAGAGGACTAATGTAAGGATGTAGAGGCTTATCTCACTAGGGGTAAGATAGATACTGCCTACAGGAAAATTAAAGAGACCTTTGGATAAAAGAGAGCTACTTGTATGAACATCAAGAGCTCAGATGGAAACCCAGTTCTAAGCAGAGGAGGGAAAGCAGAAAAGAGGAAGGAGTCCATAGAGGGTCTATACAAGGGCGATGTACTTGAGGACAATGTTTCGGAAATGGAAGAGAATGTAGATGAAGATGAAATGGGACATACGATACTGTGTGAAGAGTTTGACAGAGCACTGAAAGACCTGAGTCGAAACAAGGCCACGGGAGTAGACAACATTCCATTAGAACTACTGACGGCCTTGGAAGAGCCAGTCCTGACAAAGCTCTACCATCTGGTGAGCAAGATGTATGAGACAGCCGAAATACCTTCAGACTTCAAGAAGAATATAATAATTCCAATCTCAAAGAAAGCAGGTGTTGACAGATGTGAAAATTACCGAACAATCAGTTTAATAAGTCACAGCTGCAAAATACTAACGTGAATTCTTTACAGAAGAATGGAAAAACTGGTAGAAACCGACTTCGGGGAAAATCAGTTTGGATTCCGTAGAAATGTTGGAACACGTGAGGCAATACTGACCTTATGACTTATTTTAGAAGAAAGATTAAGGAAAGGCAAACCTACGTTTCTAGCATTTGTAGACTTAGAGAAAGCTTTTGACAATGTTGACTGGAATACTCTCTTTCAAATTCTAAAGGTGGTAGGGGTAAAATACAGGGAGCGAAAGGCTATTTACAATTTGTACAGAAACCACATGGCAGTTATAAGAGTCGAGGGGTATGAAAGGGAAGTAGTGGTAGGAAAGGGAGTGAGACAGGGTTGTAGCCTCTCCCCGATGTTATTCAATCTGTATATTGAGCAAGCAGTAAAGGAAACAAAAGAAAAATTCGGACTACGTATTAAAAAACTTTGAGGTTCGCCGATGGCATTGTAATTCTGTCAGAGACAGCAAAGGACCTGGAGGAGCAGCTGAACGGAATGGACAGTGTCTTGAAAGGAGGATATAAGATGAACATCAACAAAAGTCGGGTGATGCTGAGGGAATTAGATTAGGAAATAGGACACTTAAAGTAGTAAAGGGGTTTTGCTATTTGGGGAGCAAATTAACTGATGATGGCGAAGTAGAGAGGATATAAAATGTAGACCGGAAATGACAAGGAAAGCGTCTTTGAAGAAGAGAAATCTGTAAACATCGAGTATAGATTTAAGTGTCAGGAGGTCGTTTCTGAAAGTATTTGTATGGAGTGTAGCCATGTATGAAAGTGAAATATGGACAATAAATAGTTTGGACATGATGAGAACAGAAGCTTTCGAAATGTGGTGCTACAGAAGAATGCTGAAGATTAGACGGTTAGATCACATAACTAATGAGGGGGTATTGAATAGAATTGGGGAGAAGAGGAGTTTGTGGCACAACTTGATAAGAAATAGGGACAGGTTGGTAGGACATATTCTGAGGCATCAAGGGATCACCAATTTAGCATTGGGTGGCAGCGTGGAGGGTAAAAATCGTAGAGGGAGACCAAGAGATGAATACACTAAGTAGATTCAGAAGGATGTAGGTTGCAGTAAGTACTGGGAGATGAAGAAGCTTGTGCAGGATAGAGTAGCATGGAGAGCTGCATCAAACCAGTCTCAGGACTGAAGACCACAACAACAACATTCATAGGTGTTCAATATACCCACCTTGAGATGCATGGCGGTATTCTAATTGTTTACACACTGTAGCGAGCATGCCTTGGTAGAGCTTCCACAACTGCCGTTATGCGAGGTGTCAGATCATTGATTGTTGTTGGTAACGGAGACATATAAACAGAATCGGGTACGGTGACCTTGGTGGCCAGTAATGTAAGGCTGAATCATTGATCCAGTGCGACCGATCCATCGTTCAGTTAATTCCCGCACTTCCAGATGCCAGTGTGGCGGGCCCCATCCTCTTGGAAAATGAATTCGTTCGAATCAGTCTCCAATTGTGGGAAAAAAATTTCTCAGGCATACGAGATATATGCTCCCTGTAACAGTGTTCTCGGCAAAGAAAAACGGAGCATACACCTTTTCCTGTGAAACTGCACAAAACACAGTAAATATTGGAGAGTCCCTCTCATGTTGTACAACTTCATGTAGTTGTTCCTTTCCCATATTCTCACACTATGACGGTTCACCTTTCCATTTAAGTGGAACGTTGCCTTTTCACTAAGCACTAAGCGTGGAAGAAAACTGTCATCCTCCATCTTGCCACGAACGAAATTACGGGACTGCACACGTTTTTGTTTGTCACCTTCATGAAGAGCTTCCAGTAGCTGAATTTTGTATGGTTTCATGTGTAAACACCGACGTAACACACGTCAGACGGACATCGAGTACATGTTCAGCTGTCGAGACGCACAGTGAACGAATTTCTGCAGACTTCTTGTGAAACTACGGCGGATGGGTTCGACGTCTGTGTCAGACACTCGGGGACGGCCCGGCGATTTGCCTTTATACAAACAACCTGTTCCCCGGAATTTTTCATGCCATCGTCTAATGCTCTGTGCTGTAGGAGGACCCACGCCATACCTAGTACTATAGTCACGCTGAACAGTTATTACTAACCCGCATTGCGCAAAACGTAGGACACAAAACGGCTTTCTGTTGTCTCGACACCATTTTTACTAGAACTGAAGAGGGTGCACTCTGCTGCTACCTGACGGGAACCATGTAAAACTCTAGAGTTTGCTCTTTCAAACAGTACATTTTCACGTACAAATCTCAAATAACAAAATAGTTATGATTTTTTAAAAATTGGATGCCTCTATTTGATACAACCTGTATTTTGGGTATTGTAATTTTATGTATTGTTCTGGGTAAGTCTAGGCTGCAAAATGACATGATTTCCATTTATATCTCTGCATGAATCTGAATGATAATTTTGAGATAGTTCGGATGTATTATCAGAGTCTGATGCTACTAGGAGTTCCTACCACGCATCTAGTCAACGGATTAGCTCTGTGGGCGAGCGATCTGTTTCAGGTGTTTGGGCCCAATTTAGGCGTGGGAGGATGAGCCATCGCAGCGGCTATCGACTCCACAGAGATCTGTAGGGGAACACTAGAGGTAACTACGAGCCTCTCTGCCCAGAGAAAACTTCAACAGCGCTCCCTAGAAGTAGCGGAAGTGGAACTGGAAAAGAGGATGCAATTGTCAGTAGAGGAGAAAGGAAAGAGCCGCCAAAGTCAGATATAGTAAGCAACACGGCGCAGCGTGGAACCAAATTAACAGCGAGTGTGCCTCGCCTGTGGCACGCTGTCCGAGTTTCGCCGCGGTGACGTGACGCCTGTGGATCGACTAGGGCACGTGGCTTTAGTTGCGGCGTGCTGCCTTCCGCTGTATCCGTTGCTGTGTGTGGACAGAAGCGAAGAGTAAAAGTTACGTACATGTCGGTGGGATAGCTAGTGGACAGTGGTGAATTTCACAAGCGAGATTCTGGTGCCCGACGACTCAGCAGGTGTCTGGAATCTCAAACCGATAATGGTGTTTTGTTCGAGCAATGCGCTGAGCAGGATATATTCGATGGCGTTGTAGTGCGAACTGAGTCGGTGTAAAGCGTCGTGTTTAAGAGTGTTTCGTTGGAGCGTGGCACCGAGTAGCGACACGGTATTTAGGACAGCGTTGCGCCTATTCACTCCGTCTGAAGCATTGTTTTTAAGAGTATTTTGTCGCAATGAGGCACCTAACGATAATAAACATGTTAGACTGCGTTGCACTGAATTATCGAATCTGATTAAGCCATCGTGTTTGGTGTTGCTGTGAGACTGAAATGCTTCCCAACAGACACTTGTGCTGATAGTGCGATTCAAGTGGAGGTTAATTTGATGCGTTTGGTTGTCATGCACAACAGTTCTGACCTCTTGGTACACTACTGTGAGCCTATCCTGTGACACATTGAAAGGTGGCTACACTGAGCCACAGCGCCAGAGAGTTTTGTTTCGCCGCCTCCACTGGCAGTGATTATTGAGAAGTAGCGGAGGGCAGTGCTGGTCGAGAACTCGTAGTAGTCAGTGCTTGCTGAGATGTCGTAGTGAAGAGTGCTTGTCGAGATGTGGCAGTAGTCAGTTCTTGTTGAGATGTGGTAGTAGCGAGTCGGTGTGGAGATATTGTAATGATTAGAGTGCTTTTCATCAATATAAATGAAGGTAACAAACTACTTTTCTTTTTTTTCTCATTATTTCAGTGTCCTGAATAATGCGTCATTACAGGTTCAGTCAACAAAGCATCTGGCTTGTGTTCTTGTATTAGAGTGTAATTCTGGTTTTCTTGCGCAATTATAGTATTTCTATTTTTTTTATCACTTCAGTATAAATGGTATTTGAAATTTCTTGTCTTATTGAAGAAGAACCGTGCCAGATGTGTACGTTGAGTCATACTTCCACACACAGAACAGTTATACTTGTGCTTTGGTTTCGTAGGTTTTATAGTTGCTGGGGACTTAATTAATTAATTGTATTAACGGAAATTTTCATTTCATTCTTGTTGTTGTTCTATGCAGTCAGATTGCGTACAAATACTAATCAGGGCCAACCGTTTACGAAACAGCGTAATCGGACATACAGCTACGAAAAATAAAAAAAATTATTTTCAAATTATATAATTAAGCCCCCATGCAACATTAAGGTTATAGGATTTTTACGTATTTATGGTAGTCGTATGTAACAGATTCAACCCTGTTGGATGAAATGAAAATTAATAATTCTAAACTCTTCTCTGACAGTTCCATAAAATTTCGGGCGTGCAGCCGCATAAATTCAGCTTCTTCTTCTTCTAATATTTCGGCTGAATACCGTCCAGTCATCTGCAGAGTGAGCCGAGGTAACTAACGCTCCAGCACTTGTTCCGTCCTGTTAAACCCAAGGACCGAACCACAGTGCATGCAGCCAAAGATACACAAGGCGCCAGAGACGTTGATAGGCGGCAAAGACATGTAACAATTTAAATTCTGTTGTGAGCAAGATTAACTGTATGCCTGAATTAATGTACACCTGCTTTCTAATGAGAAAGAAACACCGTGGGAGCGAAGCATAATTCACTTCCATTTGGTACAATTTGTTAATGAACTGATTAAGAGCTCAGCTGAGAAAGATAAATTAATTATTGTACTTCCTGATCTATTTTGGATTATCTATACAACTGTTTGTTAAGATCTTTGTCAATTATATTTTTTAAGGATTTTCAGATGTTCAATAGAGCGGAGTATAAGTTTTAATTTATGTGTAATGAATAAATTTTGTCATATGCCAACATCCAGCATGCACCGCACCTCGCTTTGAGACTCGCCGTCCCACAGTTCAGTGACAGGGTTTTTCTCTTCAGAATCGACAGCAAACCAACATAGACAACAATAGTTCATGTATACATGTCGACGCTGCAAGCAGCAGATAAAGAGAGAGAGAGAGGAACTATGAGGATGCTGAAGGTTAATTGGTTATGTAAAGGGAGACGAAAATCTAACAGTCATGGCGGATTGAAATGCGGTTGTAGTGCAAGGAGTAGAAGTATGGGCTACGGGAGAATATGGTCTGAGCTATCTTTGTCACTGTATTTGTTTTTAATTCTGTTGTGAAGTTTAGCGATGGTGTCAGAGCTGTAACCATTATCGTGTGCTATTAATTTGATTGTTCTTAGTTCTTGTAGTTTATCTTCAATGTCCAAAGGGATTTTTTTTACGTTCTGTTGAGCATTGCCTCTAATGCACCATTTTGTATTGTGGGCTAACGTGATGAGCTGTTGATTGTGTCATCCGTTGCAGTGGGCTTTTGTATATTTTAATTTGTTTTTACCGTTGTGTATACTATTTTTTTCCTACCTCTCGCATTACGACAGGTGGGGAAAGATCAGTTAATTTTTTCCAACACTTTCGTGCGCTGGAGCGAAAGTAAACTGCAGACAATGAAATTAGTTACTGGCTTGACTGTATTGCAGACACTCCAACGTTAGTTATGCTGCTTGTTGCTGTCTGCTGCTACTCAAAATGACTTTTTTGCAGTATTACGAATTTACGTGGCTATAGCTGCTGCTGCATGAAGCAACAGCACTAAAATAAACAGTTAAAATAGCAACAATATCAATGAGAGACAATTATCAACAATTATAATAGCAGCAGTAACACTATGTTTGAAATATACTCACTGACTGCTTGCTGCTGCCTGCTGCTACTCGAAATGTCTTTTTCTCAGAATTGCGAATTTATGTAGCTGCTGATGTTGTTGATGCTGTTGGCTGACAACTGACAGTGGTGCAGCTCCCGCATTTGATAGTACGAAATGCTACTCTGTGTGGAGCCCCTGAGCTCGAGAGCCTGTTGGCCTAGAGTCATCGATACTCAGACGCTATTGGATCCCCCCAAAAAACTAGGGAGTGAGTGAGAAGGCTGAGAAAGAGAGAGACTAATTAAGATGTTATCTCAACGGGGGTCGGGGGTCAAGATGGCAAATCAGATAAAAATGGCCTCGAACGCTCACTTACTACTATTACTGGTCCCATACACTGAGCAATAGTGTTTTTTAAGCAGTCTCCTTTGTAGACTGACTGCATTTTCAAAGTATCCTGTCGATGCGATGAACCAAAGTCAAGCACCTGCTTTACTTACATCTCAATGTATCGGATCATTCCGATCCATATCCCTATAAATGCTATAGAAAATATTTGTATGAATTGATTACTTCCAATGATCGTTATACCAGACGTTAGATGCCCCCTCTCCCACGTCCAGTCTGTTAACCATAATATTCTTGACGATGCAAGCTGCAGGTAATAGTACAGGTGGCAACCGCTAGCAGAAATCGAGTGTTATCTACTGCAGAGAACGGATGAAAGGCTGATTATGCAACGAAACAGAAAGCTGGATTAAAGTTAGGAGTCCTAGTCAGCGCAGAAACTGCGAACTAAGCAAGGGAAGATAAAGTCTCGAACAAGAAGCTCCCAGAGCAAAAGTTTACTTGTTGACTTTTTGAATATAATAACCGTTAAAGGATAGGTTGCACTGTTATTATACATGTATTAATCGTACAGGATTGCAGTTAAAATTTCGTAGTTTCTTATTTAAAATTTGGAGACATATGTAAGTTTTTATTTTTATTTTATTGGGGCTTCTCACCCTCTAGGCACACGTATCAGTCTATAGTCTATAAAATAATGGAGACCCTACTGTCACCATAACACAAGCGATGTAAGATTAGAGACCACATCACTGATTAACCAGCTCTGTACATGAACTAAGAATGTTTGCGTTTTGTAGTGTATCAGTTTCATACTACAAAGGTGTCTGTAATTAGACATTAAGCAACAATCCAGCATTTACAGATTTGTAAAGTTGAAATTTATGTTCAACTTGGTTTAGAACTGTATTGTTCAGACTTGCCCCACTGACTTACCTGTATGATATATTTCTAATGAATACTCCACTCTGTTCATAGATCAAAGCTCCATTGCAAGTATTTGTAATTTTTCACGCGTAGAAGATGGTTCCGTTGTAACATAACAGACACTTTCCGGTCTATTAGGAAAGTGTTTCTAATCTTCCGCATCCAACACTATTTCGAAATTATATTGACTTTATCAGCTTTCTTCATATGATTCATGATTTAGCATTTGTTTTATCCTTTACAAATTATCCTCAGAATTTCTAACATTTATTGGAAGTCAGAAAAACCTCATATTAGCTGTGACATAATAACTTTTGTGTGAATTTATCTTCCATGAATTAATCCAGCAAAGCTAAACGTGAGAGCATTGTTCATATTAGTTTTCGACGCTTTCTTTGGAAAGCATACTGGAACAAGTGAGGCATCATAGTTGGTGTACGAAGTCAAAATGTCCTGATACAGATCATTTGTTTCAAACAAAAGACGATGCTTCAGTTAACATTACATACGTGAGCTACATTTTGAAGTGTTTTTCGTTTTTTGATGATTTGTACATTCTATCCCCGTATCAGTCAATACATTATAAACACGACGTGTATGTGAACAGAACCAATAACAGTGAGAATCGGCGGGTTGTATGTTGATCAACTGAATCATTTGAAAACTGGCTCTCTTTGTGATTTGAAGCTACAAAAATAATAATTTGATTCATGAGACACTTCGAAAATTCGACGTCGGCCCTCGTTGTCGCCGTAATGACTGGGTATTTTCTATACAGATAAGTAATGTGATGGCGTCAGTAAAATGTAAATGTCGTGTGGCTAGGGCCTCCCGTCGGGTAGACCGTTCACCGGGTGCAGGTCTTTCGATTTGAAGCCACTTAGGCGACCTGCGCGTCGATGGAGATGAAATGATGATGATTAGGACAACACAACACCCAGTCCCTGAGTGGAGAAAATCTCGGACCCAGCCGGGAATCGAACCCGGACCTTGAGGATTGACAATCTGTCGCGCTGACCACTTTTTTTTTAAATCTCATTTTGTTCGTTTTTGTTCGTTGTATCTGCTTGGGGCGGACGTCGCAAGACACCCGTTTCAGTTCGTCGTTGTTCCATTAACTCAGTTTTTTTTTTTTTATTATTTATTACAGAGGGCAGCGAACCCCCTGACCGAACACGCTGAGTTACCGTGCCGGCCCCACTCAGCTACCGGGGACAGACAATGCCGTCAGTGATGAATGCTATTTTTCAGTGGAGCAATATCTACTTTTGTTGCGTAGAACGACAATAAACAAACGTTATACGTTCTTCAGTATCATCTGAAACACGAAATAAAGCCATGGAATTGTAATCTTGAACACATCAACGACAGTAGGCTATATCAACGTGGGTTGTGGATTTGGGAGGCTACTGGATATTGACTTCTAGAAAATTAAAACAGAGGTAAATTTCAGCTTTAGCAACCACCCTTGAATTTACAGTCAATTTCTGTTCGGTCTTTTTGATTTGTTTCTCTCATGCCAGCGTGGAACATTACTCCTCAGATAAACCAAATGAGGTGATTTTCCACATATGAACAAACCTGTAATATATATCATCACCAAGCACACAATTATTTCATAGACACTTTGGTTTGGTCTGTAGTATAAAATATTTATGAATATCATTTTTCTTTCTTTGATTTCTAATTTTACTTGCATATTGATTTAATGCTATGACATTCTAATCATTAGTACACATATGAGCTCACGTTTCACACGATTTACAGTTATGATGACAATCCCTTGTGGTAATTTTATGTTAAAATTGATGTTCAAATTTCTTATTCTAGAGAAATTTTTGTTTGTTGTCTTTCATTGATAGTTGTAAATTATTTGCCACTGATCAGTAAGTTTCAGCATGTCTGTTGCACTGTCAACAGTTTTCAGTTTGGTATGGAGTAGTAAACAGTGCGGTTATGTATGACCTCTAGTTTTACATGGCGCAGTAGACTGTAATAATCATACAAAGCAGGCTTCCGCTGCCCTTGTTTATGTAATTGGTGATTTTTATGTTATGTGTCCAGATTATATTAATATTATTTACTTGTCTTCAGTATTTGTAATACAATATATCCAGTGGCAGAAGCAGTAAATAATCATTCACGATTTTAGTTATGAGTACAGTCACCATTTCCCTCAGATCATTTAAGTTTTATCTCAGTTCTCGAAGTTAAATGCTATTGTTCACTATTTCTATAATCTTCTGATAGTCAGTTTTGGTCTTATATAAAACAAGTGAAATGTGTAAAGCTACTAACATTGGTGCTGAGAGTATTTTGAGTTTGGTTTGGAAATTCATTTGCTATAGTGCCGTCTGCTATCTAAAGATACCATTGGCCCTTACTGAAAACGTTTTCATGTGTTTACTGGCTGACAGCTCAAAAAATTCATTACGGTGCGGTAGCCAGTTATAATGCTAATCCTTCTGTCTACTTGTCAAGAAGGGGATGGTATCCATAAGTCATTAGAGTGCGGCAATTAAAGTGATACGTCTGCTATATGTACTACAGTCGCTTTCCTAAAGCAAGCTGTCTTGTAACACATTATGTGACACAGCTTTCTACGCCGACCAAATGGTCACTGAGTAATGACCAACATTTGCAAACTTTTCTCTTTACTGGCCGGCAGCTCATAAAATTTATCACGATGAGACAGCCTGTTATAATAGTAATCTGTCGAGAAGGGGATGGTATCCAGATGTCATTAGAGTTCGTTAATTAACGTAATACGTCTCCTATATGTGCTACAGTCGCTTATCGATAGGAAATTGTCTTGTGGCACAGTATTGGAGACAGCATACTTCGCCGACCAAATCATCACCTAGCCATGGCCACCATTTGGAAATCGTTATCTTAGTCTTCCAGCAATTAGAATATAGATGGAAACGTAATACTAAACTATACGTTTCATGTTACAAAACTTTGTTGTTATACTTACGGTCATATTCATAATGTCAAATCGATCTTTTGTTTTCTAACTGTACTCTGTCTTTATCGCAGAATACAAGGGTTAATGAAGATTTATATTTCTGAGTATTTAAATATATTTCTGAGTATTTAAATATGTAAGTTTTCTGTACACCAAACTTCGTTTTATCTTTGTAAGTATATCGAGACAACTCATCTAACAAAAACTCCTACAAAGTGAAGTGTGTCACAAAACAGAAGTCAATACTGATTCGCTTTATGTCCATGAACAAAAATAAGAAGTCTTGAATGTTCCTGGCGCCTGTATACTCTTCACATATTTTCCCAATAATTCTTGGCTAAAGTATTATACCACTTTCAGTTTTTTGCACTTTCTTTTCACGAGAGGTTAGATACACTTAACGATTTCCACTACAGCGCGCTTCGTGCCAATGACCTTTCATGAGAAGAGAGGAAAGAATGGAGAATATAAACGCGCTTTCTACTCTTGGTGGGTGAAAGCGGTCATGAAAGACAATGACTTTGCAATGATCGTGGATTGAGACTACTAGGAGGGGAAGAGATGGTGAATGACACCAAAGCTGTCCTTAATTGGCGGCGAGGAAGCAAAACTAAGGGATTAATACAGTCACTTCTAATTACAATGCAACTAGTGGTAATAGGCTTGCCTTACAAGCCTATTTACGTGGTGAAAACATTAAACGAAATTTTGTAATAATAACTATGGCACTGAAACCTTCGCCCAATGTTATTTTCAGTGGCATATCGTACACATTTTGTGACGAATTTAGTGTAATTTATGTAATGAAGTTTGGTTTCGTCACATCATTCGAGAATGTAGTTGGAACAGGTTTCCACTCTTTTGTGGCTTCAATTTCTTACCGTCAGTGAACAGTTCACTTGATACGCCACAAAATTACAGCATTTTCCTAGGTAACGAATTATATCAGAAAAAGGATACCGGTCTTCACGACATCATGTTAACCAGTTTATTCATGACATAGTTTCGTAATAGAAGAAAGCATTAAGAAAAATTGTTGTTACACTTTTTCATCCTTGAAATTTCGAAGAATCGCGAAGAATGAATAAGACACATTGACGACCTGCAAAGAAAGAAAGGAATAATTAGAGAAAATTTCCAGAACTACTAAACTAATTCTTAAGAATACTAAAATAATTTCTATTTAGTATCCGCAATCTACAACAGCAGTCAATAACACTTCTGTATGAATATTCTAACAAATAAAGATCTAACTGGTTAAGAAGATGTTTCATCTATAATATTCGCTTATATTATTAGTAAGGCAGTTTTGTTATACCCGAAGAACAGTTTCCTTACTATTTTATCTACGTTCATTTTCTAATGATATAATCTTGTAACGCTTCACAGGGTCTTGTAATACGATGCTACATTGAATGGCTTATGGTGAAACTCACGGAACAATATTAAGAGTTATGGTACCGAAAAAAGGTAATTTAAAATTAATAACAACTGGTGAAAACTTCGGTGGATGTAGCTAACCTCTGTAAAACATTTCCATGCAGATACTGGAAGCGAACGTCTTATGAGGATGGTGTACCAACGACAGTGAAATCCTAATTATGTACACATTCATGCTGAACACATTATCATTTATTCCAGAATTGAGGAGATGACGGATAAGCACAAGGAGTGTTTGTTTTCAACAGGATGATATGGTGTCTCACACTTCAACTGAAACGGCGACAGTCGTGGGAAACTTTTTCACTGGATACCTCATTTCTCTTTCCCGTGATGTGCCGCGGTCACCAAAGATTAGTTTGGACGTTTTTTCTTGGGGTATTTGAAAGAGCGTGTTTCTGCTAACAAACTAGAAAGTTTAATGGAGATGAAATCTGCCGTTAAGAATGTGGTTTTAACTGATAAACGCCGTTAATATTCCTTAGAGTTGAAAATTGGATTTCAGAGAATGGCAGCGACGTTAATAACACAAATATTTGTAACTGACCACGTAAGCCAAGCAGAAGGCATTAACCAAGATAATGTACAAAATAATGCTGTTCATTAAAAAACCGTCCGTTTCTCGAAGATTACCTGGCTATTAAAATTATTTCAATAAAATAGTCTAGAATACATGAAAGTTGTGTGTATTTCACTTGATGACTGGTTTCAGTTCCTTTTAAGACCATCATCAGGCCGCAATTTTGTATTGCATATTACAGGTTGGCTAGGAATCAATATGGTCATGGAAGTAACATTAAAATAAAATCAGTACCAGTCATTTGTTTTATTTTACTTATTGTTTCTGCGAACATCACACGTAAAAGTCGGAGGACAAGTATTTGTGATATTCCAGTACAAGTTTCCTGAAAAATCACTGTGAAGTATGTGGCAAGAGTTATTTTGTTACAGTCTGTATTCAAATTGTTAGGCTGAATATAGACTATCTGATGAAGGTACCTGGATACCTATAGTGGACATAAATATGGGGTATGTTCACCCTTCGACTTTATGACAGCTCGAACTCTGTTGGGTACTCTTTCAGTAAGATGCCTCAATGTTTATGGAGGAATGGCTGACCATTCCTGTTCAGAAACCTACACGAGAAAAAGTAGTGACGCTCAACGCTATAGTCTGGGCGAAGTCGATGTTCTAGCTCATCACGGGGAAATAACAACAGATTGCCCCATGAAGAGGCGTGCAGGTGACGATTGCAAATATTTCGTACACCATAGAAGGGTAAGCAACCTGCACTCGCGCAGACAGCCTACGATGACAAGGGACAAGTGCACTTTGTAGAGCTCCAGGGCGCACTTGGAAAGGCGTGAAACGGGAATGGTATCCTGACCCCGTCCCGGAGGAAGCTGGTGAAGAGAGGTCCGAGTCCACAAAACGTTTATTTCTTTAACAGACTTGTATTCGGAGTCAGGATAATTGGGCCGAATCTGTGCCATCGGCTCCCGATCAGTCATACATGACTTTTCACTTCGCATCTCACCTCTCTTCAATTAGCTTTGGTAACATTACACCTGGGTAGGACAAATTTGTGTATCCCCTCTGCACCGCCTATAGCTGTCCGTAGGGGTAGAGCCACGGGTCGTAACACATCTGAAATGTAACGTCCACTGTTCAAAGTACCGTCAACGGGAACAGGAGGTGACCGAGACGTGTAACCAATGGCACCCCATACCATCACGCCGGATGATACGCCAGTATGGCGATGACCAATACACGCTTCCAATGTGTGTTCACTGCGATGTCGCCAAACACGGATGTGACCACTATGATGCTGTAAACAGAACCTGGATTCATCGGAAAAAAATGACGTTTTGCTATTGGTGCAGCCAGGTTCGTCGTTGAGTACACCATCGCAGGCGCTACTGTCTGTGATGCAGCGTCAAGGGTAACCGCAGCCATGGTCTCCGAGCTGATAGTCCATGCTGCTGCAAACGTCGTCGAACTGTCGTGCAGATGGTTGTTGTCTTGCAAACGTCCGCATCTGTTGACTCAGGGATCGAGACGTGGATGCACGATCGGTTACAGCCATGCGGATAAGATGCCTGTCATCTCGACTGCTAGTGATACGAGACCGTTGTGATCCAGCACGGCGTTCCGTATTACCCTCCTGAAACATGATTCCATCTTATGCTAACAGTCATGGATCCCGACCAACGCGAGCAGCAACGTCGCGATACGCTAAACCACAATCGCGACAGGCTACGAT
This sequence comes from Schistocerca serialis cubense, assembly GCF_023864345.2. Classification (NCBI taxonomy): domain Eukaryota; kingdom Metazoa; phylum Arthropoda; class Insecta; order Orthoptera; family Acrididae; genus Schistocerca; species Schistocerca serialis. The sequence goes on along the minus strand of NC_064645.1, from coordinate 302,986,610 downwards.
CCGACCTTTATCAAAGTCGGAAACGTCATGGTACGCATTTCTCGTCCTTACACGAGGCATCACAACAACGTTCCACCAGGCAACTCAGGTCAACTGCTGTTTGTGTATGAGAAAATGGTTGGAAACTTTCCTCATGTCGACACGTTGTAGATGTCGCAATTTTAATGGCCAGTAGTGTATTTTATCATCTGGCATGCTCTTGGCACCGTTGGTAAAGTTAGGAGAAAATCTGAACTAGTAACAGTAAGCTATTACCCAAAACAAATTTAATAAATTCTACTTTACTGTTCAATCATAGTGAAAGCTATAATCGCTCTCTTTTATACCATATTAACTTCTGTCCAAACCTTAATTTTAGTGTTTATCGGTACCTCAGCAAGACTGCGATCTTTTGAAATAGTGCACATTGGCATCTCTAAGTTTGCCAGATTAAGAGCTAGCTTCAGGGCAGTGTGTGCTGACAGTTTCCAGAAGAATCGACCGCTACGATGAAGCCACGACTGTTCTGTACTTTTACCAAAAGTGTACTGATAACTTGGGTTTAAAAAATCGTAGCACCAACAAGAAGTTTTGCGACATAAACGGAAATTGGTAGGTGTGTTTCTGCGTCTGAAAGAGATGTCTATTCAAATTTGGCACCAGTTGCAAAGAATGGCGCTAATAGCGCCACTATGAGAATGAAAATCAAGTTTTCTTTAAATACACGCAGCAAAGGTCTTGAGCGTCGGTTACCTTTGAGACTGGGCATAGTGAGTTGTTGTGAGTAGAAAGTGCCTTTAATGCGACAAAGACGCCATTGTCAACACGTAACGAAGTTTGGACTTGGTTGTGTAATAGGGCTACGAGAAGCTGAGCGCTCCTTTTGCAACATTGCAGAAAGACTTGGCGGAAATGTAGCCACCGAACATGATTAATGGCAATTCCCGAGAACGTACAATCGCAAGAGGACCAGGCGCCGGACGACCACGTGGCACTACCGAGAGAGAAGATCATCGTGTTCGGCGTATGGCTCTGGCACATCGTACGGCATCTGCAGCGGCAATGTGAACAGAAGGTGGCACCACAGTGACACAGCGAACTGTTACAAATCGGTTACCTGAAGTACAGCTTCGAGGTCAGACGCCCTGTAGCGTGCACGCCAGTGACTCCAAACCACAACCATTTGCGGCTTCACCAGGAGCACTCATTGAATGCAAATTTGTACGTCAGTCTGGTGATTCGACTTGTTGTGCTGCCATTCATAAACAGCATTCCAGGGGTGTCTTCCAACAGGATGATCCTCGTCCACATACCGCTGTTGTATCCCAACATGCTCTACAGTGTACCGACATGTTGTCTTGGCCTGCTCAATCACTTCATCTGTCTCCAACAGAGCATATATGGGACATCATCGGACGACAACTTCAGCGCCATACACAAACAGCACTAAATGTACCTGTATTGACCAACTACGTGCAACAGGCATCGAATTCTATTCCACGAACTGACATCTGGCGAGTGTATAACACAATGTATGCACGTTTGCATGCTTGCATGCAACATTCTGGCGGTTACACCGGTTATTAATGTACTAGCATTTCACATTTGCAAAGGCGTATAACCCTTGACTTATGATCTTGCAATATTAATCACTTAAATACACTATTTAATCAAAAGTATCCGGACACTTGGCTGAAAATTTCGTGGCGCCCTCCATCGGTAATGCGGGAATTCAATATCGTGTTGGCTCACCCTTAGCCGTTATGATTGCTTCCACTCTCGCAGGCATGCGTTGAGTCAGTTGCTGGAAGGTTTCTTGGGGAATGGCAGCCAATTCTTCACGGAGTGCTGCACTGAGGAGAGGTATCGATGTCGGCTAGCGAGGCGTGGCACGAAGTCGGCGATCCAAAACACAACAAAGGTGTTCTGTTGGATTCAGTTCAGGACTCTATGCTGGACAGTCCATTACAGGGATGTTATTGTCATGTAACCACTCGGCCACAGGCCGTGCATTATGAACAGGTGCTCGATCGTGTTGAAAGATGCAGTCGCCATCCCCGAATTGCTCTTCAACAGTGGGAAGCAAGAAGGTACTTAAAACATCAATGTAGGTCTATGCTGTGATAGTGTCACGCCAAATAACAAGGGGTGCAAGATCCCTCCATGAAAAACACGACCACACCATAACACCATGGCCCTCAAATTTCACTGTTGGTACTACACACGCTGGCAGGTGACGTTCATCGGGCATTCGCCATACCCACACCTTGCCATCGGATCACCACATTGTCTACCGTGATTCGTCACTCAGTACAACATTATTTCACTGTTCAATCGTAAAATGTTTACGTTCCTTACACCAAGCGAGGCGTTGTCAGGCATTTACCGAGGTGACGTGTGGCTTATGAGCAGTCGCTCAACCATGAAATCCAAGTTTTCTCACCTCCCACCTAACTATCATAGTACTTGGAGTGGATCATGATGCAGTTTGGAATTCCTGTGTGATGATCTGGATAGATGTCTGCCTATTACACATTTCGACCATCTTCAACTGTCGGCGGTCTCTTCCAGTCAACAGACGAGGTCGGCGTGTACGCTTTTGGGCTGTACGTGTCCCTTCAGGTTTCCATTTCACTATCACTATGTTATTGCCATCTACGGATGTTTAGGAGTGTGGAAATCTCGCGTACAGATGTATGACACAAGTGACATCCAATCACCTGACCACGTTCAAAGTCCGTGAGTTCCGCAGAGCGCCCCATTCTGCTCTCTCACGATGTCTAATGACTACTGAGATTGCTAATATGGAGCACGTGGCAGTAGGTGGCAGCACAATGCACCTAATATGAAAAACGTATGTTTTTGGGGGTGTCCTGATACTTTTGATAAGATACTGTATTTTGCCTAGACAAATGTATTCTCAATATTTCATTAGTCTACAATAATTATTTTTTGATGTTGCAATTTTTTTTCCATGAATGTGGATGGGGAACCAAAGAAGACACTTCGGTCCTGATTTACCTCTACTCTGGAATTACTTTGCTATTACCAGACTTTTGTTCATCTGTGAGTTGTTAACAACCTAACGCTACTGCACGTACTTGTCTTGCGATGTGAGGAGGAGGTCCAAATTTTGGGCGTTGGGCTACATATGGATATGAGGCCCAAAAAGTGGAGCCACTTGCCCAGCTAAAGAGTAAACCTTCTATCCACTACCTGCGAGGATGACTGTGAAGAGTTGTTATTTGAACGTGTATTGTTTGGTTGCGGTGAATTTTCAGGCATGAAAAACTAGATTCCAAGGATTTCGATCTATCGATATGTATATTCTTAAAAATTTCCTTTAGGTTCGGAGTTAATTCTGCATGCAGTTTCTTCGGAGAGCTGTTTTACTGATATGCTGAACTAGCTGGTCTTCAGTTTCAACACTTCAGTGTGCATTTCGTAACGACCGTCGTGACCATTTTGTGGGAATGATTGTGTGGTCTAAATATGGGCCACTGTGAAGGATCTAATTATGGGTTAGCTCAAATCTGGACCTTTTATATTTCAATAACTGTAGTTGAAAGCTGCTATAGTTTTGCTGTCGCAGGATGTCCCCTAACAAGCGCAACTACCAATCCAAGGGCAAAAGAATGACATGGAACCCTTTGAAGATGTGTCAAGCCATTACTGCTGTGAGGGCGAAGAAAGCTAGACAGATCTTTTGTAATAGGACCACATTTGGAAAATGAGCTTGTTCCTTACTTGTTGAGCATGCAACAACTTCTCGTTTTTGCTTTACTTTATCCGGTGTGTAACGAACGGCCATCTGTTTTAGCTGAGATGGATTTCGTTAACGCACCTTTCACCACTAACGAAGGAGGTAGGAATTGGGCAGATATGAACCTGAATCGTCATCAGTTCTTAAGCCCAGTGGCTTTTCTTTTTAAAGAGCACTGGAGTCGAACAAAACAAATGTCTCAGGTTTTTTTGAGGTATTAGAAGATTACAGTAAATACTGCCACCCATATAACGTTGATAAGACAGGTTTGAGTATTGTGCACAGTAAACTGTCTCAAAAAATCGGAAGATAGGGAAAGTATCAAACTGAAGCCTTAAATCTGCATAAAGGGGTGCATAGCTTATTTGAGCGTATCAGAACATTTTGTTTCTCCTTGTTTAATTTTTTCCAGGTTCAGAGAATGAGAATATTGATAGAGTCCCATCAGGAAGTATCATCTGAGTACTCGCATGTGGTTGGGTTCAAATTCACTTGTTTACAGAGTGGTTCGACCATTTTATAGAAACGGTCAAGCTGAATGAAGATTAACCAGTTCTCCTAGTTTAAGACGAGCACTACAGCCACGTTCGTAACGCTAAAGTGATTGATAAGGCCAGGATGAGCCCCATTTGCATACTTTCATTGCCTCCTCACTCAACACACACGCTCCAGCCACCTTGATAAACCTTCCATGGTAGCATTCAACGTCTACTACAGTGAACAAGCAAGACAGTTTACAGTGCATGCTCAGCAAGCTATTACGGAATTGCTCTGGCAGTCTATCTACAAGTTAACACTGGTTAGAGTGGCGAAAGTGGCTTTAAAACCATAGGGTTTTATCCTTTGAACGACCACCTCTTCACAGACGCCGATTTCCCATGTGCTTAACAGAAAGCTCAAAACTCTTGTAACAGTCCATCACCACCAGCTTGTTGAAGTACTACCAGACGCTGCTGATGTCTTCTCACCAGTACAAGCGTCTCCTGTCTCTTCCAACTCTGAGCCAGGTTAACACATGACCTCCAACAGCACCGCCGTATACGCGGTTATCCTTCAGAATGTCCGCTGCACACCCATCCTTCATCGGAGGCCCACCCAGGACTGTCGGCTGCTGTCAGCCCTTTTGACATTTTTTCACCACCCACAGTCGGAAAGAAAACTTCCAACAGAGGTTGGAAGGCTGCAGTAGTTTGCTTGATTACAGGATCACCGCACAAAAAACAGCTCGCACATTCATTGGACAGATGTTTCTTCCTCACGCACAATTGAAGCAGAATCAAAAATAAAATGAAAAGCTAACAGATATTTGAAAAAATCAACGGAAAAAGAAGGAAGTCCCGGTTCGAGTCCTCCCTCGGGCATGGGTGTGTGTGTTTGTCCTTAGGATAATTTAGGTTAAGTAGTGTGTAAGCTTAGGGACTGACGACCTTAGCAGTTAAGTCCCATAAGATTTCACACACATTTCAACATTTTTTTTTTTTTTTGAAAAAGAAGGAAGTATATACGTCTGACGAATTCATATGATGAGAATAAACCTTCCCTGGATGAAAAGGAGTGCGTGTATTGGTACATGGTGTATGTGCAGGTGTGGACAACGACGTTTACAAACGTCATTATAAAAAACAAACTTGCACTTTAAACTTGTTTTTCAATTTCTTCCCTTCACGTTAAGGGTGATCCATATTAGAACTCATGCAAAAATTTGACGTTTCTGTAATGGTTTTCGAACTAGATTACTTAAAATAAATAGTTTTATTTTTAATATGCTTAGTCCTCCAAAATATTGACTAGCACATGCTATACTACAATTAGAGGGGTCTTTTAGCGACTTCACTGCCACAAAAATTTTATTGCCTAAAAGCAAACGGTAGCCCATACTTTGACCTTCTACCATATTCTTTATTCTATGAAGCTTGTGACCTACGTGTATGCGGCAAGCAATACTGATTCAGAGCACGCCCTCTTAATCCTAAGACCACTTCCTAGATTTCAGGTACGTACTTCTTTAACACCTCGTGCTCCACGTAACCATCTGCTTGTCTCTAAATAAGGCGTTTGAAGTCTAAGAGCTGTCCTTGGAATTTCCCTTATAGACTGTATGGGATTATTACTGGACAAAGCATCAACACAGCTGTGAAAAAGTCTTGCATCTCAGAAGTCACCTATAAAACACTAACTCTACCAGTGCTGCGTTTCATCGATGATTATCATGAATTCTTTCGAATTTACAGTATTATCCAGTCTTCGAATTCTAGAAATAACTTTGAGCCCAGACCTAATCGAGATGTGCGCATGAAAAATGTTATTTCAATATGCTATGCATACTTTGTCTAAGGCATTTTTCTTAACAGCTGGCCAATTCAAGACCATCCAGCATACTTTTCCTGCTTTCAAATTTATATTTGCTCCAATTGGAGTATGCCAATATCTGAAGATGTGAAACAGAGCTCGCATGGGTTTCAGTTTTGAATAGGTTAAAACATTGTCTATGGTGTTTACTTTTTTATCCTTGCATCTTTTCTCCCTTTTTTGTACTTGGTCATCTTTATGAACTCTTTTTATTCGATTGTGAACTGTGAGATAATTTATTTACTTTGCTCGCTTCTCTCTAACTTCCTTCATCTCAACATGTGTATAATTGGTGTATATAATTAAAAGAGATGCCTTGTTCTATCCAGCGGCCTTATAACTAAGGTTTTGATGATGTTAGCCGCATCTGGGAATTGAAATGTATCAATGATAACATGTGAAAATTGTGCCAGACAAGGATTCGAACCGGAGTTCCCACTTTAAGTCAGCGGTCGCCTTGATTGCCCCGGCCATCCGAGCACGTTTCCATTCCGACCCAAATTCCCGGCCTGTTGCACATTACGGACATAGCGACACTACCCGTGAAGTCCTTACTTTCAGTGCCTGATTCCCGTAAGAGATCAGGCATGGTGTGCATCTGCACTGAAAGAAAGGATCGTTGATTGTCGTCGCCTATATATAAAGAAGGAGGAAGAGTTATAAATGTGGTACAGGGGTAGTAATAAGAAATACTATGATTTCTCGCCCTGTAACTGCTGTACTCTAGTAATCTGCTTATAAACAAACCTTAGCAACTGTAAAATTCTTTGGGATGCATTCATATTACAGCTGGCAGCCAATACGGGTAAGTAAAGTTGTTTTAACGAATTGACTAGTAAGAATAATTGTTGCTGTTTTGTCGAAAACTGACGTTCTGAGTCCGTGGTTGTATACAGAATATAGGTTGACTCTTACAGAGTCACTTTTTATCATGCTATTTATTTATTTAAAAAGCACCGTTACCAATTTCGAATCGACAGATTCAATATCAGACGGCTTGTTGCCGTTAAGACACGTGTAAAATGTCTCTTAATGTGAATAAGCCGCCAGATGATGAACCTGTCGATTCGAAACCGGTAACGGCGCTGATTAAATAAATAAACAGCATTATAAAAAGCGGCTGGTTGCTGCTGGCTTCTCTGTAAGAGTCAACCTATATACAGAATAATTGTTGCAGGCTGGTTGTTTTCAGTTTCATTCTTGTCATAATATACAAATTATTAATATATTTTCTAGACAGACATTTAGGTAATACATTAAGCTGTAAAATGGAGTGTTTGTTGCCTTTTTAAAATTAAATTTTTGATTATATTCACATTTCAAAATTTCAAGATGGCTCTGTCATTAATACGGAATACAAGCTTTCCATATTTGTACCTTACTATTCTATATTTATTTCCTATCCAAAACTTGTTTTATTTATAGGTATTGCTTCAGAATGTCTTCAGGAACTGGAAAGCAGTGGGATGAGTCTGCTACACAAACAGCGATTAAATATGTTACAGAAGAAAAGATGGGTATACTGAAGGCAGCCAAATCTAACCAAGTTCCCATGGCCACTCTATTTAGGCTAGTAAAATCAGATTTACCAGCTGATTTAGCCACGAAGACCAAACTTGGACATAAAACTGTTGTATCTCCCGAACAAGAACAACAGCTGATTGAATACTGCATGAGAATTGAAAGTAAATTTTTGGACTTACCCGAAAGGATCTTCAACAGATGGCATTTCAGTCTGCAAAAGGCAAAAATATCCAGAATGCATTTTTGGGCTCGAAGAGGGTGGTTACGTCTATTATTAAAGCGGCACAAAAAGGATACTTCGATTAGAAAGTCCAAAGTAACTTCATGTAATAGTTCTCTAGGACTCACATGAGAAAATGTGGCAATATTTTTCTCTCTGGCTTCACAAGACATAGAGATAAACAGATTTCCATTAGACAGAATGTACATTGTCGACGAAACTGGTCTAAGTCTTGTGCAGAGCTAAGTTCCCTTCTTCGGAAAGAAAAGCCACAAGTAGGAGGCACCTCTTCTGCAGATGGTATATCATTTGTGACCACTTTCACCTGCGTGGGTGTTACAGGAAATTTTGTCCCACCCATGATATATTCCCTTGTAAGAACCGCAGCAACAGATAATGTCCATTCTTGCATGCCATCCCTCTAGGTGGGTTCAAAGCCAGCTCTTCACTTATTAGTTTCAACATTTCCTGAGAAAGGTGAAGCCAACAGCAGAATCACCGATGCTTTTGGTTCCGGCTGCCAATTACGGCCAATCCAGAAATTTGGATGTTACAAATCTCGGACGCGAAAACCATGTCAGCATCTTGTGTCTGTCTCCCCATGCCTTCCACAACATGCAACAGCTGGATAAAACTTTCACGAGTCCTTTGAAGGCCTGTTACTCTGAGCGTGTGTACGTACGGATGAAGGAAAACGCATGTCCAGTAACAAGCATAGACATCGCCGAATTGTTTTGGAAGACCTACCTCAAGTGCCAGACAGGGGAGATAGCAGTAAGTGGATTTAGGGTGAGAGGAATGTACCTAGTAAATCCTCATATTTTTCAGATGCAGATTTAGTTGCCAACAGCTCCACACAATGAAGCATCTGTAGGAGCTGCGTCTTCTAAAACTGAAAAGGCTACTATTTAAGGGGGGGAGACGGGAGGGGGGGGGGGGGAACATCTTCCGCCACATCTGGAAGTTTCATAAATAAAGAAGAGGCCAGGCACCAGGGAGAGAAAAGCAGGTTCTTCAGCAGCCTTAACCTCGTCGTCATACAACAGATCTCTTGAAGTATCACCGACAGCAACAAATAAACCGTAGACAAAGAAATAGAGGCCACCAAACCATAGAAACCAAGAATCATCTGATTGTGAGGATGATGTATTACTGGTGATTCGTCCACACTCAGTATTGTTCCGGACAATAGTTAACCCACTAATGAAGATGCCAACTGACTCTTCTGTTCAGTAAATGTTTGCAGGACAAAGCAAGGGAAGAATGGGTAATGTGTGTAATGTGTGAAATGTGGGCACTCACTGAATGCGAGCCGCGCGGGATTAGCCGATCGGTCTAAGGCGCTGCAGTCATGGACTGTGCTGCTGGTCCCGGTGTAGGTTCAAGTCCTCCCTCGGGCATGGGTGTGTGTGTTTGTCCTTAAAACAATTTAGGTTAAGTAGTGTGTAAGCTTAGGTACTGATGATCTTAGCAGATAAGTCACATAAAATTTCACACACATTTGAGTTTTGAACTGAATGTTCACGTTACGATAAAGGACGACGTGCGTGAGACTTTTGCAATTGAAATTACTTAGAATATGGAATTTAATAACCGAAAGTTGTATATTTTTGTGTTTTTCTATTGTGCTGTTATATGTTATAGTGTTTTCTTTGACAATGAATGGACATTTCCATATTCCTGACGTTAACCTTAATTTAGAAATGTTCTTGACGGGCCGCCCGGTGTGGCCGTGCGGTTCTAGGCGCTTCAGTATGGAACCGCGTGACCGCTACGGTCGCAGGTTCTAATCTTGCCTCGGGCATGGATGTGTGTGATGTCCTTAGGTTAGTTAGATTTAAGTAGTTCTAAGTTCTAGGGGACTGATGACCACAAATGTTAAGTCCCATAGTGCTCAGAGCCATTTGAACCATTTTTTGTTCCTGACGTAGTATGTTTTCAAAAATATAGGAAGCGCTAAAATACATCCCCAAGCATGTGCTACAGATATTTTATTTCTGGTCTTCCTCACCGCCACGAATGACTCCCTGGAGAGGGGGAAGAACCCTCCAGCAGTGATCCGCAGAGGTCTCTGCGCGCGGTGCATCAGCAGCAGCAGCGACTTCTTGATGGACACGGGGCATCCCTGCAGTGACGTCACCGCGTCGTATGCTGCCACGGCCAGGTTCTCGCTCTGCAACAGTCCAGCAGCATAGGGTTGTCAGAATTTGTTGCTATCAAACCGGGACGTCTCTCTAAAATTAACTACAAACGGCTGTAACTTGTGAACCATAAACCGGAACATTTCGGGACACTTTTCTTAACGTTAAACAAGTGAAATATTTGTGCAAATTACTGCTGTATTCAATTTATTCAGTAAAATAAATAAATAAATGAACGCTTTATACTGCAATTAATAACAGAACCCAAGGGAGGGCATTTCAATGGTAATAAAATTTTACAATATTAGTACTGGTAACACAAGAATTTTTTATTTTGAAACATTAATACGAGATACAAAATTGTCTACTGAAACACTGTATGTTGAAGTGCAAAGTTCACATAATTTGTTGTTCTATGCCTCATATTTATCCGAATTCTGAGCTTAGGAGAGAAGATCTTTCCGCTGTATGATGCATTCATAAAACTTAGAGCATTTCATCTGATAATTAAAAACACATTTGATTATTGCTTCGAACGTTGGTTCTTGTAATCTGTTTCGTTTCTCAGTCCATTGCACATTCATGAGAGAAAATACTCGTTCCACGTTTACATTATGCCCTGGAATTCACACAGATTCGGCTACTGAGAATAATGTTCTTCGCATCCAATCTGTCGAAAGGAATAGCTCTACTTCTCCTGACATGATTCACTACCACAGTTATAACTATTTTTGTTGATTTGTGGTTTAGTGTACAGCTTGAGTAAAGAAAACGCTGTACAAATGTTTTTATCCTTGTGACATTGCTCCACTTAGGTTCTGTGTCCAGCAACATCCATTTAAAAATGGAAAACTCACTGAGATTTGGTGACCATTTTTCTAATGAGCTGTACACGTTTCATGTAACTGTTCTACTTCAACATGAAATATTTGAATTTCACTAGTCAATGTAACCTCGCTGTTCCGCAAGAGAGACATTTCTTTGAGTGGGATAAAACTTTCTTTATGGCGTTCCATGATTCTGCTAGTATTTTCCACAATAGCAGCTACTTGTATAACACTGCTGTCTGCTTTCTCAAACACGCTCAAATGACTATGCAGGAACCACAGATATGCTTCCGTTAACAGATTCTGGAAGAGAGTTGTCAGAAATTTAGGTATCTTATCTTCTAAAGGAAGAATTATTTAAGAGCATCATAGAACTTCAGTACTCTCTCTATAGCAACAAACAAAGCGAAACACCTTGTTACTAAATGTCTACAAACACACAAAACTCCTTTAGACACTCCGTTCAAACTGTGTACCTGGAGAAGTAATTGAATAGTTTAATTATAAAGGTTTCTACGTCAACACTCACCACATCAGCGGCTGTCTTGGCGGCACTGTGTAGTATCTGAGCAGGGCAGCCAACTGCTAAGAGATTTTCGTTTAATCCACTTTTCAGTCTAGCAAATACATTATTTGTACCTGCTCGTCGCACTCCTCCAAAATTAGTGTTAGCATTGTCATCGCAGAATCAATTTTGTTTTCTTCGAATGCAGTAATGCAGTAGGTGCTTATTGTAGAGGTGGTTTCATTTGGCAGCGGAACTAACTTACGCAATTTCATTTGAATGCCATTCTGAGGTGTAAAATATTGGACAGTTAATGTAAATAGGTTTTCAACCTTGTGATTATTCCCATCTGTAGCTATAAAATAATAGTGGACCAGTGAAAGGTCGTCAAATATTTGTCTGACAATGTCAGGTGCCAAAACTCTTTTCAAAAGTGCTGTTGTTTTGGTTCTGCCCAACGTCAAACTCTTCGCTGTGACAGAATCGTTAAAAAGATTGGAGCTTAGCCTAGAAGTACAGTCTACAGATTTCCAAGAATATTATGTTTACGGTATGATAACATATTGTTAATTCCGCTGCTGGTACTGATTGCGTCTGTTTCGATGACTTTGAAATAAAAAAGCTGTCTAATTTTTTGGAAGTGCTAGCGTAGCACATGATTGATTTATGCTTTTGGCTGACTAAATGATCTGTATATCTTCCCTTCCTCCATGTTAAATAGAAACATATGACTTACACATTGCACATTCCACTTCATGTCATGTCTTCCTCGTTTGATGAAACACCATTCTTCTGTATATTTGTCTCGAAAGCAACAAATTAGTTTTGGCATTTGGAGCTCACTTAAGACACACACAAATATGAACAAGCAAAATAAGCCTCTGACAGAGAACCATGTAACTGCAACGTCTTAAATGAACTGAATCCCAAGGCAAGAGTTAATATCAGAGGCTGGTAGGTGCAGCAATGAAACAAAAAGATCATTATTTTGCTTAACAGTGAAAGTTAAAATACAAATCCACTCCACCATTTGGGAAGAAATAGACGGTACGAGAGTATTACTTTGGCATCACAAAACCGTGACTAAACCGGAAAACCAGGACGTCTGGCAACCCTACACCAGCACCCGCTCCAGTAATGACGACGGTCACATACGTAACTGTTCGATGCAAGCAAACATAATCAGTTACTATTTTTCTGGCAGACCTATATCGTACAATGTATCTAATAACATGTAAATTGATCAGAAGCCGTGATATCCTTTGTTTCACGGTCAGAACCATACTAGAAAAATTACATTCTGAAAACTAACACACCCATAATTACGAGATTGATACTCTCGCCCAAGCTACACTGACGGGGAAAATCTCGCGTCACCAAGAAGGAATAGTACGAGAGAAACGGAAGTTCGTAGGTATGTTTTTACATCTGAAAGATGACGTCTACTCAAATTTCGCGCCATTCGCGTAAGAGTGGCGCTAATAGCGCCATTATGAGGATGTAAATCAGATAAATATGCACTGTAACGGTGTTGAGAGTTAGCTACCTTTGGTATTGGACTTAGCGTGTTGATGTTAGTCAAGATGTGCGCCATTAAACATGAATATCTGAATTGGAAATCGGTAACAATGGTTTATTCAACAGTTTTCATTCAAAATTATTTATTCAGACATTACCAGTTTCGAGATATCAACTCTCATTGTTAAATATCATTTGTAGAACAAGAATCATAAAATAGGAAGGTCATTAAAAATGGTAACCACATACCTTGACAAATTATCTAACTTCAGTAGATTACTAGCTGGCAAATAAAAAGTATGGCAACGTATTTGTAACCTATAATTCTAACGGTTCACCAACATATATTATAAATAAATTGTTGTAAAATGACCCTTATATGAATAGCACTGACTTGTAAAACTGTGCATATACAAACTCTGTTAAAACAAGATAATTTCACAATACATAAATCACAGTATGTTTTCTAAATGTAACTTCTATTTCAATCTATTTATTGTGATTGCTGTGAAAGGTGGATTTACTTTTATAATTAAATATCATCAGTGGCGGGAATCAGATAGTATATCAAACCATTTAAGGAAGGGGCAAGCAGAATTTCTACCTGGAAGTATTAAAAGGGTAACAACAATGAGAAACTCCCTACACAGGTGGCATTTCATACTGTGATTTTAATTTCCAGTACGTCTTCATAAAGCATTTTCACTGGTGGCTGTTAAATAAATATTTCACTTCAATTTCCACCAAATACATCAAATCAAATATAATATCCTACGATATTCACAGTTGTGGCGTCTCAAAACTGGTCTCCCTTTCACAGTTACCGTCAAATAGTTGGCATTTAATCGTATGAAGAAGTATTTTTAGTGCTGAAATTTTACTTCTGAATAATTTAAATAGGTTTAATCAACCATGTCAAACAGATAAAAAAAAACACTTTTCTGCCATCAGTTTCGTGTGTTCCATATTCTATTTCTCACTATGAAGCAAATTTTTCACTAAGACAACCATGGTGCAAAGTAAAACTGTATGATACTTCATATGAGTTACTGAGTGGTGAGTGACTCACTTCTGTAATTAGGTCGTCCCCGAACCAGCAGTAGATGAAGAGCTCCGCAAGCATGGCAAACAAGTAGCAGCCAAATTTTCCAATCTGTTGTAGACCGTCTGCACTCTGTGAAATAACTGCAATTAAGAATCAGATAACAAAATGCTACAGACAGCAAAACAAATTCCATCACTAGCTTAAAAGTACCTTAAAGTGGGCCAGTTTCTAAGTATTTCATTCATACACTGTGTTCCATTAATCGCACCTTTAGGGAAGTGAAGCGAATCAATTAATGGGGATGAATCGGATCATGCATGGCCAAATATCTGTTTCCATTGATAGGCGATGTCGGTCTTTTTTAGGATAAATGAAGACAGCACGTTTCCCTTATTCAAGAGTATTCCAGCAGTCTAAAAGATTCTGAAAAGATCACTGAGAGATTGACTCTGACATGCCAAATGACACACATACTACATTTCACAAATAGAAAGAAACTATTGGAAAAGTAACATTGCACATTTCACAGACCTAGCAATCGTTTATCATAATGTGCGCTCAATAAGGAATGAAATGCAGTAATTTGAAATTTAGATACTATCTTTGAACTTCCAAGTAGTTTGTTTGAGTAAGTATAGGTGTCGAGACACAGAGATGTAATATGTAATATTACCGTTTTATGACAAGACAAACCCTTATTGCATGACTACTGCTAAGGTTCGAGAATCAAGCAGTTATATTAGAGAAGGAACAAAGTTTTCATCAAGACATGACCTTAGTACCGTAAGTGACGACAAACACTTTGAAACATCTGCTGCTAAATTAACACGACTTGATGTCACTAATAAATTAATCATTTTATGTGTATATAGATCATCCAGTGGTAACTTGGACACCTTATCCGATAAATTAACGGAAAAAGAAGATATTGTCTCAAGTGCGAAAGTCTAAATAATTTTGTGCGGAGGCTTAAACAAAAACCCAAGTATTATAAATGAAACTAGTAGCAACCTCTCAAATATCTTTCCAACTTTTGGCATAACTTTGTTAGTCAATAGTACAACAAGAATTACTAGAATGATTACATTAATAAGCGACCGAGAGGCGACAAATATGGACAGGGATAAGTGTGACATGTCTGTAAAGGATCTTGAACGGTCAGAACATTTGTACCAAAAAATAATAACAATAAAATTGGGTATGGAAAAAAGTCAGTATACTGCAGTCCTACAAAAGACATTTATCAGAAATCAAAATACGAGGTCTTTCAGAGAACCAGCAAAGTAAGTTGGGAAGTGTACAGAGACATCAATGTAAATGCGAAATTCTTTAAATTCTGAACATGATCTAAACTTAACTTTGGAAAGACATCTCCAAAAGTGCCCACATCGGTATCGATGTCTTACAAAAACAAGTAGATAACAGCAGGTATTAATAAGTACTCTCAAGCCCTTAAATACCTCAGTTCCATTAAAAGGAATGATAGTGTTTAAGAGCTCTTAAATTTCTATTGGAGTTGCAGAAAGATTTATACGAAGGTGCTAATCGCTGCAAAAATGCATTTAGTTCCAAGTTAATACGCAATACAGGGAATAAAAGCAAGACAGTATAGGAAGTCATTATAAACAAAGAGAGCCAAACAAAGGCATAATAATTTAATGATCAAGAAGGGAGATAAAGTAATAAATGATCCATAGTACCTATCAAACTTGGTGAATGTGCATTTTGAAAACGCTGCAGGAAAATTACAACGAAAATTCCCAAATTCCAATATATCACATCTAAGTAATTACTCAGTAAAACTGTACAAAATCTAAAAAAATTAAAAGTCGGTAGGGTCAGCTAATAACGTGTGTGCTGAAACGAACAATGTAGAGCATGCAAGCTCTACTAACACACACGAAACATTCACATCAGAATATTTACAACAGGCAACAGTTGTACTGCTAAAGGAAGATAATGCAGAAGACATGGAAAACTACAAGTCAAATTACATGCGGTTACCATTCTCAGAAATACTAGAATAAGATATAAAAGACAAATTAATGAATTGCTTGAATAAATACAACCTTTCATGTGTACCGCAGTTTAGTTTGCATAGTGGTAGAAGAACGGAAACAGCCGCAGTAGGATTCACAAAAGAGTTAGTGGATGCTATTGACAAAGATGAATGTGTCAGAGGCATAGTTTTATATCTTTTTAAGAACACTGACAGACTTGGTTATAAGATTCTGCTAAATAAGCTAGAAGCATTAAGAATAAGAGATGTAGTTCAGGCTTGTAGGATAGCTTACAAAGAATGGAGATAACAGATGCCTAAATGTATTCTAAGCTCTCAGTAAAACACTAACTAGAACCAAAATACATTAATGAGTTTCTCATAGTATCATATTAGGGCAACGACTTCACAGTAGTATTTATCATAAGGAAAAATTCTCTTTGCTGACTATGGCATTATTATAGTCACTGAGAGAAGAAGGGAACTCATTGCAGAGAAGGCAAATTTAACTCTCGAGAGAGTTTACAATTGGTCAATATACAATAAAATGACATTGAACACAAAGGAAACAAATGTCGTGCATTTCAGTCTGTAGAGGGAAAATGGATGTGTTAAATTAAATGTAGATTGCACTCCATAGACTATGTAACAAACAGAAAATGAATATTGATTTTCAGTTGAAATGCTGTGAACACTAGATGATACTTGCAAATATTATGTCTTTAGCGACTTGTCATTAAAGTCTTTTCATTAGCGTCCTGTGTTACAGCCAGTGGCTTTTACTTACATAATGTTCATATGTACACTCAATTCTTAAATGGTTCAAAAGCTATGAGCACTACGGGACTTAACTGCTGATGTCATGAGTCTCCTAGAACTGAGAACTACTTAAACCTAACTAACCTAAGGACATCACACACATCCATGCCCGAGGCAGGATTCGAATCTGCAACCGTAGCGGTCGCGCGGTTCCAGACTGTAGCGCCCAGGACCGCTCGACCACACCGGCCGACCTCAGTTCTTAGCTATGGAACTCTTTTACTGAGAATAAATACACACAATTTGAACATACAGGGTGTTTCAAAAATGACCGGTATATTTGAAACGGTAATAAAAACTAAACGAGCAGCGATAGAAATACACCGTTTGTTGCAATATGCTTGGGACAACAGTACATTTTCAGGCAGACAAACTTTCGAAATTACAGTAGTTACAATTGTCAACAACAGATGGCGCTGCGGTCTGGGAAACTCTATAGTACGATATTTTCCACATATCCACCATGCGTAGCAGTAATATGGCGTAGTCTCTGAATGAAATTACCCGAAACCTTTGACAACGTGTCTGGCGGAATGGCTTCACATGCAGATGAGATGTACTGCTTCAGCTGTTCATTGTTTCTGGATTCTGGCGGTACACCTGGTCTTTCAAGTGTCCCCACAGAAAGAAGTCACAGGGGTTCATGTCTGGCGAATAGGGAGGCCAATCCACGCCGCCTCCTGTATGTTTCGGATAGCCCAAAGCAATCTCACGATCATCGAAATATTCATTCAGGAAATTAAAGACGTCGGCCGTGCGATGTGGCCGGGCACCATCTTGCATAAACCACGAGGTGTTCGCAGTGTCGTCTAAGGCAGTTTGTACCGCCACAAATTCACGAAGAATGTCCAGATAGCGTGATGCAGTAATCGTTTCGGATCTGAAAAATGGGCCAATGATCCCTTTGGAAGAAATGGCGGCCCAGACCAGTACTTTTTGAGGATGCAGGGACGATGGGACTGCAACATGGGGCTTTTCGGTTCCCCATATGCGCCAGTTCTGTTTATTGACGAAGCCGTCCAGGTAAAAATAAGCTTCGTCAGTAAACCAAATGCTGCCCACATGCATATCGCCGTCATCAATCCTGTGCACTATAACGTTAGCGAATGTCTCTCGTGCAGCAATGGTAGCGGCGCTGAGGGGTTGCCGCGTTTGAATTTTGTATGGATAGAGGTGTAAACTCTGGCGCATGAGACGATACGTGGACGTTGGCGTCATTTGGACCGCAGCTGCAACACGGCGAACGGAAACCCGAGGCCGCTGTTGGATCACCTGCTGCACTAGCTGCGCGTTGCCCTCTGTGGTTGCTGTACGCGGTCGCCCTACCTTTCCAGCACGTTCATCCGTCACGTTCCCAGTCCGTTGAAATTTTTCAAACAGATCCTTTATTGTATCGCTTTTCGCTCCTTTGGTTACATTAAACCTCCGTTGAAAACTTCGTCTTGTTGCTACAACACTGTGTTCTAGGCGGTGGAATTCCAACACCAGAAAAATCCTCTGTTCTAAGGAATAAACCATGTTGTCCGCAGCACACTTGCACGTTGTGAACAGCACACGCTTACAGCAGAAAGACGACGTACAGAATGGCGCACCCAAAGACTGCGTTGTCTTCTATATCTTTCACATCACTTGCAGCGCCATCTGTTGTTGAAAATTGTAACTACTGTAATTTCGAAAGTTTGTCCGCCTGAAAATGTACTGTTGTCCCAAGCATATTGCAACAAACGGTGTATTTCTATCGCTGCTCGTTTAGTTTTTATTGCCGTTTCAAATATACCGGTCATTTTTGAAACACCCTGTAGTATTCAAACTTCAGAAAAGGGCCCCAAGAATCACAATTAAAAATAGTAGTCGAGTTCGTTGTAAAGATGAGTTCAAATCACAGCGTATTTTAAATACACCATGTGAGTACATTTACAGATATATCATTGCATGTAACATTTTCACACTAAATATTTTCCTTTTTTTCTGTAAAGACGTACTCCCAGAGCTATGTGGTGTATAATACTAACATGTTATCCTCTTTCTGAGCTCAATATATCACATTTTATAGAGTGATACTCATTGTTGCAGGCTAATAAATGGGATGTTGCAATACACATAGTGGAAATTAGGGTATGCAGTGTTGGCAGTGAGCAGTGACTGGTAGAGAGAAACGAATGAACAGTGTGATACTAGCCTTTTACATTATTAAATAACTGATACATAACAAATAAATGTACACTAGGTATGAACCAAATGAGTAGCACATTTAAAATAGAGCGGCCTTGTATTTTGGAAGGTGGAGGCTCGAATCTACATCCGGATATCCTGATTCAGATTTTCCGTGATTCCTCTAAATTACTTCAGGCAAATACAGGGATCGTTCCTACCATATCACTACAGAAGTATAGAAAGGGATTTCCTTTCGAGCTGAAGAACAAGCTCATAGAGACACTAATATTTCCCCATTCCTCACTATTGCGATGCCATTCTCCAAGGACTTTCTTACGAAAACTCACATGGCCTGGAACTGATCATGATTGCTTGTGCACGATACATTTGTGACTTTCTTTTTAAAACATACCACACAAGCCTACGAACAATTATCATTGCCACGTGTCGATAAGCGTAGAGGCTATCACACTCTATCGATTTGTCTTCAACTCTCACTCCAGTGTCTGAACAGCACAGATGAAATACTTGTTCTCAACAAAGTAAAATTCTCTCTGTACCATTATATAGCATTACCATTTCTAAATCATTTTCTGCATCACAATCCAGACTTTCCAACAGTCTTCTTCAAAGATTATCAGAGAAATTAAGTTACTTCTAAACTTCAAAAGACAGCTAATGGTCCACATTCTATCACAATAACAATCTCTCCCAAATTGTGTGCAGCTCTTTCCCGTCAGACCCCTCCCACAGAAATTTTCCTTACGCCTTGTCATCATAGTTCTCCATTTATATTATGTTTTTTCTTAACAGCCACCTTCAGTATCATTTCAATCTTCTCCTTTTCCTTTATCCATTCCGGGTCTGCCGGCCGTTGTGGCCGAGAGGTTCTAGGCGCTTCAGTCTGGAACCGCGCGACCGCTACGACCGCAGGTTCGAATGCTGCCTCGGGCATGGATGTGTGTGATGCCTTAGGTTAGTTCGGTTTAAGTAGTTCTAAGTTCTAAGTGATTGATGACCTCAGATGTGAAGTCCCATAGTGCTCAGAGCCATTTGAACCATTTCGGTTCTGATAATACTAAACATGACTTGAAATTTGCTAAGCTAGTCTATGTTTGGTATTTGTTGCTCCCGGTCAGGCTAGATAAGCAATGAATAAGGCCATGGAAGGTCTGCAGTCTCGTGTTTTTCAGAGAAGAGTTGTAAGTACGAGGTGTCCACAATCAAAGCTCCACTTTCGAAACGCAGTAGAAAGAGAACCACTGGTTAGAACGACGTAAAATTTGGACAGCATGTTTTTGACTCAGGAAGAAACGTCACGGAGTAAAAAAAGCGAAAATGTTACGAATTATGGCGTTGTAAGCGTCTCAAAGTAAATGGGATCATCTTCAAACGACAGATGAATTGCAATACCACGGTAATGATCGGAACCGCACTTTACGCCATCCCTACCGATCAACGTGCATAGCTGCGCTAGTTAGATAGACTACAGTCGTGGCACTATTAATTAGATAAGCCCACGCACCAAAGTCGTACCACATCGCATGGGAAAATTTGGTTTTTAATTGTCCTGAGGCCAAAAACCGCATGAAAAGCAAAATGACATCGCTTTTGAATTGTCCTGGGGCCGAAAACTGCATAAAATCAAAAGAGATCGGTTTCTAACTGTCGTTGGACTGGCGCAAGCCATATTCAATATGCTATCCAAAATTTGAAATCGAGAAACAGCATGTTCCACAACAGATGGGGGTGTCTCGGGGATTATGCGCAGATTGCATTGCGCAATGAGTACCTTCAGTTCAGCTACTTTCGCAACAGGGGAACGGAACATCTTTCAGATAACCCCACACCCAGAAGTCAGACGGCTTAAGATAAGGATGTATGGAAATGACGGCTGATAACTCCAGCGTTTCCGAAATGGTTCTGCAGCAGTTGCTTCATTGGCTGTGCAATGTGCGGAGGAATAGTACGCATGTATCATTCATTTCAACTATTCTTTATTTATTAATACGTCACATTGTTTCTTCATTCATTTTGATACCTTCCTATATTTTATATTGTACGAATATGAATGTTCTGGTCCTATATGCTTTGTAAATCTTTGGTTAGGCAGGAGAAGTACTGTGTCAGAGAGAGAGCGAACGACTATCGATAGAGAGCGTGCGAGTTATGGTACGTGGTCGGTTCGTGGGTGAAAAACGTTGAAAAGTTCGGTGTGAAAGGCGGTGATACGCGGAGGAACAATTAATTACAGTGTGTCTGCTGTGTTAATAAGAGACTGTGCATTATTAAGTGCACAGTAAAACCTGAAAAGTATATCGAGTATTTGCGGTGACTATTTTACAAACTGCGTGAACTTGTGACAATTAGCCATGAATCAGACACCATTGTCGTGTGGAGACACTAACTGTGAAAGTGGAACAAACCAAAATGTTAAGTAAAAGAATAGTGCTGTGATTTGATCAAGAAACATTTATTATATCGTTCAAACTATCTTAAAGACGACGACGTAAGTTGAACTGATGTTTAACGGACTGTTATAGTGATGAACACATGTGACTGTTTTCCTGTGGCAACACGTTGAAAGAACTGTGGCGAAGTATTGGCATTAACCGGATATATATCGTAAATACTAAAGACATTGCATAATTACGTCCCACCCGCACCGCGTGATTAATAAACTTTCAATAATTAAATGTAGCGCGCGTAACGACAACGCACATACTGGAACTATTATTATCGCGCCAGTGCTGCCGGCTGATTCGACTACAACGCAGACGTGGACCACCGCCGTAACTGGAATATTAATGAAACAGGAGGATCCATCATTATCTTCACGCCACGAACCAGGATTCACTTCACACATCGTCCGCGCGGACCACTGCAGACGTCATCGCACTGCCTGCAGCAACAGTTAAGACATTAAAAGAAAATTACTACGCTCTTTCTCATTTCAAAATTAAAGACAATTGCAGTTAAATTAACTGTTTTAAAAATACTGTCACAATATCGTAATTTTGTTTAGTACCAATAAATATTCTTTCCTTGTTTTCGTCTTGTTGACAGTGTTGAAAACCCTCCAAATTAAAGTTCAATTAATAATTTTCCTTCAAAATTCTTCTCAGACATTTTGCTACTCATTCTAATTTTATTTTAATGTTTGTTTGTACCTTCTTTTGGAGGGAGTACATATTTTATTTTTTGTGTAGTAAAATTAGTTACCATAAAGTTACGTATATTACCAGTTGATGCTGTCCGCCATTACCGCTTGAAAACTGCACCTATTTTCTCATTGGCTGTCAGCTTCAAAACAAAATTACGTATTTCGTGGGTATCTAGCAGATGCGCGATGTCTATGTAGGCCCCTACAATAACTTATTTTTACTTTTGCAGGTTTACAGGGATTGTATTGACTGTAATTGTTCGTTTGGCTCCCGTTAAAGTTATTTATCGCAGCTATATAATAATTGTACTGAATTACATAATTTTTTTTTCGTTCATGACTAACAGGGGTAATCAGATTCCTTTTATAGGTCATGTTTTATTACTTAAATGGTTTTTTTTTTTATTAGAAGTAGGGAACCAGTTTCTTTACACATTCTCAAGGCACAACTGCACTTGTGTAAGTGTTTTTGTAAGTTTTATGTTGCTGTGTAATCCTTGTAATACACAAAGGGAGAACTGCTCTCATTTAGATCCCATAAAAGAGTGGTTTTCTGTGCAAGTGGCGAAACGTTAAATCGAAGAGATGGCTTGATGTTGTCACTCACCATAGCGACCTGGAACATCTGGAAGCAGGCGACGGCGCCTATGGAGAGGCTCTGTCCAAGCAACATCCCGCCAAGGCAGCGTTCCAGCAAGTCTGCGTTCCTGTCAACGCACAGCACCCAAGACACACACACTGTAAGAAATCGACCGACAGGCCTTACAGACTGTGAGACCAGCTGTTGAATGTGTCGATAAAGAAAAAAAAATGATTTTTCTAATTACATTAAGTTAGCAGACAGAGGAGATATTTAATAGTTACAGCGTTACAGGTGCTCATTAGTTCTTTATACCGTGGCTATGTTTGCTAGTGTTTAATGATTCCAAGAGATCCTCACTCAGATGGAGACTAACACAGTACAAATTACTCAAAACACAAACCATGTTGCATTTATTCGACAGAAATACAATAAATCTGCATTGGAAATATTATTACTGATGAAGTCGTCCTCAGCACGTAATTGACTCAGTATCTGTATCCGACCTTCACTTGGCACAAAGACTGCGAGGCACCTCCTGTAATTTCACATTTCATTCAAGGAGACGGTAAGTGCCTCTTAATGCAAGCACATTTCCCACACACAATACATTGGAAACATGTAGCCAACTAAGGAATATAACTGCTGTTTACAAAGACCTTATTGGTACGAAACATCCACAAGTTTTCGGCAGCTGCCACCATATTCATCAAAAGACTGGTGCGATATTCTTCTTTGCGGCCACACACAGAGATTAATAGCTTCTAAAGGTGTGTGTGAACGGGGAGCAAACAGTTCGGCCTGTTACTCCGAAATGGAGAGAAATATTTACCACTGTCTTTGAACTGTCCAGTTTCTCTTTAAATGCCGAATTTAGTTCGTTCTGTCAACGAGTTGTTAATCAGATGCGTAGCTTCGAGGCACCTTTGAGAACTCGTAAGACTTCTGTGCTTGGTGCATAAGAGGAGGATACAGAACTAATCACTGGATCAGCTTCTCAAAACCTCGAGTCAAATTTTCGAACGAATGAAGTTACTGAAGACGACAAGATCCTAGTGATTCAGTTGGTGCTAAATAGTCAGCAAGGTACATGGTTCACAGTCCCGTTTATACAGTGAACAACATGCGAAGGTTGTGGAGTGGTGTGACGTCATGAGGTTAGACTTCGCATGTAAATACAACGTATGCTTAAGGTGAAAAATTATAAGTGCACTTACATTGATGTTCAAAGTGAATTTGTTCAATGGATACCATTTGTGAAATTACGAACCACAAAAAGAACGTAAGACAAGCAAGTATTCGCAAACATCAATATTCAAAACGGTCAATTTTAACGAAACAAGAGACAAAGAGTAAATGGACATGTATAACTATGGTGTGACCGAGGCTCTAAATTTCAATGTAAAATTCAAAGCTACTTAAGTAAAGTGGTCAGGGGGATTACTTAATCGTATGCATCTCTTATGGAGGTTGAAAGGAAATTGGCAAACGGTAATTGCGATTCATTAAGTGACCTCGCTGACTATCAGTGTGGCTGGGTGTTGTGTGCTGTCCTTAGGTTAGTTAGGTTTAAGTAGTTCTAAGTTCTAGGGGACTGATGACCATAGATGTTAAGTCCCATAGTGCTCAGAGCCATTTGAACCATTTTTTTGACTATCAGTGATACGTTACCAGGTACAAGAAACAATGTGTTTTGTTAGAATTACAAGTTCGTCCATTAGGACGTCCTCATATAGCAACAAATCAATGTATATAACAATACCTATCCAAGCAGTGATAATGAACGAATGTTCATGCGAAAAATCATGAAAAAGCATAAAATACTGATGGCACTTTCATACTGCAAATAAAATTCTGATTATCCCTGCACACGTTTAAGATGACAAAGATAATAAGGCACTTAACACAATCCCACAGGTTACACCATTCTGGCGGGACTCTTGGCATAACATTGTACTGGAGTCGTATTCAACCTTGTACAACTCGTTCTTCCAGTCCAATGTGTACGCGAGTGACATGAGCGCCATCGAAGTTTACCTAAATCTGCATGACCGAACTTGGATTTGAACCGTCCTCCTTCCGAATGCGAGTTCAGTGTGCTAAGCGTTTAAGCAATCATTCTTTCCGCCCTCCATGTCTGACTGGATAGGGAAGAAACCCCGATAACTAATACAGTGGACTGTATCCTTTACCAAGCACTTCGTCGTGATTTGCAGAGTAGCTGCGGTGGGTGTAGATGTCATCCAACGTATTGATACCTGTCACCACATTATTTGCAACCCATTACCAGATAAGCTCTCGTTTACTGCCGAAGAGCTGGCCTAGTTGGTAGTGTTCACCCGTGTAACTTCGACGTACTTCACCGTCTTCCAGGCGTTCCACGTGGAGATGCATGATTGCCTCTTTGAATAACTGTTGTGGCGATGTGAACAGTAATGCTGCTGTGGTGTACAATGTACTGCTCGGAAATTTAACCTTTGTGCATTTGCCATTACGTTACAGAATTGCATAGGCGCGAAAATTTTTTTGCGTCACACTCGTACCTGTAGTTTGCGATCGCCATGCATAATGTCAGGTTTACTTCGAGCCTAGAGTAATGTGGACATTATTTTATATTTCCTTGCCTCCATGATTTCTTTTTAATACGCTCTTCCCATGAGGGGTTGTATGACGTAAGACAAAGTGCTTCACAACTCCTACTACAGGCTTGTAGGAGCTGTACGGGGAATTTAGTAGACAAAGTTTTGATAACGAACCCATGTCCGGGAATAAGTTTAAAGGCCAGATCCCTTTCAAATATCTCGCTTCACGACATGCATACAGCGGAGTCAATGAGCTCCACAGGAGTTTCTGCACGGGGTGACAGTGCTGTTCGCTGTACAAGGCACGTATGCAGTGCCTGCTTCCAACCACATGGTCGACAAACTCTAGTTCGCGTCCTTGGAACACGAGTCAACCCTTCTATTGCGATCGTACCTGTTTCTGGCAGCAACTGTAGTAGTCAGACCAAAACATGTACGGCGTTCAATAAGTAAAGCAACATTTTTTTTTCCTCTGCCAGTTTCGGTTGAAAAAAAAAATGCTGAGTGTACTGTGGGACATCATAGAATATTCCCGATTAAGCTCCTATGGTTTCATGATGTTCCAATAGGTGGCACCGATATACGTAGCCTTCAAAATTGCCTCTGTAGCGGCGGTGTGTTCCGAGCATAAAGCTGTCATCGAGTTTCTTTTGAAGTAAAACTGGAGCAGCGCAGTTATTCATAGGCGCTTGCAGAATGTCTACGGAGACCTCGCAGTGAACACGGTGAGTCGTTGGGGAACGTATCTGTCATCATTGGTACAAAGTTGAGAAAACCTGACCATTCGAGATGATCGCCGAGTCACAATCAAACACAGCACTGCTAAGCTAGACGTCTCTGTTCGTAATAATGACACACTAGTTCACCAGTTAGCGTACTCAAAGGAGTGTGGCCGCTGAGTTTCTCGCCGCCTAACAGAAGACCACAAGGAGCAACGAAGGAAAATCCGTGCGGAATTGCTTACGCCTAACGAGTCTGGCTGATGGTGAGAATTTTTTGTCGCAATGATCTGAGGCCATGAAACATGGGTTTATCGCTTCAAACCGTAAACAAAACGGTGACCCATGGTGTGGTACCACACCACCTCTCCTCCGAGGCAAAAGCTGAAAGCTCCACCCTCAGCTGGTAAAATCATGGCGATGGTCTTCTGTGACTTTGAAGAGGTTTTTCTGTTTGATGTCCTCCCTCGTGTTGTAATGATCAATTCTGTAGTGTATTGTGCTACCCTCAGAAAACTGATGAAACGACTTCAGTGTGCTCGTCGCCATAAAAAAACAAATGAACTTCTAGTTTCCTATGCCAACACAATGCCTCACAACAAGTATGCGCACCCGAGAGGAGCTACAAAACTTCATAGGACTGTTCTTCCTCCTCCACACAACAGACCGGATCTGGCACCTTCCGACTTTCATCTGTTGGGCTCAATGAAGGATGCATTTTGCGGCTGACAGTACATTATTAATAGATAGGTTGCAGCAAGACGTTGACTCCGACATCGACCACAAGGACATCCAGGCTCTCCCAGTAAGGTGGCATTAAGGCCGTCACACTGAACAGAGATTATGTTGAAAAATAGTGTTTTGTAGTCAAAAGAGTGGGCTCCAATCAATCCTGACTGAGACCAACCTGATTTCAGAAAGAAATGTGTTGCATTACCTATACAACGCCCTTCGCATTATGTATTGGACTACCACGATCCTGGATACCTCGATACATGCGTTGCCGTGAAGAGGGACGATTTAAAGTGATCCGGTCTTCAAATCTATGTTATATCCTAACAGTAGATTTCCGGACATAGTTCCCTTACCAAAACTCTACCTACCAGTTCTCCCTCTGTAATCCTAGAAGCCTATATTACACTCCTGGAAATGGAAAAAAGAACACATTGACACCGGTGTGTCAGACCCACCATACTTGCTCCGGACACTGCGAGAGGGCTGTACAAGCAATGATCACACGCACGGCACAGCGGACACACCAGGAACCGCGGTGTTGGCCGTCGAATGGCGCTACCTGCGCAGCGTTTGTGCACCGCCGCCGTCAGTATCAGCCAGTTTGCTGTGGCATACGGAGCTCCATCGCAGTCTTTAACACTGGTAGCATGCCGCGACAGCGTGGACGTGAACCGTATGTGCAGTTGACGGACTTTGAGCGAGGGCGTATAGTGGGCATGCGGGAGGCCGGGTGGACGTACCACCAAATTGCTCAACACGTGGGGCGTGAGGTCTCCACAGTACATCGATGTTGTCGCCAGTGGTCGGCGGAAGGTGCACGTGCCCGTCGACCTGGGACCGGACCGCAGCGACGCACGGATGCACGCCAAGACCGTAGGATCCTCCGCAGTGCCGTAGGGGACCGCACCGCCACTTACCAGCAAATTAGGGACACTGTTGCTCCTGGGGTATCGGCGAGGACCATTCGCAACCGTCTCCATGAAGCTGGGCTACGGTCCCGCACACCGTTAGGCCGTCTTCCGCTCACGCCCCAACATCGTGCAGCCCGCCTCCAGTGGTGTCGCGACAGGCGTGAATGGAGGGACGAATGGAGACGTGTCGTCTTCAGCGATGAGAGTCGCTTCTGCCTTGGTGCCAATGATGGTCGTATGCGTGTTTGGCGCCGTGCAGGTGAGCGCCACAATCAGGACTGCATACAACCGAGGCACACAGGGCCAACACCCAGCATCATGGTGTGGGGAGCGATCTCCTACACTGGCCGTACACCACTGGTGATCGTCGAGGGGACACTGAATAGTGCACGGTACATCCAAACCGTCATCGAACCCATCGTTCTACCATTCCTAGACCGGCAAGGGAACTTGCTGTTCCAACAGGACAATGCACGTCCGCATGTATCCCGTGCCACCCAACGTGCTCTAGAAGGTGTAAGTCAACTACCCTGGCCAGCAAGATCTCCGGATCTGTCCCCCATTGAGCATGTTTGGGACTGGATGAAGCGTCGTCTCACGCGGTCTGCACGTCCAGCACGAACGCTGGTCCAACTGAGGCGCCAGGTGGAAATGGCATGGCAAGCCGTTCCACAGGACTACATCCAGCATCTCTACGATCGTCTCCATGGGAGAATAGCAGCCTGCATTGCTGCGAAAGGTGGATATACACTGTACTAGTGCCGACATTGTGCATGCTCTGTTGCCTGTGTCTATGTGCCTGTGGTTCTGTCAGTGTGATCATGTGATGTATCTGACCCCAGGAATGTGTCAATAAAGTTTCCCCTTCCTGGGACAATGAATTCACGGTGTTCTTATTTCAATTTCCAGGAGTGTATGAATTGTGAAACACCGTTAGTCATGAAGGCAAGGGGATTCTCATAGTGGAAACACCGGTTCCGGTCAGCTCACCGAAGTTAAGCGCTGTAGGAAGTGGCCGGCACTTGGATGGGTGACCGTCCGGGTCGCCATGCGCTGTTGCCATTTTTCTGGGTGCACTCAGCCTCGTGATGCCAATTGAGGAGCTACTCGACCGAATAGTAGCGGCTCCTGTCAAAGAAAACTATCATAACGACCGAGAAAGTGGTGTGCTGACCACACGCCCCTCCTATCCGCATCCTCATCTGAGGATGACACGGCAGTCGGATGATGCCGATAGGTCACTTGTGGCCTGAAGACGGAGTGCTAAGTAATGAGGAACAGTAAACACTTGGTTGAAATTTAACGTTGGTTATATGTTATTGAACGCAGCCGATGGACAAGCTACGGCATACTTACAGTGACCCAGGAAGGCCTGTATGTCTTTATCCCAGTTGTGGGCCACAGTCTGATGAAACAGGAGTTAATTTTCTGTTTACATCACAGTTACATATCTTAGCTGGATGTGACTGAAAATCGTTTGTCTCTGGTCTTGAAGATGATGATCATACGTCGTCCACCTAAAAAGTTCCAAGACTCATTTGGTTCCTGTCACGGTATCTACGGTGGCAGGCTGAACTGACAGATGTGGATTCTGCTAGTCAGTTGTGAGCAGGAAGTGTTCAGTAGTGGACGTGAGTCAGCGGTGCTGTGTGACATATATCAATGAAGCAACGTCTCTAAATCAATGTGTCAAGACATTGTCCAGATTGTTTTGAAAATAGAAAAGAGCGAGCGTAGTTTATCCCACACAGCTTGACTCCCGAACGAAAGTAACGACGCGTGACGCCTGCTATGGCTTCATTGAAATCGGAAACGTGGATAATTGTCATCTGGAAAATACCATCACGGATGACGAGACTTTATGTTATCAATACGAACCTACCTAGAAACGGCAAAGTGCGGAAATTCATATGAACGGTCGACGTTTTGATGACATAACGTAAGTTCAAGCTAGTTGTGCTCTCGAGTTGAACAACATCCCAAAGGAGATATTTTGAGATATTTTCTGAGAGTTTCAAATAGTTGTATGAACGTTTATGGGTTGTACTCAAGTTATGGAAGACTACGCAGTACACCTACAGCTTTAAAACCATCATCTTAACTTTTTCCTATTTTTTATGAATACTATCTCAAAACTTTTTGGGCCGATGGAGTAGGCTGAAATTAAATGCGTCTTCTATAAGACTGTGGTCCGTAAATTGAATAAAAACTTAAAAACCTGTGAGCAGTTGCTGAATATATAAGGGACACTCAAAACTTTTCCCTCTGACGGCGTTGCTGGAGCGTTTTATGCAACGTAGCGCAACTTCGATACGGTATATAAGCACCGACATTCGTGTCTTTCCGACGCGCAGTGCAGTAAATGCGGAAGCCTGAACTATGGCTACGTTATTACCAAATGCGTTCAAGCAGGACCAACGTGGCGTTATTCTTTTCTTGGCTGCCGTATGGCAAACGACGGAATAATACATAGGAGAATGAAGAATGTGTATGGAGAAATTACGGGGTTCAATTAACACTTTGCCATCAGCACGTCTCGTACAAATTTATTCACTTGGCGCCGGCAGGGCTAATTCGGATTACTTGGTTTGTCGCCGGCCACTTGCCACCTTTCCGTTAATGACAAGCTTTTGCGCGTTTCAATTTTTCCGGAAATCCTCTATTTCGCCGTATCGTTCCACAAACTCGAATTTTCTTTTCATGTAACATCTCTGCAAGTTCTACATTGTTATAATAATTATCCATGTAGAGATAATGCAACTTTCCATAAGAAGGTGTCAATAGTTCCTTCACTGTTTTTGCTAAAGCTTGTTCAGCGCCGGAATATATCTTGAATGAGGAAATGTATCCCGTACTCGAATCACACAGCATCCGAATGGGCATGCCATGTTTCGTAATTTTCGACGGATTGTAAACTTTAAAATTTAGCTGACCACTCCACGGCATCATTCCTTCATCAGTTGAGGTGTTCTGACTTAGATTAAACGTTTCTTTAAACTTTTTGGAAAAATAACCAATTACGAATTGCACTCTGAAAAGCCGGTCGGCATTATCCGATTTATTGTTGTTGTCGGAAAAATGCAAAAATGATAATATTTATCTCAATCGGTCGCGGGACATCGTTTCGCGAAATATCGGTGCGTCTACCAACGGATTCGTTGACCAGTGATCATCGATCCTTGCTTCTTTTACGGTTCCCATAAGGATAGCAAGCCCAAACGATTTTCTAAGTTCGCATCCCGCAACGTCGACAAATTTGGCATTTTTTAAATCCAGTTTCCTTCTATTGCAATTTAGACTGTGATACCTGTTGGTTTCGTTGCTAATATATTCAAATAGATCGTTCCCAATATATAATTCTACGATATCCACGATGCTCTATATATCTTTGGGAAATATGTGTGGACCCGGAGATCCTCAGTAAATCATAGTTTGTCTTCTTCGTACGATTCATCCGAATAAGTTGGCAACCCTAGCGTTCGGCGAATTCTTCTTGGATGTATTTTGCTATCTTCCGACGATTCTGCTTCTCTTTCATTTTTTTGATATCCATTGTCTTCTTCCCAATCGGCCAAGTCTTCCGGAACGTCAGTCCGCGATCGTAAATAATCGTATCGACTCTTTCGTCGACCATGATGAAAGTGCACAAGTACTTACAGAAACAAAAAAAACTTGTTGACGTGTGTAAATTATTGTTACCTAAACAAAACTCCAACAGAATGAAAACGATACTAAAGTGCTGTCACCGGCCACTGCGCGATACTACGCTCACGACACCACTGTGGTGTCGCCGGACGGCAAAGTGTTAAGACGAAATATCCACTGAAACTGAGACAAGGACTGCTGTTGCTACATGATGGCGAAGGCGCCGTATCACAAATGTCGTAACGCAGAAGTTACGTTAACTCAAGTGGGAGACACTTGAGCACCCGCCCTTTAGTCCTGATCTCTCCCCATACGAATATCACGCCTTCTGTCCCTTAAAAAAGACCTTGAAGGGAAGACGACTTCTGTCAGACGAGCATGTGCAGCAGTCAGTTAGGGACTTCTTCATACAGCAGGACATGTTGTTTTACCAACTGGGTGCGTCGTTAGGACGATTACCTTAACGCTCACGGAAATTTTTCCTGACTGAGGTACGGATTCTGGACTGTAAGGCCTTCGAACAAAAACTTTCTAATCGACCCTTACACCTTGCCTTTCCGTAATATAGAAGCAAATGAACACTCAAAACATTCAGGCATCCGTACTATTGTAGCATCTTGCTATAAACTTGCCTGATAATGGCTTGATGATGTAGGACGCATTTCTCTAGTCGGTAGTGAAGGTCCCGATGGTCTATACTTTGTAATGAGTCCAAGGGACTCGAAGTGTTCTCTTTGGCGATACGGATAATTTTCCTGTTGAGCAACGTGAGTTGTATGCGTAGCTGAGCGATGAGGCTGACGTTGAAGGCGTCGAACACCATGGTCATCACGACGACGTGCACGGTGACTATCGTGCAGTAGAGCCACGAGACGGCGTAGCCCAGGGGAGTCGTCGCGTCGTAGGGCAGAGCGAGGATGAAGGGCAGGCCCTCCGGGCTGACGGGGGAGACCAGCCAGTAGGCGGAGGCGGCTATGCCGAACCAGATGTAGGTCAGCGTGAAGCGGCGAGCGGCGCGGCCCTGGTCCAGCAGCACCGGCACGTCGTCCGCACTCAGGAACTCTGCGAAGTCCTGGCCCACCTGCCGGCACGAAGGTACAACTTGAGCCAACGCCAGCGAGATGTCCTTGGGCTGCCGCCGTAGACTCTAACCGTAAGGGCTTTTGGGTCACAGCTGATGACAGTTACCTGCAACACAATACAAACGGGTCAAATGGCTCTGAGCACTATGGGACTTAACATCAGAGTCCATCAGTCCCCTAGAACTTAGAACTACTTAAACCTAACTAACCTAAGGACATCACACACATCCATGCCCAAGGCAGGGTTCGAACTTGCTACCGTAGCAGTCACACGGTTCCAGACTGAAGCGCCTACAATACAAACGGCGCCGACAACATGCGTATCAGAGATGGTCAGAAGGCAGCTCACGAGCAGCATGTGGCTTGCTTTAGGAACCATTTGTATACCCAACGGAAGGATCGTCTTGAAGTAACTATCCTACAGTATAGAACGTAAGTTTAAATTACACACGCTTCCTCCAACTTAGGAAAAATGGAGCAAATCGGTCGGTTCTTTATGGATTAAATGTGGACTACGGTGCCTCTTAATGGGCTTATGGAAGGAACATTTAGTTCATGGGTGTTCCTGAGAAAATCCGAAAAATATGATTTTTGGATACCAAAATCGAGAAGTGGATTCCAAGATGGCACTGCACAGCAAATGGCTGTAATTTTTACAATATATTCATAACAACCGGATCTTGATCAACCTTGAAAATTTTCTTCATCTCTTTACCAGTTTCTGAGCTACAGAAGTTCAAAGTTACCCTACTTGTACATGGAAAATACGCACGTAAGATCCGGTACGAGCCGAATAAGTTGTTTACATACGACGTAGCACGGTGAAGTATGCTCTAAAGTGTCTCCTTCACCATCAGAAGTGTTCTGGGGACCCCATGTTGTTGTAGTACTGAAGCACAGGCAAAATATTTGTGCACATAAAATCCGAACTGAGATGTAGAGCCGGCAGGATTGGCCGAGCGGTTGTAGGCACTACGGTCTGGAACCGCACGACCGATACAGTCGCAGGTTAGAATCCTGCCTCGGGCATGGATGTGTGTGATGTCCGTAGGTTAGTTAGCTTTAAATAGTTCTAAGTTCTAGGGGACTGATGACCTCAGAAGTTAAGTCACATAGTGCTCAGATCCATTTGAACCATTTTTTTGAGATGTAGAATTGTATGGCTCTACGTTACTTCCATTTCACATAAGTAAATTTTACTGACCTCTAAAGTTCTTTTCATATGAGTGACGTGCCGTACTCTAGCAGGGAAAGGAAGGAAACTAGCGGTAAAATGCCCCTATCGGAAAACAAAAAAGATGAATATGTTCCTCTTTATTAAAAGACTCTGACTGAAGAATTGGTACCAGGTGCCTCGTTCTATTTTCCTCAGCACTTTCAAAAATTTTCCCAGAGATTTTGGAATGCAAACGTATTCGCTCTTTTTTATGTTGAGAGAGAAGGAAGCAGTGTCAGTGAGAAACAGATGTAAAAGTAATAATTACTGTAAGACGGAACACAGTGGTTGTGCTATAGGAAGAGTGAAGGAAACAGCGGCAGTGTGACAGAAAGAGAGGGACAGTGGAACATAATTGACGCTGGGCACTGGCAGTGATTGGAAAAGCGTGAAGGAGCCAGTGCCAGTGGGAAGGAGAAAGTGGAAGTGAGTGACAGCTAATAATAATGAGACACCGTGTCTATGGAAATAACAACGGAGAAGAGAGAGATAGTGACACTGAAAAGAGACAGCAGCAGTGGGAAGCTAAGAATGAGATAGTAGCAGTAAGAGAAGAGAGAGCAAAAGAGAAACAGTGACAGTGAAAGGAGACGGTAGTAGTAAAACAGAACGAAGTATATTGTGGCTGTGAGACAGCGGAGAGTGACAGTTAGAGGGGCACGGAGAGGTAATGATAGTGAGTTGGGGTGAATGAGTGAGTAGGAATGGGCAAGTGGGAGCGGATGGCAATGAACGACTTCCAGCGATAGACTAGTGGCTGTAAGCGAGTTACAGTTAGAGGTGTTAGTGGGAGTAAGATGTGAGTTGAATGTTAAAATGAGCGCGAATGTGTTGGCATGCCAAAAATTTTGGGAACATTTTAAGGGTGCCTAGGAAACAAGATTGTGGCAGCTGGTACCCCACTTTTCAGTCTGATTCTTTTCATAATCAGGAACATATTCCCCTTCTTGGTACTCAGACTGGAGCATTTTTCGGGTAGTAACTTCATACACGACAATTCCTATTCAGTCACTCAATCTATTGGTGAGAACATGAATGTTGTTCTTCGTGCAGCAATATTGGTTAAATACTACTGCAGCTGTTGCTGGTGCCCTAACTTCCACTATGTTGTCTAAGAAGCGCAAATATGAAGAAGAGAACAGAGTAGTAAAGAGTGAGAAAACGAATTGCTGGCCACACACGAGAGAATTTCTATGACGGGCCAGTTCTGTTGATTTCTGGCTGATTAAGCCTGCCGGTGCCGGGTCTGTCCTTTACCACTAACCCGACCGTAGGATCTAGTTTTTTAGATCTGCCCGGACTCATGATCCCTTCGTGGATGTCGTAGATCCGCGAATTTCGTGGGGAGTGTCGTAGGACTGTTGCTATTCACAATATACAGAGTGGTCTATTGATAGTGGCCGGGCCAAATATCTCTCGAAATAAGCATCAAACGAAAAAACTACAAAGAACGAAACTTGTCTAGCTTGAAGGGGAAAACCAGATGGCGCTATGGTTGGCCCGCTAGATGGCGCTGCCATAGGTCAAACGGATATCAACTGCGATTTTTAAATAGGAACCCCCATTTTTTATTACATATTCGTGTAGTACGAAAAGAAATATGAATGTTTTAGTTGGACCACGTTTTTCGCTTTGTGCACACTGAAACGTTTTTACACATTACCTTATAAAATTGGTTTATGTCGTCGACACGTGGTAAATATTGATGATACTATGAAGAAAACTGTGGCAGTGGCCGGCGATTTGTATGTCACCTACTGTCTCGAAAGAAAAAGCACCACAATGGGCCAAAAATTGATTGCCGAAAGGCAACATTCCAGATTTATGGATATGACTCACATTCGCTCCCATTCCTCCAACAATCGTGAACATTCGATATATTAGAACGAGTAAGTCCTTTGTACGGCACAGTATTTCGTAATACCTATGCAACTATGGACATATTACATTTATGAGCAATACAACAATGAACACAGTACAAGCAACTTTTTATTGACACTCACCACAGTGTTCACCTCCATTTCTTTCAGAAGCCTGCACTTTCCTTGGCTCTTTTCTGCAGCTATATTTCTATTTCTTAGCTTGTTTTAGACTTTGATCCACAGCTGGAATACCGCCTAGAAATGTTATAGCCATCTGTTCATACTAGCCGTCTTTTACGTTATTGTTCGTGAAATGTTTATGTGTAACCTTCCACAAACAATTTATTGCGTGGTATAATTGTATAAGTTTTTCGATATGGCCATTGGTCCACTCGTTCACTATGCCTGTAGTAACTACAAGTCTCTCACCTAAAAACCACAAGATATTTCACAGACTTTCTGAACATGGCTCGTTGCAGATATCTGCTCGTGTCTATCCAGCTGGGGAGGTGGGATAATTGGTTCTGAGAACTGTAGCCTGCAGCTCCAATCGTCAATAACGCACCGGTGAGGCTTTCGAATTTTGCAGAATCCGTCGGAAATTTCCGTAGCTCATCTTTAAAATCGTGTGTGGCAGCAAGTTCGTTTTCGTTGAGAGAAACGATATACTAATGTACCTCTCCTGTCAGATGGCTCTGTCGCAGTACAAGGCTAGTAATCAGAGATAGTATTATAACATTAACAAAAGTAGTTTCATTAAAGACTTCCCTGTTGGTTTTTAGTTATTAAAAACTAACCTGATACAACTGAAGTAAAACATCAAGGTGATAGTAATGTCCGTGTTTACAAAGAAAACCAATTTGAGAGCTGGAACTTAATATTGCAGAAGCAAAGAAAAACTTCCACAGAGGAGGAATTTGTAAATAATTGTTCCTGTTTTAAACCCAGATGAACGAAAAAAAAAGATGATTGACCATAAGGCCACTGCTACAGATGGAATAGAGAGGCGACTATCAATTATCCATGGGGTCACTGTAAATTATTTGCAAAGAAATTACTGAGAAGTCTAGGCTAAGTGTGGCAACGGCCTTGCCGTACTGGATACACCGGTTCACGCCAGATTACCGCAGTTAAGTGCTGTCGGGCGTGTCTGGCACTTGGATGGGTGACCATCCGGATCACTATGCACTGATACTATTTTGCGGGATGCACTCAGCCTCGTGATGCCAATTGAGGAGCTACTCGACCAAATAGTAGCGGCTCCAGTCACAGAAAACCATCATAGCGACCGGGAGACCGGTGTGCTAACCACACACCCCTCCTATCCCCATCCTCATCAGAGGATGGCACGGCGGTCGGATGGTCTCGATGGGCCGCTTGTGGCCTGTAGATGGAGTGTGCTTAGACTAAGTCTGTCATTCTATTACTCTAAAGATAACAAATTTCGTCCACAACTTGCTGTATTTCTAAGACTGGAACACGATAGTGTATCCCTTTATCCTTAAAGGGCAGTTGGTTGTGTCTGGCTTTATGCACATTAATGCCGTCACAGTGAGAACAACAACAAAGGCATACAACAGGGAGGAATTTTTTGGGTGGATCACCTAACAATGAAAAAGTTGTGGACAATTCAGAGATCTTGAAATCTATTTCATATGTCAGTGCAACGGATTTGAATTTGTTCTTTACGACATGCACTATTCCCATAAAACTGACTGAGAGCAAAGTTCCTTAAAATCTCACTAGTAATTACACACAAAGACTATAATACTGGAAGTGGGGTTAGCATATTATATGGAAGACCTCATGGAGAAAATGCAGCAAGGTTTCCTCATCTGGGTAGCTCGCGAATTGAAAGCCAACGAGACAAAAAAAGGACAAAAATTACGATCAAGTAGGCAACTCAAATTGTATGTCACAGCAAGTAAGTTGTGAGCTGTTCACAATAGAAATTGTGCTATGACAATTGTTAGATCTGCATTTTTCCAAAAATCCAAAAGCCCAGAAACATGCTTCTCCATTCTCAACTCTCACCTACCCACAAAAAAACATGGAGGGGAGGATTTAGTGATGTTGCCTATGTCACGAACAAGAAGTGTTCTAGCGTAACCACAAGTGCCGGAACGAAGATGCGGAATGCAAGAGCAGAGAAGCCGGTGAGGAAACGTCGACCAAGAGTGACACCTGGAAGAAGGGAATATAAACGCCACTCCTGCTAGCTTCAGCCGCTCAGATCGCCCCATTGCGCAACGGGACTAGTGCTACGCTATAAGATTGTCGTGATCCATATCAAGTGCCTACTAGGACTTGCTGTATAGCAAGAGCTTAACTGTTTTCATGTCGTCTCTCGCTAGCGACATTTGCTGTAAAGAAAGTTAACTATTGTCAATTTGTTTTCTAGAAATAAACTAGTAATGTTATTTATTTGAATTGTTGTATAGCATTCCCAGAATGCAGCATCCTTTAGGCACCCTAAAATCAACGAGTCGGCAAGAGCCCACAAAAAGGTTCAAATGGCTCTGAGCACTGTGGGACTCAACATCTAAGGTCATCAGTCCCATAGAACGTAGAACTACTGAAACCTAACTAACCTAAGGACATCACACACATTCATGCCCGAGGAAGAATTCGAACCGGCGACCGTATCGGTTGCGCGGTTACAGACTGAAGCGCCTAGAACCGTCGGACACAACCGCCGACAAGAGCCCACAACTGGGGACGAGTCGTCAAACATACTACACGCCCCGATAGCCACAGAATTATTATTATTTTTTTTTTTTCAGGCACCTTAATTCTCTCTTGACTTTACTTTGCAGGGGCGCATATTGCTTCAACAGTTTCTTATCGTTTTGCTAATTCGTGTTTTCTGGTGGGCGTTGCAGAACATTTCTTTGTACATCGTTTTGTCTATTTGTTGCGTTTGTATCTTCCAACATGAACCCCCACCCCCCTCATTCTCCCCCTGTTCCGCCGCCTGCTCAGGTGTCGCAGCCACAAGCCATATAACTAATGTAGATATTTTAGTTTCAGACGAACCAGATTTCTACGCTGCTCGACAGGGTGCAGCAGCTACTCGCCAATGCTGCGCACCCGACAGAATAGGCCCCTCCTACTACAGCTGCTGTACCACCTTTCCGGAAATTTAGTGAGCAAGAAGAAGAATGGTTCGAGTGGTTACAACAGTTTGAGGCACATTTACTCACCCTATACTACAGGCTCTTGTAATCTCTGAGGTCATATGTAGATTCAGCGTTGGCATGCAGTCACCACATGTGTTGAATGCCATGTTTAGACAATTAGTGCCTAAGAGTAGAGTATACAGATTATAAAAGGATACACTATATATATAGAGAAAAGAACTGATTTTAACTGTCACAAACATCACACTGAGGAAGGCTGACATGTTGCAACAGAACTGTGTCACCTATGCAAAGAGGTCGTCAACTCGAATCTAGGTGTAAGAGTGAACCAACATATATTTTCAAATATAGTCAATTGTATATGATGTTCACGACTGATGCTGTATACAGTCAGGTACTTTATCATAGATATTATCTTACATTTATATACGTTTATAGACAGCTGTCATCTGACACACACCAGTCCATCACTGGACTAATGTATCTCATATGCTATTCGTAATTTGATTTAAAATCATTACTAGCTGATCTTTATTCTCATGACTCAATAAAATGGTTAACTGTTGTAATGAATAATTTCAGTGATTGTCAGGAGTAGGCCCCATGTTTCTATATTATTTTCTGCATATTTCTGGTGCTCGTTTTGTATCACTTTTGTCTGTCATTCAGTTGGACATGTAATGAGACAAGCTGGACGGACAGGGCGATTCCACCGACCCGATGTTCAGGTGGACTTCCATATGGGTGGCGGTCTGCCTCTTCAGAGGAAAGCGCAAAGCGAGGCGACCGCTAAGAGCAGGTACCGGACACTGGCACGACTTTTTTCAGCGGTGCCGATGGCCAGTTGACTTCTTGCTGTTTTCACATAATGCTATGAACTCTGCATGATACGGGTTCAGGTATACATTCACAGAAGTAGTTAACCTGGCGTGAGAAACATCTGCTCTTGTGGAGGTTCAAGGTTTTTACACGCAGGGGCATCCGTGGAAAGCAAATTTAAAAGGAGCTTTGTTTTGCACCGAGAAGTCCCTTTCCAGGAATGCTAGGTGAGGGGCAAAAAGTGAGAAGCAACTGGACTGCTATGTGAACAGGAATTCTTTTCTCTTTGTAAAACATTGGGCCGCCTTTCTGCCACCGCTTCATGTGAGGCGAATAACATCTGGCCTTACAAGTTGTAAGAGAGCATATCATTGGCTAAACTAAACAAATAATAGAGTTAAGGACGTGTGGACACAATTTCTGTAAAGTATGTACATGGATGTGATCGATTGGCTAAAACACTGAACTGGCCGAACAGTGGAAGAGTAACTGAGAACTGTAGTTAAATACCGCAGGCCTGGATGTGTAGCAACTGGATAATGTTGAAAAACGTTTGGATGAAGGAGAGAGTGTTGTCTTGCTAACAAAAAGAACATTGGACAGCACATCGCACAACCTCTTCCACTGACACTTGAGAATTGCTGGGACTGTAAACTGGAGAATGAAGACATTATCAGTAGAGAACACTCTTCAATTTGAGGATCAGTATAGGAAACAATTATGTTTAAACTTCAGTAGAGAGATTTTGTAGAAGACACTTCGATTCGGGGGATGGGAGATTGTGTTTCACGTCCTGTCGACATAGAGGTTATTAGAGACGGAGCACAAGCTCGGATAGTGTCAAGGATGGGGAAGGAAATCGACCGTGCTCTTTCAAAGGAACCATTCCGGCATTTGCCTGGAGCGATTTAGGGAAATCACTGGACACCCAAATCCGGATGGCTGGACGAGGGTTTGAACCGTCGTCCTCCCGAATGGGATGTCCAGTGTGCTATCCACTGCGCCACCTCGCTAAGCACGGAATACACTTGAGTTGGAGACTTTGTGGAGAGCTGAGGGAGTGCTGAGACATCCTGCGGCAGATTATGGCGCCCACTACGCACCACGCCCATGAGTGCGGAACATGGTATGAGATTGCATCTTTTGCGAGCAGCGTGGAAAAATTAACGTGTGTCTGTACGTACGCTGTTCAAGTCAGTCTCACTTCAGAATCTAATACTTTTGCGAGCAACTGAATGGGCATTACGACTCAATCGGAAATGTTAGTTGCGTATGTTCTACCTCTATCAAATTCAGGCAGCTCTTGCGAAGTAATGTCTCTATAATTTATGTGCAGATTAGGAACTAGTCATATTCATCTGAACTATGCGATCTTTGCCAAGTTATTCGTTTGTTTGATTAGTGTTGACCCAAGTTAAAATTTGATAATATTCTTGTCTCCTGTATTACTTGTGATGGAACTGATTTTGTAATAATTTGTTATTCATGTGTGTCAGCTGGGAATTCTGTAATGAACAGAGATTAATGTTGGCCACAGTTTCACTTTATAGGTGAACATCCTGTTTATTATCTTCATCTGCATAACTACACTGCAATTCACAATGAAGTGGTAGGCGTAGGGTTCATCGGACCACCTTTGAGCTATATTTCTGGTGTTCCACTCTCGAACAGCACAAGGGAAAAACAGACACATAAATCCTTCCGTACGAGCTCTGATTTCCCTTATTATAATGATCATTCCTCCCTAACTAGGTGACAACCAACGAAATATTTTCACTCTCTGGGGACAAAGTTGGTGGCTGATATTTCATGAGAAGATCCTGTAGCAACGACAAACGCCTTTGTCTTAATGATTTCCACTGCAATTCCTGTATCTTATACGTAGCATTCTCATCCATTTTTCGCAATAGTACAAAACGAGTTGCCCTTATTTAAACTTTTTCCATGTCCACAGACAATCCTAGCTGATATGGATGGCACACTGTATAGCAATATTCCAGGAGAGGGCGGAGAAGCGCAGTGCAAGCAGTCTCTTTAGCTGATCTGTGGCATTTTCTAAGTGTGCTGCCAAAAAATCGCAGTCATTGATTTGTTTATCCCACAACATTATCTGTGTGATCGTTCCAATTTAAGTTATTCTTAACTGTAATCCGTAAGTATGTAGTTCAATTTACAGCCTTTAGAACTGTGTGATTTATTTTGTAACCGAAATTTAGTGGATTCCTTTTAGTACTCACTTGAATAACTTCAAACTTTCCATTATTTAGAGTCAATTGCCGGATGCCTTTTACAATGTTTTGCAGTTTGTTTTCAACATCTGATGACTTTATAAGACTGTAAATGACAGCATCATCTGCAACCAATCTAAGAAGACTGCTCGGATTGTCTCCCAGTACGTTTATGTAGATCAGGAACACTTCCTTGGGGAATGCGGGAAATCACTTCTTCTTTACTTGATGATTTGCCGAGGATTACTATGTACTATGACCTTACTGACAGGAAATCACGAATCCCGTCTCACAAACGAGACGTCAGTCCAAAGGCATGCAATGTAATTAGAAACGCTTCTGGGAAACTAAAAATATGGAATCAATTTGACATTCCCTGTTGATAGAACTTCGTGGAAGAAAGAGCTAGTTGAGTTTTATAAGAACGATATTTTCTGAATCCGTGTTGACTGTTGTCAATAAATCACTTTTTTCGAAGTAATCCATAAAGTTTAAACACAGTACGTGGAGAACAGTAATAAAACCGACAAACAGCAGGGACGGATTGCTGACTGGAAATGGAGGAAAAAAGGTCCTATGAACATGTGTCGGGAAATGCATCGTTCCAACCGTGGAAGGAGCTAACTAAGACAGTTTCTCTGATCACGTCCGTATTTTTGTTATGTGTCTCAGGCTGTGTGATTGATGCAACGTACTGTAAGCAGTAGAATGGCACGGTGTTCATGTCGGAAACAAGCCGAGATGCTGTTTGTGCTCGCTTCCCGCGCCCGGGTTCCCGGATTCGATTCCCGGCGGGGTCAGGGATTTTCTCTGCCTCGTGATGACTGGGTGTTGTGTGATGTACTTAGGTTAGTTAGGTTTAACTAGTTCTAAGTTCTAGGGGACTGATGACCATAGATGTTAAGTCCCATAGTGCTCAGAGCCATTTGAACCATTTTTGCTGTTTGTGGACGGCCAAGCAGATGGAAAATGTCGAGAGGCAGGGCAGCTATTCAAAAACAAATACCCTCACAGACACCAACAACATCACACTGCATTTAAAGTCCTTTCGAGGCGTTTGTGTGTTCATGAGTCCTTTCAGACAGAGGAATATGACAGGGAGGCTGCGGACTTTGCGTACACCAGATTTGGAACACCAACTTGTACACGCTGCAGGCAAATGGCCGCCAGTATGGTGTAAGCCAAACCACAGTTGTGTGTCCAGAATGAGATTTTCACTCTGAGCGGAGTGATATGAAACTTCCTGGCAGATTAAAAATGTGTGCCGGACCGAGACTCGAACTCGGGACCTTTGCCTTTCGCGGGCAAGTCCTCTACCAT
This sequence comes from Schistocerca serialis cubense, assembly GCF_023864345.2. NCBI lineage: Eukaryota > Metazoa > Arthropoda > Insecta > Orthoptera > Acrididae > Schistocerca > Schistocerca serialis. The sequence goes on along the minus strand of NC_064645.1, from coordinate 302,943,765 downwards.
GGACTTTGCCGTTGGTAGGGAGGCTTGCGTGCCTCAGGGATACAGATAGCCGTACCGTAGGTGCAACCACAACGGAGGGGTATCTGTTGAGAGGCCAGACAAACTTGTGACTTCTGAAGAGGGGCAGCAGCCTTTTCAGTAGTTGCAGGGGCAACAGTCTGGATGATTGACTGATCTGGCCTTGTAACACTAACCAAAACGGCCTTGCTGTGCTGGTACTGCGAACAGCTGAAAGCAAGGGGAAACAACAGCCGTAATTTTTCCCGAGGGCATCCAGCTTTGCTGTATGGTTTGACTTATCTTAGAATCTAGATTGAGGAAAAGCAAACCTACGTTTCTAGCATTTGTAGACTTAGAGAAAGCTTTTGACAATGTTGACTGGGATACTCTCTTTCAAATTCTGAAGGTGGCAGGGGTAAAATACAGGGAGCGAAAGGCTACTTACAATTTGTACAGAAACCAGATGACAGTTATAAGAGTCGAGGGACATGAAAGGGAAGCAGTGGTTGGGAAGGGAGTGAGAAAGGGCTGTAGCCTCTCCCCGATGTTATTCAATCTGTATATTGAGCAAGCAGTAAAGGAAACAAAAGGAAAATTCTTAGTAGGAATTAAAATCCATGGAGAAGAAATAAAAACTTTGCTGTTCGACGATGACATTGTAATTCCGTCAGACACAGCAAAGGACTTGGAAGAGCATTTGAACGGAATTGATAGTGTCTTGAAAGGAGGATATAAGATGAACATCAACAAAAGCAAAACGAGAATAACGGAATGTAGTCGAATTAAGTCGGGTGATGCAGGGTGAATTAGATTAGGAAATGAGACACTTAAAGTAGTAAAGGAGTTTTATTATTTGGGGAGCCAAATAACTGATGATGGTTGAAGTAGAGAGGATAAAAATGTTGATTGGCAATGGCAAGGAAAGCGTTTCTGAAGAAGAGAAATTTCTTAACATCGAGTATAGATTTAAGTGTCAGAAAGTCATTTCTGAACGTATTTGTATGGAGTGTAGCCATGTATGGAAGTGAAACATGGACGATAAATAGTTTGGACAAGAAGAGATTAGAAGCTTTCGAAATGTGGTGCTACAGAAGAATGCTGAAAATTAGATGGGTAGATCATATAACTAATGAGGAGGTATTGAATAGGATTGTGGAGAAGAGAAGTTTGTGGCACAAATTGACTAGAAGAAGGGATCGGTTGGCAGGACATGTTCTGAGGCATCAATGCATCATCAATTTAGTACTGGAGGGCGGCGCGGAGGGTAAAAATCGTAGAGGGAAACCAAGAGATGAATACACTAAGCAGATTCAGAAAGATGTACGTTGCGGTAGTTACTGGCAGATGAAGAGGCTTTCACAGGATAGAGTAGCATGAAGAGCTGCATCAAACCAGTCTCAGAACTGAAGACCACAACAACAACTAATTTTGTTCTATATTGTTCGTTGAATTTCTTCGGGGCGGACGTCCGATGACACCCACTCAGGTTCTTCTTTGATCCGATCACTCAGTTTTTTTATTACAGAGGGTAGCTAACCCTCTGACCGAACACGCTGAGCTACCGTGCCGGCACCATCTGAGCCACCCAGACACGACTCACTGATTTACTCCCGCCAGGACCTCGTCTTCTACCTTGCAAACTTCTCAGGTTCGCAGGACAGCCTCTGTAAAGTTGGGTAGCTCAGATGGTAGAGCACTTGCTCGCGAAAGGCAAAAGTCCCGAGTTCGAGTCTCGGTCCGGCACACAGTTTTAGTCTACTAGGAAGTTCCATACAGTTATGTGAATTCTGCAGAAAGCCGCTACTATCCCAATCACCTGCAATTCCATCGAGTTCACTTTGAACATCTGTTGTGACGTGGACGCAATGCAGCTCTGTACTGTGTTCTAAGACAATTTGTTGTCTTTGCAAGTACACCGTCCATTTCTGGACACGTGTTCATAAGACCCAGTTTCCTCCACTTCCGGCCAGGAATGCATCCCTGCAATTTGTCGGTTTTATTAATGTTCAGCCTGAATATTCCAGAAATCTTACAACAAATAGACGTTACCAATATGGATCTGTAATTCAGCGAATTACTCCTATTTCCTTCCTTGGACTGTGGTATGAATTGTCAACTTTCCAGTCATTAGGTACGGATCTTTCTACGAACGAGTGGTTGTATGTGATAGCTGAGTATGAAGCTATTGAATCAGCATACTCTGAGAGGAACGTGACTGGTATGCCTTCTGGACCGAAGGCTTTGCCATTGTTAAGTGATTTAAGCTGATGCATTACAGCATGGATATCCACTTCTCAGTTACTTTGTTGGCAGTTGTTCTAGATTCGAATTCTGGAATATTTACTTCGTCCTCTTTGGTGAAGGAATTTCGGAAACCTGTATTTAGTAACTCTTTAGTGGCAGTGCCATCCGTCACATCACCATTGTTATCGCACCGTGAAGGTATTAAAAAAAAATGACTGTGAGCACTATGGGACTTAACATCTGAGGTCATCAGTCCCCTAGAACTTAGAACTACTTAAACCTAACTAACCTAAGGACATCACACACATCCATGCCCGAGGCAGAACTCGAACCAGCGACCGTAGCGGTCGCGCGGCTCCAGACTGAAGCGCCTAGAGCCGCTCGGCCATACCGGCCGGCGTGAAGGTATTGATTTTGTCTTTCCGCTTTATCTAGGACCAGAATCTGTTTGGATCTTCTGTCAGATTTCGGGATAGAGTTTCGTTGTGGACTGTATTAAAAGCATCTCGCTGTGAAGTTCGCTGTAAATTTCGAGCTTCTCCAAAACTTCGCCAATCTTGGGGGTTTTGCGTTCTTTGAAATTTGTCATGCTTTATTCGTTGCTTTTGCTACAACGTTCTGATCTACTTTGTGTACCATTGGGCCAATGCCACCATCCCTTATTAGTTTATTTGATACACATATCTCTATATTGCCGTCGATACTGATTCTCTGAATCGAAACCACATCTGGTCTACGCTTTCATAGTCAGACTGGGAGTAGAGATTGTCTCTTTGGAAGGCGTGATGCGAATTTTTATTTACATATCAAAATATATGTATTTTTTGTGGGTTTGTATGTTACGGTGTTTATTCTAGCTACAACAACCTTCTATTCACTAATCCGTGATGCTCTCCATTTGGTGAGGATTATTTGTTGCGAAGGAGTCAAGTATGTTTTCGCAGCCATTAACACCTTGAGTGGTCTCCGGAAGTAATTACTCAAAATAATTTTCTGAGAATGCATTCAGAACTGTCTCGGTAGACGTTTTATGCCCGTCACAGGTTTTAAACACATATTTTCGCCTACATATCGAAGGCAGATTGAAGACATCTTCAATTATAGTTTTATGAGTGTGGCACTTATTTAAAATAAGACTCAAGGTTTCTTTGAGATGTTCAGCAACTAAATTATTTGAGTCGGACATTTACTACAGTTGTCAAATATAATCTGTACCCATGATAACTCACAGGAACTATCTACTTCAGTTTCATCACAAAATGAACAACTTGCATCTCTGTGAAGCAGAGCATCCACGTCCTCATGTTTGTCCTGTTAGTTTTACGTTGTGCGAGACCTATCTCATCAACTGCGTACTGCATTGGGGGCGATCCGACTATTGGCCAGTCCAGCCGATGTGAATCATTCCGATATCCACAGGGGTACGTCAAGTCCTCAGCCGTATCTTTACGAATTAGTTGTACCAAATCGAAACGTTCCCCAGGTCTTTACTCTCATTTCCTTTCGATCTGCCAACAACTATACTTTCCAGCATCATCAGCGCACGATCTTATCAGTTATATACACTGAAAACGTTAGCTTCCTTGGGACACACCCCACGCTACCTCACTTCCTATCAAACTTTCACCGTACTAGCTTCTACTTGTCTAACATGCAAGTTGAATCAGATCGCCAAACAAAATTTTCAGAGGCTGACATGGATGTTTATACTGTTATATTTTCAACCTATGACTACAAACTGCAATATCGGTGCGACGAATTGATTTGTGATGAACGGCATATACCGACTGCGAGAATCGGACGTTCCGTGCTACGAACGCATCTCTGTGGATTGCTGAACCAAATATTCTGTTATTGGGACGTTTGGTGAAGGAAATGGGGAGATCGGACGTGTGAGGAGAGGAGAGAGATTGTATTGTCGTGAGACGCTATTACGGTATGTAGCAAATGTTCAAATAGTTTTTGGCAAAAAATAAAATCCAATAACTAAGATCAAGTATTCAAAGCGTGTATATCTCCATACCGAAATTACTTAATTATCACGGTACAGATATTATGAAACGTAGTTCGCTCGGAGGGGAAGTTTGGAACGATAGTGCGAACCTGCATTTTCCACGGTCAGAATTTGTCGAGAGCCATTGGGGCCTCCCGGCAAACAATGCCATACGCTCAATTCCATTTGTTTTTTAAACTTTAACTTGCTAAATTGCTGGACCTATCGTCCAGACTCATCAAACAATATATCACACAGTTGTCCCGAACGATCAGCGTAGTGTGTAGAGAGTTTAGAGATTTCAGGTGGAGCAGATAACGACGACAAATTTCCGCGAGATAGCCGCTGCGGAATACATCTCTTGCCCTCCTGTAGTATTTAAAACGAAAATATTTATATTTCCAGGTCTTCAGGAGAGTAAAGGTAAAAGGTAGTAAGGATCTAAGTTAAACCAACTGAATCCAATAATTAAACCAATAATTAAACTAACAGCACACATAAATAACGTTATTGATAGTAATAAATAAATAAAGAATAATTTTTAATGAACTATCCAACTATAACAATACATTAAATTGTCTTCCGAGCAAAAGACGTCCAATAATTAGTAATTGTTGTACATATTGTATTCCACTATTATATGCATGTTCTAGTCCATATATTGTATTTCATGTACAATAACTAATATTAGTGAAGTCCGGTCGTGTGAGCTGAGCAGCCCAGATCCCCACCGCAGAACTTCACATCGCTGGAAGCTGTATAAGGCAAGCACACACAACGATCAACATTCTTGTCTCAGTCTGGGTCCATGATCTGAGCAGTCTCAATCCGTACTTTATAGAATAGTGCTATATTTTCGGTTCATTTATGTATTTTCTTCAGAAGTTATAATAGAAAATTAGTCTGTGCATTCTCTTCAGGAGATATTTTTAATGTAAAGTAGTATAATTAGGTGCTAGAGCATTTAGGTATTCTGTGTTTCTAATTTGGTTTTGGTCAAGACTCTATCACAAATTAATATGGATAAAGACAAAGTTTCAGAGGTTCAGGAAATCTGTGAAATGCCTAGTGTAGAGGAGATTGCAGTTTCGCTCAACAGGAGACAAATCCTTTAAGTTTAATTTTGGAACAGCTGAGATTTTTATCTGAGTCGATGACGACAATATTACAAAATCAAACTGGTATGTCATTAGTGGTGCAGGATATGTCACAGAAACAAGCTGATATGTCACACAAACATGATAATATGTCTGCGGTGGTGCAAACTATATCACAGAAGCAACTAGACATGTGTCAAGAAGAAACTGACATGTCAACTGCAATTCAGGCAATAGTTAGCAAGCAACAACAAATCTCAACTGAGATAACCGAATTTAGAAATATGCAAAAGCAGTGTCCTCTGGAAATTCAAAAGATTACCCAAGAAATGCAAACCATTAGATCGAAGGAGGAGGAAGTAGAAATTTCCGTAGGAAAGTTAACACAAACTGTGACTAGTATAGTTTATGGGTGTTATCAGTTGATACAAGCAAATTTCAATTGGCACCAACAAGATTTCTCAACTAAACTAAACGAATGGGCATCCGCTAAAGAACTGCAGGTGATGCAACGTGAAGACGAAAGCATAAAAGAAGTGGTAAGCTAACTGCCTATTGAAAGATTAACAATTTCAAATAATATTACGGAAGGTATTAAGGAGGTAAAAGAACAATTAGGAGTGAATTTCAAACAATGGAATGACGAAATAGTCCATTCTGTCGAAAATATTTCGAATGATGTGGGCCCGATTCGAAGAGTAATAAAAGATGTAGGAATGAGCTGCGTGAAGCAGAGCGAATGCAGGCCTCGAGCCACGAATGATGTTTTGGTAACGGACATGCTTCGCCTACGGTAAATGTAAATTACAACGGGATGCATGCAGTGCCACAAGCTTATACTGTTTACGCTGCAACGCTAATGGAAGAAAAATTGTTGAATTCTCGGCAATTTCAGCCGTTCTCACCTGAACGAAAATCAATAAACCCGGTCGCGTTCATACGAGGATTTCGTGGAGTACTACCAAGGGCATGGACTGAAGCGCAAAATACTAGCTACGTTTCATGTTACATCCAAGATGGACAGGTGCGAAACGTACGAGGAATATGAGAAGGCGTTTCTCGCCAAGTATTGGTGCCGCGGAATGCAAGAATGATTGAGGAACCTTTCAGTGCAAAATCTGGAAGTTTACGGCGATACTTCGAGAAGTATTTGAACAAAGCAAGATACTGGGATGAGTCTATAACGCATAAGGATATTTTGCGGATTTCAAAGGCGAAACTTCCGGTTGAAACGCAAGAAAAATTAATACACGCATCAGAGGAGAATTTAGAAGAATTTATGTCGGTCTTTGACTCTAATGACGTGATCCAAGGAGACATTAAGGAAAGAGCAGATAGATACAACTCGTACTCGCAGCAAATAATACCTGTGGAAGCCGTGCCCGCAATCAGCTGATTCAAGGAACAGTTGCGAGTCGCGCCTCGCAGCACTTTAATAATTACGGCCAACATCGTAACCAGCGTAGCGGTAATGGGAATAATTTCCGTTATGGCAAAAACAGACAGAATAGATATGATAGGCGATACAACACAGGGTACAATGTAAATCCAAATACTACGAATTGGGAAAACAGATGCAGTCGTCTGTGCCAGTGAATAATGACAGGAGACAACAGACACCAGTAATTACAGAAGTGAGACAGGGTGCCATTAATGCAAATGACAAGCTCGGAAAACTAATTCCGTCCGAATCGTGTCCCGGTGGAGCGGTCGAGGAAAGGCATAGTAGCTATGGGCAGAAAGTTCGTATGGAGATATAACGAGGGAAAGTTAATAGGAGAGGAGCTTTGTGCCGACACAAACAAATGAACGGGAAAATACTTACGAGAACACACATCTGCAATTAAAGTTATAATAGAGGGTATTCTAGTGACAGTAGTTCTGGATACGGGCTCATCGGTAAATGCAGTATCTACGAACCTATTTAATAAATTAATGAAGAAGACCCAGTTACCGACTTTTCCCGCACAACATTGCAAGATACTGCGAGCGTTTGGCACACAATCCCAACCCGTGAGGATGCAGGCGATGCTGAAATTGAATCTAGGAAATGCAGAGATAACATGCGCGTTCCTAGTAGCTGATAAATTAATAGTATACTGTGTTCTTGGATTAGAGACTATCCGGGAGCAGGACGCAAAATTAGACTTCTCTATCGGGAAGATAAATTTTATGATCGACGGAGCCCTAGCCCAGGTAGACTTGCTAAGGATCGAGGGAATACATGGAAGATACTGCCGTGGGGCAAAGTTACAGTTAATAATAAAAGAGCGCCACCCATTCAAGACAATTTCGATTAGAGTAATGCAAGTAGTAGAAGTATTTGAGCAGATACAACAGAAGTTAAGTGAGCCACAGCACTTTAAGGAAGAGCAAAGGACACAATTGTCTGCTCTATTATGCAAGTATACGAGAGTATTCGAAAAGCAACCAGGTACCATCAAGGGTTATACATGTCGTCTGAACGTCAAGCCACACAGATCATACGAGGGCTATCCACAAAGTACATTACGTTTCCGTTTGTGTCCGTTAGGCCGGTATTACACTATCAAATTTCTTTGTCCAATATCTTTGTCCAATATCTTTGTCAAAGATATTTGATAGTGTAATAGGGATCTTTGACAAATGTCGTCCAATATTTGATCAAATCTAGGCCGAGGCCGTATATTTGATCAAAGAAATCGCTTGTCTTCTGTTCACTGCAATGCGATATGTTACCACGCGGAGCGCTAACATCGCTGCAGCGTTCTGTCGTCTGTAGTGTTTTTATAACCATTGCCGGTAAATACAATCGGTGTGTGCCGACAACTACAGAATTAATAGAGATGTCTGAAGCTTATGAGGCGCTTTACAACGTGAGGCACCCTGAATAAAAAATAGATTAAGAAGATTGGAGACCTAACCTGACCTAACCTAACATAACATAAACCTCTCCTGTAGCAAGGAATCGGAGTGTTATAGTGAGCCTGTCTTCTGAAGATGTAGCAGTTCTTAAGTGAAAATTGTGCTTTGTGATATGAGGATACACTTCATTGAGCACATACAGAAATGTATGCTCATCCATTCTTAAGTAATTGATGTACGACTTGACGTCTTCCACTGTAAGCTCACGTAACAAGTTTTGTTGAATGCTTTTATCGTGTCGTCGTAAAACCCACGGTTTCACCCAGATTAGATTAGTTTTTCGTTCCATAGATCCGTGCTGAGGAGATCCTCGTGGATGTGGAACATGTCGATTTTTTTTTAAGCTGAAATAAAAATACTAATAGTATGAATAAATACATCATTTGTTTCTATTAAAAATTTCGCCAATGGAGTAGAAGGAGTTGGCCAGTAGTAAGTCTTTCAGGCTCCTTTTAAACTGATCTTTATTTCTAACTAAATTTTTTATGTTTCCTGGCAAATTATTGAACATGAGTGCTCCTGAGTAGTGGACCCCTTTTTGAACTAAAGTAAGTGTTTTTAAGTCCTTGTGCAGATCATTTTTGTTCCTGCTATTGTATGTATGAACTGAGTTGTTTGTTGGAAAAAGAGATATATTATTTACGACAAATTTTATTAAGAAGTAAATATACTGAGAGGCAGTAGTTAACCTGCGAGCCGGAAGTATAGTGAGACTCTGTCATTTGGGCCTACGAGAGTTATAGTTTTTTTTTGTTTGTTTCTCATGCCTAGATAACTGTACAAACATATCGTTGCATGTATTGTAATAATCATTACATATAATGATCCACATGCAACAATATCTCTACGGAAGTATCTAGGCAAGAAATACAAAGCAAAAAAGCTAACCTGCAAATCTCGTACGTCCAAACGACTTCTGGCCCGCCAACAGTTTAATTTTCTTTCTTATTTTCCCCCAGTACCAATGCAAGAATCTGAAGTACCCAGTTCTTTGAAGAGGTTTCTGCAGGAGGTCCGTGAATTTACTCCACAATTAATACGTATTACACGCTTTTGGACCTTGAAAACTTTTGTTTGACTTCAAGATTTACCCCAAAATATTATCCCATATGACATTATGGAATGAAAGTATGCAAGCTTTTTCATTTTTATGTTGCCTATGTCTGCTAACACTCGAATTGCAAATACAGATTTGTTAAGGCGTTTCTGCAGTTCTGTGGTGTGCTCCTCCCAACTGAATTTATTATCAAGTTGTAATCCCAGGACTTTTAAGACTGTCAACCTCGTATGTATGGTTCCATTTTCTCCCCCCACTTCTTTCCCGCATGTGCACACAATGCAATTGGAGTACGTAGAACTGCTGCGGTTAATAACAAGTTGTTGTCAGCCATCTTGAACTTTGACGAAAAATTTGATGACAGTGTAATACCCCTTGTAGCGCTACGTCAAAGATCTTTGTCCAATATATTGGACGGAATATTGGATCACATCTTTGATCAAATCTTTGACAAAGAAATTTGATAGTGTAATACCGGCCTTAGGGGCGGGGCTAGCGCGGCCATCTTGGTGTCATGGCATTCCGCCGCACAGTCGGCATCCTGCCGTGCTAGTGAGAGGTTCGTGCCGTACTCCGTTGAGTTACTGTGACAGTTTGAAATGTCAGCGTTAATTGAAAATGCCGCGAAGTGTGAAGTGCGTGCTGTAATAAGGTTTCTGACTGCATTAAACTGTACACCGGTAGAAATCTATCGGCAGCTTTGTGAAGTGTATGGGGACAACATAATCACTGAAGGTGGAGTGCGTCAATGGGTCATAAAATTTAAAAATGGCCGAACTAACGTTCACGACGAAGAGCGAAGTGGAAGACCCTGCATAGTGACTGCCGAACTTGTCGAAAAAGTCGATGCCGTGGTCCGTGAAAACCGTAATTTCACAATAACGGAACTCTCTATGAGTTATCCACAAATTTCACGAAGTTTGTTGGACGAAATCATTACCGAAAAGCTTGGTCACCACAAGTTTTGTGCAAGATGGATACCAAAAATCTTGACAGAGAACACAAAAATCAGCGAATGGCTGCAGCGTTAACGTTTTTTGCCGCTTACGAGAAAGATGGCGACTCATTACTCGATCGCATCGTTACTGGTGACGAAACATGGGTTAAGCATGTGAACTGCTAGACAAAATTGCAGTCAATGCAGTGGGGGCACACAAATTCCCCCCAAAAACCCAAGAAATGCATGCAGACAATGTCGTCAAGGAAGGTGATGGCGACTGTCTTTTGGGACAGAAAAGGTGTGATTTTTGTGGATTTCCTGGAAAGAGGCACTACAATAAACTCTCAAAGGTGTTGCCAAACTCTGCACAACCTCAGAAGAGCAATACAAAACAAGCGCAGTGGAAAGTTGGGCTCAAAGATCTTGCTGATTCACGACAACGCCCCGGGCCCACACGGCAAATGCCACTCTTGAAGTTCTCGAATCTTTTAAGTGGGAGTTGTTTCCTCATCCGCCGTACAGTCCCGACCTGGCACCGAGCGACTTCCACTTATTCCCAGCAATGAAGAAGTGGTTGGCTATGCAGCGTTTTGATGACGACGCACAGCTTCAAGAAGAGGTAACCACGTGGTTGAAGGAGCAGGCGGCCGAATTTTACGACGGAGGAATTTCCAGGCTCGTCCATCGCTACGATAAGTGCCTTAATTTAAGTGGCAACTATGTAGAAAATTAGTATTTAAGTGTGGCTTTCATCTGTATATAATAAAAAAATTTCCAATACTTTATTTATTTTTAATTCCAAAACGTAATGTACTTTGTGGATAGCCCTCGTACTACCATAGTTTCTATCCTGTTCCTTAGAAGCTACGCAATTCAGTGGTCCAAGAAATACAGAGGATGTCAGACTGGAATCTGACTGAACCTTAAAACAGTCCCTACTCCAGTCCGCTTCTCACTGTGCCAAAAACCAGGGGGAAAAGTACGTCTAGTACTCGCTGCTCGTGTAATTAACACAATTATTGTATCAGTATGTACTCACCCAGAAAATATAAATGAGCTGATTCAAATGTTCAGTGGAATAAAGTATTTTACAACAATTGATTTGCGTACTTCATACTGGTAGGTGAAGTTAGATGAAGATTCAAGAAAGTATACTGCATTTGTATACGTCGATAGGATTACCATTTCAAAGTTCTTCCATTTGATTTGAATATCAGTGCGGGAGTAATCATATCTGCATTGGATGCTGTTTTAGGATCTGAACTAAGGAGTCAGCTAACATTATTTGTCAGTGACATCCTGATAGCTATAGATACCTGGGAAGAACATGCGAATATACTGACACGAATATTAGAGAGATTTTCTAGTCTGGGAATAATAGCGAATCTACAACAGTCACATTTCTGCTTGAAGAAAATAAAATTCTTAGGACATTTGATAAATTCAAGAGGTATTTTACCTGATGAAAAGAAGATCAGTGCAATAAAAAAATTTCCTGTTCCTAGAACGAAACGGCAGTTAAAAGGATTTCTAGGTCTTGGACCGTCTTTTTGTCGATTCGTTGAGGATCATTCGATTAAATTTGTTAAGAAAGAATGGGCATTGGTAGTGGACTGAGGAATGTCAACGAGCATTCGAAGCAATCAAGCAAGCTTTGCCCAACGCTAAGATTCTATATCATCCTGATATGTCAGTTGAATTTGGATTAATGGCTGATGCTTCATCTGTTGGTTTGGATGTATGTCTGTTCAAAATTCGAATAATAAATGGCAAGCCCATTTTTTCCCATTATCTTTCTCTAGTAGGACACTGTAAAGTTACGAGAGATCTTATACTACAACAAAACAGGAGACTCTTGCAGCAGCGTGAGCGTTCAAAAAGTTTCATTATTATTTATATGCAACAAGAACCACAATGTATTGTGACCATCAAGCTCTTAGCTTTTCACAAACCTGTAAGCTATTACATGTGGGATCAGGAAGGTGGACGGTTGCTCTTCACGAATACCAATTTCGTATTGTATATATCCAAGAAAAGGAGAATATCATAGCAGATGTGTTATCCCGTCTTCCAGAAGGATTAGAAGAACGCGTCATCTAGTATGAAAATGCAGAAGAGTTTCCAATATTATTGATGAGAGATCAGGTAAACCGAAGACACTATTTAGAATTATGTGGAGATATGAAGAGACTCGAACAAAGTGATCCACGATGGATAAATATTCGACAGAAATTAGAAGCTCCAAAAGAATATAAAATAAGCCAGTACTATAAGGTAGTGAATGATGTATTATTTCATCGTCGGAGAAATATGAATCAAAATTGGAGTGTGTGTGTATAACTGAAGAATATGAGGAGAGGTTAATAACGTATACTCACACCAGTTGGGGACATTTTGGTGTTGGGCAAAGCTTGCTTGATTGCTTCGAATGCTCGTTGACATTCCTCAGTCCACTACCAATGCACATTCTTCCTTAACAAATTTAATCGAATGATCCTAAACGAATCGACAAAAAGACGGTCCAAGACCTAGAAATGTGCAAACAAGCTGAGAATGTACTGTTCCTTCCCAGACTTACGTAGGAAAATATGGAGGGTACGGAGAAAATATGTAATATGTCAGCATACAGAACCGAAAAACAGAGATAGTATAGGCCTGTTACTATTCGATCGTTCCTGAAGGACCGCTAGCTGTTTTATCGGTCGATTCTCTGCCGACCGTTACCGATGGCCGAACCAGGCTGTAAATACATTGTAGCTTTTTTGGACGTATTTATCAAATATGTACAATTCTGTCCAATGAAAACTGCTACAGCAGCATCAGTTCTGAATCGTCTATTCAGTGACTACATTCCGCGCATTGGGAAGTCGAGCTCAGTTTTATCCGACCGACAATGCGAAAGATTTTACCTCACATAGGTGGGGGCAAGCATTAGCCAGAGCAAATATAACACAAATCGTGACTTCCAAATACAGTCTGGGCGCGAACCCGATTGATAGGGCTTTTCGTGAATTAAGCAGATTTATGAGAACTTATTGCCATGCGAAACAAACAAGATGGATAGGATATCCCTATACCTTTGAGGAAATCATGAACAATTTGACTCATACGTCCACAACTTTACACCGGCTGAACAAATTTTGAATGAATGGAAAGAAATTAATGGACGGATAAAATTCCGGGGATACCTCGAGAAGAAACCCACTGGTTGTAACAGCATTAACAACTCTCACCAAAAAGACAAGAAAAAGGAAGATAGACTAATGTATGAAGGACCATTTGAGATTATTAGGATACCAAATCCAGGAGCATATCAATCAGGACATCCTGAAACAAGAAATTTAAAGGGATTATATCCCCATCATGATTTTAAGAAGTTTCATTCCTGAAGAAACGAAGGAATGACACAGAAAGAATAATATAAGCAAGTTTTTTTTTATAATTTCAGGTAAATGTATGATGATTCAATAGAATTGCATAAGAGATGATTCATAGTGATTATGTAAAAATATATGGTTTGTTTCAGCAAAATAATTTTTAGTTTTGTTAAGGAAATGTTAGTTATGATGTTTTTTAATTTCAGTTAAGACTATAGTTGTGAGTGGATACCTCTTTCAGTTTTTTAATGAGAATGTTAGTGTGGTGTCACCGCCAGACACCACACTTGCTAGGTGGTAGCTTAAATCGGCCGCGGTCCATTTAGTACATGTCGGACCCGCGTGTCGCCACTGTGTGATCGCAGACCTAGCGCCACCACAAGGCAGGTCTCGAGATACGATATAGCGCTCACCCAGTTGTACGGACGACATTGCTAGCGACAATACGGACGAAGCCTTCCTCTCATTTGCCGAGAGACAGTTAGAATAGCCGTCTGCTGAGTCCATGGCTACGACCTAGCAAGGCGCCATTAGCCTTACCTAGTTTGAGAGTTATCGTATAAATGTCTCAAGAAGAACGTGTAAACCAACAAAGAATAAAGTTAAGTATATTCCAAAGCTACGTATTTTCTTTATAGCAGTCATAACGTATCCTGTTCCAGAATTGACGCCAGTCGGCGTGTGTGTACGCGTGCCTTTCTTTCGGCTCCCTTCCCAGTGTGGCGTAGCAAGCTTGTTACGCCACAACAGTTAGTATTAGGTATATGAGAATATTCACTTCAAGAACATACGAGTACATATATTCAAGGCAACGGCATATGGCTAGAGATGATTAAATATTTTCAAGACAAAAGTCAGTTCGCTTTGTGGAGTTTATCCGAAATTTGGTTGAGATAGATTACAAACGAGGATATTAGGAAGGACAATGCTGGAACAGGTTGAGAGAGATATATGCGATCCTTGTGGGATGTTTGAAATTAAATTGTCATTATTTAAAGTAAGAGGTATGACAACAGATTAAGAGAATCGACTTGGCTGAATTTATGTACATTTGGGGGTGTTGTTGTTGTTGTGGTCTCCAGTCCTGAGACTGCTCTCCATGCTACTCTATCCTGCGCAAGCTTCTTCAACTCCCAGTACCTACTGCAACCTACATGCTTCTGAATCTGCGTAGTGTATTCATCTCTTGGTCTCCCTCTACGATTTTTACCTTCCATGCTGCCCTCCAATACTAAATTGGTGAGCCCTTGATGGCTCAGAACATATCCTACACACCGATTCCTTCTTCTAGTCAAGTTTTGCCACAAATCCCTCTTCTCCCCAATTCTGTTCAATACCTCCTCATTAGTTATGTGATCTACCCATCTAATCTTCAGCATTCTCTTGTAGCACCACATTTCGAAAGATTCTATTCTCTTCTTGTCCAAACTATTTATGATCCATGTTTCACTTCCATACATGGCTACACTCCATACAAATACTTTCAGAAACAACTTCCTGACACTTAAATCTATACTCGATGTTAACAAATGTCTCTTCATCAGAAACGCTTTCCTTGCCATTGCCTGTCTACATTTTATATCCTCTCTACTTCGACCATCATCACTTATTTTGCTCCCCAAATAGCAAGACTCCTTTACTACTTTAAATGTCTCATTTCCTAATCTAATTTCCTCAGTATCACCCGACTTAATTCGACTACATTCCATTATCCTCGTTTTGCTTTTGTTGATGTTCATCTTATATCCTCCTTTCAAGACACTGTCCATTCCGTTCAACTGCTCTTCCAAGTCCTTTGCTGTCTCTGACAGAATTACAATGTCATCGGTGAACCTCAAAGTTTTTATTTCTTCTCCATGGATTTTAATACCTACTCCGAATTTTTCTTTTGTTTCTTTTACTGCTTGCCCAATATACAGATTGAATAACATAGGGGAGAGGCTACAACCCTGTTTCACTCCCTTCCCAAACACTGCTTCCTTTCATGCCCTTCGACTCTTATAATTGCCATCTGGTTTCTGTACAAATTGTAAATAGCCTTTGGCCCCCTTATTTTACCCCTGCCACTTTCAGAATTTGAAAGAGAGTATTCAAGTTAACATTGTCGAAAGCTTTCTCTAAGTCTAGGAACGCAGGTTTGCCTTTCCTTAATCTTTCTTCTAAGATAAGTCTTAGGGTCAGTATTGCCTCACGTGTTCCAACATTTCTGCGGAATCCAAACTGATCTTCCCCGAGGTCGGCTTCTACCAGTTTTTCGTCTGTAAAGAATTCGCGTTAGTATTTTGCAACTGTGACTTATTAAACTGATAGTTCGGTAATTTTCACATCTGTCAACACCTGCTTTCTTTGGGATTGGAATTATTATATTCTTCTTGAAGTCTGAGAGTATTTCGCCGGTCTCATACATCTTGCTCACCAGATGGTAGAGTTTTGTCAGGACTGGCTCACTCAAGGCTGTCAATAGTTCTAATGGAATGTTGTCTACTCGCGGTGCCTTGTTTCGACTCAGGTCTTTCAGTGCTCTCTCAAACTCTTCACGCAGTATTCTCCCATTTCATCTTCATCTACATCCTCTTCCATTTCCATAATATTGCCCTCAAGTACGTCGCCCTTGTATAGGCCCTCTATATACTCCTTCCACCGATCTGCTTTCCCTCCTTTGCTTCTACAGTACCTTCATTTAGTTCTCAATCGCATCGAAATTAAACTGGCTTCCTACAGAGTATTTTTAAATACAGAAATTTCCTCTGTTGTTATAAGTTTTGCTAATATATTATGACAGTACCTTGTATCTCTTATTGTGTCTAAGAGGCGATGACGTATGAATTGTTCTTCGGATTCTGTGTAGAAGTTTTGTCGCCGTGCAGTTATATGGACTTCATTTCCTTGTTGCAGATTCTTTTTCCGTAAGGCTCTTTCGGGACACAACTTGAAATAATTTTTAATACACATTTTTCTCTTCTGTAACTCACTTATTATCTCATTTCATGGAATTACCCGTAGTGCAGTGGCGTCTTTCAGGCTTTAGCCATCTTGTGCATGAGATCCTGCACACATTAGCGCACGATTGATCCAGAAGTGTACCTCCTCTGGTTCCTATTATGTTCTTCCTATCCTCACATAGTGCTGTATTTCATTATTTTACCCTTTGTATTTCCTTACTTTACGTGACTTATTTTCATTTACGGGTTCATCCATAGCGCGATATTTTATATTACTTCTATAGCCTCATGTGTGAAACTATATCCTGTAAGAGTTTCCATTTTGATGTTAATGGCTACATTACGTTTGCAGTCAGTAGATTTTGAGGTGACTAATCAAAAGCCACCAGTTTATGGTAGCTTCTCCATCCAGTCATTATGGAAGAAAATGAAAGTTATCTTTGAATACATCGAGTATTACAAACAATCAGGACCTTGCATGAATTAAGCTAATAAACCTGCAGAAAATATTTCACTGTTTACGAAGTTATTTGCCCTACCTCCTGTAGGCAAATCCTCAAGTCAGTATCCCTATGGTAGTTATTTACTAATCCTTGCACGTTAAAAAAAATGGTTCAAATGGCTCTGAGCACTATGGGACTCAACTTCTGAGGTCATCAGTCCCCTAGAACTTACAACTACTAAAACCTAACTAACCTAAGGACATCACACACGTCCATGCCCGAGGTAGGATTCGAACCTGCGACCGTAGCAATCGCGCGGTACCGGACTGAAGTGCCTAGAACCGCTCGGCCACCGCGGCTGGCGCGCACATGTCGCTTGTGACCGCAACCTGACTATCAAAGACGAACATGGAGGTTCAAAATAAATCCAAAGTGCACAGCGCCAGCTTTCAATGTGTCCAGTGTGGCTCGACTTGGCCTCACGCGGTTCTGATACTGACCTGAAGAGCGAGCCGGTGGAAGTCGTGCTCACGGATTGCGATGTGCACCAGGCGGACGAGCCAGGTGCCGGTGGTGTCCGAGACGCTGAGCGTCAGCGTGAAGACGTCCAGGTCGGCGGTGCCCTGGCGGCAAACCACGGCGATCTCGGAGCAGAAGAAGGACAGGGAGATGGCCGCCAAGACGAGGGTACACAGCCGGAAGAGGAGAGCTGAGCCGGCGACGCTGCGCGGGTGCCTCATGATGGCCGTCCAATGGAGGGGCGCCAGCAGGTAGCCCAGGTCGCTGGCCGCCTCTGCTGCCCCCACCGTCGTCTCCGCTGGACGAGCTGCTGTCATGGCGACCAATCCCTACGCATACAGCAGTGATCGGTACTGTTTCAGGCTAGGGATCAGTCAGGAATAATGATCTACAGACAAAGTTCGATTTGATAGACAAATGGCCATTAAAATTGCTACACCACGAAGATGACGCGCTACAGACGCGAAATTTAACCAACAGGAAGAAGATGCTGTGATATGCAAATGATTAGCTTTTCAGAGCATTCACACAAGGTTGGCGCTGGTGGCGACACCTACAACGTGCTGACATTAGGAAAGTTTCCAACCGATTTCTCATACACAAACAGCTAGCTTATCGCGATTGCGGTTTATCGTATCGCGACATTGGTGCTCGCGTTGGTCGAGATCCAATGACTGTTAGCAGAATATGGAATCGGTGGGTTCAGGAGGGTAATAAGGAACGCAGTGCAGGACCCCAACAGCCTCGTATCACTAGCAGTCGAGATGACAGGCATCTTATCCGCATGCCTGTAACGGATTGTGGAGTCACATCTCGATCCCTGAGTCAACAGATTTGCAAGACAACAACCATCTGCACGAACAGTTGGACGACGTTTGCAGCAGCATGGACAATCAGCTCGGAGACCATGGCAGCGATTACCCTTGACGCTGCATCACTGACAGGAGCGTCTGCGATGGTGTACTTAACGACGAACCTGGGTGCACGAATGGCAAAACGTCATTTTTTCGGATAAATCCAGGTTCTGTTTACAGCATCATGATGGTCGCATCCGTGTTTGTCGACATCGCGGTGAACGCACATTGAAAGCGTGTATTCGTCATCATCATACTGGCGTATCACCCGGCGTGATGGTATGGGGTGCCATTGGTCACACGTCTCGGTCACCTCTTGTTCGCATTGACTGCACTTTGAACAGTGGACGTTACGTTTCAGATGTGTTACTACCCGTGGCTCTACCCTTCATTCGACCCCTCCGAAACCCTACATTTCTGCAGGATAATGCTCGACCGCATGTTGCATGTCCTGTACGTGCCTTTCTGGATACGGAAAATGTTCGACTGCTGCCCTGGCCAGCACATTCTCCAAATTGCTCACCAATTGAAAACGTCTGGCCAATGGTGGCCGAGCAACTGGCTCGTAACAATGCGCCAGTCACTACTGTTGATGAACTGTGGTATCGTGTTGAAGCTGCATGGGCAGCTGTACCTGTACACGTCATCCAAGCTCTGCTTGACTCAATGGCTAGGCGTATCAAGGCCGTTATTACGGCCAGAGGTGGTTGTTCTGGGTACTGATTTCTCAGAATCTATGCACCCAAATTGCGTGAAGATGTAATCACGTGTCAGTTCTAGTGTAATATATTTGTCCAATGAATACCCGTTTATCAACTGCATTTCTTCTTGGTGTAGCAATTTTAATTGCCAGTGGTGTACGTTGTACACCCAGGAGCAAATAAAAGTGGCCCGGATGAGTGGATACGATTGGACGCGAATGCTTGCTTATAACCACACACCGTGACGCGCACACCACTTGCACGTCCACCACGTGATCCAGTGCGGGCTGTGTCAGTGTGAGTAGAGTAGTCGAAAGGGAACGATGGTACTCACAATGGAGCAGCCGGTGTTTGTTGTGGAAAGTTGCATGTCAACAAAGTCGTGGTAACGTTGTGTCCAGTTCGTTTACCGAGAAATTTAATGGTGTCAGAAATGTGCGCTCGCCCCAAAAAATGTGGCTGCAGTTAACCCGAAAATGCTTCAGAGTCCTACCAGTTCAACCTGATGCCTGTCGCAAGAGACTGGCATATCAAGTCGATCATGCGGACGAATACTCCACGTGGACCTGCGCGTTAATCCCTAAAGAGTGTCTGTTGTTCATGCTTTAAAACCAGCAGATGCTTCTCAGTGCTTCCAGTTCTCTGAGTGCTTGTTCACTGAGTTAACAATGAATGACTTGGACATGGATCTGTTCTTTTTGTCTCATGAAGCCTGTTTTCACCTGAGTGGTTATACCAACTCACACAACCGTAGGTTTTGGCAGTGGAAAAGCCGCATAACTTCCACGAAACGCCACTGCATGTGTTTGGGGTTTTGCATGCAGCATTACTGGTATCGCGTTTTTTCATCAGATGCTAATTTTGGCAAGTTGTATTGCCTACATTTTGAAACCATTTGCGGCAGCATTAACGGTGGTGGCAAAGACCTACAGTTACTTCCATCAGGATGGAGCAACTGCCCATACAGCCAACTGACCATTGGAGCACATTTACTCAATCTTCACATCTGACAGAATTGTTAGCAGAGGTCAGTCTAGTCGCTGCCCATCCTGGCCACCCACGTCACCTGATCTGCCAGTGTATTTACGATGTACCGCCACAACCCTAACAGTCCTCGACAACTGCAACAGAACATTTTGGATGAGACTGTAGGAATTCCAGCACTCCAGCTTCGATTCTTCTTCAGCAACTTGCTGACCAGGGCTCAAAAGTGCCAAGAGATGAATGGTGATCGCTTTCAACATCTGCTATAGTCATTTTCCTCTACTTTATTTCCTTATATCCTGGAATTCTGTTCTTCTGGCAACTTTTATATTCCCCACCCTCTACATTTTCTTCTTAAATACCTGAAGGTAGCAATGCAATAACGTTGTACAGGTGCGGGAAGAGTGGGCTGTTGCATCCCGCTTCTGGCGACAACTTGCAGGAGGTCGAGCGGTATGAACTTATCAGGTGGGCGTCCAGGGCTGACGTTACATGACAGAGAAGGAAATTAGGTCAAATAAAGAGAATATACTTCAGACAATGGGATCGATGGGGCGTACCTGGGGTCGGAAGTTACCAGGTGGAGGCCAGTCTAGGAGGTCGACTAAAACAAATACAGTGAGTGACGGGGCAAGTGGCGGTTCATGTTAAGATTTGTTGGTCATGGGGTGCAGAGCCAAGGATTTGTGTCACGAGAAAGATGTCTGTTCCACATGAGGGCTCGATCACAAGCGAGAGAGCAAATGTGTTCTGCTCCGCAGAAACATCCACCGTCCACGCAAGTGACCTGCATCCTACGCACTTACTGACTAAATCGAATGTGTGCATCTGCTTGCAAACATCAGCAGAGGGACGAGCGCGCCTCTTGTCAGAATCTTAGAACAGACAGAACTGCCTCAGTTCTGAAAGGCAGGCAACATGGGTCACGTAGGCGCAGCCGAAATTGCTCTGGGCAAAAACTTGTAAAAACTGGGCTCGGGCCATTAAAATAAAATTTTTTAAACCAATTGCTTTAAATATTCCTTGACTGGCTGCCACCTTATCCAACGTCCATGATCAGGACGTTTGGAATAGCTGTTTATCTGACTAGTCGGACATTCAGCTGCAGTACCTAATTTATGTTCTTCTGGACGTTAATAGAATTCCTCAGACCGCCAAAGATGACGTGAGAATCCGTGTATCATTTCAGCGCGTTCGTATACCAGTATCTGAATACTACCAAACCACTTTTTTTGAACAGTGGTCCTATGACAGTAGCGACTATCATTTTCTCTCCTGAAAACGTACGACGAGGAACAATCTGTAAACTGATGCGAAATGACTAAGATGACATTACTTCGTCCATTCACGGTCCAGTCTCATTTTGGAATACCTTCACCCATTCATGGTCCAATCTCGATTTGTGAAATTTCTGAGGGAGCAGAAATGTCAGCTCACAATTTTATGTGTACGGTTAATGATACAAAGTGGTTAGTCTACGGTGACGTTGTCTGGCTCACCCAGAATATTTACACCAGATCGAAACCTACAGCAGTGCCTTGAAATGACAATTTATGGTGCTTTTAACGGCGAAGGGATGGAGGAGGCGACGACCCACCAGACGTGAAGAACCGTTACAAGTATTTGAATTTTAAAAATTTTAAATCAAGTGCAGTCTGCAACGCCATTACATTGTAGATAAATGCCTGAGAAAGAAGATCATTGAATAATAATTACTTTTTGTCCTCTCCTTCTTATGGCTCCTCATCGGAAATGAGGCGCGCTGATACAATAATGTAACGATAGTGTCTATGTTGTATGATCCGGTTTTTGTCTTTCAGATAAATTGTATCGATCCTTCTTATTACACATATAATATTTTTATTACTCCAGTACCATGAAATTACAAACTACTCAATATGGCAATATTTACCAACAACAACCAGTCACTCTCCCGCGATGTTCATACTCCTGTTTCATCTTACAACAGAACAAAACCGGTTCCTATTCCTGGGCCAGGAAGAATAGAGAAACAAAACTCGCAGCGCAGCGATCTTACAGGCTATCGACTTTTTTAAATCCAGAGATATTTGTATATGATTAATTATTTTCGTCACAGTTTTATTCAAATTTATACCTAGAATAAATTACGGAAATAGCAGTACTTACTGAAAATAATTTTAAAAGTAATTACAGTATTGAAAATAAAAATAATTATGTAAGTTGGAACATAATTAAGTTAAGAATTTTTATATCAGATTCATCGTTAGAATATAAATTTTTATGTTTGAATATAAATAAAATAATACTTTATAATTTTAATACATAAATTTATGTTATTTCAAAAAAAATAGTCTGTATATCAGATATTCCAAGTGTGGTGTCACCGCCAGACACCACACTTGCTAGGTGGTAGCTTAAATCGGCCGCGGTCCATTTAGTACATGTCGGACCCGCGTGTCGCCACTGTGTGATCGCAGACCGAGCGCCACCACAAGGCAGGTCTCGAGATACGGGCTAGCACTCGCCCCAGTTGTACGACGACTTTGCTAGCGACTACACTGACGAAGCCTTCTCTCATTTGCCGAGAGACAGTTAGAATAGCCTTCAGCTAAGTCCATGGCTACGACCTAGCAAGGCGCCATTAACCGTATCTGAAGATAGTCTTATTTGTATTATCAAGAGCGATGTACCACAAGGATAATTAAAAGTTAAGTATTCGAGGAGCTGCATACTTTTCTTGCATACCATTCACTACTTATCCTGTTCCAGAATTCACGCCCGTCGGCGTGTGTGTACGCGTGCCTTTCTTTCGGCTACCCGTCACTGTGGACTGGCTGCCTTGTCAGTCCACTACACCAAGTATATCTATGTATTGAGTATTCCCATTGTTTGAGTGTATCAAATATTGTTGTTCGTGGTTCAAATAGAACCCTAGACCAGTTCCATTACATGGTACACTATAAATAACAGAGTACAAATGGATTTTTGTTGAGAACAGTGTAGAAAAGGGGATAAAGTAATTCTGAGCTAAAACTATACATCTTCATTGCGGTTACCACAGCGATAAATTCATTAAATTAATGTAACATTTTCTCACTTACACTGTATTTATTCAAATACAGTAGAGGCTTTTTAAGCCATTACCATGTGTTTATCTACGAAAATGTGTCATTGTTTAAAAATGGCAGCGTTTTCACATTATGTGCTGTTGTTCGTTTTACCTTACGAATTTCAGTTTTCTTGATGGTCTGACAGATAATTGGTGCACATTTCCCGCCTAAGTAGAAAATGTTGCATTCATTTAACAATAGTGTACTGTTGTTTATGGAAATAAAATATTAAACATCCACACCCACAGCTCACAATTGGTATAAAGCTCCATATTGTTGTTGCAGATCTCCAATATTTTGGCGGAAGAACAGGATGTAAACAAGGAAAACTGTGGTTCGTACTGTGTTGCATCACATTAGCAAAAGGTAACAAATCGGTTGATGTTACTGGAATGTTCACTCGAATACTATCTGCGAATACTACATATTCTAATATTACATAAGCTAGTACAGACGAAGTGGTTAAGAACATTTCTGTGACGGCACTTTATCCAGATTTAATCATCCTTAATTTTGGTGGTACAAGAAACTTTTGCCAGTACAGCTCCATTCGGAGAAAGTGGAAGAGGCGTGAATCCTGATCAGCCGGCTACACACCAGTGTCCAAGGTAGAATTCCGAACCTCCCGTTGGCGTATGACGGGATGAGGCTATGTGGCACCGCTGATGGCAATCTGTTCAGTGGATGCAGATGCAGGTCAGTGGCCCCCTTGGTGCTACTCCAGAAGAGTGGCCATGTGCTTCTGCAGTGTTTCAGTTTCTACTTTTACCATATGCGGTACGGGCACTACTATCTACACGCATTCACTTGACTACACTAAAGCTGTAAAACCCACTTTCCAGTTACGCGACTGAACAACCCCACCGAGCTCATATGACGCTATATGGAGGAACGGTGTTCAAATCCCCATGCAGCCACCCATTTTAAGATTTCTTATGGTATCCCTATGTCTGTTAAGGCAACAAAAGCACATAGTCAATCTCTTACCTCGTCATTGTCCAATCTGACTTTGTGCTCCTATTCATGTTCTCTCGTTTCTGTACAGTCCACGGGAAGGTCCTAACTGATATTGCAGTAGCGTACCATTTCTTCTTTATTTGTAAAAATGTGCTGTTTCTAATAGTTCAAGTATAACTTAGTAGTGTAGCTGTGGTACCCTGAGCCCTCTCTTGTTTATATTCGTGAAGTCATGACAACAGGTCAGTGATCTAACATGAGTCCACAAGTCACATCTCCTTATATATGATGTCATTATTGTGACATCAAAAGCCCAACAACTTTTTCATTGACATCATCAAGATCGCATATGTTAGGGATCTGAAAAGTTAAATATGGCGGATTTTCGACAGTTTAAAGGTAAAGGTGGTGGTAAATTTAAAAATTAAATGTGGAAACTAAGTTTTGAAAATTAAAGATAACTGTAAATATAAAAACTGAAAATGTTGGCAACTTTATAAATAAAAGATGACAGTAAGCTTAAAAATTAAAGATGGCAAGCAGTTGTAAACTTATAAAAAATCTAATTATTACAAATGAACTGAGAAACAAAAAAAAAAAAAAAATCAGACAAAGGAAGACTCAAAGTATAAAATTTGTAATGAAAAAGATTGGTTTTCAAAGAAATTTAAATACATACAGGTAACTGGTTAACTACGCCTTTTTACATACAACAAAGTATATTTAGAGTTTAAGTTGCACTTTTTTTATGTCTATACACTTTTTCCTTTCTTCCCGCATTTCATCTTTTTACATTTTTTCAGACTAACGAAATACCCTACTGTCCTTGCCACATAATCAACTGTTTTGTTACACTGAAAAAGAATCTCCTTTTATACACCCATGCACAGTGGAAACATACCAATTTAATACACATTTTACTTTGTCTTCAACGCATTTTAGAATTTGAGATATCTCTACTAGCCATGCAAGTCTTGATAACTGTATCTGCCTTTATAAAATCGAAACGACATTGAATTAAATTTTGTGAGCAATATGTATACCATGTGAATAATATATCCTTAATATAACAATCAACCATTTTGTTATGATAAAAAAAAACACTACAGTTAAATAAAGGCAATCAAACCTATCACGCCACATAGGATTACCGGAGCGGTCTCAGGCGCTGCAGTCATGGACTGTGCGGCTGGTCCCGGCGGAGGTTCGAGTCCTCTCTCGGGCATGGGTGTGTGTGATTGTCCGTAGGATAATTTAGGTTAAGTAGTGCGTAAGCTTAGGGACTGATGACCTTAGCAGTTAAGTCCCATAAAAAAAAGCCTATCACACTTCAAAAGCAATGTTTAGAATCTGTAAAACCTTCCTTTTCAATGACTGTATTATTTTTAACATTCCTTTCTGGATTGTAACCAAAATCAATGATTTTGTTTGTGACAATTAAACACACTTGCGAATTACACACAGAGCTTCAACAATATTCTTTTAGAGAGTGAAGATTCACATCTCTTACAGTCTCTTTATTTGATAGACTATGTGATCAAAAGTATCCGGAGATTTGGCTGAAAATGACGTACAAGTTCGTGGCGGTCTCCATCGGTAATACTGGAGTTCAGTATGGTGTTGGCCTACCCTTAGCCTTGATGGCAGCTTCTACTCTCGCAGGCATACGTTCAGTCAGGTGCTGGAAGGTTTCTTGGGGAATGACAGCCCATTCTTCACGGAGTGCTGCACTGAGGAGAGGTATCGATGTCGGTGTTGAATGTTGAATGTTGTTATAAAAAGTATGAAATAAGACATGCAACTGTTCCACAACAGCGGCGCACGTAGGTGCCGAACCAATGAATTTGACTCTCAGCTTAGAGTACTTTGACACGCATGCCATATGGGCATAAGCCAGTGTAAACTCGCAGTCTACTCATTTTGCAAGTCTCAACTTGTCTTAACTTGTTGATTCAATGATATACATTGCAAACCATGTTCACTTGTTGAATAAGCAGTTTGCCTGTCGAAACAATTCGGAAATTGCTGTCTCAGCAGTAAATCATGTATAAATATGAGACAACCGTAATACAAGTACATCATTGGCGCCATTTGCACTGGCGCTGTTGCTACTGTTGCTACTGCTGCTGTCCTCTGTGGGTGCGTCATTCAGGTAGGAAAAAAATTTGAATGTTATATACGCTACTAAAAATATTAATAAAATTTGTGTTTTGCTTGCCAGTTGCTTGTTATAATTAAAAAATGCAGGCATTCGTCGACTTCCAAGTTATAGGACTTGAAGCATCTACATCTACATCTACATTTATACTCCGCAAGCCACCCAACGGTGTGTGGCGGAGGGCACTTTACGTGCCACTGTCATTACCTCCCTTTCCTGTTCCAGTCGCGTATGGTTCGCGGGAAGAACGACTGTCTGAAAGCCTCCGTGCGCGCTCTAATCTCTCTAATTTTACATTCGTGATCTCCTCAGGAGGTATAAGTAGGGGAAGCAATATATTCGATACCTCATCCAGAAACGCACCCTCTCGAAACCTGGCGAGCAAGCTACACCGCGATGCAGAGCGCCTCTCTTGCAGAGTCTGCCACTTGAGTTTGTTAAACATCTCCGTAACGCTATCACGGTTACCAAATAACCCTGTGACGAAACGCGCCGCTCTCCTCCGTCAACCCGATCTGGTACGGATCCCACACTGATGAGCAATACTCAAGTGTAGGTCGAACGAGTGTTTTGTAAGCCACCTCCTTTGTTGATGGACTACATTTTCTAAGGACTCTCCCAATGAATCTCAACCTGGTACCCGCCTTACCAACAATTAATTTTATATGATCATTCCACTTCAAATCGTTCCGCACGCATACTCCCAGATATTTTACAGAAGTAACTGCTACCAGTGTTTGTTCCGCTATCATATAATCATACAATAAAGTATCCTTCTTTCTATGTATTCGCAATACATTACATTTGTCTATGTTAAGTGTCAGTTGCCACTCCCTGCACCAAGTGCCTATCCGCTGCAGATCTTCCTGCATTTCGCTACAATTTTCTAATGCTGCAACTTCTCTGTATACTACAGCATCATCCGCGAAAAGCCGCATGGAACTTCCGACACTATCTACTAGGTCAATGATGGATGATGGCGGAAAAGTAATATGCGTCGAAAGACTTTCAGCACTGAAGAAGGGCGAAAGACACCCAATCTTGAGAGTACAACATGACTGCACCAAATCTGGAGCACCAGTACTAGTTTACCTGAAGAACTGCAAATTTATTTACCGCCTCAATTACAGTGAAGAAGAGTTTGACTTTCTCAACAGCGGAGGGATGTTCATGATATATCGTGGAACACTGAACAACATGGACACAGTTGATTTCGAAAACAGTAATAGAAACTAACATATTTTTCACATGTAACTAGTAGAAAACTAGGTATATAAAAATGTTAGTTCCATTTCGTAAGGTACACTATGTGGTCAAAATTATCCGGACACCCCGAAAAACATTTCATAATAGGTGTATTGTGTTGCCACCTACTGCCAGGTACTTCTTATCAGCGACCTCATTAGATATCGTGAGAGAGCAGAATGGGGAGCTCGTGGAAATCACGGACTTCGAACGTGGTCAGTTGATTGGGTGTCACTTGTGTCATACGTCTTTACGCGAGATTTCCACACTCCTAAACATCCCCAGGTCCACTGTTTGCGATGTGATAGTGAAGTGGAAACTTGAAGGGACACGTACAGCACAAAAGCGTACAAAACGACCTCGTCAGTTGACTGACAGAGATAGCCGACAGTTGAAGAGGGTCGTAATGTGTAACAGGCAGACAGCGATCCAGACCACCACACAGGAATTCCAAACTGCGTGAGGATCCACTGCAGTTACTATGACAGTCAGGTGGGAGGTGAGAAAACTTGGATTTCATGGTCGAGCGGCTGCTCGTAAGCGACTCATCACGCCAGTAAATGCCAAACCACAACTCACTTGGTGTAAGGATCGTGAATATTGGACGATTGAAATGTGGAAAAACGTTGTGTGGAGTGATGAATGACGGTACACAATGTGGCGATCCGATGTCAGGGTGTGGGTATGGCTAATGCCCGTGAACGTCATCTACCAGCATGTGTAATGACAACAGTAAAATTTGGAGGCGGTGATGTTGTGGTGTGGTCGTGTTTTTCATGGAGAGGGCTTGCACCCCTTGTTGTTTTGCGTGGAACTATCTCAGCACAGGCCTACATTGATGTTTCAAGCAACTACTTCCTTCCCATTGTTGAACAGCAATTCGAGGATGGCGATTGCATCCTTCAACACGATCGAATGGACGGCCTGTGGCGGGTTGGTTACACGACTGGCCCGCACAGAGTCCTGACCTGAATCCAATAGAACACCTTTGGGATGCATTCCTGACAGACATCGTAAACTTCAAGCAATGATCGATGCTTTCCAACCTTCCTCTTCTATACATATTATTTCACTATCACGTAAACTTCTGCCAGCCGCTTTTGAAGCTAGCAAGAAGACTACCTAGTTTATCAAATGATTTGGATGCTTTCCAGGTGCCGCAGTTAATACAGTATGTGTTGATGATTTGATGAGCAGCCTCTTTCACTTGTGAACGTCATTTTCCTCATTGTAATCAACTGCTTTTATTTCTTTATCTTCTTCTTCTTTTTCTTCATCTTCCTTCTCGTCCTCCCCCTCCTCATTATCAGATTCCTCCTTGTAATCATCCTTTTCTTCTTCTCTTCCAATATTTCCACCTTCTGATTTCATAAACATATTGTTTCCTTTGACTTAATCGTCTACATTCTGTATTATATGAATGAGTGGTGTCTGCTGTTTTGGACATGTCAGAGAGAACAGTCACCATGCGGAATCCGCTACTGTGACACATTATTTATTATTTGTACATTGATGGTATGGGGGGGGGGGGGGGGGGGGAGGAGGGGAGAAATGAAAGGAAAGGGAAGGGATCACTGACGTCAGTTGAATCGGGACATTACGTGGAATCAGCGGCGACGAATGAAAATGTGTACCAGACCGGGATTCGAATCCGGCATCTCCTGCTTACTGGGCAGGCATTTTCACTCGTCGCCGCTGATTCCACGTAATGTCCCGATGCAATAACATCAGTAATCCCTTCCCTTTCCATTCTCCCCTCCCTTCTCCCTCCACCTTCAATTTACATGCGGTCTTCATTCTGCTCTGTCTCCACCTTTTGGAACAACTGTCCCAGTCTCTGTATTAGCTGAGAAACGGATTTAAATGGTTCTTCCGGCACAGTCCCAGCTTCAGCTTTCATTTTTTGCAGTAACAGCAGGTTGTTGTGTAAATTTCGCCGAGAACAAAACATAGTGCGATTTTTTTGACCCCAACGTTAGGCAAAGCAGGATTGTAGTCTGAAACTGAGAATAATGTCTCCATTAATATCTCTGACATTTAACGGTAAGAAACTGTATAAATATTTTTCCTTTTACATATTCCCTCACTCTGTTTGGAAACGTGTCTTACAGGAATACATTCTCTGATAGGAGTACGTTCTCCTTGAAGCGTATCTTCAAACACAATGTAACTGTAAGTGGTGTAAATGTTGTGCATGCTTCCTTCCTAAGTTCAGGCCCGATTCATTTCCCGACTTTAATCTGGTTTGCAGTGTACTGAAAGGTATTCCAAAATTTTCAGCAGCTTACTTAATTTGTCCCCCCCCCCCATGAACCATGGACCTTGCCGTTGGTGGGGAGGCTTGCGTGCCTCAGCGATACAGATAGCCGTACCGTAGGTGCAACCACAAAGGAGGGGTATCTGTTGAGAGGCCAGACAAACGTGTGGTTCCTGAAGAGGGGCAGCAGCCTTTTCAGTAGTTGCAAGGGCAACAGTCTGGATGATTGACTGATCTGGCCTTGTAACAATAACCAAAACGGCCTTGCTGTGCTGGTACTGCGAACGGCTGAAAGCAAGGGGAAACTACAGCCGTAATTTTTCCCGAGGGCATGCAGCTTTACTGTATGATTACATGATGATGGCGTCCTCTTGGGTAAAATATTTCGGAGGTAAAATAGTCCCCCATTGGGATCTCCAGGCGGGGACTACTCAAGAGGATGTCGTTATCAGGAGAAAGAAAACTGGCGTTCTACGGATCGGAGCGTGGAATGTCAGATCCCTTAATCGGGCAGGTAGGTTAGAAAATTTAAAAAGGGAAATGGATAGGTTGAAGTTAGATTTAGTGGGAATTAGTGAAGTTCGGTGGCAGGAGGAACAAGACTTCTGGTCAGGTGACTACAGGGTTATAAACACAAAATCAAATAGGGGTAATGCAGGAGTAGGTTTAATAATGAATAGGAAAATAGGAATGCGGGTAAGCTACTACAAACAGCATAGTGAACGCATTATTGTGGCCAAGATAGATACGAAGCCCACACATACTACAGTAGTACAAGTTTATATGCCAACTAGCTCTGCAGATGACGAAGAAATTGAAGAAATGTATGATGAAATAAAAGAAATTATTCAGATTGTGAAGGGAGACGAAAATTTAATAGTCATGGGTGACTGGAATTCGAGTGTAGGAAAAGGGAGAGAAGGAAACATAGTAGGTGAATATGGATTGGGGGACAGAAATGAAAGAGGAAGCCGCCTGGTAGAATTTTGCACAGAGCACAACATAATCATAACTAACACTTGGTTTAAGAATCATGATAGAAGGTTGTATACATGGAAGAACCCTGGAGATACTAAAAGGTATCAGATAGATTATATAATGGTAAGACAGAGATTTAGGAACCAGGTTTTAAATTGTAAGACATTTCCAGGGGCAGATGTGGACTCTGACCACAATCTATTGGTTATGACCTGTAGATTAAAACTGAAGAAACTGCAAAAAGGCGGGAATTTAAGGAGATGGGACCTGGATAAACTAAAAGAACCAGAGGTTGTACAGAGATTCAGGGAGAGCATAAGGGAGCAATTGACAGGAATGGGGGAAATAAATACAGTAGAAGAAGAACGGGTAGCTTTGAGGGATGAAGTAGTGAAGGCAGCAGAGGATCAAGTAGGTAAAAAGACGAGGGCTAGTAGAAATCCTTGGGTAACAGAAGAAATATTGAATTTAATTGATGAAAGGAGAAAATATAAAAATGCAGTAAGTGAAACAGGCAAAAAGGAATACAAACGTCTCAAAAATGAGATCGACAGGAAGTGCAAAATGGCTAAGCAGGGATGGCTAGAGGACAAATGTAAGGATGTAGAGGCCTATCTCACTAGGGGTAAGATAGATACCGCCTACAGGAAAATTAAAGAGACCTTTGGAGATAAGAGAACCACTTGTATGAATATCAAGAGCTCAGATGGAAACCCAGTTCTAAGCAAAGAAGGGAAAGCAGAAAGGTGGAAGGAGTATATAGAGGGTCTATATAAGGGCGATGTACTTGAGGACAATATTATGGAAATGGAAGAGGATGTAGATGAAGATGAAATGGGAGATACGATACTGCGTGAAGAGTTTGACAGAGCACTGAAAGACCTGAGTCGAAACAAGGCCCCCGGAGTAGACAATATTCCATTGGAACTACTGACGGCCGTGGGAGAGCCAGTCCTGACGAAACTCTACCATCTGGTGAGCAAGATGTATGAAACAGGCGAAATACCCTCAGACTTCAAGAAGAATATAATAATTCCAATCCCAAAGAAAGCAGGTGTTGACAGATGTGAAAATTACCGACTATCAGCTTAATAAGTCACAGCTGCAAAATACTAACGCGAATTCTTTACAGACGAATGGAAAAACTAGTAGACGCCAACCTCGGGGAAGATCAGTTTGGATTCCGTAGAAACACTGGAACACGTGAGGCAATACTGACCTTACGACTTATCTTAGAAGAAAGATTAAGGAAAGGCAAACCTACGTTTCTAGCATTTGTAGACTTAGAGAAAGCTTTTGACAATGTTGACTGGAATACTCTCTTTCAAATTCTAAAGGTGGCAGGGGTAAAATATAGGGAGCGAAAGGCTATTTACAATTTGTACAGAAACCAGATGGCAGTTATAAGAGTCGAGGGACATGAAAGGGAAGCAGTGGTTGGGAAGGGAGTAAGACAGGGTTGTAGCCTGTCCCCGATGTTGTTCAATCTGTATATTGAGCAAGCAGTAAAGGAAACAAAAGAAAAATTCGGAGCAGGTATTAAAATTCATGGAGAAGAAGTAAAAACTTTGATGTTCGCCGATGACATTGTAATTCTGTCAGAGACAGCAAAGGACTTGGAAGAGCAGTTGAATGGAATGGACAGTGTCTTGAAAGGAGGATATAAGATGAACATCAACAAAAGCAAAACAAGGATAATGGAATGTAGTCTAATTAAGTCGGGTGATGCTGAGGGAGTTAGATTAGGAAATGAGGCACTTAAAGTAGTAAAGGAGTTTTGCTATTTGGGGAGCAAAATAACTGATGATGGTCGAAGTAGAGAGGATATAAAATGTAGGCTGGCAATGGCAAGGAAAGCGTTTCTGAAGAATAGAAATTTGTTAACGTCCAGTATTGATTTAGGTGTCAGGAAGTCATTTCTGAAAGTATTCGTATGGAGTGTTGCCATGTATGGAAGTGAAACATGGACGATAAATAGTTTGGACAAGAAGAGAATAGAAGCTTTCGAAATGTGGTGCTACAGAAGAATGCTGAAGATTAGATGGGTAGATCACATAACTAATGAGGAAGTATTGAATAGGATTGGGGAGAAGAGAAGTTTGTGGCACAACTTGACCAGAAGAAGGGATCGGTTGGTAGGACATGTTCTGAGGCATCAAGGGATCACCAATTTAGTATTGGAGGGCAGCGTGGAGGGAAAAAATCGTAGGGGGAGACCAAGAGATGAATACACTAAGCAGATTCAGAAGGATGTAGGTTGCAGTAGGTACTGGGAGATGAAAAAGCTTGCACAGGATAGAGTAGCATGGAGAGCTGCATCAAACCAGTCTCAGGACTGGAGACCACAACAACAACAACAACAACAACTTAATTTGTTTAATTGGTAAACCTACAGCAACAGCTCGTTTGACATTTTTCCAATCTTAGTCAGCTTAGCTTTGTCTGTCTTCCTTGTATTTTATACCCACACGAAGAAACACACACACACACACACACACACACACACTCATTGCTGAACCGACGTGCGGCGCAAGAGGATCTACAGATTGGCGAGTATCAGGTGGAATTCAGGGAAGGGAGATCATCAGGCGGGAATCAGGAAAGAGAGGCTCTGTACTGAATGGATATGGAACCATACTGCACGTCACACGACGGCGAGCCCTAAGGTCACATCTGTGGATTTCAAAAAAGCTTACGATTCTGTTGACAGACAAATGCTGCTTAATAGCCTAGAAAAATTAGGAGTCGATAAATAGACGAGAGCTATAATCCAGGTAGTCTTATCAGAAACCATCTTAAAAGGGAAATTCATGGGTAAAATCTCAAACTAATTCGGTATTCTCATAAGAGTCTGACAAGGAGACATCTTATCGCCACTCTTGTTCAACGTCGTACTGAAAAAAATAATTAGAGAATACGGGAAGCATGTAAAAGTTATCGGAACCGGAAAAGAGAAAGGAGAAAGAGTCCCTGTGAAATGCTGGTACTTGTTGGTGACCTGGCTATATTAACAAACAACATGGATGAATCCAAACTAGCGCTAGATAAACTACATGAAATCTCCAAATTTCCTAAGAAAAAACGCAGTATATGGATACCGGAAAGCTTCCGCAGAAAACAGCATGGAAAAATCTTGCGAGTCATTCACTTCAACTACTTAGGAGAAACCATCCAACCCAGAGCACTGAACTCACGGAAAGAATAATCAGACTGCAAAAGGTGTACAAACTGACATGGAATCACAACAACAAAAGAGCAATATCTTGTAATGCAAAACTACAGCATTACGACTTGGTTCTTTACCAGAAGCCTTGTAAGGGGGCAGAAACCACAGTTATTAAAGGGACCATGAAGTTAATGACGTAGAGAAACAAGAATGAAAAATTCTTAGAAAAACCTACGACTCTGTTCTCCGACACAACATACAAAGAAACTGCCACAACATCACAGATAAATTTAGGAAAAGACGCTTACAATTCTACAGAAAACTATGTAGGGAAAAAGACCCACGAAGGAAATTTTGAACATCTTCAACGCAAGCAAATTAAAGACCAATTTGATAAAAGAAACACAAGAACTGAAAGAACTGAAAATTTCCGAAGAAGAAACTGAGGAGAAATATAGCTCAGAAGAAACTTGAACAAGTCTCAATGAAAGAAACAACAGCGAAAAACTGACAGAGGAAGAAAGGAAAAACACAGTGAATTAATGAAATGATTTAGGAAAGAAAAGAACAGAAAAAAGGAAGTGAAGCTACGATTGTCTCAAGTTCACACGCTCTCCTAAATGAGAATAACCGAGAATTTTATACATACATCAAAAAAAGTTTTGCGTCACCACGCAACTCCTGAAGATAGACGTTGACTGTGGATATTGTATCACAGACACAGTCCCTTTGACTGTTCAGAGATATGACTAAACCCGCCCAAATATGTAAACAACGATGCATGAGCAGTGCCTCAGGTAGGAGGTACACGGCTCGTTTGTCTGTAGTTCAACCATGCCTAGACGGAGAATACCGCGGTTCGATCGCGTCCGCATTGTTTCTTTGTGCCCGGAAGGGCTCTCAACAAGGGAAGTGTCCAGGCGTCTCGGAGTGAACCAAAGCGATGCTGTTCGGACATGGAGGAGATACA
The DNA here is from genome assembly GCF_023864345.2 of Schistocerca serialis cubense. Taxonomy (NCBI): domain Eukaryota; kingdom Metazoa; phylum Arthropoda; class Insecta; order Orthoptera; family Acrididae; genus Schistocerca; species Schistocerca serialis. The sequence goes on along the minus strand of NC_064645.1, from coordinate 302,908,887 downwards.
GAGGGACAGAAACTGTCGATGACATGCCTCATTCAGGCCGCCCAAGTGCTACTACTACAATGGGTGACCGCTATCTACGGATTATGGCTCGGAGGAACTCTGATAGCAACGCCACCACATTGAATAATGCTTTTCGTGCAGCCACAGCACGTCGTGTTACGACTGAAACCGTGTGCAGTAGGCTGCGTGACGCGCAACTTCACTCCCGACGTCCATGGCGAGGTCCATCTTTGCAACCACGACACCATGCAGCGCGACACCATGGGCCCAACAACATGCCGAATGGATCGCTCAGGACTGGCATTGCGTTCTCTTCACCGATGACTGTCGCATTACGCCTTCAACCAATCGTCGGAGACATGTTTGGAGGCAACCCGGTCAGGATGAACGCCTTAGACATACTGTCCAGCGAGTGCAGCTAGTTAGAGGGTCCCTGATGTTTTGGCGTGGCATTATGTGGGGCCAACGTATGCCGCTGGTGGTCATGGAAGGCGCCATAACGGCTGTACCATACGTGAATACCATCCTTCGGCCGATAGTGCAACCATATCGGCAGCATATTGGCGAGGCATTCGCGTTAATGGACGACAATTCGCGCCCCCATCGTGCACATCTTGTGAATGACTTCCTTCAGGATAACGACATCGCTTTACTAGAGTGGCCAGCATATTCTGCAGACGTGAACCCTATCGACATGCCGGGGATACACTGAAAAGGGCTGTTTATGGACGAGGTGGCCCACCAACCACTCTGAGGGTTCTACGCCGAATCGCCGTTGAGGAGTGAGACAATCTGGACCAACAGAGCCTTGATGAACTTGTTGAATTTATGCCACGACGAATACAGGCATGCATCAATGCTAGAGGACTTGCTACTGGGTATTAGAGGTACCGATGTGTGCAACACTCTGGATCACCACCTCTGAAGGTTTCGCTGTGTGGTGGTACAACATGCAATGTGTGGTTTTCATGAGCGATAAAAAGGGCGGAAATGATGTTTATGTTGATCTCTATTCCAATTTTCTGTACAGGTTCCGGAACTCTCGAAACCGAGGTGATGCAAAACTTTTTTTGATATATATATACACTCCTGGAAATGGAAAAAAGAACACATTGACACCGGTGTGTCAGACCCACCATACTAGCTCCGGACACTGCGAGAGGGCTGTACAAGCAATGATCACACGCACGGCACAGCGGACACACCAGGAACCGCGGTGTTGGCCGTCGAATGGCGCTAGCTGCGCAGCATTTGTGCACCGCCGCCGTCAGTGTCAGCCAGTTTGCCGTGGCATACGGAGCTCCATCGCAGCCTTTTAACACTGGTAGCATGCCGCGACAGCGTGGACGTGAACCGTATGTGCAGTTGACGGACTTTGAGCGAGGGCGTATAGTGGGCATGCGGGAGGCCGGGTGGACGTACCGCCGAATTGCTCAACACGTGGGGCGTGAGGTCTCCACAATACATCGATGTTGTCGCCAGTGGTCGGCGGAAGGTGCACGTGCCCGTCGACCTGGGACCGGACCGCAGCGACGCACGGATGCACGCCAAGACCGTAGGATCCTACGCAGTGCCGTAGGGGACTGCACCGCCACTTCCCAGCAAATTAGGGACACTATTGCTCCTGGGGTATCGGCGAGGACCATTCGCAACCGTCTCCATGAAGCTGGGCTACGGTCCCGCACACCGTTAGGCCGTCTTCCGCTCACGCCCCAACATCGTGCAGCCCGCCTCCAGTGGTGTCGCGACAGGCGTGAATGGAGGGACGAATGGAGACGTGTCGTCTTCAGCGATGAGAGTCGCTTCTGCCTTAGTGCCAATGATGGTCGTATGCGTGTTTGGCGCCGTGCAGGTGAGCGCCACAATCAGGACTGCATACGACCGAGGCACACAGGGCCAACACCCGGCATCATGGTGTGGGGAGCGATCTCCTACACTGGCCGTACACCACTGGTGATCGTCGAGGGGACACTGAATAGTGCACGGTACATCCAAACCGTCATCGAACCCATCGTTCTACCATTCCTAGACCGGCAAGGGAACTTGCTGTTCCAACAGGACAATGCACGTCCGCATGTATCCTGTGCCACCCAACGTGCTCTAGAAGGTGTAAGTCAACTACCCTGGCCAGCAAGATCTCCGGATCTGTCCCCCATTGAGCATGTTTGGGACTGGATGAAGCGGCGTCTCACGCAGTCTGCACGTCCAGCACGAACGCTGGTCCAACTGAGGCGCCAGGTGGAAATGGCATGGCAAGCCGTTCCACAGGACTACATCCAGCATCTCTACGATCATCTCCATGGGAGAATAGCAGCCTGCATTGCTGCGAAAGGTGGATATACACTGTACTAGTGCCGACATTGTGCATGCTCTGTTGCCTGTGTCTATGTGCCTGTGGTTCTGTCAGTGTGATCATGTGATGTATCTGACCCCAGGAATGTGTCAATAAAGTTTCCCCTTCCTGGGACAATGAATTCACGGTGTTCTTATTTCAATTTCCAGGAGTGTATATATATATATGAGGTGTGGCTAGAAAAAAACCGGACTAGTACTGGTGAAACAATAAAACGAATGCAATAAGGCTGAAAGTCGCGTGGCCTGTCACGTGACTCTCGCTCCGCCTACTGCTCGAGTTTCATCTGCCTCCTGCACTCAGTCTGCCCGTGGCGTCTGTTTTAAGTAGTTGACGTTTTGTCTGTGCGTCGGAAAATGTTGAGTGTACAGAAAGAACAGCGTGTTAACATCAAATTTTGTTTCAAACTAGTAAAATCTGCAAGTGAAACGTTTGTAATGTTACAACAAGTGTACGGCGATGATTGTTTATCGCGAACACAAATGTTTGAGTGGTTTAAACGATTTAAAGATGGCCACGAAGACACCAGTGTTGACACTCGCACTGGAAGACCATTGTCAGCAAAAACTGATGCAAACATTGAAATAATCGGTAACCTTGTTCGACAAGGTCGCCGTTTAACAATCAGAGCAGTGTCTGAGTTAACAGGAGTTGACAAGGAAAGTGTTAGGCAGATTCTTCATGAAAGTTTCAACATGAACAAAGTGTGTTCAAAAATGGTTCCAAAGTGTCTCACAATTGAACAGAAGGAACGCCGAAGAATGATTTGTTCTGACATCCTGGAAAACATTGAAAGTGATCCCACCTTCTTACAAAATCGATGCATTGGAAAACTCCTGGTTCTCCACGACAAAAAAAAGCACGAATGTCAAAATCGAAATTCAAGGCAATGATGATTGTTTTTTTTGACATCAAAGGGATTGTGCACATTGATTGGGTACCAGAGGGACAAACAGTGAATCAGCATTACTACATTAGCGTCCTGGCTACCCTACGTGAGCGAGTACGGAGAAAACGGAACGATTTGTGGAGAAAAAAGTCATGGATCCTTCACCAAGACAATGCCTCAGCTCACAGTGCGTTGTCAGTGAAGACGTTTTTGGCAAAACACAACATTCCCATCTTAGATCATCCACCCTACTCACCTGATTTGGCCCCCTGTGACTTTTTTCTTTTCCCTAAAGTCAAGTCAGCTTTGAAAGGAACTAGATTTGAGACTGTTGAAGCAGTAAAAGAAAAAGCGACGGAAGTAATGTATGGACTTACCGAAAATGATCTGCAGCATTGCTATGAACAGTGGAAAATTCGTATGGAGCGGCGTAGAGACTGAGGAGGAGAGTACATTGAAGGAGATAACATGAAATTGTAAATAATTGTAAATAAATGTTTTTTCCAGCATCAGTCCGGTTTTTTTTCTAGCCGCACCTCGTATATATATATATATATATACACTTTTGTTCAACAATTAAAGAAATAACATAAATAAATTCTTAATAAACAACCGTGTGATTGAAATGACGCTGTGTGATCATTAGTAAGTCAGCGGAAGCAGTGACACAGGTAATTAATTGTCACATGTTCTATACGTTTGCTTACAACAGAAAATCACTCAGCCCTTTTCAACATAAAATATCTGTCAAAATCTATCCCTCCTATCCTTAGACATCTGGTAGGTTGTGCTCACTATAGCACTCAGCCTGCGCATTATTTCATGGGGGCAATGATGCTCAGATTACTGGGTGACCAATATTACCCCAGTTATGGTGATCCACATTACACCAAAAACATGGTGGATGGTATGGGCCGAATGAGGATCAGTGACTGTCATTACCCTCATCACAGTGATCGCAATTAGCCAAACCCTTGAAAAGTACTATGGGGGAGGGGGTAATGAAGGTCCGTTGACATGATTACTGTCTTTACCGTAATCATGGTGATCATCATTAACCCATATCAAATGCTCATAAAAGACACAACGTTTGAAGTAAGTGACTTGAATCGATCCAGCACTGATTCAGGACGTTGTAAATAAATAGTAGACAACCCAGGTTCTCACTATCCTATCTGTCCGCAGTTCGTGGTCTAGTGCCTCCGGATCTCGGGGTTAGTGACTATCCATGAGTGCACTTATTTCAATTTAAACTATACATACGTGATTGATTTCCCAGATACGTCTACATGTTTCGAAATCAATCAATTATATGGTATGAATAGTCCATAGCAAAAAATGCGACCTGAGGAAGTCTGTGATATTTTACATTATAAAATACAATGCGATTTGGTGTCTCGGAGATGCCGTTGCCTACAACGAGGGAGAGATTAAAAACAATAAGAATTTTCTGTACACAGCTTTACAATTTCTTACTGTTCAGTGAAGAATGCCAAAGGACGTTGTCTGTCTTACATATGGGAAAACAATTCTCCTCTTACTCTTCCGGATATCCAGAATTACGTGCCATGATGTAGTTGCCATGAATGTAAGCAACATGTGAATTACTTAAGACAATGTAGTATAATACAGAAGGAAGGATTTACTGTTGTGGTCATCACGAAAGAAGTCCAATAACTTTTTTAACACCAATAAAAATCACAAAATCTGTTAATGCTGTTTGTGTATAAATATCAGAACTGATTTCTAGATTCAATAATTCAAATAATTAGTAGTGAGCGTCACATTTCTTAGGCTTTTAAACTATCAAGTACGCGTAAGAAATACACCAGGTAACAATTTACTGCGTTGTTCATTATACTGTAAAATGAAACTATGAAATATGCCAATATGCAGCCAAAAACTAAGTGCTTGTTGACTGGCAACACCAAAAGTTTTCGTATTTCAGAAAATAATTTTTCCAAAAATGTTTATATGTAACACATCCCGACCCTGGAAATAAAACTCACCCTATAGGATATGATTTCCTATTTCTTCCCTTAAATGTTATCCAGTATATAGACATAGAGCACATGTCGAGTTGCTAGCGTCACAGGAATCAATGCAAAGGTTTGCTTAGACTATCACACTTCAAACGCAACACGTGTATCGGTGTAGACGTTTTCTACTTTAAAATTCACGCAATCCTCTTGCTGTACTACCGTTGCTTGCCATGTCATCTTCCATGCTGAAACTAATTTTAAATTGGCATTTAATCTAAAAAAAATATTGGACAATCTTACCGAGTCTCTTTCTACGAAGTACTACGACTGTCGACGATTTACCTGGAGATGCAACTGTTACAAAGAGTGCTCTCCCGTCAAATTTAAGATCTCTGGTGCGTGCAGATGTTTGCTTTCTTTGCGTGATTTCAACGTGTATTAATCATCATGGTCCATAAACTTTGAATGCCCAACAGTTATTTTCATATTACGAGAGGTGCATTCTGTGGCAATCTCGGAAAAATTGAGAGCCTTACCTCTGGTCCTTTGCATAAGTAACGACGCCTGGCCGTAGTATTTGCCCCGTTATTAACTCTTCTATAAATATTCTAAGGTTATAACCGTCATTCTTTGTCCGTCGGTCTTTGGAGGTAAGCGCAGTCAGTGTCAGAGAGGTGGTTTACGTCGTAAACTTTTCCTCAGCCTGGAGACTCGTTACTTAATTAGACTCCGAAATATCCGTCAGAGGAGATATTTTCCACTTCTGTTCACTTCTTCTTCCATTTCATTCCCACCTTCTGTTAGACGTAACGGGTGTTTCTGTCTTCCAAAAGTTAATTACTGCCTTTATAAGGAATCTGAAGATCGGAAATCAGTCGGCGTAAGTCTCAAAACTCTGCCCTTGAATTCTCACACTAGCATCACCCATGGGACGGACGGGTTTCCTATATTTTAAAACAGCCAGCCAAGTTACTCTCTCTCGTATGTATTATCACCAACCATGCCAACTGATAGTAACATTATCCCCTTCGTAACAACAGAGAACAGCTTCACTTCAGTTTTTAAGATACACATCCTAAGTATGATACTAGTTTCTGGGATCTGGCAGTGCAAACACGGCAATATGAAACGATGCTGTCACATTAAAGCAGACAAATATTTCTTCGTTATAAATTAGGTAAGACAGCGAATTTGAGGTTTAACTGGCGATACTCTGAATGAAACTAAATGACTTACATTAAAAAATGTCCGTCCGGAGAGGCATCGGAATGCCCTAAGGCACCGACCGACCGTCGTGTCATCCTCAGTTGATAAACGTCACTGGATGCGGATATAGAGGGCATCTGGTCAGTACACCACTCTCCCGGCAGTTGTCACTTTTCGTGTACGGAGCCGCCACTTCTCACTCAAGTAACTCCTCAATTCGCCTCACAAGGACTGAGTGCACCCCGCCTGCTAACAGCACTGGCGAAGCCCGAGAGCGCTTAACGTAGGTGATCTGACTGGAACCGGTGTTACCAGCGCGGCAATGCCGTTGGCAACGAATTATGTTACTGTAATATTTTTACTGATATCTTGTCTAACGTTTGTCTATTGTGTAACAGAGTCCTAAACGAATGTGCAAAATTTAAACTGTAATGCGCACTCAGTAAAATAACGAATGCAAATGCGCAGCCTTTCCCGACTGCAAGAAATCCAACATCATGGTAAAATATTCAAGTAAGAAGAAATTCTATTTCAGAAATCACAAATAAAGTGTCCAGAAACTAAAAAACAAGAACCGAATCCTTGCTACTACTCACACTTTAGATGAGAAAACGAGTCTTCTCTTGGTGAATTATTGAACTTAATATCTCCACAGTGGAAACTTTACAGGTTTGCTTTCGTATTTCCAGAACGAATTTTCACCCAGCAGCAGAGTGTGCGCCTATTTGAAACTTCCTGGCAGAATAAAACTGTCTGTCGTATTGGGAGTCCAAGCTAGTACCTTTGCCTTTCACAGCCAAGTGCTCTATCGACCTTCTTCGTGTTTATCTCTCATTCCTCCTTATAGCCCATCCTGCCTCTCCCAAAAATACGTTCAATTGATAGTTTCTCGCGCTACATTCCTCAACGTTTCGTTAAAGCGTAACGTGAAATAATACTCCTCACAGTTCAACGTTACACAACAACGTGTTCCGCTTCGAATCAACAAAAAAAGAACTCCTTTTCAAAAACATGATATTGTCCGCAGCTCTTGGTCGTGCGGTAGCGTTCCCGCTTCCCGCGCCCGGGTTCCCGGGTTCGATTCCCGGCGGGGTCAGGGATTTTCTCTGCCTCGTGATGACTGTGTGTTGTGTGATGTCCTTAGGTTAATTAGGTTTAAGTAGTTCTACGTTCTAGGGGACAGATGACCATAGATGTTAAGTCCCATAGTGCTCAGAGCCATTTGAACCAAAAACATGATACTTATTCCAAAGTAAACAGGATTCCTCTGTTCCTCTTCTAAAAAAATTGAATCTCATCCTCTAAAGTGCGCAAGATTCCTCTGCTGCAACAGACACTTCCCTATTTCAAAACAAATACTGCTCCACCGATAAAGCAAATCTGGCTTCTCTTCTTTGTTTAAAACAAACGTCTCCTCTTTTAAACGAGAGCTTCTCTTCTACACACTCAAAGCACCTGATCCAAGAGAATCAAGATTTCTCTTCTAGAACAAGCAAGACTTCTCTCTTAAGACTACGAGGCTCTTTTAAAACAATCTTCTCTTCGAGAACAAACAAACAAACTCCCCTTCTACAAACAAATTAAGGCTTCTCTTTTAAAAAAATCCGTGCCCCTATTTTAACACTAACGAAGCTATTGTTCTATATCACACAAACCATTTCTTGTAAAGCACCCTTCTGAAGTAACAAGAACTATTTTAGAAAGATGAATCTCGTCTTCAAAACAGACAGGCCCTTCTTTTAAATTGTAAGTGAAATTATGTCCTTGAACGTAGACGCTCATTAAACGTATATTCAGTGGGTTGCACTACCGATTTTCACCCATTGCGTGTACAATCAGTACCATTCTGTTACACAGTACGAGTCATTGTGATAATACAGCGATCAAGAATCGGGTAAAGCTATTTTTGTACCTCGTGTATCGTACCAGTTAGTTGCGCTTCACTGCCAGCTAATGCAAGTAATCTTCGAGACTGACTTCTGTTTTCTTATTAAATGACTAGTTAGTTCAAGTAGCTAACAGCTACGGAAATACGTTGTTGTACATTTCTGGATGAAAGGGCTTCTCATGGAATAGAATGTCTGTATATGAATGGCGAAGATCTCGTTATGATGGCAAGCTTTTTTCTCGTTCGCTGCAAATTTCAAATTTCTTGACACATTGTAGGTGGTGTTGTACGGTATCCTTTACGTTACAGCGAGTACACATTAGCGAGGGCCTAAGCCCTGTTTTACTTAGTTTGCTGTTTGTGGTATTCTTTTGGTAGATAGCCTGCGCCACAGAGATGGTGCATCTGAAATGATTAGTGTGTTGTGGATATTTTATCATAGGTATTTCTCCAGCCGTAGTGATAATTCTCAATTTTAACTTTCCTCGAATATTGTTGACGTATTGCATTGTTATTTTCTCACTTGTTGGGTTTCGTTCAGTTGAATTTTCAACGTTATGGTAATCTACGAAGAATGTGCCTAGTGTTTTAAGATGAAGACTGATGCGGCTTACATCAGGTGGTTCCATCTCGTTGTTTCTACTGGAAATTGAAAATTTGTGGTAAGTTCCTGTGGGACCAAACTGTTGAGCTGATGGTCTAGCGGTTCTAGGCGCTCAGTCCGGAACCGCGAGACTGCTACGATCGCAGGTTCGAATCCTGCCTCGGGCATGGATGTGTGTGATGTCCTTAGGTTAGCTAGGTTTAAGTAGTTCTAAGTTCTAGGGGACTGATGACCACAGATGTTAAGTCCCATAGTGCTCAGAGCCATTTTTTGGTTGAGCTGATCGGTTCCTAGGCATTGTAACATCCACGAGATAAATTTTAGCTACAGTGCGACGAGAAGAAATTATGCCTGTAATTGTTATAAACATTACCTATTCGACATATAAAAAATAGTGAAAACGATGATAAATATTAATTATTTATATAATATTCTATGATGTAATTGGACATATCGATGTGTATAATTCAAAGACAATGATAATTGTAAATTCCTTTTATGATCTGCGTTTGTCTTCCTTTGTTTTTACCTTTTGTTGGTGGGCTTTTGTAGGTTGCGGACGCATACCAAACTGAGGTCTGCTAAGAAATTGTAATTATTTGTTAATTATTACTTGAAAATAGAGTTCATTATTATTATAAATATGAGTGCATAATTATTTGTAAGTTTAATTCCTCTCTCGGTAAGCATTATCTGTGTTAATTATTTCTTTCCGCTGCAACGAGCGCAGCCATTGATGATAGCGATTTGTATCGCGTTTTTGTCTGTGTTTTCCTTAGAAACAAATCAAATGTTTGCTTGATGAAGTCTAAATAGTGCACAATACGAAAGTAGAGTTTATAGAGTTTAATAAGCATTTCAAATACTTACTTATTTGGTCTAACAATAGAAAGTCTCTATCAATAGTCTGCCGCCATCTTAACGATTGATTATCTCAGCGGTAAATTAAAATTACGCAACTCTGTAGACACAAATGCCGAACTTAATACAAATGTGTAAAAATAAATGTGCACCGGTGGTCCCGAACTCATTTTAATGAAAGTGATTCGAATCAGATTGGTTCTTCAAAAACAGTGCTCATAGCACGATCCTTATAAGAAACTTTTCTAGCTGATGTATGGAGCCGAAATTAACTACGCACGAGTTGCGAAGAACATTGTTTCAGGTAACATACGTCAGTGTTGTGCGCGGCTGATATACGGTGGTTTTAACGATCATTTTGCTGAAGATAACTATTTCCATCATAATCAATAGTTGTATGAACTGTGATTTAGCGACAGACAACACACAACTTACAGACAACACTTTAACACAACGTTAACTTGGAGTTCTTTAGAAACTTGACCATTTCTTTAGCCGGGAGAAAAATTATTTAGTAATTATTCAATGTAATAAAATAAGATTATCATTTTCATTTACAAATTAGTTAAATACCAAACCACTGAATAACACAGCGAACGCCACAGCATGCACGTTACTTAACCTAACTTAAACTAACTTACGCTAAGGACAACACACACACACTCCCTTGCCCGAGGGAAGACTCGAACCTCCGAGGGGGATAGACGCGCGAACCGTGGTAAGGTGCCTCAGACCGCGCAGCCGATTCTACATGGTTTAGCAAAAAAGGACGGTACTAATTTCAGGACATATTCCTCACACGTAGACGGTTAAATTATGTTACATGAACATGGGTCTGGAACAACTTTGTTTCCGTGTTACAACTCATTTTCTCCCACTCAATAACCATTGAAAACACACTCAAACAGAACGCACCAGCATACCACATGCAACTCTTTCTCACATGAGATGATTGATATGCTCTCTGTGGGCCCTGGTCCGGCGCAAATTTTCGTTGTCCTCATATTATTATACAGCTCATGGGTATGCATATTCGCAACTGGAAACATATTTCATGTTTTTCATAATGGCTGTAGTCACCGCAGTGTCTGTTCCTTCAGACATGCATCCATGTCACTTCCATCCAGTCAGATGTAGTCTGGAACCGAACTACCGCTACGGTCGCAGGTTCGAATCCTGCCTCGGACATGGATGTGTGTGATGTCCTGAGGTTAGTGAGGTTTAATTAGTTCTAAGTTCTAGGCGACTGAAGACCTCAGAAGTTAAGTCGTATAATGCTCAGAGCCATTTGAACCCAGCCAGTCAGATGTAATGGAATTTGCGTCTTGCCCTATGTTCATAATTTTAGATATTTGTCTTTGTTGCATTAGAGGCCTTGCAATAACTGTCCACTAAGAAACATTACTTCCTCGGTGATTAGGTGCCGGTAATGTCTCTAACACGCAAGCGAACAATATCACTGACACCTTACAGCTCTGCCTGACAGAACTGTTGAAATCGTTTCCTTGTGATTCCATTTATCTAAATTCTTGAGAAAGCTTCATGTATTACCACATGGTTTACTTTGCAAATTCTTATTTACATAGTAATGAGGCAAACTATCAAATGCTTTACGAAAATCAAGCGAGAGAATTGTTGATTTAACGTTAACAGCGTATGAAAATGCTCCCGGATCTATGACGTTTCTCAGAGAGATCTTCCGTTCTCCACATGCGTCTGATATTTGTCGAAAAATTTGCGAATATCTTGAAATCACAATTAATTACAGTTAGTGAGACAAGTTTTGTAATATTTTTCATTTCAGTTTCTTTGGAGATCATGGCAGACAGTCGTTCTCGAATTTCAGAGTGTACGTGACTTGTTTTCAACAACTCATTACACATTTTCGTAAGTGGATTTTACAGCAGTTTCCAATATTCCACATAAAATTCTAGGGTTGACCATCGGAGACTGCCTTGTTCTCGAGCCGCTATTTACTGATGTCAAACACCTCATGCTTTGTGATGTGCTCCGTCAATGATATATTTTTTTCTTCACTGACGTCTACTTTAAGAAAATTTATCAAATTTTCGGCTTCGTTTTTGTGTGTCGGTTCTTCTGTTTAATATTGGGAGAGATGTTCTTCCATTATCGCCAGTATTTCTCACTCGACCATGACACTTCTCCCACCAGTTAATTTCGGATACTAAGTTTCTCTTCGTGACGAGCATTTCTTGGACTAGATATTGCGTAGAATAAGTTTCTTCTTGTATCATGCATTGTTGTCTGGTTCTGACTTATTATCCAAATGTTTGTTTCACATAGGTTTTATTTTCACGTTTATTTTCTTAATATCTTTGGAGTACATAGTTGTAAAGACTAGTCAGAAGCAGTCTGAAAAGCTTGTAGGGTTGTTGCAGGCTAGGACGTACTGAGAAATAATTTTTAAGAAAAAAATTTGATAAATTGCATTGGTTCTGAGTTAATTAGCATTGAAGTTAGTCAATCAGGGCGTTCGGCGCTCAAATTCCAGCGGCCCGCCAGATATGTGTTCTTCGTTTTGTTTCCTAAAATCAGATAAGAGAGCGATACAAACAATTGACTTGGGATAGTAGGGAAGATCGGACCCGAGTCAAGGGCTGAGCAGTCTCGTGGACTATCATCTACGCTATAAAAACAACTGACACTCAATATGTCTGGCGGGCCGCTTGATTCTGCGCAGGGAGTGGCCTGATTGGCAAATTTCGATGCTAATTAACTGGGAAACATCGCAACGTATCAATCTTTTTTCTTAACAGTTATTTCTCACTACAACCTCCCCTGAAACACTCTATAATCTTTTCAGACTGTTTCTGAACACTCTTTCAGTCTTGTACAAATCTCTCAGGACGTCTAACAGAAATTCTGTTATGCTGTTTTCCACTTCTACAATAGTTACAGCCGAATGCAATAACGTTCTTCTGTATTGTTCCAATTTACGACTTTTTAAAGAAAATATCGATGCGATCAGTTTGAACGGGCTTCGACTTCTATAAACATTCTGGCAACGTAGATTTGTTTTGCTGTGGTAGGCACTGCTATCTGTAAGACAGAAAGGCCGAATATCTGTTCCAGTTAGCGTAGACAGTATATTGTAAGATATGTAACTGCATGAGGTCTTACCTGCCTGCTGATGACCACATTCGGGACGACGAAGATACAAACCCGCGTCCGACCATGCAGATTTAGGTTTCCTGTGATTTTCCTAAATCGTTCCGGACGAATACTGGGATGTTTCCATTGAAATGGCACTGCCGATTTCCTTCCCTGTCCTTGACACAATCCGAGCTAGTGCTCCGTCTCTAATTACCTCGGTGTCGACGGGACGTGAAACCCAATATTCCTTCATTCAAGAACTAGCAGCAGGGGGGGAAGGGGGGCAGAGGACGGGTGGATCCTGTTGTGACATCTTGATATCTCTCCCAGGTATTCGTCATATCATTTAGATTGTTAAGGAGGTAGCCGAGTTCTTCGCGTAGCGTTACAGTTCTGCAACGAAACAAAGTTAAAATCTTCTCCTGTAACAAGGTAGTCGTGGCTGGAGGCTACTAAGCTGGGTATTTCAGTTTTATAGAGATGTTTCCGAACTTTCCTATTTTGATTTCCGGATGACCCGCATACATTAACGGCGCGTGTCCCTGCTTCTACACAAAATATCTTCTACATAAGGTGACGCTGTGTAAGTAGGTTGTTTAGGTTTTTATATTGGTAACGCCACGTAGAGCTCTGTATGAAAATAACTGGCTGTGCTGTGTGCAGTATGTGGCTGGTTGGCATTGTTGAAAAATTCTCTATTGTAGTGGACACTGTTCACAGCGCGTAGCGTTGCGCCATTGGAGGTGAGCCGCCAGCAGTGGTGGATGTGGGGAGAGAGAGATGGCGGTGTTTTGAGAGCGGATGATCTGGACGTGTCCATCAGAGACAGTAAATTTGTAAGACTGGATGTCATGAGCTGATATAGCCTATCAGTAGTTAGTGCCTTCAGTAGTTAGAATCTTTTATTTAGCTGACAGTATTGGCGCTCGCTGTATTGCAGTAGTTCGAGTAACGAATATTTTTGTGAGGTAAGTGATTCTTGAAAGTTATAAGTTATTGTTAGTCAGGGCCATTCTTTTGAAGGGATTTTTTAAAGTTAGATTGCTTTGCGCTAAAAATATTGTGCGTCAGTTTAGTGATGATCAGAATAAGTAAAGTGAGAAATGTCTGAGTACGTTCAGTTTTGCTCAGCTGTTTGAAAATCAAATAACGTAAGGGTTTTACTAGCACAATCTTTCATAAATTTTTCTAAGGGGCCGTTTCAACTGATATTATAGAATAATACCGCGACCATTGTCAAGCATTTTATCTAATGGATTCTTAAGGTCTCCTTTTTTATCATTGTAACAGTTGCAGTGGTGTAGATGTTCCCTAAATTTTGTATTGTATCCATTTACGTTATCTAGTCTCCTAGAATCACACCTTGCACTAGCGCTATATCAGCCGCTACTATAAAAATTCCTGTAAAAATTTTGTTTCGCTTTATCTTCTTGTGCTGCAGATGTTTAGTTTTGTTATGCAGTATGTTTGTCTGCAACGGTTGGTATTGTCTGATAGTATGACAGCAGTAAAAGCAATGAATTAAACAGGGTTCTAAGTACTTTTTTCGATTATCATGGTTCATAGTATCCCAAGTGATGACGACTATACTGCTACAGAACCGTTATTTAACATGTCTTTAAAGAAACTACACAGTTATTAACTCATGTGTTCCGTGCAGTGGACATTCATGATGTAATATCGCCACTTCATTCGCCCATCTGAAGGGGTGCAGACATGGAACGCCACCATGTGAGACACCTCCGGAGTTGCCATCTACCCCGGAATGTATGGAATATATCACCCTTTGAGGTTGGTTATGCTTTCCTCTTTTTGAACTGTCTTTGCTTTTTCTCTTTTTGAGGGGGAGGGGAGGGTGAAGAAGAAGGAGTCTCCCTCTCATTTTTCTCCTTTGCTAATAAAGCATTTTTCTGATGCTTTCTTCCCTGAGACGCTTTTCCATTGGGGTATACTTTCAAAATCATGAAATTTTCTGTTTACTTCGCGACATGTTCTGAGGCGTGTCACTTTGTTCGGAATTTAGTTGTTTTCTGGTATCTTTTTCCTCTAATATTGGAGTCGGTACTGACAGCTGGATGTGGCTGTACTATCACGCTCAAAAGTATTGCGTTTCGCCTGTATTGTATACAACTAACATAACAAAACTGTCTTTCAGGTCCTCTGCTTTCTTTTCGGTACACACTACGCAAAATAGATACTTCAAGAAACCACCCGATATAACTGCTCTATATGCCTTCAATCCGGGTGTAAATTAATATCACGGAAATGCAAATATTACCGAACACAGTATATTAGAAATGACACAACATCACGCTTCTAAAATCAAATTATTACCGTAAAAGACATTTCAAAAAGCAAATTTTGACTTGAAATAACGTTAGGAACATTTTTACACTGGACTGGGACCCGCCAGTCTAGTCTGCTAACTGTTGTTCCTGTTGACTGACCACGAAAGATCTCGTTTCAATCGTAAGCAACCAAGCGTGCACAGGCTTAAACTTGAAATGACAAGGCATAAAGTTTTGTGTTGGGCGGGGATTCGAACTCAGCACGTAATCGGAACGTCAACTAAGCACAATCAAATGCTGGAAATCGTAATTTTTCACCAATATGAGCTGACTGAAACTGAAATCACGTTACGAAGTAGTTTTCACCTACTGGGATTCGAACCCAGTAGTTATCGTCATTGACTTCTAATCACGAATAGACATTAAAAATCGGTGCACCTGTCAGAACTGGAAATAACATGGCTTATAGTACTATGCTGACTGGAGTCCGACTCTGGACTTATCGTCGTTGACTATCCACGAAGAGAAGTTGATATCGTATTCTTTCTCACCACTAACTAAGAGTGACGTGTTTGAACCCGAAATGATACGACGGAAAGTTCTGCATCTGACCGAGCGTCGAGACCAGTACCAACCGATACTGTTGAAAACGCACCGAGAGGTATTAAAAATCATAACCATTTGTCACCTGTGTGAGGTAACGGGCGAGTTGTGGCACCCTGGAAATATTATATGTTCGGAGTTGGGGCGGCAGCTCGGCCAGTCGGGGCCCGGCAGCAAACACGTGGTGGCAAACGTTAGTCGGACGAGAGGGGTAGCCCCAGCGCATGGTCCAGTCGCGTGGTTGGGAATTCCGCTGTGACGAGACGGTGCTTTGTGTCAATGAAAGAGACTTATATGCCGAGAGCGCCAAAGATGGCGGACTTTGTGAAACCTTAATGGCAGACATTTCACAGTTCGTATAGAAATTAATAGTAATCAGATGAATCTCGATACCTCAAAAAGAAGCATGTACATTACCATTATTTGCACGACGATTCTGATGGTGTAATCAGACTTTCAATATATTTCTTAGTTTAAAGTTTAGTATCTGACGATAAATTATGCAAGTAACACCCAGCAACGAATTTCCAAAATCTAAACAGTTCATCTGATTTCATCGATCTTTAGAAAGCAATTAGTGTAAACCTAACTTGGTATGAATTAAAGGCATGTAACTTGAATAGTACATGAGTTATTGAAGGTCAAAGTGGCCGTTTACTATCGATCGCGTCAGGCCATAAGTACTCCACAGTTACACGAAAAAACGGTAGCAGCATGCTTATAAAAATATTTATTCCCCTATGTCTTTGTTTATATATACTATTCATGAACAAAATAGTTAAATACTTACTGTGTTTTAGAAAGCGCAGAAACATTAGGCTATTGGCCTACCTTTTGTTCTATTCCTCTAATGTAGTTTATTTGATTTGTTTATGTATCTCATTATGTGTCTTAGAGCGTGTTTATGATCCAGAGGTAGGAATATTTATATCATTTCAAGTAATTTAAATGTAAATCCAGTACTTCGAATGTGTTTCATTATGTTTGCGTGGGTGCGTTGGCGTGAATACATTGCGCATGCGCTCTAGCCAATCACAGCGCTCGTGAATGGGGAGACTGGATGGAAGCAGGTTCGGATGAAGAGTACGGGGAATACGAGAGAGGACACGGAAAGTGTTGGACGTGTAGGCGCGACGTAGAGTAGCGAGACGAACTTGAAGAGTGTGGAACAGTTTGCATGTGGTCGCAGCAGATAGAAATATTTCGTAGTGCTGACTTGTGCACTTGTGAGATCTCCGTGGCTCCTATAGTGAAGACGTAGTGAATATCTCGCGAGCTATGTTGTCGTTCATAACTAATTACGTGCAGCAGGAATCTAGTGTTTCCCTGTTATTCAACTTATATTTTATTTAATTGCTGGACCATCGACACCAAGAAGTATTTTGCAGAAATATACCGCATTCTCAAAAGTACTTCTACTATCGTACTCATCATTTAAAGTCGTTAAGATAGTACCTGCAGATTTTATTTACACTACTGGCCATTAAAATTGCTTCACCAAGAAGAAATGCAGATGATAAACGGGTATTCATTGGACAAATATATTATACTAGAACTGATTACATTTTCATGCAACTGGGGTGCATAGATCCTGAGAAATCAGTACCCAGAACAGCCACCTCTGGCCGTAATAACGGCCTTGATATGCCTGGGCATTGAGTCAAACAGAACTTGGATGGCGTGTACAGGTACAGCTGCCCATGCAGCTACAACACGGTACCACAGTTCATCAAGAGTAGTGACTGGCGTATTGTGACGAGCCAGTTGCTCGGCCACCATTGCCCAGATGTTTTCTTCAGTTGGTGAGAGATGTGGAAAATGTGCTGGCCAGGGCAGCAGTCGAACATTTTCTGTATCCAAAAAGGCCCGTACAGGACCTGCAACATGCGGTCGTACATTATCCTGCTGAAATGTAGGGTTTCGCAGGGATCGAATGAGGGGTAGAGCCACTGGTCGTAACACATGTGAAATGAAACGTCCACTGTTCAAAGTGCCGTCAATGCGAACAAGAGGTGACCGATACGTGTAACCAATGGCACCCCATATCATCACGCCGGGTGATACCCCCGTATGGCGATGATGAATCCACGCTTCCAATGTGCGTTAACCGCGATGTCGCCAAAGACGGATGCGACCATCATGATGCTGTATACAGAACCTGGATTCATCCGAAAAAATGACGTTTTGCCATTCGTGCACCCAGGAATCTATTGTTTCCCTGTTATTCAACTTATATTTTATTTAATTGCTGGACCATCGACGCCAAGAAGTATTTTGCAGAAATATACCGCATTCTCAAAAGTACTTCTACTATCGTACTTATCATTTAAAGTCGTTAAGATATTACCTGCAGATTTCATTTACACTAATGGCCATTAAAATTGCTACACCAAGAAGAAATGCGGATGATAAACGGGTATTCATTGGACAGATATATTATACTAGAACTGACATGTGATTACATTTTCACGCAACTGGGGTGCACAGATCCTGAGATATCAGTACCCTCCTGAACCCATCGATTCCATATTCTGTTAACAGTCACTGGATCTCGAGCTATACTGTAGACTCTGCAGTATTTGGCCTGTAATGCGGCAACTACGTATCCCAGCCACTAGACAATGAAACCAGCCAAAACTTTTAATATTGCAACTCTGAGTCAGAGGGTGCGTAGTTATTTGAAAGCCCGAACTTGTAATATGGTGTGCGCACGCCACAACTTGAAATGACACGATGCAAACTTTTGTGCCTAATCTGAATTCAACTGAGACACACGCTTCATGGAAACTTGAAGGGCTGGGAATATTTGGGAAACAGTGAAATGATGGAACTGCATTGTCTCAAAGCCGTCAAACACAGCGAAAGGAGAGATCTGAGTTCGAAACCCAGTCCAGCATCAATATTTTCAATATCTCAAATTCAGATACAATAAGAAATAAGGGGACGTTCACCTTATATGGCGATTCGTTCATATTAATAAAGAAAAATCGTGTTGCAGCGCAAATTCGTGACATAGTTTGTAGGCGTAATTACCACGTCTGTCATTCACCGACTCTCCAAAAGTAGGTGCCGAATGGACAACATGTATAATGCGGCTTTAGAATCATGGTGCAACCGTGCATTGTTAAACTTGGGTTTGCAGAGGTAAAAAGGCTCGTTATGTGCTTGTTAAAAATGCAAACAATCCTATTGGAGGAACATTCGCAAGTGAGCATTATACCAGAGACTGAAAATACCGCTACAGTTGTAAAGTTATTTTATTATCTCATGACCGGTTTCAGGACTCCCTGTTCTGCGCTTGTAGGTAGCACGTCGCGCCTTGGACACGACCACTGCGGCGTTCGGGGGCCACAGAACCAAGTTACGACACCGAAAGATGGGCGTATAAGAGCCCGAAACCGGTCGTGTGATAATAAAAGAACTTTAACTGTAGCGGTATTTGCAACCTTTTGTTAGAACTGGTTACCTGATACGTTAATCGAACCCAGACCTTAGGTTTATGAAATTAATATCATTGCAATACACCACAAACCTACACCAAAGAGTGTCATGACTGTGTCTCAAAGAAAGATGCTCCACATTCTCAGTAGGTTGACTACAGCCTGCTCGAGGCACTCATTTTCGCGTTCGTTCACATAGATATACCCAATGCGCGTTTTTTACTTCATTTCTTAATCACTAGAATGAAACCACGCTACAGCCAGCTGCACAAACTGGCAGCACAATAAGATGCGGAAATTTCTATTGAAAGTTTTGCTTTCCACTTATGATTGTGTGCTGTTGTAAGGGTATACAGGGAGGTCCATTGATAGTGACCGGGCCAAATATCTCACGAAGTAAGCATCAAACGAAGAAACTACAAAGAACGAAACTCTTCTAGCTTGAAGGGGGAAACCAGATGGCGCTATGTTTGGCCTGCTAGATGGCGCTGCCATAGGTCAAACGGATATCAACTGCGTTTTTTTTTAAATAGGAACCCCCATTATGTATTACATATTCGTGTAGTACGTAAAGAAATATGAATGTTTTAGTTGGACCACTTTTTTCGCTTTGTGATAGATGGCGCTGTAATAGTCACAAACGTGTAAGGACGTGGTATCACGTAACATTCCGCCAATGTGGATGGTATTTGTTTCGTGATACATTACCCATGATAAAATGGACCGTTTACCAATTGCGGAAAAGGTCGATATCGTATTGATGTATGGCTTTTGGGATCAAAATGCCCAACGGAAGTGTGCTATGTATGCTGCTCGGTATCCTGGACATCGGCCGGCCGCGGTGGCCGAGCGGTTCTAAACGCTGCAGTCCGGAACCGCGAGACTGCTACGGTCTCAGGTTCGAATCCTGCCTCGGGCATGGATGTGTGTGATGTCCTTAGGTTAGTTTAGGTTTAAGTAGTTCTAAGTTCTAGGGGACTGATGACCTAAGATGTTAAGTCCCATAGTGCTCAGAGCCATTTGAACCATTTATCCTGGACATCATCCAAGTGTCCGGACCGTTCGCCGGATAGTTATGTTATTTAAGGAAACGGGAAGTGTTCAGCCATATGTGAAACGTCAACCACGACCTGCAACAAATGATGATGGCCAAGTAGGTGTTTTATCTGCTGTCGCGGATAATCCGCACATCAGTAGCAGACAAATTGCTCGAGAATCTGGAATCTCAAAAACGTCGGTGTTGAGAATGCTACATCAACCGGACTATATTTCTATGCACCAGGAACTCCACGGGGGGCGACTTTGAACGTCGTGTACAGTTCTGCCACTGGGCACAAGAGAAATTACGGGACGATGGCAGACTTTTTGTACGCTTTCTATTTAGCGATGAAGCGTCATTCACCAACAGCGGTAACGTAAACCGGCGTAATATGCACTATTGGGCTACGGAAAATCCACGATGGCTGCGACAAGTGGAACATCAGCGACCTTGGCGGGTTAATGTATGGTGCGGCATTACGGGAGGAAGGTTAATTGGCCCCTATTTTATCGATGGCAATCTAAATGGTGCAATGTATGCCGATTTCCTACGTAATGTTCTACCGATGATGATGATGATGAGCGTTTGGCGTCATTGGCCGGGAGGCCCCTCGCGGGGCAGGTCCGGCCGCCATATCGCAGGTCTTATTACATTCGGCGCCACATTGGGCGACCTGCACGCCGGATGGGGATGAAATGATGATGAACACAACACAACACCCAGTCCCTGAGCGGAGAAAATCTCCGACCCAGCCGGGAATCGAACCCGGGCCCAGAGGATGGCAATCCGTCACGCTGACCACTCAGCTACTGGGGCGGACGTTCTACCGATGTTACTACAAGATGTTTCACTGCATGACAGAATGGCGATGTACTTCCAACACGATGGATGTCCGGCACATAGCTCGCGTGCGGTTGAAGCGGTATCGAATAGCACATTTCATGACAGGTGGATTGGTCGCCGAGCACCATACCATGGCCCGCACGGTCACCGGATCTGACGTCCGCGGATTTCTTTCTGTGGGGAAAGTTGAAGGATATTTGCTATCGTGATCCACCGACAACGCCTGCGACATGCGTCAGCGCATTGTCAATGCATGTGCGAACCTTACGGAAGGCGAACTACTCGCTGTTGAGAGGAATGTTGTTACACGTATTGTCAAATGCATTGAGGTTGACGGTCATCATTTTGAGCATTTATTGCATTAATGTTGTATTTACAGTATGCGTTCTCAGAAATGATAAGTTCACAAAGGTACATGTGTCACATTGGAACAACCGAAATAAAGTGTTCAAAAGTACCTACGTTCTGTATTTGAATTTTAAAAAAAAACCTACCTGTTACCAACTGTTCGTCTAAAATTGCGAGCCATATGTTTGTGACTGTTACAGCGCCATCTATCACAAAGCGAAAAAAGTGGTCCAACTAAAACATTCATATTTCTTTACGTACTACACGAATATGTAATACATAATGGGGGTTCCTATTTTTAAAAAAACGCAGTTGATATCCGTTTGACCTATGGCAGCGCCATCTAGCAGGCCAAACATAGCGCCATCTGGTTTCCCCCTCCAAGCTAGAAGAGTTTCGTTCTTTGTAGTTTCTTCGTTTGATGCTTACTTCGTGAGATATTTGGTCCGGTCACTATCAATGGACCACCCTGTATACCCTTACAACAGCACACAATCATAAGTGGAAAGCAAAACTTTCAATAGAAATTACAGGAAGTTGACACGTTCTGAATGAAAGTTCCCAAGAGTAATACATTTTTGTAGACTCATTTCCGTCAACACCTCAATTTCGATGCACTACATCAACTTCACAAGTTAGCACCTCTTTACAAACGCTCAAAACATTTGCCGAAAGCCGAGATACTCTCTGCTCCTCAGTTGTTTACCATGCTAGACAATGCCTAATGTATTCTAACTATTGGAATGGCTTATTCTAAAACTCTTACCTTTGACAGTTATCGTGACACAATTATATTTTCATTTGGAAACCGGTAAAGAAGAGTCGATTCGATTGAAGTGTGGTTTCTCACAAGAATGATGAAAATTGTCTGATAAGGTAAGAAATGAGGAGCTTAACTGCAGAAACGACGACGAAAGGGGTACGTGAAAAATATTAACTGGAAGAAGGAGACAGAACAAGTGTTAAGACAGTAGGAGAAAACATTCATGATATTAGAGAAAGCCTTAGAGGTAAAAGCTGTAGGGGAAGACAAATATTGGAATAATGGCATCACATAACTGAAAAAGTTTAGTGAAAATAGAGGGGTTAGCAGAGAAGAGGAAGTCGTGACGAGTTGCAACAGATGATTCAGAAGACTGGAGGAAACAAAACACAAAGCGAATCATGTATATGTCGTTGCTATTGACGTAGTAGTGGTCTTTAGTCCGAAGACTGGTTTGATGCAGTTTTCTACGCTAATACAACAAGTCCATTATCTCTACATAACTGCTCCACCTGCTGTCTCTTGGACCTTCTCACCATATTTAAACCGTGGTCTCACTCATTAGTTCCACCTCCTCGTCCCTCTCCGTATACACGCCTCCATCAACTGCCAAATCACAATTCCTTGATGCCCCAGGACGTGTTCTGCTAACGATCCCTACGTTTAGTCAACTTGCGAAGTAAATATCTGTTCTTCGCAAACCGATTCAGTACCTCTGCACTGTCTGATGTGCCCCCCTAATCTTCAGCGTTCTTCTGAAGCACTACTTTCCAACAGCTTCTTTTTCTTCTTGTCTGAATCACGTTTCAATTCCGTTCTTTTGCACTTCAGACACATACCTTCCGAAAAGATGTCCGAACATTTAAATTTATATTGTATTTAAACTATTTTCTCATTTTCAGAAATGTTTTGGTCGCTGTTGCACCATGCTTTTTCTGTCCTCCATCTTTCAGAATCTATAGTTATTTTGCTGTCTAAATAACAAAATTCATCTGCTACTTCTATTGCCTCATATCCTAATCTGATTTCCTCAGTATAGCATGGTTTAATTCGACTACATTTAATTATCCGTGATCTACTTCTGTTGATACTGATCATATCATCTCTTTTCACGACGCTATAGTATCATTCAGCTGTTTCTCTAAGCCTTTTTCCATTGGCGAAATAATTAGAATGCCGCCATCAAAAATAAAAGTTTCATTTTTTTTCTTTGAACATAATTTCCGTTAGAAATTTACCCTCGGTATCCTTGACTGGTTGCTCGATACATAAATTGAATAACATCGCGACTAGACTGCAGCACTCTCTCACAGCCTTCTCAACGACTGCTAGCCTTCATGTCCTTCAGTCAAGGTTCACTTTTCATACAAGTTGTAAATAACCGTAGGCTACCTGCATTTTGTTCCTGCTGCCTTCAGAATATCAGTGTGTCCTCCAGTCGACATTGTCATATGTTTTCAGAAAATCAATGAATGTTAGAAACGTAAATTTACATTTCTTCAACCTACTTTCTAAGATAGGGTCGTTATTGCCTCATGAGTTCCTACATTTCTCCGGAATACAAATTGATCTTGCCTAAGCCTGGCTTTCTCTAGTTATTTTCTTTGATCCGTCTACGAAAAATTTGTGTAATATTTTGCAACCATGACTTATTAGGTTGATAGTTCGATAACAGTCTCATGTGTCAGCAACTGCCACATTTGTCATTGGAATTATTGTGTTTTTCTTTAGGTTCGAGAGTATTTTTTCTATGGCATATACCTTGCATATCCAATGGAATAGTTTTGTCATGGTATTTCCTCCATAGGATTTCAATAATTTTGAGAGAATGTCTTCTGCTCCAAATGCCTTGTTTCGACTTTCGTGATTCAGAGCCCTGTCAAAGCACTTCAATATCTCATCTGTTATCCAAGGACTTTGTTTATCTATCACTAAAGTTATATTCAGTATTAAGCCTTACATCACAAATTTTTAACGAAGAGATTTAGTTCCAACCGGAATTTACATTCAGATAAACAAACAATAGACAGTGTAAATAATTTGCTTATCAACCATGATGAAGTACTTGTGTAGTGTGTTGGGGCCATGGTTCAAAAATGGTTGAAATTGCTCTGAGCACTATGGGACTTAACATCTGAGGTCATCAGTCCCCTAGAACATAGAACTACTTAAACCTGACTAACCTAAGGACACCACACACATCCATGCCCAAGGCAGGATTCGAACCTGCTACCGCAGTAGTCGCGCTATTCCGGGCTGAAGCGCCTACAACCGCTCAGTCACAACGGCCGGCTGTGGGTCGTGGTGTGTCGATGCAATTAACATATAGCGTAGCAGATTTCATCCTATCAAAGATTAAGTATGAGTTATAATGACGCACAGACAACTGCTGTTGAACTGCGTCCAGAAAATAAACTTTTACGTTTGCAGTACACGTAAAGAAAAAGAAAGTTACTACGATTACAGAAGAATTGGGCCACCCAATAATTCTTCCTAATCTTAATGCATGGTATGTCGGCTACAGTAGGTGAATTTAAAAACTTTTCATAATTACGGTTTAGCTTCAAGCCATGGTTCCAAAAATTCTAATAATTCTTTGGCCTATTCATTTGGTTAACTATGCAGCTGCCTGCATGTCTTTCGAAAGCACGTGGGAGACACACAAGGTATAGCTTAGCTGCAACTAGCTAGAGACATAATATACCAAAGTAAAGGGTGTGGCAAATAAAAGTGGTCCGGAGAACAGAGTTCCAGGCTACATAGAAGCACAATAGAGGATAGGAAGTGCAGCACTAACCTGACTATGGCAAATGTTGAAAGTGACCACCAATCACCTCTTGACACTTTTGGGCCCTGGTAAGCAACTTGCTGAAGGCGGATCGAAGATAGACTGCTGGAATTACTGCAGTCTCATCCGAAATACCCTTCTGCAATTCTCAAAGACCATGGGGGTTGTTGCGATACACCTTAGACTTGAGGGCTCGACACATGAAGTAATCGCACACTGGCAGACCAGGTGACCTGGATGGGCAGCTAAGTCTGCGACCAGACTGACCTCTGCTAACAAATCTGTCAGGCGTGAAGATTGTATAAATGTGCTCCAAGGTTCAACCTGCCGTATGGGCAGTTGCTCCATATTGTTTTAGAACTCCATGGATCCTAAGTGCTGCGTTACGTTGCTCCGAGAAATTGAAATACAAACCCAAGTTTCCATCTGTTAAAACCATCATGGTCTTGAAATGCAAAGGCTAACTGCTCCGAACTCTCAGCGTCACTAGTTCACCACAGTCAGCTGGTAACCTTGAGTATGGTGATGGACACTATCGTAGGAAGTTGGTATTTTATTCGTATTTGACGATGAAAACTAACAGAGAATAGTTAATCTCATTTTATTTATTCATATTTTTCGAAATTTTCTTGGACTGCTTCGACATACACTACTGGCCATTAAAATTGCTACACCAGGAAGATGACGTGCTACAGACGCGAAATTTAACCGACAGGAAGAAGATGCTGTGATATGCAAATCATTAGCTTTTCAGAGCAGTCACCCAAGGTTGGCACCGGTGGCTATACCTACAACGTGCTGGCATGAGGAAAGTTTCCAACCGATTTCTCATACACAATCAGCAGTTGACCGGTGTTGCCTGGTGAAACGTTTTTGTGATGCCTCGTGTAAGGAGGAGAAATGCGTACCATCACGTTTCCGACTTTGGTAAAGGTCGGATTGTAGTCCATAGCGTTTGCGATTTATCGTTGGTCGAGATCCAATGACTGTTCACAGAATATTGTATCGGTGGTTTCAGAAGGATAATATGGAACGCCGTGCTGGATCCCAACGTCCTCGTATCACTAGCATTCGAGATGACAGGCATCTTATCCGCATGGCTGTAACGGATCGTGCAGCCACGTCTCGATCCCTGAGTCAACAGATGGGGACGTTTGCAAGACAACAACCATCTGCACGAACAGTTCGACGACGTTTGCAGCGGCATGGACTATCAGCTCGGAGACCATGGCTACTGTTACCCTTGACGCTGCATCACAGACATGAGCGCCTGCGATGGTGTACTCAACGACGAACCTGGGTGCACGAATGGCAAAACGTCATTTTTTCGTATGAATCCAGGTACTGTTTACAGCACCATGATGGTCGCATCCGTGTTTGGCCACATCGTGGTGAACGCACATTGGAAGCGTGTATTCGTCATCGCCATACTGGCGTATCACCCGGCGTGATGGTATGGGGTGCCATTGGTTACACGTCTCAGTCACCTCTTGTTCGCATTGACAGCACTTTGAACAGTGGACGTTGCATTTCAGATGTGTTATGACCCGTGGTCTACCCTTCATTCGATCCCTGCGAAAACCTACATTTCAGCACGATAATGAACGACCGCATGTTGCAGGTCCTGTACAGGCCTTTCTGGATACAGAAAATGTTGGACTGCTGCCCCGGCCAGCAAATTCTCCCGATCTCTCACCAACTGAAAACGTGTGGTCAATGGTGGCTGAGCAACTGGCTCTTCACAAACGCCAGTCACTACTCTTGATGAACTGTGGTATCGTGTTGAAGCTGCATGGGCAGCTGTACCTGTACACGCCATCCAAACTCTGTTTGACTCAATGACCAGGCGTATCAAGACCGTTATTACGGCCAGAGGTTGTTCTGGGTACTGATTTCTCAGGATCTATGCACCCAAACTGCGTGAAAATATAATCACATGTTAGTTCTAGTATAATATATTTGTCTAATAAATACCCATTTATCATGTGCATTTCTTCTTAGTGTTGCAATTTGAATGGCCAGTAGTGTACTTCATACTTTCCAAATAAGAAAGTAATTTTTAAATTATTCGAAACTTGTTAAATTTTCGCTGAAGCTATTTTTACCGACGTTTCCTTACCGTCGGTCCTTTCAGTTTCTCTGCTATGTCAACTTATTAATCTCAGAGTAACACTCACACCCAACGCCTTCAATTATTTCTAATTTCTACTTTCACTCCGGTTTTTAGAGTATTCAGCTACGTCTCGTATCATAAAAGTTCTTCTCTGATATCTTAAAGTATGTCCTCCGATCCTGTCCCTTCTTATCATTGTTTTCCACATATTTCTCTCCTCTCCGATTTTGGGGAGTACTTCTTAATTCCATATAAGTCCACGTAATTTTGAACAGCCTTCTGCAGCACCACATCCAAAACATTTCGATTCTCTTTTTTTACGGCTTTTCTACGGATCAAGATTTAATCCCTTAGCAGAAATCCTTCACGTTGACTATCTCGTATTCAGTAGTTTTGATGTTAAATTTCTTTTTGACCTCATTTCTGTTAGTCGTTTCCATCCGCTTCTTTCGGTTTACTCTCAGTCAACATTCTTTGCTCAGCAGATTGTCATTCCATTCGGTAGGTTCTGTAATTCATTCTCGTGTTTACGGAGGGCAGCAGTTCTATCAGCTAATATGTCATTGATATTCTTTGATCGTGAATTTTAATCCCACTCCTTAACCTATCTTTTATATTGGTCGACACTTGATCGATGTACAGATTGAACAGTTGGAAAGAAAAACTGCATCTCTGTCTCATGCTCTCATTAATCCGAGAATTTACTTATTCGTCTTTACTTATATTTTTAATTCTTGGTTTTTATACATATCGGTATGCATGTGATAACGTGCACATAAAAACGGGAATTTCCGCTGCTCATACCTGTGATTCTTTGGTGATAAGAAGGTAGAGTCAAGTGTTTTGGGTAGGCCTTGGGCTAGAGGCCATTTGTATACATATTTTTCATATCTTATCCGATTCCAAAATACAATTATACTACTTGTACACGTAAATCACGCACGTAAAATCCGGTGCGAGGCGAAAAAGTAGTTTATAAAGGTAAGTAACACGAAGAGGTATGCTATAAAGGCTCTTCTTTAACACCTGGGAACCCCATGTTGTCATACTAAAGCACATACAAAATATTCTTGCACTTAAAATCCGGTCTGAGGTGTAAAATTAGTATTGCATTATTTTTGTTTTACCTAAGAAGAGTCTTTTACTACCCATTACATTTCTTTTCATGTGATTTACATGTCTTGCTGCAGCAGGGAAAAGAACGGAACCAACGGAAAAAATACTCTCATCGCAGCACAAAAAATGCGAATGCTTCTGTTTATTTAAAAGACTCTGACAAATGTGGTTTATCAGATGCTTCCTTAGAAGCTGTAAAAAGTTTCCCAATGGTTTTGGCATGCGGAAAGTGTGGTGTCACCGCCAGACACCACACTTGCTAGGTGGTAGTCTTCAAATCGGCCGCGGTCCGTTAGTATACGTCGGACCCGCGTGTCGCCACTGTCAGTGATTGCATACCGAGCGCCGCCACACGGCAGGTCTAGTCTAGAGGGACTCACTAGCACTCGCCCCAGTTGGACAGCCGACTTTGCTAGCGATGGTTCACTGTCTACATACGCTCTCATTTGCCGAGACGACAGTTTAGCATAGCCTTCAGCTACGTCATTTTCTACGACCTAGCAAGGCGCCATTTTCAGTTACTATTCTGAACAGATAATATTGTGAATCATGTACCGTCAAGAGCGACGTTCATCATTAATGGATTAAAGTTAAGTATCAAACTAATTATGTCCACTTTCTGAATTCTCATTCCTTGTCATGTTCCAGACCTCACATCAGTATAGTCTTCCCTCCTCACGCCAGCCTGCGTGAGCTAAAACGCGTGCATTTCGGCCTCCTCTAGTAACACGGTGTTGGCTCTCCAGCCAACCCAGCAGAAAGATTCGAGCTTTTTTATTTTGAGAGAAGAAGACAGTGGCAGTGGCAAAGAGATAGAAAAGTAATAAATGCTGGAGTGTACTAGACAGTGGTTGTGATGTAGAAAGAGGGAATGAGACAATGTCAGTGTGAGAGAAAGAGAGAGATATAGCGGCAGTGGAATATATTTGGACTGACAAAACAGCACTTGGAAAAGAGAGGGGGAGACAACACCAGGTGTTGGGGTAGGGAGGAGGAATGAAGAGAAACAGAACGTGGAAATAGGTGAGAGCCAATGACAATGAGAAGTAGATTATATGATAATGACAACTAAGAAGAGAGAGGTAGTGAGAAGAGATGCAACACTAGGAACGAAGGAATGAGATAGTAGCAGTAATAGAGAGCAAGAGGGATCCAGTGACAGTGAGCGGAGGCTGTAGGAGTAGGACAGAACGAAGGAGACTTTGGCTGTGACAGAGGAGACAATGACAGAGAAACTCAAAGAGAATGTAACGAGTTCGGCCGAATAAGTGAGTGAGAAAAGACAACTGGAAGTGATGGGTGTGAGTGACAAACAGCGATGGACTAGTGGGTCTGAATGAGTTACCGTTAAATGAGCTTATGGGAGTTTGAGGTGAGTTGCATATTCAAAAAAGCACGAACATGTTCCCATACCAAATTTTTTGGGAAAATTTTTAAAGGTCCTAGGAAATATTATTTAAATTGAAATGAATGCTTTTTCTTCAAAAGAGTGGAACAATTCTTTAAATTGAAATGAATACTTTTCTTTAAAAGAGTTACTTTATAAAAAAAATTATTATTGGGGCATTTATTCTGAACAAATTAAATTACAATTAACATACATTATTAAATATGCGCAAGGCTGCTTCTTTACCTTCTACAACAATACTCATCCTCCAGAGTCCTGACTAGAGTCGCGACCAGAGCACACAGCCGACGCATGCCGACTCCCTACTACCGTATCCGACTGACTACTACTGCAGACTCGCGCAGACAAGCGCAGACTCGCTACAAGCAACAACTAACAATAAACTACTCTCTGGTCAGAGATTCTGTCATGCCTCGCCCATCGCCAGCGAAGCATATACCTTACATAACCCTCCACTGGGGGCGCAAAAATTTGGCAGCGATGGTGAGTCAATTGGACTTGCCATGAGCAACAAATTTTTTTTAATTAACTAAGTTTACAATCACAGAATATATACATATATATAAGTGCAGAACATGAAATAAAATATAGTGCACACGCACTGAGTACAGAACATATCAGCAAATCACAAAATGTATACGGAATGAGTGGAAATCACATTAACAAATGGCATAAAGTGCACACGTACTGTAGTACAGAACATATCAGCAAATCACAAAACGCAATGAATACAAATCATGTTAACAAAATGACGAAAGTGCACACGCACTGTAATACAGAACATATCTGGGAATCACAAACAAATGTATACGTAATGAGTACAAATGGCATAAAGTGCACACGCACTGTAAAACTCTCTAATATTTTTACAACAAATAAACCTAATGAGTACAAATCATATTGACAAATGACAAAAGTGCACACGCACTGAAGTAGTGAACATATCAGGAAATCATAAATGTATAGGCAACGAGTACAAATCATATTGAGAAATGACAAAAGTGCACACGCACTGTAGATCAGAACATATCAGCAAATCACAAAATGTATAAGCAATGAATACAAATAATGTTAACAAAATGACGAAAGTGCACACGCATTGTAATACAGAACATATCTGGGAATCACAAAATGTATACACAATGAGTACAAAACATATTAACAAATGGCAAAAGTGCACACGCACTGTAGTTCAGAACATATCAGCAAATCACAAAATGAGTACAAATCATATTAACAAATGGCATAGAGTGCACACGCACTGTAAGACTCTCTAGTATTTTTCTACAGCAAATAAACATATCAAGAAGCGAAATAAAGTGCACATGCACTATAGAAGTCTTTAGTATTTTCAGGACAACTGATCTTATTAACAAATGAAAGGAAGTGCACACACACACAGTATATGTCTTTATCATTTTACAAGAATTAGGAAAGGAAAGGGAAGGATTGCGGCATGGTTGTAGCACTTTAGGTTGCACGCAGCTGCACTGAAAGTCCATATCTTTCTACAGAAGCACAACGCCAAGTGAGACAATCTGAAGCTCTTTTCCTTGAAGTATTAATCAGTGTAGCCAAGACACTGAAATGCCGTAATAATATTCCATGCTATCAATTTGGTAGCACACTAGGTACACCAAACAGTGGGACCATAATAATATCTCCATCGCTCAAGGTGGTGGACAGCATGTCGTGTCAACACCATGTTCTTGTAAAGTAGACCAACGTAGAATTAGTGCAAAAACCAAATATAGTGCTCCATGATAATGAAGATAGACAGGACAAATGGATATTGCAGTAATTTCTGGTAATTAGGTCAGAAGGTGAAGGACATTAAGTCACATAGTAGTCTTCATTGAGAATTACACTAGTCTAACAACTGATTTGAGTAATTGGTGGCACTCATCGCCCAGTTACTGAACATTTCTGCACCATGTATGTAGTATTACAGAATAATGTTCATAAAATTAACTGAATATTGTAATTATTGGCACTCATTACCCAGTTACAAACCATCAGAAGTCATCATTCAAAACAGAAGCTAATGAATGGCATAGTATTAACATAATTCACTTAATTATAGTAATCATTGGCATCATAGGTAATCTTATTACAATAAACAGTGGCATTCATTGGCCAGATACAAAGCATTTTTTTTGTATTATTCAGAAGTCATTACTCAAAATGAGTTAATTATTGGCATAGCATTTATGCATAATTAGTCTAATTATAGTAATCATTGGCATCATAGGTAATCTTATTACAATAAACAGTGGCATTCATTGGCCAGTTACAAAGCATTTTTTTTTATTATTCAGAAGCCATTATTGAAGTGACATACTATTCAGAGCTGATCAGTGTTATTCAGGACTCTCTTAAACTAGTAGCATTATTTGGGACTGGTAATTACTTTGTTTGCTTTTGAGTTATTGCTGCAAATGAAGATGTGTAACGTCATTCGTCATGAGTCAGCTGTAGCAAGGTTATGAAACAAGTAGAGTATATGTGATCACATTCATAAACGACATAGGTTTAATAAACAAGTATTTATACCACATTAATTTCATGAACAATTTCTCCTGCAAAATGTACAAAATGGATTATGAAACTGAAAGAAGAAACGCATATTATGCTGAAAAGTAGTGAACTTCGAATTAACAGGTAGTGAAATGTGTATAAAAATATATGTGTTCTCTAGCTGTCCTTTCCAAAACCTTCAGTCATCATACCATGTGATATATGACATACTGTCAAAACGAACTGCAACAAATACTTAAATAACCACATAGCATCTCTTAACTAACAACAAATATATAAACTTCATCATTATTTTCATCTGCAAACAAAAACTTCATTATCCATATCACCATAACTCCATTATTATCATCACCTGTAAAGAAAAACTTCATTATCCATAGTAACATATTCTTCATCATTATTCATCATCATTCATTATCATCTGCAAAAAAGTCACTTCATTATTCATTATACAACTATTCCTTATTTCTATCATATTTCATCACTAAAACTAAGATGTGTAGTTCTGTCTGACAGCCTGCATCATTCGCCTCGTATTCTGAAAGAAAAAATTAGTTAAGACTGCTATTCTACGATGTGTATAGTATATTCTTGTTAATGCTTGTTAATTCTGATCCATTTACTCTTCATCACGAGGTATTGCATCCTCTTTCGTTCATTCCGAAGGTGAAATTCCTATTTCTGCTTAATTTATTTCGTTTACACGTTATTTCTTTCTGAAAATGATGAACAAAGATTAATGTCTTGCATTTAATTCATATACCCATTAGATAAAAACTGGTTTATAGTAACATAATTGAGCATACAGCATAGCATGACAGAAAACGTAATATGTCAAAAACATCGACAGTGTTCTGAAGCAAAAATGTACACAGTGTATCACAATGTAGCAGCAAAAAAAGTGAAGTAGTCACGATGTTTAGCTATCATAAGGCAAAATGTTAAAGTCAACTGGTGTTTGTTATATCTTAAATATTTCATAGTACATACAAACAAAACAGGAAAAACAATCATACATTCCTAAAAAATGGAAAATATGCACGGTCTAGGGTGTATAACGACAAGAAATGTGATCTTGTTTGTGTACAACTTGTATGTTGTGTAGTTAATAGAGGCGCGAATTGAAGACTTTAATAGAGAGAAAATTTGATAAAATTAATATATCACTAGATAGAATTGCATAATTATTCGTAAGATACGTAATTTTATCTGGAAAATGTGCACTGTCTAATGTGTAACGACAAGAAAAGCGACCTGCTAACCTTACCTCGCCGGGCACTTGCCAAGAAAAAAAAAATGCGATAATCATCAGTAAGTAGTCACATAAATATAATTGCATAAGTGGTCATAAAATGCGTAAGTTCATCTGAAAAAATATGCACGGCCTGATGTGTAACGACAAGAAAAGCGACCTGCTAACCTTACCTTGCCGGACACTTGCCAAGAAAAAATGCGATAATCATCAGTAGGTGTTCATGTGAATATAATTGCATAAGCGGTCACAAAAAAAATTAGGAAATGGCATTACAGTGTGATAAATCATAAAGTATTTTCATTCAATAAAAGGTTTGATGTTGGATATGTGGTGGTTCCCTTTCGTTTTTCTGGTTCTCAAAGTTTCGACGTGTCCTACATTGCGGTGAGGAATGCTGCGAATCCGATATGGACTTGCGTATAGAAGCTCAAATTTACTGCATCTGCTCTTTCCTTTCTTGGATAAATAGTGTGTACGTACTAATATCTTCTGTCCAATGTGAAAGTCACGGACTACACAAACCTGTATTTGCTGTCTTCTCCGGCGCTCTGCGGCACGTTTGATGTTGTTCAGCGCAATGTCAATTATTTCTTGGTGTCGTAGTCGACGAGATGTAGGAAATGTTACTAATTCTTTAATTTTGTTAGGTGGTTCAACATTTTTCAGTATAACAGACGGAGATAGCATAGTAGATTCATTCGGTATGGAATTAATTACATCTTGGAATGAGAGTATGTGTGTGTTCCAATCAATATGTTTTGTACAGCAGTAAATCTACACCAATTTCTTTCATTAATCGTTCACAAGGGTTCGAAGAAGCGTGGTACCTGGATATATATATCGGAGAAATGTTTCTAGCTCGTAACATACGTGTCCATATAGCAGATCGAAACTGTGATCTATTGTCGGAAATTACTTTCAACACATGCCCTACATGGAATAGAAAATGTTTTACAAATGCTTTCGAAACAGTTTTAGCAGTAGCTTTGCGTAACGGAGTGAAGGTAACAAATTTTGAAGTAAGTTCATCAGCGACAAAGATGTAGCAAAAACCTCTATTAGTTCTGGGAATCGGACCAAAAATGTCTACAGCGGCCATGTGTCTCAATTTAACAGGTACAATGGGATGTAACGGAGGAATGTGTGAAGTCGTAATTGATTTAGCTTTCTGGCAGATTTTACATGACGCTAAAACTCGTCGTATACGTTTCTCCATGTTGGTAAAATAACAGTTCTGTCTCAGTATAAGAAAACATTTTCTGGCTCCGTAATGTGCGTAACTTAAATGAGTATACCAGATTAATTTGTTAACAAGTTCGTCAGGAATGCATAATAACCAATTGTTGCTGTGAGGATGAGAGCGGCGAAACAGAATGTCATTGCGTACAGTGTAATGGTTTCTAATGGTAACATTATTCTTATCTTGCCAAAGGTGTTTAATCTCTTTCCACACGTTGTCTTTACTCTGCTCTTGTGCTATGTCTTGTAATGACGACGAAATGAAATTTTCAAATGCAACTTGTTGAATGTATATGACGCTGAAATTTGCTTTGCAGAAGTTGGTTGCAATGTCTTGCTGATTGTTGCTGAGAGAACGGGATAGTGCATCTGCTACAATATTTTGTGTGCCGGGAATGTGAACAATTGTAAAGTTAAATTCCTTTAAGTAAAGTTTCCGTCTACTTGATCTGTCGTGTGTAAATTTATCCAAAAGTAAAAATTGTATCGCTCTATGGTCTGTATAAACGGTAGTGTGTCTTCCATAAAGAAAATGCCTAAATCTGGTAAAAGCCCATACAACACATAATGTTTCAAGTTCTGCAACAGAATAATTTCGTTCAGCAGGTGACAGAATGCGACTTGCAAAAGCGATGTTTTTAATTACTGTACAACCATCTTCTTCAATTTCCTGAAAAATATGTACGCCTAAAGCGGTGTTGAAACTGTCGGTGGTAATGGAAAAATTTCTGGTAAGATCTGCTTGCGATAAAAGGGGTGCATTCAACAAAGCTTCTTTCAAGTTCACAAACTCAGAATGTGCTTGCCTATCCCAGGACCAAATAGTGGTTTTACCTGTCAATTGACATAATCTAGGGGTGTCTAAAGCAGAGTAATGAATAAATTTACGAATAAAAGTTAATTATACCCAAAAAGCTGCGTAGTTGTTTCTTCGTCGTAGGAAAAGTAATGTCACGTAAAGCTTGAAGTTTTTCTGGGTCAGGCGTAATGCCCTTTGCTGAAATTACATGTCCAAGAAATTTTATAGAAGTTTTGCCAAAGTGCGATTTACTGAGATTAACTGTGAGTCCTTGTGCACGCAAAGTTTGCAACAGTTGTTCAAGAATCAGATTGTGTTCAGACCAGTTAGCTGCTGCAATAAGAATGTCGTCTACGTACGTTGTGATTCTGCCTTTAAGTTCTGTCGGAAGTATTGTATTCAAACCGCGAATAAAAGCTGCTGAAGAAATTGTTAAACCGAACGGTAATTTACAAAATTGATAACAGTCACCAAAACAGAGAAATGCTGTGTACTTTCTGCAATTCGGATGGAGCTGAATTTGCCAAAATCCCGATTTCAAATCTAATGTGGAATAAATAGCAGTACCATGAAATTTCTGTAGGAGTTCTTCTAGTGTCTGTGGGCGATCTGTTTCATTAATAATAATATGATTGACGTGACGCGAATCAAGTACGAGGCGAAGTGAACCATCTTTTTTCTTAACAATATGGAGCGGGTTTATGTACGGACTAACTGCCGGTTCAATAATTCCTTGGTCAAGCATAGCTTGCAATTCTTTCTTAACTTGTTCTCTGTGAATATATGGAATGGGATAATGCTTGGCTTTAAATGTGTCATGCTGTTTAACGTGAAATTCATACATGAAACCGGACATAGTACCAGGAACGTTGTCAAAAACTGGAGCTTGCTGTAAAAGAATTTTGTGTAGTTGCGTGCGTTCGTCGTCTGTATTTGCACTGCTCTGTTTAACTTTATCAGAAATCGTCTGTATAACGTCATTCTCGGATTCGTCTGGATTATTATAGTTGTGTACGTACGTATCTGTGAACAATGTGGGATTCCAGTCTATGTTACGTGATGCAGAAATGGCCTCTGTCCGATTACTTGTTTGTTCTTCTGCAGACAAAGAGTGCTGAAATTCTAAAGTTAGTTGTACATTTTCATCCTTTAACATTAAATAAGAGTTTTGAAAGTCAATAATGGCATCGTGTTGTACCAGAAAATTCGTACCTAAAATAATGTCTGTCGTCAATAACGGAATAATCCAAAAATTTGAGTGAAATGTGTGACATGCAATATAAAATGATAAATGTGTCTGTAATTTTACATCTACTCCTTTACTCGAAACTGCTCCTTTTACTTTCGTTTTGCCTAAAGGTAACATAGGATAGGTATTCTCTTTGTTACACTCGTTGAAAGTTTCTTCATTTATAACTGACATAGGTGATCCAGAATCGATTACTGCTGAAAATTTTGATGATCCAATTTTAATTTCGATGACAGGGTGTGAAATGTTTTTTTGCACAACTGGTATTTCCTGTAAAAGAGTGTCTCGGATGTCGTCAAAAGTAATAACATTTTCATGAACAACATTCTGCGTGTCAAAAGTATTGTTTGCGTTGCTGCAAGATGCGACCTGTATAGTATCTAGTCAAATTCTGTCTGACGTGTTATTATTTTCAGGAGGATGCTGTGGCATTTCCACTATTTGTACTGTCTATTATTTCTTCCTGACGTATTACGTTCGGGATGATATCTACTGTCTGGTTCATTCATGATTATATGTTGTGGCGGATGTTCTTGCTGCTGATAAGACCGACTGTTATTAAATGTACGCTGATAATTGTGTTCATTACTTTTACGTCTCTCATGATAGTCATTTCTATACGGTGCACTGCGATAGGAATTGAAGTAGTGTGTCTTCTGTACGTACTGATTTCCTTGTTGCTGTGCATTACTATTTGTTGGGGTCGACGCTATACGCGTACGCGGCGAAACATTAAAGCTCGGTTGACCTTGTACATTACATTGTTGGTTAGGTATGCCAACCGGTTGGTTTTGTTGCTGTTGTTGGGAAAAACGTCTATTGTTACCAAAATGTGGTTCCTCTTGCTGATAATTTTGTCGATATTGATAATTAAAATTTTGCCTGTTATTAAAGTTCTGGTGGTTGTCGTTCCTGAAGCGTCTATTACCTTTGCTGTTGAAATTACCTGGCTGATCGTAATTGCTGTACGTTTGTTGACCTTGGTTATTATAAGAAAAATTTTTGTTTATAAAGGAATAATCCGATTGTTGCACTTCCAAAAGCTGTAACAGATCCCTGAATGCCGAAATATTTTCTTTTTGCTGACCCGTTAAAAGTGACACTCTTAATGATCGTGGCAATTTAGAAATACATAATTGAATAAGTGCAGATTCACTGTATGGTTCACTTAAGTATTGGTTTTGTTGGACCATGTGCTCAAAAATTTGCGTGACAGTGGAAAAATTTGAGTTCTCATAATTCGGTAAACTAATTAGTTGATCTTTAATTCCGCGCTGTATCGTCTTCGACCAATATGCTGACAGAAAAGCATTCTGAAATTCTTCTACCGAATAGCATTGCCTCGCGATCGGTCTCATACGAGTTGCCGGTTCGCCTTCCAAAAAACTGCAAATAAATTCAAGTTTGTGCGTTACAGGCCAAGTCGGTGGAAAAGCAAAGCTAAATTGTTGTATCCAATCCAAGGGGTGAATCAGTGTTCTGTCATTTTTAAATACTTCAAATTTTCTCACTGATAGAAAATGTTTGTAATCAAAATTATCGTCTCGGTATGTCTGAACAGGTTCACGATTGTATGAGAATCTATTTGTCTGTGACTGTTCAGAATCTAACTCACGTACACTCTGTAAATTACCTAAATTATATTGGCTGTGTGAGTCTGACAAATGTTCGCAAAGTGGCGTCTGCTGTGATGTATTAAACGCTGAAACATTTTTCATCTCTGTTACCTCTTGCTGTAAAGTTGACAATTTTCTACGTAATTTATTATTAGACGAATCTATCTCACTGATCGTCTGCTGTAAATTTTGGAATTCAGGTGTTTGATTAAACGAAATCGGTGAAGTATCGTTTGATTTGCTGTCATTATTACTTTCAATAACTTCAATACGACTGGCCAATTCGTCATATTTTTCAGTCAGTATTTTTACCTGATCATCGTTTTTAGTGTCTGAAGCATTAATTTGTTTTTGTATTTTACGTGTGGTTTCGTTCAATTTTTTAACGTCAGCTTTGATGACATCGGAATCCTGTGTTAGTTCTAATTGTTCGAGTCTGTCCGTCACTGTTTGAAAATCTACTGTGTGTGTATCTGTTTTTGATTTAAGATCGGAAATTTCATCACGCAACTCGGTGTTCAACTGTTTGATAGTGTTAATTTCGTCTGATACAGTAGCAATATTGTTGTCTACGTATGTTATTGCTTTCGTAAACAATTTACGTTTATCTTCCTGTCTCTGTGCGGTAATTGTTTCCATAACTTGTCGCTTTACTTTATTCTGTTCTTGTATAAATTTACAGTAACGCGTTTCACTGTTTTGCAGGTGATGATTAAAACGTTCGTCAATTTGACTGTTCTGTTGGTCGAATTTCGCGTCTACTTTTGTATCCAGTGTGCTTGAAAGTTCTGCTGTCATTAATTTAAACTCGTCGCGTAACTGTGTTGCTTTTTCAGAGCATTGTTTTCCGACTGCACTAATTTCGCCTCTAAGTGATTCTGTTGTAACTGTTTACATATCCCTTAATTCTTGAGCAACAGATCTAATTTCTTCACTACTTTTCCTAGCACAAGCCTCGATTTCCACACGTAACTGTTCTTTAGTATCATGACATTGCGCGGCAACGGCTGTAATCTGTTCACTAAGCTGTCTGGAATTGTTGTCTAATTTTTCATTAAGGTTGTCATATTTTTCATTAAGTAGTTTGAAATTTTCATTATTTTGTTTGTGATTGTTGTCTTGTTCTTTCTTCTGTTGTTTGAAATTGCTGTCTATTTTTTCATTAAGTTGTTTAAAAAATGCCATAACTTGATCCAACCCAATATTACCTACTCTATTCTCTGTGCTGTTTGATGGCGTACTTGCAATTGTCACGTTTTGTGTGACCATTTGGTCATTTTGTGATTCTCGAAAATGTTCCTCAATCGGATATGCACTGTTAAACACTACACCGGAGTTAAATAAATCTATCGTACTCTGATTACTCTGTTCATTTTCATTAGAAAAATTTGTCTGTTCGTCACGTAAATCCTGCAAAGCGGGTGTGTCAAGCTGGGCAGCGCTCATTGCAACAGAACGTCCCGCGTCACCAATTGTCGTCAAATTAGCAGAGGACACAATTGAATTCATTTGTTCATCATTAGGATAAAAATCATTACAAGTGGTCGGTACGCATTGATTGTCTGTAAATGGAGGATTGTCATCATTACACTGCGTGTCGCAAGTACTATCGGTCATATTATTTGAGTCGGCTATTTCACTCATTACACATCGCGATGTACTATTAACAGTTTTTCGCGGCATTCTTCACAAATAAAAAAAAAAAAAATCAAAATTACTCACAAATGAAACAAAGACAATGAAAAATGCAACAAACACAATTATTATAAAGAGCAACAAATTGCCGATGATCTGTGAAAGAAAGAGTGACAAATTAGTAAATGCATTGCGCCAGATGCATACTACGTTTAAGTAATTAAGAGTAGATATATGACTACTTATCAGAAGATTCCCAAAGAAATACGATCCTGGCCGGATGTCGCCAAGTGTAACCTCCCCGCAAAAATTAAGGAATGAAAATGGACCAAAAACCCACAATAATATCAATTACTTAATGAACCATGAACGAAATGTAACCTCCTAACAGAAATAATAATATCTGGTAAATTTTATAAGGACAGCAGCTCTGACCTTCGGCCCTGTATTCTGAATAACAAAAGCAAAATTCTTACCTCAATAAAAACTGGAACTATATCTGCTCTTATTTATCGACACAGCTTCGTGCAATGCTGGTGTATAATTAATTTTATTTTTTGATTCTTGGAAGGAATGCATAGGAAATATTCTTTAAATTGAAATGAATGCTTTTTCATCAAAAGAGTGGAACAATTCTTTAAATTGAAATGAATACTTTTCTTTAAAAGACTTACTTTATAAAAAAAATTATTATGGGGGCATTTTTTCTGAACAAATTAAATTACAATTAACATACATTATTAAATATGCGCAAGGCTGCTTCTTTACCTTGTACAACAATACCCATCCTCCTGAGTCCTGACCGCAGTCGCGACCAGAGCACACAGCCGACGCATGCCGACTCCCTACTACCGTATCCGACTGACTACTACTGCAGACTCGCGCAGACAAGCGCAGACTCGCGACAAGCAACAACTAATAATAAACTACTCTCTGGTCAGAGATTCTGTCATGCCTCGCCCATCGCCGGCGAAGCATACACCTTACAACATTCTCATAAAGTTCGCTCATTTTGCCAGTGTTAATATCGGTTAAGGTGCCCTTTTAGGGTAGTGGTCTAGTCCTTGGTGTAAGCAAAACTGCGCAACAGCAGTACTTAGTAGCACTGAGCTGCTAGTATAGTCGTTCTGTTATTTGATGATAACTGCAAGTGGTCTGAAGCTATAGGTTTGTTGTCAGTGTTGAGATTTGATTTTAAATTTCCCTAACTGCTTATATGTTTTGTGGATGTTAGTCTTGTGTTATTTGGCCTAGTAATGTATTTAATGCTAACCAAGTAACAAACTCAACTGAGCCAGCCTAAGTGGCCGTGCGGTTAAAGGCGCTGCAGTCTGGAACCGCAAGACCGCTACGTCGCAGGTTCGAATCCTGCCTCGGACATGGATGTTTGTGATGTCCTTAGGTTAGTTAGGTTTAACTAGTTCTAAGTTCTAGGGGACTAATGTCCTCAGCAGTTGAGTCCCATAGTGCTCAGAGCCATTTGAACCATTTTTGAAACTCACCTGAATCAATTTCAATCGGCGGCCGTTGTAATTGTTCCGCAGTGTTCTTCTCCTTGATGGTCAGTGCTAGTAAGGGCGTGGGTGACTACAGTACTCAGATTGCGAGTGCTAGAGGTACGAGTGTATTTCTTGCTGTAGGTATCGCTTAACGCATGTGAAGATGGGTGGTAACTGCACCTGTCGTATGCGAATGGTCGGGGAACTGAGCACTGTATGGGAGCTGATCGGAGCTACGAGCCAGATGAGAAGAAATCTGTCGCTGGCTGGCGCCTCTGTCATCTCCTGCGATTCATTTTGTCGCAGCGCACTCCGATACGCCTGATGTGGCTGGTTCACACTCACTTGAGGAGGTCGACGGTGCTGGCTGCATGTTTGCCCACTTAGGCCGTAGTAAAACACATTTTTACATCTATACCCACAGACACTCTCCGCAAACCACATTACGGTGCTAGCACAGGCTACCCTGTACCACTCCAAATCATTTCCTTTCCTGTTCCACTTGTAAAAACAACGAAGGAAAACGATTGTCTGTATGACTCCGTACTAACCCTGAATTTTCTTATCTTCGTGGATCTTATTCGAATTCTACATGTGTGCAGGAGAATCGTTCAGCTTCAAATTCCGGTTCTCTAAATTTTCTCAGCAACGTTCCTCGAAAAGACTGTA
Source organism: Schistocerca serialis cubense (assembly GCF_023864345.2). Classification (NCBI taxonomy): domain Eukaryota; kingdom Metazoa; phylum Arthropoda; class Insecta; order Orthoptera; family Acrididae; genus Schistocerca; species Schistocerca serialis. The sequence continues at coordinate 302,866,742 of NC_064645.1, read as the reverse complement.
ACCTTCCTTCCAGGGAATCCCATTTCAGTTCTCGAAACGTCACCATAATATTTGCGTGTTGTTCGAACCCTCTGGTAATAAATCTAGCAGCTCGCCTCAGAACTGCTTACATGTGTTCATTTAATTAGATATGATACAGATCCAAAACATTCGAGAAGGCCGCACGGGATTAGGCGAGCGGTCTTAGGCACTGCAGTCATGGACTGTGCGGCTGGTCCTGGCGGAGGTTCGAGTCCTCCTTCGGGCATGGGTGTGTGTGTTTGTCCTTAGGATAATTTAGGTTAAGTAGTGTGTAAGCTTAGAGACTGATGACCTTAGCAGTTAAGTCCCATAAGGTTTCACACTCATTTCAACATTTTTGAACATTCGAGAAGTACTCAATATTGAGTGGCACTAGCTTCCTATACAAGGTCTCCTTAACAGATGAAGCACACATTCCCAAAATTCTCCCAATGAACTGAATTCAACCATTCCTCATTCAACTACAATCCTTACATTTTCATCCCATTTCATATCGCTCTTCAATTATACGTGTGTATATTTAACTGACGTGACTGAGTGAAGTAGCACACTACTAACGCATTACGCGAACATTACAGTTTTGCTTTTCCTACTCATATATATTAACTTAAATTTTACTACATTTAGAACAAGCTTAAATTCACTACGCCCACTACATTTACTCCGTCATCTTGTATATTTCTACAGCTACTCAAAGACAATACCTCCCCGAACATCACAGTATCATCGGCAAATAGACGTAACGTTAGCGACAGCCCCGGACGGTGCACAAGTTCCGCCGTATCACCCCGCTCCACGCCAATCCATATCCTAAGCTCCGCCCATGATCTGCCGCATGTTCCAACATCAAAGTTGTTCGCATCACAGATATGCCAGTCATAACAATGGAGAAAATCAATAGTTAGTACGAAATACAGTTTTTCCGGTACCATTGTGAAAAGAATTAGAAATATGTTCATTATGTGAGTTGAAAAATCATCAATAAGAAATAAAAATAAAAATGGTATCCACACTGTCTTTTTTATGTCATGAGCTTTCATCTGCACTATATCAAAAAATCTGATATTTTTTAACTGCAGTGAGCGCAAATTTCCGTCACATCGCGTAGTGTAAGAAATTCTTTTGGGAAATATTAATTGGTAGTATCGCCAAGGATGCTGTCCATTATCTCGCTTGTCTAAAGTCAATGTTGTGCATAAACAAGGCAAAGTCGATGTCTTGGTTTGTTTCTGATTACCTCATTAAGACTAAAGAATATAAGAGTGGGATAATGTAGAAATGCGTAATGCAAGCAGTCAGATATTTATACAGTTACATTCTTCATTAATATTTGCCTGTGTAATGGGTGAATTTTTACTTGTGAACTCTTATGACTGCTTGCTTATAGCAGACACGAGATTACTTTGAGTTCTTCTTCAGTGTTTGAGAGCTTTAGAGCTGCCTATTGTTAATCATATGTGCATAGTTTCGTCAGTGTCTTTCCAACACGTCTTATCTTTTATTAATGTCTGTTAGGTATCAGTTTTGACAGCAGTTGGCCACAACTGTCAAGATGAGGTACCTTGTGTATGATAACTTTATTGAGAGTGCATATCTATGTTTCATTTTGACAGTATTACACAAACTGCTAAGAAGTACTAACAGCACAACACTGCTAGTATCAACAACCGCGGTGAAACAAAAAACGACGAATAAAAACGACGAAAAAAACACGACAGCGACGAGGACTACCAAAGATTATATTGATGCGCTCTTGGTTGGTGTGGCGGGGAGTAGGTGTGGAGGGGGTAAATGGGAGGGGCTTGTGCAAATGTCCGGGGCTGTCGCTAAGGTTTCCTGCAAATAGCCGCAGGCTGCTGCTCATCACGTCGGCCAGATCATTAGTGTACAGAGCAAAGAACAGCTTGTCTATCACACTTCCCTGGGGCCTCCCTTGTAACACCTTTGTCTCTGGTGAGCACTCACTATCGAGGACAACGTACTGGGTTCAGTTACTTAAGAAGTCTTGTAGCCACTCAAATATCTGTAAACATAGTCAGTATTCTCGTACCTTCGCTAACAGTATGCGCTGAGATACGTTGTCAAACTGTACCGATACGTGGTAAAAAGAATTAAATCTTGCGACGAGAAGTCGAACACAAAACAAAGTAAAATGAAAATTATAAAACTCTGAAAATGCGCGTGCAATTAGTTGTCATACGATAATTTATAATGAAACAAAATAATAATGGTATAAACAGACACTATGAGGTAACCGTATAGAATATTTGTGGTAATTAATTGTTCTTTTACTCGGTGGCGCAAGAAACTAAAAAGACCAGCGTTATAACTCATCCTCTCTTCTAATCTCGAAGTCAACGCACGCTACGGCGGCCATTTTGCATTGTAAGATGTAAATTTTAAATAATACATGGTAATTTATGCTGACTGTGCATTTTTCTTTCATGTCCATAGTGACATTCATGCAGAAGTAAAAATATTATTTGTACGGTGTTCAGTACGCGGGATAAACACCAAGAACGGTCAAATAATCGACCATTCTTGGCAGACATCTTGCGTAGGCATAATTTCAATATAATTTCATTGCGTTCCGTCATCAACGGACGCGTTGAAAGATTCGTATCATAAGTATTAAAGAAAAGAAAGTGAATACTTTAATTTGTTTTGTATTAACGTAAAAACTAAGAACATTCAGTTCAGTACAGGCACTGGCCGCTTCTAGGCAAAACAAAGATTATTCCGTTCCAAAAAGGAAATACTTTTTTTAATTCAAAGGTTTCTTTTAATTAAATTTCGCTAAAGTAAATACATCCTGCAGCAATATTTTAATGTGATAACACGAAATATAATCCCTGAGATTACGATTACGTTGTTTTATTTTTTATTTATTTATTTACTTATTTTTTTGCCACTATGAACGCTCCACGTAGAGATCAATTTTACAAATTCTGAAAGCGCCTCAGGCAATGCTATATTAACAAGGCGGTGAGTCGCGCGCCGTTAAATAATCAGAGCTCAGAGAACTATTTTACGAAAGTATAGATTCCGGTCCGACATATTATCATAATTCTTTCTTGTGTCCGCGCCGCCAAATAAATGTTCCATTCACGCTCTTGCTGGGCGGTAAATATCAGTAAAGTTGTGCGGTAAGAGTCTGTTACATTCTTTTCCTCACATTCGTTGTGTACGCCGTAACTATACTTGAGACGGTGTACTGATTGGGGCGGTAGCGGTACAAATGGCGCCCAACATGGGGTTGAAGGAAATAAAAATTATTGTTCAGTGTCCAACTTACAGGTCAGAAATATTGCTGTAGAGAGTACAATATTATTGAAAAATTAATACCAGATTATGTCTATGTATGTACAATAACAATTTTGTGCAGTGTGTAATTCTGTAAATGTTTTATTCCATGTACTTGTAACAACCACAATCCATTGTGGTTGTTACATTGTGGTCCGGAAAATAAATAACTCGAGCTGCTGGACTGGGGCAGACTGCAGCCGCCACAATATTATTGTACAAAATAGACGTCGGAACTTTGATGTGGAGCGACGAGTAACAGAGATTCCTTACCAAGGTATGGATACGACAGCATGAGCTCCCAAGTTCAGTTTTATAATCATTAGGTAACTGGGGCCCATGCAGAATGCTTACTGATTAAGGGTTCAAATGGCTCTGAGCACTATGGGACTTAACATCTGTGGTCATCAGTCCCCTAGAACTTAGAACTACTTAAACCTAACTAACCTAAGGACATCACACACATCCATGCCCGAGGCAGGATTCGAACCTGCGACCGTAGCAGTCGCGCGGTTCCGGACTGAGCGCTTACTGATTAAATAAAGCGTGACATTCAGTACTTCGATTAGTGCAACCGGCTACATTAGTTTTAAAAATCTGTTTGTTTGATTGCAATGCTAAAGTTCAAGCGTAGCCACTTTCTTTCAAATGACGTAGATATTTTGCGTGATAAGCTACACAATCAGCTGTGTAGTTACATATCGTTTAAAAGTTGCATTCAAGAGTATTTTTAAATTTTGCTTCCCAAGGTGCTACCACTGAGTTTTTCAGTGTGAGTTGGTTAGAATATAGTGTATTATTGTTTGTACAGTGCATTTGTTTGTGTTAGACTAAGTGGTGTATTTTTGTGTCTTTTGGGGTAACAGTGTTAACACAAGTATGGTGAAGACCCGCAAAGAGAGAAAACTAGGCATGGACGACACAACAGAGATCGATGACGAACATGTTTCAGCAACATCACAATTTGGAAACTGAACAGACCAATCTAGAGGAAATCTTGCCTGCTGCTAGCGGTCAATAGCTGGAACAGCAGACAGGCTTCGGTTCAGCTGACGACTCAAACAAAACAACACCAGTTGTAGACTCAGCTGATGTGCTGCCCCAGCTAGCACCAACGAATGATTTTTTAGTCGTGTTGCTGGCAAATAGTTGAGAGAAAAGGAAAGAGAGAAACGCGAAAAAGAGGAACGTTTAGAGAGAGAGGAACGCGAAAAAGAGGAGCGTCTCGAAAGAGAAAAGGCTCTAATAGCTCAAGTGAGGAGTATGTTAGAAGAAGAGCGTGCGGAAAATGAACAATCGATAATTAATCAAGTTAAAGCTGCAGTAACCTTAGAAAGAGGGGAAAGAGAAAAAGCAGAACGCTTAGAGAGGGAGGAAAGAGAAAAACCAGAAAGTTTGGAAAGGGAGAGGAAGGACGTGGAACGTGTTGAGCATTTAGTTCAGATTTTAGATGAACGAGATAAAGTCACCGTCTCACATCTTATGGGAGAAATAGATGGTCTGCGGGCACAAGTTCCCGGATTGATAGTACAAAGCAAAGGCATTACAACGAAAGTCCAGAAACTTGACGAGAAGGTAACCGAACTCGACAGAGAGCAACAAGCTCAGGAGGGGCAGGTGAAATCGTTATCTAAAAATCTAAATCAAATAGCTGACAGTGTAGAAACGAAAATAGAACAAGAAGTAACGAATGCGTTGCAGAGATTAAATACAGGTGGGGAGTGTGAGAGCCAGGTCTCGAACACGCACTTAAACCTTGAACTAAGTGAGATGCAGCAGCGCACTTCTGCTTTGGAAAGGGAAAGTCGTCATAGGGAACATAATAGCCCACCACACATAAGTACTCGGTGCGCAAACGTACAGGTGAGTATGCCAAACTGTGAGCAGTTGGCTTGCAGTATAGCCTGTGCAGTTATGGGAGCATTGTTGGTGCGACAGGTGCATTGCCAACATGAGGAGTTGCTTATTAAGCACAGGCAGTTCCAAATATTCACTGACGAACGAAAGTCAATTACCCAGTAATATTTATCAAGAGTTTTAGAAATGTTTTACCTCTTCCGTATACGGAGAAACAGAAAATACAATTTGCGGTTTCTTTTATAAGCGGAGATGCAGCTCTCTGAGCAGTGGAGGCTGCAGAGAACGGTCAGGTGTACTCAGACTTTGAGAAGATGTGTTTAGCTGGCTTCTGGTCGTCATGTGTACAAGAACGACTCAGAAAGCAGGTGTATAACCCCGAGCCTTCTAATCCCCGGCAAGGCAATCTTCGAAAATACTTCCAAAAATATTTAAACAAGACATGATACTGGGATGAATTCATGCTTACGAGAGATGTATTGCATATATTGCAAGGCAAGTTAACAATTTCAATTAGGAAAAAGCTTGTTCATGTGCCTGATACTGATCTCGAACATTAGATTTAATACTAGAAATCGCCAGGCAAAACTAATTGGCCAATAGTGGGTCAAGATCGAACAGTAGTAACAATAAGCAAAGAAATCCGAATGGAAAGTCATGGAAAAGGTGGACAGAGTAGAGAAAGTGATTACCACACCGACCACAGCAGAAACAAACAAAATAGTCACAGTGGTTCGGCTGGCTACCGATACAATGGAATTAGCAGCCGTTCCCCAAATAAAAACGGAAACGGATATTTTAATAGGAAACGGAGGAGCGAAGGAAATTTTAACACTTGCTTTGCTAACAAAAATTTGCGAATTGCAAATGAGCAGTGGTACAAATCTGCTCCTGCAGATTGGCAGACACGGCACGCTTCCGACGACCGGAACGTGCCAGTGAATAATATAAATGTTATGCCAATGCCGCCGCCACCTACGCAGCAGTATTGGACATCACAACGGCAATATGCCCCAAAACAGCAACAACAGATACAAAATGAAACAGTATGCATTGTCGAAGTGATTGAAGAGCCGCAACACGGATGTTCGGGGGCGGTCAACTCCAACCCACCTATGTAAGGCTTCCGCATAGAGTCGGTATGGCACAGGGCGAAGACAGGCAAAACGTGCAAGCATTTATGTTGAGATATAATGAAGGTAAAAACCTCAGGGAAGAATTAATTGCTGAACCGAGACAGGCACAGCAACAAAAGGTTGAGATAGTACAAGCTGTTTTTAAGGCTCAGATAAACGGAATACCCGTAACTGTCATTAATGATACAGGAGCAAGTGCTTCAGTTATGGATTATGAATTTTATAAATGCGTAGACCGGGTTAAGAGACTGCCAATTTTACCAGTGCAAAATTGTAAAAATTGTTGGGGCCACACGTGGCCGTGTGCAGATCACTAAAAACAGGTACAGGCCGTCCTAGACATAGAAAAAGAAGCCATGAAATGCTCATTCTTGGTCGTTAGGAACTCAGCGGTATCCTGTATCTTGGCTTTGGATACGTTACGTTAGCGTAGGGTGTGCCAATTTTACCAGTGCAAAATTGTAAAAATTGTTGGGGCCACACGTGGCCGTGTGCAGATCACTAAAAACAGGTACAGGCCGTCCTAGACATAGAAAAAGAAGCCATGAAATGCTCATTCTTGGTCGTTAGGAACTCAGCGGTATCCTGTATCTTGGCTTTGGATACGTTACGTTAGCGTAGGGTGACCAAACGTCCCGGAAAACCGGGATTGTCCCGGCTTTCATCCCTGTGTTCCGGTGTCCCAAAAATTTGTTTCGGGGCGCTCAAAAGTCCCGGAATTCAGTTTTTAAATACATTTCGTGAAACTTTCTCAAATTCTTGGGATTTCGCTATATTAAAGGAAATACAACACAAGAAATTAATATAATTTAGCTTATTTGTCTAAAACCTCCATTGTCCCATACTAGTAATCACAGTATCAGTATTTATACACTCAGGCAATAATTTACTTTGAGCGGTACTTGGCCAACAAGTAGTAAATTGTATTATTGTAGCAGAACTATAAAACCGTCCGATTGTCGCGCCACTTACTCACACACTCATTGTCAGAACAGTGTAGTAGTTGGTGTTTTGTTAGACAAACTGCAATAGTTTTTTCTCATATTAGTGGTATTATTGCTGCAGTACTGTGAAACGCAATGCCGAAACGTGCCTGCAAGTTCAGTGACTGTTATTCCAAGGAAAGGAATTTCATTAAGAAAGGTCGTTTTGATTACGAAGCAGAGTGTTCCGTATGTAACTGTTTTATTAGTATAAGTCATGGTGGACGTTCCGACATAGTTGATCACATCAGGTGAAAGAAACACATTAACAGATACAGTGCACCGAGCTGCAGTAAAACCCTACAAAATTATTTTGTGAAACAGCAGTCAAGTGAAGAGACGAAAGTTCGAGCAGCCGAGCTTACACTAGCCTACCACACAGTAAAACATCACCAAACTTATAGATCTAGTGATTGTACTAATAAGCTTAACAGCATTATGTTTGATGATTCTTCCATTGCAAAAAAGTTTAGTTCAGCAAGAACTAAAGTGTCAGCCTTAGTGAAAGGAGTTATTGCTCCCCAGAATGTAAAGGAAAGTCTTGAATACATCAAAAAGTCTTCTTTCTACGGGATATCCACTGATGCCAGCAAACATAAGGCCACTTAAATATTTCCGTTTGTTGTTCAGTTTTTCGAAATAATCAGGGAATTCAGACCAAACTTTTGAAGGTGAGTTCCCTACCTAGTGAAACATCTGACGAAATTTCAAGATTTTGTATGAACACTATCGAAATGTTTGATCTTGAGAAAAATAAATGTGTGGCATGTTGTGGAGACAACGCCGACACAAACTTTGGTGGTTTAAAAAGCCAAGGCAAATACAACGTATTTACCAAATGAAAGGCAACACTTCATGAAAACATTGAAGGCATAGGGTGCCCTGCACATGTTTTACATAATAGCGTGCAGACATCTGCTGACAGTTTAAGTTGTGATGTTGAAACTATCGTCATGAATGTATACTCACACTTCTACATACACTCCTGGAAATTGAAATAAGAACACCGTGAATTCATTGTCCCAGGAAGGGGAAACTTTATTGACACATTCCTGGGGTCAGATACATCACATGATCACACTGACAGAACCACAGGCACATAGACACAGGCAACAGAGCATGCACAATGTCGGCACTAGTACAGTGTATATCCACCTTTCGCAGCAAAGCAGGCTGCTATTCTCCCATGGAGACGATCGTAGAGATGCTGGATGTAGTCCTGTGGAACGGCTTGCCATGCCATTTCCACCTGGCGCCTCAGTTGGACCAGCGTTCGTGCTGGACGTGCAGACCGCGTGAGACGCCGCTTCATCCAGTCCCAAACATGCTCAATGGAGGACAGATCCGGAGATCTTGCTGGCCAGGGTAGTTGACTTACACCTTCTAGAGCACGTTGGGTGGCACGGGATACATGCGGACGTGCATTGTCCTGTTGGAACAGCAAGTTCCCTTGCCGGTCTAGGAATGGTAGAACGATGGGTTCGATGACGGTTTGGATGTACCGTGCACTATTCAGTGTCCCCTCGACGATCACCAGTGGTGTACGGCCAGTGTAGGAGATCGCTCCCCACATCATGATGCCGGGTGTTGGCCCTGCGTGCCTCGGTCGTATGCAGTCCTGATTGTGGCGCTCACCTGCACGGCGCCAAACACGCATACGACCATCATTGGCACCAAGGCAGAAGCGACTCTCATCGCTGAAGACGACACGTCTCCATTCGTCCCTCCATTCACGCCTGTCGCGACACCACTGGAGGCGGGCTGCACGATGTTGGGGCGTGAGCGGAAGACGGCCTAACGGTGTGCGGGACCGTAGCCCAGCTTCATGGAGACGGTTGCGAATGGTCCTCGCCGATACCCCAGGAGCAACAGTGTCCCTAATTTGCTGGGAAGTGGCGGTGCAGTCCCCTACGGCACTGCGTAGGATCCTACGGTCTTGGCGTGCATCCGTGCGTCGCTGCGGTCCGGTCCCAGGTCGACGGGCACGTGCACCTTCCGCCGACCACTGGCGACAACATCGATGTACTGTGGAGACCTCACGCCCCACGTATTGAGCAATTCGGCGGTACGTCCACCCGGCCTCCCACATGCCCACTATACGCCCTCGCTCAAAGTCCGTCAACTGCACATACGGTTCACGTCCACGCTGTCGCGGCATGCTACCAGTGTTAAAGACTGCGATGGAGCTCCGTATGCCACGGCAAACTGGCTGACACTGACGGCGGCGGTGCACAAATGCTGCGCAGCTAGCGCCATTCGACGGCCAACACCGCGGTTCCTGGTGTGTCCGCTGTGCCGTGCGTGTGATCATTGCTTGTACAGCCCTCTCGCAGTGTCCGGAGCAAGTATGGTGGGTCTGACACACCGGTGTCAATGTGTTCTTTTTTCCATTTCCAGGAGTGTATATACTGTTAGAACAGAGAGGATTACGGAGTTCTGTGATTAGTGGGAACTGAATATATGAATGTAATGTGTCATTCGAAAACTCGCTGGTTTTCACTGTTTCCGGCAGTTGAAAGAGTAATTCGCCTGTTTCAACCGTTAAAAGATTTTTTCTAAATGACGACAAAGCCCCCAAAATATTGGTTCAGTTTTTCAGTAACCCTTTAAGTGAAGCCTACTTATGGTTCATTCACAGTCAGCTTAGCACTTTGCAGCATGGGATAAAGGAAATTGAGGGAAGCACGAAAAGTGTAATAGAGGTAAATGATGATTTGAAAAATACTCTGGAAACTGTTACTAAGAGGAGAGAACAGCAGTTCATTTCTTTTAATGTTAAATCTGTCCTTAAAAGGGCAGAAGTATCAGAAGCAGCGGAAAGGAGTTTTAGAGAAGAAGTTAATAAGTTTTATGACACTTGTGTAGAATATCTCACAAGTGGAGCGCTCATATTTACCCTCATCGCCGGTGTTTGATTGGATGTTACTGAAGAGAGTGCCAAAAGGGGAAAGTGTTGAAGAGACTGTTTCTTATTTGAAGAGTAAAGAGATTGAAATCGATGATTCCATTCTCTTTGATCACTTCGGCATACTGACAAATTTTGTTGAAGAAAGTCTTCACAAATGGAATGATGAAAAAACAAAACACCATTGGAATGTCCTGAGAAGTGGGTGAGTTTTTTTAAAAGCTGTGACTGTCTTCAGCATTGCTCTGAGTTGGTAATAATTGCAAGGTATTTATTTGCAATCCCAGCCCATAATACCAATGTGGAAAGAATATTTTCGTTCAGTGGACTGATGAAAGAAACAGAATGGAGGTGGACTCTCTTGAAGCAATCCTGCAGATCCTGTACAACTACAAAATGGATTGTGCCGAGTTCTATCACTGTGTCTCAAAGAACAGAGAGATGATCAAGAAGGCTGGAGGCAGTGAAAAATACCCTTTTCTCCAAGGACAGTCAATTCCATCTACAAGTGCTCAGTAATATTAAAGCTCATGTTAATATTAATTGATTAAAAGTTGAATGGCTGTAAAATTTTGTAAAATCGTAATACATTTCTTTATTACTGTATACGTTTATTAAATTTCATTAATTACACAGATAATCTAGATTATATCAATCTTTTGTATCCTCTTATTAGTTATAATAATCGGGTTAACAAACTTTATCAACAAAACATTAATATTTAAAATTAAGAAACCTGGGTGCATGTGGAATGAGATGTCCATTGGTACCCGGGTGAATGTGTCCCGATTTTCACCGAATATAATTTGGTCACCCTACGTTAGAGGAATGCAAAGATAGACGTCTCTCGTGCGACGCGCGACTTGAAAAACCACAATAAGGCTATTTAACTCGCACTGGTTGAGACTGCTACCACATATAACAATTACCGTAGGCTGGTTCACGTAGGTGTATCTGACCAAAAGGTACCGCATGTAGGAAATGACTGCTACAGGAGGACTTAACAATAAGATAGTCCATGATACCGAGTCTGAAACGAAATGAGACAAGGTATTGAAGTAAAGGTGTCGTAATCGAGTTACCTCTACCGTAACCAAACGAAGGAACTGACTCAGATGCTAAACAAGTATAGTCAGGCATTCTCCGAGAAACCTGGTATATAATAAGTGGCTACTCATGACATGCGAATTAAACCGGATGATACGTTTTGCCGCGCTACGTACTCCGTACCATGGGCTAAAAAACAAGGCGAAGGTAAAGAGATTCAACAAATGCTTAAATGGCAAATAATAGAACATTAATTGTCGCCATATAGCAACCCTCTGCTCGTAGTCGCGAAAGCAGATGGAAGTATGCTGTTACTGCTGGATGCCCGAGACGTTATCAAAAGCATGATGTCTGTAAGAACCCGACCTGAAATGAAGATCACGAAACAAAAGTAGTTACAGTAGTGTAAGGTTATTTCATTAATTTTAGGTTCATTCTGCTACTTTTCTTGTTTGTGTATTGTAAATATGTGTCTAAATGTTTATGACTATGTACATTTATGTGTCTGCGTAAGAAAGCAGGATGTCTACATGAATACATGAGACAGCATGTGAACAATGGCATCGAAAAGCGAATTACTAATGAGGACAGTGCACTCACTTAGTGTAAGTTTCATAAATCAATATGTGAGTAAGGAAATGTAGGCAATTTGCATGGTCCCTAGGTGACTAATGTGCGCCTGTAAATCATAAGCCAATATCAAAGAATTTTAGAATTACGATAATGACAGAATAGTCAAAGTATTGATATTAAATTTCTATCATGGTGGAAGGTATATATCCTTCACAGTTTAGATACTTGAGAGCAATGTGCTCGGATCCTGTTGTCAGAAAGCAAAGTAAACACTAGAGAATGAATCAGTGTTGGAACTAGATATGATGGTTAAATATACTGAACTGAATAGTCCAGGTGACTAATTGGTCGAACTTTCTGCGTGAGGGGACACTGGCTACATGAATCCTACCGAAATATAAAGACTTTTATTGTAAAATATGTACAATGTGTGGAACATAATGACAAAGTGCTTATAACAGACTCTCCACACGTACAATGTACAAATTGTGTGCGAAAAGTGCATTTTTAGTGTCGAACTATCTGGATGCTAAAGTAGCGACAATGAAAGGTCAAAACTTTTTTAACAAACAAAAGACAAATCCACGAACTGTGTAGGTGGAAAAAGTGGTCAGCGCTACCACATCAAGGAATAACTATTATCCAAGAAAACACTGTGGTTCAAATGGCTCTGAGCACTATGGGACTCAACTTCTGAGGTCATTAGTCCCATAGAACTTAGAACTAGTTAAACCTAACTAACCTAAGGACATCACACACATCCATGCCCGAAGCAGGATTCGAACCTGCGACCGTAGTGGTCTCGCGGTTCCAGACTGCAGCGCCTAGAACCGCACAAAAGACTGTGAATCTGTAAACAGTATGTAAAATTATGGCCAAAATCTGTAGCATGTGGAAATGTCTAAGCAATAATGTGAAGTTTCACGTACAAAATAGTTATATTTGGTGTACAAACTGTTGAAATATCACATTCATAAAAGTGTTAGATGTACTGTCAAACTGTGGAATCAGCATACGGCAGTGAGTAACGTGAAAACACGGTACACGTGAATGCTTAAAGTGAAAGGTGGACCAACATACAACAGAAAATCCTAACGGAACACGACTGTATGAATGCTCAAGGAAGTGGAAACGCAGTGCGTGTGTGACGGGAGGCGTCTACAAGCTATGAGCTGTGCATTTTATTAACCAGTGAGATAGTAGTAGCCTAATCCTAAATGTTGTGAACTGCCGGAGTGTTGTTGTTGTCTTCAGTCCTGAGACTGGTTTGATGCAGCTCTCCATGCTACTCTATCCTGTGCAAGCTTCTTCATCTCCCAGTACCTTCTGCAAACTACATCCTTCTGAATCTGCTTAGTGTATTCATCTCTTGTTCTCCCTCTATGATTTTTACCCTCCACGCTGCCCTCCAATGCTAAATTTGTGACCCTGTGATGCCTCAGAACATGTCCTACCAATCGGTCCCTTTTTTTTGTCAAGTTGTACCACAAACTCTTCTTCTCCCCAGTTCTATTCAATACCTCCTCATTAGTTATGTAATCTACCCATCTAATCTTCAGCATTCTTCTGTAGCACCACATTTCGAAAGCTTCTATTCTCTTTTTGTCCAAACTGTTTATCGTCCATGTTTCACTTCCATACATAGCTACACTCCATACAAATACTTTCAGAAATGACTTCCTGACACTTCAATCTATAGTCGATGTTAACAAATTTCTCTTCTTCAGAAACGCTTTCCTTCCCATTGCCAGTCTACATTTTATATCCTCTTTGCTTCGACCATCATCAGTTATTTTGCTCTGCAAATAGCACTACTCCTTTACTACTTTAAGTGTCTCATCTCTTAATCTAATTCCCTCAGTATCACCCGATTTAATTCGACTACATTTCATCATCCTCGTTTTGTTTTTGTTGATGTTCATCTTATATCCTCCTTTCAAGACAGTGTCCATTCCATTCAACTGCTCTTCCAAGTCCTTTGCTGTCTCTGACAGAATTATAATGTCATCAGTGAACCTCAAAGTTTTTATTTCTTCTCCTTGGATTTTAATGTCTACTCCGAAGTTTTTTTTTGTTTCCCTTACTGCTTGCTCAATATACAGATTGAATAACATCGGGGACAGGCTACAACCCTGTCTCACTTCCTTCCCAACCACTGCTTCCCTTTCATGTCCCTCGACTCTTATAACTGCCATCTGGTTTCTGTACAAATTGTAAATAGCCCTTCGCTCCTTGTATTTTACCCCTGCCACCTTTAGAATTTGGAAGAGAGTATTCCAGTCAACATTGTCAAAAGCTTTCACTAAGTCTAAAAATGCCAGAAACGTAGGTTTGCCTTTCCATAATCTTTCTTCTAAGATAAGTCGTAGAGCCAGTATTGCCTCACGTGTTCCAGTATTTCTACGGAATCCTAACTGATCTTCCCCGAGGTCGGCTTCTACCAGTTTTTCCATTCGTCTGTAAAGAATTCGCGTTAGTATTTTGCAGCTGTGACTTATTAAACTGATAGTTCGGTAATGTTCACATCTGTCAACACCTGCCTTCTTTGGGATTGGAATTATTATATTGTTCTTGAAGTCTGAGGCTATTTCGCCTGTCTCATATATCTTCCTCACCAGTGGTAGAGTTTTGTCAGGACTGGCTCTCCCAAGGCCGTCAGTAGTTCTAATGGAATGTTGTCTACTCCCGGGGCCTTGGTTGGTTTTGGGGAAGGAGACCAGACAGCGAGGTCAACGGTCTCATCGGATTAGGGAAGGACGGGGAAGGAAGTCGGCCGTGCCCTTTGAAAGGAACCATCCCGGCGTTTGCCTGGAGCGATTTAGGGAAATCACGGAAAACCTAAACCAGGATGGCCGGACGCGGGATTGAACCGTCGTCCTCCCGAATGCGAGTCCAGTGTCTAACCACTGCGCCACCTCGCTCGGTCCCGGGGCCTTGTTTCGACTCATGTCTTTCAGTGCTCTGTCACACTCTTCACGCAGTATCCTATCTCCCATTTCATCTTCATCTACATCCTCCTCCATTTCCATAATATTGTCCTCAAGTACATCGCCCTTGTATAGACCCTCTATATACGCCCTCCACCTTTCTGCTTTTCCTTCTTTGCTTAGAACTGGGTTTCCATCTGAGCTCCTGATATGCATACAAGTGGTTCTCTTTTCTCCAAAGGTCTCTTTAATTTTCCTGTAGGCAGTATCTATCTTACCCCTAGTGAGATAAGCCTCTACATCCTTACATTTGTCCTCTAGCCACCCCTGCTTAGCTATTTTGCACTTCCTGTCGATCTCATTTTTGAGACGTTTGTATTCCTTTTTGCCTGCTTCATTTTCTGCATTTTTATATTTTCTGCTTTCATCAATTAAATTCAATATCTCTTCTGTTACCCAAGGGTTTCTACTAGCCCTCCTCTTTTAACCTACTTGATCCTCTGCTGCCTTCACTACTTCATTCCTCAGAGCTACCCATTCTTCTTCTACTGTATTTCTTTCCCCCTTTCGTGACAATTGTTCCCTTATGCTCTCCCTGAACTCTGTATAACCTCCGGTTTAGTCAGTGTATCCAGGTCCCATCTCCTCAAATTCCCACCTTTTTGCAGTTTCTTCAGTTTTAATCTACTGTTCATTAGATTGTGGTCAAAGTCCACATCTGCCCCTGGAAATATCTTACAATTTAAAACCTGGTTCCTAAATCTCTGTCTTACCATTATATAATCTATCTGATACCTTCTAGTATCTCCAGGATTCTTCCATGTATACAACCTTCTTTCATGATTGTTGAAGCAAGTGTTAGCTATGATTAAGTTATGCTCTGCGCAAAATTCTACCAGACAGCTTCCTCTTTCATTTCTGACCCCAATCCATATTCACCTGCTGGACTAGTGAAATTCAAAACAAAGTACATACATAAACAATAAGACGGTGACACGTGTGGCTGAAGAGTGATTGTGGACTAACCAGAACAGTTTTTCTGCTTATATGTGCATATATCTTCACGATAAGAAAGCCGATGCGCGGTGGACTTGTTTCACGCTTGCTTCGGGGTGGTGCGACGACAGAGCCGGCCTGCCGTCCAACAGCTGATCAGCGCGCGGTGAGCGGGACCCGCTACTACGACAAAGATACGCAGCTGTCCGGCGTTCAACTACCGGCGGCAGGAGGCGAGTCTCTGATTGTTTGCCCAGCACTCCAGCGACACCGAACAGCAAAGTCAACTGACGAGACCATCGCCATAATTTCTCCTAAAAACAATGTAAAATTCTGTAACAAAAATTATTGATATATTCTGTAGTATTGATTGCGAGAGACACGAGTGAAAATTTTTTGAGTTGTATGTATGTCCTAAAACTATGTTACATAAGTATAGTGGACGTATATTGAAAGTAGATGCACTAGAAATGTGAACGAACTTAGTAAAATCAACCATCAACTGCATACTTTCATATTGTATGCCCAATAAAATGAATCAAATATGTAACTTATAATTATTGTGTAAAACTGTTTAATCTAAAAATGATCATCTGCAGATCAAATGATAACATTATTCACAACCAATACGAGATAGTAACGGGAGCGTGTACAGTTTGAAGAGTCCGGGCGGCGTTTTTCTTAACCCGGTTCTTTCCCGTCGCCCGTAACGTAAATAGGGGAGTATAGCTATTGTTTACCGGAAAATCGTTCAAGCATACCAAGCTGTACTCACTCGTCGTGTGATGCAAGGGCGAAAGATAGAGCAATGCTCATTGTCAAAATACATAAAACCTCGTAAAAAGGGAAAATGTTCTTTGTAACACGATGAATGTAAATTACCGAGAGCTGTAAAGTAATATACTGTATGTATACGCATATGAGCAAAATACATAAAGTGACATGTGTCTAAAAAACATACGTGTGCGAAGTAACATGTGTTATTATAATGTTGGTATGTCTGTTCGCAAACCACAAGTGTTGCTGGTTCATCCATACCAGGAGGCCCTTGTGTCGATACGCGGTACAAAGTATTAAATCGTGCGACGAGAAGTCGAACAGAAAATAAAGTAAAATGAAAATTGTAAAACTCTGAAAATGCGCGTGCAATTAGCTGTCATACAATAAGTTATAATGAAACAAAATGTTTCAAAAATGTACACGCAGACTCTATAAGGTAACTGTATGGAATTTTGTGGTAATTAATTGTTCTTTCATTCGCTGGCGCAAGAAACTAAAAAGACCAGCGTTATTACTCACTCTCTGTTCTAGTCTCGAAGCCAACGCACGCTGCGCCGGCCATTTCGCATTGTAAGATGTAAATTTTGAATAATACATGGTATTTATGCAGATTGTGCATTTTTCTTTCATGCGCATAGTGATCTTCACGCAGAAGTAAAAATATTATTTGTACGTTGTTCAGCACGCGGGATAAACAACAAGAACGGTGGAACAATCGACCATTGTTGGCAGACATCTTGAGTAGGAATAATTTCATTGCGTTCCGTCATCAACGGACGCTTTAAAAGATTCGCATCATAAGTATTAAAGAAAAGGAAGTGTATACTTTAATTTATTTCATATTAATGTAAAAACGAAGAACATTCAATTCAGTACAGACATTGGCCGTTTCTCGACAAAACAATACATTCTTTAATTCAAAGTTTTCTTTTTAATTAAATTTCACTACAGTAAAGATATCCTGCAGCAATATTTTAATGTGATAACACGAAATATAATCCTCGAGATTACGTTTACGGTCTTTTTTGCCAGTATGAACGCTCCACGTAGACATCAATTTTAACAGATTCTAAAAGCGCAAACCTATATCAACAATCTGGTGAGTAGCGCGCTAAAAGGACTATTTTACGAAAGTATAGATTCAGATCTCACATTAGTATGATTCTTTCTTGTGTCCGCTCCGCCAAATAAGTGCTCTGTTTATGCTCTTGACGGGAGGAAATATCAGTAAAGTTAGGCGGTAAGATCCTCTTACATTCTTGTGCACACCGTAGGAACACTTGAGACGGTGTCCGGATCGGGGCGACAGCGGTGTGAAACTCTTCGAAGAAACCCAGGAATATGAAATCTGCGTGTTGCCCTTCATCCTCAGTCCGCAGTATATCGTGTGAGAAAAAGGCAAGCTGGGTCTCGCAGGGACGAGGCTTTCTAAAAAAGTGCTGATTCATAGAACGAAGCTTTTCCGTCTCAAGGAAGTTGTTATTAATTTGTGGTCAGTTCCTGCGAGATCAAACTGCTTAGGTCATCGGTCCCTGGGGCTTACACACTGCTTAAACTAACTTACACTAAGTTCAACACACACACCCATGACCGAGGGAGCCGCGCGAAAACAGGCAAGGTGCCTGAGACCGCGCGGTTACCCCGAGCGGTGAAGTTTGTTATACTCCAACTGAGAATATCTTCAGATATTTCTGCAGGAAACCGATGTTAAGGATAATAGTATCTGACATAGTATCTGACGTGCAGATGTAGTATCTGACAAATTAGCAATGGCTCTGAGCACTATGGGACTCAACTACTGAGGTCATTAGTCCCCTAGAACTTAGAACTAGTTAAACCTAACTAACCTAAGGACATCACAAACATCCATGCCCGAGGTAGGATTCGAACCTGCAACCGTAGCAGTATTGCGGTTCCAGACTGCAGCGCCTTTAACCGCACGGCCACTTCGGCCGGCACAAATGAGCAAGACTTTCCAAAAACACAGAAGTAAAAATCAGCTTCAGCACCAACAAAAACCTTAATAGGAAGCTTATTCACAATATAAAACCACCAGATGCAAGTCTTGATGCATCTGTCATTTACAAAATTACCTGCAGCCAATGTAATAAGTATTATATCGGCCAAACAGGCAAAAATTTCAGAACCCGATTCAAAGAACATTTAGACTGCTACACGCTTGAAAAATGTAACAAATCAGCAGTAGCAACTCACATTAAAGACACAGGCCATCCTTTGAAAATCGAAGACAACCTCGAAATCTTACTCAAAATAGGAAAAAGTAAAGGAATAGATATCATGGAAGAAATGGAAATTTTCATACGTAATACAAAGCATGGAGATAACATTCTTAATGAAATAACCGAATTCACAAACTCAAAATTCAACAACAGTCTTAACCCAGTTATAACTCAATAGATTCTAGATATGTCGATGTAAAGGACTGACTGCAAATCTCTCAGTACCAAGAATATCGATACAAAAACCTCGATAATCGATACAGACTCACATGCTACAGTCCGCCATCCTGTGTTGTGTGCATAACGTCGAAGCAGTTTATGCAGTGAATTACGTTGGCAGTCAGTGACAAAATACAAAGTGCAATAGTGTAATGTCAATCAACAACTCCGCTATTACACCAGTGATACAAGTGAAGCAGCAAGATGACTAAATCGTAAGTGATCAACCGTCATATAAAAGCCTTTCACACTATTTTCATAACACGTAACTGATTCAAATCTATCTGCATCCTATACAGGCTGTGATATCATACATAGTCAACCACAAGGAAGAAAACCAGCAGAAGACATCACTGATTTCTAGCCATACACTGCCCCCCTCCTGCCCCCCAAATGCCACACCAGCCGCTACAGTAACAAACAATGGACAAAGAGTTCTAGATTAATTTAGTTTAAGACTGTTTCTTTTTAAGTAACATTTCCCTGTATGTATGTATGTATAAAAAAAATGGCTCTGAGCACTATGGGACTTAACATCTATGGTCATCAGTTTCTTAGAACTTAGAACTACTTAAACCTAACTAACCTAAGGACATCACACAGCACCCAGTCATCACGAGGCAGAGAAAATCCCTGACCCCGCCGGGAATCGAACCCGGGAACCCGGGCGCGGGAAGCGAGATCGCTACCGCACGACCACGAGCTGCGGACTTGTATGTATAAACGCCTGAAGATGAACAGAACGTGTTCGAAACGCGTTGTTTATGTTAGATTAAACATAAAATAAAAAAGTGAATGGTAGCAGAAATTAGAAAGAAATAACTATCCCACACAGTCACGGTCCACAAATATAGCCATCATGGCCGAAAATAATTACAAACGACGTATGTTTCTATGATTCTCTTGCGTAATCGTGTTTTTAAATGCGAAATTCATAGCCTCGGCTTTCGTTTTGCTGTTTTCAACTACAACACCAGACTGCTCAACGAGTGACTGGGTGGAAGCCTTAGACCCGCTTAGCGACCGCCTGTCCGTATCCCATGCATTGAATCCAAAGGCGTCCCAGACTATACTCGATAGTTTAAATTCGCCTCGAACTAATATCGGATTATGTGGGTATTTCCCCGATACTGTTCGAAGACTTTTTTGAATGACTCTATTTGTGTCACAGTGGAATGCAGTGGCTGGTAAAAACAATCCACAAATGGTTCAAATGCCTCTGAGCACTATGGGACTTAACTGCTGAGGTCATCAGTCCCCTATAACTTAGAACTACTTAAACCTAACTAACCTAAGGACGTTACACAGATCCATACCCGAAGCAGGATTCGAACCTGCGACCGTAGCGGTCGCGCGGTTCCAGACTGTAGCACCTAGAACCGCTCGGCCATCCCGGCAGGCAAACAATCCACAATTAACTCTGTTTCACTTGCTGTATTATACGCGACTAGGCAACTTCATTGTCACACTCAGATTCGACATGAATCGAGACTATAATTTTTTAAATTGCAATGAACACACCCATTCTATGGCGTCTAATCTGTCTTTTAGATACACGTTCCATGAACCGCTAAATATCTCAGAGCCTTTTACTTCGGGTTTCAGCCAGCTCTCTGCCCTGAAATCGAGAAATTTCCTGGAGGGAACTTTGATACGAGTACTTTGGTAATTTATCGATAGTCGAAGTGCCTTTATTCTGAAAGCAGTCTGATTTTGCTTATCGTTGGTGAATGTTTATCCTGCTGTCTCAAACGACAGCCTAGCATAAAAAAAACCATGTCCCCTCCACAAGTACTCTGCTACCTGAATACCTGCTTTCTTTGTCTAGTGCATCCGTAGCCTACCAAGAGGAGACCCACAATACCTCACTCAATAACACAGATTAGAAACGTGCCGCCAAGCCCGTCACGGAGTATACGAAGTCTCTGGTTGCTACTCGGCTCGAAAGCAAAAGATCTTGATCAAATCTGGAAACAATGCTGCAAGTTGAGAGCTCTGCTTGCACCCCGCACGAGAGACCATCGGCCTTCACCACTTCCGAGAGCCGCCTGTATGAACAGAGGATGGCCTCAGAACCAAAGCTAAATGCGTCGTTGGTGCCGACATGTGCCAAAACTTACAGACGACAGCAGCATGCACGTTCGAGAGCCCAAGCAAAGCTTCGCCCACATCTCGGCTTATGGCCTCCATCCCCCCACCCCTCTCGGCGGACATAACGAACGCACCTGAGGTGTCCTATGCTACTCGCCAGTTTCTCCGCCACCACCCGAAGTAGCAGCTGGAAGGCGGCTGACCGAAGCCAAATGCGCCTTCAGCTGTTTGCGAACTGCAACCAGCTCCTCCTGGGTCCGCATGAAGCATGCACACATCATACCCATCCTGTCACGTGTAATTAAAGAATTGAACCGTAAAAGCAAAGAAAGAAACCTAGTGTGCAGCTTGGTACTCTCCTGAAGTGTGTCACCAGTGCTGGCTGACACGTTACTGATCTGTGTAGCTAGCTGTTCAGAGGAAATGACAACATTGCTACAGACTGCCTGATCCTATACATTACAGTTTGGGGCATTCCACGTTAGTGAGACCACATTTGAGTTAACAGGACGCCCATTTCGGACTGGAGATGATCTCCATTTTTATTTATGAGAACTGTTGAGGGCGGGTTGTAGACCACTAGTAGGTTAAGCGTTAAAAAGACGGTGGTTCCTCAAGAAAACAGTCTTCATTACGGGAAGAGCTCCTGCTGTGGTCCCTTGTCCGAGGTTTGGAGAAGGCTGTGACGGCGGTGGCAGAGCGACTGCTTGCTGTACGCTGCAAATTCCGACTGATATTGGTATCAATGCTGCCTACCGCCTGCGTCCGAAATACCGTTCCCTGAACCGATTATATTGCTAGCTGAGTGCAAAACCTGTAAGTCACAGGTCGAGACGAATCTCTGAATTTCTGGAATGTCGATTTCTCGACCATCACTCTGGGCTGGAATGCTGTGTAACTTACTACCCCTCCCCTCACTCCCGCAACCCCCCCTTTCCCGAAACAAAATAATAATCTCACAGGAAGTGTCTACGGAGGTAGACTGCAGCAAGTACATGTGGGTGTATTAAGATATAGGAAAGAGAGTATCCTGCAATTAGTGTCAGTTATGAAAACTGGAAACGAGCGTTTCGCGTCATTGACCGGGAGGCCCCTCGCGGGGCAGGTCCGGCCGCCTTGGTGCAGGTCTTATTGCATTCGACGCCACATTGGGCGACCTGCGCGCCGATTGGGGATGAAATGCTGATGAAGACAGCACAACAACACCCAGCCCCTGAGCGGTGAAAATCCCCGACCCAGCCGGGAATCGAACCCGGACCCATAGGGCGGCAATCCGTCACGCTGACCACTCAGCTATCGGGGCGGATGATGGTATGGGTTGAGTTGAAGGATATGAAGAGGAAGACATGGTTGAGAACAGAGTGAAACAGAGTAACATCCTATCCCCAGTGTTCATCAATCTGTTCACTGAAGCAGCTGTGTGGGAAACCCAGGAAAAATGCACAAAGGGAATTTAAGTTCAGAGAGACGTAACTAAAATTTTAATTTTGCGGAAGACATTCGATTTCTGCCAGAGTTCGCAAACGCACTGGAAGAACAGTTGAAAAGAATTGACGTCGTTTTGAAAAGAGGTTATAAGATGATCAGTAACAAATGCGATGTACTAGAGATTCATTAGCCTATACTGAGTGAATTATAATATAAATATTACGTGACATCTGTCACTTTGGTTGCTAAATAAGTAACTATGGCTGACGGGAGATGATATAAAACGCCGACTAGTAACAGTAAAAAAATAATTTCCGAAAAAGGGGTAGTTGCTAACATCCAAAACAAATTAGGATGTTAGGAAATCTTTTCTGAAGTTGTTTGTCTCAAGTTTAAGCATAACGATAAGTAAATGATAAACATTTCAGCCAGAAAGAAAACAGAAACATTCAGAATACGATACTTCATGACAATGCTGAAAATTTGGATTGGGGGGAAACGAAACTTGGGATCGTTTGATATGACACATTTAGAGGCGTCAGGGGATCGTCAGTTTAATAGTGGACCTAATTATGGCAAAATGGAGTGAATCTGAAAAAAGTGACCAAGTTTGGACTATATTTAGCGGGATATCGTGCAGAGCTGCACTGAACCAATATTCGGAGGTAAACGCCACGATGAATGTGGGTCCATTCTCTTTAGAAGAGGTCAATGAGTATTGTACGTTGTGCTTCATTGTACTAGTACTATCAATCGCAAAAATTGAATGAGCGGAAAGTTATACACACATCAAAAAAAGTTTAGCATCACCCCGGTTCCCAGAACTCCTGCTGATAGACGTTGACTGTGGATATTATATTACAGACACAGCCCCTTTTACTGTTATGAGAAGTAAGTAAATCCACCCAAAGATGTAAACAACCATTCATGATCAGCGCCTATTAGACAGAGGGGGTCTGACAGCCGATCAGATCCAGTCATTCCACCAGGAAAGAGGTACATGGCTCGTGCTGTCTGTTGCTGAACCATGCCTAGATGGCCAGTACCGCTGTTCGATCGTGTCGACATTGTTATTATGTGTCTGGAAGGGCTCTCAACAAGGGAAGTGTCCAGGCTTCTCGGAGTGAACCAAAGCGATGTTGTTCGGTCATGAAGGAGAAACAGAGAGACTGGAACCGTCGATGACATGCCTCGCTGAGGCCGTCCAAGGGCTACTACTCCAGTGGATGACCGCTACGTACGGATTATAGGTCGGGGAAACCCTGGCAGAACCGCCACCATCTGGAATAATGCTTTTCGTTCAGTCACAGGACATCGTGTTACGAATCAAACTGTGCACAATAGGCTGCATGCTGCGCAACTCCAGTTCCGGCGTTCATGGCGAGGTCCATCTTTGCAACCATGACACCACACAGCGCGGTACAGATGGGCTCAGCAACATGCCGAATGGAACGCTCAGGCTTGGCATCACGTTATCTTCACCGATGAGTGTCGTATATGCCTTCAACCAGACAATCGTCGGAGACGTGTTTGGAGGCTACCCGGTCAGGCTGAACGCCTTAGACACACTGTCAAGCGAGTGCAGCAAGGTGGAGATTCCCTGCTGTTTTGGGGTGGCATTATGTGGGACCGACGTCCGGCGCGGTGGTCATGGAAGGCGCCGTAACGGCTGTACGATATATGAATGCCATCCTCCGACCGATAGTGCAATCATATCGGCAGCATATTGGCGTGGCATTCGTCTTGATGGACGACAATCCGCGCCCCCATCGCGCTAATCTTGTGAATGACTTCCTTCAGGATAACGACATCGCTCGACTAGAGTGGCCAGCATATTCTCCAGACATGAACCGTATCGAACATGCCTGGGCTAGATTGAAAAGTGCTGTTTATGTACGACGTGGCACACCAACCAACCTGAGGGATCTACACCGAATCGCTGTTGAGGAGTGGAACAAACTGGACCAACAGTGCCTTGATGAACTTGTGGATAGTATGCCACGACGAATACAGGCATGCATCAATGCAAGAGGACGTGCTACTGGGTATTAGAGATACCGGTGTGTTCAGCAATCTGGACTACCACCTCTGAAGGTCTCACTGTATGTTGATACAACATTCAATGCGTGTTTTTCATGAGCAATAAAAATGGCGGAAATGATATTTATGTTGATCTATATTCCAATTTTCTGTACAGGTTCCGGAACTCTCTGAACTGTAACAATTCTGATACTAAATGTAACTGGGTTTTCTCTTTTGATGCTAGTCAATTGTTAGTATGAGCATTTCTGCAAAGGGCATTTGATTCTAAAGCATTATGTCAGGGTAAAAATACTAATTTAATAAATTTTTCTCTCTTAACAACATGTGGGCAGGGTGGGTTCTTCCTTGGCTCGGGTATGAGGTCGAATGAAACATCATTTTTACATGAGATAACTTTTATTGAAGATTTGTACAACTGTTTCCTTACTCGATGTTCTGGCTCGGAGAGCGGCAGCTGTGTCTTTTGCGAAGCCTTCTGCTGCGGCAGCAGCGGCGTCTGATTACGCGTGGCAGTGTGTATCTCGTGTCGCCGTTTCGCCCAGGTGACTGGAGACGCGCAGCGCGAGGTGGCCCATTTAATTATTGAGAGCAAAGTCGTGCATCGCACGGTGATACCTTGGATCTGGCGTCCCAGTGTTTCTCTTCTCTAAGCGGCCGCGTGTGTTGCGCGTCGGCCAGCGGAGCGGCGCGGTGGGGGATGGCCAGTGTCCCAGACTCGAACCACGGACTCCTGCTTGCCAGTCTTCCGCTGTCAGGTCTTCATCCCAGCTCACAGGTGACTGCTGATGTGAGGCCGTCTCCTTTCCGTCCTCACGAGTCACCCGGGTACGTAAAAATCAGACTTCATATACCTTTTAACTTCTGGCTTCTGGCGCCGAGGCTGCTGCTTGCTATTCCATTACAGCGGCGGACTTGGTGCGTCTGTGCATGATGTAGTCTCTTCTTGCATGACGGTCTTCAGCACCGAAACTGCCTGAAAACTACTGCTACTCTTCTCTCTTTTCTTCTTCCTCGGGCGCACTGCGTCTCGCGTATTTATTCACTTCAGTTCACTGGAGGTGAACGACTTCATGGTGATTGCCTCTTCTGTCACGTTGAAAAGCTTCTCGAAGAATCTCCTTAACGTCGGTCATTGGCTCTTGGAATGTAGGCGAGGGCCTTTGATCACATGTGACAACTGAGAAACACGTGAGCCGGTCGGGCGATGCTCTGAGTGCTAATCGACAGCGTCCGCTTATGTGGAACTTGCTGACTTCATGGTCATTGTCTCTTCTGCTCTGCTGTTCTGCCCGCTGTTTGCCAGTGTGTAATTCTTCTAAACCAAACTAAGTTTTTCATTTATATTCTAATTTCTACTTCACTTTGATTTCACTAATTTATTTACTTAAGTATCACTCAACAGAACCGAGGTGATGCAAAACTTTTTTTGATTTGTGTATTTGCTTATATCACTAACATCTTCGTCTATCTCACGTTTAAGAGATCGTTTTGCTAAACTTCGCAGGCTACTAATGAAATTCCGAGTGGTTACTAGAAGACACGACGTGTAGACAAGTGAACAACAATCTTACACCAAAAGTGCCTTTGAACCCAATGCCTCTTTTCAACAACTACGACCTAGAACATAAGAATATCATAACGCCGCGCCCAAGGGCAAGGAGGTTCTGCCGCCTCCCAAACGGTGACGCTACCACTGATTTCTGGCCATGCAGTCGAATTTTTGATACTCGCTAGTGTTTCTGTAACTCTCCACAGTCAGTATTTTTACCAAAATATAACTTTCTTTTCATCTTAAGCTGTAACTCTCTATTTCCTGCATTGTATTGCATTGTATTGAAACTGGGGACCTAGAAACGACGGAAAGGCTTCGTCCCCGCCGTAGCCTCGGTGGTATACAACTCCACAACAGGCTACAGCAGTCCACTCACCCTCACACCCTTCCGCCGCCCCACACCGAACCCAAGGTTATTGTGCGGTTCGGTCCCCAGGGGACCCCCCACGGAAACATCTCACAACAGACGAGAGTGACCCCTATGTTTGCGTGGTAGAGTAATGATGGTGTGCGCGTACGTGGAGAAAGTGTATGCGCAGCAATCGCCGACATAGTGTAACTGAGGCGAAATAGGAGAACCAGTACACATTCGCTCAGGCAGACGGAAAACCGCCTTACAAACCATCCACAGACTGGCCGGCACAAAGGACTTCGATACTAATCCGCCCCTAAAGCAGTGCGTTAGACAGAACGGCTAACCGGACGGGCTTACTTCCTGCATTAGTCGGTGAAGGAAAGGCAGTCCTCGTAGTGGGTTAAGACCGACATCTTATTTTCGGCCATGAGCAATTGGGCGCTCGTACCTTGAAAAAATCAAGCAAAAGTGAATTTCTATAATCACTTCGAAAGGAACAAAAATGTTTTGTCTCCTAAAATTGTATGAAACTGGCTGCGTTTTTATGAGCAGCGTAACATTAAGAGTGTAGCTCATCCATTATCAAAAAGGATTTTTTATCCTTCAATCATACATACATTAAGTCGCAGAGCAGGCACGTATTCGTTAATAATGTGAAAAATCAAAGGAATGTACCAAAGATCTTCAACATAAAACTGCTACAGTCTTTAAAGTCTTTTGAACGATACTAATGGCATATTACTTCACCCTGTGAAGTAAATAAAACGCAAGTTCCACCGTTGAGTTCCTCCTCAAAGTTTCATTCTGATTACTGTTACACATTATACACTATTTTCTATAGGTACTGTTTTATTGTAGAGTAGATATACAGTATGCTCATCACCGTGGGAACGCTAGTAGTAGCGCAAACATTCATTTCTAATGGAAGTTTTAATTTAATGGTATTTGGTTCAAATGGTTCAAACGGCTCTAAGCACTTTGGGACTTAACATCTGAGGTCATCAGTCCCCTAGAACTTAAAACTACTTAAACCTAACTAACCTAAGGACATCACACACATCCATGCCCGAGGCAGGATTCGAATCTGTGGCCGTAGTAGCAGCGCGGTTCCGGACTGAAGCACCTAGAACCGCTCGGTCACAACGTCCGGTAATGGGATTTGGGTCTCAAAATAAATTACGAGATGAATACTGACAGCGGCTACGTTAAAATTTAAAGGAGTAAAGATAACTACATAGGAGTAACTGAAATAAATATGTCTATTTCCTCTCGTACGAACTACACGAAAGAAAATGACAGAAAAAACATAACATATGAAAGGAATGCCAACATATGAGGAGAAAAACACGAAAACTTATAATTTGATACTCGAATACCACACCTGACCTGTACACAGCTTTATGATACATTACGTGCTCAAAAGGCGTGGCATTAGCCAACTAATTAAACGCAACTTAGTACAAATCAAACAAAATCATCGAATCCCAAATTTAAAAAAATACCTTAGGTGCATATAAAATACACTATTCAAAATGGATGGCAAGCTGACTAAACGAATGTCTGTAATTTAACATATTAACAGAAATCAGATTTAAACGCAGTGTTATAAAGCATACACCGTCACAGATACAGAAAAGTGTGAATTCACACAGTTTCGACAGAGGCGCTAGCGGTTTCTCGACAGATATTAATTACGATTCCCTTCACTTCTCTAATACATCTCAAACCCATGTTGCCCAGAAATACTCTAGCTGATACCTTTGATGCTAAATCCACTAATGTGAAACTGAAAGAGTATCGTGTGCTGCTAGGAAAATGTTCGATCAGCAAGTCAGCAACTACTAAAATTACACATTTCTTTGCATTACACAGAGTAAATTTTAAATTTGTACATTAGAGCGACCTCCTCATAACTTAAATACACTTAGATTCTCCGAAGTGTGAAATGATGTTATTTGTGACGAAATTCATATTGTACATCACGTCAGCCAACAGTCGGAAATAGCCGACAGTTCAAGCAGATGATGAGAAAACTACAGTTAGTGCCTACCTCTCCAACACGGAACCAATCTTCACCGGCTTATAGAAGGAGCTTTCGTAGAAGGCACGCAGTCTCATTCAGTAGTTGCCTCAGATTGTTGCTACTTAACGGCACACGCCGCATCTCAGCCTCGCCTATTGTTCCAGGCTTCGTTGGAGGCAGAGACTAATGTAATGGGAAGTGTCCTTCCACAACTCAAGAGACAGGAGTCTTCTATCAAACGTAACAGAGCGCTGCTAGATTTTGCTTTCTGAGATAGATGTCTAGACTATAGCAGTGTGCCAACTTATAATTTTAAGTTTCGGTCGCTTTCGTATTTTCAGTAAAATACTTGATGTAAATCACTCTGGACATTATAATATCCAGCTGAGTGGAATTTCACGCGTATACCGCATAACATCGCATCTAGCCTCAGGAACGGTCTCAGTTTGGCGAGAAAGACAATGCAAAAGTTTCTTCGTTATGAAAAGTCCAGCTGAAGCCAGTCATGGATTATTACATCCCGTGTACTTACCAAATTGAGACTATGTTGATTGCTACATTTCATCAGCTCTTCGATATGGTGACAAATTTTGTCTGTAGAACAAAGCCGAGTGTCGTAACTGGTCCTGCGTGGTGGAATACAATGCCGCTATTTTCGTAATACTAGCTACGAATGTGTTCAGGTTTGTGAACAACGTCCATAACAACCTCAGCATGAACATGAAGAACAGTGGGCAATACTTGGACACCGAGTATCTGTAATAAGGATTTTGATTCAGTTTCATTATAATGTGAATGTGACTTGTTTGTCCGCCGTAAACTCCCGCTTGTTAAGAATGACTTGAATTAAGGGACAGCAGCAATTTCCGTCTGTTTAACATCCGTTTTCATTGGAATTTCGTGAAACTCGTCTCTAGCTCCTATCGGTTAGTTTCTGATGCGGCCGCTGGTTTCATGCCTGGGTAAATGGTGCGAATGATCACGTCGTTCGTAGTCACATGTCACATAGTTCGCATCAATACATCAACGAATCGGGCAACTTTGTTCACGATGCAGTGATGGACACATCGAAGAGCTGTAAGTACTTCTGCAGCGTTGATCTTAAAAAACAATATATGTGTGCGGAGAGGCTGAATTCCTCGTCTCATGTCAAGACTCCTCTGCAAGTTTGGTGTATAGATTCCTCAGTGATCTAGAGCAGTTGACTTCAAAAAGTGGAGAACTTGTGTTACTTGTTACTTGCGCTGTGGAAACGCTCGTTACGTTATTCATAATTATGATTTGAGAGTTACGAGTACCTACAGCAGCAAGATCATACTTGTCGTTAAGTTTTAATTTAAACCTTCACGCTGATTTCCTTGAAATTCTAGTGCCTTGAATTAAATTAAGCAGTTCACAGCATTCTCAACGCAGTGGAAATATTATTAAGAGCACTAAAACTAATTTTTACGTTATTTTCAATCCAGTGGTAGGTGGATTAAAAAAAAAACTACAAAATCAATATGACAGTGGCTACATTACATTTAAAGCAGTAGAGTCAAATGTGTAGGAATAAATGAGTGTAGGTCATCTGATGCGATCTACATGAAAGAAAATGACTGAAGAAACTCAAAATAAGTCAGCAGTGTGAACATACAGGGAAGAAACACAAAATAAGTCAACAGTGTGAACATTCATCGTGATTTTTTTCCACCGTGTACAAACTCTAGGGATTGATGGATGAGAGGATACGGAACAAAAAAGGTTTAATGCTTATGTCCGGAAATGCATGGTTTCCATGCTAGAAACCATTTGTTTAATCATACTTTGCCACAGAGACTGCGGACTAATTCGCGCTGTACCATGCAGCCACAGTTACAATATGCATGGTTTCCTCCTAGAGGTTGTACTGTTCCTCATACGTCATGCCCTAAAGCCCTTTCGTGCCATAGTAATTGGTAATGTTGGGTCCGATTCACTTCTATTGCTGACTCACATTGTAGTCGAAGTCATACAGCGCTGTACACAATGGTTCCATATTCGAATCGAGAGTTTGTCGACATGGTGTTTACTTACGGAAAGGCTGGCAAAGGGTGGCGGCCAGTAAGGTTGTCTAGGAGACCTATCCCCGCCGACAACAACCACAGCATTCAATGTTTGCAACAGTGATTCACCATCTGTCTGAGACAGGGTCGCTTGACTAAGTAGGAAAACATGAAGGACGTACCCGAAATGTCGGACATCAGTCTTGGAGGATACTGTAATTAACACTGTGGAAGGCAACTGCCGTGTCAGTACCAGGCAGTAGGTCCGCCAGGACAGGACAGTTTGGAACATTCTCCATGACAATTGTTACTACCCATATCACTTACAGAGTGTGCAGGGCTTACTAGCGATAGACTTTCCACATCGGGAGCAGTTTTGTCACTTGCTCGTCAATAGGCAGCCACGATTCCAGGTTTTGTGTCATCCATCGTGTTCACAGATGATGCCACCTTTACGCGGATTAGTAGCTTCAGTTTTCACAACAGTCATTTCCGGGATAGTATGCAGAACCGCAATGCTATGGTGACAGCGAATCATCAACATCGGTGCAACCGGACTGTGTGGGTCACTTCACCTAACGGGATCTGCGTTTCTTGCGGGTGACTTTGCCTCCCCTGCTGAAAGAAGTGTCATTGATGATTCGAAGGGTTATGTGGCTGCTACATGATAGTGCTGCAGGCCATTTCGCCGTTAAGATCCAGACGCATCTGAATCGTGTCTTCCCTGATCGATAGATCGGACGAGGTGGGGGGGGGGGGGGGAGGGGAGGGGGGTTCAGTTGCGTGGACTGCTTCTTCACTGGATTTCAGTCCCTGCGATTTCTGGTTAAGGGCCAATTGTGTACGAAGAGCCCACTCCAGACACTGGAATAACGTATTCATGCTGCCTTTGACACTGTCCGAATACAGCCTGGCCGATGTGAACGTGTGAGACAGAACATGCTACGGCGCGTACACGCAAGCGTTGAGGCACATGGAAACCATTTTCAGCACATACAGTAACTTTTACTGCAGGGTGTTGTGCGTATTTCACCGCAGTCTCTGTAACAATGTATGATTGAATAAATGGTCTCTGGCAGGGAAACCAAACGTTTCCAGAAATAAGCTCATTACATCTTTTTTTTGCTTCGTATCTCATCGATCAATCCCTAGAGTTTGTACGCGTTGGAAAAAATCACCCTGTGTATGGAAAGGACAAAATGAACCCATGAAAACGTATAATTTGATATTCGCATATCGCGTCCAGAACTGTCCACTGCTTCCAGATACGTTATGTGTTCATTTAATGCTGTAGGTAAGAAACGTTACCGTTGAAGAGTAAAAGAGGTCAGTGTGGCATAAATTAAACAAAAACATCGAATCCTAAATTTTAAAAACACTTAGGAGATCCTAAGTACATTTACAGTAGTTTATTTTAAGTGGATGGCAGGCTACCTCAATTTCAAAACTAAGTCAACACAAATTAGATTTAAATGCAGTATTACGAGAAAGCAATCACCGCAACTGATACAGAGATTTGCAGTTTCAACAGGGGCGTTTCTACGAAACGTAACAGTGCGAGACTAGATTTTGCTTTCTGAGATAACAGTATAGATTATAGCAGTGTGCTAACTTATAATCTCAGGATTCGGTCGCTTTCGTATTGTCACTAAAATACTTGCCGTAAATCACTCCGGACATAGTAATTATCCAGCAGAGTGATATTTCACGCTAATACCACGTAACATTGCATCTAGCATCAAAACCGGCCTCAGTTCAACGAGGACGACCACCCATATGTTTCTTCATAATTGCGTGTCCAGCTTATGCGTCATGGATTTTTAGGTCCCGTGTAGTTACCAAATTGGGCCAATGACTGCTACATTTTATCAACTCTTCAATATAGTGACAAACGTTTTCTGTAGTATTAAAGTATATAGTTTTAACTGGCCAGTTGTGGCGTGACAGAATGCCACCCAACCATGTACGTGTGGCTTCGGCGTCGCGAACAGTGTCCATAGCAATCTGAGCATTAAAATAGAGAAGACTGGGCAACACTTGGACACAGAGTGTCTGAGAAAAGCAATTTTTTTCAATTTAATTATAATCTGAAAGTGGGCATAGACATACTTCGAAATTTCCTCCAAACAATTACAGAACGGACTATGGCCTGAGCTGAAACCTTCACACATTGCGAGCTAAATGACTCCTTGCTTCGTCGCCTTAAAAATAATCAAATCTCTGACTTTTTTGCATCCGCATTAATCGCCTGTAGCGATCTACTGAAGGTAGGTGTGTGGTGCGTCTTACTGCCAACTATAGCTCTACAAATGTCCACTCTAAGCAATTTTCATTTATGAACTTGTTAAGATTGACGTGAATTAACTGATGGCAGCAGATTCCGTTTGTTTTGATATCGACTGTCGTTACTTTTAGTGACACTTGTCGCTGGCTCCTTTCGGTATGCTTCCTTACGGTCGATGTTGTTAAAGCGTTTCACATGGTTGCGAGTGATACGTCATACGTCGTGACATGTCGCACAGTTTTGCATAGATGCACCAACCAATCGAACAGCTTTACTCATGATGCAGAGGTGAACACATGGAAAAGCTATGAGTACTTTTGCAGCGGTGATTTTAGCAACCATTATATACATATATACGAAAAAGTACATTTCCCCGTTTTAAGTCGAGACTGCTCTCAAAGTTATGTATTTAGATTCCTGACTCGTTAACAGCTATAGATTCTTAAAAACCGCAGACGTTGTGTGGCTTGTTACGTACACTGTATAAACTTACGTTTAGGTGCTCCTCACAGCTATAATTTGAGAGTTACGAATGTCTGCAGCAGCAAGGAGACACTTGTTATTAAGTTTTAAATTAAAGTTTAACATTTATCTCCATGAGATTCATGTGTCCCGAAATAAAGGAAATACTCCTCATATTTTGAGTGCTTCATCTTCTTCTGTTCCTCTAAATAGTGTAAAAGTTGGCAAATCCCCTGCAGTTTAAGAGATTGAACAATCAGGCAACCAGTTCCAAACAACGGTTTACTAGTCCTTGACCTAGATTTCGATATTTGTAAAAATATCTTCTTCAGAAACAGTGGGCCTTGTTACATCAGATGACTGTACAATACATTAGACGAAGACGAGCCGCTCTTGTCATACACAAAATTGACAAAACAAGAATTATACCAAGCCATGGCTTTGGATAGTAGCCAGTTTACATATATCGCACTTCAGAATGAATACTCACTAGTAAATGGTCACAGGTAGAAGCTGCATAGGTTACGTGTACATCTTTCCAGAGACTAAGGCCAACTGTCGCCAGAATGTCTCATTTCTACGTCCTTTCATTATTCAACATTTCCACTGTTTCATATTTTGTGAGCTCCCAGTGCTTGACATAGATTCCTTTGTGGAACCATTTCAGCGACACAATGTAACTTCTACTATAATGCACACCACGTATGTAGCATTCTAGCAAAGCAGAAGCTATGCGTGTTCCCTAAATGCTGTTAAATGGCCATAACCTGTCTTATGTCCGCATATACGGTATTCAGATAAAGAAAAAGTTTCATGTTATGTGTTGCGTAATGAAATCAGTGTATGAGCTAATAATTGTTAAATTAGGTCTGTGTTGATACGTTCTAACTACTTAATCTCCTGATTTGTATGTTTTTACTAAAAGCATTGATTCGTCTAAGTTAGTGGTGTAGATGGAGCTGAAGAAATGAAAGAGAAGCAAATGTTGAGAACAAAGTCAAACATGATTGACGTCTATCCCAGATGTAATTTGGTTTATATAATGGGCAAGCTTTGAAGGAAACCAAAGAGAAATTTAAGACGGGAATTGAAGTGCAGTGAAAGGAAATTAAAATTTTATGGTTTCTCGATGACATAGGAATTCCTTTAGAGACATGACGGGTACTGAAAGAACATTCGAAAAGAATGGATATCGTTTTGAAATGTAATGTAACTTGAAATAAATCGAATTGTACTGCGGAAATTAGATTACGAGTATTACATGATGTTTCTTATTTGGAAGTAAATATGTAACTATGGCCATCATCGATGATATAAAATACAGACAGGTAATAACAAGAAACTAATTTCTGTAAAAGAGTTAATATATTTTATGAAGTTATGTGTCTAGACTGTAACTTTACAGTTAAGCCAGAGAGAAAATATACCCTTTCTGAATGTGGTACTTTAGGAGAATGCTGAAGACTGAAGTAACTAATGAAGACGTACCGATTACAATTGGGGAGAAGAGATATTTATGTTACAACGTGACGTGGGATCGAATGATACGTCACATCCTGGAGCGCCAAGGTATCGTCAGTTTAGTAATTGAGTTAACTATGGAAAGGGGGAGTGGACTTGAAAAATGTGAGAAAGGACTGACTACAATAAGTAGCATAGAGTAGAGAGCTCAATTAAAACGATATTCATAGCTTAACGCCGTGATAATAGTTTGTGAATACTCTGTAGAATGGGTCAGTTACTGTTGTATCTTGTACCTCATAGTACCAGTACCAGGAGCTGCAAAATCTGATCAGTAGGAAAGTTCTGTTTATTTATTTTAATAATGTCTTTGTTTCCGTCGTGCTCAAGAGGGCGTGTTGCTAAATGCAGAAGGGTGCTGATGGAATTCCGAGGCTTACTAGGATATATGACATGTACTGAGGTGAACAAGAATCTTACACCAGAGGTGCCACGAAACACAATCTCTCTCACCAGCTACTCGGACCTAGAAGAGAGGACTCTCACAATGCTGTACACAACAGCAGCGACAGTTCTACGGTCAGCCAGAATTGCGTAAGGAGACAGGTACACAGACGCTGCCACCGATTTCTGTCCATGCAGAAGAAACTTTTGCCAGGACACTTCCCACACTCCCCCCCCCCCCCCCCCCCCTCCCCCAAGCCAACCAACTTTCCACCCTGCCACAACGTATAGAACGAAGCAGTATCGGTGGAAAGTTACGTGAACCCGCTTGGAAGACTTTCTGGTACCGCCACAGTGAAACTGTTAATTGGTGTGCACGCTCCCATGCATTTCCAGTATGGAGGCAGGTCCCGAGAGGAAATAACAGGATAGTAATGGTGTCTCCCAAGGCTCCAGTAAGTACTGACTTCAATATGAAGCAATTTTAAGAAATAGACTGGACTCAGCTGATATTAAGTGTGAGCACCTCTATGAGTTTGTGGAGACAAATTAGGTTTCTGGCCACATGGAGAGCAATACTTCATGCAAATCCTCCAATTGAAAGGTAATCATAAGAACGTCCATCTTTCCATGACAGTAGAAGACTCATAATCATTATCATCATTGTCATCATTGTCATCATCATCATCATGATCTACTTCACCACAACAAACATTTTTCAACAATGGGCAGATTAACATAGGACCTCCAGTAGTCTACAGGTGTAACATGGATTAACTATTCTGCAGCGTCACCTTACATATTTTATTTTTGTTTTTATGCCCTAATAGTACTCCCCAGAACAAGTAGTTCAAATGGGTCTAAGCACTATGGGACTTAATATCTGAGGTCATCAGTCCCCTAGACTTAGAACTACTTAAACCTAACTAAAGGACCACACACACATCCTTGCCCGAGGCAGGAGTCGAACCTGTGACCGAAGCAGCCGCGTGGTTCAGGACTGAAGTACCTAGAACCGCTCGACCACAGCGGCCGTCCTACTCCCCAGTGTTATTAACATAATGGAAGAGTAACTGAGATGTTCTTTTCATAATTCATATTACTACTTGCAACATGCATATGTAAATCCACATGTTGCCTATCCTCAAGCTAGGGACTGAATTAGCCCTTCACTTAGTTTTGTGAGATGCTGCATTTTTCCGTTTATTCGCAACAGCTGCCTAGCAGAGACAGATGGCAGAGGGACGCAAGCATTGGGCTATCGTCACAGTCATAGACGTGTAGTTTTAAGTGGTCTTCAGGCTCTACTCAGCCACCGCCTTCTAGCTCCCACCGACTCGTGGCTCGAAATGTCAAGACGATGGGAGGTAATGCGCCGTGCGGCACTTCCGCAAAGGCACGATGCTTATGTGGAGCCGTGTCTCCTTTACTTAAGAAAAAGTGGCTGCTGGAAGTTATCCGCTGGAACCGTAAGGCACAGCATCTCAACGGCTGCTCTGGAATTTGGCTAGAAAGCCCATCAGTTTCTGCCCATTCCCTGCGCACAAAATATACCAAAAGTCTCGCTCTCGCTGGCGCTGGCGGTGGTCTGATCTCGCAAAAACGTGGCTAGAGATTGGACGGCACTCAGAAACATTAACGTCATTGGTAGTTGATTTGGAGCTTTTCCAAAACTTGAAATTTGAAAATTTGTGGTAAGGACTATGGGACCAAACTGCTGAGGTTATCGGTCTCTAGGCTTAGGCACTACTTAATCTAACTTTAACTTACGCTAAGGACAACACACACACCCATGCCCGAGGAAGGACTCGAACCTCCGACGAGGAGGGGGTTAAGTGAACCAAAACTTGAGAGAGAAGTTATAACCTGAATTTTTTTTTATATAGAAATTTTATATTTATATAGAATTTTTTTTTTTTTTTTTTTTTTTTTTTTATATAGAAACGGTCCCCCCCATGAACCATGGACCTTGCCGTTGGTGGGGAGGCTTGCGTGCCTCAGCGATACAGATAGCCGTACCGTAGGTGCAACCACAACGGTGGGGTATCTGTTGAGAGGCCAGACAAACGTGTGGTTCCTGAAGAGGGGCAGCAGCCTTTTCAGTAGTTGCAAGGGCAACAGTCTGGATGATTGACTGATCTGGCCTTGTAACAATAACCAAAACGGCCTTGCTGTGCTGGTACTGCGAACGGCTGAAAGCAAGGGGAAACTACAGCCGTAATTTTTCCCGAGGGCATGCAGCTTTACTGTATGATTACATGATGATGGCGTCCTCTTGGGTAAAATATTCCGGAGGTAAAATAGTCCCCCATTCGGATCTCCGGGCGGGGACTACTCAAGAGGATGTCGTTATCAGGAGAAAGAAAACTGGCGTTCTACGGATCGGAGCGTGGAATGTCAGATCCCTTAATCGGGCAGGTAGGTTAGAAAATTTAAAAAGGGAAATGGATAGGTTGAAGTTAGATATAGTGGGAATTAGTGAAGTTCGGTGGCAGGAGGAACAGGACTTCTGGTCAGGTGACTACAGGGTTATAAACACAAAATCAAATAGGGGTAATGCAGGAGTAGGTTTAATAATGAATAGGAAAATAGGAATGCGGGTAAGCTACTACAAACAGCATAGTGAACGCATTATTGTGGCCAAGATAGATACGAAGCCCACACCTACTACAGTAGTACAAGTTTATATGCCAACTAGCTCTGCAGATGACGAAGAAATTGAAGAAATGTATGATGAAATAAAAGAAATTATTCAGATTGTGAAGGGAGACGAAAATTTAATAGTCATGGGTGACTGGAATTCGAGTGTAGGAAAAGGGAAAGAAGGAAACATAGTAGGTGAATATGGATTGGGGGACAGAAATGAAAGAGGAAGCCGCCTGGTAGAATTTTGCACAGAGCACAACATAATCATAGCTAACACTTGGTTTAAGAATCATGAAAGAAGGTTGTATACATGGAAGAACCCTGGAGATACTAAAAGGTATCAGATAGATTATATAATGGTAAGACAGAGATTTAGGAACCAGGTTTTAAATTGTAAGACATTTCCAGGGGCAGATGTGGACTCTGACCACAATCTATTGGTTATGACCTGTAGATTAAAACTGAAGAAACTGCAAAAAGGTGGGAATTTAAGGAGATGGGACCTGGATAAACTAAAAGAACCAGAGGTTGTACAGAGATTCAGGGAGAGCATAAGGGAGCAATTGACAGGAATGGGGGAAATAAATACAGTAGAAGAAGAATGGGTAGCTTTGAGGGATGAAGTAGTGAAGGCAGCAGAGGATCAAGTAGGTAAAAAGACGAGGGCTAGTAGAAATCCTTGGGTAACAGAAGAAATATTGAATTTAATTGATGAAAGGAGAAAATATAAAAATGCAGTAAGTGAAACAGGCAAAAAGGAATACAAACGGCTCAAAAATGAGATCGACAGGAAGTGCAAAATGGCTAAGCAGGGATGGCTAGAGGACAAATGTAAGGATGTAGAGGCCTATCTCACTAGGGGTAAGATAGATACCGCCTACAGGAAAATTAAAGAGACCTTTGGAGATAAGAGAACGACTTGTATGAATATCAAGAGCTCAGATGGAAACCCAGTTCTAAGCAAAGAAGGGAAAGCAGAAAGGTGGAAGGAGTATATAGAGGGTCTATACAAGGGCGATGTACTTGAGGACAATATTATGGAAATGGAAGAGGATGTAGATGAAGATGAAATGGGAGATATAATACTGCGTGAAGAGTTTGACAGAGCACTGAAAGACCTGAGTCGAAACAAGGCCCCCGGAGTAGACAATATTCCATTGGAACTACTGACGGCTGTGGGAGAGCCAGTCCTGACAAAACTCTACCATCTGGTGAGCAAGATGTATGAAACAGGCGAAATACCCTCAGACTTCAAGAAGAATATAATAATTCCAATCCCAAAGAAAGCAGGTGTTGACAGATGTGAAAATTACCGAACTATCAGCTTAATAAGTCACAGCTGCAAAATACTAACACGAATTCTTTACAGACGAATGGAAAAACTAGTAGAAGCCAACCTCGGGGAAGATCAGTTTGGATTCCGTAGAAACACTGGAACACGTGAGGCAATACTGACCTTACGACTTATCTTAGAAGAAAGATTAAGGAAAGGCAAACCTACGTTTCTAGCATTTGTAGACTTAGAGAAAGCTTTTGACAATGTTGACTGGAATACTCTCTTTCAAATTCTAAAGGTGGCAGGGGTAAAATACAGGGAGCGAAAGGCTATTTACAATTTGTACAGAAACCAGATGGCAGTTATAAGAGTCGAGGGACATGAAAGGGAAGCAGTGGTTGGGAAGGGAGTAAGACAGGGTTGTAGCCTCTCCCCGATGTTGTTCAATCTGTATATTGAGCAAGCAGTAAAGGAAACAAAAGAAAAATTCGGAGTAGGTATTAAAATTCATGGAGAAGAAATAAAAACTTTGAGGTTCGCCGATGACATTGTAATTCTGTCAGAGACAGCAAAGGACTTGGAAGAGCAGTTGAATGGAATGGACAGTGTCTTGAAAGGAGGATATAAGGTGAACATCAACAAAAGCAAAACAAGGATAATGGAATGTAGTCTAATTAAGTCGGGTGATGCTGAGGGAATTAGATTAGGAAATGAGGCACTTAAAGTAGTAAAGGAGTTTTGCTATTTGGGGAGCAAAATAACTGATGATGGTCGAAGTAGAGAGGATATAAAATGTAGGCTGGCAATGGCAAGGAAAGCGTTTCTGAAGAAGAGAAATTTGTTAACATCCAGTATTGATTTAAGTGTCAGGAAGTCATTTCTGAAAATATTCGTATGGAGTGTAGCCATGTATGGAAGTGAAACATGGACGATAAATAGTTTGGACAAGAAGAGAATAGAAGCTTTCGAAATGTGGTGCTACAGAAGAATGCTGAAGATTAGATGGGTAGATCACATAACTAATGAGGAAGTATTGAATAGGATTGGGGAGAAGAGAAGTTTGTGGCACAACTTGTCCAGAAGAAGGGATCGGTTGGTAGGACATGTTCTGAGGCATCAAGGGATCACCAATTTAGTATTGGAGGGCAGCGTGGAGGGTAAAAATCGTAGAGGGAGACCAAGAGATGAATACACTAAGCAGATTCAGAAGGATGTAGGTTGCAGTAGGTACTGGGAGATGAAAAAGCTTGCACAGGATAGAGTAGCATGGAGAGCTGCATCAAACCAGTCTCAGGACTGAAGACCACAACAACAAACAACAACATAGAAACGGTCTCGCTGGCGTCCTCGCAGGCTGCACATGCGAAAATGGGGACAGCACACAATTAAATGCTGCTCACAGCTGACCCGCAGCAGCCAAGTACTGGAAGTTTATTTGGCGAGATTTGGCAAGCAGCGCTTGTCCGTGGAACAGTTCAGAGTACGCACGTTTGTTAACTTTGCGGAGGTAGTCGTTTCGGTAACTTTTGACTGCTCTTAGTTGTCTGAGTTGTAGGACGCACTTTGGTCCTGTGAATAGTGTTTGTTCTTTCGAGTTAACTTTTCATTAGCATTTTCTGTATGCCTTTTCCTTGAGCATTGGCATTATTCCTTACGTAATCCTAACATTGGTACCAAAACGGAAATTAGGCATAACTGAGCCTTTAACTTTGCATTCATTGTTATCTTGTCGAAGTTTGTCCTACGTGAATGTACGTTAAGGGAAATAAATAGCAGGTCTTGTAAGTGTGCGTTTTCATTCAACAATTTGATGCCTCCCTTAATTGAAACGTGTTGTCATGT
This sequence comes from Schistocerca serialis cubense, assembly GCF_023864345.2. Lineage (NCBI taxonomy): Eukaryota > Metazoa > Arthropoda > Insecta > Orthoptera > Acrididae > Schistocerca > Schistocerca serialis. Next base: position 302,825,824 of record NC_064645.1, on the reverse strand, counting down.
GGTAGTTGACCTGTATATTTCATGCGCAGCTATTAAATTTTAATGATGGGCCTACCCCCGTTAAATTCAGAGTTAATAAGACAGTATGAATTGCACGATTTGCTCCATTACATTTGAAAGTAAATTCGCGCTATGGAATCGGGAGCATCACTCCGTTTTCCGATCACCGGGACTTTAATTTTGAACCTCAGGAGTACGCACACAACAACCACAACCATCTTACCTCACACAGTCTCCCATCAAGTCTTCTGAATGTTTCCTTCATCCTTTTATTCAATTTTCCTCTGGCCTTCCTCTTGGCCTCCATCTCCACATTGAACATCTGACTTAGTAACATCATCTCATCCACTTTCTTCTCATGTCGATACTATTTCAATATTTTTGCTCAATTGTCTCTTATTTTATTTCCCTAATAGTATCATCTTTTTCATTTTTGATATCCCTATCTGATTCTGAAAAACTTTCTCTTTCCCGCTTCTCACTTTTTTCTCTTCCATTCATATCACAGTTTTCTGAAGCGCCCATCACGTTGTTATTTTTCTGGGGGACTTCTTCGTTCCATCTCATGCCTCCCAAACTTTCCATGAAGCTGTTAGGTTATAATGTTCATTCACTTATCTGGCTTTAATTCTTTCCAGTTCCTGTGTTATACTCCTCCAGTACCTGAATCTTTCCTTTATTTTCAGCTGCTTCCAACGCAGATAACATTTCACTATAGGTGTATTATGTTTCCTGGTTTTACCACCATTTCTCACTTATTTGTATTCAATTTTACTCCATATTCTTATATAATTTCTTTCCATACTACTGCTTCTGAAACTCTTCGTCGAAGTTCCCCTACATCACCAAATCGACACGAAACATAACTGATGGCCACCTCTTACCTATCTCTCCTGTCACTTGTGTCATTATTTCAACCATGACAACTATGAACTGTAACGGAGATTGCACTTTCCCATTTCTACTCTTTCTCCGAATCAGTCACCCTGCAATAACTTCCCACTCTCACACATCCCTAATACTATTCTCGTTAGCTGAGTGGCAGCGTGTTTGCCTACCATGCAGCGGCAACTCAGCAACATCCCTGGAGGAGCCTCCCGGCCGTCACTGACGCACGATCATTTCATGTTTCCTCCTTAGAAGCGGACCTTACGTGATTGATCTTATCGATTTCTTTCATAGTTAGAGGACCTGAAGTTCAGTGCTAAAACATCAACGTTTTAAAGCTGAACGAAGAAACTGTAAATAAACAAATACCTCGAAGTCTGGAAGATTTCCGAGCGCCACTAAGTAACAGTATATGTATCTTACTAATATGGTTGTCCGTAAGTAATCCCCGCACAGGTGCAAAATAAGCCTCTAAATATAAGTGCAGAAAGCAAAAAATCACCGAGCGGGGTGGCGCAGTGGTTAGACACTGGACTCGCATTCGGGAGGACGACGGTTCAATCCCGCGTCCGGCCATCATGATTTAGGTTTTCCGTGATTTCCCTAAATCACGGAGGGCAAATCCGATGAGACCGATGACCACGCTGTCTGGTCTCCTTCCCCAAACCGACCAACCACCCAACCAACCAGCAAAAAATCTGAAAACTTCCGTATAAGGTGGCATCGTCGTTCCTAATGTTGGACACGGTAAACTCTGTGTCGAATACTTGCAACAACTAATGTCTCCCCAAGCAAGGATCTATTGTTTGTAACTGACCGACCTTTTGGCACAGTAAAAAAAACTTCATGGTGATGTAATGAACGAATGGTACACATCCCACGTCCTAGAGACTCGGAAGCGCCACATAGTAGTAGAAACGGAGTTAACTTGAATGTATGTAATGTTAAGCAAGAACAGTGTCAATATATTTGTAGCCAGATATAGAAGTAAAATTTTTGGTAGATGTACAATTAAACATTTCTGATCAAACCCTAAAAGAGGTTATTGACATTGAGGAGTAACTTTAGTTTAGTAAGTGTTTTGCAGAAATCGCGAAGTGAAATCAGTTTACTGGATTTTCAGTTCTGAATTAATATTTTTGCGATGTTTACGATATTAAAATTCGTGTTTAATAATTTAGAAAAACTTTCCTGCTCTCTCATTACTGCAGCTGTGTACATCTAAACTTTTCTGTTCACTGCGAGGAAAGCTCAAAGTCTTTTGCGGTACTCACTAGCGTTTCTGCAGTTTTTCAAGGTGAGAATTCATACCGACATTGAACTTTCATTTCATCTTTTCTTGTAGGACAGATACAAACACTACTACCTGCATTAATGGGTAAAATTAAGATAGCCCTCACAGTGGGTTAAATCCGGCATCTCCTTTTCGGCCATGAAAGTGGAAATATTTTCTTTAGATACGCCTTTCCATCAAAAAGACACAACTGGATGATCTGCTCTCACCTGATGAAAACAAGCAAAACTTAAGTTTTGCAGTAATTTCTTTTGAAACTAAAACTATAATAATTTCTTTACGTTAGTATGAGCAGCGTAACAGTGAAAATGTAGTTACAACTCGTCCATTATCATGAAACATATGTTATTATTTGCAGAAGCATAAATCAGGTCGTCAGAGCGGGTTCATATTTGATATGAAATTGGAGAATCAAAACAACCTACCAAAGGCTGTCCAGATAAAACTGGTTCAGTTCTGAAATCTCTTTTGAGCGGAACTAATGCTGTAGTTCTTCACCATACGACACATGTTACAGCTGTTTACAATAAAATAAATATAAAGTACGTTCGACCATTTAGTGCGTCTTCAGAGATTTATCCCGATTAGTAGTATATCCACTATTCTCTGTAAGTACCGCTTGTACTGCAGCTGATAGCCTTCGATGCTAAATTCTGCGGATGTGAGATTGAAAGTGTATATGTGCGATTGAAAGTGTATATTTTGTCCTTGAGAAAGTATTTTGGTCACCACGTCGTAAACTCCTAAAAAAGCGCAGTATTTTATCTTGTATTTGGTAAATTTTTAGATTTTACAAAAAGTGGCCTCCTCATAATTTACAAACGCCCTCACAATTTCCGAGAGGTGAAATGAAACTATATGTCACGATATTTTTGTGCACCGCGTCACTGAGCACTAAAAACGACAGACAGTACAAGCAGATAATAAAAAAAGGGCAATTAGTTCAGGGTAAATTCTAGTATTCGATTCCACCCGTCGGCTTTGAGCAATAACGTCATACCTAAGGCAAAGACGCTGCATAGGAGCAATCTTTGAAAGCAAATGATCAGCATACAGTAAAATCACAATCATAGTTCACAGTCAGATGAAAATAAATAAAAACAGAGAAATGTACATGACCATAATAAATTATAATCTTGATTTATGCGAGTAAGAGAAGCTCGGTGAACCTTTAAAACCACTGCAGTACAGCGCATGGCGCATTCGTAATTTGTGAAATAGCGTTAATGTTTAAAAACAATTAATTATTGACTCCGCCGGGGGTTTTAGGCGGGAAGAAACTAAAATGTAACAAAAAAATGGAAAATGTTAGAAATAATGACATATATGAAACATAAAATGAGAGCAGCATGAAATGTGGTGGAAATGCCACGGAAATCCTAAACGAAAAACCACTTCTAGTTACCGATTCGAACCAATCAATGGTTCGTTATTCAGATCATTTTTCCAGCAGGTGTGTACACTGAAATCTAACAGGATTTCTTCATATGTAATTGCTCTCTGAACTGCTGCAAAATAGTAATAGATACTGATATCGGTAACGAGAATTATTTACCTGTATAGTTTAATTCTAGTTCCCGGTTCGAACCATTCCACGTTCGTTATTAGACCATATTTGGAGAAAGTGTGTGCACCTCAGTGTTATAGGATTTCTACATCTGGTATTACTCTCTGTACTACTATTAAGTAGAAAACAACGTAGAACCGAGACCAACAATATTTGTTACTTTTTCGCACTAGTTCAGAGATCAATAAGAACTCTAAAATCGTACAAAAGCGGACTTCGTAAACTTACCCATCATATGTCCAAAATTATGAACCATTGAACTGTTGGAATAGGCTACTAGAACTGACCTTCCATGTAGGTCAGTTCCAGTTACCGCTTCCAACAATTCCATGGTTAGTTATGTAGCTCGTTTTTCCAGCAGGTGTATGCACTGAAAGTAATAGGACTTCTCCACTTGAAAAGTAACTAATACAGGAATCGGTACCTAGAATTGTATATACGTCAATTCTTGTTACAGATTTCAATATTTATTGCTTTTTGTGAATTTTCGTTTCTTGTGTACTCGCACTTTTTTTGAGATTTCTATGTCTTTTTTTCACGTCTCACGCTACTGTTTCATATAAGTTATTATTAATCTCATTTTTCCTGCGGTCGTTCCGTTGGATTCAATATTAATTATTATAAATTACCTCTGTTTTATAATATTGAGACTTCAACACGGGCACTACTGTAACGGAATTGAAAGGTTCTCTGTGTTTTTCGTGCTTGTATAAATGACGACAGTAATTTATTTCACATACGTATATTTAATTTTTGTTTTTTGTTCAGTACTTCCAGTTATCTTCAATTCGTTTCGACATAATTAGTAGCTAAGTGGATAATCGCTTGAACTGTGAAATGAGTTTCAACATTGGGTTGTGCTGCAGATTGATAATGCTATCTGTTTCTTCCAACTTGCAGATTATTAAATTACAGCGTCGTTGCTTGTTTCCATTGAAAATTATTACTATATATCCACAACAGACATAGGTAAAAATTCGTATTCACAGCTAAATACGGCAGCTCAAACGTTTACGTAAGAAAATAATGTCGATAACTACTGCACATCGACACATTTTCTCTCTATCTACTCATCAGAAACTGATCAAACTGTTGAGAAGAAAAATATGGGAATTATAAACAATAATAGAAGTTTTCCAGATAAGCGAAATATACACACATTTAGCAATTCCTATAGCATTATCATTTGCATTAGTAACAATACGTGACCTACCTTTTGTTGCTGGGAAAAGTACCCTGCAGCACGTAGTGATGACCGTTCGTGCTAGAAGTTTTACTTCCACTATTTGTCCGGTGTTAAGATGTCCATCAAGTATATGAGTTGTTGAAAATGTCGTATTCTGTCCAGAGCTTTGGAACCTTCGAGAAGATACGTTACAGTCTGTTTCTTACGTATCAGTATTTCAGCAAAAGAGAGTTGGCGTTGTCGATCACTTCAACAGGCGTAATACAATAAAACATCAAAACAGAGTGCATTTAGAATGTTAGGAACGAAAGTAACAAACTGAGAACCGAAGGAACAAAGATATAGGTCATATTCTGAAAGCGGAAAATGTAATAAAAGGTAAAGTACATATACCTGTGTAGCTGTCAAAGCAACCGACTAGAAGTCTAGAAACACTGTACCTAACTTCTGTTCCATTGTTGCTCAGTTGAGGTACGGTGTGAAGATTCTATCTCCACCGTCATTATGTAATTAATTGGGCTTCCACCAGCGCTGTCTTGTGGTGAAGTAAGTATTTAGACTGCGCCGTCTGGGTTAGGGAACTCCCACAGGAAACCAATGTATGAGGCTATGTAATCAACAAGGCACCATATGAGTAATCTCATCGATACTGAGATAGATGCCCTAGTCAAAGCTTTACTCACTTGGGCGCATAACATTTTAATTATTATGTTTTTGTAGTTAGAACATATCAGATAGTGGAAACAGGTTCAGTGCACATTCTCCGACCTTCCTACAGCTTAGTCCACTCATTACTTAATACTGCGATATTTCAGATGAGAAATCAAGCATACTGCAACTAATACATGAAAATTGTGTCAGATCAAACAACATTATGAATCACTGATTGTACATTGTGGTAACACCGTTCATGGTAATTTTCAGTCGTGGGATGGCATGGCACAAAATATCAACAACACAGCTGCACTTAAGAACGACAAAATCCAACCTTTGTGTTCATTGTGGCTATGCTTCCGCTGGGGAAGAGCATAACGTTATCCAATTGTTCCATGTGTTAGATTTTATAATAGTAGTGTTTAAATTTCACCATAGAAATGCCGATAGATATTTGTTGAGTGTTTAGGTATAGTACGTGGTTTAAATTCCAAATGTGTAATTTTTATTTGTTATATTTTAGAGTAAACTGACTCCACTCATCAGTTCTCAACTTTTGTATCTGTGATCTCTTAGCAATAAGCGACATTCTCGGGAAAATTTGCCGCGATTTTGCGTACAGTTAATATGACTTATATAGCTAAATTATTTGATAATTACTACTTCATTTTAAAAGACATTGGAAGAGTTGTGTGAATGGTGTTGTGTGGTCTGACAGGAAAGTATTCTACTTTCCACCTGTTCTCCACTCATTTCTTACAAAGTACCGACTGTTCTCGCAGAGCGGTGTTGCAAGTGTTAGAGACGTACCTGGCATCTGTCATGCAAGATTGGTGTTACATGTCTGTTTTAGCGTACACAGTAAATTGTACCCAAGGATAGGATTATAGATCCACATAACGCTTATGTGCACGATTCACCAATTTTATGGGTATGTAACCGCTTTTTGGAGACTGCATTTGCTACAATATGTTATATTGTAATAGTATTTATGGAGGATTTGGTCTGCAAAACAATAATGACGCAATGCGAGGATGAAGTAAACACTTGCGCCGCTACATTCTTCTAAAATTAATGTGACGGTTAGTTGTCGGTGTTTCCTTTCGATAATGCTTAATTTCCATCTGGAATACGGCATTTTGTATGTAAGAGGATGCGTGTAGCCATAGATTTGGTTATAGGTGATTATATATTTACAGTGTCACATACAAAGAACAGCTTGTAATATGAATAATGTAACACGAGCTTCTTGTACCATATAAATTGTTATAAATAGATACAGGTTCACTGAAGAGGTCCAACAACTTGTATAATATTATCAAGAAAAATACACAGTTCTTGAAATGTCTCCGAGGAAAATATTTCAGATGCAAGTATAACTGTACGTTTGCAAACTTTCTGATACTAGCTTCATAAAATGTTGCTGGTCTTTACATTATATTGTTTGCTGTTAGAATTTTACATTCGTGAGTATGAACTCCATGGATTCAAGTTTCCACGTGAAATTGGATTATAATCTCAAGATGCCAGTGGTAACCTCTTTCATCGTCTTCAGGTGCTAAGACTTAATGTTGCAAAGCTGTCACCGGCCAAAAGTTTCATGACAATGAGAGCTACCCCATGAGGAAGGTGATACATATTATCACAGAAAGTTGTGATTTTATCCATATTTGACAAAGAAAATTAACAGAGAAGATTTGATCTCAGTTTATTTATCCAGATCTTTCGAAATTTCCATAGAGTATATCGAAGTTTGATCTCCTTCACTTTGTGATTTCTAAATAAGATAGTAATTTTTAAAGACTTTGAAGCTTGTTAATATTTCGACGAAGCTATTTTTAATGACGTTTGTTTCGTACAAATCCTCTCATTTCCTCTCCTTTGCCAAACTTTTCATCTCAGGGTAGCAATCACTCCCACAGTTATTTTTTGAATATATTCCAATTTCTACATTCACCGACAGTTTTTACCGTATTCAGCTATGCCTCACACATGAAAGTTATTCTACGATTTCTTTAATTTCGTCTTGTCACCCTGTCCCTTCTTCCTGTTAATGTTTTCCATATATTTCTTACCCTGACGATTACGTCCTCATTCCTTATAAGTCCACGTAATTTTCAACATCTTCCTGTAATACAACGTTTCAAACGCTTCGATTCAATTCTCTTCCAGTTTTTCCACAGTTCATGATTCACAGCAATAGCAGAATTTCTTCACTTTTGTTGCTTCACATTTACCAGTTTTTATGTTACGTTTTACACTAATCTCATTTCCTTATTATCTTAGACTTTTTTCGGTTTACACTCAGTCCACATTCTCTGCTCAGTAGACGGTTCATTACATTCAGTAGGTACTGTAATTTTCCCTCTCTTTCACTTAGCATAATATCCCTATCAGCGAATATTGGCACTGATATTACACTAAAGAGCCAAAGAAGCTGGCACACATGCCTATATCATGTAGGGCCGCCTCGAGCACGCAGGAGTGCCCCAACACGACGTGGCATTGACTCCACTAATGTCTGAAGTAGTGCTGGAGGGAATGGACACGATGAGTTCTGCAGGGCTGTCCGTAAATACGTAAGAGCGTGAGGAGATAAAGATCTATTATGAGCAGCACATTGTAACGTATCCCAGATATGCTCAATAATGTTCACGTATTGGTGGTTTGGTGGGTAGCGAAAGTGTTTAAACTCAGAAGAGGTTTCCTGTAAACACTCTGTAGCAGTTATAGACGTGTAGGATGTCGCATTGTTCTGCTGGAATTGCCCAAGTCCGTCGGAATGCACAATGGACATGAATGGATGCAGTTGATTAAACAGGATGCTTACGTCTGTGTCACCTGTCAGAGTCGTGTCTAGGCGTATCAGGGCTTCCATATCTGTCTAACTGCACACGCCCCACACCATTACAGAGACTCCATAAACTTGAACAGTTCAGAGCTGATATGTAGGGCCCATTGATTCATGAGGTTGTCTTCATACATGTACACGTCCATCCTCTCGATACAATCTGAAATGGGACTCGTCCGACCAGGCAACATGTTTGCCGTCATCAACAGTCCATTGTCGGTGTTGACGGGCACAGGTGAGGCGTAAACCTTTATGTCCTGCAGTTATAAAGGGTACATTAATGGGTTCTGAAAACCCATATCGCTTATGTTCCGTTGAATGGTTCGCACGCTGACACGTGTTCATGGTCCAGCATTGAAATCTGCATCTGTCTGTCGAAGGGTTGCACTTCTGTCACTTTGAACCATTCATTTCAGTCGTCGAAGGTCCCGTTCTTACAAGATCTTTTCTCGGCCGCGGCAATGTCGGAGATTTGATGTTTTACCAGATTCCTGATATTCACGGTACACTCATGAAATGGTCGTACAGGAAAATCCCCACTTCATCGTTACCTCAGAGATGCTTTGTTCATCACTCGCGCGCCGACTATAACACAATGTTCAAACTCACTTAAACCTTGATAACCTGCCATTGTGGCAGCAGAACCGACCTAACAACTGCGCCAGAGAATTGTTGTCTTATGAAGGCGTTGCCGACCGCAGCGCCGTATTCTGCCTGTTTACATAGCTCTGTATTTGAATACGGATGGCTATATTAGTTTCTTTGGCGCTGCAGTGTATTTCACCCTGAATATTAATGTCACTAATTAACCTATTTTTTGTTTCCGTCATACTTCATCGATGTGCATATTGAGCGGTTTGGACGAAAGATGGCATTCATGTTTCACGCCGTTTTGGATCTTAGAACTCAGTTCTTGATCTTCCATCCGTTGTACTTGTTGTCCGTTTTTATACATTATCCGACATTCCTTATACAGGGTGTGAATTTTAAGTTGACAAACCAGAATAACTCGAAAAATAAGCTTCACACGAAAAACTGTGTAGAATCCAAAGTTGATTATTTTCGAGGGGGACATATGTTGGTGCTAAAATTAGCCCGCCACCCCAGCCCAGAGGGGTGGGGCGGTAGGCAACTTTAATATTTCAAATGGGAACCCCCACTTTTTATTGAAGAATCAGATTCTACATAAAAAAAGTACGTACATCTAGCCTTAAACATTTGTTTTGATTCTTGGTAGTTGGCGTGGTAATTCAAGTAAATCCATATTCTCATTTTTGCGTGAAAAATGGTTACTGATAAATTTACTTCGTAAATACTTATTTAGTTCGTAAATTTTGATTCGCTAGAACTGGAACTGTCCCTCTCTCCCCATAGGGTGAGGTTTGAGAGCGAGGAATTAGAGTTTTACAAATGTTGATCCAAATATTAATTTTTCCGCAGATAGGGTCAACATTTGTAAAACTCTAATTACCCTCCGTCAAACCCCACCATATTGGTAGAGAGGGAGAGTTTTACTTTAAGCGAATCAAAATTTACGAAGTAAATAAGTATTTTTTATCTATCCGTAACCATTTTCCACACAAAAATGAGAACGTGTATTTTCTTGTATTACAGCGCCAACTACGAAGAATCAAAACAAATGTTTAAGACAAAATGTACGTAGTTTCTTGTGCAGAATCTGATTCTACAATAAAAAATGGGGTTTCCCATTTGAAATTTTAAAGTTGTCTCCCGCCTCAGCCCCAGTGGCTTGGGGTGGCGGGCTACTTTTAGCACCAGCAGATGTCCCCGTCGAAAATAGTCAACTTTGGATTCTACACATTTTTTCGGGTGAAGCTTATTTTTAGAGCTACTCTGGTTTGTCAACTTAAAATTTACGCCCTGCGTAACTACTTATGAGAAGGAATGAACAGATATTACTTGTCTATACTGAAGTATCTTTATATTTTGTACAAGTCTTCACACTTTGTCAGTATTAACATCGCTATGATGTAGTCACGTTGTTTGATTCAGTTGTATAATTTAATGCTACCAAAACAGCAAAGTCACACGGATCAAACGGAATCGGCGGTCGTTGTAACAATTCAGTAGCGTTCCTCCCCTTGCAGGTCAGTTCCAGTAAGGGACAGCGTGACTACTCAGACTTCATACAGGCACTGAGTTACTGGAGTATTTCTCGTTGTAGGTATTGCTGAACGCAGATGAAGGAGGTTGGTGACTACGCCTTTCGTGTGCGGACGTTCGGAAAAGTGGTCACTGTGTGAGTACTGTTCGAAGACGCGTTGGCCGGGTTCAGTGGGGTTGAGGTAGTTGGGACGAAATCTGTCGCTGGTTAGAGTCTCTGGCATCCCCAGGGATTCTTTTTGTCGCAACACACTCCGATGTGCCCGATTTGGCTGGTTCACAATCACCTGAGGTGGCAGACGGCGCTGGCAGCATGTTTGTCCCCTGAGGCCTTATAAAAACACATTTCCACCACTACAGCTACATGCACCTACATACAGCGACCGTAGGTGCGTGGCGGAAGGTACCCTGTGGCCCGACTTGTCGTTTCCTATCCTGTTCCACTGGCAAATAGCGTGAGCGATAAACGATTGTCTATTTGCTTCCAGACGATCCATAGTTTCTCGTGTTTGTACTGGCACTTATACGAAATGTACGTTTGCGGCGCTCCTGAGCTTACAGACCTTGATGTTGCCTATCTTGCACATGGACTACTCAGTTTGTATATTTTTGCTTATTTTTTTCCTACTTCCACACAACTTCTTCTTGTTTCCTCGATTGATCTGTGTTCAGTTTTTCAAGGCCTATCCACTGTGCCAACTTATAACTGAGGGGGGTGCGATGGGGAGGTTCCCTTGTAAGGAATACTTGCATAGTGTTCGAACATACATGTAATTTTGTGGGTCCGTTCTTTTACCCTTCTTATATACAGTAGTCAACTGCCCTTTTTTCTAGTCGATTGGAATTTTGCACTCGACACGAGACTCGCATTAAAGGCAGGCTAAGTAAGGGACCAATGGCGTAGAATTCTGTTTGTAAACCGAACTGGGATCCCGACCGGACCTTACCACTGGTTTGTTTGCCTTCCATATGTGTCGCCACACGTACTGTGGATGCTTACGTTCGATAGGGTTGGACGGGCAGCAGTGTTATAACAATTCGGAGACTGTTTTCGTGGGGTACAAACGCGTAAGTGGTAAGGATCGGTAGACATAGCTGAACTCCATGAAGAATCTTTGATGTAATAAAAGGGGGTTGGAATGGTCGATTCCAGTACTAGGGCGGACAAGGAGGCCGGCGCAAAGTTGTGAAGCAGGAGGCTAGTAAGGCTCTGCGGGCAACGATGCCAAAGTTTTAGTTGGGAGCTGACGTAAAGTGCCTTGACACGAGTCGGCACGTGGATGAGTCGCACCCCGCCACGATCTCGTGGCAGTGCAAGGGATTCATATTGCACCTTGAATAACATCCCCGAGCTGACGAAGGAGCCGAAAGCCATCAACAGTCGTCGGGCCAGGAGATTTGGGACTGATAGTACTTGAGCCACGTGTGGTATACGGGAAGCATGATACATGTTCACGTATTGCGCTTGTTGGATAACGTCGAGAGCTCGTAGCCGGTGATCTGAGAGATTTGCTCTGATTGTCTGTAGCAAGCGTCTACCATTGATAGTCGCTGAGCGGCGCAGATCTGCTGCGAAATCAAGTCCAAGACATCGTATGGTGGCGGCGACACTAAGGAGGGCAACGCATCTCTCCGGCAATCCCTCACCGATGAGCAGGACCTTGGATTTTGACACGTTGAGGCAGCTCCCCGACGCTTCGCCGTAAGTCGCCACCCATGTCAGTGCTGCTCGTACGTCATCTTCACTGCGCAGATATAGTACTATGTCGTCTGCGTAGGCTGTACAACAAAAACGGTAGCCGTGTACAGCCACATCTTCCAAACGTTGGCGCATGCCCTGGAGCAGGGGTTCCAAGGCGAAAGCGTACAAAATCGTGGAAAGAGGGCAGCCTTGTCGTACAGATCGTGCGATGACCAGGGGCGGTGTGAGGCGACCATTGTACATGATTTTAGAGGTTGCACCACCCAACAGGCGCATGACCACTGTGACAATACCGCCAGGAAATCCCATATGCTGAAGAACTGTCCGTAAATAGAAGTGGTCAACTCGGTCGAAAGCCTGGCTTAAGTCCAGTGAAGCCAAGGTGCCAGGGAGACGTTGATAATGCGCCTATGCTATCATGTCTCTGAAACGGCAAAGGGCCGTACGGATGTTGTTGTCGCCTCCTAGGGAAGTCTGGTCGCAGGATGTGACGTAACGTGCGACCTTCTTGAGTCGCGATGCCAGTAGCCGTGTAAATATTTTCATGTCGCTAATGAGCAAAATAATTGGTCGATAGTCCTGGACCCTCGATAACCCGTGCGGTTTATGTACGGGGATAATAATGCCATCTAGAAAGGCACTCGGGACCACTGTCATCGGTGACATCAGCTCTTGTCCGATTGCCGTCCACGTGGAAGCCAACAAATAGTGAAAACTTTTATAAAATTCGATGGGTATACCGTCAGGTCCAGGAGACCTGTTATCGGTACCCGCCTTGATAGCATCTACCACTTCATCTGTGGTTACGTCGTCTTGGAGATCATGCACCGCATCCTCCGGAAGAGTGTTCGTAATAAGCTGAGCGACTCCTGTGGTCAGTGCTGCAGAATGCGGTACGGCTGCGTATAGCCCGGCAAAATGAGCATGGAGAGAACGACCGATGCTTTGTTGGGTGTCGTGCCGGCGCCCTTCCATATCAGTCAGTACTTGGGTCAGAGCTCGACGTTGTCGTTGTCTTTCCTGAAGGAGGTGGTACATCGACGGACGGTCTTGAGGGATACGATTAGAAGCACGAGAACGGACTACAGTTCCATCCAAGTAACGCCGCACGATCAAGGAGATCTGCGCCTTCGTGCGATGGACCATCGACTGCCGGGCTGGCGAGAAAGGCATCGTCGCGCAGTCACGTAGTATGGTGTAGTAGAAGTGTAGGGTATTAGTTTGCCATGCCTTAAATTCCTTCTCATAACTCATCAGTGTCTTCCTGAGGGTCGGCTTTGCACAGGAGAGCCACCATGATAAGATGGAGTCATAGGCTTCTCGACGATGGCGGCAACGTGCCCACGATTCTTCGACCATACGGCGACAGTCTGAGGAGGTCAGGTGAGCGACATTGAGTTTCCACAGACCACGACTATGCCACAATTGCTGTCGGGCGAGAGTGACGTCACATAGATACGCATCATGGTCTGAAAAGGCCAAAGGCCAGACTTCCGCATGACGTGCGCCATCAGCAAGGGAGCAAGTAACGCAGATGCGATCAATGCGGCTGGACGAGTGAGGTGTAGAATGTATCGCCCGGTTGAATTCCGTGGAGCTTCTTCCAAGTGTCAACAAGTCGTAGACGGTCGATGACCACTGAGAGAGATGCACAAGGTGAATGGCGCGGGAGTTGGTCCGCGGGCTCTTGTGTCGAGATAAAATCCCCACCGAGTACCAAATCGTCCTGCGGACCTGTGAAGAGGGGTGTGACGCTTTCGGCAAAAAAAGTTTGCCGGTCATGACGGCGGCCAGTTCCGGACGGAGCGTAGATGTTAATGATACGCACGACGAACAGTGTGAGGGCCATACCTCGCGCAATGGGGAGGTAGATGACGTCCTCTGCAGGGAGTCCGTCGCGTAGCAGGATGGCGACGCCGCTACCGGTGTCGGATGCGGGGAAAATATGGGCGTTGTATCCGGTGGGAACTAGGAAGTCAGCCACAAACTACTCTTGTAAGAGTGCTATATCAACACCCAAAGAGTAAATAGTGTCTCGGAACATGGCCAGTTTGTGGGAGGCACGAATGGTGGCAAGATTCATTGTGGCGATACGATATTGCTGTGTACGGCCATCCTCAGTAGTTGCCGAATGTGCGGTGGAAGTAGCCGGCAGGCGGAGACCCGCCGGTGGTGCCTCAGCGGTGATAATTACTGGCGGGGCGCCAGCCCCAGTGTCGCCGTGGTGGACTCCTGTGCAGACCCGCTGGCAGTCTGTTCCACTTCTTCTTCAACGTCATCGGCCCAGGAAGCTGACGACGTGGACATGTGACGGTCACGTACTTCTGGAACGGGTGTTGTGGATTCCGCATCATGAGTGGCAGGGGGACCGCCGTCATCATTCGTTGACAACGGCGAGGACACGTCCTTGGCTGGGAGAGGAAGCGTCACAGGAGGGGTGCCTGTTGCTGCCACATCGCGTGACTGGACGCAATGTGGGAGATCACCGTCAGACATCAGGTCGACATCTCCCGGGGTCGTCTAAGAAACGGCGTCATCGGAAGGCGTTCGTCGTCGTTTCCTGTGTTTGCGAGGCGACCGCTCTTTTCTGATGTGGCCTTCTGAATCAGAATGTGGTCGCCTGTCATCTGACGCCGAACCTGTCTGGACAAAGGCAGACGTCGGCACGACACCGAGGTCGACGTCCATGGTTCCAACAGGAACATCGGTTTCGGTCTGCAAACCGGACGGTCCTGAAGAGAGCACTGGAGGCGACGCCGTGCTTGTGTCTTCGGCGCGTTGTACTGCGGCGGTTGGCGTTGACGATGATGCTGGCGCAATCGGGAGTGGTACGACGGGGTCCTGTGCAACCTTGGCGTAGGTGATGGGTAAGGATGTGACCGTCGAAGCCTGGGTCTCTTCACGTAACGGCGTATGTATTAAACGGCGGTGTAAGCATTCGGAACGTACATGTTCCTCCTGGGCACATCCTGCGCACGTTCGTGGCTGTCCATCGTACATGACGATGGCCCTCACACCGCCAATCAGCAGGTACAATGGGACATGTTTCGTCAGCTCAATTTTTATTTGTCGGTCGCCATTTAATACGGGGTAGGTCGTAAATGTTTGCCACTTCTCCGCGACGTGACCTAACACGGTGCCATATGGTTGGAAAGCGACAATGACCGCATCCTGAGGCACCTCGAACGGGAGCTCAAACACCCGCAATGTCCGGAGACCGAATCCAGCATGGGCGACTGTCACAGCACCCATACGTCCATCTGAGTGTTTAAATTTTCGTCCGGTGGCATGACGGTGAACTGTCAGTGCAAATTTCCTCCGTCGACATCTTGATGTAGATAACACTTGCAGTGATGGAAAAGTGTATGCCGATTACGTCCTGGGGGTCCAAACGGAGATCCTCTCTGATGAACTGTTCGACTTCGAAAGCTCTGGGTCTTGGATGTTCGGCCTGAAACGTTACTTTGATCGTTGCACGGCGGTACGAGTGCGCCATGGAGTACGTTAGTACTGGACTCGATAGACACAAACACCGCGACGCGGAAGCGAACACCGCCAAGAGCGGAGCGTCGGACGGCGCGCGGAGCAGCTCCGCACGCTAACACGACTGCGAGCCGACTGTAAGGCATGCTAAGTAAGGGACCAACGGCGTAGAATTCTGTTTGTAAACTGAACTGGGATCCGGACCGGACCTTACCACTGGTTTGTTTTCCAGCTCTTTCGGTTTTTTCCTCTCAGTCACGGATGCCTATTAGTATTTTCTGTATATCCATTGTGGATGACTGTGATTTAAATTGGCGATTTATCTGGTAATAAATGTGCAACAAGTCGCTTTTTACGATTTATTCAACCATGAACTTGTTTACAAGCCACTGCAGGCTCGTAATCACATGGAGGTGTTGCAAGAACATTATGTTGTATTCAAAATGGTTCAAATGGCTCTGAGCACTTTGGAACTTAACATCTGAGGCCATCAGTCCCCTAGAACTTAGAACTACTTAAACTGAACTAACCTAAGGACATCACACACGTCCATGCCCGAGGCAGGATTCGAACCTGCGAACGTAGCAGTCGCGCACTTCTGGACTGCAGCGCCTAGAACCGCTCGGCCACAGCGGCCGGCCTTATGTTTTGTACCAAGTGTCGTTAGATGCAGTGCTGGTAAGTGTACTGCCTTGTGGTATCCGTATCAGATCGTTTCTTACAACGTGCATTATTAAACAGTGTACACAATTATGCACAGTATTTAGCTACATTTGGCTTTACATTGCTCCACAGAAAGTAAAACATTACTTAATTTTTTACTTTCTGTGAAGCAGTATAAAACCAAGTGTAGCTAAATACTGTTTGTATTTGTGTACAACGTTTAATAATGTACGTTATAAGAAGCGATCTGATATGGATACCACAAGATAGTACACTCACCGGCATTGCCTCCTGGTCCACAACGTAATGTTCGTGGAACACCTCCATCTGATGATGAGCCAGTGGCACGAAAACATGTTATAGTTGAATAAATCGTAAAAAAGCGACTAGTTGCATATTTATTACCAGATAAATCGCCTATTACTGTGTCCTCCATGCGGGAATCTTTGCGATGGTCAAACGGCTGTATGTTTGTACGATTCTCCTGCGTGGGCCGCGCGGGATTAACCGAGTGATTTTGGACGCTGCAGTCATGGACTGTGGGGCTGGTCCCGGCGGAGGTTCGAGTCCTCCCTCGGGCATGGGTGTGTGTGTTTGTCCTTAGGATCATTTAGGTTAAGTAGTGTGTAAGCTTAGGGACTGAAGACCTTAGCAGTTAAGTCCCATAAGATTTCACACATATTTGAACATTTTTTCTCCTGCGTCAACGATTCCTTAAACGCAAAGTTCATAGCTTCAGTTTGGGAATGACCAACTTCACCGTTCTCTTGTTTTAGTTATATAATACAATTAATTTCTCACGGTTCACATTAAGTAAGAAGCGACTTCCTCGATGACGCAACGATCGAGCGCCATAAGAGTACTGTGGTTAATGATTTGATCTTAACTCGAAGTACGATAACTTTTTACAAAAAATCTCTTCTGTACAAACATTATTTACGTACACAGTCATTCGTCACCGAGAGCTTCGTTAATTAACAGTGAGCATTTTGGTCTGATTTTAATATTCATCCAAGCCAGTAAAGTTAATGAACTTGATTTTATCTAAGGTAAAAAGTAATCATTATTTACAACAATTTCAACGTCAAATGACAGTATTTGTATTTCCCCATTTTAGCACTTTTGAAGTGGATCTTTTCGTTTGAGACTTTATGATACACTCTAGCAAGAACTTGATCAAATGACATAAAGGAACTATTTCAGACGTGCGCGCGCTCGTTTGTATGTGTGTGCTAAAACTAGTTTTCTTCATTATCTCCGTAATATTTTCTGTCGTGGAATGCTCAGGTGTCTTAACTTATTAAGAAGAAATAAGTAAGAGGATAAGCATAATATGAAAGAACTAATGATTTATTCAGTCCAACAAGAAATAAAAGAAAGCTGTCCTCTGCTGTTTTGTGTGACTCATGCACAATTGCCGCTAGCATACGGCGAGAGTTTAATAACGATAGATAGCTTGTTTTCCTTGTTCAAATTATCTCAGAAACGTTCCGACTGGGAAGTTGTCATTGTCGGAACTTTCTGGTTGCTTTCCATCAGTAGATCTTGGCATATGGGAACAAGAAATGTATTCGCGTTCTTGAACCTGTGAAAAACAAAAAAGAGAATCGAATAAGTTATACTAATCACATTATTTTGGAAGACACATTGATCTCATCTTTAAAAATTAACTTATACATTAACACAGTATAATATACTCTAGCACGTTATGCTCTATAAAATTTTCACTTTTAGTTAACGATGTGTAGCAAAGATGCTGACATTGTCTAGTTGTAACACAGAGGATATACTTCTACTAAATTTTCTACGCACAGACTATACCCAACACGGACATCTGTCTCCTTGCAAGCCCTCCAATAGATTTGTGAAATACACGTGCTATTGATAGAGTAATACAGAGCAGACTCTAAGAAAGTTTGATATAACACCTGAAAGATGTTCCAGTAGGCACGTACAGCTAACACCACAACTATTTTAAGATATTTATTTTCCATGATAAACGCGGTCAGGAAAAGGAATTCACAATGACCCACATGCAGGAACTGATTGTCTGAGAGACCATTACCCACTCACTTATATTTTTCTCAGTATTACGTCCAATTTGTCTATCTTTGGAGACCACAAAATGGCATATCTGCAAAAGTTACTTAAAATACCGACTCGAGAATCTGCAGAACAATCTCTACCTTATACGTTCATTCAACATACCCAGTAGGCTAAACATGCATTTCATAAATGCTGACGACTACTTAAGCCAATTAACAAAAACGAGTCTTCGATACGACTGCATCACACAGCACAGAGATGGTAATGTTCCATGGTACCCCATATTGCTGTAGTCCAGAAACAGATTGAAATTTTCGGCATTACACCAACTACAATTACATCGAACCACTCGTGCTTGCCTTAGTATTACATGGAGCAGGACACATATTTGATAATCTCACTATCTCACACAGTTAAAGTGCTAAGAACAGGAAGGACTCAGACACAGCGAACCGATTGGTTCGTTTCTGGCAGATTGGTGGCGCACGACCTAAAATGAAAGAGTCTACCATACACTTTAAGGAAAAATATAATTATCCGAATGGGACGTAAATCGGTAGATGGAGCGTACGTGAACAGAAAAACAATTCAACGCAATTTCAAAGAAATTGGATGCTTCAGTACGGAGATAAGGCTTCAGAAACAAAGCAAGTCAAGAACGCCTTGGTCGGCGTCTGACCCTTACGCCAGCAATTTTCAGTTGAACATGCTCTTGAGAATTGCTACAATACGGAAATCATGACTGTGTAATAAATAAACAATTAACAGTCAAATGGCGGAAATTTCTTTCAGAAAATTCTATTTGACTGTGGTCCACAACGAAGGAAAGATCTTGTAATATATCTGCTCCAAGTTACTGTGAATTCAGTAGATCACTTTCAGTAATTATTGGAACTCAGAGGCAATATTTTAAGGAAGCTGGCTCCTAGTATTACGATAGTACCGCTGAAAACTTATGAACAATATTCATATCTACATTACACATTTACAGCACACCATTAATGATTTCATAACGAATTTCATAAACACTAATCCATATTTCATATAAGATA
Source organism: Schistocerca serialis cubense (assembly GCF_023864345.2). Lineage (NCBI taxonomy): Eukaryota > Metazoa > Arthropoda > Insecta > Orthoptera > Acrididae > Schistocerca > Schistocerca serialis. The sequence continues at coordinate 302,806,314 of NC_064645.1, read as the reverse complement.
AATACCTCAAGAATTCGTATGGCAGTTAGGTGACGAATCCTCTAACACGTGCCCTTCAAGAACTGCTGCATCACTGACAACAGAATTTTGTATCTTGTTGTGGTCTTCAGTCCAATGACTGGTTTTAAGCAGGTCTCCATGCTACTTTATCCTGTGCAAGCTTCTTCATCTCCGAGTAACTGCTGCCACCGACATCCTTTCGAATCTGCTTAGTGTATTCATCTTTTCGTCTCCCGATTATTACCCTCCCCCCCCCCCCCCCACCCCGCTTCCCTCCAGTACTAAACTGGTGATCCCTTGATGCCTCAGAATGTGTCCTACCAACCGATCCCTTCATCTATTCAGATTGTACCACAAATTTTTCTTCTCCAAATTATATTCAGTACCTCCTCATTAGTTATGGGATCTACCCATCTAATTTTCACCATTCTTCTGCAGCATCACATCTCAAAAGCTTCTATTCTCTTCTTGTCTAAACTGTTTCACTTCCATACGTGACTACACTGCATACAAATACTTTCAGAAAGGACTTTCTGACATTTAAAGCTATATTCGATGTTAACAAATTCCTCTTCATCAGAAAAGCTTTTCTTTCCATTGCCAGTCTACATTTTATATCGCCCCTACTTCGGCCATCCTCAATTATTTTGCTTCTGGAATACTAAAACTCATCTACTTCTTCAAGTGTCTCATTTCCTAATGTAATTCCCTTAGCATCACCTAATATAATTCCACTACAGTATCCTCGTTCTTCTGTTGTTGATATTCATCTTAAATCCTCTTTTCCAAATACTTCCATTCCATTCAACTGCTCTTGCAAATTCCTTGCTTGTCTCTGACAGAATTACAAGGTCACCGGCAAACCTCTCCCTGGGCTTTAATTCCTACTCCAAATTTTTCTTTTGTTTCCTTCACTGCTTGCTTAATATACAGATTGAATAAGGGGATTGGCTACAGTCCTGTCTCACTTCCTTCTCAAACACCGCTTCCCGTTCGTGCCCCTCGACTCTTATAACTGCCATCTGGTCTCTGTACTAATTGCAAATAGCCTTTCGTTCTCTGTATTTTTTCTCGTGCTACCTTTAGAATTTGAAAGATACAACTCCATTCAGCGTTGTCAAAAGCTATAGATCTACAAATGTCCACAGCATACTATTTCCTTTGCTTTAGCTTTGAAGAGAGTACAGTATGAAGACGTATGGTAAAAGTTAGATAATCTTTTAATATATATTGTTAGAAGTTAATATTCAGCTTTTTCCAGACTCATACATCACTTACAACTCTTGCGGCGTGCAGGCCTTTAATGATGATTGATTGTGGATGACAGTTTGGGTGCCCTATATTGTGGTCTCTGTAGCGTTCAATGAAGTTTGGTGAGACGAGTATGGTTGAAATGAATGTTAAAAATAATAGTATCGTGAAAATATCAAATATTTCGTATAATTTAATTTGCGAATGACACATTCAAGCAACAAAAGCTTGCTAGCGTTAGTTCTTCAAAAACCATTGAAGACTTAAGAAAGAGTGCTCGAAAATGAAGCACTAAAAAACTACATCAGATGAATGTGACTGGCTGATCACCAAAGAAGAACACGCAGTCTGGATCGCACAAAACCGCAAACCCTTCAGTTTGTGGTGGAGTCTCGACAATTCACAAGTGTATCACAACAGCGTTTCTACAGCGTCTTACGTTTGCATTGCTTCTGGATTCGTTAACTTAAATACACTGGCTGCACACAAATGCCGATTTTTATAGGTAAACGAACATTACAACTGGTAGAGCGCACATCTTGCAACTAAAAAAATATAATTGCTTTTAGCCGTTCCAGCTGAGGTACTTCCTTTGGAAATGTAACGATGTACGTGACTTACGAGTGTATCTAGAGTGTATTATCTTGCTGTTATGTCAAAAATGGTGACCGTCCTAAGCGAGATTGGCCTCTGGTGTTATAGACACGCATATGAATGACCTGCTGGATAACTCTTTCTCCATCCAGCGTAATTTTAAGTGGAACAACCTCAAAAAGGACACTCATGAGGATGTCAGGTGCCAAACTCAAATTTGCTGGTACAGTATGCGCTATAGGCCACATTCCGTAATATGTTTTTCTAGTTACATGTGTTCATTTAGGGATATATGCAAAGTGTTATAATGGTTCGAAATATTCTTTTAGATATCCTGTACCACATAGCGCGTGAGCTTTACTGTAACAGGTATATTGCTCAAATGTGGTTTAGTATGCGGATAGTTATTATATTGCCAACATCTTCCATCGGCACTCTCAGGTAATGTGAGAGAGAAACTAAAATTTGGAAAATTTACTTCGACAATTTAATACAGTTATTATTTGAAAACTTCGCTACACAGACAACTGTTCCGTCAACTAACACCAAACTCAAGTCTGGCTTTGTGCATAGCGTCCATGTGTAACTACTGTGTGTGCCATATGGTATGGTTGTGTGATGTATGTCATCAGATAGTTATGCACTACGACCCTTAGATTCTCCATTCACGATCACGAAAGTGCAGAAACCTTCTGCTTCATCGTCGTCCACTTGTCTGCCTGAACATTGGCCGATGGCAGCAGCACAGGGCTCCTGGAAACCAGCTTCGAACAGCTGGCACCGCCGCTTCTAATTACCATCATAGGTTCCGATTAAATACAACCTGGAATAGTACGCAAGCTATCATTAGATATAGAGAAAAACAATAATTTCTGACGACAGTGACCCCGCACCATAATGGAGATTCTGTCTGGCCGCAGTTTTGATTTGGCTTCTGGCAATAGACGTTGATTGCGACTGTAGAAGGTTACATCTCAGCTCCCAGTAGCAGACTCTGAACTGCCTACTTCCTTCTGTCTGCAAGAAATTCGATCGGACATGTACGACTTACAAACTAGGACTCCACCGGGACTGTCTGGGTGCAGAACCAGCAGTTGGCTCTTGCCAGCAGTTACAGTCACCGGCTGCGGGTTTGGGCAGTTTCCTCGAATGAATATTTTAGGGTATTCACACATCAAAAAAGGTTTGCATCAATCCCAGTTGCAAGAACTCCTGAAGATAGACGTTGACACAGTCCCTTTGACTGCTCAGAGATGTCACTAAACCCGCCCAAAGATGCAAACAACCAAGCATGAGCAGCGCCTATTAGACGGAGGTGTTCCGACAGCTGATCTGTCCCAGTAATTCCACCAGAACGGAGGTACACAGCTTGTGTTGTCTGTTGTTCAACCATGCCTAGATGGCTAATATCGCGGTTCGATCGTGTCCGCATTGTTACTTTGTGCCAGGAAGGGCTCTTAACAAGGGAAGTGTCCAGGCGTCTCGCAGTGAACCAAAGCGATGTTGTTCGGATATGGAGGAGAAACACAGAGACAGGAACCGTCGATGACATGCCTCGCTCAGGCCGCCCAAGGTCTACTTCTGTAGTGGATGACTGCTGCCTATTGATTATGTCTTGGAGAAACCCTGACAGCAACGGCACAATGTTGAATAATGCTTTTCGTGCAGCCACAGGACGTCGCGTTACGACTCAAACTGTGCGCAGTAGGCTGCACGATGCGTAACTTTACTGCCGACGTCCATGGCGAGGTCCATCTTTGCAACCACGACACCATGCAGTGCGATACAGTTTGGCCCAACAAAATGCTTAATGAACCGCTCAGGATTGGCATCATGTCCCCTTCACCGATGAGTGTCGCATGTGCCTTCAACCAGACAATCGTCGGAGACGTGTTTGGAGGCAACCCGGTCAGGCTGAACGCCTTAGACACACTGTTCAACGAGAGCAGCAAGTTGGACGTTCCCTCGTATTTTGGGGTGGCATTGTGTTCGGCTGACGTTCGCCGCTGTTGGTCATGGAAGGCTCCATAACGGCTGTACGATACGTAATGCCTTCCTACGACCGATATTGCAACCATATCGGCGAGGCATTCGTCTTCATGGATGACAGTTCGCGCCCCCATCGTGCTTATCTTCTGAATGACTTCCTTCAGTATAACGACATCGCTCGACTAGAGTGGGCGGCGTGTTATACAGACATTGTGGTGTGCGTACTGTAAGACCTTCGGTACACACACCATCAGATTATTTGACTTGTCGCTCTAACGAAGTAGGCGAGTGTCAGCAATATGTCTCGTGGTCTTATCGTGGCGTGTTTATCTTCTGCCGTTACGTTAGACGATAGAAATGCCACTGGCACGCTTAGAGTAGCAGATTGACGGTGACCAACTTTAAACAGAGCTTGATTAATTTTCACACACATTTATTAAAATAATAAAAAGCATAGACATTGCGTAACTTGATTCTGGATGCCGTTTACAATTGACAATTTGAAGTTCCTTTGGTCTTGGTACTTTAATCTTATTCTCACATATCTCTGATACTTGACAAAGTGTCTATTCATTTATCTTCATGGCTATGTACAGGCATATGGTAATCTTATTAGGCACAGACTGAAATTTGACTATAGACTGGTACAGACAAATGCAGACTGGTACAGACTAAAGCAGACTAACTAATCAGAGGTCTGTACACTCGTTATAATACCTTGCGCGTTCAGGTATTACTGCGTGAGTGCGATCCGTGAGGAGAAAAGGTTCTATATTAGCAGCAATCTCATTGGCTTACATATTAATACGCAGATCAGCGGAAGCAGAATTTGGTCCGTCTCTAAGGCAGCGCCATCTCGTAGTGCGGAGACGGACGAGCGCTGCGCCTGCACTGTTGTACTTAGCGGGACGCGCTCTAGTGGGAAAGTTGTGTACATGCTGACTACGCGGAACTATGTACACAACAGACATGAACCCTATCGATCATAAATTGAAGAGGGCTGTTTATGGACTAAGTGACCCACCAACCACTCTGAGGGATCTACGCCGAATCACAGTTGAGGAGTGGGACAATCTGGACCAACAGTGCCTTGATGAACTTGTGGATAGTATGCCACGACGAATACAGGCATGGATCAATGGAAGAGGACGTGCTACTGGATATTAGAGGTACCGGTGTGTACAGCATTCTGGACCACCACCCTTGAAGGTCTCGCTGTATGGTGGTACAGCATGCAATGTGTGGTTTTCATAAGCAATAAAAAGAGCGGAAATGATGTTTATGTTGATCTCTATTCCAATTTTCTGTACATGTTTCGGAACGCTCTGAACTGAGGCGATGCAAAACCTTTTTTGATGTGTGTATAAAAAGTGATCAGCTGCATACTCCAGGCTATCTATTGAACATATCGATTGGAGACACTTGAATAATAACATCATGCCTCAATAACTTGATATCATTTGTAACCTATTTCCGTTTGATATTAGGACGAAATATTATTGTACATTAATTTGAAATTGTATATCAAAACTTATTTCGACATTTAAATGAATTAGAAATTGTGTATCAAAACTTAATTTCGACATCTGAATGAATTATTATAATAAATGCAAAGCTATTTTAGCCTTAAAATAATTAGGTTAATTTAACAAATCCAGTGTCTATGTCTCTTGGTTAAATAACAAATATGTAAACTCTGAGAAACATTTATTTTGCAAAATGATTAGAATAGTGAGTGGAGCTTTGCTTTGAAGTTAGGTGACGAATATTTGTTATTGTTTTCCTGCACTAATGGACACTAAAGTAAAAATAAACAAATCATCATACTATATAATTACAAAGTCATTAGTGCTTATTTATAGAGAGCACGTAATTAATAGATAGAAGGTGTTACAACACTCTTACTGGAACTTATTACGTTCTGAAGAAATACTTATTTCACATAAGTGTATTGCAGTGACTTTTTAACATTTTGCAGCCACTGCCCAGGTACCAGTACTTACTTCTGGAGAGTTAACGAAATCAATAAAGTGGTTGCTGATGCAATAGTTTATCGGTGATTGGCCAGACGTCGGTGTCCAACAGGTAGAACTCACTGCCTAAAAACAGAGGTGGGCGCAAGAGTAGTACGAGGGCGTGCTGAAAAGTAAAGATTCCGAGTTTTTAACGTAAAAACTCTCAAAGCTCTTTACATAAAACAAACATTATCAACTTTCAACATATTTATTCTTCATGTCTGCATATTTATTTCTCAACATAATCATTCTGACGATGAACACGTTTCTGCCAACGGCAGACTAGTTTATTGATACTGTCATTGTAGAATGAGTAAGCTTGTTGAAAGAGCCAGAACTTCACAACTCGAAGGTTTTCTTAAGTTTCGGAAACAGATTAAAATCGAGTGGGATCAAGTCGGGATTGTATGGAAGCTGATCGACAGCAGTAAACCCAAGGCGTCGAACTGCAGCAGATGTCGCAGTGTTCGGTTGTAGTTCTGCAGTGCATACCGAAGGGGAGGATTCTCCATGTGTGGGCGAATTCTTCCGGTAGAGAGCTGCAAATAGGTAGACATGAAGAAGAAAAATGTAGAATGTTAAAAATGTTCGCTTTGTGTTGCTTGAGGCTTTCCCGACGGACATGTTGTATATATGGTTCTCGGGCGAGACGTCGGATGTCATAGTGAAAACTCCACGATATTTCATCAGCGCAACTGGCCGACATCTTCAGGTGCGACGAACACACTGCTAAGGTATGACCAGAGCCCCCTATTTAGGCCAGTCTTAGGCAGGACGTGCGCATGCGTGGAGGCGCCAATATTCGATGGCCAATAGCGACGATATCAACCGATAGCTGCTGGGACAGCAACGCCACGTGCTGCTCTGCGCTGCCATCGGCCGCCCCAGCGACCTCTGTCGGAAGCCGCAAGCAAAAAAGGGCGTCCGCGTAGGCGCCTGACTATCCTCCTGTTGTCAACAGAATGTTTATGTAGCTGGACAATCGTCATCCGTCGTATGACCAATAGTACTCCTTTCTGCTCGATGCCACTTCAATATGGCCGCTGCTGGGCCCCAAGCTGTACTGAGCTGAAAGCCCGTGTCTCTGTTTAAAAGATTCGTCGAGCTATGTATTTCCACTGCTTCCTTAATAACACTGTCCCAGTACGAACTTGTCGATGCGAGAATTTCGGTGTGTTGATGATTCATAGAATAGCCTGTACTAAGACAATGCTCGGCCACTGCAGACTTCTCTGGTTGCTCCAGATGAGTGTAGCGTCGGTGTTCAGTATGTCTCTCTTCTACAGTGCGACAAGTTTGTCCGATGTACGACACGCCGCAGCTACAAGGAATCTCGTAAACACCTGGTCTTATTAGGCCAAGGCTGTCCTTAGATGAGCCCAAGAGAGCTCTGAGATTTGCCGGCGGATGAAAGACACATTTAACTTTATGCTTCTTCAATAATCTTCCTATTTTTGAAGAGACACCGCCGATGTATGGCAAGATGACCATTTCCCTTTGTTCTTCGCCTTCTTCCAGTTCCTCACGTTGGGTAACCCGCTTCTGGGGTAAGGCACGGCGAATCTACCGTTCAGAGTATCCATTGTGTAGGGAAGTGGTACGCAGGTGGAGGAGCTCATTGGGTAAGCTGTCTGAGTCTGATATGGCTCGTGCTCTGTGAACCAACGTCCTAAGTATGCCACTTCGTTGCGAAGGATGGTGACAGCTGGTGGCCTGTAAGTACAAGTCCGTGTGCGTTGGTTTACAGTACACTCCGTGACCTAATGTGCCATCTTCTTTTCTCCGTACCAACACGTCCAGGAATGGAAGTTCGCCGTTTTTCTCCATCTCCATAGCAAACTTGATGTTGGGATGAAGCGAGTTAAGATGCTCAAGAAATACATTCAGCGATGCAGTGCCGTGGGTTCAGATAACAAAGGTGTCGTCCATATATCGCTAAAAACACGTAGGTTTCAAATCCGACGACTGGAGTGCTCTCTCCTCGAAGTCTTCCATAAAAAGATTAGCTACAATGGGTGACAAGGGACTACCCATTGCGACGCCGTCAGTCTGTTCTAAGTATTTTCCATTAAATAAAAAGTACGTCGAGGTGAGCACATGTTGGAATAATTCTAAAAGTTCCCCATTCAGCTTCTCGCTAACGAGCAACAACGATTCCTGTAATGGTACTCGAGTAAAAAGTGAGACTATATACTCGTAAGATTTGACGGGGGGCTCTGGTCATACCTTAGCAGTGTGTGTTCGTCGCACCTGAAGATGTCGGCCAGTTGCGCTGATGAAATATTGTGGAGTTTTCAGTATGACATCCGACATCTCGCCCGAGAACCATATATACAATGTTCGATTTATTTAAAGCGTTTTAGGAGTTTTAACATAAAAATTGAGAGGCATTACTTTGCAGCACGCCTTCATGGTGTAACATCGAAAATGCACATAGAATACCTTCTGCATGATACAAAAAATTTCGCCGTTTAATATCCATTGATAACCTGTACTGTATTTATGATTCTGAAGCTGTAAGCTTTATTACAGGAACTATATTTAATAAATAATCGATGTAATAGTGTATTTATTTCTGACTATATATTATTGATTGTAATTATAATGAAAATATTGTAAATTGCTGGGTAACACCAAGGGAACTTGATGTAAACTATCAATAGCAACGACGAAATAGCAGGAGCTGTGCCGTTGTTTACCTTTGAGTATGGAGACTCTCCGTCGCGTTGCGAGCAGAGAGGAAGCAGAGCAGCTTGAGTGATGAAATAATGATGAAGTGTTCGTTGGGCGTTCCCGCCGACGCGATGTGCAGCTATGCACACGCCAGTGTAGACGCTCCTGATTCATTAACCTGCGAGTATTGAGAGTATGCTATGAGTGGACAAGTGGAGAAAGCTGCAGTTCTATATGTTGCCTGTCCTGTAATTGTCCTTGGCCCTAGGGACGACTCTAGGTTCTCAAGCAGCAGCAGCAACAACGGCAGCTCAACATTGTCTTCGGCCACATTCTTGGTCGTCCGTACAGCCACAACATCGTAAGACTATTAACTGACATATAGGAGTGCAGAGGCTTTATCCAGTTACATTGTTTCACAAAGTATGACTAACTTGAATAATAATTTTCAGTAATTGAAACTTGGAGGACAGCTGTCCTCAGACATTGTCCTCAGACATTATTACGAGGCTGAATCCTTTTCCATTCCATACAATTACCGAGTGTCATAAGAATGTGAAAATCGATTATCTATTTACTGCCAGTTTTGTGTGTTTGCTAATGACCAGTTTCAGTATAAATTTTATGTCTCAGTAACTGTTTATTATTGTATTGCATAACAGAGGCTAGACTAGAATCAGATATTCACTCTGCAGCGGAGTCTGCGCTGACATGAAACTTCCTGGCAGATTAAAACTGCGTGCCTGACTTGGATATCTCAGATGGAGAGCAATTGCCCGCGAAAGGCAAAGGTCCCGAGTTCGACTCTAGATCTGGCACACAGTTTTAAACGGCCAGGTAGTTTCATATCAGCGCGCACTCCGCTGCAGAGTGAAAAATCTCATTCTGGAAATATCCCCCAGGTTGTGGCTTAGCCGTGTCTCCGAAATATCCTTTCTTCCAGGAGTGCTAGTTCTGCAAGGTTCGCAGAAGGGCGTCTGTGAAGTCTGGAAGGTAGGAAACGAGGTACTGGCAGAATTGAAGCTGTGGGGAGGGATCGTGAGTCGTGCTTGGGAAGCTCAGTTGTTAGAGCACTTGCCCCGTGAAAGGCAAAGGTCCCGATTTCGAGTATCTATCCGGCACATTGTTTTAATCTGCCAGGGAGTTTCAGAGGCTAAGCTAATTTGTAAATTATAGTATTAACTCCATTTACGTAAAGTAACGTAAAACGTAAAGTGACGTAAAACGTACAGTAACGTAAACGTAAAAAAAACAGATGGAAGTTATAAGAGTCGAAAACACGAGAGGGAAGCAGTGGTGGAGAAGGGAGTGAGACAGGGTAGTAGCCTATCCCTGATGTTACTCAACCTGTATATTACGCAAGCAGTAAAGAAAATAAAAGAAAAATTTGGAGCAGGAATTAAAATGCATGGAGAAGAAATAAAAATTTTGAATTTTGCCGACGACACTGTAATTCTGTCAGAGACAGCAAAGTCCCTGGAAGATTAGTTGAACGGAATGGACAGTGTCTTGCAAGGATGATATAAGGCGAACATCAAAAAAGCAAAACAGTTGATGCTGAAGGAGTTAGATTAGGTAATGGGACACTTAGAGTAGTAAATGACGTGCTATTTGGGAAGCAAAATTACTGGTAATATTCGAAGTAGGGAGGATACAAAATGTAGACTGGCACTGACAAGAAAAGAGTTTCTCAAGGAGAGAAATTTGTTAACATCGTTTCTCACAATATCTGTATGGAGTGTAGCCATGTATGGAAGTGAAACACGGACGGTAACTAGTTTAGACAAGAAGAGAATAGAAGCTATTGAAATGTGGTGCTACAGAAGAATGCTGAAGATTAGATGGGTCGATCCGGTAACTAATGAGGAGGTACTGAATAGAATTGGGGAGAAGAGAAATTTGTGGTTCAACCTGACTAAAAGAAGGGATCGGTTGGTAGGACACATTATGAAGCATCAGAGGATCGTCAATTTAGTACTGGAGGGAATCGGGAGGGGGGGGGGAGGAAGGGGGAGTGGGGGTAAAAGCCGTAGATTGAGAACAAGAGATGAATGCAGTAAGCAGACTCAGGGGGATGTAGGTTGCAGCTATTACTCGGAAGCTTGCACAGGATGGACTAGCGTGGAGAGCTGCGTCAAGTAGTCTTTGGACTGAAGACCACAATGACGTGCTGCTTACTGTGGTTTTTCGCCTAGGGCTAGGCATGTTACCACCTGCTTATTAATTAAAAGGCTAATGCCGGAAACCTGTGGCTGCCTAGTGCTAAGTTATTCGTAATGTGTGCTGGCTAAATATAATAGCGACTCAGATTGGGTGTCGTTTGAGTGGCTGGTATAATTGGTCATTTGTGTATCTGTATAGCAACTCATATATTACGCCGTTTTGGTGTCGTGTATGAGTCTTTGTAACAGAGGCTGGTGAGAAATATGTATAGATACAGGGTGAACCGAAATTCGCGCATTCGGGCTTCGCAGAGCGACTCCTCACATGCCAGCGACAAAAAAATGTCTGTCACAAAATTTCATATGATGAGCACAGCGGGCAGATGTCTTATGCGATCATGACGGCTTCAAATGTGATCATCCTGAGGTTAATGTACTGTTTGTTGGTGATGGTGATGGTTACGACATTTTAAGGAATTTCAATGATCGGCTCTAACTGGGAGTGGTACGAGTGAATTGTGAGGAGGGAAGAGAGGTAAAGGACATAAATAAGGAGACGATGTTAATGTGTGTTGTGTGGTGCGCGCTAGAGGGCAAGCAGAGTGCACTGCAAGGCTCCATGAATACAGGGCAATTACGATACACTACAAAACATTACTTTAGAAAGCTAAAAGACTACCCTGAGAGAAGTTTCTACGAAGGCAACTGCGACTTGTTATAAGGGGAAAACATATAAGCTATTGACCGAAAAGATTGTTGTTGTTGTTGTTGTGGTCTTCAGTCCAGAGACTGGTTTGATACAGCTCTCCATGCTACTCTATCCTGTGCAAACTTCTTCATCTCCCAGTACCTACTGCAACCTACATCCTTCTGAATCTGTTTAGTGTATTCATCTCTTGGTCTCCCTCTACGATTTTTACCCTCCACGCTGCCCTCCAATACCAAATTGGTGATTCCTTGATGCCTCAGAATATGCCCTACCAACCGATCCTTTCTTCTAGTCAAGTTGAGCTACAAATTTCTCTTCTCTCCAATTCTATTCTTTGATTTGATCTACCCATCTAATCTTCCGCATTCTTCAGTACACCACATTTCGAAAGCTCCTACTCTCCTCTTGTCTAAACTATTTATCGTCCACGTTTCACTTCCATACATGGCTACACTCCATACAAATACTTTCAGAAACGACTTCCTGACACTTAAATCTATACTCGACGACTCATTTCCTAATCTAATTCCTGCAGCATCACCCGATTTAATTCGACTACATTCCATTATCCTCGTTTTGCTTTTGTTGATGTTCATCTTATATCCTCCTTTCAAGACACTGCCCATTCCGTTTAACTGCTTTTCCAAGTCCTTTGCTGTCTCTGACAGATTTACAATGTCATCGGTGAATCTCAAAGTTTTTATTTCTTCTCCATGGATTTTAATACCTTCTTCGAATTTTTGTTTTGCTTCCTTTACTGCTTGCTCAATATACAGATCGAATAACATCGGGGATAGGCTACAACCCTGTCTCACTCCCCAGCCACTGACTCCCTTTCATGTCCCTCGACTCTTATAACTGCCTTCTGGTTTCTGTACAAATTGTAAATAGCCTTTCGCTCCCTGTATTTTACTCCTGCCACCTTCAGAATTTGAAAGAGAGTATTCCAGTCAATATTGTCAAAAGCTTTCTCTAAGTCTACAGATGCTAGAAACGTAGGTTTGCCTTTCCTTACGCTATTTTCTAAGATAAGTCGTAGGGTCAGTATTGCCTCACGTGTTCCAAGATTTCTACGGAATCCAAACTGATCTTCCCCAAGGTCGGCTTCTACCAGTTTTTCCATTCGTCTGGAAAGAATTTGTGTTAGTATTTTGCAGCCGTGGCTTATTAAACTGACAGTTCGGTAATTTTCACATTTGTCAACGCCTGTTTTCTTTGGGATTGGAATTATTATATTCTTATATCTTGATGTTTGAAGGTATTTCACCTGTCTCATACATCGTGCTCACTAGATGGTAGAGTTTTGTCAGGCCTGGTTCTCCGAAGGCTGTCAGTAGTTCTAATGGAATGTTGTCTACTCCCGGGGCCTTGTTTCGACTTAGGTCCTTCAGTGCTCTGTCAAACTCTTCACGCAGTATCATATGTCCCATTTCATCTTCATCTACGTCCTGTTCCATTTCCATAATATTGTCCTCAAGAACATCACCCTTGTATATATAGACCCTCCATATACTCTTGCCACCTTTCTGCTTTCCCTTCTTTGTTTAGAACTGGGTTTCCATCTGAGCTCTTGATATTCATGCAAGTGGTTCCCTTTTCTCCAAACGTCTCTTTAATTTTCCTGTAAGCAGTATCTATCCTACCCCTAGTGATATACGCCTCTACATCCTTACATTTGTCTTCCAGCCATCCCTGCTTAGCCATTTTGCACTTCCTGTCGATCTCATTTTTGAGACGTTTGTATTCCTTTTTGCCTGCCTCATTTACTGCATTTTTGTATTTTCTCCTTTCATCAATTCAATTCAGTATCTCTTCTGTTAACCAAGGATTTCTATTAGCCCTCGTCTTTTTACCTACTTGATCCTCTGCTGCCTTCACTATTTCACTCTCCAAGCTACCCAGTCTTCTTCTACTGTATTTCTTTCCCCCATTCTTATCAATCGTTCCCTAATGGTCTTCCTGAAACTCTCTACAACCTCTGGTTCTTTCAGTTTATCCAGGTCCCATCGCCTCAAATTCACACCTCTTTGCAGTTTCTAGATTATGGTCAGAGTCCACATCTGCCCCTGGAAATGTCTTACAATTTAAAACCTGGTTCCTAAATCTCTGTCTTACCATTATATAATCTAACTGATACCTTCTAGTATCTCCAAGATTCTTCCATGTATTCAACCTTCTTTTATGACTCTTGAACCAAGTGTTAGCTATGATTAAGTCATGCTCTGCGCAAAATTCTTCCAGGCGGCTTCCTCTATCATTCCTCACTCACATTCCATATTCACCTACTACGTTTCCTTCTCTTCCTTTTCCTACTGTCGAGTTCCAGTCACCCACGACTATTAAATTTTCTTCGCCCTTCACTATCTGAATAATTTCTTTTATCTTATCATACATTTTATCAGTCTCATCGTCATCTGCGGAGCTAGTTGGCATATAAACTTGTGCTACTGTTGTAGGCGTGGTCTTCGTGTCTATCTTGGCCACAATAATGCGTTCACTATGCTGTTTGTAGTAGCTTACACGCACTCCTATTTTTGTTATTCATTATTAAAGGTACTCCTGCATTACCCCTATTTAATTTTGTATTTATACCCCTGTATTCACCTGACCAAAAGTCTTGTTCCTCCTGCCACCGAACTTCACTAATTCCCACTATATCTAACTTTAACCTATCCATTTCCCTTTTTAAATTTTCTAACCTACCTGCCCGATTGAGGGATCTGACATTCCACGCTCCGATCCGTAGAACGCCAGTTTTCTTTTTCCTGATAACAACGTCCTCCTGTGTGGTCCCCGCCCGGAGATCCGAATTGGGGACTATTTTACCTCCGGAATATTTTACCCAAGAAGACGCCATCATCATTTAACCATACAGTGAAGCTGCACCCCTCGGGAAAAATTACGGCTGGAGTTTCCCATTGCTTTCAGCCGTTCGCAGTGCCAGCACAGCAAGGCCGTTTTGGTTAGTGTTACAAGGCCAGGTCAGGTCAACCATCCATACTGTGGCCCCTGCAACTACTGAAAAGGCTGCTGCCCCTCTTCAGGAACCACACGTTTGTCTGGCCTCTCAACAGATACCCCTCCGTTGTGGTTTTACCTACGGTACGGCTATCTGTGTCGCTGAGGCACGCAAGCCTCCCCACCAACGCCAAGGTCCATGGTTCATGGGATGAGGTCGAAAAGATTAAGGAACCTATTTTCAAGTCCACAATTCGTAAGAGGGTGGCTCAATTACGGCTGGATGTAAGGAGTCAGCAGAAATTCTGTTAGCACCCTATTTCCTGATGTTAACACTTAACACAGGTACTGAAATACACACTCAACTTAGAAGTGAACTAAATAACGAATACAGCAATCAGAAGGTGATGCCTTCTGCTCAAGAGGAAGTTGCTATTGCAATTTCCGAGCTCATAAATGGAAAGGCACCTGGTCCGGATGACGCACACCCTGAGGTCATGCGGATGGTAGGTCCACTGATAGTTTCATGTTTCACAACGCTACTAAAGGAGGCATTGCCATTCGGTAGGATTCCGGTGGTACGAGAAACATCTAGAGCAGTTGTGACTAAAGGGGAAGAGTAAAGATCTGGCATTACCGAAAGCTATAGACCTATCTGTTTATTAAACGTTTTGGCCAAAGTTCAGCTGCATCTGATCTGTGACCGGTTGCAGGCGAGAAGGGAGCTCTAGGGTCTAAACCAATTGCAGTATGGATACAGAAAAGGGAAGTGTACAGATCACGAAGATAAAAGAGCTCTTCATGTTGTAGAAAATTCGACAGCGAATTATGCTGTGGCGCTCACGATTGAGATCGCAGGCCCATCCGATAAGCCGGTCGCGGTGGCCAAGCGGTTCTGGGCGCTGCAGTCTGGAGCCGCGCGACCGCTACGGTCGAAGGTTCGAATCCTGCCTCGGGCATGGATGTGTGTGATATCCTTAGGTTAGTCAGGTTTAAGAAATTCTAAGTTCTAGGGGACTGATGACCTCAGATGTTAAGTCCCATAGTGCTCAGAGCTATTTGAACCATTTGAACATTCGATAATCTGGCCTGCGATGTTTTCACGCCTCCGAGACCGCGGTGTCCCCAAATGTCTTGATAACAACTTTGTAGGTCATTGTATCGGGCGTTGCGTCGACTGGATTCCGGGGCAGAGAAACATAATCGAAAAGTTACCAAGGTCTGTCCTTGGGGCTCCAGAAATGGTCCAGTGTTCTGCGATCTTAGTACTGCACCCCTACTATATCTGTTAGATGGGGAAGGTGCTGTTGAAGATGTTGATGTGTACGCAGATGATATGCTAGTAGATGTGTCGACAGACTCCAGGGAGAGACTTGAGGAAAAGACGAATGATGTGCTTGCTCATATGCAGCATAGGTGAAAGGACAACAAACTCACTATAGCTGTTCATTAAACAACATACACAATTCTGAATGGAATGCTTTCTCTTGCCAGAAATTCTGGACGAAATTCCTGTAAAACACTGCACTGTCTTTCGATATTTAGGCACTCTCCTAGGTGGGAAAACAACTTTCTAGAACATGTAAAATTTTTTACACAGAAAGTGGCAAAAACACTGCATATAATTTGCATGTTCTGACATTGCTGACTGTAAATTAACGCTGCATATGGTACGGTCAAACCACGGAGATATCTTCTGCGCCAAAGTGCGCTACGCCACCATCGCCTTCGACTAGAAAGCCGCAAAAACATACTGTGACGAGTTCAGCGGAGCGTTCTACTGAGGCTCACCGGTACCTTTCGCACTATAAAATGACTCTGAGCACTATGAGACTTAACATCTATGGTCATCAGTCCCCTAGAACTTAGAACTACTTAAACCTAACTAACCTAAGGACATCACACAACACCCAGTCATCACGAGGCAGCGAAAATCACTGACCCCGCCGGGAATCGAACCCGGGAACCCGGGCGCGGGAAGCGAGAACGCTACCGCACGACCACGAGCTGCGGACATTTTGCACTCCACCTGTCGAAGGATTACTAGTGATTCTCGTGATACGTTACATGGAAGCGCTGTGTTGGTTGGAACTTGGAAAATATGATAGCGTGTACCAAATCACAGGAACTCATATTACTGAAAAAAGACGTTTACGAACCTGGAAGTTAGATGAATGGCTGCCTGACTGGGACACGAGAACCACAGCGAAGCGAGTTTTCGAAATATTCCCAAGCACGACGGATAGGCTCAAACTGCTTGACATTGTCCCTACTCGATGTATGGTGGACCTATTAACAGGTCACGGCCAGTGTCCCAAACGTTTGCGATGTAGTAACACTCCAATCGGTGAACGTCGAGAGGAAGGCTGCGCTGAACATGTCATTCTCAAATGCCGCGTTTTTCAGGTGGAGAGAGACTGCAGACAATTTGACTGAGATCTGCAAACAATTGTAAGTGACCAAAACTTGTTGACTACAGTTAACATGATTGCACATAAAACATCTAAAAGGCAGCTGCTTAATTTTCAGTCTATAAGATAAAGTGGGCGCTCTGACTTGAAAATAACGTCAACAGACGGCAAGAAGCGTTACTTCCATTATAGATAATGATAGGCATGTATAAATTTAATTAACAGAAACTTTAAGGAGCATTTTTTTTTAAAAAAGGAAGGAAAGTAAGAAAGAAAAACTGCTGTGGCCACCCGTATAGGTATGCGTAGACTCGAGGATTGTTGAGGCACACACAAGCCAGTGTGGGCATTGTAGAACAGCCTAACAACAATAGCTTTAGAAGTAGGTATTGTTACAGTTAGTCAGTGAAGCTCGAGCTACTCCGAGGCTGCCAGTAGCATTTCGTTTAATATAAGCTGGAAATTATCCATATGGAACTTGAGTTAATTCCTCTTGTTTTGTTTTTTATTTTACTCTTTTTAAAACCGTTTCTTATTTTCAATTTTCTGTTTTATTTTCACTTTAATATTACAAATGGATGCTGTTAGCATAAATTATTACTATCTAAAAATATAAATCATTGTGTGTCACTATGACTGAATAAGTACGACTTCTTTAGTTTCCAAGTAAGAGGTCAAAATTTGAGGCAATAAATTAAATTGAAAAAATAATTAATATTATGTTAGTACGTGAAGGTGGCAATTGTTTAATTAGGTTTCAGTTTTTGGCTGTAGAACGTAAATATTATTAGGAAGTATGGGAAGTATTGCAAAGGCCTGATTGAAATTTGAATTATGCAAGTTTATCCAGGTGGGAGAGTAGGAAATGGGAGTAGTTGTGAGAATATGTTGCGTTGACAAGTAAGTATAATATGTGAGGAGAGTTACGGTTAGTTTTTAGAGGACATGGGGTCGTTCGGAAGGACTGATTTGATCTTCTGGTAGATGGTGGTAATGAGACACATACTGTCCTCCGTGAGAGGGTCTCACGAAGCTTTTAAGGTGGAGTCGTGTGTCTCGTGGGTGTATGTGACATGGACAGTACATTTGGCTTTTAGTCCAGGAAGGTCTGGCCTTACATTTGTAGGAATGGGTCAGGTTGAACTGATTACACATGTTACATACAGGTAGGAATTGCAGGCTAGAGTACTCTTTCAACAGGTGATAGTATTTTCAGTGGGAACAGATAGGAAGGTTTTTAAGTAAGGCTGTCAGTGGTAGATGGGGATTCAGAACTGATGCAGATGAGGAATGTGTGGCTGGAGGTGTTATGGATGTGGAGGGCTTTTCTATCAGAGTGCCAGATTTGGAGTAGAGTTCCCTCTCCCCCTTGTCTGCTATGACCACAAGATCAACTCCTCTAATCTCAGCAGTTAATGTGGGTGAGAAATAGTGAGGTTGAGGTTGCGTGGGGTACAAATTTCCAGCAAGAAAGCATGTGGTGAAAGGTCAGAGTGTGGAGTTCCAATAGCAGGATGGAGTGCAGTTCGCGATTAGTGAACTTGATGATAAAAGAGATGCTTAGGTCAGGAAGAAACCTTTTATATTTCTAAGGACTTTGGGATTTAGGAATTTAATGTTGCATTTGGATAATATGAAGGAGTAAGGCGGATAAAATATTTAAAGGTAATGGAAGAAGAGCCCATGTATTCTGTGGTATGGGAAAGGCATGTTTTTATTTTTATTTATTTATTTACTTTTCTATCTTCAGAATTTGGTTAGATATCAGTGCTGGCTTGTTTTAGGGAAGTTTTTTGGGATAGGTTTTTGGAGGATATTGGCTGGTTGATTGGTGGAATTTTTCAGCTGTAGTACATTTCTGTTGGTGTGATGACAATTCTGGTAGGGTTGACATAGGTCCTGATGATGTAAACATTGCACCATATTATATTGTACTGTTGAGGCTGGAGAAGGTGGTGTTGATTATGCTGCTACATGGTGCCGTTCATTTAATGCAGATGCTGAAGTTGACTTAAAGCCGCAGAAGCGATTTCTGAAGCTGAAAATGAAACTGGTTGTTGGTGTGTTGACTTTGAAGATGTTGGAAACACTATGGAAATAGTAGGAAATATGGGCACAGTAAATGAGGTGTAAAGAAGTGGAACAAAGGTGTGAAAATATGATTGTTGATGCGGTCGGGTCAAAATAATCTATCGATGTCCATAAAAATAACCAACGCAGGTTGTGATGTCAGCGACTCACAGACCTGAGCAGGCGACGTCACAGAAGGCAGTAAGGACGCCTTAATAGGAGAAGTGATTATCCGAAGGACGGGACAGGCGGTGACGTCAGCGGCAGCGAAGGCCAGGACGGTGGCCATAAAGACATCGATGGTACGTGACAACGGTGTTGACGATGGTGATTAATGCAGCGATGACTCGGCATAGACGAGGGCAATAACGAAGGAGGAAGCTTTTACTGGCTCAGAGTATCTAGTATCTGGGGTAGTGCCGCCCGATGAAAAAAATGGTTCAAATGGCTCTGAGCACTATGGGACTTAACATCTGAGGTCATCAGTCCCCTATAACTTAGAACTACTTAAACATAACTAACTTAAGGACATCACAAACATCCATGCCCGAGGCAGGATTCGAACCTGCAACCGTAGCAACAGCGCGCCGCCCGATGAAGGCACGGTTTCCAACACTGCTGGCGTTCTGGCCAACCAAATGGCAGAAAGTTTTTGCATTGATTCCTCTCGAATCCGTCATGAGCATTTGTTTTATTCCATAAACGGGTAATTGTATAATTCATGTAAACCGGTTGTGTAGTAGCGACACACGCCATACTCCAAGCTTGTCAGTCATTGCTATACCTCAGTCTAAGGGACATAGCATGGATCCAACATGCCTGTTCGTATATGTCATATGTGGTACTTACAGTTTTACGTGAAATGACGAAGCTTCTCTTACTTATTATTTTGGGAGTGTATCATATTTGGCGTATGTTAGCCGGATGTGTTAGAAGAAAGGTTCGTACTCAGTTATGATGATATACTATTTACGAATAAAATATGATTCCTGTTCGTTCTGTTTTGTTGTCGTCTTGATATATGGCCCTCCTCACCTATCAGACCACTACTGACTTTCTGTCTTTCCATTATCCCCCCCCCCCCCCCCGAACACCTACTTTCATCTCGGATCTGTATATCCTTTACCCATACCCTCCAACCCTATAGAACACGTTCTGCCCTCACTAAATCCATTTTTTCGTGTGTTTCGGTGTGTGTATTGGGCGTGTTTGTGTGTGTACCTGTACTCTTAATAATGCATCGTAAGATCACATAAGGCTGAGTACGACATATTCACGACAACTTCTTGTCGGCATTGTTAAGGCTTTCCATATTCAAGTGCCCGATAAATAAATCACTTTGGAATGTCTGTACAGACGTAAAAGAAATTATGAATAGCTCGGTGTGCATCATCTAAATGTTTTACTTTTAGAAATACCTCAGGACTGTAATGAAACATCTTCTCATATGCAAAATAATTTATACTTTCGTAGGTTCGCGAAGAGAAACACCTTCTGCGTGGTACACTTACTACTAATACAAAGCCACGCACTTTCTTAAGCGTGAAAATCTCGTCACTTGAACAAAACATAGCTGTCTTGATATCGATACGACTCTTTGCAAAATGAATGAAATCAATTCAAACTGAGTGAATGTTTCTCGTTTCCAGAGGACCAGTACAAGGTCCTTCAGATTTTTAGCGAAAGTACAGAGCATTTTTAAACGTGTTTTAAATATTAATGTTTATTTTTATATTTTAGTTCTTAGGTTTTGATTTAAATAAAAAAGATCAGGAACAATATCAATGTTTTATATAAGCACAACGATTTATCCATCTATAAATTTGAAAAAATCTGTAAACTTTTCATATTTTAATCGTATTTGTTTGGTGCTTCTTTATATTTTAAATTTATTAAGGACGAAATTTTATATCGGTGATAGCCTTCCCCTCACTCTTATGGGCCGACGGGGATGAATGAAGATAAAGAAAAGAAGTCCTTTATTTACTATGGAAAACAGTCTTGATCACAATTTATTTATTACGGTGACCAGTTTCGACCACTACTGTGGTCATCTTCAGATCTACAAGTCATATACAAAGCTTTAATTAGAGGGCTACATACATTAAAGAAAATACATAACGTTATGAAGCTATAAAACGATGAATTACCAATGAGTAAGAACCTCCTTCTCCTGGAGAATCGCTACTGGAGAAACCAGTGCACGTCTTACTATATATAATGGAGGCTCCGCCCACTTCTGACGGAATGATGTCATTACTAACCAATGGGTTATAAGTCGAATAACAATGTAAAAGCTGTTGTCAATTAAGAACCGTTAAAATTTTTAAACATGTAGGATAAATCAACTTCGTTTCGACAGTACATGGGTTGCCCTCTCAAGGCCTGTTAGTGAACTATTTGGAACCACTGGTTGCCATGGTGAAGTTGGACGCCATTCCAAAGATGAGGCAGCAGGCTTCTTTCCACTGAAGTTGTTGTAAAGTTGATAGGCAAACTAGTGGTTGAAGTCATATCGGATTATTAATTTCCGTGTGACTGGCGCATAACATGTGCAATATGCTGTCCACCGTTTTTTGCAACAAGTTGAAATCGAGAAACAGGATGCTCCACAACTCATCGCAGTTTTTCCGTTCAGAATTTGTTGTACAATGCGTGCCTTCAATGCAGCTAAGTTTGCAATCGGAACACTGAACAGAACATTTTTCAGATAGCCTCACAGCCTGAAGTCACACGGATTAAGATCAAGTGTTCGGGACGGCCAGGCTGTAGGGAATGGGAAAAGGTAGCTGATATTCTAGGATTTACTTAATGTCGCTTCAGCGGCTGCTTAACTGGATTTGCAATGTGCGGAGGTGCATTATCTTGCATAAAAATGATACCATCCACACATCCACACTGTTGTAGAGCTGGAATGACGTGGTTGCGCAGCAGACACTCATAGCGCTTACCAGTGACAGTGCAGGTGACAGGAGCGGAAGCACCTGTCTCTTGGAAAAAATATGGCCCTATGATAAACGATGCCGTAAACCCACACCATACAGTGACCTTTTCAGGATGAAGTGGTACTGGTTGATTTGAGTGTGGATTTTCCGTTGCCCATATTCGATAATTCTGTGTATTGACATATCCTGTCAGATGGAAGTGGGCTTCGTCAGCCCACAAAATCTTCCACAGCTAATCATTGTCCACTTCCATGCGAGCAAAAAATTCTAAAGCAAAGGTCTTTCTTGCTGGCAGGTCAACAGGAAGCCACTCGTACACTTGGGTAATTTTGAATGGATAGCAAAGAAAGGATGTTTCGTAGGGTTTTACGCACCGTGCTCACGGGCATGTCCAATCTTCGGGCAATTCTCCTTGCACTATACGTTTGCACACCACCACTCGTCTCCTCCTGCACTGCTGTGGCCACTGATTCCACTGACGTCGAATCAATTCGTTTCCTCCCTCTAACTTGTTGCACACAACAAGAACCCGTCTTCTCGGATTTCCGAATCATTTTCTCCAGACCCACGGCAGTCATCAGACCATCGCTTTTTTTCAAACCCTTCAGTGTTCGGAACTTCTGCAGAGCGACGTGTGCACAGTCATCATTCTTGTTATACAGCTTTACAAGCAGAGCGCGGTCTTGCATTGAGACAGTCATGACGAACATCGCAGACGCGAAAGGGGGAAAAGCCGTGGACCCGACTTCTTTATACCAGCTTCCATGGGTGGTGCGCATGACAGGTGTTTTCATTTACGTATTCTGACACATACAGCGCCATCTATTGATCAATTTTCACACTATTTTTTCTTCTGCCATATGTTTCCCCCCTTCTCCGGTAATATTCCGTTGCAATTTGACGTCAACAAGTGGTGTTATTTCTGGAGCGTTTTGAAGGTTTAACTTTAATTATAATCACCCTGTATAACTTGTGGAGCACCCATTGCTCCTCAGAACACTTTCCGCATGTTGCATTTGCCTCTGAGGTTCTGCGGCTCACATATTCGTCTTGATCGCGTTACGAGATTAATAATCGTACCATTTTCTGGCTCGGTTAGTGGTTTGACAGTTTGAGCAGGTATCAGTCCTCGTGTGTAGCTTTTCGATAAACGCTGTGTCCCAAGTTTTCACCACACCTTGTGACCAGAACATTTAGAAATGGTAGTTGTACCTTTTCTACTTCCATGCTAAGTTTTATGTTGGCAAGTCATCAATGTCTTTCGGTGTATACAATTTCAGTGCAAGCAAAACAATGCAGTCCATAAGCGATTGCTGTGACGTTTGTACGTCGGCTTGTATTCTACTGCCTGCGGCAAGGAGGAGCGGCGCTTATATTCTCCTGGCCTATTTGCCGCTCGTGTCTTGGTGTCATCCCAGAGAGCGTGCTATTGGCTGAAGTCGTCTCAGAGCCAGCCCTCTCTGCTCTTCTTCACCGTGGTGTCGGCGTTTGTCGTTACGGTGGAACATTTCTCCCCCCCCCCCCCCCCCCACTCCTCAAAGCGATGGACCATCGTCGTGTAGGGAGCGCAACAACGGCGGGGAAGGCAGGAGGGTCCACCTCCTGATGATAGTAACCAGATGTAGAAGGCGTCGGCTGCTGCGGTGTGGGCGGGTCCAGCCCCATCGGCGAGAGGAGGCGGAGGATGTGAAGGCTCCGTCTGCGTGGGATCGTCCCGTGGTGTCGTGATGACACCCTCAGATGGCTGCTGTAGCCGCGGTGTTCTCAGGATCCGCGAGTTCGGGGGAAGAGACATAAAAGAATCACTCTGCGCATGACAGTGGCGGAGCTGATTTTGATGTCGGCGCTGCAAGTCGTCTGGACCTGAAATGAGATACGTGCAAGCGCCAAGTCGACGGACGATCTCGCCTCGCGCCCACGTTCTGCTGCCGCTAAAATTCCTGTAAAACACAATATCCCGCGGCGCGAAGCGACACTTGCGGCCTTCCTTCAGCGCCGGATGCTGAGGTGGGTGGAGCAGGTGGAGCAGTGGCCGATGGCGGCGGCAGTGAAGAAATTCCGCCGGCGATCGTACATTTCATGGGTGCGAACGATAGGAGGCGAGAAACAGTTGCACTGCTTGGTTCCTGGTGTGTGCGGAGCTACGTTTGGCCATCTGCTGCTTAAAGGTTCTGAAAAAACGTTTCGCTTCACCGTTTGACTGTGGATGGAACGGTGCATTAGTTAAATGCTGTATGCCATTGCGTTCACAGAATGTTTCAAATTCATTTGACGTGAACTGAGTGCCGTTAGCTGACAGTATGACTTCAGGTAAACCTTCGAGGCAAAAAATAGAGGACAACACCCGAGTTGTGCTACGTGACGTTGTCGAGTTCATTTGCGCAGCAAAAGGAAACTTGCTATATGAGTCAACCACAGTCAATCAACGAGTGTTCCAAAAAGATCGTCCGCAGCTCGTGGTCGTGCGGTAGCGTCCTCGCTTCCCGCGCCCGGGTTCCCGGGTTCGATTCCCGGCGGGGTCAGGGATTTTCTCTGCCTCGTGATGACTGGGTGTTGTGTGATGTCCTTAGGTTAGTTAGGTTTAAGTAGTTCTAAATCCTAGGGGACTGATGACCATAGCTGTTAAGTCTCATAGTGCTCAGAGCCATTTGAACCATTTGAACCAAAAAGATCCTGCAAAATCTATGTGCACACGTTGCCATGGTGATTGCGACTCAGGCGAAGCAGAGTGTTTTTGTGTCGGACCGGACTGATATTCCTCACATGCATGACACTATGACGTCATCTATTCTATTTGGGTGTCCATACCCTACCAAATACAGTGTCGACGCTCCGTTTCATACGAACTATCCCCCACTGTCCTTGATGAAGTAACTGCAACACTTCTTTTTGCAAAGCTTTAGGAATCAACACACGTGACTGTCCACTGTCATTTTGAACAAGAATCACATCTTTCTGTACGGTGAGACTATGCCGACGTGCAAAGTATCGGCGCACTACAGAGTTCTTTTTACCATGTAAGGAAAGAGGCCAAGATGTGCGAATGTATTTTAGCAAAATGTTTAAATCTGAATCAGTTTCCTTGGCCTGTTCAGTTTTCCTATAGATCAGCGGAAAAGATTGAAGCAGTTCAGAATCCTGAACATCGATGTGGCCACAAGATGCAGCGGAAGCGCCAATGTCTGTATCTGGGCTAATCGGAAGACGTGAAAGTGCGTCCGCATTACCATGTTGAACTGTCCGACGATACACAATCTCGTACTGGTATTGCGACAACAGCCAAGCTCAACTTTGCAATTTTTGGGAAGTTCATAGAGGAACCGGTTCCGTCGGATGAAACAAGGACTGCAAAGAGTGGTGATCCATTACTACATAGAATTTTCCGCCATAAATAGTGGTGGAATTTGGTGGCACCATACACAATAGCCACTGCCTTGTTCTCAATTTGTGGATAGTTACACTGAGCTTTGGACAACACTTTTGATGCTAAAGCGATAGGCCTGTCTTCATCACCAACTCTGTACGAAAGCACTGCACCGATTCCGTAAAAGGGAGCGTCAACTTGAAATACAACTAGTTTGTGAGCGTCAAAGTGAACTTAGCATCGATCACTGAGCAATGCATCTTTAAGATTTTGTAACGCTACTTGGCACTCATCTGTTCAAACAAAGGGGACATTCTTGCGACTCAAGCGATGCAATGTAGCTGCGATTTGTGCAGCAATCGGTATGAACCGAATGTAATAATTTATTTTCCCTTAGACTAACTGGAATTCTGTGACATTGTGTGGAACTGGCAAATCTCGTGTGGCTAAAAATGCGACTGAAGAGGATGTACACCTCGACTGTTTATGGCATGACCAAAGGCACTGCAACTACGTTTAAAAAAAATCACTTTAGTGTGCATCGGATAACACACGAAACAAAGCATGCAATATAATCTTCAGGTGTACGACTTGCTACGACAATATCGTCCACATAATTTGAATGATTTGGAACTTGAGCAATCAGCTGTTCCAAATACTGTTGGAAAATGGCGGGTGCGGAAGCACTGCCAAAAGGCAAAGGCAAATATTTAAACAAGCCCAAATGAATATTCACTACACACACTTTTTGACATTATTCATCAAGCAGTATCTGAAGATATGGGTGCAATATCTTGGCTATCTTGCAATTCTTTAAGTTCAGCAACGACTTCGTCCCGTAATGCTATGGGAACAGGGCTGGCCCCGCAAAATTTCGGCTGATCATTGTCTTTCAGAGCAACAAAATCGTTAGTCTTGCCTAAACCTTCAGAAAAGTGTTCCGGGAATTCTTTCAGCAAGCTATCTAGCTACACTGTCTTTTGCATGGAATGCAGACACTGACAAAACATTGTCCTAACTGTTTAAGCCAAACAAATTAAATGGATCAAACCAAATATATTCTCACAATCGTATGATTATAGCACCATAAAAGTCACTGTTTGGGTATGCAAGCGATACATGGCAAGAAAAGTACATTTTCCGAGAATGGGGATGTCTTGTCCATATGTCTTGTGCTCGTTTTGACCAGCATGGGAAGCCTAAAATTGCATATTAGTGAGGATTCAGAGGCACCTGTGTCCAACTGAAATTTCCCATTTTGCCCACAAAGAAGCAAATGAAACAAAAAGTTTCTTGGACTCACACAGCGCTGAAGAAACTGCTTGTTTGCTAGTTTTGCTATTGCCTGTTGCTGACTTTGAATATACTGCATTAACGACATGGGCCTTGTGACTAGTTTTTTGTGAGTGGGTCAAATGCTTATGTTTGTTCCGTTGCAAATATAAGGATTGTACATGTCCTTTCTTGCCACAAGGGTAACACTGTGCTTGTCAGAAGGGGCGGTCTTGGTGGTTGTGCCGTGAATAACACCGAGGGCGTGACTTAATTCTGTTCGCGTGTGTAGCCACCTGTTTAGCGCACAGCTTACGTGGCGTGGAGAGTTCTTTACTCTGTGTAGCGAGCGCAAGCTGCTGCTGCCGAATGGGTTGGTCGGAAACAAAGGACTCAACCTGACAAACTTCTGGCTGCTCAAATTTTTCGGTTCATAGGGCACCGGAATCGTACTGATCTAGTATTTGCACTACTTGATACTTGCTGAAATGATGGATCGGACTGTTTCGAAATCTGTTCTCTGAGTTTGACATCAGTTACATTGAATATCATCGCATCACGCAATATAACAATATAAAGCAAGACAAACACATTTGAATCTGCATTTCCTCATCATATCCTGCAATTCTGTTACCCACTCGTGATAAGTTTGTTCAGACTGTTTTTGTAGTTAAAGAATTGACACCTAGCTGCTACCACATTGACTTGTTGGTCATAATAGTTAGTTAGCGAATCTACAGCCTGATAATACGAAAGTTCATTCGGAGTGGCGTTGGGAAATAACTTTTGAATGAGTCTGAACACTGCACTTCCTACCGTGGACAATAAATAGGGGAGTTCCACAGTACCTGGTAC
The DNA here is from genome assembly GCF_023864345.2 of Schistocerca serialis cubense. Classification (NCBI taxonomy): domain Eukaryota; kingdom Metazoa; phylum Arthropoda; class Insecta; order Orthoptera; family Acrididae; genus Schistocerca; species Schistocerca serialis. Next base: position 302,779,046 of record NC_064645.1, on the reverse strand, counting down.
GTTGTTAGCAATTACGTGGGCTTCAAACTGTTGAAACCATTCGAGCCATTCCTCTTTTTTTTTCAGGAAACTGGCGGAAAGGGGTCTAGCACTTGGAGCTGTTGTATGTGTTGCTTCTGCTGCATTAGTCGTTTGGCTCGCCAGGAGCTGCTGTTTCTTGTTTAGCAGCGAGGATACTTGCTGGCTCTGAAACTGAAAAGCTTGAGTATAACGCTAGCTCCAAAACCAACCCCCCTCCCCCAAAGGGTTTAATGGGTTAACATTACTACAGAAAGGAGTCAGATTCATGTGTACACATGTATTCAACAACTTACGAGACCACATTGAACCTCATGTATATAATGTCGTGAAATTTGTTACTGACTCAAGATCTGTCGTTGAGGAAACTCCTCCTACTCCAGTGAGGAGTACCTCCACAATACATCTTACCTTGAATATTTTAGTTTTTTTATAAACAGAATTGGCGCACTAATGAACAATGCAATATTTCACTTAAAAGAAATCGAATACACCTCTTTTCGTTCTTTCCATATCCCGCAGATCACTCTCCGTGACATTCACGGAACGTTTGCGAATGTATCGGAAAAACATTGTTGCACAGGGAGTAGTCTCTGACCAACAGATACTACCGTCAACAATACCACCGTCTACTAATGAGGAAAGACTAGGTCGACACCATTCATAGTAGGGATGGCCGTTGTCGCTGAAACAACCGGTTTTCCATTAAACTGGATTTCTTCGACACCACTTTAACCGGAGCGTTAAAACCGCTTTAAGCGCAGAAATCGAGAAAGACTGAAAAATTTTGAGTCCGTCAGTTTCAAAATGCATATGAGAGCATTAAATTAAATATGCAAACAACAGGAAACTTAATCCGTTCACCATTGACTTCTATAAATGAACTGTTAAGTTTTTAAGTTCTTTCTGTATACACTGAAGAGCCAAAGAGGCTGCACACCTGCCCAGTATCGTGTAGGACAGCATCGAGCACGCAGAAGTGCCGCCACACGACGTGGCATGGACTTGACTAAGGTCTGAAGTAGTGCAGGGACGAACTGACACCGTGAATGCTCCAAGGCTGTCCATAAATTCGTAAGAGTACAAGTGGTGGAGCTCTCCTCTGAACAACAAATTGCAAGGCATCCTAGATATGCTCAATAGGCGGCCGGTGTGGCCGTGCGGTTCTAGGCGCTTCAGTCTGGGACCGCATGACCGCTACGGTCTCAGATTCGAATCCTGCCTCGGGCATGGATGTGTGTGATGTCCTTAGGTTAGTTAGGTTTAAGTAGTTCTAAGTTCTAGGGGACTGATGACCACAGATGTTAAGTCCCATAGTGCTCAGAGCCATTTGAACCATTTTTTATGCTCAATAATGTTCATGTCTCAAGAGTTTGGTCGCCAGCGAAAGTGTTTAAACTCAGAAGAGTGTTCCCGAAGCCACTCTGTAGCAATTGTGAAAGTGTCGGATGTTGTATTGTCCTGCTGAAATTGCCAAAGTCCGTCGGAATGGACAATGGACATAAAGGGTTGCAGGTGATCAGACAGGATGCCTACGTACGTGTCAGCTGTCAGAGTTGTATCTAGACGTGTCAGGGTTCCTATATCACTCCAACTGCACACGCTTCACACCATTACAGAGCCTCCATCAGCTTGAACAGTCCCCTGCTGCCATCCAGGGTCCATAGATGCATGAGGTTGTCTCCATTCGACTAACACATCCATCCGCTCGATGCAATTTGAAACGAAACTCGTCCGACCAGGCAACATAATTCTAGTCATGAACAGTCCAATATCGGTGTTGACGAGCCCATGCGAGGCGTAAAGCCTTTCGTGATCCAGTCGTCAAGGATACACAAGTAGGCCTTCGGCTCTGAAAGCCTATATCGATAATGTTTCGTCGAATGGTTCTCACGCTGACACTTGTTTGTTGTTCAGCATTGAAATCTGCAGCAATTTACGGAAAGGTTGCGCTTTCATCACGTTGAATGATTCTCTTTAGTCATCCTTGGTCTCGTTCTTGCAGGACCTTTTCCCGGCCACAGTGATGTCGGAGATTTTATGTTTTAGTGGATTCCTGATATTCACGGTACACTCGTGAAATGGTCGTACGGGAAAATCCCCTTTATCGCTACCTCGGAGATGCTGTGCCCCATCGCTCGTGCGCCGACTAAAACACCACATTCAAGATCTCTTAAATCTTGATAAACTGCATCTGTAGCAGCAGCAACAGATCTAACAACTGCACCAGACACTAGTATAGGCGCTGCCGGCCGCAGTGCCGTATTCTGCCCGTTTACGTATCTCTGTATTTAAATACGCAAGTCTAAACAAGTTTCTTTTGTGCGTCATTGCATTATGACGCAAATTTGTTGTGGATCCTCCTGTTTTAAATCTTTTAAAGCAAATGGAACGTTGTACCTCATTGAAACCGCGCTTCGTAAAATACTTCTAGGCTAGGGATAGCGTCATTCTGTAATACAACTGATGTCCGCCGACGACGGTGACAAACTAACGTGTAGAGGCGATGGACACGTCTCACACATTGCATCTACACTTGTATCATCTAACAGGCCACTGCACGTGGTAACAGGCACATTACTGTTGTCTTGTAGAGTCGGGTGTATTGCCCATGTTCCACATGCTCCTAAGACGATATTTAGACGTCTTTGCTCGGCGTCTTGAGTAGTTGTTACCTGTCTCAGGAAAAACCAGATGAAGACGCCCAGTTTCGACGACGGAATATTGTGTTGGGAAGACGTGGAACACCAGCAGTAGACCCGATTCTACAAGATGGCAACGAATTGCTGGTAAAGTCTAAGAAATTATTTAGGTACATTATTGTCGCACCAATGCTGTAGCAGTTGTTATGCCATGTTTTGATGCTCGTTTCTGTAGGCATTGTTATTAAAACAGCACTGGTCGCTTTTCCCCATTTTCTATATTAACGCAAGATTTAAAAGCAATGCAAGTTTTATGAATAAAAACTACTCGATCTTTAAAAATGTTTAGTTAAAAATGAAAAATTTTAGCACTGCTGCTATGACATCGATATTTCGTTTTCTTATCCGGTTGTTAGTAAAAATATAAAAACACCTGTTATAACCAAGACCAAAAAAATGATGAAATGTACCGGTTATTCAGAACTGAAACATCAGTATCGGCTTTAACCGGTCGCTTTTTCCAACCCGTAATTCGTAGTAGGGTATGCAATACATGTGACACAACACTGTGCTTTTCTATACAAGATCCTGTGGTGAATAATAATTTCTGAGACTGTATGAAAATGTTCACTATAAAAAATCTCGATTCACAATGAATATGCCTCTTTTCTCCTGATTACCGTCAAGCAGTGGAAGAGTATTCAGAGATTTTCTTCTGCTCTCTTGGTCTTATTTCCGCTTTTGCAAGGCTCTTATTGCAAATTGATCCGGTAGTCATCTCCCACTACTGTGTACCTAGCCTTTTGACCGAATAAACAATCCCGATTAGATCACCGAAGCTAATATCTTACACAAACTTGTTACATGCACTGTCTCTCCATTACGTCTACCTCTCTTTCTTCAGAGGAATGCTCAAATAAAAGTGATTATTTAGTAAAAGTCTTCAAATCACGGTTAAATAAATTAGTCGGGTAACTGTGCCATTACTGGACAAAAATATCTGTTCATTATGGAGACTTTAAATGATAAAAATGTTGATTACTGCCCTCGCTGATCAGCTTTATGAATATTTTATACATGGACTAATTACTGCCCAGATGACAGCTGCAGCTCCATACCCCATAACTTATGGAAAGATGGCGGGGCGTGTTTTTTTGATGCTCGGAGCACGATAGAGACTGTGCGTCTGGAATTATTGAGGGCTCAAAGCATTACGAAAGGTACAAAATTTATTAACAGACGCATAAATGATGTAGGAAATTTAAGGCACCACATGCGACGAGATTTCAAGTTCGTTGCCCACGACTACAGGTTGTGTAACAGTCGCGTTCTTAAGAAAATCGCCAAGGATACCAGTTGCTCCAGCGCAGGTGCTAGGTGAGATTTTCCTGCTTTCAGAGTACATCTAAATATCGAATCACTGAATTGAGATGAATGGCACGAAAAAAAAAATCTCTGTTGCAATTAAGACATAAAAGTATTATTTGTAATGTACAGAGGTAAAATTTTCCTTTTCGACCTATAACATTTATTAAGTCCTTTCTTATGGTCACGTCATACATGCTACTTTCAGTTTATTTAGCCATTGGCAAGTGTCTGTATATTGTAGTGTCAGTAACGACTAAAAAAAAAAAATCTAGAGCAACGGCTGTGTTTAGCTGCTGCAGTACATATTAGGAAACAATACATCGTAGCATGAAGGGTAAACGTGAATTCACACATTCGTGCGCCACAGCACTATTCGTCATATACTACCAGTGCAGAAGTATCCGTAACAAAATTTTGTCACGTACATACTTTCATTAGAAAACGGATGTCAAAGAAAGACAATATGGTAACATGACAAGTACATCAATTCAGTACTCAGTAGCTGCGCTGATCAGTTAGTGCAGTGGGAAAAATTTTGCTTTAGATTACCAGAGTTTCGATTTCAGGTCTAGGTATAATGTTTCGTATTATCTAATTTTAGCCTGTACAATATGATATCTGGCTTCCCAAATGTTACGCAGCAGTTACAGTACATTTTATACAAAACACATACAATCTTTTTATGCTAACGCAGGAAAGAATACAAGTTTTTACTATCCCAACTTCCCTTTATCTGTTCTCTTCTACGCACGACCCCTGTCCATTTATTATGATCTATTGTCAGCATCGCTTCCCTTTTTTTCAGTTATACTCTTTCCCCCAAAGTTAAAAAGGAACTCCACCCCTCTCCTCCTTGATCTAGCCCCGCTGCCTTACACTGCATCATCACCTACAGTCTAACCCAGTTTCCAGGATACCTTGCTGCCACGTGTGCTATCGATCAGTTCAAACCATCATCCTTACCACATTTCTTTGGGACTTATGTCACCAGTTCGCATACCAGTCCGATTCAAAGGTACCAGACTTGGTGACGTTTATTGGACTTCGCCAACAAATGTGGCAGAACGGGTAACGCACTTGCACGCTGCTCTCGTAACTTTGGCTGTAGGTCAGCGTTGGAAAGCTCACAAGGGAATCTCCCCATCGCACCCCCCTCAGATTTAGTTATAAGTTGGCACAGCGGATAGGCCTTGAAAAACTGAACAGAGATCAATCGAGATAACAGGAAGAAGTTGTGTGGAACTATGAAAAAAAAATAAGGAAAATATACAAATTGAGTAGTTCATGCGCAAGATAAGCAACATCAAGAATGATGTGAGCTCAGGAGCGTGGTTAGCGTGAGCAGCTGTGGAACGAGAGGTTCTTGGTTCAAGTCTTCCCTTGAGTGAAAAGTTTACTTTCTTTATTTTCTCAAAGTTATGATCTGTCCGTTCGTTCATGACGTCTCTGTTCACTGTAATAAGTTTAGTGTATGTGTTTTGCGACCGCACCGCAAAACCGTGCGATTAGTAGACGAAAGGACGTGCCTCTCCAATGGGAACCGAAAACATGATCGCAATGTCATAGGTCAACCGATTCCTCCACAGGAAAACACATCTGATATATTCTATACGACACTGGTGACGGCATGTGCGTCACATGACAGGACTATGTTGTCCACCCACCTAACTTGTATACTTGGTGAATGGGTAAAAAGATTCTTCTACCTTGACCGAGTTAGGTTTTCTTGTGGATGTGATAATCACTCCCCAAAAAGTGATGAAAACATAAGAGTGTGTCACATAAACTGCAAAAAATGAATGCAACAGTTTCACAGTCGCACAGTTTTCCCTGTGCTCTGTCAAAACATATGTTTTTAACGTTTTCAAATTTTTCCATGTGTAGACCGTCAAATCCTGGATATGTCCAAGCAAATCTGAACATGTCTTGGAATTTTGGAGAGCGAAGTTGATTATGTGTGAGTACCTGAACTTTGATAATTGACACACGATCACGTAAACAATACTGCTCTGTGTACCTGTGCAGCTTCGCAAAATCATAGAATCTTTCCACAAAGTATTTCACTTGCCGAAAACCAAACAGATCTAACGGTTGCACAAGAGGTGTACAATCTGGAGGAATGGTAATCACGTCTACTCCCACACTAAAATTGCACAATGCCTGATCCTTCTGTCCTGTATAGCTGTCAAGGAGTAAGGCAAAATCTTTGTCCGCGTAAGTAGCAATCACACGTTCATTAAAGTCTTTCACTAGTCTTTTCTCCATTTTTCCTGACGCACTGCAATTCACGATGACATTTGGCGTTTGCGCAAGTACCCTATTCACCTGTTGCTGAAGTTGCGGTCCAAATACACCACTTTTTTCCTGCAAACATAAATAAAATGTAGGTAAAGGAAATTCTGCTTTATTCAGAGCGTATTGTATGGTATAACTATGTGAAGTGGCATGCAGCTGGTCTACAGTATTTTCCGTGTCGCCGTCTCCAACTAACGATAACTTGCGGGTCGATTTCATTTCATAGTTAAAACCAGACTGATCTGTGTTGATAATATATGCGTCTTCATACTGTTGGAATCTGACGTTAGTTTCTGTAACAAACGTCTTGGAACACTCTAAAAGTTCTTCCAGTTTATTCGCGTAGTTCTTGCTTACATATTTAGTAATCTTCCTGTTCGTAATTTTGTATTTTCTTTTGAACGTGACAAGCCAATGAGATGAAGCCTTGAAGTCCAGTCCGATTTGTTTAGCGTAATGCAATCCCCAAATCTGTAGGTTTCTATCATGCACTGCACTTAATTCATTTCTGGCTTATAACTAAATCTAAGGGGGGTGCGATGGGGAGGTTCCCTTGTCAGAGAAGTACGATACAGCAAGGCACTAAGTGTTTGGAGATGTAGGAAAGTCGCTTTGAATATCCGATTTGAAGATCGTGTTTGTCTTGTGAAAGACACGCTGTCACTGATCATGTATTTAAAGTAGTACCTCCGGCCGCTCTTACTGATTGTAATACGTAAGCTATGTTTCACATCTCTACAGGGATAAGTTTTGTAGCTATTTCTGATTAACTAGAGATAATTTATTTTTAACTAAGTAATACTCTTCGTGAATTTATCTGACATATCGGACAGTAGCATTATTGAGTAGATCTAAATTACAAAACAAAAACAATGCTGTACATGGTTACGATATCCAACTCTCGAACTCTGCTATTCTAACACATAATGTTACCCATGCGTTGTCCTGTCTCCACAGCTACAGAGCATTGAATGAAAGCACTTTTAGTACATATGATTGAAGTGTCTTTGCCGTCCATCCACTACCGAAAATATGCACGGGACGAAATTTTATTGAAGATGTTTTTGTACTGTCAATACGCAGCAAAACACGCTGTAGCGCCCGAATGCACGTATTTTGGTTCTCCCAATACTAGACAACCACCCCCCCCCCCCTTCCAAGTATCAAACAAAGCAAAAAAATAGTTTAGTCAGGCGTTTTCCTTGCAATAATGTGTGTTATTTGTTATAGAGCATGAGCACTGTGGCTTAGTACTTTAGTAAGAGGTTAAAGTTTTAGTCAGGGTGGGAACTGTAGCATTTTAATGGCTACTCACAATTCGCCGTTCATCTTCCAGAATATTAAAATACTGCGCACCCCCAGGTCTACCACCCCTTCCCCCCTTACAAACTCATCACATGGGCGCTCTTGAACGTGCTCCTTCTTAGTATGAACTGGAAATGAACATAATCATTACTCATGATATTTGACACCCATATTGACACTAATATATGCACACTTAACGTTACTATATAAGGAGCAACAAAAATGTATAGTAATATTACGCCTCTCCACAACTGTGGTCTAAATTTATCCGCATAAGAAAGTGTTCCACGGTAACATTTGTGCTGTTTGCTTTGCATGCTCTTTTCGATCAACTAGCAGCTCCATTGAGCACCCATATTTTTGTTGTCGCGTCGGCTTCACAGGTCATTCGAGCCAAAGGTAAAGAGAGAGGAAAGTTCTCAGTGTATGGAGCTGTGTACACTTTCACAAACACATACGCAATTGTATAGGTGCAAATTAATTTATGAACATTATTTGTGACAGCTGTAAGGGTTTAGTAATCGTTGCGTTGCATGAAAAAACTAACCTACATTATTTCGTATGACATTTAATCTATTTCTACAGCTTACAGTAACTTCAGCTTACATTGCAGCAACACCCGAATTATCGCGTCTGTCAATCGAAAATAATAAAAGGTTGGTATTGAATTAAAAGTCAAAGAAAACAGGAATGAGAATCAACAAGAAGGGGGGAGAGATATGAAAATATGACGTGAGCAAAGAGAGGCCTTGGTAAATACTACAGCCTGAGTAGAAAAATGTCACCTTCATTCGAAAAAATTCTCCCACTGAAGCTGAACATGTAAAAGAATAGCAATGCCTCTGATGTTTAGTTGCCACCTACCAACAACAGCTTATTTTCTCAAATAAAATCCGTTCATTCGATTTGTTAAAAACCATCAAAACGCCTTTGCGTTTTCTTTGTACTATTTACAACTATAATAGTAATATTTACAACGTTGTCCTATAACAGTAAAGCTTACGCAGTTCGTCTCAGCTACTTCAGTGCATAATTAACACCTCATTTTCGAATCATCCTTTGATGACAAAAAAATTTCTGACGACTGAATTTTGAGAACCTCATTTTTGGGAGCGTGTTTTACGGCTTGTTTCTAATCCAATCAGCCTGCTATGATGTGACACTGTACTTACCTCTGCTTTACTGGTAACAGGATTGACTTTAACGATGACAGTACTAGGTTTCAATTTGTCTCTTTGGTCTAATCCTAGGTAGGCTGTAGTGGCATCACCGCTAAGCTCGTTCACCACCCGTCTGCACGGAGCTCTGACTTGTTTGTTGCAAGTCCATCCCGCTCGTGCTCTCAGTCTGGTCTATTCACTGCAATGGTGTGCGTCCTCTATGTCTTCGGACGTCGAGTTTTCCTTGTATGAATGTCCTTTCCATTGCCTCTTGTTCTGGCAAGGTGACCAAAAAATTTCAAATGATTATGGTTTACAAGTTCTAAAGAAAATGTCCTTAGGATGGGTAGTTAGATATAGCGGTAGGTTGGCGGGACCGGGAGAGCAATGTTCAAGACCGCAGTTTTGCTAAAACACATAATTGTACAAGTAAATAAACAAACAAATTTGTTCACAAGGCAGGATGAAACATTAAACTTTCCAATCTGTCACACACTGTCAGAGACGAAGTAAAAATTTTTGACAGTACTGAAACCACTCGAGGATCATATTTCGTACTTCCTTGAGGATTGCGAGGGAAATTGCTAAGGCATGCTGATGACGGTCATATAGCAATTTTTCAAGAGTTGTTTCCTAATTATCAACAACTTAAATGGCGTAATTTGTATTAAAACCGAACTATTCTTTTGAAGTTCGAAGCATAATATGCGAAATTTTAACATACACAAAAGTAAAGGAATATTATGAAATTAGGTAACCAATAGTTATATAGGTTGGTCTTCGAGTACGTTTTACAATCACAGTCACATGCATTTCCGTAACCGTCGAATACGTGAAACGAATTTCCGATGAACTGTGATATTTGCGACCACGGCACATGACAAAATAATTTTCATAGAAATTGTACAACAGAGCGAGGTGGCGCAGTTAACCACAATGGACTCGCATTCGGGAGGACGACGGTTCAAATCTGCGTACGATCACCCTGATTTAGGTTTTGCGTGGTTTCCCCAAATCGCTTCAGGCAAATGTCGGGATGGTTCCGCTGAAAGGACACGTCCGAATTTTTTTCCTCATCTTTCCCTCATCCGAGCTTGTGCTTCGTCGCCAATTACCCCGTTGTTGACGCGACGTTAAACCCTAATCTCCTTCCCCTCGTCGGCCCGAGTGGCCGAGCGGTTCTAGGCGCTACAGTCTGGAACCGAGCGACCGCTACGGTCGCAAGTTCAAATGCTGCCTCGAGCATGGATGTGTTTGATGTCCTTCGGTTAGTTAGGTTTAATTAGTTCTAAGTTCTAGGAGACTGATGACCTCAGAAGTTAAGTCGCATAGTGCTCAGAGCCATTTGAACCAATCCTTCCCCTCCTCAGAAATGACACAGGACTGCGCGCACATGGGATTAAGTTTTTTCGATAGGATGATATATTTGATTCATTCCTAAGATAACAGTTCAGTTTTCACGAAATTCCCTCCTTGTCAATGTTGTAGAGTGGAATTCTGTATTCCGAAGCAAAGTTCTCTAAGAAGTTGCTTGCAGTTCTAGTGCATGAAATTGTTTGAAAAAACTTACAAGAAAAAGATCAAGTCAGAACCACTGGTAATATATAAGGTGAGTCAGGAGGAAAGATACTTGTTTTGACGGGTGATAGCATTATCGATTCTGAACAAAAAACTTGATGTGGACATGTGCCCTGTTCCGAATGGTTTCCGAGAAAGAACACTTTTAATGTACATTTCTATTTATTTTCTGTATTATTCATTGTCATTGTTTAAAACGTACCACAGTAACATATACAGGAAGCTGAGACAAACATTTTGAAACAGAACGCTTGTGGTCTATCCAGTAGGAAAACTACCTCAAACTGGCCTACAAAAAGTACCTAAGCTACAGGCACGCGAATCGCGCGAGATTTTCAATATTCCCGCGATCTGTCAGCGCTAACTGTTAGTCGTAGACAAAAAATAAGTATAACCTTTTTGTTAGCAAATTTAATTTAGTTTAATTGTGTACTGAGACACGTTTTCGTTGGAGTGTGCGGTTTTCGAGTTATTAAAGAAAAACGTACAAAAGTTATATTAAACGTGTTCTATCTGGGAAACCATTCGCAATAGGGCATACGTCCATATGTAGTTTTTTGTTCAGAGTCACTAATACTATGGCGTCTCAAAGCATGTACCTTTCCTCCTGACTTACATTGTATATATCTAGTTACTTCAGCTGACATGAGACCGTTTCTTATACCTAACCTACATTCTTAGTAATGGTAACAATACAATACATGAGTTGATTAGAACCATACAATATGTCCTCAGTAAACTGTCAAGTTTTTTACGAAGGCGTGGTGAAATGTAATACCTGCGAATTTTTGTGTGAAATCTCTTAAAAGTAAACCAAAGGTTGTTAACATTGTACGTCTTCATTCTTTATGACTACATATTTAATTCTCATAGAGACAAATAAATATCTATTAACGAAGGACCAGTTTGTTTATACCGTCACTGTAGAATGTTTGACTTTGTTGACGGAGCCACAACCTCGTCTCTTCTTGCACCGCTCCATCACTATCAAAGTGAAATTCTCAGAAGTGATCTGTTACGTTTTGGGAACAGATGGAAATCCGATGGGGCCAAGTCGGAACTGTGCGGAGGATGATCGAAGGTAGTGAACCCAGTACGTCGGATTGTCGCAGACGTGGCAGCGCTCCTGTGTGGTACGGCTTTTTCCATGCTGCTTGTGTGGACGAACTCTTTGAATTCAGAACTCGATTACAGCATGCTGTTTCTGACACAAAGTTACGTGACACACCGCCGTGTTACACGTTACACTTCGGAGCCCTCTAGCGGCTGGGGGCTGATATGAAACTTCCTGGCAGGTTAAAACTTTGTGCCGGACCGAGACTCGGGACCTATGCATAGGTCCCGAGTTCGAGTCTCGGTCCGGCACACATTTTTAATCTGCCAGAAAGTTTCATATCAGCGCACACTCCGATGCAGAGTGAAAATCTCATTCTGTAAACATCCCCCAGGCTGTGGCTAAGCCATGTCTCCGCAATATCCTTTCTTTCAGGACTGCTAGTTCTGCAAGGTTCGCAGGAGAGCTTCTGTTAAGATTGGAAAGTAGCAGACGAGGTACTGGCAGAAGTAAAGCTGTGAGGACGGGGCGTGAGTCGTGATTGGGTAGCTCAGATGGTAGAGCACTTGCCTGCGAAAGGCACAGGTCCCGAGTTCGAGTCTCGGTCCGGCACGCGGTTTTAATCTGCCAGGAAGTTTCATATCAGCGCGGAAATTTCATTCTGGAAAAGTACAGAATGTTAAAAAAGTTTGTTTTATATAAAAAAACGCATGAATAATTCGAAGGCAATACTGTTCAGCAAGCACTCGTAGATTTAGGTACTGAAAATTACTGTCGGTTGTGCAGAAAATAATTTTCGTACTAAAAGGAACGTCGATCTTAGAGCCGTTGTTGCAGTGAGCATAGGACAATAACCTCATTACACATGAAGAACATTTTGTTTTAGACAGAATACAGGTTCAACACGACTCTTGCGAATTTTGGGAGAGAGGTTTACCGAAAAGGGAAGAGACCCATATTTGTATTTATATACCTAGAAAAGCGTTTAGATAATCTGACTTGGGATAAGGTTGCTACTATAACGAGGAAAGTAATAGTAGCCTGGAAAACAAGACCACTCATAATCTCATTATACTTAAATCAAAAGTGTAATCATCAGGGAAAGTAAGTGGAGAAAGAGCCAACTGGATAGAACAAGGAAAAGGAATAAGACAAGGCTGCTGTCTGTTTCCCATCCTTTTCAATCTATACCCGGAAAATACGACTGACTACTCTCCAGTAGCTGACAAAATGGTAAAAAGTGGAGGTAGTAGGATATGGTGTCTGTGGTTTGCAGACGACATATTCCTCCTGTGAACAGTTCAAAGAGAATTGCATGATATACAGGTTACCCATGAAGCTAAGGGAAAGATTTATGGACTGAAAATAAATACAAAGCAAAATGTAATGGCACTGGGAGGAAATAAAGGTAAACATAATTATGAATGGAGAAGTTATAGAACAAGTGCAAAGCATTAAATACCTTGGAAACAGTGCAGAAACGAATTGTAAGAGCAGCACAGAAATTAAAACTAGAATAACACTGGCGAAAGAGCAATTTTATAAGTAAAAGGGAATTTTCTGCTGCAATATAGACAGAGATTTAAGGAAAAAGCTAATAAAATGTTTTTTACAGAGTGTCTTCTTGAATGGTTCTGAAATGTGGACACTGAAGAAGAAAGACAGGTCAAAGGTGAAGGATTTTGAAATTTAGACATGGCGCAGGATGGAAAGAATAAGTTTGAGGGAAAATGAAGCGGTACTGAGAACAGTGGGAGACCAAAGGCAGTTCCTGGCTATAATAAAAAGAAGGAAACGAGACTGGAATGCACATGTATTATGAATGAATAAGGGGCTTACAAAAACAGTCTTAGAAGAGTATACGGAATGAAAGAGGAGGAGACGGAGAAAGAGATTTCAGATAATGGATGACAGCTTATACACCAACATTAAGAAGGAAGCAATGGATCGCATGAAATGGAGAGGGAAACGACCTGGTAATGTAGTGGAAAACTGATGGTAATGATGATCTTGCTTATAAGTAAAAATATAGTGCATTGTGGACGCTAGCGACACATTATTATATTAATGGTCAGAAGATGACAGAGAACGAATTTGATTTAATTTCGTGTATACGCTTAACAGCATCGAAATGTTAAATAAGTACAGAAACTTTCGTTTACAAGCAATTTTTTGTGCTAACAACATACATTTCGTTACTGGGTGGCGTTCTCTACAATTACTGCAATGTTAGTGGTTTCCTCCTATTTAACAGAAACCAGTGTGTTGCAACTAGAGCTGTAGAACTACCTTTGGGTACCGTACACTATCATAAATAAAGGTAGACTAATCCTAATACGGATTTTCCTGGTCCCTTTTGTCAATTAAGATTGTAACTGTATTACCTGTAGGTTAGATATGTTGCATAAGTGTTGGGCATTACCTTATTTCGGTCGCTTTGTTTGTTTATGCGATCAGTGTCTCACTACAGTCCCCTACAAACCCGAAACGGCAAACCTTCTAGAAACTGAGTGATGATACATAAAGAACTCCACAATCTATAACATATTTATTCTCTCTATTTACCTTCCTTTCTGTTTCTTAAAAATAAATGGTTCAAATGGCTCTCAGCACTATGGGACTTAACATCTGAGGTCATTAGTCCCCTAGAACTTAGAACTACTTAAACCTAACTAACCTAAGGACATCACACACATCCATGTCCGAGGCAGGATTCGAACCTGCGACCTTAGCGGTCGCGCGGTTCCAGACTGAAGCGCCTAGAACCGCTCGGCCACACCGGCCAGCTCTTAAAAATAAACAGTATGTATAGCAAAATTACAGCTGCCAATGTTTGATGCAGGTTTTATTCGGAAGTTGTCTACTTTTAACGTGAAACAGAGGGATGTTGTGGTAAAAAAAAAATACGGATTTATCATACACCGCTAGAAGCGCAATTCTCTAAAAATGTTATACATTAAAAAAAATCGCTAAATGCAAGCAAATGAAACATCACTTCGGTACTTCGTCGAGCTTTAAAAAGCATGTTTCTCTTATTCATAAACAAGTTTCGCGCCTATAACAGTAAACTATTGCCTTTGGTACGGTGAGAAAGGGTCTTGTGAGTACAAAATGACAACAATAATTACATAGACTTCATTACCTTTGTGCATGTACCTGCATCAAAAGTAAAAATGATTTGGTTACATAAAAGTGCGAAACTACCGAGATCAACTAATTTTATTACTTATAAAATGCAAAATTATATTTCGTAGTAATATGCACTGAAGAGCCAAAGAAACTGGTACACCTACCTAATATCGAGAAGGGCCCCCCGCGAGCATGCAGAAGTGCGACAACACGACGTGGCATGGACTCGACTGTCCGAAGTAGCACTGGAGGTAATTGACACCATGATCGTGCAGTGCTGTCCATAAATCCGTAAGAGTACGAGTGTGTGGAGATCTCTTCTGAATAGTACATAGCAAGGCATCGCAGATATGCTCAATAATGTTCCTGTCTGGGGAGTTTGGTGCCCGTGGAAGTGTTTAAACTCAGAAGAGTGTTCCTGGAGCCATTCTGTAGCAATTCTGGATGTGTGGGAATTGCCCAAGTCCGTCGGAATCACAATGAACATGAATGAATGCAGGTAATCAGACAGGACGCTTACTTACGTGTCACCCGTCAGAGTCAGGTATCAGGGATCCCATATCACTCCAACTGCACATGACCCCATACAGCGTCCACCAGCTTGAACCGTGTCTTGCTTACACGCGGGGTCCATGGATTCATGAGGTTCTCTCCATACCTGTACACGTCCATTCGCTCGATACAATGTGAATCGATACTCGTCCGACCAGACAACACGTTTCCAGTCATCAGCAGTCCAATATCGGTGCTGACGGTCCCACGGCGTAAAGCCTTGTGTCGTGCAGTCATCAAGGGCACACGAGTGCGCCTTCGGCTCCGGAAGCCCATATCGATGATGCTTCGTTGAATGGCTCGCACGCTGACACTTTCTGATGGTCCAGCATTGAAATCTGCATCAATTTGCTTCCGTCAAGTTGAACGATGCTCTTCAGTCATCGTTGGTCCCTGTCTTGCAGGATCTTTTTCCGGCCGCAGCGATGTCGGAGATTCGATGTTTTACCGTATTCCTGATATTCACGATACACTCGTGAAGTAGTCGTACGGGAAAATCACCACTTCATTGCTGCCTCGGAGACGCTGTGTCCCATCGCTCGTGCACCGATTATAAAACCACGTTGAAACTCACTTAAATCTAGATAACAAGTGCGCCATCTTGTTGTCTGATGTAGGTGCTGCCTAACGCAGCGCCGTATTCAGCCTGTTTGCATATCTCTGTATTTGAATTACTGTGTTACTAAACACAGCCTTCCGAAATGCCTTCACAAAAGATGACGAAGTAAATATTCCGGAATTCGAATCGAGAACAGCTGCCAACTTGAGTAACATTGAAGTAAATATCCTCGGAGTAGTGAAGAAACTTAAATTACGTAATAAAGGCAAGTCTTCTGGTCCAGGCAGAATACCAATTAGATTCCTTTGGAATACGCTGATGCATTAGCTCCATACTTAGCAGTCATATACAACCCTTCGCTCGACGAAAGATCCGTACCCGAAGACTGGAAAGTTGCACATGTCACACCAATATTCAAGAAAGGTAGTAGGAGTAATCCACTAAATTACAGGTCCATATCGTTAACGTCGATATGCAGCAGGATTTTAGAACATATATTGTGCTCGAACACTATGAATTACTTCGAAGAAAACGGTCTGTTGACACACAGTCAACATGAGTTTAGAAAACATCGTTCCTGTGAAACACAACTAGCTCTTTATTCACATGAAGTGTTGAGTGCTATTGATAAGGGTTTTCAGATAGATTCCGTATTTCTGGATTTCCGGAAGGCTTTTGACGCTGTACCATACAAGAGCCTCGTAGTGAAATTGGGTGCTTATGGAATATCGTCTCAGTTATGTGACTGGATTTGTGATTTCCTGTCAGAGAGGTCACAGTTCGTAGTAATTGACGGAAAGCCGTCGAGTAAAACAGAAGTGATTTCTGGCGTTCCCCAAGGTAGTGTTATAGGCCCTTTGCTGTTCCTTATAGATATAAGCGATTTTGGAGACAATCTGAGCAGCCCTCTTCGGTTGTTTGCAGATGACGCTGTCGTTTATCGACTAATAAATTCATGAGAAGATCAAAATAAACTGCAAAACGATTTATAAAAGATATCTAAATGGTGCAAAAAGCCGGCCAGTGAGGCCGAGGAGTTCTAGGCGCTTCAGTCTGTAACCGCGGAACCGCTACTGTCGCAGGTTCGAATCCTGCTTCTGGCATGGATGTGTGTAATGTCCTTAGGTTTAAGTAGTTCTAAGTTCTAGGGGACTGATGACATCAGATAAGTCCCATAGTGCTCAGAGCCATTTGAACCATTTTTTTGGTGCGAAAATTGGCGGTTGACCCTAAATAACGAAAAGTGAGAGGTGATACACATGAGTGCTAAAAGGACCTCGCTAAACTTCGGTTACACGATAAAGCATTCTAATCTAAAAGCCATAAATTCAACCAAGTACCTAGGTATTACAATAACGAACAATTTTAATTGGAAGGAACACATAGAAAATGTTGTGGGGAAGGCTAACCAAAGACTACGTTTTATAGGCACGACACTTAGAAAATGTGACAGACCTATTAAGGTGACTGACTACATTACACTTGTCCATCCTCTTTTAGAATACTGCTGCGCGATGTGGGATCCTTACCACTGACGGAGTATATCGAAAAAGTTCAAAGAAGGGAGAGAGTTTCACAGAAATCATACAGGATTTGGGCTGGAAATCGTTAAAAGAAAGGCGTTTTTCGTTGCGACGTAATCTTCTCACGAAATTCCAATCACCAACTTTCTCCTCCGAATGCGAAAATATTTTGTTGACACCGACCTACATAGGGAGGAACGATCACCACGATAAAATAAAGGGAATCAGAGATCGTACGGAAAACTATAGGTGTTCATTCTTTCCGCGCGCTATACAAGATTGGAATAATAGAGAACTGTGAAGGTGGAATGAAATTTTCACTCTACAGCGGAGTGTGCGCTGATATGAAACTTCCTGGCAGATTAAAACTGTGTGCCGGTCCGGCACACAGTTTTAATCTGCCAGGAAGTTTCAATTGTGAAGGTGGTTCGATGAACCCTCTGCCAGGCACTTGAATGTGATTTGCAGAGTATCCATGTAGATGTAGATGAATACGCATGCCTATACAAGTTGCTTTGGCAATTCAGTGTATAATACACAAAAGAGTAACACCGAACTATGTGCTGTTGTAATTATGTGGAAAACAACCAACTAACAAATCTACCAGTAGTACCGGTAATCCGACCATTTACTACGTCGTTTATATACCGGGTGATCAAAAAGTCAGTATAAATCTGAAAACTGAATAAATCACGGAATAATGTAGATAGAGAGGTACAAATTGACACACGTGCTTGGAATGAGATGGGGTTTTATTAGAAAAAAATACAAAATTACAGTAAACACGAGAGATGGCGCTTCATCTGATCAGAATAGCAATAATTAGCATAACAAAGTAAGACAAAAAAATGGTGACGTTCTTTACAGGAACTGCTCAATGTGTCCACCATCATTCCTCAACAATAGCTGTAGTCGAGGAATAATGTGGACAGCACTGTAAAGCATGTTCGGAGTTATGATGAGGCATTGGCGTCGGATGTTGTCTTTCAGCATCCCTAGAGATGTCGGTCGATCACGATACACTTGCGACTCCAGGTAACCCCAAAGCCAATAATCGCACGGACTGAGGTCTGGGGACCTGGGAGGCCAAGCATGACGAAAGTGGCGGCTGAGCACACGATCATCACGAAACGACGCGCGCAAGAGATCTTTCAGGTGTCTAGCAATATGAGGTGTTTTTTTTGTTCTAATGAAACTCCATGTCATTCCAAGCATGTGTGTCAATTTTTGAATCTCTATCTACATTATTCCGTGGATTATTAAGTTTTCAAATTTATACGACTTTTTGATCACCCGGTACTGTTCTAAAATTATCGAACCGTAGTTTTGGTAGAGCGCAACTGTAGTTGCAACCGACAACTGCAGGGTGTGTGCAGGCGCGGTGGGATGGAGTTTGCTACGGCAACGTCAGAGGACAGTGGCGGCGGCGGCGACCTGGAGTACCTGCTGCGGCTGCTGCACTGGACGGGCACGCTGCGCCACCCACGCGCCGACCGCCGTGCCAGCCGCGCCTTCTACGCGCGCAACGCCGTCGTGGCGGTGTCGGTGCTGCTGTTCGTCTGCTCGCAGGCGGCGGTCATCCTGCTGGAAGGCACGGCGGACCTGGACCGCTTCACGCGCGCCCTCTGCTTCTTCAACACCGCCGGCACCTGGCTGCTGCGCCTCGCACACGTCGCTGTGACAGAGCGACGCTTCCACGCTATGGCGCTACAGGTCTGCAGACCACTCCACCTACGTACTCCGTTGCAATAAACTTCCATGTCTGTACTTCTCACTTTTTCGTTTGATCCTTGCAGTTAATTAAACTAACCAACCGATACATACAGGGTGACCCAGAAAAACGTCAAGATTTCCACAATCCAATCAAACTAGAAATGATGAACGAAACAAGCTGCTTTCATAGTAATTGAAACATTACAACTTTGCCATTTACGAAACATTGAAGGCGTTTATCATTTTTTAAAAATTTCGCCCATTAGATGGTATCCTCCTATACGAATACTGTTCTGACTGACAATTACCAAATTTTCGCAAACACGACTTTTATTGATGTAAGTTCACAAGGTTGATGAATAGACAACAAACGAAAGGCAACAAAAACGATGCCAGTAAAAATCTCCTAATAGAGGCCAGCTAAAGTTCACTTCTAATTTTCCGCAAAGGTTCTTGGTAACACTCACACACAATAGTAACAATCCAATTCAGAGAAGAAGACGTGATCTTGAACGGTAGTAGTGCACGAGGTTGGCATCTGGCGTGAACTGAACTTTGGGGCTGGTTCTAGCCCCTAAATAGCTGTCTCCAGCCAACCAAGTTTTGGCTTAGTGATACTTCCTGTAGGCCGTGGCTCGAGCTCTCCCTGCAGCAAGTGGTGCCCGGAATGTCTGCTTCCATTATTTTGTATGTAAATAGCTTGTGTTTACCTTGGTACTTTTGGTGCGCCTTGGGCATAGACAACCTCGTCCTCTGTGGTGTACTATGGGTTGCTAGCCCTCAGGGGCTACCTTGGCTTCAAATGGTTCAAATGGCTCTAAGCACCATGGGACTTAACATCTGAGGTCATCAGTCCCTTAGACTTAGAACTACTTAAACCTAACTAACCTACGGACGACACGCACATCCATGCCCGAGGCAGGATTCGAACCTGCGACCGTAGCAGCAGCGCGGTTTCGGACGGAAGCGCCTAGAACCGCAATGCCACAACGGCTGGTCAACCTTGGCTCCGGTATAACACATACATTAGTGGAATCTGTTGTTGAGACTCCTCATTGACCGCTGCAACATCTCAGCTGGGATACTGTCAATTGCATCCCGAATTCTCTGTTTTAACTCATCCAGGGTTCTTGGTCGAGTCTTGTAGACTTTGCTCTTGAGGTAATCACAAACGGATAAATCTGGTGATCAGGGGCCAGGGAATGTTATCGAATCGTGACATCACACGGTTGCCAGACAATTCTCACACATATGCCATTGATTGCCGTGCAGTGTGTGATGTCTCTCCGTCCTGTTGAAACCAGGCTTCTTGAACGTTTGGAAATTTATTCAATGCAGGTGAAATGAAAGTTAGTAACATCTCCACGTAACGATCGGCACTGACAGTTATTGTGTTTGCGGCAGCGTTCTCGCTTCCCACGCCCGGGTTCCCGGGTTCGATTCCCGGCGGGGTCAGGGATTTTCTCTGCCTCGTGATGGCTGGGTGTTGTGTGATGTCCTTAGGTTAGTTAGGTTTAAGTAGTTCTAAGTTCTAGGGGACTGATGACCATAGACGTTAAGTCCCATAGTGCTCAGAGCCATTTGAACCATTTTGAGTTATTGTGTTTCCCTGCTCATTTGCGAAAAATACGGTCCGCTAATCCCCTGTGATGAAACACCACACTATACTGTCACTTTACTAGCATGTAAAGGGTGCTCATGAACGTCATTAGGCTTTGTGTTAGCCCAGTAACGGTAGTTATGTTTATTCACATGACCTATGAGATGAAAATGTGCCTCATCTGACATCCACAACTTGTTTAGAAATTCATCGTCATTCTTTATTTGTGTTATCATTTCTTGACAGTATCCTAATCGGAACGGGTAATCGTTGTCCTTCAATTGTTGCACCATCTGTAGTTTGTACGGATGAAATTTTAAATAAAGATAAAGCATTCTGCGAACACTCTCCCGGGACATTCCAACCTCAGGTAACTGCTTGCGAGTTGAACGCCTTGGTTTCCGTAAGAGTGACTTGCGTACAACCTCAATGTTCGATGGAGAACGCACAGTTGTTGGTCGTCATGTTGGTTTCTTCTTGAGGGCAGATCCTGTCTCTTCAAAGTTATTAACGCAACACTTAATGGCGTGTTTCAACGGAACGGAATCATGACGTCCTAAATTATAAAAACTTCGAAACTCCCTCTGCGCCGCCACCAAACTATCATTGTTTTTATAAAACATTTGGATGGCTAGCGCACGTTGTTGTCCGTTCCACTGATCCATGATTACTGAAACGGCGGACTGTTTACTCTCTAACTGTCACGAAGCCGCAGCACTGCTACCTGACCATGGCTGCCACTACTCATTTCAAACATTCCCGTTATTCTGTGTCACCCTGTATTATATAGATGTGTGTACGTATGTAACTTACACTGTGCTGACAAGTCACGTATGCACATACACAAATACTGGCAGTAGCGCCTGCACAAGGCATAAAAAGGCGCTACATTACCGGAACTGTCTTTTGTACTCAGGTGATTTTTTGCGACGTAATTATGGCCGCACATGGGAATTAACAGACTTCGAACTGGGAATTGTTGTTGGACTTAGACGCATGAGAGATTCCATTTCGGAAAGCGTTGGGGATTTCAATATTCCGGTGTCCACAGTGTCAAGAGTGTCCCGAGAACACCAAATTTCAGGCATTACCTTTCTCAACGGACAACACGGTGTCCGACGGTCTTCATTTAACGACCGAGAGCAGCGGCGTTTGTGTAGAGCGATCATTGCTAACAGGCAAGTAATACTGTGTGAAATAACGAGACAAATCAATGCGGGACGTACGGCGAGCGTATCCGTTAGGACAGTGGGGCGGAATTTTGCGTTAATGGGCTGTAACAGCCTTTGCTGACAGCACGATATCGCCTGCACCGCCTCTCCTGGGCTAGCGACCATACCGATTGGACCCTAGACGACTGGGAATTCGTGGCCTGGTCGAGTCCCAATTTGAGTTGGTAAGAGTTGATGATAGGGTTCCATTCTGCGCAGACACCACGAAACCATGGACGCAAGTTATCAACAAGGCACTGTGAAAGCTGGTGGTGATTACATACTGGTGTGGGCTGTGTTTCCGAGGAGTGGACTGGATCCTCTGTTCCAACTGAACCGGTCATTGACGGGAAATGGACTTCACGTTCCTAAACAACGAAGGACTTCTCACGTGGCCACAATTATTCGCGATTGATTTCAAGAACATTCTGGACAATTCGAGCGAATGATTTGGCCACAAAGATCGTCCTACGTGGATACCACGAAACAGTTGTGGGACATAATCGAGAGGGCAGTTCGTACACAAAATCCTGCACCGGTAACACTTCAAATGATACAAATGGCTTTGAGCACTATAGGACTTAACTGTTGAGGTCATCAGTCCCCTAGAACTTAGAACTACTTAAACCTAACTAACGTAAGGACATCACACAGCCGGCCGAAGTGGCCGTGCGGTTAAAGGCGCTGCAGTCTGGAACCGCAAGACCGCTACGGTCGCAGGTTCGAATCCTGCCGCGGGCATGGATGTTTGTGATGTCCTTAGGTTAGTTAGGTTTAACTAGTTCTAAGTTCTAGGGGACTAATGACCTCAGCAGTTGAGTCCCATAGTGCTCAGAGCCATTTGAACCATTTGACATCACACATATCCATGCCCGAGGCAGGATTGGAACCTGCAACCGTAGCAGCAGCGCGGTTTCGGACTGAAGCGCCTAGAACCGCATTGCCACAATGGCCGGCAACAAGAAGCGGCGATAGATATGAAAATATGATGTGAGCAAAGAGAGGCCTTGGTAAATACTACAGCCTGAGTAAAAAAATTTCACCTTCATTCAAAAAAATTCTCCCAGTGAAGCTCACATGTAAAAGAATAGCAATGCCTTTAATGTTTAGTTGCCACCTTCCAACAACAGTTCACTTTCTCAAATAAAATCCGTGCATTCTATTTGTTAAAAACCATCAAAAGCCTTTTCCTTGTACTATTTACAACATTTTAATATGGACTATCCACATTTCTTGAGTTTAGTACTGTAGGAAGGATGATGACTGAGTGAGCATAATATGAAGAATCTTTCAAACCAACACACAGCGTCGAGTGTACCATCGGCTCAATAAGCATTTAAATTGCCGTGTGTAATTTAGGCCACAGATAATTCTGTAATGTTTTGAGGATGTGTTTCACACCAAGACTTGGGTCGATGCTTTCATGGTAGGATGGCCGTGAACTAGGCTGTTCATATCAACATTCTCGGTGACCAAGTGTTGTTCTTTCTTCTGTATCTTGTTGATGAGTATGGTGTGGACACACCCGTATTCTTAGATGAGGTATTCCAAGTTAACAGGGCTGTACACTTACTCTCCTGGCTTGATACTCTTGCATCCTACCTAAGCTTCACTGATTAAAACAAAAAAAAAAAAATTTGAAGGATCTGATTCGCTTACGTTAGTGGAAAAAAAGTGATGTACCTGTTCCATCTAGTGCTAAGCTAGTCTCATTTACTGTCAGCACCCAGTTTCCCAGTATTCCCTTTGGAGAAGCTATGGAAAATGTAACAGAATTGTTATATCTAAAAATGCGAACATTTTAGGTTAGGTTTTACCATGACTGTTGCTGTTACCAGTCTCTGTTTATTTATGTCCACGACGCGTTTTGAAGCTTTCAACCTCCACCATTACGTGAATTTACATTTGTTAGTATGACATGTGTGTTTTCTGTTACCTCCAAAAATGGTACATAGTACGCACATATGTCATACTAACAAATGTAAATCCACTTGATGATCGAGGTTCAAACCTTCGAAACGAGTCGTGGAGATAAACAGTGACCAGTAACAGTAAACTTGTTAGAACTGTTATAGAACAATGGAACAAATCCATTGGAGACCGATGATATGTGATTGGAACTTAGGCACCCCTAAAGCAAAGTATTTCCAATTTCAACAGACTCTGCAAAGTCAGATGGTTAGCAGGAGCTGCCCTATGAGTGCCTAATTAGCTGAAATTCTGAAATGGTTTACATGGTTATGGATAATTTTTAAGTTCTAAACTACAGATCCGGACTAGTTACGTGGACTGTGCTTTTGGCGTCGGGTCCACCACCGGCTCAATGAAGTATAATGACTTTGTTTCATGAATTCAGGATAACATGAACATGAAGCAGGGTGTTTATTCCAACATTCCTGCTGATCAGGTGTTGCCCTTTCTGCTATATCTGTGCTACGTTATGGAGACTCCCATCTTCGTACACGAGGTCTGCCGTGTTCACAAGTGTACGCGTACACGTTCCTGGTTGACGAATACTCTGGAATGCCATTGCATCTTTGGTGGGCCGCACAATCCCACGTTCTTCTTGTCACAGAAAATGTCTGGAACTGTTTGAAAGAACGGGTGAAAGTAGAAACCAACATCCTCGTATTTTGATAGCTCTAGACGATATAATCATCAACGAGTTGCTACAGACGGGTCTATCACACATAAGGTGTGCATTTGGCTCATCATCGACTGACGCATTTCAGATAGTACCAGGAGTATTGCCTCTTGATCTGAGTACAGTGAAACAGCTGGCGTATACTGGATGAAGGAAAACAGGCCGCATATAGTAAATGAAATTCTAGGATCTCATAATGATACTCACATCTCAATGAAAGAGTGTATTATGAATATCAGGGTGAAGTTCCAAATGGAACACGTCCAGCAAGTCACTCGTCTTGTACAAATTCTGCCAGGAAGTAGTTTGTACCTGAAATATGTACACAGAACCCAGAACACAAACAAGGTAGCTGTGGTTAGAGAGCCGTAGGTACACCGGACCACGTCGCACCGGAACGTCCTCCTTGCTGGCAAAATGGTGGCCACAGCTTCAGGCCACTCCAATCTACGACGCAGTGCTTAATGTTCAGAAACCAGGCACCTCCCCTGAATTGACTTCAGGTTTATCACAGACACACGAAAGGGAGCATGCAGACCAACTACTGCCTGTCCCTGATGTACTGCAGAGTAGGGGACTTTTTCGGTACCAGGATATGAATGGAAGAAAATAAAAAAGTTTTCTAAACAGTCGCCTTGTCTGTGCATTTTGAACTTCTCGCGGTGTAATGGATATTCCATTAAATTTCGGGCATGCAGCCGCGCAAATAAAATTTCCTCCACTGATATTTCGGCAGCGTATCGTCCGGCCATCCTCAGAGTGAGTCACAAGATTCACGACAAGATGCCAAGCGTGGCAACAAGCTTTAAATCCATCACAACTGGTGCGACGTGCAGCTGTCAAAATTTTCATTTCAGACACCACTCAGGAACCCACAAAACGACTAAACTGAAGTGTATACTGGTTTCGTCGTGTCTACAGTCCAATATGAAACCGCGGCGGTACTGCGCATGTGGGCCACAGATGCTGATCGGCGGCAAAGAAATACGTTTATACATGCGCCGCCTGTGGCGAAGCCCCCTTTCCCCGCTGGTAGCTAATTTATTCATGGAAGACTTCGAGGACAATTCACTGGACTCAGCATGTTTTAAACCAACGGTCTTCTGGAGGTACGTGGACGACACATTTGTGGTATGGTCGCATGGGATGGATGAATTGCATCGATTTCTTAAGCATTTGAATTCCATCCATGCTAGCATCAAATTTACTATGGAAATAGAAAAAGACGGCTGCCTCTCCTGTTTTGATGATGTCATTCGCTGTAAAGTTGATGGCACATTAGGACATGCCGTATATCGGAAACCAATACATAAAAATCTGTATCTTCATGCCAGTAGCTGCCATCACCCTTCCTTAAGACCTTAGTGCATAGGGCGCACTGTATATCCGATAAAAACAGTTCGGAAGAAGAGCTCACATACCTCAAGAGCATTTTTAAATCGAATCGATTTTCTCCGCAACAAATTCGTAGAGCATTCAATGCAAAACCTAGAATGCAAGTACGTGATGGGGAAGAAGATAGTAATTCCTTCACATCTATTGCGTTTTTGCTCTATGTGGATGCTCTTTCCTCGAAGATAGGCCGTATTCTTCAGAAACACTGTCTTAAGGTGATCTTCCGACCCCCCCCCATGAAGATTGCAGCTTTACTCGGCCTGTGAAGGACGATTTACAAATGGTTCAAATGGCTCTAAGTACTATGGGATTTAACATCTGAGGTGATCAGTTCCCTAGACTTCGAACTACTTAAACCTAACTAAACTAAGGACATCACACACATCCATGCCCGAGGCAGGATTCGAACCTGAGACCGTAGCAGCAGCGTGGTTCCGGACTGAAGCGCCTAGAACCGCTCGGTCAAAACGGCCGGCTGACGATTTACAGCTTCGTAAAGCGGGTCTGTATCAGATTCCTGGCGGAAATTGTGGGAAGTCGTACATAGGCCAAACAACACGCACCGTTCATGAGAGAAGTGTGGAGCATCGAAGATATACACGCTTATTACAGCCAGACAATTCAGCTGTGGCCGAACATTGTATTGATACAGGGCATTCCATGAATTACAGTGATGTGAGGATTTTAATATCCATCTCTTCCTTTTGGGAATCTGTCTTCAAGGAAGCTATAGACATTAGATTACCTATTAATTTAACGAACAGAGATAATGCTTTTAATTTGGACAAAGCATGGAATCGGGCTCTTGGGGTAATTAAACTGTAGAGAAGTCGTCATGGTGTCACCGCCGAGAATCATACATCGATAAGCGAAAAGAATGTCTGTACGCCTTCGCCACAGGCGGCGCATGTGTAAGCGTATCTCTTTACCGACGACCAGCATCTGTGACCCGCTGCGCAGTACCGCCGCGGTGGAGCATATAAGGCCGCGCTTGGCATCTTGTCATGTGACTCACTCTGGATGGCCGGACGATACGCGGCCGAAATATCAGTGGAGAAAATTTTATTTGTGCCGCTGCATGCCCAACATTAACTAGACTAGTCGCCTTGTCTTCTTTTCGGAAGCTGAGTTGTCTTCGGACCTGAAGGCGAGTTTGAAAGGGAGTATGGACCTTCAGTACCTTACGCACCACACAGCTGGAGAAATGGGAAATACTCTAGCATACCGTTGACTGGTTTTTGCACCCACAAGGCTTCAAAATCTAGTGCTAATAAGAAAGTGCACTAGTCGCTGAAATTGCTTAAGATTAGAGAAAAAAGGTATAGCTTCCTGTAAGATTAAAACTACATGCCGTATCAACAGGCAGTCTACCAACTGAGACCTACCCAAGCACGCCATGCTTCATTTCCCGCGGTACCTCACTTGCTGCGTTCCATGCTTCACAGAACTTCTCCCGCGAAACTTGCAGGATCAGCACTCCTGGAAGAAAGGATATTGCGGAGATATGGCTTAGCCACAAGCTGGAAGATGATTCCCGGATGACTTTTTCGTTCTGCAGTGAAGCGTCCGCTGATGTGGAACATCCTGGCAGATTAGAGTGCTAGTCCTGCAAGTTTAGCAAAGGACTTCTGTAAAATTTCGAAGATATGAGATGAAATACTTGCGGAAGTAAAGCTGTGAGGACGGGTTGTGAGTCCTGCTTGGCTAGCTTAGTCGGTTCAGCACTTGTGAGTCTCGGTCCGGCACACAGTGTTATCCCACTAGGAAGTTTCATATCGGCTCACATTACGTCTCAGAGCGAAAAATTAATTCCGGTGAAAATAGAAATAGTATGTAGTCCTTGTACTCTCCTCCATATATATGTGTAATAACAACTGTCTTCAACCCCTTGGCTGCATAGGAAATGACGACTCGCAGTCGTATATGGTACCCTCTGTCCTGCACCGCGAGGCGTCTTGTGGAGTATGTGTGTAGATATAGATGCATATATGGCAGCGAACATACACACTATATGACACTAACAAGAAAGAATCACAACAATCGTCAACAGAAAAGTACTCACCGATGTACAATCTTTATTTACGTAGGTTTAGCAGCATCTTCATGTGCTAAAAAATTTGTTGTTTCGATGTCACACACTTCAAATTTGCCTCTAATTTCAACATCAATTTATACAAAAATTTCTTCCATTCCACAAGGCTTTCTGGTACAGCAGCCATATGCAGAATATATGAATTAAAAACAGTGTTGGTTGTAACTTATTCTTTTATTAACAACACGTTTTTCCTTCTACAGGGATAAAAAACAAGAAAAAACTGTGGCAGGCACCATTCTAAATGTGATTAAGGAAATGTAATTGACTTTAAAATTGTCTCTTTACGACATATTACAAACAATAAAAAGGTTCTGTGCTAGACTGAAACTCTGTGCTAGATTGAAGCACGCATCGAATCATACGAACCCATAGATACTTAGTCAAAAACATCGAATAGAGTATCACGTAACCGCCGGTTGGAACGATAAATAAGTAATCAAGTTATACAAAACGTACCTTAATAAAGTCGTACCAGCAGGCTAAAATGGTGCAATCGTGGGACTGACCTCACAAAGAAGTGAACACATTTAAACAGAACAGACAGAGATGCCGCAGTAACTTCGCGGCAGCAGTGTCAAGCAGCCGCACAAGAGGTTAATGGAAAGAGGCTTGCATTCAGAGTCTGCACAGGTTGCACATAGGTGGCCCTTAAAGCTGTTATGTGGCAGGCAGCATATTTAATGCTTACAAAACGATCTAAAAATGGGTTCACTATAACGAAAGTAAGCAATTACAATTAATCAGAACACAGTCGCCCATATAGGAAACTTCAAACTACGGCAAGTAGATAAAATAGTAACATCAGCTATGTCTAAATAAAACCGTAAGTATGAATCATTTGGGCAGGGGGGATTAATAAAACTGAAATGCAGCCCATCGAAAGAACATAACGAAATTTATGTAAAAATTTAAAAACTGACGACACTGATCATAATAGCCTTGATTTTTACTAGCGAGCTCATCGTTCACCAATCGTTCGTCGACTATACACGTATGCATAAGGATTTCCAACTCTTACAATAAATTCAGCTTTTGGCCTTTCCGAGGACAATATAGGATGCAGAGATCATCAAGCGTGGGTGGCCGGTGCCGTGCAGTCTTCAAGTGTTCAACAAATATAGAGTGCTGCTTTCTTTGATCTTGTTTAGCTAACAAACTCTCACTAAATCTGGTTCTAAACATTATTCCAGTTTGATCAGCATACATTAATTTATGACAGATATTGCATTCCAATTCTTAAACCCCAGAAGAGGGGTACCAATCTTTAGCAGGCAGCTCAGTATACAAGTAAAAGTTCTCTGGAGCTTATTGTGAAATGAAAAGCTACATGAACATCGATACTTTCGAATAACTAAGCTCACTGACACGATAATTTTCTCACAGACTGAAGCTTTATATATCTCTGTGGTGGAGACAGAAGATTAGATTGTGTATTGCTCCTGCTACCTGATCATTTTCTTTTATATAGTCTATCTACCATCCGTGGGTTATAGTCATTAGTAGCTACAATAAACATTTAGCTTATAGATAAAAGGCTGAGTGGGACGCGGCAAATGCGGTAAGTCATTTATCTAAAGAAACTTTGTTTATACTGATACGGCTGACGTGATGAAAAATGGCTTGGATGTTGTCTTTCTAAAAATATCAAAATGAATACTATTGCTATGACAGTGGAATCGTCAATCTAAACAATTAAGACGCCCATAATGACTCATAACTTCATGTGTAAAGGACATTCTGGGATGTAAGCCATTAAATTCAGTTATTAACCTAGAAACATTCGTGTCAGATCCATTGAATATTATAAATATATCTTCTACTTACCGAAAATAAACAACTGTTCCATCGTTTAACTGGGAGTTTCTTAACAAAAAGAATCGTGCAAGCTAGGACCGTACCCTATATTTTGCTTATTTTTTCAGTCCATATAGATAATCAGAAAGTTGTTCGGCGAAGGCGAAACGCGTTGTTAGTAAACGAATAAGTTGAAACCAAGACTGTTTTTAATTCAGATCAATTCACACACCTTGGTCATACTTTTCTGCGCAGACGTATCACTGAAAAATCGCAAATTTACAACATGTACTTGACCTAACAATTAGCAATCTTCTCACGGATGTCCTTTTTATACATTTGTATACATTACAACTTCAACTACCGTCATAACTACCAGTGTTCTAATGTGTGCCCTTTTCTCTATGTATAAATGTACACTTACTTTTACTGTTCGAGTTACTCAAGGAACAGTTTTACATTTACCACATGATGCACCCTATACAATTTGCACGTCAAAAACATTTATGCTTCAACAGCATTCAAATGCACATCTCGCCGAATATGAAATGGGCCCTTATACACCAAGAAAAACTTATGGTTCAGAGACTTTCTCTTCTGAGAACCTGACCAATAACTTCTGTCACACTCATGGCTCCTTTATATTCCCTCATGAATGTAGCGAACGTTTCTCAGCCGCCTTCTTCATATTTTAGAGTGCCAGATCAACCATCATTGCATCAGGAATGGTGTTACCTCTTTTACTTGTGTAGCGCCTGCTTATTTTTCAGTATAAGGAGGGCATCCTGAAAATCAATCAAATACTGGTCACAAGTCTTACAACGCCGATGAGAGTATAACCTGCAAAGATTTCTCAAATCTTTCATCACCTGCTGCAACAGATTCGAAACGGTATAGTAGAGAGTGATTTTACCTTACAGTGACATAAGGCTATTGAAACTGAGGTCCATTACCTTACATAATCTTGTCCACGTAACCAGCTTCATGCAAGAAATGCCTCACAATTGCTACAGACACTGACTTAGCACAAGCTTCGCTTGGTAGAGGAAGCGAAATACATTTTGATGGATGCTCAACTGCTGCAAATAGAAAAGGAAAACCTTGATTTGTCCTTGATATGCAACCAAAGGGTCAACTCTCTCAATATTTCTTTGACTATAGGAAACAATGGACCCTTGGTTGAAATGAAGGAAAGCTTAGATTTCTGACACAGTTTGCACACAGCAAGTACACGATGGATGCTCTTATTCATATTATTAAAGTAACGTGTGTCACACAGCTTGCTAAAATATTTGTGGGGACTAAAGTATACATAACTGAGAGGTATGTACGAGACGAGTTTATCATGTACACATGGAGCTCGACAAGAATCAAATTGGATTACTACATCAGAATAGAATATTAATCTGCACAAGATAATATTGCCTCACCATATCCATCTTGTCATTCTATTTTTCGTCTACTTCCCACCAAGAAGGAACCTTATCCTGCCAAGAGGAGACAAAGTTATCAAATGCCATTTCTTGGGAAACAAAAGACTGAAATTGTTCTCACAGCACTCTTTTTCACTACCTGTGACTAAACTGATAGGTGCCTGTGACAAGGCATGAGTAATGATGTTCTGAACCGTAGAAACGTAGCCAACAGAAAAGAAGAATTCCTGCAGATACAAATGCCAACACAATAAGTGCCCATGGCTTAATTTGACAGGTATGAGAAATTGTGGGGCACTATGAACAGTGTATTTTGTGAAATCCCAAACAATGGCAAATGGCTCCAATGCCGTGTCAGAGTAGTTTTTCCCCAGACCTAGTCAACACTCTACTGGCCTACTAGCACCATCTTCTTCTCTTTCCTGGAATGAATGACCATCCAGCCCCATTTTTGAGCTGCCATTCGAAATACAAAAATCACACAACAAATCAAGATGTGGTAGCTTTGGTGCATCAAGAAGAGCATTCTTAACACTTTTCAATTCAGTCTGTGTCTTGTCATCTCAATTCCATACCTCATTATTTCCAATCAGCCCACGTAACCAAGGTATAAACAATATCACGAGTCTGCCAAATTGCCAATAGATAGAAAATGCAGTGACATGGCACTTGGTCATGGGAACAAAAATATTGTCTGTAACGGTAGCTTTTAACTATTCTGCATCAGGTCGAATAGCTTCAGCAGATGTAATATGTGCAATAGATTCAATATTAGATTTATCAAGCACTGACTCTTCCAAGCTAATAGGAACACCAGAATTGGAAAATACTTGCAATAGTATGTTTGGAACATGATTATAAATGGACCAAAACCCTTCAGCGATTTGGACATCACAGATATAGAGTGTAACTCCCTTCTTTAAGCAGTCAGGCATCAAACAGGAGTTTGCAAAACTGAGAACACCATTCCAAAACAGAGGAGCGCTATGTATTGTCAGCAGGTAGGCTGGTTTTCAGTTTGCCTGTAACTGGCCCACAAATCGACTGAATGTAAGACAGTCTCCTCATTAAACCTTCGTAAAAGTTACTGCAAGACCTGAAGCTTGTCCAGCTCCACCATAATAATAGTGTTAGTTTGCTTCAAATCAACCACGACTCTTACTGACCCATCTTTCTTCAGAACCACAAGTACAGGTCTGCTGTGTGAACTGACTGCTAATTCATTTAATCTGTGATTTTTCATAGACTGAATCTCCTGTTCTACCTACTCCTTGTGAATATGACGGGCAGGATATGGTTAGCCACGATTGTCTTCGAATCTCCACATTCTTATCCGTAATCTCTCATTTAATTTTCGTCCTCAGTAGAGGGAGGGGTGAGCAAATTTTTACAAATTGCAGTGTTAAGAGAACACACGATAAATGCACTTCGCCAACTGAAATTGCAACGACAGGATCGACCACACAATTTAGACTATTCTTGTTTTCCTCTAATAATACATCCCTCACATACATGAATGACGTTAATAACGTTGGCTGCAGCGTACTACATTGATCAAATGCTCGTTTGTGTTGCCTGAGTTACATGTCATTGTTGCAACGAATTATCTCGTTTCGGATTCTTACGTGGGTCCGGAGACCAGACGTCAAGTATTTCTACTTATCTCTGTGGGGTAAACCTTCCCTGATTGCAGTAGATTTGGTCGAACCTGTGACCATTATAGTTCTACACGTTATTATCATTTCAATACCTTCTCTGAACCCAAGGGATCCATTCTCCATTCCTGTTATGGTACCAGGCCTCTCGGCCCGCATCTCGTGGTCGTGCGGTAGCGTTCTTGCTTCCCACGCTCGAGTTCCCGGGTAATCGATTCCCGGCGGGGTCAGGGATTTTCTCTGCCTCGTGATGGCTGGGTGTTGTGTGCTGTCCTTAGGTTAGTTAGGTTTAAGTTCTAGGGGACTTCTGACCACAGCAGTTGAGTCCCATAGTGCTCAGAGCCATTTGAACCATTTGAACCAGGCCTCTGGACTGCCAGTAAGAATTCTTGTGTATTACTCTTGTCTATTCCTGTCTGTTACTGGACTGCCAGTTATGTGGCTAATCGGGCCGTGGTCAGAATTCTTGTATGTTATTATGATGATTGTTGTTCCTTATTGGTCAGCCACATTATCAAATTCATCTTTAAAAGTCTTAAAACACTTACATATAACTCTTACAACGACGCAATAGTATAATTCCAGTTGATCCGATAATTTTGTTGGATATATCTGGATGAGATCTGGAGAACTGGAAAGTTTAGAAAAATACTGATTTTATTGAACCACGTGTTCAAAATAATGCAACGAACTTGTAAATTGACATTTCTCGACATTTTTGCGCATAATGGTACTATATTTTACGTGGTATTGTGTTGCGTGATGTCCCATTGACATCAATATCATTAGGGATAAACAACAAGCTCATATAGTTTCGAGTGGGTATCAAGCAGGATATCAGCCACGGGTTTTCAGAGGAACCAGTCCCGCGTTTAGGGAAATCACAGAAATCTTAAATCTGGATAGCCGGTTGTAGATGTGAAACAGCATATTCTCAAATGTAAGTCTAGTGTGCTAACCGCTGCGTCACCGTACTGGGGCTGACAGGAAAGTCTGGTAAAATTCTTCATATGTATAGCATTCACGATGAAGTGGATGCAGTACAGTGTCAAATCACCTTAAAGGAATCTATACATGATCTCTAGTTTGTGGTCAACTGGCAATGTTGTTTGTAACTCTTTAATCCATACTAGCAGACGGATTTCTTTCCTAACATTTAGAAAAACCCGAAAATTTAGGACGGTAAGAGAAGTCTGTAGTCGAAACTATCAGTTCTTGGTGTTCACGATTTCTGTCTCCCACAGACGTTTGGGTGACGATTGTCCTGTCTCCAAAAACGGTCATCGTCATGAGCAGGCCATTCTGCATGGGACAAGCTCATCTGCAAGTCATGAATCCTGAAATCAGTGCCACCTAACCGTTAGCATCGCTTTTCTGCTATAATTCATTCTCTGTTCGAGAAAGGGGTAGACATAATTCATCGACATCTTGCTTATGATGATGATTAATAATTTGTTGACCTTCTCTGAACCGCTGCAGTGACTGAAATTCTTCTGTATTGGTAAAGAAAACTGGCTGAGTGGCGTCCGAAATCCTGTAAGTGTTAGTGAAAAGTCGTTCAAAAGTTGCGGTTAGTTCGTCTATCCATTCTGGGATCATTATGAACCGTTCCTTGGTCGTTAGTGCCTAAGCTTTCTATTGGAGGTCAAGAGATTCTTATTCATATTCTAACTCTTGGGTAAATGAACCATGCTGATCTCCTTGTTCTTTCAATTGTGTCATGTGCAACTGACAGTAAACAGTTTACTTATGGCAACATCTCTCCCGTATCCTTTCCTTGTGTATCCCTTATTTCCATCATTCTTCTATTTTTTTTTAAATTTTGTTTCCTGCTTCCATACTTTCTCCAACGTGTGCTGCCTCTATAATTTCCAACATCGTCTTTATACTACTTATCTCATGCTTCAGACCTCCAAGTAGGCAAAGGTACAAAATTCCCTGTGGAAAAGGGCACAAAACTACAGACACCTTTATCATACACTCACCTTTCGTAGTGCACCCCACCAGCAGGTACATAAATGGTTAGAATTGCAGTTCTTTGTGACTGTTAAAACAGCCTCCAGAGTGCATTACTGTTGTTTGTGTTTAGTGTTGTTACCAGGCTTGGCACAGAATGTAAGGGGAGCGTACAGCAGCAGATTTTGATTGATTACTGTAAAGCATGCCATCCAGTCGTGTGAGACAGATTTATCGGCTACTGACAGTTTGAACTTGGTCTCATGGTGAGTCTCCATTTGGACAGCTGTTCAAATCATGCAGTATCCAGACTTGCGGAACATTCAGGTGCGGGAGTAGCTGAGTGTTTGACTGTATGATAACATGAGGGAAGGCATCGTTGCGGTCGTGGTTCCAGTCGATGCCGTCGTGGTTCCAGTCGACTACCTGTAACCACCACAAGGGGAGATCGCTGTATTACGTAACGTGCACCTTGTGCTCTTTCACATCTATACCCAATGGACTCAAGTCAACAGTCTGTGTCACTCCACAAATTGGTTGGACACTAGCAGCAGCTGGACTAGATAATTACCACCACAACACAACACAACCGCCTGTGTTTATAGTGGTGCCATGACTTGAAGCATGGACTAGTGATGAATACCGTCATACTGTGTTTAACAATGAATCATAGCTCTGCATAGCCCCAGACGACCATAGTCAGCTAGTATGGTGTCGAACTGTAGACAGGCTTGCTTCTTCCAATGCTGCTGAAGAGACATACCGATGTCACTACCGATATTATTCCTGGTGTCATGGTGCGAGGAGGGATTGGACGCTGATCAAGGCTGGTAGAGTTTGCGGAAACCGGACATCCTGCATCCTCATGTGTTTCCTCTGATGCGACCATACCCTGTTGCATTTTCCAACAGGACAATGCTTGGGAATACATAGCACGTATCTCAATGAGCTGTGTGCGTGATGTTAACGTGCTCGCATGGCCAGTAAGATCCTCAGATCCATCCTCAATAGAAAATATGTGGGACCGACTTGGACGTCAACTTTGAACCATTGGAGCTATCCAGGATATCAAGGACCAGTTAACGAAAGTTGTGGGTCACCCGCCTCAGGAAAGGATACAATGGCCTTGTGGTACTCTTCCCAATTGAATCAGTGTACATGTCTAGGCCAGAGACAATGCAAAATCATAATGGTGTGTGGACTTCTACAGTCAAATTCTTCTTAAATTTGTAATCACTGATAACATCACATGCACTCTCAACTTGCAGACTGTCATTTAGTTTCCTTGTGTGTGCTTTACTTTTTGGTGAGGCAGTATATAAATCACCACTATCTACTTACCATTTGCTGGCTTCTTGTGTTTTACACATTAAACTGATATGTAAATCCAGTGGCGGCGCTAGGCAAAGACTGAACGTCAGCGACTAGCCAGCTTTGCGAGGCCCTGTTCACTTTCAAGTCAGAAAGGAAATGTTCAATCAAATGAGCTGAATTATGCATTAGTAATAATTAGAAAACAATTTGTTATTATAATATACAAGCATTATTGGAATGACAACACACATTATAATAAATGAAACTTCCGGCTTTTCGCCTAACCGAATTTTTTTAAGATTACGTCCTAGTTAATACCGGCCTCGGTTTCCGTGTCAATTAATAATACTGACAAGCAGGATAGTCTTTCTCGGCACAGCGTGCTACTGAAGTACGTCTAAATCAATTTTAACGTTGAGAAACTTCTCTCAGCAGAAGCTGTACTGACCGGAAGCGTGAGTATTATTCTCATTGTTAATTTGGGTATACTTCTTCCAAATTATTTTCTAATGTGTACTGAATAAGTTGTTTTGCATCTTTGATTGAG
The DNA here is from genome assembly GCF_023864345.2 of Schistocerca serialis cubense. Lineage (NCBI taxonomy): Eukaryota > Metazoa > Arthropoda > Insecta > Orthoptera > Acrididae > Schistocerca > Schistocerca serialis. Next base: position 302,742,506 of record NC_064645.1, on the reverse strand, counting down.
TCCCGTAGGTTGGGTTGTAAAAGTTGGAGTTTCTCATAAAGTTCGAAAGTCTGTATGTCGCTATTTTCGCCTTCTCGAAGTACTCTAGCTAAGTCATTACAATGTTTGCGAAAGTCGTTCTTCGATAACGATTTCAAATAATTCATATCGAGAACAAAACCAAATCGTTCATTCGTTGAGCGCTTTGAATCGACATTCAGTGTCAACTATTATATCGTCTATCATTGTGTTAAAAATTCTAACTCTGTTCAGCATTTCAGCTGATTGTATAGGTCCATCAATTTGTTCATAACCGAACATTCCTTTCTTTTGTGCTATTCTTTTTCTTTTAAATTGAGACTCAATTTCGTAACTACTTTTTTTACGGTCAATTTTCTGCAACGCTTGCTTCAAATCCTATGTTACGGAATTCTTGAATCCAGTCGCGAAAGAAGTAAAGTATCAATAGCGACTTTCAAGTTCACTTAAACCGATTGCCATAGTTTGCTTATATTGTTGATACGTAGTAAAATCTCGTACCTCACGTGTATTGCAACAACGAACTCAAAAATTAACGTTTCCTTCAAGACTGCTTCAAAGTCGCTAAGAGATTCGATATCATCAGTTCTATTTTTCAGGTCACTCACACTTTATATGACATCATCAAACTGCAAAAATGTGACTTTCACAGCTCCGAGCCTACTTTCCACTCGTGTTTCAGACAGAGGTTTCAATGTCAATTTAGATTTAGTTTTTATAAGATCCCAACGCGTGCTAGTTTTTGTAAAAAGCACATAATCTTTATTGATGAAGCCTAGAAACGTCTTAGCTGTTGTAGAAGTGTTAGCAGCAACTAGCAAAAGAAAATTCCAACAATGGCATTCGTACGGCGTGAACAAAGCTCGTGGATTAGTATTGAGTATTCTTGTTCTAACACCTTTATTAATGCCAACCATATTAGCACCGTTGTTATATCCCCGTCCTCGACAGTTTTGGATGTCTAGGCCATTATTTCCTAGTTCCTTTCAAATGGCGTTCGTTAAATACTCTCGTTTTTTTCTGCGATGGCAATAAACCCAAGGAAATGTTCCTTTACCTCCCCAGTTGAGGAATTACAAAATCTTAACCATATTAGTATTTGTTCCACATCGCTCGAATCCCTGGTACAATCGAGCATGAAGGCATAATATTTTGCTTGTTCGACTCTGTTTATAACAGATTTGGACATGTTGTTGTTGTTGTTGTGGTCTTCAGTCCTGAGACTGGTTTGATGCAGCTCTCCATGCTACTCTATCCTGTGCAAGCTTCTTCATCTCCCAGTACCTACTGCAACCTACATCCTTCTGAATCTGCTTAGTGTATTGATCTCTTGGTCTCCCTCTACGATTTTTACCCTCCACGCTGCCCTCCAATGCTAAATTTGTGATCCCTTGATGCCTCAAAACATGTCCTACCAACCGATCCCTTCTTGTAGTCAAGTTGTGCCACAAACTCTTCTTCTCCCCAATCCTATTCAATACCTCCTCATTAGTTACGTGATCTACCCACCTTATCTTCAGCATTCTTCTGTAGCACCACATTTCGAAAGCTTCTATTCTCTTCTTGTCCAAACTGGTTATCGTCCATGTTTCACTTCCATACATGGCTAAACTCCATACAAATATTTTCAGAAACGACTTCCTGACACTTAAATCTATACTCGATGTCAACAAATTTCTCTTCTTCAGAAACGATTTCCTTGCCATTGCCAGTCTACATTTTATATCCTCTCTACTTCGACCATCATCAGTTATTTTACTCCGTAAATAGCAAAACTCCTTTACTACTTTAAGTGTATCATTTCCTAATCTAATCCCCTCGGCATCACCCGATTTAATTTGACTACATTCCATTATCCTCGTTTTGCTTTTGTTGATGTTCATCTTATATCCTCCTTTCAAGACACTGTCCATTCCGTTCAACTGCTCTTCCAAGTCCTTTGCTGTCTCTGACAGAATTACTTCTTCTCCATGAATTTTAATACCTACTCCGAATTTTTCTTTTGTTTCCTTTACTGCTTGCTCAATATACAGATTGAATAACATCGTGGAGAGGCTACAACCCTGTCTCACTCCTTTCCCAACCACTGCTTCCCTTTCATGCCCCTCGACTTAAATATAGTTAATTCATTTTGTATGTCGAGGCTCAGATAATACTGTCAAAGTTGCTTTTCGTTAATACGTCGCAAGTGCTCTTTTAGTGTTAGATTATATTTGGATAACAGTTTAAATAGATCTATAATATTTCCACTGTTTCCGCTGTCGCTCAGGTTAAGGGATTCTCGATGCCCCCTAACGCCAGATTGTCTGAAGCTAAGTATTCTTATTTTATAATGCCGATCAATCTTTCAAACAAGTTATACCAATACTTTTGTGATTCCCTAATCAGTTTTTCGTGTTCCTTATATATTGTTTTTCCGTATTTGATCCCTTTGTAGAATTTCATCCATCTAATCATGCTCTTCATGTGTCGTTGACTTTGTTCATTCCTTTGCAACATCCTATTCAGATCTTTCCAGTCACCACATCCTTCTTTTACCATCTGCGTCTGCAAATGTGAAAAAAGTCGCCATGGAAACAATAAACTTTGTCTTGACTTTCTCTTGAGATATGGAGTAGCTAATCATCTGCGATGTTGCTTTTCGCCGTTACTTGATTTTCTAGTAAAATAAAATTTAGTAAAATGTCTTTTATTTGAATCTTTAGGGCAACTTTCATCAGGTTTCTCAAGGTTTTGTTGGGGACCATTTTGCATTAAATCATGAAGCAACGAATTTGTTACTGAAATTCCCACAAACCTGGATCCAATTCTACAAATAACTTCTTATATAAACGGTTTGCTCTTGATTATCACTTTTTAAGTGTTTATTCGGCTCTCAATCTCGGATCACAGTAAACTCTGATGCTGTATCAGGAAGGGTAACAGAGCCGTTCGACCCTGAAGCTGGTTCTGTTTCAGAAACTAAAGACACTTAGATAAGAGCTTCATTGGCGGCCTCTGGAGCAGATACACCTGAAGTTTTCTTAAGAAATTTCATCATCTCAAACTCTGAGCTTGGTTGGATACAATCGTCTAAGCCTTTCTTTTTCTTTTTGATGCACCGGATTCTTATTTTCTCCCTAAGTCTCTGTCTCTCGTGGGTCCTCCCGACAGGATGATGTAAAAAATATTTTGTGCTTAGTACTTTGATAAATACAGTAGGGTACTTAAAGTGCAAAGTGCACAGTATAGGGCGAATGGGCTGTGTAATTATCATACATGGCATAATATTTTAGTTCTATTATGTATGATAGCACCAAAATAAATACGCTTAGAAATGTATTTTTATACCGACTTGCCATAGGATGGGCTTCCCTTGGTATATATGGCTGAAACTGGCACAATACACCTTCAGAGATAAAAGACTTGTTCACTTGCATCAGTTCAATAAGTTGGAAAAAGAGTGAAGTGCCACTTGATAGAATTGGTTTCAGAGAGCTAACATTACTAGCCAAGACAATTCTCCTGCCTGTATTGTCTCTTCCACAGAACTTTGTTGCTTTTGCTTGTTGTTGGATCGAAGTGTCAGTTCGGAAAAACTGTGCATACCAAGCGGGTTGTGAATGTGGTATAAAGAAAATTATTTTTTTTCCTTTTAACATGCATCTTTCTTTAATATGGCGATGAGCTATCTCTCTAAGTATATAATTTAATAATTTGTTTAAGAAATTTTAGTCTCTGTGAAAGACTTTACAACAAAAACTTTACAACAAAACAGTCTCGTTCGAGTTCCATGCGTTTCTGGTGTCTCGTGCGCATGCGCTGATTCTCGACATGTATGTCCTGTGCAAATCGTGTGGTGTAAAAGGCCTACCAGAACAACTCTCTAGTGCCAAACATGTACGCTTTGGCGCACTGCCGCATAGGTGTGCACCTTAGATGCGTCTTACAATGGGGCTTAACTGTTGTAATGTGTCAGACGTCGCTAGGTAGATACTATTACTACTACTACTAATACTACTACATTTGTGCGGAAACAGAGACAGACAACCAAATTGAGACGCCCCGGTAAACCCGCAGGACAGTACAGGACAGACAGTTTAAGTTGCCGAAAGGGGCCAAAGTAAGTGGCTGTTAGTTACACTCGAACATACAACCTTTTATTTGATCAAACATTACAAGAGCCAAGAATTATTTTTTTTTTAAAACACAGTTTTAGTTTGGCTGAATGCCCCGTACAATTTCATACCTTAAGAGCAAAACCACTTTAATTTAAAAACGGCTGAAAGCCAATAACTTAAAGCACAACAAAATCAGAAATTTAAAAGGCAAAGCCTTATCTTTAAACAGTTTCTTAATGAGGCTGAAGGCCCAAAGAATCTGACACTTTAAGAGCAAACAACTCAAATTCAAAATCGGCTGAAGGCCCAACACTTATGACTTAATAACATCAATTTTAAAAATGCTAAAGGCTTTACGTAAAACACTTCTTAAATTAGGCTGATGGCCCAAACTACCTGACACTTTAAGGGCAAAACAACCTTAACCTAAAAATTGGATAGAAACCATACAAGTACAAACAACAAAAACAAACAAGAAAAAGCAGTACACCCAAGGGCGATCAGAAGTTCCGAGGGCAGGCTTGGAATTCAAACACTAATGCTCGCTTAAGTGAGACACACTAATGCTCGCTTAGGTGAGACAGGCAGTCGGCCCAACCTTTGTCGATCCGACGTCATCCCAACAGAAAGACAGTCAACGGACCCACCGACAAGATAACTTCTGCTTCACCTGGCCAGCACACAACAAGGAATTCAATGGAACAAAGTTGAATGTATTGGCACCCACAACCAATTATACATTGGACTGTCGAACTACACACCGTACTGGACAGCTACAACACGATGATGAAAATACACTGCCTGAATTTACGTCACCAACCAGGGCAGGTAACCAGAACGTTAACGGCCACGAGGCAGAAGATTCCGCTGGTGCACTACAATTCAAATAACCAAGTACAGTTAAACTCCATCGTAGGGGGGCTAAAATTTGCCAACTTGAAAACACATGTTGTTGCTCGTGGAAATATACCAACAGCCAACAACCAACTCCAAACGACACAATGTGAATAGTCGTGACTTGCTGGTAGATTAAATCAAAACTCAATTTTGATGTCCAGCATCGGTGAGCCACGAACCTCGTAGCAATGGGAACAGCACCACACACTCCGACACCGTATAGAGACTGCCAGCGGGCCCGGCTAAACCACGCGCCGCTGAGATTTCTTGGCTGCTCCACGCCAACCGACCAACTGCCAGGCCCGGAAACACTGAAAGGACCTAATATACGTCGTCCAATGAGTCGACCAACCGAACGACCAACCAAGGGTCGTCCAACTCCAATCCCCCTCCGTCGGACAGTTCATGGGCGTCGCCAGTACGGCGAGCACTGGCTGTCGGCGCCTCACCGGCGCTCCGTCCCAGACTTCACAGCTGCTGCGTCCCGACTGCGCTGCTGGTCCGTCTCCAAACTGAGTGCCAGACACACAACGACCCAGAAATACTATCGGTCGCTCCAGAGATGGTACAACAGTGCACTTATCGGTAAGCGCTGCGCCGGCCGATGTGGCCGAGTGGTTCTAGGCGCTCCAGTCTGGAACCGCGCGACCGATACGGTCGCGGATTCGAATCCTGCCTCGGGCATGGATGTGTGTGATGTCCTTAGGTTAGTTAGGTTTAAGTAGTTCTATGTTCTAGGGGACTGATGACCTCCGATGTTAAGTTCCATAGTGCTCAGAGCCATTTGAACCATTTTCATAACCGCTATTGCTGCCGCTCACGGGCAAGTAAGGCAGGAAGGCGGGCCGGAGTGGCCGTGCGGTTCTAGGCGCTACAGTCTGGAGCCGAGCGACCGCTACGGTCGCAGGTTCGAATCCTGCCTCGGGCGTGGATGTGTGTGATGTCCTTAGGTTAGTTAGGTTTAATTAGTTCCAAGTTCTAGGCGACTGATGACCTCAGAAGTTAAGTCGCATAGTGCTCAGAGCTATTTGAGCCAAGGCAGGAAGTTAGTGACGCCAGTAAATGGAAAAAGAAATGAGGCGGGAGTACCGTAAGAGAAACAATAAATGGGATAAACGCGAGCAGTGCTCTGCACATAAATACCTACACTTTTAACAAAAAAAAAAAAAAAGTGGTTCAAATGGCCTGAACACTATGAGACTTAACTTCTGAGGTTATCAGTCCTCTAGAACTTAGAACTACTTAAACCTAACTAACCTAAGGACATCACACACATCCATGCCCGAGGCAGGATTCGAACCTGCGACCGCAACGGTCGCGCGGTTTCAGACTGAAGCGCCTAGAACCACTCGACCACACCAGCCACCACACTTTTAACAGCTTCAGCCGACGTTGCCGACACCTAACGCCGCCACTGTGTAAATCAGTCCACTTGCTAATTACGGAAATTTCTTAACTGACATTTTTGCTCGAAGTGTTACATTTTATTTAGTTATAATTTCTATAGCTTTATAGCTAAAGGATACGGCATCATAGCTTGTTCAGCTCTCTTTAAATTTTTCGACGGTAAACGTACACTTTTTGGCGATGAATGTTGCTCGCCCTCTCTGTGGACAGATGGACAGTGACTTTGGCGAGTTCGTGACGCGACGTGACGCAACGCTGCTGCGCGTGCGCGGTCGCTCGCAGCGGCGCTTCGTGGGCGCCTACCTGTGCTTCGGCGTGGCCGCCGGCGTGGGCTGGGACGTGTTCCCCGTGGTCCGGTACGGCGTCAGCGGCGACGGCCTGCCCTTCCACATGGCGCTGCCCTACAGCGTCGACCAGCCGCTCGCCTTCGCCGCCACGTGGTTCTACTGCTTCTGCATGACCATGCACGTGGCCGTCGTCACCATGGTGTTCGACTCCTACAACATCAGCCTCATGGCGCACCTGCGCCAGCAGCTCATTGTGCTCTCCAGTAACGTCCTTGCTCTGGCTGAAGAGGGACGTCACGAGTCGATGTCTCTCGTGGAGTCCAGTCCGACCTCGAACTCGTCCGTACGTGTCGACAACGCTCGCATTCGTTATCGACTGCGGAGCATCATTCGCCACCACCAAGCTATCATCAGGTAAGACCACGTCTGCTGGTGCGCCGGCCTGGCGCCGAGCCAAGAAGGTTGCGTAACCAGCCGGCTAGGCACCCAGCGGGCAGTGCTGCACTGTGCTTTGTTAATTTTTTAAAACTGTTGCATCCTTGAGCCCCCGGTTTGAGATGTACCCTTGTCCGGTTAATGGCTGACGCTACAGTTCACACTTGATTAATAATTATAGAACAGAGTTACATCACCAGTTAGAGTTACATTTTCAGCAAGTACACCAAGTCCTTTGATCCAGACATGTATTTTTTCATCATTACTAACTTTACGACATGAGCAGGTATACAAGGAAACAGGCATATTACTATATACATAACTAGGTCTAGATTGGGATTTAGCATCTATTCCACAATGCCAGGTCTTGTAGGCGATGACATCTCGTTCCTCTCTATATAAGCGGGCAGTGCACGCCAGCGGAACCATTCCGCTGTGAGCTCTATCTGCAACAGCATTGAAGCACTATGCCTCGTCGACGTGTGTATCGTCAACGTCGCCACTGCATGCCTGTCTACAAACATACTATAAGCCTCGAAAACAAACTTGGCTCAAATGGAACAGCTCAATCTGTTATATTGAATGGACCTATATTTTTCCGTGGATGCCGAGTTAATTTTAGCCTCGATGCTGGCACAGGGAATACTGGAAGTGGATGATTTACCCTTGCTATTGTTCAATGTGAGAAAGCCTCTCTACCTGGATTGGAGTCATTCGCCGCATATCCACTAATGGATGTTTGCGATCACGTTTCCCCAGTCCTCCCTATCTCGTTCAGGACGGAGCAAGTCCCCCACATGTCTTATTTCTCTCCACTGTCTCACGTTGCGGAACCGTGAAATCCTCCTTCTACCAATTCCTCTTTTGCATTCAGTCTTCCCTCGATTATCAGTTGATGAAAGTGATATCTTATTACATTATCTAAGTAACCTGTTTTCTTACGTTTGATTGTGGTTAACAATTCACGGTCTCTTTTTACACCACTGGCCATTAAAATTGCTACACCACGAAGATGACGTGCTACAGACGCGAAATTTAACCGACAGGAAAAAGATGCTGTGATATGCAAATGAGTAGCTTTTCAGAGCATTCATACAAAGTTGGCGCCCGTGGCGACCCCTACAACGTGCTGACATGAGGAAAGTTTCCAACCGATATCTCAAACAGCAGTTGACCGGCGTTGCCTGGTGAAACGTTGTTGTGATGCCTTGTGTAAGGAGGACAAATGCGTACCATCACATTTCCGACTTTGATAAAGGTCAGATTGTAGCCTATCGCGATAGCGGTTTATCGTATCGCAACATTGCTGCTCACGTTGGTCGAGATCCAATGACTTTTATCAGAATATAGAATCGGTGGGTGCAGGAGGGTAATACGGAACGCCGTGCTGGATTCCAACGGCCTCGTATCACTAGCAATTGAGATAACAGGCATCTTATCCGCATGGCTGTAACAGATCGTGCAGCCACGTCTCGATCCCTGAGTCAACAGATGGGGACGTTTGCAAGACAACAACCATCTGCACCAACAGTTCGACGACGTTTGCAGCAGCATGGACTATCAGCTCGGAGACCATGGCTACTGTTACCCTTGACGCTGCATCACAGACATGAGAGCCTGCGATGGTGTACTCGACGACGAACCTGGGTGCACGAATGGCAATACGTCATGTTTTCGGATGAATCCAGGTTCTGTTTACAGCATCATGATGGTCGCATCCATGTTTGGCGACATCGCGTTGAACGCACATTGGAAGTGTGTATTCGTCATCGCCATACTTGCGTATCACCCGGCGTGATGGTATGGGGTGCCATTGGTTACACGTCTCGACCACCTCTTGTTCGCATTGAAGGCCCTTTGAACAGTGGACTTTACATTTCGGATGTGTTACGACCCGTGGCTCTACCCTTCATTCGATCCCTGCGAAACCCTACATTTCAGCAGGATAATGCACGACCACATGTTGCAGGTCCTGTACGGGCCTTTCTGGATACAGAAAATGTTCGACTGCTGCCCTGGCCAGCACATTCTCCAGATCTCTCACCAACTGAAAACGTCTGGTCAATGTGGCCGAGCAACTGGCTCATCACAATACGCCAGTCACTACTTTTGATGAACTGTGGTGTCGTGTTGAAGCTGCATGGGCAGCTGTACCTGTACATGCCATCCAAGCTCTGTTTGACTCAATGAGCAGGCGTGTCATGGTCGTTATTACGGCCAGAGGTGGTTGTTCTGGGTACTGATTTCTCAGGATCTATGCACCCAAATTGCGTGAAAATGTAATCTCATGTCAGTTCTAGTATAATAATATTTGTTCAATGAATACCCGTCTATCATCTGCATTTCTTCTTGGGGTAGCTATTTTAATGGCCAGTAGTATACTGTTCTCAGATCTCTTTATTAGTTTGCCTTGTTGTCCATGGAATTTTAAGGATTCTTCGTTATAAATACATCTCGAACGTTTGCACCTTATTCATAGTGCTTACTTTCAATGCCCTACGTTCCATGCCATGCCGTAGTACTGACCACACATAGCTATTCATAGATCTAATTCTGAGTTTAAGATCAGAGTCATTGGTTGTAAACACTTTGTTAAATTTCATCATGTGACTGCTTGCCTTCTATATTCTATATGTGATTTCCGTGTCGGATGACCAATTTTCGCACACCCACGTCTGGAAGTAGTTGAACCTTTTCTCCCTTTCTAAGGGGTCATTATTATTCATTAGTTCTACAGTTTGATGTTCGTTTGAATTGCGAGTAACTGACATAAATTTTTGTCTTTGTGGTGTTGATGCTGAGGCCCATACTCCCAATTTGTTCTCCCACAACAGTAAGAGGGTCTTGTAGGTCGTTCATGTTATAAGAAAATAAGGCTGTGTTATCTGCATATCTCATGTTGTTAGTCCATAGTCAGTTTACTTTGACACCTATTTAACGGTCATAAAGCGCCTCCTGCAATACTCGTATATGTTCTGAGTACAGATTAAAGAGGAGCGATGAGAGCACACATCCTTATCTAACTCCTCTACAGGTTCTTTGTGCTTCTTCGCTTGATTGCCAATTTTAATCTCAGCTGTTACGTTCAAATGAAGATTTTCTCTGCAGTGAATATCTTCTTCACCTGTGTCAAGTCTTCTCAAAATCTATACATGTGATGTTTCATTCTGTCAAATGCTTTTTCATAATCTATGAAGCACAGCATTACATCTTTTCTCTGACCGTAGCAGTTCTGAATCTATACTTGAATTGCGACCAGTGCTTCCCTCGTACCTAGACCCCGTGACTGTGAAGACCCCATATCTTTCTTCACACTTCACTGTTATTCTATATTGAATGATCTTGAGAAATATCTTTAGAGTATGACTTACTTGGCTAATTAGTCTGTAACTCCGCATTTTGTTGCATTGCTCTTCTTGGGCAAAGGTGTGAAGCATGACATCAGCGATTTGTCAGGAAATTTACCAATATTATAAATCTGATTAAATACTTTTGACGAACAAAGACACCGTTATCATCAAATGGTTTCAGCATTACAACTGGTATTTGATCTGGAACGATTGCTTTCCTATCTTTTGCTTTTCCTACAGCTCTCCTGATTTCGAAAATGGTGGTGGCAGGATCGGATGGACCCCAGGCAACTATATTTTGTATTTCAGATCTTTCAACTGCAAAGAGATTGTTAATATAAACCCCAGACAGTTTTCTTTTGTTAGTCGTCCAGCTCTCTTTCTCCTTGGTCATTTTCTGTATTTGAAAAGGCTTTTTTGTGATATGTACGATCCGTTTCCTATGTGTTCTTATGTAAGCTGAAGTAGTGTAGTTGCTGCAGTCGTTCCAACTCCTAACAAAAAAAAAAATGTTCAAATGTGTGTGAAATCTTATGGGACTTAACTGCTAAAGTCATCAGTCCCTAAGCTTACACACTACTTAAGCTAAAGGACAAACACACACATCCATGCCCGATGGCGGACTCGAACCTCCGCCAGGACCAGCTGCACAGTCCATGACTGTAGCGCCCTAGACCGCTCGGCCAACTCTTCACATTGTTGTTTCAGCCAGCTATTTTTTTCTGCTCTTATCTCTTTTCTTATGACTTTCTGCGTCGCCCTATATTTGTCCAGGTTTCTTTCGTTTTTATATTTTCTCCTTTTTCCAAATAATCCCAAAATATTGTCTGTCATCCTGTTTTCTGTTGTGTTTTCTGGCTGCAGCCTGTTTCACTCGCCAAAACATCTGTCATGATTTTTCCCATTTTCTCCCACACGCCGCTTACGTTTGCTCCGTCTTCTAGTTATGATTTGACTGTACCGGTAATTCTTTCCCTTATTTTTTTTGGTTACACTGTTTTTGATACTTTCGTCTTTAAGTCCATCGTAGTCTATATTCTGCTGTTGTGTATGTCTCTTGTCATTTGCAATTTTTGTTTCTGCTGCTAGTAGGACATGGTCCAAGGGAACGGTGGCTCCTGGGTCGGTGCATACCCTCGTTACTAAGGTTCTAAAGCACTTATTAATAAGTTCGTCTAGGTCGTAATTTGTTTGTTACCTTCACCTTTTCCTCTTGATAAAACTGATAAAGCTGTTTTCCCCGATCATTTCGTATTCCTAGCCCATATGGACCAACTAGTTCTTCAAATCTTCCTTCTCAAATTTTAGAGTTAAAATCACCCATTGTTACGCTTTTCTAATGTTCTTTTACCAATCAGAGCAGTTGTTCCTGTTCTTCGTAGAATACCTCAGTTTCATCTTCAGATGAATCTGATGTGGGCGTGTATACTTGGAAGATGTTGACATCAATTGGAATGGCAGTAAGTTTAAGTAAAGTCATTCAGTCTGAATGTGAGAAGAAATTTATCACAGACTTTTACCGTCATGAATATTCCTACGCTTTTTCTGTGTCTCTTACCTTGACTACCTGAATTACACATAGTTCCTTCCTGAACCTCACACATTCCAGCATCTGGCCACCATATCTCTGCTACTCCTAGGATGTCTGCCGTCAGTCTTTCCATTTCTTGTATTGGGTTAGCTAATTTCCCAGCCTCATACAAAATCTGTATGTCCCAGTTACAGATTCTAACTTTGTTTTGGAGATTCATCTTCCTTTTCTTAGCATCATTTAAAGCAATTCTGCCCTGGAACTCCTATTCGGGAATTATTTATACCTCCAGAAAAATTCTGAATTAAATGTGCTTATCACTTTGGGCTACGTGATTCGCTTGTGAATAATTGTTGGAGGCGGTTTCCCGTTAGCTTCATCTCATGTGGTAAACAGCCGCTCTTAACGTAGAGAAGAGACGCTGCTGGGAAACCACTCCTCTGGAGTCAAACGATTGTCTTTGCACTAGTTTGGGTCCACCCCAGGTATTTCATTTCCCCGGTACCACTCATATCTGGGAGGCATTTCCAAATATACCAACTGGGAAGCCGCCCGATGGGGTACTGGCAAACCTCACATCGGTTTGGAATATTAAAGCAGTAAAATAATGGATTTTTAGTACTGATAAATCTAGAGTTGCTTTCGGGCTTATAAATGCGAATAAGACTACCAGACTCCCAAAAATAAAGAAAATCCGAGATACAGCACTCACCAAGCTGTAGTTTGATCCAAAATGTGTTCTGTGTATTTTAATACAGAAAATGTTGATCTCCAATTCTCGTTATATAGTGACTCGCTCTTGTAATTCCAATTACCTATTTGACAGTATTGTTTGACCCTAGATAACAGTAGGATGGTATCATGCCTATGGGAATAACAACATTTATTTTGCCGATACGTTTAAACAATATAGCTTTCTGAACATGTCTAATCTAGAAAACTGGTGTTTATAGCCTCTGATGTCTCCATGATATGGCAACGAAACGTCAAGCACAGAGATATGTATTGGACTGGAGCCTAGTTCTCATGAAATAAAAGTCACCAACTGAAGAACAATTCGTTTCCATGCAATGTAAAACCAAGAACTGATGCTAAATTAACGTTATTCATAACACTGACCCCCATATTCACCACAGATTTTACAGTGGGTCCCGTACAGAGCGAGATGAAATTCCAAAGCTGCACATCAGTGATGCAAATACCTGTAAAAGGTAACGTAGTGCTGAAGCCATAAAATCTGCACTATGGAGCAATGGACGTAAGGCATTTGCTCTGAGGAGTCTTAACACACCGCTCTCATCGCTGGCGGGGTTTATGTCTCAAGTGTCTCAAGAGTTAAGCATGACGGGGTTCGGTGACGATTTGGGCACCCGTTTCTCACAACCCAAGGTTACTCTGCAAGGTCGCATTGCTACCACAGATAGTGTGACCATTTTGGCTGATCATGTCCATGCCATGGTTCAATGTTTGTTGCCCAGTGGTGATGCTGTTTTTGAAGACGGCTGGGCCCCTCTTCACACAGCACTCATCGCCAAGGACTGATTTAGTGAGCACGAGGATAAAGTTTCCCATCCACCCTGACTGCCATAGTCACCAGATCTCAATATTATTGAGCCGTTGTGGTGTAGTTTGGCGAGAAGGGTCCGTAACCAGTATCCACCTCCATCGTTGTTTCCTGAACTTGCCACGATTTTGCAGGAAGAACGGTATCCCTTGAAAGGCACTTCATTTCGTTCACTCCGAGACGACTGGAAGCAGTTTTGAATGCCAAAGGCTTTCTGTACCGTATTAGGCATGGTAGTGTGTCGTGTTTTTGGTTTTACATTTATTGCCTATCCCCTGTAATTTCTTCATATACAGATAACTCGGGATGCTAATAGACAATGAGGACTGAGAACAAAATAGCTATAGTTACTCAAAGTTAGATGGAGTTACACATGAGACCCAAATTCAGTCTTTATAGCAAAACCTCGCTCAAGGAACAAGAGTTAAACCAGGACTTCAGTCAAACGTAACAAAGGGTGTTTACCGCTACTGTTACTGCTTCTGTCCTTGGCTATATAGCGTATACCGGCAGCTCAGCATCCACAAATCAAGGCAATAGAAATAAGAAACATGAAACTTCCTGGCGGATTAAAACTGTGTGCCGGACCGAGACTCGAACTCGGGCACACAGTTTTAATCTGCCAGGAAGTTTCTTATCAGCGCACACTCCGCTGCAGGGTGAAAATCTCATTCTGGGTTAAGAAACATGCCGACTCAGAAGGCGCAACCAGCGAGCACAGGGGCAGAGGGAACTAGTAATTCTTTAAATATGATAGGCACAGTATCCACACCACCCCATAATACAACGAACCAGGACACTGTCCTCGGTGAGCAACCTAATTTACTACGCAGAACAGCAGCAAATTTTGGGACCAAGAGGGATCGCACGTGTAATTAAATCAGCTCGGCACGTGGCGTTTAGTGGGATATTCACCAATCGTTCGGTGGTACTTGTACTGTGTCACATTCGGAAAAGCAAATACACTCCTGGAAATTGAAATAAGAACACCGTGAATGCATTGTCCCAGGAAGGGGAAACTTTATTGACACATTCCTGGGGTCAGATACATCACATGATCACACTGACAGAACCACAGGCACATAGAAACAGGCAACAGAGCATGCACAATGTCGGCACTAGTACAGTGTATATCCACCTTTCGCAACAATGCAGGCTGCTATTCTCCCATGGAGACGATCGTAGAGATGCTGGATGTAGTCCTGTGGAACGGCTTGCCATGCCATTTCCACCTGGCGCCTCAGTTGGACCAGCGTTCGTGCTGGACGTGCAGACCGCGTGAGACGACGCTTCATCCAGTCCCAAACATGCTCAATGGGGGACAGATCCGGAGATCTTGCTGGCCAGGGTAGTTGACTTACACCGTCTAGAGAACGTTGGGTGGCACGGGATACATGTGGACGTGCATTGTCCTGTTGGAACAGCAAGTTCCTTGCCGGTCTAGGAATGGTAGAACGATGGGTTCGATGACGGTTTGGATGTACCGTGCACTATTCAGTGTCCCCTCGACGATCACCAGTGGTGTACGGCCAGTGTAGGAGATCGCTCCCCACACCATGATGCCGGGTGTTGGCCCTGTGTGCCTCGGTCGTATGCAGTCCTGATTGTGGCGCTCACCTGCACGGCGCCAAACACGCATACGACCATCATTGGCACCAAGGCAGAAGCGACTCTCATCGCTGAAGACGACACGTCTCCATTCGTCCCTCCATTCACGCCTGTCGCGACACCACTGGAGGCGGGCTGCACGATGTTGGGGCGTGAGCGGAAGACGGCCTAACGGTGTGCGGGACCGTAGCCCAGCTTCATGGAGACGGTTGCGAATGGTCCTCGCTGATACCCCAGCAGCAACAGTGTCCCTAATTTGCTGGGAAGTGGCGGTGCGGTCCCCTACGGCACTGCGTAGGATCCTACGGTCTTGGCGTGCATCCGTGCGTCGCTGCGGTCCGGTCCCAGGTCGACGGGCACGTGCACCTTCCGCCGACCACTGGCGACAACATTGATGTACTGTGGAGACCTCACGCCCCATGTGTTGAGCAATTCGGCGGTACGTCCACCCGGCCTCCCGCATGCCCACTATACGCCCTCGCTCAAAGTCCGTCAACTGCACATACGGTTCACGTCCACGCTGTCGCGGCATGCTACCAGTGTTAAAGACTGCGATGGCGCTCCGTATGCCACGGCAAACTGGCTGACACTGACGGCGGCGGTGCACAAATGCTGCGCAGCTAGCGCCATTCGACGGCCAACACCGCGGTTCCTGGTGTGTCCGCTGTGCCGTGCGTGTGATCATTGCTTGTACAGCCCTCTCGCAGTGTCCGGAGCAAGTATGGTAGGTCTGACACACCGGTGTCAATGTGTTCTTTTTTCCATTTCCAGGAGTGTAGATTGCCACGTGTGTGACAAACAAAGTACTTGGCAGTGTACGAAACAATATTCACTGCTGGGATCACAACTCCTATTTTAGGAAAGAACTTCTACGTTAGTAAAGCGTAGTCTAATCAACAAATCGAGTACGCTGAATCTAGCACTTCGCCACAAATCCCTATTGGTAGCTCGTATTGTGTCTTGGATTATTCACGTCAATCCGTTTCACCCATGCGAGCAAACCAATGTTAATTACAGTACACAGAGGTTTGCAAGACATCGTCCTAGGATAAAATTATTCAATTCCAAGATAGTGTTGATTGAGGCATCTGCAATCATACAGTGATGCACCTAAGTAATAGCCGCGCCAACTTCAAATGAGACGCCTAGTCATACTATTTCCATAAGAGGGAAATGCTATCCCTATACTGACTGCCTTTCTGTTAGCAGATTGCAAGACCTTGCCATGCCGTCGTTCCTACAGGCCAGCTGTTCCAATGACCATACTTACTTTGAGTTAAGTTTTTCTATGCTTAACTTACAAACTTAATTAAGTGCTTACCTTCGTGAAAGTATTCAAGAATTATACTGTAAGAGTGAAAATCAATCTTCTCATAATTAGTCTTCTTACTTATAGCAGACATGCTGTGCGGAAAACTCCTCTAAATAAATAAAAAAACAATTTAACGATAATGTAATATATTAATGAAGCTTTAGATCATAATTATGATAATACTAGTTTCCTACCCAAAGCCCATATTGCAACTAGATGTCTGAATAAACAATAAGTTTTGCTTTTTCTCATTCAATACAATCAAACGTAAATGGCAGTCAGCTAATTTCTTTCCGTAGTTAACATCCACTTCTTCGACTGTTCTAGAAGTTTTTACCTGTTTTGGCAAATCTCTTTGACTTTTCATTTTGTAATACTCTCCTTCTTAAAATCATTGCATTCTTTAATCAGTTAGTTCCCTTTCTCTACATCAACGGACAGTAGGTGGATTTTAATTTACTAATAAGTCAGGTTGCATTCTTTAAATGATTTTATTTCTCTTTCAAAATACGGCTGTACTTTGATATCTTATGAGGGCTGAAAACTGCCTGGCAACTGGACTAAATATCAATAAAATAAACCAATAAAAATAAACCACTAAGGGCCACTATCATGTAAACTCTGTGTTTTAAAATGTGTAGTGTCAATTCAGACATTGGACCAACATATTGTGCATATTAATGATGATAATTTAAGTCACTCATAACTTTCTATTTAAAGTGATTGTGACAGCTGTATTTTTTCAGTCAAATCTTTCTTTTGTTACTTGTTCAGTTTCAATGAGGACAAAATGAAGATCTGAAATCTGAGTTGCACAACTGAATCAATCACCAACTGCTGTTAACATAATATAAAAGTGCACCCACTTACACATATGTCCATAAAAAATTCTCCTAACCATGCAATGTAGCTACAATCTCAAATATTGCACACAAATCCACAACAATGACATAATATAAATAGGGGAATAAAGCCAAAGTCAGCCCAGTCTGCACTGTTGCCACATTTATTCAAGATGGCAGCTCTTCCAGTGGAATTCCCTATCCCCTCTCCCTAAGATGTTTGTGGAGCATCACATGACGTTATCACTACGACTCCTCTTCCTCTCCGCCACTTCCCCTCTCCCCTCTCTCACTTCCCCTCTTCTCCCCCAGTTGTGAACTGGTGGGAGAGAGACTCAGTCTGTGATGAGGTGCTGGAGAAGAAAGATATAAAATGGCGATGCAGCAGGATGGGTTGAAATAGCATTTCACAACTGATGCAGGCAGTTGCTAGTGCTCGAATTGCTGACCTACTCCTTTGAAATGGCTCATCAACCTGCCTCTTGCAGCATGCAAGAGGCGATTGCCACCAATCCAGCAAGTAGGTGACATTATTCCTATGTGCAACATTTTTATGGTGGGCAGCACACTAATAAAAGTAAAATGCTAAACCAATTACAGTTACCACTGTAGCCAAACAGACAGTTCTCCAACAATGTGTCCTCTTCTGCAGCTGCAGACAGACTGACCTACTTGGCAATTCCACCACCAGAGGGTGCTTGACAGTGTGACATATTTGTGGGGGGGGGGGGGGAATTCAGGGGGAATCAATAACAAAACAGTATTCTTCCATCCACAACCTAAAAATTCGCAGGGTCCTACAGCAAATCAGAAACGCTACATCTGTCAAGTAATCGTAATGTCGATGGATCTAAGGCAGATGCAGCCTCAGCTGTAGTCAATCAGTGGAAGAACACTGAAGCCCCACCAGCAACTGAGACTATCATCCACCTAAACCTCGCAGAAAAAGTGAAAAAGTAAGTACATGTGCTTTAGTTCTGTGTCTTTGTTTAAATCCATGATTTTGTTTGTGCATGGTTATTGTTTCCTCTTCTTCTTTGTTCAGTGACCTCCAGCAGGTCTAAACTGAACAGATCGTTGCCTTATGTTCAAAATGAGTGTAAAGACATTGTGTACTACCTCCATATGTGTAGTGTGCATGTAGATGATTTACAACACCACATCAAAGAACTAGTTGATTTTGTTGATGTTGTGCATCCCATATACGATTACTAAATAAAAACAATATTTGTATTACAGCAAACTGTATTTCATTTTTGTATACCCCTAATAATAATAATAATGTTCTCAGCATTTTCTATGCGATGTCTGGAATACGCCAGCAGCAGCAAGCTGGCTCTGAATTATGTGATCACCGCAGTCATTCAGTCATTGTTAATCTGAATGATAGAACAAGGTGTTCAGATTTACAGGGTGTATATATATATATATATATATATATATATATATATATATATATATTAGTGATGAAATGACTCAGCTTGCTGCTGCTGATGTATCTAGACACTGACTTGAAAATATTGAGAACATTGTTGTTGTTATTATTATTACATATTCTATGGCTTAGTTGATGACATTTATATTTTCTATAAAAGCCAATTACACGCCAATACAGGATGCAGTCAGTAGGATGAAGTATCCTCAACACATGGACTTTGTTGTAAGTGACTGGTCGTGTGAAGGTGTGGAAGAAGATAAGAAGAGGGAGAATGGGATACTCCTCTCCAGTAATATACAAGTGATAACTGTAGGTCCATGCAGTTGCGGCAAGACAAATATGCACATGTCAGTGCTAACACACTCGGATGGAGTTTGTTTTGGGCATGTATGTGTATTTTCGAAAGCATTGTTTCAGTTTAAGTAGTAGTTATTGCAAAAGATACGCAAGGTGTCAGTGGTGTAAAATACACGTCATTCAGCCCTCCACCAGAAAAAGTAAAGCCAAACACCATACTCATATTTGATGATGTTGCTGTGGAAAACCGGGATCAAATTCTATGATATTTCTGTTTTCGTCGTCATATGAGTGCTGGCGTATTTTATTTGAGACAAACATGTTCCAGAATCCCAAAACAATTGGTGAGGGATACGTGCCTGTAGTTACTTATTAAAATCAATGTCCACTCCCAGGCAATCCCTGTAATTCTTTTGTGTCCTAAGTGCAGTGGTGACTAGGGAAAACGTATCGCATTGTGAATGTTGTAAGACAGTTGTGTCCTCGTGATAGAACACGATAAAAACCCACGATAAGCCGATAAAAGCGTCCTCTCAGGTACAGTAACTATGTGGTTGGCTAATAACTATCATCGAGTGAAAGTACTGCCGCAGGTGTACTTTATACGTGACCAGAAACTTTTTGGATTATCTGCCAGTCTTCAAGACAGAGTTCCGTGGTGGAAATTATTAAAGACATATCGCACTGAAGTCAGCAATAACTTCCAAGCGTTTGCAGAACTTCGTCAATCTTTTGGATTTTGCGTCTTTTAAATTTTGCTTCTGCAACAATGTTCTGACCTTCTTTGTTTGTCAAGGGAGAGGCGTCCCTTCTCTTATTGCTTTATTTGGTATAAATGTCTTAACTGTCGTCTATACAATTTCGTTGAATTCAATCGTCATATGCTTGTAGAGGGAGACCAAGAGATGAATACAGAAGGATGTAGGTTGCAGTAGTTACTGGGAGATGAAGAAGCTTGCACAGGATAGAGTAGCATGGAGAGCTGCATCAAACCAGTCTCAGTACTGAAGACCACAACAACAACATTATGGTCTATACTCACATAGTTAGTTGGGAAGGAGTGAACACTGTATTCCAAGATTGTTTGTTGCTCTGAGGTCACCGACGTTTTCGCAACCATTTACACTTTGAGAAGGCTCCTGAAGTACTTGTTCAAAATAATTTTCGAAGTAAACCTTAAGAAAAAATTTCGGAGGAAGTTTTGGACCTATTACCGCCTTTGGATACGTATTTTCGCCAACATATCGATGTTAGATTGAAGTGGTCACCAACTAAATCTGCATGAGTTGGGCTTCTTTGAAGCTTTTCGCAATTGTATCATTTGAAACAAGGAGGCGGTAAAATGAATCAATTATTAATTTATTCCGGTTGTCAAATAAAACTCTTACCCACTCTAACTCACAGGGACTATCTATTTCAGCTGCACTGCAAGATAAACTACTTCTAACAGCGACAAATAGGAAGCCACCAACTGTATACAACCTGTTCATCCTGAACATCAGTAGGACCGTTGTAAAAATTTCGGATGAAATTATTTCCGGCTTTAGCGATCTTTCAGTGTCTGTAACGATTTGAGCTTCAGCACTTTCAATTAGAGCTTGAGCTTTCTTCTTTCCAAAAACAGGTACAACACTTTACGACAGTGTATTGTCTTTTACTTTAAGCAAATTATTCGTTCAATATCAGCTCCAACAGCTTTTTTATTTAAATTATTGAAGAATGAGATTTTCTCTCTGCAGCGGAGTGTGCGCTGATATGAAACTTCCTGGCAGATTAAAACTGTGTGGCCGACCGAGACTCGAACTCGGGACCTTTACCTTTCGCGGGCAGCCATTGTCAACAGACTCAAATTTGTTATATAAATCGTGTTCTACATTTCAAATTTCACCTCACAAGTTAACTTATAGATTAGATGCTCTTTGCTCAACATTCTGAACTCTGGACTCGGTGTGTTCCTCTGTCGTGTAATTCTACAATCTTTGAATTTGCTTTTGTAAGCTGATGACTTAGTTCTTTTCTTGTGGCAGGGCTTTGATTACTTAATTCTTCCTGGAATGTTATAATTTGGTTCGGTAGGTCCAATTTAACAGCATAAGAGTTTTCAGAAGTCTGATTCCCTAACTTATTTTTGAAAACGTCACTATTATTAACAATTTCACTGTTTGTTTCTGCACGTTCTTTCCTCAGAACATCACAATTTCTTGCAATTTGACTTCGTAAATCACTTTATATCTCACTCTTGACAGTGTCACTGTTTCTAGCCATCTTCATTCTTTATTTTGGAAATATGTATTCCTAATTCACTTCGTGAAGCCCAACTTTGTCTTGCCACTCAAACATTAGTTGCTAAATCTGTTGAATTTTCAGTACTCTGATTTAGTCCTGATCCTGAATCGTCTCCTTCAAATAAGTCCATAACCGAATCTCTTTTCTCTATTTCTGTTGCTATTTTTCAAGATTTTAAGAATAATGACAGTCTAAACTAACCGTTTCACACGAAAAAGAAGAATCACAACTAACAAATTATTTGTTTCTGGTTCCCACCATGATGAAATTTGCTACTTCACTACTCTAGATCAAGTTACATTCGATATCTTATCCAGTCCCGTTGTTCACAGATCGTAATTGGTTTCCAGTCAAGTTACGCTACAATAAGTTTTACATCCATCTCAATCTCTTTACGTTATCTGAAAAGTACATCACGAGTTAATGTTTCTTTGTATGATAATAAATTCGTCGATGACGTAACCACGTTTGACACGCCTCTTTCAATGATATTTATACAGTGACTTACCCACTGGACGGATATACGTCATTTTTATTGACCGTTAGAAGATGTGTACACAGTAATCAGTTACCAAATTATACGTAGCCGGTACTCTCAATGTTGACTTTGTTGTCTCTTAGCGGGGTTATGATTACGTCTGCAAGAAGAAATTATACTAGTTCAGAACTGTTAGTTTCATTAATCACTAACTACCAAACAAAGCCAGTTTCTTCATTATATCTTCTGTAATCGTAATTACTTAGGTGACTGACAACTTCCAAATTAACATTACCTTATCTACTCATATGAGCTACAAATTCCACTCTTTACGCCACTTACAACCGAACTGCTTTGTACAACACCTCAGACGTGAATACTTTCTATGAAATCTGAAACAGAAGTACTTCTTACAATTCTTCCCGCCAACTGCGCGAGAGCACAAATATTACATTTAAAGGAAAAAATTAATTTTTAACGTTTCTGGTAAAGATATTATTTAAAGAAACGTAGTGAAAAACAGGTTCACCTATTTTCGTATTAAAGCTTTCAGAATTACTAAAACTACGTATAATATAAAGTAGCAATACATGAAGTAAGGAATGTCACAGAATGTAGTTTTGCGCGATATGAGCTTCTTCGGATACAAATGAAAATACAGATACCGAACGATATCAGAGAACTTATAATGTGTATTAGGCGGTCGTTTGGAGAGATTTGTTAAGGCTGCTTGGTGACTGTGTCTTACATCCACGGTCTCCGTGGCGCTATCGTTCAACAAAATAATACAAGGCTGCTTTCTTCCCATGTTACACTGACCTACCTTGACACGAAGAATATTCGAATCTTGCCGTGCGCAACACATTCTCTCGATTCCCCATCTACGGGAAACGCCTGGTTGCGGACTGCGGAGAGCCTGTCAAGCTGCCACTCGCCAATATGTACCTTTGACGAAGTCTGGCAGATTAGAAGTAGTGTGCAATGACGTACCCATATCAGTAATCCAAACAAAGTTCGACTCGACGCCTGTTCAAGTTAGATCGACTGATGTTGCCGTTGTTGCACCTCTGTTTAGTAAATTTGACAGCTTAATGCCCCAAATCACCTCCAAATTTAATAATGTATTCTTCCTACTACTTTGTATATGCACAGTAAGTATCAGTTGGTTATTTGCTATACTTTCTGATGATACAGTTTTAATGGCCAGGATAGTCATATTGTGGGTACTGTAAAACATTGCCCATACGTGATACGAATCATGCTATAGTTTTGTTTTCTTTCTCTTTATGCTACGCAGTGTTCTTACCGATCTGCCAACTTCTTAACTTCTTAATGCAACTTACACTTATTCTGTGCTTCCAGGAACGTCGAGTCACTAGAGAAGTGCTTGGGAGGCATGTTACTTGGGCAGAGCCTATCCATTGGTGCCTCCATCTGCTTTCAGCTGTTCCAGCTTGCCACAGTGAGTCTCTTAAACTCCCTTACCATTTCCATTGTACTGAACCAAACGTCTGCTGCGAGAATCATTCGAATTCTTTCGATGTCTAGCGAATAAAATAACTTCACAATGCCCGTTACACAATAACTGATTTTTTATCGTGCTTAAATAAATATGACCGTTTCTGTTATGAGAACTATAATGTTTCCAGCAAATCTCTGCATTTAATTTATAGAGATTTTGAAAAATAGAATCTTCTTGATAAAGAATTTTTATCAGCCCCACACCACAGTAACACGTATATTTACAACGAGTTTCGGCAAATTTTAATTTTCACCTTCTGATAATCTATACACATCAAACATTGTTCCACTCTCCGTAGTGGACTGTTATCTAGCCGTGAACGTAGAGAAGCTCCTGTCGCTGGATCAGAGGCTCCAGTGTAGCGTCAGGTAATAAAAACATAATTGTGGTTTCATGTATGTAGATGATCTGAAGACGACAGTTAAATTTTGCCGAAACTGGTAGTCTATGTATGTAATTACTGTGGTCCAGGGAAATAAAACTTCTCTAGGGGGAAGATTATACTTTTCGTATTAAGAGATCGCTCTCCCGCTGACAATGTCAGATAATCATACTCTTGAAATTTTGTTTTATTTAATACGGCTTAGTAAAAGGCATCCCACTGAGGCAGAGATATATTTTCATAGCACAAGCAGCTATTTCTGCGGCGTTTGCTGTAGGTACATGCCTCTCTGAGCCAATAAAACGAGGTTCGTTGAATGCTGTCAAGTGGTGAATTCAATTCTAATTTAATTTATGTTACTTTCATGCAATATTTTGCACTTTTTCTGCAAACGATTAGCCACTGTTCATACTTCAGTTGTAAGTCGAAATTTCGAATGCGCAGCTTAAAATGAGCGGGAAGCGGACTTCACAGAATCGGCGGCATGGGTGAGGGGCTCAGGACAATCTTCGTGGATGAACAGCGTGACAGCCCAAGTAACCTGTAATTCCAAACGCCTGTTCCTCAATTACGAACACACTAAAGTCTGCATCGAGAGACAACGAAGAGTCGTGGGAAGTAAGTCAGACGTTCAACGACAAAGTTTCCTACGCACGAATACTGATGTGAAATGTTACTTCCATTAAATTCTAGAGTTATTCGTGAATTGCAATACTTTTCCCCAGAAATCTATGTTAAAATGTAGCAGCGATTATAATCCTCCGCGTAAACAGTTGTTCAAGAAGGGATGTTCCATACCACGCACGCGCAATGTACTGCCCGTGTGTTCCAGTTCTTATCTCACAATGGCGTACTGTGTTGTACAGGTTAGAACTATCTTCCTCTGAACTATGTAGTTATGTTCCGTTTTCCATTGCAAGACTTCATCCACACCTTTTGAGAGCATCCACGATCAAGATGCACTCCTAAAGAGGCCTTAGTAGCCAAAAACTTTATGAACATCGGAAAAAATACGTTCTGTTATAATGGCTGATCAAACAGTGTCCATTCGAGGGCGTTGCTGCAGCGTATATGCAACGTAGCCTCACCCTCGATGAGGGTATATAAGCACTTACATGTAGGGCAGGGACCAATGTGGCAATCGTGTCTTTCCGACATTCGTGTGATAAATGCGGAAACGCAAACTATGGCGACGTTATCACCAAACCCGTCCAATCAAGACATTGACATACATTAATGACTTAACATTCCACATTGATGAAGATGCAAAGTTAGTTCTTTTTGCTGATGATACAAGTATAGTAATAACATCCAAAAACCAAGAACTTAGTGATGTAATTGTAAATGATGTTATTCATAAAATTATTAAGTGGTTCTCAGCAAACGGACTCTCTTTAAATTTTGATAAAACATAGTATATACAGTTCCGTACAGTAAATGGCACAACTCCAGTAATAAATATAGACTATGAACAGAAGTCTGTAGCTAAGGTAGAATTTTCAAAATTTTTGGGTGTGTCCATTGATGAGAGGTTAAACTGGAAGCAACACATTGATGGTCTGCTGAAACGTCTGAGTTCAGCTACGTATGCTATTAGGGTTATTGCAAATTTTGGTGATAAGAATCTCAGTAAATTAGCTTCCTATGCCTACTTTCGTTCACTGCTTTCGTATGGCATCATATTCTAGGGTAATTCATCGTTGAGTAGAAAAGTATTCATTGCTCAAAAACGTACAATCAGAATAATTGCTGGAGCCCACCCACGGTCATCCTGCAGACATCTATTTAAGGATCTATGGATCCTCACAGTAACCTCACAGTACATATATTCACTTATGAAATTTGTTGTTAATAATCCAACCCAGTTCAAAAGTAATAGCAGTGTGCATAGCTATAACACCAGGAGAAAGGATGATCTTCATTATGCAGAGTTAAATCCGACTTTGGCACAGAAAGGGGTAAATTATGCTGCCACAAAAGTCTTTGGTCACCTACCAAACAGCATCAAAAGCCTGACAGATAGCCAACCAACATTTAAAAATAAATTAAAAGAATTTCTAAACGACAACTCCTTCTACTCATTGGCTGAATTTTTAGATATAAATTAAGGGGGAAAAAAAACTTAAACATTAGTGTCATGCAATATTTTGTGTAGTGTAATATCTTGTACAGACATCTTTTATTAACCTGACACGTTCCACATCATTACGAAGTGTCGTATTCATGATCTATGGAACAAGTATTGATCTAATCTAATCTCTGCGTGCTGTTATTCTTTTCTTGACTGCCGAAGGACAAACATCGGCAGACATCCATCTCACAATGAAAAATGGGTATGGGGAAGCATATGTTTCGAAAACCACTGTTGTGCGCCGAAGTTTCCTGCTGCCTCATGCTAACGCACGTCCCCATATCACAAATGTCGAAACGCTGAAGTTACACTAAATCAAGCGGGAGATACTGGAGCATCCGGTCTATAGTACTGAACTCTCCAAATGGTTCAAATGGCTCTGAGCACTATGGGACTTAACATCTATGGTCATCAGTCCCCTAGAACTTAGAACTACTTAAACCTAACTAACCTAAGGACATCACACAACACCCAGCCATCACCTGAACTCTCCCCATGCGATTATCGCGCCTTAGATCGATTAAAGAAGACCGTGAGAGGGCGACGATTACTGTCGTACGGGGACGTGTGACAGAAAGTTACGGACTTCTTCACGCAGCCCTACACGGCGTTATACCAAACACGTATCTTCAACATGCTGCGTTGGTGGGGGGATTTCCTCAGTGCTCACGGCGAATTTGTCTGATTGACATACCGATTGTGGACTATACGGCATTCGAACTGAAACTTTTTGATCGTCCCTTACAGATTGCCTTCAAATTTTGCGCCGTTATTTTGTGTGTTTTCCTTTTCCATTTGGCATCAATAAATTTACTTCTAAAATGCAACACATGAAGAGCTATTTGTTAACAAGTTCCTTACAAAGTGTCTTGTGTCTATCTGGAATCAAATGTGCATATAAACATACAGTAAAATGACAGCTCGCTTCAGTTTTCTTTACAAGTGCAACTAAAAGGCACGTTTTGCTTTCTCCTTTTCAGAGTGCGGAAAGCCTGGCAGAGGCCGGCAAGTTCGGCTGCTACCTGTCCGTCATGCTGGCACAGCTATTCGTCTACTGCTGGTTCGGAGACGAACTCATCACAGAGGTGAGCTGCTACTTGATTGCCGCGATTAAATTGACCTCATGGGAAGCGAAATGTAACACCAAGGATATTGTATGTGTTGGTATATAGCATGTACAGCTGTCAGCAACTGAGTCGGGGACAGCTGCCATGTAGCATGTAAGCGTGTGGCACCTCCTTTAGCTCTGATTACAACTGCAACATACCATGCCGTTGTTCCATGAGACGTGACAAACTTAGGAGAATCATCATTATCCATGGCCGATTAACTACTGCTCACGGAGGGAGTTCGTAGCTTGCTCCAAGGTGCGCACTTTCTGATCAACCCATTAGGTTAAATTTATTTTATTGTAATTAGGATGTAATAATTGCTTTATTGACCTTGTATGGCAATCGGAATCGTAAATTACGGTAGACAGTTGCGTGCCGTAGATGCTCAGCTATGTGACGGCTGACCACTCTCTTTTGCCTGGGAGAGTTTGCAGTCTACCATACGAATTAGTTTAAATGATAGTAAAGAGATGTTCATAGCAGATCATTGTAGAGGAAACCTAATAATAATTTTAATGCTAACTGCCTTTGAGGTGACAATCATACAGGATGTTAGTTCGACATGGAGCTCTTAAATTCGCAGGGATATTAATGTACCTATATTCGCACTATGTAATTACTTTAATTAAATGGCTCTGAGCACTATGGGACTTAACATCTGAGCTCATCAGTCCCCTAGAACTACTTAAACCTAACTAACCTAAGGACATCACACATATCCGTGCCCGAGGCAGGATTCGAACCTGCGACCATAGCAGTCGTGCGGTTCCAGACTGAAGCACCTAGAACCGCTCGGCCACAGCGTACTTTAATTAGCACAGTACTTTTCATCAAAAGTAACGTCATATCCTTTTAATGAGTAGCATGATGAGCGTTGAAAATACTTATCCGCTGTGCTAGTAAAATATGTAACGTTAATATTATAAAAATATTGCAGACAAGGTAAAAAAAAAGCTTAAGTCATTTAGTAATATGTAATCAGAAATTACGTAATGGGTCACAGTTACTACCTATACCTGACTGTAATCAACATAAGCTCATGCATTACAAAATTTGGCTGATTTGCAACTTAAGTATGAAACCTCAGTGTTAACTTGACGAACGAATTTCTGTTTAGATAAGTAGCAGCTTTTACCACTGTAAAAAGATTCGCTTTAAAACATTCAAACAATCAGGATGTTGATTTTTAAGTACACAAATAAACACTTAAGATAAGCATTTCTTCTATAAATAACTTTATTATTACTCATCTTGCAGATCAGATTGTGTCGTGGTTTTTACACTTTTGCTAGTATGGCTTCCACTTTACGTTGTAGTACAGAGAAAAAACACAGTTACATGTCGTAACACAGACCAGACAAAACTGTTGAAGTTTAAGTGATAACGAGATATGTCCAAGAATATTTAACAAATGCTACTGAAACGTGAAGCTGTAGCTTACTATTTGCGGCTCTGAAAGCTGCTGGAACTTCAATTTTGCATGTAGCCAGTCGTGTGTCTCTTGCAGCTTGCAGAGGCTCCTGATCCTCAATACAATTGGACTTCTACTCCACAGTCCGCAGCTCGTGGTCGTGCGGTAGCGTTCTCGCTTCCCGCGCCCGGGTTCCCGGGTTCGATTCCCGGCGGGGTCAGGGATTTTCTCTGCCTCGTGATGACTGGGTATTGTGTGCTGTCCTTAGGGTAGTTAGGTTTAAGTAGTTCTAAGTTCTAGGGGACTGATGACCATAGATGTTAAGTCCCATAGTGCTCAGAGCCATTTGAACCATTTTTTTTTCTACTCCACAATAGCTCCGAGCAAACCTCTTCTTACGTAATACACCGTTTAGCTGCACATTTTATAAAATGGTTCAAATGGCTCTGAGCACTATGTGACTTAAACATCTATGGTCATCAGTCCCCTAGAACTTAGAACTACTTAAACCTAACTAACCTAAGGACAGCACACAACACCCAGTCATCACGAGGCAGAGAAAATCCCCGACCCCGCCGGGAATCGAACCCGGGATCCCGGGCGTGGGAAGCGAGAACGCTACCGCACGACCACGAGCTGCGGACTGCACTTTTTATAAATTAAATTACACTCGTGATCAGAAAAAAGAGAACACCTGGAACGACTAGACAGAGGACGATTGTATTTACAGGACATGCACATTAGTATGATCTGCAGAAATGATTAACGTTTTAGTTACCTGGGTTCAGTACGTGTCCTGTTGCTAGTAGGCACATGGTCTAACATGGGCACTGATAACTTGTTCCATTCGTGAAAGTATAGACGCGTATAATGCGCGAATGGCATTCTGTGGTATAGCTATCCATGCTGCATTCTCCAGCTTGCAAAGTTCAAATGGCTCTGAGCACTATGGGACTTAACATCTATGGTCATCAGTCCCCTTGCAAAGTTCACCTGTGGTGGGTGGCATTGGGTCACAGCGCTGCACTAGTCGTTTCCCCATATCCCACATATTTTCGTTTGGTGACATGTCTGATGATCTGACAGGCCAGGGGAAAAGATAACATCATGTGACAGCAAGAAGGCACGTGTTCATGTAGTAACATGTAGTCGTGCATTGTCTTGCTGAAAAATGGCGTCTGTGGTGGTGTGCAGAAAGGCTATGGCTAGGTGTCACTGGGTGTCTTTCAAGTAGGTTACACCAGTGACAGTGGCCTGGACAAGGATCAATTGTGATTTGTGGCTGTACCCAATAGCACTTCACACCATAAGGCCTCGAGTGGCCGCAGATGTCGTGTGCGAATGCAGTCAATGGGATGCCGCTCTTCCCGTCTGCGGCGAACCAAAATGCGACAATCATTTTGAAACAAACAGAACCTGGATTCGTGATAAGTCACTATCAGATGCCATTCCTGTTCCCAGTGATGTCTTTTCATATATCATTGCCGTCTAGCATGTTTCGGTATATTCATTAAAGTTAGGGGAGAAGTGGATGACGTACACGTAGCCCATGTCATGAGAAACGGCTACGGACTGTCACCTCTGATAGTGTGAGATGTTTTGCACCGTTCCACTGTTGCGCCGGAGCCGTGGAGGACGCAAATCAGTCCTGCAATGGCGTTCGGATGAGTCGTCGATCTTCTTGGGGGTGGCCTGGGAGGTACCACCTGACCCATCTCGTCGAGTTCTACGGCGTTGCGTGATCCATTCTGCACACACCCGTTGTACTGTCGATACACTTCGTCCAGCACGTGCAGAAGTTTTCTGGATGGATGCATCATATTCTCTCATGTCAATATTGCGCCCTCTTTCAGACTCACTGATTTGACGGTAGGGCTCGCGCATACATCTGCGAGGCATCGTGCACGTCTGTTCAAGTCACCATGATCTATTACCTTCGGTTTATAGCGACAACTGAAGACGTAGGCATATTTTACCGGTAGGGGGTGTTGCGCCGCGAAATCGATGTTGAACTTGAATCGGCCGCCCGACGTTGTACAAATGCTAATGATTTCTGCAAAAGATACGAATGTACATGTCCTGTGAATATTAACGCCCTATCCCTAGTCGTTCAAGGTGTTCTGATTTTTCTGAACATGAGTGTAGTAACACCATTTCGCAGTCATCTGAGGATAATTTTGACAGTGCTCGAGTTTAACTATACAAACACCATACGCGCGCACTGTACTACTTAGACAATCCTTGTTCTAGAGTTATCTCTTCTCAAAAAGGTCGTGATGCCACCGCTCATATTAATATACGTGAATACGGTTGGCAATTGGTACTTATTTCTAAAGCCAAGATTGTTGATAATACACAATATATAATGTTACAGTCGTTTTAAGACTCTAAGATCCTTAGAAAAATAAACGGAACACGATATATGTAATTATTTCTTAATATATTCTAGTAAATGTGTTACTTAGCTTGTTTGCAATTTCTGTCAAGAAGTGGTAACACATTACCAGCGATTTGTAACACACCAGTTTTTACAATCAGATTGCGTCATTGCAACAGCTAGATGGAACTCCTTCGGCGGTGCCAACTGTTGTTTTTCAACGTTATGATGTGTAAGGACGAACAATTAACGTGATCGAAATTTAGTAATTGTGTTAACGAAGATATTGCTTAGTGTTGTAATGATACCTGTATCGGTACAACCTCCCGCTCGAAGGCGGAAGACGGGTGCCCATTGTCATAGAATTCAAATGACTTGCGGCCACAGAAGCAAACTCATGACCGTGCAGTGTCCTCCAAACCATTCTGACACATTCTGGGTTCGATGGGTTGGTGCATTACTGCAGAATGCTGTAGTTGGACGCACTTGGACTGTCAGTAGGTTTCTGTGTTATTCGCCAGAGAGAGAAAGACGATGCAGGACGAATCAAGACACTAATTTCTTCATCTCCTGACATCTATTGTAGCTTCCTCTTCGTATATTTATGGTGATTCTTGATTTGAATAGGCTGGCCTCGTGGCCGAGCGGTTCTAGGCGCTTCAGTCTGGAACCGCGCGACCGCTACGGTCGCATGTTCGAATCCTGCCTCGGGCATGGATGTGTGTGATGTCCTTAGATTAGTTAGGTTTAAGTATTTCTTAGTTCTAGGGGACTGATGACCTCAGATGTTAAGTCCCATAGTGCTCAGAGCCACTTCAACCTTTTTTTTTAATTTGATTTTTTTTTTTTTTTTTGCAACGATCGGATGTGGGTAAGGGATGGTTAACAGAGAGAAATGCTTAGTATGAAGTCTGGCCGTGTACTTAAACGACAACCTTATTTTCTCAGTTTCTCAAACGGAGTGAAAAAGTTGCTTTGAAAAGGTAACAGTTCATACCATTTACTTCGTTTATTGAGGTAGTAGGTAGTACACTCTCTAACGAAGGCTAGACAGAACCATGCTCACATCAGCAGTTAAATTTAATTACATTTTCACAGTGTGCTATTGTCGAAGTGTTTTTCCAAACTGTAGTAACGCGTTTTAAAAGCTCATTTTAAACTTAATGTTTGTTATAATAATAATATAACCTGCCAGCAGAGACTACTGGGTAATAACGACGATACAGATTTGTCCATTGATTTTGTGCGTAATCACACTCATCCTCCTCGAATAAACCGCTAAATCATTCACTTTGCAGTATCATTCGATAGGAAACTTACGAACTCGTATTTTATGAAAATTTGTGAACTGTCCATATGAGTTTGTGCGACTGGACGGCATACGACCCTTACCACGCTGAGCCTCAACATCGGTTCTCATAAAAGTAAGCGAGCGGTAGTGCTTGATCTCTATGCAAGGGAACAGCATCATGCCTCCTGTTGGGAAAAGCGAGCTCAGTTCCGAATGTTCTAGAGCAGGGGTACGACTGTCTGTCATACCTTTGTTTGTAGCAGCATATCCTACATTCTTTAGTTACCAAGGACGTGTATGAACTGAATATGGTCTGTCAGTGGGGGTAGTCTGCTATGCTTGTGGGAAACACCAAAGAAAGGAAGTGATAAAACAATTAGCACTGGACATCTTGCCTTATTGTTAGAATCTCATGTTGTGGAACTGATAGTTATACTAAAAACTCAGCTCATTTAATTAAGAGATAAATGTGAGCTCCAAGCAACATTCTTGTCATTCTTGATGTTGTGTCGTTATTTCGCATGCTTCCGGTGAACGAAGCTGGATAAAACTGAAGACATTCGCCATGAAATATTACAAGCTGCGAGGGGTATGAAAGTAGCTATTGGCAAGTGCCCCGTTTTGAAGAAAACTCTTCATCTACATCCACAATCCACACGTAAGTGTCTGGCAGAGTGTTCTTCGAACAACCTTCAGACAATTTCTCTACCGCTATACTCTCTAACAAAGCTTAAGAAAAGTGAATATTTAAATCTTTGTGTAACAGCTCTGCTTTCTCTTATGTTATTATGAGGATCATTTCTCCCTATGTAGTCTGGCGAAAAAAATAGAAAACAAAAAATATCACATTCACAGGAAAAGTTGTGAGATATCAAGTTCTCGCCGCATTGGAAAACGCATTTGTCTTAATATTGCCACCACAACTCGGCTATCACATCCGTGGCACCCCCTATCCTACTTCGCTATAATGCAAAACGAGCTGTCATTCCTTAGACTTTATCAGTGTCCTCTGTCAATCGTTTCTGGTACGAATTGCGTGTCGTAAAGCAGTAATCTAGCACAGGAAGGACAAGCGTAATGTAGGCAGTCCCGTTAGTAGACGTGTTTCATCTTCTAAGTGCTCTCCCAATAAAATGTACTCTTTGGTTTACCTTCTCCACAACGTTTTCTACGTCATCTCCCCAGTTTAAGTTTTTGTAATTGGAATTCCTAGGTATTTGGTTGAACTGACTGCCTTTAAATTCGTGGAATTTATCGTGTAACCGAAATTTATCGGATTTCTTTTCGTACCCATGTGGATCATCCCATGTTTTTCCTCATTTGGAGAAAATTCCCACTTTTCACACCATAAAAATACCTGGTCTAAATAATTTTGCAACTCGTTTAGACCTTCTAATGACTGTATTATACGGTATTACATGCAAACAATCTAAGAGGGCCGTTCGGATTGTCTCCTAACTCGTTTATGTAGATTAGGAACAACAGAGGGCCTCTAACACTTTCTTGGGGAACCGCGAATATCGCTTCAGTTTGATGTTTTCAATCGATTACTGTCTACTGTCAGCTCTCTGAAAAGAAATCACGAATCCAGTCGCACAACTGAAGCGATAATCCATAAACTGCCCATTTGATTAAATGTGCCTTGTGAGGAACTGAGTCAAAACCTTCTGGAAATCTAAAAATCCGTTGTAGACGGTATTCATTACTTAGTGGGAATAAAGAGCTGGATGTGTTTCGCAAAAACGATTTTTCTGAATCTGTGCTGAGTATGTGCCAATAGACCGTTTTCATCAAGATAATTCTTGTTTAAAATTATAAAAAATGTAGTAACCAATTGTGGAAATATAATTTATTTATTTTGTTGCAAATTTTGTTGTAAATGATGTAACTATATTTTATTGTCATTTTTTCGTTTGTTAAAGCAGTTGTTGTTTATGTCCTGTCTCTTGTATTTGTTTTAGTACCTGTGATGACTGATATCAGTCAAAATAGATTTGCAACAAGATAAGTAGATTATGTTTCCGCGACTTGTTGCTACAGTCTTTATAATTTCATATTCCACGGTCTCTGCACAGAAAGGAAACCTTATGGAGCCCAACATTCAAATTCTTGTTTATGCTAAGTGTATGGAGTAGTTCAACGCTGTTTACGACATACTACAGTCGTATTTCCTATTGGATTTCTAAGCGACAGTCAAGCATCGAACGAACTCGGAGCGAGGCATGAAAAAAATATCATCGCAACACAAGACAGGAGCCAGTAACATGATAACGTCATTGGAGTTATACAGGAATTGACTTCCTCAATCTGTATCTTGATTCGGGAATAGCTGCTGTTCCTAGTTGTTAACTGCGTGTGAATGACAGATGTCAATCGGCACATCGGTCCACACAAAAAAATACATAATCAGCCGTATTAACTGAGTTCATATCTCGTAAGATTATCACTTCTAACCTCCTCGCTTCTAAACTCATCTCTCCTAAACAAGGAGCACAACACATGTAGAGTGTCATGAACATAAGAACATTCCCGTTGGTTGCAAACATCCAGGATGATCGAGGGATAACTTACTTGGAAAGTAACAGAATACAGATGTGGTCTAGTATCGTTTCTTACAGAGGCGTAACACAGAAACCTGCTAGCAAGTTATGTATGCAGGCTTGTTTGAGCATTGCATTCTGCTGGAGATCTGTATGTTCATTTGAGTCGTCTTCATCGTAATGTGCTCGCTTTGAATCCTTTTCCAAGTGGACTCTCTCGGTTATGGGAAGCTATTGTACAGTCGAGCAATGACATTCTTCTCAGATCAAAGTTTTTCACATTTCGATATGACCTAATATATCTTCTATAGCAATATCTCTCTTAATCCTAACTCAGTAATGTGTCAATGGCAAAACTGCACAAAGCATTCCAAGAAAGAATGGTTTAGATGAGCAAAAACAAGTTGTTCAACTTCACTCAGAGCTCCTCTTAATGTCAGGACTCCACTAAGGGTTTTTGTATTAATTAATTACATGCGTCATAGACGTCCTTGTCACTTTCGTTGAGTAACAAAAATTGATAGTTACATACTACGAATGAAGGCAACTTTCATTATCGAGGATGCATAAGGGAACTGACGTCGCTACACTGTAATACTGTTTCGCGCTACAGAAGTTGTCTGATGTTCTTTTGCAGAGCGAGAATGTTAGCACGGTGGTCTACTCGACAGTGACGTCACTGCAGGGATACCCCGTGTCTCTGAAGCGGTCTCTGCTCCTCATGATGACGCGCGCTCAGCGCCCTCTTCACATTACGGCTGCAGGGTTCTTCGATCTCTCCAGGGAGTCTTTTGTGAAGGTAAGCAGCACCGTACCCCCCCCCCCCTCCCCCACCCCTCCGCCTTCACGCACGCTTCACCTGAGTGTCGTCAATTGCCGCTACGTATCCAACCAATCTCGGCTTTGCGCCATGTTCAAAAGTACGAGGGTTAGAACTGTGATAGAGGAAACTATTTATTTACAGCTCGTACAAATTAGATACGTGTCTCAAAGTTTTACTGACATTCCCTGTCTCTATCTCTCTATTACTCTTTCTCTCTCTCTCTCTCTCTCTCTCTCTCTGTCTCTTGAGTCCATAATACCAACTACGAGTCTGGAGCATTGGTCCTACTTCCGTAGACTGATGAGCTACACAACAGGGCGAAACCTTTCAGATATAAAAAAACTGCAAGATGGAAAAACTAGACCAGTTATTCTTTGCACTTACACTGACATGACAATTGAAGAAGCCTCATCTTCAAAACTATCCAGACGATCTGAATTTTGTAACATTTTGAAAAATATGTATAGATATTGACAATCCTGAAATATTACGACATCTGTATTATTTACCAAAGAATACACACGCTTCACCTGAGTCTCGTAAATTGCCGCTACGTATCTAACAATCTCAGCTTTGCGCCATGTTCAAAAGTACGAGGGTTGGAACTGTAATAGAGGAAACTATTTATTTACAGTTCGTACAAAATACATAGTGTTTCAGTGTTTTACTGACCTTCTAAGTAGTCACCAGCATTGGGCATAACCCGTCGCCAACGATGTGGAAGTCGTAGGCTACTCTTAGCAGAGCCATTTGTGTTGACAGTTCGACCAGTGCGGTCTATTGCCCGACGAATTTGTAGCAGTTCTGAAGCGAATGCCGTGAAGTGTTTCCTTCAGTTTAGAAATCGAGTTGAGCTCACGA
Source organism: Schistocerca serialis cubense (assembly GCF_023864345.2). Taxonomy (NCBI): domain Eukaryota; kingdom Metazoa; phylum Arthropoda; class Insecta; order Orthoptera; family Acrididae; genus Schistocerca; species Schistocerca serialis. The sequence continues at coordinate 302,706,206 of NC_064645.1, read as the reverse complement.
GGGCTTAAGTCAGGGGAGAGCAGTCGGTGGTATAGCACATAGTAGCCCAATCAGTCAAACAAATCAGTAAAGCTTGCACTGTACGTGCTTGAGCATTGTCCTGCAAAATGATGGTCAGGTCCTGCAGAAAGTGTCATCACTTCTGTCTCTTTGCTGTTCATTTTTGGAACACAACCTACGACCAGCTTAGAGACAGAAGTGATGACTCTTTCTCCAGGACCTGACCATTATTTTGCGGGACAATGCTGGAGCAGGTACAGTGCAAGCCGTTACTGATTTGTTTGACTGATAGGGCTGCTAAGTGCTCTTCCGCCTACTGCACTCCCCTGATTTAAGCCCTCGTGAGTTCAACTCGATTTCGGAACTGAAGGAAACATGAAATGCCTGGGTTAGCAGGACAGAGCGGATTAAGTTGTGGAAAGGGGTCCAAAATAAGTTCCTGTCAGTTGCACTCAAATACACACTTTATTTGTCAACACACAATATTACAACAACGATGTAAACATTTAAAACTTAAATCGACCTCCCTTGATTAACTTTAGATCGGCTGTAGGCCACACTCAAAATCCAATACACAAGGCCTAAGCAAAAAATTAAAATACAAGGTTCTTCTGGAGGTTTCACCCAAAAATATTTTCTAAATCTTCAATCTAAACAGGCTGAAGGCCTTATCAATTTAATTTTAATGGAACATGGCTGGAGGCTGCATATTAAGCAGTTAGAAGTTTCAATTTTAAAAGGCAGAAGGCCGTATCTTATTACATTTCATGCAAAATGGAAAGACAAGAACATTAATTTAAGAGATATTAAAACTCGGCTGCACATTAGAAAATAATTAAACGGCTTAAGCCCTAGAAAGAAGAGTTTCAATTTTGAAAGGCAGAAGGCCTCATCTTAAAAAATTTCGTACAAAATTCTGCTGAAGGCCCCTATAAAAGATAACAAACCCATGCCTTAATGGCAAGGCAGGAACATTAAGAGATATTAATACTCGGCTGAAGGCGGCATATCAACAAAATATGTTTAACGAGTTAAGGCGTAGAAAAAGAGTTTCAAATTAAAAGGCAGAAGGCCTTATCTTAAAACATTTCATGCAAAATGGCAAGACAAGAACATTAATTTAAGAGTTATTAAAACTCCTCTGAACACTGCACATCAACCAAATAACTAAAATCCAAACAGGGAAATTACTATGTAACACACAAGGAACGCCGTTCAGAAGTTTCCAAGGGGCGGCCTGGGATTGTAACACTACCGCCCGTTAGGTGAGACAGGCAGCCTGTCCAACGACTTCTTAATCTGAAGGCAACCCAACCAACAGACAGCCAACTGACTAATCAACTTTGGAAAACAGCAAAAAGTGTATATATTGTTACGATACTTTTGAACTAGGTTATAATTTACGCAATTCAGGTCAAGCTCGTGTATTTTTTTAGATAAATAATACAGATGTGGTAATATTGCAGTATTGATAAAACTTTTGCGTATTTTTGGTAAATAATTCAGGTCGTTCTGACACTTTAGAATATGGCACGAAAATAATTTTTGAATACTCTTGACCACGACATGTTTTGGATTGTGACATCAGTATGGCTGCAAAGCGTAGCTGGGCTCGTTCCGCTAGCTTGAATTTTTTAAATTTTCCAACACAGCCGTCTTGAATAATTTTAAAAGATCCATGACCACCATCTTGCTTTTTTTGAAATGTCTTCCATAGTCATTACGGAATTTTCAGCGTCTTCATCGCAGAAAAGTAGCATGTGTTTGAACAGTGTGCCATAGTCTGCATATCATTCTGTTCTTCTGAATGTCATATAATCTCGCCATACTGTCGCTTGGAACAGCAACCAACACACTCAGAACACACTATTTGTTTCGGTCTGTAATCGAACTTTTATTTTGTTTATTGACTATCTGTTTCAGGAGCAAGTACCATCAACAGGCCATCTCCCAGCACACAGTCACCAAGATTGTTCAAACAAACGGGTGAATTATTGACAAAAAATAAGCCTTTCAGTTGGAACAAAGTGAAGTAACTAACTTAACATCTTTGATAGCAGCTCAGGTAGAACACGTTTAAAAAGGTTTTATCTCATCGTTGGGTATAAAGGGGCATATAAAGTATGTGGCGTTGAGAAGCGACTGAAAGAGTTGAAAACAAGTTAGTTTCCAGGTCCGGATGGAATCCCAATTCGATTTTACAGAGTGTAGTACTCTTCGACTTCTTTTAGCCATTAGCCCTTACTTATTTTGAATTTATCGTATCTATCGGCCAGGAGAAAGTCCCAAGCGATTGATAAAAAGCGCATGTGACTACTGTATGAAAGAAGAGTAAAGGAATAAAAATTACAAACCAACTTCTTTAGCGCCGATTTGTCGCCAAGCTGTTGATAATATTCTGTATCCGAATAAAATAATTAACCTTGAGACAGAGAAGCCTCTGCCAACAAATTAGTACGCGTTTAGAAAGCATCGCCCGTGCGAATTACAACTTACCTTTTCCTCGTAAAGTATCCTGCGAGCGATGAATGAAGGTTACCGGGCGCGTTCCCGGACATGGAGGCGACCTATCTAAAAAAAAAAAAAAAAAAAAAAAAATGGTTCAAATGTCTCTGAGCACTATGGGACTCAACTTCTGAGGTCATCAGTCCTCTAGAACTTAGAACTAGTTAAACCTAACTAACCTAAGGACATCACACACATCCATGCTCGAGGAAGGATTCGAACCTGCGACCGTAGCGGTCACGCGGTTCCAGACTGCAGGGCCTAGAACCGCACGGCCACTTCGGCCGGCCTTTTAACGGAGGTCCGAGCATCCGGAATAAGCTGTCATATATGTGACTAGTTCGAAAACCTCTTAAGCTGAGCATTGTCCTGGGCACGAGACAAGACTATCATCGGCAGTGGCCCATGGAAGTGTTACAGGACCACTCTCGTCCTCTCTATACATAATCTGTCTGACAAAAAGTGAGCACCAATCTGCAGTTGATTGCTGATGACGCTGTAGTGTATGGGAAACCGACAATCAGTGACTCTAGAAGGATGCAGGATTTCTTTGATTCTTTGTTTGCTTTGATAATGGCAACTTTCTCTAAATGTATAATAATGTACGCTAATCGAAACGAATAGGAAAAACAACCCTGTAATCTTCGAGTACAGTGTTAGTCGTGTGCTGCCTGTCACAGACACGTCGACCAAACATATAAGCCCAACGTTGCAAAATGACATGAAACAGAATGTTTGTACGAGGTCAGTAGTAGGGAGGGAGAATGGTTGTCTTCGGTTTGTAATTATAAAAAAATTATTACTCCTCCATAAAGGAGATTGCATGCAAAGTATTATAATCGGATATGAATAACAAAGTGATTGACAGCGAAGCACAGTTGAACGTGCAAGGGGGCGACGTTATCGGATTACCAGTGCTTGCAGGCCTGCGCCCTTCTTCCTGGACTATCTTCTCACCCTCGCTTTACAGGATCGTCATATCCCTGTGGCTTAACAAACACACTTTCCTTCGTCCGTCTTCCTAAGGCCTTACTCCCGCTGCAATGCGGCCTTGTTACTATTGATTTGGCAGTGTTAGTTGCAGAGAGTGGCCAGATGCCCTTCCTGCCGCCCCCTGAGCCCCCAGGGACGGGATTGGAGCACCGGAGCTGTCTGTAATGTAAGCCATGAGATTGTGCGAACGTGTATCAAATGTCTGCGTGTCATGTAACTGAGGCGGAAAGTGGGGACCAGCCCGAAATTCACGTAGCAGGATGTGGAAAACCGTCTAAAAACCACATCCAGGCTGGCCAGCCTACCGGCCCTCGTCCTAATCCGCCGGGCGGATTCGATCTGGGGCTGGCGCACCTATCCTATGCCAGGGATCAGCGCATTACCACTGTCGGCTACCATGGCGGGTTCGCTTAGCAAACACACTCTTGTGTATAAAATGATACCATGTTCCTATTATTTATAAATCTTAGCAAAAACAACAGGAAGAGCACTGATTCTGCGATAAGCAGAGTGAACAACGTTCAGCTGTCGTATGCGATATATAAGGGGTGCTAAAATAAATCTGAATTGTTCATAGAAATACAATAACTAAGCACACTAACATAATATAAACTGCTTGAGTACTTAGCAGTCACTGAAGTGTACTACAGAGTGTCATAATTGTCCAGAGGTGTATTCCTTAATAATGAGATGAGTACACACCATTCAAACAGAAAAATAAAAACAAGGCAAAGGGAATATCTCACTTGGTTCAGGATCATTTTGTTCCTCGACACTGTCGTTATCTGAGCCCTCGTCAGTGGAGGAGCCTTTCGAAATGCCCAAGGATGTAATTATATTTTCTGTATTACTCTCAACAATCGCTGCACTTTTCCACGCTTTATTAACAAGTGTTTCTATGTGGCGTAACGCATTTCTCCACTTCTCTGGCGTTATTTGTGCCACTCTTCCTCTGATAGTCTTCGAATTTCTGCGACAGTCAAGCCTTTTCTTTAGGCCACGTAATTTTTAATTTGTGCCCTAATCACTTCAATGGCGTTAAAGTGGCAGCGGTACGGTGGAAGCCTAAGAAGCCTGTGGCCATGTTCTTTAACTACCTCGTCCACAACAGACTGTTGAAAGCGTGGCTTATTTTTCTTTACTATTTCCATGAGATCCGCCTTTCATATATTGTCCTGAATCTTCACGTAGAGGCGTTTCAACCATTCCACAATGTCGGCTTTTCTCGTTGTCATCGGAGCTTTATTTTTAGTAACTGAATGGTACAGGGCATTATCCATTGTAATGACAGACGGCTGATTTAAGTTTTGCAGTAGTTGCTACTTGAAGCAATTCAGGAAACCATCGTGGTTCATCTTCCCGTATTCGTTTGATTTTCCTCAGTTTGAAACGAGGGGACAGTTATGTATGAAATCAGATGCGGTTCCAGCATACAACACAATAATTCTTGCAACCTTTCCGAATAGAACAGCAGAACTTAAATATATGCTATAATCTGTCCAGTCTTTCCTGACAGGATGACCAGGGTTTATCCAGGTTTAGTCGAGCCACACAATGTCTTCAAACGGCACTTTAACTATAGTTATTAAAAATCGTCAACGCCACGGGACGATGTCGCCTCTCTCCATTATAGTTTTCCGTCATTAATTTTTTTATATCGAAAACCGAGGGCTATGAAAATCGTTAACAAAGACTTTTTGGTGCCACTTAGTAACTCTGCCTTGCGAAGAATAACACACAATTTCTTAATAGTTGAATTTTCTTTTCTCTCGTAATACCCATACATGTAGCTACTGTTGAAAGTAGTGCAAGTTTGTTACATGTGGTTCTGTCCTTCTCTTATTTCCCGGAGTCTGAATTTTGGATGATCCAGGCTCTTTCCTTTCTGCACAGTATTTATCTTCACAAATTTTGACGGCAGTATTTTTGTGCATCTTCAAGGCGTCTGCAGCTCTTTCGAATACCTTCGTTAGGGGAAACAGACATGCCCCATTGCCTCTCTCTTTCTCGAAATATTCTCCCAGCGAGCACACAAACTCACGTGTCTGACCATGCAAAACATGATAGATTTCTGAACTTTCCGTTTAGCAGCCACATTTTTTTGCACCTTTCCACTACAAGCTTCAGACATTCCGTAGCGCAAAATAAACTCGCCCCTCACAGAAACAAAGCACACAACAAACGGCCCACAACTGTTTCCGTTGCCGGCCACGAGTGACGTCTACAACTGGCTACAGTAGCCACTATCTGCAGGAGCAGAGAGATTTCATAACGGTGAACGGAAGAGGGGGCGACACCAACCACCTTCTGTGATTGATTGTTACTCAAGAACAACCAGACGTCAATCACTTCGTTATTCTGATTGTGGTATAGTGCCACCCATTCTAGAGTATTGCTTTAGCGTTTCTGGTCCCCAGCAGGTCGGATTATACACTCATGCTCATAAATTAAGGATAATGCTGATACATGGTGAAACAACGCTCTGGTGGGCGGTTTTCGGGTTTAAATCACCTTTGGGTTTGACCATGCGGTGCATTTGACCTTCATCGTCACACGGTGGCGCTGGCAGCAGTGCACATACGCAGAGGTGTGTTGGTGCATGCCAGAGTACGGTGCAGCGAGTAAGTGTGCAGACGTTTTCAGACGTGCTAATGGTGACTGTGTGTTGAAAATGGCTCAAAGAACACATACTGATGCCGTCATGAGGGGTAGAATACAAGGGCGACTGGAGACTGGTCAAACACAGCAGGTTGTAGCATGGGCCCACCGTGTGCCACAAAGTGTGATCTCGAGATCATGGCAACAATTTCAGCAGACAGGAAACGTGTCCAGGCGCTACAGTACGGGACGTCCACACTGTACAACACCACAAGAAGACCGATATCTCACCATCAGTGCCCGCAGACGGCCATGGAGTACTGCAGGTAGCCTTGCTCGGGAACTTACCGCAGCCACTGGAACAGTTGTCTCCAGACACACAGTCTACAGACGACTGAACAGACATGGTTTATTCCCCTAGAGACCTGCAAGGTACATTCCATTGTCCCTGGTCACAGGAGAGCCCGTAAAGCCTGGTGTCAAGAACACAGTACATGGTCATTGGAACAGTGGTCCCAGGTTATGATCACGGACGAGTCCAGTTATAGTCTGATCAGTGATTCTCGCCGAGTTTTCATCTGGCGTGAACCAGAAATCAGATACCAAACCATTAATGTCCTTGAAAGGGACTTGTGTGGAGGTCGTGGTTTGATGGCGTGGGGTGGGATTATGATTGGTGCACGTATACCACAGCATGTCTTTGACAGAGGAACTGTATCACGTCAGGTGCATCGGGACTTTATTTTGCACCAGTACGTTCGCCTTTTCAGGAGTGCAGTGGCTCCCACCTTCCTCCTATGGATGATAACGCGCGACCCCATCCAGCTGCTATCGCGGAGGAGTACCTAGAAACAGAAGATTTCAGGCGAATGGAGTGGCCTGGATGTTCTCCAGACTTAAACCCCATCGAGCACGTCTGGGATGCTCTCGGTCGACGTATCGCTGCACGTCTTCAAACCCCTACGGCACTTCAGGAGCTCCGACAGGCACTGGTGCAAGAATGGGAGGCTATACCCCAGCAGTTGCTCGACCACCTGATTCAGAGTATGCAAAATCGTTCTGCGGTCATTATACGTGTGCATGGTGATCATGTCCCATATTGATGTCGGGGTACATGCGCAGAAAACAGTGGCGTTTTGGCGTTTTATAGAACGTGTTTCAGGACGGTTTTCTCAACTTATCACCAATACCGTGGACTTACAAATCTGTGTCGTGGGTGTTCCCTATGTGCCTATGCTATTAGCGCCAGTTCTATATAGTGTCACGTTGTGTTGCACCACCTCCTGCAATTATCCTTAAATTATGAGCAAGAGTATAGGAAATCGTTGAATCATTTCAAAGGCGTACTGCTAGATTTGTTACCGGTAGGTTTGATTGGCATGCGAATATTACGGAAATGATCTGTCACTTCAAAAGGAAGTCTCTGGACGAGAGACAATGATTGCTCTTTTCGGGGATCGCTATTGACTGTGTTTAGAGAATATGCAGCCAGTAACTGACATTTCGCGAAAAGACCGCAAAGTCACGAGATGTTGGAACTCGTACGGAGGCATAAAGACCGTGGTTTTACTCTCGCTGCATTTGCGGGTGGAACAGGAAAGGAAATGACTAGTATTGGTACAAGGTACCTTCCGTCATGCACCATACGGTGGCCTGTGGTGTATATGTTTAGATGTAGATTTAAGCTGATACCAACACAGGTTTGGCTCAGACTAAAATTAACCCTGTTAAAGTGTTGTGAGCTAAGAGCCGCTCATTACAAGTGTCACAGACAGCCAGAATAAGAATAAACATACCTAGATACTCACAGGCATAAACGCTCTAGTGGTAATTTAGAACAATTCACGGAAGACGGACGTCATCAATGTCCATTCGCTGTTACAAATAATATACCTTTTTGAAACTTTCTGGCAGATTAAAACTGTGTGCCCGACCGAGACTCGAACTCGGGATCTTTTCCTTTCGCGGGCAAGTGCTTTGCCATCTGTCACGTCTCCGGAATATCCTTTCTTTCAGGAGTGCTAGTTCTGCAAGGTTCGCAGGAGAGCTTCTTTAAAGTTAGGAAGTAGGAGACGAGGTACTGGCAGAAGTAAAGCTGTGAGGACGGGGCGTCAGTCGTGCTTGGGTATCTCAGATGGTAGAGCATTTGCCCGCGAAAGGCAAAGGTCCCAAGTTCGAGTCTCGGTCTGGCACACAGTTTTAATCTGCCCGGAAGTTTCATATCAGTGCAAAATCCGCTGCAGAGTGAAAATCTCATTCTGGAAACATGCCCTTTAGTACAAACTACTACCAATTTTTTTACCACTAAACCTCTCGTAGCCCATTTCCAGTATTACTTATTTTGTTTTTTATTTTTAGATAGTTATTTACTCAGGAATAAAGCACCTTGAGGATAATCGTGGCTGAATTTAACTAGCAATACAAAGATAAATGTATCACATAACTCATTAATTTCTTTCTTTTTCCAGGTTTTAAATGTATCTTACTCATTCTTCGCCATTCTTCGGAATTTCAAGGAAGAGTAGGAGTGAATGAATTCCTGTCGCTGCACAAACCGGAACTGAAGCTACTACTACGCCTTGTTGCGGTGCACTGAAGTAGGAGCACAACATTAACATATTCTTGGCGAGATAGTTCAGAATGTCGACAAGTTTAAGATAATACGTCTCAGCTATGTCTTTTTGTTCTGGGAAACATAATTTGCAAACAAGCTGAAAGCATTGTAGTACTGCGGCCGTGGAACGATGGCTAATTAAAACATGTATCTAAAATAGTTCTTTACACGGAAACTGTGTTGTGTACAGTTTCTCTGAAAAAATTCAGAACAGTTGTGAAAGAACACAGATCATCTAAAAATGGGCAATCTTCACATTTATTTCTTCAGGTTTGTTTCCATCAGCAACTGGGTGCTCCCAGCGAGGAGGAAGGGCAGTATCGGTCATAAATTTTCAATATGTTTAATACAGATGGTTTACAGCTACTGTGTGCCTATCTTCAGTGAATTTATATCCAAATCATGATGACTCATAGTAAATAAAATTAAACATGGTCTCATGTAGCAATTACAGATAACAAACAATTTAATACTTCGTCATCTGTATTTGCCACATGGTAACATGTGCGATTTAATTTCCGACAAGTAATCATGATGGATATAACTTCACTGAATAGCTACAAAGTAGCTGGAAACGATCTTCATTAAACATGAAATATTTACGATCGATGTTGCCCTTCCTCCTATGTGGAACCTCACGAGGATGCTTCCTGTCCTTGTGATGATTAAATTTTGTAATTAGTTGGGAGAAATGATACCCTGTCAATCAAATGAATATTAGTATCTTGTGAGACGACATTCAGCATAATTATAGGGGCTGATGTTCCACAATGTTGAAATCTCAAAGATTCTCTCATAATATTGACAGCTATGGTAGCTGAACGCTATAACTCTTTTAGAAAAATGAAAATAATGATATTAATTTTAAATTTATATAAGCGAAGATTAAAAGTTTTGCTACTGTTGTAGCTTTGTTGTGTATATTTTATGTACCGGACAAAACTAAACAATTTAAAAATTAAATCTTAAGCCTCAGTATCTTATATTTACTGCGAAACTAACTCTACATGGGACAAAGGAGAACTATATGTGTGATGCTGCATTTACCACAGTAAAGGGTCCAGAGAGAAATACTATAACTTTGTTATCTTTATTACTGGATATGAGTGACATTTTTCATTCTGTTAATGCACTACACAGAAATGTGGACGTGGGAGATAAAAATTTGCATACTATATGTAACTGATGTTGAGAAACAGCAAATCTGAGCTCATAAAAAGCAAATAAAATTTTTTAAAAGGGAATGTTGACTAGATTACTACAGTGTATGGGTTGCAATGTATTTTTGTTTTTGACTATACTTGGTTAAAACGACATTGAATTTTCTTTTGCACTCCATTGTGTATACGTTTTTTGTGGTAAGCTTTTTACTTAACATGTAAATGAAAAAGTGTGTAACTTTTTTGTGTTGCTACATATCCATAAGTACAGTATCACCTAGGATCTGTGGAAGGAACATTGATGTGTCAGTTTTTGTGTAAATGTGTATCATGCAGTTTTGTTTTTGTCATGTTACACATCCTTGAGGATATATTCTCTGTGGACAATGTATGTAAGGCATGCATGGCCTAATCTTACTCTACTCTGAGAGTCAGGTGGTGCAGCAGATAGCACGTTGGACTCGCATTCGAGAGGATGATGATTCAAATCCACATCTGGCCACCTTGATTTGACCTGTGCTCCATCTCAAATGAACACATAGTCGACAAGACATTAAATCCTAATCCTCCTGTCTTCTAATCTTATACAGGATCTGAGTCAACTGTCCAGATGCGATGATGTCAGAATTCCTGGAACGCTTGGTGCTGATGTCAGCAATCTGGGCCAGAACTGGCAGTGATCCTCTACTCCAGTCCACAGAACTACTACACTCTTCTGGTAATCTGAGGGTAATGCGCTCGTTTCATATATCCTGTGGAATACTTTTGCCATGTCTGTACCCTCCAAGGATCTCGTTAATTCTGAGAGGATATATTGTGGGGGAAGTACACTATCAATGCACCACATTAGCATTTAGCCATAATGAACATAATAGAGCCAAGGTTTTCTATCAAAAAACATTCAGCAATATTCAGGAGTCTCGTCAATACCTATCTTATACAGATCTTGGCAAACAATGAAGCATCTTAACAATCAGGCTAAATTAAACAGAACTAACATAAGTTCATCGATAGCAATCTCCTCTTATCTATGGACCACTTTGTTGCTGTGAAAGGACCGTATACATAATAAATAAATGCATCCATTATAGAACAAAAAATCACAATACTCTTAGAAACTAAACTGGAATACATGATTTTGCATGTTTTATACTGAATGTTAACTTACAGTACGGGGATTTTTTGTCACCTTAAACAAAACTATAACCACTGAACATAAATTACTGAACTGTTAAGAATATGTCAGGAACTTCGTCAAAAAATTTGGTGGAAGCACAGGAAAAACGCCGGCCAGTGTGGCCGAGAGGTTCTAGGTGCTACAGTCTGGAACCGCGTGACCGCTACAGTCGCAGGTTCGAACCCTGCCTCGGGCATGGATGTGTGTGATGTCCTTAGGTTAGTTAGGTTTAAGTAGTGCTAAGTTCTAGGGGACTGATGACCTCAGAAGTTAAGTCCCATAGCGCTCAGAGCCATCTGAACCATTTAAAGTTGTTCTGACCAAGATACAGCCCAGTTTTTGATACTACTCGGGATTTGGAAATAAGTGTAACTGATGAAAATGATAATTTAATTGACTTCAGTGAGGCTTGTGTGACAGTTGTTTTAGAAATGGCTTAGATAAATTTTATCCTTTTTATATGAATAAAGCTGAAATCTGGGAGTTTTAGTCATACCCTGTGACTGTGAAGACTAAAAATAACCTAAATCTTCCAAATAAAACCACAGAAGTTAGTGTAAATTTTGGAGTTGGTTGGGTGATCCTAATCATTCTCAACTGTGCATGAGCTTCACTATTATTGCAGCTGATGGTGCTGATTATCCAACATGTGATGGAAAATCTAATACAAATATAACTGACAACTACATGACGAAATCGTTCAGTGTTATTAACATAAAGAGGGGAAGCAATATTTTGTCTGGAATCGAACATCCATTTATGTCTTCATCTGTCATTATGCAGTTGACTTCATCTGTAATCAACGTATTTACCGTGGAAGGCCATATCCTCTATAATGGGAAGATAAAATGTAAGAAAAATTAAATACTTATTCCACTAGATTTGCTTCGTGGGTTCTTCAGAGATCATAAAGAAGTTGTGTGGGAAGGAGAACTAACTGTAATTTTTACTTGATGCACTAGGGAAGATGATGATATTCTTTGGCCATAACCAATCTAATGGTAAAGATGTGACCATTCTTCCTATGAAAGTGGTTCAATGAACCCCTGCTAGGCACTTAAATTTGTCTTGCAGAGTATCAATGGGTTAGATGTAGATTTAGAAAGGCAAAACTGTTGTGGAATCAGTGAAAATTGGTGTTCCAGTTTTCAGAGCTACAGAGTCGCTAGAAATGTAACATTAGATTAAATTAATTATTCATTCCAAAGACCCATAAAAGAGGGAATCCTCCTGGGTGGGGAACATTTCAGATAAACACATTACAAAAATGTAATTAGAAAAACTTGAGTTTCATAAATTTTAATGATCCTCAGTCAATAAACAGTAGAATTATGTACATGCATTAAATTTAAACTTCTAATATTTACAGGTTTAATACTTACATCTGCTTTCATTAAATCCATCATTCAGATATTTGCTAGTTTCTTGGCTATTACAACCAAGTATTGTGAAAAATTAAAGTAAATTATTCATTTCAGTGATCCTCAGTTAAGAACAGTCAGATTATATACAAGATTTAAAATTTAATATTTCACAACGATATCAGGGTTATTCGATTTGATCGTCATAAAATCGAATAAGACAATACCACAAAGATGTGAAACAGATATGTTTTGCATTTGTAAGAGATTTTTGGGAGAAGTGGGCAAGGATAGTAACTACATTATACAATTCTAGTATCGGTGGTAGGCAATGGAAACCTCGTAATTCCATCTGTCTGTGGAAACATTGAAAATTCAATACCTAGTAACTTCATTAACAAAGAGAGATTTGAAAGTGCGTGGATTTCTCTAATCTGTCAAAAACTAGGCTTCCACTCTCGTAGTTACACATGTAGCAACGTTATCTGTATCACTTATATATTTTTTACGAAAATATTTTTTCTTCTCCTGCGAAATTTAAAAAAATAGAATTGCAAGAGTTTCATTGCATACCATCGATATGTTTGTTACATGAGACGAAAACTTAATGCATTCAGGGGAAACTACCCTTTCCGCTAGAATATGGCTAGTAAACCGGCAAAATATGAAATCCAGTTTTGGGTATTTCGTGACAATGAAACAAGTTATGTACTAAATACTCAGCCATAGAATGGGGACCGACCAGTTAGTGTCCATGAAAAGAACAAAGGTATAAATGTTGTAACTGACTTGTTTTATTGCTTGAAAGGGCAAAAGACTACCTGCAACACCTTTTTCACCTCCTATGAACTAGGACAAATGCCGTTGTAGAGAAGAAGCACAATCATTGGAACTGTGCGGAAAAACAAACCTTCCATCCCACCAAAACTACTATAGATCAGGGGAATTTCTAGTTACACATCAACATTTGCTTTCACAAAGGACACAACGCGTGTATCACGTGTATCATAAATTACAAACGAAAAAAAATGAGTCATTGTGCAAAGGACACTCCACCACGATTCAAAAGTCAGTGATGACACCAACAGGAAACATCAAATTATTTTAGACTACAACGCTACGAATGTGGAAGCACTGGACAAGACAGTGAGGAACTATAGTATAGGAGAAGACTGTTGTGTTCTCAAATTTATTCTACATATCTGCATATAACTCATGTGATATAAAAGGCAACTTATGCGCAATGGAATGCAAACACCCTGCAGGAAAGAGGACTACTCGATAGAAACTGTTAGTGAACAGCTAAGTGATGGGGATACGAGGACATCTTCCAAGAGGAAATGCTGCTAGAGAATCTGTACGCAGATAGACATAGTTTGATTCTGCACCCTTCATACCAGAATAAACTGACCTAGGAGAGAGAAGAGAGACACGCGTCATGTCTGTGGAAAAACTAAAAACCAAAGTTCAGAGATAGGTGTTACTTGTAAAAAATTCGCTTGAAAGGAACATCTTACATATGCAAGTAAAAACTGTTAGTAAAAGTGAAAGTGTAGTAAAATCATCACACACATAATTACAATGTTCGACTATTGTGTAGCTGTATTATTCTATTCTCCAGTTTGAGTAATTAATACATTAACCTACTAAAGCTACAAGTTTTTTTAGATTTTAGTACACAAATGTAAAAAAGCGTACCTACAGGAAACAGGAAAAAGCTGGGTCATCTTTGACCTGAACATCTTAAATACATGTGCGAAACAAACAACGTAGCTGGGTTAAAAGTATGTGAAATACATTCGAAATGTGCGTACGCTGGCATAGCCATGGGTAAAACGCTCATTCTAAACGACTGGATCGATTCCAACGAAATTTGATTCATATACTACACTACAGGCCATTAAAATTGCTACACCAAGAAGAAATGCAGATGATAAACGGGTATTCATTGGACAAATATATTATACTAGAACTGGCATGTGGTTACATTTTCACGCAATTTGAGTGCATAGATCCTGAGAAATCAGTACCCAGAACAACCACCTCTGGCCGTAATAACGGCCATGATAAGCCTGGGCAATGAGTCAAACAGAGCTTGGATGGCGTGTACAGGTACAGCTGCCCATGCAGCCTCAACACGATACCACAGTTCATCAAGAGTAGTGACTGACATATTGTGACGACCCAGTTGCTCGGCCACCATTGACCAGACGTTTTCAATTGGTAAGGTCTGGAGAATGTGCTGACCAGGGCAGCAGTCGAACATTTTCTGTATACAGAAAGGCCCGTACAGGACCTGCAACATTCAGTCGTGCATTATCCTGCTGAAGTGTTGGATTTCGCAGGGATCGAAAGAAGGGTAGAGCCACGGGTCGTAACACATCTGAAATGTAACGTCCATTGTTCAAAGTGCCGCCAATGCGAACAAGAGGTGACCGAGACGTGTAACCAATGGTACCTCATACCATTACGTCGGGTGATACGCCAGTATGGCGATGACGAGTACACGCTTCCAATGTGCGTTCACGGCGATGTCGCCAAACACGGATGCGAGCATCATCATACTATAAACAGAACCTGGATTCATCCGAAAAAATGACGTTTTGCCATTCGTGCACCCAGGTTCGTCGTTGAGTAAACCATCGCAGGCGTTCCTGACTGTGAAGCAGCGTCACGGTTAACCGCAGCCATGGTCTCCGAGCTTATAGTCCATGCTGCTGCAAACGTCGTCGAACTGTTCGTGCAGCTGGTTGTTGTCTTGCAAACGTCCCCATCTGTTGACCCAGGGATCGAGACGAGGCTGCCCGATGTGTTACAGCCATGCGGATAAGATGTCTGTCATCTCGACTGCTAGTGATACGAGCCTTTGGGACCCAGCACGGCGTTCCGTATTACCCTCCTGAACCCATCGATTCCATATTCTGCTAACAGTCATTGGATCTTGACCAATGCGAGCAACCATGTCGCGATACAATAAACCGCAATCGCGATAGGCTACAATCCGACTTTTATCAAAGTGGGAAACGTGATGGTACACATTTCACCTCCTTACACGAGGCATCACAACAGCGTTTCACCAGGCAACGCCGGTCAACTGCTGTTTGTGTATGAGAAATCGGTTGGAAACTTTCCTCATGTCAGGACGTTGTAGGTGTTGCCACCGGCGCCAAGCTTGTGTGAATGCTTTGAAAAGCTAATCATTTACATATCACAGCATCTTCTTCCTGTCAGTTAAATTTCGCGTCTGTAGCACATCATCTTCGGGGTGTAGCAATTTTAATGGCCAGTAGTGTACTTACGAGGTGGGGTTGACAACATGAAGAGAAGTGGGGGGAGGAAGAGATGGACTGACCAACAAAGGGATTTAGGAGATTAACACATTCAGCTGTGAGGAGCACGTGCACAGGGAGAAGTGAGGGGGAAATTGACATAGAGAGGTCAGAAGAGGACGTCGACAGAGAAAGGAAAGACCAGGAGATGGATGTAGAGATTGGAAGGAGGAGGATATGACAGTGCGGCGGGGGAAGAGGAGGTGGACAGGGAGAGGGGAGGTGGAGATGCACATAGAGAGGGGGGGGGGACACGGGGATTGAATTGGATGGAGGAGGAGGTGGAGGTGGAGGAAATTCACAGAGAGCGAAGGAGCAGATGGACAAGGCGAGTGGGGAGGAAGAGATAGACTAATAGATAAATGGGATGAGTATAAATCTGAGAAATGGTCAACTGCTATATACACTGAAGTGACAAATGTCATGGGACATCGATATGCGCATATACTGATTGCGTTAGTACCGTGTATACAAGGTGTAAAAGGGCAGTCCATTGGTGGAGCAGACATTTGTACTCGGGCGATTCATGTGAATAGGCTTCCTACGTGTTTATAGCCGCACGACGGGAGTTAACAAGCTTTGCACGAGAAGTCGTGGCTGGAGCTAGACGGATGGGACAGTCCATTTCTGAAATAGGAAATTGAATATTTCGAGATACACAGTGTAAATAATGTTCCGAGAATACCAAATGTCAGACATTTCCTCTCATCACGCAGTGGCCGATGGCCTTCACTTAACTGGCGAGAGCAGCATGTTTGCATAGAGTTGTAAGTGCTAACAGACAAGTAACACTG
The DNA here is from genome assembly GCF_023864345.2 of Schistocerca serialis cubense. Taxonomy (NCBI): domain Eukaryota; kingdom Metazoa; phylum Arthropoda; class Insecta; order Orthoptera; family Acrididae; genus Schistocerca; species Schistocerca serialis. The sequence goes on along the minus strand of NC_064645.1, from coordinate 302,689,675 downwards.
CGTTGAATAACAGCAGATAGAAATGTAGCACTCAGGCGAATGTATCCTTTAGGACGGTGTGGAGAAATTTCTCGGTAAAGGGCAGTGGGAGCGGACGACCAAAGCGATTGCCTTTGCTAACAGCACGACATCTGCAGCACCTCTCCTGAGCTCGCGACCAGATCTTCAGGACGCTAGACGGCTAGACTGCCTGGCCAAATGATTGCCGATTTCATCTGGTAAGAGCTGATGGCAGGGTGCGACTGTGGCACACAGCCCATGAAGCCAGGGACAGAAACACTGTGCAAGCCGGTGGTGGCTTCATAATGGAGTCGGCTGTGGTAAAATGGAATAGGTCCTCTGGTCCAACTTAACCTGAAAATCGATTGGACTGGTCTTCATGTTTGCAAACAACGACGGAATTTTTATGGATCAAATGGTTCAAATGGCTCTGAGCACTATGGGACTTAACTTCTGAGGCCATCAGTCCCCTAGAACTTAGAACTACTTAAACCTAACTAACCTAAGGACATTACACACATCCATTCGCGAGGCAGGATTCGAACCTGCGACCGTAGCGGTCAGGCGGTTCCAGCTGTAGTGCCTAGAACCGATCGGCCACCCCGGCTGGCTTTTATGGATCATAATGTGCCCTGTCACTGGACCACAATTGTTTGGGAGTGGTTTCAATAACATTCTGCACATTTTTAGTGAATTATTTGGCCAACCAGATTGGTCGACATGAATCCCATCGAACACTTGTGGGACGTAATGGAGAGGTCAGATCGTGCACAAAATCATGCACTGTTAACACTTTCGCAATTATGGACGGTGACAGAGGCAGAGGCAGCATAGTGCTATATGTTGTGTCTGGCCCACTCGTCTAATATAGGGTGCCTAGGAAGCTGTTATCTCGGATAGCTAGACCACAATTCAAGCAAATTTTATTAATGGAGTTTGTTACAGTAAAATGAATTGACAATACTTAGCGGGTGTACAATGAGGTGTCGCAAGCAAATGGCGACATGCTAATAATCAGCTTCCTTCGACATGTAAAATTTTCATGCAAGCAGTTAATATTGTTCACAAGTCACAGCTGGTCTTCTAGTGCGGGTCTTCTAGTGCGGCCGGGGCTAGCCAGAGGGGCGCTTATATTCTCTTCGTATAGGGCCCGCTCCCGCCGTGGTGCGTTCCTAGCCAGTATACCATTGGCTGACGTCGTCTCACAGCCTTCTGGGCTGTTACGTTCCAGGCCGTCGTGCCGACACTTGATGTTACTCCGGAACACCATACTTCTGTAGGTTGACCACCAGCAACTTGTTGGGTCCATACCACACGAGTTGCTACACTACACCAGGAAAAAGGAGGTCCGAGAACATATTAGGAGGCATCACATGACTTCTTTGTCACCTTGAAATTCTAGTTTCAAAATGCTGTACAAAAAAGTGCTGCTCTCTAATCACGTCCAATTTGAATGGAATATTATCGCGGAAGGGGAAAATGTTGTGGGAAAAAAAAGCAGCGGTAACTTTCCATGAATTTATAAGCGTCATAACGTTAATGCGTCGTCTACAAATGACGAACGGCAGTATGACGGCTGTACCAAACCAACCGTACTGTGCAATGTGCATGACCTCACATATTTGAGATTACAGCTGCGGCACTGCCAGTTACGTGAAGCCATCCAGCCAAGGAAGTACCACATGGGAACGGAGAAATCGGTTTTCAATTGTCTTGAAACCAGAAACCGCTTGAAAACGAACTATAAAATTTCCGTGAGACTGGCGCAAGACATGTTCAATATGCTGTCCACTGTTCACTGCCACATGTTCAAGAAACAGCGTGTTCCACAACAGATTAGGGTGTCTCAGGGGTCACGTTCGCAACATGTGTGCAATACGTGTCTTCAATTTAGCTACGTTAGCGTTCGGAGCACTGAATCCAGCACCTTTCAGATACAGTACTGGCCATTAAAATTGCTACACCATGAAGATGACGTGTTACAAATGCGAAATTTAACCGACAGGAAGAAGATGCTGTGATATGCAAATGATTACCTTTTCAGGGCATTCACACAAGATTGGCGCCGGTGGTGACGCCTACAACGTGCTGACATTAGGAAAGTTTCCAACCGATCCCTCATACACAAACAGCAGTTGACCGACGTTGCCTGGTGGAACGTTGTTGTGATGCCCCGTGTAAGGAGGAGAAATGCGCACCATCACGTTTGCAATTTTGATAAGGTCAGATTGTAGCCTATCGCGATTGCGGTATATCGTATCGTGACATTGCTGCTCGCGTTGGTGGAGATACAATGACTGTTTGCAGAATATGGAATCGGTGGGTTCAGGAGGGTAATACGGAACGCCGTGCTGGATCTCAACGGCCTCGTATCACTAGCAATCGAGATGACAGACATCTTATCCGCATGGCTGTAACAGATCGTGCAGCCACGTCTCGATCCCTGAGTCAACAGATGGCGACGTTTGCAAGACAACAACCATCTGCACGTACAGTTCGACGACGTTTGCAGCAGCGTGGACTATAATCTCGGAGACCATGGCTGCGGTTACCCTTGACGCTACATTAGAGACAGGAGCGCCTGGGATGGTGTACTCAACGACGAACTTGGGTGCACGAATGGCAAAACGTCATTATTTCGGATGAATCCAGGTTCTGTTTATAGCATCATGATGCTCTCATCAGTGTTTGTCGACCTCGCGGTGAAAGCACATTGGAAGCGTGTACTCGTCATCGCCATACTGGAGTGCCATTGAGTGCCATTGGCTACACGTCTCGACCACCTCTTGTTCGCATTGTCTGCACTTTGAACAGTGGACGTTACATTTCAGATGTGTTACGACCCGTGGCTCCACCCTTCATTCGATCCCTGCGAAACCCTACATTTCAGCACGATAATGCTCGACCGCATGTTGCAGGTCCTGTACGGGCCTTTCTGGATGCAGAAAATGTTGGACTGCTGCCGTGGCCAGCACGTTCTCCAGAGCTCTCACCAATTGAAAACGTCTGGGAAATGGTGGCCTAACAATGGCTCGTCACAATACGCCAGTAAATACTCTTGATGAATTGTGGCATCGTGTTGAAGCTGCATGGGCAGCTGTACCTGTAAACGCCATCCAAGCTCTGTTTGACTCAATGCCGAGGCGCATCAAGACCGTTATTATGGCCAGAGGCGGTTGATCTGGGTACTGATTTCTCGGGATCTATGCACCCAAATTGCGTGAAAATGTAATCACATGTCAGTTCTAGTATAATTTATTTGTCCATTGAGTACCTGTTTATCATCTGCATTTCTTCTTGGTGTAGCAATTTTAATGGCCCGTAGTGTAATTCAACGGTCAAAATTCACATGGATTAGGTATCCTGAATGGCCGGAATGTAGGAAATGACGGCTGATACTTCTGGCATTTTCAATATGTCTCAGCGGCAGCCTCTTCACTGTCTGCGCAACGTGCAGAGGAGTGCCATGTTGCATAAAAATTATCCTACCCACACATCCAGGCAGTTTAACGGTTTGCATGACGTTAGTGTGTAAAAGACTCTCACAACGTTTACGAGTGACGCGACAAGTAAAAGGACCTGCAGGACTTGTCTCATCAAATAAGTATGCCTCTACGATAAATGATGCCGTCAACTAGCTCCATATACTTGTATTTGCAGAGTGAAGCCTTTTCCATACCCTTGAGTGTCCCCTTGTGTCGAGCTACTGGCGAACGGTCACCATTCCAGTCAAAGAGCTTTACCAGTAGTGCTCGATCCAGCATTTAGACAGCCACACCAAGCTTCTCACAAGGGACCCCTTGAGTGCGACGTCGCAGTAGGCGAGTGATATTTACATCGTTGGACACCCCACATATTGTCTACCACGCAACAACGATATTGACTGCTAATAACAACGGGGGGCGGGGACTGGAGGTATTGAAAGGTGGCTACACTGAGCCACAGCGCCAGAGATTGCGCCTCCACTGGCAGTGTTTGTTGAGATGTGATAGTGGGCAGTGCTTATTGTGAAGTAGCAGTGGGCAGTGCTTATTGAGATGTAGCAGCAGTCAGTGTTTGTTGAGATGTGGTAGTGGAGAGTGCTTATCGAGAAGTCGTAGTGGAGAGTGCTTATTGAGAAGTAGCAGTAGGCAGTGTTTGTTGAGATGTTGCAGTAGCGAGTCGTAGTTGAGAAGTTGCGGTAGTGAGTGCTTGTTCAGAACTTGTAGTATTGTTTTGATGGGCTAGACACCAGATGTTGTTGGATTGGGGATGCTGTAATGATCAGAGTGTGCTTTTCGTCAATATATATGATGGTAAAAAATTCCTTTTCTTTCATTATTTCAATGTCTTAAACAATAATGCCTCTTGGTCACAGGTTCAGTCAACAAAGCATCTGGCTCGTGTTCTTCTATTAGACTGTATTTCTGGTTTCTATGTGCAATTATAGTATTTCTGTTTATTTTTTTTAATTACTTCAGTATAAATGGTGTTTAAAATATCTGGTCTTATTGAGGAAGAACCGTGCCAGATGTGTACGTTGAATCACACTTCCACACACAGAACAGCTACACTTGTGTTTTGTTGTTTTCTAGGTTTATAGTTGTTGGGGACTTAATTAATTAATTGTGTTAACGGAAATTTCGTTTCATTCTTTGTTGTTGTTCTATGCAGTCAGATTGCGTACTATTACTAGTCAGGGCCAACCGGTTACGAGACTGCGTAACCGAACAGTCAGCGACTAAAAATTTAAAATTATTTGCATTCTAAAATAATTAAGCCCCCATGCACGTGGCGACCGCTGCTTCGGATCGTCCCTTGGAATTCTTCTGATTGTAAAAATAGCAGACAGTAATATTGTTGTAGTAATTTGTAGTTTAGTAATTGTAGTCTATATTGCTTGTGTAGATTTGGTAATTGTCATTCTTGTAATGGTATTTTTGCAGAATTTAATTTTTGATGTCTTGTATACGCGTTTGACAATTTTGTGCAGTTATGAAGATTTCAATAGTTCGTTAATCGTGTTTGTCAGGAAGCATTTCGTGTGAATGGTATTATTGGTGATAAAGTGACATATTGTGTGTAATTTGCAATAGTGACGGGTTTTGTATGTTTTGTAAATGATTACGCGATCGATGAAAAAGGCAAAAATGATCGGTAGTGAGAATGACGAAATTGTTATCATGGCGAACTCGCCAACACAGGAGAACAGTATGATGAATAATGAAGTAGAAAACAATTTAATAAGTCGGGAAAATAGTCCGGAACCAGTTCAAAATTTTTCTCAATCAAAAAATTCACAGAATACGAGTATACGCTAGAAGATTCTGAAATAGTATCGAACACAGATAGCTTTACTGCTATGACGAAGGAAGTTAGTTTTACAGGAAATGTCAGGGGCGAAAAGAATTTCGAACAAGTTAATATGGAGCAGTTGATGAGTGCAATATTAAATTTGGGATCTGAATTAAAAACAGTGGGATCACAGTTACGATCTGAGTTTAAAACAGAGATGGGAACTTTGGCAACATGGTTAGACTCACAAATAGGAACAATTAAAACCAAGATGGAAGCAATGGCAATACGGTTAGGCTCACAAATAGGAACAATTAAAACCGAGATGGAAACAATGGAAACACAGCTGGCTCACGAATAGCGACATGTTTCAAAAACATGAAAGATGAATCAAAGAAAGAAATTAGAGAAGAAGTACAACCGATTTTGAATGCTCACAATAATAGTTTAATTTCAATAGAAATTAGACAAGAGGAACAGGACAGAGAACAGGAAGAAAGAGATCGCGTGATACTACAGAAATTTTCAGAGTTAAATTTACAACGTGCACACGATAAGGAAGAAATACCTGAAAGAATCGAGGAATCCATACCAAATGGCAGAATAAATAACCTAACGCAACAGTATGAACAGTTAACTATTAAATGTGTTAATACTGAAACCCGAGTCGTGACACTTACGGAAGACGTAAATAAACAGAAAGAACAAATAGGTGACTTATCGGAAAGAGTTGAGGAGATTGCAGATAAATTGACAAGTCTTAGTTTAAATGGGGACAGAGATTCAGATGATACAGCTCCATTGCCATTTGCAGAAACCGAAGAGTACCAAAACATAAATGAACATGTTGAAAATCAGGGAAAATTTAATGAACGCGTTAAAAGGGAATTTGAGGCATTGCGAAAGCAAGTCAAACAAATTGAAGGCGAAATCGTAGGAAAAGTCAGCAGAAGAAATTTAGAATCACAGATAGCAGAGGGCTTTGAAGAAAATAATTTGTTTCATTTACGGGATGCAACAAAAGAGCGCCAGGCGCGTGAACTTGACAATAATCGACATTCGGACTGGTACAGACCGGTAGATCTTTGTCGCCACGAGGCGAAAACTTTGACTATATACACTTTTTAACTGTTCGGAAATTTAAGATCTTTCGCAATCCTAAGAACGACATACATCCATGTTCATGGTTAGATCAATTTATGTACGCAGTTTCACCAAATTGGCCACTAAGTCACAAACTGGAATTTATGTGCGGCTATTAAGGTCCTCAGGTGATTCGCTACACTAAGTGAATATGTGCCGTAGCGTGCACAGGGCCCCGAGCTGTAGTGGTGCTATTTCCCTTTTAGTTTTCTGCACCGCTGCCTACTCTTTTACTATTCTTTGTATCTATGAAAACAATTCTTCAACTATCAATCTATCTAGAGAGTCGGTAAAGAATAAGCGGGTATGACTATTTTACCCAAAAGTGATTTCGGAAATTACCATTTGGACTTACTGTATCTTCAGCAGCATTCATTCGTAGTTTAAACGAAATTTTACCTGTTCATCTTCGTGACAATATTACTTCATATGTCGACGATATTCTTATTGCTAAACGTTCTTGGAGTGAGCATAACAAAATTTTGGATTCATTATTACGTATTTTTGCAAGTGAACTTGGAAAAATCTGAATTTGGTCGTTCTCAGGTGAAATTTCTTGGTCATATTATTTCTACAGAAGGTATTCTTCCTGATCCAGAGAAATTAGACACTATTCGTAAATATGCTGTTCCTACCACAAAACGCGATGTTCGTAGTTTCCTTGGTGTCTGTAATTTTCTTAGACGCTTTGTTAGATTGGACAATTTGGCCACACCTCGTTTATGTGAACTATCCGGAAAGAATTCTAATTGGTGTTGGGATGAGGAAGCTCAGTCAGAATTTGAACAACTTCGTGATGCGTTAGTTGCTGCTCCACTTCTTTCACATGCGGATTTATCTAAAGAATTTTGTTTGGCGACGGACTCATCATACAAAGGCCTAGGTGCACACTTATTTCAAGAGATAGAAGAAAACGGCGTTGTAGTACAGAAAACTATTGAATTTGGAAGTCGTGTTCTCTCTAACTCAGAAAAGAACTATTCGATTACGGAACTTGAGGCCTTGGCTGTTATTTGGGCTTTCACAAAATTTCGCACATTTTTGTTTGGCAGACATACTAAGGTTTACACCGATCATCGAGCTCTGGAATTTCTTATGTCAACAAAATTAACTCATGGAAGATTGTCACGATGGGCGTTGTATCTACAGGAATTTGACTTTAGTATTGTTTACATACAGGGTTCTTCAAATATTATTGCTGATGCTTTATCACGTGCACCTATGGGTTTGAAACAAAGTGCTGAGGAGGACTGCAAAGAAAACAATTATTGTTTGATGTATATTCAAGGTGTTGCGTTTGAGAATTTTATTTCGTCTTCGCTCCAGGACATCGCTAAGGAGGAAAATAAGGATCCAATCTGGAAGGACATTAAGGGGAAGTGGAGGAGAAAGGAAAGCGTAGCGATTAGACAGTATTATTTAGTTCGCAACGATATTCTTTTTAAACGAAAATCGATCGACAACTTTGTTTGGTTAGTTTGTATTCCTGATGAGTGGGTCAATAAATTTATTTGGTACATACATTTCAGTTATGCACACTTTGGTCCCAGAAAATGCTTTCATAAATTACGAGATTATTGCTACTTCAGTAATATGGAAAAACGTATTCGATCTGTTCTTGCCAAATGCAAATTATGTCAAAAGGCTAAGCCGCCAACTATTTCTCACAGTGCACCGTTGTTTCCTATCATTCCAGCGAAATTAAAAGGAGATGGTTGCAGTCGATTTGTTCGGTCCAGTGGTTCGTTCTACTAATGGTTTTGCGTACATTTTGGTAGTAGTGGAATTGACATAAAAATATGTGTGTTTTACACCTTTATGCAAAGCAACAGCTCGTTCAGTATCTAATGCTTTCATCAAACATTTTCTTAAAGAAGTGGGACATGTTGATAAGGTTATATCAGATAATGGATCACAGTTTCGCTCTAAAATTTGGCTTCATACTCTACGGCGTCGTAAGATTAAACCAATTTTCATTTCACTTTTTCACCGTCAATCTAACGCTTCAGAGAGATGGATGAAGGAAATCAATAAATTGTGTCGACTTTATTGTCATCAGAACCACAGAACGTGGGATCAGTATCTTCATATTTTTCAAAACATTCTGAATGAACTCCCTAATGATTCAACTTCTTTACCGCCTATATTGATATTAAAAAATAAAGCACCGACAAATCGCATTTCTGAAATCGTTCCTTTTCCGCCTACACGGAAACTGCGGCATTCTGAAGTTGTCAACCTGGTTCTACGAAATATTGCATCTGCGGCTGCTAGAAGAGCGAAATCATCTAAGCGTCCTGGTCGTTTAAAAACCTTGTCAGTTGGTCAAAAGGTGTTAATTAAGTCTCACCGTTTGTCTCGCAAAGGAAAAGGCTTGTGTCGCAAATTTTTTCTTCTTTATAACGGTCCATATAGAGTTCGCAAAATTATTCATGATAACACTGTTGAAGTAGAATCTCTTAAATCTCGGCGCTCTAAAGGAATACATCATATATCAAACTTTAAAATTTTTGTGGAATGACATACTTTTGAGAAACTAACAGTTATACGTAAACACACGGAGAGTACAAGGATACCGCGCCGTGTTCCGGCGGCGGCACCTACTCAAAGCAACAGCCTTGTGCGCGGCTCACAAGGCGGTCGTTGACCGCAAACAATTACTTCCTAAGTGACGCGTACCTACAGGTGTTCGAGCGCTCAGTGCGAATGCACTGACAGCCGTAAACAAATACACAGTCTAATTTTTCCGAATAAATTCAGTATAAAGCTATAGTGACTTGATAAATTTTGTTACTAACGTTCAGTATTTTTCAGGATACGGTTGTCTAAATATTTAAGACCTTCAGGTAAATTCTGTGTGTGTCCGACGTTAAGAGGACTTGCTATCGAGAAATTTTCAGGAAGAATGTAATTTCGAAGAAGAAACTAATAAACTAAAAAGGTAACTGTTAATTGAGTTTATTTTTCAGGTAACATATTTCCACTTAGGTACGTACTTTAGACGTAATTTGCTGCTCGCGATTACGTGATTTATACTTTGTGCTAAATTTTATGTTCTATGAATTTACTTGTGAAGCGACGTGCTTGCGTACATTAACTGATTTTGACAATGATTGATTAATGAACAGGGTTGTTACTTGTGTATATTATGTATCGCTTGGCTGCTATGCTTTTTCACTGATGTCACTTTTTTTTATTATGTGTCTGCTGTGCTTATTTATTTAAATTATAATTGTCACCTGATTAATTGTACTGATATGGTTATTTATGTAAGTCATACTTTGTGATTTATCTGCTTGCGCCTTCATGTTTACTTATTAGATTACATATGAACATTTATTTGCTTATGCTGATATGATGCTAATGACCTGTTTATTATGTAAGATACATATTTGCTGCTTTGCGTATGGACTGCATATTTATACATTTCTGTTTGTTGTCATAACTACTCTTTAATTTGGTATATAAAAATGCTGATATGCGGTGTACGAACATGGAGTTTAGGTCACACTACGGTATTAATTATAGATTGTTCGCTTGGCAGAGCCTCGTTGTAGGAATTGTGCTGCATCCACTTCTTGACATTCTGTTCTCCACTGGTATATTGTCTCGCTATAGAAAATGAGCTGCTATAATTCGACGAACGACGTTAGTACAAGAAACTTCATAGAAGTCACATGAGCTGGAGGTTTCATGGAAGCCGTATAAATTTATGCTAATAGGAAGGAAGCTAACGACATGACATACCAACACTAGGTTTAGACCATTGACAGTTATTACACTGCATTCTTCGTGAGCAATTGAAATAGCAAGTGAAATTTGATACAAGAAATACTCCACATGTTTGCTTCTGTTTTGCCATGATTCTTGAAGTGGTGTACACACTGTGAAATATTACGATTTATTGACTCAAAGTCTTATGTGATCTTTCATACTACGTACTCGCACCTACTTACTGAAAGTTATTCGAACTAAAGGCTGTTAGAGGTCATGTATGCATTTCTTTTATTTTATGGTGGACAAGGTAACCAAAATGTATTTTATAATTCATAATGAGTAGAAGATTTGGGTCAGATGGACTACACAGAGGTTGTGTGTGGATATTGTGTCTTCGGATTGTATGGGATGATGAATTGAAGTTTGCACTAGGATTTTATCTGTACTTGTTCAAGGAGACTGACTAGAGGAAAGAGTTGTTATGGAAGTGAAATGATATTGGTAATAAGGTTTATATGTATCGACGTATTGAAGAGGTATTATTGAGGTATTGAGATTGTGTGACGTTGATGATTATTGGAGTTTTGGTGGACAAGAGGTAAGGTAAATGATATTGATGATAAGGTTTATATGTATCGATGTAAGAGGTATTATTGAAGTATTAAGATTATGTGATGCTGATGATTATTGGAGTTTTAGTGGATAAGAGGTAAAGTAATTGAGGAGCATAATTTTTTTTTTTGTTGGTTTATATGGAACAAGGAGGATGAAGATAGCAGACTAGAACACTCAAGTGGAAAGAAGATTGTCTACACACACACTTTGTTAAATCACTATGCAGTATATACCTTTTTTGGAGAGAGGAAGTATTTGCATATCTTGGCACACTGACAGTTGTTCAGCAACCGTACATTTGATTTGGCTTGGCAAACATTGGTCTTGACGTGATGACTACGACGTTGACTAACTATTATTGACTGTTATACATTGCTGCCACTACTACTTGATACACAAGTTGAACATAAAATTTGGACAGAATTGCATTTACACAGTTAACACTATTCAATTACACAGTAGCACTTAATGTGGATGAAAGATGAGTGAGTGTGTTTTGTGTATTTTCCCATCCTAATCCCAAATAATTGGTACCGACCTATCCCCTAAATATTATCTTACTTATTTGTTGTGGCTTGCACTGACACCCATAAATATTATAGGTTTACTGTCATTTGTGTATTGTGATATTAATATGACAATTATCTGATATCATTTGTGTGTTTGATATAATTTGTATGTTTAGTGTAAGAGCATTGATAATAATTTTGTAAAAGCAATTGTGTGTGCTTTCAAAGTGTTGCTCGTGCTTGCACCTTGTTCAACATTGCTGGGTGCCACTGAAGGAACTGCTTCTGCTGAAATGATGTTACTTCTTGCCGTCTGCACCTGTTTAACATTGCTGGGTGCCACTGATGGAACTGTTTCTACTGAAATAATGTCACTCGTTGGTGTCTGCACCTGTTAACCATTGCTGGGTGCTACTGCTGGAATTGTCAACTACTTGTTTATTGAACTATGGAAAGCATTTTATGTGAATATTTGTATAAACTGATTTTTTTTGTGTATTTACTGTTTGTGAACTGTTATGAGACTCTTACCTATACCTATTTGACATTGCTGGTGCCATTGATTGAACGGTACTTGTGTAAACTATTATGTAAAATCACATGTATGAAAGCATTTGTATTCCTTACTGTATTTTATATATTACGTTATGGAATGGTCAGTGCAAATCCAAAATTTATTTACTGAAGTGATATTTACTTATTAATATTATCTTTTATTTTTGTCTGTATTTTTTTTACGAATTTGGTGGTATTTTCACCACCAATGCTGGCAAAAATACCATCAAATTCTGGCCCGTGGAGGAGGGGCATATGAAAGGTGACTACACTGAGCCACAGCGCCAGAGATTGCGCCAAAGAGTATTATTCAGCCGCCTCCACTGGCAGTGTTTGTTGAGATGTGATAGTGGGCAGTGCTTATTGTGAAGTAGCAGTGGGCAGTGCTTACTGAGATGTAGCAGCAGTCAGTGTTTGTTGAGATGTGGTAGTGGAGAGTGCTTATCGAGAAGTCGTAGTGGAGAGTGCTTATTGAGAAGTAGCAGTAGGCAGTGTTTGTTGAGATGCTGCAGTAGCGAGTCGTAGTTGAGAAGTTGCGGTAGTGAGTGCTTGTTCAGAACTTGTAGTATTGTTTTGATGGGCTAGACACCAGATGTTGTTGGATTGGGGATGCTGTAATGATCAGAGTGTGCTTTTCGTCAATATATATGAAGGTAAAAAATTTCTTTTTTTTCATTATTTCAATGTCTTAAACAATAATGCCTCTTGGTCACAGGTTCAGTCAACAAAGCATCTGGCTCGTGTTCTTCTATTAGACTGTATTTCTGGTTTCTATGTGCAATTATAGTATTTCTGTTTATTTTTTTAATTACTTCAGTATAAATGGTGTTTAAAATATCTGGTCTTATTGAGGAAGAACCGTGCCAGATGTGTACGTTGAATCACACTTCCACACACAGAACAGCTACACTTGTGTTTTGTTGTTTTCTAGGTTTATAGTTGCTGGGGACTTAATTAATTAATTGTGTTAACTTAAATTTCGTTTCATTCTTTGTTGTTGTTCTATGCAGTCAGATTGCGTACTATTACTAGTCATGGCCAACCGGTTACGAGACTGCGTAACCGGACAGTCAGCGACTAAAAATTAAAAGTATTTTCATTCTAATTTAATTAAGCCCCCATGCAGTATCCAGTGGTGAGCACAGCATGAGGTTACGGAGCGTAGTTGAACCGCTTAGTCGACTACTAACTCACAAAGGTGCTACTGTGCTACTTGTGTTGATAGAAGGCAGAGAAATGGCAACAATAAACAAAGCGATCATAGTATTATATCTACAACGACAGTTGCCAAAGTTGACATTTTGTCAGAAAGGAACCCCAGGAACTTGTTAGAGCGAGATAGAAGTAGCAGATGAGATATTAACGTTTCTGCAAGATGAATCAGTGGATTGTATCGTGTCGTATACGTTCGACTGTTCAGACAAAATACATGAGAAGTACAATGATGACAATAGGTGCTTAACAAGTGAAAGTAATATTGATGCAGGTACCGAACCGTGTATTTGAACGTTCTTGTAGGACAGTGAGCCGCAAGTCCCGTCTCCAGTGAAACATAATAAAGGACAATCATTGTCCAAGGATCGGGTACTAAACACATGGTTGCGTATGTGCTACAGTGGCACAAAATTGGAAGACATAAGATAATGAAATTTCAAACAAAGCGTCAACTTGACGATGCAAAGCATACTGCCGAATCGGCCCGAAAATTTGTAGATGAGATGATCAAACTTATCCCATCGTTCAGTAAGGAATTTGTTTTCAATTCCGATCAGTCGGGATTTGAAGAGAAAATGCAGATGCAAATGGACATTAGAGATATCGAGAGAGTTGTAGCAAGATCAGCTAACATTAATGCCTTACCTTATTCCTATACAATTATGCCGATTGTTAATCTGCGTGATGAATTATCTGGAAAGTTATTTACCGTATTGCGAGAAGTTAGAGTTATTCTGCCCGCTACGATTCTTTCTAGTATGCGTAATCTTGAAAGGGCAGTAGGGTATGATTATGTCACAGCAAGCAGGTGTGCGAAAATGGGCGTAAGACAACTGAAACTATGGTATGAGCACTTCTTTTGGCAATAGTTGGTCAAAAGAACTCTCTTTTGTTTGATTCCTGCTCCGCATATAAAAGTCATATTGCCTCAGAGTAAACCATCCCTCCTGAAAAATGTGTGACATTGCAGTTCAACCACCTGGAACCACAGGACAAATTCAGCCTTCGGATATCTGTGTTTTTCCGTGCCTATAACTCACGTTACCGCACTATCTGCAGCTACCTTAAAGGATAACGAGTTTCACGATAAGCTCCACGACAGACTGTTTCACATTCGGTTGCATGCCATCACATTCCATCCGTTCTCGTCTCATCGTTACGTCAGTATGATTCTATAAGTATTCTTTAAGACTGGATACATAGCTGGAAGTCCTGCACGGTTTGTAACTCCAAAGGAGTTCGCCTTCGATCTTGATGGTGCGAACCTTTGTGACCACTGTCGCGCGCCATTTTTCATTCGGTTTTCATGGTGCAAGGTAATGGTATGTTTTGAACATTTCTTGAATGTCGGCGATGTCCATTTTGTGAAATGTAATACATACATATCATAGAAGGTTGATTTTTGCATCTCCCGGACACTCATTCTCGGTCACTCTTCTGATATAATTTTGAGTTATTAGCTGTTAATATTTTTCCTGTTATAGCTGTTAATACAACACTTTCAAATTATCCTTACTAGAGATTGAACTTGAGACCTCACACTCAATGGATTCATTGTCATACGCAAACTGAAAAAGAGTTGTGTACTGTGTATCTTTTATTTTGTATATTCTGCCTCTTACAGCCCCATCTAGTGATAAAATATTCGTTCTTTTTTTTTGGTTCCGTTACGTTTTCCGCTTCTTCGGTAACAGTCCATCCTAATTTGAGGGCATTCTGAGTAGTGGTTCTTTTTTTACGGCGTTTAGAAAGTGGAGTTTGAAAAACGCCCTATATTCATTAATCTGTTATCAGCCGCTACGTGATCTATTTGCTTTTAAACTTAAATAAAAAAAAACTATTACAGCTGAACCCTTCTATGAAAAATGTGGATGCAATTTAAATAAGAAATAAAGAGATTTTTAATAGTTATTACCTAAATTAGAATTAGACAGTGTTCATGGTTTTCAAGTTCTGATTGTACCCAATAATGTAAAGCAAAAAAAGTAACTGAAAAGTTAAGAAGTAAGCCTAATGTTCCACCGCAGTACGCATAGAGTTTGTAAGAATCCCATTGCAATGTGTTTTACGTGGGGTACATAGGCCAAAAGATACGAAACGTATTTTTTATGTCGCACTTAGTCTTCAGTTTAGTTTAAGGAATTCTAGGTGCGTGCAGCGGCTTGCAGAGAATTATTCATGTCCAACGACATCTAATTAAGAAACCTCACCTTGAGACATTAGGCACCAGTTACAGTACTATTTCAGTATTCCGCAGCAAATCATTCATCATGAAAACACGTGTTTACAAATATTTTCTTCCAAGACATCAGAGACTGGCCGTCACTTGCAACGAACTCCACACGTCTCCGTCGCTTTTGTCACTGTTTCTGTTCTAACGCCACAACCTGTGCATACATTTAGTCAACTTACGTACACAAGTACTGAATACAAAATCATTACAAATAACTGCGGAATATCGTGTGAAAATGTACGGTTGTGTTACATGAGTGAGTGATTGATTTAGTTTGCACAACAATTTAACATGTTTTCCATAGTTTCAACTCTCCCTTAAATCAGTTATTAATTTACTTCAACATGAAGTCCATCCTTGAAATATACGAAAACTGAAGGATACAGTGGCCACTAAAGGAATAAATTCTCAAGCACGACCTAGTGCAATTTAGAGCACACAGACGTGCTAAACATTGCAGGAAACTCATAAGCAGTTTTAATAGGATTTAAAAACAGAGAAGTATATACTGGTAAGTTGGAAATGAAATTTAAATGAAGCCTTACACAAAAACAAGGTCTATAATTATTCCACAGTAAGATATCATTCTTGAAGGGTACATTGAAGTTCTACGTCAACTTATCCAGGGGCTCTCACTCATCTATCTTGGCTTTTCTTCAGTTTTTGTGTACAGGTTTGCTGACACATTATTTATTTATTTATTTATGCATTTGTTTTACCTGGCAAGATTAGGGCCTTTAGGCCCTCTCTTACTCCTAACCAGGCATACTCAGATTGAACAAATTTCAGTTTCTACAGAACATCAAGGACATATAACATGTTACACATTATTAATGTTAAAGAAAAAATTGAGATTATAACAGTAGTACAATGATAATTATAACAATCGAAAATAATTATAACAATCAAAAAATAATTATAACAATCAAGGATAATAATAATAATGACTATGTATATGAAAGTAAACAATGTCAGTCCGATTGCTAGTTGGGAATTTTCTCGTTATATTCTTGCAGCTTGTGAGTTATTCTCATTGAGCAGAGACATAAGACGATAGAATGGGATGAAAGAGATATAGAAGAGGTAGATAGGTTAGAGGAAGAGAAATAGAATGGTAAAATTCGAAGCAATGATGGAGAGGAGAAAGAAAGAGATGAGAGAGGCACAAAAATGGTGGCTATACCGTCCCTAATATGTAAGTTTTGAGTTCCCCCTTGAATGTTGAGTGGTTCTGGATAAGACGCAGATCACAGGGGAGCGCGTTCCATAGTCGTATGGCTGAGATGGAGAATGACACGGAGAAAGATTTTGTGTTATGTAAAGGTACAGCCAAGATGCTAGACGTATCCGATCTGGTATTGCGGTTGTGGAATGATGATAGGTGTTTAATGTGAGAAGATAAGTATTGAGGCCACCAGTGGCTAAGAAATCGATGAAGTAAGCACATCGTGTGGAGATCGCGTGCCTTATGTGGGCGTATCCAACCTAGCTGGGAGTATGAAGGACTGATATGATCATACAACTGTATATTGCACACGTATCTAACGCAAGCATTCATCACTAGCTCGAGGCTTCTCGAATTTTCACTATCTGTGCCGTGTTGAACTACATCACAGTAGTAAAGATTAGGCAAGACTAGTGTTTGGACCAACTTTTGTTTAACATGGGTTGGAAATATTTTTATAAATTTTTGAATTGCATGTAGGGAGGAGAGCGATATCCGGCAAGCTGTGACTGTTTGTTCTTCCCAGTTTAGGTGTTCATCCAAGATTATTCCAAGGTCTTTTACTGTTTTTTGGTACGATAGTTGGGTACCATTGAGGAGTATTTGAGGGACTGTTTCGCGAAATACACATATTTCTAGCCCAGAATCTTTAATATAGAGCAAGAACAAGACGTTCTCGGCAACCTTTGACCTGCTAACATAAGCGGGCCTTTCAACGTTTGTCTTATGGCATTCTGGTGGTGCATCCACATCGAACGTGACAACGCCCCTTTGCAGTGCATTGCCACCGCAATTTTTGCTCTCGTGTACAGGTTGAAATCACTACGGACCATCGAAAACAATTCTACGACATTCCAACATGATCCGAAACAGAAAATGGTGCTTATGGGTTTTTGGAGAGCCTATTTTACATCGTCCCATGGCTTGATTACCGGGGTCGCGAGTGCGGGTAGGGGAGGTGAAGGGGGAAGGGGGAGGGCAACATTAACATATCCGTGGATAAAAGGGCAGAGGGTCCTTCTAAATCCCCCCTCCCACAATTCGGCGAAATCCTTGGCGGCACCCACCCATCTCTACTGAGAATTTTATAAATGAACGTGTAGAGAAACAAGTCCGAGGCGCCTGTAGGTAGGCAACTCTTTGACACACCTGCGATTCCACTTGCCTCCGAGAGGCGGTGTCAACAAGCGTATTCCTGAAACTGAGCGAGAGAGATACAAAAATTGGACTTGGGACGGTAGTAAGAATCGAACTCGTGCCAAAGGCTGAGCAGTCTCGAGATGTATCATCTCCTCTGTGACAACAACTGACACTGATGATACCTGGCGAGTTACTTGACTTTGCACGCGCAACGGCCTGATTGACTACCTCCAATGCCAATCAATTCGGAAATGGCGCAATATATCCCATTTTCTTCTTAACAATTATTTCTCAGCACAATCTTCCCTGCAATAGAGTTACAAGCTTTTAAGACTGTTTCTGACCACTCTGTATGCTCATACCAAATGCTGCAAAAGTTCGGCACTCTATTGCTACATCACAGATATTATAATTTACGATTCTACACCACACTGTACTATACATTATACAACACGACACTCAACCGCACTACACTACTCTATGGTACTTGGTAGCAGAAGCAAAACTACGAGGGCTGTTAGGAAAGTGAGGAACCATCGATCGCGAAATGGAAACCACTGAGAAAATCCGACGAGGTTTTTCACAGACGTTTTGGGCAGTGTCTAGCATGCCCGTCGATCGCATCAAGACGCTCTTTTCAGTTGTGGGCGCACTGTGAGCGAATAATGGTGCCTAGAACAACGATGTCTCCAGCTGAGAGGCTTCGCCTCAATAAATACAGTCCACCTACACAACTGCCACGCACTTCCTTCTACATGGCAATTTTCATCCGCACTCTGCAGGGGCAGTGAAGACGCTCCCGCAGCCTTTTCGATCGGAAGTGTTCTATCACCCGCAAAACAGCCCTAATTGGCTCGTTCTGAGTATCATCTCTGTTCACATGAAACGCTGGATACGAAGACAATATTTGGGCGCAGGCTATGCGCTATAGACCAGCGTAGAGAATTATCGGAAAGCACAGGCGGCTGCCTTCTATGACGATGGTGTTGGAAATTTGGTATAAGGCTCCGACAAATGTCTAAGTCGGAGCGGGGACTATGTAGAGAAGTATCTGGAAAGTGTAGCTAACTGTTGCACGTAAAATTTTTCTGCTTTTCACTGTGGTTTCCATTTCGCGATTGATCCTTCCTTACTTTCCGAACAACCCTCGTAATTTTTACCTCTTTGCCTGGTATGTTGCCTTGGTGCGCTGTCATCTCCTCACTGCTTCTGAAACGACGCTGTAGTTGGGTCTTCTACCTTTGTGCGTCACCTTGCCATAATGTATGGCTTCTTCTAGGCTGTCTCTCGTCCATGTAGGCTTCCTATTCGTAATCTGGTGTTTTGGATGTCAGTAACTTATTACGCTACAGACTGGTGTAATACCTAAGACGCACTCCCGTCTTTGCTTGTAACAGCTTATCTATTGACAATCTTACAGATGATATTTTCGAGGGTCTGTGGTCGTTGGCATATTTTTTAATAAATAGCTGGGATATGAAGCAGTGTAGATTGTAACGAGTGTAGAAGTCTAGTCTTCCAGTGCGTCACTGAAGGCAACGAACGAAGTGTGGAAGTGATTAAGCAGGCGCTAGATTTTGCTGTGACCTCACACGCCGGCTGGCTGTACCACTTGCCTGGAAAGCTACGGTAGCTGCGGTACTGCTTCTCCGTTTCTCGCATCATCTGATATTATACTGAAGTGATTGAATACGTGCAGCAACTTTTGTTGTCTATCGTCTATATGTGAAATGCATAAAATCAGCTAATTCAATTTTTATCATTTCGGTGAACTGTATCGATTTTATTTATTTAAAGTAAGTAGAAGTGTACCTAAACTATATAAAGCCATCGATGAATCACTCATACTGTACTCCAATGACAAAGTACAAACATTGGGACAGTAACAATGGGCAGTTTTCAGTAAGCTAAACGTGATGGATCTCGACTACTAATTTTACTAACAGGAATTACCTAACCTCCAGCAATCCACATACAGGAATCTACGAAACCGGCGAATAACTGGATCGAAATGTAGAGTCTATGACATCTAAGGCACGAAATTTTCCGGCCAAAAATGTTTTGCATCACCTCGGTTCCGAAAATTGGAATAGAGAACAACATAAACATCATTTCCGCCTTTTTATTACTCATTAAAATCACACACTGCATGTTGTACCACCATACAATGAGACCTTCAGAGATGGTGGTCCAGAATGCTGTGCACACCGTTACTTCGAATACCCGGTAGCACGTGCTGTTGCATTGATGCATACTTATATTCGTCGTGGCATACTAACCACAAGTTCATCAAGGCACTGTTGGTCCAGATTGTCCACTCCTCAACGGCGATTCGGCGTATATCCTCAGAGTGGTTGGTGAGTCACGTCGTCCATAAACAGCCCTTTTCAATCTATCCCAGGCATGTTCGATATGGTTCATGGCTGGAGAACATGCTGGGCACTCTAGTCGAGCGCTGTCGTTATCCTGAAAGATGTCATTCACAAGATGTGCACGATGGGGGCGCGAATTGTCATCCATGAAGACCGATGTCTCGCCAATGTGCTGCCGGTATGGTTGCACTGTCGGTCGGAGGATGGCATTCACGTATCGTACAGCCGTTACGGCGCTTTCCATGTCCACTAGCGGAGTACGTCGGCCTCACATAATGCCAAATCAAAATAGGAGGGAACCTCCATCTTGCTGCACTCTCTGGACAGAGTGTCTAAGGCTTTCAGCCTGACCGAGTTGCCTCCAGACACGTATCCGACGACTGCCTGGTTGAAGGCATATGTGACACTCATGAGTGAAGATAACGTGATGTCAATCGTGAGCGATCCATTCGGCATGTTGTTGGGCCCATCTGTACCGCGCTGCATGATGTCGTGGTTGCAAAGATGGACCTTGCCATGGACATCGGGAGTGAAGTTGCGCATCATGCAGTCTATTGAACACAGTTTGAGTCGTAATACAACATCCTGTGGCTACACAAAAAGCATTATTCAACATGTTGGCGTTGCTGTCAGTGTTCCTCCGAGGCGTAACCTGTAGGTGGCGGTCATCCACTGCAATAGTAGCCCTTGGGCGGCCTGAGCGAGGCATGTCATCGACAGTTCCTGTCTCTCTGTATCTCCTCCATGTACGAAAAACATCGCTTTGGTTCACTCCGAGACACCTGTACACTTATCTTGTTGAGAGCCCTTCCTGGCACAAAGTAACAATGAGAAAGCTATCGAACCGCGGTATTGGCCGTCTACGCGTGGTTGAACTACAGTCAACACGAGCCGTGTTCCTCCTTCGTGGTGGAATGACTGGAACCGTTCGGCTGTCAGACCCCGTCAGTGTAATAGGCGCTGCTCATGCATGGTCTTTGGGCTGGTTTAGTGACGTCTCTGAACAGTCAAAGGGACTGTATTTGTGATGGAATATCTAGTCAACGTCTATCTTCAGGAGTTCTGGGAAGCAGGGTGTTGCGAAACGTTTTTGATGTGTGTAGTTCATTTAAACGAGTAAACAATCAGTTTAAACCTTATCATAGCTTAAAACAATCTTTTTTATTTTTTCCTTATATCTGATTTAACTTCACCGCAATTATGCATTTTTAGGCATATATACTGTTCAGTATTTGCTTTTCGTTAACACTATTAACTTAAATTGATTCATACATTTTTAGCATATTTGCTACCATGTCAGTTGGAATTTTTACAATTTTTTCAGTATTTTTTCACCAGTATTAATTATTTTACAATTTTAATTATAAATTGCGAATGTAAATTGACTCCAGCTGTGCTGTTTATCGGTGGCAAGAGAATCCCGATTTCCCGCCTAACGCAGCAGGTCCCCTTACCATATCGGCTATCCAAGGATGCCTCCAGTAACCTCCATACGTCACACTGATTCACATCTCCTAATGCTCGCAAACACACGCACTACATGGTTCCCACCTGAGAAGTACATATGATGTGGTTGTCATTTTAACCCATACAGGCATGTAATACTTATTATGTTACCATACTCATACAATTTGAGTGTGTTGACAAATCATGTTATACAATATTCTTTCGTGTATAAGTGCATGCATGTCTGAAAGAACGTTGTATAAACGAAATGTCAGCACAGACATTGTACAATAACACAATAGCTGTTAATTTGCTTGTCTTTATTATTAATTGAACATTGCACAGACAATTAACATTAAAAGTAGTAGTAGCGCTTTTTATTTACACACAAGCGTAAGTGGTGTGGCAACAAGGACATCACCCAACATTCCATTGTTGCCAGATGTATCCAAGATGGTGGCGATGACGTTGTCTAAGATGGCGTCATCTAGACTTGGCAACAACGCATGACATCATACAAGATGGCGGCCATGATGTCATTCAATAAGGCGGATTTTGGTGGGAAGTTTGAATTTTTGCAGGAAGATAGGTCAATTGGGCTACATCCACTAACCTGATCCCCTCTCCCCTCCCATCCCCAGAAAAATGATGGGAGGTTCAAATTCCAACAGGAATTGCATCACACCTAAGAAAATGGCGAGAAAGAAAGGGGACTTTGGCCTTGTCCACTAACCTAAGTTAACTCATCCTAGGAGCTGGTGAGATGTTTGAATTTGGGCATACCTCTACTAAGCTAAGAAAATGGCATGAAAGAAAGGACACTTGGACTAACCTCAACCACCTGACCGCCACCTCCTCCTAGGGATTCGTGGGAAAAGGACTCAGCCTGCATTGAGCTGCTGGAGTAAGAAAGGAGGGTACTTTGGTACATTTTATTTAGCGATGGAGTACATTTATCATAGCGATACAAAACATAAACTCTACCATGCCACACAGCATACAGACCTGCAAACTACTCCTAAATAACTCATGTATAATGCTCTACACACACACCTGCTTATTGTAAACTGTCAAAATAACGCACTGCACGGCCTACAAACATGCAAAACACTTGTAAATAATGCAATACATTTACGTTCAGAGAGCCAAACAACTCGTAAATTGTCAAAATAATAATCCATCTAAAAGACTCTGCAAACATGCTTGCTAATGGTTAACTGTTGAATCATGCACCAGTCTTTATTTAAACAATTAGAGACATCACCACCATCATGTCCGTCATGAGCTCCAACTGACCTAGTACACACTACCACCACCAGAGGGCACAATTAGAGACATCACCACCATCATGTCCGCCATGAGCTCCAGACTCCAACCGACCTAGTACACACTACCACCACCAGAGGGCACTATCGTCCATTCCGTGATGTAATCCAAGATGGCAACCATGACATCGGCTGATGATGCAAGTACCATTATCCAAGATGGCGGCAAACGGTGTGTTCACCATGCAGTCAGGACCAAGTACACAGTACCACCAACAGAGAGAGCTGTCTTCCGTTTCGTGATGTAAACCAAGATGGTGGGTGGAAATGGTAGGAAAACGACTCTACCTGTGCTATATATAAATTTTTATTTTGCAGGCAGGGTCTCCACCATGAGATCTAGACTCCGACCTAGTACACAACACTGCTACTGGAGGGTGCTGTCATCCCTCCTGTGACATAATCGAAGATGGCGGTCTGAGGTGTGGGAAAATAGCAGGAAAACGACTCTGCCAGTACTGGACATGATCATTTTGCAGGCAGCATCTCTACCGCGAGATCTAGAGTTCAACTGACCTAGTGCACAGTACTGCCACTAGAGTGTGCTGTTATCACTCATGTGATGTAATTTGAGATGGTGGTCTGGAAGGGCAAAATGGCGCGAAAGTGACTCAGCCTGCGCTGGGCTGCTGAGGAGAGTGAGGAAGGAGTGTACTCTATTTATTTAGGGATGGAGTATATTTATCACACTGACGCAAAACACTAGCCCTGATGTGCTCGGAGTCACAATACACAGTCTGAAGACCTGTAAACTACTTCTAAATAATGCTCTCCAAACACACAATCAACTCCTAATTTTCCGAAATAATTTCAGTACAGACCTGCAAACTGCTCCTAAATAATGCAGCAAACAGATGTGCAGACACGAAATCAACTCATAAACTGACCAAATAATGCATAGCATGGCCTACAGACCTGCTTGCAAAATAATGTAACAGACATGCAAGCAACATGTGTAAGCACAACCCCCACACCCTGCCACTGGACCACACAGGAGGTTAGCAGCAGCCACCACAAAGTGACGTGGCTGTCAGCTGTCAAAACACACACAGACACCTGTTAGGGTCCCACATGCAAGAGGCAGCGTTATCCCTTTCATAATTGACACCTGAGAAATTCCTCTCAGAAATACGTGTTCACCTAGACACTGGTGCTTACACAACAGGGCGGGAGCGCAGACCCTCCAGGACTGCATGCACCATTACAGAGGTGAGTTGCCGCTGGATGCAGGTGAAAGTTGTCTGTATTTTCGAGTATACAGTCACTGTTATACTGACGCTACAGAACTCCAAGGCACGGTCACGCCGTTCTCATAACCGAAACAACTTCAGGCAGCATTTGTCTTTCTTTAGCATTGCTGATCCCCCTAAGGGAAGATACAAGCTGCGTCCAGCCGTGCACACCCACCCCAGCATGTATGACACCTCACCGCAAACCGTCCGTGTGGCGACTTGCCATCTAAAAGGTTTTCCATGTTATTCTTATGTCACATGGCTTTGTAAAAAATAGCAGCCAAGGCGACCTCGTGGAAATTGTATAGTGTCCCAGAAATAGTTAACGCTAGCTTTCTTGATGTCTCAGTTTGTATGCACGGAAATTCTTGCACTAACACAACGAAAATAGCATAGAATGACGCCGAATGCAGTCTTCCTTGCAGACCTAACGAGGTACCCAGCCCAATACTTGTTACCCTTGCTGATTTCAACACACACAAACTTTCCCTCCGCTATGTAGAGGCTCCTATATCCCAGGTCAAAGGATGTGAATGAATCGAGCATTGTGATTGGCTCTTATCGAATTTACCTGACAAATTACTGATGCTGCCAGTATCGAAGGACCATCAGCCCTTTTTCCTTCTGCAGATGAGATTTTCAGCGGCAATAAACTATTTTACACTGATCGACGTATTGCACCAACAACTAAACCTCGCAAAGTGCCATACATATCGTCAAATATGGAAAAACTATTATTCATTTACACTGCTCTCCCAGCGAGGACAGGAGCTTAAATATTAGTCTGCGAAACCAATCTCCAACCCAGCAATATATCACCGCATACTGTGTCGATGTAGTAAACATACAATTCATATCCTCCACCATACAAAATCATCCCTTCTACATCAGAGCACCTTCAGCAGACCAAAGTTGCTCTCAGAACTGTTCTATAAATTGGGGATTGTTTCCCCTTGCCACAAACGTGTTACTGTTTGTGCTCTGAACCTGCTTCCTTGCTTGCTTGCTTTTCTACGCACATCTCCAGACTCGGGGATTACAAGAACACACGTATTTTAGCATGGGTCGCCATAATATTACACCATTTTCGCTGTACTTCTCGATACCAAGCACTAGGCAGCATCCTACTGATCTCTAGTGCAACATAATTCCCAAGATATAGACTGAAAATTATTTCTCTACAAACCCCAAACTTTAGCGAGGTGCAGCGTGCTGTAAACCACCGAGTAACTAGAAACAGATAGAGGAAACTAATATTTCCACTCTCGAATACCGATGTCTGTGATATAACAGATTCCAAATCATTCCTATAATTTACAAGCCAACTAAGGTCTTTCTGATGTTTAGAGAACTGGCAAACGTCTCTTCCACATGCTAGATGCACATGCCACAATCGTTCTTCTCTCAACTAAATCAGTTCACGAAATGTGCAGAAGCAGTCAACCAAACAATTTACATGGGAGGGGATAGCGGTCCAGCACAAACACACCTCCATACACAATATTTTCAAATTTCCATTTGATCACGAAAGCTGCCCAACACATACTAGAGGATGGCAAAGTTTACTCAGATACATTCCTGCAATCCAACAGGCCTCTGCATCTGGACGGCTGCTGCCATTAACGGGAAACGTGAATCATTTCCACCACAGGCCATGCATGCATGGAATCATTCTATAAAACCGGTCACATATATGTTTTATCATCATGCTTACAATTAAATTTTACAATCGTGAACTCAATTGAACGACATTCAACAATGAGCAACATATCGGAAATACTCCCTGCTGTTGGCAGTGGTTCTGGAAACAGAAATATCACTACCTTTCTTATGATTTGACGTACTCTTCCCTTTGCTATCACAGTACTCCTAGTCAAATCCATACCCTGCCATGACTGGCCAAAGTCAATTGCTTTCCACAAACATATACTTTATAGATCTGATGCTCAAATGCGAACATATCACACATCCCCTACTACTAAGTACAATACTTCGTCAATAGCTGATTGCCATCAATGCGAAATAATACTGACTGCAAATCAACCATGGGTGGATATACCTATCAGGTTTTTGCTGCAGGTGCTACCGCTGTGTCTCAGAAAGAGAGACGTAATCAGCCCGATATTAAAAAGAACCGATCCCAATAACTACTGCATGTTACTGTTGCAAGTGATCTTGGTTCTACAGGTGCACACAAATATCCATGTTAAAAGCTATACCCACTTTACGAATCGAGGTACGACATTACCTCTGAATGAGGTGGTTTCTTTCTGGACAAATACCGTCATGGTGATCGTAGGAATTTGTATTATCAGACCACACATGATGCAAACACGTGATAAAATTATCGCATTTTGAAAGTAATTCGGCAAAGGAACGTAGTATGTAAGCGGTATTTACGACTCCCTCACACTGCCCCACCTAGATAATTATATATTATTTGCAGAGCATTCTGTCTCGAGACCATATCAGAGGTTCCGTGATATATCCACTGAGTTGTAGGCGATGACTGATTGAGAAGGAACACAAACAGTAGTAGTAGATGATGTGCTGATTGAGCTCATAAGAAAATCTACACTAGCTTCTCAGATCTCTAGTGTTATGCTATCTGCTAGAAATGATGTCCATGATTTGGAATCAGGTCTTCCCATTCAAGCACACATCTGTGTTGGATCCTATTGACAATTCCTTTAATGAGTGCAAGCACTACTCAGTCATATTTCCAGCACTCTCATATCTTGCAAAGAGTCACCTTCCTCGAATCTGTCTGCTACAGTAAAATTACAACCTGGGTTAAGTGAGTCCCTAAGCATCTTGCAACTGATCCCATTTCCACAGCTTTGGGCATGTGATCATTCCATTTTGTCAGAAGTGAGTAAAAGTTTGGGAAAAGCATATCCACCACCTTCTGCAACCTGTGTAGAAACAGAACGACCTGAGTTAGTGTGACAAGAGCATGTTTTGACCATTCGGTGGAAATGTGCAGATTGTGGTATATCCCCAAATTACTGTACATACAAGTACTACAGATCTGCGTCCATTCTACCCATTCATCCCAACATGTTATGCACAAATTGTGGTGTGTCCCCAAATTGCTGTACATACAAGTACTACAGATCTGTGTCCATTCTAACCATTCTGCCCAACATGCTAACATCGTTATTCTCTACCCCCCAACAGAGAAAAATTACGAACTATAAAAGCTCCACTAAATTAATCCAATATAGAAGTCACCTAGCCACCGATGCTGGCGCAATGACACATAGCTGTGGTGCAGTCCAGTGCCGAGAAAGAGATTTCACAATGCTCCCCAGAGTAGCACAGTGTGCAGCCCTCCAAGCAAACGGTCTCCAGTATGGAGGTGATTCAAACATTCCACCAAAATCCGCCATATGTCATGGGCGCCATCTTGTATGACATCATGCGCTGTTGCCAAGTCGACACGCCGCCATCTCGGATGATGTCATCGCCGCCATCTTGGATACATCTGGCAACAATGGAATGTGGGGTCGTGCCTTTGTTGCACCACTACTAGCGTATTATTAAATAATGTGAAAGGATGTTTGGGAAGTGTGCTAAATAGGAATATCTTACTCACGAGACTGTAGGTGTCTTATAAAGAACGACAAATAAATAATAAAAGGTAGTCACTTTAAATAAAGTCTGTTGTGTATGTGCCAACACCTATGGAAGACCTAGAACTAGTGAACAAACTGTTACATTGTTTCTATGGGCAAGCGGTGGAACAGATTGAACATAGTTATTTTCATTTCTTCATTTTGTTATTCCTCTGTCAACAGTGACACAGTGCGAATGCACTAAAATTGTGCTAGTAGTGACGACCTATGTAGTGGTAATGAAAATATCTTTATCCATTTTCTCCAAGTTGTTGCAATGAAATCATCACATTTAATGTTGAAATATCACAGTTTAGCTTCTGGGTTTTGTACTATAAAAATATACATAAGTCGTTTTCACACTGGGTTTACTGTCTGTTGTGTCCTAATGATATCTGAAAATGCGATTAAATTCATTAACATTTCACTTATTACGAAATTTATTGACTGATTGCGAATTCTTTGACATCAGGTGTGTTAGATATAGATCTGCTACCTAAAAGTGATACGTTAAAATGTGTAATGGACCGGGATTCAGATCCTTATTTCCGGCTATCATGAGCGGCCACCTTAAGCATTTTGTCTATTACTTCACGTTTCTCGGAGTGACCCAAACCAGCGCGTGCCCCACTGCCTGTATCGGCTAATGTTCGAAACATTACTTCGTTTCCCACAATAGGAAGAATGGAATTTATTATCATGTATGTCTAAAGGAACAGAAATTGTAAAATAAGTAATACGGACAAAATGATCATAACGACGTTGAACATGTAGTCTCATTCTCCCTATTGCGCTAATCCAAAGTAACGTTGCAAGCATTAGAGGATATAGCTAGAATGGCATATGGCGAATGTGTTGGATGGATCCGGAAAATTTGCACAGACAGCCGAAATTGTTAAGGATACCGCATGCGGTAAGTGCGAAATCCGCGTTCGAGTCTAAGTCCAACACAAATTTTCATGTGTAACTATTGGGCAGTGTGTCCATGCCTAACGCACTCATGTCTGAAGGAACAGATATTAAAGAATAAACATTTGACTTACTTTTATTCAAACAAATGTTAACACACGTGATCTGTGTAACTGTCTTAGAGTCTGTGTTTTGGCATCCAGGCTTGTATTTTGGTTATATTAGTACCACAGACACAAGGCATGGCGCAGAAATAATTTTCATCCAGACGTCAGTTCCTTGTCCGAAGTTCAAAATGGCTGTATCATTAAACTTGCAACATGTTCAACATGCTCCTGTTTAGCATAAAGTGAGAAATCACGACTGTCTAAAACATACCTCATCAGCCACTCTTTCTAAAAATTATTTGAGTATCTATATTTATGGATTTTAAAGTTCTGTAAACGACATGGGAAATAACGATGTGTTTATAAAATTGAACGAGAAGTAATAGCGTACTGTAAATTAGACCCCGTATTTAGAGATGTAGAAACATTTTTTAAATACCATTCTAATCTACTAAATATTGATAAATAAAATGGGTGAGCAGCAACTGTGTAATAAAAATGAGGAGTAAGTTCATTTTTCAAAGTGACTGGCTTCTTACACGTTTACTCGGTTAAATGCAGATGGCATAAGCGTGGACAGAACTATGCAGTACAAACACCGTTTAGTTAATAGACCATGTATATCATGTAGCTGTGACTTCCTCATTTATTGTTAGTGGATACCTCGAGTCGTTTTATGTCTCTAAAAGTTCTTCTTCTTCACATGATTTACGGAACAGAATGAATGAATGGACAGTCTCTTTAGAACACTCGAATGCAATCCACCCAAATATTCGTTTAACGATGAAGGTGGGAAAGGATGGCTCTCTTCCATTGTGTGATGTGTCGATCAGGAGAAAGGTTGATGGTCTACATATACATCTACCTTTACATGGTTACTCTGCAATTCACACTTAAGTGTGTGGCAGAGGGTTCATCGAACCATTTTCATACTACTTCTCTACCATTCCACTCTCGAATAGCGCATGGGAAAAGGAACACCTACATCTTTCCGTTCGAGCTCTGATTTATTTTATTATGATGATCATTTCTCCCTACGTATGTGGGTGTCAACAAAATATTTTCGCATTCGGAAGAGAAAGTTGGTGATTGAAATTTCATAAACAGATCTCACCGCAAAGATAACCGCCTTTGTTTCAGTGACTGCCACCCCAACTCGCGTATCATATCAGTGACACTCTCACCCCTATCGCGCGATAACCCGAAACGAGCTGCCCTTGGAGCGAAATGGTACTTTGGAAAATGTTGTTTATAGGAAGCCTACCTACACTGACTTCTGTCTACAGGATTAGTGCAAAGCAGCACTGTACTTCGAACTGTGGTTCAAAGTGCCAATGTCTCGTCAAACTCAGAGTTTGTGACATGACACATCTTCGTCAGAATGCATACAATTAGAGACAGATGGGACGTGCACTGCACTGTCGGCCAAACGTAAAGAGGCTGAGTGATGATAAAAACAGTTGGCACCAGGGTCTACTGCCTTTCTGCCTTAATCAGGGAGCACGTTCAACAAGATTGGTCCTGTGTTCCGGAAATATGATGTAAAGTGTCTTGTCAAGTTTCCTTATAGGATTAGGATCCTTTTAGGTTCCAGTAAGGATGATCTCGGTTTGCGGATGGCGGATGTCCATCCTATGAAAATTGTGTCTCAGACAATATTCATGGAAAAAGAATATGGAAATCTTCATCTTTTGTTATCTATGATACTTCTAGACTAATCTTTCTTCTTGTTCGAACTGTTGTAATGATCGGATGCGATTGATGTCTTGTAGCACTGAGGACGGTAAAAAACTGTATTATGTTGTTAAGTAATATTTGAAAAATATAGTTTCTGTGTCATTGAAATTAATACGTGTGTTTGAATTTCTATTTCAATATGTTTCTCGTCCTATATAAATGTTAAGTTTTCTGTTCAGCTACAATGGAGCGCAGCTATTAGCGCCATTGATCTACAGCGCCGATTATTGGCAAAGTGCTGAATAATGAGTGATTAACACGAAGAAATGCTTTTAAATGTTAATGCATATAGTTAAGGTACAGAAAAGAGTTAATAAATATATTACTTGTTGAGAGTGAAACAACGCCTGAAATAGATTTGATAAGTGACTGTTTGCGTTGGCCGCCATATTAGTGAAATACTGCGGCGGCAGTTTTAAGTCAAACTACTAACGACACAAGGTTCTTTATCGTCAATTTTCACTATAATAATTGTTTATTGGTGGCCCAGAACCCACCCAGAAATCATAAATTCGACTTAGATTATGAATAATCTTTAAATATGGTGGAAACTGTCTTACGTGGTGAATATATGAACCCTGTTTATTTCGTAAGAACTATTAGAAAATATTTTTTAACAGGAAAGAATACATTAGTGTTGTGCGCGTGTGTAAAAATAGTTCATCTTGTTTAAGGAAAACTGTTGCCACCTCGAATAGTAGTTTACGCTAATCATCAGTAATTGGTTTTGTTTTAGTCCTGCCCACGATTTGTAAAATACCGCGATCCTAACAGCACGCCACAAATGTCATATACTGGTCAGCCTATCAGGACCGTGAAAGATCGTTGTACTGAGCTTAAGCGTCACATACACTTACAAAAGCCGAGCAAATCGTATATAACAGAACACTGACTTTGCACCAGTCATCCTATCGAATATAACAACATGGAGTTCCTGCACTTCTAGCTACTGGGGTGTATTGTTATTAAGCAAGCAGTTGAGAGTAAATTAGCAAGTAACCTTGCAAACAGAGATGAAGGTTTTTGCTTAAATTCTGCATGGAATCATACTCTCTCCCTTGTCAAAAAGAAGGGAGGCAAAGTTAAAGCTACCTCACCCATTGTTTAATAAATTTTACTAACCATAACTTCTGGCGTTTGTCGTCTTAGTTATGTGGTGGTGCTAGTGTTAACTGTGTGTGTGTGTGTGTGTGTGTGTGTGTAGCCTTTACGGAATTCCTCTGCAAACTGAGGTTTTAAATTCACTGGTACAGCGATTACTTGCGACAGGTTTGGCTAGGAAATGACAGTGTGGTCACTTTTCACAGTATCGGCGTTTGTCGACGTCAACCGGCTGCATTCCGGACGTTGTATACACTGAGGTAAACTCAGGTCTGAAGCAAATAACAGCTGTGCTAACTACTTTGACGATCCGGAAAAGAATTTTCAGATCTGTGATTTAAATCCGGTAGATGATTTTGAAATGACTATAGTTCGTATGTGCCATACATGCAGATAACCGTAATCATTGCCTTGCGCTAATTATGCTTGTGTTATTGCAATTTAATGATTAATGACAGTTTTGGGTCGTAAATTGCTGCTGGATAACTATGAATTGTACAAAGCCATTGATCAAGTTTCTTCTCAAAAATTACTTATTTTATCGCCCCGCCAATTGTAGGACTGCCTCATACTAGCATCAGTCGCTCAAACAAAATAACATTTGCGTAATAGATGCACTCTGTTGTCTTCACTGTTACACGATGTTATTTCCTGGTTCTCCGTGTGACCCTAGGGGACCTTTAATAGGTGCGTTGTATGTGCCTGCACTGGGTTTTACCCTCCTCAAACTCCCACAACATCGTTCTCAACACAAATACGGTACACGTGGCTTTCGTAAATATTTGCTCTAAACTGTCGCGTTCCAAACGTAAAATATGTGTTGGAAAGAATAATCTTACATGAGTGATGATATAAACTGTCCTCAGTGCTGTCGATATTTGTGGTGTATCCTGGCAACTGAGAAGCCAACTTTTTCTTCCAGATGTAAGCTGTTGTTTGAGAAGAATTATACATAAGTGTAGATAGTCACTACATTGAAAATTCTTGCTAATGTCCGTACTCTCACAAATGCTAAACATATGAAACTGTCAGCCGAAACCTATTACCTTTTGGCAGCCTGTTTTATATGGTGCCATTTTTAATTAGTAATTCACATACACTACCATTATACCACATTTTATACCGTCAGAGGAAGGTAAATAGGAAAGAAGAATCTCAGTAACAGATAATCATAAAATTACCGAAGTCTGTTAAGTAATGTGCTTTGCATAACAAAGTTCTCACAAAACTGAAGCGATTTTCCATTTAGCTGGAGACAAGGAATTTGAATTTTACTTTGTCGTCATTGATCAGTGGTAAACGATACGAAGGCGGAGTGTCTTAAAGATTTACGAGGCATTAACTGTGACTTGGAATTCCTGCAGGAGCTGATTAATTATTGAGAGATGCTATGAGATTGTTGACGATTGTCGGAGGCGGAAAGAAACTGTACCCCATTATTACAGGTTAACTGCCACCTGTGCAACCATTATGTGTCGGTATTAATTAAAACTGAATTAAATAGCGGAAAAATTTAAAAATTTCGGTGCGCATTGGAATTTTAGAGCTCCTCTTGACGGCCACGCTTCAGCCCAGAGGCACAGTCGCGCTAGCCTATCTCTAGCTAGCATTTCAAATTTGTAGGGGTTTTGTATGGTACTGTAAACTACAAGAATAATTGTCAGATAGATTTCAAGCGAACTAATTTGCAGGATGTTTCGCACGTTCTATCTTATACAAGAATATTATAGTTTAAGCTATTTATATTCGCATTTATACTCCGCCACTTACTATCTACTATGTTCAAGTGAATTAAATTGTGCTGTACGTTGTACGGATGCTTCGTGAAAAGAATGATTACCTGCCACTTTGCGAACTGTATTCAGTTTAATTTTATCTCCATGGTATTTTATTAGCGATGTACTGCTGATCTGAAAACTGAGTCTCGAAATTTTTTAAATATTTTACAAAAGACCTTTGGCATCATATTTCACGTGTCTGCCTTCAAGACTTTCCTAAACTTCCCATACATTAACCCACACGTTTAACGATTCTGCGCACATCTTGTTCATTTAATCTCTTACTCCAACCCGATGTATGCTCCGCAGTTTAGGATGTTTTTCCCTTGTGGGCAGTGCATTTTTACAGTCAGTTTCTGTATCTGAAAAACCACAGTTTGTTAATTTCTGTCCATGATTCCTTCCTACCTTAAACAGAGCCTGTATGAGTTTTGTACTATAAAACTAAGTAAAAAAAATGGTTCAAATGGCTCTGAGCACTATGGGACTTAACATCTGTAGTCATCAGTCCCCTAGAACTTAGAACTACTTAAACCTAACTAAGGACATCACACACATCCATGCCCGAGGCAGGATTCGAACCTGCGATCGTAGCAGTCGCACGGTTCCGGACTGCGCGCCTAGAACCGCTAGACCACCGCGGCCGGCAAACTAAGTCACATTGTGACATGTATAGCTTAGCCAGAGGCTGCTTCTTGCGGTGAACGTTAATTTATAATTCTATTCATTAACGGCTGACTTCCGATCTCTTCACCAGGCTGTTCTGTTATCGATATTCGACTACTCAATATTGCTGCACTTTTGATCGTATACTATTACTACAACGAAAAAAGAAAAGTTTTAAGTTTTCTGTGGAGAGCGGTATTTTTGTTTACTAAGTTTTCCTGATATCTGCAATAATTTATCTGTTATCAACATTTTCATCTGCAATCAGTGTGAGCGCGAGGATATCATGGAGCGTAACCAGGTATTCAGTCTGCTTCCAGTTTTCAGTTCCGGTTTTCCGAGGGATATCCTTCTGCGGTAGTGACGTGTACCAGTGAGTCGTGAAATGCAACAGCGTATCATAATTAGACCCTGCTTCTGTGAGAATATACTATCAAGCTTTACGACTATGGAAGTATCTATAACGGGTGTGCCTGAGGAATTTCCCAATATTCAACGTAAGCAATTTTGGGAATCTAAGGAAGTCACGTCGGATAAATGTAACTACAGTTCATAGAGTTACTTATGTTGTACATCAGCATCTAAAATCCATAGGAGTCATGGTCACATGAATCAGTTGTTTTTGACTCATTGTAGGGCTAGGTCGTGGGCAATGGAGCACATGTCCTTGAACAATGTATTGAACATTATAGTGTAATACGGGACAAGCAGCGATTATTTCTTCCATCACAGTACTGTAAGCAGCAATTAATGTAAGTGGTAATTATTAGCCTCGAAATATATTAATTTAATTTTCTTCACTGCTGAACAATTATGCAGCGTTCGCGAGCATAGTTTGAAACCTTTACCCAATAACCAACAATAGAAGCTAAAAATTTTGTCACCCACCTGAACGCGCGTTTGAATCATTGTTCGCCTTTAAATGCTACTGTTGTTATCAAACTGTAACAGGTTGCTAATGACAAACATCGTAAGAAAGTAAATATTTTACGAGTTCATTCACAGCTTGGTAGAATTAACAGTGATCTCAATGAGAGGTCATTATATATATTGTATTTTACTTTAAATTACAAATTTCATTTACTGCACGTTGTTGCACAACGAACATCTTGCGTCTATGTGTAGCACAAGCGCCGATCACTTTGTCATATGTTCTTAATGAAAAATAACTTCATATGTCAGTAGGCTGAAAGCTGTTAATCAGAACTTCTCACGTATATGAAAACTTTTTACAATAAGAGGATATTTCGCGAACTTTTTTTTAGAGGTGGTCTCTTTCTTATCTTAGCACACTTTCTCCCACATTTTTCCAGTGAACATGTTTCATACATGAATGACATTTAGGAAGATCTAAAAAATACACGCATGTGGTTACCACAACCTCTCATTGGACCCAGAATGTTCTGAAACTACAAATAGCTTCAGATTTGGAAGTCAGACTGTCCCAAAGTTGGAAAATGGGGTGAATGTTTCAACAGTTGATACACTATGAGGATTCTTTCGTCGACGGGTGCACTCTCCTGGTACAAACGGTGATTCTACACTACTGGCCATTAAAATTGCTACACCACGAAGATGACGTGCTACAGACGCGAAATTTAACCGACAGGAAGAAGATGCTGTGATATGCAAATGATTAGCTTTTCAGAGCATTCACACAAGGTTGGCGCCGGTGGCGACACCTACAAACTGCTGACATGAGGAAAGTTTCCAACCGATTACTCATACACAAACAACAGTTGACCGGCGTTGCCTGGTGAAACGTAGTTTTGATGAGAAATGTGTACCATCACGTTTACGACTTTGATAAACGTCGGATTGTAGCATATCGCGATTACGGTTTATCGTATCGCGACATTGCTGCTCGCGTTGGTCGGGATCCAATGACTGTTGGCAGAATATGGAATCGGTGGGCTCAGGAGAATAATACGGAACGCCGTGCTGAATCCTAACGGCCTCGTATCACTAGCAGTCGAGACGACAGGCATCTTATCCGCATGGCTGTAACGGATCGTGCAGCCACGTCTCGATTCCTGAGTCAACAGATGGGGACATTTGCAAGACAACGACCAGCTGCACGAACAGTTGGACGACGTTTGCAGAAGCATGGACTATCAGCTCGGAGACCATGGCTGCGGTTACCCTTGACGCTGCATCACAGACAGGAGCGCCTTCGATGGTGTACTGAATGACGAACCTGGGTGCACGAATGGAAAAACGTCATTTTTTCGGATGAATCCAGGTTCTGTGCACAGCATCATGATGGTCGTATACGAGTTTGGCGACAACGCGGTGAACGCACATTGGTAGCGTGTATTCGTCATCGTCATCGCCATACTAGCGTATCGCTCAGCGTGATGGTATGGGGTGCCATTGGTTACACGTCTCGGTCGCCTCTTGTTCTCATTGACGGCACTTTGAACAGTGGACGTTACATTTCAGATGTGGCTCTACCCTTCATTTGATCGCTGCGAAACCCTACATTTCAGCAGGATAATGCACGACCGCATGTTGCAGGTCCTGTACGGGCCTTTCTGCATACAGAAAATGTTCGACTGCTGCCCTGTCCAGCACATTCTCCAGATCTCTCACCAACTGAAAGCGTCTGGTCAATGGTGGCCGAGCAACTGGCTCGTCACAATACGCCAGTCACTACTCTTGATGAACTGTGGTATCGTGTTGAAGTTGCATGGGCAGCTGTACCTGTACACGCCATCCAACCTATGTTTGACTCAATGCTGAGGGGTATCAAGGCCGTTATTACGGCCAGAGGTGGTTGTTCTGGGTCCTGATTTCTCAGGATCTATGCACCCAAATTGCGCGAAAACGTAATCACATGTCAGTTCTAGTATAATATATTTGTCCAATGAATACCCATTTATCTTCCGCATTTCTTCTTGGCGTAGCAATTTTAATTGCCAGTAGCGTAGATGGAATTTGCAAGCAGCTTCCCTGTTATCTACTGGATGGATAAAACTCTGATCGTCCTCATAACTTGCGGGCTCCATAGCGAGTGAGCTCAAAAACATTGATGGTAGGATTCCGTTCTTCCCATGTTAGGAAAAATTTGTGGCGGTTGCTGATTAGTAAATACAGATAAAAATGTTACATTTTAACATCTCAGTTTCATTTCCACAAAACATCCGTCGTCACAGTGATTAATATGGTTAGAGAGCATGAGTCATATACATACTGGCAGCCACGTTCTTAATATCAGAGAATAAAGGTGTCGGACCAGTACACCTGCCACCAAGCGCAAAGAAACTTCTAGATCTGCTTAAACACACACACACACACACACACACACACAGACACACACAGTCACACACACTCACACAAGCAGTGGGTCTGTCTCATGCACACTGCATCACAAGATTCGCAGCACACTGATGCTCAGATACGTTGAGGGAACACCTAAACGTAAGTTATACGTTATTGAGGCACGGCAAGTATCTTTCCTTGAATTCTGCGCTAGACCCCAAGGTGACTCTGACTTTCAACATAATGTCCAGATCTCTGTAAACAATAGACCAAATGTTATACCAGTCGTTCAATTCCTCCTCTACGATAGAAATTCGC
Source organism: Schistocerca serialis cubense (assembly GCF_023864345.2). Classification (NCBI taxonomy): domain Eukaryota; kingdom Metazoa; phylum Arthropoda; class Insecta; order Orthoptera; family Acrididae; genus Schistocerca; species Schistocerca serialis. Next base: position 302,652,180 of record NC_064645.1, on the reverse strand, counting down.
TCCGTAGTCACAGAGCCATTCAGGAACCGCTGTGCGAACGTCCTCAAAGCTAGAAAATCTCTTTTTCCCCAGACGTTCTTTCCGCTTGCCGAAAAACGGAAATGGCAGGGTGGAAGGTGTAGACTGTTTTGTTGATCAGCTGCACCCACACCTCTGCGACCTCGCTCAAATTGTTGCCACCATTTCATTACGGCGGCACGAGCACGAAAATTTCACGGCGAATATGTGCGCAATGTTTACGTTTTGCACACAAGAATCGTACAGTCCCTTGAACTACAAGCTCGTTTCCAGTTGCCCCTCCATTTTAGTCACACACTGTGATGCGCCCTTTATCCGTACCACAAGAACTCTGAGTGTACTCTCTGTGAGCTATGCGTCTCTCTTGTTGCTCAGCGTCATTGGCTTGGGGCGACATATGTAACTTACCTTCGGAAGTCCCTACGAAAATCTCTCAAAAATTTTATTGGTCCACATTAGCGATTCAGGAAGGGTATGCTCTCGTGAGGTGGTGTTGCTCTTCGGGATCCGGTGGGTGTTATAACGGGCCAGTGAGTTTTATCCTTTCCGTGGAAGTTTTTGCAACCGCGTGAATCGAGACACTCCCCGTCGCTCACACCTGCAACACGCGGTTGTGCATTATCCTGCTGAAATGTAGGGGTCCGCAGGGATCGAATGAAGGGTAGAGCCACGGGTCGTAACACATCTGAAATGTAACGTCCACTGTTCAAAGTGCCGTAAATGCGAACAAGAGGTGACCGAGACGAGTAACCAATGGCACCCCATACCATGACGCTGGGTGGTAGCCAGTATGGCGATGACGAGTATGCTTGCTGCCTTCACTTAGCAGTTACGACGATGTGAGCCTCTATCCTTCATCGAGTTTCATGTAGGTGGGCCACTTGACTAAGTTTATCGTCCCCCTCATCTAGCAAGCGCACCTCCTAGGATGCTGTTTCCCGCATTAATTTCTCTATTTGGAAACGACAGATTTATGATGTTGTTCTAGCCATGTGTGACGTTCAGGTGGTTTTAAGACGTGCTCTGGCAGTGTCTGCTCGATCTAGTACTCCACACTCTCAGATGACCTCATAAAATTCCGAAGTGTCTAGCGTATAGACATCAGCTATTGGGTGCCTTAATAGGTCTCTAATTTCATTGTTTCTCCGACACATTGCTTTAAAGCGCACTCCCTGTACACATGGTGGAAGAAAGATAGGTATTTCTCCTGTACTTTCTGGAAATCACTGTTTATAAATCAGATATAATCAAATTTTTCCTGAGATTTCTTGAGAGTATTTTTGTTGTCATTGCAACTACAAAAATGGGTGATTTTTTTTTTCATCAGACGTGTCTCGCTTCATTGAGGTAAAGCATTATCAGTGATCTGACATTAAATTATTTACGTTGTGATTTGCTTTTAGACCTAAAAACAGAATCTGTTTATTTGTACTTAGGGTGATTTTCGCTTGATTTCTCGCTTACATCGGGAAATGCTGTTGCTTTTCTGCCTTAGACACTGATAAGTTTGGTTTAATATTTAGTTGCTTTGCAGCCCTATGGATTTCTTATGTTTTTCACAACACACTTTTATGCACACCACTGTGTTTTTTTCGTACTTCTAAGCATGTGTTGTGGTTTTGTAGTGTTTCCACTACTTTGTCTTTGACCTATAACCCTTTTCATTCATTATTATTTTATGGAAATAATTCTACGTAATTACATTTCTGTGTATTTAAATAGTATGTAAGAATAGGGAAGAAATAGTGACGAAGGAATTATTTTTCCATCCATCACCCCCTCCCACTCTCCCACAACCCCCCTCCCCTCCTCCCCGCTCCCATCACTCACAATTTCATTTCACTTCTTGCGCCACACCTTCCCCTGTAACTCACACTCAATCACACTGCTATACACTTACGTCCATTCGTCATGGTTTCTCCCTCTCCTACACTGGAAAAAAAATCCTCCATCACTACTCCTTCCCTACTCTTAGACAGTATTTAAGTACACAGAAACATAATTAAATAGAATTACACACATAAAATAATAAATAAATGAAAAAAGGTTGTAGTTCAAAGACAAAGTACGAGGATAAGTCAATTATTATCCGCAAAGTAATTATAAAATTTTATTTTAATCAAGTAGGATACTTACAAGAACATCATTTTTCGAGATAGTCTCCTTGCGTTTCAACGTTCTTGGTCCATCGTTGTACAAGCTTCCTGATGACCTCATAAAAGAAGGTTCTCGGTTAAGCTGCGAGCCAGGAATGCACCGCTTCTTTCCTGCTTCATCCGAGGCAAATCGACGGCCCCTTAATACCTGTTTGAGTGGACCAAACAAGCGATAGAAGGGGAAAGATCGGGACTAAATGGTGGATGATCCAGTACTTGGGTTTCTGGAGCGTTTCAACAGTGTGGGCCGCAGTATGCGGACAGGCATTGTCGTGCAACAACACAACACCTTTTGACAGCAATCCTCGGCGTCTGCTTCGAATTTTAGCCTTTAGCCTGGTCGTATACTGTAAGGTACACTGTTTATTGTTGTGCCCATTTCCCCATAATGTTCTAGTACTGGACCTTGTGCGTCCCAAAAAACCTTAAGCATCAGTTTTCCTGCGGACGGTTGGGTCTTGAACTTTTTCTTGCACGGCGAATTTGGATGTTTCCATTCCATACTCTGCCATTTACTCTCCGGCTCGTAATGATGGATCCATGTTTCGTCACCAGTAATGATCCTGTCTAAGAAGTTGTCCCCTTCGTTACTATAGCGATCCAAATGTTTTTTTCAGTTGTCCAAGCGCGTTTGTTTATGCAACTTTATGAGTTGTTTTGGGACTCATCTTGCACAGACTTTATGAAACCCAAGTCTGTTGTGGATGATTTCGTAGGCAGAACGGTGACTAGTTTGCAGACGATGTGCCACTTTGTCAATAGTTAATCGTCTGTCGAAGAGAATCATTTCACCTGAACGCTCAATGGGTTCTTCATTTGTGGCGGTAAACGATCGTTCGGATCCTTCATCGTGCGTAATACTAGTGCGACCATTTCGGAATTTTTCAATACATTCGTAGACACTTGTGGCAAAACACTGTTCCCGTACTGTACCAAAGTCTTCCATGAATTTCGGCCGCTCATACGCCTTCCGACCACAAAAAACGGATCACTGAACGTTGCTCTTCTTTGGTGCAAGCAGACAGAGGACCAACCATGATTAAAAGTACGGCAGCGATAACGAAACTGACCTAGCAGCTTGAAAATTGCAAAGATACGACCACAAATAAACAAAGCAGATGTCATCAAAGTAAAAAAAAACAGTACTACGAAAATAAACAAAAATATAACTAAATTGCCGATAATAATTGACTTACCTTACTTATGTTGGCAACACTACAAAACACAAACCACAACACAGAAGGACGAAAAGAAACAGAATACAGTCGTGAGCATAAAAGTGTGATGTGGATAACATAAGAAATGCATAGTGCTGCAGAACAACTAAATATTCGACCAAAATTATCAATGTCTAACGTAGAAAAGCAAACATGTTGCAGCAGACGGCATTTCCCGATGTTAGCGAGAAATCAAGTGAAAAACACCGTAGGTACAAATGAACATATTCCTGACGAACTGTTTTTAGATCTAAAAGCAAATCAAAATGTAAATAATTTAATTACAGCCGACTGATGCTGTTTTACCTCTGTAAAACGCGTCTGGCGAAAAAAAAATCACGCCTATTTGTAGTTGCAATGACGTAACAAAAATACCCCTAAGAAACGCAAAGCAACTACGGACACTATGGCCACACAAATGAAGAATTTCCTTGAGACATTTGAGTCTCATATTTATCTAAGATAATGATGGAAGCTCAAGACATGAGCTAAAATTTGTGCAGCGGCCAGGACTTGAATCCGGGTGTCCTTCTTTAGTAGACAGGTTTGCTAGCCATTACAACACTACAGCATTGTAGCTCACAGAGCTACAATGGATTACTTTAGTTCAATGCCCTTCCTACCACAAAATTCAATTCACGTCTTCAGTTTATTTTCCCCTTCTTAGATTGTCACTACTGCCGAGGCTCCCTGGTATTGGAATAGCACCCCAGCGTTGGATGTAATGAGGAAATCCAACTTGTATCTGCCTAAGACGATCTAAGAAGGGAAAATATACTGAAGATGTGAATTTAAGATTATGCCAGGGAGGGCTCTGGAGTAGGGTAGTTCATGCAGGTATGATAGCTGTATAACTGTCGTGGTGATGTAACGGGCAGCATACCTGCCTAGTATGTAGGGAGAGAGGGGTACAAGTCCGAGCCATGGCACAAGTTTTAGCTCTTCAGCTTCCATCAATAACATAGATTTTTTTATGATTTAGTTGTTGCAACTGATCATTTTTTTCTATTCCCACAGTAAACTGTATGCTTCGTTAACACATCGACTGCTCACAGAGTTTTACTTTTCAATTAAAGGCAGTTGTTGTTAAACAGTGCCACAAGCGATCATATACACTGCAAAATTTTTGTAGTGTCTTCCCCAGATAGATTTGTCAACAGCGACGGAATGTCAAAACTAACCATGAGGTCCACAGACGTGATAGACTGTTGCCTGAAAAGAGCGATGAGGGGGGGGGAGGGGGACTGAATGTTCCTTTTCTTAAGTTCTTTTAATTTCTAGCCTGCGGACATGATTCACACAACCATCTAGATCACACAGTAAATTACAATGAGTGACACCTATTTCAATAAATAAAAGACATATTCAACTTCGCACATGCACACTCACACGCACAGGCACACACACTCACTCGCACTCATTGATACATACATAAAACTATGGATCTCCTACCAAGCACATGATATAATATGTGCGTATTCAAAATGGCTCTAAGCACTATGGGACTTAACTTCTGAGGTCATCAGTCGCCTAGAACTTAGAACCACTTAAACCTAAATAAACTAAGGACATCACACACATCCATGCCCGAGGCAGGATTCGAACCTGCGACCGGAGCGGTCGCTCGGCTCCAGACTGCAGCGCCTAGAACCGCACGGCCACACCGGCCGGCAATATGTACGTATTTTGTAAACATTTAATAATATGTTCAGACGCCGAAACGTTAGATCTATGTTTATACTGTGACATATATTCGATGCAGGTTGGGTTTTCTTTTGGTGGGAAGCATTTATCTGCGAAGCATTAAGCGCTGTAGTAAATCTGTTGTCTCGTTCTGTCACAATGTTCAACCGAAAGCGATATGGTGGACGTCCTCCTAAGCGCCACAGAAACAGAGACAATAACATAGAAGTTAGTCAGTCAGGTTTAGGCGATAGAGGTACAATAGGAACCGTTCTTGCAGAGGCGGAAAATGGTGACCAGAAACTTTTTGTGTTATATACCAAGAGAGTACCACGTAGGTGAAGGATTACTTGGTAGCGTAGCTGTTTAGTTGTCTTGCCCATGTTTGTACTCTAGGGGTCACTTATTGTTCCAAAGAAATCTTATCTGCCGCTCCACATCTGGCAGAAGGTCCCTGCAAGGAACGTGTTCGTATGTCTTCGTCACGTCTATTGTCGAGAGCGTTTACAATTTCCTTTGTCTCTGATAAAATGGTGCCCTTTACCCCTAGCTAGGTGAATTTCCTGTTAAGGCATTTTAGTTCTGCAATCGTCTTGTTCTTGAGTTTCTGTACCGCATTGACCAGCGCTGGCATTGTTATTAAAGACTTTGGCGTATTTAATTTAAGGGGTGGATGAACATTCTTCCTATTGCAACCCCGTTACCCCAACTGTTCGCGTACAGCGGTATTCATGTGACAGTTAGCGGAGTTTTCTAAATTTCTAATCGCCAATTTAGGTGAGACTTGGATATCATTATGTGTACACGTAGTGCGATGTGAGAAACCACCTAAAGGCCACATCCAGGCTGGGCAGCACAGAGAACCCAGTCGTTAATCCACCGGCGGTCTCGATCCAGAGCCGACGCACCTCCCTCTCTCGGAAGCGGCGCTATAACGCCCACTGCTATCCATGTGGGTACTGTAGCTCTGCAGTATGGTCAATAGACTGGTACACCAAGAAACTGTAGCCATTCGTAACATCACGATTCCGTATGAGCAACAATGCTGATAGCAAGTTTGTACGAAAAATGACTGCATCTTTATCTAAGCCATCAGCATATTTACGTCACTTTAGTACTGGTGTGGGCTCCGCTGTAAGTACCGATGATTCCGTAGAGAGTGGCAATTGACCACTAAGGCGTGCCTATTAATCATAAAATGCACTGCGAACGCCGTCTGAAATATATGACCTCTCAGTGTACAGAAGGTGCACGTGATCACATACTGTTATAGTGTCCTTTAGGTTACATGTCTAGTGCATCAGTTGCGACTGTCTGAAATCGGTTATCGTTTTCCTGTAATTTATTATGAAGCAATGGTGGTGCGAAACTGGTACAATCCGCTAACACAGTGGTTGAAATATCTTAAAACACATATGTTAGTAGTGAAAGTTTCTTTGTCAACATCTACTAGCGAGGGATTTCTGAGACGGTAGCGAATCCTCGAAAACAAGGAATCTGGCTCAAATTGTGCGCATTCGCGTAGATATTTGGAGCAAATGTACTGTGTTCTCAGATCAAGTGAAGGCTCATAACCTTGGACAACTGATCATTTGCAGCGGACAAAAGTGAATGTTAGTTCGGTATAGAGAGCAAGGTATTTGACAAGTTTTTCAAGTGGGATAAAAAAAGACACAATGATATCTTTCTTGGTGCTTGCCATCTACATTGAGGGGACAAATGTCATGGAATAGCGGTATGCAGATATACTGATGACGGTAGTATCGCGTACATAAGGTGTAAAAGGGAACACCATTGCCGAACTATCATTCGTACTGAGGTGATTCATGTGAAAAGGTTTCCGACATGATTGTGGCCACACGACGGGAAGACTTTTAACGTGGAATGGTAGTTGCAGCCAGGCGCTTGAGACACTCCATTTCGGAAATCGTTAGGGAATTCAGCATTCCGGTATCCACAGTGTCAATAGTGCGGGGAGAACGCCATTTCAGGCATTACCTCTCACCATGGACAACGCAGTGGCCCGTGGCCTTCGCTTAATGACCAAGAGCAGGGGCGTTTGCGTAGAATTGTCAGTGCTAACAGACAAGCTCGAAGTATCCGCAGAAATCAACGTGGACGTACGACTAACATATCCGTTAGGAGAGTGCGGAGAAACCTGACATTAATAGGCTGTGGCAGCAGACGACCGAAGCAAGTGTCTTTGCTAACAGCACGACATCGCCTGCAGAGCCAGTCCTAGGCTCGTGACCATATCGATGGGACCCTAGACGACTGGAATACCGTGACCTGGTCAGATTGGTTCCGATTTTGCTGGTAAGAACTGACGGTAGGGTTCGAGTGTGGTTCAGATCCAACGAAGCCACGGACCCAAATTGACAACAAGGCACCTGGTAAGATGGTGGTGGTTCCATAGTGTTGTGGGCTATGTTTACATGGAATGGTCTGTATCCTGTGGTCCTACTGAGTCGATCACCGACTGTAGATGATTGGTCTGCCACTGGGAAACCATTTGCAGCCATTCATGGACTTCATATTTCCAAACAATGTTGGAATTTGTATGGATGAAAATGAGCCTTATTACTGGGCCACATTTGTTCGCGAACGGTTTGAAGAACATTCTAGACAACTCTAGCGAATGATTTGGCCACCGAGATCACCAGTCGTGAATCCCATCAAACATTTATGGGACATAATCTAGAGGTCAGCTGGTGCACAAAATCCTGCACTTTCGCAGGTTTGGTTGGCTAAAGGGGCAGCGTCGCTCAATATTTGTGCAAGAGGCTTTCGATGTTGACCCCATGCCACCTCAAGCTGCCGCACTACGCCGGGGATATGGTGGGCCAACACGAAATTAGAAGGTATGCCACGACTTTTGTGACGTCAGTGTATTTTAAGTGTAAATGTAAGTCACTGATTTGGCTTACAATATGTCTAAAGACTTCCGATGCCACCAATCCTGATACTTCTCCACAGCCAGAGACTTCTGAAGGTGATATTTCAAGGTGGCTCAAATTTGCGATGTAAAAAGTATACAGCATCTGTATACCATATCACTATGACGTCGCCTTGTAGAAGTGAATGAATATCCGCAGTGTACAGATTAAATAATACTGGCGAAAAGACGAACCTTGAGCCAATCCTTTCCTCGTATGTAGCGATACTATATATCCAACATCTTGACATATAATTAATCCTCTGTGGTTCAGTATATGATGTAGATTGAGAGTTAACGTACTTGGAACCCCAAGGATCTACAACTACTGCGCAAACGTGAAGAAGGACGCAGAAATAGGCTGTTAAAGGTCCGCATCAACATCCAACAAATAATACTTTACATTAAGTGAAATCTGGGTATCTGTAAATAAAACGATGATATCAGAGGTGCCTCGAATTTTTCTGAAACTGTATTGCACGTCTGGGAGAATATTCTCTGCCCCCCCCCCTCCCTCCCCGCCCATTCTACTCTGTATTTAATCACTCTTTCTAAATATTTGCCAATTATGGCAGTAGTGTTATTCGTCTGAGCTGCCGGCAGCTTCCCACTCTTGAGAATAGGTAAGATGCTAAAATTGGTTCCATTCCATGCTGGGCACCTAGTGCAGGTAATGAATGGTAATGAATTTATTGAAATAAGACAATCTTGGTTAAAACAGTTTTCATCCAAGACTGAGTTATTTCAGGAGGTACAATACTTGCTTTTCAGCTCTGGGAGATCAGTATGAGTGAACTATATTGCATGAAAAATTTTGAGCAACAGTTAATTTTTCACTTCCGGAAACAGCTTACTCATAGTATACGACATGTTGTCCAGTCATGGAGAGGTTTTCGTATGCCATGTGAAGATGCTTTTCACACACTGGTTCAATGATAATCGCCTACGTCTTCCGTAGTGTATTCCACTGAATCCGGCGTCATAGAGCGTAAAATTGTAGTCGGAATTTGTGGCGAACTCATGAAGACTGTATCGGCTTATTAGCCGTTCGTCGAAACATGACCTCTTGTTTCACGTTAAGTGGCTCCAGTGAGGCTACTACGAAACATTTCTCGGCTATAGTATCTCTTTTCTTTCATCTGAATACACGCCTCCGTGTCGGTTATACGACATTGAACTGCGTATAATGTTCGACTGTGAGTTATCTCCTGTAAGCCATCACTCGTTCTGCAAAAGCAATGCTTCATTTTTCATCTCATCAAACTGGTAAAAATGCTCTACTCAGAAGGAAAATGGTACAGCTTAAGACACAGGTAGGGTATTCATATTCCACCATCTGAAGTAAATTGCAATATTTTTCGCAAGCGTTGTCATTGACGTGTTCAGCATAATTTCATTTCGTTGATAAAATTCGGTTTATATGCTTCCCAGTCCGCTTTTCTGTTCGGTTTGTAAATGAGAAAGTGTTTTTTATTGTTACTTTCGCTAGTCGGTAATTTCATCAAAATTATTGATTTGTCAGATGAAAGTGGTTCCTGCAGCACTTCGCAACGTTAAACGAGGAGAACAAGGAAACGTGCACTGCACAGAGACGTTTTCCTGGTCAGGTGAGCCGAGTAGGTGTTCAAGATTGTGAACTTCTCCTCATCTACTACCTCCTCGAATATTCCTCGTAGTCAGTATTGTTGAATTCCAATCTGAATGATGCGCATTACATTGCCTATTATTTATTGTCTTTGAGGGCTCAATAGCGCCAAACAAATCACGAACCTGTCAATGGTGCTCAGTACACTGAAAAGAAGTTTTGTTGCGTCCGGAAGCTTTTAAATTTACTCCTACGCCATCAAAAGTCTTTTCGCAGATAGCTAAGTTCAGAGGTCTGTATTCAAACCCATGTTTATTTCGGTGTGTTGAACCCTTTACATATAAAGGCGTATTGGCCTGCAAGTTTCACACTCATGTTGTTAGATATTCGGCCAAGTTCTATGTTGGTGAATTTTCCCCGTTTACAAGCAGTATTACTGAAGAGGCTTCTTTACATACATTCATAACCCCATATATTTAGGGTGATAAAGGTGTTTGTGGACTTATATTTATTGGTATGTAGAAACTATTCTAGTCTCCTCAAGCAATGCTTATGTCTTCCTGATTCATCTACATCTACGTACACACTTCACACTCCATCCTATGAAGTGTGGCGGAGGAAACCATGAACCGCTACCGGCCATTTCCTTTCCTATATTTCTCGCAAACTGAGCGAGGAAAAACGATTGTGTATGCTTCCGTATAAGCCCTAATTTCTCTTGTCTTGTCTTCGTGATCCTTAGGCGAAATGTACGTTACTGGCAGTTGAGTAGTGCTGCGGTCAGCTACAAATGCCGAGTACCTAAACTCTGGCAACAGTGTTTCGCGAAAAAAAGTCGTCTTTCATCCAGGGATTCCAATTTGAGGTTACGAAACAACATCGTAACACTCGCATGTTGATCGAAATTCTCCTTAAAAATGTAATAAAACGTTTCTGAATTGCTTCGATGTCTTCCTTTAATCCAACCTGGTGAGGATCTCATACGTTAGAGTACTGAAGAATGCGTCGATCACTCGCTCTATAGGAGTCCGTTATAGGTGAGCTGTGTGTCCCTAAAATTCTCCCAGTTAACAGAAGCCGATATTCGCACTCCCTAATTCGGCCTCACGCTTTCGTTCCGTTTCATATCGCTATGCAACTTTACGCAGAGATATTTAATGGAAGTGACTGTGTTAAGAAGTGCATCACCAATACTCTAATAGGACATTACGGAATTTTTTATCATAGCCATCCTCATTATGAAACCTATTATATTCGAGTTCAGAATGATGTCAATAATTCTGCATCATACCGACGACAAGAACATGAGTCTGTAATTTTGTTGGTCCTTTCTTCTACTCTTTCTGTATACAGGAGTCGCATGCACTTTTGTTCAGTTGCATGGGACTTTGCTCTGGGCGGGAGATTCGCTGTAAATCCAAGCTACATTAAGTAAGAGGCCAATGAAGCAAAATATTCTTTGTAAGGACAAGATTTGGTATGTAGGACATCCGCATCCGAGAGGCATGACAATTAATGTGCGTCAGTTACACTAATATTTTATTTAAGCTACGTCCGTCTTGGAGATTTTAAAATCCCATCTTCACGTGTATGAAATTATAGTATTTGGTAATACACAACATACGGTCCGGTCATTCAGTGCAAGAATTCCATTCTTTGCATGTTGTCGGAAACCGGTCGTGGTTTGGATAAATATTAGTTCAATTGAAGCAGATTCTCTAAATTAGTAATCAGTCTTTGTACAAAAGAACTGTGTCCTCCTTACTGGACTCTTGGCGACGGTCAAAGGAAGGTATGTCTGCACGATTCTCCTGGGTGAAAGATTCTTTAAATGTGACATTTATATCCTAGTTGTATGATATACGCGAAGTTCTTATATACGGGATCACTGTATACCTCTCGTACTTTTTTTCCATAATCCACACAGCTCCTCGTGAGCTCACTGGTTTGCTTGTCTAAACGATTCAGACAGCCTTGCTGCTGAGGCGTCCACAACGAAAGGGAATCTGTAGAGATGCTGGACCAACCTGTAGAACGGCAACCTTTTCACTGGGTTCAGTAGGTGCAGTGGCAACAATATGGATGACTGACAGATCTGACCACGTAAAAGTAGCTAACATGGTTTGATGAACTGCTGAAAGCAAGGGGAAATTACAACTGTTTTGTTTCCCAAGGAAACTCTTTTCTTTGGTTAAATGATAATGGCATCCTCTTGTGAAAAAAATTCCTGAGGTAAAACAGTCGCCCCCCCCCCCTCCCCCTGTGCGCTTCGGATTTCCGTAGGTGGATTACTCGAAAAACCTGGAATTCTACATTTCGGAGAGTGCAGTCGGGCAGGTAACCCAGAGAATTTAGAAAGAGAAATTGAGACGTTGAAAGATATAGAAGAAATTAATTATGTTCTATGGCTGAATGACGTTGTTTCCTTCTTATAGACAGCTGCATTGTCTGTGGGCAGCCAAATAGAGCATCCGACGCTATCCACGTTGCTTTTTACACACACACCAAACAGTAACAGTCCTACACTTTCTTGGGGATAATTCTGATATCTCTTTAAATCTGTCCATTTTGTTACATTAAGAGCGATATGTTCGGTCCTGTCTGCAACGAAGTCCTGAATTCAACCACAAACCTCTCCGAAACTCAGTAAGTTCATGCTTATTCACTAGACGACAATGTGCAGCTGTATCAATATTTTCCTGATGTCTAGGAACACGGCGATCTGAAAATCATGGACGAACAGAGTGAAATCAGTTTCTCAGATCTCTGTTTTCAGAATCCATATTGACATTTGTAGGGAAGATTTTCAGTTTTCAAAACAGTCACAGTACATTGGTGTAAAAAACTTAAGAACGAAAATAACTTCCGCATGACATGTCACTGCCAAGTAACATAGCTCAACGAAACTTGGACCGTACATAGAAGGAACTGCTACATTATAGTGAAGTAGGCAACTGCAGGAAATAGGCAATAAAACGAAAAGAGCTGACGCTTTCGTTCAGAGATAATAATTATATTGAAGTCATTGCGGTTTTTGGTGGTCTCTTGGACGTACAGAAGGTGAGATAGGACTTCTTGTGTTAGAGCGTTCCATTCGTCCACCAGAGCCCTTGACAACTGCCGGATGCATGTGGAAACGTTGAAATACCTCTCTCTAACGCATCCCATAGCGGCCGATGGGATTTAAGTCCGGGAAACGGGCAGGCCAGGCCATTCGCCAAATATCTTTCTCTTGTAAAGGTTCTCCATCTGCGTTGTTTGACGCTGTTCCCATTGTCATCCATGAAAATGAAGTCAGGTCCGACTGCACCCCTGAAAGCGCACTTGTGGATGAAATGTAGTGTCACAATAAGATTCTCTGGTAAGTGGAACGTGTTCACAGATTTGGAGGTCAGTACGCCTATGCAACATTATTCCTATTAGCACCACAACAACTGGATCTCTATACGATAATGGTAAACAATTTTGGTTTTTGAATTACGTGTTCCCATCTGTCGCTGTAAGAACGTACGTCAAGAATCGCTACTCACACTGAATCTGCTCTCATTCGAGAAGAGCACGCGACCAGACCCCGCCCCTACGCTTCTGACAAAAGGCGCCACCGATGAGCACTTGTCAACGGACTATAATGTACTAGTCACCGAGCAAAGAGACTACTGCCATGCAGTTTCCGTTCCGTTGTGGATTGTGAGATAGCGTACGTTGCTGTCCTGTGAAATGTAGTTGCGGTTACAGTCGCCGTGTGCCTGTAGCGGTGATCTGCTCCTCTACTTCGGTCAGCAGAGCCTGTGGTTCGGAACGCTCCCCATGTATGTGAAGCAATGCCCGTGGGCTACGCTCTTCACATCTCGTCCTTCTTACAGTCTGCCGACGATTCTTCCCGCAAGATGTCATCCAAATGTTGTCTCCGAGCTACACTACTGGCCATTAAAATTGCGACACCACGAAGATGACGTGCTACTGACGCGAAATTTAACCGACAGGAAGAAGATGCTGTGATATGCAAATGATTAGCTTTTCAGAGCATTAACACAAGGCTGGCGCCGGTGAAGACACCTACAACGTGCTGACATGAGGAAAGTTTGCAACCGATTTCTCATACACAAACAGCGGTAGACTGGCGTTGCCTGGTGAAACGTTGTTGTGATGCCTCGTGTAAGTAGGAGAAATGCGTACTATCGCGTTTCCGACGTTGATAAAGGTCGGATTGTAGCCAATCGCGATTGCGCTTTATCGTATCGCGACATTATTGCTCGCGTTGGTCGATATTTAATGACTGTTAGCAGAATATGAAATCGGTGGGTTCAGGAGGAAAATACGGAACGCCGTGCTGGATCCCAACAGCCCCCTATCACTAGCAGTCGAGATGACAGGCATCTTATCCGCATGGCTGTAACGGATCGTGCAGCCACGTCTCGATCCCTGAGTCAACAGATGGGGCCGTTTGCAAGACAACAACCAGCTGCACGAACAGTTCGACAGCTTTTGCAGAAGCATGGACTATCAGCTCGGAGACCATGGCTGCGGTTACCCTTGACGCTGCATCAAAGACAGGAGCACCTGCGATGGTGTACTCAACGACGAAACTGCGTGCACGAATGGCAAAACGTCAATTTTTTCGGATGAATCCAGGTTCTGTTTACAGCATCATGATGGTCGCGTCCATATTTGGCGACATCGCGGTGAACGCACATTGAAAGCGTGTAATCGTCATCGCCATACTGGCGTATCTCCCGGTGTGATGGTATGGGGTACCACCGGTTACACGTCTCGGTCACCTCTTGTTCGCAGTGATGGCACTTTGAACAGTGGACGTTACATTTCAGATGTGTTACGACCCGTGGCTCTACCCTTCATTCGATCCCTGCGAAACCCTACATTTCAGGAGGATAATTCACGACCGCATGTTGCAGGTGCTGTACGGGCCTGTCTGGATACAGAAAATGTTCGACTGCTGCCCTGGCCAGCACATTCTCCAGATCTCTCACCAATTGAAAACGTCTTGTCAATGGTGGCCGAGCAACTGGCTCGTCACAATACGCTAGTCACTACTGTTGATGAATTGTGGTATCGTGTTGAAGCTGCATGGGCAGCTGTACCTGTACACGCCATCCAAGCACTGTTTGACTCAATGTCCAGGCGTGTCAAGGCCGTTATTACCGCCAGAGGTGGTCGTTCTGGGTACTGATTTCTCAGGATCTCTGCACCCAAACTGCGTGAAAATGTAATCACATGTCAGTTATATTGTAATATATTTGTTCAATGAATACCCGTTTATCATCTGCATTTCTTCTTGGTGTAGCAATTTTAATGGCCAGTAGTGTATTTTATTGTACTTGACCTATCGCGTGTTGCAGACAAGTGTACAGGATCGTAAAATATGTTCCTAAATTCTACAATAGACTGACGTCTGCGATGTAAGACTATAATCATCTGCGTCTGTTCTACGACGGGAATGACGTGCACTTGCTTACACGTCTTTGCTCCAGTGACCTACGATAATCTACTCGCAGAGAGTGCGTAAGTGTCAGTAGAATCTCACAGCTATCCAGTTCAGATGACTGTCGGTACTGGATGCCCAGTCAGGACGGATTTCTTACACTTAACATCACCGTGGTATCCCAAAAGTCGAAATATTGGACTGCTTTCGAGAAATGCATTACATTGCTTTAGAATATTGGTTTCTGGACACCGAACTTAAACCAGTATTTAGTTTGAAGGAAATCGAAGAGAACCAGAGTACAAGGTGCCCTCTTGAGACTGAACTTGTTGCTTGACACTTATTTTTGTTATTTTTTGTCTGATACTACGAGGCTCTACACCGTGCGCCAAATGGAGCCGACTCGGTCAGCAGCCGCAGTGGCGGAGGAGGCGTTCAACCTCGACTACCTGCTGTGGCTGACCCACTGGATGGGGTCAATGCGCCACCCGCGTGCCGGCGCGTGGTCCACTCGCCTCTTCTACGTGCGCCAGTTTCTCGTGGCGGGCACTTTCCTCTACTTCACCACCACGCAGGCCATCGTGCTCGTCCGCGAGGGGGCAGAGGACCTGGCTCGCTTCACCATCACGATGAGCCTTTGCGACACGGGCACCACCTGGCTCTACCGGCTCGCGCACATTACCATCCACGAGAGCGACTTCCACAGACTCGCTGAGCAGGTAAGTTCGTGTCACAGTTATGTTATGTTAACCGGGGACCTAGAAACGACGGAGAGGCTCCGTCCCCGCCACAGCCGCAGTGGTCCGCAACTTCACGACGACTACCGCAGTCCACTTCACCCCTCCGTCACCCCACACCAAACCCAAGGTTATTGTGCAGTTCGGCCACTGGTGGACCCCTCAGGGAACGTCTCACACCAGACGAGCGTAACCCCTATGTTTGCGTGGTACAGTAATGGTAGTGTATGTGTATGTGGAGAACTTGTTTGCGCAGCATTCGCCGACATAGTGTAGCTTAGGCGGAATAAGGGGAACCAGCCCGCATTCGCCGAAAACCGCCAAAAAACCATCCACAGACTGTCCATCTCACCGGACCTCGACACAAATTCGCTGAGGACCGGCGCTCCTTCTCGCCCGAAAAGCAGTGCGTTAGACCGCACGGCCAACCGTGAGGGCTCGTGACAGTACTTGGGCACCAATCATATTTATTTTGAATGCTTCTTCGTTACTTAGGACTGTATCATATGGGACAGCGTTTACACTTACCCTGTTTAGGATGAATCTCAGGGGTCTGCACTGCAATACATTAAAATAAAAACAAATATAATTGCTTATGCTTCCGTGCCCAAACTTAGTTAACAAGTAAGTTTCTCGGTATGCTACCGTACCATATTGTAAGAAACCATAACTGATGAAACGAATGTGATGGCCACAGTTAACAATTGCCTTCTGGATGTACTGTTGTATTATTGTTGTTCACAGTCACTTATGCTTTGTTATGACTGCTCTACTGAACAGTATATTGCATAATAATTTCGCAACGTTGATATAAACGTCAAGAATGTCGCTCACCGAACTGGTGAAGAACTTCTCTGGGTTGGTGTCCAGCTCGTCTTCTCCATCAGTCACAAGATCAAGCATGTGTTACGCTCCATCAAAACCAAGTTAAGTGCTCTGCACGATGCAGACGTGTACTGTGTGGACTGCGAGTGTGGAGCAGTCTGCGTCAGTGGCACTGGGAGGCCAATAGCAGTGCACATATGTGAGCATGAGCACCCCTCGAAATATTAAAGCACCCTAACAACATGAACAGGGAGGATAGATCTGGAGTTTCACCAGCTTGGCCGCCAGTCATCAGAGCCTAACAGACCGCACTAACAATACGAGATGCGAGAGTTACCGAAGAGAAACTGCCACCACACAGCCTAAACCACACCTGAGAAAAACAAGACTCAACATCCCATCCACCATAAACTACCAAACATGGAACACGCTGTAAGAGGCAACAAAGAACAACAGATCCTCAATCCCCCCACCACATGAACCTTTCAGAAAGCCACTGCAGCCGTGGCTGAAACGTTGGATTCACCTGTGAAGTTTTTTGCAATACGAAGAGGTATCATACCTAGCCAATGTTCTAAAAACAAATTTTTCTAACAGCTTGGTGCGGGACCTCTTATAATCGTATAAGAGTTCGGCATTATTATATTGTATGGTCTTGCTCGGTGGAATTTATCAGTGGAGAGATGACACAAAATGAGTCACTATTCACATATTAAATCCTGTGCTCCCTCACGTCAAAGTCCCAATCAACCAAGTTGCACTTGGGTTGGCAAAATATTTACAAGTTTTGAAACGAATAGTTATCAGAATTTTAGGAGCTACATCTGAATTATTTTCGCAGTAGCCGATCTCTTCCAAACCAGAAGACGGAAAATTCGATTCTACTTTCTATCACCAGACGCGTATTCATGAGCTCTTGACGCTGGGGAGAGCTATTTGCGAATAACTTAATTCGTAGTGGAGATATTGTGGCAAATGTACTAGATTTCTTCAGAGTCATACAGTGTGACGGATTACTTACTGATGCGCGACATCATAACAAGACAAGAGGCCACCGTGGGCATTTTGATATTTAAATGTTAGAAGTATCTTTATTAGTATGAAGGGTATGGGTAAGCCAATTAGCTTGTAAGATCAATTTTCGTTTAAAATCAAATTCTTTGGGAAAATATTGTATTTGAACTAAGTGTAAGTAAAATTTGTTACTTTGTCATATTTCAATTGTTATTTTACATTTGCTAACAAGCAAGTTTGATAATAATTATAATTTTTAGCAATGATATAAATTGTGTAGAATACTTTAATGATTTTAATTATTCTTATCTTTCTAATCTTATCAATTCATTAAAAAAAAAGTTTGCGATACAGTTTTTATACAAATAATGAATCATACAGACGTACAAACTTTTAATCTAAGAAGAATCTCGATAGAGCTGTGTTACAAGGATTAGATATTTCAAAATTTGCTCTGATAGACCCTGCCCGAAAGTTCTGCTTGAAGGTCTACATATGCCCTCATAATAGGGTACTGATGTAAATAAAATTTACATACAGATACGTTGCGTCTTAGGTATAAATTTGTTACCTGACCAGTCTATTCTTCCCGATACATAACCGCATCGTAAAAATCATTCCTTTTATTTCGATTCATTTGTGTCATCAGATGAATCGCATTTGAAGATCACGTGGGGGAAAAGGTGGTACGTCCATTTTCATAGTAAACTCCTATTATGCTCCATTCGAGTAGCTTCAGTTACACTATGTGATCAAGAGTATCCGGACACCTGGTTGAAAATGACTTAAAAGTTCGTGGCGCCCACCAGCGGTAATGTTGACCCTCCCTTAGCCTCGATGATAGCTCGCACTATCGCAGGCATACGTTCAATCAGATGCTGGAAGGTTTCTTGGGGGATGGCAGCCCATTCCTCACCTAGTGCGGCACTGAGGAGAGGTATCGATATCGGTCGGAGAGGCATGACACAAGGTCGGCGTTCCAAAACATCCCAAAAGTGTTCTATAGGGTTCAGGTCAGGACTCTGTGCAGGCCACTCTGCCACAAGCCGTGCGTTATGAACAAGTGCTCGATCGTATTGAAAGATGCAATTGCCATACCCGAATTGCTTTTCAATAGGGGAAACCAAGAAGGTGCTTAAAGCATCAAGGTCGGCCTGTGCTGTGATAGTGCCACGCAAAACAACAAGGGGTGCAAGCCCCCTCTATGAAAAAACACGATCACATCATAATACCACCGCCTCCGAATTTTAACGTTGGCACTACACACGCTGGCAGATGACTTTCAGCAG
Organism: Schistocerca serialis cubense; assembly: GCF_023864345.2. Classification (NCBI taxonomy): domain Eukaryota; kingdom Metazoa; phylum Arthropoda; class Insecta; order Orthoptera; family Acrididae; genus Schistocerca; species Schistocerca serialis. Next base: position 302,633,281 of record NC_064645.1, on the reverse strand, counting down.
GCATTGGCCATGCCCAGACCCTGCCATCGGGTCGCCAGATTGTATAACGTGATTCGTCACTTCGCACAACGTTTTACCACTGTGGCTCGTTTGGCATTTACCGGCGTGAAATCCAATTTTTCTTACCTCCTGCCTAACTGTCATAGTACATGCAGTGGATCCTGATGAAGTTTGGAATTCCTGTGTGATGGTCTGGATAGATGTCTGCCTATTACACTTTATTACGCTCTTCAACTGTCGGCAGTCTCTGTCAGTCAACAGACGAGGTCGGCCCTTACGCTACGTGTCCCTTAACGTTACCGCTTCACTATCACATCGGAAACAGTGGACCTAAGGATGTTGAAGGGTGCGGAAATCTCGTGTTCAGACGTATGACACAAGTGAGATCCCAATACCTGACCACGTTCTAAGTCCGTGAGTTCCGCGGAGCTCCCCATTCTGCTCTCTCACAATGTCTAACGAGTACTGAGGTCGCTGATATGGAGTACGTAGCAGTAGATAACAGCAAAATGCACCTAATATGAAAAAAAGTATGTTTCTGGGAGTGTCCGGATACTTTTAATCACATGGTGTATGTATGTTACATTCCAGATATGCTTAAGAAAGAATAGACGTGTATAGGGCAAGAAGGAGGAATGCGTAGAACCTACTAGGCGCAAATATTATACTATATCATATTGACAGTGGACACTTTTTGATTTTGACTTAGCCAACATGCACTTAATTCAGCAGATCCTTCGAGAACAGACCACGTTTCTAGGCATACATTATATGATGAAAAGTATTAGTTGATTTTAATAATGGGTGTGTCCACCCTTTCACGTTCGTGACGAAGGCTGTTGCAGACACTTTCTATTAAGTGTCTGAATGTCTGTCTGTGGAGGAACGGCAGTCCGTTCTTCCTCAGTGGCCAAAACTCGAATAGGTAATGATGTTGGAAGCTGGGGTCCGGAGCGAAGCCAGCGTTCTAAGTCATCAAACAGGCGTTCAGTTGAGTTCAGGCCCGGACTCCTGACTGCACAGAGTATTTCGGGAATATTATTGTTCACGAGAAACATCGTCTCACAGAGCTGCTTTATGAGAGGGTACACTGTCATACTGTAAAACAAAATCACGTCACCGTACTGTTCCTCTATTGTACACAGGAAACAATGCTGTAAAATGTGTTCATATCCTTCCCCGCCTACCGTTTTCATGAACGCAGTAAGGGAACCATACTCCAACAGCGAAAAACACCACATACCATAACACCGACTCCTCCGTATTCATTGTTGCCACAACAAGTAACGGCAGGCAATATTCTCCAGAAATTCACCAAACTCATACCCTTCGATCGGATTGCTGTAGGGCATAACGTGATGTGCCGTAGATAATTTAAACGTTTCTTTTGTCGAAATGATGCGTAATGAGTGAGTTTGTAGGATATGTACAAATGATTACCGTTAACATTGATGAACACAATACTGCTTTTAGTTCAACTCATGCAATTACACTTAACTTTGTGCTGCATTTTGAGCTCCTTTCTAAGCCACTGAGAGCTTTAACATTTAGTCACTTTTCCTTATACGGTTACAGGCATGGACATCAAGTATTCCACATGACATTGTTGAGTGGAAATAAGAAAAAGTATGTCAGGAGCTTAATACATTTGTTTCCAACATCAGCAGTTCTACAAAGAGCGAAAGTAGCAGAACTGAGAAGCTCAAGTAATATTTCAGTTAAAATTTTCATGAACATGTACACTCAAAAATTTGGAGCGTCCTACTCTACTTACCGTGTATGTGCATCAACAGTTGGTATGATACTGTTTGTTGTACATAACTTTATGTGATTTGGTATTTCAAAGCTTAAGGAGGTTCCAGTTTTAGAAAACCACTTAATAATTTTTGGAAAAGTTTCACAAACGCTTCTGTTGGTTTCACTGTAATGGGATTTACTATAACACTACAATCATATTCAAAAAGTACTTACTTTGCTGGCTTGATGATAAACAGATTATCATTCACATATATAGGAAAAAGAGTGGACCAAAAATTAAACCCTGTGGGACTAACTTTGTGATTTTTCTCTTCCCCCAGTCAAAAAAATTTTCTGTCTTTCAGACTTTGTGATTTTTTCCCCAAGTTACTAAGACTTTCTGTCTTTCCAACGTAGTCTGAATTATGCAGCACTAACTTTTACATGTATGATTCAAACCAACTGTGCTTAAAGGCATCAATTCCATAAAACTTTACTTTTTGTAAGAGAGTAACTTGATCTACATAATTTAATACTTGTTATGTTTGATGAGTGTATGTATAAAACGCATTCTCAATCGAGCATACCTTCTGGATTCTAAGAAGCCACCCATAATAGGGCTGCATGCTATGCTAAGACGAGTGAGAAGGACCACATCTGGTCTGTGTGATTCGAAGGATGTACACCACGGTCAAGTTGTTGACTTCATTAGACCAGCTAACTATCTGTCAATTCCAGCACCCATCAAAGAAGGATGCTTCACCTCAACAGTGAGATAATTTCAAGTAATATAGGGAGATGGCACACTGAACCATCAGCATGTGCCCTGGAACACAGCAGGAACGTTCTTCCATAGCTTTTGTAGGTGGAGGAAATGGGTGGTAGAAGGGGTGGTGGTCGTGGGGTGGGGGGGGGGGGGAGGAGAGGAGCAAACGCAACAGTGTTATCCTCCACTTCAGAACATAAGTTATCTTGCAGAGTAGAGATGCACTTGTGGAGCAGATGTAGTACTAACTGTTCTCTTTAGTAAATAATTTCCACTGTTCTCGATGTTCTTCTGAGTATCAAAGACAAAAGGCAGGCATACAATAACGGTTGCGCACAGGTGGGGCTGGACTTCGGGCGCTTCATGACATCCCGCGACGAGCCGCTGCTGCGGACACGGGGCCGCGCGCTGAAGCGCTTCGTGCAGGGCTACATCGCGCTGGGCGTGGTGGACGCTCTCATGTGGTTCCTGTCACCCATCAAGGGCGGCGATGGGCTGCCGCTCGTCGTGCTGCTGCCCTTCGACATCTCGCGCACCTTCCCCTTCGTCGCCGCGTGGCTCTTCTGCGCCTTCGCCACGGTCCACGCCGTCGTCGTCACCATCGTCACCGACTCCTTCAACGTCAGCCTCATAGCGCAGCTCCGTATGCAGCTCATTCTACTCAGTAGAAACATCTGCGAGCTGTCCAGAGATGTCGAGCGTGGCACGAAACGCAGAGTGTCACTGAATGGTTCCGAGAAGACGCCGTATCCAGAGGTGGACGTTCACTACAGTGGGGACACCTACCAACACGATAAGTCTTCGCTGGACTGCATGGACGTTAGAGAGTCTGTGCACCCATCTGACCTTTCTGAAGCTCGTCGCCTACTTCTGAGAAATATCCTTCACCATCAAGCTATAATCAGGTGAGCGGGAGGGAGCGAGGGTGGAAGCGTATAAACTTCATGCAGAGTATGTTTCTTAAGATAAGGTTATTAAGCTAATATAGAAATCTCACCATACTGCCTTAGCAAATCACGATGTCCGACTAGTACAGTTTTTACTACTCAGCATGTAATTGATATTTTTGTATGCAGTGTCGTAATATGTACACACATCACAGTGTTAGTTGTTTTCTCTCTGTGCCAAATAGTCTTCTCACATACGGTTCACATAATTTTCTGCCTGATGTTTTCTGTGTGGCCGCAACTTTACCATTAAGTAGATGATACCTGACAGTGTAGACTGACCGTTTTGCGTGCATACTTCCACACAACATGTCATCTGCTGCCCAGAGGAAAATAAGCATTAATGGCTTGCTCTTGCCACATGTACTTGGAGATACTACCCAACCCGAAAACATACGACTTGAAGTAGCTACAATTATTACTCTGCAAATCACGTAAATACTGATCTAATGTTGTTCAGTTACCCGTCCTTAGCCACCATTACAAATATCTGCACTTATATGCATTACACCTTGTAAATGTCATCTTTAAATCACACATATGGTATTATTATGGGCAGATGTAATCTATTTAATTTGTCCGATTAGGACTGTATTCACTCAGACAGCCTGTGATACATGATGTGCTACAGAGATGGTAACGAACACTTATTTTAGTGAATAAAATACATGTTCAGTCAGACAGATACATGCACACACAACTCTAATCACAACAAAATAATACAATAATTACATTATGTTGTACACCCTTAATTAAATCATAATTCCATCAAAGAGTTTTATTTTCACCATCTGATCGGAAGGAACGAGACACAACGACGTAATGCAGATCGGCCAGTGGATCTCACGAGACGTGGAACCGCTAGTATAAAAGTAGGGATCAGCAACAGCAGAATGGGTTCGTCAAGAGAGTTAACTGACTTTGAACGTGGAATAGTAATGGAGTAATAAATCTATATTGTACATTTCAATTCTTCTAAAGATACCCAAGTCAACTGTTGATGGTATGACTGTCAAGCGGAAACCTGAAGGGACAAGTAATGCTAAACCAACACCAGGTAGATCTCATGTACTGATGGGCAGCAACTGTCGAGCATTGCAGAGGGTGAATGTAAAAATTCGCCTGAAATCCGCGGAATGAATCACTCTTGACCTCCAAAGTGCTATCAGCAGACCAGGAAGTACAATGACTATGTGTAGGGAGCTAGAAAGAGTGGAGTAAGGTGACCGAATAGCTCTTTATCACAGTCCTGTAGTCTGTTCTAAGCCACACTTGAGGGAATGTGAAGGGCGATGTCACTGGACAGTGGATAATGGGAAACGAGTGATCTGGAGTAACTAATTACGCTATACCCCGTGGCATTTCTGTGGAGGGTTTTGTGATGAAGGATGAAGAATGTTACCATCCATTATGTACAGTGCCAACAGTGAAGCGCTATTATTGTACAGATGTATTTCTCGTGATTAGAGTGTGGTTCTCTCATTGCGCTTAAAAAAACTGTGTACAGAAGAGGAACGACTGGTAGGCGATGGTTGTTTGTAGCACAGTTGGTGAGACAATAGTTTGTGGAGAGTAGCATTTCTGAAATCGAGTGGCATTCGCAGTGCCCCATCCCTTCGGGCTCAATTAGAACTTTAGCTAGGTTCCAGTCCACAGTGTCCAGCATCGCTATCTTCTCTGGTATCAGCTCTTGAAGAAAAATGGACTGCCATACTTGCATAGATATTCAGATGCCTCATTGACAGTGTTCCCAATATATTTCAAGCCACCACAAAGGCAAAGGGCGCACACATCCCTTATTAATATACACTAATGTGTGTGCAGATACTCCTAATCGGATGGTGTATGTTTATAAAGGATGTAACGCGCAGATATTCTTGTATGTGGTACCTTAATATGTGCACACAACACAATTTGGGTTGTTTTTTCTCTGCATCAGTCTTTACGCAAACAAATTACCAACTTTATGTGCAGAGATGCATTGTAGTCGAACTGGATGAAGTCTTCCGCTATGCTGACATGATTTGGTGCCACTTATTATTCGACAATGTTCTGATCTACAGCTGCAACATCACGGTGAACATGTTGTGACATGACATACTATCTTAGAACAAAGGTGATGTGCTGTGGGCACGAGTGTCGTTCACGCTGCACGCACTCTGTGCCATTAAGGCCGGACCAACACAGCTGTAGCAGGGCTACGGGGCCGGCTAAGCTGTAGGGACAACTGGACATGCCATGTGGATGTGTCAGATTCACACTAGTGGACGTGACCTCAGCTATACCGTTATCTTGCACAATAGTTTCTTTTATATTGCTGGTTTTTGTGCACCTACAGCGCAAATCGTGATTGATACAGTGAAGGACGATACGTCGAGTTGCAGAGATCCACACAGTGGTCCCATTATGCAAATATTATTTGTAAGTAATACATCTGAGAAGCTAAAGCACCGCTGAAATTCAGCAAATGTCAGTAATATTTGTGGTACAAAGGAAATCAACCAGTCTAATTGTGTAACTCAGTGAAGTGCATTGATTGATCTGCTAAGGTGTATCACATGATCATTAGTTAAGCTGTGAGACAGTTGTTAATGGAATTTGGGTTGAAAATCTGCGTATAATTTAATATAAGACAGATATAAAATCAGCAAGGCAATGTGGATTGGCAGATGTACTCACACACTGCATTTGGCTCCTAATAATTATAGATTTTAATTAAATGGTTGTAAATTGGTTATAAATTTGCGTACTGTCACCTGTAACTTAAAAACAATTATACCTGTCGTTATTTAGATTACTTTAACGGTAAGAGGAGGAAAGCTCCAATAGGAAAGTGGTATCATATCCATATTTACAGCAGTAATTACCGGCAGAGAGGTTATGAACTGAGTTTTAGCACACCAACAAAACATTGCATGTGTTTAAATTTTGTATGAACTGCTGCACTTTAAGTTAGATATAAATTATCAGTGTTCTTTATGTTATTAGTACACAGTTAATGGGACAATCATATTTTGGATATTATTTATCTATAAGGAGTGTTGAATGATGTTGATGAAAATACAAAGACATTAAGTGACATAGATGCAGTGTGTTTCTTGGAAGGCAGGTCTTAGATCATGAAGGGTGACGGCCGTTATTGTCGCAGTGTTCATACGTCTTTATCCTATGTGGATGAGAGCGTTAGAATTGGCTGTTTGATTCTCGCTGATATCATGATGCCCGCACATCCATAGCATAGTGATAATGTTGTTTCGACATTGTTGTTCTACAGCACGGTCTATGGAGTGTTACACCAAGTACATACTAACGACTTGATTGTATATGAGCAGCAGCAATGATGCTAGTCTGTCAGAATAATGACTATATACTTAGGTAAGTATTAGGAGTATCTACGATCCTCTGGTACTGTAATACAGTGGTTTCCGCTGTGAGCACATAGGTTTCTGGAGCGAGCTGGCATTGCCCACTTCGGCGTATCTGTTCACCATAATATGCGCTACTTACGCCGCCTGTAGACGTGATCCATGTGTGTCGGGACTATGTGCACGTTACCATCCAGTTAATTCCTATGTAAGATGTGTATGTGAGAATGTCTAAATCTGTTGTCGTGTTGTAAGGTATCATGAAAGAGTAATTATGCCAAACTATAGTAGTTCAATGACACAATCGTGTCATAAAAGAAATATACTGGTCGTAGAAATTTCTTTATAAACAAGTATCTATTAGTGAAGCGTTTCTCGGCCAGTACCCGAATCCTCGAAAACAAGGGGACTTCCACAGTTATTATACGTCTGAGTAGATATTTGGAACCAAAGTACTGTCTTCTGAGTTTGAGTGGCTGCTCATTACCTTCAACAATTACGTTACTCGTGGGGATTCGCCACAGAGTACCGAAGTAGGACCTGATCGCTTTATGCTGGCATCTGTGAAGACTTTTTAGAGCAGAATCAGTGGCCGGGACATTACAGAGGTTATAAATTGTAAGTAGTAATTATGCTATTGGTGTAGTATTACCTTATCCCCGCGACTCCAACATACTGCAAGTCTGTATCGGTTTGTGGTTGTAAATACAGTGTTACACCTTATATTTTTCGTTTAGTATCCTTTGCAGACAATCAGGCTCTCACTTTAGCAACAATATTTCTGTACTTACGAGTCACTTTCACTTGTAAAGAAACGCGCAGGAATGTTAGAGCATTGTCTTGTGGTAATCATATCGAGTAGTCACGTGAGAAGAGTAGTCGCGTATGTAAATGTTCCAAGATATAAATGTAAGTTCCAGACATATCTGCGTGGGCCACTTTCACTTCTTCATATTTTTGCTACTTGTGTTTTTCACACCGACATTAGCGCAAACTTCGGTTTATATGGAAATTTGCCCAACATCCTCATCAACGGCTTCAGGGTTTCTGAAATTCTGTGAACTGTCGTGCTCACCTATAAAGTGTTGGGGGGGGGGGGGGGGAGGGCACAATATTCTGCATGAATAGATTGCCCAGACAGTTTCACGTTCTTAGTAAATAAGTAGCTGTTCCCCGCCAAGCGTTTCTGCTTAAACGGAATACGGGGAAATAAGAAAGCACACGTTTCTATTGGTATTGGACATATGGCCTAATCTCCATCTCTTCCCTCGCTGTCCATCTCCTTCTCCCTCTGTATTGTCCATCTCCTACTCCTTTACCCTCGTTCTGTCCATCTTCTCCTTCCTCATCTTTCTGCATCTCATCCTGCCCCTCTCTCCCCCTCTCGCTGTCCCTTACCTTCTCCTTCTCTTTCCTCTGTCCATCTTCTCTTTCTTCTCTTATTCTGTCTACTCCTGTCTTCTCTCTCCATGTACATCACCTCCTCCCCTCTTTCTATATTCATCTTCTCCTGTCCCTCTCCTTTCATCTCCTTCTGGCCCCCCTCCACGCTATATCTTCTCTTTTGCGCTTTCCGTTTCTTCCCACCCCTCTGTCCATTTCCCCTTCCTCCCTCTCTCTGACCTTGAGCATTGTATATTGATACTTAATATTCAGATTCTGCGATTGCATTATTGTGAAAAAAATAAAGTAAGTCGGTCAAGGGCCTTATGACGTTTTTCGTAATAAGGTTTCGCCTTTATATATTTCACATTTATTTAAGTATCATATGTGTTAAAAATTGTTATAAGAAACACACACATACACTGTGTCAAAATTTCAAAGCATTCCGTGTAGAACTTATAGAGGCCGAAGATTTTGATCACACAAACATTTTCAATTTCATCTATATAGATGTAAATGTTCGTCTGTACAATCGTAACTCTCCGAAAGCTCTTCACCGAATACTTTGAAATTTCGAAACAAACGATGCATTCGAATACGTGCGCATGTTTTGTATACTGTAGCGATATATATACGGTGAGTCAAGGGGAAAGGAAAGGTACGTCCTTTGAGAGGTATATATATATATATATATATATATATAGTGAGCCAGGGGGAAAGGTACATGCTTTGAGGGGTGATGGTATTAGTGATTCTGAACAAAACTCTTAATATTTAATATGAATATTTGCCCTAATCCGAATGGTTTCCGAGATATGACACTTTTAATGTCCGTTGTTATTAATTTTCTGTATTATTCACACACTGCCATTGTTCACAATGTACCACAGTAGTGTCGGGAAAGGCGTGACGAACAATTTGATACTGGATGCCTGAAGTCTATCAGATCGGAAAGCTGCCTCAGATTGGCCTACCAACACCATTTAAGCCACAACGCACTGCTCTTCAGGCAATAATTTCAACATTCTCGTGCTCTCTTTGTGGAAACTGTTAAGTACTAGAGAAAAATTAAAGGGGCTTTTCTTGCAGGTAATTTAATGCAGTTTAATTTTGTACTAAGACAAGTGTCTGCTGGATGGTACGGTTTTCGAGCTATTGAAGAAAAACGTACAAAACTGATATTAAATGTACTCTATCTCGGAAACCATTCGGATTATGGCGTATGTCCATATGAAGTATTTTGTTCAGAATCACTAATAGTATCACCCTACAAAGCATGTACCTTTTCTCCTGACTCATCCTGTATGTATAAGAGGATGTTCTTTGCTCTAAAGCTTTGTATAATTTGAACCAACGAACATGTTTTTGCTAACGATTTATGCCGATGTATGTGTCGTATATTGATGTGTCATGACTGCGATTTCTTTGTAGATGTTAGGTGTGCTTAATTACATTACAAGGGTCTCCACCTGCGGCGGCAATCTTTTTGCATCTCCACCTGCGGTGACAACGTTTTTCCTCCTCCCTCCCCCCCCCCCCTCAACCCCCTCACCACTATCCACCGCCACCGTCATTCAAGAGAATAGCATGCTGACAAGTTACAAGGGCGCCGTTGGCCATGCACTGAACACCCTACATCCAATATCATTACCATCATAACTATCATCATTACTGAGAATGATGTCATTCATATTTACATATTTTGACGGAAAGGTAACAGCACCAACCTCAGAAGCCGAGAAAATAAAATAAGACTGCAAAGATTATTATATCGTGACGTGAGTGTACCAAATTCGCAATTATATGGAAGTTTCTGTATCAGCTTAACACATATCTGTACTAATTACCTGTTTAATGTTTCTCTGGAATGGTTTCTTCTTAGAAATGAGTTGCCAGTTCGCATAAATAAGGCAGAAACTAGTACACTCACCTCGGGAAATTCTGCCTGTAGGTCTGCTATGTTAGGAAACGGTCGCCAGTCCCAGTTGGACAGACATTTTGTAATGTGGCAGGATAAAACGTGAAATAATTACAGAACCTGAACTAAATTGTACACTTCTCCCACAAGTACATAACAAGAAAGAACAAAAATCGAAATCCTGGCATGATAAGCATATGTAAGCAAACTACTCATCTGCGTGTTGCTATGAGTATATGAAAAGTACGTCCTCAGAAAAAATGTCCACGTCCTTCATAAGAGCCCGTTTCCACAAAAAGAAATGATTTATGAAATCTGACCGTATTTCAAAAACATGCTGAAGAATAGCAAGGGCTTCCTTTTCACAACGGAAAGAATAGTGAACAGAAATGAACATTCAAACCATTTTAAAGGTCACAGCTACTTCCGATAATTGCCTAACGATAACCATAAAGATAAATCACCTTAGAGGCGAATTGTGCTCAATGGCAATGCATGGGTATGTCTGATAACCTAAAACCTAGAATGAATTGAAAAAAAGTTTAAAAACACAAAGCGGTCGCACTGAATATGGCATTATAAACAGCAAGCAGCATCAAAATCGCTACACTTGTCTTACCTTCTAAACTGTAAAGCATGTAAGAATCACAAAACATTTTTGCTAACTACTGTTATGAAACATTCTTACTGAAGGCAGAATACAAATGTGAAGTTAAATGCAGAGTGTAAAATGCATACAGTGACACGTAAGCAGTCGCATCTTTACAAATGAATTAATCAGTGATGCTGGTATTAAGTAAATCACATAAGCTTTTGTTCAGTTTCAAAATATTTCGATTCAAAGTCTAATCATTGATACAAAAAGGGTACAGTTCTTCGTAGGTGCCCTATTTGGCACAGAGTGCGATCACTTCAGAAATAATTGAGCAAAGAAGTTGGGCAAAGAGGAATTCTTGATGCGAGAGTGTGATGTATCCAACACGCCTGCCAATTGGATGGATTCATGAAACTCGATTCTGTACCATGTGCATCGGAAGCTAACAGCCTGACTGAACAACGAATGTTAAGTTTGAACACAAGAACAGGCTCATTAAAGACTTGAAAAATGCTGTGTGATGTATCCAACACGCCTGCCAATTGGATGGATTCATGACACTCGATTCTGTACCATGTGCATCGGAAGCTAACAGCCTGACTGAACAACGAATGTTAAGTTTGAACACAAGAACAGGCTCATTAAAGGCTTGAAAAATGCTACACTTAAATATTACGCCAACCTACAAAAAAGCAAGCCACAATCTCATCGCATTTTTGTAGCTCGTTGTACGAGAATAACCATCACAAAATAATTTCAAAACAAATTATAGGATTACTCATCCATAAGAAATGCGTGGAAGCAACAGCCAGAGCCCCTCGTGAAAGACCAGCTGGAAACACAGGAAGTAGCACACCAGATTGCTTTGTCTCGTTCAAACGAGGAAGAACCCGAGACCACTTGGCCATAATGGCTTGCCATTGGCTCACAGCCTCTACTCGCCGATGTACCTCCTGTCAGACATGTCTCCTTAACTAACAAATGACTGTGATACATTCAGAAACCGAACATCTTTGCAGTTTTTTCTTCCAGTTTAGAATGTACAGAAGAAAGAATAATTTTGAAAGTGAACATTCTGACACGCACCTTTCAATTTATTTTAAGTTGCAGCAAATCGCTTGTCAGTGCTCTTATTCATATAAATTCGCAGCTTTGCTGAATATCTGAATAATGAAACAAGCAAGGGACTCATGTCTTTATATCAGTACAATAAATGTATAGTTATCAAAATATATTCAAACCGACAAGAGCTACTCGTAAATACTTCTTTATTCACAAGTGGTTTCGATTTTCTGGCCGTCAGATATCTTTAAGTTTTTCATAAGAGCTTACATGTCAATAATAAAACTATGAGGGCGAATAATAGAAAATCCACTTCACTACGGTCGGTTCACGGCGACTCAAGAAACTTACCCAGAAATAAATTCTGATTTCACAGATTTGAAAGGATGTGGAATGCCGAACAAATCGTCTTTATTTGTTGTCGTTTTGTTTTTGTTTTACAGTAAAGCACTTCTTTGTTTGGGCCTTGTTTAAAAAGGTATATATCCACATTCTCTGCCCCCCTTCAATAAAAGTACACACAAGTTTGCAGATATTCAAGTGATGCAAACCTCTTTCTTCAGAAGTTTGTGTTGCGTGGCGATCGACAGTCCTTTAACATATTCCAGACAAGCTCAGTCAGCCTGAATTCAGCAGCTGCACTTCGGCTTTTTAACACATTTTTCGGATATTATAGCTTCGTAACTGCGACTGCAATAAATCGGCGTGATGTTTAACTTGAAACGATGAAAAGTGGTTGATATCTTCTTAAACGTACAAAATTAGCCGACTTACAAACTGTTAAACTGAATCATATTTTTATTCTAAAAAACAACTGCTTGGGTACTTGGGGGTATGCATACTCGTCGTCAGTGTTGCGATTGACTACGTCTGACTACTGGAAGGTAACATCGCTTTATTGTGCACCGACCACCTTTCGTTCACAACTGCGCCTACCATCCTATTACGTTAGTGCATAAGTTAGTAGTGTTTTTGTTTTGCATGTTGGTATTCCGGTTGCTGCAGGTTTATTTAACGATCATTATTTTTTATTTACAGTTCAGTGCTGCTATTTGAATTTACATATTCTCATTTGGGGATAGGGAGTTGTGGATGCTAGAAAGTGGAGTGCCAGTTGTTGGACTAGAAACATTTTCGAAATAAACTTCTATCTGAGTTCAATAGAGGAGCGACAGCAGCAGAGACAGCCAGAAACATTTACTCCTTGTATGATGGTAATGCCACTGGATAAAGTGCGACAAGAAAAAACGGTTTTACGTTTTAAGGAGGACCTCTTTGACATTAGTGACTCTCCAGTTTGAGAAAGACCTTCGTGGTTTGGTGAAGATCTTTTAATGCCATTAACCCACAATGATGCACGTCACTGTACTCGAGAACTGGAAAATGTGGTAAACTGTCATCATTCCACCATCGTGTGACGTTTTCTTGGAATGGGGAAGGTTCAAAACTCGAACGTACAACAAGTTCTAGTCCAAAATCACAAAAATCTGTGGTTGGCCATGTGTGCACCTCTGCTTGCTCGTCGTCAACTGGCTCGTGAACAACAAAATGACTCTGAGCACTTAACATCTGAGGTCATCAGTCCCCTAGAACTTAGAACTACTTAAACCTAACTAACCTAAGGACAACACACATATCAATGCCCGAGGCAGGATTCGAACTTGCGACCGTAGCGGTAGCGCGGTTCCAGATTGAAGCGCCTAGAACCGCTCGACCACACCGGCCGGCTCGTGAACAACACCGCCCATGTTATCCTGTATCGTTACTGGTGACGAGAAGGGGTGTACGTATGCTAACATAAAGAAAAAAAGGAATGGTTGAACTCAACAGAGCAGCAATTCCCTGTACAAACACCTGTGCGCATCCGCACAAGATAATGTTACGGATCTGGTCGCACAGCGACGGCGTGATGTACTACGAATTGCTTACCGGAGGTCTAACCATCACTGCTGACTACTGAGACGTCTTGTAAGACGCCATCCAAGAAGAACGACCGGGATGACGGCGTGAAGTAAAGCTACTCCACGATAAACGGTAGCCGGCATTCTTATAGACTGAGAAAAAACACTACACCGGAGTTGGGTCGTGAAGTCATTCCGCATCCACCTCATTCACCTGATTTTGTGTTCTCAGGTTTCCATCTTCACCGCTATCGAACAACCTTCAAGGAACTTCCTATACTGATGGAAAAGCGCTCCGAACATGGATCGACGAATTCTTCGGCTCGAAACCACGTGGTGTCAACCGTTGTGGAATCTAAAAGTTGGCAGACTGGTGTAAATAGTGAACGAGAATATACGAGGGCTATTCTGAAAGTAAGGAACGATAGGTTGCGAAATGGAAACCACAGCGAAAATTAAAACTGTTTTATTTGCAACGATTAGCTACACCTTCTAGCTACTTCTCTACACAGTCGCCGCTCAGACTTAGACATCCGTCGTAGCGTTGTAGCAACTTTTCAATTCCCTCGTTATACGAAGTGCGGCTAGAAAAAAACCGGATTGATGCTGAAAAAAACATTTATTTACAATTATTTACAATTTCATGTTACCTCATTCAATGTACTCTCCTCCTCGGTCTCTACACCACTCCATACGAATTTTCCACTGTTCATTGCAATGCTGCAGATCATTTTCGGTAAGTCCATATATTACTTCCGTCGCTTTTTCTTTTACTACTTCAACAGTCTCAAATCTAGTTCCTTTCAAAGCTGACTTGACTTTAGGGAAAAGAAAAACGTCACAGGGGGCCAAATCAGGTGAGTAGGGTGGATGATCTAAGATGGGAATGTTGTGTTTTGCCAAAAACGTCTTCACTGACAACGCACTGTGAGCTGGGGCATTGTCTTGGTGAAGGATCCATGACTTTTTTCTCCACAAATCATTCCGTTTTCTCTGTACTCGCTCACGTAGGGTAGCCAGGACGCTAATGTAGTAATGCTGATTCACTGTTTGTCCCTCTGGTACCCAATCAATGTGCACAATCCCTTTGATGTAAAAAAAAACAATCATCATTGCCTTGAATTTCGATTTTGACTTTCGTGCTTTTTTTGTCGTGGAGAACCAGGAGTTTTCCAATGCATCGATTGGCGTTTAGTTTCGGGATCGTAAGTAAAAAACCACGATTCATCGCAAGTAATAACATTTTGTAAAAAGGTGGGATCACTTTCAATGTTTTCCAGGATGTCAGAACAAATCATTCTTCGGCGTTCCTTCTGTTCAATTGTGAGACACTTTGGAACCATTTCTGGACACACTTTGTTCATGTTGAAACTTTCATGAAGAATCTGCCTAACACTTTCCTTGTCAACTCCTGTTAACTCAGACACTGCTCTGATTGTTAAACGGCGATCTTGTCGAACAAGTTTACCGATTTTTTCAATGTTTGCATCAGTTTTTGCTGACAATGGTCTGCCAGTGCGAGTGTCATCACTGGTGTCTTCGCGGCCATCTTTAAATCGTTTAAACCACTCAAACACTTGTGTTCGCGATAAACAATCATCGCCGTACACTTGTTGTAACATTACAAACGTTTCACTTGCAGATTTTCCTAGTTTGAAACAAAATTTGATGTTAACACGCTGTTCTTTCTGTACACTCAACATTTTCCGACGCACAGACAAAACGTCAACTACTTAAAACAGACGCCACGGGCAGACTGAGTGCAGGAGGCAGATGAAACTCGAGCAGTAGGCGGAGCGAGAGTCACGTGACAGGCCACGCGACTTTCAGCCTTATTGCATTCGTTTTATTGTTTCACCAGTACTAGTCCGGTTTTTTTCTAGCCACACCTCGTAGAAGACAGCCGCCAGTGCTTTTCGACAATTTTCTACACTGGACTGCAGCTCATTGTCTGTGTCAAAATATTGCTTTCGTAGCCAGCGGTTCATCTGAGCAGACATGAACCTCAGGGGTAGCCAATTACGGGCTGTATTGTGGGTGATCAAACGCTTTCCATCGAAAACGCTGCAGGAGCATCTTCATTGCCCCTGCAGAGTGTGGCAAAGAATTGTCGTGTAGAACGACATGCATGACAGTTATGTTATTTAGATTGCATAGCTTCAGGCGAAATCTTTCGCCGGGCCATCATACTTGGCGGGAGACGCTAATTTCTAACCATCTTTACGTTCTCACTGTGAGCTCAGAACTGAAAATTGCGGCATGTTGCGATCGATGGGCATACTAGACACAGCATCTGTGCAAAGCTTCATCAGATTCTCACTGTGTTTTCCATCTTGCGACCGATCGTTACTTACTTTCCGAATAACCTTCGTATTATTGGTGACTAAGCCTCTGTTATGCGTATCTATTGTGTTTATTAAACTTACGGAATAACGCTATGAACTTAGGCACCAACCTAATAGAATAGGTAATGAACTGCGCTCATCATTCTACGTGATCCCCCACCATAGTTTAGAGACTGGCAGCAGCCAGACTAGGGAATTACCGTCCCATGCGTAGCATGTGACGACGAGCTGGCGCCATGATGTGGGGAGCTATCGTGCATGATCAAGTCACACCTAGTAGTGATTGCAGGAACTCTGACGGCACAACGGTACGTCACAGAAATCCCAAGTCCTCATCTGTTTTCCCGTAAGGGAAAATATTTAGTTGCCATTTTTCTGCAGGACAATGTTTGTTCCACATGGCGTATGTCTCTATAACTGTCAGCGTGATGTTAAATTATTTCTGTACCCAGCAAGATTCCCCGACGTGTCCACAATACCACAACAGAACGTGTGTGGGGCCAGATCCGACGTCAGCTCTGTCCCAGGGCCAGTATCCAAGATATCAAGGACCAGTTACAACAATTGTTGGACAGATTGTCTCAGGAGACGGCCATCTGACTCCTTTCTCAACCGAATCAGGGCATGGATCACAGTTAGAGAGAAGACGGTGCAACGTCATACTGATAAGAGGGCTTATAAGGCCAAATTCTTTCTAAATTGGACTCGATAACGTAATCTCAGATGTGAAATTACCGAACTATCGGTTTAATAAGCCACAGCTGCAAAATACTAATGCGAATTATTTACAGACGAATGGAAAAAACAGGTAGAAGCCGACCTAGGGGAAGATCAGTTTGGATTCCGTAGAAAGGTTGCAACACGTGAGGCAATACTGACTTTACGACTTATCTTAGAAGAAAGATTAAGGGAAGGCAAACCTACGTTTCTGGCATTTGTAGACTTAGAGAAAGCTTATGACAATGTTGGCTGGAATACTCTCTTTCAAATTCTAAAGGTGGCAGGGGTAAAATACAAGGAGCGAAAAGCTATTTACAATATGGTTCAAATGGCTCTGAGCGCTATGGGACTTAACATCTGTGGTCATCAGTCCCTAGAACTTAGAACTACTTAAACCCAACTAACCTAAGCACAACACACACATCCATGCCCGAGGCAGGATTCGAACCTGCGACCGTAGCGTTCAGGCGGTTCCAGACTGAAGCGCCTAGAACCGCACGACCACACCGGCCGGCAGCTATTTACAATTTGTACAGATACCAGATGGCAGTTATAAGAGTCGAGGGGCATGAAAGGGAAGCAGTGAAGGGAGTGAGACAGGGTTGTAGCCTCTCCCCGATGTTATTCAATCTGTATATTGAGCAAGCAGTAAAGGAAACAAACGAAAAATTTGGAGTAGGTATTAAAATCCAGGGAGAAGAAATAAAATCTTTGAGGTTCGCCGATGACATTGTAATTCTGTCACAGACAGCAAAGGACTTGGAAGAGCAGTTGAACGGAATGGACAGTGTCTTGAAAGGAGGATATAAGATGAACATCAACAAAAGCAGAACGAGGATAATGGAATGTAGTTGAATTAAGTCGGGTGATGCTGAGGGAATTAAATGAGACACTTAAAGTAGTAAAGGAGTTTTGCTATTTGGGGAGCAAAATAACTGATGATGGTCGAAGCAGAGAGGATATAAAATGTAGACTGGCAATGGCAAGGAAAGCGTTTCTGAAGAAGAGAAATTTGTTAACGTCGAGTATAGATGTAAGTGTCAGGAAGTCGTTCCTGAAAGTATTTGTATGGAGTGTAGCCATGTATTGAAGTGAAACATGGACAATAAATAGTTTGGACAAAAAGAGAATAGAAGCTTTCGAAATGTGGTGCTACAGGAAAATGTTGAAGTTTAGGTGGGTAGATCACGTGACTAATGAGGAGGTATTGAATAGGATTGGAGAGAAGAGAAATTTGTCGCACAGCTTGACTAGAAGAAGGGATCGGTTGATAGGACATGTCCTGAGGCATCAAGGGATCACAAATTTAGCTTTGGAGGGCAGCGTGGAGGGTAAAAATCGTAGAGGGGGACCAAGAGATGAATACACTAAGCAGATTCAGAAGGATGTAGGTTGCAGTAGGTACTGGGAGATGAAGGAGCTTGCACAGGATAGATTAGCATGGAGAGCTGCATCAAACCAGTCTCAGGACTGAAGACCACAACAACAACACAACGTAATCTCCGGAATAATATCTCATACTTTCTGAAAGAGTGAAGTTTCATTTCGTTTCCTCCTCTCCTATCGCATTCGGGAGGAAGACGGTTCAATCCCGTGTCCGGCCATCCTGATTTAGATTTTCCGTGATTTCCCTAAATCGCTACAGGCAAATGCCGGGATGGTTCCTTTCAAAGGGCACGGCCGACTTCCTTCCCCGACCTTCCCTAATCTGATGACACCGATGACCTAGCTGTTTGGTCTCTTCCCCCAAACAACCACAACCTCCTCTCCTAGGTGCTTCACTTTTTTTTGTTCGTGAATGAACTGGAAACCAAGTTCCCATAACATTAGGAAGACGATCATTGGCTTATTATAGACAACCTCTCAGTTCGTAACGCGCTTTATATTAAAAAAATATAGGGTGATACATGGGTGATACATGATCTCTGATTGTCACATTTCTACGACAGTCTTTTGGTCTGTGTTGTGGAGGAAAACGTAAAGTGAAACCTGTAGAATAGGACAACAAGAGATTAATATCTATTTGCGTAAACGTTCTGTTATCTGTAAATGTGGAACAATCTAATTTAATGCTGATGCGTGGCATATAGCATCTTGTAAATTTCGAATACAGTATTAGTGGTGCTCTGCTTGACGCAGTTACACCGATTAAATATTTAGGCATAACGTTGCGACATGAAAGCACAGTTGTAGAGAAGGTGAATGGTCGATTTCGTTTCAGCGGGAGGAATTCAGGAATGTGTAGATCAGGAGAGCGGGTACAGAATACCTACGCAACCCAACCTTGAGTACTGGTCGAGTGTTCGGGATCCCCAACAGCTCGTATTAAGGGAAGACATCGAAGCTATTGAGAAGCGTCTTACTAGATTTGTTACCGTTAGGTTCGATCAACATGCAACTGTTACAGAAATCTTCCGTGATCTGAAATTGGAGTCCCCAGAGAACTTAGCGAAATGCTGTTGGGGTTCTTTAGAGAAAAGGAATTTTCAGCTGACTGCAGAACGCTTCTGTTATAATCAACGTATTTCTTGCGAAAAGATCGCGAAGGCAAGAGAAATAAGAGCTTTTCTCCATTTGTGAGTGAAACAGGAAACTGAATATCTCTCAGTGGTACAGGTTACCTCACACCATCCTCCTACGATTGCTTATCTTTCGGAGATGCAGCATACTAAATTCGACAGCTCTTAAATATCCTCACAAACATGCGAAAGCGGCCTACTTGAGATCCCAATGGAGGTACTTTACCGTAAAATTCTTCAGTCCTTTTATGAAGTGCTAGATGTTGTTGCTGAAAAGGAGGGGAAAGGTAAAACATGGTTCTGGCACTGAAGGATCACGAACGAATCCATCGAGCTTGATTTCCCAGTCTAAAAAAGAGGAAAGTGTCATATGCCTTCACGGCACGATACACCGGGAACAAGACGTCAAGCGATCACTAACTTTACGCCATCACTCCTACTTGCTAGACAAATATAAGGTTCGCTAACTTCTTCCATTTTCATGATTCAGTACAGCTATATCCGCAACGAGCACTGCTGTGAAGGCGAAAATTAGTGATTTCAGCCACTGAGGCAGAAATGGAAAGATGACACACTGTACTGCCCAGTTATTGCCTCGTTCGATCATCTGAAAACCAATCCGAATAGATGTGACTAATGTACGGATGAATAAACAGCAGACAGACTATTCGTTTGGGACGTCTGTCTTTTAGAGGGAAGAATCTGCTGGCACAACTGACACAATTGTCCCCAAACTCAGAGTCAGGACCAAGTGGAAACAACGAAAACCATCCTTTGCTAAGTTTACTTACCAGCAGATAGCATATTTTTATTTCGTAAAATAAATGCCGTTCTTTCCATGTTGCAGCAACGTGAACTATTTGCAGCGAAGCGTGGGCGGCATGGTCCTGGCACAGAGCCTGTCCCTCGGTGCTGCCATCTGCTTCCTTCTTTTCATGATCGGCACAGTAAGTGTTAGTTGTAGCTCCATTCGCTCTAGCACATAAGAGCAAAAAGGTATGCTTTATTTTCTCTTGTTTATAAAACACACTTCTGGTCTTTGAGTCTGACTATATTATGGCAATAAAATACAGTCTGCTTCTTACAAAGTACCGATGAAGAGAGGGAATCAGTAGCCCTCATTTAGATCATTCCTGTATTTAGTTAAGTGCAAGCAGCTTACGTTGTAAATTTTGCCTCTTTTGGGGTTGCTATTCATCCCTTTTTAGGTACCATTCATAAAAACCATAATACATAGTGGGAATGGTAGAAAATGGATGTTTATGGTTCAGAGAGTGAAGTGTGTACACCACTGGTTGGGCAGCGATAAGTGGAGAGACATGGTGGGTTACGTCTGTAATTAGTAATGTACCTCAGCGTGCGTATATTTGTGTGTGTGTGTGGGGGGGGGGGGGGGTGTTTAAGATAAAGCTGTAATTAATCCAACGGGGTTGGCTTGAACATTGATACTTTACTACGCATTGTACTGTTGGAGGTGGCAAGCCGTTGCCTTCGTTTGACCTTTGAACTGACTTATCCAGTCAGTTTTAGAACTGGAAGACCTATATTCAACATGGACTCCAAACCACGCTCCAACTCATTATTTTTCATATTAAAAAGGGAGAAGTAAGGACTGACAGATATAAGTTCTACCTGACTGAAGATCTCGAACCCGAGACTTGAGATCCATTGTATGACACTTCACCAGAGAGTCACCATAACGCAATCTGCGCACGCGGGCGCGCGCGCGCATGTTGTGTGTGTGTGTGTGTGTGTGTGTGTGTGTGTGTATGTGTATGTGTATGTTGACACACAGTTTTTGAGCCAGGGCTTCAAAGAAACAAGTCTCAGTCCATATTCAGTTGTAAGACAAAATCTTATAAACACCCACTCATAATGGTATTTTGGCGTCTTTGGTATTTGGTAAAACCCAAAACTTCTTGGAGACCAATGAGTGTACTGATCGTCAATTGGATTCTGCGCCATTCGTTGAATAATTTGCTTGACACATGCTGGCGGATGTTAACTGGACTATAATTTCATTTCATCTTCGACATAGACTCAATGACAGCAGTATTTCCAAAATTTTGTATCACATGCAATGAAATTTATATCATTCTGCACGCTCATCTATTCAATTCAGTTTATATTCAGTCATGTGAGTGGGGCTGTTAATAATACGTAACATGCCACACTATACTGGCCCTACTATAGCTAATGTGCGTTTCCACCTATTATAGATTCAAAGACTTTACGTTACTATTGTTTTGAGTGTGATAATTAGATCCACTGAAAGCATAATATATCACTCGGAAACACTACAGCCCTTCCACTAAGTTTAGGAGGTAGTAAAAGATTGGACAGTTAGTCTGGTGTTCTCTACACGCTATCTTTTCCTGTGATAAGGAATATTCTGAAACTAGATTCTTCAAACCACACTTTATGTTTACATTAATCAGTGGCACTAATAATCTACTCTTTAGGTCATTGAAGGAACTTTCCTGTACACACTTCTCTTAGGAGAGCTTCGTCAACAGAAGCCCTTACTCGGAAATTTTCTTTACACAGTGGCAAAAGTTTTCTTTGGCGTAATCATCATTTTAGCTGCATATGCTGTAGGCCCTTAAATACCTATCCACAAGCTATGACCTGAATTGCTTATATTCTGACTGCACTTTTTCCAATGTATTGAGACACTTCAGACAGATGTACTCTGAAGTGTCTAAGAAACGGACGTATAACCAAGCAGAATATGGCGCTGCGGTCGGGAATGCCTGTATAAGACAACAAATGTTTAGTGCAGTTGTTAGATCGGTTACTGCTGCTACAGTGGCGGGTTATCGAGATTTAAGTGAGTATGAACGATGCTGTTACAACTGGCACACGAGCGATGGGACAAAGCATCTCCGAGGTAGCGATGAAGTGAGGATTTTCCCATACGATCATTCCACGAGTGTACTGTGAATAGCAGGAATCTTCTGCGGCCGAAAAAAGATACTCTAATAAAAGGACCAACGTCGAAAGAACTGATTCAGTGTCTAGAAAAGTTAATGCAACGTGCATTGAAATCCAAAGCAGGAATGGCAATATTAAGAGTGCAATGGTAATTATTCTGCTAAGCGCACACCAGATCGGTGAAAAGATTACATTGAAGGCCGCTATGAGGAGAGCAACCGTCTAATGGCATGACAAAAGAAGTGAGAGTCGATATGGCAGACAAAGCGGATCCTGTATCAGAGTAAGAGTTTAATAGATCTTCGTAACTCTTGCGATCAAATAAAGCAGAAAGGATAGCTCTGGAAATTCGATAGTTATTGGTGGTCTTGGTAAATAATGACTATTCCGGCTGGCGTGTAATATCTATCAGACGGAGGAGATACAGTCATACTGTCGGAAAAGTACCATCAATCCAATTAAGAAGATAGCGAGTGTAGATGAATGCGAGAACTATGGCACAATGTGCTTAACACGTCACGAATCCAAGCTGTTCGCAAGAGTAATATACAGAAGAATGAAGAAGAAAACTGAAGATCCAATAGATGACGATCTATTTGCTTCGGAAAAGCAATGCTACCAGAGAGGCCATTCAGACTTGACGGTGGGAGAGACGTTTATAGCAGTTATGGACCTAGGAAAAGCGTTCGACGATGAAAAATAATGCAAAATGTTCGAAATGCTGAGAAAAGTAGGAGTAAATTATGCGGAACGGCCCGTAACATACACTGTGCACAAGCACGAAGAAGGAATAATAATAATGGTACACCAAGAACTAAGTGCGCGGATTAACAATACTATTAGCTGAAGATGCAGTCTTTCTCTTTCACTTTTTCAGTCTGTACATCGAAGAAGCGATGACGGAAGTAAAAGAAAATTTCAAGAATGTTAATAAATTCAGATTAACAGGCTGTCAATGATCCGTTGTTGGCATTGCTAGCTTCAGTGAAAGAGAAGAAGAATTACAGGACCTGTTGAACACAGTGAACAATCTACACTCACGCTCATAAATTGAGGATAATGCTGATAAATGGTGAAACAACCCTCTGGTTGGTGGTTTTCGGGTTTAAATCACCTCAGGGTATGACCATGCGGTGCATCTGACCTGCGGTCGTCGCACGGTGGCGCTGGCAGCAGTCCACATATGCAGAGGTGTGTTGGTACACATCAGAGTACGGTACAGCGAGTAAGTGTGCAAACCTTTTTAGACGTGCTACTGGTGACGCTGTGTTGATAATGGCTCAAAGAACACATATTGATGACGTTATGAGGGGTAGAATACTAGGGCGACTGGAGGCTGGTCAAACACAGCAGGTCGTAGCACGGTCCCTCCGTGTGCCACAAAGTGTGATCTCAAGATTATGGCAACGATTCCAGCAGACAGGAAACGTGTCCAGGCGCTACATACGGGACGTCCACATTGTACAACACCACAAGAACATCGATATCTCACCATCAGCGCCCGCAGACGGCCACGGAGTACTGCAGGTAGCCTTGCTCGGGACCTTACCGCAGCCGCTGGAACAACTGTCTCCAGACACACACTCTACAGACGACTGAACGTACATGGTTTATTCGCCCATAAACCTGCAAGGTGCTTTTCACTGACCCTGGTCACAGGAGAGACCGTACAGCCTGTTGTCAAGAATACAGTACATGGTCATTGGAACAGTGTCCCAGGTTATGTTCGCGGACGAATCCAGGTGTAGTTGAACAGTGATTCTCGCCGGGTTTTCATCTGGTGTGAACCAGGAACCAGATACCAACCCCTTAAGGTCATTGAAAGGACCTGTATTGAGGTCGTGGTTTGATAGTGTGGGGTGGGATTATGATTGGTGCAAGTACATCCCTGCGTGTCTTTGACAGAGGAACTGTAACAGGTCAGGTGTATCGGGACGTCATGTTGCACCAGTATATCCGCCATTTCAGGGGTGGAGTGGGTCCCACATTCCTCCTGATGGATGATAACGCACGGCCCCACCGAGCTGCCATCGTGAAGGAGTGCCTTGAAATAGAAGATATCGGGCAATGGAGTGGCCTGCCTGTTCTCCAGACCTAAACCCCATAGAGCATGTCTGGGATGCTCTCGGTCGACGTATCGCTGCACGTCTTCAAACCCCTACGACACTTAAGGAACTCTGACAGGCACTGGTGCAAGAATGGGACGCTATACCCCAGCAGCTGCTCGACCACCTGATCCAAAGTATGCCAACCAGTTGTGCGGCCTGTGTACGTGTGCATGGTGATCATATCCCATACTGATGTCGGCGTATATGTGCAGGAAAATGGTTCAAATGGCTCTGAGCGCTATGGGACTTAACTTCTGAGGTCATCAGTCCCCTAGAACTTAGAACTACTTAAACCTAACAAACCTAAGGAC
Source organism: Schistocerca serialis cubense (assembly GCF_023864345.2). Taxonomy (NCBI): domain Eukaryota; kingdom Metazoa; phylum Arthropoda; class Insecta; order Orthoptera; family Acrididae; genus Schistocerca; species Schistocerca serialis. The sequence continues at coordinate 302,608,670 of NC_064645.1, read as the reverse complement.
ATCACACACATCCATGCCCGAGGCAGGATTCGAACCTGCGACCGTAGCGGTCGCGCGGTCCCAGACTGTAGCGCTTAGAACCGCTCGGCCACCCCGGCCGGCTATGTTCAGGAAACAGTGGCATTTTATAGGACATGTGTTTCGGGATTTATCACCAATACCGTGGACTTACAGATCTGTGTCGTGTGAGTTCCCTATGTGCCTATGCTATTAGCGCCAGTTTTGTGTACTGCCACGTTGTGTGGCACCACATTCTGCAATTATCTTTAATTTATGAGCATGAGTGTAGTCTATTTTATAATTTTATGTCCTTCACGGTAGACTTTCTTACTTTTGTTATAGTACTTTTTAAATATAAATAATCGAAGAAACAGATAGCGTATTGGCATAGCTAACAAAGTGCCATTGTTTTTATCATTTAATCGGGAATGCTCACTGACAGAAGGCTCAGTGTGGTGCAAACATGCGAGGCAAGTAGTGTGAAGCAAGTAGGCAATCATGTTACAGAGATGCACTCGTGCTTTTACAGCCAAGTGAGCAAGTCTGAAAGCAGTTGTGGCCTTTCGAGTGGCGGTATGCTCCTTTTGAAGAATTACCACTCAAGTTGGACGTGCTGCATCAGCTGTGCAAAGATGCTGGTATCAGTGGTCGCGTGAACATTCTCACAGCTGTAGATGACATTCTGGACGTCCACGCAACACAGACATACTGTATGGGCAGCAGTGGCGGTTCGTACAGCTACCACAGCACAGACAAGAGGGACTGTGAGCCCAGACGTGTCAACACGAAGTGTTGCGGACCGGATATTTGCAGTGAGGCTAAGGGGACCTAAACCTCTAGCCCGTCCTCCACAGAAGCCCCAGTATCGACATGCACGTTCGACTGTTGCCGTTAGAGGATCACTTGGAAAGGTGCGCCGTGGTCCTCAGCGATGAAAGCGGAATCTGCCTGCACGCAAATGCTGGTCGTCTGCGTGTACGACATAGATCTGGTGGGCGCTGTCTCGTAGACTGCATTCGTCCAAGACACTCTAGCCCCGCCCAAGGCCTTTCAGTCTGGGTTGCGATGAGCCACAACTCTCGACCACCTTTTGTGTTTCTGGAAGGTACGCTAATCAGCGATCGACATATGTAGAATGTTGTTAGACCCGTTCTTTGGTCGAGCTTGCAACAGGAAGGTGATGTGTTGTTCTATGAGGTCAATGCTCTCCCACACACTGCCCGTGAAACTCAACGTGCTCTGTAAGACGTGCAACAACTTCCCGGTCCAGCGCGATCCTGGATGATGCGACTCGTCAACCAGCAACTCTTACGAAACTACTTGAACAGCTGGTGCAGGCGTGGTATACCGTAGCCCAGGACAGTATTCGCCATCTGTACGATGTGCTAGACGCCATTCGCATTCATTGCCACCCGCAGAGGCTTCACCAAGTACTAATGTGGGTGTTTCAGCATGGGTCGATATCTGATACCTCCGAACTGGTCGTGCTATTGATCTGTAAACGTAATAATTCCATGTACTCCACTACTGCACATTACTGCACTAATTTCAGCTGTCAATAAATCTGACACATTCTCCATACTTGGTGATCTGTAATTTCTTACGTGCATCCTGAAATTTACACATAATGCACTGATTTCATTTTTCTCGGCAAACCTCTGCATTTAGAATGTCTTCTGATCTACTATTCGGACCAAGTATGACTTGAACAATAGTCTCAGAAACTAAGATTCGTATGTCCAAGATTAAGTCATGAGATGATCCATAAACTATTATTACAATACCGATTCTTTCGTTGGATCAGTAACGGTCGATATTTAGTTCATCTACTGCAAAGCCCCATTTAGAAAACATTTTGTCTTCTACTACAGGTATCAGGGTCATTCATTGGATATCTGCCGTTAATAACAACAACTGCCTTCGAAATCTTATGCACATGCGCCTTGCGACAGTTCCCGAAGTGTGTATCTCGGCCTTGGCGATGCATCTTTTGCCAAAATTGCTTGAGACGAATCAGCTAGGAAATTATGTTTCACATTCATATCATGCAGCAAACACATGTTAATAGATACACTGATGGGCCAAACCATTATGAGCGACTACGTAACAGTGGTCCAGATGTGCCTCACTGGGTTCACATCAGGCGACTTTAGAACAGAAGATGTAAACGTGAGCTCGTCACTGTGCTCGCAAAACCACCGAAGAACGATTCTGATCTTGTGGCGTCGACAGTTCTCCTGCTGGAAAGTGTCATTATTGTCAACAAGACATCAAGCATAAACCGACGCAGCTGATCTGCAACAATGCTCAGGCAAGCCGTAGCTATTATGGTTCCTTCGACAGCTACCATGGGTCCCATAGAAGCCCTGTGCAATGTCCCCCTTTACAATAATATTGCCGCCACCAGGGTCCGTTGCGTGATGTCTGGTTCGACGTGTCCTCTGCCTGCATGATGGCATACCCGAACCTGACCATTGACTCGCTGTAGCAAGATACACGATTATATGACTGAGCGACACGTTTCCGTTGATCCGTGAACCAATGTCGATAATTACGTAGCTGCTGCGACCGATGTGTACTATGACATTGAGCCGAGCCAACATGGGAACGTGAAGAGGTCAGCTATTGTGGTGTGCTCCAAAACATTTGCACTGACACCGGCATTGTACACTGTCGTGAAAATGCCACAGGTCACCGCCTATCGTCATTTGCACAGCAGGCAAGCCTCCGAACTCCACATTCTGTGATGAGGAACATCCAACACCTAGTCCCCTTTGTTTTGTTGCACCGTCCTTCACTTTCCGCAGAGGCTCACGACAATAGCACTCAACAGACAACCAGTTTCACCGTTTCTGAGATGCTTGTTTCTAGATGGCGGGTCATGATAGTCTGTCCCTTGTCAAAGTTACTTATATCAGTGGATTTCGCAACAACAGTCCGCCCCCGTTAGAAGAGTGGTCAGCGCGGCGGAATGCCACGCCAAGAGGCCCATGCTCGATTCCCGGCTGGGGCAGGAGATTTTCTCCGCTGAGGGACTGGGTGTTGTCCTCATCAACATTTCATTCTCATCTCCGACGAGCAAGTCGCCCAATGTGGCGTCGACTGCAATAAGTACTAGCCCTCGACGGCCGAACTTCCCCGAATGGGGGACTTCCGGCCGAAAATGCCGTACGCTAATAATTTTTCCCCAACCACAGGAAAAATACACATATTGGAGCACAAAAACGTCATATATGCTCTCGTTTTAAGAAACACTTGCTGAAAACCGGGGTTACAGCTGTCTCATTTTACCTTCCTCAGCACCTTTAGAAACGTTCTAAAAAATTTTGGCATGCGAGCTTAATAGCTCTCTGTTTAGCGTGCAGCTTACATCTTACCCCAAGGAAGCACCAGTAACTGTGATATCCGATCACACCCACTAGTCCGTCCATGTAGGTCTCTCACACACATCCATTCCCACTCTCTCATTCAGCCTCATTATCGTTATCTCTTTGTGTCTGTCTAACATTCACTGCGTCCTGTCTTATACTTCTGAACCGCTAATAATGATGATGCCATGTGGATAGGGCCTCCCGTCGGGTAGACCGTTCGCCTGGTGTAAGTCTTTCGAGTTGACGCCACTTCGGCGACTTGCGTGTCGATGGGGATGAAATGATGATGATAAGGACAACACAACATACTGTCCCCTCTCACTGCCTGTCTTACTCCCTCTTGCTGCTACTATTTCATTCATTAATTACCGTTGGTCCCATCTATTGTCACTGTTACTATCTCTTTCTTTCTCGTTGTCATTGTCACAGACTCTGCCTCTCATTATCACTGGCTCTCACTCACGTCACCTGTCTCCATCTCTTTATTCCTATTCCACTGGTTTCGTGCCACTCACTCTTTGCTTAGCATTGCTCTGTCGCTGTCAACTACGTTCAACTGCAACTGTGTCCCTCTCTTTCTCTCACACTGCCGCCGCCTCTTTCGCTCTTTCTGTAGCGCAACCACGCTCTGCCTTCCAGTGAGTATTACATTTCCGTCGCTTTCCCACTGTGCTCACTCCTTCTCTCTCAGCATAAAGAAAGCGTGTACATGTTCGCATTCTAAATTTTTGCAAAACATTTTAAAGCTACAGAGGAAGGTACAATGAGGCAGCTGATACCAAACTTTTCAGTCGGAGTCTTTTAAAACAGGAGCGTTTTGGCCTTTATTGTGCTCGGACGGGAGAATTTTTCCCCTAAATCCCTTGTTTACCCTGCTACAGCAAGGCATGTCATTCATGTGAAAAGAAATTTATAGTTCAGCAAAATTTTGATAATTTGCTTCTATGGAATTAAAATAACGCAAAACAAATCGTATGTCTCAGATCGGATTTTACTTGGACAAAAATCTTGCATATCCTTCATAACTAAACTTGAGGTTCCCAGATGTCATCTAATGACAGCGGAGACAAATCTCTGTGGTACGTGACGGTATAGACTACGTCTTCTCCTCACATCGGATATTACTTGCTTACTTTACGTGGACAAATAAGCTAACTTCTAAAATCTGTGTCCCTCAAAAGGATAAAGATGTCAAGAAAATTTTCAAGGCTCTTGGAGATCGGTGACTTAGGAATATATTGCAAAAATTTCAGCCAATAGCTGTTCGTAGCAATCTTGGAATCCACTGCTCAGTTTTGGTAAACAAAAACATATTTTTCGGGTTTTCTCAGGAACCGCCCAGGGCCTAAACGGTGCCTCTATAAGCCCCTTAGGGCGCACCGTATACCATATCTAACACAAAAAGTCCCTAACGATTTGCTTGTTTTGCCTAAGCTGGAACAAGTGTGTGATAATGGATCGTTGCCCATGGGTACTGTTGGTTGTTTGCAGTAAGATGATTCTTATGCTGGGTATAGAAATGGTCCATTACCCAAGGGGTATCCAAAACTCTTGACGCTGTCTTTCTGTAACCAACAGAACACGCGGTATTAGCTCAGGAAAAATCCCGCTTTTATGCTCCGCTTTTTGGAACACATTACATACCGATTACTGTCATTCGTGTACCGATTTGCGTAACGTATCGTCGTTCGAGTGATACACCAACCACCCCTGCTACGTTTATGTACCTTTCTTAGCGCGTCACGTGCTCTCAAGGTCATCAGTCATCAATCCCTCTCGCTTTGGGAAGTCATCAGTGGTATACTTAACGTTTTGCAATTTTAGATTTGGTCTGAAAAGTGCATGATTTGAAAAATAGGTCATAGATATGCTATACGTGAACTGATTCCTTTTCATCGTGAAAAGTATTATCCTTTAGTCCTTTTGATTCTAATACAGGAAGGGGAAAGTTCCTTTGTTAATGGAGGAGTAATGTGTCGAATAAGAATACGTAGCCTGTTGTAGAAATGGAAGTAGTAACTGTTATCTACAGTGGCTAAAGAAACGTGTGCTAGCGACGGACACTGGTTGGCGGTTACAGAGTGAGAAGGTGGCGCTCTCCGCGTACGACGCCGTGACGTCACTGCTGGAGTACCCCGCGTCCATCAAGCGGTCCCTGCTGCTGCTGATGCACAGGGCGCAGCGGCCGCTATGCATCACTGCTGCCGGCTTCTTCCCTCTCTCCAGGGAGTCCTTCGTGTCGGTAAGGGACTCTGCCTAATGGATGTCTGCCAGAGACACTCCATTTCAGTAGCTGTGAAGTGTCTGAAAAACTTAAGTCTACAATAAACCACAGACGTGTAGCTATAATTTTCGTGCTACATGTGCTTTCCTTTTTGTTTTTTGGAGCTATTACACAATCCAGTTAGTTTCTGTATTAATAATAAACTCATTTAGAAATCTCTAGCAATAGAAACACACAGTTATATAAAACATAGTTACTGTGCATGACCAGCAGCACAAAGAAATTTACGCTTACGGTACAATGCATCTAGGACCACAGTAATTTAAACGAACATTCACTTCATAATGGTTGCTGTAACGTAATTGACTCCACCGTAAAAAATGAATTTATAAAAAACATTACAGTAGTAAACAATAATGCAGTTTCCATGATTATATTAATAGGGAGCTGAGGCTTTGAATTCTGTTAACTAAAGGAATCCACTGATCCATTTATTTTTAAGACAGCATCATGAACTGAAAACAAAACATCATACCATGCAAATCCATATGGGCCAAGGCACGAAACGACAGTGATGAGCGCACGGGTTTGGAAAAACATATTCTTTCACTTAATGTTCATGACATATTCATGTTCATTAACATCTTTATAAGCAAGTAAATGGAATATGGACAGGAAAAGCTGCTAATTTGGGCTATTTACCTGTTACGTAATGTCTGCAAGAAAAGCAAAACCCTGCAGCCAAACCGAATCTTCTAGTTCACAGAAAAATTGACCTCTTCCTTTCAAAAGCGGCCTGTTGTGCAACATCTGAGAAACTACGACTCATTGTGTTTTATGACTCTCGCGAAATTCGACTTTTATTCGTTCAGTATCGATTAAGGACTAAACCCATGTTATACGTAACTATGTCTTTACCATACCTCACCTTTATACTATCGCGGGGTGAAATCAGCCTTATTGACTCACGACAATCGCTTGCGGCTCATTTCAACGCTTCTACGCTCCGAGTTAGGATACTGCGCGTCGGATACTGCGTCTCGAGCATTGAAGTTTCTACAAGACAATTATTTTCGTATAGATGCGTCTAGTACCTCACAGCGAAATCGCTGTTCAGACGGGGAGACAGGAAACTGTAATCGACGTTAGCACCTTTTACAGCTGTAACATGAATGAGTACACTCTCCAGCACAGTTTTTGCAGACTGACAACTAAATTTGTATTACCAAATGATAGCAGTGTATTATTCATGGTTGTATGATCTGACTATAGGGATGTTTAACATGTTGCAATGAATACTTTTACGAAACTGGTGATGGCCTGACGACTGAAACTCGCTATGTTAATAAAGCATTTTACCAGCAGCTCAAGGCGGTAATACGGCATTTTTCAAATAAGAGATGTTGGGCACCATCGGGAAATAAATAATCAGTTGTTGTGAGGGTGGTCTGAATTCAGTGGAGCAATTCAAATTAGCCAACCTAAGCGCTACCGCGATCTACCGATATTATCCCTGCCAGTTGCTAGTAGCTCAACTACTGGATTCCTCACTTAGTAGTGGTTCATGAGACTTTGTCAGCAGGTTTTCGTGGGCTGGCTGGAGCCTGCTTTCCAAGCGTCAGCTGTATCAGGTTTATCAGCGTTTCCGTTACGCTTTCCCACGGTTTGAACAAATTGAAACGTCCCCTTAGAAAAATTAATAAATTACTGTGCTGATAAACCTCTTACTTTATTTGATTTTCAAACAGCTGAGCAAAACGTTACTGAACGTACTCAGACATTACTCTCTTTACTTATTCTGATCAACACTAAACTGACACACAATATTTTTAGCGCAACGCAATCTGACTTTTAATAATCCCTACAAAAGAAAGGCCCTTAGTAACATTAACCTATACCTTTCACAAATCACTTACCTCACAAAAATCTTCGTTACTCGAACTACTGCAATACGGCGAGCGTCACTACTGCCAGCTAAATAAAAGATTCAAACTACTGTAGGCATTAACTACTGATAGGCATAGTTAGCAAATGAAAGATTTTGATAGAGAACAAACAATGTGTTTACCTTAATAGTGTTCAAAAGTCATAATATATATAGCAGTTCATGACATCCATTCTTACAAATGTATTGTTTCTGATGGACACACGTCCAGATCATCCGCTCTCAAAAATCCGCGATCTCAGTTCCCCACATCCACCACTGCTGGCGGCTCACCTCCCACTGCGCCACGCTATGCGCTGTTAGCATACAGCTGCCCAACACAACAATGGCAGATAACAATACAAACTAGCCACAGACTGCACACAGCACAGCCAGTGATTTTCATACAGAGCGCTACGTGGCGTTACCAATATAAAAACCTAAACAGCCTACTTATATGGCCCCCATGCTCCCCACAAAAAATTTTACAAATTATTTTGGGCAGTGGCCAATACAGATTTGAGAAAATTTTTCATAATTAGAATAACAAAGAAATAAAATGCACACACTTATTGATACAATGTTGGTCAAAAGCTAAGATTTTCTCACAGTCCATAAAGACAGTCCTGATCATTCATCACAGTAAAATTGCAGTGTTTTTTTTTTTCTCAAAGTCTGAGCAGTAAAAGAAAATGCACACGGAAGTAGTGGATTTCCATGCAGCCTTGAAGAAGTAGTGTTGTCCTTCCAACGGAAAGACGGTACTGACTCTTGACATGCAGACTGGTAATGGACCACAATAGAGTAAACCCACAGCAGAGTCAGTCGAAGGTTTGAAGAATATTGGTAGGTAGGTCATCAAAGAGCACACCCACTGTGGTCCTGGTAGAGAGTATGGTATTGGTGAGTCATCAAAGGTGCAGACCCAGTGCAGTCCTTGTAGAAATAATGGTATTGGTGAGTCATCAAAGATGGAGACCCACTGTCGTCCTTGTAGAGACGGCCAGCAGCCAACTGTTGCGACAGTGCAGGGGCACAATCACAATCGAAGAGTCTTGCGGAGAATATAGCAAATCCATAAACCACCACTTGTGTACTCACAAAGTTTTTGGAATTGTCCTTAGAACCAGCAACGCTGTTTTTTTACATATTGTGCATATACTATGACCAACAGAAATGTGTGCAGTGAAATGAATGGTTACAAGTGACTTAATTTACTGAACTGGTGTCAATTACAATTTTATAACATGAGAATACAACACCAAAGGTATAAAATACATTATTAAAGAACATAACAATACAGATAAATTTGTAGTAGTACAAGCTTTACAAAAGAACAGAAATAAACAGATACATCAGTGTTACAGGAATTATGACATAAGTGAATATATAAAATATCAGAATAACTTTTAAAACATCAACTTCACACATGAGCATTAAAACAAAACAGAATAAAAAATGTCTAAGCATTTTTACAAGGTAAATAACATAATATCAGAAAAATTCTACAACATAAATCTTATTAGCTAAACACATACAGACAGGAAAAACACAAATTCACATAGTGTAATAACCCAAAAATACAGGACAGGGTTTGTTTTCAGTGTAACATTTGTTACTGCAGTCCAACCCAAAACTTCATTCCATAAATCTTTTGTCTTATTTCAACATTTGTTTCCACCAAAAAAATCCTATCCAAGCATGCTTTCTGTATTTATATGTTCACATATTTCTTATCTCATTATTTATTTTACATTATCTTACCTCATCATTTATTTCCAAGAAAATCCTACCTAAACCTGTTGTCCCTAAACCCTACTTTTTTGTTCATATCCTCTTTTAAATACTTTTTTGGCCAAACCATTTTCTTATAGCTTCTCAATGCATTTCTTTCCATTCATCACAACTCGTTCTCTTATATAGCCTACCCCATCTTAAGCTAACTTAAATCTACTGAGCTCAGATGCTAAACTAAGGGACGAGGTAAAGCAGCAGTGCAAAACAATTAACACAAACAGCAATGACAAAAAATACAAATTGGCAAAGCAAGCAGCATAAATTAGCAAAACAAATGCAATATTACAACTAATATAAGGCAATGTGCAGCAAACAAGAAAAATAAATCCGTAGTAAAACTGGCTTAACAGAGTAATACAAAGTCAAATTCAGTAACATTATGCCTGACAAACAGCAGCAGCAAATGCAATAACTTATATCTAAACAAAGCTCAAGCAGAAAAAATATTACAGTAAAAATGGCCATGTTTAATACCTATGTCACATCTTAACACTAGGGTGATGCATCACCTTAACTTACACTACTAAATAAGTTACCCAGTCATTGACAGAAATTGTGTATGCAATTCCTGTGAAGGGAAATGTCTTTTTGTGCTCCCTCCTTTTTTTGAAGTAGATTATAAAGTTATTATTTACTGGATCTGTAGGCATAAAATATTTAAATTAGTACATCTATAAAATTTTATTTTAACCACTGCTGCAGTGCAACTAGAAACTAGATATTAAAGACAATGAGCAATCTCTCAACTGCAAAGACAAGAGATGTAAAATGTTTCTCATCATTTCATTAGGCATTTTAGTAAATATCATAAACTAAGAGCTCCACAGTGTAATCATATGTTTTCAAGTATGAGCGTGTCGTATTTGCGATGCTTTCGACAAAGAAATGTCAATAGCGAGGATAATGGCTTCTTTTTTTCTCTCCACCTAATGGCTTTCTTTTGTCAGACGACTATCTCTCAGCTGGACGCCCAAAACACATTATGTCAAGGTCACTTACCTTTCTTACTGAAATATTTACGACAGCAGTTTCCACTACAGTGACAGTCTCATATAAAAATATTTTCACAGGTTGAGAATTTGCGTTACAAATGTGTAGAAAATAAAATTCTATAAATATAGCAGTGTCCAAAAAATTTTCGACAGCATTGTAATACATTCACGCATGTAGACACATTTCATAATTCTTAAAGTACGATTCTTGGTTTCCAACATTCTTTTCCACAAATCAGAGTCCCTAACCACTACTCATTATTCCTTACCTTATTCTACATATACATATTCGTCGACACTTCTTCAATATTTCATCATAAGAAATACATAGTATAATCAAATTCCTCATATACGGTAGCATCATCTTATTGAGCATAAACATATCTCAACAGCACAATACACACCATCTTCGTAGTAATATCATAACATCTCAATCAATTCTCAAAATCGTCGTAGCTTCCTCCAATAATTTCAAAACAAAAAAAAAAAATATCTGCTCATTTCAATAGTGTCATCTACCTCAAACACACTTTAAAAATCATGATCCCATACCAAGTACATCATTCAAAGCTCTCATAGTATCACAATGGTTCCGAAAAAATATGAAGGGTTCACACAGTACAGACAAAATACAATTTCATAAGTGTGAAGTTATCCAGCTGTGTAATTGCGTAAACATCTGTCACTGACGTAGTAAAAAAAATGTTTGTCTCTCTCAGTTAAATGACCAGATAGCTGTGTAATTTATGTGTTAGAGAAATATGGTGCCGATATGTAAAGTTGTATAAGCAAATACCATATTAGCTAGGGCTCCTTGCGTTTGCCAGACACATGGTACACAAAGTAAGCTTGTACCCCCCTGAGGATTAATGTAATTATACCCTCAGGTGTTACAGATTGCAGCAATGTAATGAAATGTATCACGGAAAACTTTCTTCGTAATTCAAAAATCTTGAAATACAAATGGTTTAAGTACAAAATTAATCACTCAAATGCGTGTCCTGTAGCGCTAAATGTGCGTCTTGCTGTAAGATAATTCTGTGGAAGTGTCGTAGTTATCGTCCTCTGTAAGCAAAGTTCTGCTGAAGTCAATGCACTTACCTCATCATAAACGAAAGTGAAATTCTTCGCGTATAGATATCGTAGTTATTACGTACCTTACTATGATCAAGCAAGTACTATAATGTAACGTATTGTTGTGATACGAAAAAGGCTGTTTCATTGTAGCTACACCGCAAAAGTTACTACTAAAACATGTTTTACTTTCCGGAATAATACAGAAAAACCGTGCAGATATAAAACAGATACACTGCAAAAGCAACAATCTAAATTGTGTCACACATTAATAGCGTCGTGATATAATCGTGTAGCTATCAAAGAAACCAAATGCTAAGTCATCTTTAATCTCACCAAATGTACTTCAAATAAAGAGTATCTTTCCAAGTACCAAAATGTTGCATTAAAATCTCATTAGCAGTACTGGTATATGTTCTAAGTATGTGAGCCTTATAGTCGTTATGTAATCGTATAACTAACAAGCAAGAATGTACACACACAATAATACTGTGTTGTCTGTTCACTATAACAATGCATTCATAATTACTGTCTAAATATGTTCCCTAGGTTCTAGACTGGATAGTTAACTTCAGAACATTGTTGCATGTTAACAGTTTCTCAGTGTGACAAATTGTACTAGCAGCGTGAAGTGAAAAATTTTATGGCAAAGACTAAGTTAAAAAGCAGATTATCTTTCAATAAACGGTTTTACATGTGAAATGTGGTGTAAACCTTTACCCTTTCTAGTATGCAGAGTTTCAACTTCAAAGTAATTATCATGTTGTATATGTCGATAAGAAATGCTAAAAATTTTTCTCAAGGTTAGCGTCTATGTTATTTTTCGCTGAGCCAGCCGGCGCACGTGGCTGCCTGCAGTGCGAGTCATTGTCTGTCTCTTTGTTGGCGCGCGTCGTTATTGGGATTTGGAGACCTAACGTCTGCAAATTCACCTCGTCGAGAGGGGCCTGCCCTGTTTGAATCCCGCCAGTTTTGATACAAGTCAGGTCTGTCGTTACGATCATATCGTCTGTCGTCATGTCGGTAGATTCCATAGTTTCTTTCTTGTCGGTCACGTGGTGGAGAATTTCTCCCTGAATCGTAACTGCGCGCTGGACCGTTGCATCTGAAGTTATTCTGTCTCCCTTGACAATAATTATTTTGGTTCCCATATTGTCTGTTTCTCTGATTGTCTCTGTGATAGTCATTACCGCAGAGAGGTGATCTTTCCCTGTAATTATTACTACTCTGCCAACGGTTTTCATACAGGTGGTGTCTGTTTTGGTCACGATTTGTGTTGTGAGAATAGCCTTGTCGTGTCCAGTTATTATTTCTTTCATCGCGGAATTGCGATGGATGTGACCTGTAATTGTTGTGTTCCTGTTTTCGCGTTCTGCGATTGTCAGTGTCAATTTCTAATTCATGTAAGAGTCCCTGAAAAGCTTCAATGTCGTCTTTGCAACGTCCTGCCAAAATAATATGTCGTCAATGTCCAGGTAATTTGATTAAGCAAATGCGGATGAGTTGTTAGCGGCTGTATGGGTTTGACAGGTACTGATTCTTGTGCAACATGTTTTCAAAATATTTCAAAAGACTGGAGAATTCAGATTGTTCGAAATGTTTCATCATTATGATGCTATGTTTTACTCGGTCTTGTGTAGCTTGAGACCAATATGCTGAGAGGAAGGCATGATAAAATTCTCCTTCACTGTGGCAATCGTGAATGACCGATCGCATTCTTACAGCTGGTTCAATCTCTAAATAGCCACACATAAATTCTAATCTATGCTCTAATAACCAGTTGGGAGGAAAACAATGGTAGAATTGATGAAGCCACGCTTGTGGATGAATGTCGTTGCCGGAATTTTTAAATGTTTTGAATTTACGTGTAGTAATAAACAGCTTATAGTCAAAATCATCATGTCGGCGAGTCGCATATCGGTCATTGTTACTTCTTTTCGGCGGTTCCATCACAAAATTCGGTGTATCTTGCCCATTTCTTTCATAATTTCCGAAGTACCCTGTGTTATTATTTTGTGGCTGTTCCGTATTTCTATGTCCCCGTATTGGAGCGCGAGTGTCCTCTGAAATACGTAATTCTTGTATTACCTGTGTCAGCTGATCTTGTACATCCCGGATTTCTATTTAGTGTTGCGTATTAATTTGATTCTGATTTTGTTTGAATTTCCTAATTTGTTCGCACTCTTCTGTGTCATTAAAGACAACCGGTTTTGTGTCGTTCAGATTATCATCTACCTTCGTAGATAAATTATTTAGCTGATCCGAAAGTTCAACTACTTTCTCTGATAATGAACTAATTTCCTCCATGTGTCTTTCTGAACCAATTTTCAGAGTATCTACTGTGTCCTTTAAGTTTTCCTGAGTTTTTGCAAGTTGCGCAACCAAATCGGTAGATGCAACTGAGTCAATTTTAGCTTGCAAGGTCTCATGATTTTCATGAACAATAGTTTGCAGTTGTTTTATCGCTGCTTCGTGATTCTGTAATGCATTTTCATGCCGCGAAAAAATAGGTTGAAAATGCTCACAAATTTGTGTTTTTAGGTCATTACAGACTTTTTGACATTTCGATTCAATGTTATGTAACTCAATAGTTAAATCTTCATGTGCTTGTTCAAGCGTGGTGTCTAACTTCCGAAGATTTTGTTCCATTGTGTCTAACTTTTGAAGCTTTTGCTGTGTTTGTCTCTGATTTTGTTGCATTGTGTCTGACTTTTGAAGCGTTTGCTGTGTTTGTCTCTGATTTTGTTCCATTTGTTGCATTAATTGCAATAATAATGTATTAGTGTCTGGAATCTGTTTCTTTATGCTTTTTGGCAGTGCATTTTCACCGGCAACATTCACATTTTGACAAGCAGAAAATGTGTCTTGACTCATTTGAGAAAACGGTGAGGACCCAAAACCTGAGTGTACAGTATTTGCAATATTGTGTTCTGTCATTTTGGATTCCTGAGGTGAGCTGTTGCCGACCGATCGATCGATAATGCTTCCCTGTTCACTACTTGTTTCACTGTCTACACCATTATTTGCCGCCCGCTCCATTTCTCTATGCACAATTATCAAATTACTACTTTGAATGTCTGTTAATTCATTACACAGTCGTCACTATCAGTTCTCAATTTACTTTGGAGCCTAGTGTTACGTTTTTCACACGCCATTATTGTCACAGTATTTCACACAATAATACAGAAAAGCACAATTTGCAGAGCAAAATAAGAAAACACATTAACATAGGCCTGAAAATAACATCTAGTTAATCGCAAGCGCAGCTGCGAAATACTTGGTGGAAATCTACATGTATGCCACAACTGTTTTACTGTACAACAATGAAAGACTGCAACTACAAAGGAGATCCTCTCTACAATTACGCGCTTGCAATAAACAAAAGCTACACTAATTACACAAACTACAAGAAAAAAATCAGAAGATTCCAGTGAGGTATCCTCGGCTAAGGGTCGACATATGAAACGTACCCTTAGAAAAATTAATAGATTACTGTGCTGATAAACCTCTTACATTATTTGATTTTCAAACAGTTGAGCAAAACGTTACTGAACGTACGCAGACATTACTCTCTTTACTCATTCCTATCAACACTAAACTGACACACAATATTTTTAGCGCAACGCAATCTGACTTTTAATAATCCCTGCAAAAAAAAAATGGCCCTTACTAACATTAACCTATACCTTTCACAAATCACTTACCTCACAAAAATCTTCGTTACTCGAACTACTGCAATACGGCGAGCGCCACTACTGCCAGCTAAATAAAAGATTCAAACTACTGAAGGCATTAATTACTGATAGGCATAGTTAGCAAATGAAAGATTTTGATATAGAATAAACAGTGTATTTACCTTACTAGTGTTCAAAAGTCATAATATATATAGCAGTTCATGACATCCATTCTTACAAATGTATTGTTTCTGATGGACACACGTCCAGATCATCCGCTTTCAAAAATCCGCCATCTCAGTTCCCCACATCCACCTCTGCTGGCGGCTCACCTCCCACTGCGCAACGCTACGAGCTGTTAACATCCAGCTGCCCAACACTACAATGGCAGACAACAATGCAAACTAGCCACAGACTGCACACAGCACAGCCAGTGATTTTCATACATAGCGCTACGTGGCGTTACCAATATAAAAACCTAAACAGCCTACTTACAAAATCCGTCACCTTTTGTGCTGCTCTTCTAAGTATTAATTCAGTGTACCCAGGTAAACTTATTTACTATGGGTTCCGCACTCCTGACAAGTATTCTAGGATGGGATGGATGGGTATTTTGTATGGAATGTCCTTTGTAGACTGTTTTCTTCTCAGCATCCCATCACCTAAGGGACTTATACCATCTGCCTTAGCAACGACTGTGAAAATGTGATCATTCCAATTCAAATTGCATTTTTGCATTTTGTGGAATACACAATGTTGCATTTCTGAACATTTAAACAATGTTTACAATCTTTGGAGCAGTTTGAAAGCTTACTTAAGTTGATTTAATAAACATTTAATGTTTTTCAGATAGTTCTTTATTATAAATAACTGCGCCATTCAAAAAATGTGAGTTTTCAGTTTATGTGTTCTACCCGGAAACCAATATACTACATATTCAGCAAGGTTCACACCACATTTCCCTGGGGGAAGCCTGATGATAATTCTACGTTTAAGTTTTTTAACATGGCTGTCACTCAGCGACTGTTGTTTTATATAAAATTTTGAAAAATACAGCACTCAGTCGCGAACACAATTAATTTGTGACCTAGGTTTCGGTGTCACAAGAGACACCTTCCTCGGACAAAATTGAAACTAAATGTTACATCATAACGTACCAAAAAATACGAAAGCTGCGGTCATACCTGACTATTTGACACTGTCAGGTATGACCGCAGGTCACGGATTAATTGTGTTCGCGACTGAGTGCTGTCTTTTTCAAAAGTTTGTACTTCTACGTTTGTCGACTACACGCCACCCAGAATATATTGCTCCACCCTAAAAAAAATCCTCAGTTAAGTCCAGAATTTCGTAGCTACTCTGTATGATCTCTATGTACTCTATTGATCGTTTCAATACTCTACTTGTTTTAGTTGACCTTTGCATTCTAATAAGCCGGCCGGGGTTGCCGAGCGGTTCTAGGCGTCACAGTCTGGAATCGCGTGACCGCTACGGATGTGTGTGGATGTGTGTGATGTCCTTAGGTTAGTTAGGATTACGTAGTTCTAAGTTCTAGGGGACTGATGACCACTGCAGTTGAGTCCCATAGTGCTCAGAGCCATTTGAACCATTTGAACCATTCTAACAATAATAATCTCTGTTGGTCTGACGGCCACTTCGTCACTAATAACAGTTTCACTGTGGACGTCATGCAGAGGTCATGTTCATTTCTAGCATTTAGATGCAATATACAGGGTGAGTCATAAATGAGGAAAAATATGTTTAGGAACCCATGCTGCTATAGGTGACACGTGACGCACCGTTGTTAATTGCGTTCTCCTCGGTCTACTGGGTACTTAAAACAAAAACACCTGTTAAGCATTGGACAGCATTGGCGGTCGAAGACTTCCGGCATAAGATGTCAGCCTCATTCTGCCAACGGCCTTGTGAAAGAGGGTGGAGGAGCGGATAGAGGTTCAGGGCACTCTCTTGTCCTAGGGGTGGGAAATTGCCCCTAAAGGCGGAAGAATCAACAACGATCAACGACATGAGGATGCAGAAGGCAATGGAAACCACTGCATTAAAGACACGTAACGTGTATCCACAGGACATGTGGTCTGTAATTGAAGAAGTGTCATGATGATCTCTCCATTGGCAAAATATTCCGGAATAGTCCCCCATTCGGATCTCTGGGAGGGGACTGCCAAGGGGGAGGTTACCACGAGAAAAAGATTGAATAATCAACGAAAGGATAACGTTCTACGAGTCGGGGCGTGGAATGTCAGAAGCTTGAACGTGGTAGGGAAAATAGAAAATCTGAAAAGGGAAATGCAAAGGCTCAATCTAGATATAGTAGGGGTCAGTGAAGTGAAGTGGAAGGAAGACAAGGATTTCTGGTCAGATGAGTATCGGGTAACATTAACAGCAGAAGAAAATGGTATAACAGGTGTAGGATTCGGTATGAATAGGAAGGTAGGGCAGAAGGTGTGTTACTGGGAACAGTTCAGTGACCGGGTTGTTCTAATCAGAATCGACAGCAGACCAACACATACAACGATAGTTCAGGTATACATGCCGACGTCGCAAGCTGAAGATGAACAGATAGAGAAAGTGTATGAGGATATTGAAAGGGTAATGCCGTTTGTAAAGGGGGACGAAAATCTAATAGTCATGGGCGACTGGAATGCAGTTGTAGGGGAAGGAGTAGAAGAAAAGGTTACAGGAGAATATGGGCTTGGGACAAGGAATAAAAGAGGAGAAAGACTAATTGAGTTCTGTAACAAGTGTCAGCTAGTAATAACGAATACCCTGTCCAAGAATCACAAGAGGAGGAGGTATACTTGGAAAAGGTCGGGAGATACGGGAAGATTTCGATTAGATTACATCATGGTCAGACAGAGATTCCGAAATCAGATACTGGATTGTAAGGCGTACCCAGGAGCAGATATAGACTCTGATCACAATATAGTAGTGATGAAGAGTAGGCTGAAGTTCAAGACATTAGTCAGGAAGAACCAATACGCAAAGAAGTGGGATACGGAAGTACTAAGGAATGACGAGATACGTTGGAAGTTCTCTAACGCTATAGATACAGCAATAAGGAATAGCGCAGTAGGCAGTACAGTTGAAGAGGAATGGACATCTCTAAAAAGGGCCATCACAGAAGTTTGGAAGGAAAACATAGGTACAAAGAAGGTAGCTGCGAAGGAACCATGGGTAACAGAAGAAATACTTCAGTTGATTGATGAAAGGAGGAAGTACAAACATGTTCCATGAAAATCAGGAATACAGAAATACAAGTCGCTGAGGAATGAAATAAATAGGAAGTGCAGGGAAGCTAAGACGAAATGCCTGCAGGAAAAATGCGAAGACGTCGAAAAAGATATGATTGTCGGAAGGACAGACTCAGCATACAGGAAAGTCAAAACAACCTTTGGTGACATTAAAAGCAACGGTGGTAACATTAAGAGTGCAACGGGAATTCCACTGTCAAATGCAGAGGAGAGAGCAGATAGGTGGAAAGAATACATTGTAAGCCTCTATGAGGGTGAAGATTTGTCTGATGTGATAGAAGAACAAACAGGAGTCGATTTAGAAGAGATAGGGGATCCAGTATTAGAATCGTAATTTAAAAGAGCTTCGGAGGACTTACGATCAAATAAGGGAGAAGGGATAGATAAAATTCCATCAGAATTTCTAAAATCATGGGGGGAAGTGGCAACAAAACAACTATTCACGTTGGTGTTTAGAATATATGAGTCTGGCGACATACCATCTGACTTTCGGAAAAGCATCATCCACACAATTCCGAAGACGGCAAGAGCTGACAAGTGCGAGAATTATCGCACAATCAGCTTGACAGCTCATGCATCGAAGCTGCTTACAAGAATAATATACAGAAGAATGGAAAAGAAAATTGAGAATGCGCTAGGTGACGATCAGTTTGGCTTTAGGAAAAGTAAAGGGACGAGAGAGGCAATTCTGACGTTGCGGCTAATAATGGAAGCAAGACTAAAGAAAAATCAAGACACTTTCATAGGATTTGTCGACCTGGAAAAAGCGTTCGACAATATAAAATGGTGCAAGTTGTTCGAGATTCTGAAAAAAGTAGGTGTAAGCTATAGGGAGAGACGGGTCATATACAACATGTACAACAACCAAGAGGAAATAATAAGAGTGGACGATCAAGAACGAAGTGCTCGTATTAAGAAGGGTGTAAGACAAGGCTGTAGCCTTTCGCCCCTACTCTTCAATCTGTACATCGAGGAAGCAATGATGGAAATAAAAGAAAGGTTCAGGAGTGGAATTAAAATAAAAGGTGAAAGGATATCAATGATACGATCCGCTGATGACATTGCTATCCTGAGTGAAAGTGAAGAAGAATTAAATGATCTGCTAAACGGAATGAACCGTCTAATGAGTACACAGTATGGTTTGAGAGTAAATCGGAGAAAGACGAAGGTAATGGGAAGTAGTAGAAATGAGAACAGCGAGAAACTTAACATCGGGATTGATGGTCACGAAGTCAATGAAGTTAAGGAATTCTGCTACCTAGGCAGTAAAATAACCAATGACGGACGGAGCAAGGAGGACATCAAAAGCAGACTCGCTGTGGCAAAAAAGGCATTTCTGGCCAAGAGAAGTCTACTAATATCAAATACCGGCCTTAATTTGAGGAAGAAATTTCTGAGGATGTACGTCTGGAGTACAGCATTGTATGGTAGTGAAACATGGACTGTGGGAAAACCGGAACAGAAGAGAATCGAAGCATTTCAGATGTGGTGCTATAGACGAATGTTGAAAATTAGGTGGACTGATAAGGTAAGGAATGAGGAGGTTCTACGCAGAATCGGAGAGGAAAGGAATATGTGGAAAACACTGATAAGGAGAAGGGACAGGATGATAGGACATCTGCTAAGACATGAGAGAATGACTTCCATGGTACCAGAGGGAGCTGTAGAGGGCAAAAACTGTAGAGGAAGACAGAGATTGGAATACGTCAAGCAAATAATTAAGGACGTAGGTTGCAAGTGCTACTCTGAGATGAAGAGGTTAGCACAGGAAAGGAATTCGTGGCGGGCCGCATCAAACCAGTCAGTACACTGATGACCAAAAAAAAAAAAAGCATTGGACGAGATACCGACGAGCCTCACGATCACGACATGTCATTGACCCTTAGATACAACACATGACACACCAATGAGCTGATGTGTTCAAAAAATGGTTCAAATGGCTCTGAGCACTATGGGACTTAACTTCTGAGGTCATCAGTCCCCTAGAACTTAGAACTACTTAAACCTAACTAACCTAAGGACATCACAAACATCCACATACTAGGCAGGATTCGAACCTGCGACTGTAGCGGTCACGCAATTCCACACTGTAGCGCCTGGAACAGCTCGGCCATTCCGGCCGGCAGCTGATGTGTATCTGCCAGTGTTTGAAAGATACGAGCAAGAACAAATCCCATCGTAATGTATGCGAAATTGTATCAGAGGTAACGGAGTGTACAGTCCCATGTTTGGGAATGTGTGTCCTGTAAGCGGAAAGAGTGGTCAACGGCGGAAGTAAAACCGCGGCGTGCATGACGTATTTACTACTTTGCGCTGCTCACATTGCCCGATACTCGCCGTGTCGACAGTTGCTAAGAGACACGTCGCAGTGTTACTACAGTACCATGGCACGTTTCACAAACGAGGAATACGCCGACATCCACCTCACCTACGGGCTTGCAGATGGAGGAGCTGACGTTGCAAGGCAATCCTACCACGAGAGGTTTCCTAGCTGGCGCCTTCCGTCCGCAAAAATGTTTTACTCTGTGGACAGGCGCTTCAGGGAGTATGATGCGTGTGTAGCATCTCCAGGATTTAGTGGTCGTGGCCGGCCGTCGACGTACAGTGCGGATGACGAAGAAAAAGTGTTACAAAATGTTATGGAGGACCGAACAATAAGCACCAGGTCTCTCACCCCTGCGGCTGGAATGTCACAATCTACTGTTATGCGAGTACTCCACAGAAACCATTACCATCCCTTTCCCATGCAGAAAGTACGGACAATATCGCCTGAAGACTACCAGGGGAGGCTGGACTTCTGCAACTGTATCCTACGGCGATAGACCCACGACCAGCATTTTCCACGAACAGTACTGTTCACCGAAGAAGCCTGTTCCACGAAGGAGGGTATAGTGAATTCGCACGAATGGAAGGAAGAAAACCCCCACAGCATAGTGATACGAGGGTACCAACAACGATGCGGTGTCAATATCTGGTGTGGTATTATTGATCACCATCTCATAGGCGGTCCGCCTCTGGTAGCTGAGTGGTCAGCGCGACGGAATGTCATACCTAAATGCCCGGGTTCGATTCCCGACTGGGTCGGAGATTTTCTCCGCTTTGGGACTGGGTGTTGTGTTGTCATTATCATAATCATTTCATCCCCATGGACACGCAAGTCGCTGAAGTGGCGTCAGCTCGAAAGACTTGCACCACGCGAACGGTCTATCGGATGGGAGGCCCTAGTCACACGACATTTCCATTTCCATCTCATAGGGCCACATGTCCTACCACAAAGACTCCCAGGAGAGCGGTATCTGCGTTTCCTGGATGCTACATTACCGGAATTGTTGGAAGACGTTAGTTTGGCCTCTCGTATGAACCTGTGGTACATGCATGATGGTGCCCCCGCTCACTTCAGCGTCATAGTGCGACGCCACCTGGAAAATGCCTTCCCTTCGAAATGGATCTGTCGTGGAGGTCCTACAGCATGGCCAGCAAGATCGCCAGACCTGGATTTCTTTTTGGGGTGGCCATCTGAAATCTGTGTTTTATGAAGGAGAGGTTGTTAATGTCAACACCCTACAAGACAGGATACAACATGCCTGTGATATTAAGCAAAGAGTTACAGACATTTTGGATAGTGTTCAGCAATCCTTCCTGCGAAGAGTTCAACTTTGCCACACACATCGTGGCTGTTATTTCGAACAGTACTTATAAGCCGCCACTGCAGCTTATGGTCGTGTGCTTCTATGTTAGTTTCGATTTGTACAGCTGTATTGTATTCGTTTGTATTAACTACCACATATCTGTGTGGTTGTATTTTGTATTCTCCATTTATGCACTCGTTTCTTAAAACTAAGTCTGGTACACAAAAACCAAATTATAAAACGTGCATTTACAGTAGTGCAGCCCCTCCCCACGTTCCTTTCCCTATGCCAACTAGCCATGATACATAATACCGACCAGCGTAACTGCTACGAGATAGATGTGGGCGCTGTCATTGCTCGCATGCCACGCAGACCGTCGCTTGACGCCGCATGCCTCACCTTCTCGTGAGCGGCTAGACTACCTACAACACTGACGTGTTGTGCCCTGTTGCCGGTCTGTCCCCTTAGCCAATGTCGGCGCACAGTAACTCCCAAAAGCCCACTTCATATTTCCAGATTTTTACCATTCAATTGCATTGTCATTTATTGACATAGGAACATGCGGAAAACGAGTTCATGTTTGTAGCTCAGTGTGTGACAATTTTCACTACTCCTTTTCCTCATTTATGACTCACTCTGTATTTTCGTCATGAGTAGAATATTTTGTCCCGTCTGACTCTTGCGTGCAAGTCAGACGGGAATTGCCGCAGATGGTCTAGAGCAGTGGTTCCCAACCTTTCTGAGACAGTTCTCCCTGAGTGCAACCGGATGTTGCTTAGTACCCCCTCTTCCGATCGTCATCGACATTAACGCCTAACTAAACTTTAGAATGTGGAAGAATCTTCATTAAATATTTTCATGTTTAAAACGACAAAGAATGATATAGGATTTTTGTAAGCATTTTATTAAACCACGAAATAGTCAATCAGTTAGATAACTGGTGTTGCTTATTTATAACAATTCTCTTTTTTTTATGAAACGATGAAGTAGTTTTCTATGCATCGTGAGTTCTATCTACAACTCCTTTTCAGAAAACGAAGGTAACTGTCCATACTGAATCCTCTGCATCGCTCCTCACACATGTGGCATTTCATCAAGACACTGCACACCCAATTAAAATAAAACAAATTGATATTTGTGTACTGTACGTAAGGCCACTATTTGTAAGTCACCTTAATGTTGGACTATTTACGTACTTTTCAGATGGCAGAAATTGGAAGACTCGGGTCGCCCAATGATTTGTATAAGACCACAGCCAGTAATAGTAATAATAACAATAATAATGCGGCTTAGGCTCTTCAACAGTGTTGTAAGCATTACTGTTTCGTTCTGCTGTCAATTAGTTCATTTATTGTTGTGAAGAGAATAATGAAACAGTATCTACTCAATGCGGGAACTACTAACAGTTCAGAGAATGCATTTGCAGGAGATATTTAAGGACAAATGATGTATATAATGATGAGCCAAAACTTTATGAGTACCTGTTTAATAGCGTGTTGTTCCACTTTTCAAACACAACGCAATTCTACTTGATATGGATTCTACAAGTCCTTCAAAGGATTCCAAAAGTATGTGACACCAGATGTCCGGACACACACGTCTGTAATGCCTCTAAAATGGCTGTAGCTCGATTCTGACCTTGAAACACAAACAGGTATCCTGCTGGAAAATGCTATCGCTGTAGAGAGAGACTTAAAGTATGAAGCGGTATAGGTTGTTCGCAATAATGTTCACCCACTTCACTGCTGTCATGATGGCTTCGATTACTTTCACAGATCCAATGGAAACCCAACTCAATGTAGACCTACCCTATAGCGTAATTCTGCCCTCGCTGGCCTGCGTCTGCGGCGCGGTGCACCTTTCTGGCAGCCATTGACATGGATGACAACTTGTAAGGATCCAACCATTTGTCTAGTGTAAAGGTAAATACGATTAATTTGACAGGCGATGCGTTTCAGTTGATCAACGGTGAAAAGTCAGTGATGCTGTCGTTGACGATGTCGTTGGATCAACACAGGAACACGTAGGGGTCGTGTGATGTGGAGCTTCGTGTTCAACAATGGCCTTCGAACGGCTTGCTCTGAAACACTTGGTCCTTCACCGTTATTGTGCTCTGTCGTCAAATGTGCCATAGATTGCGGCCTGTTATGGGTTACACAGTGACGGATCCTCCGACCTCTACGTTTTGTGATGACACGTGGTTGTCCAATACCATATGGCCTACTCGTTATTTCACAATCCTTCAACTACTTTCCATAGGTACTCACGAGAGTAGTATGCCAGAGAGCGACCAACTTTGTCGTTTCAGAGATTATTGTTTCCAGCCACAGCATCACAAAATGTGCTCTTTGTCAAAACTGGTTACATCAGTGGATTTCTGCAATTGTGACCCGTATATTCGCTATAATGACTGCCCATTCGTCTCTCTTCCGCTTACATTCTTACCTTACGTGTCTGCAAGACCAACAAGAGGCTTTGAACCATGCGGTTAGTGCTCAATGTGCTAAAACAACTATTATGTTCGAAAGTTCCCATACCGTGCTGCTAACAGATTGTCATAGGTTGAAAACACTGATAAGGAAAAGGTACAGAATGATAAGACATCTGTAAAGACATGAGGGAATGACTTCCATGGTACTATAGGGAGTTGTAGAGGGAAAAACTGGAGAGGAAGACAGAGATTGGAATACAACCAACATACTGTTGAAGGAGCTACGATGGAGTCAAAGACGGTGTTCACGTAGGTTAGGTTATACGCTGGCAGTACTTTCAAGGGATTAATGGGTAGATGCAGCAAAGAATACATCAGATTCGGAGCTATAGTCCCAGTTATTGTCATGGAAAGCCGAAAAGGTGGTCCTTCTCTAAGTCCCGCTTAGCAGTATCCCGTCTTTCCATAATTCCATTCGTTTTTTTACCCTTGAGAAACCTTGTTTGTACTAGATGCGAATAGCTATGACTGAATAATACAATGAGTACACCGAGTCACGCCATACTTTATGAAAATGTGAGTCGCGTGTAATGATGTCCAGTGGGCATTCTCCTGAGAGATTGCTCCATTTTACATATCTGCGCTACAGTTTGGATTAGCATGGAAGGACACAGTGTAACCATCTCCTCTGGCATAAGAAAGTCTGTTTCGCTGCCATTCCTATCAAGCGAAAGTTAAAAAATCTCATTTGTTTTGATTTCCCTGAAGTATCTCATTTTACTGAAAACGGGTGTACGAAATAGCAATCGTATACGCCGTTAGGGCTTGATACTCCAGTCACCCTTTCCTCTTCTCTTTGTTGGTTTAACTCTCAATCGTTCCGCATATGGCTTGACCACTTCGCACAAACCTTAATAAGAAGCACGATTTATTTTTTATTTTACTTTGGAATATATGACCGCGTCAAAATCACCCATTGCCCAACATGGTATGAAGGCAACTTTGCATTCCATTGTGCCATTCGTTCCTGCCGTTCGAGGGTATTCACTTTTGTTGGCGCTATATCGTCCAGAAGGTCTTTTCAAAATTCTACTCTGACGCACCCTTTTCCCCCGTTCTGTGTTTCACTTTGTCAAATGTTGATTGTCTCTTTCGTCCATATTCTACCTCCTTTGCCTGTGCCTCACACTCTGCTAAAACATAGCCTTAAAACATTTAATACTTCATTTCGCAATTTAACTGCTACGATAACATGAGGTACGTTTCATTACATACTACTCGGTTTCATACATGGACTTGTGATTGCACTGAAGAAGGCATACTGTCTTCATTAGCTGCTTGCACCCTCTGCGGTCCTGCAGTTCTGACATCAGCTAGTAGTACTGCACACACATTCTTATTTGGACCGTCGTATTCCTGTGTTACTTATCACGCTAGTGAGCTACCTCAAAACCAAATTTAGCAAGTTTTAATGCCGGAAAGTTACCTGTTTGGCAGATATTTCAAACTAAGTGTCAGGTCAGTGCTAAATGATCCATTCATTCTATTTAACTGGCTCGAGATATAAATAGTGGGATGTTCTGCCCTCTCCATTTTGTGGCTTAACATACAGCCAAGCGAATGTTAACTCACTGACGTGACAGTACAAATTACTTTTCATAGTTGTCCATGGCTAGCAGAGTACGCTTGGGCAGTGAAATGTTGTGACAGATGGACAGCAGCTGATGACCATGGTAGCCTCGCGACTGGGTCGCCTTGCTAACGCAAATCTGGAGGCAGCTCTGCAGCAACGACAGTTAGAAAGTGAGGTTGGTCTTCATGGCACATAGCGAAAAATGGCTGTCTGGAATGTGCTGACACCCCGAGTTGAACCCAGGACTCTGCGAATCTGGCTGGAGAGTTGGTGATGGCATCCTTGATCATGTTCGAAGTCTAGAATCATCAATTTTAGCTTACGGCTTGTAGACCAGCGGCCTTGCCTAGCTGATTACACTGCTCAGTGATACTGCAGCTGCTGGACCACACATTCGACCGATGACTGGCGTGGAGACAGCACCGGTCCAAAGCAAGGTGCTGATGGAATGTCGCTAATGGTGAGTAGGGAGCATTTATACGCACTTCAACCAGGTGTGTAAAAACAGAAGATAGCCTCCCATCACTTAGTCAGCTGTAGAAATGGTGAATTGTGCTACAGCTAATCAGCCGTTAATGGTACAATGCGGCAATACAGAACACCATGCCAAAGTTATTTCAGCGCCTAGCTGTAGAATTATGTAGTTGGCCGACCTGCACACCTTTGGGTGTTTTCGAGGGCCTGCCTGAGACCGATGTTGCTAAAGTTGTAATATATACAACTCCCACCAGCGTTAATCCATTTTTCGTTTATAGACACAGACATTCATATCAACTTCACAATCTCTGTAGAAAATCCACGAAACAATATGTGGCATTGTAATAACGTACGAGCCAATACGTGTACAGGAAGCATCGCGATAAATGACGCGCGGATACAACGGAAAACCGGAAATAGGCCTTGGGTGGCCACCGTTGGCATACCTAAAGATGTAGTGTGAACGGCAGAGGGTGTTCCATCCGTGTTCAGTCGGAAGTGCGGATAGCGTGGTGGCCATTATAGAAGCGTGACGTCCTCATATTGCATGAACACTTAGGCCTTCATTATCATTCATAAAATGGAATTGGGTTAATTCGAACCCAGAAACAGTTTCACTTATAAGGGATTTATCCTTAATGATGAATTACAGTTAAAAAACAAATTTTTTCGATGGCTTTCGGCCTGTTCTTAAAGTGACATAGCAGCTGGCTCGGGTTTCTCCACAGTTTCGAGATGTTACTTTTCTCAAAGACGCAATCTATCATTATCCTGCTTTTATATGCGTCGTAGTTTTATTCAGCATTTCTATATGTTTATTTATTTTTTTTACAATTTTTGATGCGTTGCTGTTTCTGTAATGCTATTTTAAAGTAATTTTATTAACATGTCGAATGTAGATTGTATTGGGCACCGCTTCTTCTGTGAGTGCCACCCGGGCATAGTAGTGTGTAGTAGTCTGTAGTAAATTATGCACGTCTGCCATATATTTTACGAAGATCGCTTTTGCTGTTGACTAAGCCTTAGCATTGAAATGGATCATTTTATTGTTCATGAGGCCCTGACACCACATTTCTCTTTTCACCCAATACGTGACAAGTCAGTTTATTTTATGTTTCCACTTATGTAATTTTTTATGTTTCTTCTTGTTGTTCATATGACTTCCATGTAATCGTTGTAATACATCCTATTTTTAGGTGTTATTACCTCTTCTGAGGAAGACAGGTTCATATCTGTCGAAATCTAAGTGAAGGTGTGAATAAACTTTTGACGTGCAACTGGTTAGCTATATGACTCCCATTGTATCCATAAATCTACAGTTTCTGACTACTGCCATGTTCAAGATTTTGAACTCGGAAAGGCATAAGTATTGTATAACCGCTATATACAATATGACTCGTTAAGTGTCATGCAAAGACTGCTGCCTTCAGACAGAACGGCTGCCGAACTCCCTCTGAACTCTTCTCCCCAGCTGTAGGCAACATCGAGCTCCTACCCAGCCTAGGGCTGATTGCAGCGTGTTGCTATTCTGCCTTGCCTGGACACACGCAGTGTCTCACTGGTGCAATAAATTTTTATTTGTGGAACATACAAAACTGCTCTGCAGCTTGATCATGGTAAAAAAAAAAAAAAAAAAAAAACAAACAAACCGCCACAATTTTAAAATGCTTTTACTGACTGAAATCTTATGTAACAAAAGTCGCTATGCACTACCACGCTTTCATTGTCTTAGCCCCAATACCAGGTGTCTCTGAAATTTAAAGTAAAATAATAGTTCTAACCTACCCCTCAAAACAATTAGAAAATTTTAAGAATCAACATTTAGAAAGTAAGGAATCCAGATGATATGATTAAAAACATATCCTTCCTACAGTGCTAAGACATCGTGTCCATGCCCAAACGACTAGCAGGAAAACACGTACCGCAGGTGGATCGTCGTAATAGCATCTCAAATTGAGGCTATAAAGAACCCCAACTTTCAAACAAGGCCTGGAAAAATACCTCTTGTCGTAAAACTGTCCCCGTAAATACATGCAGATTACAAGAATAAAGCCACACGTTAGATCAAACATAAACTAAATACAGACCATACGCTACAAAAAGCAAATCAGTTATAAACCTGATGTGGTGAACCACGAGGAATCGGTGGTAACATTCAAAACGATCACTTAGTGAACACTGATATAGCGCGCTGGCGTGACACTTTTGGCTACAGCAAGAGGGCTGAGAAATAATGCTGCGGGCTGTTTTAAGGATTAGCTTACAACCAATGCTTTATTTTAGACGCCAGATACATCTGATGATGGGGCTAAGAAGCCGAAACCGTGGTAGCGTACAACGACTTCTATTGTGTATGACCTCGGTCACTGATAGCACTGTGGCTGATTGATCTACCATTATACTCTCACCGGTACGTTCGCTGTGCCATCTCTTCTCTCCTACAACGTGAATGCTATTTGTTAAGAGCACACAGAACACGCAGTCAGCACCGTTACACTCAATACATATACACCAATAGTTACTGTTGCAGTCTGGTCAATCGACAACGTGCAAGTATATCACGTCTTCCCTTAGTTTCCGACCACGTGTTTGTGAGCACAGTGTCACTATGACGTGTTGTTCTTTCGGTATTTCCGTCTCATTGACGGACTGACGGATGAAGCGAGAGAATACTTCCTTTGTGCGAGTTGCTGTTAGTTTAATTTATTCTTCCCCCCCCCCCCCCCATTCAAACACACACACACACACACACACACACACACACACACACACACACACACATTTGAAAGCGGTACGCAGCAGGCTGAAAAATGTTTGCTGAATCCAACCTGACATCAATGTCTTATTATCTGTGTCTATTTCATTGGGATATTAGGTGCCGTCTTCCACTGCCTCACAATTTGTTTTAACAATTTCTGCGATTCTCTTAAAAGATTTTCCGTCTTTGTGCATTCGGATTGTGACCTGTTAGTACATGCGAAAAATCTCAGGTAGATACTGTCAATTTCCGTCATAGCCACCATCATATTCAGTTTTGCCAATGATAAAAAAGAGTTCTTGTGACTCAATTGCAAACATCTGAGAGAGGTGAGGCTAGTTGGTTTGTTGTAGTTCTCCGGTCATCAAGGACGAGTTAACAGAGATGTTGCTCCTTAAGATGGATGCAGGCGGGCAGGGTTGATCAGAGCGTGGCTTGTCTTGCACATCACCTCCACCACCGCTGAATCGCAGTAGGCTATCCACCTCTTGACATGACTCACCTCTACCGCACCTCTCTCTACACCTTCAGCTATAGTCAATGGATATCAGCTGGTGCAATTTGTTCAGCAGTGAGGAATTCGTTGATTCACCTTCTTTTTTGCTTACAATTTATATGAGAAATAATTTTGTATTGTATATGCATTGATGTATGTAATCTTTAAAAGGCACAGACACATCGATCATGGAATAAAACTAATAAAACCAAAACTGCAGCCTGAAGATACCTTTTTCTTATTATTATTACTTAGCCTATGGCAGACTGTAAAATGATTAGCATGTAGTTGCAAAGGGTTTTGAATGAATTAGCTGATATATAAGCTTTGTAACTGCATCTGTAATCACACCTTGACAATAAAAAAGAATCGTTGAGTATATTATTATAGAATAAACAACGAACTAAGGCAAACTGCAATTTTTTGTGATACTGTTATACAATACATTTATGGGAAAAAATCACAATTAAATCAAATGTAAATAAATACAACTGTTTGTATAAAACAAACGTTAATAACTGTATATTTCTTTTGCAGATCTTAAATGCATCTTAATCGTTCTTCGCCATTCTTCGAAATTTCAAGGAGGACTAAAAATTCAGCAGTTTTCTCTTCTCCAGACCCTCTGATTCCATGGCGTCATAACACATATTTAAAGAATTACACCGTTAGCTAGAGAACAAGTTCTATGATTTACAGAAATCATATATTTACAAGACATATTTATGCAGAGTACTTATGTCATTCAGAGTGATTCTTCTTTTGGATTTGCAGCTCTTGTATTTTTTCCGTGTTTCCAGTTAAAATTATTGTATGTAGGTTCTACCTTTTATTCAAAACACGGTTTTTTCTTGTCGCCCACCAACATTTCGTCACCTCTGTGCCATCATCAGTGGGTTTAGTTTAGTGAAGATCTATAAAATGTGAACATATTTCGAGGGTGTAATTGATCTAACAAAATGAGGCAAAAAGACAGTTTTGGGTCATTTCTGTTCTTACCTTAATTTTACATTATATGGCTCAGCAAGGCCATTTGCATAGTGTCCTGCACCGATAGCTTGTGTGGTTGTAGGTAAATGTGAATTTTATCAGCGAGTTAGCACACCCGTTGATTTTTAAATCACGTTTTCAAAAATCTAGGGATTTGTTAACTCGCTGATAAAATTCACATATATATTTGATTTGCAGATGACAAGCTACAAGTGCAGGACACCATACGAAAGGTCATGCAAAACCATATAACGTAAAATTAAGGTAAGAACGGAAACAAATAAAAACTGTCTTTAGCCCTCATTTTTTCAGATCAGTTATAACGTAAAATATGTTCTGTTTTTATAGATGTTCAATAAACAGATCCACTGATGACGCCACAGGGGTGCCGAAACAAGTCTGGGTAACAAGAAAAAACAGCGTTTTGCATTGAAGGTGGGACCAATACCCAATAATATTTCAGGACTAGTATGCTACTACTTGTGCAAAATGGCAGAATAAAAGCTAATGTGTTGCAGAACTATTTTGCAAATATGCTTTGCAGACGAAACTTTTTAAACACCATACTTTAAAGGTAGTCTGCAAACATAAAAATTAGGCATAAATGTATCTCAGAGTCACTGTTCTTTCATTGGACTATATTATACATACAACATTGTCCAATGTATTTTCATTAATAACTCAATCAACAGGGACATAAAATCAATAGCAAGTTGTTGTCATTGTTCTAAATGTGCAGTACAATCTGTGAGAAAATATTTTTTACAACAAAAGTAGCAGTGGTAGAAACAAAGAATAACTGCTGGCACGCTGTTATATTAATAAAAACCCTGAAAGTTTCCGACTATTCTCCAGAAAAAAATATAGTTAACAATACACAGTGTAATTAAAAATTTGAAACAATTTTTAAGTTGTTGTTAAATAAAATGAGATTCACAAGTAAACGTATAATCTATCAGTTCACTGTCAATTTACTAATTTCGTCTTGTTGTAGGGATATTAATGTATACATACTCTGTGATTTGAACAAGTGGCTAAGAAATAAAATTTCTCTGGTACAGCATATCTAATACCTGATTTTATCTTATCCTCTGTATCATTCCACAGATGTGGATTAATTGTATGAATCTGTAAAGCTACTAGCTAAATCGAACAGACTGTCAATAACGTCATTAATAAACTGTAGTCAGAGAGTCACCAAACTGTGCAATAAAGGCCTGTTTGATTTGCGTTATAGAATTTGTGTACCTATTAATATTAGTGCTTCTCTACCGAAATCTGAATAATCATAATTATCTTTACTCTCTCCTTTACACCTGTATGTTAAGACATATGAGAAACATACACGTAATCAATGTTTCATTTGTGGATTAAGTTGAAATGTATGACCACTCCACATCATTCCAAATGAATAACATTATCTTCCGGTTACAGAAAATATGTTTGAATCATCAGGTTGTACATCTATAAATTATGCATGACAGAAGAAGGAAAAAGGGTTTTCGAGAAAAATATTTTGCATTGCATGTAACTGATGAAGACTGGTTATCTGCAGAGAGAACAACGTTACGAGAGATCTCCATTTTCAGGAAATAACACCCATTATGCTTGTGCGCTATATAGAAAGTCATTAGTTGTTCTGATCATTGCGTTGCCAATAACTTTACACACCAGACAGAGATGGATACAGAAACAGTATCTGCTCAGTGGAGAGTGTCACGCGCTAAACATCTGCCAGGGATTAACCACTAACGACAGTGTCGTGCAGGAATACAGCACGCCAACTGTAATTTTAACATCTTTTATTCAAAGTACAATTTATGTGAATGTACGTATCACCTAAGTCGACCACTGGTCGATTGAATTCCGATGAAAGTACACTGAAAGAAATACGGGTCTCGGGTTATAAAGGAAAACGCAACGGTGCTGTGCGGTTCTGTTTTCTAATCCAACAAAACTCTCCGTGTGATCACAATGGATGAATTAAAAAATAATTAGTAATTTAACCATTGAAGACCAAGTGGTTTCTACCTCAAACCATTACTTTATTATTATTATTTGTGGTGCCAGTGCCTTTCGCGTGAAATCACCCTTGCTACCGCAAGACACAGACTCCAAGTGGTGCCATGAGCCACTTCTACGAATGTAGTGCAATGGACCAGTCGCTTACAACATTCAAAGCAACAGCTAGCGCAAAGTGTTTTCTACGCAACTGTAGGAGACTGTGTTTACAAATTTTTGTTACATAATTTATTTGTCTTGTGGCTTTTACATATTGACCTTATTGGTAGATTATTGACACTGTAAGTAAGTTTGTCTAAAGTTATTGTAACGTACATTTGAGTTTGTAGTACAGCTTCTATGAGTAGTTCCGACAGGAAAGCAAAGGGGCTGTATACATTTTTATAATTACTTTTTAATTGGATGTTAACGACATTTTAGATCAGTTTTAGCTTGTTATTTAGGATTGTAATTTGTTTTAGACATTATGTGTTCATAAAAATTTCGAGACATCAACTACTGTCTAAACGTCCTTTACAAGAGGAAATACCGAGTGATTTGTATTCAAACACACCTAATTCAGAAAGTGATCCTGAGGATGCTTCTGTGAATGTTCTCCATCATTAGGGTATACCAGGCACTTCAACTCATTTTCCAGGTCCTGAACCACTCATTGTCGAAGACGACAGGAAAGATGAGCTTGTCATAAAAAACTGACAAATAGAATGGTTCACACCGTACAGATTAGTAGACATGCTTCACTCCTCTGAAGAGTTCAGACAAATGGTGGTGTAAGCTATGAATGTGGCATGGAAGTGTTTCTGTGATCGTTTCCACAGGAAATGGCGTGAGGTTGATCACTGTATATCTCAGTTGTTCAAAAGTGAAACCATCTCCATAAATCAATCGATTGTTTACAATTTGACAGTTTCGTCTTGTATTTATTGCTTATGATGACAATGTAGGTTACTTTTACAAAAACTTTTAAATTGAATTTTTTTCATATTATTCAGACTCGAAGGGTTAACAGAGATCTGATCAAATTATGACATAACTGAGAAATAAATGGGATTCAACTTTCAGATAGGAAGGTGGTTATAATGTGAAAATAGTGTTCATTATAAAATGTAAATATAATTAGGACGTTCTTCTAAATCATTTAGGATTATTTTGTGTTATTCCCATAGAAACACTGAATCAATAAGTAAAATTAGTTGATTGTTTCACCTACGATATCAGAAGTGGCCATGTAGAATATTTTTATTGTTTAGATTATAGGACTCACAACAGCTGCTCCTTTTAAGGATGCTCGTAGAATAGTACAATTAAAACTGATACGGCCATTATCCGCACTCACTGATACGTTCTCACTTTATCAGTAGTAAACTGATTCTTGTTCAGTAGAACTGTGTTTGCCAATCTCTGAATTATCATTTGAATCACGTCACATGATTTAGATGCAAGCGAGCTGCAATGTAGAAACTAGAAAGAGATAATGATGAGATAACATACTTGAAATATAGCTTTCGTTGGTTGGGTGACTTAATACAGTCTGATATCAAGACCAAGAAGAACACACACATTTCATGTTTATATGCAACGTGAAGCTTATCAGTCATGTGGAAAGCAACATGTTACGCACTACTGTTTGTAAAAAGTGAAACACTCAGAAGCAACGGTCTCCAACACGTCACGATAAAAGAACGTGTAGAACAGTGGAACAATAACAAGTGATTTACATGACACAGGGGTGCATAAGTCAGTGTTACGCAACGCTGTCGGTGCACAGTCGCCATACGAAGTACAAACACGTATCCAAGTGCCAATTCGCCCCGCCAACATCCCAAGATAGAATATCGGCAGATCAGTGCGTTCTAACGGGACAGAATTATTGGTCTTCGGAAGGTGGGTCTGTCGTTCCGTGACATTGCTGCCCGTACAGAGCACGCTGCTTCAACAGTGACACGTATGCGGAACCAGTGGAGATAAGAGTGCCGTACTTAGCGCTGATAGGATACTGAACGTAACAATGTGACCACAGCGTGAGATGATCACCATCTAGTACGCTTAGCCGTGACGAAGAGAATTGGTTCGTTCGCAGTATTGGCGTGACGTTAATGCAGTGTAGAGGGTGTGGACGTGTCTGCTTCGACGTTCTAAGTCAGCTCCTGGAAGCTAGACTGGTTGCCAGCATGCCATTGTGTTGGCTTCCACCAACCAGAACTCACCAACGTCGCAGATTGCAATGGACTCGCGAACACCGACACTGGCGTGCTGTGTGGGAAAGGTAGTTTTCAGATGAGTGTCGCTTCAACGTGTCCTACAGTGACGGCGGCATACGCGTTCGTCGCCGACATGAGGAACGCAGTCGGGCTGACTGTATTGGTGAGCGGCATAGCGGGCAAACACCAACAGTGATGGTTTGGGAACCATTTTCTGTAACACATGATCTCGCCTCACACGCCTGGGAGCAATGTGAACAATACTGCTACGTCAGGAAGGTTTTAAAGCCCGAGTTACTGTCACTAAACAGGCTATTCCACATGCCATATTTCATCATTACAGCGCTCGGCCACGTGTGACGAGGAATGGGCAAGCCTTCTAGGAAAACGACAGGTAGCACTGCTCCCTGGCCTGCACGTTCGCCTGACATGTCATATGTAACATGTCGGGGATATGATCAATCCGCAGCTCGTTCGTTCAGGTCCTCCTGCATTCACAGTTAATGTATTTTGGACGCGGCTGCAAACCACGTGGTAGAGTGTTCCCCAGCAAAATATTCAGGTGCTCATTGATTCCATGTCACGACATCTAGTGGCTCTGATAGCAGCACATGTTGACGCTACACCACACTGAATTTCCACAATCACAGTGTGTGTACATTTCCGTAATTGGTAGAATAATTTCATTTTGATCACATCTCGCAGGGGCAACGGCCTTACCTCAGTTGATACACCGGTTACCGTCAGAGCTCCGAAATTAAGCACTGTCGGGTGTGGCCGGCACTTGGATGGGTGACCATCCGGACAGCCATGCTCGGTTTCCATTTTTCGGGGTGCGCTCAGCCTCGTGATCCCAATTGAGGAGCTACTCGACCGAATAGTAGCGGCTCCGGTCACAGAAAACCATCATAACGACCGGGAGAGCGGTGTGCTGCCCACACGCCCCTCTTATCCGCATCCTCATCTGAGGATGACACGGCGGTGGGATGCTCCCGATGGGCCACTTGTGGCCTTAAGACGGAGTGCTGCTACATCTTGCAGCCTTGTAATTTCAGTTTTTCCAAACTGTATTGCATTTTGAAAATTTTGTGCTTTAGTTGTGTTTCCCCTAACATGTGTTAGTAGACACGAAAAATGTCGTGTTCTCGCTATGAATACGAAACTTACTATAATTTCCGGTTAACAGGTAGTTTAGACATTAGAAACCTTGTTTCTTAGAAAGGCCAAGTGACTCCGATAGCTTCTCCAAAGAAAAGAGTTAAGTAAAGAATGACACAATTTGTTGCTAAGTTCGTAGGTATGTGAGGAGGAAGTCTTAAACATAGTTACAGTAAATGTCCAAAATTGTTTACTAATTAGGCACATAATTTCTACAGAGACCGAATGTGAATATCGGCACATCATGGGCTCAGGATGCTACCTATGAGGCAAATCGATGTCTTTGCTTTTATCATAGAAGCACTAAAAGTGGAAATTGTATGGTGTCGGATGCGTAAGTGATAAAATTATCTAGTTGTTCTATGTAATCAATTTTATCAGGACACTGCACCAGTGTATAATGGCTTAAAGGTATGCTTTCAATACGGTTTCATCTAACATCAAGACGAATAAACATAGTGGAATGCACTGTACTAAACAAAACAATTACACAATGTCATCGAGAGGAGGTGAGTTCATACAACGATATTTTGGTAACAGTAACAGCTAGAAAGAATTAGAGTAAAAAAGAAACAAAAGACAAACTTTCATTACGTTACGTAATATTTTATTAGTTAAGGCTAAGGATGGTTGCTTCAGTAACAGTAGGGAGAAAATTAAACAGGCATTGCAGGTATTCTTTAAAAGTTTGCATATTATGCAGTGTAGTTAATATAGTTAATAATGAAAATGCAATCATTCAAGACGTAATAGTAGACAATAGTGGGGGAAGTCATTCCATGTATGAAGAAAGGAAAGGCGTATGGAAATGATGGTACTTCAATAGAAAAAGGTAACACTGAAGGCAAGGCAATAGAAAAGGCACTGGAGAAATTGTTTATAGAATCTCAGTGTAAGAAGAACTCAGAAACAAGAAAAATGCAGAAATTAAAAGTCACAAGAAAGGAAACATAAAAATTATACAGCTGGCCAAGTGGAGATACTTTTGCGTGAAGACAGAGTTGGTATTGGGAAGCCGTGAAGCGTCAAAGACATCTGGAAAAAAAATTATTGCAATTCAGTATTTTACTCCCAGTGGTCACAAGTCGTCCTTCTTCCGTAACAGCGTCAGCTATTATTAATTTCAGCAGTGTGTTGCATTTCAGCTGACGTCCGTCGGTTCAGGTCGGCAGCTGCACGCCCATGAGAAGACGTCAGCGACCCTTTTCCGCCGTGGTGGACTGCCGACGAACAGGTGCGGCCGTTGCCGAGCGGAAAGGGTTTCTTTCTCACGCTGGCTGCTGTCAGACCCACTGCGAATTCTACGATGACTCTTGATGACCCATCCTTGATGTACCTGGTGTTTTAGTATTGTGACTGTCTGACCTCCTTCCTACACCTGGTGGGTGTGGGCACCCAAAGGGTCCGCAGCTCGTGGTCGTGCGGTAGCGTTCTCGCTTCCCACGCCTGGGTTCCCGGGTTCGATTCCCGGCGGGGTCAGGGATTTTCTCTGCCTCGTGATGACTGGGTGCTGTGTGATGTCCTTAGGGTAGTTAGGTTTGAGTAGTTCTAAGTTCTATGGGACTGATGACCATAGCTGTTAAGTCCCATAGTGCTCAGAGCCATTTGAACCATTTTTGAGCACCCAAAGGCGCCTGAGAGTTGAACAGGAATGTGAACCCAAAGAGGCCCTATTATTGGCTTCCGCATCGTAGTCCTGTTCTGGCAGTGCTCTGCGATGTGGTGTCGTTGGAAGGCAGTCAGTTCGTCCATCAGTACATGCTAGGCAGCGAGCAGTATGAAATTCATCAGGTGAAGGCCTTGAGCTTGAGCACATCTAGTGCATAGACTGTGCTGGAGCATCTAGGACATAGACTCACTATAGTATCGTAATCATGGAATCTAGTGCTATTACTGTGAATTCCATCGATCACAACGATCAACTCACAACAAAAATTGGAGAGCTGGAGTATTTAAATGTTTATTTAAAAGGCTGTAACTACTGTTACATTACCTCGCTATGTGCTCTTGTGAAAAGCTCCTCGCAGTATATATTTAGAGCTAATTAATGTGCCTGTCTAGCTCCCTTCGGTTTTCTGTCACACTCTCCTTTCTGCCGAATGCGTAACTTGAGCCACTTGCGACATACTGGCTCGCTTCCTGCTTCCGCCTCAGTCATAACTTGGGTTTCCTGCGGCAATGTGAATCAATTTTAACAAAATTTTCTCACTTATACCGCTTTACTGTTCTGTGCCATAACAACTTTAAGCATAAGAGCCGCCTATCCCTAAGATAAATGATACTCTTCCAAAGTGTAACCAATGTTGTTTGAAAGTGGTAACTGCTCGACGGACCATTTGTAAACGTCAACAAGATTCTGCAATGGACTAATGAGTGTGAATTAACCATTTTGTCTGAAACTCGCAGATTTTGAGATCAGTAACACCAGCAAAATTGCATTTAATCGGAGACGGTACTTACTCACCAGCAACAACATCAGTCTGAAAATAAGGAAACGAATCATGAAAGTTTTCGTTTGGAGTGTGGCCCTATACGGATGTGAAACTTGGACAGCTGGAAGAGAAGAGAGAAGACGGCTAGAGGCCCTGGAGATGTGATGCTACAGAAGGATGATGAAGATCAGCTGGAGAGACAAAGTACGAAATGAAGAGGTGCTTAGAAGAGTGCAGGAAACCAGATCTCTTTGGAGGCACATCCAAACAAGAAGAGACGAACTTGTAGCGTACATCCTACGACACTGTTGTGTCATTGGAACAATAGCAGGAGGAGCTATTGAGGGAAGGAATCAACGAGGGCGACCAATATGCAACAGATCATGAATGACGTTGGATGTAACACACATGTAGAAATGAAGAGAGAGGCAGACAGAAGAGTGGAATGGCGCTCTGCTGCAAACCAACCTCAGGGTTGAACATTAAAAGAAAGAAGAGCAGTAGCTGAAACAAGCCATTGACACCTAAGTTCAAGATACGTTGAATATACAATGATGAGCGTTTCCGGACAAGAAACTTGATTCATTATACCAGGCGACACCATTGATCCTTGACTCATTATCGTTGGTCCTGATCAACGATAAACATTATTGATGTCTTTAGGTCAACTTGGAGCACTTAGAGTATGGCAAAGGCTTATTATCGTCTCTGGTAATGCTGAGGGAGTATATGTTACTAAGTTTCGAGGAAAACCACTTCAGAGGACAAAATAATTTTCATACATAAAACAAGACAAGATGTTACGCATGCGCTGCTAATGGCGCTCGGTAGTATATCTACAGCGCCTTGCGATGTAACAAGCTATTTTTGTGAACAGAGACGGCCAGGTCACTCCACTGTGAGGAGAGAAACACCCCCAGCAGCATAGTTAGCAAAGAGCCGCGCCATTAGATTTCATTTTACATATGTGCCTTTACACAAAATATTTTTGCAACTGCCTCATCATTGACATCTATCTGTCTGTCTCTCTCTATGTTCTCTCTATTCACCTCTGCCCCGTCATTCAATTCCATCTCTTAAAAGGGGACACAAAATTTTTCCTCATTTGCATCATCCCTATAATATATTTCACAGGGAATTCTTCCCTAACCTCCGTCTAGAAGATGTGGATTATGAAGAACTCGTTTGGAAAATCGACGAGCTTTATGAAGCTACATTATGAAGATACATGTCGTTGCAGGGAAATTTAAACTTTTTCGTCTTAAGCAGCATCCTAAACAGTTATTAAAACAGTGGATTGTTGAACTTAAAGTGCTAACAAGACGTTGCAGGTTGAAGTGTTTTACGGACAAAATTGTAGCGTTGTTATTCTGCGTGATTCAGTCACAGAAAGTAACAGATGCACGCATACCCGCTGCTGCCCTAAAATGGACAGTCCCGGATTTGGCAGCAATTATTTCAGTTGTAGTGTTTCAAAGTATTCTGAACACAACTGAAGATGATTTAGAAGCTCCGTCTGTTTCTCTCGTTCGCATTGCATAAGGCACTCAGTCAATACTTAATGTTGCAGTGAATAATTACAGAACTCAAAGTAAACGTAAAGTTAAAAACTTTGTCAAATTGTACACAAAGCGTACATTAGAATAAAGTGAGGAAGTCATGTCGACAATGTCTTTCTAGTCACGATAACAATGCATGTCCTCATCCGGGAGTGAAGTGCTTTCTCATGTACTGTTGTAAGCAAGTACATACAAAGAATGTTTGTCTACAATACACCAGGCAAGGCACCAGTCTAAGGAAATAGTGCAGAGTAGCTATCAGCATGTTAAGGTTGTAGCAGCTGAGCCACTGTAGGAGACACAAATGAACTCTGGCTTTTAAAGTTTGCAGAAACCTTCTGCGACAGTCCAAAGACAGAACAACTTTTTTGTCCAATTAAGAATAGCTCACAAGACAGTCAAATTTCAATTGAATACATGTGCGTTTCTTTTGCTAATCAATAAAGACACTTATGATACGATCCGTAGTCCGTGGCTACAAAAGCCTATTTCTCTCTTGCCTGCATATAAGGGACAAAAAATATCACTATTAGATGTGTGAAACTTGCCACAAACTTAACGTAATATTACGAAGTTTGTTCCAATCCGTGTACTATGTTCTCGAACAGTGTGAATCGTTTTGGTTTACTCTTGTTTGATTTATGCATCCTGCGCATACAAGGCAATGTGTTACAAAACAGTGTTTCAGCATCTCATTCCAAGGTTTCTGACTTGTGTGACAAGTACAGTGAACTTTCGACCAGAGTTAGGAGGGGCTAAAGATCTTGAGGCCCACGTTACTGTTAAAGGAAATGCGCAACCATGATTTTATATTGCTAGACTTGCCTCCCCTGCCCCCCCACTGCTATACGTGAGCAGGATATGAACAAATAAAAAGACAGTGTGGTGATACAACCCATTTCTGCAACCAATGGACGTCCCCCCTAGTATTCCTTAAAAAGCTATATGAGGCTTACGTCTGTGCGCTGATTTCAGATGCACGACATACTCACACTGTTTTTCTCTCCCACAACCGGAGGAATTAAAAGACAGATTTGGACAGGTCAGATTCTCCTCAAAGACTTTTTTATGTGAGGCACATTATCAGATTCCTCTGGACTAGCAGTCCAAGCAATATTATGTGTTCAGTATTCACATGCCACTGCTACAGTTTCAAAGTGCTTCAGCTTCTGCTATTTTACAACATTTCCTGGAATAATTAACAGCAAAAGTCCCTTCATTTAAGAACTGTTTGGATGATATCATTATCAGGAGTCGTAATTCTGCTGAACATTTGGCAAATTTAGAATAGTTATTTCAAGTACTCACCAAGGATTGCTTCAAGTGTGACAGGAAAAAGTGGCACTTTTTAAACAAGGAACTTTAATATTTAGAACATGTCATAAATGCACATATTCCTTTTGCTCATTCACACTTGTCTGCAATGAAATATTTGTCGGCGCCCTGTTAAGGTGTTTCGCAGCATAATGACGAAATTAACCTACTGCAGTAAGCTTATTACTAATGGTGTGCAAATCACTGCCCAATTGAACCAGTTGTGCCGGAAAGGTGTTTTATTTGTGTGCTCCCAAGAAAGTCAGAATGCACTTCAGCAGTTGAAGGACGCTTTGTTAAGGCATGGTTGTCTAACCCATTTTGATCCAGCTAAGACGTATTAGCTGTGGAAGCATCTGATTAGGTTCAAGGCAACGAAGTCACATCGTTCATCGTCTTTTGCATCTTGCCTTACTTTTATTTATTTATACAGCGTAGTACTCTGATTGACAGGTCATTCTTCAGATATTTTCTAGCTTCTCATTGGGTTTTATGTTTTGGGTGTGCATGCTGTCAGTGTGTTACTTCATTTAGTATTTTAATAATCTCTTTTGGCTTCCAGGCTTTCTGTCATTGTGTTATATATTATCATTAATATTTAGGTAGATTTTTGACCAGCTGACAGTAGGTTGTTCGCACATTGCCTTTTTATTGCTTTCCATGTTTTAAGTTGTCTTTTCTGGAGACTGACTACTTTGCCAACCATCCATGATACTATCTGCGCATGGTTCCTATGTGCTCCTTCTTGTCTCATCTGCCATATTTATGCAGTGTTTCTACGATTTGGAAAATATTGGTTCACATCACGACTTGCTTATATTATTCAGTCTCTCTTGGTCTTTTGTTCGTACACTCATATTTTGTTGGGGATCTGTTCCCATTATTTTAATACATCAGTTTTTATCATAAACTATTTTATTCTGCGCTACTGCACCACAAATTTGTGGTGCTTCAAGGGAGAACTAGCAGGAAGTTCCGAAACGTCGTGCATGAGGTCATAGGAAGTTTACTACGCACTAGAGGTGTGACAATTTCACAACGAAGAAGGACGGGCAAAGAATCATCTAGCTTCTTGGAAAACGGACCAGAATGGTTATGGTACACACGAGCACTGTAAAGGACTGGCAGGGAGTTGTGCAGCCTCTTGCAAGACGTCTCTCGATGTACAATGTGAGCAGGAGAACGAAAATTTTTGTATGAATCATAACGGGGAGCTACATGGAAGCATCAAAGAAACTGGTATAGGTATCCGCAATCAAAAACACGGCACTACGGTCGGCAACGATTATGTAAGACAACACGTGTCTGGCGCAGTTGTTAGATCAGTTGCTGTTGTTCCATTGGCAGGTTATCAAGATTTAAGGCAGTCTGAACATGGTGTTATAGTCGGCGCACTAGCGATGGGACACAGCATCTCCGAGGAAGCGACGAAGTGGAGTTTTTCTCGTGCGACCATATCACGAGTGAACTGTGAATATCAGGAATCCGGTAGAACAGCAAATCTCCGACATTGCTACGGCCGGAAAAAGACACTGCAAGAACGGGATCAACGACGACTTAGAGAATCGTTGAACGTGACTGAAGTGCGATCCTTCCGCAAATTACTGCCGCTTTCAATGCTGGGCCATCAACAAATGTCAGCGTGCGAACCATTTAACGAAACATAATCGATATCGACTTTCGGATCCGAAGGCCCACTCGTGTACCGTTGATGACTGCACGACACGAAGCCTTATGCCTCGCCTGGGCCCGTCAACACCGACATTGGACTTTTGATGACTGGAAACATGTTGCCTGGTCGGACGAGTCTCGTTTCAAATTGTATCGAAAGGATGGACGTGTACGGGTATGGAGACAACCTCATGAATCCGTGGACCCTGCATGTCAGCAGGGGACCCTTCAAGCTGGTGGAGGCTCTGTAATGGTGTGGGGCATGAGTATTTGGAGTGACACTTACGTAAGCATCCTGTCTGATCAGCTGCATCCATTCACGTCCATTGTGCATTCCGACGGATGAGCAATTCCAGCAGGACAATGCGACACCCCACACCACCAGAATTGCTACATAGTGGCTTCAGGACCACTCTTCTGAGTTTAAGCACTTCCGCTGCCCACCAAACTCCACAGGCATGATCGTTATTGAGTATATCAAGAATGCCAACCCCCTCGTACTGTTACGGATTTATGGACAGCCCTGCTGGATTCATGGTATCAATTCCCTCGAGAACTACTTCAGACATTAGTCGACTCGATGCCAGGTCGTGTTGTGGCACTTCTGCGTCCTTGCGGGGGCCCTACACGATATCAGGCAGGTATACCAGTTTCTTTTGCTCTTCACTGTAGGTGGGCTTTTAACCATACACATGCTAGGGTAGTATGACCTAAATATGATAGACTTCAGCATCTGAGAGAGCTCGTAAAAAGCTTGTTGGCGAATGTCACCCTGGATCGTGGAGCCCACGAAGTGTTGCCTCAACCTTGTGATGTACGCTGGCCATCACTTCATCTCCG
This sequence comes from Schistocerca serialis cubense, assembly GCF_023864345.2. Classification (NCBI taxonomy): domain Eukaryota; kingdom Metazoa; phylum Arthropoda; class Insecta; order Orthoptera; family Acrididae; genus Schistocerca; species Schistocerca serialis. Next base: position 302,564,731 of record NC_064645.1, on the reverse strand, counting down.
GATTGTATTCTTGAAATGACCGAGGTGGCGTCGTCCTCCCTTGGGGTACAGCAGCGCCCGAGTAAGACAACTTTTTCAGAAGAGTCTCCTGTTTTTGCTGAAATTGCTGTGAGGAAAACAGTAGCTCCGTTGCTGTATTGTCACAAGGTAGTGTGTTATACGTAAGAACATTTTCCAAGCTTTCGTCTGTAGACAGTCCGGGAACAGAAATTCAACATGATTTCTTATTCTACTTTAAATGACGCCACTAACTGTTGTGCTACAGATTTTTTCTATATTATAAATATTTTATGGTTTTCTGAATTTTTAAAGTGTTCCAAAGCATCTAGAACCAAATATCCTCGTGCCGCTATCGAGAAAATCTACATGATGCTATATTTAACAAGCTATTGTTGCATTGTTACTCTGATACATACCAATAATCAGTAAAAAAATTGAAATGAAGTAGAAGCTTTATTTAAAACAAGTTTCAAATGAAACACGGTTTGAAACAGCAGCTGTTCAAATTAACATTAATTTCCATTTTCAAGAGAAGCATAACAGTGAACACTAAAGAAATTCAGTTCATCTGCAAATATCACATGATCTATTGTAGAATGTCTCCTCCTGTTGTAAGATTTCTATATGATAACAGATTGCCATTTTGCTTGTAATATTTGCCATGGAAAGCGTATTTCCTCATTACATATGTAGAGGAGAGTCTTTGGATTCCAACGTTGTCGAGTAGTTGGTAGATGCTGGCGACCACATCTTTGTCGAACGACTTGGGCCATCCTGGTACTGCGGCTTCATTTCGGAACTGGGATGCTGCAATGTTGAGGGAGGTAAGACCTGATTATTTATTCATACGTGTTATCATTTCAGGGAACGGAATGTGACGTACAGCGAGCATTTTAAGTTTTACTTGTTTCAAAACCGTAAGTTTCGTTTCGGTAGTTCGAACTTTGCTGGCTTAAGCATAATATGCATGAACTCAGGAAAGAATCACATCACCATCTACCCTTTTACTATCTGGCTTCTGGATATGCGAGGAAGAGTGTTAATTTCACTTGATTTTTCTTGTACCTCCAAAATTACTGCTGTTATTTATACCAATTAGAAGCAATGTATGCATATTTATATTCCATGACTCCAGTAATTAATTCACAAATCAATCACAACATATCTCAAGTTACTGGTTACTGAGCCTTAATGCCCCTTTTGGCTACAAAAATGTTTTTAAAGAAGGTTCTGCAGACACACATTGCAGCTTGCATGATCCGATTACTAATATTTGATTTACTGGATTTTGCTTATTATTTGATTTACTGCACTTACTCTCACTGCACTTAGCGAGAATTATTTATGTGATATTAAAAGCAGCGTCATTTCTTCCAGCTCATCTTGTTGCATATGACTGTATCAGCATTGCATAGTAGAGCTATGTTTCCTTTGTAACATAGGAAATCCATTTGATTATTCACGCCAGTTTCAGACATTGTTCAGTGTGTTTATTCAGAAGTGAGGGTTTATTCGTTTTGCACAGATTCAGCTTAAGTCCATGTACTCTATAGGTTTATTTTGCAAGTTTATTAATTATTATTGTTGTTAGGTCAAATGTTCTAATGTATTCAGAGAAATGTGTTAAAAGTATTATGTTGTTCTATACTCATAGCAGTCGATAAATACACTTTGTACTCAGTGATCTGTTCAGTAATGATGCAATAATCTTGGCCAGCTACTTATGTAAATGTTGGTTTGGTTGAGATACATACCAAAGTTATACAATTAAAAGAGTGTATTACTGTCTTTAGTTAGGAGACCAAAGTTACAGAACACATATAGAATTTAAATAGCTATATAGCAATCTTATCTGGAAGGTGAGATCTGTAGGGTTTACAAAAATTGCATAAAGTGCATGCAAGTACACCAGTTGTAACTTCAGTCTCAAAAGTTTCACGTAGCTACCACTCATGATTACACATAGCTGCCAATAAGCACAGAGTTACACTGGCTAGGTACGCAGATTGAAATGTTACTTCAGAAAACTTAGACTTGTCGACCTTATTAGATGTCGAAACACGAATGAAGAGAGGCCTTCAGTGATTACTAATTTAAGCTATGTAAGCTTGACATTGGTTGCTAGACATGATCAGAACAGTCACCTTCTGGTATTAAGAGAAGAACACAGAATGTGTCAGAAGATACAATACTTGAAAATAATCCTGTAGGATGTGATTTATCATAACACTCTAATTAATTGGTTAAAGGATTGGTCTTGTGTCTGTAACATCAGTGCAAACTTATTCAGGCTCTCTTTCTTTTGACAGCAATGCTGAACCTAGTGGTGAGGTACCTTGGCAATTTATGCAGGAGATGTTTGCAAAAAGAATAGAATTTTAGGAAAAAAGAGTATAACACACGACAGGAAGTTACGTGTAAAGAAAGTAATCAAAGACAGGAAGACCATTTTCGAGAGATTAAGAACGGTTATAACAAAGGTGGGCATGAACTTTTGCTTAAGTGTAATGTGATGTTGGATTTGACAAGAAATATATGATCGTCTCAGAGTTTTGACCAATAACATACGGACGAGGTTTGAACATACAATGACAGCATAATTTAATCCCTCTAACAATAAGTGGTAGATCAGGATGCAGTACAGAACGATATAGGCAATGAAGAAGTCGACCCAATATAGATTCAATCTCAAACTGAAATTATGTTTAGAAAATTTACACAAGATGTGTGTTAGAGTAGTATAAAGACTAAGCGTGGAATCATGGAGGTGGAACCATTTAGGCCAAATGCAGTACTCACAGACAAAGGTGGGGAAGAGGGAGAAAATTTCATGAATGTAGTGGATACACATGAAACAGGTTAAGGAAGTGATAGTAGTGACAATAATATGTTGCCACTTGAACAGGGAGATCAGTTAGACCCAACAATCCAGAAATTATGATTTCAATTACAATCTGTTGTGGGCTACTCTGACAGTTAAAGACCAAATGATAAAGAACTGCTGAATAAGGTTACCAGGACATATCAACTAGTCGACGGTTTTCTACAATTGTCTATTAATGCTGAAAAGTATATAGACTCCATATGTAAGAAGTCTTGGTTCTTAGAACTGTATTCTTTCTGACAGTATAGTGAACATTAAAAAATCTGTGTGTCGAGCGAGTGATACAAGGTTACAGGTAGTTTAAGAACAACATATTTTAACTCATAATTTTTTTGCCCTTCTATTCGTCAATGTCACTATAGCGTTTTTTGCTGCAACTATTTTCTTTCGTCTGAATCTTTGCGAGCACTATTCATGTGAAAGCCACATGCAATCCTTATAACAACGGTCTTGCGAAAGTGTTAGGTACTTAGCACTTCTATCGCGAACTGTTAAGAGCAGCATAAGGAGAGATGATGGATGCACACGGAACCGGAATGGAGGCGGGCATTTTATATCAAGGACGAGCGGGTGTTTAAATTCACTGGAAAGGGAAGAGGAGCATTTATGTAACCCGAGGTTCAGAATAGCTGAAACTGTTATCATACTATACGGAATTCAGCAATTGCGAAACATTCCCTGAACACTCATGGGAATAAGCAAGAAAATGATGTTAGGCTGTCCTACCTGTCTTGATGAACAACCGGATACAAGAAAGTAGACACAACAATTTGAAAAAAGACTCCATAAGAACGGATTAAACAATAATCAGGTTCAAAAATGGTTCAAATGGCTCTGAGCACTATGGGACTTAACATCTGAGGTCATCGGTCCCCTAGAACTTAGAACTACTTAAACCTAACTAACCTAAGGACATCACACACATCCATGCCCGAGGCAGGACTCGAACCTGCGACCGTAGCGGCCGCGCGGTTGCAGACTGAAACGCCTAGAAACGCTCGGCCACACCGGCCGGCTAAAAATCGTGTGTGCTAATCAGGTTCAACAGGTCTTCAATCCCAATTCCCGGTCCAGACAAGAACGAATACACAAGTGAGAAGACAGCAAGATTCAACAAGACCAGAAGATGCATTTGGGAGATAAAAGAGCCTGGACAAGAAGAGATCACAAACCTTTTCAAATCCCTTCCCATACAAGACCATTATTGCATTTACCTACCAACAGAGAATCAAATTTTAAAATTCCATTCTACTGTCGCTATGACTGCAGGTTCATTTAATCAGGGGTGAATCTTTGAATTGTGGTTCCTTAAAAAGTTGCGCTGGCATATCAGAGTCGCAGGTAGTGAGGTAATTAGAATTTAGCGTCCTCTTCTACGACTTATGTTAGAAGAAAGATTAAGGAAAGGCAAACCTACGTTTCTAGCATTTGTAGACTTAGAGAAAGCTTTTGACAATGTTGAGTGAAATACTCTCTTTCAAATTCTAAAGGTGGCAGGGGTAAAATACAGGGAGCGAAAGGCTATTTACCATTTGTACAGAAAGCAGATGGCAGTTATAAGAGTCGAAGGACATGAAAGGGAAGCAGTGGTTGGGAAGGGAGTAAGACAGGGTTGTAGCCTCTCCCCAATGTTATTCAATGTGTATATTGAGCAAGCAGTAAAGAAAACAAAAGAAAAATTCGTAGTAGGTATTAACATCCATGGAGAAGAAATAAAATCTTTGAGGTTCGCAGATGACATTGTAATTCTGTCAGAGACAGCAAAGGACTTGGAAGAGCAGTTGAACAGGATGGACAGTGTCTTGAAAGGAGGATATAAGATGAACATCAACAAAAGCAAAACGAGGATAAAGGAATGTAGTCGAATTAAGTCGGGTGATGATGAGGGAATTAGATTAGGAAATGAACAGTTAAAGTAGTAAAGAAGTTATGCTATTTGGGGAGCAAAATAACTGATGATGGTCGACGTAGAGAGGATATCAAATGTAGACTGGCAATGACAAGGAAAGCGTTTCTGAAGAAGAGAAATTTGTTAACATCGAGTATAGATTTAAGTGTTGGGAAGTCGTTTCTGAAAGTATTTGTATGGAGTGTAGCCACGTATGGACGTGAAACATGGACGATAAAGAGTTTGGACAAGAAGAGAATAGAAGCTTTTGAAATGTGGTGCTACAGGAGAATGCTGAAGATTAGATGGGTAGATCACATAACGAATGAGGAGGTATTGAATAGATTTGGGGAGAAGAGGAGTTTGTGGCATAACTTGACAAGAAGAAGGGACCGGTTGGTAGGACATGTTCTGAGGCATCAAGGGATCGCAAATTTAGCATTGGAGGGCAGAGTGGAGGGTAAAAATCGTAGAGGGAGACCAAGAGATCAATACACTCAGCAGATTCAGAAGGATGTAGGTTACAGTAAGTACTGGGAGAGGAAGAAGCTTGCACAGGATAGAGTAGCATGGAGAGCTGCATCAAAACAGTCTCAGGACTGAAGACCACAACAACAACAACTACTTATGGCTTGTATGCTTGGTGCCACACATCGAAGAACAACAAGCGATGAAAGAGCGACCTTGACCACGGCGTGCTAGCAGGAGCTTAAAATACGCCTTCTCCAGGATAGCTGTAAACGAAATGCCTGGCGGCGCGTGCGGTAGACGAAAGTGCTCTCGGTACAGCATTTAGCATAGTATTCGTTAGGTGGAACACAGGCTCTTTAACACATCCATAAATGAAATTTACGAAATCGTAAAACTAAGGGTTTTCAACTATCCAATGTACATCCCAAAAGTACATTGTGTTTTGGAATGCCTAAGCGATCGTAAGTACACCTCGTAACCATATGATTAAGGCACCTAATTTTTTCAACACACGTATGTACAAATCAATAATCTGTTCATTAGCTATCATGCCAATGGAAACAATGGAAACAGGAAACTTCTCAAAATCCCTTTTCTCTGTATACAACACAGTTAACAGCGATGTTCTGTGTGTTGGTTTGAAAAGGTGGCACCTCATGTAATTTGGAGAGGTTCTTAATGATACTGTTTTTAAATACTTTAAGGATGTACATACTAGTATTACATATACATAAGTCGGAGAGTTTTATGGAATCAGCGTAAACCCATTGGCTTTGTAGCATCAGTCCACTAATACCGAGTAGTTACTTGGAGGATACCTTCTCTAGATGCTTATGACGTAGCAACAGGTTAAAAGGTTTCACGCAAAAAATATCAAACAAATGCAGCTGAACAAGGAAATAACAAATTAACAAATTAATTTGGTCAACAAAGGTATAATTTCTAATAGTTTTGGTTATTAATCCAGTGAGGCCGCTTACGATGTGTCTGGAAAACAAATTTGACATTTGTATACAAATACCTCAGTTTTACACTTTGTCTTCGAACATATTACAACACACATTTCTAAAATACGTGTATGATCATTGTGATGTTATTTTCATCTTATGTCCTGTGAAACGATCCACACTTATGAGGCCAGCTTCTAGCTCTTGTTTTGTTGGTGTTTATTTTTGTTTCCTATAAGTTTAGATTTCTATGCTACCAGACGTCCTCGAGTTTATTCCGAACGGGAGTTCGCCTAAGTTTTTATGTGAGCTGCTTCCATTGGCTTTTATCTTGACATTTTACAATAGATATCCAATCTCATTTGCAAGTGAATCCACTTTTCTGGATGATTCTGAACGTTTACCGTGATAATGTAGGTATCGTATCACATTCACCTACAATAATGGACATAATGAAATTCGGAGCAGCATTGTTGAGAGTTTTTGTTTCTGAAACTATTTGATATCGAAACAGGTAGTTTAATGGCGTAGAAGTAGTTACTGCGAGAACCTTATGTATATGTGTATGTTTTCCATTTGTAATATCAATTAAGCGTTATCTATCTGTCGTGAAGTTGTCATTGAAATAGATTGCTTAAGACAACTTGTTTGCTATATAGTTTAAATCAAGAAGTGCTATGTGCGGAATAATAGACGTACAGTCATTACATAATGTCGACTAACTGCTCTGAGTGAACTCTGAATTTCATAAGGAAGATATATTAGCGCTTAAGTACAGGGTTATTAGAAATGATTGAAGCGATTTCACAGCTCTTCAATAACTTTATTATTTGAGATATTTTGACAATGCTTTGCACACACATACAAAAACTCAAAAAGTTTTTTTAGGCATTCACAAATGTTCGATATGTGCCCCTTTAGTGATTCGGCAGACATCAAGCCGATAATGAAGTTCCTCCCACACTCGGCGCAGCATGTCCCCATCAATGAGTTCGAAAGCATTGCTGATGCGAGCTCGCAGTTCTGGCACGTTTCTTTGTAGAGGAGGTTTGAACACTGAATCTTTCACATCACTATGCGTGAAACCTTGCCCGCACGCGTTCAAGCGTTTCTTCGCTCACTGCAGGCCGACCCGTTGATTTCCCCTTACAGAGGCGTCCAGAAGCTTTAAACTGCGAATACCATCGCCGAATGGAGTTAGCAGTTGGTGGATCGTTGTTGAACTTCGTCCCGAAGTGTCGTTGCACTGTTATGACTGACTGATGTGAGTGCATTTCAAGCACGACATACGCTTTCTCGGCTCCTGTCGCCATTTTGTCTCACTGCGCTCTCGAGCGCTCTGGCGGCAGATACCTGAAGTGCGGCTTCAGCCGAACGAAACTTTATGAGTTTTTCTACGTATATGTAGTGTGTCGTGACCATATGTCAATGAATGGAGCTACAGTGAATTTATGAAATCGCTTCAATCATTTGTAATAGACCTGTATATAATATTCGATATATCTCCAAGTAATCTAAGTTCTCGAAACAAATAATAGAAAAATTGGGCATGGAAGTCATGTGAGACAGTGCTAAACGAGTTGTGTGTAGCAAGACCTCTTCGTTCGGCTTAATGACAAACTCGCACAACCAGATAGATTTTTCATTGTCCTCTCGATTATTTCCACAGCAGCAGATATCGCTTAATGAAAATGAACCCTTCTTGTCCACGCGACACTGTTAAAAACGTTTTATTTCAGATTAATTGCTAAATATACACGTTAAATTTATGTAACCAGAAATACATGAAACAGAAAAGGAAACTGGAGACTATTGATACCTTCTGGAAACATAGAAAGCTAAATACGCTTCACGTACGACCTTATTCACCACTTACACAGTCTGCTGTACATATAGTTCAATATAATACGTTACAGAGAAGCTTCTCAAGCTCGATGCGCTGTGTACGTGTCCCAGAAATCTCCCTCCACGTAACTTTCAATGCATGTTGAATAACAACCGCTATAACTGTTATAAATCCTTCATTTAATACACGATATCATTCCTAATGAAAATTTCCGTTTTAATAGTCAAGCTGCCCTTATAATCCGATCCCAACGGTTTCTTTAAAATTTGGTCATTCCCATTATCTCTGATTCCTTTCTCCATAAATACGTGCAAATCAGCAATCTACTACTGTTTGTTGAACAATCTGTAGCTTACGGGGTACCTTCGTCGTCTCAAAATAACTGTAGAAGGATGCAGGATAACTTGGATAAAATTTCCATTTGGTGTAATGACGGACAGTTTGCTGTATACGTAGAAAAATTTAAACTAACGAAGATGTGCAGGAAAAATAGTCCTGTAATATTCGATCACTGTATTAGTAGTGTGTTGCTTGAAACCACCATAACGATTAAGTACTTAGGTATAATTTTGCAAAGCGACATTGCATTGAACGAGTACTTGAGGTCCTTTGAAAGGAAGCTTTGTGGTCGACCTTTGTTGATTTGGAGAATTGTAGCTCCTTCATGACGGAGGTAGCAATTCGGCATCATGCTGGTAGATTAATTGCCAGTAGGCCGGATCAGAAGGCGAGTATTACCGATGTATTATCTGATCTCAAATGAGTATCCCCAGAGGGCAGCTGACGTTCTTTATGCGAAACATTATTGAGCAATTTTAGAGAAATAACGTTTACGGCATACTACAGAACGATCGTACTGACATTAACATACATCATGCGCAATGACGATAAATACAAGATCTGATAAATCTAGTCCATTTACAAGCGAAACAGGAAAGGGAATAACTGACAGTGGTTCGGGGTACCATCTAGCATGCACCACATGTTGGTTTGCGGAGGATGTATGCAAATGTAGGTGTAGATGTAGAAACTGCAGGTGGCACGAAAATACTGTCGTTGCACATTGATCAACACAGCGTATGTATTTTGAAAATGTTTTGTCCTGTACTACATATATATGTTGAGCGTTGGCATCAGATACATGTAGATTCGTCAGAGCAGTGTGACGGTTTGCTACAGTACTGGTTACAATCTCTGTCATGCTGTAGACAGTAGTTTGAACAGTATAACTGTAGATGCAGATGTTAGCTTGATAGCTACGTAATGAGAGCAGTTTATATTGCAACTACTACATCAGAGTGAGTTTAGTGCGCTTTACTTTATAAAATTCTTGAACCAACAACTGACAACTTGCTGACGGGCGGTGTTAGAGAATGTGAAACATAGCCAACTAGACTCTCATTCCATTTCACGTCGTGTAGAGGCACTGAAGCACGCAGTGTACTGTATTCATATAGTAAGGGCTCACGTAAATTTCTGCAATTTTACCTGTTTCTTTTTACTGTCGTGTACCTATTCATTGGTATGACGTTCACTCGAGTGTCATGTTCCGTCCACAGAATAGCAATTTTTTCAAACGTTAGTGGATAATAATTTGATTTGTTTTGAAACATCGCCACCAAGGACGGGAGTTGTATGTTTTAAGTCATATAAACATTGCAGATCGCTACTAGTTATGTATGTTGGTAATAATATTACCTGGAATGTATCAGAAATCAGGATCCAAAAATCTACGTTATTTGTTGAAACAATGCATTTGGTAAAAAAAACTAAGTAATAAAGGCCATGATCCGATTAAAGGATGTTACATGAACTGTGTAGATATTTTGATGGCTATATTTGCTTAGACTGCCTTTGATTTTTGGGTACATTGTTCTGAGGTCTGTTTAATGAAGTATTATTTTAGTACTATACTAATTTTTGGTACTACATTACGTAAGTGGTGCTTTCAGGAAGATAATATATAGTTGTTTACAATAAAAATAAAACTTTCTCACTTATTCCGAACGCTAAATTCCTCTTTAACAGAATAAAGCGTGAGAATTGCGTTACAAACAGAAACGCGCTACTCCTCTTCATCCTTGAAATTTCGTAGAATTGCGAAGAATGAGTAAGACACGTTGACGACCTGTAAAAGAAGAAAATCGTGAATAACAGCTATTTCGTGAGAAATACCACAGGTTGAATTTTTATGCATCGCATGTCTGCAGTAGAATATCTGAAATAACCTCTCGTAACACATTAACAATTCTTAAGGCATTACGAAAATCCTAATCTAATGTTCCATTTCCGAATTGTTGCTGATATTAACATTTCAACAAACATAATAGATCTTGGCAATATGTTACTAAATTTATTGCATTTTAAGTCTGTGGGTTCAAAAACTAAATTGTTCAAGAAATTAAAAAAATCAGAAATGTAAGTTACTGAGGAATGAAATTATAAGAATCTAAGGCGAAATGACTGTAGAAAAAAATGTGAAGAAATCTAAATAGAGCTGGTCGTTGGAAGGACACAACTGGCGTATGCAAAACTCAAAACAACTTTGCCAATCTTAAGAGTGCAGTGGGACTTCCACTTAAGCACAGACGAGAGAGAGAGAGAGAGAGAGAGAGGGAGAGAGAGAGAGGGAGAGCGAACAGGAAGGACAAGGACACTTAAGGTCTCTATGAGGGGAAGTACTTGTCTGAACACGTCACTGAGGAAGAAATGGGAGTCGATACGCAACACATATGGAATCCGTTATTGGAGTCAGCATGTAGCGGAGCTTTGGAGTCAAATAGTAGTAACTTTATTCATCTGTAGATCTATTTTTACAAATATATCAGACATGTCAAAGTATTTACAAGTTTAGACCAATTTAGAATATACTAATTCATATACAGATACATTTAAAGACTTCTAGTTTAGAGATAATCATTAGATTTACTCCTGGTATACAATAACTTTTTTACAAATAACTTACCAAATAATGTAATGCCACACTGTCACTCATATCTCTCTATCAGTCAGTGCACTCACTATACACACATTGTTCCATAACACTTCACTCGCTACACATACAAACACGCACACACACACACACACATACACACTGGTGATCTCTGGGCAGTTTTCTGTAGCGCAACATCCCATTTGCTATCCTGAAAAGCTGAGCCAGCATCCCTCTATAATGACTGAGATGTTGAGCTCAGAAAGAGGGAGAGGTGTTAGTATTGTGCAATGCATAGCTTAGGGGCAAATTTTTCCAGAAAAGGAAAAAAGAATGAAAAAATAGTATGAAGGTGTTATGTGGAATGCTGGATGTTGTATAATCATTATAATTAATTATTTGCATAACATTTTTTTTTTGCCAAACCTCTTTTCTGTTTTAGCTATGCAATCCTTCAATGTATAAAATGTATTATGTAACAGGTACTTTTTAGCTACCTTTTTAAATAAGTGTATTTTTGCAATTTCTTTTGCCTTTTATGGTAATTTATTGTCCAATTTTATTCCTTGGTAGAAAATGCTGTTTTGAGTTTTATGTTTATTTTTCCTTGTCCAATGTAAGTTGAGTCTAGCTCTTGCTCCATGGCTATGGACAGAACTGTTTCTGCAGTAATTACCAATATTTGATGTGTACAGCTGACTGGTAAATGTATTCACACAAAGCAGTTAAATCCCCTTTGTCTTCAACAGATCTTTACAACAGCTCGAGTACCATTTTTGGTTATGATTCTTATGGCTCTTTTCTGGAGTTTGACAATTGTGTTCATGTTTTGTGCATTTGTTTCCCAAAACAGAATGCCATAGCTAAGAATTCAGTACACATATGAATAGTAGACAACTAAGAGACAATGCATGTTACACACTGATGATAGCATTCTAAGGACATAACATGCTGATGATACTCTGTTTGCATGTACTTTTGTGTGTTCACACCACTTCAACTGAGAATCAATATTCATTCCTAGAAATTTTGCATTTGTTACACAACCTATAGAGGTGCCATCTACATTTATTTAACATTGTCGTTTTCCTTCTTGAAACTGAAATTCATGACATTAGTTTTCTTTATGTTCAATGGCACTTTATTGCTTATTGACGAATCGTTGATTTCTCTGCAAGGAGTTCCCTTGTTTTTTCTGCGATTATAATATTGCTGTCATCAGCGAAGAGAATTTTTTCACCACGAGTAACACTACTTGGAAAGCCATTGATGCATTGGTCCTAATACGCTACCTGGCAGAACCCCTGTATTAATGTATTTTGGTTATGATAAGTATTTTACTAAATGTTTAGATATACTAGAGGAAGTGGTATCTCTATTCTTTGTACCCTATCTGCTAGGTATGATCGAAACCAGTCATTAGCTACCACCCCCCCCCCCCTTATTCCTAATGCTTTTAATTTATTTAATAGAATCTTGTGGTCAACTGTGTCAAAGGCCTTAGAAAGATCCAAAAATATGCATGTGACACACTCATCTTTGTCAATAGCATAAAGTACTACCTTTGTGAATTCCATTACAGCTGACTGCGTATTTTTGCCACTTTGGAAACCAAACTGTGATTTGCTTAAAAGATTGTAATTATTCAAGTAATTAATTAATCTGTCTTCTATAATTGCTTCTATTATTTTTTAGAATCGTGACAGTAGGGAAATGGGCCAATAATTTTATATGTCTTCTGCATTACCTTTCCTAGCCAAAAGTACAGCTGTTGCCTGTTTTAACTGCTCTGGAAATGTCCCTGATGTGAAGGATTCATTTATTATATTTGCATTGTTTCAGTACACACATTGGTACTTCATCTAAGCCCATTGTTTTTTAATTTTTTAATTTCTGAACAGTTTTATTAACTTCATTCTCTGTGGTGTGAAGTAACATCATTGTATGTAGTGCTACATTATTTACAGGTTATATGTTCGTTTTGGGGAATTTTTGCTGTAACTTCTCTGCAATACTTGATAATTGCTCATTTATGTAGTTTTCTAAGTATTGTGGATAATTTATTACTTTAGTAATTTATTACCTTAGCAGTACGTTATTCTGCATTTCTTTGCCTCTCCCTGTTTTCTTTTTTATAACTTCCAGTCTGCTTTGCTTTTATTCTCTGCATTATGTATTATTTTGTCATTAAACGACTTTTTTTGCAGCAATCAGCACCTTCCTATAGATATTTTTGTATCTATGATAGAAATTTAAGAATTCTGGATCATTGCGACTCTTTTTCATGAACCTGAGGTATTTAAATATTTGGTAGGACTTCTTAATACCTTGTTGCTGTCCATCTGTTTTAGTGAGGTGTTGATACAGAAATGCATACTTTTGGAAATGCTCTTCCAAAGTTCAATTTAAATAATGTGGAGAATTTATTGAATTTCATATTCACATTGGTTTCCTTATACACTTCATCCCAGCTTTGTTTTGCTAGTTTCTGATAGATATCGTTTTTAGGCTTGTAGTTTAGGGAAAGATTCGATGCCTTATTTTACTGTTGTTATTTGACAGTGATGGTCTGATAGTCCAAGGTTTTTTACAGCTACATCACATTTTTCCCTGTTCATATTTGTGGCCACATGGTTAATTACTGATACAGTCATTGTAGTAACCCTTGTTACACTATTGACCATTAAGGACGTGCCAAAACCTTGAATGATATTTGTGAGGGTTGTGCTGGATTCATTTATGATATTAGTGTCGATGTCCATTATAATTATCCGGGCTGTTATGCCGTGGTCGGTTGATGAATTCTGTGGTGATTCCCAACGTTTCGTCTCCGACTGCGGGAGACATCTTCAAGGGGGTCCATAGCTTGATGGAAGGCCCAACACACACACTGGCTCGCTACTGACTGCCGCTAAATTCCGTGTCCGCGCGCCCCCGCGCCGCGGCATGACGTGACGTGTTTTGAAAACGTCAGTGCAATTGGCCGCTGTCCGTCGCCGTCGATCGCCGTTGCCATCACCCAGTAGTGTACGAGTGGTACACATCTTCTTTAACACCGGCATCCATATACCGTTTAATTTGACGCCCTCCTCCTTTCGGTTGAAATTATTTGGGTGTTTAGCGATTTCGATTGCCTCCCTGTAGAGCCTTTCGTAGTATCCGTCAAATTTATTGAAAAAAGTGCTCACACTACCACTGGGAAATCTATATACACATAATTCATAAATTCTTTGTGATATCAAGCCTTTTTAATTCATTAGCTAATATTGCAAAGTGTTTGTCTTCACTTGCTGTACCAATGTCATGTCTTGATTTGAACTGTGTTCCTTTTATGTTATAAATGCATGATCCTCCACCCCTTGAAGCAGTCCTGCAGTGAGAGTTTGCCCATTCATACAATGATAGCACTAAATGTTAAATTTCTGTCTCTCTTCACCAGTGCTCAGTTCCACAGGCTACTGTTCAGATCAAAGATTTGAGTTCGACTTCTATTAGTTGTATTATATTTTTTGTTGATTGCATGTTTTGATGGAGGATTGTTAAGTCTGTGAAATACCCCATGTTACAATTCCAATTGTTTGTTTTTCTTTGTGACATCTGGTATGTGTAATACTTGGAGAGTTAAAATATGTCCTGTGAATGATTGTTTCAGTATTAAAAAAAAAAAAAAAAGTTCAGATGTGTGTGAAATCTTATGGGACTTAACTGCTGAGATCATCAGTCCCTAAGCTTACACACTACTTAACCTAAATTATCCTAGGGACAAACACACACATACCCATACCCGAGGGAGGATTCGAACCTCTTCCTGGACCAGCCACTCAGTCCATGACTGCAGCGCCTTAGACCACTCGGCTAATCCCACGTGGCATTTTTTAAAGTGCTGGAGATATTCTTTAGCCAGGGGAACCTGTTGTCTGGATTTATCCTAAGTAAGACTTACTTTTCCTACCCATGATAACAGGTATTTGACCATATGTGACCCAAGATCCATCCCCTATACTTTCATGAATCAGCTGTACCAATCTTCCCTTCCCAGTCCTGTTTTGGAGCAGGTCATGCCTAGTGAAACTCCATCTGTTGATCATCCCTACTGGCACCTAAGAGACATGAGCCATTCCTAACCCCACAGCTCCCTCAAGGTGCGGTCAATCATGATGCTGGAACAGCTCAACAAAGTGTACATTGGTGCCATGAGTCAGGGATGCAATCTTGTCCAGGCCGCCAACTATGTTATATTCCCCATCGCTGTCCAAACTGTTTCCTGCCCAACCCAGTATCACTACATGGTCCTCATTTGTAAGGTCCTTACATACAGACCCTAAGTCCTCTATCACAAGACTTAGCCCTACATTTGGCTTGAAGATACTGGTGGCCTGGGATGTTGCCCCTAACCTTTCCTGTAACTGAGAGCCTACACTTCGCCCATGGCTACTACCTAGCAGCAGCACTTTCTTCTTCCTAACACTGTGCATATTCCTAGGATTCTTGGCGTCGGTTGAAGTGTGCTGCACATTTCCTGCTCCTCGTTCTACCTGAGGCTCTTCTCCACTTATCTCTGGTAGTGGTAGATACCCGTTTTTGGTGCTGATGATAAAACTGACAGATCCCGTTCTCTTTCTTCCTATCCTCCTGCCAGCTGCCAGTTCCCAACCAACCTCCTCCCTACCTCCCTTGATCCTTATCAGTTCATTCTTTGCTTCCTCCAACTGTGCCTGAAGGGAGCAGACTTTCCTTTCCTGTTACCTAATCGAAATGTTCTGCTGCATACTCTGCAGTTCCAGGAGAGCGCCTCTTCTGTTCTCCCACTTTTCCCCCCACTGCATTGCCCACCCTCCCCCCTCCCCACCAGTGAAAAGATTTCCTACAAGATTTGCAACAGATCCCTCTACTCACTACCCTATAACTGCTCCCACATTTCTCACTCCTGGTCAGTTTCGAAAGTATAATTAAGTTTAAAGAATGTTTTAAATCTGTCTAGGGTGCGAGAATAACTGTATGTAAACAAAAAACGATACGAAGGTCTTAAGTACAGTTTTCGTTGTTTTGGTACTGACTTAGAGAGACAACGACAGAAGAATGAATTAGTAATTACTTTGCGTGTAGAGAATTTATGTATCAAGCGTGTTTGGTCAGGTTTTTAAATATTTATAACTTGGAAAATTTAGGCCTAGACCGTGTATATCTAACTAGTAAACAATACGAAATGTGTTAGTTAAATACGATTTAGAAACGTTTAATTACACTTCTGTTGTGACAATAGACACTGATGAAACTAGTAACCGTCTTTTTTTTTTAACGAATGTTGCACTATCAAGGAAACTTGAATAGAATTTTCTGTGTTTATGTCATGCAGAATTACATGTTATGTCGCGATTATCGGGACTTCTGATAACACTAAGTTTTTTCAGGAATAAGCTCTGCTGAGACGCTAATACTCAGCTGTACGACAAGAACGGACACTTCAGCAAGTATACGAAACAAAGAAGATTTAAATTTGACACTATTTCCTCTTAAATAAGTTCTTTTAGCGGACGAAGAAAAGAGCTGTGATCTCACTCGGCGGCCATCTTGAACTGCAGAACGCATAGATAACATATCTTCTGAACTTCTGAAACCATTTGGGGAAGAGGCAAACCGAGTGATTCTTCAAGCTGATGTGTAGGATCTATGAGACATAGCATCACACTTTCGTACTTTCGGAAAAACACCAGCCTCACTATCCCAAAGGCATTAACGGCATGTTGCGGCAATAACTATCACACAATCAGTTTAACAGCTCATGCCCCCAAGCTGGTGACATGAAGAGTATACAAAAAAAAGGAGAAAGAAAAGTGTGTACCTTTTAGATGACTGTCAGATTAAGTTGCGGAAAGCTTTAGTGAGGCAGTTCTGGTGCTATGATTGATAATGGATGAATGACTTAAGAAAATCAAGACACATTCATACATTGTGTTCACCTGGAAAAAGCATTCGACAGTGTAAATGGTGCAAGATGTTCGGAATTCTGCAAAAATAGAAGAAAAGACGGATAACTGTAATCTGTACAAGAATAATGGGCGAATAGAAAGAAGACCATGAACGACGTCCTCGGATTGAAAAGCGTGTAAGACATGGATGTGGTCTATCGCCCCTAGTGTTAAATCTATACACTGAAGAAGCAATGACAGAAAGAAAAGTTCAAGTGTGGGATTAAAATTCAGAGTGCAAAGACATCAGAGATAAGATTCACTTTTGATATTGTTATCCTCAGTGAAAGTGACAAAGAGTTACAGGACGTGTTGAAAGGAGTTACTAGTCTAATGAGTACAGAGCATGAATAGAGAGTGAAACAAAAACAGCCGAAAGAAAGCGGAACAAACACTGGTAGCAGTTACTTCTGTAAAATATCTGGGAGTATGCGTGCGGAACGATTTGAAGTGGAATGATCATATAAAATTAATTGTTGATAGGGCGGGTACCAGGTTGAGATTCATTGGGAGAGTCCTTAGAAAGTGTAGTCCATCAACAAAGGAGGTGGCGGCTTACGAAACACTCGTTCGACCTATACTTGAGTATTGCTCATCAGTGTGGGATCCGTACCAGATCGGGTTGACGGAGGAGATAGAGAAGATCCAAAGAAGAGCGGCGCATTTCGTCACAGGGTTATTTGGTAACCGTGATCGCGTTACGGAGATGTTTAATAAACTCAAGTGGCAGATTCTGTAAGAGAGGCGCTCTGCATCGCGGTGTAACTTGCTCGCCAGGTTTCGAGAGGGTGCGTTTCTCGATGAGGTATCGAATATATTGCTTCCCCCTACTTATACCTCCCGAGGAGATCACGAATGTAAAATCAGAGAGATTCGAGCGCGCACGGAGGCTTTCAGGCAGTCGTTATTCCCGCGAACCATACGCGACTGGAACAGAAAAGGGAGGTAATGACAGTGGCACGTAAAGTGCCCTCCGCCACACACTGTTGGGTGGCTTGCGAAGTATAAATGTAGATGTAGATGAAAGAGGAAGTAGCAGTAATGAGATTATCGATAAAGTTAGCCGGCCGGTGTGGCCGAGCGGTTCTACGCGCTACAGTCTGGAACCGCGCGACCGCTACGGTCGCAGGTTCGACTCCTGCCTCGGGCATGGATGTTTGTAATGTCCTTAGGTTAGTTAGGTTTAAGTAGTTCTAAGTTCTAGGGGACTGATGACCTCATAAGTTAAGTCCCATAGTGCTCAGAGCCATTTTGATAAAGTTAACATGAAAATGGGGGCAACGAATTACATGAAGCTAAGGAATTCCGATTCTTTGCAAGGACGGACGAAGCAAGGAGAACATAAAAAGCAGATCTGCACATGCAAAGAGGGCATTCGTGGGGAAGAGGAGTCTGTGAGTGTCAAACAGCGGCCATATTCTGAGGAAAAAAATTTCTGAAAACGTTCGTTTGTAGGAGAGCATTTTATGGTAGTGGGTCATGTGGTGTCGGGAAATAAGGAAAGAGAAGGATCGAAGTGTTTGAGATGTGGTGCTACGGGAGGATGTTGAAGGGATGAGATAAGGAATGGCAAAGTTCTTATCAGAATCAATGAAGAAGAGTACATCTGAAAACAAGAAGGAATAAGATAATAAGCCGTGTCTTAAGACATCAGAGAATTATACTCATGGTACCAGACGAAGGTGTAGAGGGTGAAGACTGTAGAGAAGGCAGATACTGAACTACATTCAGCAAGTAATTGCAGACGTCGTAGGCAACAGCTACTCTGCGATGAGGTTGCCAGAACAGAGAAATTCGTGGCATGCTGAAAAAGTTATTTGTAAACCTGTAAAAATCTAAAAACGGGAGTTTAAGATTACAGATATGAGTGACCTGGGTGCCTCTGCGAAATGCAGGGTAGAAAGTATTTTAGTTTATTCTACTGCTTATTACTGTAGAGGTTATGCTCATATTTGTCCTCTATATGGGGCATTTAGGGACGCTATGAAGCTCTCAAGAATTTAACATTTTCGGATTTTGGTAAGACATATACTTAACAGACTGTCATATAAGTTTTGTTTCATTCGTCCTGATATGGGTACCACAAACTTGAGTGGCATTTGGAAATACGCAGTGTGAAGGTTTTGTGCGTTGATTTTTTCGAAAAAGTACAATAAGCGAATTCATGTACCACACAGGGACACGAAACTTGGCGTATTGTTGCAACCTGCAGGCTCATCCACTGTGGCTGTTTGCAGCATGGACAGGTAGGAAAAACTTCAAGGTTCGGTTTACGAAGAGAATTATTATTTACTGCAGGTGTATCATATTTTTGTAACAATGATTCAAATTACCTTCTGGACAACACTTTCAACCAAAAAGTCTTGCGGCAACCTGTTTGGTGACGAAAGAAAAGTTATAGTTTTGGGTGAGTACATTACCATCGGAACTATACGTAAGATGTACAGAAGGCAATGTACAGAAGTAATACCTATGAAAGTATGAGTTATGTCTACGCAGTTCCTGCTGAGCGTTGATTACTAGAGGGTTCAGAAACACATGATAGCCTTCCTTACCGAGACAAATGACTCCCTGGAGAGTGGGAAGAACCTCCCGGCGGTGATGCGCAGCGGTCGCTGCGCGCGGTGCATCAGAAGCAGCAGCGATCTTTTGATGGACAGGGGGCACTCCTGCAGCGACGTCACCGCGTCATACGCTGCCAGGGCCACGTTTTCGCTCTGCAACAGTGTACCACTTTCAGAACGCAATTCACTGCGACTTATTACGATAGTGTGGTTCATAATAGTCTAAACATTAAAATGTCATGTATTTTGTGAGTTAAAATAAAAAACTGTACTAAATTAGGGTAAAAGCTTTAGAAGCTACTAGATCCTCTGTTCAGTACTGTAAGTATCGTGCTGGAAGCACGGCATTTTAGATATCTTGCTGTTTTGTCCCTTCGGCCAGAAGACTTGTTTCATACAGCTCTTCATGCTATTCTAACCATTTTTATCTCCGAATAACTACTGTAATCTACATCCATTTGAACCTAGTTACGGTATTCATTTCTTGGTCTCCTTTTACAGCTTTTGTCTCCCACATTTCTCTCCAATACTAAATTAACGATTCCTGTATGTCTCACAATGAGCCACATTAGTTGATCTCTACGTTTAGTTAAGTTTTGCCACAAATTTATTTTTTCCCTAATTCTGCTCAGTACCTTCTAATTAGTTACACGATCTATCCATCTAATCTTCAGCATAACTCTGCAGTCCCACATTTACTCATTAGTCCATGATTATTACTCACAGCAGTGCAGCTCGTGATATAAAATGGGACATGCTGGTGGATTACAAATGACGGACTGCAGGGTACAGTTATATGTATCTTATGAGACCCTGAGATGTATTTAGTTTTATGCGAAGCAAGGAATGAAAGGAGTTTAATTTTGAAATGTCACGAGTACTTCAGTATGAAACATTTACCCTCGAGCAGAGTGTAAACTAATATTACACTTCTAGAGCAAAAATGATTCTTGGCTGGGGGCTTGAATCTGCGCAATTCTTATTTCAGAGAGTACTCTAACGGATGAGTCGTCTGAACGTGTTTCACGGATTCAGTCTGTCAATATGGGACCACAGGAAATTGTGGGTCTTAAACTATCTCCGGCTCAGTGTCGTAGTCGCTCAGGAAAATGACTGAATAAGGCAGTTAAATGATAACGAGTTGAAATAATAGACACCATTGAAACATAATGACAAAATTTTGAGATGAGAACTCTTTCACGAAAAAAGGAATCAACTTTCAACCTAACTAAGAGTTAGTTCTTGAATGACACCAAGAAATTAGAATCACATGTGAGTTGTATGTAAGTAAACATTGTAATGAAAAGAGTAACCTTAGTTGGTAGCGACAGTTACACAAAAAAAATGTATTTCGATAAAACTGTAGTGGGTAATACATTCTAGTGTGAGAAAAACAGCGAAGTTCACAAATAGAATTCCAGAAGGGAAACATTTTTCTGTATGTAGTACTGAAGTAAATATAGTTGGGATAAGGATCAAACAACACAGCTAAGAGTTATTCGAAAATTAGCAAGGAAAATGAATATCCTGTCAAGTGGTAGTTTTATCTCTATGGATCACCTATTTTATTCCGTAAACATCTTTTTTGTAATTTATGAGACCCTCAAGAAACATATTATGTATACCGTTTCACACCTATAGTAGGTAATAAAAAAATTAAAAATGAACGCTGTAAATGTGAACAATTGTTGCAAAACAATGTGTATATCATCAGATTGTTTCTCTTAATTATATATTTAAGAGGATAAGATTAACATACGCCCAACGTCACTATCATTCTGACTAAGGAGTGTGACATTTATTTATTTACCGATTTACTGCTTATTTAGCCTGACTGGATTAGGGCCTTAAGACCCTCTCTTATATGTGACCAGGAAAAATACATTCAGAAAAATATTACAAAACAATCACAGTAATAATACTTGGCATTCTTAATGAAAGTAATAACTGGCAATAATAATAATATTAATAATAATAATAATAGCACAACTGTAAGTAGTCACTATGATCTTGCCTCATCACTTTCTGAGTACAATTGAATAACCAGTGGAATAATGATCCTATTGGAAGACAAAAACAAAAAAACAAAAATGTTTCTGTTTAAAGGACTCTGATTGAAAACTGGGGTACCTGCAGCTTATTCTACCTTCCACAGCATCCTCAAAAATTGTACCAAACATTGTGGCCTGTGGACATATTCCCGTTCTTTTTAACTCGCAACTCACCTCTCGCTACCACAAGCTACCCTAACTGATGAAGGCGTCAAGAAACGTCTCGAGGTTGTTCAAGATCGGCATCTTTGACATACGTAATAAAAATAACAGCCATCTGGTGTGCATAGCTGTCTTGGAATCCGGTTTTGGTACCCAAAAACCAAATTTTTTGAGGTGTTTCTCCATTACGGATAAAGATTTTTGAAAACGGGAAGATGAAACTTCTAGATAAAAATCTAGAGAAAGAATCTGAATAATTTTCTGCTGTTATTTATTTAGATATCCGCCGCTAACGGAGAAAAAATGATGAGAAACCTGTTTTCGAGTTTTTTCAGGAACCGCCCATGAACTAAATGGTGCCTCCATAAGCCCCTTAAGGGCACCGTAGACCACATCTAAGGGAAAAAGAAGCAACCTGTTTGCTCCATTTCCTGAGCTGGAGGATGTTTTTAATATTCAAAACTTGACCCTGTACAGTTACAGTAAAATGGATCTTCTGTTAATTACACAAATGGTGCCTAGCACAAGGGCTATCCAAATCACTTTCCCAGAAAAATACGGTTTTTTCCGAGGCATGTTTGGAACACACTGGTAGCGCATGCAGTCGCATGTGTACCGATACAACTCATGAAACTGACGTTCTCTTCGGTCCCTCTATTCTCAGGAAACCACTGAGTGCCCTTCTTCGTGCATCGAATTTTTCTACACCTTTCCTATATTCTTGGTTGTAAGATATACATATATAAATATTCTTCTTTTTTCATCTGACGTAGCAACAAAATGATTTTTATATATGAAACTTACATAAGATTTCCTTTATCGAATAGGGCGAAATTTTTGTGGTTTAGTGTTATAAACAAAATATTTAAGGTGTATTCTCTATTTAAAAAAAATCAAATGCATTCAGATACTGGATGTGAAACATGGTCGTTGAAACTACAAGGCGTGTATTTTCAAGCATTGCAGTATATATCTGTCACTACACAATGAAATAAGTGCTGAATGATGTCTTGGTAGTGAAGCATCCATGTGCTACTGTACCTCGTATGTTCCCCAATGAAAAACTCACTTCTGTAATGAGGTCATCTCCAAAATAGCAGTAAACAAAGAGCTCCGCAAGCATTGCAAACAAGTAGCAGCCAAACTTCCCGATCTGTTGCAGTCCGTTTGCACTCTGTAAAACAGCTAGTATTAACCATAAGAAGTGCAATTACCACATAGACAACCAATTATATATTATCAACGTTCTAGAAGTTGCTTTAGCCCTTAGAGCAGAGTTAACAGTGTACAGGATCGATACATAAGAATGAAACCGCTAATTTGAAAACATCAAATTACATCTTTAAATAATTACTATTCGTGTCATTGTTTCATCTGATCTTTTATTGTATCTGACCAGGCTACCATCTTGAACTTCCATCTACGAATCATTTCAAACTGAACACGGAATCTGACGCACTGTGGCAGAAAAACGTACAGGGTGAAGCGAAATTCGCGCACTCGGGCTTCGCAGCGCGGCTCCTCACATGCCAGCGGTAAAAAAATGTCTGTCGCAAAATTTCGTCCATCGAGGGCATCCGGCAGAAAATGGACGTTAAAGAGTGGCAATCTGGCAACACTATAACCACATGAATGGTACCTATCTTTGAGAGAGTAAATTCGTTGTGCTTCACAGTTGGTGCAGTGGATAGAGTTTTGGGTTAGCATACAGGAGGTCGTGGGTTCGATCCTGGCTTGGGGCGCATTCGTTTTGTTTGCTAATTTCATTCTGACATGTTGTTGTTGTTGTGGTCTTCAGTCCTGAGACTGGTTTGATGCAGCTCTCCATGCTACTCTATCCTGTGCAAGCTTTTTCATCTCCCAGTACCTACTGCAACCTACATCCTTCTGAATCTGCTTAGTGTATTCATCTCTTGGTCTCCCTCTACGATTTTTACCCTCCACGCTGCCCTCCAATACTAAATTGGTGATCCCTTGATGCCTCAGAACATGTCCTACCAACCGATCCCTTCTTCTGGTCAAGTTGTGCCACAAACTTCTCTTCTCCCCAATCCTATTCAATACTTCCTCATTAGTTATGTGATCTACCCATCTAATCTTTAGCATTCTTCTGTAGCACCACATTTCGAAAGCTTCTATTCTCTTCTTGTCCAAACTATTTATCGTCCATGTTTCACTTCCATACATGGCTACACTCCATACGAATACTTTCAGAAATGACTTCCTGACACTTAAATCAATACTGGATGTTAACAAATTTCTCTTCTTCAGAAACGCTTTCCTTGCCATTGCCAGCCTACATTTTATATCCTCTCTACTTCGACCATCATCAGTTATTTTGCTCCCCAAATAGCAAAACTCCTTTACTACTTTAAGTGCCTCATTTCCTAATCTAATTCCCTCAGCATCACCCGACTTAATTAGACTACATTCCATTATCCTTGTTTTGCTTTTGTTGATGTTCATCTTATATCCTCCTTTCAAGACACTGTCCATTCCGTTCAACTGCTCTTCCAAGTCCTTTGCTGTCTCTGACAGAATTACAATGTCATCAGCGAACCTCAAAGTTTTTATTTCTTCTCCATGAATTTTAATACCTACTCCGAATTTTTCTTTTGTTTCCTTTACTGCTTGCTCAATATACAGATTGAACAACATCGGGGAGAGGCTACAACCCTGTCTTACTCCCTTCCCAACCACTGCTTCCCTTTCATGCCCCTCGACTCTTATAACTGCCATCTGGTTTCTGTACAAATTGTAAATAGCCTTTCGCTCCCTGTATTTTACCCCTGCCACCTTTAGAATTTGAAAGAGAGTATTCCAGTCAACATTGTCAAAAGCTTTCTCTAAGTCTACAAATGCTAGAAACGTAGGTTTGCCTTTCCTTAATCTTTCTTCTAAGATAAGTCGTAAGGTCAGTATTGCCTCACGTGTTCCAGTGTTTCTACGGAATCCAAACTGATCTTCCCCGAGGTTGGCTTCTACTAGTTTTTCCATTCGTCTGTAAAGAATTCGTGTTAGTATTTTGCAGCTGTGACTTATTAAGCTGATAGTTCGGTAATTTTCACATCTGTCAACACCTGCTTTCTTTGGGATTGGAATTATTATATTCTTCTTGAAGTCTGAGGGTATTTCGCCTGTTTCATACATCTTGCTCACCAGATGGTAGAGTTTTGTCAGGACTGGCTCTCCCACGGCCGTCAGTAGTTCCAATGGAATATTGTCTACTCCGGGGGCCTTGTTTCGACTCAGGTCTTTCAGTGCTCTGTCAAACTCTTCACGCAGTATCATATCTCCCATTTCATCTTCATCTACATCCTCTTCCATTTCCATAATATTGTCCTCAAGTACATCGCCCTTGTATAGACCCTCTATATACTCCTTCCACCTTTCTGCTTTCCCTTCTTTGCTTAGAACTGGGTTTCCATCTGAGCTCTTGATATTCATACAAGTCGTTCTCTTATCTCCAAAGGTCTCTTTAATTTTCCTGTAGGCGGTATCTATCTTACCCCTAGTGAGATAGGCCTCTACATCCTTACATTTGTCCTCTAGCCATCCCTGCTTAGCCATTTTGCACTTCCTGTCGATCTCATTTTTGAGACGTTTGTATTCCTTTTTGCCTGTTTCACTTACTGCATTTTTATATTTTCTCCTTTCATCAATTAAATTCAATATTTCTTCTGTTACCCAAGGATTTCTACTAGCCCTCGTCTTTTTACCTACTTGATCCTCTGCTGCCTTCACTACTTCATCCCTCAAAGCTACCCATTCTTCTTCTACTGTATTTAATTCCCCCATTCCTGTCAATTGCTCCCTTATGCTCTCCCTGAATCTCTGTACAACCTCTGGTTCTTTTAGTTTATCCAGGTCCCATCTCCTTAAATTCCCACCTTTTTGCAGTTTCTTCAGTTTTAATCTACAGGTCATAACCAATAGATTGTGGTCAGAGTCCACATCTGCCCCTGGAAATGTCTTACAATTTAAAACCTGGTTCCTAAATCTCTGTCTTACCATTATATAATCTATCTGATACCTTTTAGTATCTCCAGGGTTCTTCCATGTATACAACCTTCTTTCATGATTCTTAAACCAAGTGTTAGCTATGATTATGTTGTGCTCTGTGCAAAATTCTACCAGGCGGCTTCCTCTTTCATTTCTGTCCCCCAATCCATATTCACCTACTATGTTTCCTTCTCTCCCTTTTCCTACACTCGAATTCCAGTCACCCATGACTATTAAATTTTCGTCTCCCTTCACAATCTGAATAATTTCTTTTATTTCATCATACATTTCTTCAATTTCTTCGTCATCTGCAGAGCTAGTTGGCATATAAACTTGTACTACTGTAGTAGGTGTGGGCTTCGTATCTATCTTGGCCACAATAATGCGTTCACTATGCTGTTTGTAGTAGCTTACCCGCATTCCTATTTTCCTATTCATTATTAAACCTACTCCTGCATTACCCCTATTTGATTTTGTGTTTATAACCCTGTAGTCACCTGACCAGAAGTCTTGTTCCTCCTGCCACCGAACTTCACTAATTCCCACTATATCTAACTTCAACCTATCCATTTCCCTTTTTAAATTTTCTAACCTACCTGCCCGATTAAGGGATCTGACATTCCACGCTCCGATCCGTAGAACGCCAGTTTTCTTTCTCCTGATAACGACATCCTCTTGAGTAGTCCCCGCCCGGAGATCCGAATGGGGGACTATTTTACCTCCGGAATATTTTACCCAAGAGGACGCCATCATCATGTAATCATACAGTAAAGCTGCATGCCCTCGGGGGGGGGGGGATTCTGACATTTGATTCTATAATAGACGCCGTTTCTTAGGTTACATGTATCCTAAATTTACTCTGAACGTAACAAGTATGTGATTAGACAAATAAGAAATAGACAGTTGAAGCAAATGATCTGTCATAGGACAGAATAACTACAAAAAAATATCAATTTCGAGATGCTAAAGATGCGCCTGTTCCATGTAATGCTCATTACCCCTCTGACAGATATTGTTCCGCATGATTCATACCAACATCGCTAAATGTGAAATGTTCTGTTTCACTGTTACCTGTGTCCCTAACGGTAATAGACGTGATGTTTCCGCAGTCCCATCGATAGAATAATAATAATAATAATAATAATAGCAATCCATTAAAAAACGTACTAAACAGCATGCTGTTACCAGACTCAGTGCTGAAAGGCATGGGACTATGGTGATAATACATACAAATAGTAACCAAGTTTGGACATTATTCGCAAAGCACATTGGTAGTCCGAATGGTAACATAAGGCCCTAACGAAATGTGTGGATCTGAACGAGGCGAGAATAATGGTTGTTACTAATCTCTGGGACCATTGGAGGAGGGTACATAGAAAACAGGTTTCGCATCTAGTGGATGAGGTAATTGTGAAACTCCATGACATGAAAAGGCTTCTTTCAAAGGTGACCAATCTCCCATTTCTACGATTATAGTATGTAAGTGCAAGTGTTTTCTAGAGGAGCTGCTGCAATGTCTGTTAACGATTAAGCTGCCAGATACCATACCACCTGACAACATCTACCAAATAAAAAACATAGACTTCAATGGAGGATCGAACCATCGACCAGCTGCATGCTAACCCAAAACGTTATCCCGTGCACCAACTAAACAGGACAAGGACTGTGTACTGACATGAGGTTACAGTGTTGCCAGATTGCCATTCTTTCATGTCCATGTTCTGCCGGATGTTCTCGCCGCACGAAATTTTGTGAGAGACATGTTTTTATCGCTTGCATGTGAGGAGTTGCGCTGCGAAGACCGAGTGCGTGAATTTCGCTTCACCCTGTATAGTTACAGTTGTAATAATAACGGTGATGATAATAATAATAACAGTAATACAGTATAATATAATGGAGATTATGAAAGTGGATGGATGGATGGATGGATGGATGGAAGAAAACTAGTGGTATGGATATACGAGTATAAGAAGAATACACGAAACAAGAATACTGAAACTGTTACTAGGCTGAGTGTGGGAAATGTAGAGAATAAAAAGAAGAAGAGGATGATCGATGATTACCTGTTTACAAAATTTGTAAATGAGAAGATGTGATGCAGATGAACTATCTGGAGGAACAACTTGAAGAGGTAGTTTTTGGGATTTGTGTAATACTCGTTGTAATGGCTTCCGAAGGTATCACTGTATTGGAGAGACACCAGAGTTTCAACTGTGAACTATTTACTTCAACAAATATAAATGGCAATCTGACATTAAGGGTCACAATAGTATTGCTGAAATTAAAATTCGAACCAAATGGCTCTGAGCACTATAGGACTTAACATCTATGGTCATCAGTCCCCTAGAACTTAGAACTACTTAAACCTAACTAACCTAAGGACATCACACAACATCCAGTCATCACGAGGCAGAGAAAATCCCTGACCCCGTCGGGAATCGAACCCGGGAACCCGGGCGTGGGAAGCGAGAACGCTACCGCACGACCACGAGCTGCAGACTTCGAACCAAATACATGGTCTAGAAAAAGAGAAGAAAAGAAAGGAAAATTCAACAATGGTTAACAATTAGGACTGCAGATACAAAAAGTCAAGAAGAGAACGGATGGTTTAGCTAATGGAGAGACATTGGTGGATAAACTTTAATAGTGAGACAGAACTGTTTATTTTTTTTTTATATAATGAACTAACAGAAGTGAGATATACCGAGAGGGAAGAAAGTAGTAATTAGAACGAACTAAGTCTTCTTTTGAGCACAAACTGATTATGGAACATAAATAATTTGCTTGGAATTTGAAACTTCCTGGCAGATTAAAACCCTATGCCGGACCGGGAAGCGAACTCGAGACCTTTGCCTTTTGCAGAAAAGTGCTCCACCATCTGATCCATCCACGCGCGACTCAAGACCCTTTCTCAGAGCTTTACTTCCGCCAGTACCTCGTCTCCCACCTTCCGAACTCCACAGAAGCTCTCCTGTGAACCTTGCAAGACAACCACTTCCGGAAGAAACGAGCGTGAGTCGTGGTAGGGTAGCTCAGAAGCAAAGCAATTGCCTGCGAAAGGCAAAGGTCCCGAGGTGGAGTCTGTGTGCGGAACACAGTTCTAATATGCCAGGAAGTTTCATATCAGCGCACACTCCGCTGAAGAGTGAAATTTTCATTTTGCAAACATCCCCCAGCCCGTGGCTAAGCCGTGTTCCACAATATCCTTTCTTCCAGAAGTGCTAGTCTTGGAAGGTTCGCTGGAGAGTTTCTGTGAGGGTTGAAAGGTAGGAGACCACGTACTGCAGGAAGTACAGCTGTGAGGACGGGTCGTGAGTCATGCGTGGGTAGCTCAGATGGTAGAGCACTTGCCCGCGAAAGGCAAGAATTCCGAGATCGAGTTTCGGTCCGGCACAGAGTTTTAATCTGCCTGGAAGTTTCATATCGGGGCACACTCCTCTGCAGAGTGAAAAATTGCGTTCTCGAATTTGTTTGAGTTAAGTTATCTGAGAATTTATCCACCTTGGGCCGTTTCTTAACGTTACTAAATAACGTAAATGAAGGGTTGACTTAATATGTGGTCTACTATTGTGTACATGAGATTGGAAACGATTCGTATTGTTCATGTTTCGTTCAAATCGGTATAATGGATGCCATGTAAATTCTTACTTTTGGGTGATTTATTGCCAACTAGAATCATCCACAATGATGGAACTTATGGGAAGACCTCTTTGTTTTCAAATGTTAATAAATGGATAGTGGAATAGTAAAGTTGCTTTTCTTCTGTTCAAGGTGACCTGTGTAGTGGATGATAGAAAATTAAACCACAAAAGAAACTCAGAAAATGCTCAGTATGCTAACAGATTTTCAGATTTATGAAATACTTGACACCACGATTCGATCTTAGTAGTAAGGTATTTTATTTACTAAGAATAAATAATCAGTGGGTCCTGATAAGATGCATGCCACGTTTGTTGTAGAATGCAAGCTAAATGCAAAAGATCGAAACAAATGTTCAATCGTTTTAATAAGAATTCAATATATTTAATATTCTAATTTGTTACTGATGAGTCGATCGCGCTCCTGCGTGCCACAAACGAAACAGACAAAGCATTTGATGGGACCCTGTGCAGTTACCCAAGAAAGACGAAGTCAGTAAGATTATGATCGCTGTTTCCTGAAAGCAAAAATATTCTGTGGACTGTTTTTCTTGCAAAGCTCTTCAAGGCCAACTGGATGCAAAAACGAGTGAAAGGAGGAAATATCATGAAACATAAATTTTTATCCCACGCCCTTTCACGGCGGGAAATATGAAGGATTGGAAGCACAAATTGATATAATACCATTTTACAAGATATAGCGCCAACTGATTCCCATCTATTACCTCGCCTAAAGTAATTTGTCTCTGGAAATTGTGTCTAGATTTTCATTTAACGGTTATCAATATGTGTAGTATAGAGCTCTAACATATTTACTCAGCCGGCCAGAGTGGCCGCGCGGTTAAAGGCGGTTCAGTCTGGAACCGCACGACCGCTACGGTCGCAGGTTCGAATCCTGCCTCGGGCATGGATGTGTGTGATGTCCTTAGGTTAGTTAGGTTTAAGTAGTTCTAAGTTCTAGGGGACTTATGACCACAACAGTTGAGTCCCATAGTGCTCAGAGCCATTTGAACCATATTTACTCTTATCGCTTAATTTCACTACATTTCAGAATTTATTCACACTGTAGCAGACCAACATGCTCACTTTAATTATTAAATTTGTATTTCATGTCAGCATTTAGCAATCCCTTAAATAACCAACCTAACATCGTGTGCCTTAATGAGCATAAGTAGCCTGAAATCATTTAAGATAAGTGTGCAGATGACCTATGGAATATCCAATTAGAATAGTAACTAGTCTAGAAAGTAGAATAAAAAATCAGCAGTTCATGGATAACAATACAGGAGAGCCAGTGTGTAGTAGCCAGTCTCAGTTAGTACAGTTGTACTATACTTTCACTCACCGTGGCAATTTGAAACATCTGGAAGCAAATGGCCGCACCGATAGCTACACTCTGTGCCAGCAGCATCGCACCTAGGCTCCTCTCCAACAAGTCAGCGTTCCTGTCAAAACACACATCAGAGGAGACATTGTCAAAAGTCAATCAAGGAGTATAATAGAATTCCGCAGTACTTAACAACATCCGCTCGAGGAAAATCTAATATCCATATGTCTTTCACATATTTCATTTACACGATCCGTTTTAAAAATTTGTAACAGCAAGGTAGGTGCTGCGAGGTGAAAAGTATTTCACACTACAGGTTAGCTTCACTGAGAAACACAAATGATGTATGACTTTAAGATTGCAGCGCTGTGTGAGGTTCCCCGTTCTGTAATCAGAGTTTCGACTCGTAAATGTTTTGACGTTAGTCGGTGATGTGCAAATTATGGAATGACAACGAATAGAGAGGAAATCAAGTATCTATCCCAAAGATAAAAAAAAGTTAAAAACAAAATTCTCACTGACGATATCAGTAAATGTATTATTACGAGCAGGTACACGGGACGGGTTCTGGCGCAAAGTAGGTTACTGATGAAGTCATCGACGAATCATTGGATTTTCCCCATTCCCTGCATGACAAAGGCCAATTCTCCTATGTAGAAAATGTCGGGCTATTCAAAATCTGGCGGAAAATTTGAATTTTATTTAGTTGTAGCACTTTTCAACTATTTATTTATTTCATAATTTCATTCTAAGATTTAAAGGGTTTGACAGACACTTTGGTTGAAATTTTGGCTTAAAGGAAGTGGTGCACTACAGCATTTGAGACTTCAGTGAGCCATGCCGAAAGTTTATGGCAGGTATTAGTCCATTAGAATTGTATTTAACTTCATCTGGGACAGAATTTTGTGGCACAAACATGACGATGCTTGGCCATTTCATTTTGCCTGATACCCTTTTTCTATACATGACGGTCGAAGTCTCAAGTTAATGTTTAGGACAGGGATGCAACAGCTACATTCGATTTTTGGAAAAGGACGTTACTCATACCTTGTGGCCACACAACAATCACCTCACACCTGATTGTCATTTTCCTGAAGAAGAGAGAATTATCCAGTAAATTGTAGTGCTGTGCAATATGCCTGAAGACTACTGTGTTGTGTAAAAGTAAGTTTTTCCTTCCCGTTGACGAGTTATGGAGCCTTAACGTACCTTGAAACAGCGTCGTTGCTTCCTACTGGCTGAACAAAACACGAGCGTATATGGTAGCGTCGATATCCTGGACTGTGACTGGTTAAAACGCTCGAGGCAGAAGCTCTGTTGTTAGTGTGCGGAGTCGGCAGATGTCCACAGCCGAGCGTGGACGCAAAGTTGGTGGTCTGGGCAGAAATCTGTTCACTGCTCGGTTTATGAATTAAGAGCACCCTTTGTTGAGAAAGTGATTCATAACAATAAGGAAGAGTCGGGTGCCGCCCATAACTACCGAGGTCGTGGGTGTTAAGTCACTGTATAATACTGTGAAAGTGGATTAATCTTCCTGCTTATTTATGTTAAAATTTGTGTTTTGGATACTCTGTTATAAGCTATGGTTGATACCATTGTGATTCACGAATGTCCAGTACTAATCTATACATCACTGATATGTTTTGCAATACTTGGTGTGTAACGTTAACAGTGATGTGTCAAGAAGTACAGAACTGAATAGAAAGGCATCCGTAGAAAGGAAATTTTTTGTCCCCTTCTTCAAAGGGTAGTTCCATACATTCCTTGGGTCATGTTGCAGCACCACTTTATGAACGTAGCAACGACCAAACAAAATTTCCGGCAGCGAGAGTGACTTCCTTAAAAGACGCTATTTTAGTCCTATAGAAAAACTCTATAGATGTTTCTCCAGCTACAGCCCTCACGTTTACAATTACGCTGTTACAAGCGGTTGCCAGGGTATGGCTTATACATAGATGGTTTTTAATACATGGCATCTATTGCATGGATATTTTTGCGTGATTGTGATGGCGAACAATATTGTAGAAAAAGTGCACAGTGAACTTGCAGCAACAGCCTTTATTGCCAGAACAGTGACAGTGACGGACAGTTACTTTCGACAGATGCAGTAAGAGCACGCGTTTCTGGCATTGGCAGTTGTTTGCCGTGGCTTAAATTGAGCAATATTTCAGTGGCGGTTGTTTCATTGACAGCCAACGATGTCGTAACTCTACGTCAGGCATTTGGAGTGTTGTAGATGGTAATGTGGGGTGTTAAGTAAGAGGCACGCTAAGAAAGGAGGACCCAAAAACTCCCGTTATGAGTTCATGAATGCCATCGAAACGGACGACATGGCCCTGTGTGGCATGTGGCAGCAGGCATTTTAGTACGCTATTCACTTTATAGCAGGCAGACAATTCTTTTCACCACTAAGAGCAGCTGGCAACATGAGCAGAAGTCCACAAATAACATGGTGGAGCGAAGTCAGCCTATGTGGCTGACACCAGGCAGCCGAGACATCGTACATAACATGACAGGCTGATCTGATTTTATCTGTATTAAGAACCTAGGAGCATAGCATGGTACGGCGCCGTACCACGGAGTTGCGAACATCAGTGCGTGACCTTAGGGCCCTACCACACTGCTGGCCGCTCTGCTGGCAGCACTCAGGGGTGGCAGTACGAGAAGCCAACGGAGGTCCTAGAGGAATGCCTTCAGGGTTCGCTCAGCAGAACAGGTAGAAACTATGTGTGTAGTTCGAAGTAGAAAGAAATTGCTGCTAAGAAATTCTAGGTACTTCATTTCACTGCTGACTTTGACATAAACTGGTTATTTGACCCGATTTTTAATGATTTAAGAAATTACAATGTTAAATTTTATACTATCCTGAGAACGTCATTGCGTTCATTCGGCGAGTTGTTGTAGATCATCCGATATCAACTGACAGAAAAGCACACTTCTTTAAGGAAAGTAATCTAACCAGAGAAAAGAGTTCCGCTGTCTGTGTAATCTGTAGATTATTATTCATTTTCTGCAGTGTTATTTACAGTTTTAATTGTATCTGTGAAGTATACATGGAGGTGATTTTCAATTTGTATTTTAAAAGTTTGTTACTACGAGGTGCATTCAAATTCTGAGGCCTCGGATTTTTTTTTCTAATTAACTACTCACCCGAAATCGATGAAACCGGCGTTACTTCTCGACGTAATCGCCCTGCAGACGTACGCATTTTTCACAACGCTGACGCCATGATTCCATGTCAGCGGCGAAGGCTTCTTTAGGAGTCTGTTTTGAGCACTGGAAAATCGCTGAGGCAATAGCAGCACGGCTGGTGCATGTGCGGCCACGGAGAGAGTCTTTCATTGTTGGAAAAAGCCAAAAGTCACTAGGAGCCAGGTCAGGTGAGTAGGGAGCATGAGGAATCACTTCAAAGTTGTTATCATGAAGAAATTGTTGCATAACATTAGCTCAATGTGCGGGTGCATTGTCTTGGTGAAACAGCACATGTGCAGCCCTTCCCGGACGTTTTTGTTGCAGTGCAGGAAGGAATTTGTTCTTCAAAACATTTTCGTAGGATGCACCTGTTACCGTAGAGCCCTTTGGAACGCAATGGGTAAGGATTACGCCCTCGCTGTCCCAGGACATGGACACCATCATTCTACCCGACATTTTTTTGGTGGCGGTGAATCTGTGTGCTTCTATTGAGCTGACTGACGCTTTGTTTCTGGATTGAAAAATGGCATCCACGTCTCATCCATTGTCACAACCGACGAAAAGAAAGTCCCATTCATGCTGTTGTTGCGCGTCAACATTGCTTGGTAACATGCCACACGGGCAGCCATGTGGTCGTCCATCAGCATTCGTGGCACCCACCTGGATGACACTTTTCGCATTTACAGGTCGTCATGCAGGATTGTGTGCACAGAACCCACAGAAATGCCAACTCTGGACGCGATCTGTTCAACAGTCATTCGGTGATCCCCCAAAACAACTCTCTCCACTTTCTCGATCATGTCGTCAGACCGGCTTGTGCGAGTCCAAGGTTGTTTTGGTTTGTTGTCACACGATGTTCTGCCTTCATTAGACTGTCGCACCCACGAACGCACTTTCGACACATCCATAACTCCATCACCACAAGTCTCCTTCAACTGTCGATGAATTTCAATTGGTTTCACAATACGCAAATTCAGAAAACGAATGACTGCACGCTGTTCAAGTAAGGAAAACGTCGCCATTTTAAGTATTTAAAACAGTTCTCATTCTCGCCGCTGGCGGTAAAATTCCATCTGCCATACGGTGCCGCCATCTCTGGGACGTATTGACAATGAACGCGGCCTCATTTTAAAACAATGCGCATGTTTCTATCTCTTTCCAGTCCGGAAAAAAAAATTGGAGTCCTTAGAACTTGAATGCACCTCGTATAAACTGAATTTCGGTTTACAAATGTCTTAGAGAAGAAGTCAGATACCTGTTTCATTTGTTTACGTGTTTTTCAGTCTGGAAGTATGTTTGCAACACCGAAAATACAGGTAAAATATCTTCTGCACCATCCAAAATGTTTTGACGCGTATAATATCCGTTGGTGACTTGCACTGTACTGTTGATTCTGAATATGTAAGCTTTATTGCAGACTGTAGTTAATGTGTAATGTATGTCACAGTGTATTTATTTTTGAATGTATATAACTGATTGTAATTATAATGTAAATATTGCAGATTGCTGGGTAATAGCCGAGGGAGCCATATTTTAATGTATCGATAGCAACGACGAAATGGCAGTAGCTGTGCCGTTGTTTATCTTTGTGTATGGAGAGTCTATTTTGAACTGCGAGCAGAGAGGAAGCAGAACAGCATGAGTCATGAAAGAATGCGGAAGTGTTTGCTGGGCGCTCCCGCAGGGTGTGTGTGCAGCTATGATCGCGCCCGTGTAGGCGGACCTACTTCATTAAGCCGCGAATATTGAGAGCACGGAAGGAGTGAACGGCCGGAAGAAGCTGCAATATGAACTGTCGCCTGTCCTGTAATTATAGGTGACTATGGAGACGACTCGGGGTTCTCACCCAGCAGCATCTCAGCATTGTTGTCGGCTACGTTCTTCGTCGTCCGCACAGCTACAACGTCATACGACTGTTCACTAACATACATTACCCAGTGGCATTTCTTTCACAAAGTTTAATATTCTCGAATGATAACCTGCAATAGTTAAAACGTATAGGGTACCTGTGTTGTCATTGTCAGACATTATTACAATGCAGGTCCCTTTCCTTTCTATGCAATCATCAAGTGTCCTAAAAATACGAATATTGATTAACAGTTTACTGCCAGTTTTGTTTGTTTGCTAATCACTAGTTGCAGTCTAAATTTTGCGGCCTCAGTAACTGTTCAGTCTTGTACTGCACAACAGAAGCTTCACTAATTTTCAGGTTTGAGTATTTACTTCACTCATATAAAATAATGTAACACTTCACTGGAAAATCTAATTACCAAAGATACAGCACAAATTAAGAGTGCACAATTTAATTTTTTTCTATATTTAGTTTAGCGAGAGCCTTCTGCTGGCTCGGTACGTACCTTATTGTTATTTTAAAAGGAAATAAGTCTTTCATTTCCTTAAAGTAAATTCAGTTCAGTCTTAGAATAATTAAAAGTAAATTACTTGCCATTTTCGTAATTTTGCATTACGTTATGCTGATGTTACAGATTGTCCTTTTTTATGAAACTCAGTTTCAGTTACAGTCAGTCATTTATTTAACCAACAACTTCTTTTAACTTTACGTTCAAAATTTAGTATTTCAGAACTAGTAACTGAAAACTCAGTGCTTTCTGATTAATTTGTTTTCTCGCTAGCTGCCGACTGCTGCGGCCGAGCGGATCTAGGCGTTTCAGTCCGTAACCGTGCGGCTCCTATGGTCGCAGGTTCGCATCCTGCCTCGGGCATGGCTGTGTGTGATACCCTTAGGTTAGTTAAGTTTAAGTAGTTCTAAGTCTAGGGGACTGATGACCTCAGATGTTGAGTCCCATAGCACTCAGAATCATTTTACCTCTTTTATTTCTCGTGAGCTGTTGTGTTGTGGAAAAGCGTAACAACTTTCTGTTGCCACGCCAGTGAGTATTTGCTTAATTTTTTTAATTATCTTTCTTAAGCTTCTGGAGATTCGTTGACCTGGTGGGCAGGCGACCATTTAATAACCCTTTGTTTGCTACTTAGTATTCTTTGTACAATGAGTATCTTTTCATGTTAAGAATATTACATGGTACCACCCCCCCCCCCCCCCCGTGTTACTCATGAGCGATTGTGCTATATTCCAATCAATCCAAGATTATCATCAATGTTCAAATTAGGTTTAGAATAGATTATTCCTTCAGAAGGGCCTGTTGTAGACTTTCCTCCTACTAACCGGTATTATTTTCCTTCGGTAACGATAGTCTTATTCACTGTAAAATGGCATAAGGAAGCGCGATCACGATCAATTATACCGCAATCCAGTAGTCCTATTCGGAAGGGGGAGATATCATGTTTTGAGGACAACTTTCCTAGCACACATAGTGATGTGGCTTATCTGTGTTATAAAATTATTGTGATTGCAGTAGAACATCAGGAACAGGCAACGAAGGAATTAAAGATAGATAATTTCCAGTATCATCAGCCGGCCAGAAACCAGAAGGCGTATTATTGTAAGTAGTTTGAAAGTGACTTTAACGTGAACAAGCTTATTCTTCGAACTGTGATTCATTGATGACGCTCATAAATCCAAAACCTTTTTTTCCGGTTCATGTTTTGAGTAGTGACGAATAAAGTGTACCAAAATTGTTAAGGCTTTCGTGGTCACATGTTGACAAACAGCTTATTAGATTCTGTCTCGGGTTCTTCGGCCCACGTCCGTCTGATGATTTTACTGACGTTTAGCCAGCGCTAGTAGCTGGCATTGTCAAAGCTTCAGCCTCCATGTTTGGTGGTGAACTAGAAGCGAGCTCGCGGTCGCAGACTGTAAGTATCTGGCTCGCCCTAGGACTTTTCCGCCGTCATTTCCGGTGCGGTTGGTCCTCCTCCTGCTACTTGCAACGGTCATTTGCTGCAGCACGGGAAGCCAGGATCCGTTTACCTTAAGGCTTTCTTCTTGTTGAAGTTATTCCTGTGTTGTTGTATTTCTATAGCTTCTCTGAACAAGCGGGTGTGATAGCGCTTCTCTTCAGCCAGAACTTCCAATTTTACTATGTAGTCGGTCTCAGACAGTGTGTGTTCTGTCATTGCCGATTTCTCCACCTGCCCCAATCTACAATGTCGCTTATGTTCTTTGATCCTGGTGTTGATTGACCGTCCACTCACTCTGACATAAACTTGTGGAGTACCCATTGCTCCTCAGAACACTTTCCAGGTGTTGCATTTCGCGTCTGAGGGACTGCGGCTCATATTTTCGTCCTGCTCTCGTTGCGAGCGTATCAGTCATGCCTCTTTTCTGACTTGGTTGGTGGTTTCATAGTTTGTGCAGGTATCTGTCCGTGGGTGTCGGCTATGGTGAAGAACAGCTCGGTGACTTCCTAAGTCACTTGAACAGCCTCCATGTCAACATAAAATTTACGATGGAAGTAGAAAAGGACCCAAAACAACGACTTTTAGATGTGCTGGTTACAAGGGATGGTGAAAACCTGGGACACAGCGTGTAACGAAAACCGACACACTCGGATCGATACCTCCACAAACTATCAAACTACCACCCTCGGGCAGGACGAATATATGAGCCGCAGCACTTCAGACGCGAAATGAAACACCTGGAAAGTGTTCTGAGGAGCAATGGGTACTCCAAATGTTATATTAGAAGTGTAACAGAGCCGAAGACTCGGCGAAGTTTATGTCGGAGTGAGTGGACGATCAATCAATACCAGGATCAAAGAACATAAGCGATATTGCAGGTCAGGTCATTTGGAGAAATCTGCCGTGGGAGGAGACGCACTCTATAAGATCGACCACGTCGTAAAATTCGCCGACGCGGAAGTTCTGGCTGAAGAGAAGCATTATCACACCCGCTTGTTCCGAGAAGATATAGAATAAAAAAATACGGAAATAGCTTCAAGAAGAAAGAGGAAAGCCTGAAGGTAAACTGGTCCTGGCTTCCCGTGCTGCAGCGAACGACCGTCATAGGTAGCAAGAGGGGAACCGCAAAGAAACTGACCACGGAGAAGCCCTCGGACGTTGGCGCATCAGGTGCATATAGTCTGCGGCTGCGAGCTCGGCTCCAGCTCACAACCAGCAATGAAGGGTGATGCTTTGACAATGCAAACAAAACGTCAGTAAAATCATCACACGAACGTCGGCCGAAGAACCGGAGACAGAAGTCAGTAGGCAGTTTGTTGAAGTGTCCCAAGTCGCTGATCACATCTGAATAGCCCTGATAAAAGATTCGGTGTCGAAACTATCCACAGCGCCCCAGAGAGCGAAGAAAGCTAGGTACGGCTGAGGGGGAGGTATCGCGTGGCGGCTCTGCTGACGTCCGGGTGCGGGATCGGCCGTAAGCCGCAGTGTGCTCCGTTGGCAGCGTCACCATGCCGGCAAAAACTTGCGGCGGCCACTCTGTCGCCACGCTCAGGTAGATGCCAGGTGCGGGAGGCTCCAGTGCGCCCCATGCTTTTGTCTGCTGTCTCTGCCAGCAGGCCTGCCGCGACATCCCAGTGTGGTAGGGTATCAGGTTAAACTCTTTGTACGAACAGCGTCGGAAGTTCCATCGAGACCGACCGATCGCCGTGTCGTCCTCTGCTGGTAGACGTCACAGGGTTCGGATATGGAGGGGCATGTGGTCAGCACATCGTTCTAACGGTAGTTGTCAGTTTTCATGACCGGAGCCACTACTTTTCAGCCAATTAGCTTTCAAGGGCTGAGTGCATCTCAGTTGCCACCAGCGCTTAGGAGACGCACGCGGTGATCGATTCAATTATTAGCCAAGTCCGACAGCTCGTAACTTCAGTGATCTGATGGGCAACGGTGTTACCGCTGTAGTAAAGCCGTGGAGACCCTTTGGTTAGGAAAGTGTAAGTAGATTTTCTTAGTTAGAAGTATCTGTAACATTAGAACCATGAGTGATAATGACTCTTCAGCAACTATACGTTTGTCTGGCATCTCAACGGATACCCCTCCATTGTGGTTGCACCTAAGGTACGGCTATCTGTATGGTTGAGACATGTAAGCCACCCCACCAACAGCAAAGTAAATGATTTATGGACGGGAGGGGGAAGAGGGGGGGAGGCGCGGGGGCGAGGGGGGGGGGGAGGAGCGGCAACTCCTAAAGACATCCTTCCAAAATTTGGAAAACAAGTGGCTTCCGGAAAATGCAACAGAATGAGAACCAAGTGGAAAATTACAAATTTGTGTTAATAAAGTTAATTCTAATAGGAAACTTGCTGGAGCTGACAACCGGGTTGTGAAAAGATGTGATGGAGATGATGCAAAAGAACACTGAATAATGTCTGCAAACGGTAATAGACCCGATTTATTGGGTAGGTGGCCAGTAAGAAGCCCCCATGTAATAAAGAAGTTACTGAGTAAGAGAGATAATTCCATCATAATTTACGTATAGAAGTAATGAGCAATACTTAAGTTGATAAGTGCTGACGTAGAATTGTACTAATGGGCTTTTTGTATGCGAACACAAACACAGAAATGTATAATGAGGAGAGTAAGGTATTATCGTTAGTTAAAGCAATCATATTCCATATAATCATATTAAAAAGAAAGCTACATGCCGGCCGGAGTGGCCGAGCGGTTAAAGGCGCTACAGTCTGGAACCGCACGACTGCTACAGTTGCAGGTTCGAATCCTGCCTCGGGCATGGATGTGTGTGATGTCCTTAGGTTAGTTAGGTTTAAGTAGTTCTAAGTTCTAGGGGACTTATGACCACAGCAGTTGAGTCCCATAGTGCTCAGCGCCATTTGAACCAAAGCTACATACCTGGCAGAAACTGTAAATATACAGAGTCGATCCGAACCGTTGTTTTGGCCTTAGAATTGCAAGTTCCAGAGGATCAAAATTTTCGATAACATATCGGAAGGGTTGAGGCCCGACGATCGATCTCGAAACACCATTGCTAGTGAATCCGCCACCTTTGATCAATTGCGCGCTTTGGATTCCAGCATTGACGGACTTAGTTACGCTGATAATCAGTGGGTTCAATCATCTTTTTGTTGTTTAGGTGCTAGTGGCTGCTCAATGCAACCCAAATTCGACCGTGTTCCGCAGCAACGATGTAAGGTCTGTTTGCGTTGCCGGTAGGTGGGATATTTTGTTCGTGAGTGTCCGGTTCAGCAAAAGGAGAGATAGACAGCTCTTGGGTCCTAAGGGTAGTAAGGGAGAGCTCCGACTCTTAGTTGATTGCAGTTTAGTGAACGAAAAGGTTATTTTTGAGTCTGTGGCTTTATCTGAAATTCATACTGTTTTACATGGCCCTCTGGAGCAAACTATTTCACATATTTGGAATTGAACCAAGCCGATTACCAAATTCCTCTGTCAGAGCACTCCAAGCTCATTAACGTGTTCTATAGTGTTTGGAATCTCTACGAATTTAACAGATTTCCGTTTGGCCCGTCGGCAGGAGAAGCTGTTTATCTAGGTTACTGGACCGGGTGCTCGGTGACTTAAAATTTAAGTGTCTATATAACGATCTGGGCGACGTTGTTATCTATGGCCCCATCACTCTGCGGCATTTAGATGCAGTGTTAGAGAGGCTTAGCAAAGCAGGATTGACCATGATATCTTCTAAGGTCACCTTGGCGTGTCGGCTGATTACCTTTCTAGGCCATTTACTCTCTGCAGAAGGGGTTAGCATAGATCAGGAGTGTACGAAAGATCTCCGAAAATTTTGCACTTCTGGAAATGAAAAGGGGGTTGCCAGATTCATTGGGAAGCCCAACTATTTCCGCATATATATGCCTAAAATTGGCCGCCCCTCTTAATGAATTACGTGGGAAAGGAGTTAATTTCCATCGGTATCAAACTCACCAGGCACCCTTCGAAGCCATTACGAAGGCTCTTAGTAACCCTACTGTTCTGGCTACACAAAACTTCTAGTTGCCGTTCGTGGTCAAACTTTCGCCTCTACTTGTGAGGTAGCGGCAGTCTTCCTCCAAGAGCAGCAAGGGTAACGTAGACTGGAAGCCTGTGCGTCTAGAAGGTTGTCCACGGCAGAGCTAAGGTATTCTGTCTACGAATGGCAGATGCTAGTGGTGCTTTTAGCTTTAAAAAATCTAGGTTTTACTTTCAACACCGTGAATTCTTGCTTGAAACTGATAATCAATCCATCAGTTATGTGTCGGCCTGCCCACGTAAGACGGATCGGATAGCTCGCTGTGTTGTCCGAATTTCGGCTTCCCATTCAAGGTGAAGCATACCCTGGTCACCGACAATCAGATGACAGACACCTTGAGTCGGAGGTTCGAGGTTTAGGGTTCAGCAGTCTGAAAAGTATCCCGTCTAATGTAGACTCCCACAACTTCTCAGTGACCTCAGGCCCAGACAGGACATTGATCCCAGGATGAAGGCCATTAACGATAAGCTGCCGAATGGGGAACAGGTGGCCTGCTATCTCATCCGAAATGGCCTAGTTTATTGTTGTGGCGTGGGGTCAGGTGGTTTCCGGATCTGTTTGCCCAGTCAGCTCGATGAGGCTGTGTTCCGGTACTTCCATCATAAGATGGAGGTTACCTAGGTGTCCATAAAACTATAGCTAATATTAGGCGCCTTGTGTTTTGGTCTTCTGTAAACAACGATGTTCGGCCGATGGTAAGTGAGTGTCTGCAAAAGAGGAAAACCTACGAGGTGCGACAATAAAGTAATGAGACATGTGAAAAAAAAATGTTTCTCATCGTTTTAGTCAAGTTTAGTGTTGTCTTCTCCAAAGTAGTTCCCTTCTGATTGCACACTCTTTTTCCAGCCCTTCTGCCATTGATGGTGACATTTCTGGAAACTCAGCTTCTGTAATATCTTCCAAGACCCTCGTCACAGCTTTTTGGACATCTTGTGTTGTTTGAAAATGTTGTCCCTTGACCACCGTTTTGACTCTTGGAAATAGAAAAAAGTCGCACGGAACGATATCTGGTAAATAAGGTGGCTGTGGTAGTACTGAAATTTGTTTTGAGGTTAAAAATTGCTGTACTGACAGAGCAGTATGGAATGGCGCGTTATTGTGATGTAGAATCCAGTTATCAGCAATGTTGCCACGGACACGAAGAACTCTTTTACGGGGTCTTTCTAAAATTTCTTTGTAGTGGTAGTGGTTAACTATTTGTTCAGGAGCCACCCACTCTTTATGAACAATTCCCTTGGAATCAAAGACGCACACAAGCATGCATTTCACTTTTGACTTGGACATGCGAGCTTTTTTGGTCTGGTTGATCCCTTTGAGTACCATTGCGAGCATTATCGTTTTGTCTCTCGATCGTATTGAAAAAACCAACTTTCATCACCAGTGCTAACACGGCTCAACAATTCTGGATTGATTTCCGTTTGCTCTCACAGATCAGCTGCCACATTTTTCCGTGATTCTCGCTGTTGTGGAGTGAGATTTTTGGAGACCCTTTTTGCTCAAATCTTTCTCATACTAAGATCTTCAGTTATTATTAGACGAACTGTTTGTCGATTGATGTTCAGTTCTTCTGCAATCATTTTCACGGATAATCTTCAATCAGATCCTACGACTTCACGCACCCTGGCCAAGTTGACATTCGTCCGTGAGGTTAATGGTCGCCCACTGCGGTCTTCATCTTCAACATTCGTTCTGCCTTCACTAAACATCTTCTGCCAACGAAAACTTGAGCTCGTGACATAACTTCCTCTCCCAAAGCCTTCTGAGGTTTACCGTAAGTTGTCGTCGCGTTTTCACCCAGTTTAACGCGAAAAGAAATGGCATACCATTGCGTAATATTATGCGGTTCCATTTCCGTGACGAGAGATACACACACGTGTTAACTTATTACAGTACAACCCACGACTGACCAGTTGCATCGATGTGCAGCTTGGACTAGAAGCAGCTTATACACCAAGGTCCAAGATATTGTGCCTAGGCAAGCCTGCAGAGTTGCCGCATCTTGCAAAGAAAATCAGTCTCATTACTTTATTGTCGCACCTCG
Organism: Schistocerca serialis cubense; assembly: GCF_023864345.2. Taxonomy (NCBI): domain Eukaryota; kingdom Metazoa; phylum Arthropoda; class Insecta; order Orthoptera; family Acrididae; genus Schistocerca; species Schistocerca serialis. Next base: position 302,520,959 of record NC_064645.1, on the reverse strand, counting down.
TAATTCTAGCCCTAGTAAGGGTCTTCTTCAATAATCGTATCGATTATATTGGTCCTTTGCCATGCAATCAAGATAGTAGTCGGTACGTGCTCGTGGTAGCGGACGCCTTCTCACGCTTATAGCCCCTATAACTATTCGAGCCCTCTCAGGGATAATTTCCATTTATGGCCCGTCGAGGTGTTTGGTTAGCGATAATGCCCTGGCGTTTAAATCTAAGGAATTTAGGAGATTTTGTTTTGAGCAGGCTATCCACCACTTTACAACTATCCCCCATCATCTTCAAACATCTTTTGCGGGACGTGTTAACCGCAGTTTGAAACGGGCTCTAGTTGCCTTCCATAGTAATTCGCAGAGTAAATTGTACCGATACGTGAAATGCCTTAATTTAGCTTTTAATACGGCCCAACAAGAGTCATGCAGGCCTGAGGCTGATTCACTTGTCTCTGGCCAGCTTGCGGTCAATTAATGATTTGTCCCCGGAGTGTATTGATGCTGGGCCTATCAGAGGTTAGTCGATCGTTATAATAAGGGGCGTAGAGAGTTTAGAGTCAAGTTAGGTGATCGGGTTTTTGTAAAACGTTAATTTTCAAGGCCGGATCTCTTACAACTAATAAAATATTGAGGGCCATTATGATGTGGTCAAACGGATTTCATTTTATAACCTGACGTTTCGTCCCCATCTGCAGAGGATATTTTCAGGGAGGATCGTAGCTTTGTTGAATGTCCGATTCCTATCAGTAGCGAAGCGAGCCAGGGTGTGAATCGGAAATCAACAAAGCTACGATCCTCCTTGAAAATATCATCCGCAGATGGGGACGGAACGTCGCATTTTAAAGTGAAATCCGTTCGACAACGGAATAAGAGTTCGAAATATTTTATTAATTGTGTTCGGGTTTTTGTCCGCAACCACAACGTTAACCAGAAAGGGGGAGAAGGGCTATTACGGTAAGACAGAACCCCATTTTTTGGGTCCCTTTGACATCGCCCTGGTATTGGGGCCGGTCAGCTTGCTTGTGGACAGTGTTGAATCGGGTAAGCTGCCCAGGGTTCACGTCTCCCGGATTAAGGAGACTAGCCTGCTCCCTCCCTGAACACTTCAGGGAGGGGGGGGGGGGGGTCATTTGGCATGGCAGGTTGAGCCTCGCAACCCAGCTCCCTTCGTATTCCCGGGGCTGTCTGTCTTTTGTTTTTTATGCTTCTGAGATACTCATGTGCTGGTGGAGACTTTCGCCTCGCGGCAGCAGCTCTATTTCTCAGACGGTGGCCGTGAGAGGGCGCTTTAGGCAGTACGGCGTACGGAGCGATCGATGCTGCATAGTTGGGTGGAGCAGCTCTGGCCGGCAGAGGTTGAAGAGGAGCTAGAACTTGACCGCCAGTACAGACAGCAGATGGCCCCATAGTTTTTCAAAACGAGAGGGCCACAGGTGTTGGCGTCTAGTGTAAGGGGATCACCGCCCGCACTGGTAGTTTTTCCACTACTTAATATTATTTTGTGGAGTAGCTGTAGTGCTGTGATCCAGGACACGAATTTTGATCCTTATAACTTACTTGATTTATGGCTATCAAGGGTCATTCTCCTAGGAATACACGTAAGCAAACGAGAATGACCCTTGATAGTGTCGGAGGGCTACACGGTGTTCCACTGTGAATACTTCCAGACTTCTTCACGGTAATGGCTGTGTATCATTAACTCCAACAGTGGAGTATATAAGTCGCTGCCTCCTCCAAGTTGACCTTAGTCGGGGGACTGTTAAGCTTTGCATCCGTTAGCCACGTCTTGAGTCTTTCTGGGTTCTGTAACATCTCTGTGGCGTTTGGTTCGATTCGGCATCGTCGAGCTGTGGGTCTTGGTTTCTGCAGTCGCCTTTGAGCCTCTGGTATCCTGGGAATTTCCATATTGACCTCAGTTTTACAGAGTCGCTGTGCTATTTCGCACTGGACTTGTGTTTTTCTCCTGTGTGTTTTACCTGTAACTACTTCTCAACCAGTGATGTGGAAACTCCCGTCAACACACGCCTTAGTGTGTTGTAGTTTTGCCAGCGTGAGGGCCTCGGCTTGTAGAAGACGACGTCAGTCTGCCGGGGAGGAAAGACGCCCGCACCTGCGACAGCCTACGGATGACGACTTGGCAGACGTCTCACCGAATCAACAGTTACGTAGTCACAGGCTTGGTTTCTGTACGCTGGATGGGGTTCTCGAGTGTTTCTTGCCCTGCTTTTCTCAAATCATTAAGATTTTAATGGCTTTCCTGCTTAACTGTAAGAAGTTGTAAGATTTTACTAAGTATGGTGGCAAGTGGAAATGATCGTATGGCATTTCCGGCGGGGAGGCCCCATACGCTAAGTGCAAGCCTTATTTCAGTTGACGCCACACTGGGCGACTTGCGTGCCGGTGATGAGCATGAAATGATGATGAAGAGAACACAGCACCCAGTTCCCAGCCGGGACTCGAACCCGGGCGCACAGTATGGTGGTAACCGTACAGTACTGAAGCTTCCCTTGAATGTGTATGTGGCCGGCACCTATAAAGGCTGTTTTCTCTTAAATGCTTGGAACCTCATTTTTTATTAAAAAAGTTGTGGCTTTTAAATTTCAGAAAGGCGTAAATTTGATGATTTACTTTTCTCTTAAGAATTCGGCAACTGTGAACATTGCTCAAGACCTTGAGTCAGGGTGTGGGTTGGGTTACTTGTTTTTATTTAAATTATATCTCTTAAAAGTCTAGGAAATTTTTAATTGAAAAATCTTTGTTTGTTTAAATGGTGTGTGTTCCTAAGAGGTGAAAGATGTTTTCCCTGAACTTTGCTTAGCCGTTGCATGTTCCCTTGGCCTTGTTTCTTTTTAAAATGCTACAGCATTATTTTTTGTTTGGTCATATCAAGATATTCGTAATACTAAACAATATATGTCGTAGAGTGAATCCATGGAGAAATGTGAAAACGATAATGGAAACTGAAACAAAGTTTCAGCTGCAACCGTAGCTGGTACGTAAATGCCTGACACAGCTGTCCACATCACACAGAAATACAAAATTTCACAGAAGTTTAAAGCAAGCATGAAACAGTAATAACTTGAGTAGGTGCTAATGGTCTTACTTGATGATTGCTTGATGGTGACGGACACACTTCTCCAGTCGATAATGAAGATCAGGAGAGACAGAAGTTACTGAATGGTGCACAGCTTTCGCGGACATCTCTTTCGCGAGGCTGACGATTTTCTTGTTGAGCAGTATGAGTTGCACACGTAGCTGCGAGATGAGGCTGACGTTCAAGGAGTCGAGCACCATGGTCATCACCACGACGTGAAGGCACGTTATCGTGCAGAACAGCCACGTGGCGGCAAAACTTAATGGCTGCGTCACATCGTAGGGCAGAACCATTATGAAGGGCAGGCCCTCAGCGCTCGCAGGGGACACCAGGTAACAGGCGCAGGCGCCAATGCCAAACCAGATGTAGGTCAGCGTGAAGCGCCGTACCAGGCGGCACTGTGATCGTAGCACAGGAATGTCGTCCCACGTCATAAACTCAGCGAAGTCGTGACCCACCTGCAGGCAGAAAATATGTGTTGATGAGTATGGTATAAAGCACATTATCACAAGCGATATTACACAGGGTGATTATGTGACAATGTTAAATATTTACAGCTATGGTGAAGAAGGGAGAATGTGTCAGTTTGTAAGTTCCACCTTAGCGTAATGCACTGCTCAAACTAAGAGCCCCGACTTCCTAATCCTGATCATGACCTACAGAATTCCCGCTGAATACTGCCCGATACACTCAGATAATTTCCCCTGTTGGCAGACTAGTAACATTTCATGTAACTTGTTGGCATAGTGACCTAAAATCCTAAGTCTACGGTACAGTAATAATGAATTCCATTTACATACACAAGCTACACAAGTTTCTACGTTTAGACATCAGTTGTTCAAAACGACATCCCCCAGCGTCAATGTATCTACATCTACATCTACAGCCATACTCCGCAAGCCCACTGACAGTGTGTGGTGGAGGGTACCTTGAGTACCTCTATCGGTTCTTCCTTCTATTCCAGTCTCGTATTTTTCATGGAAAGAAAGATTGTCGGTATGCCTCTGTGTGGGCTCTAATCTCTCTGATTTTATCCTCATGGTCTCTTCGGGAGACAGGAGGGAGCAATATAGTGCTTGACTCCTCGGTGAAGGTATGTTCTTGAAACTTCAACAAAAGCCCGTAATGAGTTACTGAGCTTCTCTCTTGAAGAGTCTTCCGCTGGAGTTTATCTATCATCTCCGTAACGCTTTCGCGATTACTAAATGATCCTGTAACGAAGCGAGCGGCTTTCCGTTGGATCTTCTCTGTCTCTTGTATCAACTCTATCTAGAATGGATCCCACTCCAGTGAGTAGTACTCAAGCAGTCGGCGAACAAGTGTACTGTAACCTGCTTCCTTTGCTTTCGGACTGCAATTCCTTAGGATTCTTATAAGGAATCTCAGTTTGGCATCTGCTTTACCGACGATTAATTTTATATGGTCATTCCATTTTAAATCGCTCCTACTGCCTACTCCCAGATAATTTATGGAATTAACTGCTTCCAGCTGCTGACCTGCAATATTGTAGCTAAATGATAAGGGATCTATCTTTCTATGTATTCGCAGCCCATTACACTCGTCCACATTGAGATTCAGTTGCCATTCCCAGCACCATGCGTCAATTCGTTGCAGATTCTCCTGCATTTCAGTACAATTTTCCATTGTTACAACTTCTCGATATACTACAGCATCATCCGCAAAAAGCCTCAGAGAACTTCCGATGTTATCCACAAGGTCATTTATGTATATTGTGAATAGCAACGGTCCTACGACACTCCCCTGAAATCACTCTTACTTCGGAAGACTTCTCTCTATTGAGAATTACATGCTGAGTTCTGCTATCTAGGAACTCTTCAATCCAATCACACAGTTGCTCTGATAGTTCATATTCTCTTACTTCGTTCATTAAACGACTGTGGGGAACTGTATCAAAAGCCTTGCGGAAGTCAAGAAAAAAATGGCTCTGAGCACTATGGGACTCAACTGCTGTGGTCATAAGTCCCCTAGAACTTAGAACTACTTAAACCTAACTAACCTAAGGACATCACGCACATCCATGCCCGAGGCAGGATTCGAACCTGCGACCGTAGCGGTCGTGCGGTTCCAGACTGTAGCGCCTTTAACCGCTCGGCCACTTCGGCCGGCTGCGGAAGTCAAGAAACACGGCATCTAGCTTTTATGCAAGCAGTTATTCGTCTTAGCATTGATTAATAGAGTTGTTGGTTAAGGGATGTCGTGCAAAATTCTGTCCAATTGGTGCGTTAGCTCGTCAAAATCTCTTCATGTTTGGTGGACCCTGCCTGTAACGCTCCAGGCGTTCTGAATTGGCGAGAGATCCGGTGACTTTGGTCGCCAAGATAGAATTTAGCAAGCACGAAGACAATCAGTAGAAACTCTCAACAAAATGGGGCGTAGAATCTCGTCGACGAACCTCTGTACCGTAAGGTGGCGCGGATGACAACCGAAGGGGTCTTGATGTGAAAACAAATGGCACACCACAACGCCCCTCCCGGTTGCTGGGTCATATGGAGGCTGACAACCACGTTGGTGTCCCACTGTTGTCTGCAGTCTCCTCACACATCTTCACTGGTTATCGGGCCTCAGTTCGAAGCAGGAATTATCATTGAAGAAGAGTATACTTCAGTTGATGAGATTCTAGGTCTGACACTGATATGGAGACGCTATAGACAGTGATGGGAGACAAATCTGACTGTCGTCTGCCATACAGCTCGACAGACAGATGTCGTTGTCTGGGCTGCCATTTCCTTACATAGCAGGACGCAATTGTCGTCCACGGTACCCTTACAGCACAACAGTAAGACGACGATTTTGTACGACGCCGGTTTTTTCCTTCTTCTTTTACCTTAGAGTGTGTTCTCAGCAGTTCTACGTTGAAACACTAGCTATTCTCCAACTATGTAATTAACCTCCGACTCCCTTCTGATTGCTGGTGAATGTAATCCATCCTATCACTACTACAACGTAGCGCATCACTCCCCCCTCCATTTTCCTCGCCTTCCTTGCAGGCCCTTCCACTGCCAACATCGTCAAGAGATAGTACCTCGCCCTGCTACTGCTGCTTTCCCAGTGCAATCCTGTTTTATAATTACCTGATATTGCTACATACAACTCTTCATCTTGGCAAGTCAAATAGTAGTCATGGAACTGTAACAGCACATCAGTAACTACTCGATTGTTGGAAATTGCCAAGTTCAATTGTTAGCAATGATTCTTAAAACTGCCTACAATAATTTGAGAATAACATTGAAAACAAATATCAAGATCCATGAACCAAATTAAGTCCTCTGTCTTCATATCTGTGGCTCCTCAGAGCAATATCCCTGAATTCTGTAATGGATGCTGTACCACTGCACCAGGAATTTCCTCTAGATACATATAAGTCTCGGACATCACGTCAACAGCATTGTTTAGTTGCAAGTGTTGAACTGCAAGACGTGTATGTTGGAAGTGAGCCCTTACAAATAACACGAATGCAATATCTGGTTATTCATATGAGCCGTCCTGACCTTTACAATAATATTTGAATCACTAGTGCCGAATGTGTCCACTTCCTCTTCGACTTTGTTGTAGTGTTAGATATAATATAAAGCTGCCAAGAACCAAGCGCAATAACGTGTAAGTATAGGTTCGGGTGGGAGGTGATTGTCTGGCGCTATTTCCATGAAGGACTGTAAACGGGACTTTCACAAATATTTTCTTAACAGAGAAAATGGTACTATTAACTTCAGGAAAACTATTTCTCACTTCCTTTACTAGACGGCTTAGACCAAGGGCAGCAGATGCAGTGCATCGTACTGGGTAGAACTTCTTCAGTGTCGCTCTTGCTGTTAACAGTGTGTCACCAGCAGCAAAATTCCTCATACTTATCTTCTCCTAACAATGGGATGCGCAGGGCATCCTTGATAGTGCTGCTATGGTACTGAGATTTGGCTTCTCCAACTCTTCGCACTGGTGTAGGCGGAATTGACCTGGTGCAATGGAATCTGATTTCCCTACGAAGACATTGCATGCCTCAGCTGTCAGTGGTCTCGTCGACTGGAGGCCAGATGGCTTGTTTAATATCAGCAGCAGCTTTTTCATACACCTGTTTGAAATAATATTTGCACAATGTCGACTCTCCTGGTATTCTCGCGTTGCTGGTACTCTCCATGACGCCCTTAAAAGTAGGGTTCTTTAGCACCCTCTATGGCACATCAGCTGACACTAAAGATTCACACAAAGCCGTCCACTGCACTACATGTAGGGAAAGAATCGTTGAATTTGATGATTTACGCTGCATAGTAGCGCTCGTAATATGAACCTGAGAGTTTTTGTACTGGAGGAAATGTGACTTTTTATGATTGCTCACCTAAAATTAAAACTAACGAATAGAGACAAGACGGCAGCAAGTAAAACGTAAAATGTCAACGTCAATACAATCGCACATGCACGTCAGTAAATAATTATAAATTTCGAATTGAAAATCCGAGGGGAGAAGACAAGCAAGATGACTGGTAGATAAACTAAATGATAAAAATAGCCTATGTTTACTCACTTGTTTTTAACAGGCTTGACAAAATATTACTCGACCGTCCTTTGTGAGATTGGAGTCCTCTCCAACCCACTGCTGGTAAAGACCAGTGTTTAGGTCAACCTACCACGTGACTTGACCTCGTAACTATAAAGAGAAACGGACTCAAGTGGCACCGATATCTTCCTTTACCATACCTCTGATTTTCGGACGGCATTTAAGTAAAGGCTGGCTGGGTTTATCCCAACGCAGCTGCATGTGGACACATTATTCTCAGAGCGACAAAGCGTCGTACACAATGTCGATTTCAGTGCGGGCTGTACTTCTTACATCTTCCGAATTGCCAAAATAAGGAGACTCAAGTGGCATCGATGCATCAGCATGCTGACATATTATCGAGTTACAAAGACAGGCGTCGTTGCATCGTACAGCCGGCCGCGGTGGCCGAGCGGTTCTAGGTGCTTGAGCCCGGAACCGCGCGACCGCTACGGTCGCAGGTTCGAATCCTGCCTCGGGCGTGGATGTGTGTGATATCCTTAGGTTAGTTAGGTTTAAATAGTTCTAAGTTCGAGGGAACTGATGACCTCAGATGTTAAGTCCTATAGTGCTCAGAGCCATTTGAACCACTTTTTCCAGCGTACACATTCTTGATATTAGTGCAGCGTATAAATTTGTTTTTACGTCATTCCTTAACCTTACAAGTCCAAATTATTGATTGATTGAGTATTAATTCAAAAAACCTATATAAAAACCGTGTTGGTCTGCAGAAGTCCTCTTTAACCCCAACTTTTTTGTGAAAGTTTCGCCCCTTTTGCCCCATTAAAAACGATTTAGCTCTTTTTGGAGTCTATAAGGTTTCTACGTTCAAATCCGGCAACTAGTTCTTACTTAACACTGACTGACTTTTTTTTTTTTATTCATCAGGCTCCTGACTGGTTTGATGCGGCCCTCTACTAATTCCTTTCCTGTGCGAACCTTTCCATCTCAGAGTAGCACTTGCAACCTACGTCCTCAATTATTTGCAGGGTATATCCTCTACAGCCCCCTCTAGTACCATGGAAATCATTAACAGATCTCCTGTCATCCTGTCCCTTCTCCTTGTCAGTGCTTTCCACATATTCCTCTTCTCTCCGATTCTGCATAGAATCTCCTCTTTCCTTACCTCATCAGTGCATTAATTTTCAAAATTCGTCTATGGCATCATATCTCAAACGTTTCGATTCTCTTCTGTTCCGAGTTTCCCACAGTCCATGTTGCACAACCATACAAAGCTGTGCTCCAAACGCACACTACTAGAAATTTCTTCGTCAAATTAAGGGCTATGTTTCATAGTAATATGTTTCTCTTGACCACGAATGAACTTTTTGTCAGTGCTAGTCTGCTGATGATGTCGGCCTTGTTCCGTCCGTCACTGGTTAATTTCTGCCTGGATGGTAGAATTACTTAGCCGCGAGGGATTAGTCAAGCGGTCTAGGCGCTGCAGTCGTGGACTGTGCGGCCGGTCCCGGCGGAGGTTCGAGTCCTCCCTCGGGCATGGGTTTGTCAGTTTGTCCATAGAATAAGTTAGGTTGTGTGTAAGCTTAGGGACTGATGACCTTAGCAGTTAAGTCCCATAAGATTTCCCATACTTTTGAACATTTGAATTACTTAACTTCATCACTTTACTTTAATGAAAATACATATTGTCAATAACGGTTCTGGCGCTGCAGTCCGGAACCGCGGGACTGCTACGGTCGCAGGTTCGAATCCTGCCTCGGGCATGGATGTGTGTGATGTCCTTAGGTTAGTTAGGTTTAAGTAGTTCTAAGTTCTAGGGGACTTATGACCTAAGATGTTGAGTCCCATAGTGCTCAGAGCCATTTGAGCCAATAACAAATTTCACGAGACATCAGATGCTACGTTTTAAACACGAAATGCATTTCAGTACTTAATGTATTTGCGATGTCAGGTCCCAAAATTTAAACAACCTTTCCCTTCTTGTGTAACCATACCAGTGAGGAGTAGGTAAGGACAATATGAAAGAATATACCAAAATATCAGATCTTGAGCTTCAACGGCCAATCTCAATTTGAATAAAACTGTTTTGGGAGTTAGCGTGCAATACCATAAAACAATTACGAAACCGTCTTTTCAGCTGCCTTCGCCTCGGTGCTTATCAGAGCGACTACAGCAGAAATCAGTTTAGCAGCCCTGGAAGAGCACCGCTGCAAAAGCAATCCAAACTTCGGTTGTTCAGTGGTCTCAGTGTTAAAAGTGATTCAGTGTAACGACTACGATTATGCTATTTCAATACATTGCCATTTCTCTCTGTGTAGAAAGTTTAACGCGTTACGAAAGTCCATTCTTTTATTTCTGTCAGAATGCATTGTAAAGCTTTCATCCTCTTACTAGTGTGGAAATGTGAACGATAGATTAAAATAGTTTGTAATGTAATGCTGTCGTTCAACAATGATTCCTTTTAGTTGTCCCTCTTTAGTGGAATGTAAGATTTCTTATTTGCGATATAATCCAGATTTCCCAAATACCTTCTGTGTTGATACCCCCATGTTCAAACATTATCTCTGTTCTTCTCTTTACTGTTACAAGAGAGTGGTCTATTAAAAATCGAACCAAAACTAACAGTCTTTAGCAGGATTCCGTGTGATATTAATCGCATGCGCTCTAAATCGTGTTTAATCCTGGTTAAAATTATACTGTTCGAAGTAAATGGTGTCTCTATGATGATTAAAGTGTCTTGCGATCTCCAGCCCCTCAAAAAAATTGTTCAAATGGCTCTGAGCACTAGGGGACTTAACATCGGAGGTCATCAGTCCCATAGAACGAAGAACTACCTAAACCTAACTAACCTAAGGACATCACATACATCCATGCCTGAGGCAGGATTCGAACCTGCGACCGTAGCAGTCGCACGGTTCCGGACTGAAGCGCCTAGAAACGCTCGGCCACCGCGGCCGGCCCAGCCCCTCATTTTATGCAAGACGACGTCCAACTAGGTTCTCAGTCACAGATCGTGCACCTTGTGGTGAAAGATGAACTGCGTCCCCATCACCTCCCCCTAGAATATTAGTACTCAAATCGGAGCAGATACTTTCTCGGCGCCACTGTTCTTTAGACAACGCACCCATAGCAGCACGTCTGAAACATTGCTCCCACCAAATGAAGAGGATACTGGCTGATAAACAGAACAATGGAGAACTTTTAAATTTCTGTTTAATAAGAACGCAACTGATGTTTAAATACATCTGGCCGTAAACATGAGCCCCAATAGAAAGCAGTCAATAATTCTCTCAGAAGACCGACGGCTGTAATAGGTTTATATTTTTTTCCTGGGCATTCTCTGGCGATCTGCAGTGGTCAGTTTAGTACCGAACCCCAACATATCTCTCTCCTGGGCGCTGCTAATCAAAATTACCCTCCACATAGTACCTACGGCCAATAGCTAGCCGTTTGGAAGCCAGTGCTCACGAAACCCCAAGTGAGGTGACTCCTTACTTTGTAGGACACTTTCAAATGAGACAGCCACACGTAGAGAGACAGCGAGAGACCGTCGAGACCTACCCACTATCGATCTCAGGCCTCCCACCACCACGCCAGGAACGAAACCAGTGCTTTCACCTCCGGACCCAGAAACACTACAGCACAGTTTCTTCGCAGCCTACTATGTGCCTGAACATCAGGGCTCTGCCCTTACAATCTCCTGCGGTCAAGAGTGGTGCTGATGTTCACGCCTTTTGTCTCTGCGTGTCCTTTGGACGACCATAATCTATATCTGATATTACGCTTTATAAACTTGTGTGTTAACTGATCACCTATTGCCCCTTAGCCAAAATATTTAGCCCTTCGTTCTGTGCCTTCCGCCCAAAATAGCTGGCAACATCTTTCCTCCATTTTCTCCATGCTCTGTCGTCACATCCATGCCCAAATACCAAATAGATATCATGATGGATTTACTTGTGTCGTGTCACTACTACAACGGATCACTTCGCGGTAGCTAATAATAGGTAAAAAGACCGATTAAAATTTTCTGCCTCGTTATTATCTTACTTAATCGACTGAAACACCTATAAAATTGCAACTTAACTTCACGTAAAGTGTGGCTCATATGCCTAAGACTGATAAATCTATACGGACACCATACGTTACCTTTATGAGCACAGTCATCGTCTCAAATGTTTCGGCTGTTAAGAAATAGATGTGTAACATTGAACATGAGATATCTACATAAATATGCAAAGGGAGTGAAAAGTTAATCATAAAGGTAAATAAACAAGATTTGAAGGGACTAGAAAATAACTGACATGAAATTTTGATGCTCAGTGAATTGAGTCGGAACGCCTTTTAGGTCAATCAGTTGGCACAATTAGTGTGTGGGGTTCATAGACGACGAAGTGGTGTGGCGACAATTAGTCGGAAAACGCACCAGCGGTTTACCAGAGGTGTGTGGGTCATGAGTGTCTTAGTTATTTATCTGTACTGTATGAGTAGGACAGTGCACTGCATGAAAAAGTGCGCAAAACAATCATGTCCATCCACGGCTGAGACAAGGGGATCTCCGCCCTTCTCTGCCCTCGAAAGATCCAAGCACGCTCATTCCGTGAGAATCAGCGTCGAATACTATCACAGTTTGAACGCCCACACAGAATTAGGCTGGACCTTGGTCAGAACAACTTTAAATGGTTCAAATGGCTCTAAGCAGTATGGGACTTAACCTCTGAGATCATCAGTCCCCTAGACTTAGAACTACTTAAATCTAACTAACCTAAGGTCATCACGCACATCCATGCTCGAAGCAGGATTCGAACATGCGACCGTAGCAGCCGCTCGCAGTTCCGGACTGTAGCGTTTAGAACCGCTCGGCCACAGCGGCCGGCAGAACAACTTTAAGCGACCTTGAAACGGTCATTGTGTCCCACGCTCTCTCCCTTCGTGCAGAGCTGGCCAAACAGGCAGTTTGCGTGTAGTCATGTATGGTGTATAATGTAAGTGGTAAGACATAGATCAGGATTGTTACACAGTGTGTAAGGTGGGCAGCTCATTTTGATTTTTGAATATTATCGATGTGCATGCCAGAGAGAGAGAGAGAGAGACAGAGACAGAGAGAGAGAGAGTTATGTAACTGTTAAACAACCTTTCGTCTTGCGTGGCACAGTCTTTTCCTCTGTGCAGTCCGACACATTCTTAGTTGAAGTGTGGCAGATGATGGACGTATTCAGTTGAGCTGTGTTGACATGCGACTGTATCTGTTAGATGAAGAGAGATAATTGTAAAGGACGGCAAGAACTAACAGGAGTTGTATATTGGAAGGTGAAAGCAGTATAAATTTTTAATAATATTACGATTTCTGAAAATAAGAAGTGTGGGGTAAGACTGCAGCACTGTGCAACTAGAAATGTTGATCGTCAACTAGCTGCTCGCACATAGCTGAGAGAATGACAACCGCGTTTCCCTGAGTCAAGCATTAAGATATTAGTTGACGATGATGTTTCGTTTTTATAGAAATTCTCTATTAAGATTGCACCGTTTTCAAATCATTGTTCACTTTATTAACCAAATTATTGTTCAGACTAACGTTATGTGTGAAAATCACCCGAAATTTTACTGTGTCTTTTCGAATACACACTTCATTATAAAATCGTTGTCGAGGAATATCATTTCACTGGGATTGTTACTCTTCCCATCCCCTGTTAGAAGTACAAATCTAGCTTAGCACCTGCCTGCTTGCTGTGTGCTGTTATGCTTTCGAGAAACCTGCAATAATGTTGTCAAGACGCGAGATAAGTGGAAATTTTGATCAGGGCCAGTTAATTATTTTACGTCAGTTGCACGTTTAATATAGAGACAAGTTGTATTCAGACCAGTTACAGTTCAATTCAGACCACGTTCCGTTTAGTCAAATATTAGCATACGAGTTAAATAAAAGTTTATGGTGACATAGGTTTGGTAATGCGTAGACCTTTTAAGGAATGGGAGGTAAATTTGGGCTAAATTCCATACATTTTATTTAGCGTATGGCTCATAACATCACAGTAAAAATTACAGAAACAACACGATTAAAAAAAATCACATATGTATAAACAGAACAATAAATAACAGTTTGTATACAAGGACACTACCAATTGTAAATTTACACCCACAGAGGAGCAATCACAAACAAACGTCCAGCTTAGATAATATATAGTCGATTGCCTCTTGGGTCGCCATTAGGAAATCCTGTGGGTCACCCTCATATGCCCTTAGTGGGGATTCCTGCACGATGTGCTAAATCCTGTGTCTCCCTCATATGCCCTTAGAGGGCATTCCTGCACGATGTGTTTGACCGTCTGTCTCTCAGCGCCACAGTCGCAAGCGGCAGAAGGAAGTTTACCCCATCTGTGTAAGGAGTCGGCGCATCTCCGACAGTTGGTTCTGATGCGATTAAGAGTTGACCAAACTTTATGAGGGCAATCAAATCCTTTTGGTTTACTAAAGATGCATGGCATACTGTGGCAGTTTACTGCTGTTCTGCTCTCCCATTCCTCTTTCCATCGGTCATTTATTTTAAAGTTGGTTTGGTGCAGCGCCTGTGCGGGCTTTAGTGGAGGATGCCTAGAAAGGAGTCGGTTTCCTTGGATGTCGTGAGTATCTTCATGGACTTGTAATTGGGGGTTGGTCATGATTTTTTGAAATTCTCTAACCAGAGCGTGTTCTCGGCGCAGGTTAGGAGGGGCTATGTTACTGAGAACGGGCAGCCGCACTGTAGGAGTTGGCCTGATTGTGCCTGATATAATACGCATTGTTGCATTAAGTTGGCTATCTACCATGTGTGTGTGTGTTTGCTATTGGGCCACACTGGGACACAGTATTCTACCACTGGATACACCAAGCCAAGCGCGGATGTTCTTAACGTAGATGCTGTGGAGCCCCAAGTGATGCAACAGAGCAATTGCATACAGAAACATATAGTAGGCAGGTTACATATGTCGAGCTTTTCTGCCAGGATAGTTCGTTGGTTCTTTTGGTAATACGTAGTCAGTGTTGGATTCCTTGAAAGCAAAAACTACCGCTGCGCTTATTTAACTAACGCTGTACTTCATTTTTAGGCAATTCGTTTGAAATTATGTGTTCAATTTTCGAAATTTTGTATCGTGTGATGGTTATCGGTTACTGTATTACATAAATTGTTGATATAAATGTCCAGGTTCAGTGTGGGTTTCATTCATTGTTGAGTATTTGCATGCACAATGGTAATTTTTGTTTTGTTTGGTCATTGTAGCATTTTTGTTTTGTGCAAGAAATAGTGTCTTATAACGCTTGGTACGATAGAAAACAATATGAAAATCCATCGCAGCATGAGACAACAGAGGGTTACAAAATAAAGAGTAGGTGCAGGGCAAGAAAAACCACATTTAGGACTTAGCAACTACCAGTAGTTTACATGATATTGCAGGAAATTTCACGGATCCGTAATTATTAACGAATTTAGCTCACAATAATGGAAGAGAAAAACGATGGGTAGTGAACACACAAATTTTGAAGTTGAGTAGGACGGCGATGAGCCACCATAGTCTAGCGAAAACTTACAAAAGTCACAACAGTCCTGCTAAGTTTTACAACAACTGGTAACAGACTCATCAGAATCATGTTTTGCGTGAATTTTTTTTAACGAACATAACCACATCACGTTCAGTGAACAGTTATATAGAACTACATTCTGCGAATCCGACTAATTTTCTAGAATCAATTCTTCAGATGCTTAAAGAGACACCAGACGGAAAAACAGAAAATTGCACTACAGAATAGGAAATTACGGGAAAAAACTAGTACTCACTTCGGGAATAAATAAGAAAATCAGAGGAACAGAATAGAAAATCACAGGAAGACATGAAATTGAAAATACCATTTGAGAACAGGGAAAAAATAATGACCTACAATTAATAATTAGCAGATTTTCAACTAGATTACATGACCTTTAAACAGAACACGAAAACATGAAAACGACCAGCCTAATGAAAAGGACTAATTGTTAGCTAAAATCAACGCTGTAGTCCGAGTGCGATAGTTACATAAACAAAAGAACAGAACGCACAGCTTAACACCACGGTAAAAGAAATGATAGAAAAAGGGGAAACTTTGACATTAAATTCTGGAGAACAAAAAGAACAGTTAAACACATTTAAAGAAAAAGTTGGTGACCTGACAATGAAAACTGCAAATTTGTCAACCGGTGCAGATAAAGATTCAAATGACACATTGCTAGTACAGTTTTTACATGCAAAAGAAATACCAGTATTTATCAGTTTTAAAGTCAACCGGGAGAAAATTAATCGGAGAAAATAATCGTTGCAGGAACACCATGAATGAAAAGGTCGAGCCTTTTGAGAGAAAGCGTAACCGCGAGGACGAAAAGAACAAATTTGAGCATTTACGTTCATATTCAGGAAACGTTGGTGGTTATATAAACGTATGGCGTGTAGCTGATTTTCCACGGGTATAGTTCCACACGTCCAGATATGACAATGAGTCGCCGACGTGGTGCAATAGAGAACAATCTAGTTCCCAAAAAATGGTAGGATAGATTAAAAACACTTTTGGACAGAACGTAAATTCAAAGTTTTCAGCAATTACAGTAACAAAATTCACCCCCAAGCTTGGACTGATCAGTTCCTATATTCTTTACCCTCCAATTGGCCACTTGAACACGATTTAGAATTTCTCTGACGTTATTTGGAAAATGAACCTGCAGCTAGAATGCGCTCAGTTGTGAGGGATTTGCCAAAGTGTAAATGACTTCTACTGAGCATTTTTGTCAGTCTACTGGTCGCAAGCCACACAATATCGGGTAAAACATAGCATTATAATATTAAGAGACTTTTACCAGTCTGACTTCTCAGGCACAGCAAAATACTTTGAACACATGGTACGCAGAAATCAGTAGTTATCAAACCCATACAGTACGTCGGGGCTAATTCGCATTTGTTTAACAAAGTTACCTACACATCTGAGATACGTAATTTTGGCCTTCAGATGTAAAGATGATTTAGAAGCATTTCAAACATTATTTCAGGAATTGAAATGGGACAGTGACAGCCGTTTAAAGAAGAAACACAATAACAATCACAGCAGAAACTATGCCATGCGAGAAGCTTTTGCAAAGAGTGAAAACAAAATTATGGAACTCTCATAGCAAACACAACCACAGAAACAATTACAGACGGGATAACGGACATTGTCCGAACGACTCAAAATTCTCGTAGGTGAATAATGATTATTGTGATACAAGTAATTTCCGGACATGTGACTATGGACCTAATTAGTGACTGGACTAATGAGAGCAGGTATAGTCACAGTTACCATAACAATCAAAATAATCATAGACAAAAATGTAACTCAAATTGTAATCATGCAAGTTCTCATGGGCACAATCCAGCTAGATCAAATTCGTAAACAAATGGCACAACAAGAAGTGAGCTAGTACGCTAGCAGAAACCGACACAGTCAAAACCAACTCAGTCACAGTGATCAACACCATAGTTCACTGTCACAAATGTCTTGAACGGCAAGCCCAGCACGACAGATAGAAGTGCCTTAAGTCATTTCACCAAATCTAAGAGAGAATGAACGACGAGGAAGCAGTACAAGACAATGACTAGCGACTCCGGCAGCGAACAATACGGTGGATCACACAAACACCTCGCTACCGAAACTTTGAACTTTGTGCGTTTTGAAGACATTAGAGACATTTTACTGTAAGAGACTGAAGACAAACAAAACTCTGTAGTACAACCAATAGTAAACATTTCAGTAGACAACACTACTTCATCCGCGTTCCCTGATTCTGGTAGCCCTATTTCAACGGTCAGTGGACTGCATTCCACTAAAGTATGACAACAGATTGTCCGACTTCACGTAAGATTAAAATACAACGAACGATTTCAGGAAAAAGTGTTGAAGTGAAGCACCAATTCTATTTTGATTTTTTGTGTCAGGGCTATAAGTTGTTCCTCTCTTGTCCATTGAAATAATATTCGGAGCAAATATAAAGCCCTTTTGAATTTCAATGGCACCTAAGTAGGAATGGAAGTGGACGGTAAGTCACTTTCATTAAAACTTCAAGACTGGGTCTCGAAACAAGAAAAAGGAGTTGTTTTTTTGACAGTTAATCTACCCCAAATTCCATCACAATACTTTCGCAATGACACAGATTGTGCATATACCTTTTACGACGTAATGTATCAGGAAATCGATATATACAGTCTCATTCGGGAACAAGTGGGTAGAGTAGAGCTATGTACTAAAAGAAACGATCTTCTTGACTTTTGCGCACACATCGAGCAGGAAATATTAAGCGCTTTTAATACAAATTCCAGGTCAAGGAGCACAATAAGTTTTGTGTTAAGCCATACATCATCCTAGCTCGATCCAGAGAAAAATTGAAGGCAGAAATTCAGTCCATGCAGGACAGGAAATCGTAGAACCTACAGTCAGTTAATGTAACAGCTCATTACGCATTTTTAAAAAGAAAGAAGGTTCCATTAGACCTGTACTGGATTCTAGACAGATCAACACTATTATCACATCAGAAACTAATAGGCTACAAACATTAGAAGAACTATTGCAAAATCTCTATGGCATGCAAATTTCGTCTTCTGTGGACTTACGCGTAAGTTTTCGGGAAGTAGAGTTACACCCAGATTGTAGAAAGTATATTACTTTCTTAAGTTTTGGTGCGTGCTACCAGATTTGTAAAATACATTTGGCCTCAATATCTCAACAGCCTTTGTTCGAGGATTGAACACTATTTTAGCTGACTACTTGAAAAGACACAAAACATTCTGTGTTGACGAGATACTTATAGCGGAAGCATCTTGGTCACAGAATAATCGTATTTTGAGAACCTTATTGCGTAATTTTGAGGATTACAAAATCAGTATCAACTTGCAAAATGAGAGTTTACAAAAAAAAGAGTAAAACTTTTTGGTCATATAATTTCATCCGGAGGTATTGAACCAGACCCAGAGAAACCTGAAGAAATGTGGGCAGTTCCCCTTCTTCCACAAAACATAAAATTCGAAGATTCCCAGATTTAGCAAATTTTTATCGCTGCTATCTAAATGTGCCACTAGTAAATTATGTTCAATTACTGGAGAACACAACACTTGCCACTGGAATGAACAAACACAGTTAGATTTTCAAAGTTTGAAAGATGTAATTCATAATGCTCTAGTAGTTGCTCATTATGATTTATCAAGAGACTTCTGCTTATCAACGGACTCATAGAAAATAGGGCTTGGCGCTCATCTGTTCCACGAAATTCTTTCTTGTATATGAGGGACATTATAGGATCCGTAGAACTGTACATGACAACGCTGTGGAAATTGAAACTATCCAGACACACAAGAGCAAGGGACTTAATCATGTTTCGCAATCATGTTTCCAAGAAATGAAAGAGAATGGTGTAACTGTCCAGAGAAGTATAGACTTTGCCAGTCGTGTCGTGACTAAATGTGAAAGAAATTATTCTGTAACCATACATAGAATAATTCTATTTACTAAAATTGTACCCAAAAGATACAGCTAAATGTCAACTATTTCGAAAATATTTCTTACAATACAGCGCACAGCAACAGTTAGCGATGAACAATGCTATTGCACCGCACGCCAGAGCGACTTTCGCGAGCAACAAACTTCATTTATAATGCAACAAATGGGGCGAGTTGCAACCATGACCTGTACGCTAAACAAACTGCAACGAACTTCGAAAATTCACCTAGAACCCGAATAAGAGCAAATAATTTCTAATAAAATGAATATTGTCAGCATTTTTTAAAAGCCAGTTGTGAGAGGAGGCACAGATTATCAGCAATGCGTTGTTCACTTGAGAAACATTTTTTGGCTATACACAGTGATGATAAGACAGATATATATATATAACATTTTCTGCTACTTCTGATGAGATATATAGCCTCCTTGTATTGTCTGGAAAGAAGAGTAATAGGTATTTTGGTAAGGAGTTTTTTCTGTATATATTGTGAGGTAGTGAAGTACTGTTTACTGTCCTGTAATATTTACAGTTATAGCTGTGATGTGTTGTTTATGTGGAAATAAGTGGATGAAAACAAAGCTGGAAATTGTTATTTGATGTATATATTGAGATGAAGACAGAAAACATGATTAATGCTGTAATAGGATAATGAAATTTATGTTGGTTGGGTACACGAGATGATAATTTTGAGATTTATGGTGCATACTAGAATAAACCTAGGCAATGATTAATGTAGAGAAACAATGAGTGAGTAATGGTTAGGGCTTAGGGACCTTGTTTCTTGTTATAGTCAATTTTTGTGGTTCCATTCCGTGTTTACAAGTGTTAGAGGTAACTTTTTGAAACGATGTGGTTAGATAACAAGAGTGAATGACGGTAATGTGATTGGAGACAACCCAGTTATGGCTTTGATGTGGAGTTTATGATTATTTTATGAAAAATTATGCAACATTTTTGTAACACACTCTTTTAGCATATGGTACCTCACTGAAGTTTTTGTGAGTTGCCTTTGTGGGAATGTCTATATTATCGTTTCTAGTGATGAATGACTTCTACTGAGTTCTGTAGATCTAATCAGCCTTTTCTTCTTTTAACAGATACACTCTACATGTATACAAAACTATGTTATAACAGTATTGTCTATGACCATAGGTGCTTCGAAAATTTGAAAATCAAGATGACATGGCTAGTCAATCCACTGCAATAAGAGGAAGGACATTCAGGAACTGTGTAGGATACTAAGGATGATTTTTTTTTTTACTTTTCTGCTTTTATTCTTTTTTCTACTTCATAGGATAATGTCTTTTTATGTATGTTTTTCTGCTAACATGTGTGGCACTCTGAATTGTCTTCTTGTATTTACATATAATGGAATATAATAACATGTATTGCTTTAGCTTAAGGAATTTTCAGGTTGTGTTTGCCTCTTACACTTATGTTATTTACTGAGTTTCTTTATAATGCTCATTCGCTGTATAAATTGTTACTATAAGATGCCATTAGTATAATAATTATGTTAAGTTTAGTACTGTAGTGAGCTCTCATAATTCATGTAATATGTGAAAGAGGTCATGAATGATGAGGAGGAATCAAGGAGAAAAATGTAAGAAAGGAGATTGTAAATCATATATGTGACCAGATAAATATTCAAAAAGATGAATTTTGGATACAATGATTAGGTATGATAAATATCAGATGAAATATCATTAAGTAGGGCAAATGTGAGAGGTCGTTAGGTAGGGAACAGATGTCAAATGCTTAGGTAGGGCAACTGAACTAAATAATGTTCACTTATAAGAACGTATAAAACTTATGACAGAAAGAAGCAAAGAAATAAAGTCAACAGTAGAATTTGTTGGAAGTCTGATGAAAAGTTTGGGCAAAATGATTAAGAAATGAACAAGGATGAAATATAACGAGATACTATGCTAGTTACTGACCATTTTAGGTATAATAACAGACTGACGTTTGACTGTGTAAAGTATTCTTTGATGTAAATCTTCGTTATTCCCTAATTCATACTTTTCCTAATTATATCTTTGTGATATTTGTGTTCTCCTTATCTGTGTGTGCGACCACTATCCTCATGTGCTTATTTCTTGTATGTGATCACTATCCTTATGTGTCTCTATCTACCATACTCTCTGTACTTTTGCATATTTCACTGATGTCCACATAAACATATTTATTTGAAGAGATTTAGAATTTTCTGTAGGTCATTCTGTACATATATAACAAATATTCCTTATCATGTGTATTACGGTACACAGTTTCACATGATTTACTTGTCTGATATTTTTGTAATTCATTATAGTAAAACCATGATGACATTCTTTATTACTTTTTTTATAGACATGGAAACCAGTTGTTACCGTTACACTACATGTGAAGACCATATGTACAACTATGCAGTATCTGATTACTACTGCCTGAATATATATATATGTATATTGTAAATGTAACAAATTGTAACTGATCGACCATTCATCACAAACTCAGTGTCTTGTCAGGACAGAAGGAATATGTCTACTGATTGTATACTGAAATATAATTCCAAGTCTTGGCATACTTCACCGATACAAGATGCAACAAACTTTCATAAGGAACTCATCGATACTACTATGGTTTTGGAGACATCAATGGATCTGATCTGCTTCAAGTAGATACTAAAATGTATTTCACTGTTTGTGCATGTGTGGGGTTGCAGGCTGAAAACCTTGTCACTCAGTCTGCTTCTACATGATTTCCCACAACAGTGACATAATTGCAAACAGCTAAATAAAGTTTCACAAGCTGCAACATCGTCACGAAAAAACACAGTAGCCCGTATATGTAATAATTTTCTTTAATTTACGTCTATGGTCACAATCTTTTTTGTTTTCAGATTACCGGTTTCGGCATTTAATGACCATCATCAGATCTGTTTCATAAAACAAAGTCCTAATCTACTGCAGCCATAGTGACGTCGTCAACATTTGACGATGCCACTATGGCTGCATTACATTATGACTTTGTTTTTATGAAACAGGTCTGATGATTGTCATTAAAGACCGAAACCGGTAATCTGTTAAACAAAAAAGATTGTGACCATAGACGTAAATGAAAGAAAATTATAGCTCAATAAAGTTTGGTCGTTTGTGGCAAGGAGACTCCTTTGCTTACTTTCGTCGTGTAAATTATTATTGCTGTGTGTGATTGCGCTTCAGAAATGTAGGTCTTGTGTAACGTAGACACTGTAATCTATTTCCTCTACAGAGGGGGGGGGGGGGGGGGGTAGGAGGTGGCCAATTGTAGCACAGAGAAATGTTCCCTTTTGTAACATTAACGTTCGTACGATGCTTCGTTTTCGGAATACTTACATGTCTCGAGCTAAAACGAAAATCTTGTATATGTGAAATAATGATTCGGGAATTGGAGTAACGTGTGCCAGTGTAATGCTCGTATAGTTCCGACACTGACCTGACCGGTGAGTCTGTGGTAGGCACGCTCGCACATAACAATATGTGCCATGCGGAAGAGCCAGATAGTGTTTGTGTCCACAACACTAAGGGTCAGTGTGAAGACGTCCAGGTCCGCCGTGCCGTCGCGGAACAGCACGGTGACCTCGGAGCAGGTGGACGAGAAGGCGAAGGATGCCATGGCGATGCTGCAGAGTCTGAAGCAGAGAGGCGAGGCGGAGGCGCGGCGTGGGTGCCGCAGGACGGCCGCCCAGTGCAGGGGGCGCAGCAGGTGGTCGAGGTCGCTGGCCGCCTCTGCTGCCGCCGCCGCCGAATGAGACGGTGCCGCGCTGTCCATACTCCAGTACTCCCTGCACATCGAAACAGGCCTGTAGGAGTACAGTTTCGCGGTTCTGCGACTAATACCATCAAAAGGCTCGGTTAGTGTTGTTGTTGAGGTCTTCAGTCCTGAGACTGGTTAGATGCAACTCTCCATGCTACTCTATCCTGTGCAAGCTTCTTCATCTCCCAGTACCTACTGCAGCCTACATCCTTTTGAATCTGCTTAGTGTATTCATCTCTTGGTCTCCCTCTACGATTTTTACCCTCCACGCTGCCCTCCAGTACTAAATTGGTGATCCCTTGATGCCTCAGAACATGTCCTACCAACCGATCCCTTCTTCTAGTCAAGTTGTGCCACAAACTCCTCTTCTCCCCAATTCTATTCAATACCTCCTCATTAGTTATGTGATCTACCCATCTAATCTTCAGCATTCTTCTCTAGCACCACATTTCGAAAGCTTCTATTCTCTTCTTGTCTAAACTATATATCGTCCACGTTTCACTTCCATACATGGCTACACTCCATACAAATACTTTCAGAAACGACTTCCTGACATTTAAATCAATACTCGATGTCAACCAATTTTTCTTCTTCAGAAATGCTTTCCTTGCCATTGCCAGTCTACATTTTATATCCTCTCTCCTTCGACCATCATCAGTTATTTTGCTCCCCAAATAGCAAGACTTCTTTACTACTTTAAGTGTCTCATTTCCTAATCTAATTCCCTCAGCATCATCCGAGTTAATTTGACTACATTCCATTAACCTCGTTTTGCTTTTGTTGATGTTCATCTTATACTCTCCTTTCAAGACATTGTCCATTCCGTTCAACTGCTCTTCCAAGTCCTTTGCTGTATCTGACAGAATTACAATGTCATCGGCGAACCTCAAAGTTTTTATTTCTTCTCCATGAATTTTAATACCTACTCCGAACTTTTCTTTTGTTGCCGTTGCTGCTTGCTCAGTATACAGATTGAATAGCATCGGGGAGAGGCTACAACCCTGTCTCACTCCCTTCCATACCACTGCTTCCCTTTCATGTCCCTCGACTCTTATAACTGCCATCTGCTTTCCCTACAAATGTTAAATAGCCTTTCGCTCCCTGTATTTTACCCCTGACACCTTCAGAATTTGAAAGAGAGTATTCCAGTCAACATCGTCAAAACCTTTCTCTAAGTCTACAATGTTAGAAACGTAGGTTTGCCTTTCCTTAATCTTTCTTCTAAGATAAGTCGTAGGGTCAGTATTGCCTCACGTGTCCTAACATTTCTACGCAATCGAAACTGATCTTCCCGGAGGTCGGCTTCTACCAGTTTTTCCATTCGTCTGTAAAGAATTCGCGATAGTATTTTGCTACTGTTACTTATTAAACTGATAGTTCGGTAATTTTCATATCTGTCAACACCTGCTCGGTAAGTACAGGAAATAAAATCAGCGTGTGCAAGAAGCCAGTAGAGCTCGCGCAGAATAACGTGGCCCCTGTGTGGTAAGGCTTTCTCGTCCTGACAGATGGGCCGTTCCATGCCGTTGTGCCGAAGTTGCAGCCACCTAATTTCGCGGTCGCCTGCCGATGTCCGCATCTACACTATGTGATCAAAAGTATCCGTACAACCCCAAAAATATACGTTTTTCATATTAGGTACATTGTGCTGCCACCTACTGCCAAGTACTCCATATCGTGTTTTTCATGGAGGGGGCTTCCACCCCTGGTTGTTTTGAGCCGCACTATCACAGCACAGGCCTACATTGATGTTTTAAGCAACTACTTGCATCCCACTGTTGAAGAGCAATTCTGGGATGGCGACTGCATCTTTAAAAACGACCGACCACCTGTTCACAATGCACGGCCTGTGGCGGAGTGGTTACACGACAGTAACATCCCTGTAATGAACTGGCATGCAAAGAATCCTGACGTGTATCCTATAGTACACCTTTGGGATGTTTTGGAACGCTGATTTCGTGCCAGGCCGCACCGACCGACATTGACACCTCTCCTCAACGCAGCACTCCGTGAAGTACGGGCTGCCATTCCCCAAGAAACCTTCCAGCAACTGATTGAACGTATGCCTGCGAGAGTGGTAGCTGTCATCAAGGTTAAGGGTGGGCCAACGCCATACTGACTTCCAGCATTACCGATGGAGAGCCCCACGAACGTATAAGTCATTTTCAGCCAGGTGTCCGCAAACTTTTGATCACATAGTGTATAAAACATGTCGTCGCGGTCTCGCGTACTATGGGTATTGGGAACGTTCTTCATAACCAGGCACGTGTGATCATATGTGTTGCCATTAAATGTTTGACGGAAGACGCAAAAGAGGCGCAAAAATCGCATTAAGTGTGCTTGAGAGGGTTGCTGGAGCTGTTAGATATTCCAATAAAGAGAAGAAGAAAGGAAAGAGGAGCATAGCTACAACTGTGATCGTAGCATTTTCCGATATATTTAATAAACACGACATATATACATAACAGACGCTTTAGTCATTAATAATATATTCTCCTTCACTATTTATAGCAATCTGCCAACACAGTAGTAACTTCCAGATCCTGCGGCTGAAGAAATCACTTGGTTTCGAGACGAATAATTCGTCGAGCCATATTTGGAGCGAATTTTCATCCAGGAGGGAAGTTCCTTGAAGGTTATCCGACAGCGTGCGGAAAAGGTGAAAATCTGCGTACGCAAGATCAGATGAATAGGGTGGGGGTGGAATGACTTCGCAACTCCTGTGCATTATTTTTTGTCAGTCTAGCATAATGATGGCGATGTCCGTGGAGTAACATCACTTCAGGCAGTCTGTCTGGTGGTTGTTCTTGCATTGCGCCTGCAAGACGATTCAGTTGTTGACATTAATGTCAGCAGTGATGATTTCACCTGGAGGAAGCAATTCGTAGCACACCACACTGCCGTTTTTCCACTAGTCGCTTAACATTATATTTTGTGAATGCATGCAGGTATAGTACAGCTAATTGCTGCCTTGCTGATGTTAGCATAAAGACACCATTTCTCGATACCAGCAAAAATACGGGATAGGAATTATCGGTGATGTTCACGAGCTGTTGAAAAGCAAGCAGAGACGGCTAGCTGCTGATTTTGTGACTTTGGCTTAGAGAATGCGGTACCCATATACCGGATTTTTGAACGTTCCTTATTGCATGCAAACGCACACGATTTTGGCATGATCACACTTCATCTCATTTGCCAGATCTCGAGTACGCTGACGTGATTCATTGTGGATTAAGGGTTTAAACGATCTTCATCAAACTCTGAATGTCTTCCTAAACTTGGAGAGTCACTAATGACAAAACGATCCTCCTTAAACCGAGAAAACCGTTTTCTTGCTGTGCTCCATTTTCTAGTGACCACAGCTCCACGTCCCATCTCCATATGACAATATGTAAATTCAAACAGCAACAGTCAACTAACAGTTATTTTGTGCGTAATCTAACTCTCGATATGCCTGCTGTGGATGTAGTGCGAGGTCATAGAAGCCAACCTCCGAGATCATCTAATGGGTTTCCAAAAACTTGATGCTGTCGACAGCAGCTTCATAATAGGTCTTCTAGAACAGTTTTTACATCAGTGGTTTCCAACTTTGTGAGACTACTAGCCCTTCGGATGATCATATAGGAAACAATGCCCCCCCTCCCCCAAAAAAGAGCAGCGAACTAAACTTTATAAAGTAAAAGAAAACACATTGAATAAAAAAGTCTAACACTTGCATTTTTAAAACTGCAGGAAAATATATATTTCGTAACTTTAAACAAATTAAGCTCACAGGTTTTTGTAGGTGTTATATTAATCCAAGAAACAATGAAAAGAAACGGGATAGTTGGTACTGCATTTTTCTAATAAATGTTATCTACATTTGGTTTACATTCAGTCAAATCATATGGTAAATCATGTTCGGAGTTCAGTCGATTCCTTGATGATGTTTCCATTGCCACCATAGTAACAAATCCACTTATACATCTACATGTTATGGCGAATACAATCAATATTATTAAGGCTTTATGATGGTACTGATACTCGCCACGAGCTTGTCTCCAAAATGTTGCTAGCTCCGTTATAAAGAAATTCATTTTCAGCCTGTCCAAGAAATTTTGCTTTAGCTTGAGTTTTGGTTTCTGAAAATATTCCCTCATCTACCGAGAACAATCTTGAAAACCAGGGATTTACTTAATGATAAGTGCTGACTTACTTCACGTACGAGTGAGCGTTTCTCACTGTTGGTATCGAACATTAGTGTCAGTTCTAGAATCATACGAGTAGAAATGTCTTGAACTTTACCGCTGTGCCGATAAGGCTCCTATCTCAGAAGAAAAGTACTAACTTTTCCTTCTGCTTTAAAAATATACACTACTGGTCATTAAAATTGCTACACCAAGAAGAAATGCAGATGATAAACGGGCATTCATTGGACAAATATATTATACTAGAACTGACATGTGATTACATTTTCACGCAATTTGGGTGCATAGATCCTGAGAAATCAGTACGCAGAACAACCACCTCTGGCCGTAATAACAGTCTTGATACGTCTGGGCATTGAATCAAACAGAGCTTGGATGGTGTGTACAGGTACAGCTGCCCATGCAGCTTCAACACGATACCACAGTTCATCAAGAGTAGTGACTGGCGTACTGTGACGAGCCAGTTAGTCGGCCACCATTGACCAGAAGTTTTCAATTGGCGAGAGATCTGGAGAATGTGCTGGACAAGGCAGCAGTCGAACATTTTCTGTATAGCGAAAAGCCCTTACAGGACATACAACATGCGGTCGTGCTGAAATGTAGGGTTTCGCAGGGATCGAATGAAGGGTAGAGCCAGGGTCGTAACACATCTGAAATGTATCGTCCACTGTTAAAAGTGCCGTCAATGCGAACAAGAGTTGACCGAGACGAGTAACCAATGGCACCCCATACCATCACGCCGGGTGATACGCCAGTATGGCGATGTAGAATACACGCTTCCAATGAGAGTTCACCGCGATGTCGCCAAACACGGATGCGACCATCATGATGCTGTAAACAAAACCTGCATTCATTCGAAAAAATGACGTTTTGCAATTCGTGCACCCCGGTTCGTCGTTGAGTACACCATCGCAGGCGCTCCTGTCTTTGATTCATCGTCAAGGGTAACCGCAGCCATGGTCTCCGAGCTGATAGTCCATGCTGCTGAAAATGTCGTTGAACTGTTCGTTCAGGTGGTTGTTGTCTTGCAAACGTCCCCATCTGTTGACTAAGGGATCGAGACGAGGCTGCACGATCCGTTACACCCATGCGGATAAGATTCCTGTTATCTCGACTGCTAGTGATACGAGGCCGTTAGGATCCAGCACGGCGTTCCGTATTACCCTCCTGAAACCACCGATTCCATATTCTGCTAACAGTCATCGCATCTCGACCAACGCGAGCATCAATGTCGCGATACGATAAACCACAATCGCAATAGGCTACAATCCGACCTTTATCAAAGTCGGAAACGTGATGGTACGCATTTCTCCTCCTTACATGAGGCATCACGACAACGTTTCACGAGGTAACGCCGGTCAACTGCTGTTTGTGTACGAGAAATCGATTGGAAACGTTCCTGATGTCAGTAACCTTGTGTGAATGCTCTGAGAAACTAATCATTTGAATATCACAACAGCTTCTTCCTGTCGGTTAAATTTCGCATCGGTAGCACATCATCTTCGTGGTGTAGCAATTTTAATGGCCGGTAGTTTACATCTTATCTCGTTACGAGTCAAGTTTAAGTATGCTAATTTCTACAAAGAAATCCGCGAGATATGTCACTTAGGCAATAAATGTATTATTCCTTATTATGACATGTAATTATTTTTGCTTCGCTGTCCTCGCTCTACTCAGAAAAAAAATAATTCTTCTCGATTCTCGAGCTCTCTAAACAACGTCTGGCTACGTGAACACCTTCGACTTGTTTGAGACTTCTTCTGCTTACGCACCACATTGCGTGTGGTTTACAATCTTCTCTAGCTGAGTGAGAACATCCTACAAATCAGATGGATGCGTTTTCACTACCAAATATGTATAATGCAGTGGCTGATTATTGCATTTGGAGCAACTTCTGTCACCAATACGTGGAATCCAGAACAAAAACCCAACGTGGAAGGTGCGCCCCAATATGAAAGGTGCTCCATTCGTACTTACACACAGCAACTTCGACCAATGCATGTCATATTCCTTGACAAAATTCTTTGCTGATCGTTAAACTTCTTCCCTTCACGTAACAGTGTCCAATAATTCCGAGAACAAGAATTCTTTATTCAGGTCGTCGTCTTTTATGAACGACAAGCAGCTTGGAACAAGTTGCAACTTCGTTTAAATGGTCTAATTGCAGTCAATGAAATGACGTGATCTTACTCGGTTGTTTAAAATGTCGGATCTCATGTCCTCGATGCTTCTAACAAAGTTGTTCGAAGAAGATATCTTGAGACACCACGTTTATATGTTCTGCATTTTGTTCTTCTATAGCAAGCTTCACAACTTCCAGTAAGTGAAGGCTGATGAGAGCCTCTCCTCCTGTATGAGGTTTATTGGTTTCAGTGAATCTACACCAATGAGCCAAAACATTATGACCGCTGCCCGCCGCTAGGTTGGACAACGCCTGATGGCCCTGGGAGAACAAGACATGATGAGGATATTACATAAGCGGATCAAATACGGATGAGGAATCATTCTAGCAATGACACAGGCCGCAAATAGAAAAATCCACTGACATAAGTGTCTTTGACAATGTTGATATTATTACCCAGAATCTGTGAACGACTTTCGCGAAATCGGCGTAGCTGGTCGAATGTTCAGTGTAGTGAGCATCAATGGAAAGTGGTAGAACGACACTGAAACTACTACTGGACAATAAGTGGTTGGACGACCACGACTCTTCACAGAACGTGGGATTTTGAGGTTTGCCTACTTTGTAAAGCAGGACAGCTGGCGAACTGTAGCATCTCTGCCGAAAGAGCACAGTACTGGTCCACACGTAAGTGTTTCTGAGCACACCTCCACCGTACATTGTTGAACAAGAGGGTCCGCAGCAGATGACCCTACGTGTTCATATGATGGACCAACACCATCGTTAATTACGATTACAGCGGCCACGGATTCGTCGAGATTGGACCGTGGAACAATGGAAGCGTGTCACCTCGTCGAATGAATCACGTTTTTCTTACACCAGGTCGATGGTCGTCTCCACAAATGCCGTCATCTACCACAGAAATGTTCTTTCGTGGCAACGACGGGAGAGCTGCGACTGCTACAAGCCATAAAACAAAGTGGACGCCCAAAATTTGCCGCGAGAAGAACACACCAATTCACAGAATGTTTTAAACGGTTGGGTGAGCAGCTAGTGATCTTATGGTCAGCATTGCTGACTTCCGGTCACGAGGCCCCAGGTTCGATTGCGCTGCGCTTGTCGGCGATTTTCTCCCCTCGGGACTGTGTACGAGTGTGTACTTGATCCTCTTCGTCATTTCCTCACTAGTAACGCTCAAGTCGCTGAAGCCCCGTCAAATAAAATGGTGAAACTCGTGAGACTGGGTCTCCTGGCCTAATGTGCCACACGGGCTTCTCATTTTATCTTTTGAATGGAAACGCAGAGGTACTCTCTGAGATATTAGGACCCATTCAGAATATCATAAACAAACTTCGCTTAAAGGAGCATTGTGCATCATTTCTTCGACCATTCCCTATCTTGCTGGCACTTAAGGAGAAGGCGGATAAGGAAATATGTGACCTTATCAGCAGGACTCGGTGAGGTGGTAGAATGGCCCGTAACATGCGTTTCCAAATCAAGATGGCTCGATTCGCTTATGCCCGACTTCATGCAAATAAATGCTGTTGTCGTGACCGAGACAGACAGACAAACATTGTATGGAAGAGGTACTCAAAAAGTATCGCGGGGCCATAGTGCTGTCTTTGGTGCATTTGCGGTCTAGAAATTGGCAAATGAATGATGACGATGACGTTTCGTTGGTGGGGCGCTCAACTGCATGGTTATCAGCGCCCGTAAAAATTCCCAACCTTTGCTCAGTCCAATCTCGCCACTTTCATGAATGATGATGAAATAATGAGGACAACACAAACATCCATTCATCTCGAGGCAGGTGGAATGGCAAATGGAGCTTCACCCGTACTGCCGAGAGCACATGGCATTCCTGTGCTTCGGCAATCAATTGACGAAACTTTCGGTTGATTCTACGTTTTAAATGTTTAGGGCATCTTTTCTTGTTTTTTATATGTATTGCTGCGTGTAAAAATTGTCTCCCGTCTCTTGCTATTTTCAGTATGGCACCTGAAGATAGGCGTATAAGAGCCCGAAACCGGGTGTGTTCTAAATAAAAGAACCTTACAACTGTAGTGGTATTTTCAACCTCTGGCATCTGATAGTGAATATCTCTCCGCCTCAAGTACCGAATGCAACTTCCATAGAGATATTACTCTCTCCAGTCGAGGTTGGTCTACATCCTCCAACATCCTCGCCTGTTTTCGGCCATTCAGCAAACCTGAAAAGGTCACCTGAACAATGTGGTGGTTCTTTCTTCCACTTCTCCTTACCTCCTACGGCATCCTAACTTGAAACTGATATTCGTGAAGAATCACGGTGTACACCTTACCTTAGCAACGAGTAACTCCACCACTAGCGATCCATGAAATTATTCAAAAAAGAGACTTTTGCAAAAAGCTACTGAGAGACAGGGCAACGTCTGAATTAGCAAGACAGTAACATTACTGTGAGGAATGTATGGTGGCACTAGAAGTTTACAAAGTCTGTTATAAAGACGAATTGCCGGCCGCGGTGGTCTCGCGGTTCTAGGCGCGCAGTCCGGAACCGCGCGACTGCTACGGTCGCAGGTTCGAGTCCTGCCTCGGGCATAGATGTGTGTGATGTCCTTAGGCTAGTTAGATTTAAGTAGTTCTAAGTTCTAGGGGACTGATGACCACAGCTGTTAAGTCCCATAGTGCTCAGAGCCATTATAAAGACGAATTTACGAAGTTATGACGTACTGTCTCTGATTTCGCCTGCTCTACCATAGTTCTAAGTGATGTCTGCAATATTGTCTTTTCTATGTATATTTCAACGAAGCATTTCATATCTTATCTTAGAAATTTCTCTAATCTTAAATGTTGAAATAACTCGTCCACAAGATGAGTTTTTAATTTCAGAGTTTTAAAATGTAACTAAATTCAGAAGAGGAAGAATCTTCGTTCAACCACTAAAATTATTCGAAACGACACTCCTTTATTGCGCATAATGCCAGCTCTTACGGAAAGTAAGCTATACCTATTATCAACACGACAAGTACTTAACACTAGATTATCTACGTTAACAGATACTTTAAGAAATACAGTAAACAGCCGATGTTTGTATAGTTTTATTGATACCAAGACGTGTTTCAAACATTCCTCCGTCTACAGATGGCATAACACATTTACCTCTTCGTCGTTGAAGCTGTCGTAATGGCAACGATATAATTGTTTTACGCCAGTTTAAGATGGAAGCAAGTGCAAAACGTGGCTGGGCATAAATAAAGCCATACGAAAAGTGGCTGGTAACTATATTATTTAAAGTAAAGTAATTTTGAGAAATCACACGCCAAATTTCCAACGACTTGCAAATCTAATTACTTTAGATTGAGGTATGGCAGCAACAATATACAGTGGGGAGCATTGCAAATGAGGCATTTTAGACTCCGAACAACTTTATTTTCAGAGTTCAGAAATCCCTCGTTCGAATACCAGAGAAGAATCTACTGTTTACTCCTACGTATGTCTGTTATTACGACAACGGAGAAGTTAGAGGAACTGGAATTTATGCAGAGGGGAACCGAAAACTGTGAATCCCACGCACAATCCTCGAATGGAAAAGCGGTTAAATGCTGGTAAATGACGACGTAGCTTCTACGTATTCTAAACATCTCATAGAAAGTAATACACTCACTTCCAAAAGAATGGT
The DNA here is from genome assembly GCF_023864345.2 of Schistocerca serialis cubense. Lineage (NCBI taxonomy): Eukaryota > Metazoa > Arthropoda > Insecta > Orthoptera > Acrididae > Schistocerca > Schistocerca serialis. The sequence continues at coordinate 302,488,091 of NC_064645.1, read as the reverse complement.
TAGTAAGGGGTAGAAAGCTCTGCATTGTGATAATATGATACACAAAAAACTACGTTACATAAAATGTTCTCGATGACTATGGACTCCTAACTCGTTTTATGGTATGTCCATATAGCTATTATACAGAGCTTCTAGCAAACCGGGGGTATTGGTTCAAATGGTTCAAATGGCTCTGAGCACTATGGCACTTAACTGATGAGGTCATCAGTCCCCTTGAACTTAGAACTAATTAAACCTAACTAACCTAAGGACATCACACACGTCCATGCCCGAGGCAGGATTCGAACCTGCGACCGTAGCGGTCGCGCGGTTCCAGACTGTAGCGGGGGTATTAGGTAATCATTTTGTGTTAGAGATAACAGTGTTTAACGAGCTCGAAATGTTTGTGCAATGATCAGGAAATAAATTTTTCTTCAGGTTTTCTCACTCAAAACGCTAATGCCGACAAGGTGGTGGAGCGTTCTTACCTGGCCTTTTGTTCAGCACAGAAAACGTCGAGGACCTCTTGGGCTCTGCAACTGGGACACACCGTGCTCCCACCTCGTGAACACCTTTTTAAGAGCTCTGGTGCGTGAGAATGCTTGCTTCCCTTCCGTGATTTAATTACTTTTTAATCAAGTCAGCCAATAAAGACTGTTCACCCAACTATTATTCCCACATTGATGCATTTTCTGATGATCTCCGAAAAAAGCCAGAGCTACACCTCTGCTCCTCTGCATAAGTAAAGACTCCTCAGTGGCATCTCTATCCCGTAATTAACAACCACATAAAACTTTTAAAATTGTCACTGTCCTCCTTTTGTCCGCTGGCCACTGGAGACCATCACAGTAAATTTTTCATTTCTTAGCCTCCAGTGACCGTGAGAAGTTTACTCCGGTATTTAACCTCTGCCTGAAATCTGTTACTTAATCGAGCTTCGGAAAATCAGTCGGAGGCAATCCGTTTACGACGACAGCTAATATCATAATTCTAGTGTATCACTAACCTAAATCACTACCTTCAGTTTGAAGCACGAGAGGTAGAGCTAAGAAACGCGTATTTCCAGCTGGGGAAACCCATCTGTAAAAGTGCCCCGTGCGTTCCAGTCTCGTGCAAGCTTTTCGGCTAGACGCCATTTCGGAGAGTTAAATAATAAATCATCTGTTGAACTCATACCTGTAGAAACTATATTTGCAGTCAGAGACTTGATGTACAGAAGAAGACGCAGGGATTTGTGGATGTTGCAAGCATTCTCCTGGTATAAAGACTGAAATGTTTGTAGTTCGTCGCTCTTGTCGTGTAACAGATAACCTTCTGAGGTGCAGAAATGTCCGGCAGAGCACGCCCTAATGTTGATAAGATGACACCATAGGAACGATATGTCAAGGACCACGACGGTTTTCCACTTACATAAACACCAATATTGCACGACAACCAGAGGAAGCAGATGATTGTCCGCAGCTCGTGGTCGTGCGGTAGCGTTCTTGCTTCCCACGCCCGGGTTCCCGGATTCGATTCCCGGCGGGGTCAGGGATTTTCTCTGCCTCGTGATGACTGGGTGTTGTGTGCTGTCCTTAGAACTACTTAAACCTAACTAACCTAGGGGACGGTTGACCATAGATGTAAAGTCCCATAGTGCGCAGAGCCATTTTGAAACAGATGATTTGTACAAAACCACAACAAAAAGTGAGAAGTTTTCACGTATGCAGCAAGATCACCTTTATAGTTTTACAAAATTAGCTGCAAATAGTTTATTTCTTTTTATTTTTACATAGGTACATATTTTTACATAGGTACACTGAGGCGGTACGCCACATAATGTGATAAAAATGATACTGAATAACTTCGCAAGTAGACCAAAACTGATGTCGTAACGAAATAAATATTATGGCAGAAAAATAACGAAGATTGTTATTGATTAATATGATTTGCGAATGTAATTGCAATCTCTGTTCTTTTGAAAAAGGATCGCTCTTTCTTCCCTTTTGTTTCTTCGTAGTGTAAGAAGCCATTTTGTCACGAAGTACGAAAACGTGTAAGTTCCATGTAATATTTAGCCTAAATATAATGAAATATTACTTATAAATGTTGTAAAATTTATATGTACCAACTCTTATGTTTATGAAGTGGCAAAATCAATGTTTTTACGCAAATTTTATACGGGAACATTGGTGCAGAGGTCAGCGCCATTGTTGTAAACGATAACAACCCAGAGTTGAAATACGTGTCTTGATATTTGCGGCTCTTCCTTTGAAACAGCAACAGTAATCGGTTTTTCCAATATTGAATCACATTTGAGTAGAGTGACTTAAGTAAATGTTCTTGGTCCCCGCTTAACCGACTAGTAAGTATCTCAACAGCACTGCATCTTCACATTACTAAAAAAATTAAAAAAAGTAAATTAAAACTTTTAGAGCAATTATGTATTTGGAATTCCGACGGGTTGGTGGTGTATTTTAACATAAAAACATCGTCTCGGGCAAACTAGTTGCGAGAAGTACCACAACTGTGTCACTGACGTAAATAATTATTCAGTTGTGTAGCAGCCAGAATAACACTAACTCCAACTTTTCATAACATAAATACCAATACGTAAAAGAACCACCACAACACGATAAGCTTATTTTGACACTTGTGCCATATTCAAATACTATGTAAAAACCGGAAGAAATGAACTATTTACAGCTAATTTTGTGAAAATACGAAACTATGTTATATTATTATCTGCGGGCCCAACAGAGAAAAAGTTACGTAATGCAGCGAGATGTTATTCCACCAATAGGTTATTTCTTATTTAATTCTTTGCTTCGTTCAGTCTTCCGAATCACTTGTTGAGAGCTTAATACATGCTCTTCTAGGCGTTCTATTATTAAAAACATTAACGTATTTCTTTTCTCATTGATTTTGCATACGACCTCCTCATTTCTTGTTTTATCAGTTCACTTACGTTCAAAACTAAACTGTAAGAACGTATCTACAACTCGACTATTCTTTTTTTTTCAGGAATTATATAGTCAGTTAATCACTGTCATACTATTTCCTGGCCAGCCGGGATGGCCGAGCGGTTCTAGGCGCTACAGTCTGGAACCGCGCGACCGTTCGAATCCTGCCTCGGGCGTGGGTGTATGTGATGTCCTTAGGTTAGTTATGTTTAAGTAGTTCTAAGTTCTTGGGGACTGATGACCTCAGATGTTAAGTCCCATAGTTCTCAGAGCCATTTGAACCATTTGAACTATTTCCTGATTTCCGCGTACATTCTCAGAGATTAATTTTTCAATTATTTGATCAATATATTTGATACTAACGAACTTCTTTCAGCATGAGTAGCACCCTCATTGCCTGTGTTAGTTCGTATCTTACAGCCTCCCAAGATTCGTCCTTCATGCATTATATCGCTTTTAAGGAGGAAAAATACCTTCACTTCATGTCATACGCAGTCGCCAATTTTGATATAAAATTTATCGCTTGCCTCATTCCTGATGTACCTAATTACTTTCGTATCAATCCACATGCAGTGCTCAGTAGAAAATCTATTCCAGTTCTTCCTCACGTTTGTTCACGGCAGCACTGTCAACAGCGAATCTTTTCATCGCTATCCATTCAGTCTAAATTATAATAGCTAAAAATATCTTTTACTCAACATTGTTCTTCAATGCACAGATTCATTATTAGGGAAGAAACTTTGCATCCATGCCTTACACACTTTTAACTCGAGCACTTATTTCTTTGTCTTGCACTCTTATTGTTCCATTTGGGTTTTTGTGGTTCTTGTACATATTTTAAATTCCTGTCATTCTCTACAGCTTATACAAAATTTTCTAAGAATTTCAAATACGTTGCAGCATCTTACGTTGTCGAATGATGTTCTAGAACTCTTAAGATACGAGAGAGTGCGTTGTAATTTCTTACGTCTTACTTGCATTATCAAGCACAGTGTCTGAACTATGTCTCTGATGCAACTACCTCTCTTAAACAGAAATATACTGTCATATAGTCCAGCCACCTGGCCTAATGGTCAGCGCGTCTATTCCTGGCCAGGACGGGGATTTTATCCAGTCGGCGACGGTGTGGTGTGTGGTTCTCATAATAATTTCATCATTATCGATCCACAGCCAATTGTGGCGTCATCTGAAAAAACTTGCTACTCAGCATCCGAACTTCTCCAGGTAGTGACTCCTGGTTATCTAAGCCGTAAGATCATTTCATTTCATCGTCAGTTTACAATTTATCAAATTATTTTTCATCCGTTTGTAGATTGGCCTTGTGAGCAACTTTGATGCATCAGATAGTGACCTAATTGTGATATAATTCTCAGATTTATCTGCCTTTGTTATTTTCCTGGTGTTGGGTAATATTCTTCCGAAAATCCGATGGTATGTCTTTAGTTTCATAGTTTCTACAGACTATCATGAATAACTGCATTATTCTCACCAGCTCTATGGATTTTAGAAAGCAGTAGTATCAATCTTTTTGTCTTAATTGACTGAAAGTCTTCCAGAGCTCTGTGAAACTCTTTCTTTAAAATAGATTTCCTATTTTTTCGAAATCTAGGTTTGTTTTTTCTTGTTTTATGTCAGCAAACAGGTTCTCCCTCTCATACAGGCCCTTGCTGTAATCTTTGCACCTAACTGTTCTCTCTACGTGCTTAGCAGTAGAATTACGCATGCGCTCGTAATGTCCACCGGAAGTTACTCCGGATTTTCTATGTGTCGAACCTGTTTGTACGACGAATACTTCCTTTTAAATATCGTCTAATTTTTCCTGTAACCCTTTCCAGTTTGTTATCTCTGCACTCTCTATTAATTTTATTCTTAAGTCACTCACTTTGTTGTGACAGCGCAGTCATTAGAAATGGAGCACTAGCTCAGATTATAAAAGCATGGTTAAGGAAACCACCCACGCCCTTTCAAAGGAACCATCCTGGCATTTGCGTGAAGCGATATGGAGAAAACCACCGGGAAACCTATACCCGTATAGCCGGAAGTGTATCTCAACAGTTGTAACCTCTTACACAGTTGTCTGTTCGAATGCGATCTTTCGTACTCTAATCGACAACAGCGAGAGTGGTTAGATAGTCCTGTGAACATAACCCACGGAAACACATTGAATATGTAGTAGGTAATACAACAGTGTTTCACTATAATTTAAAGGATTCCCTTTCTGTCAATTCCTTGTTGTCAACTGAAGTGCAATTTCAAAGTAGCTCACAAGATATTAATCTGTTATTTATTTAATCTAACAACCGATTTGGAGTGTACGGCAAATCTGCTTTGGCTATGCTTCTTTGTGTTTAATTTTTTTCCTCCCCCATTTCCTTCATTTTTCGAGATTATCGTTCATTGTCTGACTGGGTGCTCTTTCATTTGCTGACCTTTTTATTTCCTGAAATTGTGTCTTTTGTATTGTTTGTGTAGAAACAATTCTCTTCTCTGTTATGTCCGTTCTAATTTTCAGGCATTTGTCGGTTTCAGTCAACTATGTGAGTTTGGGTTTCTACCTATTAAGTACATGGATTGTATATTCCTTAGTCTGTTACTGTCCATCCCATTTTCAAATTGAGTACCTGCTTGATATCAAGTGATGTTGACCGTTATTATTACTTTTAGGTCCCAATGTTTTCCTTAAATTTCTCACGGCCAAGCCCGCAGGTTCTATGGGCCACGCTGCCATCCAAAAACGGCAATGTTGGTTGGTTGGTGGATTTGGGGGAGGGGACCAAACAGCGAGGTCATTGGTCCCTTGGGATTAAGGAAGGATGTGGAAGGATACTGGCCATGCCCTTTCAAAGGAACCATCGGGCATTTGTCTGAAGCGATTTATGGAAATCTCGAAAAACCAAGATCAGGATGACTGGACGCGAGTTTGAACCGGCATCATCACGAATGCTCGTGAGCGCCTAGGATGTAGATTCTTCGACCCAGAGTATTTGATTAAAACGCGCAGCGCAGAGCTTTGTTTTCGGTATACGATGTTTATACTGTTACATGTTAGAGCAAATTATTTTATTCTTTGTAAGAGAAAAGGCGCACCGTTTATCAGACGAAGAAATTGCCGATTTTCTGAATTGTGAAACAGTGTTGATGCTCTAGACAGTGGAGATGATTTAGACGACACAATACAACGTGTTTAGGCACAGAACTGTAAAATGGTGGTCGAAAATGTTTTTTCGTTTGCTCTTACTAGGAATATAGAATGAATACTGGTCACACAACCAATTTCAGACCAAGAAAATGACTATCATTGACTTCATTACCAATCTTGCCAGTAACTTCAAATAACCAAAATAGACCTGTAGGCTGAGTGCCACTGAGAAATTTCTTGCAACCTTTATCACCCTCGCCTTCAAGCGAAACGTGTGCAACCCCCTCCCCGTGTATGTTATGTTTGCTCTTCATAATAAAAGAAAGAATGTGGGAAAATATCTCGCAAGGAGACACGTTACCAGTGCGAACAGTGCTGTGTAGTGTTCTGTATGGCACCCTGTATTAAAATATCTCTTTCGAAAATGTATAAATACATGCAGAAAGTGCTACTTTACTTAAATGCGTTATTCAGCACTGATCATTATGTATTTATGAACGCATTAATGTACCTATATGAATTTGAGGGTCTTTTTCTAATTTTATGCAAATAATGTCAAATATAATAATATAATTTGTCCATGTTATAGCAGACAAAGCACTGAAAGACCTGAGTCGAAACAAGGCCCCCGGAGTAGACAATATTCCATTGGAACTACTGACGGCCGTGGGAGAGCCAGTCCTGACAAAACTCTACCATCTGGTGAGCAAGATGTATGAAACAGGCGAAATACCCTCAGACTTCAAGAAGAATATAATAATTCCAATCCCAAAGAAAGCAGGTGTTGACAGATGTGAAAATTACCGAACTATCAGCTTAATAAGTCACAGCTGCAAAATACTAACACGAATTCTTTACAGACGAATGGAAAAACTAGTAGAAGCCAACCTCGGGGAAGATCAGTTTGGATTCCGTAGAAACACTGGAACACGTGAGGCAATACTGACCTTACGACTTATCTTAGAAGAAAGATTAAGGAAAGGCAAACCGACGTTTCTAGCATTTGTAGACTTAGAGAAAGCTTTTGACAATGTTGACTGGAATACTCTCTTTCAAATTCTAAAGGTGGCAGGGGTAAAATACAGGGAGCGAAAGGCTATTTACAATTTGTACAGAAACCAGATGGCAGTTATAAGAGTCGAGGGACATGAAAGGGAAGCAGTGGTTGGGAAGGGAGTAAGACAGGGTTGTAGCCTCTCCCCGATGTTGTTCAATCTGTATATTGAGCAAGCAGTAAAGGAAACAAAAGAAAAATTCGGAGTAGGTATTAAAGTCCATGGAGAAGAAATAAAAACTTTGAGGTTCGCCGATGACATTGTAATTCTGTCAGAGACAGCAAAGGACTTGGAAGAGCAGTTGAATGGAATGGACAGTGTCTTGAAAGGAGGATATAAGATGAACATCAACAAAAGCAAAACAAGGATAATGGAATGTAGTCTAATTAAGTCGGGTGATGCTGAGGGAATTAGATTAGGAAATGAGGCACTTAAAGTAGTAAAGGAGTTTTGCTATTTGGGGAGCAAAATAACTGATGATGGTCGAAGTAGAGAGGATATAAAATGTAGACTGGCAATGGCAAGGAAAGCGTTTCTGAAGAAGAGAAATTTGTTAACATCCAGTATTGATTTAAGTGTCAGGAAGTCATTTCTGAAAGTATTCGTATGGAGTGTAGCCATGTATGGAAGTGAAACATGGACGATAAACAGTTTAGACAAGAAGAGAATAGAAGCTTTCGAAATGTGGTGCTACAGAAGGATGCTGAAGATTGGATGGGTAGATCATGTAACTAGTGAGGAAGTATTGAATAGGATTGGGGAGAAGAGAAGTTTGTGGCACAACTTGACCAGAAGAAGGGATCGGTTGGTAGGGCATGTTCTGAGGCATCAAGGGATCACCAATTTAGTATTGGAGGGCAGCGTGGAGGGTAAAAATCGTAGAGGGAGACCACGAGATGAATACACTAAGCAGATTCAGAAGGATGTAGGTTGCAGTAGGTACTGGGAGATGAAAAAGCTTGCACAGGATAGAGTAGCATGGAGAGCTGCATCAAACCAGTCTCAGGACTGAAGACCACAACAACAACAACAACATAGCAGACAGGATTTTGTTCATATCTGAATATCAAAGATGATAAAATGGGCACAAAATAGTGTTAATTTCATATTTATATGTTCGGTATTTTCCAAGATATAATGTTTTGAACACAGCTAAAATTGCTTGTATTCTGCGGATGTGAACGAGTATTGGTCCGGTGCTGAAAGTGTTAAAATCTATCTTTGAAACTTTTCTAGTGTTCCATATTTGTTATTATGTTTAATCACTTTAACTCACTTTACATGTTATATTTAAATAAAATTTATTTGTTTTAGTTTTCTTACACCTTTGATATTCTTGTCCATGACAGCAAAGAAATGCAATTTGCGTAATGTAACATACAATTAACTCTTCACACTCCGCTGTGTATTAATTCATAGTAGATATTGTTCAATACAAAGGAGAGTGTGTGGACTTGAAATTTTTTGATAATTTTTAGAGTCAACCAGTATCTTTCACACTACTTTTACGGCTGGAAAACATGTCTGCTACCTGTCTGCCACACATTTTGGTGATTTTGTACTTCCCTATAGGCTCTGAACCCAGTTCCATCGATCTTGACGATGACTTAACAGAGTCTAATTATACCCAATGTTGTTGTTCTTCGTAAGGACTTAAGGCCGAAATTAGTAAACAGTATTATAAAATAAAGAAGGCTGTATAGTCAAATGGCGAAAATGTCGAACGAATGTGTGACACTACTTTCGGACGGCAGTGATTCCGCAATAGCAGCTGTAGCTGTTATGTACACCGGACAACGAGACAAATTTTCCGATGAAAATTAATTTTTAACGTTTATAGCTGTCAGTTATGAAACTAGTGTATTATTAATGAAATATATGGCTACTCACAGAGGTCCAGTATGGGATGTAATTACAGTCCGGCAGTGAAACTTGGTAGGTATGCTAATGCGTTAATGCGGAACCGGTTTGCAATGGAAAAAATATTAGCACAACCTGAATATTGTGCGTTTGTCGCTTGTTTAACCTTTTTCGCCACGTTACGTTCCTAATCCGTTATATATAGAAACATTTCTACAAACTTGGCATGCATTCACAGCGCTAGAGTAGCATTTGGTCGCCAAAATTGAAACTAATTTTTTCCCATCTTAAATAGGTTCTGCATTAACGCATTAGAATGTCTACCAAGTTTCACTGCCGTACGGTAATTACAACCCACACTAGACGCCCGTGAGTACCTGCACTTTAACTATAACCGCCTGATATAAGCAAACACCGTGCTCAGGTATACCATCATGAATGTGTCTGAGCGCTTGAAGCTCATCTGCCTGTGCTCTGGCGATATAGCATAGAAATTCCGTCTTTAAAACTAAGTGGCAGTCGAAGAAGTGGTTACGAATTCGAAGAACTGGTTACGAATTTTATGTAAACAAAATATGACAACGAAGGACAACAATTATTTGTTTCCATTCTGAACATTTTTTTGGAATGGCACCAACACCTGTTTAACATTTCATTAAGTGTTTATTAATAAATCTGTCACACTTGAAGTGCATATGTTTGACAAACTATTTCGAAACTAGTCGGCAACTATCATTATACTACGAGGCACCCCGAACGAGCGGATCGGATCGGCCACAAGAGTATTGTGAATGCTACAATCCAGTGCGTTATCTTTTACATAATTCGCTTCAACAGCGTAATGGCAAAGACTTTCAAAAGCGGATAAGGATCTCCTAACTGTGTTTACAGAGCGTGAAAAACGCTGCAATGTTTGTGTGCAGCGTTGCTTACGGATATAATGATCGTTGTCCAACCATGCGCTAACCAATCTTCGCAATATGCACTAATCGTCGGTAGAAAATCACCGGTAGCTGAGAGTAAGAAACCATCTTGGTCCGACAGGGTGTCGCGATAACTATTCAAGAATCTCATCATTGGCTCCTGCTTTAATGATGTGGCTCTAAAGAGCCAAAAGTCGGTACAGATACACTGCAGCAGTTTTAGAAACACTCTCCACTATAGTACAGTCTATGTCAAACCAACATGACGGTTACGATACTGCAGTGCGTTGTGTTATTCCGAATTACGATACAAAGTTCTTTTCGAAATGCAGGCATGTCTGAAGGAACAAGCACTGCGGTGACTTCACCCATCATGAACTACATAAAATGTATTCGCAGTTGCGAATACGGATTACCAATAGCTGTGTAATGGAATGACGACAATGAAAATGTGTGCTAGAACGGGACTCGAACCCGGCTTCCCCGCTTATCGCTTATTCGCTGTACGGGAACACACATTATGGATGTACGAGTACAGGTCGTACACACGTGGTTGACGACGTACGGAAGTTTGGATCCAGCAGACGGATAGCCAAATGGTAATGCGAACGCTAGGGATAAATTTAAATGTATTACTAACTGTATTCGCTATAAATTTCGCGGACAGTATACAGATATGTTGCTGAATGCTCTTACAAAAGAATTCCATGGTACCACACATAGTTTAGGTATCATGAAGCTGAGGTGATTGAAAAACTGCCGCATTGTGCACGACGCTCGAATTTATTCTCCTTTTCTACTAACTCTGTTCTCATTACATCAGAAAATTTCGACATCAGTTAAACTAATAACTTCCTTCTGTACATCAAGCTATAGTAAACACAGTAAAAACTGGACGGTATCTTGTAGAATGTTCCGAACACATGCTATCTCATTATAACCAAGAGAAGGAGGAGTAATCTGTAATGTGGATAACTGGATTACACACCGGAAATAATGATGTTTTATCTACACACCCTGTTTTTCCACTTAATCTCCATCCTGTTCTATGACCTCCCTGCAGCGCGAAACAAGGGCTTGTATACCGTGTCGGTAACTGAATATCCAAGAGTGCGGATAACTGCAACCACACTTCCTTTGCTGCTTGACAGATGCAGCGCCAACTGCTGAGCCGTTAAGCGTCTGTCAGGTGTGACAGCCGTGGATGGTCTCGCCGACAGCTGCAAGCGGTGGAGCTCCGCCGAACCACCTTCTCATGACCTCACCCTCGGCGCCAAGTGACTAAATGTTCTTCTGACGATAACAGATGCTCCATAGACTTTGCACAAGCGTTTGTGAATATTTCCCCCAGTTTCTTTGTCTGCATTGAGACATTCAATGACGTCACGATGCTTGTAACGTACACCACCTAACAACAGCATTTTGAAACTCTCCTGCAGCTACGCTGTCTGTCGGAAGTGACGGAAACTTGATATGCTCACTCAGGAGCCTTCAGATAATACATATCTAACATGTCTCATTCTTAGCATTTTTTACGGCTGAGAAAAAAGTGCGGTCCATTCCTTTATGGGCAATCCTCGTATGTGTTATCTACAGCGACGATGTGTGTAGAGTTCAATTTCCAGTTTTTCACAACTGTAAGCCCTTTTATTAGTGTTTTCAACATGCGCCCTTCCACTGATGAAGTAACACAAACATGTCATACCCAAAAAGGAATCATTTTCTGACCGGCCATGTGTCGCCAGGCCGGTTTATTCGCACATTTAGAAAAACGTATGTTTTAGAATGCACTGTCATTAAAAGCATCAAAGTAAATAGGCCCACTGCATTATTAACGGAGAATTGACGGAATTCCATTGATTGTCTTGTTTAGAACACCCTGTAATGTCTGCTTTTAGAAAAGAATGGCAATGCCAGGTTCATTTATTTAAAAAATCATGGATTTACTAATGCAGTGTAGTTTACACGCGACAGATAATGATTCATTTGTAATCTGGCAGGGTTATAAGATTCTATAACAAAACCCTAAGGTGCTTGAAATAAGATTGTAGTGCCAAGTCGTATGAGTGTTAGAGAACTGTTAGACAGGTGATGGACAGTGTAAGCAGATGTGCTGGCTCTAGAACTGTCTGGAGTTATGAGTCCCAGATCATTGTTCTGGACTATAAACTGTATTTAAGACATTGTTACAAGAACTGAAGTAAACCATTCCTATTTTATTATTTATGGAGCTTTGCTGACCTACCACCGGTTTCGTTGTTTATTCTAGATGTAATGACACCATTTTCAAGGAAACAAGTTTATTCTGAGTTATATTTTTTTAAATACTGCTGTCATTATTCATATGTAGTTCCCACAAAAGATACAGAGACAACTGCAATCTGCAAAAGATACAGTAATCTACTTTATAAGTCTAAAGTGACGACTTCACTGTTTTAGGGCCTGCAGAGAAATTTGTTACAATGTTTTTGTAGTATCATTGCAACGTATTGAGTATGTCGTAGAAATTCTGTTTGCTGACCTGTAGCCGAGAATGCTATCGGAAATCGTGAAAGATTCTCTTATGTCACTCAATTTTGACACAAAATTTGTTGCTTTCAGTACACAGTCACTGATTTCGAGTCTGATTCAATCACAAAGAGTTTTCTAATATATAATTATGACATCTTACAGCTTGCTGCAATCAAGCTTTGTCCTATACTTTTTATCGCCTTCTTATATCTACTGCTTGTTTCATATTCCGATTACTTTCTCTGTACACTTATTTCTGAAATGTAACTATAAATAACCGTAATATTAGTAAAATGAGAATGGTAAAGCATTCTGGAACATGGGTATAGGGAGTGAATTATATCTTACGTCACAGAAGCTTTGTGTAGTAATGGAATCGATTGTTGTCCATGCTATACATCCCCCTGCAGCTTTGAACTGGACTGCGTTAGCAGATTGTATGAGTTGCCTCTGATGTCCTATTCCCACGTCCCAAAGCAGTTGTTAACTGATGATGCGAAACTTTGGAGCACAAGTATAATATCTTGACAATACAAAATTATTAAGGCTTTCGTGGCCACTTGTTGATAAACTGCCTATTGGCTTCTGTCTCGGGTTCTTCGGCCGACGTTCATCTAATGATTTTTCTGACGTTTCGCCAGCACGAGTGGCTGGCATTGTCAAAGCTTCACCCTCCATTGCCGGTGGTGAACTGGAGGCGAGTTCGCGGCCGCAGACTATATGTACCTGGCGCGCCAACGTCCGAGGGCTTCTCCGCGGTCATTTCCGGTGCGGTTCTCCTCTTGCTACCTGCGACGGTCGTTCGCTGCAGTACGGGCAGCCAGGATCCGTTTATCTTAAGGCTATCCTCTTTCTTGTTGAAACTGTTCGTGTGTTTTTGGATTTCTACAGCTTCTCTGAACAATCGCGTGTGATAGTGCTTCTCTCCAGCCAGAATATCCGTGTCGGCGAATTTTATTACGTGATCGGTCTCATTCAGTGCGTGCTCTGCCACGGCCGATTTCTCCACCTGCCCCAACCTGCAATGTCGCTGATGCTCTTTGATCCTGGTGTTAATTGATCGTCCAGTCATTCCGACATAAACTTTTCCGCATGTGCATGGTATACAGTATATTCCCGACATTGCAAGTCGGTCTCATTCCCAGAGTGACTGACAGAATCGGCCGTATATTGCGCAAACACGGCGTAAAGACGATTTTCAAACCGACAAGGAAGATCAAAGAGTGTCTTAGATCGGCGAAGGAGAAAAGAGACCCACTTGCAATGTCGGGAATATACCGTATACCATGCACATGCGGAAAAGTTTATGTCGGAATGACTGGACGATCAATTAACACCAGGATCAAAGAGCATAAGCGACATTGCAGGTTGGGGCAGGTGGAGAAATCGGCCGTGGCAGAGCACGCACTGAATGAGACAGATCACGTAATAAAATTCGCCGACACGGAAATTCTGGCTGTAGAGAAGCACTATCCCACGCGCTTGTTCAGAGAAGCTGTAGAAATCCAAAAACACGCGAACAGTTTCAACAAGAAAGAGGAAAGCCTTAAGGTAAACGGATCCTGGCTGCCCGTACTGCAGCGAACGACCGTCGCAGGTAGCAAGAGGAGAACCGCACCGGAAATGACCGCGGAGAAGCCCTCGGTCGTTGGCGCGCCAGGTACATATGTAGTCTGCGGCCGCGAGCTCGCCTCCAGTTCACGCACGCACGCACGCGCGCCGCTCACGCACGCACGCACGCGCGCACGCACGCGACGCACGCACGCGCACGCCGCGACGCACGCGCTCGCACGCACGCGCTCCGCACCACCTCCTGTACCTGCTGGTTGTGCAGTGCTTTCTTCAGGAATAAAACACTGCACACCTTGGGACCGTTAGTGAGGGATTTTGCGAGTCAGGGCCCCCTTCGCATGGGACAAGCCCGCGCTCGCAGAGGCCAAGGCTAGCTTTCCTTCCTCTGTGTGCAAATCTCTTCGCCTTTATAGGCATTATGTCTGACACGCGTAAGGCGCCCCGCTCGTCTGAGACTTCGAAGAAGAAGAAAGAACTCGACGTCAAGAGAGACACTGACTTGCATCACAATGGCAATGCAACGTCCAACCAATCCGAGCAAGATCCAAGTGAAAGCTTGAAGCTTCTTACCGACTTGATGCCAACGACTAATATGTGTTCTACGCCAACAGAAGAACTTCCTGGACCTGCCAAGAGGAAAAAGACGGACGAGACAACCCCGAACTGTTCAGTTAGCGAAAACCGACACAAGAAGTCCCGCCCCGTCGCCGATGAGGAGGGATTCATTCCAGCCACTCGGACGGCTCCTGCCCGAAAGAGTACGAGTGCTGCTCCCATATCAACAAACAACTCTTTCGCGGCTATGGACGCCGAACCAACCGACCAAAGTGACACCTTGGCTACCACGGCCCAGACTTCTACAAAAGCACAGAAACCTCCTCCCATCATCATTGAATTCAAGGAGGCGTATAAGATACAATTGCAAACTATTAAGGGCCTTCTTTGCAACCCTTTTCAATTCAGAACAGCTGGTAAAGACCTCTATGAGCTTCAAACCGCAAATACTACGGATTTTATGAAAGTTACAGAAGAAATCTCAAAAAGGCAATGGGGATTTTATACCTATTCGCCGGACAAGCCCATCAAGAAAGTCATTCGAGGGTTTTCCTTCAGTTTCTCGTGTGATGATCTGAGGGAAGAACTGGAAGCCATCGGAATTGTTCCTAGGTCAATTTCCAGAGTGCAATCGCCTAGAACTCATAAAGACACCCCCCTCTTTATGGTAGTGCTCACCAATACACCAGATAACCGAAAATTACTGACAATGAAGATCATAGCCAACACAGACGTCACAATTGAGGAGCCTCGGGGCAAACGTGGCCCCACCATCTGCTATCGATGCCAAGGCATTGGCCATGTAGCCAGACGCTGTGCAATGCCCTTCAAGTGTGTGAAGTGCGGCCAAGAACACACTTCCAAAGATTGCCCTAAGGACAAAGACACTCCTCCCACATGTGTCCGTTGCAACAAAGCTCATCCTGCTAGCTACCTTGGCTGTGAAATTAAAGCCTATAGGACGAGACAAAAGGCAACCACTCACCAGGGTCTCACTTATGCTGCTATTGCAGCTGCTAGGAGAAATACAAATGTAGCAACCACCAACATCAATAATGCTTCATTCTCTAAGGCCAACGCCTCCACTGCAGGCATACAGAGAATCAACCTACACCACCATAGGCGTACTCAGTTTACTCCCCATCGCCCAGCTCCACCTCCTCCGACCATTGCTGCATCTCAGCAGCACATAATCAGTGCCGGACCGCCAACAACTCAGGCACAACACAACACCTCTTGCCAAGAGTTTAATGTGACCTCAGTCATGCAAGTCATGACGAAAGCTATCACTGATGCCCTTCAGGCTATCATGGCTACTATTCCGCAACAGATTTCTGCTGCAGTTCAAGTTGCCCTACAGGCCATTCCACAGTCAACCTCCACCACCCAACATGGCAGCTAGATTTGGGCTAACTGTGTGCACTTGGAACGCCAATGGAATTCGCAATCAAGTAGGAGAGTTCCGTCAATTCCTCCAAGATTAAAGAATCGACGTGTGCCTGGTCACCGAGACACACTTGAAACCCGACATCCAAGTACAAGTCGCCAACTACAGCTGTTTCCGGACTGACCGGTCGACTGCTGCTGGAGGAACAGAAGTATATGTAAGAAACTCCCTGATGCATCACCAACTACCACTTCCAGCATTAGCCACAGTAGAAGCCACATCAGTTGCAGTCCAGACATCAAGAGGCCGCATACAATTCATTGCAGTATATAGGCCCCCTGTGGCCATCTAGAAGAAGCAGACTTTGAGGTGCTACTGTCCCAACAAGGAAATCTTTTTCTTGCTGGTGACCTTAATGCCAAAAATACCAACTGGAATAGCCGCATCACTAACATCAGCGGACGTCGTCTCCTGCGAGTTGCTGAAAGGAACCACGCCATCATCGTGGGACCATACGACCCCACTTGTTTTCCGAATAGAGGCCAGAGCGACGTGTTGGATATAGCCATCATTAAGGGATTTCCCAATGGTGCTACTGCCACTACCAGAAGCGCACTTACATCTGACCACGAACCTGTCATTTTTGATGTCGACCTCGTCGGCATCAATAAACCGCCTAGACACTATCTTGATATTCGAGGAATCAGCTGGGAAATGTATCGTCAACTGCTTGAAAGAGACCTCCTGGATGCACCAGACCCAGGGACAGCAGGAGCGGAAGCCACTCTATTATACCTAACATCTAAAGCACTAGACGCTGCAACAGAAGCCATACCTCCGAGACGGCCTCTACCACCAAAAACTCACCAACTGCCCCCACCTATCATAGCAGCCATCAGGGAAAAAAACCGAGAATTCAGAGAATGGCAGGCAACGCGCAATCCAGCCACAAAGCGCCTAGTAAATCGTCTACAACGAGAAATTAAGGCAGAAGTAGAAAAACACAGGAATCAAGTCTGGGCAGATAAGGTTGCAGTGCTACAATTACAAGACCAATCGGCCTGGAAGATGACGAAGTCTCTACTAAGAAGCGGACAGAAGCTACCCCCACTACATATGGGCAACCATATAATCAGCGAGCCAGATGCCAAAGCAAATGCTTTGGCAGATGTATTCGCAAAAAACTTCATACCGATGAATGACCCTGCCGACGCTGACCACATTGGCTTAGTCATCGAGAGACTTCCAAGACTCCTCGCCAGTCGAGCCGAAGATGACCACATTCAACCGATCACGACAGCAGAAGTTACAAAACAGCTCGAAGAATTAAACGGAAAGAAGGCTGGAGGACCAGACCTTCTAACTAATGAGCTGTTGAAGCAATTACCACCTACTGCAGTACCAATAATAGCGGCCGCGTTCAATGAGATCCTGGCAACTGGCGACTTCCCCCTCACATGGAAACATGCAGAGATCGTCGGCATACCGAAGGCAGGAAAGGACCCTCGATCACCTGCTAGCTACAGACCAATCAGTCTTTTACCTGCCATATCGAAACTTTTTGAACGTTTATACATAAAGAGACTTCAACAGCATGTGGAAGCAGAACATCTGATACCAGACGTCCAGTTCGGCTTTCGCCAAGGCCTTTCCACCACCCAGCAGCTACTACGCCTAGTTGAGGAAACATTCAGCGCCATGGAAAGGAAAGAATTCTTTGGGGCTGTATTTCTGGATGTTTCTCGTGCCTTTGATTGCGTGTGGCACGAGGGACTCCTCTATAAACTCCTAGATATAGGGGTCCCCGTGTCACACGCAACACTCCTGAAGAGTTATCTAGAAAACCGGACTTTTCATGTCCGCACTCAAGACGGTATATCGTCCACCAGACCAATCAAAGGAGGAGTACCTCAGGGCAGCGTTCTGTTATACATCTTGTATACATCCGACCTACCATCGACGGCCAGAACACACCTATTCTTATACGCCGATGATACAGCCATTTACTCCCGAAGTATGAATGCTGCACACCTCCAGGCAAGACTGCAACAAGCATGTAATAAGCTGAGTGAATGGGCTACGAAATGGCGACTGTCTTTTAACGCCACAAAGACGCAGGCAATAGCAATCTGTAGAAGACCACTTCCACCTAACATCCAGCCCATTGAGATAAGGGGCACCCCAGTTACGTGGTCAAAAACAGCAAAATACTTGGGTGTGACCCTTGATAGGCGATTGACATGGCAACCTCATATAGAAGATATTCGAGAGAAAGCCAGGAGAAGAATGGTACAGCTCTATCCACTATTAAATCCAGCGTCAACACTACCATCAAGACTGGGGGTGATATTGTACCTCACACTGGTGCGACCAATCTTAGACTACGCTGCTGTCGTGTGGGGCAATGCTGCTCCAACTCACATACAACGACTACAAAGAATTCAGAATCGTGCTCTGAAAAGAGCACTCCATCTTCCATACCGGTTCCCAACGAATGAGCTTCACCAACTCGCAGGGGTACCCTACTTGAAAGACCGATTTAGAACCAGTGCAAAAACCTTCTATGAAAACACGCAACAATCAGATAACGAACTTGAACGACAACTTGGACACAGGGTGCACTACCTGGCTTCCATTAGATGGCCCGATGACCTACGTGAATAACGAGATTAGACATCTTGTGTATATATTTTTATACACTTTACTAATTTTAAATTTTAACAATGTAAATTTATTTTCTTATTTTATTTATTTTAACTCAAATTATTTTATCTTAATTTTATTTTAATTATCATTATTTTAACCTAATTTATTGTATTTATCATCTATTTATTTATTATTATTATTTTAACAAAGGTGAATGAATGAGTGTGAGAATGTGTTAACTGTATATGTATGTGTGAGTACATGTATATAATGGGTGAATGTGTGAGAGCAAAAAAAAAATAAAATAAAAAAAAAAATAAATAAAAAATAAAAAAATATCATACAGCTAACGTATTTTAAATCATTTAAAAGCAGAAAAATATATGACAACCAAAAGATATTGTTTTAATGTTAATTTTATATTATTGAAGGCGTAGCCGCATGGCTTGAACTTCCATTTTCAGACTGGGCAATCCTTGATGCCCCAATATATTCTGCAGCGGTCGCCTCCAGTTCACCACCGGCAATGGAGGGTGAATCTTTGACAATGCCAGCCACTCGTGCTGGAGAAACGTCAGAAAAATCATTAGATGAACGTCGGCCGAAGAACCCGAGACA
This sequence comes from Schistocerca serialis cubense, assembly GCF_023864345.2. NCBI lineage: Eukaryota > Metazoa > Arthropoda > Insecta > Orthoptera > Acrididae > Schistocerca > Schistocerca serialis. Next base: position 302,468,904 of record NC_064645.1, on the reverse strand, counting down.
GAAGCCAATAGGCAGTTTGTCAACAAGTGGCCACGAAAGCCTTAACAATTTTGTATTACGCCTCTACGGGGAGGAGATTTGCAGATTGTACCGACGCCTTGACCAACGACGGAAGAAGAAAGCGCGACTGATATCCTCTCTCGCCTTTCTGTCACGGTGCCGAGATGAATGTGTTACACCGAAGTTCTTGAGATGCAAGAGCCTATTCACCACCGCCCAAGCACATCGTATCTACGACAGAATGGAACGAGCTTTTCTTCGTGAGCGAATGCATACAACACGGAAAGACTTGGCAAGAACGGATCAGGAACTTCTGGACATTTTCTATCAACTAAGTAGCAGAATGCATCGAGACGACTGGGACAAGATCGACAGCATCGCTCACAGGAGCATGCAGAACGAACTCGAGCGCTGCACCGAGCGGCAAAAGAAAAAGTTTGAAAGATGCCGGAAGCAGACCGACAAGGCGATTCCCGACATGTCACACACAGTGGTCAACCTTACTGAACGACAATTGACCGAAGAGGAAGTGTCTGTTCTTCAAAAAGGAGGGAATTTCGCTATCATCCCGAGAACTATACCTATGGAGGACATCATTGCCAACACCGAAGCAGCCATTCGGACCCTTCCTTGTGAAAGGGCAGAGGAAATACGCACTGAAACAGCCAGGATACTGCGCCGAGCAAAACCACCAGCTTGCAACCTGAAGAAAGAAGAGGTACAAGCCATTAAGAATCTCAACGCCGACAAGAGTATATTGGTACTGCCTGCCGATAAGGGGAATGCGACCGTCGTAATGAAGACCGAAGATTATGAGCAAAAGATCCGAGACCTATTAGATCCGTCGACGTACCGAAAACTAAGCGCAGATCCGACGCAGCGTATCACTCGGAATATGAATCGATTAATCAAGGTGTCTTCTCTGCCGGCGGACATACAGAGAAACCTGCGCAACACAGAAGCCCTAGCGCCTTGGCTGTATGGATTACCCAAGATCCATAAGAACAACGTTCCACTGAGACCGATCGTTAGCGCTCCTGGCTCACCAACTGGCGAAACACTTGGCCTCTCTGCTCCAGCCACAAGTGGGGAAGACTGACACATACATTAAGGACTCAGGACATTTCATTGAGAAGCTGAAGAAACTGAAACTTGCGCCAAACGACATCCTGGTCAGTTTTGATGTTGTTTCGTTATTTACGAAAGTGCCACTCAGTGACGCTCTGGAGCACATCGGTTCCATGTTCCCGGAAGACATCAAAAAGCTCTTCCATGCATGTCTCACCACAAGCTATTTCACGTGGAATGGCGATTTCTACGAACAGCTGGAAGGTGTCGCCATGGGTAGTCCTCTCAGTCCAGTGGTGGCCAACTTCTTCATGGAACAATTCGAAGCACAGGCACTTGACTCGGCGACTTGCAAACCTAAGGTGTGGTACAGGTACGTCGATGATACTTTCGTGGTGTGGAGCGATGGTGAAGAACAGCTCGGTGAATTCCTGAGACACTTGAACAGCCTCCATGCCAACATAACATTTACCATGGAAGTAGAAAAGGACAAGAAGTTGCCATTTCTAGATGTGCTGGTCACAAGGGACGGCGAGAACCTGGGACACAGCGTGTATCGGAAACCGACACACACGAACCGATACCTGCACAATCTGTCAAACCACCACCCGAGCCAGAAAAGAGGCATGATTAGTACGCTCGTAACGAGAGCAGGACGAATATGTGAGCCTCAACACCTCAAACGAGAAATGCAACACCTGGAAACTGTTCTGCGGAGCAAAGGGTACTCCACAAATTACATTAGAAGTGTAACAGAGCCAAACACTCGGCGAAGTAAGGAACCAGAAAAGAAATGTCGGGTACGGCCTTTCTGCCATACATTCCCAGAGTGACGCACAGAATCGGCCGTATATTGCGCAAACACGGCGTAAAGACAATTTTCAAACCGACAAGGAAGATCAAAGAGTGTCTTAGATCGGCGAAGGAGAAAAGAGACCCACTTGCAATGTCGGGAATATACCGTATACCATGCACATGCGGAAAGGTTTATGTCGGAACGACTGGACGATGAATTAACACCAGGATCAAAGAGCATCAGCGACATTGCAGGTTGGGGCAGGTGGAGAAATCGGCCGTGGCAGAGCACGCACTGAATGAGACCGATCACGTAATAAAATTCGCCGACACTGAAATTCTGGCTGGAGAGAAGCACTATCACACGCGCTTGTTCAGAGAAGCTGTAGAAATCCAAAAACACGCGAACAGTTTCAACAAGAAAGAGGATAGCCTTAAGGTAAACGGATGCTGGCTGCCCGTACTGCAGCGAACGACCGTCGCAGGTAGCAAGAGGAGAACCGCACCGGAAATGACCGCGGAGAAGCCCTCGGACGTTGGCGCGCCAGGTACATATAGTCTGCGGCCGCGAGCTCGCCTCCAGTTCACCACCAGCAATGGAGGGTGAAGCTTTGACAATGCCAGCCACTCGTGCTGGCGAAACGTCAGAAAAATCATTAAATGAACGTCGGCCGAAGAACCCGAGACAGAAGCCAATAGGCAGTTTGTCATCTTGACAATAGTTCTATGCTGGGTATAAGATGGTTTTTTGGCCTTGTGGAAGACTGTGTATGTCAACAAATGGTGGTACTGCGCACATAGTCAATACTACACTGACGAAACAAAACATTATGATGACTTGCTTTATAGCTTGCTTGTCCGTCTTTCGAAAGAAATACATCAATGATTTTGCGTATCAGGGACCCGAGAACACATCCGACAGTTGGGAGGTTGTGGCATTAGATGTCTACGCACATGTCATGTAATCAGTGCAGATAAGGGGACACTGATTTGCGTACGCGATGATGGGGCCCGAGACGTCAACGTGACTTCACTACTATGATCCTCGAGCCACTGTTGCATGGTCCTGGCTCCGACACACGGACAATTACACTGCTGAAAGATGACATCGCCCTCGGTGAAGACATCAAGCATGAAGGGTTGCAGATGGTTCCCAGCTAACAGTATGTCTTCGATTACTACCACAGGTACCACGCAAGCACAGGAGAATGTCTCTCATAGCATAACACAATTCCCAACAGAATACGTCAGTGACGCGCTGCGAGCGTTCATCTCGAAGACGGCCTATGTGGGGTGGACAATGAACCCATTGTAGCAAAAACGTTTTTCACCCGAAGAGCTGACACATTTTCATTGATCGAAGCCCTATGGTCACTTGCCACTGCAATCGTAACTGACGATGTCATTGGGTCAACATGTGGACACGTAGGGGTGGTCTGCTGCTGAGATCCATGTTCACCAATGTACAATGAACGGTGTGCTCCGAAAGATTTGTACATGCACCAGCACTATGCTCTTTCGGCAGAGATGCCAGAGATCTCTGTCTAGCCTACTTTATAGAGCAGAAAAACCTCCGAGCCCCACGTTCTGTAAAGAGTCATGGACATCCCACCACTTAGCGCCTTGCGGTATTTCATAGTCCTTCTATCACTTTACATAGATGCTCACGACAGTAGCACGTGAACATTCGATCAGCTTCACCGTTTTGGAGAGATTGGTTCACAGATTCTACGTAATAATAATGTGTTCTTTGTCAAAGTGGCTTATCTCTATGGATTTCCCCATCTGCATCTTATATCTTCGCTAGGGTGATCCCCGACCGTGTCTGTTCCGGTTACACACATTGTTACAGCGTCACGTGCCTCCAACGCCCCCTGGCGTTATCCACCGTCACAGTGGGCAGTGGTCATAGCGTTTTAGCTTATCGGTGTATGTGCTTTAGTTAACACACATTATAAAATTAGTAAATTGTTCACCAAATCGTCGCTAAATAATTAAAACTATAGACAGACAGAAGCCACATAATCTTGGGTACGTGTTAGCGTCTCTTACACGCTATCTTTTCTGTGTAGATTTAAAATTTTAAGTAATTTCACAACAAACAACTGTTGAATGTCCACATTATAGAATACAACAAAAAACAGCCACATTTTGTGGGTGTATATAGTTATACAACATTTTGCTAAATCTACCATAGTGCCTGTGCTATGTGTGTCTAATGCAATGAAAGCCAAGCCAAATATCCAAAACGTTTACTTATCTTCTATGTCTGTCATGTTCTAACGCGTGTTAAAATGTCACAGTCGTACTGTGTTTTATTACCAGAACACTTAGAAGATGTAATACATCTATTAAAGAAACTCCAGGCTTTATGTCTGATGGTAACTAAGTGTTTTTGGGGATTTTAATTTTGCCTGGTATTTCCTGCCCTTCTTAAGCAAATCAAACAGAATATGGACGTTTCTGAATAGAACGCTATCTGTAACTCAGTAATCCATGCAGTTCGAAAACCAGTATCTCCCCTGATGCTCGTCATTGACTGTTTGGCAGTTCTACAATCATCAAATGCTTTTGTACCAAAATCTTGGTTCCAATATCTTAGGAGTTTGTATTAGAATATTAAAACCTTTGTAGACTGAAAATGTCTTACTGTGTGCTGCATGGAGACTAACCTTGTAATAGTAAATGCATGATATATTTTAAAAATACGCCGTAATTATCCTATTCCAAATGAAGTCACTACCGCTTTTACAAGCAAGGGGATCAGTGTATAGGTGCCAATACTCCATAAGTAATAAATTGGGCCTTTTTACTTCGGTGCTTATAAGGATAGAACATCACCAGTCTTCTCACTGGTTTGATGTGATCTGACACGAATACCCGATGAATCCCTTTTTTCCGTCTATTCCTTTCTTCGCCGATTCTGTGGAGAACCTGCTCATTTCTTACCTCACCACTCCACATAATTTTCAACAGTCCATGTCTCATTTCCATATAATGCTGTTCTCCAGACGTATATTCTCAAATATTTCTTCCTCAAATAAGGACAGTATTTGATACAAGCAGATTTTCCCTTATCCAGGAATGCCCTTTTTGTCACTGCTCGATTGCTTTTTCTGTCGTCCTTGCTTCGTCTATCGTATGTTATTTTGCTGCCTTGCTGCCTTGCTGGCTAGTTAACAGAAACCTTACTCCATGATGCCCAAATCTGTTGGTAAGTATCTGGCTGTTCTCATTTCTGCTACTTCACATTACTTTCATTTCTCTTCAATTTAGTCTCAATCCGTATTCTGTGTTCATTTGACTGTTCATTCCATTCACAAGGCCTTGTAATCCGTCTTCAATTACACTGAGGATAGCAACGTCATCAGTAAATCGTATTATTAACATCCTTTCGCCTTATATTTTAATTCTCATCTTTAACCTTGTAACGTTCTTTTAAAAATGTAATCAGAAACTTTATGATTACGTTAAATGAATGCCTCATCTGTGGAATGGATATTAAGCTCGACTTGACGTGTGGCGTGTTGTATTCGCAAATGGTGTGCTTACTCTGTGTTATTGTTAGCAATACTTTACACGAATAGATTGGGCAATGGTTCAAATGGCTCTGAGCACTATGGGACTTAACATCTATGGTCATCAGTCCCCTAGAACTTAGAACTACTTAAACCTAACTAACCTAAGGACATCACACAACACCCAGTCATCACGAGGCAGAGAAAATCCCTGACCCCGCCGGGAATCGAACCCGGGAACCCGGGCGCGGGAAGCGAGAACGCTACCGCACGACCACGAGCTGCGGACGATTGGGCAATGCAACTCCCAGTATCAATAAAGAAATGCAGTTACTGCACAATACATTCAACCCCTTAAGCACTAAATCCTAAGGCCCTGTTCACATAACAAATAAATTAAATTGTCTTACCTCTAAAGCAGCAACGGAGTAATGCGATATGTTCTGGTCTCTCATAAAAAAACTATGAATTTCCTAATTACACGCTCAGCAGTGTGCAATGCTGGCCGTAATTCTTGAAATTCACATGAAATTCATTTGGCTGATAAACGAGAACATTTAAGAAAATTCAACATCTTTAAAAAAAATATATGACCTGGACTGGGAATCGGTTTTGATTATGGTGAATTACTAACACTCGCGTTTCTTAGCAAAATTATTTTGCAAGTTAAGTTCGTCTTTTCAAAAACATCTGACAATTGAAGCTACATTACTCACAATTGATTCACAAAGAATGAGGTTTTAACAGCAAGTATTATCTAACTTGATTAATGCAACATAAATGCGAATTATCGAATTACACATAACTTTGTTAACAAATCTTAAAAACACACCAAAGTGAGATATTTAACTAGCCTCTTTATCAAAATCATTTATGTACATTCTAGGGTTACTCAACAATTACAAATTATCAGCCAACTCGTCTATATTAACACGCTGGCAAAAACAGAAATCATAATTATTGAACATCTCTACCTTATTTGCCTGAAGACTTCTGATTCAGTATTCAACAATATTGACATGCCTGCATCAATCTAACTATAGGTGGCTTCACACAGCACACCACAGAAACTGCGTGCTCCATCGTCTTTCCCTCGCAGACAACCACCTACAACTGTGCGCCAAGCGCTCTCTTACTCCAACACTAGAGTACAGTTCTTTGGTTCAGCGATCCGCATTATCGAGCCTATCAGAGACATTCATCGTTTATAGTATAACAGTTTCATTTTAATTTAATAATTTTCTTATCTTATTCTAGTGCCACATACAACTGTCCCCCGTAGACGACTTTCAACCTTCGTTCCTTTCATTTATTTTCGTCTCTGATTCTTCGACGAATGGATTGTACAACACAGCTGAAATATTACAATCCTGTCTTACACCCTTTTTAATCCGTGCACGTCGTTCTTAGTCTTCCACTCTCATTGTTTCCTCTAGATCCTTGTACGTATTGTATACTACCCATCTCTCCATACAACTTGTCCCTATTTTTTTCAGAACTTTGAATATCTTGCACTATTTTACATTGTCCAACGCTTTTTCCAGATCTTCAGTTTAGCTTCCATTATCAACCGGAACGTCAGAACTGCCTCTCTGGTGCAATTACCTTGCCTAGAGCCAAATTCATCTTCAGTTTACTTTTCCATTTTTCTGTATATAATTCTTGTCGGTAACTTGGATACATGAGCTGTTTCCCCGGTAGTGCGACAGTTCTCGTACTTCTCGGCTCTCGCGATCTTGGGAATTGGGTGGATGGTGTTTTTCCTAAAGTTGAATGGTAGGGCACAAGTCTCATACATTCTATACAGCAACGTGAATGATCGTTATGTTGCCACTTCCACCAGTGATTTTAGATATTCCGATGAAATGTTACCTGTCCCCTCTGCCTTATTTGATCTTGAGTGATCCAAAACTGTTTTAAATTCTAATACTGGATCCCTATCTTTTCCCTATCGATTCCTGATTCTTCTATTATCACGTCATCAGGTAAGTCCTCTCACTCATAGAGGCCCTCAATGCAATCTTACCACCTGTCCGTTCTCTCCTCTGGATTTAACAGTGGAATTCCCATTGCACTCTTAGTGATACCGCCCATGCTTTTTAATTTCACCTGAGGTGTTTTGATCTTTCTGAATGACGCATCAGTCCTTCCAACGATCATTTATTTCTCGATTTCTTCGCAATCTTCATGTAGCCATTTCGCCTTAGCTTCCCTACACTTTCTATTTATTTCATTCCTCAGTGACGTATTTCTTTATTTCTGAACTTCCTTGAACAATTTTGTATTTCTTTCTTGCACTGTTCAGCTGAAATATTCCTTATGTTAGACATGATTTCTTCACAGCCACTTTCCTTGTACCTACATTTTCGTCTCCAACTTCCGTTATTGGCCTTTTTAGAGATGTCCATTCCCCTTGAACTGAAATGCCTACTGAGCTGTTCCTTATCGTAGTACCAACAGCCTCAGAGAACTTCAAGCGTATGTCTTCGTTCGTTAGTACTTGCGTATCCCACTTCTTTGTGCACCGATTCTTCCTGACTAGCCTCTTAAGCTTCAGCCACTCTTCGGCATTACTAATTTGTTTATGAGTCTATATTTGCCACTGGGTACACCTTACAATCTCTACCTTACCATGCTGTAATTAAATTGAAACTTCCTGCAACTCCCTAATTTTCCCAAGTATACATCATGCTCATGTGATTCTTCAATAGAGTATTCGCAATTACCGTCTGTTACTTATTGTAGAACTCAATATTTCTCTTCTGTCATTCCTAGTATCAATCCTATAATCTCCTCTAACGCTTTCTTATACTCCTTCTCCTGTAACCGCATTCCAATTCTCCACGACTATAAGATTTCCATCTCTTTACACAGACAGAATTACCAGTTCAGTATCCTCTTATAGCCCGCCCGATTCGCCGTGTGATCTAATGCACTGTTTTCCGGGCGGGAAGGCTTGCCGGTCCCCGGTACGAATCCGCACGGCGGATTAGTGTCGAGGTTCGGTGAGCCGGCCAGTCTGTGAATGGTTTTTAAGGCTGTTCTCCATGTGCTTCGGCGAATGCGGGCTGGTTCCCCATAGTTCGCCTCAGTTACATAATGTCGGCGATTTCTGCGCAAATACTTTCTCCACGTATGCGTACACCGTAATTACTCTATCACGCAAACATTAGGGTTACACTCGTCTGTTGTTAGACGTTCCCGGGGGAGGGGGTGGGGTCCACTGGGGACCAAACCGCACAATAATCTCGGGTTTCATGTGGGACGGCGGTGTGGTGAGTGGACTGCTGTAGCCTGGTGTGGGGTTGTGTACCACTGAGGCTACGGCGAGAACGAAGCCTCTCCGTCGTTTCTCGGTCCCCAGTTCGATACAATACAATACAATACAATACAATCCTCTTAAACTTTCTCTATCTGTTCATCTTTCACCTGCGACTTCGGCATGTGTACCTGAAATGATGTCGTCTTGGAACACTTCGCTAAATCCTTCCGTGTATCTGAACTGATATGTGTTGCTGAATTTAAGCTCTTGATGATTACTGCCCGGCTCGCGTATGGATGGATGGTTCCTATTGGAAGGCCATGGCGACCAACTGTTCTATCTTTGTCACACTAGAGTTACATGTGTGTAAGCGCCTCTAGGCTTGACTTAATTTATTTTTGTTGTTTGTAAATTGTAACTCCACTTAACGACCGTTATAGATTTAAAAAAGCTCTAAGGATAACAAAAACTACCTGACTACTGCCGCGCTACTACTACTACTACTACTGCTACTACTACTGCTACTGCTACACTGAAGCGTGAAAGAAACTGGTATAGGTGTGCGTATTCAAATGAAGAGCTGTTTAAACAGACAGAATATGGCGCTGCGGTCGGCAACACAAGTGTCTGGCGCAGTTGTTAGAACGGTTACTGCTGCTGCAATGGCAGGTTATCGAGATTTAAGTGAGTTTGACTGTGGTGTTATAGCGAGGGCACGAGCAATGGGACACAGGATCTCCGCGGCAGAGATGAAATGAAGATTTTTCCATATGACCACTTCACGAGTGTACCGTGAATATCAGGAATCCGATAAAACATCAAATCTCCTCTGAGGCCGGAAAAATATCTTGAAAGAAAGAGCCCAACGACGACTGAAGAGAATCGTTCAACGTGACCTAAGTGCAATCCTTTCTCAAAATGCTGCAGTTTCGATGCTGGGCCATCAACAAGTGTCAGCCTGCGAAGCATTCAACGAAACATTTCAATATGGGCTTTCGGAGCTGAAGTCCCACTCGTGTACCCTTGATAACTGCACAACATAAAGCTTTACACCTCGACTGGGCTCGTCAATACTGACCTTGTACTGTTGATGATGGAAACATGTTGCCTGGTCGGACGAGTCTCGTATCAAATTGTATCGAGCTGATGGACGTGTACGGGTATGGAGACAACCTCATGAATCCATGGACACTACATGTCAGCAGGGGACTGTTTAAACTGTTGGAAGCTCTGTAATTGTGTGGAGCGTGTGCAGTTGGAGTGATATGGGACCCCTGATAGGTCTAAGTGTGACTCTGAAAGGTGACACGTACATAAGCATCCTGTCTGATCACCTGCATCTGTTCATATCTATTGCGCATTTCGACGGACTTGGGCAATTCCAACAGGACAATGCGACACCCCAAACGTCCAAAATTGCTACAGAGTGGTTCCAGGAACACCCTTCTGAGTTTAAACACTTCCATTGACCACCAAACTACCCAGACATGAACGTTATTGAGCATATCTGGGATGCCATCCAACGTGCTGTTCAGAATAGATATCTAGCCTCTCGTTCTCCTAAGGAATTATGGACAGCCCTGCAAGATTCATGGATTCATACTGCTGACATTATCCGAATCCATGCCACGTCTTGTTGCAACACTTTTTTTGGCGTGCTTGCGTGGGTCCTACACGATATTAGGCAGGTATACGATTTTTATTTGGCTCTTCAGTGTACTATTAATATCATATTAGTGAGAATCTCTAGCCTGCTGCAAAATGAGCTACCGTCTTTCAAACCTTTTCAGTGTTTTCCGTCAGTCAGTTCTAGTAAGTGTGCTGTGCTGCACAGCATTACTATAGTAGAGGACAGAAAAGCGCAATGTAGTTAATCTCTATAGTAGATCTATTGCATCTTCGAAGTGTTCTGCCAGTAAAACGCTTCCTTCTAGTATTCGTGTGGAGGTCTAAACACTTTTCATTATTTAAAGATACTTTGTATAAATCAGTTTGCAAGTTTGATCTTCTGATGACTTAACTAATTGACAGCGTAATCAGCAAACAATGTAGGAGGGCTGCTTCGATTGTCTCCTTAATCGTCTGAATATATAAGGAAAAGCAGCGGGCCCATATCACTTCCTTGGTGACGCAATATATCTGTTTTGTTGGACGATTCTCCGTCAATTATCTCTCTGACAGAAAATCACGAACCTAGACGCAAACCTGAGAAGATACTCCATAGGTAAGCAGTTTTATCATAAGACGCTTGCAAGGAACAGTGTCAAATGCCTTCTGGAAATGTAAAAATTTGTAATCCACTTGAACTCCTCTGTCGGTAGCACTTATTATTTCGTATGAATAAAGAGGTAATTGTGTTTCGCAAGAATAATATTTTCTGAAGCTGCCCTGGGTCAACAGATCTTCTTGTTGGAGGTGATTCATACTGCTCAAACGCAGCATATGTTCCAAAATCCTACTGGAATTCGAAGACTGTGACATGATTTGTAATATCCTATGTTGTGCAATGGTGTAACATGTGTATATTTCCAGGCATTAGGTATGGGTCTTTCATAGAGTGAGTCGTTGTATATGACTGCGAAGTGTGGAGCTATTATTTCAGGATACTATGAATGGAACCTAAGTGGTATAAAGCCTGGATCGGAAATACGTGATATAAGTTGCTTCTCTACAACGAGGGTATCTACTTGTAAAGTGCTCATTTTGGCACTTGTTCTTGTTTCAAATTCTGAAGTACTTACTTCGTCATATTTGGTGAAGGAATTTCGGAAAACTATGTTTAATAACACCGCTCTAGTGAAATTGTCATCGGCAAAGTAGCACTGCTCTACACATTGTAGGTATTGATTGTATCTCGCTAGTGGATTACTTGATATAGGATGTCTGAAAACTACTTTTACAATACTTTGGGACAGGTTTCTCACCCAAAACAATGAAAACAGTTCATACAAACATATTCTGTCTGATAATGCTTCGTTTTGTAGTTATTAATGGAAGTTAACGTTCAGCAGCTTTCCAGATACAGCCAAACAACTTCGCCTATCTTTGCACCCATTTGACTCATTGTGTCCTTTTGACGTTGTTGTGACAGGGAGAATTATTTACATCCATCATTCGTCTGGCTTCAACGTGTCCATTGTGTATGTGTACTACAAGTAGTGAGTGGACGGAAACCACTCAGTTCAAACATGGCAGGATATTCATTTCGTGAGCAGCCAGATACGACTTTTATGTGCGGTCCCGTGAGTGGTAACGCACAGGAGGCTGCACCGCTGTATCAAAGGGCGTTTCCAGGTAGAAGACAGCCGAGTCATCCAACGTTTGTTGCTGTGTATCGTCGCACTGCCGAGTGTATCGTCGCACTGCCGAGACAGGATCCGTTGACAGAGGAAGACCACTTGTTGCTTCAAATTATGGCATGGAACAGTACGTCCTACAGTCTGTTGAAGAAGAGCCAGGTATAAGAGCAAGACAAGTGGACGTAGAATGTGATACATCTCCAATTTTATCATGTATGATACTTTACGAGTGACTCACGTATCAGTATCTCCCTAAACGTGTATTGGGCATTACACGTGGTGATCACCCACCATCGAAGTACTTTTGACGATGGGATGTTGTAAAAACTGCCAGTCCGTTGTTTGTCTCCTGAGTTTTGTTTACAGACGAGGCTACATTTGGAAGAGGTGGAATAACAAATTTCCAGAACCAACGCATTTGGACCTCTGATTTCTCAAGCTACAACACATGCTTGGCATCAGCGTCAGTTCAACATTGTGTATGGTGGAATAGTAGTTGATTGTCTGGTAGGGTCACACGTTCTTCCAGTCTTACAGGTACTATCTGCAGAGATTTTTCCGGGAATACCGACCAAGGTCTACTAGAAGATGTGGGTCTGCAAATGGGGAGAAATATATGGCATGCGCATGATGGAGTATCAGAACACTTCGCACCAGCGTCCGAGATGCTAGTATTTATCGTGACCGATAGATAGGTGTAGGAATACCTGCTCCGCTATCCTGAATCGTCTGGGTTATCCTAAATGAGGCTACTTCAAAAGATTGGTCTACACAGCAGACCACCTTGGTGCTGAAACTTTACATCGACGTGAGATGGAAGCCACCGAAATCGTTTGAAGGTGCCAAGTAGTACCTGAAAGGATGCGACAGTCCGCAATTCAACGAGTGTGTGAATGTTTAAAAGCAAGAAAGGAGATTCGAACATTTATTACGAGTTTATGTGCTCATAAGCTCCAATCACACAAATTGTACACTTTCAATAATGACTTGAAAATGTAGGATACAGGGTCATATGTTTATATGAAATTTTTTCTTGTTATGATGTAAGATACCTGTTCCCATAGTTTGTAGAATTATTTGTGAAACATCCTGTATGTGACCAAAATCTTTTCTGATTTTGTGCCGGATTTCAACATAGAGTTTCTTTGTGAAAACTATTAAAAACATCTCGCATTAAAGTACGCTGTACATTTAGAGTTCTGTGAAACATAGCAGGTGTTTGAGGTACTGCATTCATTTAAACTTGGTGTGCTGTCTTTTTTTGATTCTGCAACAGGGCTCTGGCCTGTTTAATGTACCATGTGCGATCTGTTCCGTTTCTTATTAATTTGCCGTCGACACTATGTCTCTGAAATTTAGTCACAGCTGTTCTGCTGTTACATAATTTGGAAAGAGAGAAAACTGTCTCTTAAGAAGGTTTTGATCAAATTTTTATCTGCTTTTCTCAGATTTTGCGTTTATTTAGATGGATTTGGATATTACGGATTTCAGTCTTGCTTCAACTATCCAATGGTCACTATTCCCTGTATCCGTTATGATCTTCGTAATTTGGTCAGGATCATCAGGAGTATTTGTTGCTAACAGGTAAAGTATATTTCCGCAATCATTTATACTTCCAGTGCTCTGATGAACTAATTGCTCAGATCGCTTTCCGGAGAAAGCATTTTGTACAACGTCGAGCGATGTTTCATGCATACCGTAGACCTTAAACGTGTATTTTCGACAACATATCGAGGGCGCATTGCTAGTCATACTAACTCACAGGGAGTGTTTACTTAAATTTCAGCACGAAATAAACTACTTCTTTCTGAACCCTGTTAGGTCATTATTAAAAATTTCAGCTGAACTTGTCTTCAGCTTACGCAACTTTCAGTACCTATAACGAGTAATTTAGTTCTTTCTATTAGCGCTTGGAGCTCTGGTTCTTTCCTAACACAGCTACGACAATAGACATACGTCCGTTTATTTTTAAGTCTACCTTCGTCATGGCTTGGCCCTGCAGTTTATGAGATTGATGCCCTTTTTGCGCTTTCCTCAGACCCTTTAATCTATGAAAACGCCCAACCGACTCCCCACATCACCCGCTGTCTATGTTGCCACATACTGTGTGTAACGGAGAAACCACCACCCTATGGTTCAAATCAAGGATTCTGCAGCCCACATAGTCGCAGAACCTTCTGAGATCTTGTTTCAGGTCCTGTACCAGAAATCCACAGTCAGTACTGTCGATACTGCAACAGATAGTAAGCTCCACCTTCGTCTTCCAGGCAAGACTGGCAGTCAGTACAACTTCAGATAGCCACCAGAAATAGGAGAGTGTCTCTTCTAATCCAAAGCGACACACATTAATAGCACAAATATGAAGCATCACCGATAGCTGGCTGTCTCCTGTCTATATGGCATCCAGAAGGACCCATATAACATCTGGTGTGACCATTTTAGTATGCACACAAAATCCACAATAGATTACTTCCCCTTCTTGGCAACAATATCTCTTAGAGGATGCATTATGTACTTGACACTGGAACTCCCAGCTATCAGCAGTTCCTCCTTCTTTGAATACTTACTGCATCCTGAGAGGCTTCTTCTGGCTCAATATCTTTATCATCCACAGACGAACTGGAGAGGCCTTTCGTTTGCCCCCCCCCCCCCCCCCCCCTCCGCACTCCACCAAAACTCTTTAGCTATCTGCCACACCTTGAAACGATCTCCCACTTGATAATGGGTTAAGGGTAAACCTCAATGTCTTTTGGATCCATATGTCTGAGACTAGTTTCCAGCTATGTTAACAAGTGAGCATCAACTGAATCTGTAAGAGGTGGTCACAAAGTAAGCTCGATCCAAACAGAGCAATCATACTCTTTATATACTAAGACACTGCAAATACACATTATAAAATTATTAAAATACATAAAAATTTAAGAATTTGAACTACGTTAAATTCGTCTTCATTTTTTGCATTTTAAATACTTGATACAATATTTTAAATGACTAATTAATAAACATCATTTTGTTTCCTTTTTTGTTTGTAGATATCGTTCATTGTGCAATGGGTACTATGGCAAACAAAGCCTTCTAGTTGTCACAGTATTATTTAGGTATTAAAATGTTAATTGATGCAAATTGTTTTTTAACGTTTCGTTATCATATGAAGCCATTGTGACAACTTTCAACACTACGGTACTGGTACAGAATAAGAATTTAAATAACCAGAATTAATAAATGAAAATGATATGTAGTAATAATCTTCATGTATATAACTTATTGATATGTAGTATTATTGAAGAGTATGTGTTAGAGTGTACAACCTTCGCAAATTTAAATATTTTTTTTCTATTTCTTGTGTAAATAAATGTGTTTAGTCCTACATAAATACCAGGAGTTTAAGGTCCCACACTGGGTGCTCATACATGAACATTGCTTGAGGATGACTTCTCGTTAGAGAGACAGTCTGGGCACATTTTTCTCCTTATGGTAGATGTGATGAAACGATTCTCTGTTTTTTGTTTCATAGGATGTGTCACTTGGTACTTCCAATTATTTATACTTGAGTGATATTGATTCTCACTCTTTTACTGTTGTGAAGACCTACTGGAGAAAGGATTAGCGAAAAATATATATTTAGTTACTCCGCTGTGATACCTTTTCGTTTCACATTCCTGTTAACCCTTCTGGATGACTGAATGAGTGATTCAATCTATTTTGAAAATTCTGTGCAGAACTAAAATGGTAACACCTGCCTACATCAGCTATATCATCCTTGCTGTTTCCTTGTGGTTGAGAGTTGACCCTTAATTTATCATGAGTCACAGATGTGCCAGTCCCTTTCAATCTCACTGACCTGTTGTTGGCAGTGAGTAAGAGTTCTGGTCCTCACCACCACTGGGCGATGATGAACCCACTGAAATTTGCTTGATACGCTGAATTTGGATTTCGTGAGTGTAATGTGGATCTGTCTCGATCTTAGTGATACGGTTTGGTGTTAGGCTCTGAGTTGTTGTCATCATGTAACAGTTACAATCTTTTTCATTTAACATTGCTGTTTAACAATTCATAATGTGACTATAGTTTTGATTAAATGCATTTTATTTTATTTCGAGAAAGTAGTTCTTAAATTAACACATATTTCTTCTTGAAACCTTGAAAGACCCTTCCTTTCGGATCTGGGACGACGACAACATATAAGATAGTGCTTTGGCCCTCGTCTTTTGTCAGTAACCCTACCACAAGGGAACTTAATAAATCGAAGTTTATTATGAGTTTGTCATATGAAACTGATAACTCCATCATCTTTAGCAATCACATACAGTTACTTTGTTTCAGTTCCTTGAGAACATTTACCTGAGTTGATGGACTTCCACCAGAGTATGAAGGTAATCGTAGTTAACAGAACAAGAATGTGGTAATGAAATTTATTCGTCGGGCATATAATATTTTTGTCATTACTGGACCTATTTAACAGAACATATTCACACATTTCAAGATCAAGACGACTCTCACAAACTCAGCGGCATGTAATTTCATACAAATCTGTATTCTGGTTAAAGTTCCTTATCTAACCTGCATAGAAAGTTGGGCCTCCCATAATTACTAAGAGTTAACACCCCCTTTCACATTTTCGAAGTGTGGATAATGTAAATGGGGAAAGACGTGAATACCAGCTCCATATTTACCCACTTGGATGTGGAAAACTGCTTAAAAATCACATTCAGCCTGGATGGAACACCGGATTTAGACTTTAATGCCATGGACAGCACCCTTCCCCAAAAGAACTTCATTATATGGGTGGGCCAGGGTTCATATGTCTACTGTATAACGATAACATTTCTCACACACATGGGGGAGTTGTAATGACAGGTACACAGTTTTTGAAAAAGTGCAAAGTTCACATCAGTTTGTAGTTTAAGTTACAATCCATCAGTTTTGTGACATGTATCACATTAGCAAACTCACTGTCTGGCAAAAAACTTTCAAGCTCAGGAAACTGCTTGGTTGTTTTGTAACGTCTGTTGGTGTTCTAACATATGTGGCAACTTTGTGAGTTGCAAGTGAAGGTCAATGAAAAGTTTCAAAAAACTGGTACAGATATACAGTAGAGAACAACATAGTGAGTGAAAATTTCTCGAAGTTTTGTTTAGTGTGTGCATCAGTGTTTTATTTGTCCACCATTCTGCACCCAGAAAGCTTCTAGTGAGTAGTCCCCTCCTGCTCATACCCGACCTATCATATCTAGATGGGAAACAGAGCTTCTGCTATTTGGTACTGTAAGTCTCAAAGAATCTGTGATAGAAGTACTGCAACTCAACAAGGAAAATCTGCATTAAGGCCGGCGACCACGCAGGCCACTTGAGTAGCATATGTCATCTGTCATAACATGCCCTATCCAGTGCGCTGTGCAGTGTCACACTTGTGATGGCCAACGTCATTGACTCTTGGAGGTGGCGCCATTCTGGGTTGGAAACTGGAGCTAGATGCGCAGGGCGATGGTTAGTGTGAGATGGCACAAGAAGGAGGTTGGTTCCTTTTGGGCACGCTCAGTTCGGACTGCGTGCGAAGTTGTCTGCATAAAGGAACTCAGTGGACCTTGGGAGAGATCAGTGCCCATCGAGACTTCACGGTCGGGTATGCACTGTCATGAAACCGTGGCCTGAGGTGAAGATTGTTGGATTTTGTACTATGGATAATAAAGGATTAAGGTGGAATATATAATCGTGTGTTGTTTGTTTATATTTATGCTGTAAAACGGGTGCCTACATTTATAGCTACGCAGTCTGTTGTGTATACTGGTGATGACAAATAAGTTTTCTGCTAATATTTTATTGCTGACAGTTGTGATTACACCATACAAGTGTTTCTCTTAGAAGCAGTTGTAAATCATATGTTACAACGAGCTGTTTTAACTTCGTCATAGCCGCTCTTGTTATATGTATCTCATACGCCATCCTGTGCAGACGAATGTGGAATGAGCTATTTTTTGTGTGATATAAGCAGAGTAGTTTGAAAGATTTGCGTTACAATGACAAACATTCAAATCTAGATGTATGGAGTAACTACTGTTTAAGTATCCGATTTAAGAACAAAGTAAAATAAGAAGGGATGGTTATTTTCCTCATGCTTTTAGCACACGATGCTTGACAAATTTTGTGTGCAGCGGTATCCGAGACTAATGTGAAGTTCTAGTGCCATATTATTAACTAAGTTATAATATGCGATCACTTTAATGTTGTTTAAAAAAATATCACGAGAAGACTAGTCTCTCAGTGCTATTACTGTAATTTTCTCGCTACTTCATAAAAATCCTGTGCATACCTACTCTTAGTGCCCTTAATGATATTGGTTTCCTATAACTAATTATGGTTGTTTTCGGATTGTCTGATGAAATGTCTGATGTAACGTTCGTGGATCTGCCGTGAGTGTTGTCAGTAGTACTAGTTCAGCGACATTTGCAGCTGCATGCTGATTGCGGTTGTCTAAGTAGCGGGTCTGAAGCTACTGGGACACCTGGGTTGTCAACCGAGCAGCGGTCAAAAGAAATTTACTAATAGTTGCCAAGTGTTGCTAATTTATGGTTCTGTGGCCGAGCGGTTCTAGACGCTTGAGTCCGGAACCGCGCTGCTGCTACGGTCGCCGGTTCGAATCCTGCCTCGTGCGTGGATGTGTGTGATGTCCTTAGGTTAGTTAGGTTTAAGTAGTTCTAAGTTCTAGGGGACTGATGACCTCAGATGTTAAGTCGCACAGTGCTTAGAGCAATTTGAACCATTTTTTATATGATTTCATTTCCTGATGTTTGAGGCATGGACATAAATTGTAAGAAATTGTTTAATAACTATTTCATGAGTTGTAGAGAATTGTTCCTGTTATACCGAGTTGAGTGAATAATTTAACGTTTTACTGCTCAGGCAGTTTCATGTAAGTGTGTATGTGGTCCTGATGTTTTTACGATACTTTGTTTAAGTAATTTCGAGATAATACGGTGTTTCGGAGACTTCACCAGTTCGTGTCTATGTGAGTGTGCATACTGGCATATATCCCAGAAATCTGTAACTCCGAAATTTAAGAAAGTTTGCATAACATGTTAAAAAGTAGCATCCAGAAGACAATAGAAAGGGCCACTTGTAATAGCTGCTAATGTTCATCTTAACACAAGAATTACAATTTGATAGTGTGGCATAAATAAAGAAATGGCGGTTTCCAGCACTAATACTTTGTTTCTTTTCCTACTAATACAACGAGTTACATTATGTGCATGAAGCGCGAGCCACGCATTTACTTCAGTCTGTACTTCCCCAAATCATTTGGCGCCCTCTAGTAAGGTATGTATGGTACTCCTTGATATCTTTGTGCATGTGCTATATTCCATGCCCCCCTCTCCCCTATCCCCCCCCCCCCATTGACCATGGACTTGTGTACCTCAGCAATAAAGTTAGCCACACCATAGGTCCAACCA
The DNA here is from genome assembly GCF_023864345.2 of Schistocerca serialis cubense. Taxonomy (NCBI): domain Eukaryota; kingdom Metazoa; phylum Arthropoda; class Insecta; order Orthoptera; family Acrididae; genus Schistocerca; species Schistocerca serialis. Next base: position 302,449,515 of record NC_064645.1, on the reverse strand, counting down.
CAACGGAGGGGGGGATCTGTTGAGAGGCCAGACGAACGTGAGAGAAACTACAGCCGTAATTTTTCCCTAAGGTATGTATTGTTAAATGACGATCATGGTATACTCTCGCGTAAAATCTTCCGGAAATAAAATATTCCCCCATTCCGATCTCCGGGCGTGGACTACTCAGGAGGATGTCCTTATCAGGAGAAAGAAAACTGACGTTCTACGGATCGGAGTGTGGAATGTCAGATCCCTTAACTGGGAAGGCAGGTTAGAAAATTTGAAACGGAAAATGGATAGATTAAAGTTGGCTATAGAGGGAATTAGTGAAGTTAAAATTGTAAGACATTTCCAGATGCAGATGTGGATTCTGATGAAAATTTATTGGTAGTGAACTGTAGATTAAAATTGAAGAGACTGCAAAAAGGTAGGAAATTAAGGAGGTGAGACCAGCATAAACTGAAAGAACCAGAGCTTGTCGAAAGTATCACAGGGAGCATTCGGGAACAATTGACAAGAACAAGGGAAAAGAATACAGTAGAAGAAGAATGGGTAACTTTGAAAAATGAAATAGTGAAGGTAGTTGAGGATCAAGTATGTAAACGGATGATGGCTGGTAGAAATCCTTGGGTAACGGAAGATAGGTTGAATTTAAATGAAGAGAGGAGAAAATTTAAAAAAAACAATACGTGAGGGTATACAAACGTCTAAAAATGAGATTGACAGAAAGTAGAAAACGGCTAAGCAGGGGTGGCAAGAGAACAAATGTATGGAATTAGAAGCATATAACACCACAGGAAAGATAGATACCACGTACAGGAAAATTAAAGAGAGCTTTGGAGAAAAGAGAGCTACATGTATGAATATCAGGAACCCAGATGGAAAACCAGTCCTATACAAAGAAGGGAAGGTTAAGAGGAGGAAGGAGTATATACAGGCTCTATAAATATACTTCAGGGCAATGTTATAAAAATGGAACAGAATGGATAAAGATGAGATGGAAGGTATGAAGCTGCAGGAGGAATTTAACAAACCTCTGAATGTCGTAATTCGAAACAACGAAGTAGACGACATTCCGTTGAAATTACTGATAGCCTTGGAAGACCAGCCATAACAGAACTCTTCCATCTGGGAAACAAGATGAATGGGACACGCGAAATACACTTAGATCTCAAGAAGAATACAAGAATTCCAGTTTCAAAGAATGCAGATCTAACAGGTATGAATATTACTGAACTACCAGTTTAATAATTCATGACTGCAAAAAGTTAGCATGCTATGCGGGCGACTGGGCAATAGCTACCCAACGCAAAACATTTGAAAGAACTGAAGAAATCCTTAAATTCTGATCTACATATCTTAACCCATTATTTCCGTAATTGGAGGTTACAACGAGACTCTAATACTACAGAAGTTTCATGTTTTCATCTGTCCAGTAGTTGGCACGCAGAACCCTCGACTTCTATTTTGAAGGAAGCAAACTTCATCATAATATGCACCCAAAATATCTTGGGATCACATTAAATAGGACACTTTCTTATAAGGAGCACCTGTCACGAACATCTGCAAGCTCAAAACCAGAAACAATCAGCTGTATTAATAAAAACGAGAACATTCTCCAGAGTTGATAGAGCAAAAGAACATTCTCAAAGAAAGTTCTCAGTTTCGTATGAATAAAAACTAGGAAGCATAATCTCTGACCCTGGGGTACTTTCTCTCTACGTCCCCTCCTTACTGAGTAAGTTCCGAGCAAAGAGATTAAAATCCAACATCTTTGGTTCTCAGTTTGTTTCGTTTGTGTGTGTTTTGTGTTAGCGAAAGTTTTCTCAAGTTATTTCTGTGCCGAAATGGAAGACTCAGAATTAGCCTTTGTCAACATTATTAAAGATTACCCCGCAATCATCAGTAAATCACAAACTCCGGCCGCAAGAAGAGAGAAAGCGGATTGTATTAAAGAAGTACAACACCGTTATATGGTTAATTTCGGGAAAGAAATAACGGACGGGCAGATAATGAAGAAACTGCACAACATGAAATCCCGTATCAAGGCGAAAACAGATGTGAATAAGACGGGAAACATTAAGATTTCCCTCAAAAATTGGGAGCAGATAATTTTAAAGTTTTTGGATGGAGATGACTGCAACCCAACTATCCACAGAGTTCCTGGTAAGTCCCATACTTTCCGATTTTTTAATTACGCGCTTAATGCTTTGAAATTGTGATTCAGACAAATACTTATTTTTAACATGTGAAAATGAAACAATGTTTGGTAAATTTCGTCTACTATATCACCACATTTCAGTAAAAGTATCACAGTGTACTATGCATGAAATTGGACGAACCTCTCGCACATTTCTGCGTAAACCTGTTTGGTATATTTACTAACTAGAAACTGAATCCTGACACACTACTATTACTTCTTTTTTTTAATTTTCATTAGGAGCTTGTGCAGTAGGTGGTGGTTCCACCTCTGTCATCACTTCACCAAGGAATTCGGAGGTAGCTGACACAGACTGCATGTATGAACAAGAGTCAATTTAGCAGCTACCACTAATTGTTCCAGCCGACCATATGGATCTCGTGGGCCCCGAAGTCGTCATATCTTCACAATCGCCTGCTTCGGGGCATGAGAGTGTGCCTAAACGTCGCAGATTAAGCATGGAAACAGATGAGACACGTAATTTGTCTACTCCATAGCTGCAAAGGCTGGCGCTATTGTATCAATTGGACATACTCAAACGAAAGCAGCAAAAATTGATGCGCGAAGAAGATAAACAATAAAAAAAATTGTGTAGTGTCTTATTTACATAACGAATTTTATTAATAAAAACATCTTTTTAATGTGAATGTTCATTTTCATTCCTCATTTACCAAATTCCATATCCTCTTACAAAAATTATTCAGTACAAATGTCTTTTCAATGAAACAATAAGAGTAATATAATCCAATCTGAAATGTTAAAAAAGTGTATGCACTTATATTGTTGTGTCTGGCCAGTATCTTCACCACATCATTGAAACAATTTCTGGTAAAGTAAAGCAAAAAGAGTAACTTGTTTTACTGTGGCATCTGGCAAATACCTTTACCACTAATTTCTGGTAAAGTAAAGCAAAGAGAGTAACTTGTTTGTATTTTAAACGCTGCACGTTAGACAGTTGTGCACTTATTTACTATAGCATCTGGCAAATACCTTCACCACTAATTTTTGGTACAGTAAAGCAAAAACGGTAACTTGTTTGTATTTTAAATGCTGCAGGTTAGACAGTTGTGCACTTACTTACTGTAGCACCTGGCAAATATCTTCACCACATCCTTGAAACAATTTCTGGTAGAGTAAAACAAAAAGAGTAATCTGTTTTTATTTTAAATGCAGCAGGTTAGACAGTTATGCACTTATTTACTGTAGCATCTGGCAAATACCTTCACCACTAATTTTTGGTACAGTAAAGCAAAAACGGTAACTTGTTTGTATTTTTAATGCTGCAGGTTAGACAGTTGTGCACTTATTTACTTTAGCACCTGGCAAATATCTTCACCACATCCTTGAAACAATTTCTGGTAAAGTAAAGCAAAGAGAGTAACTTGTTTGTATTTTAAATGCAGCAGGTTAGGCAGTTGTGCACTTATTTACTATAGCATCTGGCAAATACCTTCACCACTAATTTTTGGTACAGTAAAGCAAAAACTGTAACTTGTTTGTATTTTAAATGCTGCGGGTTAGACAGTTGTGCACTTTATTTACTGTAGCACCTGGCAAATATCTTCACCACATCCTTGAAACAATTTCTGGTAGAGTAAAGCAAAAAGAGTATGGGTGAAGTGGGGTAAGTGTAACCATGGGGTTAATGTAACCATGGCTTATGGTGCCTTAAAGAAGCTGTATTTTTACCTCTGATTTATCACACATGTTAATTTACTCCTTTCTTTGTTGTATTTAACCATAAGTAGTCAAATCTGACATAAATTGGAAATTAATTTTTGGACTTGAATGGACGTCTACATTTTCATTCTGCGAGAGAGTGACATACTCAAAATTTGGTGGTCTGTCATTTTTGCAGTTTTAAAGATAACTGCACAATTTTTTGGTTACAAACTAACTTTTGCATGATAATGCAAAGCTCTTGTTATGCCAGGCATGGTTACACTTACCCCAACTTTTTCCCATGTGGGGCAAGTGTAACCAACTGGCTGGGGCAAGTGTAACTGGGTGGGGGGGGGGGAGGGGGGGTTACACTTGCCCCAAACCAACTTACCGGAACCTATTTATTTATTTAAGCTGTAACCTTGTTTTTGCCATCACACTAGATCAACTAAACTGGCCTTCCTGTACATATGGATACCAGAATACCTGATGTGCTGGATTTGTAGGTCTACTGAGTTTGTGTGAGATATATTTTATTTTTTATTTAAGTCTACTATATTTTTAAACCACGTTTCATTTTATAAAATATGACACAGAACTGTAAAGAATGCCGCCATTTCAATTAAAGTACAGTATGTGAACCATTGTTTGACGTTAGTTCAATTTCCATGAAAAATAATAGAAAGTGAACTTATAAAGTGAATTTTTCTTTTCTCTTGAGGCTAGATATTTATTATTTTTGTTAAATTGCCTACTAAAGAAAAAATTACTTTTGTAGAATTTAAACTAATAAATTACTGGCCTAAAACAGAAATAAATCATCTATGATGCATTCTGTTTCAGTGTTTTATGGTTTAGGCTAACACTTATTTTTTAGTTTAGCTAACATTTTCTGTGTATTTCATAATATACAAAGAGGCGTGTGCAAAAAAGTTCATATCTTGAGTAAAATTTAAGATATTTTAATAATTTAAAAACATTCAAATTCAGTAAAAATTGGGTAATCAGGTCACTTATCCCAAGTCTCTTTTACAATGCTCTGTATGGGTACAACAATGCGGGGTTACACTTGCCCCGAACCATGGGGCAAGTGTAACCTCACAACACAAAATTTTGAAAACAATTATTTGACCATATTATTTTTTTTTTCAAAAACAAAATGTGTATTGTTTAAAATTCAGTAAGTCAAACTTTAAGCATGAAAAATTTCAAAATCATATCTTCAATAACAAGTTGGCAATTTGGTGTCAAAGTTGAACTGTGCCAAAACGTGGTTACACTTACCCCACTTCACCCTAACTTGTTTGTATTTTAAATGCTGCAGGTTAGACAGTTGTGCACTTATTCACTGTAGCATGTGGCAAATACCTTCACCACATCGTTGGAACAATTTTGGTAAAGTAAAATAAAAACTTGTGCCATCAGTCTGCTGAAGGTACAGTACAGAAATTACATTAAGGTTCCAACAGTTCATGTTAACCTGTTGTGTCCAAAGCTATTTACAGTAGTATCTCTGTTCCAGTTTGAATAGTTACATGTTAAACAATTTTTGTTGAAAGTAAAATCGATGATAGAGAATGAAAAAAAAAAAACACTAAACAGCATTTTATTACGTAACAAAGAGCACTGTGCTTTATTTTCATGAGGGAATAATTACTGTAATCACAAAAAATATCAAATTGGGTTTAATTATTCAATGTTTGGGCAGACACCCATACATTACAGTTGTCGTATTACATTTACAATTTCCCGTCTCCTATTTGTTCCACTTACACGTACGTTTGCTGTTTCCTCTTCTCCCAGTACTGGAAGATTGTTGTCGTCATCACTAGGTGCCCCAAAATCGTCATCCCCTACATGTTTTGCTGCGTTGTGCAAAGCAAAACAGGCTACTATCACACTGGGGATTTTTGTTTGGGGTAGCCTTATTTTATTTTGCAGAATTGGGAAACGCCTTTTCACCTGTCCAAAGCACCGTTCGATTATCACCCTTTCCTTAGAGTGAAGTCTGTTGTATGCCCTCTCATCAGGTGTTTCTGGATTTTCAAATGGTGCCATTAACCACGGTGCAATGCCATATCCTTCGTCTCCTAAAATTAGGGCGTTGCACTGGTTCTCACGCAATATACGATAGACATCGGAGTTTCTCCATATCCTAGCGTCATGTACAGACCCTGGCCGTGAAGCATCAACACTCGTAAACATTTCACTGTTGTCACACGTCGCCTGGACGTTTATAGATGGAAAGCCCTTTCGATTGACGTATTCGTCTCCATGTGAAGAAGGTTTCATTATAGGTATGTGAGTGCAGTCTAGGGCCCCTACCGCACGTGGAAACTTGTATCTCGATTGCCATTTAACTTTCGCTGTTTCTAGTTCGTTAATATTTCTCGGAAATCTGATCCATAACGGTGCTTTCCTGTTGACCTGTTGCAGAACATACAAAAATGTTAGTGATACTGTAGTCTGGTGTACTCCCAAATCTTCTCCTACACCTATCTGAAAGTCTGGATCCGCTAAATAGCGCAAAAATATTTTCATTTTGCATTCATTGGAAAGGGCGCCTCCTCTTCTTTCGTGATTTTCCGGAAGAAAGTGATTCGCCAGCCAATTAATGTTTTGACTGTTAAATCTATACAAACTTCTACAGTTCCTTTCTTCTGTGTTCCTGCGTACTACGTATATCTTTTTTTGCCTTTCAAGAAACATAAATTCCGCCATTTTCGTTAAAAACACTCGGTAACACTTAATCACAACCCAACACAACATAACTCACTCAGCTCGAAGTATGCTATGGAGCTCACTCACAATAACAGAGAATGTTCTCCGCTTGTGAGAAACTTCTTTGGCTTTATTCATACGAAATCGGAGAATATACTTTGCTTTGAGCAACTTCCCCCACCCTTCAACCCACACTGAGAACATACTCGGGTGAAGTATGTTCTCAGACTCGCTTTATTCGTGCCAACCAGAGAACTTTCTCCGAACATCTGAGTATAAAGTATATTCTCTGTTTTATTCATACGACTCAATATTCTCCATTAAACTCTGCTTCTCTCCTTGGGAATCGTCAGCAGACACTCTCGGGATATCAGCACTCAGTTTGGTTTACTCAGCAGCAGAGTACTGTGCGCCTACCTGGCTTAATAACCCATACGTAAAGAAAGATAGACGTACAACTTAACGGGACCATGCGCATACAGTTGATCATGTTGTATCGACATGTCCCGCACGTGCCTATAAGGGTCCTTTCGAAAATTTCCTCACAGCGACAAGCGATGTGTACATACACTGGGTAAAATTTTGTAAGAAAATTTTATATTGAACCAGTGTTGGTCAAATGTAGTATCCATTGAGTAGTATCATCGCTGCTCAACAGCGATTGCTGGTCAAGGTGTTATGGGTAATGTGATTGGAGTAACACTCTCAAGTGTAAAGACGTGTTGTATCTCACGTGTGCGGAACATATACTTATTCACTGCGGGCAGTAATGATTTTTTTATTTGCAAGATACCATACTGGAAATACTTAAGGTAAAGAAAGCTGTTTTGCTACCAATGCAATCTGCGTATTCACAAGTGATGATTGAGAGAATGTATATCACTCACATCCAATTATTTTGTAAAGATAATTATTGTTTTATAATCAGTTTATTGTGTGTTAATTGTGAGCGTTATTAATTTTCAGATGGTCAAAAGACAGTTTGTAAAGTTAGTGCCATTTGTTACTTGCCACAAGTCAGTTCCAGTTCCCAGATCCATGTCGTTTTTGATTAACTATTTTGTTCAAGAAGTTATTATCTCAGTCATATTCCATATAATTAAAATTTATGCAATACAGCAATCATGCACAGTGCAAACTATACAGTTTAAAGTACTAACAGAGAACAGTGTGTAGAGAGTTAGCATAGCGTAGATAAAGGCAAGAAATTCTAATATTTCAGGAATAGCATTGATTAAGCACAATGACCATCATTTTAAAATTGATCAAGTTTTGTTTTATTACCAGGGCCCATTTCAATTCAATAGAATTGCATCAGGTTCAGTTTTTTGTGATGCAGTTTTGGCTTGGTTTTAAGTTATTTACAGTTTACATTCTCGCAGTCAGAAAAGTTCAGTACATGGCAAAGCGCATAAGCGACGAGATAAAATACTCTTCCAAATACGCTTCTAACAGAAGTGTTGCCGGCTACTGAGATACATAATTACAATCGCATTGCAAAAATAAAATGTTTTAGTTGACGATAACTTTGTGCAGACTGAAATTCTTTTCGGAATCTTTTGAAAAAATGCACTCATACACTCTGCTCTGTTACTTAGTAAGTGTAGTTAGCAATTTTGCGCTGCGCATTTACAGATCTGCGTCAGTTATACCTAACAGGTCAACCGCAAATTTCTCTTTATGTCTTGTCTACTTGTTAGTTCTTTAATTGTTTAAGTGTATCGTGCCGCGTAAAACGATTAATAGTACTACGAATAGCTGACTCATGGACAATGCCAAAAATACTCATTTGCCAAATAACTGTATTGCAATGATACCAGTTCTGACAATATTGTATTGACGACAGTGCATCACATTACAGTCAATGAAAGTGGCTCTTCAATGCCAGACAGTCAAACTACATTGAAATTCGCTTTACCTACCGATCTCGCAATTAATCAGAAGGCACTTTCTACAAAAGCGGAAGCCGCTGGTATACATACTTCTCGCGTACACAATTTGCACTCTGATCATTTACCTTTAAAATCCATTCAATATGACAATACCCAAACCTCACAGACATGTCAAATGCTGACACTTTTGAACAGCTTACGTAAAATACTTAAACACTGATGGTCAATTAGCGGATAATAGCATTATGATGATGTTTCAACAAATCATGGATAGCAATAAAAAGTAGCAGCAGGAATAAAAGGAACATTTCACTCAAATTAGTGGCGTGATGAACCAACAGACACAAAAACTCAGTGACGAAGTGAATAAAGTCTCACAAAAACAAGAAGAACTGGCACACATTACAGAACAGCATATTAACGAAGTTTTGAAAAACAGGAATCGTTACATGATGAACGCCTTAATCAGCGCATAGAAGCATGTAAACGATTTCAAGAGCAAGTTACTCTTCCACTCCAAGCGCAAAATGAGACCATTCACCAACAAAACAGGAAGATCGAACAGATAAAATTACGTTCACGAGCACATAAAATTGGCAAAAATGTAATAGCTCACATTGAAAATACATAGACAATTGCTACAGTAAAGTTTTCGGTGATCTGGAAAGCCTACAAGACACGAACACAGAACCTCAAACCGATTTTACAGAGCGTAAAACACAATTAGAAACGCGTTTGAGTTAACACCACATAAAACACCAATAAGACGTACAAACTGTCACCTGTAGACTTAGAGTCTTAGTAGTAGAATTAGAACTTGATACTGATTCTACTGTAGTCAAATCTGACATACACAAACTTAATAAATGTACAAAGAAACTGCAGAATCAAATCGATAAAAATGACACCAACAATACTGCTAAAATTTCATCATTTACAGAAACAGTTTTGGAAAGTAATACCGATACTAAATCTGAAGACATATTTCCTTCTCCTTTCATTCAGTCTGAACAATTTCAATCTATCAACCGAAATATTAATGAGCTGATGATACAGCAATGCACTGAATCGTAAAGTTAACAGTTTGCACAATGAAACTGCCACGTTGACACCACGTTGACACCACATTGACACCAACAATACTGCTAAAATTTCATCATTTACAGAAACAGTTTTGGAAAGTAATACCGATACTAAATCTGAAGACATATTTCCTTCTCCTTTCATTCAGTCTGAACAATTTCAATATATCAACCGAAATATTAATGAGCTGATGACACAGCAATGCACTGAATCGTAAAGTTAACAGTTTGCACAATGAAACTGCCACGTTAAAAGATGGACATCATAAGTCAAGTACATGGTAACCTCCAATATAACCAGGCAAAACAATTTGACACTACAGCACTAGAGCGCAATCTTGGCAGACTTCGACATGTGAGAGACTTAGAAGTTGAACAACGTCCGCAAACACATTTTTTAACGATAGTGAATTGACACAAAATTTCTAACAAGGTGGTTTCGATTACAAGCATTCCTTATCAGTACGTAAGTTCAAAGTATTCCGCAATAACAGATCTCCATCCCATAGACTGGGTACAATAGTTTTCATTCTCGTTACCACCTAACTGCCGTATTAGCCATAAATTAGAATTCATTTGCAATTTATGGTGGCCGAGCCCGGCACCAGGATACGCCCCGTTGCAAGATAATGCTCCTCATTACAAGAATAACAAAATGCCTTTTTGTCAGCTTGTTGATCGGAAAGTACACAATGAGGAATTAAAGATCAGCTAGTCAGTTTGCCTTCCTTTGACAATTTTAACTTCCCAACCATTACCCAATTTTTTAACACATTGTTCAACAAAATGAGCACCTTATCGAGCCATATAAAACTTTATTACATACCACGCCTCACATATGCATCGCGTTTTGCTATTGTTACACACTGTTATTATTTCAGTACACTATCAGACGAATTACGTATCACGCATTACATTTGCATCCTGTTTTCTGTCTATCAGCATTAATACAGCTATGTATCTCTAAATTACCGCGTTCATTATGAGTCTCCCTTTTAACGGTATAACAAAAAGAAAGCATTACTGCATTTCGCCATATTTTATAGCTTTTGGAAGTACAACCTGACTATTCCTTTGTCAATCAAAATTTCTCCCAAAACAGCAAGAGTAATGACACGTATGGATATCAAAACTCATCCAGAAATTTTAATGACGGGATTAATAAGATAGTTAGGAATGGCAACAACTTTCAGAATAATTTTCACAGATGTCAAAATTTTAATAATCAATATTTACAAAACCAGCAAGAGAATCAATAGTTGTTAACAATAACCAGAATTTTCAACAAGATAACGAACAAGTGGGAAATTCCGGACAACAACATTCTCCGCAATATAATACAACTTCAATGGTTCGACGCAAATTTCGTGAAAACGCAACAGCATAGTAATACTTTCGTGTTTAGAAACCAGACATCGCATTTCAGCCGAAATGTTCCGTATCAGATGAATTACAACAACAAACGAAGAGATCATAATCGGAATTCTCAGCGTGATTATGGCAATAACAATTTTTATCAAAATCGCGGACAATTTCAACAACAACCTCCAGTTATTCTGAATGAACCTGACGTACGTTTACACCCAACTCAAAATCCTAATGACCACAACAGCAGAACTGCACAATTAGATGTCACAACATGATTCGACACGTTATCAAATTCCGAATACTACATGACTAGAGGGCAATCCCGTTGCTTTAGCCTGCAACGACGATCAGGAAATAGAACCTCACGAAAGAGTAACTAAAAATGTAATCACTTTCGCCGACATTAGAGAAACGCTTTTACAAGAAAAGAAACAGACTAAGAAGACATCTACACCCCCATAATAGAAATACAAGTAGGTACACATTAATTTATTGCTGTGATGGATTAAGATTCGCCTGTTACTTGATAAGTGATGCTGCATTAAACAAATGTAAACAAGGTAATGCCTGTCCGACTTTTCCACTGAGCAAAGCACAAGTACGTGGCGCAGTTTCTAGCAAAGGCCTAGACGTAAAACTTCAAACACATTTACCTTTCTCTGTACATAGTCAAACATTTTATTCTAGTTTTTGGATTGTTCTCTTACTCACCACCGACGTAATGTTAGGTATGGGGTTTCTGATCGAACGTAAAGCTATTTTGGATTTCAAAAACTTGTAGCTCATGTTAAATGAAAATGATCACCAGGTTACTTTAGAATTTCACCAAACTTTATCATCTATGAAACAAAACGTCAATAAAATTGAACTTATTTTTGTTACCAAAAATATGCATTTGCGTACATACTTTTACACTGACACTTATTTTCATTACGCTCATGTACCAGACGATACGGAATACGACTTTGAACAGTTACCAACAAGGTCAGCGAAAGCCAATTAACAACTGATGTCGAGCGGTGAGATTTACATGACGTTTTACCACAGCATTCACGAGTCTTTGTTAACATTCCAGGTACTATGAGAGGTTTCATACATGAATTTAAGGTTCAGTTTCGCTGTTCTTTCAAACCTAAACATTATTCCATAAAATTTTTTATAGAGATCAGGTCAAACAGGAATTTCAAGGATTACAGAATAAGGTGTTGGACACTATACTTTGTTATTAAAAGGGTTGGATCATTACGCTTTGTTCTCGATTCACGCCAGATCATTGATATTATAATAACGGAAACTGATTGACCACAGACCTTAGACGAACTTTTGCAGAAACTTCATCGTACATCTGTTTATTGAACACGAAATCTAAAATCGGGTTTTTGGCAGATTAAACTTCACCCTAAATGTAGAAGGTACACAACATTTCTCCGTTTTGGCAATTGCTGTCAATTTTGTAAACTACCATTTGGCTTGATAACATATTCTGCTGGATTCATACAAGGTATGAACACTGTAATACCGGTTAAATTGAAAGACAAAATAACCATGTATGTTGATGACATTTTAATTGCGCAATCCACAGGGACTGACCATAACAATATTCTTCAAGCTTTATTTCATAAATTTCTTCACCAAGGCCTCACAGTTAATCTGAGTAAATCCCACTTTGTAAAGCTTCTGTTAGAGTTCCAGGCCATGTCATTCCTGCCGACAGCATAGCACCCAATCCAGAAAAACCTCAATCAATTCAAGTAAAATTCCTACTTCAATAAATTAGCTTCGTAGTTCCCTAGGACCGATCAAATTTGTCGTCTATTTAGCCATTATTCTTCTCTCAATATCTCGAGATTATGTCACTTCACAGACAAAATACTATCTGGACAGGAGCTGAACAAGCTCCTTCAGAATTATTGAACCCTAAACATGCACTCTTAAATGCACCGATAGTATCACACCTTGATCCAACAAGAACTTTCCGATCGCCACCGACAGTTCCAAAACAGTCCTCGGCCTATACATTTTTCAAGAGATAGAGGATGATGGCATCATTTTTATTAAAAGCATTGCATTTATGAACCGCGAACTGCAGAGCGCAGCTATTCGAGTACAGAGTTGGAAACCTTATCTGTCGTTTGGGCCTTTACTAAATTTGGACAGTTCTTGTATGGAGACATATCACTGTTTATACTGACCACCGTGCTATTCAATTTCTGCTTTCTGCAAAATTTTCTGTAATCCATATTCCCAGTTCTCAAAACGTCGTAGCTGATGCTTTATCCCATTCTATTACTACCAGACAACAAGACATTGCCCCACATTTTCGCAAAAGTAGTTACAGTATTTTTGTGTATACAAGTTGCTTTTGAAGACTTTATTTCCTTATCGCTTTAAGACATTTCCAAAGAACAGATCAAGGAAAGTATTTGGAAAAAATATTAAGCACCTTTGGCATGACAAGACCAATTCAACAATCAGACATAACTACTTAGTATGTTACAATACTCTCTTTCGACGTACACATCCATGCAGTTACAATTGGATCTTATGTATACTTGAAGATATACTCAAAAAAATTATTTGGAACACACACTTAAGTTATGCACATTACGATTCATGAACGTGTTTCCTCATTCTCAGACAGAATTGTTACTCTGCAAATATGGAAACACGTATGCGGCGTGTACTAACAACATGCAAATTTTGTCAGCAAGAGACATCATTGACGACTGCTTATCTCGGCCCATTATATCCCATTATACCAATTTAATTACGTCACATGGCTACTGTAGATATCTATGGACCAATTTCCAGGAGCAAAACAGGACTTTCTTACATTTTAGTAGCAATAGACTTAACTACTAAATTTGTAGCATTCACACCATTACGTAAAGCTATAGCCAAAACTGTTTCAGCAGCTTTTACAAAACATTTCTTAAAGACTGTTGGTCATGTATAAAAGGTTTTCTAATAATGAACCACAATTCAGATCAGTTATGTGAACACGTACTCTGAAAGCTAGGAAGATTACACCTATATACATATCCAGTTACCACACTTCCTCAAACCCATCTGCATGCATTATGAAAGATATTTGTAAGCTTTGTCGTCTATTCTGTCACAAGAAACACTCTGATTGGGATAAATATATCTACACATTTCAAGAAATTATTAACTCCATTCCAAATTATTCTGCATTGTTGGCTCAGTATGTGATATTAAACAATGTTGAACTGCCGAACAAAATTAAGCAATTAGTAGCATTTCGTGCTTCACGATGACTACGTCACCATGAAGTCATCCATATTGCAGTCAACAACATTAAGCGTGCATTTGAACGAAGAAAGAAACAGCAGAGACAGGTAAATCATATGCACGAATTTAAAATGCAACATGCTAGAGTTGCTGTGAAGTAGTCCGTACAGAATAAGACATATTCTGCATTGATACGTTGTTCATGCAGAAACTTTGCATGCGGGAAAGACATGAGGGAACCATCATAATAGTAACGTAAAACATTTTAATGAATGAAAACATTTTTTTCCTGATCGAGACTGTATTTCATACTACACTGTCACAGCGAAACTTAATAATCCGTTTTGCATTTTTCTGTAGTTTTAACATTTTAATTTGCACTATTTCCACTATTTCCACTATGCACCATGCATTTGTTATTTGTCTTGTAACTTAGTATCATTTTATGCCCTACTGTGTTTTACAGATAGTACCTTTTAGGCAGAGACAAGCTTCCACTTGCTTACTGTGTATTGTCATTACTATTTACTCATCGTGCTCATTCACTATTTCAGGACAAGTTGTTGCCATGTAAAGTAAAATAAAAAGAAGTAAACAAATATACATTTTGAAGCATCGAGGATATGCAACATGTTAGTGCAAAATGAGCGAAACAAGTGTAACAAAGGTCATCCTTCGTCATATAACAACAAGTTTTGTCCTTGCAGGTTTTACAGGAAACAACAAAGTATAATATTAAGGGTAACATATGTATGCCACAAACTTATTTATATACTCTCGCTAATCAAGTCCTTATATCAATACCACGAATTACATGTGCTAACGATTTTTCTTTGTATGCTAGATGTAAATTTCAATTTGGTTATGGTAATATTCTATGAAGTGATAATAAAGAAGAGACAATTATGTTCTGCTAATGAGATAAACTAAAAAAAAGTGATACACAGAGGTCACACTGTTACAATGAGAAACGTTTTATGATAATTTAAAGTTAACGAAAACACTTAGCAATGGTAAAAACATTTTTTTTAGGTATTGTAGAAGTACATGGCATTAATTGGTACACCGATATATTACTTCTTGAATTATAGAGAAAATCTTTACTTCTGAATGATAGAGTAGTTATGCATGTTTCCCTTTAAACACTGCATTTTTCTGGACTAATGATGCTTTTACATAATACATACACTAAGACATAACTTGTGCTGATATTACTCATTTTGACATTAACTATGCCATCAACAATTACAGCATAATAAATTCCTCCTGCTTTACAGGTACAACGAGCAATTTTCCATCACCGACTTCTTTTTCAGATGTTTTGCAACCTATGCTTATAATATATGCTTCTAGTTGTTAAGTCATTCTGATGTCTTTAACATTTTCATGTCTATGCTTAGAATAGTCGTGTGACCACCCATTATTATCTTGTTTTATATTGAGTGAGCAATTTGACGATTATGCGCGATGTTGTTGTTGTTGTGGTCTCCATACAAATACTTTCAGAAAAGACGTCCTGACACATAAATCTGTACTCGATGTTAACAAATTTCTCTTCTTCAGAGACGCTTTCCTTGCCATTGGCAGTCTACATTTTATATCCTCTCTACTTCGATCATTATCAGTTATTTTAGTCCCCAAATAGCCAAACTCATTTACTACTTTAAGCCTCTAATTTCCTAATCTAATACCCTTATCATCAGCCGATTTAATTCGACTAAATTTCATTATCCTCGTTTTGCTTTTGTTGATGTTCATCTTATATCCTCCTTTCAAGACACTGTCCATTTTGTTCAGCTGCTCTTCCAGGTCCTTTACTGTCTCTGACAGAATTAAAAATGTCATCGTGGAACCTCAAAATTATTATTTCTTCTCCATGGATTTTAATTTTTACTTTAAATTTTTCTTTTGTTTCCTTTACTGCTTGCTCAATATACAGATTGAATAACATCAGGGATAGGCTACAACCCTGTCTCACTCCCTTCCCAACCCCTGCTTCCCGTTCATGCCCCTTGACTCTTATAACTGCCACCTGTTTTCTGTACAAATTGTAAATGGCCTTTCGCTCCCTGTATTTTACCCCTGCCACCTTCAGAATTTGAAAGAGATTATTCCAGTGAACATTCTCAAAAGCTTTCTCTAAGTCTCCAATGTTAGAAATGTAGGTTTACCTATAATCTATTTTCTAAAATTCGTTGCAGGTTCAGTATTGCCTCACGGGTTCCAATATTTCTACAGAATCCAAACTGATGTTCTCCGAGACCAGCTTCTACCAGTTTTTCCATTCGTCTGTAAAGAATTTGTTTTAGTATTTTGCAGCCATGACTCATTAAACTGATAGTTCGGTAATTTTCACATCTGTCAACACCTGCTTTCCTTGGAATTGGAATTATTATAATCTTCTTGAAGACTGAGGGTATCTCACCTGTCTCAGACATCTTGCTCACAAGATGGTAGAGTTTTGTCAGGGCTGTCTCTCCCAGGACTATCAGTAGTTCTAATGGAATGTTGTCTACTCCCGGGCCTTATTTCGACTTAGGTCTTTCAGTGCTCTGTCAAACTCTTCACACAGTATCATATCTCCCATTTCATCTTCATCTACATCCTCTTCCATTTCCATAATATTCTCCTCAAGAACATCGCCCT
Source organism: Schistocerca serialis cubense (assembly GCF_023864345.2). Taxonomy (NCBI): domain Eukaryota; kingdom Metazoa; phylum Arthropoda; class Insecta; order Orthoptera; family Acrididae; genus Schistocerca; species Schistocerca serialis. Next base: position 302,432,710 of record NC_064645.1, on the reverse strand, counting down.
TGTATTGACCCTCTACATGTATCTTCCACCTTTCTGCTTTCCCTTCTTTGTTTAGAACTGGGTTTCCATCTGAGCTCTTGATATTCATGCAAGTGGTTCTCTTTTCTCCAAAGTTCTCTTTAATTTTCGTGTGGGCAGTATCTATCTTACCCCTAGTGAGTTAAACCACTACATCGTTGCATTTGTCCTCCAGCCATCCCTGCTTAGCCATTTTGCACTTCCTGACGATCTCATTTTTGAGACGTTTGTATTCCTTTTTGCCTGCTTCATTTACTGCATTTTTGTATTTTATCCTTTCATCAGTTAAATTCTGTATCTCTTCTGTTACCCAAGGATTTCTACCAGCCCTCGTCTTTTTACCTACTTCATCCTCTGCTGCCTTCACTATTTCATCTCTCAAAGCTACCCATTCTTTTTATACTGTATTTATTTCCCCCATTCTTGTCAATCGTTTCCTAATGCTCTCTCTGAAACTCTCTACAACCTCTGGTTCTGTCAGTTTATCCAGGTCCCATCTCCTTAAATTCCCAGACATGATATTATCCTCACCTTTTTCACTCTTTATTTTTTATACTCATGATATAGTTGCGTTATGCGTTGTGTAACAGTGCGTATAGTTAGTGATAACTGTGAAAATGAGCGTTATAGCTGGGTACTTGATCTCACATACTAGTGCACATAAGCACTACATTTCTTAACAAGTTTGTGAATACGTAGTAATGTTTCTTTATGACTCTGTATTATAAAACTCAGGTTGTTTTAATTCCCATGTACCTTGTAAAGAGCGAGTTCTTAGATGTTAGGCTACATTTTAAAGTTCCATGGTGCACCTGAACACTATCGTACCTCACTATTTGTACATTGATCTTTCCTAACCACAGACGTTAGAAGGTTAAAGAAAATACTTCACCAGTTACCCATGATACCTTTACGTTATTCACACAGTCAGATCCTCACAAAGATTTGTGTTTCTTTGTTAATTAACTTTTTATGCTACATTTCCGAACTTTTATCATCCTATACAGGGCTATTACAAATGATTGAAGCGATTTCATAAATTCACTGTAGCTCCATTCATTGACATATGGTCACGACACACTACAGATACGTAGAAAAACTCATAAAGTTTTGTTCGGCTGAAGCCGCACTTCAGTTTTCTGCCGCCAGAGTGCTCGAGAGCGCAGTGAAACAAAATGGCGACAGGAGCCGAGAAAGCGTATGTCGTGCTTGAAATGCACTCACATCAGTCAGTCCTAACAGTGCAACGACACTTCAGGACGAAGTTCAACAAAGATCCACCAACTGATAACTCCATTCGGCGATGGTATGCGCAGTTTAAAGCTTCTGCATGCCTCTGTAAGGGGAAATCAACGGGTCGGCCTGCAGTGAGCGAAGAAACGGTTGAACGCGTGCGGGCAAGTTTCATGCGTAGCCCGCGGAAGTCGGCGAATAAAGCAAGCAGGGAGCTAAACGTACCACAGCCGACGGTTTGGAAAATCTTACGGAAAAGGCTAAAGCAGAAGCCTTACCGTTTACAATTGCTACAAGCCCTGACACCCGATGACAAAGTCAAACGCTTTGAATTTTCGGCGCGGTTGCAACAGCTCATGGAAGAGGATGCGTTCAGTGCGAAACTTGTTTTCAGTGATGAAGCAACATTTTTTCTTAATGGTGAAGTGAACAGACACAATGTGCGAATCTGGGCGGTAGAGAATCCTCACGCATCCGTGCAGCAAATTCGCAATTCACCAAAAGTTAACGTGTTTTGTGCAGTCTCACGGTTTAAAGTTTACGGCCCCTTTTTCTTCTGCGAAAAAAACGTTACAGGACACGTGTATCTGGACATGCTGGAAAATTGGCTCGTGCCACAACTGGAGACCGACAGCGCCGACTTCATCTTTCAACAGGATGGTGCTTCACCGCACTTCCATCATGATGTTCGGCATTTCTTAAACAGGAGATTGGAAAACCGATGGATCGGTCGTGGTGGAGGTCATGATCAGCAATTCATGTCATGGCCTCCACGCTCTCCCGACTTAACACCATGCGATTTCTTTCTGTGGGGTTATGTGAAAGATTCAGTGTTTAAACCTCCTCTACCAAGAAACGTGCCAGAACTGCGAGCTCGCATCAACGATGCTTTCGAACTCATTGATGGTGACATGCTGCGCCGATTGTGGGAGGAACTTGATTATCGGCTTGATGTCTGCCGAATCACTAAAGGGGCACGTATCGAACATTTGTGACTGCCTAAAAAAACTTTTTGAGTTTTTGTATGTGTGTGCAGAGCATTGTGAAAATATCTCAAATAATAAAGTTATTTTAGAGCTGTGAAATCGCTTCAATCATTTGTAATAACCCTGTACTTACATAATGTTAAGAATTTGTTGTGTTATTATGGCCAATTGCCATAGTAACCCTTCCAAATTATTGAGGAGGTATTGAGAGGTATGTACAAAAGTAAAAATGTTGTAAGAAAATTTGATATTTAATCAGGATGATCAGATGTAATATCGGTTGTGTTGTAGCATCGCTGCTCAACAGTGTGCTACAGGTAATTTTTTAGAGTAACTTTAGATAGAGAGGTGTATGGATGTATGGAGGACTCTCAAACGTATATAAGTATTGTATCTGATGTGTGCTGAATATACACTTATTCACTACTGGCAGTAATGATATTTTTATTTGCAATATACCATACTGGAAATAATTAAGATATGGTAAGGAAGGTTGTTTTGTTACCAATGCAATGTGCGTATTCATAAGTGATGATTGAGAGAATGTATAGCACTCACATCCAATGACTCTGTACAGCTAATTGTTATTGTATAAACAGTTTACTGTGTGTTAACTGTGAGCAATATTAATTTTCAAAGAGTCAGAATACAAGTTTTATAGTTAGTGCCATATTGTTACTTACCACGAGTCAGTACCAGTTCCCAGATCCATGTCGTTTTTGATTAACTATTTTGCTCAATAAGTTATTATCATAGTCATATTCGATATAATATCCTAATCAACAGTCATGCACAGTGGCTGTACGCCAACTATACAATTTAAAGTACTAACAGAGAACAGTGTGAAGAGAGTTACCATTGAGCAGATAAAGGTAATAATTTTATGATTTGAAGGATAGCATTCATTAAGCACAGGGACCATCATTTTCAAATTGATCAAGTTTTCTTTTATTACCAGGCAAATTTCAAATCAACAGAGTTGCATCAGATTCAGTTTTTTGTGATGTACTTTTTTGGTTTGAAATTATTGACAGTTTACATTCTCGCAGTCAGAAAAGTTCAGTACAGGGCAAAGGGCATAGGCGACGAGATAAAATACACGTTCGCATGTCATTCCCATTGTAACAGATGCATTTCAGACTATTGTCAGTTACGTTATTTTAAAAATTCTTTCCATGTTATGAAATACATAAAAATCCTTGATATCCATTTATAGCTGTTGTTATATCTGTTATATTATGCTGGAGAGCTGTACTCAAATGTTTACGTAGTAGTTTGGTTATTTTGTATGTGTAATTCCATACGATAAATAAAATAAACACTAACATAAATTCTTTACAGAAGAATGCAAAATCAGGTATAAGTGCACGTTGGGAAAGATCGGTTCCGAGTCTGGAGAAATGTAGAAACATGTGAGGCAACACTGGCGCTATGATTTCTTTTAGAATGCCAATCCTCTGCCAGGAACTTTATTGTTAATAGTTATCACGTAGATGTAGATAGGCTTAGGAAAGGCAGACCTACGTTTGTAGCATTTGTAACTTTAGAGAAAGCTTTTGACAATATTGACTGGAATACTCTCGTTGAAATTCTGAAGGTGGAAGGCGTAAAATATTGAGAGCGAAATGTTATTTACGACTTGTATAGAAATCACAAACCACATGGTAGTTATAAGGGTCGTGGTGGGGGGTGGGGTGGGGGGTGGGGGGGTTCACATGGGGAGCAAAGGAAATGAGAAATTGTTGTAACATGTCCCCGATATTATTCAATCTGAGCAATGAGATACCGGTACAGAAAACTAAAAAGAAATTGGAGTAGGAATTAAAGTTCTGAAATAAAAACTGGAAGGTCTGCCGATGACATTGTAATTATGTCAGAGACAAGAAAGTACTTGAAAGGGCAGTTGAACGTAATGGACAGCGTCTTGAAAGGAAGATATAAGATGAACATCAACAATAGTTTTATTTCACCATCAAACGTAATGATTCTCAATTGGTGCTACTCTGGATGCAAATTGAAATTCATAAGATGAGGAAAAGTTACCTTTCACACAGTAAGTACAACCTTGATCTAATTATAGTTACTACACTGGTGAAAGGCACTTAATGTGTTGATAAAGACTTGGCAGTGTGATACACTACAGGACAATACCGAAAGAGCATTGCTTTCTATCTCCTCTCTTCTTAAACGGAAAACAGAGGCATCACAAACAAGCAGAATGCCTATGACACACATATGCAAAATCATGTTATTTTGAAACGATATCTATCTGTACTAGCGATGTATTCTGAACAGTGCTTGTGGGGAAAAACCATACAGCACACAACACGCACATAAGCGTTCGTAGTAAGGTATACTGATTACAGGATTTCTGTCTGGCCTATCTGAAGGCTCAATCCATAGGTATTAGTCATGTTCTATGAATTCATCCATAGCTGTACAAGTAACATCTGTGACAGTAAGAAAAAAAATTCACAAGGAAAAACAGTTTATAATAACGGGAATTTAAGAAATTAGGGTTGAGTTTCAGAATCTAGTCCATGAAAAAAATGCGGTAGAGAACATTCCAAGCGAACTGAAACGATTATGTGCGGTTCGCGACTACGCAAGGACGCTGTTGAATCAACACTTTCTACGACAGAAGAACACTATAAAAATTTATGACCGGTCAATTTTATTTTGAAGGGAGTGATATGATCTAAATTTTTGTGTGAATAAACCCACTGTACTGAATACACATATCATTTAGTGCTAACGTAATTTCAGTAACTGCAGCGTGCACAGTTTTATCAGTTATAACCTAACAACACTATAGCCCACATAATTTGTATATCGAGACAATAAGTATTATTTCAGGAGAAAATTAAATATGAACTGATTCTGCCATTACAAAAAATATTTACACTCCAACATAGCCGTCCACAACGTTGCAAGACCATCTTGTTAACAGCCGTCGTATAGAGAAATTACTTCATCGGTCGGGCGCATTAGTTCCGTGGTCAGCGCGCCTGACTGCTATGCAGTGGGCACGGGCTCGATTCCCGGCCGGTTTCGAGATTTTCTCCCCTCGGGAACTGGGTGTTGTGTTGTTCTCATCGTCATTTCGTCATCATCGACACGGAAGTCTCCCAATGCGACATCAGTCGGAAAGACTTGCACCTCAGCGGCCGCAGTTGCCCAGGTGGGGACTCCCGGTTATCAATGCCATACTATCATTTCGTAATATTAGCGGAGTCAACTGAAGACGCAGGTAAAGAGGCTGAAGTACGACTCAGTTAAATGCTAGAAAAAGAAAATGCGTAATAGCTGCAGATCATCTTATTTTTCAGTTTTGTGCAGTCATTCTTGTGGTAAAGGAGGATGTACATTACTCAGTGACATCATTTTTCACAACAATATAGTTTTATTTATAAACTCTAAAACACTCAGGGTGACGAAAATTACTTTGATGCCAAACAAAATTAACTTACGTAACGCTATCGCTAAATTTTGGGCGTTAGTAATTTGAAGCAGCGCCATGGCAGCCGTGTGTGAGGTAAGCAGACAAGTACAGAGTCACTGGTATGTAATTTCACAAGCGAGTCGATACACCGTGAGACGGCCAGATTGAGGTGAGCAATCTTTGTGACAACGCAGAAAGGGTTTTCAACGACAAACAGGCCTGTGTTGTGAACCGTTTGCCGGACCGGGAGTTCAACTCGGGACCTCGCGAAAGACAAAGGTCTCGAGTTCGACTCTCAGTCCGTTACACAGTTTTAATCTGCCAGGAAGTTTCATATGAGCGCACACTCAGCTACAGAGTGAGAATTTCATTCTAAACCCAGACGTGTGGTGTATCTGTACACCGCTGGGGCTCCAAGACGTTGTTTACCTGTACGTGCTTGGAAGCAGTGCTACTAATCGCTATAAATACATTCTAATTCTAGCAGAGTTATGTGCAGTCCGGGAGCACCCTCCATGACTTGGGTCCACGTCAGTTTCCAGCTTGCTATGGGCCAACCAACAGCCAATCCCAGTGTGAGCAGACAGCCCCACCAGACCAGCTCACGATCACAAGTCCACCGCCGCGGACTTAGGCAATATCAGAGAATCATCCGTTATGGGCCACAGCAGCATCCAATTTCAGCATTGAGGGCAGTGGTCCCAGACACAGCGCTACTGTCGCCATCCATCCACAGCCGAACGAGCTCCTAAGTCAGAAGCTGTGGCCCCCTACGAGAATCCAGCAGATGTACATATTGCTGGTACCTCTCACTCAGGCTCGCATAGTGTAGACTGTCGCACGCACTGCTGAATAAGGTAAAAAGTGTCAGCAAAGCACCATGTGGATGCCAATCGACTATCACACAGCAGCGGCTTTCCGACGTCATCGGCGTCGCCCAGCAGAGGGCACGCATATACAGGGCTGCCACAGCGCTCAGAAGTTGTAATCCAAGACGAATGAAATATGTTGTATGTAGCAGCGGAGTCTCCTTAACAACCCCCGACCAGTACTTCCGCATCCACATCCCGCCACTCCAGCACCTCTGCACTGTAATGCTCCATTCACACCTGGATCGCCATACTTAGCAGTGGTTGTCACACAAGTAGCAAACATTTGGAGTTCTGGATCTATTGCAACGTGCTCCATTAGTTCTCTGCTACGATAAGAGTTACTACAACTTATCACAGTCTAAGCAAAGTGCAGTGGCTGTTTTTCTATGTGGAATACATTAATGAAGTAAGCAGCAGTTCCAGTGTGACTGTGGTAATTCAAAGGTGTACAGTGCTTAAATTTTGTCCAGAAACACAAAACACACACACACACACACACACACACACACACACACACGCACACACACACACACGCCTCTAGACAAACAAGTATATTGCTGATCTGTAGTACAGCAAGTTGATACATTCTGCTTACATTGATGTCTGAGCATTCGTTACTGTTCTTCATGTTTAAATCAGCGTCCCAACTCTGGAGTGATGAATCTTGCTGTTATATTGAAAGTGTTCGCATCATTTCTGATTATTTGACTGGACTTGTTCATGGACCCAGTAGTACATACATTATGAAGCTACTGAGAAGGCACTGAGCCAAGGATTTGGGGTTTGAAGGACCAGGACATATCCTTGCCTTCGACGTAAAGATATGTATTGGGTTGGAGAGTCTGCCAGGTGGATGACCCGTGGTTCCACAACATATCAGACGTAGATGATTGTGGAGAACACTTTCTAGTCTCTAGATTTTGAATTAAAACTGAGTTGGCGCACTGTGGAAGAAGCTACTCGTTTTGCTACAGAGTAGTGACTCACCACGTAACATCCATTCTAGCGACAGTGATAGATGAATGTAACGGTTTTGTACCGAACATATGGAGCGTCTAGGAGGCTGTTTTGAAATGGGTGCCTAATTTACTGGTCTACCTCAGGCAAGTCATCGTAGTGACTACTGAATTGTCAAGTGCTGCATTTCTGAGTGACGTATGTGTGCCTGTGCACCACTATGCATGTAGCAGTTACGACTGCTCAGAGCTAGTGATTCATCTTCGATAACTGTACCATGTCATCATCCGACAGGCATTCATAGGAATATTCTGATCTGCCAAACGTTTATTGATTACTGGTAAGTCTTTTGAGCCCCGTTTCACGAGTGTCGTATGGTACTTACCTATTAAGTATTTCTCCTCATCGTCTGTTCTAGAGGTGCAGCTCTGCAGCAACATTTCAAGTTTTATGGTCCGTAGCCAAGGAATATAAATAACACGGTTTTGCAGACATTGTGTATTCCATTAAAATACCAGAGTAACATTGATTTTCTAATATAAACGGGCAAAACTCAGTGTTACTAACTTAAGAAAAAGCATTTAGAGAACCACCATGACTGCTAGAGAAATAACTTGGGTGGCACACGTAATATCTCTAATTAAATGCCTATCACTTCTCTCTTTCAGCTGAACCAGTTTCTTTTAACTTGGGTCTCGCGATGTTTTTGTTTAATCGACAAGCAAGATATAAGTAACACCGGGTACATTAACTATAACTCAGTTGTAAGCCAATTTGTCATTAGCGTATGTTCAAGATCAATTTAGTGAGTGGTCCAGAATTTCATAATAAAGAAGTGTGCCTCTCCACAACGTGCAGTCTCTGTGATCTCATATGCATGCGAATCATGTTTAGATCTTGATATATGTATATATTTTGTCAACATGTATGGGAAGCTATGAGTAACAATGGAGACTTTTTGACCTTTTGTGATCTTGGTAGCTCATAATCTAAAAAGGTTCATAGTAAGTATTTAAAGCCAAGTGATGTTGTATCACATTTGGTTGGATTAGCTCAGAGCAGGAAGCTGCAGAGAATTATTGGTTCATCGATGAAGTCTAAAATTTTGGCCGATCGTTAACACTGAGTAGCCAACATCATTGCTTCGTGAACAAGCAATAACTGTAACACGCCTATTGTTAGCCTTCAACGCAGGCTGTCTTTGGAATTTCACAAAGTGAAAAGCATTTTCTAAGACCATTATTGGTGTACTCCTGCTACTTATCGTTAGAGAGTTGTAAATAATGCGCTCATGCTGCAACTCACTTCCAAAGATCAAGTCAAGTCGGTTCACAGACGGAGCTCGACACTCAAGTCCACCAGACACGACCACTTTACAGAAAAAAAAGTGAACTTCGTGATTGGAAGAACAAGGTAGTAAATTGTATTTTCTGAAGTGAGGCCCTATCTTTTGACCTCTCTATATACGATTTGTAGACCAATTTTATTGGAAGGAGTATTGCTTAGTTGAGGTCATCAGCCGTTTGCACCAGTTAACGGTGTTTCAGTTGTTGTAGAAAAGATGTACTGTATTCCAGAAATATCTGACACCAAATAATAGTTTATTCTGTTACGGCTCGTTTCGAAACAGCGTCATCAGCTGGCAAAAATTACATTTTAAAGTGGTATGAATATTTTTCAGTACGTGCTCCGTCTCAATTGACTGGAACCTCTTATGTGGTCTGAGATACGTACGTACACTCTTTCACTTAATCGCAGCATTTTGAACTTGCATACTGCGCCATTATACTTCAAATTTAAAGACAATATTGATCCTAACAATGTCTTGCTTAATGTAAACGCTGATGAGCCAAAACGATAGGACCACTGCCCACACGACTTTGAATATCGCCTGATGTCGCTGTTGGGATGCGACACGGTAACGGAAGCATTAAACTAATGAAGAAACGTTCTAGTGACAAAACGGGCGCAGATGAATAAATACACTGACATAAATGACGTTCCCAAAGGGCATATTGTTTGCGTCTCTAGCCTGGGAACAAGCATCTGGGACACGGCGAAACTGATAGGCCGTCCTGGTGTTAGTCTCATGAGCATATATGGAGAGTGGCTAAAGGACGGTGAAACTACGCGTAGGCGTCCACGCCTCACCACACGACGTGCAAGTCGGAGGCTTGCCCGCTTTCTAACCTATGGCAGATATAACGGCAGAGCAATGTGCTGGTAGAGACACAAATCCTTTGGAGTAAACCGTTCAGCGCACTTTGAGGTACATGCAAGGCAACTCAATGTATTCCCATGCTGACTGAACGACGTTGTCAATTACAGATACGGTGGAAACAGGATCATCGTCATTGCACCGTGGTTCAGTGAAAACATGTCGTCTCGTCGGATGAATCACATTTCTTCTTACACCAGGTCCTGTGACGTCAGCCAGGTGAAGAACTGCTCGAAAGATGCACCGCCTGCTGCTGTCGTAAGGTAATAAAGGCAGTGCCTTGCTACGGCGAACATTCATGTGGGTTTCCATGGAACAGTGGTAGTAATTAATGGGAACATGGTAGGTGTTACGTACCTGAATATTATTGTTGACTGTCTTCCGCCATTCATGCTTGTCGTGTTACAGGAGTATGAGCGCCATGATAACGAAATTATTATGATGTCCATCAAATGTGTCAAACCTGAACTTGATAAGAACACCTGTTGGAAACTATCTGACGCCAGCTCAGTGCCAATACCCATCTCCCCCCAATTGGGAGGAATTATGCAATCTATCGTTAGAATTCTGGTGGCACATACCTCTGGAAAACCAACAAGCACTTCTTGAATCGATGCTTTCCGGAATAGTTGCTGTATAGCGTTTCACATGTGCACTGATACACTATAAAGTAGGTTTTATGAAAGGCTTGGACTCAACGTTTACGTTTCATTATTTACAGTCGAGCAAGTATTCTGTATGCCTCCTTACTGTGCAGATTGTGAAGACAGTCTTCTGACACTATTGTTCTGCTTAACACACTAGAGAGGAACATACACACAGATTTCCATAATTATATTACGTTTAGTAACAGTGGAATGTATTTATATGATGTGATCAATAACTTTAATTAATTATATATATATATATATATATATATATATATATATATATATATATATATATATATATGGAGAGAGAGAGAGAGACAGACAGACAGACAAACAGACACAGAGAGAGAGGGAATGATATATATTTCTTGCTTTGGCTAGATTTAAAAGTGAATTGTTGTTAACGTGTGTTTAATTGATGTACTTATCAGTCCACAACTATAGAGGAAGATGTGAAAGTTACCAGAGTAAATAAGCATGAGATACGTCTCGTCGAAACGCAAGAGCGCTGTCATGTCCACAAAACCCACGGCAGAGAGACAAACAGTTGATAAATGGCCAAGCTGGTGTAACCATTACAGACGACTAAAATTAACTAAACACGCGATATAGATACAAAACACTGCATGGGGGCTTAATTAAATATAATGAATGCAAATTCTTTTTAATTTTTTAAGTACCTGTCTGTCCGATTACGAACTCTCGTATCCGGTTGGCCCTGACTAGTTTTAGTACGCAATCTGACTGCATAGAATAACAACAAAGAATGAAAGAAAATTTCCGTTAACACAATTAATTAAGTCCCCAGCAACTATAAAACCTACGAAACAACAAGGCACAAGTGTCGCTGTTCTGTATGTGGAAGTGTGATTCAACGTACACATCTGGCACTGTTCTTCCTCAATACGACAAGATATTTTAAATACCATTTATACTGAAGTAATTAAAAAAAATAAACACAAATACTATAATTGCATATAGAAACCAGAAATACAGTCTAATACAAGAACACGAGCCAGATGCTTTGTTGACTGAACCTGTGACCAATAGGCATTATTGTTGAAGACATTGAAATAATAAAAAAAAGGAATTTTTTTACCTTCAAATATATTGACGAAAAGCACATTACAGCATCCCTAATCCAACAACATCTGGTGTCTAGCCCATCAAAACAATACTACTAGTTCTGAACAAGCACTCTCCATGGGAACTTCTCAACAACGACTCACCACTGCCACATCTCAACAAGCACTCTCCACCACGACTTCTCGACAAGAACTCTCCACTACCACATCTCAACAAGCACTGCCAGTGGAGGCGGCGGAATAATACTCTTTGGCGCAATCTCTGGCGCTGTGGCTCAGTGCAGCCACCTTTCATATGCCCTTCCTCCACGGGCCAGAATTTGATGGTATTTTTGCCAGCATTGGTGGTGAAAATACCACCACATTCGTCCACAAAAATACAGACAAAAATAAAAGATAATATTAATACGTAAATATCACATAATTAGATAAAATTTTGGCTGTGCACTAACCTTTCAGTAACCTAATATACACTCCTGGAAATGGAAAAAAGAACACATTGACACCGGTGTGTCAGACCCACCATACTTGCTCCGGACACTGCGAGAGGGCTGTACAAGCAATGATCACACGCACGGCACAGCGGACACACCAGGAACCGCGGTGTTGGCCTTCGAATGGCACTAGCTGCGCAGCATTTGTGCACCGCCGCCGTCAGTGTCAGCCAGTTTGCCGTGGCATACGGAGCTCCATCGCAGTCTTTAACACTGGTAGCATGCCGCGACAGCGTGGACGTGAACCGTATGTGCAGTTGACGGACTTTGAGCGAGGGCGTATAGTGGGCATGCGGGAGGCCGGGTGGACGTACCGCCGAATTGCTCAACACGTGGGGCGTGAGGTCTCCACAGTACATCGATGTTGTCGCCAGTGGTCGGCGGAAGGTGCACGTGCCCTTCGACCTGGGACCGGACCGCAGCGACGCACGGATGCACGCCAAGACCGTAGGATCCTACGCAGTGCCGTAGGGGACCGCACCGCCACTTCCCAGCAAATTAGGGACACTGTTGCTCCTGGGGTATCGGCGAGGACCATTCGCAACCGTCTCCATGAAGCTGGGCGACGGTCCCGCACACCGTTAGGCCGTCTTCCGCTCACGCCCCAACATCGTGCAGCCCGCCTCCAGTGGTGTCGCGACAGGCGTGAATGGAGGGACGAATGGAGACGTGTCGTCTTCAGCGATGAGAGTCGCTTCTGCCTTGGTGCCAATGATGGTCGTATGCGTGTTTGGCGCCGTGCAGGTGAGCGCCACAATCAGCACTGCATATACCGAGGCACACAGGGCCAACACCCGGCATCATGGTGTGGGGAGCGATCTCCTACACTGGTCGTACACCACTGGTGATCGTCAAGGGGACACTGAATAGTGCACGGTACATCCAAACCGTCATCGAACCCATCGTTCTAGCATTCCTAGACCGGCAAGGGAACTTGCTGTTCCAACAGGACAATGCACGTCCGCATGTATCCCGTGCCACCCAACGTTCTCTAGAAGGTGTAAGTCAACTACCCTGGCCAGCAAGATCTCCGGATCTGTCCCCCATTGAGCATGTTTGGGACTGGATGAAGCGTCATCTCACGCGGTCTGCACGTCCAGCACGAACGCTGGTCCAACTGAGGCGCCAGGTGGAAATGGCATGCCAAGCCGTTCCACAGGACTACATCCAGCATCTCTACGATCGTCTCCATGGGAGAATAGCAGCCTGCATTGCTGCGAAAGGTGGATATACACTGTACTAGTGCCGACATTGTGCATGCTCTGTTGCCTGTGTCTATGTGCCTGTGGTTCTGTCAGTGTGATCATGTGATGTATCTGACCCCAGGAATGTGTCAATAAAGTTTCCCCTTCCTGGGACAATGAATTCACGGTGTTCTTATTTCAATTTCCAGGAGTGTATAAAATACAGTAAGCAATACAAATTCTTTCATACATATGACTTTACATAATAGTTTACACAATACACAAAAAATTAGTTTATACAAATGTTCACATAAATGCTTGCCATAGTTCAAGAATCAAGTAGTTGACAGTTCCAGCAGTAGCACCCAGCAATGGTCAACAGGTGCAAACACAAACGAGTGACATTATTTCAGTAGAAGCAGTTCCATCAGTGGCACCCAGCAATGTTGAACAGGTGCAGACACCAACAATTGACATCATTTCAGTAGCCGCAAGTCCATCAGTGGCACCCAGTAATGTTGAGCATGTGCAGACACCAACAAGTGACGTTATATCAGTAGAAGCAGTCCATCAGTGGCACCCAGTAATGTTGAGCAGGTGCAGACACCAACAAATGACATTATATCAGTAGAAGCGGTCCATCAGTGGCACCCAGTAATGTTGAACAGGTGCAGACACCAACAAGTGACATCATTTCAGTAGAAGCAGTTCCATCAGTGGCACCCAGCAATGTTGAGCAGGTGCAGACAGCAACAAGTGACATTATTTCAGTAGAAGCAGTTCCATTAGTGGCACCCAGTAATGTTGAGCAGGTGCAGACAGCAACAAGTGACATCATTCAGCAGAAACAGTTCCATCAGTGGCACCCAGCAATGTTGAGCAGGTGCAGACACCAACAAGTGACATTATTTCAATAGATGCAGTCCATCAGTGGCACCCAGCAGTGTTGACAGGTGCAGACAGCAACAAGTGACATTATTTCAGTAGAATCAGTTCCATCAGTGGCACCCAGCAATGTTGGTGCAGACAGCAACAAGTGACATCATTCAGCAGAAGCAGTTCGATTAGTGGCACCCAGCAATGTTGACAGGTGCAGACACCAACAAGTGACATTATGTCAGTAGAAGCAGTCCATCAGTGGCACCCAGTAATGTTGACAGGTGCAGACAGCAACAAGTGACATCATTTCAGTATAAGCAGTTCCACTAGTGACACCCAGTTATGTTGAACAGGTATAGACAGCAGTCCATAATATTCACCATCACTAATCACACTGTTCATCAGAGTTTATCAGCAGAAATTAAACATGTCCTAGTGGCACCAATCATGTAGAAAAAGTGCAAGTAATAGTCCATAATATTCACTATCACTAATCACACAGTTCATCAGCAGAAATTAAACATTTCTAAGTGTCACACATCAATGTTGAACAGGTGCAGGTGTGAACAACAGTTAGAATGCACACACAATTGCTTTTACAAAATTATTATCAATGCTCTTACACTAAACATACAAATTGTAATAAACACACAAATGATATCAGATAATTCTCATATTAACCATTACAATACACAAATGACAGTAAACCTATAATATTTATGGGTGTCAGTGCAAGCCACAGCAAACAAGTAAAATAATGTTTAGGAGATAGGCCGGTACCAATTATTTGGGAGTAGGAACGGAAAACACACTCATTCATCTTTCATCCACATGAAGTACTACTATGTAATTGAATAGTGTTAACTGTGTAAATGCAATTCTGTCAAAATTTGATGTGCAACATGTGTATCAAGTAGTAATGGCAGCAGTGTATAACAGTCAATAATAGTTAGTAAACGTCATAGTCATCATGTCAAGACCAATGTTTGCCAAGCCAGATCAAAATGTACAGTTGCTGAACAACTGTCAGTGTGCCAAGATATGCAAATACTTCCTCTCTCCTAAAAAAGTGTATACTGCTTATTGATTTAACAAAGTGTGTGTGTAGACGATCTTCCTTCTACTTGAGTGTTATAGTCTACCATCTTCATCATCCTTGTTCCATATAAACCAACAAAAAAAACTATGCTCCTCACTTACTTTACCTCTTATCCACCAAAACCCCAATAATCATTAGCATCACATAATCTTAATGCTTCAATAATACCTCTTACGTCGATACACATAAAACTTATCATCAATATCATTTACCTTACCTCTTGTCCACCAAAACTCCAATAATCATCAACTTCACACAATCTCAATACTTCAATAATACCTCTTCAATACGTCGATACATATAAACCATAGCACCAATATCATTTTACTTCCATAACAACTCTTTCCTCTAGTCAGTCTCCTCGAACAAGTACAGATAAAATCCTAATGCAAACTTCATCATCCCATACAATCCGAAGACACAATGTCCACACACAACCTCTGTGTAAATCATCTGATCCAAATCTTCTACTCATTATGAATTATAAAATACATTTTGGTTACCTTGTCCATCATTAAACAAAAGAAATGTGTACATGACTTCTAACAGCCTTTAGTTCGAAGAACTTTCAGTAAGTAAGTACGAGTACGGAGTGTGAATAATCGTGATATTTCAGTGTGTACCACTTCAAGAATTATGGCAAACAGAAGCAAATATGTGGAGTATTTCTTGTGTCAAGTGTCACTTGTTATTTCAATCGCTCACGAAAAATGCAGTGTAATAACTGTCAATGGTCTAACCCTAGTGTTGGTATGTCATGTCGTTAGCTTCCTTCCTATTAGCATAAACTTATACAGCTTCCATAAAACCTCCAGCTCATGTGACTTCTATGAAGTTTCTTGTACTAATGTCGTTCGTCGAATTATAGCAGTTCATTTTCTTATCTTAAAAATATAAGGCACTGAGCGTAAGCAAAACATGCAACAGCGAGTCAATATACCAGTGGAGAACAGAATGTCAACAAGTGGATGCAGCACAATGCCTACAACGAGGCTCTGCCAAGCGAACAATAATTAATACCATAGCGTAACCTAAACTCTATGTCCGTACACTGTACATCAGCAGTGCTATATTCTAAATTGAAGAGTAGTTATGACAACAAAACAGAAATGTGTAAATAAGCAATCCATACGCAAAGCAGCAAATATATATCTCACATAATAAACAGGTCATTAGCATCGTATCAGCATAAGCAAATAAATGTTCATATGTAATCTTAATAAGTAAACACGAAGGCGGAAGCAGACAAATCACAAAGTATAACCTACACATAATCATATCAACACGACTAATCAGGTGACAATTATAATTTAAATAAATAAGCACAGCAAGCACATAATAGAAAAATATGACATCAGTGAAAAAGCAGTGCAACCAAGCGATGCATAGTATACATAAGTAACAACCCTGTTCATTAATCAATCATTGTCAAAATCAGTTAATGTACGCAAGCACGTCCCTTCACAAGTAAATTCATAGAACATAAAATTCAGCACAAAGTATGAATCACGTAATCGGGAGCAGCAAATTACGTCTAAAGTACGTACCTAAGTGGAAATATGTTACCTGAAAAATGAACTCAATTAATAGTTACCTTTTTAGTTTATTACTTTCTTCTTCGAAATGACATTCTTCCTGAAAATTTCTCGATAGCAAGTCCTCTTAACGTCGGACACACACAGAATTTACCTGAAGTTCTTAAATATTTTACACAACCGTATCCTGAAAAATACTGAACGTTAATAACATAATTCATCAAGTCACTATAGCTTTATACTGAATTTAATCAGAGAAATTAAACTGTGTATTTGTTTACGGCTGTCAGTGCATTCGCACTGAGCGCTCGATCAGCTGTAGGCGCGTGACGTGGGAAGTGATTGTTTGCGGTCAACGACTGCCTTGTGCGGCGCGCAGACTTGACTGTTGCTTTGAGTATGTGCCACCGCCAAAACACAGCGCGGTATCCTTGTATTCTCTTCATGTTTACATGTAGCTGTTAGTTTCTCTAAAGTATGTCATTCCGCAAAAATTTTCACGTTCGATATATGATGTATTCCCTTAGAGCGCCGAGGTTTAAGAGTTTCTACTTCAACAGTGTTATCATGAATAATTTTGCGAACTCTATATGGACCGTTATAAAGCAGAAAAAATTTGCGACACAAGCCTTTTCCTTTGTGAGACAAACGATGAGACTTAATTCACACCTTTTGACCAACTGACAAGGTTTTTAAACGGCCAGGACGTTTAGCTGATTTCTCTCTTCTAGCAGCCGCAGATGCAATATTTCGTAGAGCCAGGTTGACAACTTCAGAATGCCGCAGTTTTCGTGAAGGCGGAAAAGAAACGATTTCAGAAATGCGATTTGTCGGTGCTTTATTTTTTAATATCGATATCGGCGGTAAAGAAGTTGAATCATTAGGGAGTTCATTCAGAATGTTTTGAAAAATATGAAGATACTGATCCCACGTTCTGTGATTCTGATGACAATAAAGACGACCCAATTTATTGATTTCCTTCATCCATCTCTCTGAAGCGTTAGATTGAGGGTGAAAAAGTGAAATGAAAATTGGTTTAATCTTACGACGCCGTAGAGTACGAAGCCAAATTTTAGAACGAAACTGTGATCCATTATCTGATATAACCTGATCAACATGACCACTTCTTTAAGAAAATGTTGATGATAGCGTTAGATACTGAACGAGCTGTTGCTTTGCGTAAAGGTGTAAAACACACATATTTTGATGTCAATTCCACTGCTACCAAAATGTACGCAAAACCATTAGTAGAACGAACCACTGGACCGAACAAATCGACTGCAGCCATCTCCTTTAATTTCGCTCGAATGATAGGAAACAACGGTGCTCTGTGAGATATTGTTGGCGGCTTAGCCTTTTGACATAATTTGCATTTGGCAAGAACAGATCGAATACGTTTTTCCATATTACTGAAGTAGCAATTTTCTCGTAATTTATGAAAGCATTTTCTGGGACCAAAGTGTGCATAACTGAAATGTATATACCAAATAAATTTATTGACCCACTCATCAGGAATACAAACTAACCAAACAGAGTTGTCAACCGATTTTCGTTTAAAAAGAACTTTCCAGATAGTTCGCAAAAACGAGGTGTGGCCAAATCATCCAATCTAACAAAGCGTCTAAGAAAATTACAGACACCAAGGAAACTACGAACATCACGTTTTGTAGTAGGAACAGCATAATTACGAATAGCGTCTAGTTTTTCTGGATCAGGAAGAATACCTTCTGTAGAAATAATATAACCAAGAAATTTCACCTGAGAACGACCAAATTCAGATTTTTCCAAGTTCACTGTAATGCCAACTCTTGCAAAAATATGTAATAATGAATCCAAAATTTTGTTATGCTCACTCCAAGAACGTTTAGCAATAAGAATATCGTCAACATATGAAGTAATATTGTCACGAAGATAAACAGGTAAAATTTCGTTTAAACTACGAATGAATGCTGCTGAAGGTACAGTAAGTCCAAACGGTAATTTCCGAAATCACTTTTAGGTAAAATAGTATTATCCGGTTATTCTTTACCGATTCTCTAGATAGATTGATAGTGGAAGAGTTGTTTTGACAGATGCAAAGAATAGTAGAAGAGTAGGCAGCGGTGCAGAAAACTAAAAGGGAAATAGCACCACTACAGCTCGGGGCCCTATGCACGCTACGGTACATATTCACTTAGTGTAGTGAATCCCCTGAGGACTTTAATAGCCGCACATAATTTCCAGTTTGTGACTTAGTGGCAAACTTGGCGGAAGTGCGTACATAAGTTGATCTAACCCTACACATGGATGTATGTCATTCTTAGAATTGCGAAAGATCTTAAATTTCCGAACAGTCAAAAAGTGTTTATATTCGAAGTTTTCGCCTCGTGGCGACAAAGGCCTACCGTGTCTGTCCCAGTCCCAATGTCGATTATTGTCAAGTTCACGCGCCTGGCTCTCTCTTTTTGCATCCCGTAAATGAAACAAATTATTTTCTTCAAAGCCCTCTGCTATCTGTGATTCTAAATTTCTTCTGCTGTCTTTTCCTACGATTTCGGCTTCAATTTGTTTGACTTGCTTTCGTAATGCCTCAAATTCCCTTTTGACGCGTTCATTAAATTTTCCCTGATTTTCAACATGCTCATTTATGTTCTGGTACTCTTCGGTTTCTGCAAATGGCAATAGTGCTGTATAATCTGAATCTCTGTCCCCATTTAAACTAAGACTTGTCAGTTTATCTGAAATCTCCTCAACTCCTTCCGATGAGTCACCTATTATTTCTTTCTGCTTATTTATGTCATCCGTAAGTGTCGCGACTCGGGTTTCGGTATTGTCACATTTAGTAGTTAACTGTTCATAATGTTGCGTTAAGTTATTTATTCTGTCATTTGGTACAGATTCCTCGATTCTTTCAAGTATTTCTTCCTTATCGTGTGCACGTTGTAAATTTAACTCTGAAAATTTTTGTACTATCACGCGATCTTTTTCTTCCTGTTCTCGGTCCTCTTCCTCTTGTCTAATTTCTGTTGAAATTAAACTATTATTGTGAGCATTCAAAATCGGTTGTACTTCTTCTCTAATTTCTTTCTTTGATTCATCTTTCATGTTTTTGAAACATGTCCCTATTCGTGAGTTTAACTGTGTTGTAATTGCTTTCATCTTGGATTTAATTGTTCCTATGTCTGTTTCAATTGTTCCTATTTGTGATCCCAAATTTAATATAGCACTCATCAACTGCTCCATAGTAACTGGTTCGAAACTCTTTTCACCCCTAACATTTCCCGTAAAACCAGATTCCTTCGTCATCGCTGTAAAGCTATCTGTGCTCGATACTGTTCCGGAGTCTTCTGTCGTTAATCTCGTATTCTGAAAATGTTTTGATTGTGAAAAATTTTGAATTGGTTCCGGACTATTTTCCCGACTTATTAAATTGTTTTCAACTTCATTATTCATCATACTGTTCTCCTGTGTTGGCGAGTTCGCCATGTTAACAATTTCGTCATTCTCACTATCCATCATTTTTGCCTTTTTCATCGATCGCGTAATCATTTACAAAACATACAAAACTCGCCACTATACGAAAAATAAACACAATATGACACTTTATCACCATCAATACCATTCACACGAAATGCTTCCCTCAAACACGATTAATGAACAATTGAAATCTTCATAATTGCACAAAATTGTCAAACCTGTATACAAGACAACAAAAATTAAATTCTGCAAAAAATACCATTAGAAGAATGACAATTACCAAATCTACACATGCAATATAGACTACAATTACTAAACTACAAATTACTACAACAATACTACTGTCTGCTATTTTTACAATCAGAAGAATTCCAAGGGACGATCCGAAGCAGCGGTCGCCACGTGCATTGGGGCTTAATTATACAGGGTGATTCAAAAAGAATACCACAACTTTAAAAATGTGTATTTAATGAAAGAAACATAATATAACCTTCTGTTATACATCATTACAAAGAGTATTTAAAAAGGTTTTTTTTTCACTCAAAAACAAGTACAGAGATGTTGAATATGGCCCCCTCCAGACACTCGAGCAATATCAACCCGATACTCCAACTCGTTCCACACTCTCTGTAGCATATCAGGCGTAACAGTTTGGATAGCTGCTGTTATTTCTCGTTTCAAATCATCAATGGTGGCTGGGAGAGGTGGCCGAAACACCATATCCATAACATACCCCCATAAGAAAAAATCGCAGGGGGTAAGATCAGGGCTTCTTGGAGGCCAGTGATGAAGTGATTCTTTTAATCTTATCAGCTGCAGACAGTGCTTGAATCAATTTCAGACGATAAGGTTTCATAACTATCCTTTTTCGTAGGACTCTCCATACAGTTGATTGAGGAATTTGCAGCTCTCTGCTAGCTCTGCGAGTCGATTTTCCTGGGCTGCGAACAAATGCTTGCTGGATGCGTGCTACATTTTCATCACTCGTTCTCGGCCGTCCAGAACTTTTCACTTTGCACAAACACCCATTCTCTGTAAACTGTTTATACCAACGTTTAATACACCACCTATCAGGAGGTTTAACACCATACTTCGTTCGAAATGCACGCTGAACAACTGTCGTCGATTCACTTCTGCCGTACTCAATAACACAAAAAGCTTTCTGTTGAGCGGTCGCCATCTTAGCATCAACTGACGTTGACGTCTAGTCAACAGCGCCTCAAGCGAACAAATGTACAACTTAATGAAACTTTATAGCTCCCTTAATTCGCTGACAGATAGTGCTTAGCTCTGCCTTTTGTCGTTGCAGAGTTTTAAATTCCTAAAGTTGTGGTATTCTTTTTGAATCATCCTGTATAATGAATGCAAATACTTTTTTAATGTTTAGTCGCTGACTGTCCGGTTACGAAGTCTCGCAACCGGTTGGCCCTGACTAGTTTTAGTACGCAATCTGACTGCATAGAATAACAACAAAGAATGAAAGAAAATTTCCGTTAACACAATTAATTAAGTCCCCAGCAACTATAAAACCTACGAAACAACAAGGCACAAGTGTCGCTGTTCTGTATGTGGAAGTGTGATTCAACGTACACATCTGGCACTGTTCTTCCTCAATACGACAAGATATTTTAAATACCATTTATACGGAAGTAATTAAAAAAATAAACACAAATACTATAATTGCATATAGAAACCAGAAATACAGTCTAATACAAGAACACGAGCCAGATGCTTTGTGGACTGAACCTGTGACCAATAGGCATTATTGTTTAAGACATTGAAATAATAAAAAAAGGAATTTTTTTACCTTCATATATATTGACGAAAAGCACATTACAGCATCCCTACTCCAACAACATCTGGTGTCTAGCCCATCAAAACAATACTACAAGTTCTGAACAAGCACTCTCCATGGGAACTTCTCAACAACGACTCACCACTGCCACATCTCAACAAGCACTCTCCACCACGACTTCTCGACAAGAACTCTCCACTACCACATCTCAACAAGCACTGCCAGTGGAGGCGGCGGAATAATACTCTTTGGCGCAATCTCTGGCGCTGTGGCTCAATGCAGCCACCTTTCAACACACACACACACAAAAACTATTGACAATAGACATCAAATGATCAGTTACTTGCTGACAATGCTACAGAAAATTGAACATAATAACATGGTGTTTGGGGCATCTGCTGAGCTCACAAATATTATTGATGGTGGAGCCAAATAAACAGGTTTACAATAGAACAGCAGTGACACATTTAGAACGACACCAAAACACAGTGTAAATAAGGAAGAAGCCCCCAGCCAGAACTTACTGCAGTTTGTAAACATAACTGTACAGTATGTAGTTGAAAGTACCGCATTGTGCTTGAAATGTGTGCATATCTGAGACCTTTAAACTGTGGTAAAGCTTGCCTGACTTTAGGTGAATGTCATTTATTTTGTGGCACGTAGGAATAGCTTAATATAATTTAAGTAATTTATTATTGGTAACTGAAGGTAGATGGGTTAGCAATTTAAAAAAAAAAGTGACAAAACGTCTGTATTTGAAATATTTATCAGTGCAGAGATTGCGTCTCAGGTTAAGCACAGGTGAGATTGGTCGGTAGAAAAAATGACGTTAAGCCTATATATTGGAGGCCTAATGTGTGGCTTAGGGAGATACTTAACAGTATTGATTGTGAGACTTTGTTCAGGTTGCACAAGTTGTTGTTTGTTTCTTACATAGATCACATGATATTTTGGACACAGCATAAATCAAGTGGTTTTTTAGTATCAGTCAGTTGATACTTAACAGGAATTTGGGAGACATTAGCACCACTCCATTTACACGAGATTTCTAAAACCATGGTATTACAAACCTATTTCGATCAACTGCAAGTAAGACCTATTTCATCCTTAAAACACCATTGTACACCTTTAGTGCAATGTCCTGAGATACAGAGGTGCTTCTCGAGGTGAAAGTTCTACCAATGTCTTTGAAAAGTTATCCTGCAAGTTAGTGTCAATAGTACATTTATTTTAATGTACAATTGTTTTTAGACGAAACAAAATTTTCTTCCTCATACAGTCGACCTACTGAAACAAGAAGAATTTTTGCTTTAATGCGAGTAACTGATATTGAGTATTAATGAATCACCTATGATCTGGTGTAATTATTACCGATGGACTGCACACGAACATAGAACTGCTCAGTAATGAAAAGGCACTGTATTAAGGAAGACGTCTATGTATTCAATTTGTTTGTACACACAGCTGCGTTCTTTGAAACTTTATTAACGGAACTGGGATAAGAACAGAAGCAGAGGCAGTGAGTTAAAATTTGTTAAACAGCCGGGAACCGAACGAGGTGGCGCAGTTTTTAGCACACTGGACTCGCATGCTGAAGAAGGACAGTTCAAATCTGCATCTGGCCATCCTGACTTAGGTTTTCCGCCATTGTTCTAAACCACTTCAGGGAAATACCGGGATGATTCCTCTGAAAGAGCAGTATCGATTTCCTTCCCCATTCCTATTTAATCCGATGGGACCGATGACCTCACTATTTGGTTTCCAAATCAACCAACCCAACACATCTGAGACTTGAACCCACGGCCGATGTGCTAGCCACTACACCATCATAGGACGGTGCCTACGTCACCAGCATGAACTACACTAGTCCAGTGATCTCCGTAACACAAACTTCAATATCGACTACTTAAGTACAGAGAAATGAGCTGAAGCTGTGTTAGAACGGACATCACAATGCTATGATGTTGTAGTAGTAAGCGGGAAACCTGGGTTCAAGTCCTGGCTATAGCACACATATTAATTCATTGCTTAAGCTTCTATCCACATCGATGATAAAGTTGGGATTCATACTTCTCCAGTGAAATGAAATTCCATCAGATAGAAAGATAACTTGGGATAGATACAGGGTATGTAAGTGGGTGGTGGTTGAACATTGTGACCCATGCAGGCTTGAGATCCTGAATGTCGCTGTGTTTCTCAGTTGGATTATTGGCGGTCTCAAAAGGATGCATGAGGATAATTGACGTATACTGAAATCATTAGCACATGAATAAACTACCAAAGAATGCCGCTCTATGTGCAAGCGAAATTGCTATGTAGAAGCCAAGCATTACAGCACAGCGGTTACTCTTCCATCTTGTGGAATTTAAATGCCATTTTGAAGGAGATGTAATAAAGGGCTTTTTTAAACTTTCTGGTCTGATACGTAGCATCGTGTGGGAAAGAAAGATAAGATTGGTAGGTCTTATAAGAAGAATTCCGAGGAATATCTAATTTGATGATAGTGAAGGGTTCTACAATTTTGAACGACACCTAGTAAACATGAAAGTGAATTATATTTAATACAAAAAAATTGTTCTTGGTACTAGGAAAATACGAGTATGCGTGACTAATAAAGGAAGAATGATCGGACTTATAGAGTTCTTATATCATCTAGAGGCAGGCGCCTGATTGTGTTCAGGGAGCGGTAGGGTCATGACTTCTAAAATAAGAGAAATATATCAGTAGCCAGCTCGTATCACAGCGAATAATGGCTGCCCAAAATACTTACTACGGGATGAAGTGGAGCACCACATCAAACTTGTTACATACAGATGACGAAACAAATAAGTTGAATGTATATATTCATATTCAATTACAACATATTTCCATATATGTATGTTTGCGTATCCAACTTCTACAGCAGCTTCACTATCTCAGTTATTACTATTTTCCCCGTCGTAAGTTTTTTTTTACAGGTTAACTATGTTGGTCAACAGACGCTTTTTCCTTTTATTTACAAAGTAACGTCAGTGCTCATTCCTAAACTAGTGTTCACATCACGTTTCTACTAAGTATTTGTGCACGAATAAGAATTTTACTTTACAAATTTTTTTTGTGCAATTTTCTTTGGGCGTTCATTGCAGTTACTACACACTATGAAAATATATCCAGTGGCCATTCTGTAACTAGTGCTCAAAATCCGTTTCAACATTTAACTGTGTGTAGGTGAATAAGGATTTTACTTTGGAAATTAATAGTGTTATTTTCTTCTCGTGTCTGTTCCTCTTAATATATATTCGGAAGTCGACAACTCTTTTCCTCGTTGTTGGCGGAATCCGAAACAGATGAAACTATACCAATATTCCTATGAAGAGAAATTTCGTGAAGGTTTACAAAAGGGGTGTAAAAAATCAAGAAGCTTGAAAGTGTATTGTGTCGGAGATGAGTGAATTTGAACATCGACAAACCGTTGGTGCTCATGTGGTGGGTAACAAAAGTAGCGAACGTGTTTGGTCTTTCACGAGGCAGATTTATAACGCATACAGAGAAAGTGAAAAAATATCATCTGCTAAGTCACAATGCGGATGAAAATGTGTGTTGAATGAGCGCACAGATGGTCATTGAAGTGAACTGTGGGGGAAAATAAGATAACGACAGTTGAAAAACTCATTACATAACTGAATGTCGCACGCGCGATGCAACACGAAGACAGCTCCCTAAGCAGGGGATTGAAAGGGGAGCCGGAATTCTTAACCACTCATCAGTGATGCAAATGCTCGTAACAGGAAAACATGGTGCCGAAGCCATTTAACTTGGACTGTGGAGCGGTGGAGGGTACTCATTTTTCTGCATGAGTTTTGTTGCAGCTGTCAACTTCTGGCTGAGTTTCCATCCCAAGAGCAAAACACTGTGAGGGTCCGGTGATAATCTGGGTAGCTGTACCGCAGTATTCCCGGACCTCCATGGTTACGTTTCAAGGTCGTGTTACTGCCTAGAATTATGTGACCACTTCGTTGGATTGTGATGCTGTGTTTCAAGACAACAGGGCCCGTATTCACACAGCTCGGATGGTCAAGGACTGGTTTTGTTAGTACGAGGATGATATTGGCCTCTCTCCCCTGGTCTCAAAAGGCAGTAGATTTCAATATTATTGAGCCTTTGTGGTCTACTTTGGAGAGAAGAGAGCATTACACTTATCCAACTTTACATCGTAGCCCGAATGTGCCAATATTTTGTAGGAAGAACGGTGGTAGATTCCCTCGAAAACTGCACGGGACCCGTATTTCTCCATTCCCATTCGACGAGAAGCTGTTTTGAATGCCAATGGGATTCCTACATCGTACAAGACATCACGAAGTGTTGTGTTTGTTTGACACTACAAGAGTGAAGGCATAGTCAAGGTACATAAATTTTTTTCTTTGAAGTACATTATGTACTGTGACTATGGCTTCACTATTGCAGTGCCAAATAAACATTTAAGTTATATTTTGGTCACACTCCTTACTTACGACAATTACGTCAGAATATAGGAGCGGCGTGTTGTGTCTTTGGGTTTTCTGTGTTTTTGTTTACCCACAGTATGTACAACAGTCTTCGTACCGTAAGTGCTTAAGATTGCAAAGGTAACTTTGTCGTTACCCCTATAGGGTCTCTTCACACGTGAATGGGAAAGTCGGAGGTTTACCATAAATCAATGAAATCCCAATACGAGCTGTCGACGCTGAAGATCGCAGCATCAGCACGAGTCGACTGGGTCAAAGATCTGTTTACGAAAAATGGGTTCGTCATATTTTTCGATGATTCGACGTGATCTGCTGGGACTCAATGAGTTGTAGGCAAGTCATTACCTCTGATTTCATTCTCCATACCCACCTCAATACATTGAGTCAACGACTGTTTGCCAGTATCACAGTAGTGTACAGGAAAATGTTGGCTTTTTAGTGAATGCAGGAAGATGCAGGATAACTACAACAAAATTTTTATTTACTGTGATGGATACAGCTTGCTGCAAATGTGGAAAAATGTAAGTTAATGGGGTAAGTAGGAGAAAAAGTGTGGGAATGATCATCGTATTAGTGGTGTTTTGCTTCACACAGTCATGTCGATTAAATATCTTCGCGTTGCGCTACAAAGATACATTAACTGGAAAGAGAGCGTAACGTCAGTTGCATGGCAGCCGAATGGTCGACTTCGGTTTCTTCGATGATAACGGAAAGCTAATCTCATATAAAAAGGGTACAGCAAATAAGAGCCGTACTTCTACGTTCAATTAAAAAGCAAGTATTAATTAAATACAAACTCGGAAATCCTACACCGAACCAGACGTTCTATTTTCGAAACAGTATTGAGAAACTGTAGAGGACCGGCATTTTCAGCACACTGTAGAACGGTGTAAGGACCGCGAAGACAACGGAAATCAGGGGTGTCACTGAAGCGTATAGAGATTCGTTTTTTCATCATTCTGTTTGAGAATAGGGACAAGCAATTTAATAATTATCAATCATTCAAGCTACTCTCAGACATGCACCAAATGGTGATATATGGGGTATATACATGATTGTAGACGTAAATGAATAAACTGCAGGTGGTAAGAAAATATCACTGATTACTTACTGATCATCGAGGTGGAATACATTTTGACGAATAGTGCGTTATGTTGTACATCACATATATGTCAGATTTCCGTCGGTGATGGCAATCAGATACAGAGAAATGTACGTCGGCAGTGCAGTGCGATGGATTCTACACCATTAGATACAACCTCTGCCATGCATCTGACAGCGCTTTGCAGAGCATAAATGCAGACGTCGAACTTAGCTAGACAGCCAGATCATAAGAGCAATTTATGATACAACTGCTAAGCCAGCGACGAATAAGAGCACAATTCAGTATCTTCTAGAAAATCCCAAAGTCATTTTTCACAGCTTGTGAACGTCCTGAGGTAGGTTATGTGAACGGTATACATATTCGGGCCCTAGTTTATTCCATTTCACTACATGCTAATACGCTGATTGCACCTTGTACTGACTTCCCCTAGTAAATATGTGCAATTTTGATCATTTGTGTACTGTCATGGACCTAGTCATTGGCATGATGTTCAATTTAGTGTCATGTCCCGTTCTTGGTTTCGCAGTTTTGTATGTGATCAAACAACTCTCCCGAGGAGGGTATGTTACGTTGTAAATCGTGTAGTATAGCAAATCGCTACTACTATTCTTGAAGTGTGCCCTGGTGATTATGTTTTACCTGGAGTATGTCAGAATCACGGTCCAAAAACGGTATTTATTCACGTAATACATTTGCTATGTATTCGGTTTTATTGCTGTTACTGCTACAGATTACTTTCCATATTTGTGTACGCTGTTCTCATATCTGTTTAACGAATTATGTTTCCCAGTATATAAATTAATGGTACTATATAAAGCAACTGGAGGTATCACGAAGAAAATATACCGTACTTCACAATGAAAAATAAAATGTTGTTGCTCAATTTTGAAGTCGTGATCCTGTGTAACAGAAGAAAGCTTGATAAAAGCATTAAAAGCGCGCTATTCCTCTTCATTCTTGAAATTTCGCAGTATTGCGAAGAATGAGTAAGACACATTGACAACCTGTAAAAGAAGAAAAATGATGAGATCAGATTCTACACATATTCAGGTATTTGTTGAGCATTACTTCGTCGTTCTTCGAGATCTGTTCAAAAAATTCTGGAACATTCGTAATTTCGCGCCAGTGGTGTGTTGCAGCGAAATGCGGTTGGCATTCCTGAATTTTCCTGAGCTTAATATGTAACAGCTGGAAGTTTCATCGTTGTATGTCTGTTAGTTATTATTCAGTGCTGTTTTGAGTAATACGTTGCGTCGCGCAGTTTGAGAATTTCGAAATGTTAGAGTTAGAGGAGCAACACGATTGCATTAAATTTTGATCGAAACTAAATAAAACCTGTAGAGAGACACACCAAATGATGCAGGAAGCCTACGGTGATGAGTGCTTAAGCCGTACTCGGTGTTACGAATGGTTCACACGGTTCAAAAATGGCCGGACGGAAGTTACAGAAGAACCTCGTTCAGGACGTCCTTTGACAACTACCGACGACGCTCCTATCAGGACGTCAACGAAAATGTGCGTGCCAATCGAAAACTGAATGTGCGAGAGATCGCAGAAGAGTAAAATTGCAGTTGGATCATGTTATGAAATCGTCACACAGGATTTTGCATTGCATCGTGTTGTCGCCAAGTTCATCCCACGGCTCATGAGTCAAGAACAGAAAGACCTCTGCCTCGTAGCGTGTGAAGAGCTATTTGATTGCACAAATGAGAAAGGGAAGTTGCTTAAGAGAATGGGTCTACGGTTATGATGTTGAAACTGAGGTTCAGTCTTCACAATGGGTCAGGAAAGGTTCTCCAAGACAAAAAAGCTCGTCAGGTCAGGTAAAATATCAAAGCCATGCTGATAGTTTTCTTTGACTTCGAAGGATTAGTTTATCACGAATTCGTGCCACAGGGACAAACTGTCAATCGATGGCACTACCGGCGGGTGTTGCAACGCCTGTGAGAAAATGTGAGAGGGAAACTTTCTGAAATGTGAGGAGACAGTTCGTGGCTCTTGCGTCATGATAACGCACCCTTACATCTGTCCCTGTTGGTGCGTGACTACTGCGCAGAAAACGAAATCATTGGCCGCCTCATCCCCCGTTCTCTCCAGACTTGGCTCCTTCGGACTTTCTTTTTATTTTCAAAGTTGAAAACCCCATTGAAAGGACGGCGATTTACAACGATAGATGGAATAAAAGAAAATTCGCAGACGGTGCTTTGGGCGATCCAGCAACAGGCGTACAAAGATTGCTTCCGGAAGTGGGAACTGCGTTGGGATGGTGTGGAGGAGAGTATTTCGAAGGAGACCATGCACAATAAGTGAAAGATAACCTCAGAAAAATTTTGTAGACAAAGTTCCGGAATTTTTTGAACAGACCTCGTATTGTGGAAAATCTGAAATAATCATTCATACCAGATTATAAATTGTTAAGAAGCCAAAAATTATGAAGGCAATTTTTTTGTTTTCGAATTATTGCCGATAGTAACATTTCAAAAACGCTATCTTATCTTGGCAACATATTATTACATTTACTTCATTTTCACTCCATAGGTTTATAATGACTTATAAGCTTGCAGACATCTAAAAAATGTGTTTTGATATAGTGATGAGTACGCTGGGAGTCTCTGGGGAAGGTGTAAGGATGAGCCAGACAGTAGGAGATTTTACTTTGTTATATTAGCTTTCAAAAGGTAGCTTTATTTTTCTTGTTACGGCCAAGTGTCGGCCGGCAGTATTGGCTGCCTGTAATTTTTCCGTCCCACGGCTCTGTAACAGGAGGTCAGCACCAAGGTAGGCAATCTCGATCACGCACCTCCCTCGTGTGCTGACGAAGTAATGCTGTCTCTGCGACGCTGACCAGACCACGCTCTGGAAAGTTCCAGTGCCGCCCCCCCGCAGGTTTCTCGGTACTGACCAATCAGGGCGAAGGAAGCCGCATGGCGTGTTGAATGTACCCGGCCACTCGTCGCTGGGCCCGCTCTCTCGGACGCACGCCTTGTAGCAGTGAACATCTCCCGCTTCTCCCGGTGCTGCAGCTCTGTGGACTTAGTTTTCGCAGCCAGCATGCCGCTCGAACTTGCCCAATTGGCAGACGCCAAATTTCGTGAACTATGTTTCGCCAAACTCTAGGCTCTGGCTCACCCTCGCCTCCCTTGGCCTGACGATGTGACCCTTCATAAGGCAAAATTGGTCAAAAAAGACCTATTACTTCAACTCTTTTAATCATTCCTTCATTCCCAGAGCCTTCCCATCTGCCCGTCCTGTACAAAGGCATGGCAGAATGCCTTTTTCTATATCCAAGTCTGCTAAATAGTGCAGAGGTTATGCTAAAACTATCTACATAGTATTTCTGCTGCCCTTTATAGGAGGCGTTTAGCGTCGTTGCGCAACCCTCTCAGTAAACAGTTTCTTGAAATTTAACAATTAAGTTTTAGTAAGAAAAAAAATATTTTTTCATTTTTTGCAGGACTTTGCTGTAGAGATTTCCGCTTTAACAGCAGTTTACTGTGTAGTGTACGTAAGAGTTTCCTTTTATGCTCTGTCGCATGAACGCCAGAAGTGGAAGTTCAAATGGCTCTGAGCACTATGGGACTTAACATCTGTGGTCATCAGTCCCCTAGAACTTAGAACTACTTAAACCTAACTAACCTAAGGACGTCACACACATCCATGCCCGAGGCAGGATTCGAACCTGCGACCGGAGCGGTCACGCGGTTCCAGACTGAAGCGCCTAGACCGCACGGCCACACCGGCCGGCAGAAGTGGAAGTAGTGTTCGAGAATAAGCAATGCAAATTTTTGCGTGTTGATTAATTCAAAAAATATTACAGCCTTCTAAGGATTCTGTCAATAAAAAATTATACAATAAATAGTAGATATGAACATTCAGTTTTAGAGACCAGTTTAGCCATCGCCTGTGGTTCCAATGTGTAACCATGTCAGTGACTTTTATACAAGTAAATGATGTCAGGTGGCTTCTGGAGCAGCAAAGTTATTATTGTCTCTTAAGTCTTTGCGGTTGTTAATGCTACAAATAAGTAAAACAAAAGAAAACGGTAAACGAATCAGGCTGAGAGGGATCAAGATTCAAATTAAGTTCTTCTGATACCGCACACATAGTAACATTACCGCCCATTGCAATAACTGCATTAAACGCTACAAGTTTGCATCTGTATGTGCTGCTGACGGGTGACGAGCTATGGGATCGTCTTGCACTGAATCTCTGCCTTTTCAAAACCTATTTTGCCACCCGAAAACACAACTCCTTGAAAGTGCCTCGCCTATGTATGCTTGCTTAATCATTGTCCACGTTTCATTCGAGGTTTTCCTGAGATTAATTCGGAACTTAATGTTCCCTCTTTGCTCACAATTACCGTAGTTTGTGCCAAAATAACTAATGCGCCAAGAAGCGAAACCATGTGTTGCTAAGCACAGTCCTGCCACCTACACTGGAATTTGCACGCCAGTACAGCAACCAGACGTCCACTGAGTGACAACAGGTGACCAAAAGACGAATCACGTTTAATGCTCCATCGGATACATTAATTTAATGTCGTGTGACGAGGGCCTCCCTTCGGGTAGACCGCTCGCCTGGTGCAAGTCTTTCGATTTGACGCCACTTCGGCGACTTCCGCGTCGATGGGGATGAAATGATGATGATTAGGACAACACAACACGCAGTTCCTGAGCGGAGAAAATGTCCGACCCGGCCGCGTATCGAACCAGGGCCCTGAGGATTGACAGTCTGTCGCGCTGACCATTCAGCTACCGGGGGCGGACATCGGGTACATGTATGGCGTGAAACGTCCGAAAACAAACACATTGCAACAATCGTCGGTAGGGTCCAGCGAGGGGCAGGGGGCAGGGAGTTTTCGTGGCGTATTGAATGTTCGATGAGATTTCGGGATTGCAGCCGGATCATGTTGACTTCTTGCCACGATATTTCGGCTGGCAATCGTCCAGCCATCTTCAGGTGAGTGTCAGTCACTGGAGACTGCAAGTTCCCGGAGGCAACTTTATAGCAAAAAATTGGCGCGAAAACGCATGCAAATTGGCCTCCGTCACAGGAGTGTCCTCTATCGAAATCCGCGCCCTCTGGAGCTACTGTTCTATCTGTGGGGCGCAGGCGCATGCGTGAAGGTGAAAACCACGTGTCCGCCCTCTGTCGGAATGCGCGCCCGCTTCGCTAAAAACAGACGACAGATGTCGCCAGACGTGTCATTATGAATAAACTGTCTTCTCTCAGAGGAATTTAGAGGGATCACCGGGTGCCTAGCCTTGTCCAGTTGAAAACTGCCATCACGATTTATAAGATTTTGCGCTATGCGTATCTCCACAGATTCTTTAATTACTGAATCCCAGAACGTTTTTGCTGGGGCCAAGATTTACGTGGCAGAAAAATCCATAGTGTGTTCTGTGGTAATACAGAGCTCACTAAGGCTGATTTACTAGGCTGCGAAAGGCGAGTGTGGCGTTCGTGTTCAACGCACTTTTCATGTACTGTGCGTATCGTCTAGCCGATGTAAGCTTTTACCGATCCCGGCATTCCGCAGACCCACATCGTCCTTTACTGAACCGAGAAGGGCACTAATCTTCGCCGGTCGCCGGAAGATTACTTTAACTTGATGTTTCCTTACAATCCCGCTTATTTTAGATGAAAGGTTGCCGACGTGTGGAAGGAACGCCCTGAACTTGAATAACTCCTTGTTGTTGTGGTCTTCAGTCCTGAGACTGGTTTGATGCAGCTCTCCATGCTACTCTATCCTGTGCAAGCTTCTTCATCTCCCAGTACTTACTGCAACCTACATCCTTCTGAATCTGCTTAGTGTATTCATCTCTTGGTCTCCCTCTACGATTTTTACCCTCCACGTTGCCCTCCAATGCTAAATTTGTGATCCCTTGATGCCTCAAAACATATCCTACCAACCGGTCCCTTCTTCTTGTCAAGTTATGCCACGAACTCCTCTTCTCCCCAATTCTATTCAATACCTCCTCATTAGTTATGTGATCTACCCATCTAATCTTCAGCATTCTCCTGTAGCACCACATTTCTAAAGCTTCTATTCTCTTCTTGTCCAAACTATTTATCGTCCATGTTTCACTTTCACACATAGCTACACTCCATACAAATACTTTCAGAAACGACTTCCTGACACTTAAAGCTATACTCGATGTTAATAAATTTTTCTTCAGAAACGCTTTCCTTGCCATTGCCAGTCTACATTTTATATCCTCTCTACTTCGACCATCATCAGTTATTTTACTCCCTAAATAGCAAAAGTCCTTTACTACTTTAAGTGTCTCATTTCCTAATGTAATTCCCTCAGCATCACCCGATTTAATTTGACTACATTTCATTATCCTCGTTTAGCTTTTGTTGATGTTCATCTTAGATCCTCCTTTCAAGACACTGTCCATTCCGTTCAACTGCTCTTCCAAGTCCTTTGCTGTCTTTGACAGAATTACAATGTCATCGGCGAAGCTCAAAGTTTTTATTTCTTCTTCATGAATTTTAATACCTGCTCCGAATTTTTCTTTTGTTGCCGTTACTGCTTGCTCAATATACAGATTGAATAGCATCGGGGAGAGGCTACAACCCTGTCTCACTCTCTTCCCAACCAGTGCCTCTCTTTCATGTCCCTCGACTCTAATAACTGCCATATGGCTTCTGTACAAATTGTAAATAGCCTGTATTTTACCCCTGCCACCTTCAGAATTTGAAAGAGACTATTCCAGTTAACATTGTCAAGAGCTTTCACTAAGTCTATAAATGCTAGAAACGTAGGTTTGCCCTTTCTTAATCTTTCTTCTAAGATAAGTCGTAAGGTTAGTATTGCCTCACGTGTTCCAACATTTCTACGGAATCCAAACTGATCTTCCCCGAGGTCCGCTTCTACCAGTTTTTCCATTCGTCTGTAAAGAATTCGTATTAGTATTTTGCAGCTGTGACTTATTAAACTGATAGTTCGGTAATTTTCACATCTGTCAACACCTGCTATCTTTGGGATTGGAATTATTATATTCTTCTTGAAGTCTGAGGGTATTTCGCCTGTCTCATACATCTTGCTCACCAGATGGTAGAGTTTTGTCATGACTGGCTCTCCCAAGGCCGTCAGTAGTTCTAATGGAATGTTGTCTACTCCCGGGGCCTTGTTTCGACTCAGGTCTTTCAGTGCCCTGTCAAACTCTTCACGCAGTATCTTATCTCCCATTTCGTCTTCATCTACATCCTCTTCCATTTCCATAATATTGTCCTCAAGTACATCGCCCTTGTATAAAACCTCTATACAATCCTTCCACCTTTCTGCCTTCCCTTCTTTGCTTAGAACTGGGTTTCCATCTGAGTTCTTGATATTCATACAAGTGGTTCTCTTCTCTCCAAAGGTCTCTTTAGTTTTCCTGTAGGCAGTATCTATCTTACCCCTAGTGAGATAAGCCTCTACATCCATAGATTTGTCCTCTAGCCGTCCCTGCTTAGTCATTTTGCACTTCCTGTCGATCTCACTTTTGAGACGTTTGTATTCCTTTTTGCCTGCTTCATTTACTGCATTTTTATATTTTCTCCTATCATCAATTAAATTCAATATTTCTTCTGTTACCCAAGGATTGCTATTAGCCCTCGTCTTTTTACCTACTTGATCGTCTGCTGCCTTCACTACTTCATCCTTGAGAGCTACCCATTCTTCTTCTACTGTGTTTCTTTCCCCCATTCCTGTCAATTGTTCCCTTATGCTCTCTCTGAAACTCTGTACAACCGCTGGTTTAGTCAGTTTATCCAGGTCCCATCTCCTTAAATTAGCACCTTTTTGTAGTTTCTTCAGTTTTAATCTACAGCTCATAACCAATAGATTGTGGTCAGAGTCCACATTTGCCCCTGGAAATGTCTTACAATTTAAAACCTGGTTTCTAAATCTCTGTCTTACCATTATATAATCTATCTGATACCTTTTAGTATCTCCAGGATTCTTCCATGTCTACAACCTTCTTTTATGATTCTTGAACCAACTGTTAGCTATGATTAAGTTATGCTCTGTGCAAAATTCTACCAGACGGCTTCCTCTTTCATTTCTTCCCCCCAATCCATATTCACCTACAATGTTTCCTCCTCTCCCTTTTCGTACTCTCGAATTCCAGTCACCCATGACTATTAAATTTTCGTCTCCCTTCAGTACCTGAGTAATTTCTTTTATCTCATCATACATTTCATCAATTTCTTCATCATCTGAAAAGCTAGTTGGCATATAAACTTGTACTACTGTAGTAGGCGTGGGCTTCGTCTCTATCTTGGCCACAATAATGCGTTCACTATGCTGTTTGTAGTAGCTTACCCGCGTTCCTATTTTCCTATTCATTATTAAACCTACTCCTGCATTACCCCTATTTGATTTTGTATTTATAACCCTGTATTCACCTGACCAAAAGTCTTGTTCCTCCTGCCACCGAACTTCACTAATTCCCAGTATATCTAACTTCAACCTATCTATTTTCCTTTTTAAATTTTCTAACCTACCTGCCGGATTAAGGGATCTGTCATTCCACGCTCCGATCCGTAGAACGCCAGTATTCTTTCTCCTTGATAACGACGTCCTCTTGAGTAGTCCCCGCCCGGAGATCCGAATGGGGGACTATTTTACCTCTGGAATATTTTACCCAAGAGGACGCCATCATCATACAGTAAAGCTGCATGTCCTCGGGAAAAATTACGACTGTAATTTCCCCCTGCTTTCAGCCGTTCGCAGTACCAGCACAGCAAGGCCGTTTTGGTTAATGTTACAAGGCCAGATCAGTCAATCATCCAGACTGTTGCCCCTGCAACTACTGAAAAGGCTGCTGCCCCTCTTCAGGAACCACATGTTTGTCTGGCCTCTCAACAGATACCCCTCCGTTGTGGCTGCACCTACGGTACGGCCATCTGTATCTCTGAGGCACGGAAACCTCCCCACCAACGGCAAGGTCCATGGTTCATGGATGGAAGAATAACTCCTTATGTTCTTGATTTTGTAGGTGGTCACGTTTCTTCCTTCTTAGCGCTGTTCCAGTCTGATGTGGAAGATAACCATTACCTCTGAACACCGATTCTAAATGTTCCAGGTCCTTTGTAAGGCTGTCTCCATCAGAAACAACATGAGCCCGGTTGCGAGAACCGTGACAGTTCTTCTTCATCATGGGGCCACACTACAAAAGTGTCATCTACATATCGCAAGAAAACTTTCGGTTTAAGTTCTGCCGAGTCTAGTGCCCTTTCCTCAAAGTATTCCATAAAAAAGTTTTCTACCAAAGGCGAGAGACGACTGACCATGGCAACACCGTCAGTCCGCTCAAAATATTCGCTGTTAAATAAAAAGTAGGTTTAGGAAAGGACCTGATGGAAAAGCGCTGATATGTCAGCCGTGAACTTATTGCTGATGAGCGACAAAGAATCCACAAGAGGAACCTTAGTGAAAAGTGAGATGATATCAAAGCTGTCTAGTAAGTCAGTTTCACTGAGTTGAAGTGACTTCAGTCTGTTGATAAAGTCCGCCAAGTTGCGAACATGATGCACGCACTTCTCCTCAAAAGGTATCAGTAGAGAGGCGAGATGTATCGCCAAATCATACGTGGGGGTGTCAGTATTACTGACGATTGACCGTAACGGAACCTCTTTTGTATGGATCTTCGGAAGACCGTATAGCCTGGGTGGCACAGAACTATGATGTCTTAGTCTTTAGGCCACTTCTTGCAGAACAGAAGAAGAATTCAGCAGGGCTGATGTTTTCCTTTCCACTTTCGCTGCGGGGTCTTTGTCAGTCTTCCGATACATCGGTTCACTCAGCAAGTTGTAAATCTTCTGATTATAAAACTCACGCGGCAACAGCACTGTAGCGTTTCCCTTATCCGCTGGTAATGCCACCGTGTGAGGATCTTCTCGTAGCTTTCGTAGTGTGGCCCTTTCTATGGCAGAAATGTTGCTCTTCTGAGGTGGAGTTTTCGCGAGTACACGGAAAGTTTCACGTCTTATTTCTTCTGCAGCATCACTAGGAAGAGGTCTAAAAGTTTCCTCAACAGCACTAATAAAATCAGTCAGAGGCAGGGTTCTCGGCGTAGGAGCGAAGTTCAAGCCTTTCCCAATCACAGACAGCGTTACGTTGTCTAAAACTTCATCCGTTAAGTTGACCACGGAACGTCGAATAGCATCTTCTTGCGGTAACTTTGCTGACAGCCGGGCGAACTTCGAAACCTGTCTTGATGTAGACTCTTTATGCACCCAGTCCGCTTATGCTCAGGTCACGCCATCGACCCATGCTCAGGAAAGTGATGGCAGGCTGGATGCAATCTTCACATGCAGATGAAATAGCTGCTTCGATATGACGTCCAGTGCGAGTATAGCAGATCCTCTCCTTCACTAGTGCTAAGCTCACCTTTCGTGTAATGAATTTTGCAGCGGCGGTCTAGATAAAATGTCTCACTCTGGTAAACTTCGGGGTAAGGCCTTCGTCCCGATACTTCAGTAAAAAACACAGAGAACTTAACAATCTCGCTCGCTTATTGCGTAGCTTGTCCAACCTCTGGGTTTGTAATGCCATCGCCTCCCCGAAGAGATATCTGATGTGATTCTTGAAGCTTTCCCGGCGTACTGAATGCTCGATGAGACTTCGAGATTGCAGCCGGATCATGTTGACTTCTTGCCAAGCATGCGCCTGCGCGCCACAGATTAGCTCAAGAGGGCGCGGATTTCGATAGAGGACGCTCCTGTGACAGAGGCCATTGCGCATGCGTTTTCGCGCCAATTTTTTCCTATAAAGTTGACTCCGGGAACTTGCAGTCTCCAGTGACGGACACTCACCTGAAGATGGCTGGACGATTGCCAGCCGAACTATCGTGGCAATAAGTCAACATGATCCGGCTGCAATCCCGAAATCTCATCGAACATTCAATACGCCACGAAAACTTCAAGAATCACAGAATGACGATTGATTACATTCAGTCGAGAATGATGGCGCCTGCCAGATATAATCATACAGTCAGAATCCCGTGACGAATAGTAGTGTTATGTATGCTCCTCTACAAATGCAGCATCCCCTTGAGCTATGATTGCAATTGCCCTTTTGCCTGCGAAGATGAATCGTCAGTCGGAGACGAAACGTTGCGGTATAATTTTATATATCACTCACAGCTTCTCAGCCTGGAAGTGGTAACTGATGTAAACACTGGACGCCAAATCATGTATTGTATGAATAAACAACCAGCTGGTAACTGAGTTAACAGCAAAAAAGGATGCAGTAAAGTATACTCAGAATAAACGAAAATAAATGAACAATTGACGTTCACAAAAAAACCTATTAATTTAATTTAGTTATACACTAGATTCTGTGTGACCCCCTTCCCCAAAGCAGCCAATCAACCAACACCAGATTATGTTTCACAATAACCTACTACGTGAATTCCACACAAAGTATTAACTTATTAAAATTTGTGCGTGTTAAAAAAATGTAGATGTATTTCATTGTGGACTGGGATACAGCCCTTCTAGGAAACAGTATACCGACCTGTTTACTAAGTACGTGAGACTCGTGACATATGTGTGTTTGTAGACTGTAGGTGACTTTAACGGATGCTTGTATAGCGTAGCGCTGTGTTTGTGCTGTACGAAGATAATGAGTCAAGGAAGAGGGTGAAAACCTATTCCTCATACCACAGGGGCTACCCAGTTCAAGTTCCCATAGGATGGATTGGTCATCAACACCACTGTAACTTATCCTCATTTCATGAGGCACTGTGGTCAGGCACGGAATGTAATCCACATCATTGGTGCAAAGACAAGTAATCAGGAACGTTACGCTGCTACCTATCCCTAGCCATCCCGCCCCCGTCCCCTCCTTGCCGGCCAAATACTGGCAGTAAAAATTTCATCCACCACCTGCAATCGAACTGGGTTACCTCCAAGTTCAGCGCCACCGCACAAGCATCCGTTTGCGACCTTGCGTATGGAGGCGGTTTTCGGGAGTTGATTGTTATATCAATGCCCAAGTGAGGGCTATTTTAGACAGAAGAAAGAATAATATTTAATTAGAGACTAAGTTTTAAACTAATTCACTGGAGTCATAAGAGAGAATGATTTCTGTGTTTCCTGAATCGCAAAGTGTTTGGGAAGCTGCGGTATACAAAATGGAAACCTAAAATCGTCACTATAGTTTTGACATAAGCTGATAATGTGTTTAGTGACCCATCGTGAAACAGTGTGGGCACAGTGAGTGTATTGACTGGGAATGCGAAACGAATGAACAATGTATCATTAGCCTTTTACATTATTTGCCTAAAGGATTTATTTATAGAACTCTATTGTACACTGGGGATGAAACTAACGAAGTTGCATGGTTGGTAAAGGCTGGCCGTACAGTGACAAAGTACCCCAGACCGCGCGGCTACCCCGCGGGGCGCAACCTGCAGCCAGATTTACTGTGGCAGCCTACAGACTGACGAGACAGGAAAAACTTCGCGACTTGAAGAATATGAATATTTACTGATAGTGTATTAGAATTTTGTAACAATGTTTCGAGAACCTTCTCGACAACACCTCAAACTGTTTCTGTAACAGTAGCTGCTATCAGTTCTTTTCTTCTTGAGAACGAGGAAAGGAAAGTTAGAGTTTCACGTCAGCTGTATACCATTAGATCTTTCACACACAAGGATGCACGAAGATACGTACGGTGGGCAACGTATATTGTGTTGCTGATAAAAGTGATAGTTTTCCGTAGGATGCGCTGCGCTACATGTGGAACATTAATTACCGAATGGGATCAGGAATACAGGACCAATCGCCTTACCGAGACAAAGGACTCCCTGGAGAGTGGGAAGAACCCACCGGCGGTGATGCACAGAGGCCGCTGCGCGCGTTGCATCACGAGTAGCAGCGACCGTTTGATGGACAAGGGACACTCCAGCAGTGACGTCACCGCGTCGTACGCCGCCAGGGCCACGTTCTCGCTCTGCAGAAGTCCACCATCTTCAGCAGGCAGCTCGTAGCGAATGAATACAATCATCTTATGCAGAATAGTTTCAACATTAAAATGTCATAAAATACTGTATCTTGCGAATAAAAGTATGTGACGTACATTGAATTATGGATAAAAGATTAAGTGACTGTGAAATCCTCGGTTTAACTTTGTCAGATAACTTTGGAAATATGGAATTTTGGTAATCATCAGACTCGAGCAGTAGAGCTGTTACTACAATACGTAGCAAGGTGTGAATTACTAATGGTATACTGCAGGGTACCATTATCTGTTCTGTGTGGCCTGTATATCCCTGACGTGTAATCAGTCTTATTTGCCACATTTAGTGGAGGCAGTTTTCTTTCCAGATGCAAAAGTATTTTTGTATGAAACATTTGCTGAGCAGCAGGGGGTATAATGATATGAAATTTCTGGAGCGAACCAACATTCTGAACCGAGTGTTGAGGCAGTACCCTTCCCTCTTTCAGAGAGTTTTCTACCGAATGAGTCGTCAGAAAACGTCTGAAGGATTCAATCTACCGTTGAGAGTGGGTAAGGAATGTCTAGCAGTTTAGCAACGCGTTGAATGCTTGCTCTGAATCATGTTTAGATGGTCAAGTTGTTAAAGCGTTGCCTGCAAAAACTACGAGTTTCTGAAATGCACTGGATCGATGTCTTCAGGAAAAGGAATCAATAAGGCAAATTAATGAGAATGAGTTGAAATAGTTGGCGCCAATTGTATTACAGTGATAAAGTTGTGGGATAACTGTTCCATTAGTAGAAAATTGTTCAACTCTTCCTTTCAGCGAGATTTAGTACCTAAGTGAGTGGAAGAAAGTAATTAAAACTTGAGTGCGGATTTTATGTAAGTAGTCATTGTTATGAAATTGTTAAACAACTTTGATTACTGAGAACATTTACGTAAAAAACATGCAACATGTGTGACTTATATAACAACAATTTACCATACATTTATGTATAGATAAAATCGTACAGATTAATCCATTCTAGTCCTACTGAAAAAGAAAATTGAAAAATACAGCTCCAGGAGGGAACATTTATTCTCTGTAAACAGTAATTTTGATATAGCTACACGGTGGTCGATAATTAGCAAATAAAATAAGTTTTCTGAAA
Source organism: Schistocerca serialis cubense (assembly GCF_023864345.2). Taxonomy (NCBI): domain Eukaryota; kingdom Metazoa; phylum Arthropoda; class Insecta; order Orthoptera; family Acrididae; genus Schistocerca; species Schistocerca serialis. Next base: position 302,391,126 of record NC_064645.1, on the reverse strand, counting down.
TGTGCCAGTTTACTTTCTTACAAATAATCTGCCGGGTGATCAAAAAGTCAGTATAAATTTGAAAACTTAGTAAACCACGGAATAATGTAGATAGAGAGGTAAAAATTGACACACATGCTTGGAAAGACATGGGGTTATATTAGAACAAAAAAAAAAAAAAATAAAATAAACAAAGTTCACAAAATGTCCGACAGATGGTGCTGGGCAGCAAAAGGTCAGTGACTGCGCGTGACAATCGTGTATAAAAGGGGCTGTAATGAGAGAGAGAGAGAATCAGATGCGCCAGCAGTCGCAGCATGTTGACGTTATCTGAAAAGGCGCTTTTAGTGAAGCTGTATTTTCAGATTCGTGAAAGATCGCTTGAGCGCGTCGTTTGGTGATGATCGTGTGCTCAGCCCCCACTTCCGTCTTGCTTGGCCTCCCAGGTCCCCAGACCTCAGTCCGTGCGATTATTGGCTTTGGGGTTACCTAAAGTCGCAAGTGTATCGTGATCGACCGACATCTCTAGGGATGCTGAAAGACAACATCCGACGCCAATGCCTCACCATAACTCCGAACATGCTTTATAGTGCTGTTCACAACATTATTCCTCGACTACAGCTATTGTTGAGGAATGATCGTGGGCATATTGAGCATTTCCTGTAAAGAACATCATCATTGTTTTGTCTTACTTTGTTATGCAATTTATTGCTATTCTGATCAGATGAAGCGCCATCTGTCGGACATTTTTTGAACTTTTGTAATTTTTTGGTTCTAATAAAACCCCATGTCATTCCAAGCTTGTATGTCAATTTGTACCTCTCTATCTACATTATTCCGTGATTTATTCAGTTTTCTAATTTATACTGACTTTTTGATCGTCCTGTATATAACATGCAACATGTGCGACTTATACAACAACAATTTACATTTCTGTATAGATAAAATCGTACTCACTAATCCATTCTAGTCCTAGTGGAAAAGAAAATTAAAAAATACAGCCCCAGGAGGGAACATTTATTGTCTGTAAACAGTAATAGCTATACGGTGTTCGATAATTAGCAAGTAAAATAAGTTTTCTGATATGTGCCGGTTTAATTTCTTACAAATAATCTATACTCGTATTATTTTCAGTATTTGTTTATGCTATTTTAGAGTTTTGAACATGGCTGTTATTCAGCAACCGTATTCTAGTTTCAACATAGGATCAAACAGCCAACTATTTTTTCATACAAAGACATAAGAAGAAAATAGTTAAACACAGAAAAAATGGCTCTAAGCACTATGGGACTTAACACCTGAGGTTATCAGTCCCCTAGACCAAGAACTACTTAAACCTAATTAGCCTAAGGACATCACACACATCCATGCTCGAGGCAGGATTCGAACCTGCGACCGTAGCAGCAGCGCGGTTCCGTATTGAAGCGCCTAGAACGCTCGGCTACCGCGGTCGGCTAAACACAGGATTTAGTAACATTTCTTTCTGATGAAGATACCTCCAGTAGGTGTCGAAAACTAAGGCAATGTACCTATTGCTTATATGTAACCGGTTGGCTGTTTAATCGTATGTTGATGCAATTGATGTGTCTTTGGAGAAACATATGTATACCGTCTCAGTGCTGAAGTGCCAGACTACGCGTTCAAAGAGTTCGGGTTTGATCCCCAGTCTATCCAAGGTTTTTTATTTGTCACTTATCACATCTCTCATTTCTAGCAATATGTGGTAACGTGAAAAACAATGAGCTACACTGTGGTTCAGAATCCACATTAAATCTTAGCCTCCCATACTACTGGCTGAGTACGTCAGTTCAAAGGTCGGAGGAAGGCATCGACATGCCACCTCCCACAGGACAATGCCTAATGATACACTGTGGTGTTCAGAACAATTGTCACATTGATGACTGCTTACTTGCTTGCTTACAGATCCGTATCAATAGCATGTATTTAAAAATTCAAAATTAACTTTGTAACTATGTACAGCTATGTACTATTTCAGTCCTTCCACGCTACAGAAACATCTGAGTGGCATTTATCAAATATCTAATTTCTCTAGACATTGTTCCATATTCCAGTGTTCAACATTCTCACGACGTACGTTTCCATTAGCACATTTGTTCCAGTAGCAAATATTAGTCTGTTTTAACATACATGTATGTAGATATCCTTTTCTTACCATCTGCCACCGAGCGGGTTGGCGCAGTGGTTAGACACTGGACTCGCATTCGGGAGGACGAAGGTTCAATCCCGCGTCCGGCCATCCTGATTTAGGTTTTCCGTGATTTCCCTAAATCTCTCCAGGCAAATGCCGGGATGGTTCCTCTCAAAGGGCACGGCCGACTTCCTTCCCCATCCTTCCCTAATCTGATGAGACCGATGACCACGCTGTCTGGTCTCCTTCCCCAAACCAACCAACCAACCTTACCATCTGCCGCATAAAAAAAAGTCGCGTTACTAACAACTGGTTTTTAACCGTGAATTTAATTTGTTGAAAATCTAATGCATTCCGATATTACATATGAAACTGCGTTGCATTTTCGTGCATTGCAGGATGTGTCTGTTACTATTGAACTCCTTGTGGTGCTTTGATATGCACTCGATGGCAGGGTATGACGTCTTTGCCGAGGTAGGTAAGCAACTGTCTCTACCACATCCCACCAGGGGGAATGCGAGCTCTCCAATGCGCCGACTTAACGTGGTTCCGCAAGAATTTTCTCTCCCTCGTACACCGCTGCCCATCAGAGGATAAGTAGCATCAGCCAGCCAGTGAGTTTGTAAACTGAAATGTTTTTGTGTCTGTTCCAGCAGTACGTGAATTCATACTGAACTTTACTGAACGGATTTTGAAACAGAACAACCTCAGTAATGTCACCATTTCAAAACTGAAACTGAAATTTCTCAGATATCAAATACTAGATGTTTTTTGCTGACTTTCTACCAGTTAACTGAATTTGCAAAATTTAACTTGTTGTGAAAAGCGTAATAACAGTTTGCGCAACTTGTTGAATAACATCACCATTTCTGGGTGACGTATTATTGTTTTGAGGCCCGGCACCTTACCACTTGCAGTTCCTCACTTGCTAACCTGTTTCACTAGTAAAGAAAATGTCTGCTGAAACAAATATTGGTAGTGAAATAAAACCAAGTGCAAGTGCAGATCACATATTCCACAATGAAATACTCACTTCTGTAATGAGGTCATCTCCAAACCAGCAGTATTCAAAGAGCTCTGCAAGCATTACAGTCAAATGGCAGCCAAATTTCCCTGTCTCTTGCAGGCCGTTTTTGTTCTGTAACAAAAATGCTGTTAGGCACAAGAAATCAAATTACTTTGTGCGCTACCAAAAAAATATCAGTGCTCAGTCTAAAGAAAGAAAAACTATTGTAAAATGCAGCAGAAGGGAAGAAACTGGAATAAAGATACGTAGAAATCAAGAAGACGATGGATAACATAGAAAAGAGATACTCTAAAGGATAAAAAACGTTGATGGTGAGACAGGCATGAAGTGTCCCAGAAATGAACGCTAGAGATCAGAAATACCGAGAGGGATGAAACAAATGCAGTCTTAGTTCGGAATGTAAATAAATTGGTGGAGGAGTTTGTTTTAGATAAGTCCGCTGAGAATTTCTTGACTTTGCACTGATAATAATTATTTTACTTTAATTTAATTTATATTGCTAAACAGCGCAAATGAAGGTACATTTCGATCACATGACTGCTATTATTTACGTGACGTATCAGTGAATTTATCTTCTTCATGTTTCGTTGAAATCGATATAATGGACTGCTGTACCGTCATATAATTTTTTCTTTTATGTGACTTAGTGCCAGTGGGACTCATCTAGAAATATTGAAGACACATGGATATACTTCTTCTTTGTTTTCGAATTTTAATATATGGACAGATGAAAAGTGGAGTGGTATATCTTTCCAGGTGGACGGTCTTCGTAGTGGTCGTTTGAAAGTGAACCAGCAATGGAAAAGCAAAACGTGCATGCTGTTATAATGGACGTGCAGATGCATAAAAATATTTGGCACCAACTTTGTATCAGAAGAGAGGAGGGTGCATTATACTTTAAGAATTAATAACGATCTAGGTCTGATTAGATGGAAACCCATTTGTTGAATTGAGACTAAATCCAAATGCGAAAATGACTGTTGAATCATTGTAAAAAAAAATCCAGTTGATTTAGCCTAACATTTTGTTATTACAGAAGATTGTGCCACTCTGTGCCGCAAACAGAGCAAAGAGGTTGACGGAAGCGAAGCGTGAGTAGAGACGAATCTGGCTTCAATAGTCATCAAGATTATGACGGGCGTTTTCTAGAATGCAGAAGGATTCTTCTCATTGTTGTTCTTGTTAAGAGTACGGCAACAGTCTGACTAAAGCCTATCGTTATAATGATCTTACACCTGGTGTTCAACTTTATCAGGTCTGGATGTGAAATATTCATGTTCACCCTGAAGGTAATGTGCAATAAGCTTCTTGTCGCTGTTTTTATTCCTATTTAAAGACGAAATTAGAGATGTTGTAATGGCTTCGTGATCACTACCGGCTCCATGTTCTATGCTGAGTCGGAAATTTCGGGTCTGTTGGACAGCTACAGATAAACTCCTTCACGAGTAGGTTATCTCCGATTTACTTCGCAAGAAATTTTCGGCTGAGCCATCTAGAGCAATTTCAGACCACTTCATCCCACTTGTCAGCCTTTATCACTTGTGCCTGCCAGACTGTACTGGTCAGTTGAAATCAGCATCTAAAACTGTGCTGGCGTAAGCTGTCGCCAGCACCCTGGTCAGCAAAGATGTAGTAAGGAGAAAGATAGTAGGCGCTGGATAAAGCGCGCCTATCAGGAGAGAGGCCAAAGAAAGACTCGCAAGTAATACGCCGCTAACGCCCTCTTGACCACAAGTATTTAGATCAACGCAGCAGACTGGACGGCTCAGTCAGTCGCAGTCACTAGCACAGCCGCTCAGTCACTAGCTCAGTTACTGTCGCACCAACTCGCACACCAGTTTGACGTCTGTCATTCATTCCTCGCCTAGCGGGAATTGTGCTTCACCAGTAGTGAGGCTAACGTGGACTATTACGGAAGAGCTTGTACCACAACACATGAACCCTCTTAAAATAAGTAGCTTCCAGTTAATGTAAGAAAAGAACCCTGTTAAAACACGTGCTCAGTTGTGTTGTAGATAGGGGATACTGGTCACAAACGACATCCTTTCCCTTGGTCCATATGGTACAAGACTCAACAGTGGCGACGAGGACACAACAAAAACTATAACATGACCGGAAAGCTTAAGCGAGATAGTCTCCAAATTTCTCCGCAAATGTTCTGCCCCTGTTGCTTCTGAGGCATCAGGTCCATAAACTATTCAGGAAACCACCTGATCCCAAAACAGTATAAATTTGGCTCCAACACCAGATGTCAGTGTTTTCCGGAAACGCAGGTCAGATCCAGACCAAATGTCTTAAAGGATCCCACAATATCGGAAAAATGACAGTTGGGATGCCAAAGGTGTACTTTTATCTGGACGGCAGAGCCTGAAAGAAAAGAGTTGTTGTTGTTGTGTGGTCTTCAGTCCTGAGACTGGTTTGATGCAGCTCTCCATGCTACTCTATCCTGTGCAAGCTTCTTCATCTCCCAGTACCTACTGCAACCTACATCCTTCTGAATCTGCTTAGTGTATTGATCTCTTGGTCTCCCTCTACGATTTTTACCCTCTACGCTGCCCTCCAATGCTAAATTTGTGATCCCTTGATGCCTCAAAACATATCCTACCAACCGATCCCTTCTTATAGTCAAGTTGTGCCACAAACTTCTCTTCTCCCCAATCCTATTCAATACCTCCTCATTAGTTACGTGATCTACCCACCTTATCTTCAGCATTCTTCTGTAGCACCACATTTCGAAAGCTTCTATTCTCTTCTTGTCCAAACTGGTTATCGTCCATGTTTCACTTCCATACATGGCTACACTCCATACAAATACTTTCAGAAACGACTTCCTGACACTTAAATCTATACTCGATGTTAACAAATTTCTCTTCTTCAGAAACGATTTCCTTGCCATTGCCAGTCTACATTTTATATCCTCTCTACTTCGACCATCATCAGTTATTTTACTCCCTAAATAGCAAAACTCCTTTACTACTTTAAGTGTCTCATTTCCTAATCTAATCCCCTCAGCATCACCCGATTTAATTTGACTACATTCCATTATCCTCGTTTTGCTTTTGTTGATGTTCATCTTATATCCTCCTTTCAAGACACTGTCCATTCCGTTCAACTGCTCTTCCAAGTCCTTTGCTGTCTCTGACAGAATTACAATGTCATCGGCGAACCTCAAAGTTTTTACTTCTTCTCCATGAATTTTAATACCTACTCCGAATTTTTCTTTTGTTTCCTTCACTGCTTGCTCAATATACAGATTGAATAACATCGGGGAGAGGCTACAACCCTGTCTCACTCCTTTCCCAAAAGAGTTAGCGGGGACAAATTCCAGGTATTTGGTGTCAATTAGCAGTGAGTCCGCTTAGCGGAAATGTAAGAACAGGGCCGAACGTCGTGCTGGAAATGGCACAGTCTTACGTACAGAATGATCTCATCCTGTGCCATATTGCAAATCTGAATATGACAGCAGCCGACAAAATCTCACACTTGATGAAAGGTGTCAATGCAGTCATATACCAAGGTTGCCTAGCAAAGAACATCACAAAAGCCGTGCAATTCATCAGATGGTACAAGCACATTAAGAGAGCGCAACAAGTATTGGACGAAGGAAGTATGACCGACCATAGAATTTGGTTCCTATTGAATATGTGGCACACCACCTAGATGCCACCTCTCTGACACCAGATGGTAAGATATAGCACTTTATGCAGGCCAGAACTGATGAAACGAGTACCAAATACAGCCTACTCCTCCACCCACAGAAGAACTAGCATATAGCGGACAAAGAGCAACATGCTGTTTTGTTTCCATTGTGGAAGCCCTGTGCATATTTTGCGCTACTTCAAAAAGAGAAGACGAGTGTTCGACAACTACTGCAACGCCAGATGTCAACTGTCGCAACAGATTTTCTCACGCCAGTCAGCTGCAGACAATGACAGTAACCATCTCACACGAAGTTAAACACTGTACCCTAGTCGAAGGACTTTCCAAGACTCCATTGTGTTCCCCTTTGCTATACAGTGGTCATACGCTCGCCAGATCGTCAAATTCAGGAAAACTAAGCTAAGCGGAGAGTCTGTAGTGCTGAGACCGCCACGGATGACGATAATCCAAGTACGTCGGTCATCAAGATGTCGGGAAATCTCATCAACATAATTATCTATGGCTGACCTATCCAGGATTTAGTCGACTTTTGGACTTCTTTTTCTGTAATTTCAGATGCTTGTCATCAACCAATTAAGGAGACTATGTTTCGTTATATGAAGGTATTTGTGCTGAAATTCGCGAATGGGAAATACATTCAGCTGACAGTAAGATGGATTTGAGGTACACCTAACAATGACAAAACATAGTCCTTTGAATTTTCAGTTTTACCAGACTTCAGTGATAATATTATTGCTGGATGGGACCCTCGCACACTTCCCAAGCAGTTACTGACTATGGAAGGTCAGAACTCCAGTTCGAAAAAGCTACTACAACAAGCAAAAATAACTAAGATTCCTTTGAGCGGCCGGTTGCTGTTGGAAATATTGTTACACCGCCACCATCGACATGTTCCAGTCACCATTCTAGATGCTCAGCGAAACTGTGAAGATTTTGTCGATTACAAAACGCTTCTCAGGCCTGAAAACGAAATCTGCATTACAGCAACCGATCACAATCATTGTAGATGGACAAGGAGAACTTGGAATCACTAACTGTCACGAGCAACCACAGCTCATCCTTAAAGATATTTATGTAGGAACAGGCGAACTAGTTCAGGAGGGGCAGCTGTCATTAACTAATAATGGTTCTATAGGTAACGCAGTGAATGAAACTAGTATCGAATTGCCTGACCAAGGAATAACGTAGAGAAATATTAGCCTTTCTACGATAATTTTCGGATACTTTAAGTTCTGAAGAGGAGAGGACCTAGCATCCTATGGCGAAATACCGCATCAGGACTGAGAATCACTCACCATTAGGGTGTCGCCAATAATGCACATTTCGGATGGAACTGGGAAAGATTATGCAGGGTGACATAACTGGACCTCTGGAGAGTCATTGGTCAGTTTCTGTAGTCCTTATGAAGAAGATAGATGACATATGACATTTCTGTCTCGACCGTCATCGATTGGCCAAAATCGTGTCGAAAGAATCAATGAATTATTCAACTATGCACATGAAGGTGGGCTACTGGCAAATTGTGTTGATGAGGTTTACTAGGAAGAAAATTCTTTCATAGCTCCTAATAGGATGTATGACTTCGGGTTTATGTCGTTGGGACTACATTCTGACACCATCGAATGCATGATGGACGCTCTGTTCCCGCACCTTAAATGGACAGCATGTCTTTGCTGTTTGAATGACATTGTAGTTTTTTGAAGACATTTAATTAAGACGTAAGCCACATGAAAACCTTGTCGAAGTGTGTTCCGACTGCAGGTCCCTGCCCAAAACCGAAAAAGTGCCTCTTCCTTCCCCAAGGAATAAAAGAACTTGAGACAACTAGTTCATGGGTATGGTGTCTTACTCGGTACAGTAAAAATAATAAAAGTCACATATTTGGCAACTCCTTCGCACATTTCTGATTTGCGAAGTTTTGTCGGAATGAACTTGTACTTGGCGATTCATAAACGAATTATGCATCAGGGCACGTCTCTCGCAAGAACTTCAATGAGGAGACGCGAAACTTCCATGTAACAAGACAAAGGAAAGATCTATCCTCGTTCTTAAGAGAGTGCAAAAATCTTCTCGAGTCATAGCATAGAATAACGAGAATGTCGTGGAAGGACTTGAAGCCGACTCTAGCAGCTACATGATAAGTGCAGTTCCAGTACAAGTTCATGAAGGGGCTTTAGAGGTGATTGGTCATGCTTCCAAAGTACTCTACATATCCAAGATGAATTACTCTACAACCAAGAAAGAAATCCTTGCAGTTGCTTAGGGCTTCAAAAAATTCCCGTCATATATTTGTTTGGGAAATCATTCATTTTTTATTCCACTTTTCTCTATGGATCTGTCAGGCCAACTAACGAGAAAGTCACTGAGGCTTCAGGTGGACTTTGCGTATAATGTATACAAAATCCGGCGAAAAAACGAGGACGATGATTGCTTTTCAAGAAATCTTTTGGTGAATCGCAGTATGAAAATCTAAATCGAATGAAAATAGCCAGTTCCTAACAATTCTAATGTGCTTATCACGAATATCATAAAGACAATTTAAAATTAGCTCCAGTTTTTATTTTACACTGTTTTATTATAGTAAGATGATTATATACGTATTTTTATGTTAAGTTTAAAATCAAATATTATAATGGTATGTCGGAGTCATAATAACTAGTAACATTGGATTATATTATTGTCCCTGGTCTTACTTGTGTGCAATATTTTGGATACAAACATTTTGATAGAAATTTTAGTGATCTCTTTGTCTCCCTCCTCTACAACTTCAATATCCTTAGTAATGCATATAACAATTTTTACACATCTGTTTCCATATTAACGACCAGTTGTTAAGCTGACTGCTATTAGAATGAACAAAAATGCCACGAGTTTGTGTTAACAGTGCTCACACTTTTGCTATGTGTGTGGAGAAGTGACACTTGCTTCACAAAAACAGCAAATAAGTCCATTGATTAAAAAATCTTACAGTTGTTATTTTGGGTGCAATATAGGTGGTCAGTATAAACCCTGGGCTCTACATGTAATCTGAAACACTTGCGCCAGCAACCTCAGGAACTGGATGCATGGGAAAGGACGTTCAATGCCCTTTGCAGTGCCCATGATCTGGCGTGAGCCAACTAACCACGTCAGTGACCGCTATTTTTGTATGCTTCCACCTATCAAGAAAGGAATAAATTAGAAGAAGAAGCGGACAGTGATGAGTCCCAACATTCCATCTGCCATACGTCCAGTTCTACATGGGGAAGGATTGACAATACATAAACCACCGACAGAGTACGAGATGACTTCTGATGGGGACTATGAATGTCCTGAACCATGTACATCACAAGATCCAGAGTTTCTTCCAAATATATCTACTGATGATACACAAAAATTGTCTCAAAATGAGTGAAGTGATCTCATTACAGATTTGGAGCTCTCTAAGGCTAATGGTGAGATTGTAGCATCAAGGCTGCAGCAGCGCATTTTTATGGAAAGCAGTGTAAATGTTTCATTCTACCGCAGAAACGAGCAACCATTCACTCTTTTTTTATCATGCAAGATAGTCTTGTGGCATATATGGACATAAATGGTCTAATGAAGGCTCTCAGAATTAATTACAACGCTGATGAGTGGAGACTCTTTACTGATTCGTCAAAGTTGAGCTTAAAAACAGTGCTTTTACATATTGGTAATGAGCTTCCTTCTATTCCAGTTGGGCATAGTCTGCATATGAAAGTCTTACCAAAACATGAAAATTTTACAGGAAGCCATCAAGTATAATCACTTTCAATGGCAGATTTGTGGTGACTTGGAAGTGGTTGTACTGCTATTAGGTATGCAGTTAGGGTATATTAAATATTGCTGCTTTCTCTGTGAATTGGATAGCCGAGCTCGTGCATCTCATTACAGTAAACATGAATGGCCCACCACAAAATTTCTTCAAACAGGTATGAAGAATATTAAGAATGAACCTCTAGTAGATCCTAAAAATATTCTGCTTCCGCCCTTACGCACCAAGTTGAGTCTCATGAAAAACTTTGTTAAGGGAATGAACAAAGCTGGTGACGTGTGTAAGTACTTAAGGCAAAAATTCCCTTACTTAAGTGATTTCAAAGTAAAGGAGGGCATCTTTGTAGGCCCACAGATTCGAGAGCTTATTGGAGACCATACTTTTTATGGAATCATACAAGGTGATGAGAGGCATGCATTGGAATGTTTTAAGACAGTCTGTTTATAGTTCTTGGGGAACAGGCGAGCAATAAATTACAAGGAGATTGTAGATAACATGTTGTCATCTTATGAAAAATTGGTTGCAACATGCCATTGAAAATGCAATTCTTACATAGTCATCTTGACTTCTTCCTCAAAGATTGTGGTGCAGTAAGTGATGAACAGGGGGAGCGATTTTATCAATAAATTGCCACATTTGAGAAGAGGTATGCCGGAAAGTGGAGCCCTACTATTTTAGCAGATCACAGCTGGACTGTCATAAGGGATGTTCCCGCGTACGTGTATAAACGTCAAGCCAAGCGAAAACGGTCATCTTCTGAATTTATCACTGAACAGAATATGGAATTGTATATACTGTACATATGGACATTTAACATTTCTAATCCTTTATATACATTTGTGAAGAGTTAATTCATATATATTTTCTTATGTGCTTTACATAATTCTGGTAAAAAGTAGACTTATAAAAGTATTATCATTCATGTAATATTATCGTCATTTTTTCTTAATATTTTACTTTTGTACTTCCAGAATGGCAATGAAGTTTTTCAATGCATAACACATAACATAAAAAGTAATTATTCACTTCAGATTTGTTATGCTGAATCTTGGAATATGAATGCATATTTAGTTAGTGTTATTTATAAAAAAATTGTAGATTACTTTGTTTACAGAAGTAGAGCTAAATATTTATGAAGATGATGATTGTTTATCTTCTATACTTAAATAAACATAACAAACTCAAAATCATGCAGTTTACACACTTGCATTTCAAATTTGTTGTTCAGTATAATCATAATGAAGAGGTGGTGACAATGAATCCGCGAGGACGCGCCAGCGCTGCCACGAAGAGAGCCTCCGACAAGATCCACATCCAAAGTGCTGTGGCCGGCTTCTGAAATAGATAGTGAGTGTGTTGCTCAAAGCGAGAGAGAGCAGTGCGGTCAGCTATACCGTTTACTGTTTGGTGTAGAGGTTCGGCGTCGGGGGCTCGCGTGCTACCCGTCACCAGTTCCAACGCGACCGTCAGATATTACTTACTGTTTCATAGTTATAATTTCTGGAAAGTTCTAGAAATTTTTAATCGTTGAAATGTTTTTACATTTTTTAATATTGGATGTTTATATAAATAGTGGCATGCTGCGTCCATGGGTTCAAAAAATGGCTCTAAGCACTATGGGACTTAACATCTCAAGTCATCAATCCTCTAGACTTAGAACTGCTTAAATCCAACAAACCTAAGGACATCACACACATCCATGCCCGAGGCAGGATTCGAACGTGTGACCGTAACAGCAGCGCGGTTCCGGACTGAAGTGCCTAGAACCGCTCGGCCACAGCGGCCGGCTCCATGGGTTCACTTCTCTTTTATAGTACGTTGATCTTCGGTAATAAACGTGCTTCGAGTGCGAGGCGTTGTACTTATTGACTTCATCAAATGATTTAAGATTTGGAGTTGATTGTGGATTACGACGAGATGATATCGTGCCAGAGTTCCTTCTATACGATCACCTCCTCTGTTAATAGTGTTGGTTTCAAATATTTAGTGATATTACGTTTTTGATGCTTCTTAGTTTAATTTTTTCCAATCACATAGTCAAAACTTTAAGTGTAACGACTGGTAATGCGTGCATATTATGACATGTGTATTTTTTGGTTAGATTTGCCTATGTTTCATGGTTTGTATTCGCTTTACAGGAGACCAACATGCTCCCTTCAGCTACTTAACTTATGTCTTACATTTGGGTTCATCTGAATCTATGAAATCATAACATATAAACCTATACACTGATTAAGGGATGTAACCGGAAAAGTGACTCGTTCGACGTCATTCTAAATGAATCTAAGAGATGACCTGTTATATAATGAATTAAATAAATAACTAACGTTAAATGTAGAATAGCAAGTCAACAGCGCCTGGATAATAGTACAGGGTAAACAAAATGAACAATCAGCTCTCAGTTCGTATAATTAGTGTGTGCGTTCACTCACCGTGGCAACTTGGAACATCTGGAAGCAGGCACACGCACCGATGGCTAGGCTCTGCGCGAGCAACATGGCTCCTAGGCTCTTCTCTAGCAAGTCTGCATTCCTGTTAAATCACACAGCAGAGGGGACTTACTATCAGAAGTCCGTCAAGGAGTGTAATAAAATTGGGCAATACCAAGCGACATACAGTTTAGGGTAAGCCGATTCCCCACCGTCCCAAGTTAAGCGCTTTCATAACTCGTAATTGTTTATAATTCCTTTCACATTCTTCAAAATACACGAACGATTTTGAAAATTACCTGAATCAGCAGGCGTCCGTCGAGTTGAACAGAAATTTACATCATAGTTTAGCTCCACGTAAAAACGCGAATGATGTTTCACTTTGAGAAATCAGCGTGGTATGAGAATCTTACGTCATGCAATCAGAGCTTCTCAGTGATGTGGCCATGTTACCTGAGGGGATCTCTCTGCATTTAGTTTGTTTACGGATAACCTAAGTAACAGTGGACGCTATAATACCGCGAAGTACAGCTTATTGCTCGACAAAGGGAACTGTGGAACCGGCTGCAGTAAGAACTGACTTGGACGCAGTAATATCCACAACCGCGTTGCAGCTCAAGACGGTGCACTTTCATGTCTCGAGGATAAGCATGGAAAGTGCTCGTTGGCTTCAGATTTTAGCCTCGAAAGCTTACTGTTAACATTTTTAAATTTATTGACCACTGGAATAGCTAACCAGTGACAGTGCTGAGGGAGAAAGTGACGGGACGTGCAATTGAACTGTTCATGTCGGTTTAGTCGGTGGAATACAAATTATGGTAGCAGGATTAAAGGAGTGGTAACCAAGTGTATACCCTAAAGAAGCAAAGCAAAGTACAGGTCTGCGTTCTGTCTTTGGCCAATCAGAGCCAAGCGATCGCAGTGTCTCCACTGGCAATGACGTCGATGGATGGACTTGTGGGGTGCGGGATCAGCATGTCGCACTCCCAGCGATTGTTGGCATTCTTGACCTTGGAGGCGCTATTTCTCACACATGTAGCTCCTCAGTTGGCATCACGAGGCTGGGTGCACCCGTTCTAGTCCTCACACCTAGGATAAATCGCTGATAATACCAGAACATGGGTCCTCCATAGGGTAACCACACATTGAGAGTATAGATGGACTATCCCAAACAAGAAGAAGTTACAGTAGGTACTTCATTAATGTGATGGCAAATATGTTATTATGCAGTAAACTGAGATATATCGTGAAGAATACAACGAAACCTGCCCGGGTAGTTACGCGTGTTAAACTGCTGGCCCCAGATCACATGTATGTGACAGATTAACGATGAATATTGGTGTGCCGCCCAGCTTGGATAAGGTTTTTAGGCAGTTTCCTACATTCCCATGGGTGAAAAAAGGGCTGGTGCCCGAGTTCCACCTCAGTTACACGATTCACAAACATTTAGAGGAACTTTCGCTTAGCCTCACGTGGAAAAAACTATGTGAAGATAGTTTAAGAGCATCTGGCTATCCCTTGAATTAACCATACCAAATCTGTTCATAAACATGCTGACACTGTGCTGATGCAGTACAAAGGCAGAAGAAAAACAATGCTATGTGGATAACAAAGAAGTTTAAATTTTGCGAAAACATGACAGATTTTGTGGGACACAACTGAACATCGTGACTTGCAAATAAACACAACAAATACTGTTCTCTCTGTGGGATTTCGTTTTAAAAGAATCCAAAATAAGCATGCTGTCATGTGAGAGAATGCAACAACATAAATGGTACGGGAAGAACCTACCCATGGCATAAATTCAAGCATCCCCCCCCCCCACATAGGCAGTGTTGCTGGACATTAAAAAAACCAAATTTAATAATATAAAGTTACCGATGGCGTAAAATTTAAAAATTTAAATAGCCACAAAAATTCAAATTGTATTTTTATAAACTCTACCCTTCCCTCCTCTCTCCAGACAATCTTAGCATAATATTTTAGCAGTTATTAAAATGAAATAGAAATTCACAGCCTAGAACTTTATCAGGCACTAATATAAAACCGTCACTCACAGTTTTTAATGGTAAACCTTAACCAGACGTACGCAAACATCACAGAACTCACATCCTTCGACACCTCACTTTAGTGAAAACTAACCCTTATGCAGAGATGGCAGTAGACCTTTTGAGTTGGCCATCATGCCGGTGTAGGTGTGGAGGGGCTCCACCTCTGTTTAAGAGTCAGTCAAAGTGTAGCTACCAAATTATGTAAGCTTCACCTGAATTGCCTAAAAATGGCACCACGTTCACAAAAGATTTTGCCAGTACCATCGTACTTCCAAAACAGTTAAATGTTTTACCTGTATTGTATTAAATACTTATCAAGTTC
Source organism: Schistocerca serialis cubense (assembly GCF_023864345.2). Classification (NCBI taxonomy): domain Eukaryota; kingdom Metazoa; phylum Arthropoda; class Insecta; order Orthoptera; family Acrididae; genus Schistocerca; species Schistocerca serialis. The sequence goes on along the minus strand of NC_064645.1, from coordinate 302,375,734 downwards.
AAAAAGTAATGCTAGTACTACACTACTTACAGAATTCTGTACGCTTCATTCGCATTGTGTTAATTGGTGTCTTTCAGCACATCACCTCCATATTTCATATGCCAATGAAAAATGTGTTTTGGTCAAATACTGCACTGCCTGATTATTATATTTTATTTATCAGGTTGGCACACAACCTGCTTTATCATAATCAGTAAATTTTGTACACTACAACAAATGTTAATGTCAAACAATATTGCAGTAAATTTTCTCTCTCTCTGTCTCTGTCTACCTACGTATCCATTGTCTGCAATCTTTACTTTAATGATAGACCAATATTTTATTTCAGAGTGAATGGGTGGTAAAAACAAAAAGAAAATACTCTAAAGTATCGTTTTACTTTTCCCTATAATAAATCACATTTTCATACACACATTGTTGCCTTGGAGCACAATACGTTCGAGTTTTATGCCGTCACAATGTGGAAAAACATGTATTTAATACATATCCTAAATAACATTCATCACTTTTTAGAATATCATGTATTCCAAAAGAAACTATCTGTTCTGAATGTGCAAAGCTGTCCTTCTTGAGAGACTGTTATTTTCACTTTCACTTCTGAAGAAACGTTTAGATCATAATCACAACCAATGAGATTGTAAGAGGAAACTAAAGATTCTTGTGGATTAAACGAAGAGCCACAACAGTATTCTTTTGGAGAGTAAGATCATTATCTCTTGTAGCTCCACTGTGTGATACCTTATAAACAGAAGCTGACTTTTTATACACACCATTTTCTACCGGGTATACATAAAAAATTTACATTACGGTATATGACTCTTCTTTAAATCAAATGTGTCCATGTTGCTCACCCTCTATCACGATACATCATGCACACATTGCCATTAGTTAGAAAGTGAAATTCACTATTACCAATCGCCGAGGATCTTGATAGTCAATATATTTTGCAGACCTTCAGACAGACCAGCGCTGCCCCTAAAAATGTGGCGTTGGCACATGTTGCAGTCAGAACTGAACGTGATCTACCGTCTCCAATGCTGGTAGTCTTTCAGTGAATATTATGCTTCCATCCTCACCCAGATGTTTCGGGTTACGCAACATGCGAACAGACGAACACTTGTTTTCTTTAATTAAAACATGTAGCTGATCGCCAAAATATTAAAATTATTAAAGAAGCAGCACATAGTGCAGGCTAGAATATTTTGTATCCAGTAAGGGGAAACCACTGAACAGTGACAACGCATAAGCCAACTAGATCATAGATCGTCCAGTAACAGTACCATGACGACTGCAGTGGTTGCTCTTGTTAAAGACCTTCTTGTTGAGTTAAAAATTGGTTCTGACTTGTTACGACTTGCTCCAAATGGCAAAAAAAAGAAACTGATCAACAACGTTTGACATGAGTCAGCAAGTCATGACAAGTCCTTTCCCCTTTGACATCTGTAGCGTATTTCAATTCCACATTTCTAGAAACATAAAATACGATCTCAAAGGTATTTGTGGCATAATCAATGCAATCTCAAATGCAAATGTTGTGTCTTCACCGGCATGCTGTCATCATATTGTGCTTCCGCATTTAAACAAACAGGAAACAAAATCTTGAACATACGTGGCTCAAGGAAGTCAAATGCAGATGTGGCCTCTCGTCACATCTGTTCTGCACGGTTATGTTGACGGGAAGTAACCACGATTACGCAGTAAGAAAATTAACAGCTGCAGTTTAGTCTCGAGTGGGAGCACATCAAAATCGGAGTTGCCCCTTCTTATGCATCAAAATAATTTTGAGTGGCTGACAGCATCACTAGGAGACGAGATTAGATATGTGTTCAGAAGAGCTGCATCTCGTACAGCCACTCTGTTAAGTGCCAGCAATCTATCAGGGTGACCTCGTAATATTGTTCCTATAGCTCAGGCTATATTGTCAACCAAATATAATTCATTGTCATTTGCTGTTAGAATCAATTGTGTGCTATTTCATATGTGAATTCCCACGAAGTTTTTGCGTGAACTGTTTCCAAATTACCAAATCGCACTTTCTGCGGGAATCTTTCAGCTGATGGAGTGTCATCCCTTTGTGAAATTACATACTCCACTTTATTATTTTCGGTAGCCGTCAAGGACTTGAAGCAATACTCGACGCTTCTTTCAGCTCCGTAGATATTATTTCATTATCATGTGAATTATTACCTGCCACTCTCAAAGCTAGGAACAAAACAATCGTTCCACCAATTCATTCTGATTATTCCACTAAACAAAATTATTATGTTCTTGTGATTCCCTAGAGACTATCTTTCACTCTCGATCTTCAAGTGCATTTTTGTTCTTTTCCATAGCAATATGCATGTCACCATCACTCATTAATGAGTCACAACTTTTATTTAATAAGGGGTTAGCAGAATGGGTATATTTACTGGGCCTACTAGAATTTACTTGTCTGTGGAAGAGATAACTCTGTTAAGGAGTACTGGTAGCTCCGAGTACAGTCCACAATTTTGAAGGTCTTAAGTTGTGTAACTCCTTTTTAGGCATTTAATTTTAAACAGTAGGTAATATAATAGTCACTTTCCCCAGTATCTTGTACTGTGAAGTATCAAATCATTTCATTTTGAAAGTTGACCTGTCATGGGACGCCACAGTGAAAGTTAACCTGTTTGGAGCATATATAAAAATGGTTGAGAATGTATGCAAAATATAGTTTACTGACAACATTTGTTTTCCCAAAAACATAGACTGACATAATTTATGCAAAACACGTTATGATGGAATATCGTAAACAACTTACAGGTGGCGTAACACCACAATGGACAATGATCCTGGTTGGCAAAAATGAGTCAAGTACTCTGGCCCTAAAAATATGAGAAACGCAATTTGAATTGATCTGACGCTGAGCAGACTTTGATCGATAATTTACAGAAGTCTATATAGGTGCAGCTGAGAACAAGTGGCGATTGTGATTCGTACACCCTGGCAAGGCCGGAGCACCAGTATGTTACCCTGTTCGCTTCCTGCACCGATGTAACTTGCAGCTGTGGGCGGTGGTGGCGAGTTGTAAGGCGGCACCTGTGAATCGATCGCGGCCACGAAAGAAATGCAAAATCTCTCGTGCGGCGAGGAGGCAGATTGATCGCAATTTACTCTCTAGCAGAACCCTGAAATCACAGTAGATATCAGTGTGTGTCACATCCGTTCGCTGGTGCACCAAGGACCAATTTGGTTCACTTACACGACAGAGTGCACAAGGATACCAAACGTCGAGACTGGTAAACCAAAAACGTATAAGTGGGCTCTCAGTAATCGAGTAGTGCAAGACGTTTGAAGTCACACTGTTGGTACAGTAAGAACTTCACCACAGGTTGCCCAGTCTAAACTACTCGCAAGTGACGTCAGTCTTAGGACTGGTCCCAGCACTAGCTACACATGCCAGACCTTCGACCAGAAGTTGCTTCCGTACCAAAGTCCAGAACCCGAATGCCTCGCACCTCTCCCAGAGAAAACAATCCTGTTTTTCCGCAAGGTGCACGAACGACACCGCCTTCACCCACCTCGAGCCCATCACAGGGCTTTAGAGGCACTAAATCCCCGTTCCTACATGACAGCACGAACTCATGTCGAACAAGTGCAAGAGTTAAAAAACCTGCATCTCTGGAAAAAAAAGAAACGTCTAATTCCTGTTTTTTTTTTTTAAGTTTTTGCAGTGGGAGAAGATGTTTTTGTCTGAAGTTGCGTCGCTTTTCACAGCAACAAGCGAACGGATAAAGTCTTAGAGATCTTTACCTAAATTGCCTGTGCTTTGGAGCGTGTTAGTCCTAGTTATGAGGTGTCATAAAGATTCTATATGTAAACCTTTCTCGGATGGAGTACCTTATACGACTGAGGCAGCTGATGGAAGTGGTACACAGGCCTATTTGCAGTATTGGCAGACACGATAACTTTTGAATTTTTATTAGGCGTGGCGGTGCACATAATCCATGTTTACAGTTCCACTTTGTAGACCCATCCCTTCAGTCCATCGCCACCAGCCCAGTCTTTAGCTGGCGCCAGTGTAGGTATAGTGGCATTGTCCTGCTGGAGACCTGTCTCGACTATGGGGTGCTCTGTCTGCCCTCTGCAGCTGTGGGCCTGTCTGGCAAGATTTACTGAGGGATGGGCTCTCTGGCACTTGCTTTCAACTTCCAACATGCCTTTCTACAAACTAAAAACCATAAAAATATCTCATGCTTTTCGCGCCCTACCAGGCTCCATCAGCGCCTGTCAGGCCGTTAACTTTCTAGAGTCTCTCTCAATTTGCGTAGCATTGTAACAAAATCTTTATGCAAAATAGTAACTTGTCCTCTCTCAAGCTGAGACTTATCTGTGGATTACAAATCATTAACACTATCGGTTCAGAGGTGATGTTACGTAGATATCACACTCTCTTTCTGCTGATTTACTAAAAAGTGATGTAGTTAGTCTCCCACCTGTCACACTTTAGTTTTGTAATTCTTCTTCATCACCATCACCATCTTCATCATATATTTCTTTTTCTTCTCCAGCTCTGCATTCTGCTTTCATAAATACGTTGTTTTATTTGGCGTCATCTGCTTCATTACGATCTGTCTTCTCCTTTTGGATTTGCTTCCTTGTTAAAAGAATCATCGTAAAGTTGGGAAAGGGGTCCAAATGCTGTTTCCGGTACTGACTCAATTTCATCTTCCTTTTTTTTCCCCGCACCATCTGCTCTGTCTCAAGCCTGGAAACCAAGATTGTGTCTAGACTCTCTGCTGTGGTGAGAAAATATCTCCACTGTTACCTCGACATACCCTCGGCTGCTGCAGGGCTCAGACACTCTTGCCTGGAGCATGCTACATCTGCACATTCTTTCGCCTCCAGGTGGAAAAGTCCAGCCCTCAAAACACTGCCTGGCAGCAAGTCGGCGTGAGAGACGAACTACGAGTCTGCCGCACCGTGCAGTGCTGCAATGCGCTTTTCATGGGTGTACTCAGAGTGAGTACCCAGAATTCAGCTGTCCACATGTACCAAAGCTGGGTGTCATCAGTGACACTGATTACGTGCAAGCACTTGCTAGTGATGAGCTAAGCACATGGACCACTGAATACGGTCGATTAGACTCCTCCTCCATCCAGACGCACTGAACTTTTAACTGCTATCAGCCCACTGGAGTAATTCCGTGTAACACCACGTGGCCTCCTCTGTTGGTCTAGCTGCCACACTGGCTGCCCACGGGCCAAGAAGCTGTTGGTCACCAGTGACACGGTACACAACTTGCTACATATGCCTGGGCCTGTTGCACATTCGCCTACGAACACGCCAAATGAAGGTTCCAAGTTTAAGGCTGGGGTGCAATGCTGGACCTCGCCATCGTTGCAGCTAGCTGTCACTATTGGGTCCATGCCACCACCATGCGGGTGGCAAGTGTCTGCAGTCCGTGCTGTCCACATGCGTGTTGCTGCAACGATCCTAGGCACTTCACACGACAACATGCTATGTCATGTTGTGTCTACTTACAAGCCTGTAAGTGGTGTAATTGCTTTGTGGTTGCACCAGTGATGAACCATTATGAGATGTCTACAGCATGTCGTACTATTGTTAAAGAATTTTCTTTCATTGCTCTTAACAATAATTTTTATAGATGATTCAAACATGAACTGAAATATAAATTCAATAAGGTTAGAAAATTGGCTGTTGCACCTTCTAAGTAAAAATATTTGCTTGTACACGCCTCAAAATGAGACCTGTATAGCATTTAATCCAATTTTATGAGATTAATGGTTTGACTGAGTATGCAGTGACACAGTTGCTAAGAAGTGTTTCATTTTCACCTGTTTGTAATTTAATCAGCAGAGCATTCATTCGGTAGTTTTCATATCTCGTTACGCTAGCACCATTGCTCTCTCTAGAGATTAGCTTAAATATATTTGTAATTGTGAATAGAAAATAGATACAACTCTCTGCTTGGTTTGAATACCTTCCGTTAGCTACAAATATGGTTCTCACGGAGGAACGACTCTGCTTGTGTACAGCGTATTGGTAGATATGTGCTCGCTAAATGTAACTTCTTAAGGAGATAATGTGCGTGATACAAGCTGGGGACAAAGGTGAAGCACACTTATACTGGTTGCTGCTGTTGCCTTAAGAGCGCAGCGAAGCACGTGAATAAGACGTTAATATGACAATATTTCAGCATATACACGTACAATAAACTTTAGAGCTTTTTCAAGTTTCTGCAACAGCTGTCGTGTATACGTTGAGCACTGTCATGTACGGGCAGATCACATTTCCCCTCTTCTTCCCCTCTGGCATGGTTATCCATACAACCTTCACACTGTTCATATAGTTTCACTTTATAAATTTGTTTACCTTCCTTGCCTTATGAACTTATTATATTTGCTTTGTAGCGCTTAGAGTCAGGATTAATACTACCCTTAGATAATTTGATTAGTAATGTTACCGTTGAGTGTTTTATGCTAAGACATACACTGTACTGTGAATAAAGACTATGTTTACTTGTTTCCAGACATATCCGCAATAGAGAAATGTGTTATGAGTGTACAACTCTGTATCAAAGTGGACGGTGTATATGTTTGTGAAAACAAGAAGAACATTGCAATGAGTAATCTCACACTACCAAAGAACTTGCTTAGTAAACGTGAAAGAAGTTTTTCCCGTTACCTTAGGTAAGAAGTCTGACAGCATTTACAAGTAACCGATCACTTGTGGATGGTATATGCTGTAAAGACCCAAAATGGCCGCACATCCGACCACATGATCATGACTTCATTTCTAGTGGAGAAACTGCAGGATTCTCTTCATATGTACAGTGTTAACTCTAGGATATATGGCTACGGCTTGTTAGCGAACTGGCTGAAGTTGTCAGTTCTATAAAAGAATCGTGGACGGTGTTTTTTCCTTGCATTTAAATTCTCATATTAATGACAGACGATGTCAGTGTTTCTTTACTTTTCATTGAACAATCGATGAAGTGTATGAGTAACTCCAGGAACTCTGTGCGACATACAATCGGATTCTTTTTCAGTCCTCTCTGTCCGCAAGACAGCGACGGAAAATTGCACAACATTTCATACCCTGGCACATTATTCTGTGTGGTGAAGTGAACTGAATAATTCTCTTCAGCAAATTTACATGAATTCATGTACCCTCAGTTCCTGTCTCACGATACCTGTTTGTCAATGCAAGCCCATCAAGCACTTCATGGCAAAGGGCAAATTAGAAAACTCCACAATAGTGGCTACATATAGGTTATAACAATACTTAGTATTATTTTAAAATCTAAAAATCATCTTAAGGAAGGGAAAGAGTACTTTAAGAACCGGACCAGTTCACAGAATTATAAAATGCCACACTTGAAACGTGGCTTGTCTGGGTGTGGGCATCTGCAAGCCACGTGAAGAAACGAAAAATTGACAGGAGGTGGGCACTTATGTTGAATGTCGGAAAGAGAACTAAGATCAAATGGCTCTAAGCACTATGGGACTTAACATCTGAGGTCATCAGCCCCCTAGACTTGGAAGTACATAAACGTAACTATCCTAAGGACATAACACATATCCATGCCCGAGGCAGGATTCGAGCCTGCGACCGTATCAGCAGCGCGGCTCCGGACTGAAGCGCCTAGAACCACTCGGCCACAACCGCCGGTGAGAATTAAGACAGCTGATTTCGCTTAAAGTATTACGCCCACTTCGGCGCAGGCTGGTTGGGATGCGATACTCATTCTGGCGTTGCACAACCTCCACGGGACGAGGGTGAGGGGAAGTCACTGTAAGGTGTGGAAGAGGGTTGGGGCAGGGAGAGAATAGAAAATCGTGATACTGCAAGAACCGGCCGCGGTGGTAGAGCGGTTCTAGGCGCTTCAGTCCGGAACGGCGCTGCTGCTATGGTCGCAGGTTCGAATCCTGCCTCGGGCACGGATGTGTGTGATGTCCTTAGGTTAGTTACGTTTAAGTAGTTCTAAGTCTAGGGGACTGATGACCTCAGATGTTAAGCCCCATAGTGCTCAGAGCCATTTGGACCATTTTGATACTGCAAGAACCGATAGGAGGCCGGGAGGGGAAACGAAGGGCACACTTTTCGCGCTGGATGTGCACGTTTGCATCCTAAAATGACGAAAAACTTCGCATGATTTTTACATACCGTTGCAGGACCACTGCCTGCATGGAACTAGCTACGAGTAAGACAGAGACAGGAAATGCTGTATGCGCAGATATAGCTATTAATTAAAATGAGGTAATAAGCACAGCCAAATTTCGATTTTACAATAATACAAATGGTGGCTATTTCAACGAGCAAAACAAGCCGTAGGAGAACCTATTTCAATGTGACAAGTAAAAATTTTGCGTCGATTTGCAACGTTAGTGCACGAAAGTTAAGGTCTGAAGAGTGAGGCAGGGTATTTCTATGTGAGTTACTGCAAACACAGATTTCTGAAGGCATTGGCTACCGTCCTAGCAATCCGTTGTCTCTGTGGAAATTATAACAGAGGCATGGCAGGATAACAAAGGTTTCAATAAAAGTACCAAAGAGTGTTAAGGACTATGTAACTACGATTTCAGAGACTATTCAAACAAGGGAATAAGGAAAGGGTACACATTAATTTCACTGGGCACAGGTACGTTTCTATGTACCTCAGTCTGGCGTCTGCTTGTTGTACAGTTTATGTGGTCATTCCCCATAAGGTCGATCCGGATTGACACTCCTAGATACTTTACGTTAGTTAATGTTTCCAGCACTTTGTCGTCGATATTGTTGTACAGTAGCGGATTTCTCTTCGCATCTAACTTCAAGATGTTATATTTATTTACGTTCAGGGTTAACTGCCGGTCCCAATCGCCAGTCCCTGTACTGTTCGTCAGTCATGTGTAAATTCTTCTGCAAATCACTGTCGTCTTCTGGCGTTGAGACCTCCTTATAGACAACAGCGTTCTACTCCGAACACCGTCCAAACAAGCCTCGGAAGCCGGAACTGTACTAACCGACCGTAGTATCTTCCTCAGCCGATAGATGTCACTGGTGCGGTTTGGAGGGGCGTGTTTTCGCCAAACCACTCTCACGGCCGTAGTCAGTTTTCGCGATCTGAGCTGAATTTTCTTCGTAATTAGCTCCTCAATTGGCCTCGCAAGGGTTGAGAGCACCCTCAGTGCCAACAGCTCACGGCAGATCCCGGACGGTCACCCATGCAAGAGCTGGGTGATGTGCCGGGAACCAGTGCTATCACTGCGGCAAGACCGTTTACTGACGGACTCTACCAGATCAGTTATATTCCATGCAAATAGTAACGGTCCAAACGCACTTTCCTCAGGTACTCCAGAACTTACATTTGTCGATTTCGTAAAGAGCGACGAATTGAATTTCATCTGCGAAGAATATCTAATCTTGTCCGATGCTCGGCAATGTAGTATTCATTAAGCAGCAATGCAGGCCAATTTCAAATGCCTTCTTTAAGTTGAGGAACACAGCATCATCCTGACCACAGGTGTTTACAGCGCTGTGGATCTCATGGAGGAAAAGAGTGAGCTGAGTTTCGCTAGCACCAAAAGTGGGACAAAAATGTTAATCGATTGCCTTTATAGATCACCTGAGTAACGAGCTACAGTGGGAGAGCATATCGGAGAGAGCTTTCAGAATGTGAATAATTTTCCTGAACAAGCTCTTGTAATTGGGTTCAAATGGTTCAAATGGCTCTGAGCACTATGCGACTTAACTTCTGAGGTCATCAGTTGCCTAGAACTTAGAACTAATTAAACCTAACTAACCTAAGGACATCACACACATCCATGCCCGAGGCAGAATTTGAACCTGCGACCGTAGCGGTCGCTCGGATCCAGACTGTAGCGCCCAGAACCGCACGGCCACTCCGGCCGGCTGTAATTGGGCGTGACTTCAACTTGCCAGTAATAGATTGAGAGAGTCATGATACTGAAGATGGTGCCAGAGGCAGGGATTCCAGTGACGGTATCCTGAATGCCTTGTTCGAAAATTACTTGTGAAGGTAGCGCCTTCCACGTCCTAGCAACAAACGGAGATAAATTTTCCGACTTAGTTCACATAGAGAATGGTATCACTGACAGAAATCTATGACAATGGGTATTACAAAGAATGTTAAGAAGGATAGGAACATATTTTTGCTTAGTAAGATTGGCAGGATACAAATTACAGGGCATATGAGTGGTCGACGTGAGATATTCAGTACTGAGGGCAAATATGTGGAGCACAAATGGAAAATAAAAATAAAAAGTATAGTTCCGTACGGTCATAGACAAGTACGTTCAGAGCAAAGTCTTAAGGGATTAGCCGGCCGGTGTGGCCCAGCGGTACTAGGCGCTTCAGTCTGGAACCGCTCCACCGCTGCGGTCGCAGATTCGAATCGTGCCTCGGGCATGGATGTGTGTGATGTCCTTCGGTTAGTTGGGTTTAAGTAGATCTAAGTTCTAGGGGACTGATGACTTCAGATGTTAAGTCCCAAAGTGCTCAGAGCCCTTTGAACCATTTTTTTGTTAAGGGATTATGACTACGAACCGTGTTAGAAAACTGCTACATATACAAGAGAGCTCCATCTCAGATTGAAGATAAATCAAAACCTAGCTGACAGAGAAAAGCAGAATGAAGCTAAAATGAGAGTAAGGAGAGCGACGACTTTGAAAGTAAAATTTTGTCAACTGGTCTGGCTAAATGCTCTAATAATTATAGGTTTTAGTCCTACACTAAATCAGTAAGCGGTTCGTAATCATCCATTCTGTCACTCACTGACTACAATGACACGAAAACGAGAAATGACAGACAGTAAGTCAAAATATTGAATTCGGTCTTCCGAAATTGTTTCACCACAGAAGATCGGAATGCAATCCCTCCTTTCATTCACATTGTTTGAAGAGAGTCCAGTGTGAAGGGTTTGGAGTAAGTAAAGTGGATTAAGGATTTGCAGGTAGAATATGAAGTTCAAACTATTAAGAGCAAGGGCTGTCCCTAGCTTACTGTGTTCTGAAAACAGGCAGTGGAAAAGAAAGGAAGAACATGTAATGATTTTTATAATTAAATTTATACTGAGCGGAGTGAATATTATTCTTGAACAATGAAAGAAGAGAATTGTGTCTTACAGTAAAATTTACATCCCTACGAGACCATGGGGCAAAATAATGAAAAATAATGGATTTTGCAATAAAATACACCTTTATAGATGTCTCTGTAGCGGAATAATGAAAAATGTTAATGTTTTTGATACCAAGAAGTGAGATGGACACAGCTGCTAAACAATAAAAGAAATTTAGTGCTCTTTTTATAATTAAATTTATATTTTAACAAGAGCTTGTGGTTGAACAATGAAATAAACGTAATGTTTTATTGACGTCAATGAGCAAAATGGACGCTGTTGTTATACAGTGAAGAAAATGCAATATGTTTTTAATAATAAAATTAATATCTAGCCTATATTATTTGTTCTCTCCTAATCCGTCTGTAACAAATTACATAAAGAAATATTTCATTGTTGATACCTCATTCTGACAATACATTACTCATGTTACTGCCTTCATTGTACTCAGTGTGTAAGTCGAAATAGTTGAAGTACTGCATAATCCAGCATGCAAAGTTTATCTAAATAGAGTGCTTATCATGAAACGAACTGATATCCTTCATCAAACAGATGTCGCTGACCTGGCTGCATATTCCAAATACCATTTAGATGTATTTTTAGCAGTAATTGACATTGCGGTGTTCCGGTGCATTGCAAAGCGTATAAAGTTCCGTTCACCTCGCACCACGCACGCTTCCTTGAAGTTACTGACATGCAGTTCTCACCCGGAAAAAGCTATACAAAAAAACAGCTGTATACACTGTAATTACAAATAGCACTGAAATTTGTCGGTGGAAGGATTAGTTAAATTACATTATCGATATGTGAGCCCGCTCGGTTAGCCGCGAGGTCTAACGCATGGCTTTCCGGGCGGGAAGGAACGCCTGATCCCCGGCACAAATCCGCCTGGAGGACTTGTGTCTAGGTCCGGTGAGCCGGCCAGTCTGTGGATGGTTTTTAGGCAGTTTTCCATCTGCCTTGGCGAATGAGGACTGGTTCCCCTTATTCCGCCTCAGCTACCCTATGTCAAGAATTGATGCGCAGACAAGTTCTGCACGTACGCGTACACCACCACTACTCTAAGAGGCAAACATAGCGGTTTCACTCGTCTGGTGTGAGACGTTCCCTCAGGGGTCCACCAGGTGCCGAACCGCACAATAGCCCTGAAAGAGTGGTTCGGTGTGGGCAGAGGTGGCGGTGGTGAGGGGGGGTGGGGGAGAGTGAAGTGGACTGCTGTAGTTGTCACGGGATTGTGGATCACTGCGGCTGCGGCGGGGACGGAGCCTCTCCGTCGTTTCTAGGCCCACGGTTAACATACAATACAATACAATCTACGTGTGAAAACTTTACTCTGTTACGGTAACCTTGCATCACCAGTCACTACCGACCCTTACTGTAAACTGTACAAATTCTGAAAAGCCCACATGTATACATCATTCATAGCCGTAGTCAGTTTATGGTAATTATGAATTATTCCTCACCGAAAATTTACAAACGGATTGTTTCTTTTAGAATGGCTCGCTTTGATGTTAGCGAGTGAGCAACACTTAACGCAGAATTTAGTTATTTAAATGTCCCCAAATGTTCTGAATTTGACGCTGTGCTTTAAATCAAGCTACTTACCGCACTTTAGGGCGCATCTCAAACATTTTGGTAGCCAAATATCACAATATAATAATAATTTTCAACGGAGCATATATTAGTAGGTCTGATCATTATTAGGTCCAAGCCCCGACTCCACTCTCTCTACACAAAAGAAGCTTCTAGTTCCCAAAATACAAGCTAATATGTTAGTTTCTGATTGGCAGAGAAACATCACAGGCAGTCGGAGAGCAGCATCAAATCCGCTCAATCCCTCCCATATATACCGAAACAATCACAATTTTTCACTGAAGTGGAACAGTAAATTAAGATAAATAAATTTTGAAAACCCACAAATATAAAATTAATTCCCTCTTAACAAAACTACTGTACCAAAATCAAAATCTCATTTTTCCTGTACCATTAACTGACGAAGTAGTTTATAACAAATGACTAACACACACTCCAATTCGAACATTCCCCACTTGACCAATTATTTTAGTGTATAATACAAAAACTTTCCATGAAACATGATTTCACATTCACACCTTCATTTACTCTCATAACTAAGCACAGTAATAGCAGTTATTAATAAAACAATTAGAAAATTAAACAAACACAACTGAAAATAAAAATTACAGTATTTTGACTGCTGCTCAAACAGTGTCCGTCAGCTAATGACCTCTACCAGATCGCAATGAAGCTACATACACACCGGCCTCTGACGCCAGCTGTCATGCGCTTAACTTACGCTGCACGTTTATCATTTCTGTAATGTCAGCACGATGTGAAGGCGCTACGCCTCAATATGTACTCTAAATATAGATGGGTAGTTGGTCTGAATTCGTTTTTAGTACTGAGCTTTCAGATAAATTTAGGACAAAGTACAGAAGCTATAATTCGATTTCTAATCATTTGTAAACAGACGTAAGAATTTTATAGTGCTCATTTCAATACGCTAATTAAAAACATAAGAATCGTAACTACTGACAATTTTTCCCCTTGAAAGCTCCAGTTGTGAAGTGATCGAACTGTACTCATAAAGAAAAGAGATTTAAGTATTTCATTGCTCTTTGAAATAGACTGATATAGCCCAATATCTAATTAGTCGGTATTATCACACGTGGAGTAATTAGCACTCCAGTGATCTATATCCAGCTAGGGAGAGCTTTGTGAAGTCTGCCGTCTAGTACTTGTTCACACTACATCACATTTAGTGTACTGCGTGTTTTGACCAATCTGAACAATACTTCTTTTCATGATTAAATTAATTTACTGTAAGTATTAGATGATGTAGATTGAATCCAGTGTAAATGTGAAAATGGTGATGGAATCGAAAGCAGAGTTAAAGTTCACAAAAATACTTGTATGTACGAGGGTCATTACAAAAGAAATGCACACTATTTTTTTAAATCCATCTTTCATTCTACATGTTTGAAAGTTTTACAGTGTATAGATACATCGTTTAGGAACAATATTTTCATTTCGCCACATAATTTCCATCTCTCTCAACTGCCTTACGCCATCTTGGAACCGGCCCCTGTATACCCGCACGGTAAAATTCTGGACGAACCTTTTAGAGCCATTGTTTGACAGCGTGCACAAGGGAGTCATCATCTTCAAGCTTTGTTTCACGAAGAGAGTCTTTCAGTTCCCCATAGAGATGATAGTCGCATGGAGCCAGGTCAGGACTGTAAGGCGGGTGTTTCAGTGTTGTCCATCCGAGTTTTGTGATCGCTTCCATGGTTTTTTCACTGACATGTGGCCGTGCATTGTTGTGCAACAGCAAAGCATCCTGCTTTTGCCGATATGGCCGAACACGACTCAGTCGAGCTTGAAGATTCTACACTGTCGTCACCCATGCTTCACAAACGTTATGGTGGTTCCACTTGGCATGATGTCCACAATAAAGAGTCCTTTGGAATCGAAAAACACCGTAGCCATAACATTTCCAGCAGAAGGTGAGCTCTGAATTTTTTTTTCTTGCGTGTATTTGCAATATGCCACTCCAATGATTGCCTCTTCGTCTCTGGTGAAAAATAATGGAGCCATGTTTCATCACCTGTCAGAGTTCTTCCTAGAAATTCATCTCCACCATTCTCGAACTGTTCCAAAAGTTCGCTGCATATCGTTTTTCTTGTTTCTTTCTGAGCCACTGTCAACATCCTGGGAACCCACCCGGCACAAACCTTTTTTTAACGCCAACAATTTCAGTATTCTGCAAACTTCCTTCCCCTGTCCCAACGTAGCGTGACAATTCGTTCACTGTGATGCGTCTGTCAGCAGTCACCAATTCGTTAACTCTCTGCACGTTGTCTGGAGTGTGTGCAGTACGAGGCCTGCCGCTGCGAGGACAATCCTATTGCCATGCCCTCTTTCATCACGTAACCTGCTTGGCCACCGACTAACTGTACTGCGATCGACAGCAGCATCTCCATACACCTTTTCCAGCCTCTTGCGGATGTTTCCCACTGTCTCGTTTTCACAGCATAGGAATTCTATGACAGCACATTGCTTCTGACGAACGTCAAGTGTAGCAGCCATCTCGAAGACATGCTATGATGGCGCCACTCACGGGAACAGGTTGTACTAAGTTTGAATGAAAACTGTATTTTTGCAATAATACTGTGCATTGCTTTTGGAGTGACCCTCGTAAATGCCCGTTACAACTACCCATTTCACGGACAATCACAAGAATTCATACAAACGTTTTCAGCAAACATGAAAATGTACTATTGTGACTAGCTGCTTTTAGTCTTACTTGATAATTGCTTGATGGTGACGGACACACTTCTGCAGGCGATAATGAAGTTCACGATAGGCAGGCGTTATTGAAGAGTGGACCGGTCTCTCGGACATTTCTTTCGCGAGACTGACAAGTTTACTATTGAGCAACGTGAGCTGTATACGCAGCTGTGCGATGAGGCTGACATTGAAGGAGTCGAAAACCATGGTCATCACCACGACGTGCATGGTCACTATCGAAACGTAGATCCACGTCACGGCGAAGCCTAACGGCTGCTTCGCGTCAAAGGGCACAGCCAGTATGACGGGCAGGCCCTCGTCACTCACAGGGGAGAAAAGGTAGTAGACGACGGCGCCGATGCCGAACCAGATGTACATCAGCGTGAAGCGACGCACGGCGCGGCTCTGCGAGCGTAGCACAGGAATGTCGTCCAGAGTCAGGAACTCCGCGAAGTCATTACCGACCTGCAGGCAGATAAACGTGTCAATGAGTACGATCTCAGGACATGATAGCTTCCGCCGTTATATAGCATTAAGAGACTTCTCAGCAGAAAATACTTAAAATTACTAATAAAGGAAATGAATTCCCTAAATGAGTCTGTGACCGAGTTTGTTCGACAGCTCAGTTTAACAACAACAGAAACTGTGGAATTCAATCTGGTTGGCAATGTAATGATCCAGCTACTGGGGACGGTATATTCCATAGTTTCTGACGATAGTATTGTAAGGGGTCCATGATTAAGGAATTTGTTGCTAGCGCGAGCAGTGTTGTATGCAGTAGGAACTGTGTAGCAGTTGTAGTAGTAGTAGCTATTAGTCTTGTGTATGGAGCTGGCTGGGCGGGTCGTGGGGAGCGATGGCGGTGACTGAGCGTTGTAGTATAAGATAAAAGCAGCCTCGCGCATATGTAGTATTGTTATATCAAGTACAATGTACATGTTTTTAAGAAAATCTCTTAATAATAATATTTCTTAAAAAAATTAATTTTTGACAATTATTCATGTCAATTTAAAGAATTTACTAATTTCTCAAATCCATGGTCATCCTGATAATTGTAAAGAAAAATCAGTTGTTTCTTTTTATACATGACAAATCTATCGGCCAGCATTGCACAGGGCTATGCCAGAAAAATTTCTTGTAGGAGCAGATATGTATGCGTTATCTGGTGACCTTATTGAGGTAAGAATTTTCAATTTATTCATAATGAATTTTCAGGGCCATGACGCAGCACTGCTGACGTCCAAAATTTACCAGTTTAAATTCACATTCAGTTATTGAAAGGTTATAAGTGAGCCACAATTTTATTGAAAGCTTAGTCACATTGTATTATTAGTAGGTTACGGAAATTTTTTTATTGGGAGGGTACGCTAAATATCAATGTTATACTTATATTTTTTACTGTTGGGAGGTTATTATATTTTTTTATCTGTGGGGAGGTTACAGTATTCTCAAACTGAGCGAATACCGTCAAGAGAAAATATTGTTTGCGACATGTGGCTGCCCTAAATTTTTTTTTAAAACAGTGTTTTCTCCCCTTGCAGGCAATACCTGCTCTTGCTGAATCCATTGTCATTGTCGATTTTAGGGAATAAAGCTGTCTTGGTCGCTTAATGTACACTGTAAGGAAAAAAAAAATAACAGGCACCACGAAAGATTATCTTAATGGGACGGGAATCAGTAGATACAATGCGCAAGTACAAATGATTACAATTTCAGAAAATTTCGATTATTTATTCAAGACAAAAAGATTCACAAATTGAGCAAGTCAATAACACATTGTCAGCCTCTGGTCCTTATTTGGTTTGGAACTGATTGACAGAGATGTTGGAGGCCCTCCTGTCCAACTGGTGCGTCAGCTCGTCAAAACCCCGAGTTGACTGTAGGGACCTGCTCATGTTGCTCCAAACATTCTCAATTGCGAAAAGATCCGCCGACTTTGATGGCTAAGATGGGGTTTTGAAAGCAGAAAGGCAAGCGGTAGGAGCTCTTGCCGAGTGCGGGCGGCCATTACCTTGCTAAAATGTAAGCCCAGGATGGCTTGCCATGAAGGGGAATAGAATATCATCGATGTATGGTTGTGCTATAAGAGTGCCGCCGATGACAACAAAAATGGCGCTGCTTTGAAAAGATGTGATACCATCACACCTGGTTGTAAGACCGCATGATTGGCGACAGTCAGGTTAGTACCCCAAGACCGTCTGGGGTGTCTCCAGACATTTTTTTCCTGGTCGTCGTGGATCAGATCGAAGCGAGACTCTTCATTGAAGACAATTATACTCCAGTCAATGAGAGCCCAGGCTGAACGCAGTCTACATACGAAACTTCCTGGCAGATTAAAACTGTGTGCCGGACCGAGACTCGAACTCCGGACCCTTGCCTTTGGCGGGTAAGTGCTCTACCATCTGAGCTACCCAAGCACGACTCACGCCCCGTCCTCACAGCTTTACTTCCGCCAGTACCTCGTCTCCTACTCTCCAAACTTCACAGGAGAGCTTCTGTGAAGTTTGTAAAGTAGGAGACGAGGTACTGGCGGAAGTAAAGCTGTGAGGACGGGGCGTGAGTCGTGCTTGGGTAGCTCAGATGGTAGAGCACTTGCCTGCAAAAGTCAAAGGTCCGGGGTTCGACTTTCGGCCCGGCACGCAGTTTTAATCTGCCAGGAAGTTTCATATCAGCGCACACTCCGCTGCAGGGTGAAAATCTCAAAAGGCTTGGTAAATTTCTCCATTGAGCCTGTGTGGAAGAACGTGAGACCCTAACAAACAGTCACCAACAATGCCGATCCAAAAGTGAGCAAAAAGTGTTTGATTAAGACTTGATTGCAGAATTTAGTGAGGATTCTCGACAGCCCATTCGTGCAGAATGAGGAAATTTACAATCTGATAACGTTGAAACAAAGTCTCATCTACGAAGAGCGCATTTGCACCAAAGCGAGGATTGACACGTTGTTGAATGAACCATTCGCTAATTGTACCCATGCAGGAAAATCAGTTGCCTAGAGTGCGTGCACATGCCTTACATGGTATGGGTGCTACAGTTTCTCAAGTAGCCCTCTCCACAGAGTCAACTGGCCGATACTACTTTTTGCAGTTAATGGTGTTCCGCTAATAAAAGAATTGTCGTCAAATACTATGGAGTTGCTCCTCCAGTAGCCGTCTCTTAGTCCGTTGAAGCCTTCCCTGTCCGTAAGTAGTAGGCCTAAACGTGCCATGCTCCCTAATACAGATCAATTGCTTTAAATGTCCTCCTGTCAGAGCACCGTCGTTCTGGAAATCTCTCCCGATGCAATGCTAATCCGTACAGAAAATGGGCATCTGCCATCTCCGAATTTATTGCACTTGCCGACCGTTGTGGCCGAGCGGTTCTAGGCGCTTCAGTCCGGAACCGCGCTGCTGCTACTGTCGCAGGTTCGAATCCTGCCTCGGGCATGGATGTGTGAGATGTCCTTAGGTTAGTTAGGTTTAAGCAGTTCTAAGTCTGGGGGACTGATGGCCTCAGATATTAAGTCCCATAGTGCTTAGAGCCATTTATTGCACTATACCGGAAACCAAGTCCTTGATGAACAGCTGATGCTACGTGCTTGCACAGTACGTGATGAAAAGTAAACAAACGATGCTACGTGTCTGATGCTGGCACAGCAATGAGGTTAGTCGCATATCATTACAGCTCATGAAGTGAATCGCATGTCAGCACTACCGTCCGCTGATAGCCAAGTCGCTGAGCGCCCCTAATCCACGAAATTGTCCGTCATGCCAGTGCAATTACAGACACCGATGGTAAACCTAGTCATTACCGTACATTCGAACCAAACGTAGCCAAGATGGTATTTTAAACAATTCTTGTAAGACAAGTTTCAAACAATGCTGGTACATTCCGCTCCTGTGTGTTTATCGTGATTTATCGTATCATGAAGAGAAGTAGAAAATGATGTCTAAAATAGATATAATACATTTTCTGACCCATGTTCATAAAATTCAATTTTTTTCTTCCATGTTTTAGGAATGTTTTCTGAGAATTCATCCATAACTTTTCGATAAATCCTGTATGTTCTCTGCGAAATTCAGGTGTTTAGTGGTACGTGTGAGTACATAATGTGGAAGATGCCTACAGCAGCTGGCATTCATCTTGTACTATATCTGTATTTCGGTGCTGGCGCTGGCGTAATAAACGAAAGGAGGAACAGCTTGACGATCAGCGCCTGTGGGTGTCTGTGTAGAGTGATTCTAGAGTGATTCATCTGTCTCAACTGCTGGGTTTTATACAGCCCACAATGCCTTCAAATACTATGTGCAAATTTTTCATACTCACTACACGTAAAGTACTGGTCCTTAAAAAAATGAACAGGACCTATTCGTAGGAAATTTAATCTAGTTAAATTTTTTAATTGGATAAGTTTTCGTTTGAGGCTGCAGTTTTCCAGTTATTCAGGAAAAACATACAAAAGTGATCTTCAAACGCGTTTTTCTTGAATAACCGGAAAACCGTAGCCTCCAGCGAAAACGTATCCCAGAACGTATTTTGACTAGATAGAATTTCCTACGAAAAGGTGCTGTTCATTTTCTTTTTAGGACTAATAGATTGCACGTAGCGAGCAATAGAATATGAAAATCTTGCATTCAGAATTTAAAAGCGTTGTGGGCAGCATAAAACCTAGTAGCAAGGGCAGCTGTTACATTCTCTGCAGTTGAAACGCACCAGTCTTGATGTCGACTGACACATGTCGCGTTTTTATCACAGTTAAGTCATCTTTTACTGTGGATTAATAAACTACTTAGGAGTGAGGCAAGTGATTGCAAAGATCAAGCCATCTTTCTCTGGTGTGAGTTCCTTTATTGTGCATGATAATCTTTACAAGGCCATATCTTGTGGTTGCATGAGCTACATGTTGGTGAGACACGGTAGGGAAAAGCAAAACGGAGAAGCTAGGTGTCCACAGAACCGGTCGCTAGAGCCAAATGGGCCACCGAATGCTGAGGGCGAAACATCCTGTGGTAGGGCGGGGAGACGGACCGTCGCCACGCCAGGTATTCAGCAGACTGGACGCAATGTCCCGCACGACGTCGTCTCGGCAGAGCACGTGAAGTCCTTCCATCAGTGAAGGACGGCACAGCGTGAGGCACTGCTCCAGGTGCGGCTGCCCCCGTCGGAGGTTCGAGTCCTCCCTCGGTGTGTGTGTTGTCCTTAGCGCAGGTTAGTTTAATATAGATTAAGTACTGTGTAAGCCTAGGCACCGAAGACCTCAGCAGTTTGGTCCCATAGAACATACCACAAATTTCCAATTTACGGCTTCAGGTAAAACCCCAGGATAATGAATCATGGCGAGATATTCGGGCCGGCTGTGGAATCTTGCGTATCGTACAAACTGGACTGTTTCTGTCAAGATACTGTGTAGCGGAAAATGTATGTTTCCGGGACAAGCGACCTCCCAGGACGGAAATAGTTGGAGGGGAGAGCCACCTGACGCCAATCTTTGCCCATACGGTGAGTGTGACGCAGTTGCAGAAGAAATTCCTTCCAATCTGGGCAATGAGATGTTGCGACTCTCAGTTGTCAACACATTCGAGGTTAATGCTCTCATATCTCAAAAAATACTGTGACGCGATGTCTTTCGCTTTTACTAAAAAGTGGAAACCTGGAAACAACTTTCTGAGAACTGCTGATGTGGAAGAAAGGCTTTTGCCCAGCTTGTAAAATTCCTTTCAGGGAGGAACTGAACTGTTTGTAACATGTGATGTAATTGGGGAACATTTAACAAAATGCTCCAATTGAGTGAGGAGAGTTTAGCTTCGGGTATATGGATTGCAGACTTGCAATGAGATTTGGTAGGAGTTCAGCTCTCGAGAGAGGGTTTTCAGTCCCCGATCTCGGTCTCAATCTTGCATAAGATACACTCCTGGAAATGGAAAAAAGAACACATTGACACCGGTGTGTCAGACCCACCATAATTGCTCCGGACACTGCGAGAGGGCTGTACAAGCAATGATCACACGCACGGCACAGCGGACACACCAGGAACCGCGCGGTGTTGGCCGTCGAATGGCGCTAGCTGCGCAGCAATTGTGCACCGCCGCCGTCAGTGTCAGCCAGTTTGCCGTGGCATACGGAGCTCCATCGCAATCTTTAACACTGGTAGCATGCCGCGACAGCGTGGACGTGAACCGTATGTGCAGTTGACGGACTTTGAGAGAGGGCGTATAGTGGGCATGCGGGAGGCCGGGTGGACGTACTGCCGAATTGCTCAACACGTGGGGCGTGAGGTCTCCACAGTACATCGATGTTGTCGCCAGTGGTCGGCGGAAGGTGCACGTGCCCGTCGACCAGGGACCGGACCGCAACGACGCACGGATGCACGCCAAGACCGTAGGATCCTACGCAGTGCCGTAGGGGACCGCACCGCCACTTCCCAGCAAATTAGGGACACTGTTGCTCCTGGGGTATCGGCGAGGACCATTCGCAACCGTCTCCATGAAGCTGGGCTACGGTCCCGCACACCGTTAGGCCGTCTTCCGCTCACGCCCCAACATCGTGCAGCCCGCCTCCAGTGGTGTCGCGACAGGCGTGAATGGAGGGGCGAATGGAGACGTGTCGTCTTCAGCGATGAGAGTCGCTTCTGCCTTGGTGCCAATGATGGTCGTATGCGTGTTTGGCGCCGTGCAGGTGAGCGCCACAATCAGGACTGCATACGACCGAGGCACACAGGGCCAACACCCGGCATCATGGTGTGGGGAGCGATCTCCTACACTGGCCGTATACCACTGGTGAACGTCGGGGGGACACTGAATAGTGCACGGTACATCCAAACCGTCATCGAACCCATCGTTCTACCATTCCTAGACCGGCAAGGGAACTTGCTGTTCCAACAGGACAATGCACGTCCGCATGTATCCCGTGCCACCCAACGTGCTCTAGAAGGTGTAAGTCAACTACCCTGGCCAGCAAGATCTCCGGATCTGTCCCCCATTGAGCACGTTTGGGATTGGATGAAGCGTCGTCTCACGCGGTCTGCACGTCCAGCACGAACGCTGGTCCAACTGAGGCGCCAGGTGGAAATGGCATGGCAAGCCGTTCCACAGGACTACATCCAGCATCTCTACGATCGTCTCCATGGGAGAATAGCAGCCTGCATTGCTGCGAAAGGTGGATATACACTGTACTAGTGCTGACATTGTGCATGCTCTGTTGCCTGTGTCTATGTGCCTGTGGTTCTGTCAGTGTGATCATGTGATGTACCTGACCCCAGGAATGTGTCAATAAAGTTTCCCCTTCCTGGGACAATGAATTCACGGTGTTCTTATTTCAATTTCCAGGAGTGTAATATGCATATCACAGCATCTTCTTCCTGTCGGTTAAATTTGACGTCTGTAGCAGGTCATCTTCGTGGTGTAGCAATTTTAATGGCCAGTAGTGTATTTCCAATCTGTTGAAGCTCTTGTATGCACAGTTGTTGAAGCGAAGCCATGTTCAAAACCATAAGTGGTTTGCCATCTGACCGTGTTCATCAACTTAGCCTGGCCTCCCCTACGTTAAGTAGGTTAGCTGTTGACGCAACTAGCAACCGATTAAGAAATATCCACACAGAACGTAGCTACTCGAGGTACAGCACGTGAGGAGTCGCAGTAACAACACTCATTGTAATGTGGTTCCCTCACTAACCTGAAGAGCAAGCTTATGGAAGGCCCGCTCACACAGAGTTATGTGAACCATGCGAAAGAGCCAGATTATGTTTGTGTCAGCAACGCCGAGCGTCATCGTGAAGGAGGTCAGGTCTTCCGTGCCCTCGCGGTACAACACGGTGACCTCAGAGATGAAGAACGACAGGATGAGAGACGTCATGGTGATGGTGCAGAGGCGAAAGCAGAGAGGTGACCTGTCGGCGCCGCGAGGGTGTCGCAGCACGGCCGTCCAGTGCAGAGGCTGCAGCAGGTGGTTGAGGTCGCTTGCGGCGTCCGCTGCCGCCGCCACTGCAGCAGGCGCTGCTTCGCTGACCATATTCCGTTTCTACCTGCACACAGAAACAGGACTGTAGTAGTGTGACTTCGTTGGTTTGTGGTTCTTAGCGAAAAAGGCTTGGTTAATACAGTGTAATAATTACACTGAGGTGACAAATATTAAGTGAGAGAGATATTGACATATACAGATGGCTGTAGTATCGCGTACACGAGGTATAAAAGGGCAGTGCATTGGCGGAGCTGTCATTTGTACCCAGGTGACTCATTAAAAGGTTTGCTACATGATTATAACCGCACGACGGGAATTAACACACACTGGAAGCGGAATGGTAGTTGGAGGGAGACGCGTGGGACATTTAGTATTCCGTGATCCACAGTATCAAGAGTGTACCGAGAATAACAAATTTCAGGCATTACACCTCACTACGAACAACGCAGTGGCCGACGGCGCTCAGTTAACGACCGAGACTTAGTGTAGAATTGTCAGTGCTAACTGACAAGCAACACTGCATCAAACAATAGCAGAATTCAACGTGGGACGTAAGGCGAACGTAGCCGTTAGGACAGCGCGGCGAAATTTGGTGTTAATAGGCTATGGAAGCAAACGACCGACGCGTCTGCCTTTGATAACAGCACGATATTGCTCCTGGGCTGGTGAAGAAGTTGGTTTGACCCTACACGACTGGAAAACCGTGGCCTGTTTAGATGCGTCCCTGTGTCAGTTAGTAAGATCTGATGGTAGGGTTCGAGCGTGGCACACACCCCACGAGGCCATGTACTCAGACTGTCGACAAGGGACTGTGCAAGTTGTTGGTGGCTTCATATTGATGCGGGCTGTGTTTACATTACATGAAACCGATCATTGAGTGGATATGGTTCTGTTCGATTATTTGGACACCATTTGCAGCAATTAATGGACTACAAGTTTCTAAACGAAGATGGAATTTTTATGGGTTACAATTTTTCGTGACTGGCTTGAAGAACATTACGGACAATTCGAGCGAATGATTTGGCCACCTAGATCGCCCGACATGAATGTCATCGAACAGCTATGGGACATAATCGAGAGGTCAGTTAGCGTAGAAAATCCTGCACCACTAACACTTTCGAAATTGTGGGTGGCTATAGGGGCAGCATGGCTCCATATTTCTGCAGATGACTGCCAAAGACTGAGCTGCCACATCCAGTTTCTACACTACGTTGGGCAATAGGAGGTCCGAAACGATATTGCGAGGTATTCTATGACTTCTGTCACCTCAGTGCAAGCTGTTTAGGGTATGCAAGCTATCAGGAAAACTCGCGCAAATACGGGGGTTCTAACTTTAATACAGGCAATTATTTACTTACGTAAAATATAAATACGAGTTTCAAAGTTTTACTGATCTTCAAAGTAGTCACCAGCATTGTGTATAACCCGTTGGAAGTCGTAGGATACTCTTAGCAGTGCCAGTTATGTTGACAGTTCGAGCGGAGCGGTCTATTGCCCGACGAATTTGTAGCAGTTCTGAAGCGAATGCCGTGAAGTGTTTCCTTCAGTTTAGAAATCGAGTTGAACAAGTGAGGGATGTGCAGTAGGTGGTATAGCAATTAGCAGCGCCATCAGTCAAACAAATCAGTAACTGCTTGCACTGTACGTGCTTGAGCGTTGTCCTGCAAAATGATTTTCAGGTGCTGCAAAAAGTGTCATCACTTCTGTCTCTAAGCTGGTCGCAAGTAGTGTTCCAAAAATGAACAGTATAGAGACAGAAGTGATGATATTTTCTGCAGGGCCTGACCATCATTTTGCAGGACAATGTTCAAGTACGTACAATGCAAGATGTTACTGATTTGTTTGACTGATAGGGCTGCTAAGTGCTATACCACCTACTGCACTCCCCTCACTTAAGCCCTCGTAAGTCCAACTCGTTTTCTAAACTGAAGGAAACACTTCACGGCATTCGCTTCAGAACTGCTACAAATTCGTCGGCCAATACACCGTGCCGCTCGATCTGTCAACACAACTGCCACTGCCAAGAGTATCCTATTACTTCCACATCGCTGGCAACGGGTTGTACAAAATGCTGATGACTACTTTTAATGTCAGTAAAACTTTGAAACAAATGTGTATTTTGTACGAGCTGTAAATAAATAGTTCCTACTACTTAAGTTTCAGCGCTCGTAATATGGCCTGTGCGCAGTAACACATTCTAGTCCTGAGCGCTTCCATACCATTGTCCAGAAATGGCAGGCTCCTCGGTTAACAGCCACGTGCTGATCTACGCATCAAACAGCATGGAATTGCACTCTTCGCGTACTTTATGTGCAGGGAACGTTCTTGATAATCCGGCACGTGATTCTGACAAGATAGGTGCGTTGAGCGAAAAATTGCAATTGATTATAAATAATGAAAATAGTGAAGTAATCCATATGAGTACTATCAGAACCTGCAAAATTTCGGTTACACGGTATATCACACAAATCTAAAGGCTGTAAATTCAACAAACTATTTAGGGATTACAATTACGAATAACTGGAACTGGAATACTCACATAGATAATGTTGTTCTGAAAGTGAACCAAAGACTGCGATTTATTGGCACAACACTATGGAATTGCAATAGGTCCACTAAAGAGACTGCCTAACTACGCCCTTCCAACCTCTTCTTTAGTACTGCCGTGTGTTATGGGTTCAGTATCAGACAGGATTGACGGATGACGCCGAAAAAGTTCAAAGACGGGAAGCTCGGTTTGTATTATAGCCAAAGAGGGGCGGGAATGCCATGAATATAATACACGAACTGGGGTGGCAGTCATTAAAACGGAGGCGTTTCTCGTTGGGGCAGGATCTTCTCATGCAATTTCAGTTACCAAATTTCCGTTCAAAGTGTGAAAATATTTTGTTGACATCCACCGTAATAGAATAAGACAAAGATTTAAGACTCGTTCTTCCTGCGCGCTGTTCGAGAGTGGAACGGTAGAGAAATAGCTTGAAGGTGGTTCAATGAAACCCCTGCCAGTCACTTACCTGTGAACTGCAGAGAAATCATGTAGATGTAGATTATATGAAGTGTCATTAAATTTTGTCGAAATAAGCTACTTAGGGAACAAAAATCGAAATAAAATGTGTGTTTGGTAATACGGAAGGAGGCACTAGCTATTCCAGTCCCACAGTACAGAAAATGAAAGAGTATGTGAAAATATAGGTAAAAGTATCACCCAATCCTGCACTACTTGAGGAAAGTACTGCAGAAGGAGATGAAAGTTTTATATTTTGCTAATAATGTCAAACGGGTCGTCAGGGGACTGATACGTAATTTCTGCATGAGACACAATCCTTATTTTACATTGCCAGTATCGCAGTAAGCGACATACTCTACCATACAACATAGTTGGTTAAAACCCATTGCTTCGCTGGCGTATACTGTGTGCTGCACACAGCCTGTATGGTTTCTATTTTAATAATAGAATTTTTTTGTTATTCACACATTGCAGCAACTTCTAAACTTTTCACGATAATTAAGGCCATGAAACCATGGACTTTTCTGGATGTTTTTCTGAGCAAAAATCGATTCTTGTAACTGGAGTCCAAGGTTTCTGTTAATCACGTCTTTTCCGTTCTTGTGTTGATATTTCCACAGAAGATTTCATCGACTAGCACATATATCTTATTAATTTTCATAGATTTAGCTTTAATTTTCCTTTAATATGACGAAATATTTTCTTAAAAATTTGTATCCCCTATTTCAACCGCCTAGGGGAAGAATTTCCAAAAGTAGTGAAACACATATTCCTTTTATTTATAACACTAAACCAAATAAATATTTCCATAGATTTAGCTTTGATAATCCTTTCACAACGAAATAATTTCATAAAACGTTTCACCTCTGTTTCACTCCTTTAGGGGCCTAAATGTCCAAAAACATTGAAGCAAGTATTTTTTATTTCTAGCATTGATGTCATGTACCAATTTTCATAATGTATCTCTAAAATTGCTTTAGTAGATCTTTAATAATAATTCATTTTCAGACAAATTTTCACTCAATACTTCACCCCAATATAGGTTAAATTCGGCAAAAATTCTGAAACACGTATTTCCTCTGACCGAGAAATCAAATACCAGTTTTCGTAGGCCTAGCTTCAAACTTGCTTTAATAGCGACATATTGTCAAAAAATCACAGCCATGGGTGACTGGAATTCGGTAGTAGGAAAAGGGAGAGAAGGAAACGTAGTAGGTGAATATGGACTGGGGCTAAGAAGTGAAAGAGGAAGCCGCCTGGTAGAATTTTGCACAGAGCACAACTTAATCATAGCTAACACTTGGTTTAAGAATCATGAAAGAAGGTTGTATACATGGAAGAACCTTGGAGATACTAAAAGGTATCAGATAGACTATATAATGGTAAGACAGAGATTTAAGAACCAGGTTTTAAATTGTAAGACATTTCCAGGGGCAGATGTGGACTTTGACCACAAACTATTGGTTATGACCTGTAGATTAAAACTGAAGAAACTGCAAAAATATTGGAATTTAAGGAGATGGGGCCTGGATAAACTGAAAGAACCAGAGGTTATACAGAGTTTCAGGGAGAGCATAAGGGAACAATTGACAGGAATGGGGGAAAGAAATACAGTAGTAGAAGAATGGGTAGCTTTGAGGGATGAAGTAGTGAAGCCAGCAGAGGATCAAGTAGGTAAAAAGACGAGGGCTAGTAGAAATCCTTGGGTAACAGAAGAAATATTGAATTTAATTGATGAAAGGAGAAAATATAAAAATGCAGTAAATGAAGCAGGCAAAAAGGAATACAAACGTCTCAAAAATGAGGTTGACAGGAAGTGCAAAATGGCTAAGCAGGGATGGCTAGAGGACAAATGTAAGGATGTAGAGGCTTATCTCACTAGGGGTAAGATAGATACTGCCTACAGGAAAATTAAACAGACCTTTTATCAATATCAAGAGCTCAGATGGGAACCCAGTTCTAAGCAAAGAAGGGAAAGCAGAAAGGTGGAAGGAGTATATAGAGGGTCTATACAAGGGCGATGTATTTGAGGACAATATTATGGAAATGGAAGAGGATGTAGATGAAGATGAAATGGGAGATACGATACTGCGTGAAGAGTTTGCCAGAGCACTGAAAGACCTGAGTCGAAACAAGGCCCCCGGAGTAGACAACATTCCATTAGAACTACTAACGGCCGTGGGAGAGCCAGTCATGACAAAACTCTACCATCTGGTGAGCAAGATGTACGAGACAGGTGAAATACCCTCAGACCTCAAGAAGAATATAATAATTCCAATCCCAAAGCAGGTGTTGACAGATGTGAAAATTACCGAACTATCAGTTTAATAAGTCACAGCTGCAAAATACTAACGCGAATTCTTTACAGACGAATGGAAAAACTAGTAGAAGCCGACCTCGGGGAAGATCAGTTTGGATTCCGTAGAAATGTTTGAACACGTGAGACAATACTGACCCTACGACTTATCTTAGAAGCTAGATTAAGGAAGGGCAAACCTACGTTTCTAGCATTTGTAGACTTAGAGAAAGCTTTTGACAATGTTGACTGGAATACTCTCTTTCAAATTCTGAAGGTGGCAGGGTAAAATACAGCGAGCGAAAAGCTATTTACAATCTGTACAGAAACCAGATGGCAGTTATGAGTCGAGGGACATGAAAGGGAAGCAGTGGTTGGGAAGGGAGTGAGACAGGGTTGTAGTCTCTCCCCGATGTTATTCAATCCGTGTATTGAGCAAGCAGTGAAGGAAACAAAAGAAAAATTCGGAGTAGGTATTAAAATCCATGGAGAAGAAATAAAAACTTTGAGGTTCGCCGATGACATCGTAATTCTGTCAGAGACAGCAAAGGACTTGGAAGAGCAGTTGAACGGAATGGGTAGTGTCTTGAAAGGGGATATAAGATGAACATCAACAAAAGCAAAACGAGGATAATGGAATGTAGTCGTATTAAGTCGAGTGATGCTGAGAGAATTAGATTAGGGAATGAGACACTTAAAGTAGTAAAGGAGTTTTGCTATTTGGGGAGCAAAATAGCTGATGATGGTCGAAGTGGAGAGGATATAAAATGTAGACTGGCAATGGCAAGGAAAGCATTTCTGAAGAAGAGAAATTTGTTAACATCGAGTATAGATTTAAGTGTCAGGAAGTCATTTCTGAAAGTATTTGTATGGAGTGTAGACATGTATGGAAGTGAAACATGGATGATAAATAGTTTGGACAAGAAGAGAATAGTAGCTTTCGAAATGTGGTGCTACAGAAGAATGCTGAAGATTAGATGGGTAGATCACATAACTAATGAGGAAGTGTTGAATAGGATTGGGGAGAAGAGAAGTTTGTGGCACAACTTGACCAGAAGATGGGATCGGTTGGTAGGACATGTTTTGAGGCATCAAGGGATCACCAGTTTAGTATTGGAGGGCAGCATGGAGGGTAAAAATCGTAGAGGGAGACCAAGAGATGACTACACTAAGGAGATTCAGAAGGATGTAGATTGCAGTAGGTATTTGGAGATGAAGAAGCTTGCACAGGATAGAGTAGCATGGACCGCTGCAACAAACCAGTCTCAGGACTGAAGACCACAACAACAACAACATTGTCAAAAAACATTTCATTCCCTATTTCATCACCTTAGGAGTGGAATTTCGAAAAATCTCTTCGTAAACGACTCCTACGGTATGAGATCAAAGGCCTCTTCCAGCTTAGATTACTATCTTTAGCTGTCTGGGCTGGGGGATGATGTGTCAGCCAGTCAGGACATTGAGTTTTATATGTCTACGTATACCCCTGGATATTTTACGAAATTTCCTTTTGGCACCAAGTGATGGGATGTGCCTTTAATTGCTAGATCCTTTATGTACACGACTATCTCGTATGTGCTACTCTGGTGAGGCACCATGGATTCTGAATGTTTATTTTAGCCGAATATTTCAAATGACATGTCAGGAGTTATGCCACCAAGTACGAGGGTGGGAACTTCAATAGTGGCAACTATTTATTTACAGGTCTTACAAAATAGATACGTGTTTCAAAGTTTTACTGACATTCACAGTAGTCACCAGCATTGTGTATAACCCGTTGCCAGCGATGTGGAAGTCGTAGGATACTCTTAGCAGTGCCAGTTATGTTGACAGTTCGAGCGGAGCGGTCTATTGCCGACGAATTTGTAGCAGTTCTGATGCGAATGCGATGAAGTGTTTCTTTCAGTTTAGAAATCGAGTTGAACTTATTAGGACTTATGTGAGGGGAGTGCAGTAGGTGGTATAGCACTTAGCAGCCCCATCAGTCAAACAAATCAGCAACAGCTTACACTGTACGTGCTTGAGCATTGTCCTGCAAAATGCTGGTCAGGTCCTGCAGAAAGTGTCATCAATTCTGTCTCTAAGTTGGTCGTAGATTGTATTCCAAAAATGAACAGCATAGAGAGGCCAATTTCACACGAGGTATTGTAGAGTAATTGCACGTGCCTGCTGGTTTACAGCAGTGATTCCCAGTTTTTCTGTGACCATTATCCATGAATGTGATCTTATTGCAACTCATCCCCCGAACAGAATATATAACATATATAAAGTTTAATGTTCGCTCATGTATGTTTTTAAAATCAGTGGTAGATACGCAATACTTCATCGTCACTGTCCGAAAATATTCCTGAAATCAGTCTTAAAACCCAGGCAGTTGCATATCGACTTATTAGTGGTGATAACAGCTGATAAGACAGGTCACCGAAAGAACTACGTCGAAACAAGGCCCCAGGGGAAGACGACAGTCCGTCAGAAGTACTGTCAGCCTTGGGAGAAACAGCCATGACAATACTCTTCCATATGATGTACAAGATGCGATCTACCCTGAGACGTCAAGAACATCGTAGTAGAAGTAATTCCAACTCGAAAGAAAGCAGGTGATGACAGGTGTGAATATTACCGAACTATCTGTTGAATAAGTTATTGTAGCAAAGTATTGTCACGAATTCTTTACAGAAGAATAGAAGAAGTTACAGAAGCTGACGGGGAGGGGAAGGTCAATTTGGAGTCAAGAAAAATGTACGAGGTAATACTGATCCTACTCCTTGTCTTGGGAGATAGAGTAAGGAAAGGAAAACGTACATTTGTAGCATTTGCAGACTTAGCGAAAACTTTTAACTATGTTGACTGGAATATTCTCTTTGAAATTCTGAAAGGTCCCAATTTTGTAAGATGCACGGAGCGAAAGGATATTTGCCACTTGCACAGAAAGCAAACGGCAGCTATGAAAGTAGTGGGACATGACCGGGAAGCAGTGGTTGAGAAGGGAGTAAGGGTCGTAGCCTATCCCCGATGTTAATCGATTTGTACATTGAGAAGATAGTAAAGGAAACCATAGAAGAATTTGCTGTACATCAGGGTGAAGAAAGAAAAGCTTTAAGATTATGCTTATACATTACGGATATTATAGAAGTGTGACTGTAAATTGAGTGAAAATAGGTTATGTAAAACTGAACCAGTCACTTTTTTGAATAATTATGTTTTATTCCATTAGCGGATTTTGGAACCTTCTCGGGTTCATCTTCGGATGGTTTCAGAAAGTAACATCACTATTGCTAGCGTAATGCCGGCCGAAGTGGCCGTGCGGTTAAAGGCGCTGCAGTCTGGAACCGCAAGACCGCTACGGTCGCAGGTTCGAATCCTGCCTCGGGCATGGATGTTTGTGATGTTCTTAGGTTAGTTAGGTTTAACTAGTTCTAAGTTCTAGGGGACTAATGACCTCAGCAGTTGAGTCCCATAGTGCTCAGAGCCATTTGAACCATCATTTGCTAGCGTAATGCTGGGTGCTGATTCTATGACAAAAAGATGGAACACGCTTTAATGCATCGCATGACTATTGCTTATCTTTCGATATGCATGTAAATTTAGTTTTTTACTTACTGCGAGAGTATAGGTGGCTTTTTTAGGTTAGTGTCCATCTGTCGCCTCCGTTTTGATGTCCAGTTGTTATATCACTAAACACACACCCACCCAAACTACATTAATTTAGACTTTGACAGCGAGACTTTTCCAGCATCCAGCATGCGCTTTACAACTGTTGTTTGTAACAAAGAGCTGGACAAAAAGATGTGGCATAGGCCTACTTTGTACAGAGATGTAATTTCTTCTTTTTTACTTGTATTAAAGTCGATATAAGAGCAAATATTTTAATCAGACTGGCGATACCATGAGAGCACAAAATAAAATAAATAAATAAATTACTACAAGAACGAACTTCAGTTGATCTAATACCTTATTTCTGTTTGCATATTAACGTACAATACACGCGGTTTATAGCAAATATTTTAATCATGGTTGGCATTAACATGAATGCCCAGGAATCAATGGTACAGAGTTACTGTATTTGCAATGAGATACAGCTGTCTGTGTCTTCCAAACCCTGCCTTGTACGTCAAAGCCGCCAAATCCTTCCCCAATTGAGGACTTTCGGAACATTATGGGCAGGGCCCTCCTACCATTTCGCCATTTTGATTATCTAACGCGTCAGTTGGACAGAATCTGGACGATATCGCTCAGGAGGACTCTGTCAATCACTGCTAAACCCAATAACTGCTATTTGCAAAGCTATTTCTCTTGATAAATTAACCATTTTTTTCTGAAACTCTAGTCATTTACTTGACTATACATGTTCATAACACGTCTGCCAGCCGTCGTGGTGGCCGAGCGACTCTAGGCGCTTCAGTCTGGAACCGCGCGACCGCTACGGTCGCAGGTTCGAATCCTGCCTCGGGCATGGATGTGTGTGATGTCCTTAGGCTAGTTACGTTTAAGTAGTTCTAAGTTCTAGGGGACTGATGACCTCAGAAGTTAAGTCCCATAGTGCTCAGAGCCATTTGAACCATTTGAACACGTCTGCACCGATTTTCATCCCATTCTGAAAATTCATTCGTGGTGCATTTTCCTGATATGAAAGATTATTCAGGAAACGTTTCATCATAATACAGACACTTAGAACACGTATTATGAAAAAAAAACACTCTTTGGTTAAGTACGGCGAAACGCTTTTATCAAACGTTTTCTGCCCCCACTAAATCAGGAGCAGACTTTGAAACTGGAATTAAGAATGTTCAATAACAATAATTTTGTAGCGCTCTGAACAGGTTAACCAGACAGTTATTATTATTTTCGATTATTCCCATTTAAGAGAGCGTTTGAACTTGAA
The DNA here is from genome assembly GCF_023864345.2 of Schistocerca serialis cubense. Classification (NCBI taxonomy): domain Eukaryota; kingdom Metazoa; phylum Arthropoda; class Insecta; order Orthoptera; family Acrididae; genus Schistocerca; species Schistocerca serialis. The sequence goes on along the minus strand of NC_064645.1, from coordinate 302,342,202 downwards.
TTCCTTTATGATGATTGTGTATGTTTTTTTCTGACCCCAAATTTTCTTCATGTGTTCACTGTGTTGTTTCTTTCGCTCCGCTGTCCATTTGCATCCTGGTCTCTTCTGTGTTGTGGTGTCAAATTTATGTTTTTTGATGATGTTCCTGAATTCAGTTCTATTTTCTGCATCGTTTACTGTTATGTGTGCTTGTCTGAGGTCCTCTTAAACTTCTTTTATCCATTTTTTTTCCCCCTGCCTGAGTTGATGACTTTAAGAATTCGCTTTGTAATTGTGTTTTCATTCATCCTGTGGATATGTCCGTAGAACTGCATTCTTCTTTTCCTTATTGTATGCGTAATCTTTTCTGTGTATTTATATAATTCTGATATTGGTCTCTTCATCCAGATTCCTTGCCCTTATATCGGGCCAAAAATTTTCCTGAGAATCTTCCTTTCTTGTTTCTCTATTTCTTTAATTTTAGTTTTCCCACCTATTTGTGTTGTTTCAGATGTATGCAGTGCCTCCGGAAGTACGACAGTGTTGTAGTGCCTCAATTTTGCGTTAATGGATATGGACTTATTGTTATAATAGTTCCAAGTGAGTTTATATGCTTTCCGTAGTTTTTTTATTCTTTCCTCATTGGCCTTTAGGTTGATCCCTGATGGATGGATGATTTCTCCCAGGTACTTAAAATATGGTACTTGTACGATTTTCCCATGGGTTGTCACAATAGGCAATTTGTCTTGTGGGACTCTTTCTATGTACTGGGTTTTCTGATATGAGATTTGCAGGCCAGTTCTTTGTGCAATATCGTGTAACTTCTCTATGGGGTTAGTGGCTTCTTTTCTATTATTTGTGAGGATTGCAAGGTCATCCGCAAAAGCTAAACACTTCGCATTGAATCTATTATCTTTTCTAATGCCAATTTGGATTCCTTTGACTTCTTTTTCCCATGTCCTGATAATTTTTTCAAGAATGATATTAAAGAGTAATGGTGAAAGTCCGTCACCCTGTCGCACTCCAGTTAGGATTTCAAATGGTTCCGAGATATCCCCCATAAATTTAACCTTGGAGACTGTGTCAGTTAATGTTTCCCGAATGATTGCTCTTGTCTTTCTGTCAATGCTGAATTCTTCCAGCGTCTTGCAGAGCGCTACTCTGTCTATTGAGTCGTAGGCCTTTTTAAAATCTACAAAAGTAACCACTGTGTTTCGGGTGTTTCTCATCTGGAGAATCATTTTCAGATTCCATATCTGCTCTATGCATGATCGTCCCTTGCGAAAACCAGCCTGGTATTCTCCTATTTGTGGGTCAGCTTGTTCTTCTAATCGCGATAGGCTACGGCAAGAGAACTTTTGATAGGATTTTATATGTGACCGGTACGAGTGAGACACCCCTATAATTATTTGGTTCAGTTTTGTCCCCTTTTTTGTGGAGTGGATGGATAAGTGCGCATTTCCATTCAGAAGGGATCTGTTCTGTTTCCGAAATGTTTAATATGATTTTGTGAATTTTTCCTGTTAATCTTTCATCATTTAGTTTCCATAGTTCTGCAATAATTCCATCTTCTCCTGGGGCTCTATTGTTTTTCAGTGTCTTGATAATTTCTACTATTTCGTTGATGGTTGGCGGTTTAGCGTCAGGATTTGGTGTAGACGTCTCGTAGCGAATATCCTCTGTAGGTCTTTCGCAGTTGAAAAGTTTGTTGAAATAGTCTGCGAGGATTTGGCAGTTATTCTTCGTGTTAGTTTCTAGTGAACCATCCGGTTTCTTGAAGCAAAGATTGGGTGGCTAGTATCCTGCAATATGTTCTTTAAACGTCCTATAAAAATTCCTGGTGTTGTTCTTCTTAAAGTCTTGTTCTATCTCATCTAGTCGCCGTTTGTCATAATTTCTTTTTTCCCTCCGAATAGTTTTCGATGTTTGTTTTCGGATTACTAGAAATTGTTGCCATTTTTCTGATGTTTTGTGACTATTGAAGTTTTTCCAAGAATTGGTCCTTTCTTCTATTGCTTGGTCACATATTATATTCCAACACCTGTGTCTTCTCCTTCTCGGGGGTTGACCCTATTTCATCGTGGATTTGAGGACGTCCACAAGTTCTGTCCAGTTTGTGGTGTTTGTAGACAGTTATTTTCTTCCAAATTATTCTTAATTGATAGAAAATCGTCATTGTCAAAATTGTGTTTGAAGGTAGAGATTTTATGATTCTAGCAAAGAAGTCATGAGAAGAACATACTGAGCGTAGGGGCAGTTTATGTGTGATGTGTGTATTGGCTGAAAATCTGGAAGCTGTCAGTCCCACCAAGGGCTGCTTTGTGCTCACCGACACTTCAGACGTTAATCTTGACTACTGAATCTTTCATTCAGTTAATCCCATATTTGCTTCGAAAATATTTAGTGGACTATCGTAAATTTCAGTCTTACAATCTTGGAAGCCGTTTGGGATCCTGTTGACAACTAAATCGGGCAACTATCACATAAGCTACGACCAAGTGTTGGAAAAAGAAAGAAAACGTAGACTTAAAATTAGGTTCTGTTTGCTGCTCAAAATGTTTATACAGGGTGGTCTAAAATTCTGCTTTACAGACTTCTACAACTTGTTCCAATTGGAATTCTCGTCCGGACACGTCATCCAACGACGCTACAAAGCTGTTGGTACCGGCGCCTGTAAATATATGTATACAGAAAGTGATTCCGCGGCCATAGCTCCTAGGGTATGCACTTTATAACTGATGTTAATATGCAACTTTTTCCTTGTTTTTGTCCATACTACTACCTTTGAAAGTTGACTCCCCAAACATTCTTATCAACTGCAATATTGGTACATGTATTGCACTGACACAAGTATCAGAAATTTTTCGCTTTTAACTTTCGACTCGTTCGCTTCCGAACCAGGGACCCTTGCCTCAAATTGATACATTTATCCGTATTTATCATACCTGAAGATTTGTAACATCATCACGGAACCACCCTGTATGTACATACATTAACAGCCACCGGCGCCTACAACATCAACACTATGTAGCATCGTTGGATGACTTTTTCGGACAAGGGTTCCAGTTCAAAATATTGTCTACTTAGTCCCTGCACAAATCCTAGAAGTTGGTAAGAGAAATTTTAGAGAATCCTGTATACACTTTTAAACTCTGATCATAATACTGATTAGCAGCTGTTTTCAGAAATACTAAATTTAAAATTTAAATCAGATGCATTTCTTGCGAAATTTTGCCCTTATTAACCCACACGTCGATAAAAATTCTGCAAAAATCAAAATGTTATGTATACTGCATCGTGTAGATGAATGAAACTGTAGAACTTGACCCTTCATATTATGATTTGAATAAACAAGAGAGCTGCGACTGTTACAATTATTTATGAGAGAACATGACCGGTTCCGCAAATTAAATTTGCGTCTTCAGGTGCTTCAAGTCAAAAGATTAACCGTCGTGATCTCCAATAAAGAATTCTATCAGTCAGTGGTCTTGTTCACTCAAATCGGGGAATATTTCACCTGTGGTTGTCCTACACATAAAGTAGTGTGTCGTTCATTAAGGACTTGAATAGAGGTAAACTAAAATAGCCCATTTCTACGAGGTAAAACACTTTACCAAGAGAACATTCTGCTCGGCATTTTAGAATTAAAGACAGCCCAGAGACACCTGTAACTGTGTTGCAAGATCTGACTAACGAAGTAATCGAGATCAAGCAAGTACAAAGTACAATATCTGAAATTGTACAGCAGCTATCTGAAAGCGTAAAAAAATAGCTGCCAAGCAAGGGATATCTTTCCAGGAATAATTCGAACTACAACGAAAGAAATTCGCTGACAATTTCACTTCTTGGTTGCCCAGAACGGACGATTGAATAAAAGAAACAATCGGTAATAAGCTCCAAGAAGTAAGCTGAAGAAACGAAATTAGTCTGAACAAGATCACTCATCTAGTCAGGTATAACTTCAAGTGTGCAGAGCAATGCCTGAGATGTACATGATATGTCACAATCATGTAATGGTATTAGTAAACAGAGCCGGCCTCAGTGGCCGAGCGGTTCTAGGCGCTTCAGTCCGGAACCACGCGACTGCTACGGTCGCAGGTTCATATCCTGCCTCAGGCATGGATGTGTGTGATGTCCTTAGGTTAGTTTGGTTTAAGTAGTTCTAACTTCTAGGGGACTGATGACCTCAGATGTTAAGTCGCATAGTGCTCAGAGCAATTTGAACCATTTTTTATTAGTAAACACATCGGCTCCATCATTATTTACTTTCATGCTACTAGAGAAATATTTGATCAGGCACTGGCAATATCAAGTATTCGTGCCTGACAAAAGGCACATCTACCCATTTCTGTCCATTTAAGAATTTCATGGAGCACTCCCTCGTATACCATCGGATGATTAGGAAATGGGTTTTATCCACGCTGCACTCTGGGACAGCAGCTGAATGAATCAGGAACGACTTTGTAAGGGAGCGTGGCGGTGCCCTTTGTGCCAGAATTGACGTAGTTGTACTACTCATGATGTGCAGAAGCCGAAGAGCTGTTGGACAGAGGAAGAGAAGGCAGGCGGTAAAAGAAAAAAAATTAATACCTCTGTGCTGCAAAGAAGGCTTTCAAAAATGCATTTCAGCTTGTCAGCGTGTCCCCTAAATGCCTTAAACGGAAAAAAGCGTCATTGTGTTTGGTGTCATAGACCTGAAAGTTTTGTTTACTAGGCAAAAAGGTCGTACTCTATAGAATCTCTGACGAAATTCGGGAGACGCAAGCGTCGCCCTCAGTTTCAATATTTATCACTTCCTAGCAAAGCTCAGCATTTGGCCCTGATAGAACAATTGTAATTAACTGATCATTGTCTCTTTCCCAGCCCATGGTGTAAAGCGGATGCTTTATGGACGGGCATGGGGCGACCACACCACACTCTCGGCCGTTGACGGCATTCTCACACAAGGAGCCCATTCATAAGTGTCACGAGTCTGATGGCACCGCGGTCCGATCGTCCCCGAAAGGAATAATCGCTGGCAGTACTTAGAATCGAACCTCGTTTCTACGCATGGCTACCGGGCACGCTTATTACTAAGCTATGGAGGTGGACATTACTTCGCAGCGAAAACGGAAAAAGAAATGCAGGGAAAATAGAAGACAAAGGCTGTTGGTCTTAATGTTGTCTGAGTATAGAAGATACCCACTGGATTCCAGCAGGTGCATTACTCATCCGAGTAATACGCGTGCAGCAACAGTCTGCCAGAGAGAGCGCGAATTCAGTTGATGCACCTTGGCAGAAGTTGCCGAAGGCGACCAATACAGTGCCTCATCTGACTGAGCACTTGCCGGAGGCCACGCGGATGTCACTCGCTTGCCCACAACTAGATATTTATTGCTCCAATATTTTACTGTTTGTTAAATAAATGTACTTGTTGATTTAAATAATACAGGGTGCACATGATCTCCGGGAACGCTTTCAATTGTTTATTGCACAAGAACTAAATATTGAACAGATGTCATACATATCGCATTTTGAAGAGAAACTCTGAAAGCTTTTCTTACAAACATTCGATGTGCGAACCATGAGTGACCCGGCAGACGTCATACGGTAACCGAATTCTTGCCGTACCCGTCTCAGCATGGCATCGTCGACTTGACAGTCGATTCCCGTATTCTCTCCCAGAGCTCTCCTACATCACGTGGTACAAGCGGAACATACACCAGACCTTTAATGTGTCCCCACAGGAAAAAGTCACAAGGAGTAAGATCTGGTGATCGGGGAGATCATTTCACGAAACAGCTGTCCCCTTCTGTAGCACAGCTCAAAACGCTTGTCTTTGTCGCCGTCATTCAGCTTTGCACTAGCTCCAGTCTGAATGGTTTCATAGACAGCTTCTGTCGCAAGACTTTCCATACTGTCATTGGAGCTACTTCGAGTTCACGGGATGCACGAGGCACCGGTTTCTTCACTCACACTCGGATGTCTGCTTCTCTTTGCCGGGTACAAGCAACCCGTCGTAACGAATTTGTTGTGCCAGTGGTAAATGGCCTTCCTTGTTAGTGGCTTCTTACCGTACTTGGTTCTAAACATCCATTAAACAGCTGTAGCATTCTTGTTTTTGTCGAACTCCAACACACAGAAAGCTCACTCGGCACCTGCACTCCTCATGTATGTGACTAGTGCTAACTATCAGCAAATTTCTAGACTATGCTCCGGCGGTATACATGAAAAAAAAGTCTTCAGATTTTACCTTCGAAATGACATATGTATGATATCTGTACAATGTTTGGTTTTTGTGTAATAAATAATAGAAAGTGTTCCTGGACTTCATGTAAGCCCTGTATATTAGGAAAACATCTCAACAGAAAGAGTATTTGATTTGGAAATATATGGCATTGTGACGTACTGAGGAAAACACTGTCTGCATGTACAAAGAGCATATCGGGGTGTTATTCCTCTTGAAATCGTCTTTATTTCAGGATAACGATTTATGACTTTCAAACCACAATCCTCTTCTGAAAAAATTGAGAAATCATCAATTCTGATATAGTTTTTGGCAAATAACTTCGTTGTGATTCTGAATTAGTTTCAGCTCCCAAATAACGTTCAAAATAAATTTCGTTTTTAGATCTTAACATCATTTGCAGCTCTTGAATCGATTCTTTGACATTTTTTTCGCTGTTATAGTTTAATAACGTTAGCAGTGTCGCGATACAATCGCTGAATGACTGAAGAAATACATAAGCGAGCGAGTGTGCCGGGACTTCCCCAGTTCACTGGCTACACTACGGGCCATTATAACTGCTACACCGCGAAGATGACGTGCTACAGACACGAAATTTAACCGACAGGAAGAATATGCCGTAATATGCATATTATTAGCTTTTCAGAGCATTCACACAAGGCTGGCGCCTGTGGCGACACCTACAACGTGCTGACATGAGGAAAATTTCCAACCGATTTCGCATACACAAACAGCAGTTGACCAGCGTTGCCTGGTGAAACGTTGTTGTGATGCCTCGTGAAAGGAGGAGAAATGCGTACCATCACGTTTCCGACTTTGATAAAGGTCGGATTGTAGTCTATCACGATTGCGGTTTATCGTGTCGCAACACTGCTACTCGCGTTGGTCGAGATCCAGTGACTGTTAGCAGAATATGGAATCGGTGGGTTCAGGAGGGTAATGCGGAACGCCATGCTGGATCCCAACGGCCTCGTATCACTAGCAGTCGAGATGACAGGCATCTTATCCGCATGGCTGTAACGGATCGTGCAGCCACGTCTCGATCCCTGAGTCAACAGGTGAGGACTTTGCAAGGCCACAACTATCTGCACGAACAGTTCGACGACGTTTGCAGCTCGGAGACCATGGTTGCGGTTACCCTCGATGCTGCATCACAGACAGGAGCGCCTGCGATGCTGTACTCAACGACGAACCTGGGTGAACGAATGGCAAAAGGATGGTCGCGTCCGTGTTTGGTGACATCGCGGTGAACGCACATTGGAAGCGTGTATTAGTCATCGCTACACCGGCATATCACCCAGCGTGATGGTATGGGGTGCCATTGGTTACACGTCTCGGTCACGTCTTGTTCGCATTGACGGCATTTTGAACTGTGGACGTTACATTTCAGATGTGTTACGACCCGTGGCTCTACCCTTCATTCGATCCCTGTGAAATCCTACATTTCAGCAGGATAATGCCCGACCGCATGTTTCAGGTCCTGTACGGGCCTTTCTGGATACAGACAATGTTCGACTGCTGCCCTGGCCAGCACATTCTTCAGATCTCTCACCAACTGGAAACGTCCGTTCAATGGTGGCCGAGCAACTGGCTCGTCACAATACGCCAGTCACTACTGTTGATGAACTGTGGTATCGTGTTGAAGCTGCATGGGCAGCTGTACCTGTACACGCCATCTAAGCTCTGTTTGACTAAATGCCCAGGCGTATCAAGGCCGTTATTACGGCCAAAGGTGGTTGCTCTGGGTACTGATTTCTCAAGATCTGTGAACCCAAATTGCGTGAAAATGTAATCACATGTCAAGTCTAGTGTAATATATTTGTCCTATGAATACCCGTTCATCATCTGCATTTCTTCTTGGTGTAGCAATTTTAATGGCCAGTAGTGTAGTAGTGCCACATCACCAAAACGCATCTGTGCGTAGCACTCAAGTATTGCACCCTCATTTAAGAATGGAATTAACCGTTAAAGTTGCTTTTCCTAACTTTGTTAGCATGAGCTTTAGTACATTAATTGTAAACTGTCAAATCTCAGAATGATCTGGTCAGTATTTTTCCCTTAATACATCGTTTTAAGAAAAAAGTAAGTGGCGCTAAATTATAAAGCTAGAAACCTGAAAATTGGTCATAATGTGCAGATACAGGTGACAACTGGTACAAGTCTCAACGAGATGAAAGAAATATTTTGGTCAGAATCCTCATTTTTAAGAAAAATTGGAGGCACTAAATATTAGACTTAGAAATATGAAAATTTGTTTGAAGCTTCAGTTCAACATAAAAACATTAATTATGTAACCCCAATGTGCTACCTCTAATAGTTTTCGAGTATTTTGCAGAAAACTAAATCTACAACTAAAACATCGTTATTTGTAGTAGATTAAGTATCTGTTATATTAATGCTTGATAGATTTGGTTACAGAAGATGATGAAACCTATTAAGTAATAGAGCTATAACAGGTTTGAAGGCCTGAATCCAAATAATAAGAAATACAGTCTCTTAAAGTTGAAGTTCCGAGGTGAGTTTCTACTGTCAGTTCCGCTCTGAAAATTCTAGACAGCAATGTTTAAATGCAAGCAGGCTACTACTTTTTCTGTAATTTTAACCAACTTAACTACATGCATACAGAAATTACGGAGATTCTAAATTAGCAACAACAGTGTTATAAAATATTATGTGTTCGAGAAAGCTGCCGTTTAGAGGCCGCTACTGTGGGCACAGGGCACATGACAGCAGCAGTCCCCTGGCCGTCCGCTGCGCCACATACATGAATACGTCCCGAAAGTCAAGAATAGGCTCCACTTCGGACCCAGACACCGGTCGATCCGCGCGAGGACTGTACACCGCCCTGGATCACTTAGATTTCACGGAAGTAGCTGTTAGTGTGCCACCCATAATGTTAACAAATCCACATAGCAAGTGGTGATACTTATTTTCCACTTTCGTGGGGAGCAATTATTTTGATTACCAGAGATCAGGACAAAAGACAATTTAACAGTAACCTCTGAACTGCTCATAGTGCTATTTAGGACAGAGACATTTACTGTCAGTATGAACATAATCAATATTACAATATTGTGCATGTGAAACTTTACCAAATATATGTATCAAATAAAACTCAAAAATCTTGATTTATAATCATACTCCTGATCCTGCGGAACAAATAGAGGATAGAAACATATCTTTCGGTGGGCTGGACAGGAATGTGGACTACCAGACCGGGAGCTATGGTCAGTATGTTCTCCATCGCTTTCTGGCTGACCACAGAAATAGTTTCCAGGCTCTCATAGAAGATAGCGAACAATATTCCAACATTTACAACAATATTCATTCCAGTATTTCCATTTTCCAACTCATGATATCTGCTACTTATTATTGGTATGTTATTATTATTAAGAAAAACCTGCTGCCGTACAGTAGTGTCTTTTCTGCTTCTCTGTTTGAATTTGACCTAGGAACATATTGTCAAATGGCTTTCTTCCGGCTTTTATTAATGGTTCTGTTAACAGTTGTAGTATTTGGTAACAGACATGTGTGGATTGTGGCATTCATTATGCAAACACTGCCACTCAGCGTTTATTAGTAATATCAGGCACTGTCTGTGCAGCCTCAATAGGCCAGGCTTGAGAACGAACCTGTAAGGTTCGAAACTAATTGCCTAGTAAATACTGCAGCTGTTCGCAAAACCATTGATAAATTCTTTAAGGAATTTAATTGAAGTTGCTGTTCCCTGTCAACGAAATGTTGAAACTGAGAGAAACGTTTTTTTTCCAGCTCGGAGCAGCAGTGATTTGTATAACCATTCGTATTACTGCAGCTTTGTTACAGTACAATAAACAAGACTTGAAGGACGAACCGGAGCTGGTGCCCAGGATAACAGTACGAATCGATTAATTCATTTTGGAACAGATTTTAATTGGACAAAAATTAATGTTCAGTTCTTGGCACCATTCGCTTGTGCAGCGTTCGGATTTTACGTCACCCTTTTATACACTGATAAACCAAAACATTGTGACCGCTGCCCACCGCGAAGTTGGATGCCGCCTGGTGGCATTATGGGCACGTGACGTGGTAACAAAAGTGTGTAAGCGGAGTAGACACGGACGGGGCATCACAGTGGGAAAGATACGGGCTGCAAGTGGGGAAATTCATTGAGGTAAGAGAGTTTTACAAAGGGCAGATTATTACTACTAGGCAGAGCCTGTGAACGAGTATCTCGTAAGCGGCGATGCTGGTCGAATGTTCACATGCTACTGTCGTGAGTATCGATGGAAAGAGGTAGAAAGACAGTGAAACTAGCACTAGGCACTAATTGTTGAATGCCAGTGTCTAATCATGGGGTCGGAGGCTTGTCTGCTGTGTAAAGTAGGATAGATGGTGATCTGTGGCATCTCTTCCGAAAGATCATAATGCTGGTGCTCGCTGAACTGTTTCGGATCACACCGTTCATTTATACTGAACATGGAGCTCCACAGCAGACCGCCTCTATGGCTTAAAATGTTGTCCAACGACATCGTCAGTTACGATTACAGTGGGCACGGATGCATCGGGATTCGACAGTCGAACAATGAAAACGTGTCGGCTCTTCGGGTGAATAGCGTTTTGTTACAATAGGTCAATGGTCGTCTCCACAAACGCCGTCACCGAGGTGAACGGCGGCTCGAAACGTGCAGCGTGCCACGGACGCAAGCTGGTGGCAGCAGTATTATGCTGTGGGAGACATTCTTCTGCGCTTACATGGGACCTATCGTAGCAATCTAAGAGACGCTGACAGCTGGTAACCTCCTGCATCCCTTCATGGCTAATGTCTTCCCCGACGTGGATGTCGTCTTTCACCGGAATAGTCTGTGTCTCGGAGCGAGAAGCGTGGTACAGTGGTCTCAGGAGCATTTAGTGAACTAACATTGATGTCTAGGCAACCAAATTCACCTAATGCGATTCCTGTGGAACCCATCTGGGCCGCTTTGGGTGCCACCACTGCGTACGCAAATAAGTGGCCCGTTATTTAAGAGAATTACATGACCTGTAGTAGACATCTATTGCCACTTACCTTCATAAACATATCAACAAACTGTTTGATCACTGAGACGCAGCAGAAGCCGTGTACTTCGTTCCAAAGACGGACATGCAAGCTATTAAGCAGGTGGTCATAGTATTCTGGCTCATCAGGGTAACTCTGGGGTGGTATCAGACTGATGATTTAAATTTTGTACACCGTTGTGTCGGGCCTTGGTCCAATATAAATTTTACCCGTTTCAAAAATCTTGCTTCGTTTGGATTATATGTATAAAAACATACATCTTTGTCAGGGGTCTATGAAAAGAGCTACTGCCACGCTAGAAACTGATATGAATCGCTTCAAAATTTGCACAAAGGTAGATAAATGGATGAAGTCAAAACGATTTTTTTTTATCGGATGACCTACATCCGTTGCAGAAATGCTATGATTTAAACTCGATCTAAATGAATCTCATACAATTTGTCCTTATGTGAAGTGAATGCCCCGAAATTTTTTAGTGTGCGTCAAATAAATAAAAAAAATCCCTTCTTACAACATAACTGAAAACTTTCTCTAAAAAATTTACTTCATTTGGAATTTAGGCTAAAGCTATTTTTTTTAACCACAAGCGATTTCCATGTTTCAAATTTGTGAGAATTAAAGGACAAATGCTTATAAGTAGTGATTATCGTGATTTTTGTTAATGTTTTATCCGTGCCACGATATAGCAGCTGCACATAAAATGCACGTATAATCCGGTTTTACGCGAATCACACGTCCTTAGATGGTTTACATTGCTGTAGATGATAACAAAAAATATTTTCTTACGGTCGCTGTAAAAAGAACTTGCAAAAATATTTCATCCTTCGGGTTTTACCATGAAAAAATCACGCGTTTCCACTTGAATTTGTGTTTCGTACAAAAGTGCTGCACTTTAAGCACTGCATTTCGACCTAATTAAAAACTGGGTATTACAGTTGAAAATGTCTACATGTTCAAGATTTTACTCACCTGTCCCTTAAAGTTACCGAAAAATCAAGGCGATGCATATACCAAACCAGAACTATAGCCAGCCGCCTTGTGCAACTTCATATACTGTTTTATCGAGCGTTTAACGCTCTATTTAAGGCCACGGAGAAAATTACACTAATACTAAAATTTCTCTAAAATAATTGTCAGAAAAATGTCACGTTATCTCTAACCAACAGAAAATGTTCTACTGCGTTTTCTTGAAAGACTCCTATACTATCTTCTAGAAAATTTAATTTCGGACAAAGTAAGCATACGTTCGTTAATTCACATATGGGTTTGAGAAATTGCTAGTATTTTGTCGTATATACATTGTTTCGCAGTTCTTCTGCTTGTTTCGGCCAATATCATTCGTATTTAACTCTACACTGTTATTGCAACATTTCGTGCCAAAATTATTCACTTCAGTTCCTGTAGCGGCGTTCCGTAAATTTTCTTTTTTTGTTATTGCTCGCCTTACATAAACAATGACCCGAATTTGTAGATGAGAGATAATAACAAGATTTATACCCTTCAGTCTTTTATTATTTGTTGTGCAAAACGATCAGTGTTCACGTAGTGAGTGATTCATTACACAGCTACCTATTTTCTTGTATTGTTTGATATGCAACATTTAATTTACATCATTCGGGAAAATTTTCGAATGCTTCGTAATGATACGTTCGCTCAGATGATAGGTAAATTAGGTTTAGCAACGGATCAGTAGGGTTCCCAATAAGTTGGGCACATATTAGTCCATTAGTTACCTGGCCAACGGGTTAAAGCCTCATCTAGTCAAATCTTCAAGTGAGTTGTCAATTAGTCAGATTAGTCCCATTAATTAATTTGGTTCTTTTGTGTTCTTGCTGGTCGCCAAGTTATTGGATGTTCCAGAGCCAGCACATCCTAGCGCATTGTTGCCCGCACTTCGTCATTCATTATAAAGATTTTATAGTGACCAGTTGCCAATTAGTATGTTTATTGTTTCGTAATACATCATAACGTAATTGGGTCAGATGGTTCGTGTGGGTTCCTTTGCAACTACTTTTAAGAAGCACAGTATTGCACAATTCCGTGTTGCTGTGAAATCAGGCGAGAACCTTCTGCCGCTCGGGTGCCATTTAACAAGTAATCTTTTTTAACAGCATTATGTGGATATGAATGGACGCACAAAATTTCCGAAGTTTCGAGACTGCTACTTCACATGAACCATGTGACCACGTAGTTTTCTGTACTATCATTCAACATTTTTTTTCGCATTTAAGTTTTTCTGTGTAATATTGTCGTATTGCAAGTTTGTCTAAGTAATATGCCACCAGATAGCGCACGCAGGAGTAATATTAGTTTTTCCATCAGAAAATAAATTCTGATTATATTGGCGACCAGACAAGGCATTTAATAATTATGATTTATAAATGTTAACATAATGTTACAAAAAGTTTTGTCTCTTTATATTTCATGTTCTCCCAGTGCAGAGACGATATAAAATGTAACCAGTACAGAAAACTGTGGTACACTGAGAAATCGAGAAACGATCGTTGGGGGAGCAGCAAAAAAGGAATCCAGAAATTTCATATATTTTTCATTAACCTTTCATCGGGTTTTGAGCGCTTAGAATAGCTCAAAGTGCACTTATCAATTTTCAAGTACGGAATAAAAAATTGTCGGTGTGACAAGTAAGAATTGAGTGAAATTCGCGAGTGAAATTACCCGCTAACGCTACAATACGCAAGAGCGTGGTCCGAATATTTTCCCTGTTACCTGGTTTGACGTAGCTAGTATTGGCGGAGTTATAAAAACTGGGGAGTCTGTTGATTGCCGTATTAAATATCATGTAACTGTGTTCACTTACATTTTAATATTTTAAAGCAGATGCATGTTGTGTGAAGATTGCCAGACGGTTAACCATGGACTGTGAACATGATAGTCATGTCGAATCGGAGCCTGAGATAGGAATTGCGAGTATGCATGAATTACGACCCATAGATCCAATGACTGAATAACTGAAAAAAATCCATCAACGTTTTTGTCTACGTCTGATATAACGAAGGAACAGAAGGCAACCAGATTTCAGAACATTCTAATGGCTAATGAGATTTCAGAAAGTTCTAAAAATCGCGATTGTATGGCTGGTGAAATAGCGTAGAAAGAAGAGACTGCACAGAAGCAGTATGACCTTGCATCTGAACTTACGGTATTTTCAGAAAAACAGGCTAAGATCTTCCAAAAATTAACTGATAAGATATCAGGACTGAAGAGAGCGCATGAAGGTATTTTGGAAGCTGTGCTGACTTTAACTGGGGAGGTTAATGCTTTCGAGCGTGACAAAACAAGAGCAAGTTTTGAGCAAGCAGATTGAAATTTAGAGCAAATATTTTACATAACAAATCATGGGCAGGGCATTCAGGAAGGACATCAGATTATACAAATATTAAATACGAGGCTGAAAAAGGCAGTAGGAAAGACTTAAATCGAAGTTAAGAGTGACTATAACTATTCCGATGAACCTGTAGGATCTGCACTAATTACCATAAAAGAAAAACTGGGTCAGATCTATCCAGATGGAATGATACGTGAAACAAGAACTGGAAAATGTAGAAAAGGGAACTGAAGAAGTTAAAAACCCTGTGCAGGATGAGCAGTAGAAAGCATGCGGTTCGGTAAGTAACTCTGTTCCTGGACTGGTGATGTGTAGACAGCAGTATTGCGTGCAATATAGGGACACCACCACTATATGCTGCTATGCTGCTGTAAGAAGTTGTAATCCGTTACAGACAAGTTCAAATCTTTTTGGCAGAAATTAAATCCGTTAATCTCATCGCCATCATTCCCGCATTTCACGGAGCCATGCCCAAATCTTGGATCTTGGTTGGATGCTCAGAGTATGTTCAGGGCGAAGAAGCAAATGCGGGCCATAGAAGCTCCAGAACTCTGCAGAACGTATGACGAATTTGAAAAGACGTTTTTGCGTTTTTGGCAGACTGGTCAAAATGGGTATTAAACGTCGCACCATTTCAAGTACAACAATGGTTCTTGTACAAATACTTGAGAAACATCAAAAAAGATCAAATAATCAGACGGGGTGAAAGAACGGCATTGAAATGATGGATTAACCCTGAACCATTTGAAATGCAGCAAGAGAGGCTGCACAAATGTTCTGAAAAAGATATATCAACAAAACGAGACTTTGCATGAAGTCAATGCTTCACAGGAACAGGTCTAAACCCTAATAAAAGAGTGATCAGAAAACGCCAGTACACAGAGAATGTAGTAAGCTTTGTCCACATCCTTAATAGCAAATGTGCATCAACGGAAAAGACTTTAATGTATTGTACGATAGGGAAACTTGTGTCTTGCCAATGGAATATTCTGGTCGTTTCCGTTAATCAATTATTCTGAGCCGTAGGGTGCAACCAAACCGATGTGTTCAGCGAGGAAACGTCAAAACGAACGTAGAGAGTAAAGGTTTAACGTCCCATCGACGATGAGGTTATTAGTGATGAAGTACAAGCTCTGAATCGGAGGAAATCGGTTATAACTGATTTAGAAAAGGAACCATAAAAGCATCAGCCATCAGCGATTCAGCGAAATAATGTAACAACAAAATCTGAATGGTTGGACAAGAATTTTGCCCCCACGGTCATACTATTGCAGGACATCCCTAGGTGTCAGAAGTATTGGAGAATGTAATCGGATTGCAAATTGTTTCTTTTTAAGACGTACTTAAATAAGTGTCGTCCAGTTTTCTTACTGATCACTTTTTACAAAATTTGCGAGAAATTAATGTAATTAAGAGTAGTCCTACACTTAACTAGAAACAGTTTATTTAGTGCATTATGTTTTGGAATCCAGAAGGATCGCTGGCCTGAAAATGCAACTTCTACATTCACTAACGATATACAACATTCCTTAAATAACAACATAGAACCAGCTGAATAACAACATAGCACCAGTTGACATTTTTTGTGATGTTTCCGAGGCGAATGGTTAAATGCATCACTTTCCTCTCTTAAAAAACTTACGTTTCATGGAACTGTCGGCGTTAAAAGCAACTGGTGAGAGCCATACTCAACAAAGAAATTAGAAAATTTTGCACTGAATATTTAAAACGATGTTGAAAGAACAGAAAAATGTAGTGGCTCGAGGGATATTATGAAAGGAGTCCGATAAGGTTGAATTTTTTATCCCCTTATGTTCCTTACATGGGTGAATTAACTCTTACTTAACATTCATCAAGTAGACTTGGTAGGTTTCCAAATGATGGTAGTATTATAAGAAATTGTTAACGATCTTTTTCAAAGAATTATTGAGTAGTTCTATGAAAGTGCACTCTTCCAACATTGTGAGGAAACACCGTATATTCATTTCTGTGCAACAAATGGTCATACCAACAATTAATTTAGATAACTAACAGGTATCAGTGATGAGGGTAGAATGGTCCCAGTTTAGGATTTACTTAGTGGTGAAAACTTGAAGTGAAAGACATATATTACTGAGCTGCTCAAACAATAAAGTTCAGATGCATTAGATCTTCCTGCAACTGCTGGCTCCTAACAGAGATTGCATATTTCTTCTCATAATGCCTTACGGAAAAGTTGTCTTGAATACCTCATCACTTAGAAAGAAAGCGTTGATTACACAGCGACTGACAAAAAACTGAATCACCTAGAAGACGGTGGGAAAACTAAGTCAACACAGGTTTGAAGGTATTTGGTGTCACTTCGATTTATGTTGAAAAGATCTTTGAGTATGACGTTGCACTCACATGGCCTAAGCGTGTGCACTGTTTCTGGTCGTAAGATACAAGATGAGGATGACACGGCAGTCGGTCAGTACCACTCCGTCTTCCGAGACCTGTTCGGACGGAGTACTTATTTTACAGGGTATTCATTTTAACTGAAGACATTGAAATATCTCGAAAACTACAGTGTCGGAGCAAAAAAGTTATAATTTTAGTTTGTTTGTCTTGGATGGGACATCAAACCATACCGCACTCAAACACCACCCGACGGGTTTTTTATTGCAGATTACGATTTTACGGAAAAATCAACATACAATTAGTCTGAAGCATTTTCTTAGTTTCGCTTAGTGCCGCTGTAATCGGAGGAATATTAATAGGTACACAATCGTAATTTTCCAAATTCTACTCAATAGCCCTTGAATATCCAATGGCATGTCTGATCCCACGTCAATGCTGCGAGGGTATGACATGCCAGTATTTCAGAAATTCTAATTGGGAACCCCGTTCGGAACGTTGTGTTCCTCCGACATATCGAACTATGACGTATCAAAACAGACGTACGCTGCGACCGGAGGTCACGTATCGTGCAGACCTAGAACAGATAGAGGCTCTATATACTGCATTACTTGCGCAGTGTTGCCTGCACACCTACTTCTCGTGCTGATATGCAAGTGAACGATGAATGTAGCAACCAAAGAAGAAAAATAACAGAAATGATCATGATTTACAGAGAATATAGGAGAAATGTTGAGGCTCCTATTGCCTTGTATGCCGAGCGTTTTCCAGATAAAGCTCGCTTTCGTTCGTTCTTTTACAAGGTTGTAAGTGTACAGACTGGATAAATGAAATGAAGCAAACGTGTTACGGGAGAAGCTAATGAAATAGTATTACTAGTGTCAGAGCACCACAACCCACGTATAAGCGCCCGGCAATGACACCGAAATTCTAGGATGTCCATAGAGAGTATTCTCACAATACTGCATCGTTATAAGTATCATACATACCACATGTCACTGCATCAAGAATTTCATGGCGCCGATTTCTATAATTAGTAGTTTCTTGTGTATGGACGTGTCAATAAATGCAGACGACTCCCACGTACTTTGTCGAGGTATTATTTTCCTACGAGCATACATTCACAAACCATGGTAGCATTAACCGGCAAAACATGCGTTACTGGAGTGTAGACAATCCCCACTGGTTACGGCAAGTTGACCATCAACGTTCTTGGCCGCTTCATGTATGGTGTGGCATCATTGGTCCGTATTTTACCGACGGCGCCTTGAGTGGATGCAAATATCGGAACGTTTTGGCTCAAATGGTTCAAATGGCTCTGAGCACTAAGGGACTTAACTTCTGAAGTCACTAGTCCCCTAGGACTTAGAACTAGTTAAACCTAACTAACCTTAGGACATCATACACATCCATGCCCGAGGCAGGATTCGAACCTGCGACCGTAGCGGACGCGCGGTTCCTGGCTGCAGCGCCTAGAACCGCTCGGCTACTCTGGCCGGCGAAACATTTTGGAACAGGAACTAACAGTACTATTGTGGAATGTTGTCCTGGACGTTCGACAAAGTATGCGGTAACAGCACGACGGCTGCCCAGGGCATTACGCAACTGAAGCGCTTAGGCCGTGCTTATACAGGTCGGTGGATCAGCAGGGTTGGTCCTGTTAATTGGCCCGCTAGGTCTCCGGATTTCACGTCGGCGGATTTCTTTCTGAAGGTAAGGTGTACAGGGAAGTGAAAACAGGCCGTGAAGATATCGACGACCGCATCAAAAACGCCTGTGCTTACATTCCCGTGGATAATATTTTGTCTAGTGTACGCTCATTTGTAAAGCTGATCAATATGTGTACTGAAGTTCGCGGTACTACGTTTGAACACTTATTCCAATTGGAAAAGTAGAGTAGCGTTCGCCTCCCGCCTCGGGCACAGTTGCGAGTCCAGTAGTCCTCTGTTCGAGATGTCGCGCCAGAGGAACACAACGTTGCGAATGGGGTTCCAATGAAAAGTTGGTAGTACCTAGCTTGCGCTTGTATGTGATGGAGACACTTAACATTTATAATGTCATCTCTCTTGGACGCCTATGTGCTACTTACGACAATTTTGTAAGGCCCGCGTGTTATAGGCAACTATTAATATTACTATAGTTTGCCTTGATGTTGTAACCTGTATGTGTCCTAATATCCGATGATGGCGGATTTAGTTTCGCCAAAACCGGTAACTATGGAATAAAAAGAATTCCTACGATCTTGGCTACCAATTTATTGTTTTAAAAGTTATGAAATACTGGCCTGTTGTAACCTCGCAGCATAGAGTTGGAATCTAATGTGCCAATGGATATTCAAGAGTCATTAAGTAACATGTCGTAAATTGAGATTGTGTATCCATTTCTATTCCTCAGCAAATGTTTTAGACAAAATGTATATAGATTTTACTGTGGACTCCCTAATTTGTCCCCGCCATCTGCCCACGAGATGGGATTGGGGGAGGGGGCGAGTGTGGTATCATTGGATGTCCCCTACCGAGAAAAACAAACCTGAATTGTAACATTTTTGATCCAATGTGTACTTTTCGAGATATTTCAATGTCTTAAAACACTACACGTTTGTACCTTAGAAATTTCGCTTTGCTAAATACTAAACCAACTCGTTAAGAGGGTTTAAAACGTAAGGAAATTCGGAAGAGGCGCATGTAATTGAGTAATTGATATATGAAAATTAAAACCGTTCGAAAATAAACTGATTTTCTCCTCGTCTTATAATTACACCAACTGGTGTTACAGAATGCAAGAAATACATATTTCAGCATGGCAAGTAATTCTGATTCACATTTTTGCGGGTGCTTGAGCTGCGTTGTATTGGACTGAATTGCTTGAGGAAGTAGAGCAACTAGCGCTTACTGTATAGCTTTATTTACGACAATATGCGTATACATCTTCGTTCGTAAACCGTTGTAATGATGAGGATATGAAAGTGTAATGGCAACACAAGATAGATAAAATCGCTTCTGGGAATAAATGAAGCTATATATGGGGACTCATTGCTCTTTCAGGTAAAGTATGTTTGACGACCACCAACTCTAATGTTTACCGACTTACAACTGTAGTAGTTTGGGATTGAGGGATAATAGAGGCACGATGCACAGACGAACTACACAAATCACCATGCGTTTGCAGTCAGCGCGGGGATATAACAGAAATGTCGCCGCGCGTAGTGGCCGCGCGATCTAAGGGTGCCATGTCACGGATAGCGTGGCCCCTCCCGTCGGAGGTTCGAGACCTCCCTCGGGCGTGGTTGTACGTGTTGTTCTTCGCATAGGTTAGTTTAAGTAGTGTGTAAGTCTAGGGACCGCTGACCTCAGCAGTTTGGTCCTTCAGGAATTCACACACATTTGAACATTTTGAGCAGAAGTGCCCAGCAAACCATAACTAAACAAGTAAATAAAAGTCTGTGCGGCTAACTTGACTGTTGCGTACTGTATGACAGTTCTTCAGTACGAATTCGTCGCTCATTGCGGGCAGAATTTCAGCAACATCGACGCAGTTTCTGGTGAAGAGACAGTACAAGACAAGCACCAGCTCCCAGCTACATCCACATGGCTACTCTGCAAATCATACCACTTTCACACTAATTCTCTATTAGTCCACTCTGGAACAGCACGCGGAAAAAACGAACACCTATATCTTGCCATGGGTACTCTATTTTCCCTTATTTTGTGATGATGATCGTTTGGCCGGCAATAAAATATTTTCACATTCGGAGGGGAAATTCGGCGATCAAAATTTCGTGATAGATCCCGCCACAACGAAAATTGTCTTTGTTTTAATGATTTACACCCCAAATCCTGTATTATGTCTGTGACACTCTCTCTCATAGCACTCGATAATAGAAAAAATGCTGCCAATCGTTGAACTCTATCGATGTACTCCGTTAATCTTAGCTGGTAAGTATTCCACACCATGCAGCAATATTCCAAAAGACGACGGACGAGCGTTGTGTGGGCAGTCTCTGTAGTAGATATCTGGGATCTTGTAAGTGTTTTGCCACCTTTTTCTATATTTTATTTCCCATTTAAGATCGTAATTACAATTCGTAGGTATCTAGTTGAATGTACAGACTTTATTTACATTTGACTGATTTATCGTGTAACACTAGATTAACGGATTCCTTCTAACACTAAAATGGATCACTTCACACTTTTCAATTGCCAATTTTCGCATCATACAGATATCTTACCTACATCGTTTCGCTATTGGTTTTGATCTTCTGATTACTTTACTAGTCGATAAATGAAAGCATCATCTGTAAACAACCTACGATGGCTACTTTATAAATAACAGCAGAATGCCTATAACACTACCTTGGGAACGCCAAAATTGACTTCTCTTTCACTCGAAGACTTTCCGTCGATTACCGCGAACTGTGACGTCTCATACAGGAAATCTCGAATTCAGTCACATGACTGAGACGATATTCCATAAGCACGAAATTTGATTAAAGATAGCTTGTGAGGTATGGGGTCAAGAGCCATTTGGAACGTTAGAAATATGCATTAATGTGTAATCCCTTTGCGATAGCACCCAACACTTTGCGTGAGTGAACAGCTACATTGTTTCTCAAGAACGAGGTTTTGTAAATTCGTGTTGACTATGTGTCAACAGATCGCTCTCTTCGAGCATAATGTTCGATTACAATATATGTTCTGAAGTCCAGCTGCATGTCGACGTTAGTAAAATGGACCTACAATTTATTGGACTATTCCTATTACCTTTCTTGAATTTTGGTGTCACCTGTGCAACTTTCCAGTCTTTGGGTGTGCATCTTTAGTCGAACGAGCGGTTGTATGTGATTATTAGGTATGGGCTACTGCATCAGCATACTGGTACACAGTCTGGACCGGAGGACTTTCTTTTATTAAATGATTTAAGGTGCTTCACTACTCCATCTAATTCTAAGTTACTCATGGCGACACCTGTTTTTGATGCGAATTCTGGAAAATTTAATTCGTCTTCTTCGGTGAATGAATTTCGTGAGGCCTTACCAGCACTGTCATCGATAGTATTTCCATTGACATCGCTCAGAGAAGATAGTGATTGTGACTTGCGTCTAGCATACCTGGAATACGACCAGAATCCCTTTGGATTTTCTGCCAGGATTCAAGTTTCGTTTTTGAAACTATTATAACTATCTCGCACTTAAATCCGCTCTAAATCTGGATATTTTATTTTTTATTTATTTATTTAATCGTTTGGCTAGGGCCCCCCGTCGGGCAGACCGTGCGCCGGGTGCAGGTCTTTCAATTTGACGCCACTTCGGCGGCCTGCAGTCGATGAGGATGATAGGATGATGATGAGAACAACACAACACCCAGTCCCTGGGCTGAGGAAATTCCCCGACCCAGCCGGGAATCGAACCCGGGCCCAGACGATTGACAATCCGTCACGCTGACCATTCGGCTACCGGGGGCGGACGGATCTTCTACAAAAGATCACCAATCTTGGAGATTCACGTTCGCTTAAATTGGCATGCTTTTTCTTCGGAATTACTCTCAATATTCAGGGAGCCCAAGGTCCAGTATGAGACAAGAAACTTATTACTTACTCCAACTTACATGTGTTACTATGAGGACGTCAAATTTAGAGGAATTGGGATTTATGCAGAGGGAAACCGAAACTGTTCACTCATGCGCCACTCTAGAGAGGAAAAGAGAGACATGATTCTCCTAGAGTGGTTTTCAGAGTATGAATTTAGACACAATGAATAACGATCGAAAAATATGAGCATATGCACACAGGAAGTAAAAACTGATAAACAGTGAATAACCTACTTGATATTCAAACGTTTTCATCGGAAGTAAATAACTTCACTTGCAAAAGCATAGTGATACATAGAAGGCTCTAGAATTTGATGTTATGATCCATAAAAAATACAATACGGCATACAGAAGTTACATGTACTCTTAACTTGCTTTGTAGAATGTGCATATGGCCATAATACGGCGTTCCTATCAAACCATGAGCATTTGTTAAAACAATTTTTTGGTACAGACGCCGGTTCTTAATGAGCTCAAAAAATCGTTGCAACCATTATTACACAAACATTTTTCTTGGTGTACACACTAAAACCCTTGACGCCAAGTAAATCAATAATATTTTATAGTATAAATACGGCGTGAATCATGAAAAAATGGAATTTTCGTACCAGTGTTGTTCAGACGCACAGAAAATGCCGAGAATTTCCTTGCCGCTGCAGCTGGGATACCCGCGCTCCAACCTCGTGAACTGCTTTTTAAGAGCTCTGGTGCGTGAGAATGCTTGCTTCTCTTCTGTGATTTAATCATGTTTTAATCATGTCGGCAACAAGACGTTGCGCACCTATTATTTCCGTATTACGACTTGATGCATTTTGTGGTGATCTCCGAAAAAGCGAGAGCTACGCCTTTGCTCCTCTGCATAAGTAAAAACTCTTCAGTGAGGACTCTTGCCCGTAATTAACAACTGAATAAATTTTGTAAAAATGTCACTGTCTTCCTTTTGCCCGTTGGTCCTTGGAGACAATCACAATAAATTTTTCATTTGTAGCCTCCAGTGACACCAAAACGTTTGCTCCGGAATTTTTTCCGTGCCTAAAATCTGTTACATAATCGAACTGCAGAAGCTCAGTAAGAGGCAATTCGTTTACGATGAGGATTAATGCCACGATTCTGTAGGTATTGCATCACAAAAGTAAATTGCTGCCTTCAGTCTGAAGCATGAGAGCTCGAGCGAACAAACGTATAGATGTGACCTTTCGCTCAATTGTCAGTAGCGACCCACCTGTAGAAAGTGTCGAGTTGTTCCAGTCTAGTGTAAGCATTTTGGCTTGACGCGAGCTCGTAGCGTGTGTGTCAGTTGCATTAACGTTCACACAAAATGCATTGCGTGTTCGCGTTTGAAGCGTAGTCCATCCAGTTTCGACACGCTACAAAGTAAAAAGAAAATTTTCAGCGAGAACTGAACTAATGTCTTCCACAGATTGATGTTTACCTAAAGTGGGTGTCTAATTGCAGCTATCAGCGTACCGGTCAATGGTTATCGTATTTCGTGGTTGGCATGTTACGGTTAGTCAAGATGTGGCACAAGCTTACCGGTGTCACTCCAACGCAAAAGAAACGCCTGGTGAATCTGTACCCACATGATTCTATCGCTTTACGTATCCAAAATTTTTAGAACAAAACTAAACGCTTGAAAGCCGGGGCGAGGGTTACACTGTATTCTGTAGAATATTCGAGCGTAAACCGCAATAAGTAGATTGATATGCTGACTTGAAAGTGAATTGTTTCACTTTCACCAGTTGCTGCAACTCGGATGCAATCAGAAGCAGTATTAATGGATAATGCAGATGTCCTATCGAAGCTCATGTAATTTATACTCACGTCATCTGTGTGTAACGCAAACGACTGTTCAATAATGTTGGCATCATTAGCATTATCGCTAATCTCGAAGCCACGTTTTGGCCCAAACAATGAAAATTACAAATGACCTATATAAGTGTCTTTACATTCGAGAGAATTGTTAGGCTGATTCGTATTATAAATAGAAACTGATTATATTCTTTCTCTATGGTGAAATACATTTTTTCCATAGTGGAAAACAAAAAAGCGTTTCATTGCAGTAAAGAAATAGTAAAACTGCCATTTGTCTTCTGACTTCTATTGTTGTTTGTGTGTGTGTTTGTAGGAGGATGGAGATATGCACAATATATGTGATGTTGAGCTTGTAACTCTGGGGATTACTTTTCCAGTCCATGACTTGACAAATATAGTGAGACATAATGAACTGCGTATATTCTATGTATTCTCCACAAAAATTTTGTAATTCATCGTTCTTAATATGTAACAGGTAACCTTCCGAGAAGATTAATAAATATCAATTCCTACAGAAGTGATCCGCGGAGAATAGTCTAAGATTGACAATAAGACACCATAATAACGATCCAACAGTGGCCTAGACATTCTGACCCGCCAGGTTAGCCGAGAGCGCTAATGTTCTGCTTCCTGGACTTGAGCAGGCGCGCCGACCCTGGATAAAATCCGCCTGGCTGATTAACGACGAGGGCCGGTGTGCTGACCAGCCTTGATGTCGTTTTTAGGTGGTTTTCCATATCCCCCTAGATGAATACCAGGCTGGTCTCCACGTTCCAACTCAGTTACACGACTTGCAGACTTCTGAACACGTTCGCACTATTGCTTGTATTACACTAGACGACAGCTGGGGACACTAATTCCGTCCTGGGGGTATGGGTTGGTGGCAGGAAGGGCATCTGGCCACCCCTTAACATTAACCTTGCCAAATCTGTACCTAACCATGCTGACCCTGCGACCCACAGGATAAAGGCATACTTACTTATCAAAGAAAAAATGTTATTTACGTACAATGAAATCGAAAGGAAAAAAATTTTCACACATTCTACAAGATGTCATTCCAATGACAGGTATTTTTTTTTTGTCTGTCTGTTGTGTTTAGTCATCTGGCTTTTTTCATGAGAGCTATCCCTTGAAGTCTTAATACCGGTTCTATCGTCCTTGATCAGTATTCTACTACATGTTTCTCTCATATTTCTTGTCCAAAAAAATACACTGTCATCCACATTTGTTATAAGTCTTCTTAATTTTCAGCATTCATCTTTAACAACATATCTGAAATTAGACTATTCTCTTTCATTCGGGTTTTCTTGTAGTCTATGGTTCACCTTAATATGACGTTTTGCTCCAGATGTACATTCTCACAGATTCTTTGTTAAAATTATGACTTCAGTTTAATGTCTGATGTTCCCTCAAGAACAGTGACTAAGAGTAAAATATGTGAAGAGAAAAGAAGTTTCCAATAAATATGGGAAGAAGGGTTTTGATTTATAAGTGGACACAAAGAAGGTACTGCCACTTGCTTAATATGCTAGGATACGATTGTGGGACGGAAGAGATACAATTTATTTCGCCACCACACAAGTGAGAGCAATTCATTTACAGTAGCTTTTCCTTTGAATTCAAGTGAAAGAAAGGAAAAAAAAATTGCTCATCTAAAATCTACCATTCGTCGTCAACAAAACGTTATGTTAGCAGTAATTGGGCAAAGTGAGGCTATCACAGGAGCATCATACCAAATATGTAATATTCTGGCAAAAAATGTGAAAGCTTTCACTGATGCTGAATTAGTGAAGTAATGTGTGATGACTGTTTCTGAAACTTTGTTTCAAAATTTCTCCAACAGTAAACAAATATCAGCTGGAATAAATAAGCTCACACTTTCAGAATCTAGCTGGCTGCTGTACCCTAGTGCTGCTAGGTGCTTCAGTCCAGAACCCGCTGCTGCTACGGTCGCAGGTTCGAATCCTGCCTCAGGCATGGAAGTGTGTGATTTCCTTAGGTCACTTACGTTTATGTAGTTCTAGGTCTAGGGGACGGATGACCTCAGATGTTATGTATCAGAGTCCTTAGAGCCATTTTTGAACTTTCAGAATCCACCTGTCGACGTCGTATCGAAGATATTTCAAAATATATGTTTGAGGCAGTAATTAATAAAGGCAAACGATGCAAACACTTCAATCTTGCATGTGATTACAGTACAGATTTAGCTACGATGGCTCAGTTTTCATTAAGTGTGCATTACTGCACAAATGATGGGGTAACAGAGGAAGATTTTTTAGCAATTATAACCATGAAAGGTCACACAAAAGGATGTGATTTTGCGTATGCTATTAAAGAATTTGTAAAGAAAATGACACATCTAAGAGCAAATTAATATCAGTATGTACAGATGGTTGTCCATCAACGATGGGCGTCAACAATGGTTTGATAGCACTGTTTAAGAAGCAAAGGAATTTGCCAAATTTACTCTCCATTCACTGCTTACTGCATCAAGAAAGTGTGGCATGTCAAATTTCAAATGCCAACATGAAGAAAGTTATGCGAACGGTTATAAGAGTTATAAATTTCATTTGTGCCCGTGAACTTGATCACCAGAAATTTAAAGAACTTCTGCAGGAATTTCAAGCCTGTTACAGTGATGTTCTCCTACATACTGCTGTCAGATGGCTAATCAAAGGTAAAGTGTTGGAACGGTTTGTCAATTTGAAATCTGAAGTTATTTTATTCTTACAACAAAGTGGTAGAAATTATCCTGAACTTGATGATGATGAATGGTGGAAGCTTACAGCTTTTTTGACAGACATTACACAAAAATTCAACACACTTAAGTTGGAATTACATTTGAAGCTAAACTGCAGTTATATATAAATGAACTCGATGTAAAAGATCTGACTAACTTTCCTACTGTTGCTCTGCTCTGATGAGACTTAACTATCACCGAAACTATTTACCAAAACATGAAACAATATTTGGAAGCCTATTTGGAAGAAATAAAAAACAGATTTGCAGATGTTAGAAATATTCGAAGCTGTTTCATTCTCGTAGAGAACCCTTGGCATGTTGGGTATGATGGTCTCAAATTATTCTGTCAATTTGGATTTCCTCAAAAATAATCTGCCAAATGAACTAATCGAACTTAAGCATGACACACAGCATGAAGCTCTGTTTATAGAACATCGTGAAACACAACAGTAGACTGAATTTTGGAAATGTGTGCCTAACAAGTATAAAAATTTACGAGACTGTGCACAGTTCATTTTAACACCATTTCCTTCAACTTACCTTTGTGAAGCTTCATTTTCAAAACTGAAGTACCCGAAAAATAAATATCGTAATCGGTTGTTCAATAATTTAGAAGACGCAATGAGGATTGCATGTAGCCCAAACGAAGCAGATATGGATGATATAGCCAAAAAAGTTCAACATCGAAAATCACATTACTGAAAATTATGTATTTGTATTTACGCTTTTTTTGCTGCCTAGCTACATGAATATTGTAAGATTATGCAAGTCATGTGAATTTTATTTTCACAGAGATAATTAAACTGGAATGAATTAGTCAGATGCACGGTATGCTTTTTTCCAGTTTATTGAAATTTGATCAGTAGCATTTTATGCAGTTTTCAACAATCGTAAACATGGTGAGAGTCATTCTGTGAAAGTCTGTGAATGGCACATGTCATCGTTGATTCATGCTACCACAACGATTATTCCAGTCGGTCTTAACACTCGACTCCTGTGCAGTCTGACTAAAAATATAATTCTTGACATCGTGACACAACTACTCGTATGCCTCCTACGAATATATCTTTCATAATCTAACAGTTGTCAAACCGGCGGACGGTTATTTAAAAATCTTTTTCCCTGTATTATAGAATTTAAGTGTCATAAACATGGCTTACTGTTGTGAGCAACTGCACAGCAATGTTATTTGGCGAAGGAGTCACATACATCCAACAGTTGCGAGTGGTTTGTTTCCGAAAGTACTACTTCATTTTTACAGGTGCTAATGTTCACGGTTTCTGAAGAACGATAAATGATATATATCCAAATCCGATAAAAAATAAATGGTTAGCAGCTGTCGGCTGTACCTGTCTCCTTCGTCAAATGAAAAATATTCCAAGAATAGTAAGTAGGAGCACGTAAAGTTGTTCTATCACCTTTACAGGTGCCACTTGGCACAGGGTCAGATAGATTTGTTGTTGCAGCGAGAGGGGACTTAATAATGGAAATTTTTTCTTGTTTGTTTCTCACTGCTGACAACAAATGAGTGCATGTGCCTCGTACAAATTATCTGCTATTGTTCAAAATTGGTTCAAATGGCTCTGACCACTATTGGACTTAACTGCTGTGGCCATCAGTCCCCTAGAACTTAGAACTACTTAAATCTAACTAACCTAAGGACATCACACACATCCAAGCCCGAGGCAGGATTCGAACCTGTGACCGTAGCGGTCGCACGTTTCCGGACTGTAGCGCCTAGAACCGCTCAGACACTCCAGCCGGCATCTGCTATTGTATCAATCTTAAATGAAAGTGCGTTGGATTCATGAATACGCATTATAGAGACGGTGATATGTGGTACATATTTGTTAAAAGAAATAATTAGTCATTTGCTCTTAAAAATGTATGTATGTATGTATGTGTGTGTGTGTGCGTGTGTGTGTGTGTGTGTGTGTGTGTGTGTGTGTGTGTGTTTATCCTCCACGTCTCCTCCTAAACCCTTGGATCGATTTCAACGACACTGGTAGACATATTATTTTCAATCTGTAAAGAAATATTGTGGGGCAAGCAAAGGAAACGTCTTATTGGGGCGGGGGATGGTAGTGTGGAGGGAGAAGGGGGAGGAGGACCTGGACACATACAGGGGGATTGGGAAATGGACAGATAAAGGGGTGAAGAGATGGTGAGTGAGGGGAAAGTCGAGATGGACGACAGAGAGTGAGGGAAGGAAGAGACAGAGTAACATAAGATTGGAATAAATACGTATCTAGCCAATGCCAGCTACCTCATCTAGCATGAATTAAAATTAAGGCTGTTTTAGCTCAGTCACGTGAGTTGAAGAAAAATGACTTCCAATACATGTAGAAAACAGTTGTGATCGTGTCTCGTGTTACATAATACATTTACATATAAGACCATTTGCTCTTGTTAGCCATCTGTTCACAAAGACAATGCAGGAACATTTCGTCTGACAATTACAGTGTTACTATTTATGGGGCATTTAGGGTGGCAACAATCTGAAACAGAGAACATTCTACATGTAGTGGCTCGAATGGTATCGACTTTAACGATAATTACTAGAAAGTCAGTGGTAAACCTCTCGTTTCTTTACTATAAACACGCTATAAACAGAAGAAACTTGATTGTAGACGAACTCCAAGATGTTACGAGAAGAATTACGTCCCCAGTAATCGTGCACTAGTTTCGGACTCGAAGACATAAAATTCTATCGTTGTTTTGACACCTGATTCTCTCGTTCCATGCAAACTGCAAAACTGCTATGAGAACATGCTAACTCGCGCGAAATAGGGATCAAATAAACAACAAAGTTTCCATTGTGAAAACGACTCATTCTACTCTCAACTATTGTAAATAGTCAGCTCTGGGAAGACCATCTGTACATCTATAAAGTTGATACATATTATGAAGAAATAATTGTATAGTGAAATTCTAACAATGCCTAACTCTTACGACTGGCAATTATGCGAGAAGCTTCTATGCTAATCACCATGGTGGAAATACAAAAAAAAACTAAGGAAATGATTGTTCCCTTCAACACTATTATAACTGAACAAAACTTATGCTACTATGCTTATGTTGGTCTGTCACCGACGATTAAACTATCTGAGACTTGTTCAGAATATGAAACTTCTAGCAACGTTTCTTCATGATCGTCGTATCTATGTGTAATACCATTGATGAGGCTAGGTCCGAGTTCATTTGCGTATAAGTTTAGTGCCTCTTCTGCCTATTCAACTACTCATTGGCGCTGGTTGACATTTCTTCGCGCCTCTCGTCCTGAGTTCGGTCCCCAAATATCAATTACGTCGGCCTGACCTCCATTTCCGTTTCCTCCATTGTCCATTCGCGCACATTTTCTATTGTCATTGAAACCGGATCCATGGTTTCGACATCCATTGTTTTGTGGTCCACAGACTTCATTCCTTCTTCCATTCCAGCCTCTGCTGCATATTACATGACTATTGCGGTTCCCATTCCAGTCTCCCGAAATTTCCCGACCTTGAATTGTTTCCTTAAGGCCTTACATTTCGTACATTTCTGTTCCTATTATTATAATTGTTATGTTGTGGACGCGACATTGGGCCTGCGACGTATCTGTCAGAGTTTATTCTGTGTTCTCTTATATTCTCCGCTCGGAATGCGTACTCTAACTCGTAAAGAGTGTTATGAAAAGTACTGAGTGCTACATTACATCTGTTAATACTTGTTGACATGCTGACGGAAGTTTGCTGTAACAATGACATATGATTTCACCGGTAGAGCATGTTACGTCAAGATACTGGTTCTTGTCAATCATTGCATCAAGGAACTTGACTGGGCTTTTGTAGCCTGAGCGCTCGAAATCTTTACCAACAATCACCATGTACTTTATGCGCTCTTGTGCCTCCTTGGACCAGTAGATATTTAGGAAGCTGTCGTTGAACTCCTGGTAACTTCTACACGTCGCTGATATTAAGCGCATTTTCTCCGCAACTGACCCTTGCAAGTGTCCACAAACAAAGTCTAATTTGTATTTTAAAGGCCAAT
The DNA here is from genome assembly GCF_023864345.2 of Schistocerca serialis cubense. NCBI lineage: Eukaryota > Metazoa > Arthropoda > Insecta > Orthoptera > Acrididae > Schistocerca > Schistocerca serialis. The sequence continues at coordinate 302,311,069 of NC_064645.1, read as the reverse complement.
TTGGAGACAAAGAGTGGTCAAATTTTGGTATTCAAGTGCGTGGGTGAGTTAAGTTACCCTCATCTAGGAAAATTTCGAATTTTCTGGTTTCTAAGAAGTGTTGGAAAACAAGTGGCGTTTCGTCGACAGCTTCCGTCCCATGGAAAATATCAGTCCTTTGGGTGTCCTCGTTCGACGTCCCCTCACTTGTGCTGCCTCCACGGCTTCGAGAAAAAGCGATGTTCCTCTCACCATGTCCTCTGCTCGCTGCTAACGGTATGCAGTTATCCCTCCCGTTCGAATTTGCTTCTGTTTCTGTTGCGTTCGCTCTTAGCCGAATTTGAAATTGTTTTCTTAGCACATCATCCAATTTTTTCTCCGTACGCGTGTTGATAGCTTCCTGTTGAGATTTGAACGAAAGGAGAGTCTGGACCTCTTCAGTTTCGCTCAATGGAGTTGCAGTGGCCACGTCCGAACCAGTCCCTAATTTGCACAGCTCAGATTCTATTTTGACCATGGCCACTGTCGCATGAAGATCCGTGACTTCATGTATTTTCGTGTCGATGCGCAGCTCCACGTCATTTTGCCGCTTTTCCACAATTTCGACCTTCTTGTTCAAATTGATGACTGCCTCCCGTCCTTGCAATTCTGCGCGTTTACTCGTTTTCAATGCTTCAGCTGCTACTCGCCTTGCGGAAGTTGCTACTGTCCTGGCTCCCTCTGTCGTCTTATTAACATCGTGAGCAGCACAGGTAGCCGCTCGGTCTAAGGGCGTCTTGTCACGGTTCGCGCGGCTTCCCTTGTTGGATGTTCAAGTCCTCTCTCGGGCATGGGTGTGTGTCCAGAATGAGATTTTCACTCAGCAGCGGAGTGTGTGTTGATATGAAACTTCCTGGCAGATTAAAACTGTGTGCCCGACCGAGACTCGAACTCTGGACCTTTGTCTTTCGCGGGCAAGTGCTCTACCATCTGAGCTACCAGTTTTAATCTGCCTGGAAGTTTCATGGGTGTGTGTGTTGCACTTAGTGTAAGATAGATTAAGTAGAGCGTAAGCTTAGGGACCGATGACCTCAACAGTTAGGTCCCCTAATAACTTACCATAAATTTCCAAATCAACATCATTCGCAATCTTTAGCCGCGCGGGATTAACAGAGCGGTCTGGGGCGCTGCAGTCATGGACTATGCGCCTGGTCCCAGCGGAGGTTCGAGTCCTCCCTCGGGCATGGGTGTGTGTGTTTGTTCTTAGGATAATTTAGGTTAAGTAGTGTGTAAGCTTAGGGACTGATGACCTTGGTATTTAAATCCCATAAGATTTCACAAACATTTGAACATTTTTTTGCAATCTTTAAACTATTGATTGCTTTGGTGTTTACTTTACATAGGTTTTTCTGGAGTTAACTGGCCTATGACTTGTGTTTCTCTCTCATCAGATTTACCTGAGCACCGATATTTTTCATGTCCATCCTCATCTCATTAATTTTTTCCTCCATTCCTTTTAGTCCAGTCTCCATTCCCTATAGTCTGTCAAGTTTGTTCTTCATTCCCGTTAAAAATGCCACCAGATTGAAGTCTTCTTCCTTTTCCTCAGCATAGTGATCGACTTTGCTCATACTTGATTTCTGCAGTGTTGTTTCCGCATCATTGCATTCTGACACGTCCCTGTCTTTTCTGTCCAGATTTCTAATAATCACCTCTGTTTCGATATGTTGTGGTACGCTCATCACACTCGATCTGACACTGTCCATCCCCTCAAGATATACCATATCGCTTTCGTCTCCTTGATATCCTTGTTGCATGACATCGTTGTTACTAACACCGTTCAACAGCAACATGGCCCTGCGTTCAAACTATGCCTCCACCATTTCATTTCACTGTTCCTCCATGACATACGCTTTATTTATCAGCTCCCAGCATACTCGTGTCCGTGTCGCACTTTTCGTTATTATAAAAATTCTCTATCCACAACAAACTTTAATTATCCGTGCAACAAGTGGACAACTTTATTATCTAACTCACATGATATACGCACTACTATACAATGAGGTCACAGAAGTATATACTGACATACAGGTGACAAAGTGGGAGAGAGAGTGGAACTTTAACTTTTTTTCGGTTTCAGCATTTTGTTGACAGGGGAAAAACAACTTTATCAAATTCCTTAAAGCCTTTATTAAGGATTCTCTCAGCAGTTGCAGTATTTACATTAGGCGAATCCAAAGGACCTGCCGTCTTTCAATATCGCATTTGAATATTTGTTGATTGTGAGAAGAGTGTGTTATTCCTTGTACGAGAACAAGAAACGTCTGCCACAACATATTTCAATTCGGCGGTAACAGGGTCATGATCTATAGATTCGGCTGTATATCTTTATTGCTTCCTGCGTTGCTAGGCCTTCCTCGACTGTCATGCTAATATTGGAACCATGGAAAGAGAAGGACCATACTGAATGCCATACAAGAACTAAATGATCCCAGAACATTAGCACCTAAAACACCATATTGACCTGTCGAATTCATTTGGCCGTTTAGAATCCTAGAGTAACGTTACGGACCTTGAGTCAGGATAAAGGCATTGTTCATCGTTGTAAGTACGCAGATGGGCTGTTAATGATATCCAGAATGCCACGGAGTGTCAGCATAGCGACAATTGGTGAAGCTTACCGAGATACGGCAGCAAAGGGAAATACTCCTACGAGAACATCGGACACTGGAGTGGCACCACGTCGTCTTTTCGGACGATTACCAGTCATCATCATGATGGGTGCCGTGACCCCAAGAAGAACTTATATTTCCAGACTGTATTCAGCATCATCATATGAGCCCAGCTTCTATCGTGATGATTTTGCTTGCCATTGGGTATACAACAAGATCAATTATCGTTCGTCTAACGCGTAATTTAGGCAGCAATCTTTACGTTTGTGACATGTTACTGCCTATCTTGTTAGTCTCTCTGACGTTATTTTTCATCAGTGTAACGCTAGACCATATGTCGTACGCGCTGTCCTGTCCCACCTCCATGCAGAGTGAGTTCGACTGTTAGTGAGGTCTCCAGGTCCCTCACCGATTGAAAACACGTGTCATAGGATACAAAGAGACTGTCGCCAGTACTTGGCACCCCCTATGATTGATGAACTCTGGGAGAGAACTGGAGAAGGACGGAATGACGAGCGTACATGCAACACTCAAGCTCAGTTCTGTTTTATGTCCAGCCATCGTTTGTGCCTGAGGCAGGATCTTTGTGTTCTGAATTTCATATTCTATATCCCCCAAAATCATCTACAAATATAATCATATAGCCTTCCTACTATACAGCAACAGCTAAAATTCCGATACCTGCTATCCTTCTTGGTAAGTACATAACAGAGAACAGTGACGTTTCTCTTTTTCTGTACACTTCTTTTTCATGTGTACTAAATGAAACGTTTGATAATGCTAGGGATACATAATCATGTTGTATGTGAAGCTCTAGTCGGCGCTAAAGTGTAGTCGCACCTACTTTTCTGTTCTCAAACTTCAACTTGGATACATTATTGAACCGGATTCAATAAATCAACAGGAGTATGTTCAAATCCAAGTGATGTTCATAATAGAAATGCTGAATCTATGTAGAGAACAGGCATTCCCTGTTTACGCTATGCTGATTGGTTGGTTGGTTGATTCACCTAATCGGTGCCATCAGATTAGGGAAGGATGGGAGACAAAGTCGGCTGTGCCCGTCCACATGATCCATCCCGGCATTTACCTGAAGGAAATCACGGAAAACCTAAATCGGGATGGCCGGACACTGGTAGGTACCGCCGTCCTCCCGAATGCAGTCTAGTGTCCCACTATGCGTGGTGTCGTATCGGCCCATACAAGTATCTCTATGCTCGACGCGATAGTTCGGTCTGGCCTACTACTAATTTTAATCTCTAAGGACCTGTTCTCTTCGTCTCCTTTTGGCATAGCAAATGAAATGAATCGCTGAAAAGCAAAATTTTTTGCGTTCGTACCACTACTCTTCATTACGTTGAGCTGTCAGTACAGTGCTTTGGCCAACAACGATAAAAGGTGACGCTCAACTACTTAGGACAAATCGAATCCAATAGATACGTGAATTACATGAAAAATAGTGGTTTGTTACTAATTTTACAACTGAGATATTAATGACAAATGAAAGAAATAATAATTAACTATCTGTGTTACAATAATAATTTATACCAGTGAAAGAGATAATTGAGTAAGGGTAGCTGAGGTAAATTAATACACTGTTTACAGATCCGTACAGTCTGGAGTCCACATACTTGTGATAACTTCGTAGCTATTACTAGGGTGAGATGGTGATGGAGCGCTCCTTGCCTGCTCTGATACCGTATCCAGTTAAATTTTCCGGAAGAAAGTTTGCAAATGGAGACGTACTTAGCAATTTATAATGACCTGCAGAGATAAGAACTCACAGGTTTAAACACCTTTTATCAACGCTGTCTTCTTAGCAAACATGAAATCTTACTTTAGTGAAATTCTGAGCCATTATTACAGCATTGGAAGTAATTAATAAAAATTGCCCTCCTGGATGCTTTAGAAACCACAGAGGTTGTTTCACAAGACGTCGACGGGTCCTTCTTTTACGTGGCTCAGAAAATGGCAGACATTTCTACTTCCGAGATTTTTGCCCGCCTTATCCCTGTAGCCTCGATGTTATGAGATGAATTAGTCTGCAATTCTGGGTGGAGTTAACGAAGGCAGCTCGATGCTCCTTCCGTACTGTCAGTGTCAGCTGGGAACAGGCGACGCGTCCCTCCTACGCCACAACACGTCGATGGCACGCTGCGCTCTGCCACTGTCTACTGTATCTCGCTCACGCCCACGGTGATTCCTTTCTCTGTCCACCATCTCGCTACTTCTGTTACAGAGAACGGAGAACTCACTCTGCTGTCCCTTCTGCTGCTTTTGCTGCGCCCCACCAGAAAACGATCTCTTTGGTGGTCTTTCACAGGTTATCTTACGTTGCCATTTGTGTGCTTCAAAACAGAACCAATTTCAGTAGCTATTCTCATTGTGTAAATTAAATAATTTCATGGATATTTAATGGTGAGTGTAGTGGAATAATAGCTTACTTAAAAATATACGAGGCCCCTTAGTTTGAATTTGCGTCTCAGGTTTTCCACCAATGAGGGATTTCAATCTTATCCTGGTATCACGCAATGTCTCATAACTTTTCAACATCGTTTGTCCAAATACATTGTATCCCAGGAGGAATGGTGAATATTCAGGGATATGAAGGGAATTATCATTTGAAAAAAAAAGCTTCAGATGGACCTTTGCCCTACTCCGAATAGTTTCCAAAATAGAAAACGTTTGATGTATATAGTTATTTACTTTCTGTATTATTCTCTATAGAAAAACGATTTTTAAAGTGGTATTTCGTATGGCCATTGGTTAGGGAGGTTCCAAAATAGTCGAGTGAGATTTTTTTATCGATATGTATTGACAGTGACGTAAAACACGAACAGTTATGAGTTGTTTCATGGCGGCAGTTATCAGCACGGGACAGGGTGATCCTGTCAGTGCTGTCGCGCTGGGGTTTTTCTATGACCTCTAATACACATCTATAAAACAAATATCGCAGCCGAATAATTTTGGACCCCTCTGTTCAGTGGCCAAGTAAAATTCCGCCTTAAAAATAATTTTCTAGTCTTGAATAATACATAAAATAAATAATGAAGTCCATTGAATGTGTTTTATCTTGGAAACTATTAATATGGGCATATGTCCGTATGAAGCATTTTGCTACAAACGAACGTTCCTGTGATATCCCTGAATGTTGGCATCTCCTCCTGGGACCCCCTGTGTCGCAGAATTAATATAAAAGGCAGCTTCCATTTCTTCATAAAACAGCTGAAAGCGGATATACATTCCGGTATTTATATTACAGTTTGGAGCGTCTCCCCGGGTGCTAATGATTTTCTGTCTTTCGGTGTCAAAACATACAACAACAAAAAAATTATGGGAAGTGCGCGATGTTTTCAATACCTTACGTATGATGCGACACTCCACAGATGTATGCTGCAGGCTACTAAACTAAGAAACGTTTATTCAGTCACACTCACTATGCACTGCATTCGAAAGCAATGGGCTTTTTCACTTTGCCATGTTTAAGCATCTCATTATAAACTGTATTACTAAGTATTTTCGGGTGGGCAGTAATACTATACGACGGACAGTGTTACGAATCGGTTCTGACGATGTTTCAGTATCCACTTTTGACTGTGAATGTGAGTGAATAATTAGCAAGGAATCGTAATGAAGTAACGTTTGGTAATTTTAGACGCAGAAAAACTCGCTTTATTGCTAAAGTTATTGCAAAGAACACGCTAAAATAGGAGACGAAATGAACATAAATTACAAAAATCCCGTGAATACTTTTGAAAATAAGTGGGTCTTACAAATTTTAAAATCGATAAATAGACTCTACTAATGTGTTTAAGCTCACTCGTGGCTTTGTGAGTGCTGCAATATGACGAGTTTCTGAACTTACACATAAGCCCCTGATATCGGGCAACTATGAAATTCTGAGTTTCCACAGTGTTTGCGCTCTCCAAAAATGAGCAATGACATGCTTTACTCTGATACCTCGTGACACGAAAACTAATGGCGAATGCAACGCAGCATGCTTTTTACGTAATACGGCATTTAAAGACTTAAAATTAACTAGCAAAATCAGTGTGCACACATATGCTGAAGCATATCCGTTCCCCAACCTTTTTTGGGTGAAATAATTGTCTATATTTTCTCAGAAAAAGTACAAGTTTCTCAGAAATTTAACTTTTTTCATAGAAAATTCGAACAAAATTGCAGTTTCTTTGATTAATTAACATAATGACATTATCTTGTAATTACAAACATAAAAAAAATGTTTTACGACATCAATTAGCTCAACATCAAGATTGCACCTACAAATCAGCACATTATCCTCACATAAAAATTGGCTGCTTCATACATATTGGCTTCTCACTCTTCGAACAACAATGTTTTGTTTTCTTGTCTTTTTTTTCAGTACAGTTACCACATCTGACCTATGGACCAGCCATTTCTTTTTTTCTTTTTTTTTTTTTTTTTTTTTTTTTTTTTTTTTTTTTTTTGTGAACTGGCGATGAAGTTATGAAACTTCTTTTAGTTGATCAACAATCCTCTTTCGAATTTTCGAATTTCCCTTGGAAGAGGTACGTTTTCCAGTCTAATGTGACGGCTCTCATTTATCAGATTCAGACCTAAATTACGAATAAAATTTCGGCGCTTCATGCGTGTTTTGTCACCTTTGTTATTTTCTCTGTTGACTGTATATTGCGTATACCATAAAAAATTGGCATAGGCCAACGTTTGCTGTTGCGGGCAACATCACAAGTGGCGCTCAGTTCAGCTGCGACATCGTCACTGGCTTTAGTTGCATTGTAATAAGTAATAATTTCCGGTTTTCTTTTATCACCTGTCGATGGTAAAGTTGACTGTGTGTAAAGTTGCCATAACCAGCACAACTTTATTTTTTTAGGTACGTAGGATACCAACGAAACGTCATTCTCGAACCCAAATCGAGAACTCGTATATACTTATGTTACTTTTTTGAAAATCTCAGATGCACTTCTCTTGTTTTTACGGGCTGTAGCGATAGAAGTCAGTGAATGTTCTTTCAAGAGATGGATCATGAGGGGTTAGCTAGTATACCAACTATCGGAACGTCAAATTCGTATTCGTTTTCGTTATGGGCTCCATTAAACGGTTTAGATATGATATGCTTGATTACTAAGCTAGTAAGGTCCTGGTGGTTGTTTTTTCTTCACACCTACAAGAGCATATACTTCTGTGTCGTATTTCGCTGGCTTGTTTGGTATCTATATACAGAAAGAACATCTCCCTCGGAAAGATCCAGCATCTCATCAATTGTGAACAAAATTATCAAAAATATTTTTTACAGCAACCAGATTGTTACTTTCCTTTCGTCCCGAGTGTGTTCTTATCATCGAGTCTCAAACAATTTTGGAGGAAATAAAACCTGTGCAGTGATATTGTAGTCCCAAAGACTGCAACTCCAGTATCATCTGTACACCACAAAACGTTCAAGTTTTGCCTATTTCAGCGGTTTAGGCCCGATATATACAAAAGTCCCATAAATGCCTTCAAATCCTCCAAAGTTGCCTCGTTCATGTTGTACTGCTCTTTATTGTCCCATGATATTCCTTATTTGATTATTCGTATGTGTAAGTATAGTGTTCAACATAGTTTGTTGTAAAAGGACTTAGCACACTTTGCCTAGGACAATCCTTCATCCATTTTGTAGTATCTTTGGACGCACAAAAATCCCACGAACCTCAGGTGACTGTCTAGGAGCCGCTAAGTCAGATTTTGGCTCATCCGAATGATACAAAAACCCTCTTGCTCCGAATCACTTTTTGTTCAGTGCTTTCAGAAACTTTGTCAATCTCTTCTTCACCCTCCGAATCGCAGGAACTAGCATTTGAACAGTTCTCTAAAAGATCTTCTAGTAGTTCATGTTGACGACGTTCATTTTCTTCATAAGACATCTTGAGTAACATAAAATATAAAAATAAATCAAAGAATACTATAAATAGCTATGTATCCCATAACTTGCTGACAGATCAAAAATGTAACACCGACTACGAGGTCGGATGTGACGTACCCTAGCCACGTTTGCACACGTGTATTTCCCTCTGACGCTGGCGCAACAATAAACTCAACACTGCATCTGGCTCTCCTCTTCCTATCTCCAGCTACTGTGACAGCAAGATATGTGTTGCAGCACTGACATTCAATAATCATCGCTTAAAAACACCTCGGGTATGACATACCCAACCTCACTCACGCCGGGTTAATCAGTCGAAGGTAAGTTCGAGTTGATGAAATGACAATGAGAGCACCACTGCTTTCAGTAACCACATTGTAATTTTGCACCCATATTAAGAGGATCTTTAACCGAGTTGTAGGACTTGCACTTAATACTGAACGTAATCGTGATGAAAAGAACCTGCCATATGTCTCTTATCTTCCATCTAATGATCAATGCTGTATTCGGTTTTGCCATAAGTGAAAATATCGGCAGAAAGAGTACCAATAAGTGTAAATGATATCTTCTCATCTTGCATTTACAGCATTTAACCTTTCTTTCACCATTACAATATCTGACCGTTAAGATGCCTAAGCTGCCCCTGATTTTAGTTCGTTAAGTTTCATTATAGTAATTTAGCACCTGTAAATTCATAGTTTACTTCTTTTTGAACGCTACCATGCTAACTTCTGGGAAATTGAATGAATTGTTTCCAATGGTTTGGTCCCATACTACCCTCTATGTTCACGGCATCTCTCTCTCTCTCTATTCGTTTAGTCGGTTCCAACTCTTCGTGACTCCATGAACCAAATCACGCCACTTTTTCCTGTCTTGCACTTTCTCCCATAGACCTTCCAGGTTGGAACACATTGCTTCTGTGATGCCATCGATCCATCTCATCCTCTGACGTCCAATTCTTGTAGTTCCTTCAATCTTCCCCAGCATTAATGTTTTTTCCAGCGAGGCATGCCTTCGCATTGTGTGTCCAGAGTAGGTCAGCTTACATAAAGCAAATTATATCCGTAGCTCTTCACCATGTTCATGAATATGGTTTATCCTGTTTTAGGTGACCAAATATTAAGTTTGTGTCATTATTCTTGTTAACTGCAGTTCATGTGACGAATTATGTGTCTGTTGTAAAGAACTGGATCAGTTGGGTATCTTAAGGGGAAATAATTCGACATCATTTCTAATCATCTTTAATTGATGCCTTGTGCAAAGCCAAATTTCATGAGTGGCCATTTTTCAACATCTACTTACAAGGTATTGAATACAGAACAAAGAGAAATTAAATAAACCAATACAAACTACATAAATTTAATCAATACACTACCACAAACCCTTCAGCTTTAGACCTATCTTGTATATTCTGTAGTAATCACTAATTGGGCTGTACCAGCGTTTTGGAGAATAGATCTGTGTTTTCCAACTTGACTTTGTCTCAATGACCTGGACTTGTCATTATTATATTTGTTTTACCACAGACTGAAGACTTTTGGTAATTGCAAGTGTATCAGCAGGATGGAATGAGTCATTTCTGTCTAGTCTTACTTTTTTCTATACTATCACTTCATGTAGCCATTTGATCTTGGTGAAGATGTTGTTTTCTACATACAAACATACTGTCGACATTGAATACAGGCATATGAAGAGATTTCCACTGGGACAAAAACAAAATATAGCTCATATTTCCTTTATTATATATAAGCTTTTACAAATTGTTGGATAACAAAGCAAACCTAAATAGGATTTCAGTTCTGTAGATGTGTCTAGTGTGTTAGGCTCTGATGCATTAGCATGCACTGCAGCAGAACACAGATGAAGTCTTCTGCATACATATTCTTCAGTTGGACTTATTTCACTAACAATAAATTTTGTATTCATTAAATATTAAAATTTAATTACATTAAATTTGCCAATGACTTTCATAAATATTTTTCTTGAAGGTGTATATACTTATTCCTGTCAAAAATTTTCAATGACTGCTGAAAGTGTCCATTGCAAACTGCATGATGTTTCAACTACAAAAATGAAGCTTCAGCATTTCGACTCTCACAAAGCTGTACCCACTCTTCAACTGATAATACATTTTACTAACGCAAATGTAAGGATTTTATCAATACAACACAGGAAACTTGAAGATCCTGAGGCATGCTAAAAATAACTCTTTTACAATTGCTTGCATTTAGGCAATACAATGTAGTTAAAATCGTCTCTGCTAGTTTGTATTGTGGTGGTGTTTCCTCCATCACTGGGTACTCACAGATATCATTTGAAAGAATAACAATAAGCAAAAGTTGTTGGTGTGCATATATAGATCTATACTATATATTGGAAACTTTCAAGTTAGTGGTTGCTTCAGTTTTTTCAATAGAAACGTATATGTATCTTCTGAACTTTCCTGTGGATGCTTTGTCAATGAGTTCTTACAGGTATCATATGAAAAAAGCAACAATAGTGGATAACTAAAATAATGTTGATAGTACCAGTACATAAAATTGCGATTCTTACATGATTTTGAAGGTTTATCTATTTGGGATTTTTACATACTGCATTCCATTTTCGCTCTACACTTGTTACCCTCTAACTGACAACGCTTCTTCATGGTCGTTATTTATAATAATTACTATTATATGTAAGGGTTTTTAACTACCACTACTAGTCACAAAATTTGTTAACCAAAGTATTATTTATTTATTGTGTGACATGTTTCGAGGGTACACCTCATTATCAGGGTATATGGCATTACAAAAACAATTTCACAATAGGTTCTTGCAGATGTTAAGCAGTCTTTCCATAAATATTATTGTTATCTTCGTTCTTATGGTGTGGCTCTCTTGGCTTTCGTGGTCATTGTCCACAAATTTTCACAAACGTACCACTAATTTGGAAACATGATCACAAAAACAAATCTGTAGTGCAGTGGACAAGATGGTGTTCAAAATACAGCTGGTGTCGATTTGACAATCGATCTGTCGATATATGTGGTGTCAGATGTTCACATGTCTTTTGCATGTCTTGTTATCGTATTACAGATGTAGTTTGACGAAATACATTACAAATGGAGCATCTGTTACAATATTATTTTACAACTGATGATATAAAAACTATTTATTTTACACAGTTCTAAGCTATTACTGGGGCTAGAGTCAAATGACTGTGATGTTATGTGAGTTTTATTCTGAGAGCACTGTAGTGAAATTGGAAAAGAAATGTGAATTTTTGATGTTTGTCATTTCACTCAGAATCTCGTTATTCCGTATGGGCCATGGACAGATATTTCCATCTCTTCCAAGAAATGCATTTTCCAGCTCGTTTCTATATTATGTAGTACTTTGAGATCGTTGTCTATTGTAATACTGTGTCCTGTTTCATTTATATGTTTCGCTACAGCTGATTTATTCAGTTTGCCATATCTGAAACAGTCAATGTGTTTTTGAAAGAAGGTTTTAAAATTTCTTCCCATTTGGCCAATATAATATGTGTTGCAATGACTGCAAGTAATTTTATAAATTCTTGATTTGTTAAGTTTCTCTGTAGGACGTGAGATGTCATGTATCAGTTTCTTTTTTAAGTTTTTATTGGTGGCAAAGGTGATACTGCTGTCTGTTTTATTTTAAACACCTAAATACGGTCATGGTATATATTTGGGTTTTTCGATGTTGTGTGAGGAAGCTGTGTCACATTGTTTGTTGTAATTTTTAGTTGTGCATTGCGAAAGTGATTCTGTATCACTCTTGTCATAGTCATTATTATGTGCAATGTATTTTATAGTGTTCATTTCTGTCTCATAATCGGCAATATTAAGTGGGAATTTCTGTGCTGTGTTTAAGAACGATCTGAATGCAGCTTGTTTATGGGAGTTGGGATGTATAGAAGATTTATTAATGACTATGACTGTGTATGTTTGTTTTCTGTATGTACTGATGTTTAGGGTTTGGTCTGTGTTAGTTATTCTCATGTCTAGACAGTTAATTTTGTCATCTTTCTTGAGTTCTATCGAGAACTGGATATTATTGTGTAAATTATTGAACCTCTGTAATAGAGTTTCTATTCCTTCATCAGTTTCATTGTATACAATAAATGTGTCATCAACATATCTGCAGTAGTGTACAATTTTCTGGGTTATTATGTCTTTGATGTTGAGAAATTTATTTTCAAAGTGTTTAATGAAAATTTCTGCAATTATTCCAGTTAGAGGACTTTAAAGTGCTAGGCCTACATCTTGTTTGTACATTTTACCATTACATATGAAATAATTGTGTGGAAGGACAAGCTGTAGCAATTCTATTAATTTTACTACTTCAGCTGTGGACATAGTCTAACATTTTAGTAAATTATACTTGATTATATCTATGGATTCTTTGATAAGTACACTGCTATATAAGTTTACTATGTCAAAGGAGATGAGCTTTGCATTGGATGGGATATGAAGATCTTTAATACTTTGAATTGCTTGGTAGCTATTTTTCTCTGAAATAGAGATTCTCAATTTTTATTGTTTTTGTAAAATTGAATGCAACTTACACATAACTTTGTAGGCTGCATTATTTATAGCATTGACAATTGGTCTGATAGGGCCATTAGGTTTATGTATCTTTGGATGGGCTCTTAACTTTGGGGCTGCTATGTTCATAAATGCTAATCTCTGTGTTTCTTCCATTGGTATCTGTGCCACTATGAGATACAAGGTCTACAGCTGATTACTGTATTTCTAAACTAGTTGCAAGCGAATAAAGTATTATTTAGGGGCTGCTTTAGGTGGAAAACACAAACCTCGTTCATGCAACAGTGGATAGATGGCTGAATGGAAGGATGTACTTAAGAATTGTTGGTGCACTGTCTTATTAATTCATACCTTTGCACAATTGCTTCTTGGTAACTGCATAAAGTATAATCTACCTGGACTATTAACATGCCGAATCAGGAAAACAATCGCGATGCAATTGCTTTTACTGTAACAGGACGATTCATCAGTCTAGAGTCATAATCCCGAATCAGACATATAAAGTAGCAACTGGCACTCAAAACTAAATACAAGCAGTGCGTAATAAGTTACCACAACCGCAGATGTGCAAAGTACTTCTGCAAATGTGTGTGTGTGTGTGTGTGTGTGTGTGTGTGTGTGTGTGTGTGTATGTGTGTGAGAGTATGTGTGGACGTGAGTGTGTGCGTGTGTGGACTACTACACTTCCAAAGAAAATTTACACAATGTACGTGACTGTAAAATGTGATTTACTCACATTTCTAGTACTCTTTGTATACGTAGAAGCCAGCCGCGGTGGCCATGCGGTTCTAGGTGCTCCAGTCCGGAGCCGCGCTGCTGCTACGACCGCAGGTTCGAATCCTGCCTCGGGCATGGGTGTGTGTGATGTCCTTAGGTTAGTTAGGTTTAAGTAGTTCTAAGTTCTAGGGGACTGATGACCACAGCAGTTGAGTCCCATAGTGCTCCGAGCCATTTGAATCATTTTTTATACGTAGAAAAATAAATAATATATTAGGGCTGGAAACCAATTTTAGTTTTTTATTTATGCCACACTATAAAAATGTGTTTCCTGTGATATCGATGAGGATTAACAGCTATTATAAATGTGACCTTTTCGCCTTTTACAGTAGTAGGCGGTCGCCAGTACTGTTGCACCACCCCATTACCCTCTCTTGATTCTGCTTATTGCCAAAGTGCTACTTCTTTTTAGTGCATGCCCTACATTCTCTTGCAACGTTAGTACTGGCGAAACTTGCTGGAAATTCAACAAATTGGAGGGAAATTCAAACTGATCTTGTGTTACAAACTTTTTTTTCTAGTGCATTGTATTATTAGCCCAAGACCTGCTTTTTCCTCGGAAATTCAAAAACTATGACGAAATTCAAATTTTTCCAAACGTGAATTGACACTGCCCCAGGACTATACTTATGTAAATCTGCTCTGGAATGTAACTTTAGCCAGTCACATCATCATACGAAAAATTACTGCCTTAACACTACCACACTGAGGCCGCAGTTACTGTGTGATCTCAACAAGTCAAAATTATGGTGGCAACATTAAGATAATACTGATGAGTAGCTTAAGCTGGTAGAATCCATGTCTGACACACCTTTAGTTTGGAGAAATGGATGGGCTACATAAATACAGCGAGCGAGGATTGAGTTGAGGAATGAATTGCAGTTAGTGATTGACAAGGCGAACTGTCAACGTCAAAATACTGCAATACAAGACAAGGAAAAGGAATATTTAATATGAGAATAACAGTCTGTAACATAACTGCGAGATGCACTTTTTCGAGAACAAACATACAGAACAGAGTATGATGCACTGCAGCATCATCTATGGACATAACAGTCAGACATCGCTTCTAGTGCTGACTCATCTCGGTGGATGGGAGTCCAAAGCTGATAGTCATGGCAAGTGGAGAGCTATATACAATTTCAACTTCTTCTGATAGAGCACATTCAGTGTTTTCTTTTTAATCAGCAGTCTTCTGATTGGCTTGATGTGGCCCACCATAAATTCTTGTGTGCCAACCTTTTCATTTCTGAATGGTAGTTGCAAAGTATGTCCTCAATTATATGATGAAGGTATTCTGTCTCTGTCTTCCTCTACAGTGTTTACCTCCTTCAACTGCCTCTAGTACCATGGAAGTTATTCCACGATGTCAGAACATAATGTCCCTTCTTTCTGTGACGTTTTTCCATGTATTCCTTTTCTCGCCAATGATGTGGAGAACCGACTCACTGCATACCTTATCAGTACACCTAATTTCCAACATTCTTCTGTAACATAATATTTCAGATGTTTAGATTTTCTTCTGTTGCCGTTTTCCCACAGCCCATGTCTCGCTACCATACAAAACTATGCTCCAAGCGTACGTCATAAGAAATTTCTTCTTTAAATAAGGGTCTATGTTTGATACTATAGCCGATATCCCTTGGCCATGGATGCCCTTTCTGCTATCGCTACTCTGCTTTTTATGTTCTCCTTGCTCCATGCCTTATGGGTTATTTTGCTGTCTAGGTAGCATAATTACTTCAGTACATCTACTTCGTGATCACCAATCCTGATGTTAAATTTCTCGCTGTTCTCTTTTCTGCTACTTCTCATTAATCTTGTCTTTCTTCGATTTACTCAATCCATATTCTGTGCTGTTCATTCTATTCAGTAGGTACTACAATTCTTCTTCATTTTCACTGAGGATAGTAATGTCATCAGCGAATCTTATCACTGATATCATTCCACCTTGAATTTTAATCCCATCCTTGCACTTTCCTTTCATTTCCGCCATTGGTTCTTCGACACATAGATTGAGCAATAGGGGTGAAAGACTGCAGCCCTGTCTCACAGCCTTTTTTGTCCGACCACTTCGTTCTTGGGCTTCCATTCTTATTGTTCCCTCTTGGCTCTTATATACATATTGTATATTATACGTCTTCCCCTATAGTTTACCCCCTTTTATCTCGGAGTTTCGAACACATTTAATCGTTTTACAATGTCGAAAGCTTTTTCCGGGTCGACAAATCCTATGGGAGTGTCTTTATTTTTCCTTAGTCTTGCTTCCATTAACATCAGCAACTTCGAAACAGCCTCTTAGGTGCCTTTATCTTTCTTAAAGGCAAACTGATTGTCATCTAACACATCGTGTTCTTTCTTTTCCATCCTGCTGTATATTATTCTTGTCAGCAACTTTGATGCATGAGCCGTTAAGCATAGTGTGTGATCATTCTCACACTTTCAAACACTCGCAGTCCTGGGAATTGAGTTAGTAGTGTTCCTCTGAACGTCAATTGGTATGTTGGAAGACTCATATGTTCTCCACACCAAAGTGAGTAGTCGCTTTGTTGCCATTTCTCATAATTATTTCAGAAACTCTGATGAAATTTTATCTGTCCCGTCCCTTTTATGTGAACTTAATGTAATTTAGTATTCCAGGCATATAAAAACATTAAAATGAAAATACTGATAACTATCCTAAGCATCAAGCTTAACAAAGTCCCTTTGAACAACGATATGACCCCCAAATATTTAAAACTAAAAACAAATAACAGTTCTTTCTCTGCCAAGTCGGTACGAAATAAAGGTGAATAAATCTGATTGAAAACTGAGGTGAAACAACAGTAAAAAAAATCACATAAATGTGTTAGCATATAAATTGCAACTAGAATTACCCATACATCTCAACAACTTTTCTTAAAAAATTCCATAAATGAAGCTCTAAACGAAAATTACATCAGAATTAAGGCTACACATATGAAGAATCTAGGTCAACTCAGGCAATCAGACACTTACCTTACTTACAGCACCAAAAGTCAGACTTCTCACAAATTCTTTCAATAGTAGTCAATTCCACAAACATTCATTGTAACGACAACAAACTTTCTTTAATAAACAACGGCCTTAAAGATAACATAAGACCAAAACTCAATCAGTGGAACATTAAAGACATTGTCAAAATAGCAGCAGATATAGCCAAATTAAACGAAAATGAACAAACAGTAACAGAACATATAACTAACAAATTAGTAGAGAAACATCTTTATGATAAACCAGTAAAAGAAGCTAAAGAAGAGAACCATTTACTTAAAAATATCAACAAGAAGCCCATTGACGGCAATGTACTAGCAGTAAAATCTGACAAAGGCAATACAGTAGTTATCATGGACAAATGAATATGTAAAGAAAACACTTGAGTTCTTTCAGAATAATCACATACAAGAAATCTCTCATGACCCCACATAGACATTCAACAGTAAACTAAAGAACCAACGTTTGGACGGTAGCTCATGTATCTGTGAGTGAGTGTTTGGAAGAGTGGTAGTTAAGCTCTGTGTCTATCAGAGTCGTTGCTGGATCTCAAAGCCGCTGAAACATCGACTAATGCCAGAAGTGAGCAGCAATTAAATCCTAGCTTCGGTTTGGAAAGTACACTAATGAGCTGGAACATGACCATTCCAACCATAAGACTGAATGCTTCCTAGTACATGAGAGGTTGCAGGTACGTGGTGGGTTAAGGCAACTCTATGACAACAGAATAGCCAGAATCGATAGCAGACCAACGCTGATAACAATAATCCAGGTATACATGCTGAGGTCACAGGCAGAAGATGAAGAGACAAAGTGTATGAGCACATTGAATGGCTGAATTAGTACATAAAGGGAGATGAAAATCCAAGAGTCAGAGGGCATTAGAATGCTGTTGTGGTAATGACGAAGAGTAGACTGAAGTTTAAGACAAAAGTCAGGAAGAAGAGCAAGGAGTGGCATACAGAAGTACAAAGAACTGAAGAGATGTAGTTGAAGTTTCCTGAGGCCTTAGATTCTGTGATAGTTCAGTTGAAGAGGAGTGGACATTTTTAAAACGGGAAATCATAGAAGTTTGAGACAAAGACGTTGGTACAAGGAAGGTAGCTGCGAAGAAACTATGGGTAACTGAAGACATACAGCAGTTGATCGAAGAAAAAGAGCGTACAACAGCGTTCAGGGAAATTGAGGAACACATAAATACAGGTCTGTTATTAACGAATTAAACAGGGAGTGCAGGAAGCTAAGGTGAAATGGCTAAACGAAGAATGTGAAGAAATCGAAATTAAAGTGGTTGCCGGAATGACTGACTCATCATGCAGAAAGACAAAACAACCTTCGATGGAATTACAAGCAAAGACAATAACATTAAGAGTGCAAAGGGATTTCCTCTGTTAAATGCTAAGGAGATAGCGGATAAATGGAAAGAGGCCTCTATGAGAGGAAAGACTTAAATGATGATACGATAGAAAAAGAAGCATGAGACGATACAGAAGACATAGGCGATTCAGTGGAAGAATCAGTACTTGAAATACCTCTGGAAGATTAAAGATCAAACAAGGCAAAATGGATACATAGCATTCCATTCTTATGCTCCACCTTGTAT
Source organism: Schistocerca serialis cubense (assembly GCF_023864345.2). NCBI lineage: Eukaryota > Metazoa > Arthropoda > Insecta > Orthoptera > Acrididae > Schistocerca > Schistocerca serialis. The sequence continues at coordinate 302,292,593 of NC_064645.1, read as the reverse complement.
TCATTGATTTGATTATTCAGTAATTTTTGTCATTGGCTTTATGCTCTGAATCTGATTTATGATGCCTCACAGTGTTATTACGAATCAGGCATGCAGCTTGACTCTTAAGAATACTGCCATGAATAATTATTTCAGCGGCAAGACTGTCAGAAGAAAAATTTACAGCATTTGTTCTACGAAATTTCTATGTAACCTGCTACTTTATTTAAACTACTGATATGCAACAGTCTTGATGACATAAATTATTTCTTCAGTTCGACATCTTGTGTTCTGACGATAACATACTACTGTTACATATATATTAACACTTTTCAGATTGGTAGAAATTTTTTTCGTACTTTTCAGGAAACATGAGTTTGCATTAACAGTAAGTGTCAATATATACTTTTTTTGGTTGTACATGGGGGCTCAAATACCTATAAAACACACCAAACGTTTACTTGTCATATCTCCCATACTTATATAAAACCTATTTGTACTTTGTTTTCAAGTTTCCTTGATTATTCAGCATTTCATTAAGTGATCATGTGCCCAATAGGGAGAACCTTGTAGGTCAGTTCTCTTACCGTAAGTTTACACCTTGCAAATTTTTCTGTTTTCATATGCATGTGCATAAAAATAAAAACTGAAAGAGACACCATTTATTTTGACATGTCTCCACCGGAACACATCCCTTGGAGGGGTTTGATTGCTGCAAACTGTAGCTCAAATATTTTCGCCATAATAAGATAATGTGTATCTTGCCTCTATATATCTTATATTTGTTTATCTCAGATGCTATTTTGTCGTTACTAATACAATGTAATGTGCTATTTTTTATGATGCTATGCTACTCCACTTTCTCATTATTGCACACCCTATACAAGATACTATTACTACAGAAATTATGCTATTGCCTGATGTATTATTATTCCATTTTTTGTTAGGTTATTTTATGGTGTTGCCATGTTTCGTTTATGTCCAGTCTTGGGCTATATTATGCTATATATCTCTTGTACTTGATGATGTCACTAGTTTACTTGCTTTCATCTATGTAGATTTAAGAAATCAATGTACCCTGCTACTCATATCCATTGGATACAGTCACCCATTTCAAATATTTTGCAGAACCAATGTACTGAAGTCTCATTGCATCTAAACATGATACTATGCTCATAAATAGAAGCACATGACAGTGAGGAATGTGCCACCCAGAAAGGTGTGCAGGAAATGCATTATATAGAAATCATGACATAAGCCACTTATATGGGACATTGAACATCATTGACACTGCTCACACTGTTTCCTGACAGGCTTTTATAGCCATTTTGCTATTAGTGTATTAGGTAAATCAAACAGATTGCCTATAAATATTTAGGATTAAGTATTTTTTTCTCGATTTGTTTTAGGTGTAAGAGTACTGTTAGGATATTTAATGAGTGTTTATGCCATGAGCATCACGAATTTTTTGGGAATAATCATGGACTGTTGATGTTTAATGAGTGCTCATGCTCTGAGTTGCACTCCAGTAATGAGGATTATATTGATATAGTATGACTCTTCTATAATATAGTTTGATATTAATATTGTCTTACCTTTTGACACATTATTGGAGGTGTCTGTGGAAGGTTGTCATAGAAGCTTTGTACCTAAAAACATTTTTCACCATTCCTTATGAGATTGCATATGATACTGCCCTCTTATGTTAGCATGCAAGGCTGTTTTTTTTTCCCATTAATAATCACATTTCCAGGTTCCAATATTTCTACAATTCACCCCCATCCTTGCATATTTATCTCATGGATTACTGTCATATGGCAAATTTAGCTAGTCAGTAAGCTATATTGTACTCAGTAATACTGTCTTGACACTTGCATGTAGTATAATGACATTTCTTCTTTACTTTGGCCACAGCAGCCCTTGACTCAAGGTGTATGACGATTGACTGTTAATCATTGCCTTTACAGATAAAGTGCACTACCCTTATCAATCACTGCCATATCCTTCCCTGTAGATATTCACAGTGTTATAGATCTAGGATAATCAATAGACTGAAATTTATGAAGTCCCAAGGGTGCTATACAACCTACAAATATTGTGTTTTACTCATACAATGCCATACTTTGTTTCATGGTGCTATTTGTCTAATATGTTGGCCCTACTCATAGAGGCCATCTGTAGCCACACTTTTATGTAATGCTGCTATTCATGCACTTTAGTTCTTGCAAAAGCCATATCGAGTCACATATTCTCATTATGAATTTTGCATAAGCCTCTGAATGCCATAAAAAGTTATTGGTAAATGATATTTTATGATGCTTTGTAAGGTTTGATGTAAAACTAGGCAACTTTGACCCATAAAGATGACTTCTGTCACACTTTTAGCAATTAATGTCAGCATTTATTCCATGTAAAAGTAGACCACTTTGAGCCACTTGATTTCTGTTACATTTTAGCTACTAAGTTCAGCATTTATTTCATGTAAAACCAGGGCATTGTGAGCCACCAAGAATTTTTGTTACATCTTTAGCTGCTAAGGTTAGCATTTATTTGGTGTTAAATTAAGCCACTTTGAGCCACATAAATGATTTCTGTCACATTTTTAGCAATTAAGGTCAGCATTTACCTCACGTAAAACCAGGCAACTTGGAGCCTCCTACTGATATTTTATAAGCAATTGTTTTAAATATTAACCTTTGTGTATATTCTAAGTACAAGGCCACCTGGAGCCATTCAATTCATGATTTTACTGTTAGGTTTCCTTAAGTAATTATGTTACAATATTGTATATACAATACCACTGAGAGCTGCAGTATAATATTATGAACCAGTGATATTGTCTGTCATGTTAGGTCAATCAGTGTGTAATTGGCAGCCTGATGCCACATTTGATTTTGTATTATTGAGAGTTTACTTTCAATTTTGCCTATTCTCTCTGATATAAAGCATTGCTTGGTGATCTTCACACTCATTTCTTATAGGGTGCGTGAAAGATGCTGCTTTCTTGGATAGCTATTCAACAATTGTTGGTGACAATGAAAGATATTGCACAGCCGGAGAGTATGCCACATGTCACCACTCGAGCCACTTGTTGTCGGCCATCATCTTCTATTTTATGGATCATGGAAGTGGCAAAGCGCCACGCAGAGGCATGGTGTAATTCAGGCTACCACTGGGACAGTATGGCCCTCATACTACGTTGCACTGACACTGTTCAAGCCCCAGAAACAGGCATCATGACAGTTTTACCAGCAGAGGAGCATGGACACTTGTAGAATTACACCAACACACAATGTAAATAAGAAGAAACGCCTAGTCAGAGTTGATATACCTTGTAAGCATAGTGGTACCATATGAGATGGAAGCTAATGCATTTAATTGAAAATGAGTGTATATGAGGCCAATGGAGATGCTTGACTGAATACAGGTGAAGCAGAGTTTGTATGGAGTCATTAAAAATGGAATATTTTCGTTGCACCTTCATGTTAGATAAGCTTGATTATTTCAAGGATTGTGTGAAGAATTTTGAACATGTACAGTGTACTGTTTATTGTTGAAAGTCGTCTTATTTGGTCAGTGTGTCCACTACCATTACCAATAGAGAAATGCGAGTTTTGTGCTGTTACTAAACAGTTTCATTTGGAGGATTGGGCTGTCGCACAAATCAAAACAGAACTGGATAAAGTTCACGCGGACACTGCACCAGCTCAGAAGACCATTTACATTTGGATCAGTGATTTTAAACATGATAGGACAATCACCGAAGACGAAGCGCGCTCTGTCCTTCCAATTAAGGACACCACAAAGGAAACTATTGAGAAAATCCATTGTTTGGTAAAGCAAGACCCCAAATAAAAAGTCGTGAGATTGCTGAGACTGTAGGCACGTCAGCTTAGCAAATGCACAATACCCTGCACGGAAAACTGCGTATGACGCTGCCTGGTGCAAGGTGGGTGCCGCAATTTCTCACAGTTGTCGAAAAACGCATCAGGTAACACAATGTCTGGTGATGTTTGATCCACGCTGATTTGTGACTGTTGATGAAACCTGGACCCACCATTACACACCAGAGTCAGAGCCGCAGTCCAAACAATGGAAAAACCCTAGTGGAAATGCACCAAAGAAGGCAAAGACTATTTTGTCACCTGGTAAGGTGATGGTCACTGCTTTTTCTGATTCCCAACTTGGATAAAGGCAGAACCGCAATTGTGTCGTATAATGATTCATTGATGAGTCGTTTGATGCTTGCGTTGGCTGAAAATAGACGAATGTTCACAAGCAAATAAAGTTCTTTTTCACATAGATAATACACCATTGAACACATGAGCGGCAACAATGGTGACAGTACATCAATTGCGCTTTGGATTAGTTCCTCATCCATTCTACCTACCAGATATAGCCCCATGTGACAAGTTTTGTTGCCTAATTTGAAACTTTGGCTTGCTGCGAAGAAATTGTCATTAAGTGGGGAAGTGATAGTTGGAGTCAACGATTATATTGCAGAACTTATCACAACCTATTTTTCCGATGGTATGAGAAAACTGGAGGATCGCTGTTTATATCCCTCAAAGTAGAATGTGTCGAGTAGTAAGATGAGTTCCTTCGAGAAAAAAATTTTTTTCTTGCTTTTTACGATACTCATCAAACCATTCTCGTAAACAACATTTATGCAGCAAAAAAATGGAATCACTTAAAATCAGTTACATAATATTATCAGAAACTGAAGATATAATAATCGAACAAATTAAACATTTTACAAGATTCTTGAAATATTTGTCCATTCCCTTAACACTTCTCAACAGAAGCAGAAGTGCTGCCGTTGAAAAATCTCAGGGGATAGATTACGCTATGTTAATATAGTTTTATTGAAGAACCAGATACCACCTTCAACAGTGAATCTAGCGAAAAGATATAATGAACAGCAGCAAGCAGCACTTTCATACAGCTCACCTGAGTGACTTTAGGCTAATTCTAGAGCCTTGTCACCGTAACTCTGACGCATGTAGTTCTTCTGCCCACTAAATGTCTGGTTACGACCACAAATCTGCTGCATTACAGGCCTGGTATTTATTTGCTCGCCACAGTTCAGTAATGTATTACTTTTTCCTTCTACTTTATCCCGTGATTTCGAAACCTTCAATGATTACATTCGCTTTATATGAGTTTCTCTATACACCTCAAAAAACATATAAAAATCATATTTAAGTTACAGATCTCATAATGCATTCACATCTTCTCCTTCTAGTTCATAATGGCCACGTACTGCACAGCATTTTAGGAAAATATGATACTGATGCCTTATCGAGCTTCTAACATTCTATCTTGTTAGAACAACTGTGTGAAGTGGACAATAAAGCCATTTACATCTGGCATTCTAAGACTCCTATCAGCATCGTTGTTAGTCATATACAAAGTAACAAATCTATTATCAGAGAGCAATAAAGAGGCCAATATGGCACCTCGGCATGGGACTGGTAACCTTTACTTGCACAATAGTGATCGAGACTGTCCAAATGTTATGTCGATTGATGCGTTAGGTATCGACTAAATCGTTAATAAATACTACAGTAATCCAGTGCAGCTACTCCCCATGATTTGGGAGCCCACATATCTCTCATATGGCGTCTAGCATACATATTAAAGTTTGTCTGATGGCTTGAAAATCATGGCATCCAGATTTTTGTGACTGAATAGACACTATTATTCACGAACTTAGAGGAAGCTGCTTAATTGCAGGGCTGCTACTTGTGTTAACCAAAACAACAGAAAAACGCTTAAAGTTGCAAATTTCGCTTTTCTTTACTTGATGACTAGTTTCGGGTCAGGGTCCATTTTCGAATCGTCCTAGAAGACAGACAACCAAAATTACAATCACGCAGAATACAGCTATTGAGAAATTCTTAAGTGGATGTCAAAAATACAGAACATACCAGATAATCAAAATAATATTTCTAGAAGTATGGGAACCTTGTCAAGATAACAAATATATACGTATAACAAAGAATAAATGAGCAGTTACTGAGCACACAGATATGTGGCAGTCTACTCGTCGCAGTGCTGTGAGGAACCCTTAGGAAGTGGGTGCCCTATCAGAATATAGGAAACATCCTTTTTCTTGTTACAAAGTTCTCCAGTCAGCGAAAATACGATTAATACATTAACAATACAGGCCAGCAATAAAATTAATACTTTTGAAATGTTTATCAAAAACGGTAGAAAACTTATCACCAATGAACAGTAAACCACAGCGTGTCCCATACTGCTCGTATGCCAAAGCTATATGACATAAAGGTATGTATAAAGCATTAAATACGAATCAAAAGACTAGTATTAAAAGAAAACAAACAATAGGGTACTGAAAGATCGCCATCACTTCCAACTTTTTACAAGTGTAAAATCTTTAGCATGAAACATAATACAGAATTATGTGAAGATAAAACAAGTTTGTTGACATTTCCCAGGTAAAATCAGGCACTAAACCGCGAAGTTGTCTTTAACGAAGTACCAAAAATTAGGGCCGCTAACGGCACCAAAATCACATGTATACGTTTAGTTAAACAACGAATAAGGGATAACAGATATGTAGTGTACATGGATGCTATAGCCAAATACTATAAAACCAACTAAGGAAAGTAGGTCCAAAAATGACTGCTAGCCACTTTTATAATCAGGTAACAACTATCACAGACTAGCGGATTCAACAGAAAAACCATAGATATAAGTCATCTTATAGTAATCCTATAAGTAATACGTACACTCGGAAAATAGCCCAAATAATTTTTAAAATAATTTAATGGTGAACATCGCATGATCAGCTAGTAAAACAAGCATCATAATATACTGTACACGTGATACAACATATATGGCGTAAAGGTGCTACAAATACAAAAATCTTATAGTCAAAACAGCAGCATCCAGTAGGAACCCCTCACAATAGTGCATACTGAATAAAAAGTTATCTTTTTGATTTTTTTTTGACTCATCAGTCTCCTGGCTGGTTTGTAATGTAGCTCACCACGAATTCCTCTCCTGTGCGATCTTCTTCATCTAAAGTAAAACTTGCAACCTACGTTCTCATTTATTTGTTGGATATATTCCGAGTTGTACCTTCCTTTACAGTTTACCATCTACAGCCCCTATAGTATCACGTAAGCTTTTCCCTGATATCCTGAAACGTGTTCTATGATCATGTCGCTTCTTCTTGTTAGTGTTTTCCATAAAGTCGTTTCATCACCGATTCTGCGGATACCCTCCACATTCCGTACGTTATATTGGTACTGGAAACAAGTAGTTAAGTAGTGAACAGCTATAAAAGTGATATTATTTCGAGAACTTAGTGTAGGTTGAAACATTTTCCAGTGTTATTATCGCTTGAAGATATTACGTATCTGTCTGGAAGTTGTGATTGAAATTATCTGTTTATATAAGGTACTTCGGAGTAACTCATGTGCACACAGGTCGACATACATTACTTAACGTGGAAGAAAGCCTTCACTTAGCCGAGAACTGACGCATGAAACAGGTGGTGGCGATCAACTAGACAATGTTTAGTAAGGGTCTGGTAATATTATGTTAAATCATAAACAATACAGAACTGTGACATGCAGGTCATGTGAGATATTGACACGTAAGTTTTTATGTTCCAAGACTTACAATCAGTCGTTAGGCGTAGCGTCAAACTAGTAAAAGCCGATCGACTTTTTACTGTTCCATCAATAATATCTTTACAGAACACATTACATACTGTTGCTCTATACATTGCACCTACTCCATAAAAGGCCGTTCTTTACATACTATAGGACGAAAGTTTGATTCTCTTTTACAATACATACTGATCAATGAACTGAGCTAAATACGAGATCGTGGATACATTTGTTTACATCGGTAAATAATTTGATGTGCCGAAGAATGTGATTTGTGTACATATACGGCACACTTCTCGAGTTACTGCGAAGATACTTCTGCATTGTACAGATAATTATACAGCTAGAAATTAAATTATTTGGGTTTCAAAGATGCTAGTAATGCTCAATGAAGGATTATCTCTCTGTCAATTAATTCTTAGTTCTTTCATTTCACATTAGAGGAGTTGTATGAACTTTTGGAGAGACACTTCGGTTTTTTAATACAAGTTCGTAATTCAGTACACAGTTACGTTCATTGTGAATGTAGTTGTATATTTTTAATTCCTCTAACGAATTCATTTTTTGTCCTTTTTTGGCCAAATTTAATACCTCTAAGTTTTCTTCGATGCTTATCTCTGTGTGTCTGTGTTGGGCCAAGTGAGTACCAAAATTTGACTTAGACCTGTGTTATATTGCAGTTTTCAAATTTAAGTTACAAACAATATTTTCTTTAAATTTGTTTTTTGTGGAAAAACTATTTTGTTAATTTTGGCGTGGAATATGTTTGCTGTCTTATATAACACTTTAACAATGAATGCTTAACAGACATATCTCACAGAGACTTGGGGAGCTATTTCTGAGAAATCGCTGTTCAATTTGGATGCAAAGCGAACTTCGTTAATATGTCTGTTTTTAATTACTCTATTATATACCTTGTTGTGGTGCTCAGGGTAACATGATGAGCTGTTGATTGCTACATCCATTGTAATAGGTTTTATATACATTTTAAAGTTATACTTAACAATGAATTTACTAATTTTAGGACCAACAAATTCATGTCATTATCAGTTTCTTGATCAACAGTAAATTTTTGATGTCATTCTTCAGTTTCTCCCGGCGTATTTCTTGCTCAAACATTCCACGCCCATGCGTGTACTGCCGGTCCACAGTGTCTAACGACCACAATGTTTCGGTGATCAGACTTGTCGCCATAGTCAGGTGCACTGACGAATCATCATTGAGTCTAATTAAAAAGACGCTTAGCAAAGAAAACGAACGGGTGACCAGGGCAGACGAGGCAATTACAAAGACGCTACAACAGGTGCCGACACCAGCGTCTCAGTGACCGCAGACGCGCGGCCGCGAGCGCGGACCGCAGAGACAACGCCTTGAGGGGGATGGGATTTCAGTCGGCCCTCAGGAGCTTAGTTCATCAGGGCACCTGACGATGGTGACATGTCTGATCACTGAAATGTTGTGGTCGTTGGACATTATGGACCGGCAGTACACCGGTTGACTGTTTGAGGAAGTAAATTTTTGGTTTTGGTGGAGTTAGTTAAGCGTAACAAAGATGATTGTAAGACAAACTGAACGACACTTCATCACAAATACCTCCTCAGAATTCTGTGAAATAAGTCTGCTTAACATTCATTGGTAAAATGCTGCAACAGATTGTAAATTTATTCCATGCCAAATTCATGAAAGTTAGGTTTTCCACAAACAGTAAAAGACAAAATTGTTAACAATTTGATTTTAAAAACTGACGTACAGCACTTGTCTGGCATTTATAAACTAAACTGTTCTGTCTGCCATAAATTTTACGTTGACCAAACTGGTAGGAGTCTCAATGTACAAAATTGTGGACACATAAAAGCGTTTGGTTCAACCAGCAAAATCAATGAACTTTCGCTAATCAATTGGCCCATCGCAGAAAGGCAGAAATAAACATCGAAGAAGACTTAGATATATTACATTTTCATGGAAAAGGAAAACAGATGAATTTGTCAGAGGATTTAGAAACATATAACCACATTCACAATAAACCTGACTGCATACTAAATTATCAACTTGAATTAAAAAAAAATAAATTTACCTACAAAATTTCTTACATCTCCTGTAATGTGAAACTATAGAACTAATAATTAATTGACAGAGAGAAATTTTTTCATTAGCCTGACCAGCATCTTTCAAGCCTAAATATTTAAATATCTAACTGCATAATTATCTGCATTATGAAGAAGTATCGTTGCACTAATCCCAGAAGTGTGCCATATCTCTAAACATCTGACATTCTTGGGTCAACAAATTAACAGCCGATGCAAACAAATGTGCCCACAATTTTGTATTAAGTTTAGTTCATTGATCGGTATGTAATGTAAAAGAAAATCAAACCTCTGTCTCTTAACATGTAAAGGAAGGCTTCTTACGAAGTAAGTGCAATGTCTAGAGCATATATAAGTATGAAACTATCTAATCATAGAAAATGTTTATATTTTAGGACACAAATGTAAAACCTCTGTAAACTATGCAATTACGAAACCTTTCTTCTGTTTTAGGTCACAAACGTAAAACTTGCAAAGCAGACAGTGCTAAGATCTGACGATCGGCTCGGGCCTAGAACTGGTACTGGTACAATAAAATCATTTAAAAAAGTTGCATTTATTCCTACATTGTAATACTATCCAAGAACACAGCATTATGGGTAAGCTAAATAGATAAGAGGAAGTATTGTGCCTAGGTTGTTCCCTATACGCCTTTCTATGGAATTTGAAATAATAAATTAATGACCTCCCCCCATGGACCATGGACCTTCCCGTTGGTGGGGAGGCTTGCGTGCCTCAGCAATACAGATAGCCGTACCGTAGGTGCAACCACAACGGAGGGGTGTCTGTTGAGAGGCCAGACAAACGTGTGGTTCCTGAAGAGGGGCAGCAGCCTTTTCAGTAGTTGCAAGGGCAACAGTCTGGATGATTGACTGATCTGGCCTTGTAACAATAACCAAAACGGCCTTGCTGTGCTGGTACTGCGAACGGCTGAAAGCAAGGGGAAACTACAGCCGTAATTTTTCTCGAGGGCATGCAGCTTTACTGTATGATTACATGATGATGGCGTCCTCTTGGGTAAAATATTCCGGAGGTAAAATAGTCCCCCATTCGGATCTCCGGGCGGGGACTACTCAAGAGGATGTCGTTATCAGGAGAAAGAAAACTGGCGTTCTACGGATCGGAGCGTGGAATGTCAGATCCCTTAATCGGGCAGGTAGGTTAGAAAATTTAAAAAGGGAAATGGATAGGTTGAAGTTAGATATAGTGGGAATTAGTGAAGTTCGGTGGCAGGAGGAACAAGACTTCTGGTCAGGTGAATACAGGGTTATAAACACAAAATCAAATAGGGGTAATGCAGGAGTAGGTTTAATAATGAATAGGAAAATAGGAATGCTGGTAAGCTACTACAAACAGCATAGTGAACGCATTATTGTGGCCAAGATAGATACTAAGCCCACACCTACTACAGTAGTACAAGTTTATATGCCAACTAGCTCTGCAGATGACGAAGAAATTGAAGAAATGTATGATGAAATAAAAGAAATTATTCAGATTGTGAAGGGAGACGAAAATTTAATAGTCATGGGTGACTGGAATTCGAGTGTAGGAAAAGGGAGAGAAGGAAACATAGTAGGTGAATATGGATTGGGGGACAAAAATGAAAGAGGAAGCCGCCTGGTAGAATTTTGCACAAAGCACAACATAATCATAACTAACACTTGGTTTAAGAATCATGAAAGAAGGTTGTATACATGGAAGAACCCTGGAGATACTAAAAGGTATCAGATAGATTATATAATGGTAAGACAGAGATTTAGGAACCAGGTTTTAAATTGTAAGACATTTCCAGTGGCAGATGTGGACTCTGACCACAATCTATTGGTTATGACCTGTAGATTAAAACTGAAGAAACTGCAAAAAGGTGGGAATTTAAGGAGATGGGACCTGGATAAACTAAAAGAACCAGAAGTTGTACAGAGATTCAGGGAGAGCATAAGGGAGCAATTGACAGGAATGGGGGAAATAAATACAGTTGAAGAAGAATGGGTAGCTTTGAGGGATGAAGTAGTGAAGGCAGCAGAGGATCAAGTAGGTAAAAAGACGAGGGCTAGTAGAAATCCTTGGGTAACAGAAGAAATATTGAATTTAATTGATGAAAGGAGAAAATATAAAAATGCAGTAAGTGAAACAGGCAAAAAGGAATACAAACGTCTCAAAAATGAGATCGACAGGAAGCGCAAAATGGCTAAGCAGGGATGGCTAGAGGACAAATGTAAGGATGTAGAGGCCTATCTCACTAGGGGTAAGATAGATACCGCCTCCAGGAAAATTAAAGAGACCTTTGGAGATAAGAGAACGACTTGTATGAATATCAAGAGCTCAGACGGTAACCAAGTTCTAAGCAAAGAAGGGAAAGCAGAAAGGTGGAAGGAGTATATAGAGGGTCTATACAAGGGCGATGTACTTGAGGACAATATTATGGAAATGGAAGAGGATGTAGATGAAGATGAAATGGGAGATACGATACTGCGTGAAGAGTTTGACAGAGCACTGAAAGATCTGAGTCGAAACAAGGCCCCTGGAGTAGACAATATTCCATTGGAACTACTGACGGCCGTGGGAGAGCCAGTCCTGATAAAACTCTACCATCTGGTGAGCAAGATGTATGAAACAGGCGAAATACCCTCAGACTTCAAGAAGAATATAAAAATTCCAATCCCAAAGAAAGCAGGTGTTGACAGATGTTAAAATTACCGAACTATCAGCTTAATAAGTCACAGCTGCAAAATACTAACACGAATTCTTTACAGACGAATGGAAAAACTAGTAGAAGCCAACCTCGGGGAAGATCAGTTTGGATTCCGTAGAAACACTGGAACACGTGAGGCAATACTGACCTTACGACTTATCTTAGAAGAAAGATTAAGGAAAGGCAAACCTACGTTTCTAGCATTTGTAGACTTAGAGAAAGCTTTTGACAATGTTAACTGGAATACTCTCTTTCAAATTCTGAAGGTGGCAGGGGTAAAATACGGGCTATTTACAATTTGTACAGAAACCAGATGGCAGTTATAAGAGTCGAGGGACATGAAAGGGAAGCAGTGGTTGGGAAGGGAGTAAGACAGGGTTGTAGCCTGTCCCCGATGTTGTTCAATCTGTATATTGAGCAAGCAGTAAAGGAAACAAAAGAAAAATTCGGAGTAGGTATTAAAATTCATGGAGAAGAAATAAAAACTTTGAGGTTCGCCGATGACATTGTAATTCTATCAGAGACAGCAAAGGACTTGGAAGAGCAGTTGAATGGAATGGACAGTGTCTTGAAAGAGGATATAAGATGAACATCAACAAAAGCAAAACAAGGATAATGGAATGTAGTCTAATTAAGTCGATTGATGCTGAGGGAATTAGATTAGGAAATGATGCACTTAAAGTAGTAAAGGAGTTTTGCTATTTGGGGAGCCAAATAACTGATGAAGGTCGAAGTAGAGAGGATATAAAATGTAGGCTGGCAATGGCAAGGAAAGCGTTTCTGAAGAAGAGAAGTTTGCTAACATCCAGTATTGATTTAAGTGTCAGGAAGTCATTTCTGAAAGTATTCGTATGGAGTGTAGCCATGTATGGAAGTGAAACATGGACGATAAATAGTTTGGACAAGAAGAGAATAGAAGCTTTCGAAATGTGGTGCTACAGAAGAATGCTGAAGATTAGATGGGTAGATCACATAACTAATGAGGAAGTATTGAATAGGATTGGGGTGAAGAGAAGTTTGTGGCACAACTTGACCAGAAGAAGGGATCGGTTGGTAGGACATGTTCTGAGGCACCAAGGGATCACCAATTTAGTACTGGAGGGCAGCGTGGAGGGTAAAAATCGTAGGGGGAGACCAAGAGATGAATACACTAAGCAGATTCAGAAGGATGTAGGTTGCAGTAGGTACTGGGAGATGAAAAAGCTTGCACAGGATAGAGTAGCATGGAGAGCTGCATCAAACCAGTCTCAGTACTGAAGACCACAACAACAACAACAACAACAAATTAATGAACGGAATTATGCATATATTTGGTCGTCCGCGCGTAGCTATCTAATTATGTTGAGGGATCAATAGGGGCTGTGGATTCTACAGTAAGAAATAAATATGGAAAACTGCGAATATTGCGTGGACGCAAAAAGCTTTTTCTATGCCGACAGGCGCAGTCCACTTAGTGGTGGAGTTGCGACCGTGCGGAAAACATCAGGTAGTAGATTATGTGACGCTTTTGCAGCAAGACTGTAAGGCGTAGAGAAAAATAGCTAACACAGCGAAATAGGTACATATTACGGTACCAGTGACTGCAATATCTGCACTTACACCCCTGAAATCCTGTGTAAATGACACAGCAGACAACGTTGGAAGACCCATGCCGTAAATAAGTACTATATGATAAAGTGGAGGAGCGGATGAAAGCTGTCATACACAGAAGAAAAAGGCAGTAAATTTGCGAATAAATTAATTCATGTTTAATTGCAACAGGTTTTCATAATAGGTTTGTTTAAATGTCCATATTCTACAGTAGCTTTTACATGTTAGATGTTATTGGTTGCTTTTCGTCTTAAGCTTACTGCATTTTGAGAGTGTTTCTCACCAGATGCGTTTCGCTGTTGTTTACAAAGTATCTTGAGTGGTCATTATGTAAATGTAATATCCATAATACGTTTCTACATTTCGCTGTTGATGAAAATCAAGCTTTGTTTATGTATTTGGCACACGATTTACGTACTGTGTTTATTCCGCCATTAACTTTTGCAGTCACTGTTAGGAGAGTGAAAACAGGTGAAACTCGAGCAATATTTTTACGATGACAATTTTATGAAGTATTACAAACTTGAAGTAAACTGAAACAAAATCTGTAAATGCAGAAGAAAAAAATAGCGGACTTATGGAAACAAAAAGCCGCGAAAGGTGAAAGAGTAACTAAGTGTCTTTAATGTAACTAAGTGACACCGTCAGAAGGAGACCGATCCTTGTAACATTGTAAAAATGCTACTGAAATATAAACTTTATAGCCAAGATTACAGTTGATACATATCTTGGTTACCAATTCTAGCAAAGTTGTGTTGCCATCTTGACATCAGAGGGTATGTCAACTGCAGAGCACTCTGACCATTGAAAACACTCCCATACAACACTGCGCAAATGCACACACCTGACAGCACTGTATGTTCTCTATCTGAAGTACCTGAGCCGTGTGTGCTTTGCTGATATAGTCATGGCTTTTATTTTAGTGTACTTAATATTGCATAGGAGCGTCTTTTCTGTCAGTTTACTTCCATGTTTTCAGTGGCCAGAGGGCAATGCTTTACATGTAATGGCTTTAAAGTTCGCGTATCAGATATTCGGAATATGGTAATATAACTCTGCTGAAAATAGTTACCAGCGGTCTGGGCAATCAAACTTCTACTTATGAAGCTTTTTTTCTACATTTAATCGTTTTTTATTCCACTGCTTTGGTAAGAACGAAAGAAGAAGAGTATAGTTTGGAAAGTGTAACAAAGAGGAATCAAAAGAGTAGTAAATTGTACGTCAAATATATATAAATAAAATGTTTTCATCTGTAAATATTAAAATGTAATAACATGTTATGCATATTAGATTTCCAGAATGACCACTGCAATGCTTTGTACATAACAGCGAAGATCGTTTGATGACAGACTCTTAAACTGTAATAAGCTGGAGGTGATGAAGATAATCTAATTAGAATCGATCAATTAAAATGGACATTTGTGAAAGATATGTAACTTAGAGTGCTCTAATAAATCTGGAGAAATACGTAGAACTGTCTTTCTACAATACGTAACTAGGATTGCGAAGATAGCGTCCACGTTGGCCCTACAGAGAATTTTTATTTGCTTGTGAAAATGTCAGAGGTTTAGCCAAAGTCAAAAAAATTTCAGTTTGGTTTGTCAACGACGAAGATGATAGCATGAGACGACAGGGACGAAGGCCGATATCTGGGAAAAGGGTTTTCACATTCATCGACGGTCCGATACGATCTGCTGCTATCTGAAGTCGTAGGCATGTCCCTGCCTCTAATTCCATGCTCCATGGACACCTCGAAACCTGCAATCTGGTACTCTTAGCTAAGGACGCTGTGGTATACGGGAAATTGTCGCGTTTGCTTGTCTATAGGAGGATACAGGATGACTAGGACAGAATTTATATTTGGGATAATGACTGTCTTGTTGCTCTAAGTGCGAGAAAAAGTAAGTTAATGAAGGTGAGTAGGAAAAAGGGTCCTGTAATCATTAAATACAAAATTAATCGTGTGCTGCTGTTGATTAGATATGTAGCGAAACGTTCCAAAGTGACTTAAGATGGAACGAGCAGATAAGGTCCGTTGTAGGAAAGCCGAATGATTGTCTTCGTTTTTCTTTTTTTTCGGGAGAATTTGATAAAAATGGAAATCCCCTATAAAAGAAGCAGCAAGTCGGATACGTAGTGCTAGGTGTGTCATCCGTAGGTCCGATTAAAACGCATTACGGAGATGGTACGTGAATTCTAATGACAATCTCTGGAGCGAGACAGACTTTCTTTTCGCAAAACTCTGTTGAGGAAATGTAGACAAAATGCGTTTGTGTCACTATACAGAACGATACTATTCCCACCAACGAACACCTGTCATGATAAAGAAATCAAGACTCGTAGGAAAACATATAGCAGTTGCTTTTTCCCTCGCGTCGCTTGCGAATGAAACAGAAATGGGAATGAAGCACAGTAATATAAACTACCCTCCGCCATACACAGCGATGTGGCTTTCGGAGTATGTACAGAAATATAGATGTAGATATGGAATGAACAGTTGACTACAAAATTTCATCGTTTGCGTAATGACCAGCGAAGAGGGAATTTTGACGAGTATTACTTTATGTTGTATGACAGACTTGTTAGACGTTAGGATGGTCATTGTATGAAGTACACTGCAACGTACATCAACAGTAGTCAGATGTATTTGGTCCTTTATTACTGTTATCATACCGTCATTTAGCGGTGTTTTGTTTTGACGGACAACGAATGTTGGGGGAAAAGGATTAAGAGCTTCTCTGCTCTAACGTTTCAGTCATTCATATGTTCACCTAAAGATGTCGCTTTTAGGGCCACGAGACCGGTAGTGATACAGTAATAAAGGACCAAATACCTCGTACAGCTGAAGCGGTTATTAGTACCCAAGATGAATAGTCATAGCCGTGGTTGCCCCACCTACAAGGCTGTCTGCAGTAGTCAGATGGTTTGCAACACTACTGGATTCAGCCTCTGCCATCCAACTGGCAGTGAGTTGCAGAGTATAAATGTAGACACGGGTTCCATACAGCAACCTTCGAAACCATATTTCTAACTTTTTTGACAGGCGGAAGTTGATTGTGTGAACTGTACTCAACCAGGCACTATTTGATTCCATTCCACGACGTACAGATGCCTTGATTTCACCATGTGATCAATTGGCATCGTAAGAGCTCATGTGAATTTCTGTAGTTCTAACCACTAATTCACTGTCATTGGTGTTACATTCAATTTGGCCTCACGTCATATAACGTTAGAAATCGTTACTATTTGTGTTGAAATTTGGGTTGATAATAATGATACTTAAAATATGTCAGAGGTCAGCTTTCTAAATCCTACGTTATTTATTAATGTAAGACATTTCGAAAAAGAATAAGTATTGAAAATCATGGTCAGACTAAAGCATGTTTTATGAACTGTGTAGACGTCTTTATGGCTGTATCTGCTCCAGACTACTTCTCGTTCCTGGATAACTGTTTCCACGTCTGTTTCAAAAATTATTCTTTTACCATTATATTAATTTGTAGTACTCTGTAAGGTAACTGAGGCTTTTAGAAAGAAATTTTGTCTTCTTCACAATGAAAAACAATGTCCTGTAGCAGGTTCCGTGCATCATCTTGCTCAGAAACAGGAGTGAGAGCAGTGTTACAAAAATGAAGCGCGTTACTCCTCTTCCTTCTTGAAATTTCGCAAAATGGCGAAGAATGAGTAAGACACATTGACGACCTGTAAAAGAAAAAAATCATGAGTGCAGATTCTACTTTTATTCAGCTTCTTGTCCAGAAACATTATAGAGTTTATTCTTACGCATCGCATGCCTGTAGCTGTTCGTATCGGATTACCAATTTAAAGACGTTACGAAAAGGACAAGGAAATGTGTCGATCCAAGCTCCTGCTATTGCTAACTTTTCAAGAAACATAGCAGATCCTAGCAATATCCAGAATTTCGCGGTGACTTTTAAATTTACAATCATCTAATAGTAGGAGTTTTTAAGTGCTATAGTTACGAGTAACCCGCGCGTTTCTGTGAAATATAATGCAGAATGCTTATTAGTTTATTTTTCTTTGCTAAGAACTGCACAGTTCTGGGTCACTTTGTTTATGTTGTCACTATAGCGTACATTTATCGTCATCATGCAGACCTCACAATGAACGGCTTCGTGCAGTTTAACAACTATGTCTCTTCTTTTAACAGCTGTCCTCTCCAGTGTACATACAAATTTTGTTGTACCTGCCACGATATGAATTCCATTAAACTTGAGTACTATTTAATAAGCAGTTAGAGGGTTTTGAAGACTCATTATTAAAAAATAGATTGAAACATTCTACATATTCTGTCACTAAACCAAAATTATACCAAGATGTAAATTGGAAGCTTCAGTTTTAGAAAAGAATTTAGTCAACGTTTTTGGTTTCAGTGTGTAACTATTTGGTAATTGGCTTACTTAGTAAATGCAGGAAGATTTCAACTGGCTACAGGTACAACAGAGTCACTTATGCCTATAATATTTTTGTCTGATCGTATTAATACTGCAGTTCTTTAACGAAACAACAACAAAAAATAGCAGATGAGCCAAGCGATACTATGAGAATTCAGCAACGTAAAAGATGAAGAATTCACCCCTGACGACCGTGAAACGAAACCAAGTATTAATTTAATGTCAATTATACATCGGCTTATGTTTCGCAGAGCTTACTGTGCAAGCTCCACACAGATCATAACTTGTTATTTTCGGGTGTTTACTCTGAGACAGGGCTATTTCAGATGAGCCAGATGATAATATCTAGATCGAAACTGAGAGTTCAATATTTGAAGGCAACAGTGTTTGCACAGGGACAATGAGTTTTGAGTTCACTGATCCTCAAAGATTAGACGTGAGTCAGTTTTGCTTTAATTTCTCAGTTTTGGCGAATTAAGATCTGTAGAAAGTTCAAGGATACTGATGAACATACTGATAGAGGGATAACACAACAACAGAGGGATGACACAATAACACGCCGCGTCGCTTCTTTCCCTGGCTTAGTACATGGAAGGAAGAAACACAAAAATCTTACTGGCGATTCATTGCAGGAAAAAGTACTACTTTCTGCTTCATAGAATAGAATTAATGTAAACGTACTAAATCTCAGGATGTGAGTATTTAGTTGAAACATGAGCTAGAAACGTGTTCACATAAAACACGCGACGTCGCCTACATGATGAAATCACTAATCATATTAGTGATGCTACCATACAAACTACGATGGTAAAATCTTTCATCTTCTTCAATTTATTCTTGAATTATTTCAGAACACAAATAATTTCTTAGTTAAAATTCAGATTAAAATTTTAAAGAAAACCTAAGATAGTTTCTTTATAATGATTTTGCACATGATTCAGTTCATTATTTAATGTGAAATAACTTTTGTTCTTTGTCCTCCCACAGTGTAAACTATGTCTTTTAATGACATAATTATTACGAATATCAGCCAGCTATAATGCTCTTTAAATGGTTTTTATGTTATAAATTACTCACGAAGAGCCAATTTCAGAATATTCACATAATCAGATGCTCTGTAGATACACAAGTTACGGATAGTGTAACTATGACTGTAAAAATCATAATACGTCGATAGGTGTTTGTACCTTGCATAATAACACAATGAAAAACAACCGGATTTCTATCCATGACTTATAAATAATGGTAGCTATGTAAACAAGTAAGATCACTGATCCAGTGTCATCCAAGCAGTGAACGAAAATAGTCTACATAATAACCAACTAAAAGCAGATACGCATCTCCAGTGTACATCTTCTAAAAAAGACAGGGCATAGCAGCAAGGATATTACCTGTATGGTAAAAATACCTAGCGATGTATTATAACTTTTATGATCATAGTTACAGACAATTCTATTAAGACCATTGCTTACTTTTGTATTTACAGACCACCTGATTATGATAATATGCCGAAATGGCTCATCGTGAATGAAATCTAAAATAAAATCCATTTTAAGAGCAGTGTAGCTGGCTGACATTCGTAATATTGATTAATCTGCACATAACTCTAATGTTTTTCCCTTTTTTAACTTAGTATTGCATAGATCTAGAATTATTACTGTACAGTGCTCTCCTTATTATTTCACGTTTTTCAGAATTACATGCAGGCTGCAGTAAGTGCAATAAGTAAATTTTGAAGTATGTAACGTTGGCTGTTGAAAAATTAAGAAGTGTTGCTTACTTGACGGATATTAAAGAAACGGACATTATTTATTTTTATCCAAGAAATTGTGCTATCCTAAATATAATCCACGTGGATGTCGAAATGCTTTGGAAGAAGAGTAAATGTCTTATGTCTTGTCAACACTGACGTCATATAAGATTAAGCTCACAGCCTGAGAATGAGGGGTTGTGGAATTCTTTAGTGTTCTAAGCAGTCATCGCGATTTTCATGAGTACTGTGAGAAGTATGTTCTAGCCAGGCTCTTATTGAATACGAAACCAATAGTATCAACACAAAAATACTTTGAGAATTTAGAGGTAGGAGGGCCAGCTACGTTATGAGTTATGGCACAATGATGGAGGCTGCGTTGCCAGGAGTTTCCTAGAATAGTTGAATCTTTGGTATATCCTGGTAATTGCAGTTTGGTCCAAACAACAGATGTTTGCCTCGAGAGACATTAGTTGTTAGATGCGGTAGTATTCAAATCTCAAATCTTGCTTTACTCAAAGGGCTTAAACAGTCTGATCAAAAGTATCTGGACGCCTTAATGTAACTGACCCCTAGAAATCACGAGAGGTGGACCTGCTTCTACAAAAGGAGGCGGAGAGAGTTGAGTTAGAAGAAAAGTAGGGGGAGCAGGACCGGTTTGTTAGGAGAGCACAGTGGCTTCAAATGAGGACCAGTCACTGCACGTCACCAGAGCAACAAATTAATGAATGACATTTCAAGCCTTCTAACGCTGCACAAGTCGACTGCTGATGATGTGCTTGTGAAACAGAAACGCAGAAGAACAACCACCGTTTAGTCTAGGCCAGGCAGAGCCCATGCACTGACGGACTGGGACGGTCGAGCATTGAGGAACGTGGCTGTATAAAACAGGATGGAATCAACGGAAGGAAATCACACGTGAATACCAAGTTGCTATCAGCAGTCCCGGTAGCACGATGACAGTGCGTAGCGAGTTGAAAGAAATTGGGTACCGGTACAATGGTCGAGCTCAACATTTGTGTAGACAGTGCTAAGTGACCGTTGTGATGGGGTAAAGTCTGACGCAGAGAATGTCCAAAAAAGGGAGATTTGGAGCAAAGAATCACGCTATATCCTTTGACAATCCAAAAGAAGGATTTGAGTCAGACGAATGCCTGGAGAACGTTATCAGCCGTCCTGTGTAGTGCCAAGAGTGAAGTAACCAGTAGGTGGTGTTACATATGGGGGTCTTCCTTGTGTCGAGGGATGGTCCAGTGCTGCTCCCCTTGTTACGCTTCAGAAAACGCTAAATTCAGTAGTGTATCAACAGATTTACTAGAATTATCTACTGCATGCAGTACATCAACTGTTCGGAGATGCTGACCGTTTGTACAAGCATGACAATGCACCCTGCCATAAAAGACAGTTGGTGAGGCGACAGTTGTGAATAGTGACGTTTCTGAAAGCGAATGGCAAGCTGATAGTCTCGACCTGAAACCAATGGAGTACCTTAGGGATGGGTTACAACGTCAACTTTTCCTGATATCTCGGCGTCCGACATTACTACATTTTTTCGGCTTTTCAGGAATAATGGGCTATTGTTCCTCCACACGCATTCAGACACATCAAGGAAAGTGCCTCCTACAGAGTTCAGCCCCTTCAAAAAGGTGAAGGGTTGCCATACCCCACTGTAATGACACTTTTGTTCTGATAGTGTATAGGTACATGAACTACTCGGTCGAAACAGATATTTTGCAATAGAAGTAGTATTTAATACTTGCGAATTGTAGATATTTGTCTTTTTTGGCATTTGGTGTAACTATCACTACACGATTCTTGTGATAGGTAGAATATATGTACAACGTAGATATATCTTGCAGCGGTGTACCGTAGGTCTCTAGAAGAGCGTAGCGTTCCAAAGGATTGGAAAAAGGCACAGGTCATCCCCGTTTTCAAGAAGGGAAGTCGAACAGATGTGCAGAACTACAAACGTATATCTCTAACGTCTATCAGTTGTAGAATTTTGGAACACGTATTATGTTCGAGTATAATGACTTTTCTGGAGACCTGAAATCTACTCTGTAGGAATCAGCATGGGTTTCGACAAAGACGATTGTGTGAAAACCCAGCTCGC
This sequence comes from Schistocerca serialis cubense, assembly GCF_023864345.2. NCBI lineage: Eukaryota > Metazoa > Arthropoda > Insecta > Orthoptera > Acrididae > Schistocerca > Schistocerca serialis. The sequence goes on along the minus strand of NC_064645.1, from coordinate 302,270,327 downwards.
GCTATTCGTCCACGAGACTCAGAGGGCCATAGACACGGGTTCCCAAGTTGATGCAGTGTTTCTTGACTTGCGCAAGACGTTCAATACAGTTCCCCACAGTCGTTTAATGAACAAAGTAAGAGCATATGGACTATGAGACCAATTGTGTGATTGGATTGAAGAGTTCCTAGACAACAGAACGCAGCATGTCATTCTCAATGGAGAGGAGTCTTCCGAAGTAAGAGTGATTTCAGGTGTGCCGCAGGGGAGTGTCGTAGGACCGTTGCAATTCACAATATACATAAATGAGCTTGTGGATGACATCGGAAGTTCACTGAGGCTTTTTGCGGCGGATGATGCTGTGGTATATCGAGAGGTTGTAACAATGGAAAATTGTACTGAAATGCAGGAGGATCTGCAGCGAATTGACGCATGGTGCAGGGAATGGCAATTGGATCTCAATGTAGACAAGTGTAATGTGCTGTGAATACATAGAAAGAAAGATTTCTTATCATTTAGCTACAATATAGCACTTAATTCCATAAATTATCTGGGAGTACGCATTAGCAGTGATTTAAAATGGAATGATCATATAAAGTTGATCGTCGGTAAAGCAGATGCCACACTGAGATTCATTGGAAGAATACTAAGGAAATGCAATCCGAAAACAAAGGAAGTGGGTTACAGTACGCTTGTTGGCCCCTGCTTGAATACTGCTCAGCAGTGTGGGATCCGTACCAGATAGGGTTGACAGAAGAGATAGAGAAGATCCAACGGAGATCATCGCGCTTCGTTACAGGATCATTTAGTAATCGCGAAAGCGTTACGGAGATGATAGATAAACTCCAGTGGAAGACTCTGCAGGAGAGACGCTCAGTACCTCGGTACGAGCTTCTGTTGAAGTTTCGAGAGCATACCTTCACCGAGGAGTCAAGCAGTATATTGCTCCCTCCTACGTATATCTCGCGAAGAGACCATGAGGATAAAATCATAGAGATTAGAGCCCACACAGAGGCATACTGACAATCCTCCTTTCCACGAACAATACGAGACTGGAATAGAAGGGAGAACCGAGAGAGGTACTCAAGGTACCCTCCGCCACACAGCGTCAGGTGGCTTGCGGAGTATGGATGTAGATGTAGATGTGGAACGTACGAACGTAATAAATCGAGCATTGATGCATTCAACAGCCTCGTGGACTGTGGAACCTTGAAGCCTGACTAGAAAGGCAAGAGCATTATAAGGTTGTAACAATTATTCACAGTACATTCTGGATAATCAAATCATGCTCAACAGCTTTATCAATGTTAATCTTTTTCTGTTCGTGAACGAGGAAAGAAAATCTACAGTTTCACGCCAGCTAAGTGCCATCAAAACTATCGAATGCGAGGTTGTGTGAAAATATATACAGTGGAAGACGCATAGCAGTGACGCCGATAAAGGTAAGAAGTGTCTGTGAAATGTTTTGTACTTCAAGTGGAACATGAACTACAAAATGGTTCCTCACCGCGACAAAGGACTCCCTGGAGAGGGGGAAGAATCCACTAGCCGTGATGCACAGTGGTCGTTGCGCGCGGTGCATCAGGAGCAGCAGCGACCGTTTGATGGACAGAGGACATTCCTGCAGTAAGGTCACCGCATCATAGGCTGCCAGGGACACGTTTTCGCTCTGCAACGGACCAAAAGCTTCAGAATGCAACTCATTATGACTTACTACGATCATCTTATTAACAAATAGTTTCAACACTAGAGTGTCATACATTACTTTATCTAACTGATAAATGTCAGTTAAGTGTATCAAATTACCGACAAAAGTTTCACAACCTATCGTATCATCTATTTAATATTATCATAATCACGATGCTAATATAACATTTTGGAGATCAGCATTCTCATTAACATATGATTACCACTAACACTCAGGCAATAGAGTTCGTGACATAACATGTAACAGGGAGTGGATTATATGTAATGGACCAATGATGGACAGCCGGTTTCAGTTATCTGTCCTCTGTGGTCTGTTTATTCCGATGATGTATTGAGTTTCATTAAAACAGTTATTCTACAACGGTTAACGATATACTACTGTTAGAATGAAATTGATTCTAGAACCGAAGAGTGAACCCGTTTCATCACCTGTTTAAAGAGAATGTTCTAGTGAGTTGCAATAATTGCCATGTTTGATATATGATGATAAAATTTTGGGATAACTACTCCTTCAAGAAAAACTATTGAATTATTCCTTGATAAAGAGTTAGTCACTGAATGAAACAATGTGATTAAAATCGTACATGGGTTCTACGAAATTAAGCTTTGTAATCATGTGAATAATTTCTTCGATAATTAAAAAAAGTTTTAGAATACAGTTCTGTCTAAATAAAACCATAGTGATTAGTAAATTGTAGTGTGAGGGAAGCGGAAAAATTTGTAAACAGAATTGCACTACGAAAACATCATTTTCTCCAATCAGTACTGATCTAATATATGGTCGCTAAGTATTAAACAGCATGGCTACAAATTCGTCTATATAAATAAATTTCCTGGATGCGCCAGTTTAATTTCCTAGGAAATTTCTAAGACACGTGGTTGAGAGGTAGCGTCTTTGAGTAGTAACTCAAACGTTCTAGGTCAACGGACAGAACAAGCACTATTTGAATTAAAGAAAAAAATTAGTCAACGTCAGCCAAAGACTTCTTGCGTTAGCAGTCCCCCTCTCTCGGCCAATGGCCTTGTCAGAGAGGACGGAGTAAGAGGGAGAGGTTTACAGCTCTCTCTCTCTTGAGGTTGGAAACTACCGCTGAGGACCAAATAAACAGCAGTGGTCGACGGCATGAGGATACTGACGGCAATGGAAACCACTTAATTGACGACAAACAATGTGTATATATAGATCATGCCACCTGGAACTGAAATAGTTTCATGATGATACCTCTGTTTGTAAAAGAGGGATTAGGTCCCCATTCGGGTCTCCAAGAGGGACTGCCAAGGAGTAGGTAAGTATTAAATGCGATGAAACTACTAACCAAATTATAACAGGCTCCGAGTCGGAGCGTGGAATGTCAGAAGTTTGAATGTGGTGGCGAACCTACAATATTGTGAAACGTAAATGCAGAAGCTTAGTTGGGGGTCTGTAAAATGAAATGGAAGTAAGATAAATGTTTATGCTCAGACGAATGTTGAATAATATCAACAGCAACTGAAAATTGTATAACTTTTGTAGGATTCATTATAAATAGAAAATGAGTACCTGTGAACAGTTCAGTGATAGGATTTCTCTTATCAGATTCAGCAGCAAACCAAACGAGACGACAACAGTTCAGCTATATATGCTGACATCGCAGGCATAAAATTAAGAGTGGGAAATTATAAGGGCAATCAAAAAGTTTCCATTCGGAGGGCGTACAGTGCAGATTCTGTGTGTTAATCAGGTAAAACCGCACTGAAACACTCATCGCAATGACGAACCAGGTTGAAGATAACCGTTAGATAAAATATCGTGTCTCTTTGTGTGAAGAAGTACGTTACCGCTGCACATCCCCGCCCGAAAAGAGCCGTTCATCCATCTAGGCCATTTTCAAGGGACTGAAGGCATAATAATCGTATGAGGAGGGATCACGACTATAGCGTAGATCTTTGAGTGTCTCGCACTTGACATAGCGTAACTTCTGCGTTTCGACAGTTGCAAGATGAGAACGTGCGTTCTCATGAAGTAGCAGCACACATCGCCGCTGTTTTCATGAAAGTTTCGCCTTAACTGCAAGCCGTAATTTCTCCCACGTTGTACAGTGCCAGTCCCCAGTGATTGCGGCATCAGCTCCCTTGATATCAACACGTAACCGTCAGCGACAAATAAAGAACGGGTGAACATCACTTTTCCAGGCAGTGGCTGTCTCTTGAACTTCGACACCACTGCATCGTCGAAGTTTACCACTGCACTTCACAGTGATGGCACCAGCTTAAATCGCCTGCAAAAACGCGCTCTAGTAACCTGTTGCCTTGAAAATTGAAATGCATCAGGTGCTGCATGCGAACAATCACCGGGTTTGCTTTTTGTTCGGCATTCAGAGGCCGGGGTGTCCAGTGGCTGCAGATCATACAGTAGCCGTATAATGTGTTGCACGCTACTGAAACTGATTTCGAGGTCCTTTTGTTAGCACAGGAATTGTTATGTGCTGGTCCACCTACCGCTTGTTGTTGTCTGTAATGGATGAGGTTAGCCTCCCAGTCGACCGACGGCTTCTATCGAATCGTGATCAGCACCGAACTTGGTGCACCATTCTGTAACGTACGTTTTCGACAGATAATTCTTTCTTTCTTCTCCGATGGATGTCTACCGGTGTTTCTCCTTCGACGGCCAAGGAAAGAGTTGCAGCACACATTTGGTAATAACGCCGCCACATTTAATGTTACCGCATCTACCACATGCACGTCGGAGAGACACGAATGTTACAATAATCCTTGTCTACATGTTGGTGATTATATACCTGCATAGAACTCGCAGTACTTTGCATACACGCTGCATCAACGCCCTCAAACAGAATCATTTTGATGGCCTCCCATACCTGTATCATGAACTGAGTTTTTAATTCTGTATATTGAGGGAGTTGATAATGCTATTTTTTCATGGGGGACAGTGACAATGGAGGCAAGACCGAGGAATAATAAACATGTCTTGACAGGATCTGTTGACCAGAGAAAAGAGTTCCACAACGTGAAACTTTGCAGGTTGATCGTAATTCTTAGAGAAAACGGAATAAGTTATAAGGAACGACGGCTGATATACAATACCTAAAATACCCGCATGGGACGGTGAGATTGTTAGACCAAGAACGAAGTGCCTGGATTAAAAATAATGTAAGACACGGCTGCAGTCGGTCGCCTCTAATGTTCAATCTACACATAGAAAAAGAAATGTGAGAAATAAAAGAAAGATTCTAAAGTGCGATTAAAATCCTGAGTGAAAGGATATCAACGATAAGACTCGCTGATCACATTGCTGTTCTCAGTGAAAGTGAAGAAGAATTACTGGACCTGATGAATGGAACGAATAGTCGAATGAGTACGGAATATGGACTGAGAGTAAGCCGAAGAAAGACGCAGGTAATGAGAAGCAGCAGAAAAGGGAATAACGAGAGCTTAATATCAAAATTGGTGTCACAATTTAGACGAAGTTAAACAATTCTATTAAGTTGGATGTAAAATAACCCACGACGGACGAATCAAAGAGATCATAAAAAGCGGACTATCACATGTCAAGAGAGCATTCCTGTCTAAAAGAAATCTACCGGTATCAAACACAAGCCTTTATTTGAGGATTTATTGTAGAGAACGTCGTACGGAACACAGCGTTATATGGTAGGGAATCACACAGAATACAGAAGAGAAGGCGCGACCGCTACGGTCGGAGGTTCGAATCCTGCCTCGGGCATGGATGTGTGTGATGTCCTTAGGTTAGTTAGGTTTAAGTAGTTCTAAGTTCTAGGGGACTGATGACCTTAGAAGTTAAGTCACATAGTGCTCAGAGCCATTTGAGTTTTGAACAGAAGAGAAGAGAATCGAAGCATCTGCAGAAGAATGTTGAAAATTAGATGATCGGGTGAGGTTAGGAATAAGGATGTTCTCCGCTGAATCGGCGAATAAAGGCAGACAAGAAGAAGAGAGAGGGTGTCGACATAGATCTTAAGACAATAGGCAATAACTTCCGTGATACGAGATGTACCTGTAGAGTGTAGAAGCTGTAAAGGAAGACAGAAATTGGAGTAAATCCACGAAATACTTGAAGACGTTGGGACTTTGGTGGGAAGAACTATTCTGAGATGAAGATATTAGCACAGGAGATGAATTAAAGGAAACATACGTACATACACTACTGGCCATTAAAAATTGCTACACCAAGAAGAAATGCAGATGATAAACGGGTGTTCATTGGACTAACATATTATACTAGAACTGACATGTGATTACATTTTCTCGCAATTTGGGTGCCTAGATCCTGAGAAATCAGTACCCAGAACAACCACCTCTGGCCGTAATAACGGCCTTGATACGCCTGGGCATTGAGTCAAACAGAGCTTGGATGGCGTGTACAGGTACAGCTGCCCATGCAGCTTCAACACGATACCACAGTTCATCAAGAGTAGTGACTGGCGTATTGTGACGAGCCAGTTGCTCGGCCACCACTGACCAGACGTTTTCAATTGATGAGAGATCTGGAGAATGTGCTGGCCAGGGCAGCAGTTGAACATTTTCTGTATCCAGAAGGCCCGTACATAACCTTCAACATGCGGTCGCGCATTATCCTGCTGAAATGTAGGGTTTTGGAGGGATCGAATGAACGGTAGAGCCACGGGTCGTAACACACCTGGAATGTAACGTCCACTGTTCAAAGTGCCGTCAATGCGAACAAGAGGTGACCGAGACGTGTAAACAGTGGTACCCCATACCATCACGCCGGGTGATGCACCTGTATGGTGATGACGAATACACGCTTCAAATGTGCGTTCACCGCGATGTCACCACACACGGATGCGACTATCATGATGCAGTAAACAGAACCTGGATTCATCCTATAAAATGACGTTGTGTCGTTCGTTCATCCAGGTTCGTCGTTGAGTACGGCATCGCTCCTGTCTGTGATACAGCGTCAAGGGCAACCGCAGCCATGATCTCCGAGCTGATAGTCCATGCTGCTGCAAATGTCATCGAACTGTTCGTGCAGATGGTTGTTGTCTTGCAAACGTCCCCATCTGTTTACTCAGGGGTCGAGACGTGGCTGCAGGATCCGTTACAGCCATGCGGATAAGATGCCTATCATCTCGATTGCTAGTGATACGAGGCCGTTGGGATCCAGCACGGCGTTCCGTATTACCCTCCTGAAACCACCGATTCCTTATTCTGCTAACAGTCATTGGATCTCGAGGAGCAATGTCGCGATACGATAAACCGCAATCACGATAGGTTACAATCCGATCTTTATCAAAGTCGGAAACGTGATTTTACGCATTTCTCCTCCTTACACGAGGCATCACAACAACGTTTCACCAGGCAACGCCGGTCAACTGCTGTCTGTGTATGAGAAATCGGTTGGAAACTTTCCTCATCTCAGAAAGTCGTAGGTGTCGCCACCAGCGCCAACCTTCTGTGAATTCTCTGAAAAGCTAATCATTTGCATGTCACGGCGTCTTCTTCTTGTCGCTTAAATTTCGCGTCAGTAGCACGTCATCTTCGTGGTGTAGCAATATTAATGGCCAGTAGTGTAGTTTAATATCTATATTATGTAATTAAAAATTAAATTCGTGACAGTTGTAAAAAAAAAGACGTATGTAACATCAAATTGTTTGTCGTAAGTAACGTTAAGTGGAAAAGATTAACGAAAGTCCAGTGGTCCCTATCACTCTTACAAGTGTACTGAAATTGGCTACTTCAAAAGTAAAAAAAAATAAAAGAAATTACTGCTCAACTATGATGAGACTAATTTCGTTAGTGTCCTTGGTCCAGCTTCATCGATTCTTTATATTCTCTTTAATCCCTACTACATGCTAAAAAGATTGCGGCATTTTTCTCTGAACATTGTTGCGTAATCCAGTGACCCATAGTCTCAGGTCTAGCACCAGCACGTCTGTGCGGTAGGAAACTTTAGTCTGTTGAGAGTACATAAAAAATTCTCCTTTTTCCAGTTTTTCCGCAAAATGATTCAAGTTTATGACAACTAGGACGTTTGCCTTATCGATCAGGGCAAAATCTTTGTAGTTTATTTCTATGAATATGCATAATCAATGGTGATTTTATGTTTTTAAAACTCAAGTGCATTCACATGTTACACACGAAACTGGATGGCTAAAACTAAAAGGTGTGCATTTTCATGCATTCCAGGATTACCTGTCACTGAGAAATGAAATCTATACTGAAAAAGGTATTGCTGTTGAAGTAAAAACCGTGTGTTATTGCAAGTCAAATGTTCCTCAATAAAAGACTCACTTCGGTAATGAGGTCATCTCCAAACCAGCAGTAAACAAAGAGCTCCGTAAGCATCGCGTACAGGTAGCAGCCAGACTTCCCAACCTGTCGTAGACCGTTTGCAGTCTGTAAAATAGCTGGTGTTAAAACACAAGAAATATAAAGAAAGACTAGCTGTGACATGTTATCACTAGTATAAAAGTTGCTTCGGCCTGAAGAGTCCAGTAAGCAGGGTACAGCTGTACATAAGAACAAGCTCGGCATTTTGATTTGACATCGAATTACAGAGTTAAGTTTATGTTTATTGATGGCAGTTTTCTATCTGATCTTTTATTTTATCTCACTATGCCTTCATCTGGAACAACTCCTTAGCAAGTGAAATTCAAGTTTGAAATACTGCGATAGCAAAGCAAAAGGGAAATGCTTACAGTTATAATAACAACAAAGTGAATAAATAATATATGTATTACAAAGTATTATCTTGTCCAAACTATCGATCGCTGCGCCTCGGCTCGGCTTTGGAGAAACGAAAACGTAGTTTAGTTTATATTAATAGCCGCTAGATGTCAGTTCTGTTTTGCTTGGTAACAATCATATGTTTAAAATGGCTACTCCGCAGCAGAAATCATTTTGTGTTATCAAGTTTGCGAAGTGCAATTCCGTGGTTACAGTGCAAACACGAGGTTGAGGTACCAAATTAATCCTCCGAATGGATAGAACATTCGCAGATGGTATTGACAGTTTCTCGATACTGGATGTGTATGTAAAGCAAAGAGTCCTGGCCTCCCTCGTGTTCCTGAAGAAAATGTTGCACGAATTGAAACTGCTTTCCATCTTAGTCCTTCAAAAATCAACTCGTGCCAGTCAGGAGTTACAACTACCTACAACAACAATTTAGCATGTTTTGAGATGTCGGTTGGCTATGAAGCTTTACAAGTTACAGCTGTTACAAGCTCTGTGTCCTGATGACAAACGCAAACGTGTGGCACTTTGTAACAAAACTATTGATGCTATTGACAATGATAACACTTTCGCACAACGCATCGTATTCAGTGATGGACCAACTTTTCATGTTAGTGGTGAGGTAAACAAATACAATGTTCGAATTTGGGGCCTACAGAGCCCACATGCAGCCATTGAACATATACGAGATTCGTCCAAAGTCAATGTGTTTTGTACGTTATCCCGACCATCTGTTTACGGCCCATTCTTCATTCATGGGAACACGGTTAACGGTCAGCAGTATCTCGCTGTGTTACAAAAGTAGTTGTTTTCGAGGCTGCACGAAGACAACTTCATTTTTTAACAAGACGGGGTATCCCCTCAATGGAGTCAGTCCATGAATATCTGAATAGAACTGTTGGATTGGTCGTCAAGGAGATGGCGACTTAGCATTTCTCAGTTGGGCTCCCGCTCACCGGGTTTGACACCCTCTGACCTCTTCCTGTGGGATTTCATTAAAGACAGCGTTTATGTACCAGCACTCCCACAGAACCTGGAAGAGTTGAAGAACCCGATCCGTACTGCCATAACATCAGTGACGGAAGACATGATTGCCCGATAATGCGAGGAATTTGAGTATCGATGTGATATTGTTCGTGTCGTTTATGGAGGACATATTGAACATCTGTAACCTGAACTTGAGAGGTTCATAAATATGTGAGTAAAATTTCATATTCGTATGGCTTAAAGTTTTATAAATATATGCATTCGAAATGTGTATTTTCTGTTTGAAGCACCCTGTATAATAACAAATAATAATGAAAAAAGATTAATAGATGATGATTAGCCGGCCGCGGTGGTCTAGTGGTTCTAGGCGCGCAGTCCGGAACCGCAGGGCTGCTCCGGTCGCAGGTTCGAATCCTGCCTCGGGCATGGATGTATGTGATGTCCTTAGGTTAGTTAGGTTTAAGTAGTTCTAAGTTCTAGGGGACTGATGGCCACAGAAGTTAAGTCCCATAGTGCTCAGAGCCATTTGAACCATTTGATGATGATTATCACATTGGCGTGAACCACTATCGTTCCGAGTATGTACCATCTGTGTTAAAGATATGAAGGACAAACTAATTGTAATCATCGCATCAGTGTGACAGGAATCAAAATTTTAACCAGATGAATGGATACGAAATAGAGAAAAAGAAGGTAACGTTCAGCAAAAGTGAAGAAAAGGGAATGGAGATACAAGAAAATGAAGAAGAGAGTGGATGACCTAACTATTATAAACATTTGGCTCCACAACAGACAGTGCATGTACAGATACAAAAAGGTATTTTATTTTAAGCAATGATAAGTATGATCGGACTGCAAACAGAATAAGTAAGTGTTATTTCAAATCTGCAAAAATAGATCTGTTAATAAATTTAAACATACAAGCGAGAGCAGATCTGTGGCTAGACGTGTATCACACGCAATGCAAGGCACGATACATGCGCGTAGCTAGTGGTCAGCGATAATTATATTTGTATTTCTGCTTCGTGAATGAAAATGTTTATAACAAGGCAGAAGTTTACGGGCTTTGTTCTACTTGACCGTGAGTTGGCAAACAAATACGAACCACAGCAATTATAACTGAAGGAAAATTAGTAAAAAGGAAATTCGAAAATTTGTGGTAAGGTCTTATGGGATGTAACTGCTGAGGTCGTCGGTCCCTAAGCGTACACACTACTTAACCTAACTTATACGAACTTACGCTGAGGACAACACACATACCCATGCCCAAAGGAGGACTCGAACCTCCGATGGGGTGAGGCGCGCGAAGCGTGACAAGGCGCCTGACACCACTCGGCTACTTCGTGCAGAGTAGTAAAACCAATAATTCAGTGAAAAGTATGAATTATTTTCTTTGAATGGTCTCACCATAACGACTTTATTCGTCGTAATTCTCTCAGAGTAAGTGGCATTAGGATAACTGAAGATCGTATGAAAACTAGTTACACAAAGAGGCTGAGAAAATCCATTCAATAACAAGTAGTAAGCTTCGACTCAAGCTGTTGTGTACATAGTTCCGCGTAGTCAGCGCGTACACAACTTTCCCACTAGAGCGTGCCCCGCTAAACACAACAGCGCAGGCGCAGCACTCGTCCGTCTCTGCACTAAGAGATGGCGCTGCCATAGAGACGGACCAAATTCTGCTTCCGCCGATCCGCATATTAATATGTAACACAGCCAATGAGATTGCTGCTAATGTAGAACCTTTTCTCGTCGCGGATCACACTCGCGCAGTGATACATGGACGCGCGAGGTATTATAACGAGTGTACAGACCTCCGATTAGTGAGTCTGCCTTTGTCTGCACCAATCTGTACCAGTCTGCATTAATCTGTACCAGTCTGTACGAGTTCTACATTTGTCTGTACCAGTCTATAGTCAAGTTTCAGCCTGCGCCTAGTAAGATTACCATATTCCTGAACATTGCCATGAAGATAAATGTATAGACACTTTTGTCAAGTATCAAAGATATTTGTGAGAATAAGATTAACGTACCAGTACCAAAGGAACTTCAGATTGTCAACTGTAAATAGCATCCAGAACCAAGTTAAGTAATTGTTATGCTTGTTATTATTTTAATAAATGTGTGTGAAAATTAAACAAGTTCTGTTTAAAGTTGGTCACTGTCAATCTGCTACCCTAAGCGTGACAATGGAATTTCGATCGTCTGACAGCAGAAAATAAACACGCCACGATAAGACCACGAGACATATTGCTGACACTCGCCTACTTCGTTAGAGCGACAAGTCAAATAATCTGATGGTGTGTGTACTGAAGGTCTTACAGTACGCACACCACACAAGCATAACTCTTAAATGTACCCTAAAATCTCTTTTTTCCTCATACACCGTGGTGCATTTGGGTGGAGCAGCACCACAGATGACAATAAGCGGAAAGTGTATGTAAGTATGAAATTGGAGTTGTCATGACGTCACAACACGAAGCCGATGTTCATCATGCCGGTTGCCCCAGACCTATCTTCTGGTGGAAGTATTTTTGTCCTCCAAGATTTTCTGTCAATACAACTCGAATAGTTCTCAGGATGAACACTTTGAGAAGGAAGGATTGAAAACACCACACACATAGAAAAATATGTTGTCAGCATATTCAATAAGTGGCGTAGACCGAACAGCAGTTCCATCAGTCTGTATTAAGGAAAATGTACTGGATTGCGCAAAAGCGGCCTTTTCACATCACATGCTTCTCTCCTTGGTTGTTCTAAACGTACAACGGAAACAGTTACGTTAACGAGGCCAAATGTGTCGCATTGCTGGATCAAATATGCATGCAGAGCCAGAAGAAATCTGAAAATACTTTACTGTTGCTGTGTTACCCGTGAAAGCACTGTAACTTTTACTACTTAATATAACTATTGCGTACACACGACAAAAATTAAGAGCAAGAAGCAATCTCGAACAGTCGTCTGCTGGTTTGGTGCGTCTTACATGGCGACGCCAACTTCGAAGCTACGTAGAGCGTACATCTATTCTGGCCCACACAAACCAGAAGAGGCATTATGAAGAGAAAGAAACGTACATAAACAAACTTCGATGGTGAGAGAGACATGTTATTTCTTAGAAAAGCCTAACTGAGATTCGATGCATCGAGAGGGAAGCAAATAATAACCATAAGGGAATTACTCTTCTTTGGAAAGCAGACTGATTTTGTAACATACTAAGATTATAGAGTAGTTTATTTATATGCATAAATTAAAAATATCTCACTAAGGACCAACTACAGTTATTGTTTGGATTATTTTATGTTGCCAAATAACGTAAGTGAAGGGTTCACATACTACTGTTTATGTAACTTTTCTTGCTCATATTCCGTTCAGGCTGATAACATGGAATGCCGTGCAGTACGTATATTTCCTAATTTCGAGTTAGCTATTGCCAACTGAAATCTGGAATTACCAAAGGCTTACTAGGTGGCTGTTCCTTTGTTTTCAAGCCTTATAAATGGATTGATCAATTGAAAATTGCCATTATTCTCTTGAAGATCATCTCCGTAGTGGACATTTCAAACTGTACGCACAGATGAAAAAAACTGAGACAATGCACAGTATGGTAATGGACGTTCAGATGTATGAAATCCCTGACGTTATAGGTGTATCAGAAGACAGGTTACATTAATAATTAATTTCGAGGAAAACTGATAAGCCATCCTAGATGGAAATACGAAAAAGAATGATGAATCATTTTAAGAAGAATCCAACAGACAAATCACTTGACTGAAGACTGTAGTGTAGCGCCTTTGCTAACGAAGCTGGCTTCTTTAGTAAGCAATATTATAAGGGGCCTTTTCTGGAATCCAAAAGGATTCTTCATATTGTTTATCTTGTAAAGAGAGCTGTTACAGTCTTCTGGGCCAACTAGCTGGAAAACCGGCGGGAAAGGCTCCACACCGCAAGAGATTAAATATATATGTGTTATTCCACTGATCAATCGAACTGCTCAGGAAGTACCTGTTACAAGGCGAAACCTGAGTGATTTATAACACGAATCATTCTTACACCCATTATTAACCAGATATAGAAACCACTGATTCCCATCTGTTAACAGATCTACTAACATTCGACACTTGAAAACGTTTCTGTTGTAAATAAGAAGTAACCGCAGCCTATGCTGGATATTTTTCCCATTTTCTACAACAGTACTTAACGGATGGAACCTCTTTGAAACAACATAATGCTTGGCCTAAAAAGAGATTACAGAAGAAAATAACATAAGTTTTTAACATAACGGACACAGTCATTCACTGCCAGGTTTTCATTGTGGACTGATATAGTTGAAAAGGAAAGATTTTTGGATTACATTATAGTAATACTACTGTGAAAGTAGTATTAGCATTTGATCTGCAAGAAAAAATATGTAAATTTTTCCTTAGAGAAGGAAGGAGAAATACATTTGTTAAGAATTTAATATTTCCCAAGTAGCAGGATACGTATTTTAAATGCGTGGAATGCACCTACGATAGCAGAAAAGATGAAGAAGAAGAAGAAGAAGAAGAAGAAGAAAAAGAATATGCCTTTTTCTAATTTTTTCTGAATTGTCTGACTTTCATCTTATTTTATATTCCATGGCAATATCTTTAACTTCATATGTAGGCCACTTGCTGCATGTCACGTATGATGTGTACCTGACTCTTTCTGGCATTGCAGATCCAACACTCTACTCTTCTTTTATTGACAGGCTGCATAAAGACATGTTTCCCCGACCACTCCCGACTTCTAGCAATATCTTTCTGTAGACTTCACTCTTTATAATTTTTTCTGTCATTCTTCTTTTATAGTGTTTGATTCAGTCATTAGGAACATGACACCGATGTCAGGTTCAGTTATTTCCATTATATATGTATTTTAGTTTAACAACTAGTAACATGTTTATTGTACTCGTAGAAGTCTAACATACTTGCGTTTATCGTTGATGTACCGAATTTCCAATTTTTATTCGAATGTTAGGAGAACGACAAGCACACTTTAGGTACAAAATTTTTGTCTGATAACAAAATCAAAAAAAATTGGAATATTATTATAAGGTAAACAGGACAACCAAGAGTACAGGATGACGGCATTACCATCAAAGCGAATGGAAACTTGACAAAACAAGCCAGAAGTCGAAAACATTTTGAATAATCATTTTTTAAATGTTGTAGAGGAAATAGGATCTAAATGTTCATTAAAAGAAGCAAAGCAATTAATGGAAGAGGCCTTACCCACACAATTTGATACACCCACCTCCCCTTCTGAAATTAGAAAGATAATAAACTCTCTCAAGAAATTGATGACATTTCCAGCAGGATATGAGCTTGTTCCCAAGAGATAAGTGGGATTCTTAGCTACATATGTAATAGCTTTCTGAAGTAGGGTATTTTCCCAGATAGACTGAAGTATGCCATTGTTAAACCACTGCATAAAAAAGGGGATAGGTCTGATGTCAACAACTACCGCCCAATCTCTCTCTGACTGTCTTATCCAAAATTCTTGAAAAAGTAATGTATTGTACAATAGCTTCACACCTTTGTAAAAATAAAGTTTTAACAAAATGTCAGTTTGTTTTCAAGAAAGGTTTTCCAACGGAAAATGCTATATATACTTTCACTAATGCTCTGAGTAACCAGAAGGCACCCATTGGAATTTTTTGTGATCTCTCAAAGGCTTTTGATTGTGTAAATCATGGAATACTTCTAGATAAGCTCACGTACTGTGGTGTGAATGGGACAGCGCTCAAATGGTTTATATCATACCTGACTGAAAGGGTGCAGAAATTTGAAATAAGCAGTTGACATAATATGCAAAAAACTGGTGATTTCTGAAACTGGGGAACAATCAAGAATGGAGTGCCTCAAGGTTCGGTCTTGGGTCCTCTGCTGTTCTTAATATACATTGATGGCATGACATTCTATATTCACGAAGATGCAAAGCTGGTACTTTTTGCTGATGATACAAGTGTAGCTATCATACCAAATAGCCAAGAATTAACTGCTGAAATAGTAAATGATGTTTTTCAGAAAATCATTAAGAGGTTCTCTGCAAATGGGCTCTCATTAAAACTTGACAAAACACAGTATATACAGTTTCACACAGTAAATGGAATGAAACCGTTAATAAATATAGACTTCGATCAGAAATCGGTAGCTAAGGTAGAATATTCAAAATTTCTAGGTGTGTGCATTCATGAGGGGTTGAACTCGAAAAAACACACTGAAGATCTGCTGAAACTTTTGAGTTCAGCTACTTATGCTGTTAGAGTCATTGCAAATTTTGGCTATATACATCTCAGTAAATTAGCTTACCACCCCTGTTTTCATTCTCTTCCTTCTTATGGCATCATATTCTCAGGTAACTCAGCATTGAGTAAAAGAGTGTTCATTGCACAAAAGCGTGTAATCAGAATAATTGCTGGAGCTCATCCAACATCATCCTGCAGACACTTACTTAAAGAGCTAGGGATCTTCAGTGTAGCCTCATTATATATATATATATATATATATATATATATATATATATATATATATATATATATATATATATATATATGAAATTTATTATTAACAATCCGAATGAATTCAAAAGAAATAGGAGTGTACATGGCTACAACACTAGGAGAAAGGATGATCTTCACTACCCAAGGTTAAATCTATCTTTGGCTCAGAAGGGGGAAAATTATGCTGCCACAAAAGTATTTGGTCACTTACCTAATACCATCAAAAGTCTGACAGATAGCCACATAGCATTTAAAAGGAAATTAAAATAATTTCTGAATGGCAACTCCTTCTACTCATTATATAAATTTTTGGATATAGAAAGTGGGTAACAACCCCCCCCCCCTCCCGCCAAAAATTATTAGTGTCATGTAGTATTTTGTGTAATGTAATACCTTGTATAGAACCTTTTATTAAACTGACACGTTCCACATCATTACGAAGTGTCATATTCATGTTCTATGGAACAAGTACTAATCTAATCTAATCTAATCTGTATGCTTTAAGCAATCTGTAAATAATTAGCATACAGTTATCTGCTCTAATGAGTAGAACTGATCTGAGAACTGACTGTTTCAACAAGACTGGAAACAAATCTGTTACATGACCAATGGAGAATACAGTTAAATTAGTAGCTAATGTAGAACGTGGAGAAACACATTGTCGATTTCGAAATGACAATATTGAGCAAACAATACGTACCAGCTGATTCCAGTTAGTACAGTTATTGGGTATGTTCACGTACCGTGGCGAGTTGGAACATTTGGAAGCAAGTAGAGGCGCCGATGGATACGCTCTGCCCCAGCAACATCGCACCCAGTGTCTTCTCCAACAAATCTGCATTCCTGTTAAAACACATGGCAGGGCACACTTGTTGTTAGAAGTTCAAAAAATGGTTCAAATGGCTATGAGCACTATGGGACTTAGCATCTGAGGTCATCAGTCCCCTAGAACTTAGAACTACTTAAACCTAACTAACCTAAGGACATCACACACATCCATGTCCGAGGCAGGATTCGAACATGCTACCGTAGCGGTCGCGTGGTTCCAGACTGAAGCACCTAGAACCGCTCGGCCACACCGGTCGGCTTATTAAATTCCTTGCGAACAGTTGACAGATAAGGACTTAGAAGTGTAGAACCTTTCCACACTCCACCTGCCGTCCTGCCACTGCTCGAAGCAAGTTGTGTGTGCTCTCCTGTTATGCAACTGGGAAACACTATTGCCAACTGACGTATAAAAAAGGATACATTAAGCTTTGTGTCTAGTTGCAAGGGGTTGTCAGCAATGAATGAAAGAAAAGTAACAAAACTACACAGTGCAATATTTGTGGTGAAACGTTATGCTTCTAAAGGACTGAGCGAAACACATTGTGTAATATGCTGTGACAGCTATACAACTTTTATTATTTGTAAACGTCCATGTATCTATACTGAAGCAGACACTTTCAACGATTACAAGTTCTCGTGCAGCATCTAAAAACTTTTCGAGTTCCACATTGGTGCATCACAGGTCACAAAGTGCTTCACTGCTCACGGTAACCTAGGTTCTGGAACAAATTATCTAGTTTAAACTGGAACATTGTAACCATTTTTTGGTCTTCAGTCGTATGACAGGTGTAACACAGCCACTCAAGACTTCCTCTACTGTGTCAACTTCTTCATCTCAGAGCAGCACTGACTCCTAACGTCCCAGTTAATATTATTGCTGTCGTCTCTTTCAGTTTCAACGGTCTATAGCTCCTTGATGTTTCAAAAGGAATCCCATCATCTTGTCCCTTTCTCTTGTCTGTGTTTTCCATATATTCTTTCCCTCACCGATTCTGTGGAAAACATGCTCATTCCTTATCTTATGCTGCCTAATTTTCAATATTAACCAGTAACACCACATCTCGGATGCTTCCATTCTTTTCTGTTCCGATTTTCCAACAGTCCATGTTTCACCACCATACAGTTCTGTGCATTTTCTTCCTTAAAATTAAGACATATGTTTCATACACTTTTTGAGACCTTCATCTCGCTACTTTGATGAGACACGCCACAAATTTCTCTCTTCCACCAACCTCTTCTCAGATTGGCATCTTAAGTCGCAATTATTTGCTGGATGTATTCCAAGCTCTGCCTTTCTCTTTAGTCATTCCCCTCTACGTCTCCCTCTGGTATCATGGAAGTAGTTCACTGATGTTTTAACACAAGTCTTATCGTCTTGTTCGTCCTCATTATCAGAGATTTATATATTCTTCTCTTCACCGATTCTGCGAAGATTCTCCTCACTCCTTATCACAGCAGTCCATCTGCTTTTCAACATTCTTCTGTAGTGCCGTACCACAAGTGCTTCGATTCTCCTCTGTTCCTGTTTCCTCACTGTCCATGATTCACTATCCTTCTGAGCTCCAAACGAACATTCAATTTCGTCCGCAAATGAAGGCCTACGTTTGATACCAGTAGACTTGACCTGGACAGGAATACCCTCTCCGCCTTTTATGTCCTTCTTCTCTCTGTGAGATGTTACTTTGCTTCCAAGGTAGCAGAATTCCTTAACATCTTCTACTTCGTAATACTAATTTTGTAGTCAGTGTTCTCGGTGTTCTCATTTCTGTTTCATCTCATTACTTTTGTCTTTTCCAGTTGCTCTTAATCCATACCATGTTATCATTAGTCTGTTCATTCCACTCAACAGATCCATTAACTTTTCTTTATTTTCACTGAGTACAGCTTTGTCATCAGCGGATCTTATACTGATATCTTTTCACCCTGAATTCTCATCGAAACATTTCCTTTATTTTCTTCATAGCTGCTTGAGTGTTTGGACTGTAAAGTAGTGGCGAAAATCTGATCCGTGTCTTACTCCCGATTTGATCCGATAACTCTATTCTTGATCTTCCCGTCTTATTGTTCCCTTTTGGTTGTTGCGTGTAGTGTATATTTTCCCTCTCTCCTTAGAGGTTCCTCATGTTTTTCTTCGAATTTTTAACAGTTGCAGAATTTCATGCTGTAGAATTCATTTTCTAAGTCGACAAATCGTACGTGTGTGTCTGCATTTGTCTTCAGTCTTGCTTCCACTATGAAGCGCAAAGAAATACTGCTCCTTTGGTGCCTTTCTTTTCTAAAACCAAATTGATCATCTAACAGATCCTCGATTTCCTTTTCCATTCTTCTGTATATTACTTTCTTCAGAGGCCTGAATGCATGAGCTGTTAAGGTGATTTTCCCACGGTTATCGCATTTACCTACTCCTGCTGTTTTCTGAATTGTGCGGATTGTATTTTTTCGAAAGTCTGATGCTGCATCTCCTGTCTCAGACACTATAAACATCAATTTGAATAGCCTTTTGGATGCCATTCCCTCAAATGGTTTTAGAGTTTCAGTTGGAATATTACCTGTCCTCCTGCATTATTTGATCTGAAATCTTATAGAGCTGTTTTAACTCTGACACTAATATTCGGTGCCCTATGTCTTTCACATTGAATCTCTTTTCTTTTTCTGTCAAGTCATGCGGCAAGTCCTCTCCCTCCTAGAGCCCCTCAATATACTCTTTACACACAGCCGCTCTCTCCTTTGGTTTTAACAGTGGACTTAACGTTGGACTCTGAATGTTACCGACTTTGGTTTTCATTTTCAACTAAGTTTGTTTTGAGTTCACTATATGCTGATACAATCTTTGTTTCATAGATCAACTGACGTGTTTCTTTTGCTACCCAAAGTTTCTCCACAGTTACATTCCTTCCAAGAACGTTTGTCTGTCTGACATATGTGATTACCCTTTTTAGAGTTGTAGACTGTTTTGTATTTGACAGTCAATTGTTATATTCCTTATTGCAGTATCAACATCCTTCTCGAATTTTAGAAGTTTTCATCAGTCCTCGCCATTTCAGTATCCCGTTTTCTTCCACAGTGGTTCTTTCTCATATCTCAGTCTACTACTCATCATCACTGAGGCTATATCTGCTCCTATGTACACTTCACAATTCAGTATCTGATTTTAGAGTCTCTGTCTGACCATAATGGAATTCAGCTGGAATCTTCATGAGTCTCCCATTGTCTTCCAGGTATACCTCTTCTTCGTGTAATTCTTGAAGAGAGAATTCGCTATTACCGCCTGAAATTTATTACGGAAGTCAATTACTATTTTTTCTTTCTCATTCCTACTACCAAGTCCATATTCTTCTGTAACTCTTTCTTCTATTCCTTCCACTACAACCGTCATGAATCCTCCATGTTTATTAGACTTTAGTTGCCCTTTGCTTACTGACCTACACATACGATGTCTTCATATACCTTCTCTATCTTTTCATCTTCTTCATTCAACGTTGGCATGCATACCTGAACTGTCGTTGCTGGCGTTGGTTCGCTGTCGAATATGATAAGAAAAACCCAGTCACGGCCTTGTTCACAGTAACTGACTCTTAATCCTATCTTTCTATTCATAACGAATTTTCTGCTGCTATTGGTATTACCTGATATTCCTCTGATCAGAAAGCCTTATCTTACTTCTGGTTCACTTCCCTAACTCCCACTACTTCTAGATTAGGTCTCTACACTTCCCTCTTCAGTTTTTCCAGGTCCCCTACCAATACAGATATGTGACATCCCATTATCCGTTTGGTATTCCATCTATTCTCGTGGTCACCTGGTCCCTCACAGCCACTTGCCGAAAATCTAAATGTGATACTAATACCAAATCGTTTCCCAAAGGAGGGACCTTCAGGACACAGAAAACAAGGCACACGGTAACATTTGACAACAAAATAACGCTTATACTAGGACACATTACGTGAAAACAATGAACACAAGTGGGATACAGAACACATAATACATTCCTGAAAATTAATAACACCAAACACCTCTACAGACAAGTTCAGTAAATTAAGTGCAAACAAGTTAACCTAAAAAGACTGTGATTGCCTTTATGATAGACAGTCAAGTGTAAATCTCAAAAAAGGCGCTTGGAACATTTATAAGCAGTGAAAAACGACAGCACACACTCTACATTTGCAGTCCATCACATTGAAAACTACCACCAACCTTGTGACACAGAATTAAAACACTGTTTTAAAATTATAAGGCCAAAAAAATCGTCAATGATCAAACAGTGCTCAGCAACAAAACCTTATTAAGCATTCTAACCGAGGTATCAAACAACACAGAATAGAAAAACACACAAGCAAGCACGTATACTCTCTCTCTCTCTCTCTCTCTCTCTCTCTCTCTCTCTCTCTCTCTCTCTCTCACGCACACAAAAGGAAAAGGAAAAGAAATCGGAAACAATTAAAATTTCGCGTCCGCCAATCATAGTGTCAAGTTCAAATAAAAAAACGTAAATGATGCAGTGAAATGTGTCTGAGTAGTAGCAACGTAACAAGACCAACAGTTAAAATAGTCAGCATGACTTCTAAGTAACAAAGCACGCCATACACTTCTCCATACCAAACGACATCCACAGGTCATTTTAAATATAAAAACAGAAACAAAAACACATGTGGCACAGATACAAAACAAGACAGGTCGGGAATAGTCAGATACAGCTATGGTAAGTGTAAATTGAGGGGTATATACCACTATTTGACCGCAATATGTAGGTAAAAGTAGTATTAAAAATAAAAATTCCATTCAGGCCTTTCGATAATATCCCTGTGCTGCAGATGACATGGTAAATTAATTTTTGGACACCCACAATGCAAATTAAAGGTAAAACTACGTATGTAATTTAAATAGCAAGAGAATCTTATCTAACATTTTCTTAATCTACATAAAATTTTCCCGTATACATTTCAGAAAAAAATTGAAAAGAACACTGAAGCTGACGCAACTGTGGTGAAGCGTGTTTGAGTGTTAAAAGTAATAAAAAATTATCTTCCTGCGAAGATGTAGACCCGCTCGAATACACTACGAAAAAAAAAGTGTTAGCATAAGGTTCATTACAGATCAGTCGCGTGAGAAAGGCTTTGAGATTAAGACAACCAGCGTGATGACACTCAATTCGTCTATGCAGAGCTGAAGCAAGAAATAGTTTGTCTTCAGTCATTGTAAGAAATCACAGACAGCCTGCTGACTTTTAAATGTGCACATCTTACTTACCTCTTCATAACGTTCGCTTGTCTGGTAAGATACCTTGACGCTGTTGTAGCAATGGCGAAGAACCGAGATTCACGGGGCACTTTAAACCCGGATACTGAGTGCAGAATCTGTGGCACACTCCGGTCTACGTCTATATCTGTCACTCACCTCAAGCATTACTAACATATATATAAACACATAACTCACTATGTTGCTGCGTGATTCATCAAAACAGTTTCTCTATTTAACCTTGCTCCAACTCGCTGTTGACGCATGGGTGCCTCCGTTTAGCACGAGCATGTATGTGCCTACAGATGGCCATGTTGGCACACTTATCTTTCTTGTCAGCCACATCCAGTCATACTTAACTTGTTAGGTTTTCTAAAAATTAATCATTCCGACGTGTCGTAATAGGTGACAGTTATACATGAACTGACTCGCTGTACATATTTCACATAAGAAATCAACGTTGACGGCTTTGTTTCGTCAGATTCGCCCCCATCCTCTAACAACCATAGCCATATATACTGGATGCATCAAGAGCAGTCTTCACGAAATTCATCTCTTGACGTTATTTTGCAATGACCGAAATAAAGTAGTGTAGCCTTTTCGCCATTGGTCTTTGAGACGGTATGGTATGTGACGATACAATAATGGCGAGACCTATCTGAAAGACACGTAGAGCGTTTTGCCCTTTAAGCTTGAGACTGTAGCGTTGGCAGTACTACAGGTCGATTTAGCACCAAACAACTTCCAAAAAAAGTCATTATCTATACACTGTTGTTGAACGATGCGCAGACGGAGACTAATGAGCAAAGAAAAAGGATAAAATCGTGTTGGAGAACTTGTGAGTAAAACCCTGCACCAATACGTATATCAATGAATATATCTACGTATATGAGCAACAATAATTATTTCGTGGTTAGAAGTTTAAGGAAGAGTCAGTTTTATAATTTTCGTCTGTTTGCATAATGTGCGATAGATATCAATAATTATTATTGATTTAACTCACTGTTATTACCCACCTGGGACAGAGAATCACTAAGTTGACTTCAGTGCGCAGTGTCCTGGAGAGCATTGATGGGTTACGGTATACTGATAATTTTTACTTTATGGCCCGTCTGACTACGACTGAATGAAACACAATTTTCGTGCGAACTCGTATCGCCTTTATTCTCTGCAAGGCATCTTCAGTGGCAGGTGGCGTTGGCGATTTTCTACATATTACGCTCCTGTTCTATTTTTGGTATCGTTCCTCTTCTTATAAATATCGCTTGCGGTATTTTTCCACATTTCACAGCACTAGAAACTGAAGACTTGGTTTGAAGCAATGTTTAGGTTTGTGTTACCCACTGTCATATATGTTGGAGATACTGATGCGTTATTCACATCTGCAAAGGTTAAGGACGGCGATGCGCCCATCTTCGTCGCTACCCGTACAATTACACGTGCATCACTTCCTGCCGTCCCAGAAGCTGCCTTATGTGCGCGTCATTCCTGCTTCCCATCTTTTTATGTTTCCCGTCCATCCTTAGTTGCTCCTATATTCCTGGAGATGTGGTCCATTTATGCAAGTAAATGAAAATCATTCTGCTTTGTGCTGTACGTGTTTCACTTCTTTTTATTTATGAAGCATCTTCAGAGGAGTACATTTGTTTGAGGTATAGTTGGTGATCATTAATAAAGAGGAGAAACGGCAGGGAAGGATTCATGATTGGAAATTGAATCAAAAATGTCTTATCAACATGTGTTCGGAAATGCATCATTGCCACGGTTATGACGCTGATGAATGACAATTCCTCTGACCACGCGTTCCTTGCGTGTTGTAGGCTGTTTGGTTGACGCAGCAGAATGGTTTGGTATTCATGTCGGGAACAAGCAGAGATGGTATTTGTGTGCCGCCAAACAGACAGAAACGGTCGAGAGGCATCACGGCTATACCAAAGCAAGTATCCTCACAGATACCAACATCACAGAACAGTTCAAGCCCTTTTTGGGCGTTTGTGTGATCACGGGACCTTTCAGAGAGACGAACGTGCAGGCAGGCGGCGGACTGTGCGTATACCAGATCTGGAGGACCGCGTTCTACTGCACAGGTTCCAGGCAAGTGGCCCGCCAACATTTTGTAAGCCATGCATGACACTGCATCCAAAGGAGGTCACTTTGAACATCTGATGTGAAGGGGATGCGATGAACTCGCAGATGACTGTATGACATGCAGGACGTTTTGCATTGCTAGTGTGATTCCTTCGATTGTTGTTAGCAAGGTCTTCATAAAAGTCTTGCGTAAGTTAGGGCATGTGTAGATATGGAAGCAATATGTGACTCCATTTTGGAACGGCATAATATCTGCAGGCGAGAGGTATATAAAGTGTTGAGCCATTGACACTCACTCCACCTCATATTAAAACCACTTCGAAGATCTCTTGTAATATTTACGGCAGTAACCAGTAATATAGCTACTGGTGCACTTTAGATAGACTGTTAATTTCTGACATGAGTCATTATGAAACCTGTTGTCCCTTCTCCAGTTACGAAGAACACGGTTAAGTTTGTTCCTTAAGCGTCTGTTCAATTTCCATCATATTCAGTGCATTTTGCATCTTGAGAGCACAAATAACATTTTTCATAATTAAATTATTTCACTTTAACGAGCACAAGCAGAAGAGTGAATAGGGGAGAAACGTCAAAACAGTAAGATAATCAAAAGCAGTCTGTTAGTTGACAAACATAACTGGTATATAATTGTCAGACAGAATCCTCCAGCTCATATACAAACACAAGAATGCATGCAAACGTTTTAAGCAAGCGGGAAATAGTACAAAGCAGATTAGTTGGTAAGATTCTTACTTAATAATTGTTTGGTGGTGACGGACACACTTCTCCAGTCGGTTATGAACTTCACGACAAGCAGTCGTTTCAGAAGAGTGCTCAGGTCGCTCTGACAGCACTTTGGCGAGATTTACAATTTTGCTGCTGAGCAGTGTGAGCTGCATACGTAGCTGCGCAATGAGGCTGACGTTCAACGAGTCGAGCACCATGGTCATCACCACGGTGTGCAGGCACGTTACCATGCAGAAGACCCACGCGGCGGCAAAGCCCAACGGCTGCATCGCGTCAAAGGGCAGAGCCAGCACGTAGGGCAGACCCTCAGCACACACGGGAGAGACCAGGAAGTAGGCGCAGGCGCCCACGCCAAACCAGATGTAGGCCAGCGTGAAGCGCCGCACCACGCGGCACTGCGCCCGTAACAGGGGGATGTCGTCCCACGTCAAGAACTCGGCGAAGTCGTGACCCACCTGAGGGAAGAGAAATGAGTCACTGAGAACCCTGTAAAGACTTGATCATAGATGCTGCTACGTGGAATGATGAGACTTCTCAGAAGCAAATACTGACACTTAATAGCGAAACTAAATTCCCTAATTGAATCTGTGATCAGTATACATTTTTGCGAATAATGCCATCTACATCGCATAATGTACATGGTGGAAATTATTGAACTATGTGAAAAAATAAAAAAAAAACGTATTTAGTTACAACTGCGGCGTGCACAAGCTTCATTCAACATGTAAAAGTTACTAAAGATATTCGGATTTAGCTTATGACATGTTCGATATGTATTCCATTATTGACGATGGTGTGGTGCAGACGAATAGCGAAATTCTGCATGACCCGCTGAAGTGTCGGAACATCGATGCTGTCGATAATCTCCTAAAGAAATGGTTTCAACTAAGCATTGGTTTTGGGATTATTACTGAGCATCTTATCTTTAATATAGCCCCACAAAAAGGAGTCGCATCTCTTCAAATCCGGAGAATATTGCGGCCAATCAAGCTCCGTGAGAGCGGACTCTGGGTACCCTGGAGCCAGAATGTGATTCCGGAAGTGCTCCTCCACGACATGAAACACTCTCCTGTTTTGATGGAGTCGAGCTCCGTCTTGCATGAACCACATCTTGTCGGGGTCACGTTGGATAATGGGAATGAAACCATGCTTCCGAACCTTCACGTGCCGTTCGGTAGTCACCGTGCCATCAAGGTATATCGCACCGATTATCCCGTGACTGGACACTGCACACCATGCAGTAACCTGTTGAGGGTGAAGAGAACTCTCGATCACGAAATGCGGATTTTCAGTCCCTCAAATGTGTCAATTATGATTACTGACGAACCCGTCGGAATAAACGTCGCCTTCATCACTAAGCCAAACCATGCATGCGCATGCTAATTGTCATCACGCCCCGCGGCAACCGTGCAGTTCGAAAGTCCTAACGCAAACCGTTCAGAAGTTATGACGATTTTATTTCATACAATCCAGTAGTTCTCACCCTGGATTTATTTCCCTCATTAGATCAAATCTAAGAAATTGTAACAGAACGGTGTATAGATTTTATTGCGTCTGACATCGAATTGTTTCAAAAGTTGTAACTTTTATTCTGGTAAAGGTAGTAGTTGAAACGAACTTATAAATAAATAAGTGTATTAAGTGATCTAGGCAGCTTTTTGCTGATATCAATATCAAAGTGGTTAGAGGATGAGCAATGGGTCAGTTGGACTAGAATATCTATACGTTTTGGAGAATAGGTAGGTGGTTTTGAAGCATCCCTAAATCAAATTCACCACAAACGAATTCGCACTACAGTGTTCCTTAAGAACTGCTTTACCTTGCTAGGTTAGAAACATGAATTAATAATGACTGAAAATATTGATAAGATACCATAGTCATTCTTATCCTTTTAAAAGAAGTAGCAACATTATGTACGAAAGACATCTGACGAACCATACGCACCGATACCTACTATTCACAGAATAAGGCATGAAAAAGTCCGCCCGTCTGGCGCTGGATTGTGCTCGTATTTAGGGCTGAAAATTCATTTCATATTCGTCTATTTCGAAGGAAATTAAGCGTCCCTCCGGAAATTACGAGTCCCTTCCTTCTGAAAAGATCTACAACATGCACTCCTTCATTTGATGACGGAGAGTCACTGAAAATTGTGCAAAGTCGTCGCTTAAATCAATATTTCTACCGGCCATCAGTTATTATCACTGGTGTGATACACAGACGATAGCCATAGTTTTCTGGTAATTAACTGGTGATAACATTATTCACCATCACGAATAATTTTGAAGAAATTTTGAACATAGCTTGGACACAAAATCATGCTACGTCACAGATGCTGTTCTTAGATCTCAATGCGAATTTTTCTGTTAACTTCTGTAAAGTATACTTGTAGATTTAAGAGCAATAGGATGATCTCTACTACCCATCTATCGCTCCCAGTTATCCAACAAGAAATGTAGGTCGTAGCAGTAGTATGGAAATCAGAAAAATCTATGTAGGTTTCATATTCCTCTATTTCGGAAGTATGGTAAGGGTCCCAGTAGAAATTAGGTGCCCCTCTCTCTCCGAAGAAATCCACAAGTTACACTCATCCATTTAATGATGGAGTGTGACTGAAAGCGGTATATAATACGGATTTAAAATAGTGTTTCTTCAGTCTTTTCCATTATTTTGAGAAGCATCTTTATTCCTCTCTGATGAAGCACACATCAATATTTTTATTCAAAGAAATCTACCATTTTTTTAGATGGGCCGTATATCTTGTCTGAATCGATTTACGTATTGGGTAAAAAACTAGATAGCAAAATGAGCTAGTTCACGCCATAATAAAGTATTAATAACATATTTGGTGTAAGAATTTGTTGGTACTACTTGTCAATAATATTTTACAAGCTGTGAACAATGTTGTTATTTGTAATTTGCAGTTAACGGTTAATCGGGCGAGTAGCTAAATCAGAATTACGATGGAAGGAAAATATATTAACTTACTACAGTTTATAATAACAAAGACGCATTGCAGTGGCAAATCACATGAAAAACTAAAACATATTACGTGCTCTATTAAATTCAGCCTAATTCAATTACCTTCCCAGGAAAGGTGTAATTCCCGGGGAGAGAGTGCAAATTATAGCATCTCAGTGGAATTTTCACTACTGATAGCAGAAGTAGCACCGACATAGCAATCGTTCAGTGTATGCCATGTCAGTAAAATCAAGTCACATTAGAAAGCATGAATAGTTACGCTGAAAGAGGATATCCATGTTAGTTACTTAAGTGCCGAAGAAAGAGCAGCATTTAGCGAGCTATGCACCAAATAAAGTGCAGTTTTTCTGTTTCTGGGAGAAAATCTAGCTTTTACAGAGAGCATTAGTTACTAGATGAGGCAGGTCTGGATTTGCTACTTAGCACTACTGAATACCTCAAACACAAAAAGAAGTACTGCAGGAAGAGATACAAAAAAAAGCTAAAGGGTGATATCATAGTACCAAGTGAAAGTGGATGGAAGTTTCCACTGATATCAAGGATGCCAGTCGAAAGCGAAAATGGGGTGCAGTCGCTGACTATAGATGAATAAGTGATATGTACCTAAATTCAGTTTCTCCACGGACAAAATACTTTACGGTCTAGGAAACACAAAACACTTCTTGGCCCTCGATTTAGCAAACAGTGAATGTTAGGTTTTATTGGGAGGAGAGAATCGAGAAAAGACAACTTTCATTACACCTTATGGACATTACGAATGCAAACGGATGCCCATAGTCTTTAAAACATCGCCAGGTACGCTTGAGAAAATGATTTGGCTACAAGGTGACAAACTGTTCATGTACTTCGATGACGTACTTATATTAGGCACCTAGTTGGACGAAGGTACTGTGTAGCTAACGGAAGTTTTTGAAAGGATTAGATTCCACAATCTAAAACTGAAGATTTATAGATGTGAATTTTTGAGAAAAGAAGTGTGCTACTTTCGTCGTATCCAGCCAGCGCAGGGTAAGTCCCACAAGTCCCACAAAAGGTCAGTCCCACAAAAGGTCGGAGTGCTAGAAGCTCATCAATGGCCTAAATGAACAAAGCAAGTGCAAGCTTATCTAAATCTTGTTAGATCCTACTGGCACTTCTTAACTAGTTTCAGCAAAATTGCCAAGCCCAGGAAGAAAAGACCTTATAATGAATATTGAATGGTTTTCAACTCCAAAAAGAGAAACTAAAAAAATGAAGACTAGTGGTTAACATCCCATCAACAATGATGTCATTAATGATGGAAAACGAGCTCAGAATAATGAACGATTTTAATGGAAATCGTCCATGTTCTTTCAAAGGAACCATCCTAGCATTTGTCTTAAGTGACTTAGGAAAAACCTTAAGTAGGATTTGAACCATTGTCTGTTGAATGCGAGTTCAATGTGCTAACCCCTATGTTATCTTGCTCAGTGAGCGGCTAACTGATCAGTGCACCATTACCGCATTGATCACTATACAGCATAAAATGGGTTCAAATGGCTCTAAGCACTATGGGACTTAACATCTGAGGTCATCAGTCCCTTAGACTTAGAACTACGTAAACCTAACTAACCTAAGGACATCACACATATCCACGCCCGAGGCAGGATAGCTTCGAACCTGCGACCGTAGCAGCAGCGCGGTTCCGGATTGAAACGCCTAGAACCGTTCGACCACAGCGGTCGGCAAGTAGACTAGTCTCTCAGTGCTGTCACTGTACAATCCTGTCCGTAGTGTTATTGCTTTCCAGAATCTAATGACGGTTGTTTTCAATGAAATGTCCGATATAATGAAACGCTCGGGGATTTGGAATGAATATTGTCGGTAGTACTACTCCGGCACTGTTTGCTGCTGTGTGATGCATTGCAGTTGTTTACATAGCGCGTCTTAAGCTAATGTGGTGCCTGGGTTGTCAACCAAGCTGCGGTGAAAAAAAATTTACTAACCCTTGTCAAGTGTTACTAATATAATGTAACCTTAAGGGTTGTAAATGGTACCTCATTGTGACAGTTCGTGAGTTCCATGGTGTAGGAGGCGTGTTCACAAATTGTAAAAAATACTTTGATTACTAGTTCATTGTTAGTAGAAAATCGTGGCTGATGTACTGAGTTGTCTAAATAATTATTATAGTCTTATGGTTTCCTCTGGTCAAGCAATTTCAAGCAATTTTAACGGTGTAAACAGTCATAATGCTTTTGCAGGCCTTTCGTTAAGTAATTTCAACTACACTAAAATTTCAAAAGAAAGTAGTTCTACTTAGTTGCGAGCTACTGTGACTTATGTAATTGAAATTTATTTGCTAAATATCGATTTGAACATATAATCCATAGAGGGTATACCCTAAAAGAAATTTTGTTTTCAATGATTTAATTATGTACAATCACTGGTGAATGTTTAGATTGAATAAAAATTTGAAAGTGTCTGTCAGCCTTTCTAACACCCCAGATTACGGTTCCTTGTGTTCTGTTTCACATGGACTATGGCGACGGTGAGAGACCCTTCATGCTTGTGGAGAGGTGAGCTCTTGCTCGAAATTAGAAATACAGGTGTGGATCCACAAGAAACGATGGATGAATTAGTGCAGGAGCTACGACAAAATACTACGAAAGCTATAGCTATCAAGTTTCACAAAGACGAGGTAGGCCAGGCCTTCGAACCATTGTGCGTTGCGTTTCAGGATTTTGAAGTACGTAATGAGTTCTTTCACGAAACGAAACCTACTATTGGCCAACTTAGGCGATTACAAACATGTTTTAAACATTATAAAGATAGTTTAGCGGATTTGGCGGATGTGCTGGGCAATGACGTTTCTACATTGTAACTACGATAGCAATTGCTAACAGTGGTAAGTGTGTTTGACAGTTCTTCAATATAAAAAACTGAAATCGAAAACATGTTGAAAAATCAGCTCGAAGTGATAAACAATTTTATTGAGTTGCCTAATCCGGTGCAGGAGTGAAGTCTGAGGTGTAAAAATTTCTCTGGGACACTATTATCGGAATAGTTGAATTTATAGAATTATTAGTGGATGTCCATGAACTGGGACATGTATAGCCCTGACGAAAACAGAATTGTTACCGATATTATCTGTAAATTTGGAACGTACCTTGAGAGTGTGAATATTAGAAGTATTAGAATACAATATTTATCATGGAACTGGTGAGGGTGCAAAGGACATTTCTAATAATGTGAAACCCTCACAGGCCTTTGAAGAGTTCGTATATGCACGATCTGGAAAGGAACAGGGATGGAATGAAAATCCATTGACGCGAACGTAGCTAGAATTCACAAAACAGTAAAAACATTATTCCTCCAGTACACGGCAACAAAAATAATTCTACAGATTTCGGATCATATTAAATCACAACATAGAGGGTTGCTCTCTGTGCGACACATCACACATTTCTGCAACTTAGCAACACAGTTCGCCAAATACAAGCTATACCATATGTAGATGAAACCAGACAAAGGAATATGGGTAACCTACTACTCCTACTGCGGTACATTGTTTTACCAGATACTTAAGACCAAATTATTAAAGAGTAGTGGAACAGAAATTACGCTGTTATACGAAAAACTCAAGTAGAGGTGTTGGGGTTGTGGTGAAACGGAACATGTAACACTTAACAGTGGACATAATAAAAGGAGGCAGAGTACGGATTGGCTGTGGCAAACGAGGGTCATTGTCAGTATTATGGAACGTGTCCCTAAAATGAAGTTCATATAGGGAACTACTAACAGAGAACAAAGGAATGTGCATTTTGTATGTTGTGCTATTAATGAGAAGCCTGTTTGTGCTTTATTTGTTGCAGGAAGTGCGATAAACAATGAGGAAACACAGTGGTTTATGACACATAGTACATATTCTAAGTGACCTATTAAGAGTAAACGGCAATCAATTAATCTGTTACCGGTGTAATGGGATGTGTAATGGCTAAAATTAGATCGGACCATAAACATGGAAAAGTGAGAAACATTAAGGGTCTCGCAATTTGGTGCACCTTAGGCTCTCACGTTATTAGTTAGGTCGGGTTTACTGCATATTGAGCGACCAATAGATTTTGGTTCAGGTTTAAGATTATAAAATCACCTGTCTATGTAATAGGGAAAAAGGAATCGAGGTCCTTAGTAAAATGGAGAAACGTTACAAACAGGCTGGTAGTATGGCGTGTCAGAAACAAGATCCGTTTTCACATTTACAAAGATACGTTAAACGTAAAGTTGTGATCAGTTTCAGGATATAATCGCAGCTAAATTGGGTGTGAAATCATTGATGCAAAATCATTTAACTCACAGACAAAACCCCGATATGAAAAACACCTTATAGGTTGGCACCGAAAAGTATGAAAATACTAGAACAACTATTTCAGGAACTGTTGGAGTTAGATGTGATTAGATCGTCCAAATCACCTCTGCACCACCTATAATCATAGTGCCAAAGCCTAAAGGCGAAAGCAGAAAAGTGGTGCATTATAGAGAATTAAACAAAAAAGTAATATAGTTCTTTCAGTTCCTCTTCCGGATTTACGTTCCAGCTTTGGACTGTTAAACGACGCTACAGTATTCACTAATCAGGAGTACAATCAAATTCCGTGAAAAGAGAAAAACAAATCCCTTACGGCATTTGCTACTGATTGGAATCTATACAGATTCAAGAGAGTACCATTTAGTTTATCTACAGGGGCTACACCGCTTTCGAAGTTGATGGACCTCATACTTCAAGATATTAAATTAAGCAATGTGTATAATTACTTGGATGATTTGGTTATTTACAGTGCTGATTTTCAGGTGCATTTGCTAAATTCGAAAGAAGTATTTTTACGTTTACGAAAAATGAGGCTCACCTTAAATGCCGACAAAATGCGTGATTTACCACGCCATCCCTGGGTCATGTAGTCCCCCCCGAGTATATAATTATACACTTGGAAAAAATGAGAACAGTCCTAGACTTTACTTCTCCCAGGACTATTAAAGGAATGGCTAGTTTCGTCGGAATGGCGACATTTTTCCGAAAATTTATTCATCTATATCTACATTTATATGGTACTCTGCAAATCGCTGTTAAGTTTTTGGCAAAGGGTTCATCGAAACACATTCACAATAATTCTCTATCATTCGACTCTCGAACGGCACGCGGTAAAAACGAATACCTATATCTCTCAGTGCGTGTTCTAATTTCCCTTATTTCATTATGATGACGGTTTGCCCTTACGTAGGTTGCCATCAACAAAGTATTTTCACATTAGAAGGAGATAGTTGGGACTGAAATTTAGTGAGAAGATCACACCACAACCAGAAGCGCCTTTGTTTTAGTGGTGTCCAACCCACATCCTGTATCATGTCCGTGACATCCTTTCACGTATTTCTCGATAATGCAGAATGTCCTGCCCTTCTTTGAACTTCTTCGATATACTCCGTTGGCCATATATGCTAAGGATTCCACACCGCGCTGCAGTAGTCCAAAAGTATGTGTTCTGGCAATAAGACGCACTCTTTTGTTCGCGTTCCCTCTAACACTTTTTATGTTTTATTCGTGATTAAAGTTGTTCATAATTGTAATTCGTAGGTATTTAGTTGAATTTACGGCCTTTATATATTTATTGCGTAACCGAAGTTTGATTCTTTTTAGTACTCACGCAAATGACCTCATGCTTTTTATTATTTAGGGTCAATTGCCCATTTCGCACAATACAGATATCATATCTAAAACGTTTTGTAATTGGTTTTGATTTTCTGATGACATACGGCAGCATCATCTGCAAACACCCTAAGACTGCTCCTTAGATTGTCTCCTAAATCGTTTATAAAGTGAAGGGATACTACCTTGGGGAACGCCAGAAGTCACTTCCGTTTTATTCTATTACTTTCAGCCAACTGTTGCAAACTGTGACCTCTCTGACAGGATACCATGGGTCCAGCCACATAACTGAGACGATATTCCATAAGGACGCAAACTGATTACAAATCGCTTGTGTGGTAGGGTGTCAAAAGCCTTCTAGAAATCTAGAAATACGGAAACAACTTTAAATACCTTGACAATAATACTCGACGCTTCGTGTAAGTAAAGAGCCAGTTGTGTTTAGTAAGAACGATGTTTTCTAATGCCGTGTTGACTGAGTGTCAATACACCGTTCTCTTCGACGTAGTTCGTGATGTTCGAACACAATACAGATTCCAAAATCCTTCTGCATATCGACGTTAATGATATGGGCTTGTATTTCTTGAGTATTGGTGTGATTTGTGCGACTTTCCAGTCTTTGAGTGCGGATCTCATGTCGAGCGAACGCTTATATGATTGATGAGTATGGAGCTACTGCATCAGCATACGCTGAAAGAAACGTAATTAGTGTTAGTATGTGCCTGAAGCATTGCTTTTATTAAGTGATTTAAGTTACTTCATTTGTGGGAGGATATCCAAATTACTCAAATTGGCAGCTGTTCTTCTTTGGAATTCTGGTATATTCACTTCGTCTTTCTTGGTGAAGGAATTCCAGAATGTTTAATAACTCTGCTATAGCGCAGAGAAGGCTTTCCGATAGCATACTTTACATACGACCAGCATTTCTTTACATTTTCTGCAAGGTTTAGAGTCAAAGTTTCTTTGTGGAAACTATTATACGAGAGCACCTCGCATTGAAGTCATCGCGGAAATTCGAACTTTTGTAAAAGACCGCCAATTTATGATATTTAGCGTTCACTTGAATTTGGCATGCTTTTTTGTAGTTTCTGTCACAGTGTACTGATCTGTTTTGTGTACCATGAGGGGTCAGCTCCGTTCTTTGTTAATTGATTTGGTATAAATATCTCAGTTGCTGCAGATACTGTTGCTTTGTGTTCAAGCCACATCTGTTCTACACTTACACTGTTAATTTGTAAATAGTCTCTCACGAAGGCTTCAAGTGTATTTTTAAATAGTTCCATGAACCACCAGTTGAGGGTGTTGAAGACAAGAAATAAGAGAGAACATTATATGGCACAACCTGGACAGTGATATAAAGCACATTACTGACATTTGTAAGAGATGTGCAGAAAGCAAGAGTGCTTACAACACTAAGATCGGACTGCTTACCTCTAATCCTGTGGAAACAGTACGGGTTAAGGTGTGTACTGATTTTGTGGGACAACTACCGTGGTCCAAAGAGGGTAGGCCCTAATACCTGCATGTTAGTTTGCGTAGATGCCTTCTCCCGATTTACGTGGTTCCTTCAAAGCAAGGAAGATAAACCAAGGTACATTATATATGTTTAAGATCTTTTGTTTGGGACTAGGGATAAGCCGTAACACTACACCCCCTACTATCCAAATCCATCCTATGTGGACCGAGTTAACAGGGATTTGCGTTCAGTTTTACTCGCTTGGCATATTCCCAACCAAACCATAAGACTAATCTCTAACGGCTACGCATGAGTTTCGTCGGGTCACACCTACCGATCTGGTTTTCTCATTTAAAAATTTTACTTCACCTCGTAACCTGTGGTGTGTTGAGGGATTGTTGCCTATCAAAGTTTCGCCAGAGCAGTTGGTTGTCCAGTGGAGGGAAGCAGGCAATAATATCAGAAAGCTCATAGGCATAGGCTAATCTTTACAAAATTGGCGATAAAGTTATGGTGCAGAATCAGGGGCGGTTAGGAAGGATATTGATACGGTCACCTAAAACCTACCATCATTGTTTCACAGGCCTTGGAAGATTGTGGAGTTCATTGCACCTATCACTTTGTTACTCTATGATGCTGGAAGTAAAGGGACCCTACAAGCTCATCTGTTCCAAGTAAACCCAGTAGATAAAGGCACAGGACCCTTACATAAGGACCCTCGATGTGAGTAGTTCATGGGGAGGTGGACGTCCTAGGACTGCAAGGGAGGATTGGGTGTAGGTACTACTGAGAACCACATTTGTGATGGCCAGCGTCTTTGAAGCTCGACAGCGGCGCCATACTGGGCTAAAGACGTAGAGAGGTCGTTAGTGTGAGTTGGACGTGGAGACGGGTTGTTTCCTCGTGTGCAACTCAGTATGGATGTGAATTTGTCTGGTTAAATGCACTGTGATAAAACGTTTTGTGCAGGAGACGAATTTGTGACTGGCCGAATCAAACCAGTCAGAAGACCGACTACTCAAAAAAACACTAAAAATGTTAGCATTCAGTCGCCAAATCTGAAACAGGAATTTAAGAAATTACATTACTCTTCCAGCAATCCGATGTTCATCAATTCCTTGTTTTAAAATGCATTTAGTTTGAAACTTTCGTACTCTCCATTGTATATTATATTATTCAAAATGTTATTTTGTAAAACCTTAATATTTCGGACAACAGTGATGCGGACTTTAAACCTGAGTTATTAGTCATAGTTTCTGATCATTAACTTTCAATGCAACGTGCTTGTATGCTGAAATTTTGGCTGTGAAACTATTCTCGAAATTCTGGAACTCAGAGTGTGATGCCCTGAAGATATTAAAATTCAGTAGATTAAACTAATCGACTCTACTTGGAACATAGGGCGAAATGAGTACATGCTCTGTCCCCTAACACATGCAAAATGAAGAGCTAATCGTGATGCTGAAATTAAAAATATTGTCACGTAGAAGGTGTAATAGGATGAGTGGCGAACACTCACTTCACTTAACGAAGGTTTATTCAGCACTTCCAAATACAAGAGCGCTGAGCGAACTGCCTCCTGCCAGAACACATACAGTATATATACAGCTACAAAGCAATCCAGTACAATGATTCCTGACATTTGTGGATACTTATAGAATTTACTCGAACTGAATATAGAAATTAAAGTTATACAGTCCAGGTGAGATTTGAACTCACGACCATCCATGCAACAGTTTATTATCATAACCACTACACCACGGTGCTACTGAGGTTCTTTTGCGACAATATTGCCCGACCGACGGAAGATCTGCTATGCTATGCTGCACTACCTGAAATTTAATCTGTATGTAAATTGAAGGAAATAAAATTTAAACGTGTGCATTTGAATCTGCACCTGAAATGAACCACGCTACTGAGTAACTCGAGTGCGCTTATGTGTACAAGAAGGTTTCGAAAGATAAACGGGAGG
Source organism: Schistocerca serialis cubense (assembly GCF_023864345.2). Taxonomy (NCBI): domain Eukaryota; kingdom Metazoa; phylum Arthropoda; class Insecta; order Orthoptera; family Acrididae; genus Schistocerca; species Schistocerca serialis. Next base: position 302,233,459 of record NC_064645.1, on the reverse strand, counting down.
TGTGGAGTCCTAAAGTGCTGTGAATTAAAATTTTACCTCTCTATGCGTCCAGTATTGAAAGTAGAAGAAAAAATTAATGGTTGATGAGCTCAATTTACATTATATGTTCCAGGTGCATGCCTCTATATGCAAGGGTGTCAGTTACGACCACGTCGAGTCGAGCATGGTAATACAGTAACACAGACGCATTCTTAGAAAGGTTTGTATACAAAATATATTTACATTATCAGAAGGAGGGGGACAAGACCACAACTTCGTGAACACATATGTGACGAGAAAACACCAGCAACATTTTTATTTACACTTAGGTGACAAAAGTCATGGGATACAGCCTAATATGGTGTCTAACCTCCATATGCCTAGAGTAGTGCAGTGACTCTACGTGGAATGGACCCAACAAGTCGTTGGAAGCCCCATCAAAATATGTGAGCCATGCTGCCTCTACAGCTGTAAATTATTGTGAAAGTGTTGCTGGGGCAGTATTTTATGCTCGAACTGATCTCTTTATCACGTCCCCTAAATGTTCGACGAGACTGAAGTCTGGTGATCTGGGGGGCCGAATCATTCGCTTCCAATGTCGAGAGTGTTCTTCAAAACAGTCGCGAACAATTGGTACCCAGTAACATGGTGCATGTATTCCATAAAAATTCCATCGTTGTTTGGGAACATGAAGTTCAAGAACATCTGCAAATGGTCTCCAAGTGGCCGAACATAATTAGCTCCAATCAACGACCGGTTCAACTGGACCAAAGGACCCAGTCTATTCCATATGAACATGTTGTTGTTGTTGGGGTCTTTAGTCCTGAGACTGGTTTGATGCAGCTCTCCATGCTAATCTATCCTGTGCAAGCTTCTTCATCTCCCAGTACCTACTGCAACCTACATCCTTCTGAATCTGCTTAGTGTATTCATCTCTTGGTCTCCCTCTACGAATTTTACCCTCCACGCTGCCCTCCAATACTAAATTGGTGATCCCTTGATGCCTCAGGACATGTCCTACCAAACGATCCCTTCTTCTAGTCAAGTTGTGCCACAAACTTCTCTTCTCCCCAATCCTATTCAATACCTCCTCATTAGTTACGTGATCTACCCACCTAATCTCAACATTCTTCTGTAGCACCACATTTCGAAAGCTTCTATTCTTTTCTTGTCCAAACTATTTATTGTCCAAGTTTCACTTCCATACGTGGCTACACTCCATACAAATACTTTCAGGAACGACTTCCTGACACTTAAATCTATACTCGATGTTAACAAATTTCTCTTCTTCAGAAACACTTTCCTTGCCATTGCCGGTCTACATTTTATATCCTCTCTACTTCGACCATCATCAGTTATTTTGCTCCCCAAATAGCAAAAATCCTTTACTACTTTAAGTGTCTCATTTCCTAATCTAATTCCCTCAGCATCACCCGACTTAGTTCGACTACATTCCATTATCCTCGTTTTGCTTTTGTTGATGTTCATCTTATATCCTCCTTTCAAGACATTGTCCATTCCGTTCAACTGCTCTTCCGAGTCCTTTGCTGTCTCTGACAGAATTACAATGTCATCGGCGAACCTCAAAGTTTTTATTTCTTCTCCATAGATTTTAATACCTACTCCAAATTTTTCTTTTGTTTCCCTTACTGCTTGCTCAATATACAGATTGAATAAAATCGGGGACAGGCTACAACCCTGTCTCACTCCCATCCCAACCACTGCTTTCCTTTCATGCCCCTCGACTCTTATGACTGCCATCTGGTTTCTGTACAAATTGTAAATAGCCTATCGCTCCCTGTATTTTACCCCTGCCGCCTTTAGAATTTCAAAGAGAGTATTCCAGTCAACATTGTCAAAAGCTTACTCTAAGTCTACAAATGCTAGAAACGTAGGTTTGCCTTTCCTTAATCTTTCTTCTAAGATAAGTCATAAGGTCAGTATTGCCTCACGTGTTCCAACATTTCTACATAATCCAAACTGATCTTCCCCAAGGTCAGCTTCTACCAGTTTTTCCATTCGTCTGTACAGAATTCGCGTTAGTATGTTGCAGCCGTGACTTATTAAACTGATTGTTCGGTAATTTTCACATCTGTCAACACCTGCTTTCTTTGGGATTGTAATTATTGTATTCTTCTTGAAGTCTGAGGGTATTTCACCTGTCTCGTACATCTTGCTCACCAGATGGAAAAGTTTTGTCAGGACTGGCTCTCCCAAGGCCGTCAGTAGTTCTAATGGAATGTTGTCTACTCCCGGGGCCCAGTTTCTTCTAAGGTCTTTCAGTGCTCTGTCAAACTCTTCACGCAGTATCGTATCTCCCATTTCATCTTCATCTACATCCTCTTCCATTTCCATAATATTGTCCTCAAGTACATCGCCCTTGTATAGACCCTCTATATACTTTCCACCTTTCTGCTTTCCCCTCTTTGCTTAGAACTGGGTTTCCATCTGAGCTCTTGATATTCATTCAAGTGGCTCTCTTTTCTCCAAAGGTCTCTTTAATTCTCCTATAGGCTGTATCTATCTTACCCCTAGTGAGATAAGCCTCTACATCCTTACATTTGTCCTCTAGCCATGCCTGCTTAGCCATATGAACATAGCCTACACCATTATGGAGTCATCTAGGATTCAATCGTTAGAGTCACGAGCCCAGGAGTGGCGCTGCAGGCGATATCGTGCTATTACCAAAAGCACCCACGTCGGTTGGTCTTCAACGCCAAATTTCTCTGCAGTGTCTAACGAATACGTTCGTCGTACGTTCCACATTCATGGCTTTGCTTATTTCACGCAGTGTTGCTTGTCGTCTATCTGAACACTCCAGACCACATCATTGAGTGCTTAGAATGAAAATCTGACTCCACATATTAATTGTCATGAATAGCTCTCGAATGATATAAGACAACAGGCCCCCGTAGAACTTAATGTAAGCCAATTTTGTAATCATGATTTTGACGTCAATGGAGTAATCGGCAAGATTTTCATTCGGCCATAATTATATTACAAAATATAAGATAGAGACGGCCAATAATTCGGCACGCGAGCTGTTCTGTGGTACGAATGTCACGGCTCACTCACCTCGCCACCTCTTCTACACCCTCAATGCTCCCTCCACCTCCACCGCGCCACAATGCCTGAGCTTGGGGATGCAGACGGGGCGGAAATCGCGAACGCGCCGATTTTAATGACAATTCAGTCGTACTGCATACGAATTAGTCTTGCATTCCACATTTATTAACAATGTACATCACAAAAATCTAAATTTCAGTATTAATTAATTATTTTTGTCAGGTTGAAGACGTGATATAGTATTTATGCGGTACAAACTGTCGGTATACGGGTAGATGCAAACAATTTCACAAGTTTTCGCACTCAGTTTGCCACGTAATTTTAACTTATTTAATTTCATAGTCGAGAAATCCTTTGACACACATCTGTCGATTGAAATATTTTATCACGCTTCCTACCTCATTACTGTTCCGGAAGAAACATAGGTAAACAGTTCATAAAGTGTTTATTAACGAATCTTTCAACAGTTTCAGGACACATCTTTGGCGACTAGTTTCGAACGAACTGGTTCACTGTCAATACTGTCCTACTAAAACTGCACTGAAAGAGCCTGAACTTAATAACAAACATGAAAAAGGCAATGCATGCTGTATATATTGTGCACTGAAAGACTCACAATCCACATGTGCCTTTCAGCAAGTCAGAAACTGAACCAGGGAAACTGATTAGGACATTGAATCTTTCAACCAACAGTAAATATGTCTGTGGATAACACTCCAGCCAGTGTTCTGCCGTGACGAGTCAACAGTCAGCGACGATGGAATGTTTAACGTGGTAGAAGACAGTTAGGATGTACAACTAGTGGTAAACATTTCAGTAAATTGTTAATTTTCTGGACAGGAAAGTGACTCAGGAATCGTAAATGACAGTGTAATTAGTGTGTAGTCGGCAGTTGTAAGATCAGGAGATTGAAAATTGTCGTCACGAATTGTACCCCAGTCATAGAGAAATTAAGAGATTTAATTGCGATAAGTGAGAAAAATGCCAGGGTGTCACTCATAGACTTTCTTTAGAATAACAACAAAGACATTCTTGCGCAATTTAGCGGAGAGCACAAAGAAATATATTACGGAGTTCAAGGGATAAAAGGAGACTACGTTAATCACAAAGTCTGGTGCGGGGAAATAACGACAAACTTGTCCATCCAGAATAAGAAACAAGACAGCAATATCACGAAAATAACCGATGTCTACCAGGAAAACAAAGAACTCTAAATTGAATGACGGAGAGGGTGCCAATTCGTTGTAGTAAGTTGCAGCAAAATACTTGTGAAACCCACGCTTCCTCTGAGAGAAACGTACCTGCCGAATTTGAAAGGGACAAGTGGAAGCTGTGCGAAAACATAGCTACGATATTTGAAGCAGTGGTGTTACCACCACCACTACGGCAAGTAGTTAATTTCTAAGTGTGCATGAATATCAGTCACTCTAGCCACTCTAGTTACTCTCTTGTCCGCCCCAGTTAGCTGAGTGGTCAGCGCGACAGACTGTCAATCCTAAGGGCCCGAGTTCGATTTCCGGCTGGGTTGGAGATTTTGTTAGCTCAGGGACTGGGTGTTGTGTTGTCCTAATCATCATTATTTCATTCCCATCGACGCGTAAGTCGACGTGGCGTCAAATCGAAAGACTTGCACCAGGCGAACTGTCTACCCAACGGGAGGCCCTCGTCACACGACACTCTTAGTTACACACTTCGAGATGGAACGATGAAACAGTTTATCCAAACTATATGTTGAAGATCCGGTGTGTGAACAAGAACTAATGCAGATTTGAATTAAAATGTTACAACTGGTCACTCGTGGAAAAGTTTCGCTTTTGCCTAGACATGATATGGATGTATTCTATTTAATACTTGATAAGATATAATTTATATAAAATTACGAAGAAGAACAAAGGAGCCTGTGTCTGGCCTTGAATAGTGAAATAGCGGATGTTGCAGTTTACGTTACCGTGAACAACACAGGATCAACGATTATAGCGTAGAGAGTAATTCTGATGACGACCCGAAATGTAGCGTTTACGATAGTGACAAAAATAATGACAAAGCAAGGTTTTCAGAAGATTAGTTAACACAGCGATATCACACAGGGTATCACTGGCAAAATAATGATCACAAATTTATGAACAGTAGTAGGAAACCGAACCGATCACTATAAATAGATAACCGTGGAGAATACTCATCAGTACATGAATAAAACTGAAGGAGGTTTCTAACGGGCTGTGATTCGGAACGAACTCCGGGAATGGTTCTGTCTCGATTATAGACACAAAATTTGAAATAAGAGGGCAAGATCTACTACATGAGAGCAAAGGAAAACTTACTGAAGAGTTAACGCCTATTTTTGAGACTGGTATATTTGGAACAAAGATACGTTGGCAGACTCAGGTAGCAAGGTCAATGCGGTATCAGCCATAGTATATGAACGGCTATAGAACATTCCAAAAATTCCGACCTTCAGCCTTACCAGTTAACCGAATCCAGTTTGTCAATGCCGTAGAGAACAAGAGTGAACCAGAAAATGGTGAATTTTTAATAAGACAGCATATCAGAAAGAGGTATTTGAGGCGAACATGATAACTGTCTAAGGGTTATGCACCAGTTTTGTGCTCTTGCACTTTCTTACAGAGACGTGTTACATGCTAAATTTTACTAAGGAGAAGCTTTTTGTGAATGATGGTGGAGAAGAATGGAGTTAAAGTTTCGCGTGTTTGTAGAAAAAATATGATGGGATTTGTGCCAGTACAGAGTTCAAGTCAATAGACACTCTTTTCCATCACCTCGGTTCCGCGAGTTCCGGAACCTGTACAGAAAATTGAATAGAGATTAATATAAAATCATTCCCGCCCTTTTTATTGCTCGTGAAAACCACAAATTGTATGTTGTACCACCATACAGCGAGACCTTAAGAGGTGGTGGCTCAGATTATTGTACACACCGGTACCTATAATACCCAGTAGCACGTCTTCTTGTACACGTCCTCTTGCATTGATGCATGCCTGTATTCGTCGTGGCGTGCTATCCACAAGTTCATCAAGGCACTGCTGGTCCCTATTGACTCACTCCCCAACGGCAATTCTGCGAACATCCCTCAGAAAGGTTGGTGAGTCACGTCGTCCATAGACAGCCATTTTCATTCTATCCCAGGCGTGTTTGATAGGTTTCATATCTGGAGAACATACTGACCACTCTAGTCGAGCGTTGTCGTTATCCTGAAGGAAATAATTCACAAGATGTGCACAATGGGGGCGCGAATAGTCGTCCATGAAGACGAGAGCCTCACCAATATCCTGCCGCTATGGTTGCACTATCGGTCTGAGGATCGCATTCATCTATCGCACAGCCGTTATGGCGTCTTCCATGACCACCAGCGGCGTACGTCGGCCCCACATAATGCCACCCCAAAACAGCAGGGAACCTCCACCTTGCTGCACCCGCTGGACAATGTGTCTAAGGCATTCAGCCTGATGGGATGGCCTCCAAACACGTCTCCAGCGACTGTCTGGTTGAAGGAATATGCGACACCCATTGGTGATGAGAACGTAATGCCAATCCTTAGCGGTCCATTCGGCATGTTGCTGGGCCCATTTGTACCGCGATGCATGGTGTCGTGGTTGCAAAGATGGACCTCACCCCGACGTTGGTGAAGTTGTGCATCATGCAGCCTATTGATCACAGTTTGAGTCGTAACACGACGTCCTCTGGCTACACGGAAAGCATTATTCAGCATGGTGGCGTTGCTGACAGGATTCCTCTGAGCCTTAATCCATAGGTAGCGGTCATCCACTACAGTAGTAGCCCTTGGGCGGGCTGTATCCATGTCCGACGAACAACATCGCATTTGTGCACTCCGAGACGTCTGGACATTTCCCTTGTTGAAAGCCTTTCCTGGCACAAAGTAACAATGCGGACGCGAACGAACCGCAGTATTGACCGTCTAGGCATTGTTGAACTACAGAGAACACGAGCTGTGTACCTATTTCCTGGTGGAATGACTGGAACTGATCGGCTGTCGGACCCCCTTCGTCTAATAGAAGCTGTTCATGCATGGCTGTTTACATATTAGTGGAAGGTTTAGCGACATCTCTGAACAGTCAAAGGGACTGTGTCCGTGATACTATATCCACAGTCAGTGTCTTTCTTCAGGGGTTCTGGGAACCGGGGTGATGCAGAACTTTTTTTTATGTGTGTGATAATCCCCTTCAATATAGCATTGGTAGGGAACTTAATACACAATTTATAATTGGGTAAATGGTGAAAAAGCTTGCTGAAAAGTCTCAAGTGCAACGATTTTGAAAAGGAATCAGTCTATATTGTCACAGAGAACTGGCAAAATTAACAGATGAGTAAGCAATCTCCAACTTCGAGGACATGAAATATTTCAGACAGGGTCATACCCCATACCATCAACGAATTTGGGCACTAGTGAAAGCAGAAATTCAAAGAATTTTGCAGGAAGACAAAATAGAGAGATGAGTAATGGACTGTGTAATCAATTACAGGTATTGTCGAAAGAAGTGATGGTATATGGCTTGCGATTGTGATGCTAGTAATACATGGGATAACTGTGTCATGATGGGTTCAGGCTGAGAACATTTACAGCTACTGCAACGCTTCCAAAGTGTGTGCTGCTTAACTCGTCAAGATTTAATAACACATAATATCAAGAAATAATGTACTTAGCTAATCTGCAATTTTAGAGGAACTTCTTTTGATTTTCCATATTTCAGTATATTTGTATACTATTTATAAAAGTGCCCCACCTATAAGATACATAACGTAATCTTCACCTTAACATGGTACATAAGAACATATTCATTTGTACCAAGACTGCAGGAAGTGACTTCCTGTGTTAACAATGCAGCTACATGTTCGTGGCAACATCTGCTAAGTGCAGGAGGCACGTTGTATTCAAGGTTTTTGCCGACTGTTGCCTTGGCATGACACAGTCTCCGTTCAATGTTCGCATTTCCCTCTGTAGTGAATTCTGATAAACAGTTGTGGCAGACTGACTTTGCTCTTAAACAGTTTTTTTAGTGGCGCATGATACGGAAGTCCGTGACGAAAAAGTGTCAACGAAAAATCGCAATTCTATTTGCATCACAATGCTTCTGTTTTTAGCAACCGATAGGTCCTCAGAATTCTAGTGATAGTACAAATCAATTTTCTGTGACACCCTTTATGTGTGGTCTACGTATTTTGAAGGAGAAGGATGTGTAACATATTTTTGTGAGCACAGTACCCTGAGCTGGAACCAGAAATTCACGAACAAAGAATCGTAGCTATACAGCACGTCATGAGTTGCAGAAATGCCACTTACCTGATCAGCGAGCTTGTGGAAGGCACGCTCGCACATAACGGTGTGTGCCAAGCGGAAGAGCCAGGTGCCGTTTGTGTCTGCAACACTGAGGGTCAGTGTGAAGACGTCCATATCCGCTGTGCCCTCCCGGAACAACACGATGAGCGTGGAGCAGACGAACGACAGGTCTAAGGATAACATAGCGAGAGTGTACAGTCGGAACCAGAAAGGTGAGCTGGCGGCGCCACTTGGGTGTCGCATGACGGCCGTCCAGTGCAGAGGCTGTAGCAGGTAGTTGAGGTCACTGGCAGCCTCTGCTGCTGCAGCCGCTGAAGGAGAGGTTTCCGCGCTGGACATACTGCGGTACTCCCTGCATAGAGAAATGAGGTTGTGGGCACAAGGTTATGCTACTCTGAGACGCTTACCAGCGAAAGTCTTGGTAAATGCATTAAAAAAATTAAGGTGCTTTGTGTGTGTAAGCAACCAGTACAGCTCGTGCAGATATTGTTACCTCTACATAGCAAAACCGTCAGCACATGGGACGAGGTGGCTAATGTGGATGTGGACGTGCACGCTTAGACAGTGTATCACACGCCAAGAGACACAGTGTCGTCGGCACAGGCCACCAGCTGGTTAACGTGATTTTGCTCTGTCAGCGCTATCCGGCCGGAGTTGTAGGCTTTATTTGTCTCGCAAACCAGTCGCATATTAGCCCTATTAAAGAGTACGTTTCCCTGCTGACGATATGCAAGCCATGTTGTTCTGTCTGTGGTATACTTAAATACAAACCTCAGTATCCGTACGTATATGTGTAATAAGGCAAATGTGAAAGCTGTGTCTTCACTGAGGAAGGAGATAAGCTTATTGGAACAAATTCACTCCTGTCATAGAGCACACTTACATTTACACAACATAAAATGTTACAGAAATTATTTTTGTTAATTTCGTATGAAATCTCCACAACCTTTTAGAAAATGCGAAAGCGGGAAATAAAATTTCCGCTCACATCCTCTGTTCCAGATGGTGGCACCTCAACAAACTACACAATACCGAAACTCAGCATTTATTTGCATAATATTTTCCATTATATTGTTTAAAGACTTTAACTGTCGAAATGTTAATGACGTTTAATTATAACAAATCCTAACGAGAATGAAGCTTTTTCATGAAACTTCAGATACTAGTTGCCTCTAAATAGATTACTCTAATCACTAAACACGACAAAAAATATGAAAATTTGTAAATCATCAGCACAATATATCCCGAAGTTTTATTACAACAAATCGTAACAATAATGATTGATTCTCGAGTCATTGAACGTGCTGGTGCTTAGAAACAACATTTATTTATAGGATTTAGCCTAACATAAAATCCCACCGAATGTGGATTTCTGCTGAACACTACATATACGGTACAGCGTCTTAATTTCTGATTGTAACATAGGGGGCATTCTCACTTCCCATTGGATCTACTTTACTTGGAACATTGTGGAAATATATCAGAGCTTATTTTGTGAATCATATGACGAAATGGCTCCTGAACGAGAGCTAAAAGAGAGTGATAGCAAAAAAGTCGCAGAGTGCCATGTCAACGTTAGCTAATTCGTCCCATGTGCCGACGACTTAACACATTTCCGTCCTTAGTATCAGCGTTTCCATCCCTATGTTCCGAAAGAGTGGCCACCTGAGTGTCTCCTGCCGATCTGCGCAACATGGCATCGCAGTCTGCGCGCGCTATATGGTCGGGGAACGTTCTTCGTAACCACACAACTTTGATCATATGCCGCGCCATAAAGTTTTATCGAAAGAGGCAAGAGTGGGGGAGAGGGAGGCAAACACTCTAGCGCGGAGAGGGAGTGGAACACATGTCACATTTTCTCCTCTAGTCATCCCTCCATTAGAAATTTAATGTAAAGTGATGAAAAAAGCGAAGAAGCAGTTGGGCGAGAAAGTTGGCAGGCGTTTTTCTCCATCTGACAGATGAGATTTATTCAGATTTCGCTTCATTCGCAAGGAAGTTGCGCTACTAGCACCTGCATGGGGCTACCAATCATTCTTGCTTTAAATACACGCTGTAATGGTGGTGAGCGTTAGTTGCCTTTGAGATTGGACATGAAGATTTGATGGCAACAAAGACGCCATTATGAACACCTCACTGAGTTTGAATGGGATCGTGTAACGTTCCTTCTGCGATATTGCAGAAAGACTTGACAGGAATGCAGCCACTGTACGTGAATGTACGGTCGCAAGGAGACCGAGTTACGGATGGTCACGTGGCACTACCGAGTGAAATCATCGTGTTCGGCGTATGGCTCTGGTGCATCATACTGTGTCTGTAGCAGCGGTTTGGGAAACAGTTGGCACCGTAGTGACAGAAGTAACTTTTACTGTTACTGTAATAACTCCGAGCCAGACGCCAATTTGCAACTTCATTGGTGCCAAGGGGGAGATCATCGGAGGGCAGTTTGGAGGTCTGTTCGGTGCCAGTGATGATTGTGTCTTGGTTGGGAGGAGGCGATTTGAGAGCCTGCAATCAGCTTGCCTGCTAGACACATTGGACCTACACCTGAAATTATGGTCTGGGTTGCGATTTCGCATGGGAGCAGAAGCATCCTCTTTGTTATCCCACTCACCCTGAAGGAGAACTTGTACGTCAATATGACGATTCGACCTGTTATGCTGCCAATCATGAACAGCATCCCAGGTTGTGTTTTCCAACAAGATAACGTCCGCCCACATACTGCTATTGTAACCTAACATGTCCTACAGAACGTCGACATGTTGCCTTCGCTTGCTCAACCATCATAGCTGTCTCTAGTCGAGTATATATGGGACAATTATGGATAACAGTTCCAGTGTCATCAACAAACAGCATTAACCATCCCTATCTTCCCCGACCAAGCGCAACAGTCACTAAGCTCCGTCGCTCAAAGTGATATCCGGCACATGAACAACACAATGCGAGTAAGTTCACATTCTCGCATTCCATTGTCTGGTGGTTACACCGGTTATTAAGGTACCAGCATTTCACATTTACATTTCATTACTCTACATTAATTAGTTTTTTGGTGTTGCTGGTTTTCATCCCGTCAGTGTACTTTCTTATCCCGTTGCTAAAATCATCCATTTAGTGTGTGCTCTAGTCTTTTTCTGAAAATACAAAAATTCCTCGAGAAAAGTAAACTTCTGTCAAGTATGAGATGTATGGTATGACATGGTTGTATAGTATAACATGGTCATGTAACTATGAACAAACATTCCACTCAAAATTAAGAACATTGTAATCCAGCAGATCTTCTCAGTATTCTACTCGACATTCTGTGTGTTACATTACAGCTCCTATAATAATCTGTGAAAGAAATGAAATTAAATGGAAGTATTATAAAAATTATGAGCTAAAAGTTGGCACTATCACAGAAATAGCAACGATGAAGCACAGACATAGAAGAATTTCTTGCGTCTGGAGAAGATGTGTGTTTGACTGAACCGGAAAGAAGTTACTTCTTGGTAGCCGGTTGGTTCCGATCGCGCACTCGACTGTGGCGGTCGGTCAGTTGTTCAGGTAAGTCGTCCATCTTTCAAAAGTGCCTGGATGGTATGACGAGTTGTTCTGGATGGAAAAACATGTAACGGCCTGATTGCTGAACGTGTTTGTCCTACACGCAAGTCCTTCACACGAGCCATGGGAGTCCCCGTCAAGCATAACTGGTGCTTCCAGCGTAAGGTGTCATACCGACAGAAGTTACTGTGGATTCAGTGTGACTAATTTCATGATACATTCTCTATGTTAGCCACTGGCGACACTTCATGAGTTTATGTAGGACAGTGCAAGTTTTGGATATTTGCAATAAGGAAGCCGCCATCTTACACTAGAATAATTACCGCCATCTTACACTAGAATAATTACAAATTATATTGTATGTTATAGCTTCATGAATATTTATGTACCCTACAGTGAAGGGCAACTAATGAGGTTTGATGTTTTGTTTTAGGGTACCGGCAGCGAGTCTGGGTGGTGGGTGCGAGTTTGGCAGTCATTTCGATTGTTCCTAAAGAACTTACGTTTCCGGGAAAGTTCTGCACCTAACCCAGAAATCAATGTTTTTCGTGCGTATAAGAGGCAAGGCTAAGGACCCAGCTTCTCGTTGGTATGGATAACAGAAACTAATGGATCCCAATCCGCAAACCTTGCGAAATGAATTCAGCATAACATTTATAAGAGGTATCGATACTAAGGAGTTGCTGTTACTATGGTTAACCCTTTTGTGTATTATACCTTAACTATTGTGCTCTTAATCCTTTAGGAGAGTGTGAGTTTCAATTAAGAAGTAATTTTAAGGTATTGGTCAGCATTAATATTATCGTAATCACATCACTTGTATGTGGCTGGCTTATCTCGTTCCTTCTTTAAGAAGTGATAAACAGATGATTATAAAGTTCTCCCTTGTTAAATTTCAGCAGAATTCTCACCTTTTCAAAAAATAGATTCTGGTAAATTTCTAAAATGGCTCTGAGCACTATAAATGGTTCAAATGGCTCTGAGCACTATAGGACTTAACTTCTGAGCTCATCAGTCCCCTAGAACTACTTAAACTTAACTAACCTAAGGAGATCACACCCATCCATGCCCGAGGCAGGATTCGAACCTGCGACCGTAGCAGTCGCGCGGTTCCAGACTGAAGTGCCTAGAACCGCTCGGCCACTTCGGCATAAATTTCTAATAATGTTAGTGTACTACATGTTTTGTGTTTCAAAGGTTATATGAAAATTTTTGATTTTTCAGTAAATTGTTAGGATCTCGATACTGAGTATATCTTTCTCCCTAATCAGCCACTTAGAGTAGGCGCCTGTATCGTTACAAGATGTGGCATCAAAGAGTGCATGGTTCGCTATGAACATGTAAAACCAAGATAAAATTCTTGTGGCGTAATTACACTGATCAGCCACAACATTATGACCACCTATAATACACTCCTGGAAATGGAAAAAAGAACACATTGACATCGGTGTGTCAGACCCACCATACTTGCTCCAGACACTGCGAGAGGGCTGTACAAGCAATGATCACACGCACGGCACAGCGGACACACCAGGAACCGCGGTGTTGGCCGTCGAATAGCGCTAGCTGCGCAGCATTTGTGCACCGCCGCCGTCAGTGTCAGCCAGTTTGCCATGGCATACGGAGCTCCATCGCAGTCTTTAACACTGGTAGCATGCCGCGACAGCGTGAACGTGAACCGTATGTGCAGTTGACGGACTTTGAGCGAGGGCGTATAGTGGGCATGCGGGAGGCAGGGTGGACGTACCGCCGAATTGCTCAACACGTGGGGCGTGAGGTCTCCACAGTACATCGATGTTGTCGCCAGTGGTCGGCGGAAGGTGCACGTGCCCGTCGACCTGGGACCGGACCGCAGCGACGCACGGATGCACGCCAAGACCGTAGGATCCTACGCAGTGCCGTAGGGGACCGCACCGCCACTTCCCAGCAAATTAGGGACACTGTTGCTCCTGGGGTATCGGCGAGGACCATTCGCAACCGTCTCCATGAAGCTGGGCTACGGTCCCGCACACCATTAGGCCGTCTTCCGCTCACGCCCCAACATCGTGCAGCCCGCCTCCAGTGGTGTCGCGACAGGCGTGAATGGAGGGACGAATGGAGACGTGTCGTCTTCAGCGATGAGAGTCGCTTCTGCCTTGGTGCCAATGATGGTCGTATGCGTGTTTGGCGCCGTGCAGGTGAGCACCACAATCAGGACTGCATACGACCGAGGCACACAGGGCCAACACCCGGCATCATGGTGTGGGGAGCGATCTCCTACACTGGCCGTACACCACTGGTGATCGTCGAGGGGACACTGAATAGTGCACGGTACATCCAAACCGTCATCGAACCCATCGTTCTACCATTCCTAGACCGGCAAGGGAACGTGCTGTTCCAACAGGACAATGCACGTCCGCATGTGTCCCGTGCCACCCAACGTGCTCTAGAAGGTCTAAGTCAACTACCCTGGCCAGCAAGATCTCCGGATCTGTCTCCCATTGAGCATGTTTGGGACTGGATGAAGCGTCGTCTCACGCGGTCTGCACGTCCAGCACGAACGCTGGTCCAACTGAGGCGCCAGGTGGAAATGGCATGGCAAGCCGTTCCACAGGACTACATCCAGCATCTCTACGATCGTCTCCATGGGAGAATAGCAGCCTGCATTGCTGCGAAAGGTGGATATACACTGTACTAGTGCCGACATTGTGCATGCTCTGTTGCCTGTGTCTATGTGCCTGTGGTTCTGTCAGTGTGATCATGTGATGTATCTGACCCCAGGAATGTGTCAATAAAGTTTCCGCTTCCTGGGACAATGAATTCACGGTGTTCTTATTTCAATTTCCAGGAGTGTAGGATAATAGAGGCGACGCGTCATGGAATGGAAGCATTGTGGCCTTGGTAGGTCGCTGGACAGAGTTGGTACCACATCTGCGCACAAAACTCACCTAATTTCCGTAAATTCTTGGAGCGGGCGATGAGCTCTGATACCACGTTCAATCATATCCCAGATTTGTCCTATAGGGATCAGATTTGGCGTGTTGGAAGATCAGCATATCAATTGGAAATAACCACTGTGTTCGTCGAACAAATCCATTACAATCTTGGCCTTGTGACATGTGTACGATACTCCTTCGCAGTCACGGTACCTTGAACGAGCTCCACTGAACCCATGGATGCCCAAGTGAAAGTTCCCCTGAGCAAAATGGAGCCGCCGCCAGCTTGTCTCCGACCCACAGTATTGGTGTCAAGGAGCTGTTTTGCTGGAAGATGACGAATTCACGTCCTGCTATCGGCATGATGAGGAACGTATCGGGATTCGCCAGACCATGCAACGCTCTGCCACTACACCAACGCCCAGTGGTGATGTCCATGTGCCCATGGATGGCGACGTCGTAATGTTAAGAAGGGACGTTGGGTGCAAAGGCCCATCATTAGGGGTATTCGGTGCACTGAATGTTCACAAGTACTCTGCCCAGCTAATTTGAGACTACGCGAGTTTTTCTTCTATTGTTCCTTCATTGACTGAGCTAGCGTGATGGTGGTTTCACAGACGAGTTACATTATTATAGTAGTAAATTAATTTCAGTGGTTTCAAACTAACAAAGGTTTGACGTACCTAGATATCGCTCAGAATACTGGTTCCTATGTATTTGACGATTGTGGCAGATTAAGATACCTGACCACTGCTATTGCAGGATAACTTGTATTTCCTCGTATTCTGTCACATTACGCTACATTAAACTGTGTTCAAGATCGGCTGTCAGTCTTAACACCCTTAAATTATCCCTTTACTACCTAACAGTTTTCTAGTGATCTGATGATTCATTACATACTGAACGAGGCAAGGAAGCGGGTAACGCTTAGGACTCGCACGAGGAAGGAGCAGATTCAAATCCGTACCCGTTTTGTAAGATTTAGCTTACAATGGTCTGTCTAAAGTACTTATCACGAATGCGAGTGATATTCCTTTTTAAAGGATTGAAACCTCCCCTTAGAAAAATTATGAAAGACTGTGCTGATATACCTCTACGTTATTTCATTTTCAAACACCTGAGCAGAACTGAACGTACTCAGACATTTCTCTCTTTACTAATTCTGATCAACACTAAACTGACACACAATATTTTTAGCGCAACGCAATCTGACTTTCAGTAATCCCTACAAAAGAATGACCCTGACTAACAAAAACCTATACCTTTCATGAATCACTTACCTCACAAAACCTTCTATTCTCGAACTACTGCAATACAGCGAGCGTCAATACTGCCAGCTAAATAAAAGATTCTAACTACTGAAGGCACTAACTACTGATAGGCAGAGTTAGCAAATGAAAGATTTTGATAGAGAACAAACAATGTATTTACCTTAATAGTATTCAAAAGTCAATAACATATATCAGTTCATGATATCCAGTATTACAAATTTACTCTTTCTGGCGGACACACGTCCAGATCATCCGTTCTCAAAATTCCACCATCTCTCTACCCACATCCACCACTGCTGGCGGCTCACTTCCAACTACACAACGCTATGCGCTGTTCACATCCAACTGCCCAACACTACAATAGAGAATATTTCAACAATGCCAACCAGCCACAGACTGCACACAGCACAGGCAGTGATTATCATACAGAGTGCTACGTGGCGTTACCAACATAAAAACCTAAACAGCCTACTTACAGCATCATGTCTCGCCGTCGACGAGACATTTATTTTCCTGCCTTTACTTTTTTTTATCTTATTCACAACTGTGTCATCATGGGCAATCTCAGTTATAGACAGACTCACACACTAGGACATTGTGACTAAAATGGAGGTCTAAACCCCATGTGAATACCGAATAATGACAGGAATGACTGGACTGACTGAGAGTAATCGGTCCTGAGATAATTGGCGGACCGTATGCACTGCAAGGGAGAGAACAGCTGTACATGCTTTCAATACTTTCCTTTCCTCGCCGATTCTGCTGAGAATATCCTCATTCATTAGCTTACTAATCCTCATAATTTGCAATATTCTTTTGTAGCAGTACATCTCAAAGGCTTCGATTCCCTTCTGTTCCGGTTTTCACTCAGTTCATGTCTCACTACCATACGATGCTGTGCTCCGAACTAACATTCACATAAATATATTCGTCAGATTCAAGGCATATGTTTGATAGTAGCACACTTCTCTTTGGCTGAAACGCTCTTTCTGTCAGTGCTTATCTGCTTTTGTGTCCTCTTTGCTCCGTCGGACATAGCTATATTTTGTTTCCTACGTAGCAGAATTCCTTAACTTACAATTAATCTGCTTCGTGATTAATTCTGATGGTAAGTTTCTCGCTGCTCTCCATTTCTGGTAGTTCTCATTACTTTCGTCGTTCGTCGATTTTCTGTCAATCCATATTCTGTACTAACCGGCCGGAATGGCCTTGCGGTTCTAGGCGCTACAGTCTGGAACCGCGTGACCGCTACGGTCGCAGGTTCGAATCCTGCCTCCGGCATGGATGTGTGTCATGTCCTTAGGTTAGTTAGGTTTAAGTAGTTCTAAGTTCTAGGGGACTGATGACCTCAGCTGTTAAGTCCCATAGTGCTCAGAGCTGTTTGAACCATTTATTCTGTACTCATCAGATTGTTCATTCAATTCAACACACCCAGTTGTTCTCCTTCACTTTGAGTAAAGATAGCAACGTCATAAGCCAATCTTACCACTGACATCCTTTAATCCTGAATTTTAATCTTGCTCTTGAAATTGCATTTCCTTCATTGTAGGGGGGGGGGGGGGGGGGGCGCAAGATTACACACCTGCCTTGCACCATTTCAGTTTAAACAATTCGTTCTTGTTCCTCCAGCCTCAAAAAAAAAAAAAAATGGCTCTGAGCACTATGGGACTTAACTTCTGAGGTCATCAGTCCCCTAGAGCTTAGAACTAGTTAAACATAACTAACCTAAGAACATCACACACATCCATGCCCGAGGCAGGATTCGAACCTGCGACCGTAGCGGTTGCGCGGTTCCAGGCTGTAGCGCCTAGAACCGCTCGGCCACCCTGGCCGGCCTTCCAGCCTCATTGCTCCTTCTTGGTTTTTCTGCTTATTGTACATTATCGGTGTTTCCCTGTACCTTACCTAAAGGCAAACTGATCGTCATCTAACATATACTCAGTTTTCATTTGCATTGTTCTGTGCATTATCTTTATCAGTATCTTCGATGCGTGAACTGTTAACCCTCCGTTACTCGCGCCATAATTTCTGCCACGATCACTCGTGCGGATGACATTTGTCATACGCAACGTAAACAGTGTATCTGAGCACTTTAAACGGTATGTATCAATGGTTTTAGGAGTGTTTTACTTAAATCTAAATATAATACACAAAATATTCCAAGATGATAAAGATTTTTGCCAACTGTTAGTAAATAGCTGCGATACTTCTCTCAAAGCTGCCAACTAATCACTCCGTCTCGAAACACCTCTATCAACAGCTGCCAAACCTCAGACACCTGACGTGCAACATAAATCGGTTTTCATTCCTACTTGATTCAAGTCCGTTGCCGTTTCAGTTATCTCACAACTTTGAAAAACTCCTTTTAGATCGTCTCCAAAATCTATGCAGATATTTCAAACTAATGAAAGCCTATCGCACAACATTGATACCAATGAAAGCTATGATTTATACAAAATTGTCTCCGCGGAAAAGTTACTACGAATTTCATTGATGTAAATATTGGTACATGTTGTGATAATGGGTGTTATATTACATCCAAAAATAACTACGTAAAATCTGTTTCTGTCTTTGTAATACGAACTTCATTTTTGGGTGCCGGTAAACGGGTAATAATAACACATGATCTCGTTCTAACATGGATAGGATATTTACTTTTAATCCATTTAGCTATTCCATAATTTTCTAAATAGAATACGTCGTCTTAAATTACTTCTTCCTCTGATTCATATTTATCAATTTCTGTTACTTCTGTTTCTGTTCCTAAATCATGATCACTTTCGTTTACACAGTCCTCGTTCTCTGAGTTAGTAATATCACTGTCAGGATCTTCATCGCTTTTCTCTTGGAACCATTCCAGCCATACATTAAGATCTCTGCTACTCTCCCAGGCTTTCTCACAAATTAAAGTATAGAGAATATTTACTTCTCGTTGTTACGTATTGTAAAGCGAGTTTAGATACACCTAAAATTACGCACATGAAAATCGGATTGAATCAGGCAAATCAGAAAAGTAACATAGACCGCTTTTGTTTTTCCTAAAGTCTGATGGTATTTCGCCAGTCTCATACATTATGCAGAAACGTGAATAGTAATTTTTTTGCCACTTGTCCCAGTGGTTTCCGAAACTCGTCCAAAGCTCTTTTAAAATATGGTTCTAATACTGAATCCTCTCTCTCTTCTCTGTCGCCCCCTGTTTCTACTTGTATCACGCCAACAGACACGTTTTCCTCCTCATAGAGACCTTGAATGTACTCCTTCCACCTATAGGCTTTCGCCTCTGTATTTGACAGTGTAAGCCCCATTGAGCTCTTACTGTTACCGCACTTGTTTTTAACTTCATTGAAAGTTGTTTCGACTTTTCTACATGCTGAGTCCATCCTTCCAACAATAATTTCTTTTTCGATTTCTTCACACTTTCGTGCAGTCATTTTACTTTAGCTTCCATGACAGTGGAGTAGTAGTTGGAGCTAGACACATGGCACATTCAGTTCCGGAAATCGTTAGGGAATTCAATATTCCAAGATCCACTGTGTCAAGAAGTGCCGAGAATATAAAATTTCATGTATCATCTTTTACCATTGACAAAGCAGTCTCCGACGACCTTCATATTACGACCGATAGCAGCAGCGTTTGCTTAAAGTAATCAGTGCAACAGCAAGCAACTCTGCATGAAATAACCGCAGGAATCAACTGACGTACTACGAACGTACTCTTTAGGATAGCGCAGTGAAATCTGCCATTAATTGTCTTTGGCAGCTGACCAACCACGCCAGTGTCTTTGCTACGAATATCTTTGCTACGAGGACATCACCTGCAGCAGTTCTCCAGTGCTCGCGACCATAGTGGTTGGCCCATAGGCGATTGGAAAACCGTAGTCTGGTCAGGTGATTCGAGTTTTCAGTTGCTAAGATGGTAGATTTCGAGAGTGGCACAGACATCACAAAGTCATGGACCCAAGTTGTCAACAAGGCACTGTGCAAGCTGGTTGTGGCTCCACAATGGTGTGAGCTGTTTTTACAAGGAACAGACTGGGTCCCCTTTTCCAACTGAACCCATCGTTGACTGTAACTGGTTATGTTCGTCTACTTGCAGACCATTTTCATTCATTCATGGACTTAATGTTTCCAAACAATGATGTCTTTGTCACTGGGTCACAACTGTTCGCCACTGGTTTGAATAACATTCTGTACAGTTCGAGCGAAGGGTCTGGCCAGCCAGGTCGAACATTTATTGTGCATAACTGAGAGGTCAGTTTGTGCACAAAGTATCGTGTAATAGCAATACTTTCGCAGCTATGGATGAACCATAGCTCAGTATTTCTGCTGGGGATTTCCAACGACTTGTTCAGTCGATGCCACGTCTAGCCGCGATACTACACCGGACAACAGGAGCTTCGAAACGATGTTAGGAGCTATCCCATGACTTTCGTCACCTCATTTTAATTTGTTTATTGGGCGAAAGTTATGAACACAATCGAATGTCTTCCGAAAGTCAAAGGACCAAAGGACGCAATTTTTTAACTCAGCTCCATTATTTATAACTTTCTATGAAAGTGAACTTCCGCATTCTAGCCCTGATGAACTAACTGGGACAGACGAATCGTAGAGATATTCTCTGACATCGGCCTAATGCGTCTGTGGTGCGGACACTCTCGTCCGCTGTCGGCTTTGTTAACCTTAGAAGCCCCGCATTATGAGACAGATTGCACCCGTCTCAAGAACTCACAACAAGGAAAAATCCCTGGCAGTATTGGGAACTGAACACAGGCCCTTCACTGGCAGGCAAATCCCTCTTTTTCATCTTTTCAGGCCTTGACTCGTTTTTATGGACGACAATGCTGACGCCATGGAACATTGCTGCCAGCAATTCGGCCTTAGTCCCATCGAGCACTTGTGGAATCCATTGGAGAGACGTACTGCAGCACATCTACATGCACAAACGACCATCCAGCAATTAACAGTTCTGACTGAGGACAGAGCGCCCTACCACAGGAACGTGTGGTCAACCTTGTGGCCAGGATGGGAGCACGCCTCAGAGCATGACTTTCCATCTGTGATACACTAGTGTCCCACCGTTTCAAATGTTCAGGGCTCCATCATGAATCGCAGTGACTTTTGAATAACAGTGTCCTTCGTGTCACAGCACGTTTCTTCCAGTTACTTTCCGTACTATACTGTAGCAAAATTTCATTGAGAAATGTGTCTTGTCAGTGACATATTAAGCTGAAATTGCATTCGTCCTTTCCACATCAGTGTGGATATACACATACACCAACAGACGAAGAAAATGATCTGTATTAACTATAAGTAAATCTGTCAGTGGCTAAGAAAGGGGTTTAAAAAAAGCCCTTGATCATTTGCTAATTAATATGAAGAGTTCTAAATGTAATCTAAAATCATTCCTTCTCCACAACTCCTTCCACCCCACAGACGAATTGTTATTTAAGAATCGGTGACATATCGGGAAAATTGTCTCATTTCTCATTCTTTCGATAAAAATATCATTGAAAAGATGTATGAAACAAGGCCTAACTAACTAACCGACCTACTAACTAGTTACATGTGTGATTATCTCGATTTTTGTGCACGTTACGTTTGTGCTTTGTGGCGAATTCGTCAGCCAGTGCAGGATGATCCGTATCGTTGGTTTTCCCTGGAGCAAATTGGTAATACATCCACGAAACATGACAGTGTCTTTCGCCGTTTATCAGGTGTCCCACCTAAGAGGCGTCAGGCAGATTTTCCCTGGCGTTTAAGTAGATATTTGCAGTACCCTTTTTTCAATGTGTAGCTACAATGAGCCCAAATAAACACTGCTTATCGTTTCATTCATGCGATTCCCAGTTTCCATGCAAGGCATCGGTTGTTTCCCATTACAAACAAAGTGACTTTTGAAGTGGAATTTTACGTGTCCGTTCGGTATAGCCTTCCTTAGTTGAGTGGTTAGCGTGGCTAAGCGCCACACGTAGGACTTGTGTTTGATTCCCAGTACTGCGAGGGAGTTTTCCTTAAGATTACGGGAACGGTGTGCAGTGAGTCGTGTGATGCCATTTCAGGAGATACTTGAACAACTAGTGGCGGCTCCAGGTCACCTAAACTGACGAAGTGACGGATAACGGGGTGCTGACGCACGCCCCCTCATACTGCATCGAATGACGCCATTGGCAGAAGATGATAGGGCCGTCGATAGCCCGCCGCAACAGCTTGTGGACTGAGTTAACGTTTGCATTTGATAGTGTGATCCTTAATTATTCCAAGTCGATATTCGTATCATCGATGTCTGTTAGCAGGGATCGTAAAACAGTAAGCATAACCAGTATTACAATAGCGATAGAACAGAGCTGTTCTGCGTGTTTTAGTCCTTGTTGACACATATCGATAAGACGAACTTCCCAATGGACTAATATAGATCTATTCAATCGAATGGGCATGAAAAATTCCGCTTTAAAAATATTTTGTTTGTAGCGGGAAACAAACCGCCAATTTTCGTGGACGCTGGGTGTCGCATGGAACACGTGACTGGGCTGGCTCTAACTGCATGTTGCAAAAACAAAATTCCAGACATCTGCCGAAACACCAGAGAAAATTTGCCTGGTGGCTCATCAACCTCTAATAGAAGCAAAGCAAAAAAAGCTCCAATGAAATGTAGCCCAGGGCAGTCATACCAGGGCTCTAGGGAGGGTCGTCCTCCCACCCTCAAATCTCTCAAAGAAGGGATAAAAATATAGTGTATTCAGGTGTCTTTCCTTCAAGAAAATTATTTAAAGATCGGTGTTACGCAGGTTTTTAAAAGGATCTGAACTGTGACTTTCTTATCTCTACTTACAAGTTGCCGTTTCTCTTTTAAGGTATTAAAAGTACTTTATATCCCAGGTCTTAGCATCCTCCCGACACCTTCCCCTAAAGATTATCGTATGGGTGCCCTTGAATGTAGTCCTCGATTACTCATCGTGTTACTAATATAAATGTCTACAAGATTAAGAATGGAAATTAAAATACGACTCTTGGATCCACTAGACTCTCAATGTTTGAATAAAGCAAACTGGTAGACGTCTAAGAAAGAGGACCAAATTTAAGTAGAACCTGTTGAACTACTACATTCGCTCTGGTCAATATACAGATGCATAGACAACGATAGCCCTACCCATTCTCCAAGATAGCACACTACACGAAAATCTCAATTCAGTATTAACTATCCTTTCAAAGTCTCAAATTTTTTGAAATATGATCATTTTTATTACTCACGAATCAACATAGTCCACAGTGTAGTTTTGTATGGAGCAGAAACCTGGGACGCTAGTAAACGAAATGAGAATAAACTGTTTGTCAATGAGACGGATTACTTAAGATGAAGCTCATGCTGTTCTATGATGGATAGGCTATAAAAAGAAGTAATCCGATAAAGGATGGAAATGGATAGGGATGTCTGTGACGAAACCCAACAAAAACAGCTGACACATAGGAATTACAGACAATTGCTGCGTATGAGCGCTGATTTAAATAAATGGGTGAAGTCGAAAATTTGTGCCTGACTAGGACTCAAAGCCGTATTTCCTGCTTCCTAGACAGATGCGCTGGTTACTGCGCCATCCGAACCCCGTGGTCATCGCAACTGCCCGGACTGTGTGAGCATGCCTCTCGCCACACCTAAGTTCTCAGCTTATGCACGTACTGCTAAAGTAGTGCCGCTTGCCCATTACCTTCATTACTCACGGTATGTGTCCATTTCCGTGAGAGTTCGAGTCAAGTGTGTGGGTAAGTTGAGAATTTGGGTCTGACGGGAGGCGTGCTACTATAGTCCATACAGTGGCGATGAGCACTCTAATCGGATGCAGCCGTGGTCATCGCATCAGCCTAGTAAGCAAGAAACTCGGGTTTCGTGTCCTGGTCTGGCACAAGTTTTCAACTTTGCTAATTGATTTAAAGCAATGCCCACTCACAGCTAATGTCTGTATTTCCTTTGTGCCTTCACTGATATTGGCTTTTGGATCAAAATGGTGATGTCTTTCGGACATGTCTGAAAGAACACACAACGCACGTATATAAAAACAGCTGATGTGATTTGGCCATGTGAAGGACCATTCCAGTGGAAGAAGAAGTGTCGTCCACGACGAGACTGGTATAAAGGTGGCAATGGAAGCTGGCAGAGTGAACGCCAAAGAAAGCCAAGACAGTAGAAGACATCGACTGTGGGTGGAGAAGCGACGCCAGCCGAAGAAACTCCGCAGGTAGAAGAATTAATATAGCTACGATCTACTTAATCGTGAGTCAGAAATTTTGTACACGTGAGGAGGGTCGACTTCAGACAAATGTCGTTGAAATATTGAGAAACTAAATTGTTCAATTTTTTTTCCTGTTTACTTTTGTGAAATTAAATTGTTCAGTTCTTTTCCTTGTTTACTTTTCATATCTCTGTATGTTCTTCCTTGAACGAATCTTTTTGTGTTTATAGACTAATTAGACACTGACTGCGAGCTATTCCGATAGAACAAACTCCTGATCCGAATCTGCCATAGCGTAGTACGACCAATCCTTAATTTGTTTTCTTCTTTCTTCGAGCTTTTATCTTGGAAAATTAATGATATATATTTCATTTTTTATAATATTTTTAGTATATCTTTTTCTTAACTGCTGCTTGAAAAGATCGTAAATTCTTCGTTTTAATACTTTGACAACGATTAATTTGGTTTCAAATAATGTCAGACACACGTGCTGAAATAGGTCTCCAGTCTAATGAGATCTAACTGAGCCCCTCCTACAAAAAATGATTAATGTAACCGCCGCCTGTTCCTTAAAAATTTATCCACTTTCGGCGTTGACAGCTATCTAACACTATATCCCAGTCTCTGTTACATACGTGACTGGGTTCTCAGCTCAAATCCCGTAAAGTGATTAACGGCCTATTCAGTGGTTCCTTAAGTACACAATGAAATGTGGAATTCTATAAAATAACGTTGCTAAGTTAATGGTAAATATCGCGTGCCAACAACTCGAACGTTCCAATAATAGTAACGTAGTACCTGATATAAAAACGAACTGCTCTCGAGTGTCACACAAGTGGTCAAAGCGACTCAACAAATCTTCCATACACCACGAAAACAAAACCATGCCCACTCGACATGCTTCTAAACGGGACCACTACTATTCGCCAGAACTAACTGGAACTTATCCTGTTTCAAATATTAATCTCTAAACACCAAAAAATTATATTTGAGCTGTCATCAACAAAATATCGGCTTCAGTGATCCCATATTTTATCACCCCAGTATTCTTCTAATAGAGTACCACTGAAGTGACCAATAGCTTGGACTCCGATCATCACCTAATAGTAAATGGACTATATACACCGGTAGTTCTGGGGACCAGAGAGAACTCAATGTATGTAACTTTTTCTGTGTGAACTGACGACCCTCCAGTAGTAAACTGAAGCAAAGCGTCAATGTTGGCTTACCCAATCTTGGTCTGCTAATGTTACCATAGAAAAATGAAAGGCTTACTGCTCTTAGACTGCCAACATGATTATACCAAGATCAAACCCATACAGCTCTTGTTCCAGCAACGTGACTATGAGAAGATCACAACTGTACTATTATAAGGTCCATATTAAAGTTAGCCATTGTAATTCGACATAAAAACCGTGCAACGATTACTTTTTAACAAAATTCACTGTATCTTGCGATGTCGGAGTATCTTCTAGCAATCAGATACTGGGTCCTTATATTCGTGTACCTTTTTCTGCCTCCATGTTGCAGCATAGCTGGATACCCTTGGCACCAACATCTTGTGGCATCTTTCTCCCTTCCTCCAATTTGAAAATATTGTACACATACCATGGGAGCAGGTTACCAGGCCTATGATGTGCTAGTTCCACGTAATACTACAAAGGGTGCAAGCCCCCTCCATAACACCACCGCCTACGAGTTTTACTGTTGGCACTACACAAGCTGGCAGATGATGTCCACCGGTCATTCGCCATACCCACACCCGGCAATCGGATCGCCACATAGTGTACCGTGATTCATCACTCCATATAACGTTTTTCCACTGTTCAGTCGTCCAATGTTTACGCTCCTTACACCAAGTGAGGCGTCGTTTGGCATTTACCGGCGTGATGTGTGGCGTATGCCTCTCTATTTCAGTATGTGTCGTCTGGACCTCTAGAAACTACACTATGAGTTTGCAAAGCCGAACTTTGCTTTAATTTATAAGTATTAAGACAATTTCAAATACGAACTGAAAGGCTGTGACCTGTATGAAGCAATTAGGTAGTTCAACACTTCTGGATCTGTGACCGATAATCCATTTGGAATAACACCTCAAAACAGCTGATGAAGGACTAGGCGTATGGTTCACAGATTGTAGAGTTTTGGTCCTCTACTCCAAAATGTACACATACTGCATAGCTGCAGGTTCCACCCAGAGGCTGACTAAGGGTGTGCACTGTACAGCTTCAAAGGCTTTCACGATCGAGGATTACAAGAGATGCTTGTTCAAGGGCGTTGGCGCCATTCCGCTTATGGTCCACCAGGTAGTGTTTCAATCACGAGGTCATGAAGTACATACTGCACTATAGCTGAACATAGGGCTGTCACATTATGTCAACAATTTGTTCACCTGTGGTGGTTGGATCAGCATCCTCCCATATAGGCACCATCCGTTGAGTGGCTAAGTGTTTGGCTTGTATTTATTTATTTGTAAATAGCAGGTGTGTAGAGCAGTTGGATGACTCAATTTTGATAGATGCGTTCGAATATGCATGCATAGCTGAACACTGTG
This sequence comes from Schistocerca serialis cubense, assembly GCF_023864345.2. Classification (NCBI taxonomy): domain Eukaryota; kingdom Metazoa; phylum Arthropoda; class Insecta; order Orthoptera; family Acrididae; genus Schistocerca; species Schistocerca serialis. The sequence goes on along the minus strand of NC_064645.1, from coordinate 302,206,596 downwards.
TGTGTGTGTGTGTGTGTGTGTGTGTGTTTGTGTGTGTGTGCGTGTGTGTTTGTATGTGTGTGTATGTGTGTGTGTGTGTGTGTGTGTTTGTGTGTGTGTATGTGTGTGTGTGTGTGTGTGTGTGTTCATATGTCGTGTATGTCGTATGCGTGCTATGTATGCACATATGTGAATATTATACAAGTTGTGAACATAGGTGTGTGAATTTTCATCATTTGCTTCTGCTAGTCCTTGTTTGCTATATATATTGGGTATAGAAAAAATTATGAGAAAGAAATGATTAAAGTATATGTACCATATATGTAGAATTATCAGACAGCAAATGAAAATACTTTATAGAATGATTAGAAAGGAGATTTAAATATTGTATCAAAGAGTAACAAGTGTTTGTAGAAACTGGAGTGTAGTATTCATGTACCTATTGTGTACACTATTTTCAGTGTAAATAAAAGTCTCTGATAGACACAAATCGTAAAAAAAAAACATTACTTTGTAAATAAAACCAATATATTTATGTAAAAAAATGGTTGTATGTATAGACCTATAATAAAAGTAGCTTTACAAATTATTATATTAAGGAAAAAATTGCGTTGCAAAAAAGGCCACTGTTTGTATGTCATCACAAACATGCAGCTTTGTAAATAAAGGGAAAAAATAATAAATAACCAAAAACTGTTGTAAAATAGTACTGCAGAAATGAAACTGTCAGCAATAATCCCTTAGTTAACTTCTTATTCATTGTTGTTTTATCCAAACCCTTTCACAATACCGTTATTTTTAATTTGTGTACAAGAAACCTGAACCTCTCACCATGATCCACAGACGTCGAATGAAGAGGCCTGTGCAACTGACGTAGTTATTTATGCTGATAACGGGAGGGGGAACTTCAATATAATCGGACAATGGACGAATGGAGTAGTTTCCGCTTATTTGAATGTGTTCTCATTGGTAAAGTAGTTTCTCGCTAATTTTATATCATGTGAGTGGTTTCGAGTTAACGTGATGACCTAGACCACTTGCCTAAAGAGCGTTTCTAGGACCACATGGTTAGAACTGAGTTACATTATGACCTAACCGACTTGGCAAAATTGCTCGGGCACGGCAGGGATTTCATTGGGTAACTCTGATCAGTTCCGTAGGGAGGGGGGGGGGGATGGGAGTGGGAGGAGACCATATCTATGCACTAGGTGATCAAAGGTATCCGGACACCGCCAAAAACATATGTTTTTCATATTAGGTGCAGTGTGCTGCTATCTACTGCCGGCTACTCCATATTAGCGACCTCAGTAGTCGTTAGACACCGTGAGAGAGCTGAATGTGGTGCCCCTAGGAACTCACAGACTTCGAATGTAAACAAGTGGTTCGGTGTCACTTGTGTAATACGTCTGTACGCGAGGTTTCCACACTCTTAAACATCCCCACGTCCACTGTTTCCGATATGATAGTGAAGAGGAAACGTGAAGGGACACGTACAGCACATAAGCGTACACGTCGGTCTCGTCTGCTAACTGACAGATACCGACAACAGTTCAAGAGAGTCGTAATGTGTAATAGGCAGACAACTATCTAGACCATAACATAATTATTCCAGACCTTATCACGATCAACTACAAGTACTGTGACAGTTAGGCGAGAGGTGAGAAAACTGGGATGTCATGGTCGAGCGGCTGCTCATACGCCACACATCACGCCGGTAAATGCCAAATGACGCCTCACTTGGTGTAAGGAGCGTAAACATTGGACGATTGAACTGTGGAAAAACGTTATGTGGAGTGATGAATCGCGGTACACTATGTGGCGATCCGATGGCCGGGTGTGGGTATGGCGAATGACCGGTGGACATCATCTGTCAGCGTGTGTAGTGCCAACGGTAAAACTCGTAGGCGGTGGTGTTATGGAGGGGCTTGCACCCTATGTAGTATTGCGTGGAACTAGCAGAGCATAGGCCTACATTGATGTTTGAAGCACCTTCTTTCCTCCCACTGTTTAAGTGCAACTCGGGGTTGGCGATTGCATCTTTCAACACGATCGAGCACCTGTTCATAATGCACGGCCTGTGACGGAGTAATGGACTGGCTTGCACACAATCCTGACCTGAATCCAGGCCTCGCTGACCGACATCGATACCTCTCCTCAGTGCAGCATCCCTTGAAGCCTCATATATGTCCTAGCAACCGATCCCATCTTTTAGTCAGATTTTACCGCAAATTTCTGCTCTCCCCAATTCTATTCAGTACCTCATCATTAGCTACGTAATCTACCCATCTAGTCTCCAACATCTTCTGTAGCGCCACATTTCTTTCTAAAGCGTGTATTCTCTTCTCGTCTAAACTGTTAATCGTCCATGTTTCACTTCCATACATGGCTACACTCCATACAAATACTTTCGGAAAGAATTTCCTGACAGTTAAATATATAGTCAACTTAAAGAAATTTTTCTCCTTCAGAAACGCTTTCCTTGCCATTGCCAGTCTACATTTTCTATCCCGCCTACTTTGACCATCGTCAGTTATTTTGATTCCCAAATAGCTAAACTCACTTACTAATTTACGTTTCCCATTTTCTTATCTAATTCCCTCTGCATCACCTGATTTAATTCGACTACATTCCATTATCCTCGTTTGGTATTGTTGATATTCATCTTACACCCTCCTTTCAAGACACTGTCCATTCCGTTCAGCTGCTCTTCCAGGTCCTTTGCTCTCTCTGACAAAATTAGAATGTCATTGGCAAACCTCAAAATTTTTATTTCTTCTCCGTGGGCCTCAGTTCCTTCTTCAAATTTTTCTTTTGTCTTCTTTACTGCTTGCTCAATATACAGATTGAGTAACATCGGGGATAAGTTACAACTTGTCTCACTCCATTCTTAACTATTGCATACGTTTCATGCCCTCGAATCTTATAACTGCCACCCGGTTTCTGTTCAAATTGTAAATAGCTTTTTGCTGCTCTATTTTATCCATGCCACCTTTAGATTTAGAAACAGAGTGTTCCAGTCAACATTGTCAAAAGCTTTCTCTAGGTCTGCAAATGATTTAAACGTAGGTTTCTCTTTCCTTAACCTATATTCTGTGAGAAGTCATTGTGTCAATATTCTTACATGTGTTCTTTCATTTCTCCGGATTCCAGTCCGATCTTCTCCGAGGTTGGCTTCTACCAGTCTTTCCTGGCTTCTGTGAAAGATTGGTGTTAGTATTTTGCAGCCGTGATTTATTAAACTGACAGTTCGGTAATTCTCATCCATGTCAGCACCTGCTTTCTTAGGAATTGGGTTTATTATATTCTTCTTGAAGTCTGAGGGTATTTCGCCTGTCTCATACATCTTGCTCAACAGATGGTAGAGTTTTGTCAGGACTGGCTTTCCCAAGGCCGTCAGCAGTTCTAATGGAATGTTGTCTACTCCCGGGGCCTTGTTTCGACTCAGATCTTTCAGTGCTCTGTCAAATTCTTCAAGCAATATCATAACTCCTTTCTCATCTTCCTCTATGCCCTCATCCTTTTCCATAATATCGCCCTCAAGTACATCTCCATTGTATAGACCCTCTACATACTCTTTCCACCTTCCTGCTTTCCCTTCTTTGCTTAGGACTGGTTTCCCATATTTATACAGGTGGTTCTCTTTTGTCCAAAGGTCACTTTAATTTTCCTATAGTCATTATGTATCTTGCCCCTAGTGATATATGACTCTACATCCTTACATGTGTCCTCTAGCCATTCCTTCTTACCTGTTTTGCACTTCCTGTCGATCTCAATGTTTTGGCTTTTGTATTCCCTTTCGACTACTTCATTTACTGCATTTTTACTTTTGTGTTTTCTTTCATGGACTAAATTAAATATTTATTGTGTTGCCCAAGGGTTTCTAGTAGCCCTCGTTTTTTTACCTACTTGAGTATTTCATCACTATTTCATATCTCAAATCTACCCATTCTTCTTCTACTGTATTCTCCTCCCTGTTCTTGTCAGTCGTTCTCTAATACTCCCTCTGAAACTCTCAACAACTTCTGGTTTTATCAATTTATCCAGGTCTCATCTCCAAAATTCCTACCTTTTTGCAGTTTCTTCAGTTTTAATCTGCAGTTCATAACCAGTAAATTGTTATCAGAGTCCAAATCTGCCCCTGGAAATGTTTTACAACATAAAATCTGGTTTTGTAAATCCCAGCTTAACCTTTATATAACCGGTGTCTCCAGGTGTCTTCCAAGTAAACAAACTTCTCTCACGATTCTTAAACCGAATGTTAGTTATGATTAAATTATGATCCGTGCAAAATTGTGTCAAGCGGCTTCCTCGTTCATTCCCTTCCACCAGTTCATATTCGCATACTACTTTTCCTTCTCTTTCTTTTCCTGCTGTCGAAATCCAGTCACCCATGACGATTAAATTTTCGGTTCCGATAACTATCTGAATAATTTCTTTTATCTCATCGTACATTTCCTCAATCTCCTCCTCATCTGGCATGTAAACTTGTACTACTTTGGTGGGTGTGGGCTTCGTGCCTATCTTGGCTGCAGCAGTGCGTTTACTGTGCTCTTCGTATTAGCTTATCCACGTTCCTATTTTCTTATTTATTGTAGACCACTTCTTCATTACCCTAATTTGATTTTGTTATTTAAAATCCTGTGTTCACCTGACCAGAAGACCTGTTACTCCTGCCACCGAACTGCACTAATTCCCACTATATCTAAATTTAAGCTATCCATTTCCCTTTTCAAATTTTCTAACCAACTTTCCTGATTAAGGGACGTGACATTCCACGCACCGATTGTAGGACGCCGGTTTTGTTTCTCCTGATAACGACGTCCTCCTGAGTAATCTCCACCCTAAGATCCGAATGGGGTACTATTTTACATCCAGAATATTTTCTCAAGAGGATGTCATGATCATTTAACCATACAGTAAGGCTGGATGCCATGGGGAAAAATTACTGCTGTAGTTTTCCCTTGCTTACAGCCGTTTGCAGTACCAGCACAGAGAGGCCGTTTTGGTTGATGTTACAAGGCCAGATCAGTCAATCATCCAGACTGTTGTCCCTGGAACTACTGAAAGAGCTTCTGCCCCTCTTCAGGAACCACCGGTTTGTCTGGCCTCTCAACCGATACTCCTCCGTTTTGGTGGCACCTACGGCACTGGTATCTGTATCGCTGAGGACTGCAAACATGCCCACAAACGGCAAGATCCATGGTTCATGAATGGGGGGGGGGGGGCTGCACTTTAACAAAACAGTAAATATTGTGTCTTCGAAACATCGTTAATCTAAAGGCCACAGGGAAGGCAATTAAAAGTGACACGGTGAAGAAAAATTTGAAAATTTGTGGTTCGGTCATATGGGACCAAACTGCTGAGGTAATCGGTCCCTAACTTCAACTAACTGACACTATGGACAAAACACACACCCATGCCCGAGGGAGGACTCGAACCACGGACCGTGACAATTTGCCGCAGTCCGCACGGCTACCCGGTGTGGCCCGGTGAAGAGGGTTCAAGGTACAAAGAAACACAGCAGAAGAAACTATAGCAGACGTTGAACGTCAAGACCATTCGTATTTTGGCAGTTTTCGGACCTGGTCATTAAGTTGCTGAAGACGGATCGAAAGTGGACTACTGTAATTGCTGCATCCTCATCCGAATGATCCGCTGCAGTTTATGAAGCCTATACGGTCGGCTGCGATACACTTCAGACTTAAGGGCTCTCCACACAAAGTAATCCCACACTGACGGATTATGTGATCGGGATGGCCAGCTATGGCCGCGACCAGACTTACCTCTGCTAATAAATCGATCACACGTTAAGCTTATGTAAATGTGGTCCAAGGTTCGGCCGGCCGCATGGGTAATTGCTTCATCTTACTGGAAATAACCTTAAATGTGTTCCTTCTACGTCAATGCTGACACAAATTGTATCCCCTAGTCCGGGCCACTTTTATTTGCCCCACCCCATAAAATGATTCGTTTATAGAACGAGTTTTTAATTTCAGTTTTTCAAATGTAATGAAATTCAGCAGAGGAGTTAGCGTCTGATACCAGGAAACGAGTGTGAATCTTAGTACGACGTCTAAAATTATTTGAAAGGAATCTCATTTATGTCAAGCGGTGCCTTATCATTACTTTGACTACTGTTACAGAAAGCAAGCTGTACAGGTCAACATTACAAGTGATTTTAACAGTTATTTCTGTAGGCGGCTGAGCTTAGTGGCTTTGTACCGAATCACCCCAAGAAATACAGAAATCACGCATGGTGTGTATGACTTTATTAACGACAATACGCGCTTTGGACTCTTCTCTCTCAGCAAATGGCATTATACATCTATATCTCCGTCAATAAAACCAATATACTATCATCCAGTTCAAGATTAATGAAACCGTTAAACAAGCTATATTAAAACAATACCTTCAGGTAATGTACCTTGACATCCAACACACATAACTCTTATCGACTTACGAATTTACCAATTTTCAATTCACGGATGATAGAGATAAATTACACAGAGAAGCTTCGCGAATAAAGCACTTTACTTCTCTGAGAGCGTCATTCCCGAAAACCAGAAAGCTCACGATCGAACACTAGACAGTAACTCCTACGTTCATATGTCATCATGACAATGGCAATTTTAGAGGAACTAGGATTTATGCAGACGGAAGCAAATGTTGTTAAACTCCCCCATCACCATTAAATTGAAAGGAGGGACTTGATTATTTTACATGAAATCTATTCGCAGTTTAGAATGTGAACAACTATCAGCTGTACACGTATACTGCTGAAAAGGGGAGATATTTTGATTGAATGAAGCTTGCCCGGTGTCGGTGAATAAAGACGATGTTGCAGTGTCGGTGTCGTTCAGGAGTAGGATACGTTCCTGCAGTATCGTTTCGTGTGATTGTTGTACAGTGGCTTCGGGAGTATTAATTTAGACTTAAGAAAAAAGGAGTCTTAAATATCAAGAAGAGTTATAAATGGATAAACAGCAAAGTATCTATTTCGTGTTCTAAAGTTTTTAATGAAAATGAATGCATTCAACTCCAAATGCGTATTTGTTTAGACACAGAAACTTATGCATTGAAATAATATCGACCACAAAAAATGTAATATAAAAAACGTTATCGATTACGATTTGAACCTTAGATTTCTTTGCACAACGTTTATGTAGCCTCTGTAAAGAGTTCCTGTCAAGCCGACGGCACTTGGTAAACAATTTTTTGTTAGAGATACCTTCTTTCATCGGGATCCAGATGTCGGTAACAAAGATCAGAAATACAGTTTTCTTTTCATTTACTCATTAGAAGCTCTTTAACGAAGTAAAGCAATATTCATCATATGGTGTAAATATAGCATAAATCAGAAAAATGGAACCTTCTAACCTGGTTTCTTGCTCGGGAGAACAGAAAATTTTGAGGAATCCTTGTCAGCTGGAACTGGGCCACATCATCCTCGCATTTCGTGTACAGCTTTTTAAGAGCTCTGGTGCGTGAGAAAGCTTGCTTCCCAACTGTGATATAATCATATTTTAATCATGTCTGACAGCAAACACTGCAACTCGAACTGTCATTTCCGTATTACGACTTGATGCACTTTCTGGCGATAGCCGAAAAGAGCCAGAGCCACGCCTCTGCTCCTCTGCATAACTAAAAGTTCCTTATTGAGTCTCCCCTCCGTAATTAACACCCAAATAAAACTTTTAACATTGTCTCTGTCCGCCTTTTGTCCGCTGGTCATTGGAGACAATCACAGTAAGAATCTCATTTGTAGCCTTCAGTGACAGCGGTAAGTCTACACCGGTACTTATTCCCTACCCGAAATCTCTTACGTAATCGAGATTCGGAAATTTAGACCTTGACAGTTCCAATACAGTGACTATTAATGTCACATTTCTACTATATCACATAGATAAATTAATACCTCCAGTTTGAAGCTTGAAATCTCTAGCTAACAGACGTGTAACCGTGATCTGTATCTTCAATTGCTAGTCGGAACAGTCGATCTGTGTGACGTGACTTGTGCATTCCAGTTTGGGCAAGCCTTTCGAATTAACGCCAGATCGTGGCTTGCGTATATGTTTCGTTACTTGTTGACGCAAGGACGTTTTCATTTACTCTTCCAAAGCTTAGCGCAATCTGTTCCGGCACCTTCTAAAGTAGAAAAATAATGGGAGTCAACGAAAACCGAATTCGACACTTTGACGCACACATCTTTACGTAAACTGGATTTATATTTGACATATTATCGTGCCGGTAAAAGTTCTTTGTATTTCGTGGTTGACATGATAAGACAGGACAACTAAGTAATCTCGTAGCTCTCTAGTGTCACAACTACGCAGAAGAAACGCTTGACGAACCTGTAACCATATGAATATATCGCTTGCGATAACCCTGATGTTTCGGGAAAACAACACGCACTGCTTGAAAACTAAAGCAAAAAGAGATCAGAGTAGCTCTATATTCTATCGAGGACTCGAGCGCTATCCGGCATCAACATATGGGCAGGCAGGCCAGAAAACTGAATTCTATGAATTTCGCTCATTACTGCCAGTCGGATACAAAACTACGCCAAATCCGTGTTAATGGATAATATAAATATTGTGTCTAAGTAGGTGTCATTTTCATGCACAAGCTACCGGTGCTTGATACAAACGACTTTTCGTTAAAGTTCTTTAGCGGTGGTGGTAGTGGTTAACGTCCCGTCGACAACGAGGTCATTAGAGACGGAGCGCAAGCTCGGGTTAGGGAAGGATTGGGAAGGAAATCGGCCGTGCCCTTTCAAAGGAACCATCCCGGCATTTGCCTGAAACGATTTAGGGAAATCACGGAAAACCTAAATCTGCATGGCCGGAGACGGGATTGAACCGTTGTCCTCTCGAATGCGAGTCCAGTGTGCTAACCACTGCGCCACCTCGCTCGGTAAAGTTCTTTAGCGCTGTGGTTACTGTCGAAGCCTGCTTGTGTCACAAATAACGAAACATAATTACAGATCACATAATAATGTATTCCTTAGATAATTTTAGTAAGCAGAAACGGGTTATAAGCGAAAACTGAAACCAAGCTCTCTTTAAATCGAACGTTTTCTCCGTACTTGGAAACAGAAGAGGTTCATTGCATTAAGTTGCTAGTAGAAACCATCAGCTTATGTGAAGGATACAATCTTCTGTTCGTTTTGGTAGCAGTTTTATGAGTGTGTGTGTGTGTGTGTGTGTGTGTGTGTGTGTGTGTGTGTGTGTGTGTGTGTGTGTGTGTGCATGTGTGTGTCTTCAAAATGGCTCAAATGGCTCTGAGCACTAAGGGACTTAATATCTGAGGTCATCAGTCCCCTAAAACATAGAACTACTTAAACCTAACTAACCTAAGGACATCACACACATCCATGCCCGAGCCAGGAATCGAACTTGCGACCGTAGCGGTTGCGCAGTTCTAGACTGAAGCGCCTAGAACCGCTCGGTGCGTGTGTGTGCGGGCGTTTGTGTGTGTGTGGAGGGTGAGGCGGCGGCGGAGAATGGGTAGGGAGAGTTATTTAACAAATATTCTTTTGAACTGATACTTGCTCATTTGATATGTCCGCCGTTCGTGGTTCGACGTATATAAGAAGCTATAAGGAATTTCGGATATTGCGCGCGATCTCCTGGTCTAAAGACTGCAATATTTGCAGTTAGTCGGTCTTGTTGTGTTATAGTTCACCTTCCGCGATGATATAACGAAAATAAACTCTGCAGAAACGATGAGCAGAGGAGAGCAGTCTGAGGCTGACAATGAGACACCACAGATTAGATCTAAAAAATGCTCAGATATTTTTCCACCTACATTAATATCAATATTCGATGATAATGAGAGGAAAAAGATTACAAATGTACATCTACAACGCAGGCGAAGATAATTTTACACACCCTAGAAGACATTTTTTCTACGTGTTTTTTTATTTCTTTTTAACCCGCGATCACTCGCGCTTAAGAAAAAGTCTGACATTAGTGATTCTCGACAAATATTTCAACACATTTTAAAGATGTTGCAGCGTTGATCTAGTAATGCTTCCTTTCATACGTTTACTAGCAATCGACTTCCCTTTCGCAGATCAAATCACAATTAAAGCTTGCTTACCTTTGTTTGAAGCAGTGCGCATTGTTAGATTTTTTCCTCATACGCGAGTTATTACGAACAAGGTCTTCTGTATTCCTGGAACCCCTCTTTGTTTCTCTCTTAGTCTGCTTCTTTGTTCTAGTGATACGCGACTGGGTTAATGTTTCCTCGTGGACGTATTGTTCGTGTATTACATTTTACTACCAGAATGAGTACGGTTATTCGGCTTTACCTACCGAATAAAGGAATTGCATACACCGAATACATGACGAGCTGTGTCAGATGCGAAAATATGTAAAATTTTACCTGAAAGTAGTCACTGTCAGATGAATTACTATTGGTTTGGCCAGAGGAACCGCTAGTCGAGAATGTCCAACTAGAGGCCTGACTTTGTGTACTGACACACAAACTGAGCATGAAGACATCGGGACACGGCAACAGAGCAATGTGATAGCGACTCTGAAACTGCGTCTATAGTAGTCCCAACTTCTGCAAATCGTGATACATATTAAGGAAGAATAAACCCCCTTCAATAAGAGCTGCTCGTCAAAATCTTGTTATACAATTGCCATGTGTAAAAGGGGGAAACAAAAAGTTGGAGAACGGTTATGGACTGTCGGGAACTTGATTTTCCAGACAATGTAATTGACTATACTGGGTTCAAAGGAAAAATTATTTGACAGAATGTTAGCAGCTTATTCACAGAGTGCTAGATACTGCCCGCAGAAATATGCTAAAGAATTATCAGCTTTCCTTTGTGTTTTATACGTAACTCACAGAAGAGAAAAAGTCGCAAGAATGTGGCTCTGCCTGAGTCTGGTAAAACGGGCATGTAGTTTAGTTTACCTTAATTGCTCATGTACTGTGATGATATCGAAGCGCCGGAAGGAGAGATGTTACGAATGTATTGCGGAATCGTTTGTAACGATTGCATATTCAAATATTTTCAGTTCAACAATACACTGGAGTTATTGTGTGACAACGATAAGCGGGAGTCACCTCAAGTTAAAAGTTTCTCGTGCTCAACCATCTGTCTTGTTGCATAAAAGCTACTCTGATGCGTTAACACACTTCTGCACCCTGTGCGTCCTTTTAGAGCATTTATTTGATATATCCCTTTCCTCACCTATTCTACATAGAACCCCATCATTTCTTGTGTTATCAGATCACTTATTTTCAACATTCTTTAACAACAAATCTGGAACCCTACAATTCCTATCTATTCTGGTTTTCCTATACTCAATGAATCACTACCATACGAGGATGCGCTACAAACGTACAGTCTTACAGACTCTTTTTTCATTTTACATCCTCTGTTTGATACTTACAGAGTGCGCTCTTTGCCTTTGCTTGTTTCCATTCTATATCCTCGTTGTTTAATCCGACACGCCTTACATTGCCTCCACTGCAGCAAAATTCCTTCACTTAGTTTGTTACTAGACGCCTTTTTTTATATAACGATTATCTATAATCTCATTTCTGATTTCCCTTATTACTTCCATCTTTGTTTGGGTACATTCAATCCACATTCTGTGCTCGATAGACTGTTAATACAGTTGGATAAGTCCTCTAGTTCTTCCTCACGTTCATTGTATATAGGAATGTCAATGAAATGTTTCATCGATATTCTCTCATCTTACACTTCAGTCCCACCCCTGAAACTCTCTTTTACTTAACCCTTGCCCCTTTGATTTGACTAGCAACGTACAGACACAGCATTGTCGCTTACACTATTTTAATCCGATGACTTCTTTCTTTGTCTTGTACATATTGTTTACCAGTAAGAAAAATCCTCCTGTCGTAGCACAAAGACAGAAGAATATGTCCTGTGCAGAGTAAGGGATGTAGAAGAAAGAAAGTTGCTTTTAGACTTATCTGGCACCTTCAAAGACATGTAAATCGAAACATCTTGAAATATTCACTCTTTCTTGCTTGTTAGTATTAGTACCATGTCATATAATATAATACATCGTGTAAGCAAACTAACATGATACATGATATCATGTCGTATGATATGACACATGCACTCATGTTATCCAGCCTGGCATTTGTCATGTCGTGCTGTATGGCACAACGTGTCATTAAATTACAGGATGCATTTCTTCCCAATCTGGGGTATTTCCTATTGTAGATGCACCCACACTCTTGGATTCTTCTTACCGTGAATGCGTTCCACTCTCTACAAGCACATAAATTTGCTCTCGCAACCCTCACCAGAAATATAAGAGGACAAGCATGTTAAATAACTCACTGTGCTGAGGACGTAGGGTTAACTTATGAAAAAGTACGAATGTGCCAAGATATTTTGATTTAAATTTCTTTGAAGCTGCTAAATAAGTCGAAAAGTTAGTTTCCTTCTTTTACATCCCTACCAATGCCCAGGATATGTTGGCCTTTTTTGTGCTACGATGAGAACATTTCTCATTGTTTCTCAACTTTTATGCGCACCGTAATTTTGACATTAGACCGCTTTGGCGTCGACTGATCCTGTAAACGTTTTTATTATCGTCTTTCGAACCATGTAACTTATGGAAGTGACGCGCGAGGGAAAAAAATAAAAATAAAAAATAAAAAATAAAATAGAATAAAGAACATGTTTTTGCACGTTAAGTCGAAATAAAGCTAGGTTTTTGAAAGCGAGTTTTCATTTTAATCGTAAGAATGCATTTTTCTTAATTTAATTCACATTAAACCATTCTTCACATTCATTTCACTGCAAGATCAATTATACATTTATACACGGTACACTTAGCCCGACTTTCGCTTATTACAAGTTTAAAAACGTTAGAATCGGTTCAAACTTTGCACGAAAGTAGATAAATGGATAGAGTAAAATGTTTTTTTTAAGTCCAATGATATTTATCCACTGAGGAAAGAGGTTCATTAATTATTTATTCTGGTTATATTTCGGTTTGTTATTGTTTTAGTGACTAGCATGATCAGAGAGTAATGTTTGTATGGTTTTGGTCGTTGAGTACCTTGATTTCCATTCCAATGTCTCTTTGTAAGTGAAAGTTTTCTTGCAATGTCAGGAGCTTTTTGTTGTTATTATTCACTCTGATAACTGTCATGTAACATTCCATGTTGGATTGTTCATGTCCATGTTTTATCAGGTGTTCAGCGAAGGTAGAATGGCTATTTTCATATTTCCAATTTCTTATATGTTCTTTACATCTAATTTTAAAGTTCCTGCTTGTCATCCCCAGATATACTGATTTACATTCTCGGCACCCTGGCTAGTATATACATTCTCCTTGATGTTTATCTGGTTTGTCTGTTGTTTGTAAATTTGATTTGAATGTGTTTCTTGTTCTTTAAGATATTTGTAATCCCTGTTTCTTTAGTATATTTGGTATCTTGTTTGTTGCTTTGAGTTTGTATATAAGAATGTACCATTTTTTCTGTTATTCATGTCATGAGTGATATTGTTTTGTGTTTCAGTGTGTGCTGTAGCGTCTGTTGGGTTCTGTGCTCTCTGCTTGTTTTGATTTTTCTTTTGTTGTGGTTTAATTTTTTTGATTTAGCTTTTGTACTTTGTGGGTGCCGTAGCCACTGTTTATAGCTATGAGTTGTAATTGTGTTTCATAGTTATCTTAGCTGAGTGGGATTTTATTTAGTCTGTGTAACATGTGATTTTGTGGGTGAAGCATGTATAATTATGTCTGTGACTGTTGGCTTTCTGAAGATGTCAAATGTGTGTTTATCGTTCTCTCTCTTTATTGTTATATCCAACAAATCTATTTGCTTTTGTATTCCTTTTTCCATGGTAAATCGAATATTTTTGCGCGTGTTGTTTATATCTGTACCTGTAAACAATTTTGTATCCTTTCTTTGTGATGACTGTATCATAGATTACGTTTTCTATGTGGTTGATGAATATGTTCGCCAGTGTTCCTCAAACTGGGGATCCGATTGGAAATTCATCTTCTTGTAAGTAAAATTCCATTTCAAATTTGAAGTAATTTTGGGGTGTGACTGCTTTGAGGGTTTTAGTTGTTTCATTAATAGTGTCTTCAGGTAGTTTGTTGTGTGTCAGTAAGCTTTCTTCAATTGGTTTTATTGTGTTTGCGTCTACGTCTACATCTTCATGGTTACTCTCCAATTCACACTCAAGTGCCTGGCAGAGTGTTCATCGACCATTTTTACACTACTTCTCTACTATTCCACTCTCGAATGGCGCGTGGGAAAAAGAAACACCTAAATCTTTCCGTTCGAGCTCTGATTTCTCTTATTTTATTATAATGATCATATCTCCTTACGTAGGTGGGTGTCAACAAAATATTTTAACATTCGGAAGAGAAAGTTGGTGATTGAAATTTCGTAAATAGATCTCACCGCAAAGAACGCCTTTGTTTCAGTGACTACCACTCAAATTCGTGTATCATATCAGTGACATTCCCGCCCCTATTGCGCAGTAACACGAAACGAGCGGCCCTTCTTTGCACTTTATTGATGTCCTCCGTCAATCTTACCTGGTAAGGATCCCACACCGTGCAGCAATATTCCAGAAGAGGACGAACAAGTGTAATGTAGTCTTTCTCTTCAGAGGGTTTGTCACATCTGCTAAGTGTTATGCCAACAAAGTGCAGTCTTTGTTTCGCCTTCGTCTCAATATTATACATGTGGTCTTTCCAATTTAATTTGCTCGTAATTGGAATTCCTATGTATCTAGTCGGACTGACAATCCTTAGATTTGTGCGATTTATCGTATACACAAAATTTATCCGATTTCTTTTAGTACCCATGTGGATGACCTCACATATTTTTTTGTTTAGTGCCAATTACCACTTTCCGCACCATACAGAAATTCTCTCTAGATAATTTTGTATTTGGAATTGATCGTCTGATGATTTTACTAGATGGTAAATTACAGTGTCATCTGCAAACAATCGATGGGGGTTGTTCTAATTATCATCTAGATCATTTATGTAAATCAGGAACAGCAGAGAGCCTATGACAATAGCTTGCGGAACGCCAGATATCACTTCTGTAATACTCGACGATTTACCGTCTATGACTATGAACTGTGACCTCTCTGAGAGGAAATCATGAATCCAGCCACACAACTGAGACGATACTCAATATGCACGCAATGTGATTAATAGTCGCTTTTGAGGAACGGTATCAAAAGCCTTCTGGAAATATAGGAATCGATCTGATATCCCTTGTCGACAGCACTCATTACTTCATGTGAATAAAAAGCTAGCTGCGTTGCACAAGAGCGATATTTTCTGAACCCATGTTATGTATCAGTAACTCATTTTCGTAAGGTGATTCATAATGTTCAAGTACAGTATATGCTCCGAAAGCCTACTCCAAATTGAGCTCAGTGATATGGGTCTGTAATTCAAAAGGTTACTTCTATTTCTTTTATTGAATATTGGTGACACCTATACTACTTTCCAGTCTTTAGGAACAGACCTTTTGTCAAGTGAGCAGTTGTATATGATTGCGAAGAATGGCGGTACTGTGTCTGCATACTCTCAAAGGAGCAAGAGTGGTATACTACCTGGACTAGATGAGTTGCCTTTCTTAAGTGATTTGAGTTGTTTCACAAAACCTGGTTTTGTATCCTGGAATATTTACTTCGTCTTCTTTCGTGAAGGAATTATGGAAAACTGTATTTAGTAACTCCACTGTAGTGGCACCATCATCCGTAACTTTCCATTGCTATTGCGTGGTGACAGTTTTGACTGTTTCTTGCCATTTAGTGTACTTTACATATGACCAGGGTCTGTTTGGGTTTTCTACCATATTTTGAGACAGTGTTTCATTGTGGAAACTATTAAAATCATCTCACGTTGACGTCTGCACTAAATTGCGAGCTTCCGTGAAACTTACCCAGTCTTGGGGATTTTGCGTTCTACTGAATTTGGCATGCTTTTATTGTTGCTTCGGTAATAGTGTTCTGACATGTTTTGTGTACCATGGTGGATCAGTCCTGTCTCTTATTAGCTTATGTGGTATGAATATATCTACTGCTGTCGATACAGTACATTTGAATTTGAGCCACATCTGGTCTACACTTACATAATTAGCTCGGAAGGAATGGAGACTCTCTCTGAGGAAGGCATCAAGCCTCCAGATGGCAGAGCTGATGCTGGGACCCACCGCACTGTATTTTGTCAGGAGGCTGAGCAAGTGCAAGAGCGCCTAGGGGCAGTGCAGAGTGATACAGTGGTATTTAGTTACATTCTTTTATTCAGATAATTTACAGTACTCGATGGGTGAAGCACAGTGTAGGCATGCCATCCGCTCGCAGTCCCTCGAGTCCAGCCGACTCAGCAGGCTCCTGGTATGCTGACACAGCTGCTGCCATCATCAAGGCCGCCCGCTGAGGGAAGCTGGCCGCTGTTTCCCCGGTCGCCGCCCACCAATGAGTTGTGACTTGCGCCAAGCTGCTGCTCGCGGTTCCGGAGACTGCTACAGTCCCTGGCCCCCGCCACCCTCTGCCCCGTCTGGCCAGCATGTTCTCTATATCTTATGCTGTTTGTGGGATGTGTAAGTCTTTCATTTGTGTTACGAGTTCATTTGTATTTTTCACTGTTCTGCTGTTTTTCATTTCATAATGTTGCATTATGATTTTGTTTATGTGGTTTGCCACATGGTATGATGGTACGTACATGAAATTAATAGCAGGCCTCAATGGAATGTGGGGTTTGTGGACTTTGGGTTGGCTTCTGTTGTTGCTTTTGGGTTCTTCTGTGTGATGTGTTGTTTTTGTTTATTTGTGAATATGTGTCCGATGTCTTTGAGGTTGTTTTTTATTTATGTCTGGAAGCGGGCTGTGGGATCAGATTTTAGTTTTCTGATATTGTTAGAAAAGATGAAATCTTGAGTTTTTTCTATATATTATTCTTTATTTATCAGTACTGTGTTGTTCCCTTTAACAGTTCTTGTGTCTATGATGTTGTTAGGGTGTAGTTTTCTTTTAATTTCTTAGTGGTGTTTTTTTATGTTTGAATTGTACTGTTTTGCTCTTTATTTGATATTGGGATTATGTTATTCATTTCTTTCTTCACTAGTTCTCCTGTTAGCCCAATATTTATAGTGTTATTTTCTTTTTTCTCGTTCTCTGTCAGGACATTTTCTGTTCCTACAATCAAGTTTTCTATGTAGTGCTTATCTACTTTTGTACTTACGTTATGTTTGAGCCCTTTCTCTAATAGCCATATTTCTTTCTCTCTTAATTCTGTATCTGTGAGATTTGTTAATTTTGGGTGAAATTTGTGGTGATGGGTGTGTGGCACTTTGTCATGCTTTTATTTATGGCTATTTTTGTTAGTGAGTGTTCTGACTTTTCGTTTGTGTTTGGTCTTTGTGTATTGCAGTCTTATAGCTGTGATGTGTTCATTGTTTTGTATTAAGTTGATCAACACTGTTGGGTTGTTAATAAATGCTGATAACTCGTGATGTACATCATATAACATTCTATTAAGTATAATTTTCTTATTATAAAGCGATTTCAAATGGCTCTGAGCACTATGGGACTTAACATCTGTGGTCATCAGTCCGCTAGAACTTAGAACTACTTAAACCTAACTAACCTAAGGACATCACACACATCCATGCCCGAGGCACGATTCGAACCTGCGACTGTAGCGGTCACGCGGTTCCAGACTGAAGCGCCTAGAACCACACGACCACACCGGCCGGCTAAAGCGATTCGATTTCATTTTGTAATCAAGTCTTTTCAGCAAATGATTTCATTTTTGTGCTACCAAAGAGTTGTTTCTGACGTTTACATTAATATAACTCGGAATTACATTATTTATTTTACAGGTTTGATTGAATTTAATGTGTTGGTTGGTCTTGTGGATTCTGAGATGAATATTCTTGAAACTGTTGTATAACGTGATGGGAAACGCCGGACATGGCTGTTCTATCGTCATTTTTATCTGTTTTTCATCTTCATCTTTCCCTTAGTTGCCCTATATTCGTGGAGGTATGTACTGTCTATGCAACTAAAGGAAGGTAGTTTGTTTGTCGCCAAAATTTATTTATTCGAGCCAAAGGAATCTTTTACTTTAGAAATCATGACGGTTTAAATTTATATTTAGGCAAGACCTTACAATGAAACCAAATGAAGAAAGAAGAAAAAAATAGTTTACAAGAGATTGAAACATCAATTTAAAAACTTCCCTTCTTTTCATGTTCTGAAGCTTGTTTACGTAAACTTCACAATAACTTTTATGGAAACAATATTTGCAGTTACAAACAAGCTAAATCACTTGAGAGGTGAAAGATAAGGAGTGAAATGGAAAGTAGGTAATCAATTTGATATTAAGTGAACAGCAAGCTCCTTGTTTCCGAAAGACCTTCGCTTACATGGCAGATTAACTTAAAATTGGGCGGTCGGCTACTACCTGTCGCACGTGCGACCTTAAATCAATACAATTCCCGCACACATTAATAATAGGTCTGGAACACAACAGCTGTTACGCACTTACGTTGATGGATCAAAATGAATGACATATCTTGGCCCTTAATAACATCAGAGCTTGGCGTAATTATCTAATTCAGGGATTACGATTTTTATTTTCCTTAAAACATTAGCATTTTACCCGAGGGCATGCAGCTTTACTGGAGAGCTGCATCAAACCAATCTCAGGACTGAAGACCACAACAACGACAACAAAATATTACTAATTACCGAAGGAGCTTGACAAGTTAATTGCAAAACCAACCGAAAAATCTAAATATTTAAAACAATCACAACACCTCAATTACTTGGTCCAATATAAAGCAAAGAATTTGAAATACAAAAATCCTTAAGGAGAAGAGGAACTAGGCAACTCAACTGACAAATTTAAATACGAATAAGCACCATGTCAACTGCTTGATGGACTACACTCTTTAAGCTGAATGCGATCTTTCCATCGTCTTACGTTTATGGGCACTGGAATTCAATCTGTGTCTGGTGACCAGTATGGCGGAATTCAAACAGGTTTTCCTTAGTGCTAATTTATAGAGCCGGGTAAGTGCTTACCAGATGCAAGACTTTCAGAGCATCCTTCGTCGCTAGTGCTAGAATAACATCCCCACATTCATTGGTCACACCACAAGACTCATAAAACCTGACGACTGGCCGCTGTGGCCGAGCGGTTCTAGGCGCTTCAGTCCGAAACCGCGCTGCTGCTACGATCGCAGGTTCGAATCTTGCCTCGGGCATGGATGCGTGTGATGTCCTTATGTTAGTTAGGTTTAAGTAGTTCTAAGTCTAGGGGACTGATGACCTCAGATATTAAGTCCCATAGTGCTCAGAGCCATTTTTTTAAAGCTGAGCGCATTGCACTTATTAGGACCAGTAACTCATCACACAAGCTATCTCCGGAACTGTGCCTTCAAAGAGAAGTACACAGCAACTGCTTTGCTAAAAGAGCGATCCACTCGTGCAACTGATTCAAGGTAGCACAAGCTGATTGCAGACTCAGTGACGCTACACACTCCACTCCGCTTTACAATATCCAACTGGCACATACAACCGGACCGTCCACTCGTAGCGAATCTGCGAACAGCTGGTTACATTGCGGCTACACTCCTTATCCACGCGAGGAAATACTCACACTGCGGTCTCTCTCTCTCTCTCTGTCTCTTTCTGCCTGTCTGTCCTTGTCTTCTTCCTCTACCTGTCTTCTCTCTAGCGTCACCGTGCGCGCCGGTTAAGACATCCGCGCCAGGGTTTCTGTAATATCCTAGCTGCGATTTAACGCGAGGTATCGAATCCTGGTCAAAGCTGGAGCAAGGTGGAACGCTCCACGGCTCAATTTCAAAAATTTTGAAACATTTTTACGTTGTCGAACGATTATTCGAGGTCTATAGATCTTGTGAGAGGGTTTTATATTTTTCTGAGTGTTGATGCCATTATCAAGTACAGCATCAGAACTGACTCTGATGCCTTTTTACTTTCGTAAAAGCAAACACATCATTTTGTAACAGGTTTTCAGTTTTCTTTCTCATTCTCCTCTACATTATTCATGTCAGCAACTTGGATGCATTCTGACATTTATTCGTATCGTCGGTTAATATTCTTCTGAAACTTCCACGGTATGTCTCCAGTTACATAGTTTCTACACACTAACTCGAATCATTGTTTTATTGCAATTTGCTCCATCAGTTTTCAAAAAGACTCGTATCTACCTTTCGCCTTGTCTGATTGAGTCTTTCTAAACTTCGTCAAACAGATACTCAAAAACTGGATTCCTTTTGTCTTATAAATCGATACCGACTTTCTCTTCTGTCACGTCACCAGATAGTCCTCCCTCTCTTAGAGGGCCGCAGTGCACTCTTTGCACCTATCTGTTAAACAGTGGAATTTATCTTGCAGTAGTATTGTTGATGATGTTTGATTGAACTTGACCGAAAGTTGTTTGCAAGTTATGTTTGTGCCGTATCTGTTTTAAGAACCAGTACATCTGTGGGTGATTATGTCCGACAGTTGTCGAAACAATACGTATTTATCTTTCTATTTACTGTTCCTGTATGTCCTACTGAGTTTATTCTTACCATACATGAATAATATTGCAGAACTCGTTTTTTATTGTTTTTCCTTGCTATTACCTTCTTATTTTGTTTCAGGGTGCAAAATCAAATGAGGTCATAATCGCCTATGTCAGAACCGCAGACCATCAAGGCAAGCGACAGAAGGAAGGACAGCTAAACACAGGTACTTGGAGAAAGATCCATAAAATGTTCCATAGAGAAACGGAGGTCCTAAATTGAAGATTAAATGTCCTTCGCCATACTGTTACGACGGATAAAAAGTAAACCGCGGTCGACAGCCCGAGCGCCGTTCGCTAAAACGGCTGATAAGTTAGACGACAAACATCAATGAGAACGTAAGAATAGTCAAATGCTGAGGAGAATGAGCACAAAGTGGGTGGGGGTTGAACACCACTTAACAAATCGCGATGGGTAGAAAGACAGTGCCCATACGCAAACTAGGTGGAATGATTTAGCGGCGAGAGGGCCAAGAGGAGGTCGTTCAAGCTGCTAGGGGAAGCTTATTCCCTAGAGATTTTTCTCATGAAAGAAGGACCAATGGTGATGTCCAAGTGACACCACCTGATGATAGACTGCAACACGAAGATCATCGGTTGGAATGGACGAACTAGCGGGCCAAGACACGAGGACTGCAGCCTTGGCATCATCGTCAGCGGCCTCGTTTCCCGTCAGACCGATGTGACCAGCGAGCCACATAAAGGTCACAGTGGCTGCATCAAGAATGAGCACGTGACAGCTTTACTGAACCAGTTCACTAAGGGATGGACAGAGGACAGCATACAGAGGCTTTGAAGGGCACCGAGAGAGTCGTAGCAGATGACACAATTGAAAAACTTTGGTCACTGATACAGGGCGAAGAGCTCCACTGTCAACACTGAGCAGCGTTCCGGAAGCCTATACCGAAAAACGTCGGTGGCAATGACGAAGGCACACCCGACACCACGGTCAGACCGAGAATCACTGTACACAAAGCTACCATCACGAAGTTCCGTGTCAAGGTCGAGAAACCTATGGCGAGGTGGGAGTAGCGTCCTTAGGAAGCGAATGAAGGCCAAGATGAACACGGGCCGCCGCACGAAGCGAAGGTTGTGAAGGTAAACACCCACTCGGAAGGTGGCAGGTAGCGTGATGTTAAGCTGCTGGAACAATAGTCGAAAGTGAACTCCAGGAGGTAACAGAGAAGAGGTATGCACCAGATACAGCTGATCAAAGCAGTATTCGAAGAAGGAGACATAGGATTGGTGGCCAGATATGGCATACAAACGACATACATATTTGCTGAGGAGAAAACCATGCTGGTGTGACAGTGGTACTCGGTAGCGTCTAGTTACAGAATCTCAAACGGCTTAGTGTAAAAGGTGCCAGTGGTGTAAGATGGAAGGACATACAGAGGCATAAACGAGACACCCGTATTCTAGTTTGGAACGGGAAAGGGACCAGTACAAACGGAGGATGGTGGTCCGATCTGCTCCCCAGGAGATACCTCTGCGGCCACGTAGGACATTGAGGGACCACGTACAGTAGGCAACCAACTAAGACACGTGGGAGGACCAACAAAGTTTCCTATCCAGCATGAGCCCTAGGAATTTCGTAGTTTCCACGAACGGAAGAATAATAGGCCAAAGCTGTAAAGACGGCGGGAAAAACCAACATCGGTGCCAGAAATTCATAGAAAGTCCAGCAGAATATAGACCGTATTAAGGTTAATGGCAAGAGCAAAGAGGACGACGTACACTGTTTTCGTGAATAAATGTGTCCGAGGAGGCTGAATCCACAAGCATGTAGGAAACTCGACCTTACAAAAATTCCTGATGAAAGCTGGACATGCGTCTACGAGAGCTCCACGTGTAGAAATTACGGAAGGTACCAGTCCTCCAGCAGGTGTCATAGGCTTCCTCCAAATCTAAAAACACTGCCACAGTCTGGTATTTCCGCAGAAAACCATTCATGACATTGGTTTACAAGGTGCCGAGATGGTCAACGTCAGAACAGCGCTCACGAAATCCAGACTGTGCAGCGGCTAGTACATTGCGAGACTCGAGCCACCATATCAGCTAGGCGTGAATCACACATTGGATCATCTTGCAAACACAATTGGTGAGAAAAATGGGCGTTAACTAGAAGTAAGGAGTTTGTCCTTACCGGCCTTAGGTATGGATACGACAGTGGTTTCACGCCAGCATTTGAGAAACATGCCCTCTGCCCCAAGGCGATTGTATGTATGAAGGAGAAAGTACTTGTCCAAAAGAGAAAGGTTCTGCGACATCTGAATATGAACATCGTCTGAACCTGGGACAGAGGATCGGGATACAGTGAGAGCATGACCTAGCTCCCTCAGAGTAACGGCGGTATTATAGCACTCACACCTGTGAGAACAGAAGGGTATCGCCCGAGCCTCCTCCACTCGTTTCTGATGAAGGAAAAAGTAGCTTGAAATATGCACAAACAGCGGCCCAAAGCGTTGCAGATAATTATGGACTGGCTGGAAATTAGGAGATGCACGTTGGTCGCAGAGACCAGGCTAAGACTGGTCCACAAGAAGAGGGAGTGGAATTATGAGAACAACCAGTAAATGAAATACAGCTAGCCCGAAGATCGCGGCGACTCTGTGCACGCAACTTTTAATAACGAAAGTAGCATGCCGTCGTAGAATGACAGTTAAAAACGCGGAGAGCAAGTGTCTTGGCGCGAATTGCGCCAATTGACCGTGACAAGGCGCGGTAAGGAGGAAGTACGAGGACTGGAACATTATGCGGCGATAAGCATAACGCTTTTAAGATATTCTACCTGACCATCACGACTGGGGAAATGTAGTTCGTTATAGGTCGCCAGGGAGTAGTGAAGCCTTTCGAAAGCTTGCATATGGGTGGTCACATAGGTGGGGTAGGTGTTAGCAAACTGATACCACATGGGAAATGGTTGCTCGAGTATGTGTTAGAGATGATGCTTCAAATGGCTCTGAGCACTATGGGACTCAACAGCTGAGGTCATCAGTCCCCTAGACGTAGAAATACTTAAACGTAACTAAGCTAAGGAGATCACACACATCCATACCCGAGGCAGGATTCGAACCTGCGACAGTAGCAGCAGCGCGCTTCCGGACTGAAGACTCTAGATCCGCTCGGCCACAACGGTCGGCAGAGGATGTATGACTCGAGATGACGAACAAGCTGGGCAGTACAGAAGGAGAGGTCCAAATGGAAATGTGCACTGTGTCTGAAAGGAACGTGGGTGCTCCCGTGTTAAGTCGGATGAGGTGAAGTTGATTGAGAAGGTGAGCCTCTTGGGCACCTCTCTGGCACGTTCTGGAGAGCCCCAGAGGGGATGGCGCGCATTCAAGTCATGTAGTAGCAGAAATAACCTGGCATCAGCCTGCCCTGGTGATACCAAATGACGGAGGCTCCTAAACGGTACAAAGGGGATTGGTAAAGTGAGGAAGAAAACGCAGACCGCAACAGCTGGAAGCTAGGTTGTCAGGGAGATGATTTGACCAAGAATGTCATTCCAGATGAGCAGCATGATTCCCCCATGAGATGGATCTCCATCCTCAGGGGCAAGGTCAAAGCAGACTGGAAAGAAATGTGAGAGCTCAAAGCGGTCATCAGGATGCTATTTTGTTTACTGAAGGCAAAGAATATGTGGATGCTCTGATTTCAAGAGCAGGCGTAATTCCTCCTCCAGACAGCGAATGTTTCATTGGAGAAGAGTCATGACAAAGAAAGGGGAGGAGGGAAAAATTTAAGTGTGTGGCTTCAGTGGCTGCCAAGTGCCAACCTTGGAAGACTCACAGTACAAGACGCAGGGGATCCTGTTTCATGAGATCTACAGGGGTCTCAGCATTCTACCTCTGTCGATCTACAGAGTTCAGGACAGTAGGGACATAAG
Organism: Schistocerca serialis cubense; assembly: GCF_023864345.2. Taxonomy (NCBI): domain Eukaryota; kingdom Metazoa; phylum Arthropoda; class Insecta; order Orthoptera; family Acrididae; genus Schistocerca; species Schistocerca serialis. Next base: position 302,182,149 of record NC_064645.1, on the reverse strand, counting down.
AAGTCTTCGCGGAAGTATTCCCTCAGTCCTTTCCAGCGCGCCGGCTGTGTAGCAGGTGATTTCGTCGCATGAGGCGAAAGTTTGGTGGCTTGTTGCATAGCTGTAGGAGGAGATATCGATGCTACCATGACACTGGGCGATTTTACAACTACGATGCAGAATTTGAGGTGGCACTGCTGTGTGTCCATGTCCTTCATGGAGCGAGATGTTGCAAGGGGAGTAATGTAAAACCGAATGGTAGAACACAGTGTTTCCGACTAGCCAACAAATTGCGAACGACTGGGAAAGGCATTTTTTCTTTCACCCTAGGACGGTTTTGGGCACTACCTACTGTAATTGAAGTTTGGCTCGAGCCCCCACGTGGTACGGCACGAAAATATGTATATTTGTTATACCCAACACTCAGCGTAATTGAGCGGCCCAGGGATGTGGCTGGTCTCAATGTATGGCTACGTTTTTCGTCATAGGGTGCCAGCTCACACCTGTCTTACACTCAGTTTTCAAGTTGAAATATAAAACACAATGCAGACAGGTATTGCGGTGAAATTTAAGTAATATTGAGTCACTGAGGATGATTTATTATTTGAACAAGTAGTTTAGTTCTATTTTTCCACGAATGTTCAGTATATTAACACCTAAAATGCAGTCTGAGGGGCTTTTACGTAAGGGTGGCAGTTAATAACTGATGCAATAACAGTTCACTATAAAATTCATTTGTCACGATCATGGCACACGACAGTCTGTTCACATTTCACAAAAGACATTCTTCTCTGCTGTCCTAATCCACTATGTTGCGCTCAGCTTGATTGTTTTCTAACGTCGCTACATACATACTTCTTCCCATATGTGGCTACCAACCCTCAACTACTCCCAGATGTGCGGTACGGCTGGCTCTGAGCGTAGCTCAAACCTAACTTCCTGTCATCAAACATGGCCGCCCTATCCACCCTCGAAACGACGGCCTAACTGAGAACAACGTTTGACGGGGCAATAACAATTTAAGTTCCAATTATCTGTCTCTGAATCCGTTTTTTCACAAATGATGCTCTTGTGGTGTGATATTGCTTTTCCAGAATTTTTGTTACTAAAAGTAAATAAATAAAAAGACATACTTAATTACTAATCTACCTTTTTAAACTTTAGAACCTGCCGCTAGTTTCGTCTCTTTAAATTTATTTATCACCAAAAACAAAATTTCTCTCAGTCGTATCCCATATTCCGACCTCTCATTCGAAAATGCTACACATTCTGCTAAATCGGCTATGATTTCTCGATGCAGCTCTACTAGCCGCAACCGTAGACACTTTGTTTATATTATTCGTCCAAAGCATTGATCAGATTTTAGCTTTTGAACTTTCATAAATTTAGAATTTTTAAGACGACAATAACTTTTAAACTATTTTATATTCGTGTTGTGCATCTAGATAATTTAGCTTTACATATTTTTCTATCCGTAAGTGCCAACTCGAACCTCCGTGTCACTCTTAGTTCTGTTTTTATCAATTTTTCTCTGGCATATAAATTTCTCCAAGCGCGCAAACACGGCCGTTTGCGACCCTGCCAAGCGTCCGCTCGGGTTTTTCCAAGGCCGCGTAAACGTTAACCGCTCGCCACGGCTACATAGCAACCGCCAGCCACGTGCTCTGCGGCGCAAAAATAGCCACTGTAAGGTCCTGCCACAGCTTGTACGCACATAACCCAGATCTCATGGATGGCCGGCTCGTGGCCATTGCAATTGAAATATCACGGAGAAGGAGCTGGTCAATCGTCCTCATGAGCATTTTTGTCCATTCTGTATTTTCCACTGAAATTATGGAGGAGTAAAATGTAATTTATATTGTGTGCCTACATTATTTATTAATTCTAATAACCCTTTTACAGTTCAGTTTCCGTGATGATACGTGGCTTCTGCATGCTTTATAAAAGAACAGGTGACCCCTAGTAGGCTGTAGTGTAAACGCTTGTTATTTAAATCATATGATCACCTACTTTCGACCATAAATCATTATCAAGCACATGTATGATGTTACATATTACATATTGCAACTATCAGATTCACTTACTTTACGTATTACAAATCCGGACGTCATAATCCATAATTACATTAGAACTCAAGCCACACTAAAAACGGCCTAATATCATATGTCGTATACTTGTGGTCTTAAAGTACAGTTAGCGATATGTGACATGTAACGTTCTTAATGTGGATTCAGTCATTAAGCAATTATGGAATATGACGTAGGCTTTGTACCTGTAAAGAAAAGGCTCTAATAATTACAATATGTAACATCACATCTGTGCTTCAGAATGACTTATCGTTGAAATTAGCTAATGGTATGATTTAAATAAAGAGCCTTATATTACAGACTAGAGAGGACCACGTTTTCTTCTATAAACCCTTTTAGAGGTTACATGAACTTCGGCTGTGATTCTTTATGTTCAACTTTCTTTGCGTGTGTTACATTTCATTTAAACTGTACGTAATGAAGGTGTACTTCTTTTTGGTTAATAGGGACGCACGAGCAGCACAGAATTGAGACTGCAGTTCACCCTCTGCCGCCACTCTACACACTGCCGCACAACAACCAACTGCTAACTTCAAAGCTTATAACTATCTATTATTAAATCAGTACTTTTTTAATGATACTATGTATCTTTTCCTGTATCAGTAGAAAAAGCTGTTGGAGAGGTGTTTAACGATACAAAATACTCAGAGCTAGGTCAATTAGCAACGAAATAACAGCGCCGGAAACTGCTGTCCCCTCTTAAGAAGATACGTAACTCGGCAGAAGTACACGCAATATACGTTAGGAAATACTCTGCATTCCTCCTTACAACTTACTGGAAACCGCAGCTACAAAAGTGAGACTTGAGTTAAACGTATCATTCGTCAGAAAATATTTCGCATTGCCCTTACAACTTACCTAAAACCGCAGCTAGGCATGTGAAACTTGAGTTTCTGTCCGCTGTTAAATTATTCAAATAACATACGAGAATGCAACTTGGTGACGTCTTTACCAACCGCTGATATATTGTCACATGCACAGCCTGTTAATTTCAAGGCACATCACAAACACTAGCGCCAAGATAAGATCAAAGACGTTCACTATCAGAAGTTACTGATAGAGAATTCACCGTAAGTAATGGTGCAGTATGTCGTAGTGGTTATCGTTGTTTGCTGGCGTGCTGTGAGTCGTAGCTCAAAGCCGACAGTCAGTAATAACTATTTGTCATTTAGTGATTGTCATTTCTGTAAGGTTTGTATATTCTGAATTTTTTTATGTTTGTATAAGTAGTAGAGCCATGGAATGTTCGACATGAAATCAACAATTATGGATAAAGTGACGTAAGGCGAGGGGTTAGGGGCCCATGTTCCGTCCATCAGTCATTTCCTGTTACTACATTATTGAGATAAATACTTCGGAAACAGGTAGGCTTCTGGAATCATAATTTAAGATTGAGTAAGATATCAGGGAACAGGCAGACCTTCAATACTAAACAGCTTCAGTTAAGTAAAATTATCAAATAGACAAAAAGACAAACCTTCAATGACAACTGCATCAGTTAAGTAAGATTACAAAATATATAACAGGAAAGCCTTCAGTAATAACAGCTTCAATTACGTAAAATTACGAAAATAGAAAACACGCAGGCCCTCTTTAATAGCATCTTTAGTTACGAAAAATTACCAAATAGAAAACTGGCAGGCCTTCAATAATAACACATTCAGTTAAGTAAGATTACCAAAGAGAAAAAAAACAGGCCTTTAATGAAAACAGGTTCACATAAGTAAGCCGGCCGTGGTGGCCGATCGGTTCTAGACGCTACAATCTGGAACCACGCGACCGCTGCGGTTGTAGGTTCGAATCCTGTCTCGATCATGCATGTTTGTGATGTCCTTAGGTTAGTTAGGTTTGAGGAGTTCTAAGTTCTAGGGGACTGATGACCTCAGAAGTGAAGTCCCATAGTGCTCAGAGCCATTTTTTTCAGATAAGTACAATTACCAAAACAGATCATTGGTAGGTCTTCTTTAACAACAGTTTCACTTAAGTAAAGTCAGCAAAACGGAAAATAGGCCTTCTTTCATATAAGCTTCATTTAAGTAAAACTGCCAAAATAGAACACTGGCAGGCCATCTGTAATAACAACTTCAGTTAAGTAACATTACCACATAGAAAACTGCCAGGCTTTCCTTAATAACAACTTAAGTAAAATTACCAAACAGGAAACACATGTTTTCAGTGTATGTTTTCTTTAATGAGGAAGGCCATGGCTGCATGTGAAAGTCTTTTCATTGTGCTTGTCTGAAACTCAGTGAGTCACCTTTGTGGTGAGCAGCATTCTATCCTATTCCTCATTTTGTTGTTACTCCAAATAAATATACAGCCACACAATTCATCATTCCAATTAATAGTGTTAGTAAGGCAGGGTGCGAATCCCTTCCCCATTGATTCACTGTTTGTCATCAGGATGCGACAACTTTCACCTAAGGTGGTTGTTGTTGTTGTGGTCTTCAGTCCTGAGATTGGTTTGATGCAGCTCTCCATGCCACTCTATCCTGTGCAAGCTTCTTCATCTCCCAGTACCTATTGCAGCCTACATCCTTCTGAATCTGCTTAGTGTATTCATCTCTTGGTCTCCCTCTACGATTTTTACACTCCACGCTGCACTCCAGTACTAAATTGGTGATACCTTGATGCCTCAGGACATGTCCTACCAACCGATCCCTTCTTCTAGTCAAGTTGTGGCACAAACTCCTCTTCGACCCCAATTCTATTGAATACCTCCTCGTTAGTTATCTTCAGCATTATTCTGTAGCGCCACATTTCAAAAGCTTCTGTTCTCTTCTTGTCATCCATGTTTCACTTGCATACATGCCTATACTCCACACAAATACTTTGAGAAACGACTTCCTGACACTTAAATCAATACTCGATGTTAACAAATTTCTCTTCTTCAGAAACGCTTTCCTTGCTATTGACAGTCTACATTTTTATCATCTCTACTTCGTCCATCATCAGTTATTTTGCTTCCCAAATAGCAAAACTCCTTCAATACTTTAAGTGTCTCATTTCCGAATCTTATCACCTCAGCATCACCCGACTTAATTCGACTACATTCCATTATCCTCGTTTTGCTTTTGTTGATGTTCATCTTATGTCCTCCCTTCAAGACACTGTCCATTCCGTTCAACTGGTTTTACAAGTCCTTTGCTGTCTCTGACAGGATTACAATGTCATCGGCGAACCTCAAAGTTTTTATTTCTTCTTCATGGATTTTAATACCTACTCAGAACTTTTCTTTCGTTCCCTTTACTGCTTGCTCAATATACAGATTGAATAGCTTCGGGGAGAGGCTACAACCCTGTCTCGCTCCCTTCACAACCAGCGCTTCCTTTTCATGTCCCTCGACTCTTATAACTGCCATCTGGTTTCTGTACAAATTGTAAATAGCGTTTCGTTCCAAGTATTTTATCCTTGCCACCTTCAGAATTTGAAAGAGAGTATTCGAGTCAACATTGTCAAAAGCTTTCTCTAAGTCTACAAATGCTAGATTCTAAGGTTTGCCTTTCCTTAATCTTTCTTCTAAGATAAGTCGTAAGGTCAGTATTGCCTCACGTGTTCCAACATTTCTACGGAATCGAAACTGATCTTCCCCGAGGTCGGCTTCTACCAGTTTTTCCATTCGTCTGTAAAGAATACGCGTTAGTATTTTGCAGCTGTGACTTATTAAACAGATAGTTCGGTAATTTTCACATCTGTCAACACCTGCTTTCTTTGGGATTGTAATTATTATATTTTTCCTGAAGTGTGAGGGTATTTCGCCTGTCTCATACATCTTGCTCACCAGATGGTAGAGTTTTTTCAGGACTTGCTCTCCCAAGGCTGTCAGTAGTTCTAATGGAATGTTGTCTACTTCCGGGACCTTGTTTCGACTTAGGTCTTTCTTTGCTGTGTCAAACCCGTTACGCAGTATCAATGCTCCCATTTCATCATCATCTACATCCTCTTCCATTTCCATAATATTGTCCACAAGAATATCGCCCCTGTATAGACCCTCTATGTACTCCATTCACCTTTCTGCTTTCCCATCTGTGCTTAGAACTGGGTTTCCATCTGAGCTCTTGGTATTCATGCAAGTGGTTCTCTTTTCTCCAAAGGTATCTTTAATTTTCCTGTAGGCAGTACCTATCTAACTCCTCGTGAGATAAGCCTCTACATCCTTACATTTGTCCTCTAGCCATCCCTGCTTAGCCATTTTGCACTTCCTGTCGATCTCATTTTTGAGACGTTTGTATTCCTTTTTGCCTGCTTCAGTTACTGCATTTTTGTATTTTCTCCTTTCACCAAATAAATTCAGTATCTTTTCCGTTACCCAAGGATTTCTACTAGCCCTCGTCTTTGTACCTACTTGAACCTCTGCTGCCTTCACTACTTCATCCCTCAAAGCTACCCATTCTTCTTCTACCGTATTTCTTTCCCCCATTCCTGCCATTTGTTCCCTTATGCTCTCCCTGAAACTCTGTACAACCTCTGGATTAGTCAGTTTATCCAGGTCCCATCTCCTTAAATTCCCACCTCTTTGCAGTTTCTTCAGTTTTAATCTACAGTTGATAAACAATAGATTGTGGTCAGAGTCCACATCTGCCTCTGGAAATGTCTTACAATATAAAACCTGGTTCCTAAATCTCTGTCTTACCATTATATAATCTATCTGAAACCTGTCAGTATCTCCATGTATACAGCCTTCTTTTATGATTCTTGAGCCATGTGTTAGCTATGATTAAGTTATGCTCTGTGCAAATTTCTACCAGGCGTCTTCCTCCTTCATTTCTTAGCCCCAATCCATATTCACCTACTGTGTTTCCTTCTCCGCCTTTTCCTACTGTCGAATAATTTCTTTTATTTCATCATACATTTATCAATTTCTTCATCACTTGCAGAGCTAGTTGGCATATAAACTTGTACTACTGTAGTAGGCGTGGGCTTCATGTCTATCTTGGCCACAATAATGCGTTCACTATGCTGTTTGTAGTAGCTTACCCGCACTCCTATTTTTTTTTATTCGTTATTAAACCTACTCCTGCATTAACCCTATTGGGTTTTGTACTTATAACCCTGTATTCACCTGACCAAAAATCTTGTTCCTCCTGCCACCGAACTTCACTAATTCCCACTATATCTAACTTCAACCTATCCGTTTGCCTTTTTAAATTTTCTAGCCTACCTGCCCGATTAAGCGATCTGACATTCCACGCTCCGATCCGTAGAACGCCCGTTTTCTTTCTCCTGATAACGACGTCCTCTTGAGTAGTCCCCGCCCGGAGATGCGAATGGGGAACTATTTTACCTCCGGAATATTTTACCCAAGAGTACGCCATCATAATTAACCATACAGTAAAGCTGCATGCCCTCGGGAAAAATTACGGCTGTAGTTTCCCCTTGCTTTCAGCCGTTTGCAGCACCAGCTCAGCAAGGCCGTTTTGGTTAGTGTTAGAGGGCCAGATCAGTCAATCATCCAGACTGTTGCCCCAGCAACTACTGAAAAGGCTGCTGCCCCCCTTCAGGAACCACACGTTTGTCTGGCCTCTCAACAGATACCCCTCCGTTGTGGTTGCACCTACGGTACGGCTATCTGTGTCGTTGAGGCACGCAAGCCTCGGCACCGACGGCAAGGTCCATGGTTCATGGGGGGGTCACCTAAGGTGTAGTATGCAAATTGTGCCCTGTCGATCGAAAGATTACATGCCGCATCACATGTGGAGCAGCGCTAACACCCTCCAGTAGGCACCTCCAGTAATTTTTAATTGCGAGAGACTTTGTTACAGCACTATACACATAATTAGCACGCCTCTGGATGACACCTATATCCTTCCAGTATATCTGCTTTTTCTGTCTGATCCTTACAAACTCCACATTCTGCGACTCGTTCGCCTCATCATTCATCAGGCTGATGACTTTGTTTTGAATGTTAATCAAAAGGATTATCGACCGCATGTCCACTCGTGTCGAATGTTTCGGGATTGTACGTAATCCGCTCATACACATCACGACCTGTCAGCTACAAGATGAGACTATATGTATGTATTTAAAGAAACATAGGGTTGACGACGTTCAGCTTCACAATATCATAGTGGAAGCAGCACATGTGCAGTTTGGTGGGGTCCGGAACATACATATCGATACAAAAAGACAGAACTGCTCTGACACGTTAGCCATCTTACCATAACGGACCGCTCACCAGTAAACTTAATTTTTTGGTAATCTCTAAAATGTTAGTGTTTTACGAAAACTGAACTGTTCATTTATTCTGTAAAAATGTTTTTTTTTTTTTTAATCACACTTGGCGAGAGTTCTCAGTTCAGTGTTTATATCAGTGTACTCCTTCGACCAACAATGTTGATCGAATGAGATACCACTCTCTTCATCGCCAGCTTGAGGCACTTCTGGATATTTCTGTTCCTGGCCGTCAGAGTGAAGAGTGTTGTATGAGTTTGTCTTTTGAAATCGAGTCTTAATAGTAACCATGATGAACTCAAACATTTTTTCATTTTGGAAAAATCTTTCATGCATTTTTCTAATAATATTTGAAAATTGCATCAGAGTGGTTCAGCTAATAAAACCTTAGGAAGTGGATTGTTTGATGACCTGATAATCGCTCAACACCAGCGCACTGTTAAATGTACACTTGGACGTTCCAACAGTCGAACCCGCTGGCTAATTTTCCGCTGACGAGGTTAGATTTATTATTAGTTTGCATTATTATTGCTTTTGACATGAAAATCAATTACTTCATGGCAATTTACTGTAATCATGATTCTATATCACTAAGCTGCTCTACTCTTTAATGAAGATTTCAGCACCTGACTTTCAGCAAATAGGAGAATTCCGTTAATCATTTGTACTCAACGTGGCTGGAAGTTTATTTTAATAATTAAGATCAAGTTAATACTCTGAGTTGTTCTTGTACCGTACCTGCTGCCAGCAAAGTGGTGTGTCCCACCTCTCGGATTGTTAACATTCAAAATTTCACTTATTTTGCACGATACATTGCAGCATGTCGTGCTGATGCATCATTTCAGTAAGTTTCCGAAGGGAGTGCAGGAATTGCAACATTAGCCTTTCTGTTGTTATCTTGGAAAAAGAAAAGTACTTGTCTGCCATGAGACCCTATCACCCTTTCAAACCGAAATCATGTAAGTCTTGAATTAAGAAATGAGCATCATACACACTAAAATGGTGAAAGAAGATGTGTGTATGCTATGACAGTTCATACTTCAAGCTGCATGCGTTGTGAGCTGCACCGCGGAACTTCCCTCTTAAATGACAACGGTCATCTTGGAGTTTTCACTTCCCTGTCCAACGGCAAGCCACAAATGACCATTATCTGCTCGTATATGGCATCATTCTCCTCCGAATCGGTTATTGCAACATTGTTACTATAAATTACAGAAATTTTCTACGCTAGTTTTTTGGGATCACTGAACTACCATCTCGGCGGATTATCGTTAATATAGCGCGCCTGCTTAGCTGAGTAGTTACGTGCTTGCTTCCTACGAAGCAGGCCCGATTTCGAGTCCCGGCCGTGTTGTAGATTTTCTCCTTCTCGTGGTCTGGGTGTTGTGTTGTCCTCATCATCATTTCATCCTCATCACCGGCGTGCAAGTTGTCAAATGAGGCGTCGACTGAAATAAGACTTGCACTCGGAGGCCGAACTTCCTCGGATGGGGCCTCCTGGCCAACAATGCCAAACGCCAATTTCATTTTATCGTTGATACAAAAATGGAATTTTTTCGAATGGAGTCAATGGGTATCCAACTTGATATAATATTATATATGGTAAATCCATTCTGTGAAGGTAGTGTGCGAGGGAGAGGGGTCATCTTCGCAGCGTTCCCAGGAACTATAAGGCACTCAAAGTCAGCGTAAATGAGAAAGGAACATCGCTGCTGCTGGTGGGCGTTCTTACACTTCAAGGACGTTTTATCCTCGGTAAGTATTTCCAGGCATACAGGTACCTGGCTCAGGCAGTCAAACAGGTGCCTGTCTAGAAACTCACACAAACTCAAAGAGCTGAGGTATCTGCTGTAAAGATACGTTGCACATTTTGTGTTCAGTTGGACAGAAAGTACGCGGGGGCATACTTTGGTTCAACAAGTAGTGTTGCTTGGTACCCTCAGAGAATAGGGAGTCAGCATCAGAATGCTGATGGACATTGACACGTGGTACTTCGTCAAACATTGAATTTGTCGAGGACTTTCCCAGTGTATGCACAAGTTCACCAAGGCGAGTAATCCACAACTGAGTGATGAGTGCAGGCCATCTGACTATTTAAGCTACATCCTTTACTTGGCTATAAACTATCTCCACAGGTATGCCACACAACGAAGTTCACCACTTGCATGGCTCCAATTGGTGTCCAAAGAAGAAATAGCTAGACTGAGAAACAAACAGTCTGTGATGTGGCTAAGGATTCTAGAGAGGTATTTTTTCTGGATATAGAACTGGCATATCTCACCCATTTACGTGACGAGCACTGCGACTTATCACTGTGCCAGAGCGCCTGGTCACGTGAAAAGGTTGCACCCAAAGCTATTGACAGTGCTTGGTAACGGGCACCGATATATTCTGCAAACCAGAAATCTCCAGCAATATCTTACTTTGCGGTGTAACATATTAGTATTACCAGCAACGCTGCTTAAAAGGGTAGATTAAGGTAAACGACGACCACACGGTTCTCGAGACGTGTGACACTGAAAAAGATATTTACAAATTAATGTACAGTTCAGTATTCGGAAAAACTATGGAAAACATAACAGAGTACCTCAAAATTCGCTTAGTTTACCGGCAGGATGGGCGTTTTGTCGCAAGAGATTATATTGCCCGACGGAATTTCAAGAAGGTTACCATCTTCAATGAAAAATTATTTTTGTGGAGTGGCTGATGTTTAAGTGCAGTTTCCAAAGCCTGTATATACCGGCATACGTGTTCAGGACCTTTCCAAACACAGCGTGCACAAGTTTCACTATCAGTTTGCAAAGTAAATTTCACTAATCACACATTACTTTATGTGGATTTCATCTACTGTGTGAAAGGCTGTGATCTATAGAAAGAAATTAGGTACAATTCTGAGACATTCAACATCTCTCGATATGTGACCAATAATCTTATTGGAATAACACCTCAAAACAGAAAGTTTAACACTCTGATGGAAGGCGAGACAAATGGATTATGGATTGTGGAGTTTATGGGAATCAGTTCGAAAATGTACTCATGCTTAATAGGCGCAGGAGCCCCCCAGAGACGGGCTAAAGGTGTGGATCACGCTGCCTCAGAGGCTCTTACGATGAAACACGGCAACAGTTGCTTGCTCGAGGTCGTTGGTGCTGTTACAGAAGTGGTGTGTCTGGTAAGCTTTCGATCGAGAGACCATGCGGTACATACTGCATTGCAGCTGAAAGTAGGACTGTTACATCATCAGAACAAATATTTCATCTATGGGGATGAGATCGACACCCTAATATACTCACACTATTCAGTGGAGCGATTGAGGGTGTGGCTGAGCATTTACTTGTAAACAGCTGAGCAATTGTGTGTGGATCAGGTGGGTGAACTGCTTGTTGTAGCTGTATGTGAGATGAAGCCTGATTGCACATTACGTATACAATTACTGTACCGGTATATGATGTATATGACTGCACAAATTGTGTCATAAAAAGTACATAAATAGATACAAAAATTGTAAAAAGTTAGCTTTTCAATAATTTTACAGTAGAAGGAAATGTCAGTAAAAAATGTGCTATGAGATGTGCCATCAGGATGAGATATTATGTAAATAAGAGATTAAAAGTTTTAAAGGAAACAAACTTTATATCAAAAAAGATATTGTTAACAATGAACCATAACGTTAATTATTACAAACCCTTCATTATAGAATTAATGTTTGCAACCAACCTGCACTTCTCCGTGTGATACATTAACCTGCAGAAACCTTTACAGCTAAGAAGTTATAAATGATAATAAAAGGGAGATGGATCTGAAATCTTATAGGCCCACTGGGTTTTTGTTATTTTATTGTGATCACAACGGCTGAAAGAGGTAGAGAGATGGGAGGTGTTACCCATGGCCTTTACATCACATAAAGGCTAGTGACTTGAATATAAATTACATAATTGCCTATGTCGCCACATACATTTCTCCTGTGTGACCTTGTTCAGTTACGAGTGCTTCTCTGGGGGTGGGGATGGAGCTATGGGGTAGGTGTGGCCTTCAAAATAATTCGACCATGTTTGTAACTAGATACGAGATATGTAACCTGATACCCCCTCATTTTACCAGTGAGAAGAAGGTACCAATCCTCTTCTTGTTATGCTGTTGCTTATTACTTACAGTGTTTTCATATCACCAGAATTGATGCATCGTCCTATGCTCACCTGTGCCTGAACTCAACCATCATAACTGCATTTATTAACAAACATGCTATCCCTTTTGCAATAATGTATTACCCAATTATGGCTGCCTTTGGGTGAAGCTCTACATTAATGTAGTTCATGCCTCTGTGCGGCTGCTACAGTCAAACATGTGTGTCCAATATAAATCTACCACTATTGTGCCACAGTGAAAGAACAACTCGATATGGCTGTCATAGTCAAACATGAGTGCCCAATATATTTCCAAAACTATGACGTCAGAGTGGACATAACACAGAAACTTCTGGGTGACTTGATTGTTAAAATAATTACTGACATATTTTAGTGCATTATAACATTTTACTGCTGTTAATCATGAAACAGCAGCTTTCCCATATACATACAGCACGCGTTTCGAGCTTGTGCCCTAGCATCAAACAACATTACGAAGACTAATTTTTGAAAACTGTCATCCAAAAACACGTGCAGATTATCATAAATTTCAGTCTTTTAATGTTTAACCATTTACTGCTGTATTGTAGGATAGAATGGGACAGAAAAGTTTATTTATTTAATCAAATACTACTCTTAATCAATATCACTTTACTTGCCAAGCGCCTACAGACCACTTTGTGTAGCGTTCAATATCATCAGTATAAGCTTAGCTACTCAACATCACTTCAAGTGTGCTGTGCAACTAGAGGAAACATGGGCCATTCACCACTTCCGCCTGACTCGGAGGTCTGAAGTGGAGTGATTCTAGTAGCACAGCTGTTGGCAGCTGATCATTAATCCAACAAGTGGCTCATAATGGCTCCCACCCTTGCATCCTATTTCCTATTATGTGAACACATGCACCTCTTGTGCTGAGCCTGGTAGCAGTTACAGGGTCATCGTTGACAGACACTGTGCAGCTGGTAGCCAAGGCACAGCTCTGCACTGTGCTACAATGCTGTGACCCCATGGACCCCATCCAGTTGTCAACAGACCCTGACCGCACCAGGGATCTGAGATAGAGCTTTCACATGTGCTACGAAGACTTCACCAATTTACACTTAAATATGCTCTCATTCAGAATTGGACAGCTGCGATCTCTTAGTAATCGGGGATAATTTCATGAATGAGTTATTAGTATTCCGTGACGCTGACTTACTATCCTTAGCATGGTTCTGCTGTTTAAACCGCCACACATTTTCATCGCAAAATAAGGAAGAAATCCCTGCATAGCAGCAACATAAGAGCGACAATGACCACATGCCTTCTTGATCTATAACCGATCTCTGCAATGTACTGGATGTTCCAAGAAACACAGATAAGCTTCAGGAATGGGTTCCATAAACCATAACAAGAAAAACGTGTCAAGTAAACATGGGCTCTAAAATGCTTACCCTATGACGTATGAGCACTTGCTCAATAGAAGAGATGTGTTTCATACTAGTGGAAATGAAAAAGTACTCATAGCACTTGAAGTTTGAATTTTAGACCTCATGTTTGCTGAACTTTCTTTCTTGGTTGAATCCATACTATCTCCTCGTAAAAATGGAAAGCAAAGTCCTCGCAGAAGAAGAGATTTGTTTCGTAGTGTCAAAGATGAACAAATGGTTGTACCTCCTACAACTCATGTGCAATAGACATTTCTTTTCTTGGTCTGGTATGAGGAACCTGCCCCTAAATCTTGTCGGTATTTTGTTGCAACCCCTTAATATATTATAACGATGCTAGAATGTTTCGTTATTCCTCTATAAAAGTGTAGATATTTAGTGGCATATCTCTGTTATATTGTAGAGTAATTTTCAAAGAATGTGCTCATAACGTTTATTCGATCCATGTGCAGACAGAGTGTATGCCTCCTGATACTTGGCTAGTGCATACGTGCGGACTTACTTCTCTTTTATTTTAGACTCTGATGCTGCACTATGACTTCCATTGTGCATAACTCTCCGATAAAAAGTATGTGGATATCTACTAATGGACGTTAATATGTGGTATTTTTATGCATCGACATACATGGCCCATTTAAAAAGAAAATTACAAGTATTGCAGACGGATGTAGTTTATCATTTTGTCATGCATTTGCCATTGTACGTGGTTCATATTTCATGAGGAAAATCATTACTGGCTATAGAAAATATGTTATTGTGCAGGCGGTTGTATAATATTATGAGTGGTTGATTTTTGGTGACTTGTGGTACAGAGTTGAGAATGTATGAGTACGCTGATCAGAAACTGTCAAGTTGATGAGGAATTTAAGCATTTGTCCCCGTTTGCATTTTGGTTGAGGCAGAAACAGACATAGTTAAGCTGTGTCTTACAATGATAAAAAATTTAACCTATTCTGGTTTTAACAGTCCTGCACGATTCTTTGAAGACATGTTATTAAAAAATCAATTCTTACATAATTCTTACAGCCATGCTGAGTTTATTTGCACTTGTCTCATGAAACTTCCTTCCAATTATATCAAATTATTTTTGCTGGTGGAGTGAAAGGTGACTTGGATGGCTTTCAAACCTTTCTACAAGAATTAGACTGCAACAGGAATGATGAAAATGATCAAGGTAGGAGTAGTAATTCGTTTGTTTATCCGTATCTGAGCCACAACGAAGTAGGATTCATGACTGAGAATGATTTTATAGGCGACATGGCAGTTACGGGAATGACCCGCGATGATGTCCGGTTTAAAGGCCTGATCGCAATGAGAACGGTACTTCTAGAAGAGGTAATGAGAATGGTGCTTCCAGAGGAGGCAGAGATCCTTTTGGTAATTACAGAAGGAGCAGAGGTAATGGGCAGAGATGGTCACTGGAATGATGGAGATTAAGTTCTATACATTATGGACGTACCATCAGCTGATCCATAGAATAACGCACGTGTGGAGGGCTCACCACCACGTGACCCCCTACAGTAGTCTTAAACTAATTCAGGTGCTGGTTATATGAGACAGACAGCTACTACGAAAAGACACATATGTTGATTTTGAAGCTGCAAGTAATTTTAGTTGATAAGAAACAGATGAGTCGTAGTTTACCGAGTGATACTAGTGTGTCTTACATTCCAAGCTTCTAAAAAAAGCCATGTAATCGGAAACAGTAACTCGTTCCTTGGCCCTCTATGTGTTGTTGTTCTTGTTGTTGTTGTGGTCTTCAGGCCTGAGACTGGTTTGATGCAGCTCTCCATGCTACTCTATCCTGTGCAAGCTTCTTCATCTCCCAGTACCTACTGCAACCTACATCCTTTTGAATCTGCTTGGTGTATTCATCTCTTGGTCTCCCTGTACGAGTTTTACCCTCCACGCTGCCCTCCAATACTAAATTGGTGATCCCTTGATGCCTCAGGATATGTCCTACCAACCGATCCCTTCTTCTAGTCAACTTGTGCCACAAACTTCTCTTCTCCCCAGTCCTATTCAACACCTCCTCATTAGTTATGTGATCTACCCATCTAATCTTTAGCATTCTTCTGTAGCACCACATTTCGAAAGCTTCTATTCTCTTCTTGTCTAAACTATTTATCGTCCATGTTTCACTTCCCTACAAGACTACACTCCATACAAATACTTTCAGAAACTACTTACTGACATTTAAATCTATATTCGATGTCAACAAATTTCTCTTCTTCAGAAACGCTTTCCTTGACATTGCCAGTCTACATTTTATGTCCTCTCTACATCGATCATCATCAGTTATTTTGCTCCCCAAATAGCAAAACTCCTTCACTACTTCAAGTGTCTCATTTCCTAATCTAATTCCCTCAGGATCACTCGACTTAATTCGACTACATTCCGTTACCCTCGTTTTGCTTTTGTTGATGTTCATCTTATATCCTCTTTTCAAGACACGATCCATTTCGTTCAACTGCTCTTCCAAGTCCTTTGCTGTCTCTGACAGAATTACAATGTCATCGGCGAACCTCAAAGTTTTTATTTCTTCTCCATGGATTTTAATACCTACTCCGAATTTTTCTTTTGTTTCCTTCGCTGCTTGCTCAATATACAGATTGAATAACATTGGGGCTACAACCCTGTCTCACTCCCTACCCAACCACTGCTCCCCTTTCATGCCCCTCAACTCTTACAACTACCATTTGGTTTCTATACAAATTGTAAATAGCCTTTCGCTCCCTATATTTTACCCATGCCACCTTCAGAATTTGAAAGAGAGTATTCCAGTCAACATTGTCAAAAGCTTTCTCTAAGTCTACAAATGCTAGAAACGTAGGTTTGCCTTTCCTTAATCTAGCTACTTAGATAAGTCATAGGGTCAGTATTGCCTCACGTGTTCCAATATTTCTACGGAATCGAAACTGATCTTCCCCAAGGTCAGCTTGTACTAGTTTTTCCATTCGTCTATAAAGAATTCGCGTTAGTATTTTGCAGCCGTGACATATTAAACTGATAGTTCGGTAATTTTTCACATCTGTCAACACCTGCTTTCTTTGGGATTGGAGTTATTATGTTCTTCTTGAAGTGTGAGGGTATTTCGCCTGTCTCATATATCTTGCTCACCAGATGGTAGAGTTTTGTCAGTACTGGCTCTCCCAAGGCTGTCAGTAGTTCTAACGGAATGTTGTCTACTCCTGGGGCCTTATTTCGACTCAAGTCTTTCAGTGCTCTGTCAGACTCTTCACGCAGTATCATATCTCCCATTTCATCTTCATCTACATCCGCTTCCATCTCCATAATATTGTCCTCAAGTACATTGCCCTTGTATAGACCCTCTATATACGCCTTCCATCTTTCTGCTTTCCCTTCTTTGCTTAGAACTGGGTTACCATCTGAGCTCTTGATATTCATACAAGTGGTTCTCTTTTCTCCAAAGGTCTCTTTAATTTTCCTGTAGGCAGTAGCTGTTGTGTCACCGCCAGACACCACACTTGCTAGGTGGTAGCTTTAAATCGGCCGCGGTCCATTAGTACATGTCGGACCCGCGTGTCGCCACTGTCAGGGATCGCAGACCGAGCGCCACCACAAGGCAGGTCTCGAGAGACTGACTAGCACTCGCCCCAGATGTACGGACGACGTAGCTAGCGACTACACTGACGAAGCCTCGCTCCTTTGCCGAGCAGATAGTTAGAATAGCCTTCAGCTAAGTCAATGGCTGCGACCTAGCAAGGCGCCATTAGTAACATTGCATGTATCTATGGAGTCTCACTTATACCGTCAATAGCGATGTACCAAAGATGGATTAAAGTTAAGTATTCCTGAAGCTATGTACTTTTCTTTATAGCATTCATTACGTATCCTGTTTCAGACCTCACGCCCATCTGCGTGAGCTTAGCACGTGCCTTTCGGCTACTTCCGTGGCGTGGCGGTCTTGCTACGCCACAACAGTAACTATGTTACTCCTCGTGAGAGAAGCCTCTACATCCTTACATTTATCCTCTAGCCATCCCTGCTTAGCCATTTTGCTCTTCATGTAGATCTCATTTTTGAGACGTTTCTATTCCTTTTTGCCTGCTTCAGTTACTGCATTTTTATATTTTCTCCTTTCATCAATTAAAATCAATATTTCTTCTGTTACCCAAGGATTTCTACTAGCCCTCGTCTTTGTACCTACTTGATCCTCTGCTGCCTTCACTACTTCATCCCTCAAAGCTACCCACTCTTCTTCTACCGTATTTCTTTCCCCCATTCCTGCCATTTGTTCCCTTATGCTCTCCCTGAAACTCTGTACAACCGCTGGATTAGTCAGTGTATCCAGGTCCCATCTCCTTAAATTCCCACCTCTTTGCAGTTTCTTCAGTTTTAATCTACAGTTGATAACCAATAGATTGTGGTCAGAGTCCACATCTGCCCCTGGAAATGTCTTACAATTTAAAACCTGGTTCCTAAATCTCTGTCTTACCATTATATAATCTATCTGAAACCTGTCAGTATCTCCAGGCTTCTTCCATGTATACAGCCTTCTTTTATGATTCTTGAGCCAAGTGTTAGCTATGATTAAGTTATGCTCTGTGCAAAATTCTACCAGGCGTCTTCCTCTTTCATTTCTTAGCCCCAATCTATATTCACCTAATACATTTCCTTCTCTCCCTTTTCCTACTACCGAATTCCAGTCACCCATGACTATTAAATTTACGTATCCATTCACTATGTGAATAATTTCTTTTATTTCATCATACATTTCTTCAATTTCTTCGTCATCTGCAGACCTAGTTGGCATATAAACTTGTACTACTGTAGTAGGCGTGGGCTTCGTGTCTATCTTGGCCACAATAATGCGTTCACTATGCTGTTTGTAGTAAATTACCCGTATTCCTATTTTTTTATTCATTGTAAAACCTACTCCCGCATTACCGCTATTTCGCTTTGTATTTATAACCCTGTATTCGCCTGACCAAAAGTCTTGTTCCTCCTGTCAGCGAACTTCACTAATTCACACTATATCTAACTTTAACCTATCCATTTCCCTTTTTAAATTTTCTAACCTACCTGCCCGATTAAGGGATCTGACATTCCACGCTCCGATCCGTAGAACGCCAGTTTTCTTTCTCCTGATAACGACGTCCTCTTGAGTAGTCCCCGCCCGGAGATGCGAATGGGGAACTATTTTACCTCCGGAATATTTTACCCAAGAGTACGCCATCAGAATTAACCATACAGTAAAGCTGCATGCCCTCGGGAAGAATTACGGCTGTAGTTCCCCCTTGCTTTCAACCGTTCGCAGTACCTGCACAGCAAGGCGGTTTTGGTTAGTGTTACAGGGCCAGATCAGTCAATCATCCAGACTGTTGCCCCTGCAACTGCTGAAATGGCTGCTGCCCCTCTTCAGGAACCACGCATCCTTCTGGCCTCTCAACAGATACCCCTCCGTCGTGCTTGTACCTACGGTACGGCTATTTGTATAGCTGAGGCACGCAAGCCTCCCTACCAACGGCAAGGTCCATGGTTCATGGGGGGGGGGGGGGGGGGCGTTTGTGCTCGTTACATAACTATAATGAAACTTTATAGAGAACATGAAAATCAAAATTTACATCCCATCATTGAGTAGACAGTGAGCTAATTTTTTCTTATACTCAGTCTTAATTACTTAACAATATCTCATGTAAACTTATGTTTCTCACACATATTGTCTATCAATAGTCTATCACCACATGCATAACTATTCACTTATTTAAGCTTTCGAGCAAATCAACTGAATCAATCTTTTGTATTTTTAGAAAAAATTAGGAGGTATTCTGTGGTCATTGTTTTCCCAAATTACTGTGGCAATGCCACTGATATCGCAACCTTCTTGGTTAATTTGATGATGATTTTCTTCAATCTCCATTCGGCTCCTCACGTCATGAATTCTCTAGTTTCTATAATATAACTTTTAGATCATTTCTCGTCGAGAACAGCAATATTTAGTACTTTAAAACGAGCACAAACAGTTTAGACCACAAGAAATCTTTATTTTTGTGGTTACCGGTTTCAGTCAGATTTTTATCGTCTTCATACTACAATGTCCACAATGGTGGTACCACAGAATAGCCATACTTTCTACATTTTTCTACATTTTCATTTTACTGAATTTATGTAGATGATTTATGTACTTTGAGGATGTTCACTCTCAGTGCAGAAATCATGGCCACACAGAGCCCATACTTTGAATTTATTTCTTACGTTTCCATTTTAACTGTTTCTGTGTATATTACTCTACATATTGTAGAGTCTGGCAAAATTATGACCACAGAGAGGCCCTACTTTGAATTTGTTCCCTGCAGTTTACTTTTTACGTAAACTATTCCCGTCTTTGAGCATGTACGCACCCACTTGTGACATAGCAGGCATGGGAAGCACTAACTTTGACTTAGTTTTCTATATTTTCGTTTTGAGAATTTGCATATGTTTTGGATACTACTATTAAATCAGCCCAAACAACACCAGTAGCAGGAAAGAGCTTGACTGCTGTAGTTTCTTGAAGGTATCCATTTCCAAATATGATTATTAAAACCGTGTCTCGCAGGGCTTACTGTAACAGATATTGTGGTAACACGATAAGAAAAAATAAATGGTATTTATTATGAGTACGTTACAAAATAGTGCTAAACTTTGGTACAGCTTCTTCTGTCTTGAGATCCTCCACCCGGTAGAAAGATATCTAAGATCGTTTTCCTGCCTGTTGGCAGTTTGTCATATTGTCATAATAGCTGAATGTAATACAGCAGATATGCTGTTAATAATCGCATTTCTCTGTTAATAGCGACTGCTAAGGTGGAAGGTAGTACTGTCTGAGTTGACTACAGGCAGTGCAGTGAACGGAGAGTCTATAGATGTGTGAGAGTCTGCTGAGCATCATGTTTTGGTGCCTCTCGGTGTAAGGGTTTGCATGTATGCCAGAAGAAGGCAGTAGCCCATGGTTGGCAGTGCTTCATATGGCAGCTACCCTGACTAGTTCGATTCGTTGAAGGATGTGCTGAGGAAGGAGGAAGGGCTCTGCTTTTGGGAGTGCCATCTGGTGGCTGCTGTTGGCTATTGCACTGAGGCACCAGTAGAGACGTTGTGCCTGTGTGCTGGCCTTGTTTGTGGTATTTGTTGTGTACATCTTGCATGCTACATAGTACTGCGTAACTTATTCATACAATTTGAGGATATTCACATTAGTTTGTGACATCACGACCATGTTATTGGGGTATTTTAGATTATGGTCTCCACTTTTCAATTAATTAACTTATATACGTCTTACTTGTATGACTATTTTAAATTTAACAGTTTTTGCACAACTTTATTTACATTTAATTAAGACCTGTTCTGGGTACGAAATGCATTCCTGCGTGAATATTCAGAGTAATTCTTGCATTATTTTCAGCCTAATGTTTCTAAATACATTTTATATTAATAAAGCAACATACAGACTTCCTTAAGGTAACATATTCGACATAAATGACAGTCTAAATTCATTATTTAAAATGCAGTCAACATTTCTAATACGATAGTTCGTGTGGATGTTTTGTACTTGTGTCGACATTCAGACCATGACAGGTCATTGTTCTGTTCCAAGCATTCGAAAGAAATAACGTACGTAAAAGTTTTGCCTTCTCGAGGTCATATGTTTGTTTGAACATCTGATGAAACTGCAAATATGTCAGTTCTTGTTCTACTTTGTGAATGAAAAGCAGTGCTTAGGTTGATAAGACGGCTTTACTGATCAGCTTGGAATCTGTTCTGCAAATTACTTTGAAGAACAACTACATGTCTTCTTCCAATTTATGGAAAGTTTAATGAAAATTTTCAGTGTATTTGCCAACTTTCAGATAGTCAACCTATTACGATTACGATTAACTCATCGAGGGCAATTTTTGCTGTTATCTCTGGACCCATTGGTGGATTGAAATACATCTGCTATAGCCTCTGCTAAGATAGTTTACTTAGGAGATGTTTTTTTACGCGAGTGCATCATCACCAGATGACGACACAGGGCCACTCAGGCCCTAAACATGATTTCCAAGTTTTGATTGAGTATAAAACGCTCATGGTCGTGTTCTACTGCTCATCAAATCAAATCTCTTCAACTAGATTTTCACATGCGTCTGACTTTTTGAAGTTGTAGTATACCTACGCTGCTTCTTTCAGCGGTCGCCAAATTCCACATAAAAGTTGTTCCTTTTTAAAAATGAATGATACCTAAAGAATATAATATTGTACAACGTAAATATTCTGGAGTACGATTCGTCACAGACACACACATTTAGATGTTACAGATACACCTAACGAGACTGCAACACGAGATTATTTTTGGCGGCACCTGTACTCCAGTCTGACATCAACAGTAGACGCTTCTCATGATTACTCTGCCGTCACTTATTTTTAGTCGCTTTGGCTGTTACACAGCTGATTTGGTTTGTTTTGCTCTGTTATATTGCGGGATGTTTTAAGCAGATATGGTTCAACAAATAGTACTTTGTACTCTTATGGATGAAAGTAATAATTTTCATTATTTCGTAGTTTATTTAGGAGATATTGACTCCCAATTAGTTGTACGTGTTTTTCCATTTTTCTGCACATTTGACCGAAATATATAGTCTGAGCACAAAAAATTTTGTGATTGTAGATGGGATTAAATGGAACAAAATCTAATGTGCACGCTGCCTGAGCTGTGTTGCTTCTTAAGTCTTCCTTGTTTCCTAAGTCATCTGCTGTTCGTGGTCCCTAGTTTTGATAAATTTACTGATAATCCCTTTGCCGTTACTGCTCACCACATTGGTTTCTCTTCGGTTCACCCTCATTCCACAGGATGCACTCATTAGACTTTTCATTCCGTTCCACAAGTCCTGCAGTTACTCGTCACTTTCAGTAAGAATAGCATTGTCATCAACAAATCCTGTTCTTCATATCCTTCAACGCTGAATTCCGCTCCTGAACCTTTCTATCACATCCACCATTCATTCTTCTATGTACAGGGGTGAAAGGGCATATTCAATACTATCAGTTTGTCCTTGGTCTGGCATTTGTTCTTTTCCTCTGTTGGCTCATCTATATATTGTATGCTACCCAAGTTTCGTTGCAGAATTTCGCACCATTTTACACAGTCGAACGCTTTTTCTACCTCAACAATACACAGGTGTCTTGAGTTTTCTTAAATATTTCTCTAATTATAAAGGGCGATGTCAGCACTGCCTCTCTGGTGCCTTTAACTCAACTGAAGCCCAAAAGATGGTCACAGCAGTATGTTGTGTTATAGTGAGGTTCGGTATATGCTCTGGGAATAGCCAGAACGGTAGATACGTAGAAAAAATAGTAGTAAACAGTTTGAATGTTGTAAAACGCTCAGTACGATATACACATCACCATTGTTCATTTCACCCTCGGTTAGGAGAGAGCAGAAACTATGTGTTATATATTTGCTTCGTGAAGATGGTTTACTGTACTTGTGGTAGAAAATTTTTGGCCTGTTTCTTGTACAGCTCTATTTTTGTAATTAATCTACATTTTATATTTTTCTCTAATTAATTTTAGGTTTTATTTTCTACTGAATGCTCATTCTGGGGTATTTTAACGATTGATGGCTAAGTTTTATTGTTGTATGAAGATCAGTTTTTATATTCTTTTGGTATATGTGACTATTTTTAAGAGCTTCTTCTATTTAATAGTCCTAGGAGGTGGTTGCTCTGCACTTGCATGGGATTCTAATTTATTTGTAACTAGAGTTATTAGTAGCAATCTGACAGCTATCTTAGGTACGTACGACAGAGGTTACGTTTGGTACCACAAAATCTTCCCCTCTTCATTGCTCCATTCACGAATGTCAAAAAGACTGTCGAGATGTATGTGGTAGGAAGTAACATGCTGCCACAGTCTTCTTAAAACATACGCTCACGGTATTTCAATAACAAATCTCTCAGTGATGGAATTTTACCTCTCTTGTAGATCTGTCTCTCTAGCACCTTAAGTAAGTCCCGAGAACAAATTATACGATCTTGTCAGAAACGTGCGGTACTGCTTTTGATCTTCTCTATCTCTTTCAAATCAACGATTGTAAGGGTCACAAACTGATGAACACGTCTATCGGGAGCCACTTCGTTGGACATGAATTATGTTTTCTGAAGATTCCCCTGTTGAATCTGAGCCTTAGGTCATCCTCGATGGATACTCCTTGTTATTTTACAGCCGTTTCCATGTTCAATGTTTTGCCCCAAAATAGGGTAATCCAACAGTACCGGATCTCTTCGCCTATTTATGTGTAACTAGTTTATAAACCAGGCAGTGCCCAATTATTCATTTTGCCAGTTTTCTTTTATAAACGAAAAAAATGAACTGTGTTTGCACCATAATATCGAAAAAATTTCATTTCTATGTTTTCGTGAAAAAGCTTTTGAAATTATGAAACACTTTCTGTGGGCGAAATTATAAATGTCTGTGTGGCAACGCCCCTTCATAGTTCTATATACAGCTATTGTTTCCGACTAAAGCTGTTAACGATTTGCAAATGAAATTTGTTGAAATCGCTGTCAGGTCTCAGAGACTTCCTTAAGTCGACTGTAGGGGTGTCTTAGTAGTAAAGAGCAAATGCATTATAGCTTCATGCATAATGTGGCACCGAGCGAGGTGGCGCAGTGGTTAGCACACTGGACTCGCATTCGGGAGGACGACGGTTCAATCCCGTCTCCGGCCATCCTGATTTAGATTTTCCGTGATTTCCCTAAATCGTTTCAGGCAAATGCCGGAATGGTTCCTTTGAAAGGGCACGGCCGATTTCCTTCCCAATCCTTCCCTAACCCGAGCTTGCGCTCCGTCTCTAATGACCTCGTTGTCGACGGGACGTTAAACACTACCCACCACCACCATAATGTGGCAATTTGTCAGGTATCTCGGTGTTTGTGACGTCATATCTCTTAAAATACGTATTGTAGAAAGACATATTGTTGTAGGTACATTCAGCGGCACATATGGGTACCGTCTCCGAAAAATGTTGCGAATAGAGCTGGAAACAAACAATAAATATAAATGTCATGCATGAGGTGGCAATTTTTCACGCATTTCAGTATTTGTGCTGTCATATGTGCTAATGTATGAGACATAAAACGAATTAATTTTGTAGGTACTTTCAGCGGCAGTTTTCGATACTTTATGCAAAATGTATTACGAATACAGATAATAGCAAAGAAGTAATAAACTTAAATGTCGTGTCCAATGCAGCAGTTTTCCAAGCTTCTCAGTGTTTATGACGTCGTATCCTATGAACAGTGTGTGGTATTACGATATAATTTTGTAGGTGTATTTAGTGGCGTAAGTGAATACTGTCTGCGAAATTTGTTACTAATGGAGTCAGCAGTACAGAAGTAATAAGTCTGAACGTGATGCGTTACGAGGCGTTTCTTACGTATCTCATTGTTTACGACGTTATATCTTCGTAACTATGACAAGTAGGTATTTCTTACCCCCTCAGCGATGTTGCCTGGCAATAAAGGGTACGTGTACCTAGTTTGGCTGAAATCGCTCCAATGGCGTAGGAGGAGATCTGAAAAATACACACTTAAACACATACATACATCCATTTATATAAGTGTATGGATACCTTACATACAGTTACATTAGGGATCAACAGCCTCTGCATGTTCTCCTGCCTACTGGCATAGTAAACTTCATATAGGCAACAGAATTATTGTTGCATCGTTTCTGTCCGTGTGCCTTTGATGAATTTGATAACGTTGCCAGACGTTAAATCGTATTTTCCTGCAAAAAAAAAAAAAAAAAAAAAAAAATTCGGCAGTCGGTCTCTGTTGAAAGCTAAGAATGACAAGGTTCAGTGTTCGTTTTATTTCGTTCGTCATCGGAAGTACTACAAAGTCGTAGCCGTTTCCAAATTAAACAGGTATATTCCCAGTTTGTTACTGAAGATACATTCTCTCTATTCTATGTTAGTTGTGAACTACAACTTGAAATCCTAGAACATCTTCTCAGCACATCGATCAGCAAAAATTTGTGCATTATTTCCGGTATAAAGCTGGTGATCAATAAATGAGACGTACATGGTCTCTGTGCCTCACGTCTCAGGTTATTCTTATATCGAGCCAACTGTCTTCAGTGTGATTTTCGTAAGTATATTTACAGATATACTGTACAATGTGGTGACGACAAACAGTTTGGTGCCTGTTGTTTACGCAGTTTTTCTATTTCGTTCCTTGGAAAATTATTTTTGGAACACATCCGAACGAGCCAAAGTTTCTCTAATTTCAGTATAGAGGGAAATGTATAAGTTGAGGTGGTAAAAATAATGTCAATAGCCACATGCGACGTATAGTCACGTAAGTTTAAAATCAGTTCATACAAGATGGAAATTGTTCCGAAATTCCTTACATTTTATTTGAGAACTCTGTTTAATTACTAGTGAATCACTTTCTTTTAAGTGAATGTTGAGACCTCTGAGTAATAAAGAGCAAAAATGTGGTGTTCACAAGTATCACTGTTTTCAAACATTTTAGACAAAACAACGAACAATAACACTGATATCTGATTACAATTAATGTGAGTACAATTATCTAAGTAGTATTATCAGATTACAATCTTACTCATTGACCACCAAGAATTAAGAGGTAGTAACAGTCTCTGACGGGTTACACTTCTCTAACCTACACCATTAGTTGAAACGCGTAACACTGATCATTTCATAGTACTGTGACTGCGTGTTACAATCTGTTTGTTCGGAATACAAATATTACTGCTAATAAGCTCTATGTGTACACATTTTCCCAATTCTGGATTCTCCACCGTGGAAACTAGTTTATGTTACGCTTTAGTAAATTGGGAGATTCGCAATTTGGTTTCTGGAAAGGCAGTTTCTTATTTTGGTCTGACCAAATGTTCCTTCCTGGAATGACATTTTGTATGACTCGGATAAGGCGTTTGGTTACGTAGACTATGAAGTATTATTAGAATTTTCTATTACTTAAGAAGACTTTTATGTAGACTATGGTATATTATAGCCGAACATATAACATTCTTATTGTATGTAATGCATACAGTTATATTCAATCTTGTCTTGGAATTAGGAATCTAAAGATTCTTTTACACACTGACATTTGGGAATTAACTAATAATCAGTTCCGGTACTGTAATATCAATGTTCAATAGGCTTCCATACTAGGGACGTATTTATTCTGTGCTATGCACTGTATAACATAACTCTGCTAACTGAAAACAGTATAAGCGTTGCGGTTGCTCTGTCGCAATTAGTGGTGTGCAAAGAAGTAGATCTTTGTTGACAGCTATAAGACGAGCTTTTGACACCTATGAAATGCAGTAGACCCAGTTTCATACAAACAAAACTGTAGAGTTAAATTTGTCGAAAGGATATACTTTCGTTTTATTCTTAGAAACGATTTAATTTTGTAATTTAAGCACATTTATAATCTGTTATGATGAATAAATACACCAAGGAATACATAAATCATGTCACATACGGGACGTCCTTGATGGATATAAGTTTATTTCTAATATAGTCAACGTGTAACACCCTTGGAAATAACGACGTTGGAATAAAAAATTATATTGTTCAGTGTTACCAGGTGTTTTCTCTTGCAAATGAATAAAATTGTTGTACTTCTATGTTTTTCAGTTGGAAAAAGAGTTGATAAACAGAAATTGTTCATCTCACGCATAATCGATCATAGCTGAAATCCGTAGTTGTTTGTCACAAAATTGCTCTGTAACATAAGAGCTATATGTTTGCAGTACCAACTGATGGTCATGTTTGTCCTTCGCCACTAGTAGAGCAATTTCATACATCAATAATGGATGGATCTTCTTTCCTAGACTTCAAAATTACGCTTTATCAGTTAAGTAATTACATACCTACTGCCCATTATATAGTTCTGTCGCTGTAGTGTGTTCCTGGTGTGATCTCTGTTACTGGACATGTGTCAGATAACTGGTGGAAGTGATGTGGGCTGACATTCTCTCCTGCATTTGCTCGTTTTACCCATATTACGTGACGTAGTTCATTGAGGATCTAGTTTTTGTTTCTTCAGAACGCTGTATGATTAATTGATTTTTGTCGTTTTGAGGTGAACAATGTACCAGAATGTTTGGAATCAATTTCTGTATTTTCTGTTCCTTATCTTATGTGGACTGACTCAGCATTTTCTATTCCAACAGTGCAACGTAAAATGGCTCTGAGTGTCAACAATATTGCCTTGATATGTAGATTGAACTTATGGCGGCCTTGATAAGTTTCTGAGAAAGATTCTCCCCTACCATCCCACTTTGCCTCAGATGTAGGTCCTGGACAGAGTCAAGTGAGTACTAGCTGGAATAGCACAGAATAATTTTGACTCAAGTAGTGAATATTAAAGAATTTTGATTTGAAGGTATCTGTGATTTCTTCCTGTGGATGATATTTTCGGATCATGAGCACTGAGTCTGTAGGTTTTTCCCTCTTGACATTGCGTGTCATACATGCTGGTGCCGGCCGCGGTGGCCCTGCGGTTTTAGGCGCTGCAATCCGGAAACGCGGGACTGCTACGGTCGCAGGTTAGAATCCTGCCTCGGGGTTGGATGTGTGTGATGTCCTTAGGTTAGTTAGGTTTAAGTAGTTCTAAGTCTAGGGGACTGATGACCTAAGATGTTAAGTCCCATAGTGCTCAGAGCCATTTGAACCATTTGAACCATACATGCTGGTCAGCATTATAAGGGAAATATACTTAAAGACAACAAATAAATGCTCCAGTACTATGAAATTATAATTATAGATAAAAAGCACAAATACATAAAACATTGGCTGACAAAGAGGATCTAACTGCAAGGTCAAGTATGCAGTAAGGAATCGAACAGAGGAATAGAACCAAGGAACCTAGAAGTTGAAAACACTGCTGATGGAAGATATTACGTTGGGAAAACCGGTAGGGGGCGGGGGCATTGGTAATCAAAATTGGAGGAAATGTCACAATGCCTAAATTCCAATAGACTGTTTGCGGTGTAGTCAGGAATTTTTTTTTAAGGAGTGCAAGATCTGGACTTCCTGCGAAATGATGAGATATTACTGTTGCCATTGCATGAAATCTTTAGAGTTGTTGTTGGGTGGGAAACAGAGAATCCAATATCACGTAAATGGGTAACAAGAGCAAATATCCGTAACATTTGGAGAAAGAACAGATCTTGCACTACTTAAAACAGTTTAGTGACCACAAGCTGAACTGTCAGTTGAAAATTAGGCACCATACCATCGTTTTGCATACTCCCAGCCCATCTCTACCGACGTTCTCATTACAGTTTCTTTCACCACGGGTTTTTTAACTTTTAGATTTCTTGTTTATTCGCTTTCTTTTTTCATTGCATATCGACTCTAGCAATTTTGTTCCCTTTCGGCAGTCAGTATTTCTACATATGTGTACTTCTTATGTCTAATATTATTTTATACCGTTGGACCATTTGTTTGTCCCTTTTCAATATCTTTCCCTTATAATGCTGACCAGAATTTTAAATAATTTCTAATAACTATAATGATTTTTTGATAACTGTAACCAAACTTACTTTTAAGTCTTTTTTTGGTGTAGACGT
Source organism: Schistocerca serialis cubense (assembly GCF_023864345.2). Taxonomy (NCBI): domain Eukaryota; kingdom Metazoa; phylum Arthropoda; class Insecta; order Orthoptera; family Acrididae; genus Schistocerca; species Schistocerca serialis. The sequence continues at coordinate 302,152,767 of NC_064645.1, read as the reverse complement.
TATTTAGCATTTCATTGAAATTATTTTTAAATACCTTTAGCTTATCAGTTACTACAGTATTACTGTAATATCTTCATTTTATACACAATGGTTTTGTTGCTATATTATCTGTGCTCTATTTCTCTGCCTACACTTTAATGTTTACGTAATGTCTCCAAAACTGTGCTATTAAAAATGCTACAGTCGTACTTCCTCGGCACTTTCACGCACTCTGTCGATGTGCTCCACCACTTGTCAGTAGCCTTCCCTCGGCACACAGCCCAACATTACTTTTCTCCGACACTTGGTCATGCCCTAACTTTTATTCAGTGACACGACCTATCTGCTGCCACTATCTGCTACCACTAGGTGTAGCTTTTCTCTGCTTAGAACGGTTTCACTGAACTAGTGTGGCACCAGTTCTTTACTTTAGCTTAAGTTAGTTTTCCCATAGTTTTTCGCGTTTTTTACGCCATGTCCCCTATTCCGTGGCGGCTCTAATATTGGTGGGTTGGCTTTCCACTGGCACCATTAACTGCTTAGCTTGCCAATGTTGAGTACATCGTGTGGGGTTGACTTTCCACTGGCACCATTAGCTGCTTAGCTTGCCAACGTGGAGTCCAGCGTGTGTCATCAGCGAAGGTCTTTGGTCGAGGTGTTTGATTTGCTGGCTTTATTGGGGCCTGTGGAGGTCAGTTGGCTGAGGGGCACGCGGCAGGCAGGTTGTGGCTTTTCGGAGAATCCGGCTGTCCGGCGCGGATCTTGAGGAATGGCGTAACTTTAAATCCGTCGGCGGCAAGACTGGCCGGCTCGCTTAAGAGCTGGTAGCGGCGGCTCTGCGAGGAGAGATGGACGTAGCACGCAACCTGGTCGGCAAGTTCCTGGCCTATTCTGCAAACTTAAGGTTTACGCCATCCCGCAATTCGTCTTTGTGGGTTGGAAGCAATAACGCCCTGGCTGGAATGCTGCAAGTTGTGGCTCCTTCTCATCTAAATTGAGATAAGCGTTATTTTCTAGTTTTAACCACCTCATATTGTAAGGCCATCCCTTTGTTCTATCAAATGGGATCTGGTAACGCAACTACCAGTGTCTAAATGCATGACCCTCGGCTAGCGTTACTAACTGCAGATTCTGTGCTAGGCCATATTTCGTGTAAATGTAAGAGTAGTGACAGGTTTCGTGAAGGAAATTCTTTGTGACACGATCTGTGTGGCAGGCAAGATTGTATGTGCGTATGCTTGTGTTATTGAATCAGTGGGTGCTGACATGATTGGTAGTAAATATTAATAGTTTGAGGGACTGTTAACTTTAACCTGTTGGTACCCGCTTGCCATTAACCTATATGTTTCCCTTTTACTCCCCGGTCATTCTTGTGTGAAGTTTTATTCCCAAAGATTGCTGTTAACATTTGATCTGCGCTGGCAGGGCAGCTTTAGCGGCAAACGGCGCGTTCTTGTTTAATGGAACCGTAGCAGAGGCGTGTTTCTTTGTTGGCGCGGTGGCACTCCGATCGTCGCACGGCGTCTGGGTTGACCGGCAGTCGACAGCCCCGAAGAGCCGCGTCGGAGTGGCTTAGGTTAAGTAAAGTTGATCCTTTCATGCGTACCATGGCGGTGTGGCCCCGCTCGTGTGGGGAGCTGTTTGGTGAATTTTAAGAGTTCAGGAGGTTAAAGTGTCTTTGCCAAGCCTCAGTTTTTTCCTCATTTTTTCTCCGTGAGTGTTCTTTAAAATTGGCACCCTTATCACTACTTCTCTGCGTGTGCAGTTTAAGATCTGTTACTTATCAAGATAAACTGGCCAACCTTACCTTGATCCACAGTCATTAGAGAAATTTGGCTGCTCGTTCCTTGTTCGCTGTCATAATCGTCTGCTATAGCTCTCAGGTTACTTTGAATTTTGGGTTAATGCTTGGTTATTAAGGATTGCGTCAAAGTTACTGCTGGTCTGTACCAAGTCCAAGTACATTGCATGTACTTCAACTTCTCTTCATATGTGGTCAATTGTATATTTATTAAGCCTTGCTGTTAATGTATGGTTGGTATATATGTGTGGCCATTTATGTTTAAATTTTGTATCTTTCTAGTTGTTCTGTTTGAGGGACTGTGCAGTTTATTGTTTAGGGGATTTGGTACTAAGGGTTATGCATTGCTAAGGGCCTTCCAACAGCTTCAACCAGTGGTGTGTCTTATGAAGAAACCGGGATATGGATGAATGCTGTTTGTCTGTGTAACAGTCAGCTAGGCTTGAAATTTTGTTAGTAGATTTAACAGCTGTTATTGTAATTTATTTTGCTGCAAAATTGTGTGTTAAACCCGCCTGCAGCCACGCTTAGTTTATATTACGGTTTTGTTTTCATGAACTCTGTCCTGGTTTTAATGGTATAATTCTTAAAACAATTTTTTTAAAGGATTAGTCAGATTTCTGTTGCCTTTAATAAGTTTTTAAATTGCGATGTTAATATTGTCATTAAGTAATAAAGTGTATACGAAAACAACAAATGAAAAATGTGTGGGCCCACCATCGATTTTTTCCCCTTAAGCCATCCCATGTTTAGTTGTCGGATGTCACCCTTCTTTAGGTTTACAAAACGAGACTTGTGGGTACAGTTAATTCTTGGGTTTCTTTTTCGCGATCACTCAAAATCCATTTCAACTGGCAGTGTTAATGAGAAGTGCCAAAGTCTAGTACTAAATTTGCTTTTATATTGTTAATTGCCTTTGTACATATTTCACCTGATGATGCCATTATAGTATTATGAAACCAGCCACGAATAACCTTGCAATTAAGTATTATCAACAACTAAAGCGATTTCTATAAGTTAATACTAATAAGAAATTTTGAAAGAAATATTTTAACGTGTACCAGCTAAGCTGTGGATGCCCATGTCGTAAAATCACACAATAAAAGACACTGGATGTATTTCATATTTGTCTCACACTTTCATTAATTAGTAGAACTTAGAAAGCCTCGTGTAGGTATAAACATTTTCATGTATTGTTGTTCATCATTACTGTTACTATCACTTTTATTTCTCTGAGTGCAATAATCAAACGGATTATGGTAAAATCATTTTGTTAAGTAGTTGTATGAGTCCTGTTAGTGTCACAATACTTTTATACGCTTATTTATTATTATCCTGGCTTTATCTCTGAAGTTTGAAGTATAATAATGATTCTAGAACCTTTTATTATTACATTATAGTTTCTATTGATTTTTCAGTGTCAATACCATAAGTATGTATGTAGTCCATTTTATGTACATTGCTACATTCATTGTTCGTTTCAGAATAATACCTAGAAAAATGTTAGCTTCCTTTTTGGTGCCAAGCTATAGAGTACTCGGTCCAGAATGTTTTTCAGTATTCATATAACTTGGGAAGCAGTCTGAAACAAAATTGAACGTTTGCGGACGAATGAAATGTTTGTACAGCTGGACTATTCTATACGGAAAAAGTGAGGATGGAATGGTGTGGCACATAGGGAATTAAGAAAGGAAAGTTAAGAATAGGAATATAAGATAAAATAAAAGATATAAAAACATAGGGATGGAAGAAGACAGACCAGAAAGACAAATAAACACCTACTGCCAACCAGGTGTGTGTGAGTGTCTGTGTGTGTGTGTGTGGGGGGGGGGGGGTGGAAAGTTTTACTAGTGGGTTACAGGATAGGGACCTTCGCCAATCCTTCAGAAAGCACATTACCAACTTCACCACCACAGACCCGAAAAGCTAATTCAAACACCCTACTACAGAAAGCCTAAAGAGAGAGTAGCAAGGAAAAGTACTTCTACTAAGAACCAAATTAAACTTTGAAGAAGATTCATTACTCAGTCACATTTATAACTTGATATTAAATGTTTTAGTTAAGTCAGGAGAGTAAATTATTATATCTATTTGCAGTAACTTAAGCTAACCTCAATTAAAAATTCTATAAATCCAATTATATCCCTCCATATATATTTTGAAGGATCTGGAGATACTTCAGTACTCCCTCCAGTTTCATTGACCATCGACATTGGCAGTCCAGTTGTCGGCCATTGCATGATGCTACATATCGTCACACCATTACAGGGCACCAATCTGAAAGAGGAAATAGCCACGCCCACTGAGACGTTCGAGATGCCACTGTAATAGTGGGTTGTGTTGCATAAGAGGGACACTTCTGTTTTGACCACTGTCATCAGAGAATACCTACATCTGCCTTCAATAGCTAGTAGTTGTAACATCACACCAACACACTCATTAGTCTCTGTTATACAGTGCGTTATAGGGCGTTGACAGAAAAGTGTTTATCGTAAATAAAGTCGGCCCACAAAGTTCGTTTTCCTACCGACTTGAGACTTTCATGCAGCTCAAACTTTTGCACCGTTTCTTGTATTTTGCTCTCAAGACACTGAATTGCATACATAATTCCATGTATGACCGTTCAGCCACAGCCATGGAATGCGAGAAAGTTAAGTGTACTATTTTTGGTTTCCAAATTGGGATAACTGTTCTCTTTGTCCACCTCCGTAATCGAAAGCTGAACATGAAACTCACATTATTTATGGAACTTATCACATCCTAACTTAGCAAACATCCAATAGTAAATGTCATACTTTATTACTTTTATTATCAGTATTTCTAGACCACAGTCATTAATATTGGTTGTCAGTATTTGTGAGTCACATCATGTGATAAGTCTTTTCTACAATTGTGTGCACATCACATAAATGCATGCTACTGAGAGGCCTGCATTCCACCAGTCACAAGGTAGTGGACCAAAGTGGTATATTGCTACTAAGCAGTACATCAGCGTGATTAGCTCTCACAACAGCCCAAAAGGCTACTGGTATTATTAAATATAACATATTGCATACAACAGTACTTCCTATTCCCACTTCCTGACGTATACTACATGTTATTAATGTTATCCTTCCAATAGTGGACTTAAAGTAATAATTTTTCTTTCTCTGTAGTATACACTACCTTTGACCGAAATATAAATCATAGAATTGTTTACTCATCTAATGTGTAATATATTCAAAGTACAACCAATATGTGAAACATGTATAGCACATCTGTTGCCATTATTTGATAAGCTTCCAACTTCCACCTGTAGAACAGTAACATAAGGAATCATTAATAGCAGCAAGTATCAGCTTTTTAGTAGCAAATTATTAATACGAACTGAAGTCAGCACTGTACCTTAGTAATAAGATGTATCACTTCTCGATAACTCACAACTCACTTTGAAAATGAAGCATATACTTTGATACGCAATTCAAGTCTCTATTCCTTAATTTAAGCCCATAGCATAGTGAAATAATATTTAGTCTTGAGAAAATAAGTCTTAATGAAAGCATTCTACAATAAATTTCATTGCTGGATCAGAGTCCAAACGAAAAGAATGTTAATTCTTATTAATAAGTGAAACTTTCGCTTTGAATGTAAAGAAAGACTGTGGTGGTAAACTTCTACGTTATTTGATACTGAAACAGCTGAGTAAAACGAAACGTACTCATAAGTTTTCTCTTTACTTATTCTGACCGTCTCTGAACTGATACGCAATATTTTAGCGCAACACAATCTGACTTTCTGTAACCCCTACAAAAGAATAGCCCAGACTAACAATAACCTATACCATTAATGAATCACTTACCTCACAAAAATCTTCGTTACTCGAGCTACTGCAATACAGCGAGCGCCAATACTGCCAGCTAAATTCTAACACTGAAGGCTCTAACTACTGATAGGCACATAGCTAGCAAATGAAAGATTTTGATATAGAACAAACAATGTATTTACCTTAATATTGTTCAAAAGTCATAACGTCCATATAAATTCTTGACATCTATTTTGGCCAATTTTCTTTCTCTGACGGACACACGTCCAGATCGTCCGCTCACATTAACATCTCAAAACTCTGGCATCTGTCTCCCCACATGCACCACTGCTGGCGACTCACCTCCAACTGCCCAACGCTACACGCTGTTCACATCCAGCAGCCTGACACTACACTAGCCAATAATCCGACAATGAGTCCAACCAGCCACAGACTGCACACAGTGCAGTCAGTGATTTTAGTACAGAGCACTACGTGGCGTCACTAACATAAAAACCTAAACATCCTAGGTACATAAGTACCAACTTCTTTGATAATTTACATGTTGAGCTTCTTCATTGCAGAATCTTACATCATAAGCAGTTGCTGTTTGATAGGGTTCTGAGTGTTAAATCTGTAAAAAGATTGGTACAGGTCTCTATATAATTACTTATTAACACTTTTCCAGTCTCTATTCTCTCAACTGACTTCAACTGTGGCATTTGATGAGGAACATATATTACACTCCCAATACAAGCATCATGTTTTTGTAGATTTTAAAAAAAAATTAGATGTGATGTAAAAATGTTTTTCCAATAATACTAAAGACTATCATTATTTGATGCTTTTACTGAACACTGTAATCTTACAAGATTTTGAGAGGCCCCTTGAGCGATCCATGGTGTCGTTGGCTCCATGCTGACCTTGATGTTGTGTTAAGACAAATAATGCATGACAAAAAATTTTTCCACCAACACATATCAAAATATGACGTTTCAAAATACGCACCTGACTACCGTTTAAAAGCTTAACCTTTCCCATATTCGCCGGTCGGGGCGGCCGAGCGGTTCTAGGCGCTACAGTCTGGAACCGCGCGACCGCTATGGTCGCAGGTCCGAATCCTGCATCGGGCATGGACGTGTGTGATGTCCTTAGATTAGTTAGGTTTAAGTAGTTCTAAGTTCTAGGGGACTGATGACCTCAGAAGTTAAGTGCCGTGGTGCTCAGAGCCTTTCCCATATTTACCAACATGTTTACCAATTTATATACGATAAAAGTACTGAAGTGTTCGCATTTCTAGCTGTGATGAAATATCCCTAATTTAATGACGCAAGGTGCATGCCAGTATCTGAGTTTTTCTGATTTACTGGTGTGGGGACGCTGTAGCTAATTCGCTACTGAAGTAGGAGGGCACTGTCAATCGTTTACAGATAAACAAATACACTGTTTTCCTGCTGTACGTGATGACATTCTCATCTTATATGACCATTTGAAAACAAGATTATTAATAGAGGTCTTATTTACAGAAAATTAGAGGCATGATTATTATTGTATTGCTTGAGCAGAATTAATTAGAGGCTATAGCAGAAGGAAATAATAAGCACCGAGTATATTACGATTAAAATATTAGTTTGAAGACAAGAAAACAGCTGAAACTAGAACTATAAATATTCCCTCCTCGCTGAAGTTTTGCGACTGACAGATCAACGATAATTACTGGTTTTAAACTAGCATATGGAGAAGAAATAGTGGACTAAGAGTGTGTTGATGGCAACTATACCGTATCGATCTGATGGAGACGCTTGTGTGGTTTTGATGAATGATTGCCATGTTGAAACTTCCTGGCAGATTAAAACTGTGTGCCCGACCGAGACTCGAACTCGGGACCTTTGCCTTTCGCGGGCAAGTTGCCCGCGAAAGGCAAAGGTCCCGAGTTCGAGTCTCGGTCGGGCACACAGTTTTAATCTGCCAGGAAGTTTCATATCAGCGCACACTCCGCTGCAGAGTGATAATCTCATTCTGGATTGCCATGTTGTATGACATTAACGAGAGGAAGTACATAATTTCTTTGTATTCTCCTTCAGAAACGCTCTGGATTGTACTTTGTGTCAAATTATTGACTGTTAATTTTATGTGTTCCTGTTTTTCGTAGCATTTTCCCCTCACATTGGTGATGTAGAAGGTACTACGCTTTCTAGCGAATCTGGTTGTAAAATATGTCCGATTGTATTCTCACAATTACATTTGTTTGAACATTACTATTAATGAAGTGGAAACAGGTAAACGAAAATATGAGAATTTGTATACTTAGGCCAGGGTACTAATAATTTCCATTTATTTTAAGGAGACGTCCTGTCTGTTATGGTTGGAATACCGTGGAGAAAACGTGTTGTTATATGTAATGATCGTATGTCATGACAGGACCACCCACGCCAAGAAAGTGGATTCCATAAACAAACAATTGCATATGGTGCTCCAGAAATACCTGGTATGTGTAGCTAGATTCATCTATACACAAAGAGTAGCGCCACAAAAACTGGCTGCTGTCGGGACAACACACCACTGGTCTACCATAAAACTATGCTACTACGACGTAACCTGGTAGAACTGCAACACATCTTCGAACGACGGTGGAACAACTAATCTACAGTGAGTGGCGCACTAGCTCACGCGAGTACTGGCGTCAGTTGGCTGGGAGGACAGATTTGTGGAAACTGGCTTCCACTGGTTGGAGTGGGGATGATGATTTTCTCCTGATCGACAGGCGAGCACTGCCTTTGCAGATCGTCGAATGAGGGCAACAACCCCTCCGTCACGAGCACCGTCGTATCTGCCACCCTGCTTTCGGTTGGACGCTGCTTTGGAGTTTCAGCCCAGCATGATCTCTTCCGGTGACCTACCTGTATTCATGAACAAGTCTCTCAACTGCCCATCGCACACCTTTTTTCCGATTTCTCACAGAAAACCATCCAGTTTCCTTCTTGTTGTTGTGTGTCTGTGTGTGTGTTTGTATGTGAGTGTGTGTGTGTGTGCCTGCGTATGAGTTTAAGACTGAAAAAATGCATGCAGCAGAAATTACAAGTGCCTTCCGTCTCTGTTTGTAAGCAAAAGATTTCGGTAGAGTGTAAATAGTTATTATCTGCTATTTGTATGTAATATTGATTTATGTTAGAAGCATTGAGAGGTGCAAGTGGCTCCAGTTTGTCACCTTCCGAGATAAAAGTGTTTTTTTTATACAATTCTTTTTCTTATTATTTAGGGTTACAAGAGCTGACAGAAGCAGATTCCTCCCCTCATCTTCTTTGTAGGCCTTACGTTGTAACACTTCATGCCTACGTTTCTTATCTTAGAAAGAGGATACTTGAAACTGATTTGAGTTTTGTTTGTTTGCCTAGACCTTAGATTACTATTTACATGAAACATGTTTTTCTGTGTGTGGGCTTACAACATACTGCTGGAATGTCATCCATAATGTAAAGACAGAAAACGTTCCGTACAGTTGGTTTAAGACAAGAGAAGATGTTATGAAAAAGTCAGCTATTTGCTATACTCACAACTCTTCTGTAATTTTTTTTCCGAAGCATCATATTTTCACCAGGCTGCACTGTAGGCTGGATTCTGCATTACTCCGTGTCGCTGCTCACGCCGTCTCTCTTGGAGTCCCAAGTTTGTCTTGTGAGCGATAGTCGGAAGTTTTAGCAAGAATTTCAGTTAGAGTGACAACAGTCTGCCTGAAGGGACACTGTTCTGGCGTAGGTTTTGGTACTGAACGAATACCGGTTTTCCACTTTGTCATGCAGCTGTATATATGTGGGTGGGATAGCTACTTGGTCTTTGTGTAAAATGCGCTATCCACAGGTATTTTACTTATGTTTCTTACTGGTCCTATTGATCATATTACATATGCTGTAATTTTTGGCGTCGATGATTTATTTAAATTGCAATTATATGCTGTATTCCTCTGTAGTCAGATACATGGGCCTACAGCTAGTTATGTTTCGCATAGCCATGACCCCTCGTTCAAATTAGTCTCTCTCTCTCAGCTATTGGTAAGCATATCATGTTGATCAAGCAAAGTATTTGAATAATAGATAACCTGTAACACAAGTAAACACAGATATTACCGCATATTTTATTAATATGTTGATGAGTACAATTCTTAATATGCAAATGAATATTTAAATTTTGCACTGAAATCAGGCCCTCTTAGATGTAGTTTTTGGTTATTAAAGTTCTCTTCTCTACCGATTACGTGAAAAGCACACCTTTTTTTCTTTGCTGGAAAACCCTACGTGCCGCTCACGTGATCACGAGACCGCAGGTAGAGGCACCTAGCTGAATGGATGCCGCCTTAGTGTGAGTTGTAGCAGTGGGAGGACAGAGTTGTGTGTGGAGGTCGTGGAAGTGTGAGGGCAGAACTGAAATATTAAAATTTGGGATATGCTGTCGAGGATACAAGAAAAACGGGAGTATTACAATTCAATTAATGGAACAAGTGGAGAAACTGTCACATATATTGCATGTTTATTCTTTGACTATTTTTACTTTTCAAGTTACAGTAGATCATCTAAAAATAAAACTATTGGGCAAATAAAAAGTAAAAATGGCATTTGTAGGGCCACAAACGTTAATAGACAGTTGTTGTAGATAGACCAAACATTCGAAAATGATAAAATTAATTAATCATTCAATTCTGTTGTAACAACTTCACAACTCAGAACTGCCGTCGTTCTATGCAGATGTTAACTATATAATTGCCATAGTAGATTGTTTTTAGAAGTATTTTATGGTCTGTTGTGACGTATTTTTACCATGAGTTTCGTTTTCGTTTGTTGTGAATTCCTTAGTCTGCTGTTTCGCACTTGTGTAACAGCAATTCGATTTAACAATTGTTTCATTCTGTCTGCTTAGTGTACACTTGTGACCTCTAGCAACTAGTTTGCTGCTCGCAGACTGGTGGGTGTCATGTATCCTGGTTCAAGTGCTCTAGTGTACATTTAGCTTTACTTCTTTTTCCCCAAGTAAATTTAATCTAATAGCTTGTTTTATATTGTGTATATTTTATGTCCTATGTTTGTCATTTAAATGTTAACAAGTTTATGCTGTTACATAGTTAACTGTAGTCTTCAGTTCCAACAGTGACAGTACAGCTATGTTTTGAATGTGTGCACATCTCCAGTACTGTATAATTAATGTGTTACGAGGCCACATATTCAAATATGTAGAGCTGTGTATTTCAAGAGCTTTTGTTCATGGTGTGCAGTGGTAAGGTGTGGGGCCATGAAAGACAGACAGGTGATCGATACTGACAGCCATAATCTAGTTAACTGCACATGTCTTTATACTTTCAGTGATAGATTTAGGCACAAGGTCAAAGCCCTGGTTGTCTACAGAGGCCACGAGAATGACAGGCCACAGTGTGTACCTTACAGCATGTGACACTATAGTCTTAATGAGTGTCAGAAGCTGACTCCGGCAGGGATTGGGTAACTATTTCATACGAGTTTAATAATTCATAACTGTGACTTTAAATGCATGCAAGCTCTCGGCAGCGCATGAAAAAGTTAAGACCGTTAGCGAGTACCTTGCGTGGAGGCGATATTTCACGAAGTAAGGCGAGTGTGATATCAGAAGCTCGTTGTAGAGTCCGTATTTCTCGAGGGCCTCGACGTCTACCGACAGCCGTCGCAGACGCCACTGGCGGCGGCAACAACACGATGGTCAGCCAGAGACCTCGCCTGGAGTCAGCTGACACGGCAGTGCTCCGACTGTCCACTCCAAGACGAATCCTCCAAAATCTACTTCCGCGTGACTCTTGAGGGATTTAAGTTATTTTGGTTTTTAACGTAGTTTCCTGGCGTTTTCCTATTCAAGCACATCATTTCATGAGAATTTAGTAACAAGTCAGAAACGATAACATATCTTTTGAGGGACACGAAGCTGACATATGTATAATGATAAATGTGAATATGTTTCATTAATTACGATAAAATTAAAATTTAAAATACACAAATGACCTGCTGATTATCGTGAATAGTACTCAAGGTTTTGACGCAATAGCGGAACAAATAAAGGTCGTTCTTTCCGGGATCTTGCTCTCTCTCCCCCAACTAACTGCACACAAGATTGTATCATGTACCTCATATGCTAGGTCTTACACGTAATTAAGCTTACAATTACATTACTTTATTGACATTTTCTCTTCCTTATAAGCAATTCATAAAACTCGTAGAGTGCTTCGCGTATTTTAGATATCAGGAGATACTTGACATATAGCAACTGCCTAAATACGGAAAATGATTAACGTACCTTTATCTACGTAGTTAGTATGATTCAGAGTGTAGATACTAACCTTTCTTGAGGTTAAATTACTCATCGCACTTGAATAACTTGCTTTTAAATTTTCCACTACAGTTGCAATGACAAGCAAACTGAAAATGCCAGCCAACATATGTGCAGGTTTTGCAATTTCGCTAAGAAATCTGAAGACGCGTCCAGTGACAAAATGTGCTACCTTGACGCGTTTCTCACTTGTATAAAAAGTTCAGAAACCGTTTTTTTTGCATCAGTCTACTATCTTAGTAAAAAACGTTCACCAAACCAAGTTTTCCTGCCTGAATAACTCAGTTTAGCTTCACAGAAGTAACAAGTGTTGTATTTAGTGACACCTCTGTCCTGATTATTGGCTCCTATAAAACAATAATGCAGCGTTGATAGTGAAGGTACGCTATGCTCGTTTTCTCGTGTTTTCTTTCATTCCTCTTGAGTAACACTTCGTCACAGGTACATGTAGCACTCCAGTTACGGCACGGGATTCAAGTTCTAGAGCACTGGTTTCAAATCCCTTTTCGACCACCCATATCTAGATTTAATGTTTCCCTAAGTCCTGTAGCTGGTTGATTGCACTGATAATGACAAGGCTGAGTTCCGTATTCACCACTGCATAAGCTTAGATTGTGCCCTGTCTCAGAATAATTTGTACTCCACGAGACGTTAAACACCAAAGTTTCATTCCTCCTTCTTCCGAAATGTGGACTAATATCGCATCAGTCTAGTGTAAGTCTATAAGGCGAAGGTGTGAGTTAGTCAAAAGACAGCACAGAAACTTCTTCCCCGCGGGAAACAGTCTGTGCTACAGGTAATAACTCATATCGGGAATGTTTAGGTGCGACCTCAGTCATTGATAGATTCTGCACGTGCGTTTCTTAGACTACAACATTCCACAGAATATTCGGATGTTTAGTAAGACACTGCGACAAATACCATTCGCAGATTGTATTTCAGTACTTCGCTAATCTCTGGCCAATCCCAGACTGTGCTTAACTTCCTTGATGACTTCTCCTTGGATAAATCGCCTACCCTCTGAGCTTCATCATACGAACTATGTGAAGGAACCTGTCGAGATTCATTCCTACGAAAGCCTCCTCCTCTGAACAGTTTCCTAGAACTGCTACCGGGTGCCGTCGGGGCTGATCAGTAATTTTGGTACTGTCAACGTTATTTTTGTAATCCATTTGACAATCACTACACCTGTGTCGTAAAGCACTGTTCCTTTACCTCTAATTCAAATACATACTTCAGGATAGAAAGCTACCGTTTGTACATTTTCAAATATTTATTAGATAGCCTTTCCACCTGGGCCTTATAATATTAAAGATTATATTTTGGCCTTACGTGTTTATTTTTAAGAAAGTATGTCGTTTATTTCGATGTGATGTGGTGTGTGTGTGTGTGTGTGTGTGTGTGTGTGTGTGTGTGTGTGTGTGTGTGTGTGTGCGTGTGCGTTTGTGTGCGCGCTTGTTTGAGTGCACGCCTGTTAATCTACAGGGAATGATTAACTTAATCTAATATTATGAAGCATTTCCTGTACCACTTTATTGATCATTGTAGGTAAACAAGGTCGGAATTAGCAAAGCAAACTGAAGTCAGGTATTTCTATTCATCATTGAAATTACGAAGAATAGTGAAGAATGAATACGACACATTCAAAACCTGTAAGAAAATGAGAACGTGTTAGAAACAATGTATTTTGTAATGTCAATTAATTACAAAAAGCTTATCTACTTAACTGTGTAAGTAGACCTCAAATGTTACGCAATTGAACACTGTTAGGTATAAAAGCAGGAATACCGGACAGCCAGCAAGTTGCACGAAGTGGTGGATTTCAAATAAGCTTGACTGCGATTTAGACAGATCTAAACCCGTCTTCTCCTGAAGGACAGACAACTTCACATTAACTATTCACTCAGTGAAAGCTGCTTCCACATTACATTTATCGGCAACGGTCTGTATGTCCATATGTAAAAATTAAGAGCCCTAGAATCAAGTGCTTATCACATCAGTAAATAATACACATTAGAAGAAAAATGGCTCTGAGCACTATGGAACTTAACGGCTATGGTCATCAGTCCATTAGAAGAAAAGACCATGTTAGTAGCTACATACTTGAGTCGGCATGTAGCAAAATCATTGCACCAGGTAGACGTATTTTTGCACGACAGTCGAGGAGCTGCCAGGAATACCGAGAAGTACATTACAAAGGACATGGGCAAAAGAAAAGCCAGTGTGCTGATTGTACTGCACGCTCATTTAGGTAATGAAGAACACGGCAGGGTCCAAGACGGCAAAGGACAGGCACGGGCACCCAAAAGTGATACTGTTCTCAAGAAATCATTTCTCGAATGTCACCATAATGCCGAGAGATAGGTTCCTGGTAGCCCATCAACGACACTCTAGCCGAAAAGGCAAATATCATGGTCAAGTTTAGCGCCAACAGATGGCTCACAGTCCTGGATCTCCCTCCGTATTTGGGCCCAGCCGACTTCTGGTTTTTCCCCAAATTGAAGTTGGCAGTTAGAGAACACCACTACGAGGCAGTGAAGGACAACTAGAAAAACTGTACTGCAGTACTAAATGCAATATCAAAAAAAGACTACAGCGACTGTTACGGAATACTTTTACAACGATTTCCGCTGCGTATTGATTCAGGGCGAGACTATTTTGAAGAAATACGGTGATATGGTGAACATAATCCATGATTTTTATTTGTCATAGCCACAGTCCGAACAGAAGTGGGACGTATTACATACACTAAATTCCAGTTTTTATCTGGATAACATTGTCCAAGAAGTAACTGAAAATATTCCAAGTCAACCGGTCTCTAAGAAGTTTTCGGGAGGTCTCCCTTGGTCATGAGGAGAAAGCCGCAGCTGGAAGTTCACTGCAAAGACATCCCCAGACTGGCATTCTGTGTGCACCAAGCCCAGAATGATGGGACATTTCAACGGAAAAGCCCACCAATCTTCAATGGACTGGATCTCCAACTACTAGCTCTCCTCCTTGGAGCAGGGAATAAAAAAATAAAATAAAATAAAATGAAATAAAATAAACAAAGAGTGACTGGTCCGCTCTCGGAACGTTGGTACATAGGGTTTGTGGTGGAAGTCACCTACATTATTGCGCATACTCCATCTCTGGAGCAAGCTAACCTGCGTTCTGTGCATATTTATGTGCCCAGCAGCTTTTATGAAGAAGCACTTTCCCCTGTCTCCCAATAAGAGTTACTCAACATTAACGTGCGTGGACAGATTTCAGGCTCTCAAACGCTACAACAAATTTTCCCATTACCTTTAACTTATGCTTCTTGCTCTTTCCGTTTCTCAATCAGTTACGTCACTTTCTTTTCCTCTTTCTTCATAATATTTTGATTTGCCAATTTCTTTTTTCTGTCTCTTCCATGACTTCTCTCATTCTCTCATATTGATATCCATTGCTGCGAGTGCTCATAGCTTAAAATTACCTCCAAGTAACTTGTCTCTGCTGGTGTAGTCATGAGCGAAGTTGAGCTTATCTCTTTTCCTCCGACTCCTTTGTGTTTATGTCACTAGTTATCTTCAGATTATCAATAACACCACACAAAAGAGTGCAAATTCCGAAACTCGCTAGGTAAAATGGAATAGAATTTTCTGTAACTTCCGATGGGAGTCTTAAATCATCGAACTAGAATGAAAACAGACAACACGGCAGCTGATCTCTTCTGATCAGCCATTGTTTTTTTTTATTATTCAGACTGGTGTACACAATAAAAAAGGGAGAAATTAATTTAACTTGTGGGAATGACAAATAATTACAGAAACATCAAAACGATATTTACTCGCTATGCTGAAGAGCTGACAATGGTCCCAAATTATGACATCCTATGCTTGCTTATACCGACTAGAAAGGTGGGTGGGTGGACACTGAGAGTAATAAACATAAATATTAACGTGTTTTGACGACAATTTGTGAATTGGAATGAAGTTTTCTAAGAAGAAATTCGAAAACGTATACAACAGAATTTGCCGGATATCTCCGCCCTACTGACACTCGTTTAAGCATCACGGAAAAGGACTGGTATACTAAATTGACACTGGCCACCCTAGTGTGGAATTCACTACGTTGATCAAAGAATGCAAGCGATTAAAACTAAAATGCAAATGTAATACTTGGCTGGCGAAGTTTATAAAAGTCAGGTGAACAAAATCTTGTAATAATACTATTTAT
This sequence comes from Schistocerca serialis cubense, assembly GCF_023864345.2. NCBI lineage: Eukaryota > Metazoa > Arthropoda > Insecta > Orthoptera > Acrididae > Schistocerca > Schistocerca serialis. The sequence continues at coordinate 302,136,664 of NC_064645.1, read as the reverse complement.
CTTCACAACTAAGACAAAGTGCAAGTTGACGGCAGTTATAAAATTGATTATCTGTTAAAATGGCGTCCAGAAGCCTTTGCGCACAGCTGAAATCGTGGCAAACAGTTATTTGTAACAGTTTCGAACAAAACTGGTAGGTTCGAAGAGTGTCACAGACAGCGAAGATTTTTGACTGTGAACGCTCATCAATCTCGACATGTGTCACATATTCGCCCATGACCAAACTAGATGTCATGCAGTGATGTATCATTAAGTGAACTACCTGTATCCATCCCCAGTCTTGATCAATTTTCCGAATTCTACACAATTAATCACAAAAAAGAGCTGTTTATAACTTCTTACATACAACGTTTCATAGATTTTTGTATCCCACAACGGAAACTGCACTACGTATTTGTCTTCATAGTTTTAGAATCATGACTTTCTGGAGCATGAGCCTTATCTGAAATTGATACCTTTGGCTTTCTCTGTCATTCCTGAAAAGTTGACCATTGCCACTGAAACACCTAATACAACCATTGCTCTTCCCCTGGAAAGGAACTCGGTCCATCACGAAATATCTAAACAATGAGAAACGCCGGACGCGTAGCACTAAAATGCATGATGTGTAAGAAATATAGGCACAAAAATATATAATCGAAAGGAAAATGCACGTGCCATAGTGAGTGTCAAGAATTGAGATGTCAAATATCGAAATGTTCTTAATACTGTTCATTCTCTATCGCTATCAGGTTATCAGTGTAGAGAGAGGATTTTCACATTCTCTTCTCGCGAAAGACATTCATCCTCGTTGGTGTTCTATCACAGTAGGGTTGGGAATGTGGCAAGAGGAATCTGAAAAATCGGTATGTCATTTTTATTTAATTCAATAACTTTACTCCCTAACCTTACAGGTAAATGTAAAGCAGGATTTTCGAATAATGACCCACAGCAGCCATTAATGTATTTATGCAATGTGGATTTTGCCCCAAATTACATCTCTGACCTTTTGGTTGCCTACATTCAGGGACTGGCGCAACAATATGTCATCGATGAATGACCCTGATCTTGATCTTCTCCCTGAGTTCAGGACATTTCTAAGATAGTGGACTAGAGAAATTTATAAAGTTTAAAGTGGTGTATAGTGGGAAATTTAAAAATTACGTGTGACGCTGTGCAGTAAATTCAAAATTCAAAATTTCTTTTTCTACCAATTATGTTGCACGTGCGTGCACATACACACACACAGATACACACACACACACAGACACACACACACACACACACAAACACACAGACACACACACCTTTTTCTATTCTTGCATCATTCCCCAAAGTATTGGAGAAGTATTGGTATTGACTGAACTCATTGCACTCACCATCTTCAGTACATTCCACGTCTCCCCGTTTATGTCAAATACTGTTCTATCTAATCATCAGCAAATTCCATCCCAGCTTTTGTAATATATTACACGAGAATGGCAAAGACCAAAAATAACCGACTCAGTAGGTGAAAAATATGGAACTATTAACCCCAGCAGTACCAACGCCTTTTAAATAACTTATGCTACTAGTTTCATGCTCGCTTCTAAAATGGTAAAGAATACAAATTTAATTGTTTTTCAGTTTTGTTAACAACATATTTTTAAAGAACCACTGGTGTGTAAGTAGTGGCAGAGATTTAAAATATCTTTTAGTATTGCCTTAGCAACTCCAGCACATTTTCAACAACGTCTGCTACCAATGGGAAGAGAGGGAGGGGGAGGGAGAGAATGTGTGGCCATCACTAAAAAAACTAAAAATGCGGATTTTGTTGTGTTTTGTTAACTTTCATTATCAACAAACTTCTTGGATGGATGGATGTCTAAGTAGGATTTAGAACCTGAAAGTATTGAAAATGTCATTCCTTGTCAAAAAGTTACATCTAATGTTAGGCATTAATTAGACTTCAAGTTTCGGATTAAATGTAACTGAAAAATTAAAACAGTTAAAAGATCTGGTAGAAGACTTCATTGTGAACAATAAATACGGTCTTCAACATTTTCCAGTATAAAATACAGTACCAAGTTACAATATTTACAAAAGACGGTAATAACGTACCATCCTGTTGCTCTTTCTGGGTTTAATGGTGGTGCATGTTAGACATAAATTTTGTGGAGAGATGCCCATGTGTTGCAAGAAAATGAAAGCGTTGAAGTGACGACTATGATGGATCAGAAACAAATAATTCAGCAAGATTAATCGCTCTGGCCTTTATAGTCCCTACCAGCTTAGTCAATAATTGTTGACGTCTTTGCGTGTGTAGTGATACAATTTAACATTTCATTATTTCAACAATTCTGAATATTTGTGGCTTGCAGTATTACTTTGTCTCCAAGTTAATATTTTTGCAATCTCTCATATATCACTGACTCTATGAAAACGCATGTGAGCTCTTCCCACACAACATGATACTTAACAAAAAAGTAATCTCTTGTCTGTACAGAAATATCATATTTCAATAATTCTGGAAGTTCTAAAAACGTTGTAGCTTGACAATGTTTTGTCAGCGAGTTCAGGCTTGCTGATGCCTAATCTACACGTGTGCGTGTGTCCATTCCTGGTGTTCGAATACTATTTTAGACCTAGTAGCTGCACATACAGTGCCAGCTCCTGGTTACACTATAATACCTAAGATTTTGACAGTGGTGGGAGCCCTCATACGGCGAGAGTTGAAGCACACAGGAGCATTGTTGAACGTGGTCAGTTTGGTGATCCAGGTAATATTGCGTGGGGATACATCACGCTCCATGGCTTTACTGATCAAATGCTAGAACACAGTACACACGTTGGCCAATGTTATTGTGACAGAATGCTCCTTCCTCACGTCTGTTTCTTAGGGCTGTAAATGACTCTGAATTCTCTTTGATGGACGAGAATATGTGACCTCATCGAACAGCGCCGGTTGAGGAGATCTTGAAGCGAGATATTCGGCGAACAGACTGACATGCCGATCGCCCCTAGATAAATCCCATAAGGCTCGAGTTTGATGTTTTGGGGAGACGTATTTCAGAACGCCCGCTTACACCAACGATCACACTGCAGTTGTAAAGAACGCTAGTGAAGAGATGGGACGCCCTACCATAAGAACACTTTCGAACCTCCTGTTCAGCATAGGAGTTTGTCGCACAACATGTTTTGCTTTCCGTCTTGATCACACAACCCATTAAAAACCATCTCCCATAATTTTTGCTGTCCAGGGGACCATCATGAATGGTGGTAATTTCAGTGCAATTACTGTTTATGAAAAAAAGTGTCATTTCTGTTCGTCTCAATGCGTATTTGTTTCAGTTACCTTTTGTAGCAGATGTTTCGACATTTTGTCCAAGTTTCATCGAGCTATGTAACTTGGTGATGACATATGCAGTACTAAGGCGGTACTGTCTTGCCCTTACATCCAAATAACGGTCTTCTCTTTCCGATATCACACATGGTCGGCCATGCCATTTTCTTTGGGGTATTGCTTCGGTCTCTATAAATTGTTACCACATCCGAGAAACAATATAACGATTCACGTTAAGCCATCAGGCCTCAGCAGTTTGCGGTTGTCCTGCTTCCATTCTTATTATCGCCCTCCACCTCAGAGAGTCTGGTCTGTGTCTTCTTTGTTCCATACTGCGCGTTCGATGACTGTATACACTGCGATTGTGCATGCGAAACTTCCCGGCAAAAACTATCCCATTTGATAGATACCCAGACGTCGTCATTATGTGGTTACCCGCTGATCGGAGTGCTCACGATTGTACGGACATCCGTTGACAGTTTGTATGAATATACGGTTTATTAGACACAAGACGGTACAATAGCGGTTCGTTGCTTTAATTTTGGACACCAGTGTTTGTATTGAGACCACTATAGTGAAAAATGCAGAAACTACGAGAGGATATGTATTCAGTATAGGTGATCTTATGTACAAAATCACAAGAGAGCGAGGCACCCCATCCCCCTCAAAATCAAATAATCAGATACGAGTGGTCCTGTACGTGCTTGTAGAGGAGATGGTGGTCTGGAACTAAAGTCAGCCACTAAAAGAGAGAGAAGAAAAAATACAATAGAAATTGAAGTAACCCTATAATTAAGGACTCCCTTTAACAATAAGAGATAGAAGGAGAAAATACAGTAATCTGGACTCCACATATATATGCATTAGGAGTTTGTGTGCGTCAATTTTTTATTAATACGTAGCTATTTAAATAGAGTGCTTAATTAACTCTTATTATAGTCTCTACACATACTCAGACACATTAACATTGTCATTTAATAAAGTGGTCTTGAAATCGAAGAAAGTAAAGAGAAAGAGGGATAGGAGACAAAGAAAAACAGGTGCAACGAACAATAAAAGGCTTGTACCTGAAGTATAAGTAGTAAATGTATTTTTGGGAAGTACAGAATGGCAGTTTTGTCACTCTTGTAACAATGAATGACGAGTTGTACCCTTTCACCACAAAAACTTTGATAATCAACATTATTATAAAAATGTCTTATGAAACAAACAAAAATATATATACTTCTTTCTCACCAAGTGGGAAATGTGACCTACAGGAACTCCGTGTGGTAACGCAGGAGTAACTGAGGAGGGAAATAAGAAGCAGTAGTTGACGCTGGCTATATGCAGCCACAGGATACAATTTCCTCCTTAGAACTGACTGTGTTTTTCATCCCGCCAGCACCACTGTAGACAGCAGTTACCCTACCTGGGGCACCTCTGATGGTCACCTTTAGGTATATCGTAACATTCCTATCCGGCATGTTTCAACCACGTTGTTGCTAATTCAAACTCGTGGAGATTCTTAGCTCAGCATGTATCCTATGCATGGTTATACCGAAGGAGGGTCGTTGAGCCAAGGGGCACCCCTGCTCCAGCAATTCAGTAGTAGCAACGCTCACCCCAACCCCAGCCAACTACGTGAAGGCGACAACTGCTACTGTTATTTACACCAGAGAAGGCAGAGGAGCCTCACTCACGACGACACAGGAAGAGAGACGACCACACTTTACGTACTTCAGCGATACTTCCACAAGTCTTTCTCGTGGGAGTGGCCAACCGTCCTCACCATCATTGGAGGAGATGGACTTTAGATATCCTAGCCAATAAAACCCCATGGTTTCTAGAAGATGTCTCGCCTGTGACGGGCGATCTCCGATGTAGGAGTTTACCTTCTGGCTTCTCGTCTCCCCACAGTTTGTGCTGATAGCAACTTTACCTCCAGTATAGCTTGAAACATTTATGCATTTTCTCTGCACTTTCTACGTATTTCTTGTATGGTTGTTAAAGAACAGTAATGGATTCCTCGGATTTATTTTCCCTGAAATTTCCTTAATGGCTGAGACTAATGCACGTGTCCCTGCCATAGGACATTTAGCCATCTCAATTTTCAACGGTAACCTTACATGAGGTAGGTGCTGACCACTCTCAACGCGTAAAGGTGATGCACAGTAAATATTTATTTATTCGACTAATTTGCTGATATACTTAACCGGGCAAGATTAGGGCCATCAGGCTCTTCCTTACATTTATCCAGGCACTATACATGTTTTGGTTTATATTAATGATGATAAGGGTAAGTTACGTCAAGAATTCAGCATTATAAAACGTTTCCTAGTAGCTGTAGCGCAGAAAAAGGAAATTTAAGTACACTTTATTATATTCGTACCTGACTGAACCAACAGAGACAAGTTACAGGGAGGTAGTTTTAAAATATGAGGGCCAGCAGCAATGGACGCGAGAGTAGCGATGGAAGAGAGAGAAACAGGATAAAACAAAATATTAAAAAGAAAGAAAAAAAGAAAGTGACGTGCCTGGTTGGGAAATGAAGAATGCATTAAGCATAACTGCGAGAATGCGAGAACATGTGCTATAGCGCCTACAGTATAAAAACTGGGAAAACTAGCCTCACGCGTTATTTTATGGGGACCGTTATGAGGGTGAGAAAGGGTAGTGTTTCAGTTTCTTCTTAAAAGAAACAGATCATTCAACTGTGCGCATAGCTCAGGGTAGCTTTTCGAAAGTTACCCATAGTCCACAATTTTTAGCCCATGGAACACCGAAATCTAAAGGCAATACTTGTCATCTCACTATATCCAGTACTTGAAAGACGGCGGCTTTCTCAGATCATGCAGTCGTGCTACGTGACTAGTCATATACCGACCAATAAAAGACAATCCGACTCCAGCCGAGTTTTTGGGCCTCCAAAAGATAGTGAGATTGCGCTACTAACTAGCCATGTTGAGGGTCTGGGTGTGCATTTCAGTGCAGAAAAGAGCTTCAAATCTCATATGAGCACTCAACAGTTGCTTCAAAAGAAGTGTATACTTCAACAAGATACTACTGATATATTAACCTGTCACTTAATATTCTGAACACTGATTTCATGTCTTGTGTACAAAATGAATAAATCAGAAACGCTAAGGCAAGAAATAGATTGGAACGTTCAGAGCCATCTTCTCTCATCATCTGTGCGACGAAATATGAAGCTCATGTTTTATAGGATTACAAGCTACAGTTACTAGTTAAATTATAATTCCATTCAATCCATCGATTTAGAGTTAGTCACTAGACAGTTTTATTTCAAGAAATCTGCATTAAACGGTTACGTGATAATTTTGCTTTTCGTGGTGGTGGTACCTCAACCATTTAACATAAACAAGACAAAGTGAAGGGGATAAACTAAGGGAATCCTAGCACATCAGAAGTTTGATAGCTGCAATAGCAGCGAAGGATGGACCCAAGACGTATTGCTATCATGAAGTCTTTTCTCCGTGTATCATGTTTATTATTGACGGAATCGGTGTCAGCGGAGGAACCAGCCAGCCGTGCATTTGCAACATCAGTGCACAGTTGGACCGTTGCTCACTTCTGGCCATTCAGCTAACACCTTCAATGACGACTATAAGACCTTATGAAATTACAATGAAATCCAGACGATTAGAGGCTTATATGCGTTGATATACATCAACGCGAGCAGTTGAAAATGTGTTTCCCGACCGGGACTCGAACCTGGTATCTCCTGTTTACATTGCAGACGCTCTGTCCGACTGAGCCATCGAGGACACTGAGGACATTACGACTGCAGGGACTTATCTCTGGCACGCTCCCCGTGAGACCCACACTTCCAGCTTAGTGTCTACACACTACAATTGTAGTGCCCCTGCCCACTGCGCTCTTTACTCGCGGTAGTCAATCTACCGATTCCCGTAAGAGTTTTACCAATGTGAGTGCCTCCGCACCGAAGAAGATGATTGGCCGGTAAGCCTTATCTGTATGAAGATGATTTCTGTCCTTTCGGACATCTCCGAAAGAACAGATATCATCTTTATTCATGTAAGATCTAATGGCTGCCCCTGAGGAAATACTTACTGATACGAAGGACTCCCTGGAGAGAGAGAAGAAGCCACCAGCAGTGATTCGTAGCGCCCGTTGAGCTCTGAGCATCAGAAGCAACAGCGACCGTTTGGTGGACGTCGGGCATTCCTGCAGTGAAGTCACCGCGTCGTAAGCCGAGAGTGCGACTTTTTCGCTCTGAAAGAAATGAAAAGTAACACCAGTAGATCAACAGATAACACCTTTTTTCCGACACTATAACTTTTTTGTCTGCTACTAATGGCTATGAAATTACTGTTTTAAACAAAATGCTGCTTCTGTATTAAACGACAGGTGAAATTATAGATGAACGATGAAAAGTTCACTGACGACAGTTTAATGTTACCGTGTACCAAAAGATAACCTATTGCTCCGTTTCAGAACAGCACTTGTTTTAGCATGGTGGACTCCTGAAACAACTTCTCAACAAAATAAGCATTCCGTCCTATTACATTCACGAAGGAAGCGAAGATGGAAGTGTTCCTTGGTATGAACCGTAAATTCTAACTTTCTCTTACCCAACATACTATAATGTTTATTAAGTTGCCACGTCGTCATCCTCGAACACATGTTTACTAGGTTTACTCAACAGGATATCAGAAGAACAAAGTCGCCCTTCATTTATCAGAGATTTCCATTGAAGTTCCTTAATGTCTGTGTAATACTTCAGGACAGACTACAGTCATCCATGAATCCTACCATTGGGTCTGTTTATTCGTTCGAAATCTGTTCTATTTGCTACTTCATTAGTGTTTCAATGTTGGCGCAGTATTTTAGACTTGGTCGTGCTAGATTCCTGAGTGCAGTTTGCTTTACAGACAGTCTACACTTTCCTAAATTACTTCTAGTACCTTGTGCTGTTGAGCTGTAAATGTAATGATTTCATACATTCCAAATGCACTACTGTGTCAATAAATCTTGTGTGAATTCATATTCCCTAAAAAGGTGTACTAAGTATTTTTTGGCATTGTATATGTTAATTCCTATGATGTTATATAATTCTTCAACCTGTGTACACGTAAAGGAATCATTATCGATAATTGTCAAACAATTGATGTATCGCCCCAGAAAACGAAAATCAAATTTCGGATCAATTTTCCAAATTGGGAGTAATAATTTCACAGACAAGCAATGCTAATTGTCTTAAATGTGTCAACTAGGATTGGAAAAAATCGACTTCGAAAGTCGGCAACAGATTCTCACGAGACAAAGTTGCAGCAAACTGCATGTTGTTGGCTCACTAGCCTATTTCACGACTTAGATGACACTGGTAAACCGCTTTTCTTTTTTTTTTTTTTTTTTTTTTTGAAACGGCACTGAAATTATATTTCAGGATCCCCTGTTACCAGTGTAATGTAGAAGTTCCTGGCAGCTAATAAGCCTCACCATCGTTTTCTTTGATTCCTGTTGAGAAGGTGCTTAACAGAAATGTGTTGGTCAATAGAAACATTAAGCCGATTGCCCCACTTGGTGGCGTTCCTCGAAAATGGATCATATGACGATAAAAGGAATCAATTTATCCCGTTTCGTAAAGGTAAATCAACTTCATAGAGTGTATATTTCGCTGGACAAGTACTAGTCTATATCGCCACACATCTGTCCCAATCATCATTACATTTACAGCTTAACAGCACAAGGTACGAGAAGTAATTTAGGAAAGTGTAGACTGTCTGTAAAGCAAACTGTACTCAGGAATCTAGCACGACCAAGTCTAAAATACTGCGCCAACATTGAAACACTAATGAAGTAGCAAATAGAACAGATTTCGAACGAATAAACAGACCCAATGGTAGGATTCATGGATGACTGTAGTCTGTCCTAAAGTATTACACAGACATTAAGGAACTTCAATGGAAATCTCTGATAAATGAAGGGCGACTTTGTTCTTCTGATATCCTGTTGAGTAAACCTAGTAAACATGTGTTCGAGGATGACGACGTGGCAACTTTATAAACATTATAGTATGTTGGGTAAGAGAAAGTTAGAATTTACCGTTCATACCAAGGGACACTTCCATCTTCGCTTCCTTTGTGAATGTAATAGGACGGAGAGCCAGATTATGATCAAAAACAAAAGTAATTTGTAATACTAAACAGAAAGTATCTCTGCTTCATTAATCCGCTTCCGTCTTTATCATTGATCATAACTTATACACACCTCCGAAATGAGATCGTCCCCGTACCAGCAGTATACGAAGAGTACTGAGAGTTCGAAGACCAGGTAGCTGCCGATCTTACCGACTTCTTGCACACCATTAGACCTCTGAAAGAAAGAAAGCTCATCACTAACCGCTCGATTCTCTCCATCTACAACAACACAAACACAACCCCACTCTCCACAGTCATTAATCAGTCAACCGTATGACACGTACTTACTTGTTACTTTGGTACAGCTCGGAACATTTTTTAGTGTAGGATCTCTGCACCCATATCCCAATGTCCGTCTCTTGAGTACGGAATCAACAACAATGTCAGATATTAATGTCGTACCATGAGATGAAAATGAGACCTAAAACTTCGTCACTTTTATTCTTGTAAAGAGCAAACGTCAACAAATACTCTTATAATGAGTTGTTATTAATGAAAAATCTTTTACTGTTACAGCGCAGGTTGTGCTATCTTAATTAATTGAATCATGAACAGTTGAGCTCAACGAGTTTAAATGTAACAGAGTTGTGTTTCCGGTCACTGTTTTACCTCAGTGTTATTTTATGGTGATTACTTAAAATGTAAGTATGTGAGATTAAAAATATATATTTAGGAGAAAACTGTACAGCATCTGTTGGAGTTGGTGTATTGGAAATGATGGACAATCTGAGAAAAAAATTAGTGAATTTCCTTTAGACATATAAAATTTTGCCGGGAAACAACAATTTATGTCTGGCACAAGTCACAGCTCGTATTAAAGTGTTTGTGCAGTAAGCAGGAGAAGCCTACATATCTCGGAGGAGATATATAAAGAACAGATTCGCAATGTATGTATCCATGAAAAAATCCCAAACCCCAGCAGATGTCATTTACACTGGTCTATGCAGAAAAGTGACATTCGGGCTCAGTGGTAGCAGCAGGAAGCAGTAAAGCAGGTTAGCTTATGTTCAGTTGTACCGGTTTCCCCAAGTAAAAAGAGGAAGAGGAATATCACATACGCAGTTAAAGATGTATATCTACCACCTCGCCCGTTTCCTTGACACTAGCAGTGTCATCTCTGAAAACTATGTATGTTCATATAGCCTACTAGCGGAAACAACATATGGTACTTACATCATTACGGTACAAAATAAAGTAGAAAAGTTCTCACGTTTAGTTTAAGTTTTAATTAAATTTGCAAATATTCTCCTGCAAATTTCTCAAATCACAATCACAAATGTCCTACGACCTCCTACAAACAATTTTTCAATGATTTTGACATCATAATGTAAGGCTTTCGATAATCAACTGAACCTAGGGTAATGTAATTTTGGTCCAATATGTACAATGGCGAATCAAATATTTCGTTCAAATGGACTTAGACGGACTCTGGTTATATAAATAAATCAGTTTTTCTCTGTTTCCCGCCTTCCATTCCCTTTTCCAAGGAGGCAGAATAGGTACATGGAGGGTGTAGGATCCTCTCGTGCCTTGTTCTACCTATCCTGAGTCTTTTTTCTGACCATTTCACACAGCCGTATTTGAAAATGCCATCAACCGCTAAATTGTGTCTTCAGAAATACAACAAACAAATAATTAAGCTACAAAAATTTAATTAAAAATACTGCACACAAACAATTAAGCTATAAATATATACATAGCAAATTATACGCAATTTGCTCACAAAGACATTCACGAATTTTCTTCCCATATTTGGTATGCAGGTGTAGCAGTGATAACACCACGACTCGGCTAGGTACACAAGATAGTATTAAAGACAGAATAGGTGAGCACGAATTCAATACGGATCTCAAGAAATCATAGTACAGGAGAGCGAAAGAATATGCTGACGTGGTACCTTGCATCCATTTTTTCTATATCACTCTACAATCAAACTCTTAACTTCCTAAAAAATCTAGTAGTTTCTATATAATATGCCCGCTAACCTTCTACAAATGTGTAAGATAGTGTATTTAAATTTGAAACTCCTTCCCGACAATGCTTATGCAGTACGTGCTGGGACGCTTCTATACTCCCAACATTGATAGTCTGGATATGCCATAACATTTCTCGTTATCCAGGTGGTTGGGTTATTATGAGCGGTTAAGTATCATTGTATACAAAAGCAGCAACAAAGTCTACAAATATCATATGAGGATCTAGTTCGCCAAAAATGATGGCATGTGAAGTCATAGTATGTGATGCAAATACACCTGCATACAGCCCCGATTCAATACAAGAAGAAACTCTGTTTATTCGGCCCCATTCCACAAGTTGAATACGCCATTTGATAAAGGACAGCAGTTCTCGGTTGCGAAAAGGAAGCTTAGGCTCGCTGATCCCTCGATAACGATATTGTCAAAGTACATAAAAGGCGTTAACGGAAAATGGATGACTCAATACGATGGAATTCTCTATCAACTGAACTGTTAGGTTCATAATTTACCTTGGCAGTCTGAAAAAGCTGAAAGCAGAAGCTCACCCCGATGGAGAGGCTTTGTCCCAGTAACATCCCGCCTAAACACTGCTCCAGCAGCTCAAAGTTCCTGCCAACATGTGAAGAACAACGATTCATCCTACAGGCATATTGTTATTGATAAAGACTGTACAAGACATGAACACAAACTTAATCTTTAACAGAAAATGACTAAGAAACCATACATCGTGTAGGCATTGACAGTGAATAAACTCGTTCCAAAGAAACTGATATTCTGGATAAAATACATTCCTTCCTATGAAAGTACAAAATCATAGCTCGAAATCACCACACGAGAACACCGAAAATAAATAAATTGTTCAAAAACCTTGCGAATAAAAACGCCTGTCTCTGCCTTATGCTTTTATACTAGAAAGATAGATGGGACTACTTGTAACAAGACTATTAAACTGATGGACCTCACATAGAACGTCAGACCAATGAAAGTTCAAAATTCTTTTCCTACGTCGTAGCGTGTCTCCAGTGTATGAAAATCGCTGCTTGCAAACGAATGCGATATACGGCGACAGGCATCTAGCAACAAGTATCTCAAACAAAGGACCACATATTGATAACCAGGGGAAAGTCAAGCACCTACTACGGCATCAGCAAGTGTTGCAGTAGTACATAAGTTCTGTAAAACAGTGTGTGTGTGTGTGTGTGCTAGATAGTTAATTGCTTTCTCTTGATACGATGCGGAACAAATCAGTTAGCTTTCGTGAGTACTTTTTAAATAAAAATTAAACTATTTTTTTAACATGCGTTTCATGATTCTCTACATACTTTCTTTCTCTCTCCATCTCCCTCTCTCTTTCTACTTCCCTCTATATCACGCATTCTCGCTCTCTCGTACATACATGGTAATTATAGGACGATATATTCAGAAATTGCTCAATGCAGCAGAAGGGATTACCAAGTAGACATAGTTTTGGCTTCTATTTGAACTTCATCGTCCATTAGATTCCTCACATCTCTGAGTCAACGGCCTTTATGATTTATTATATTGTGTATTTCTGTGCTGTGTTAAGGTTGAATTGTGCGCTGTTGAAGTGCAACTTCTTGATGTTTTAATCTCCAAATTCTGATATTGTCCGTAATACAACAGTTACAGAACATATAACGTTTAACATGCTTTTCAGTTCCTTATTGAAGCCAACAAGAAAGAATTTATATTTTGTTTCATTCATTCTAGTTCCCTCCTGCGTTATTTCTAATCATTTGCTCAGACTTTGTGCCGTAACGATATGCATAGACTGTTTGAGTTCAGTGACTGTTCACTTGCAAAAACTTTTAATAATTTTCAAGGAAACATCATTTACATAAACCAGTTTCAAGATGAAGTGAGCTTGAATTCAACACTTCCATTTTCCTCTTGGCTCTGCGATGGTCGATTATCTATCTATATGCTAAGAACAAGAGAGGAAGCAAATTCACCCCTGAGATACACCTGTAGTGCACATTAGCAGTTCAGAGGAAACTTTTTCGTTTACTACATTCCTTGGCTTGCTTAAAATGATACTATATTCTTTTAGTTAGATCAGCTGATAATTAGCGACAAACAAGAGTGTCTTATAAAATATCTGAAATTTTGTAGGGAGATACAGTGTACTTCACAGTCATATGCTTCTGACAAGAACTGCCCATCCCACCACGCCAAAAGTGGTCTCAGAGCATGCGGACGATGGGGTAGTGGAAGCTGTTTCGGGCTGAAACCTACAGAGACGTTGGTGATTCAGTTACGAAGGTTGGCGCTCAGAGGCGTATCTTTCGTTATTTAGGTTTGCTGTGTAAGCAATAAAAAGCGTCCGCAAATATGCAGCTAACGTTGCTGCACTGACAAGTTTAACAATAATTTCGAGAATGTTAAACTCAGAATCAGAAAGTAATGGCAAATTTCAGTTGATATTGATATCACTGGTGGACAGAATGAACCAATGAGAAGTAAGACGTGAGCGGGCAGGCGCCAATCAGTTACGAGAACGCACAAGGCGTCTACCATTGGTTTCCGAAGCGATAAAGCGTGAATCCGTGTGTGATGCGTAATTTCGCATAAGAAGGAAACACATTATAGAAAGTAGCCTTGTAAAACGTACAAGTGCGATCATACGTTAGTTTTAAGATCGTGTGAAGCATTTTCTGTGACTTTTAAGGGTAATCAAAAATTTTCGTTAGTAGTCGAGAACTTTGGTATGAACATTGTTAGACTGGCTCTAGATATCGTTTTGCTCGTTTGTGATTTTATGAATCCAAGAAAATCAGGCGGCTTACTATTATTCTGCGATTCTGATTTTAGTAACCTTGAGACTTCCTCATTTGCCATTTCGTTGTGCACTGTTTATTGGATGAACGTTAGAGTCTGCGGAGAAAGAGCGGAAGGAACCATTCGGAACAAAGACAACGCGTCATCTTTACAACAGGTAGTGAAATTGCGTGCAGGCATGCCAGGACTAGGCATGCATATTACATTGAGAATACAGTGTGTATTTTTAATATGGAATCTCTTTTTGGTGGATAGTTTTACATTTAGAAAACGTCTGTGTATTACACGAGGTTTACTTTTCGCATTCCTTGGATAAGAACATTACATTTGGCGCCCCTAATTGGGGAAACTGCCAGTAATCTGTGTGTAATCAGTATAGCCGGAAATGTTCTGGAAATGAACATTGCATAAGGGAAATTACGGGTAAATTCTGAAAGATAGTTACTACACAGTGATTATTTAAGGTGAGAGGAATCTTTTACAGGTCTCTGAGCCATTTAAATCGATTTATTGTATTAGACTAAATCGAACAATGCATGATTGGATATATCTGTGAATTTTGTATTTTGTTGTGCACTGCTGTATATTGATACTGATTATAAAGATTCCGACGTGACTAGTGTTATTGTTATTTGCGACTAACAGCGAATATTACGAGGGAAAATTACATTTGAACTGTAGTTCTCAAACCGATTCCATGAAAATGATTATAAGCTATATTTACGAAGGAAAGGTTGAGATAATTTTTTGAGATTGGAGCGACGGTTAGTAAGGAAACAATTCAAAGAAAATATTTGAAGAAACAAAGTGTTATGTCTGTAGAAAGTATATGTGCTCGCACCATATCGATGGAAGATTGAGAGACTTTATGAACCATGAGCTGAATCAAGTTACCAAGCTCTCGATCTTGTAATGGCATGTGCGGTGAAGCGTGACGTGTGGGGGCGGCTTCTGCATCGGACAACATACGGGTCTACACGTGCAGCGACGGATTAGCGGCTCGTGGAAGTTGTCTGGTCGGCAGATCTACAGTAGATCGGCGGGAGCGGCTCCAACACAGCGGCGGCGTGGGGGCGGCCGTGTGCGAGACTTCATGTGCTGCAGCTGTAAAGGGATCCCGCCCGTAAAACGAGTCAGAGCACGTCTCTACACATTCGTGAAAACACGGGGGGAGGAATTTTCTGTGATTAAGATCAAATGAGGCAGAAGGGATAGATAACATTCCATCAGAATTTCTAAAACTATTGGGGAAAGTGGCAACGAAACGACTGTTCAAGTTGGTGTGTAGGATGTATAAGTCTGACGACATACCATCTGACTTTTGGAAAAGCATCGTCCACACAATTCCGAAGACTGCAAGAGCTAACAAGTGCGAGAATTATCGCACAATCAGCTTAACATCTCATGCATCCAAGTTGTTCACAAGAATAATATACACAACAATGGAAAAGAAAAATGAGGATGCGCTAGATGACGATCAGTGTAGCTTTAGGAAAGATAAAGGCACGAGAGAGAGAATTCTGACGTTGCGGTTAATAATGCAAGCAAGACTAATGAAAAATGAAGACATGTTCATAGGATTTGTTTATCTTGAAAAAGCGTTCGGCAATGTAAAATGGTGCAAGATGTTTGAAATTCTGAAAAAAAGTAGGGGTGAGCTATAGGGAGAGACGGATCATATATAATATGGACTACAGCCAAGAGGGAATAATAAGAGCGGACGACCAAGAACGAAGTGCTCGTAGTAAAATGTGTGTAGGACAAGGATATAGCCTTTTGCCCTTACTGTTCAATCTGTACATCGAGGACGCAATGATGGAAACAAAAGAAAGGTTCAGGAATTGAATAAAAATTCTAGGTGATAGGGTAACAGTGATTGCTATCTTGATTGAACTTGAAGGAGTATTACATGATCTGCTGACCGGAATTAACAGTCTAATGAGTACAGAGTATGGACTGAGAGTAAATCGAAGAAAGACGAAGGTAATGAGATGTAGTAGAAATGAGAATAGCGATAAACTTAACATAAGGATTGATAGTCACAAAGTAGATGAACTTAAGGAATTCTACTACCTAGGCAGCAAAATAACCAATGACAGACGAAGCAAGGAGGACATCAAAAGCAGACTAGCAATGGCAAAAAGGGCATTCCTGGCCAAGAGAAATTTACTAATATAAAAAATTAATTTGAGGAAGAAAATTCTGAGAATGTACGTTTGGAGTACAGCATTGTATGGTAGTGAAACATGAGCTGTGGGAAAACCGGAACAGAAGAGAACTGAAGCATTTGATATGTGGTGCTACAGACGGATAATGAGAATTAGGTGGACTGATAAAGTAAGGAATGGGGAGGTTCTGCGCGGAATCGGAGAAGACAGGAACATGTGGAAAACACTAATAAGGAGAAGGAACAGGATGATAGGACATCTGTTAAGACATGAGGGAATGATTTCCGTGGTACTAGAGGGAGCTGTAAAGGGCAAAAACTGTAGAGCAAAACAGAGACTGCATTCAGCAAATAATTGAGGACGTAGGTTGCAAGTGCTACTCTGAGATGCTAGCACAGGAGACGAATTCGTGGCGGGTCGTACCAAATCAGTCAGAAGACTGATGACCAAAAAATAAAAATAAAAAGTAAGTTGTGCTTACATTCTTGTTAGAGAAAAGAATTTTTATCGCAGTGTTAAGTGAAGCCACCTTGCAATTTTAAGATATAGAGTGTGTGTGTAAATTCGCAAACAAACATCTGCGACTTGTAGAGGGGAGTGATTACATATTATTTTCAGTAAGAACCCATGTCCATAGAAGTACTGTTCCCATCCGATGACGGTTTCAAATCAGATCTTGATCTGATCCACTTCTGCTTGAGGAATTGAATCAGGTGTGACGCAGTACAGTTATTAGGTAACAATTCGAAGAAAAATGTATCGAAATATCCATTATGTGTTTACTTATTTCAAAACAAACAAAACAAGCCAGCGTATTGGTCATAGCGACCACCAACGTTGTTAAAAACGTCATCTTGTGTACGTTATTGCACTCCAGGACAAGCAACTCTTTCCTTCAGCACATGCGAATGCGTTACACATCATGATTGAAACCCTCGTAGAACGTATACGGTATGTTTCCGGGCATGGGTTCCTGTTCAAAATATTATGTACTCACAACCCTCTTACAAGTCGTAGAAGTTTGCAACGGGATTTTCCGAACAGCTCGTATAACTATGTTTTGTGAGTTATTGCCATAGCAGACATGGCCTTATGAGTTCTATTAATAACAGAATTGATTATAAGATCACCACCCAAGCAGATGTTTGTATTACGAAAGCAGTATTAATGATTTAATTTGCAGTGAAGATGGAAATTTATTTCGTTGAATTATCGTCTGTATGTAGAGTATGGCGACTTTGTTTTGGCAAATAACTGTACTGTTATTTTGCACAGGGCAATGCATTTTTGATGGAAGGTGTTATGTTCGGAAACCTATAATTTAGTATGTGAGGGGCACATTTCGTACGCCTTGTGTAACGATATCACAAGGAGTCAGTGAAATAGTTGAATGGAGTCTCATTTTACACTCATATATATATATATATATATATATATATATATATATATATATATATATATATATCGTTATATTTCAGGGCGGGCCACGAATAAGAGCCGCATGCGGCCCGCGAGTTGTGAATTTGACATTTTCGGTCTAGAGCACCATGCGCAATACTTATTCGTCAAGAGGTCGCAAAAAGTCGACCCCTCCCTATGGACTCCCTCTTGTCAGCTGTAATACGTCAAACTCCGAAATCACGTTAACACAGAGGAAGTTTATTGTTTTTTGCTCGTGTAGCTTAGTGTTTCATCAAGGTAATATTATTCAGTGAAAGCAGCGAATGTGATCACTTACGAAATGCCTGAAATTGTGCCTGTGACCACAGTTGCTGCTTCTATTGTTATAAATTGGGACACCAAACAACAGCGATATTGTTCAAGACGTAACATAAAGGATGGACCCCGTATCCACAGACAAATTTTCAGGGGTTGTTCAGGGATACCTTCAGAGTATTTTGGTGTGTGAATGCAGTGGAAGAGCGACATAAAAACGCTATTCTTATCTGTCCACGCAGCGACGGCAACATCATCGCAGTGCAAAGTTTCGTCTGAAGGTTGCTGCGTTACTCTGTGTTATGCGGTGAGTGGTATACATATTGGTTACTGCATATTACACGCTTTTTCACTTATGAGAACTCATTTTCAAAGAAACCAAGGCGACTGAGGTAAAAAAAAAAAAATAATTACATTACTACTCTGCAATTAGACAGTGGGTCGCTTGTACTAAAATACTCATGAGGTATCCCTTCAACGAGCTCGTACAGACTTCGACTAGATTTGAAAAACGAAATAGTATCTAACTTGTTTTTGTCTTCAGATACGTGAAGGAGGGAATTAAATTAGGAAATGAGACACTGAAAGAAGTAGATGAGGTTTGCTATTTGGGGAGCAATATAACTTATGATGGCCGAAGTAGAAAGGATATAAAATGTACACTGCCAACGGAAAGGAAAGCGTTTCTGAAGAAGAGAAACATCGAGTATATATTTAAGTGTCAGAAAGTGGTTTTTGAAAGTTTTTGTATGGAGTGTAGCCATGTACGGAAGTGAAACATGGACGATAACTAGTTTAGACAAGAAGAGAATAGAAGCTTTTAAAATGTGGTTCTACAGAACAATGCTGAAGATTAGATGGGAGGATCAAGTAACTAATGAGGAGGTACTGAATAGAACTGGGGAGAAGAGGAATTTCTGGTACAACTTGACTAGAAGAAGGGATCGGTTGGCAGGACGTTCTGAGGTATGAAGGGATCACCAATTTTGTGTTGGAGGGGGGGGGGGGGAAGGGCAGAGTGGAGGGTAAAAATCATAGAGGGAGACGGAAGAGATGAATACACTAAGCAGATTCAGAAGGATGTAGGTTGTAGTAGTTACTTGGAGATGAAGAAGCTTGCACATGATAGGGTAGCATGGAGGGCTGCATCAAACCATTCTCTGGAGTGAAGACCACAATAACAACAGCACCTGAATGCTTCTTAAAGGTAAAGAACCTGCTGTCGAACAAATGTATCAATGGGTGCTAGTCGAAATTTTTAGACACAATACATTTTAAATATACTAAACGCTTAACTCTGATATACTGACGACTTGACGCATACAAAGTAAGTACTTTGTTAAAACAGAGTAGTTTTACATATTATTGTAGAATGTTCTCAAATTGTTTATCATCGACTGCAAGACACATTTGCAATCGCCGCTGGAGAGATAGAAGAATAGATGAAAGTATATTTGATGGTATTCCGTTGCATGCTGTGGCGATTCGACGGCGCATATCGTTTGCCGTAAATGTGGGCTTCATGATAGATTTCGTATTTTAGAATTCCCCATAGAAAGAAACCAAGACGAGTTAAATCAGCGGATCTGTCTGCCAATTATACTGCAGCATTGCAATCTATCCAACGATGAGTAAACTTTTCGTTCAATATGTGCGCTGCAACAGGCAAAGAGTGAGCCGGACAGCCGTCATTCGGGAATCACATACACTGCCAATTATCCATTTGTACCTCTTCTAGAAGAACAGGACTATATTCCCATTGAACACTCCTGGGATGAAGTAGGCTCAAAATGAGTCTGAGCAATATGGGACTTAACTTCTGATGTCATCAGTCCCTTAGAACTTAGAACTACTTAAACCTAACTAACCTAAGGATATCACACACATCCATGACCGAGGCAGGATTCGAACCTGCAACCATAGCGGTCGCGCGGTTCCAGACTGTAGCGCCTAGAACCGCTCGGCCACTCTGGCCGGCGATGAATTAGGGACTCGCAATGAAAATTCCTATGGTCCGCGCCATATGTCTACGCACCACCGCCGTCGGTGTATTACTTGATGAAGCCATCGTCGATTTTCAGCACAGTACTGCCCGTTACATAAATTTACATTACCGTAGTTCGTCAACGGTGCTTCGTACGTTAAGAACAGACGTTCAAAAAACAATTCGGTTTCCCAGGCGCTAAGTGACAAACAGACGGAACTCTATTTGACGTTGAGAATCACGTCATCCGAGTGGTGGGGCAGATGTAAATTTGAAATTTAGGTCGACGCAAGATGCGCAAGACACTCATCTGTGTGATCACACATTCCTTGGTAGTACTTCTCATGCTACCGTGAGGATTGAAATGTGTCGTAGTCAGAACAACGTCTTCAGTCTCGATTCTTGTCCTCTTGCGGAAATGGAAAGTGCTCTTCATGTGCGGTTTTCACTGAATGAATTAGTAATTAGAGGCTCCTACTCCCTCCAATAAAGAGATTGTAATAATACAAATTACGTGTATTTTTTGTGCAAACATCCAAATTTAAGTGCCTCAATGTCTACTGACTCTGACAAACTAAAAGTACGGTAAATTAGAATGTCATTGTTGTTTGCTGCAGGATTATAGTGCGAGTCGTTTACAAGATATCGCAATTTTAAAAGTTTCGACACGAACAGTTTATTGTGCCACTCATCCTGCGTAGTTCCTAGGTACTATGTTTGCTTACAGATTGCACTGCGACTGCTAATTAGTTATTGTGTGTGACAGCCCAAGCAGTAAGTCGTGAGTGGATGATGCTATTTATTTTCCAGTGTTGAGAAAACCGACATGCTGATTGTGTATGGCGAATGTAGCAAGAATGCACTGCGTTCTTGTACGGTATATGCAACAAGGTATCCCAATAGACATCAACCTTGTCTGCACTTATTTATCAGCCTCTTCGTCCAGTGAAGTTAAAGTGGTAGTGTAGCACCTAGACAACGTAACAGAAAAAAGAAGTGACAAGGGGACAGGGAGAAATAATAATGTTCTTGAAACTTCCTGGTAGATTAAAACTGTGTGCCTGACCGAGACTCGTACTCGGGACCTTTGCCTTTCGCGGGGAAGTGCTCTACAAACTGAGCTACCCAAGCACTACTCACGTCCCGTCCTCACAGCTTTAATTCCGCCAGTACTTCGTCTCCTACCTTCCAAACTTCGCAGAAGCTCTCCTGCGAACGTTGCAGAACTAGCACTCCTCGAAGAAAGGATATTGCGGTGACATGGCTTAGCCACAGCCTATAATAATTCTAATAATTTTCTTGCTCCTGGCACAGTTGATCCACACGTTAAATTCCGAGCAATCGTACGAGGAAGTGGTATGAATCAAGCAAGGGTCCTAAGCATTCTTCATTGACATAGGGTACCTCCCTATACATCTCTTTTAAGAGCTGCATGGAAACTATTATGAGACTCGTGTTAACTTACATACGTGGCCATTAAGACAGAATACTCGAGATATATGAGGTATCTTGTTCAGTGACGAGGCCTCATTCACCAGTCATGGGCAGGTAAACCTCCGAAACATGCACTATTGGTCTGCTGACAATCCCCCTTGCCATCGGCAAGTGGAATGTCAGCGTCCATGGAGTGCAAACTCGTGGTATGAGATAGTGATTTATCGGCTCATATTCCCGTTTTTAATAGACGGAACACTGTATGTGCCCAAGTATCGCAGCTTTCTAACAGATCCTCTTCTACAGGTGCTAGAAGACGTTTCTCTGCAGACTTGGAGAAACCTGTGGTACCATCATGGTGACTGTAAGGCATGTCTTCACGAAATGTTTCCAAATCTCTGGATTGGGCGCAGAGGTCGTGAACCTTGGCCAGGATGTTCCCCAGATTTGACGCCTGTAGGCTTTTTTTCCGCAGGGAAAGCTGAAAGCCACTGTCTACAATGACATACCAACTACACTCTATGATATGCAACGACGTATTACAGCAGCCTGTCCCGAAATCTCCGCTGAAATGCTAACACCTGTGTGGCAGTCGTTCCATACCAGACTGGATGCGTGGACTGCCGTTGCCGGTGGTCATTTTGAACACACCCTGTGATGGTCAATTGTCCCGTTACTGGGCAGAATCCATATAACTACTGTATGCACCTGTGTTGTTCCGTATTGTGTGCTACCACAGGTACTGTACAAGTGTAGGTGTAGCAAATTTTCAAAATACGATATTTCGTAAACGACTAGTACCAGAATCATTCAACAAACACCACCACATTCTAATTTATCCTACTGTTAGTTTGTTAATGCCAATAAGCGTTGTTACACTTAAAACTGTGTATGTTTGCACAAAAATCTTTCTAAGTTTGTTACAATCTGTTCAAAAATGGTTCAAATGGCTCTGAGCACTATGGGGCATAACTTCTGAGGTCATCAGTCCTCTAGAACATAGTACTACTTAAACCTAACTAACCAAAGGACATCACAAACATCCATGCCCGAGGCAGGATTCGAACCTGCGACTGTAGCTGTCTGGCGGTTCCTGACTGTAGCTCCTAGCACCGCTCGGCCACCGCGGCCGGCTTACAATCTATTAATTAGCTACCAATCCATTCTGTGAAAACCGCACATCAATATCACTTTCCATTTCTGCAATATTTACGATTCAAGTTTTAGGTGATTCACCCTGTATGCCGTAACAAAACATCGAACAGTCATGGTAGTAATGACGATACGCCGAAATTGCAGCATAAAAACTATTTGTCAAAAACTAAGCCCATAATCTGCATGTGTACTCAAAACACCTTGTGGTTTGCTGTGTTAAATATTGATATATACATACCTTATGATTGCTTGATGATGAAGGACGCTCTTTCGCAACCGATAGTGTATGTCGTGACTTAAATCTTCTGAACTGTGTATATTTTTGATAGAGTGTGTTTCCAACGAAGAAGATTTCGTGTGTGAGACACTGTCGCTTAGGCTCCGAAGGTTCCTGCTCAGCAAATCGAGTTGGTTGCGCAGCTGAACCATCAGGCTGATGTTGAAGGAGTCGGCAGCCACGGTCCCGATATCCACGTTGATGACAACGTAGGCGCTGTAGAGCCACGTGGCCACGAAGGCGAGCGGCTGCGTCGCATCGTACGGCAGCGCCAGGATAAACGGCAGCCCTTCAGCGCTGATGGGTGTAGCGGCGTACACGATGCATGTGAAGACGCCCGACAACAGGTAGGCGGAAACGACCCGCCGCATGGAGCGGCTTCTGAGGTGAAGCAGCCGCAAGTCGTCGGCGCTGAGGAACTCGCCGAAGTCGCGGCGCTCCTGCAAACAATCACATACCCTCTGCACACGTACACGCTATGGGCAAGATGCTACAGTACTGGTTAATGAAACCTGCTCAGTGTCAATTGAAACTACAGCTTACAATAACAGTCACAATTGATTTCAGTTTGTTCACTGCACCATGTCGTCTTAGTTAAGCTGAGTGTTTACGCTAATACAGCAGAGCTCCGTTTCTACGTTTAGCCAACAATGATAGATACATTACTGTGAATAAAGCTCTGCTGTGTGTCCTTCACCTCAGTCTATGGCCGCGCCTCGCCCGTTGATGGTAGACAGCGATAGGCTGCGCTTGGAATCGCAAGAAGTTCGGCTGTGCTCAAAAAGCATATCGGATCTGGAACTGCCCTAGGTCTACTATGTCTACTATGGGGGAAATTGATACCGATCCGGTTTTCATCCACAGTTTTGCTAGCTATGAAGCTAACCTTATAGGATATCATGGTGCTAACTTGATGAAATATGCAAAACAATTTAGCCTTGAGCCGCGCTGGGAAGATGGGCGGTCTTGGGCGCCTTGGCATGGTTCGCGCGGTTCCATCCGTTGCAGGTTCGAGTATTCCGTCGGGCATGGGAGGTGTATGTTGTCCTTAGCGTAAGTTGGTATAAGCTTTGGTATAAGCCATATTAAGTAGTATATAAGCCTTGGGACCAATGACCTCAGCGTCAAAAGTCTTGAGATGTGGCAATGAGGAGTTAATTTAATTTTTCGACAGATGGAGGCTCATTTGAAACCCTGGTATCATTAGTGGTATGATATGTTACGAAGCTTATTTATTTTTAGTATATTATGTCATTATCATTTTTTTCATTTCTGACATCGGTCGGCTAACAGTTTCATCATACTTCAGTGACCCACTTTCATTCGTATCAATTACACTAATTCCTCTAGAGTGGGGAAATAACTTTTCATTACTTAGTTTAAGAATGTAGCAATGTTGAATACATGCTTCTCGCTGTTCTGGCCGCATCTGATTCAGATGCAATATCCAGCTTTCAACGCCTTCCCTCTCGGCCTCCGTAGGAGTTGTCAGCATATCTGACTGCCATGTAATGGCCTCCAAGTTCGATTCCCTGCCGCATCTGAGACTTTCTCCGCTCGGGAACTGCGTGCCGTGCTGTCCTCATCTTTTCATCATCATCGACACTCAAGTTGCCGAATGTGGATCAACTAAAGTCATTTCCAGCTCGACGGTGGATCTTCCCCAGGTAGGGCCTCACGGCCATCAATCCCATATGATCACTTCACTTCAATGCCTTCACTGTCGCTATGTTACATTATTTATTGGCTGAAAAGTATCACGGAGAGTTCAAGAAGTCACGTAACTACCATTATGGGCCAAAGATTATATCATTATCAATGCTGGAAGAACGTTGGCAGTCATGATGGTTTCCTCAGATGTTCGATGTCTCAGATTATTTCTCTGTTCCCTTTGAACGTCAAGCTACCACTTCGATATTCCACTAAGACTGGTTAAAGTTGTTGCTTTATGTCCTGATCTCAACGGCTTCTTTGATGCCAGAGAAATCCAGTTCGTTAATGCACGACGTAATATGTCCTCTTCATCAAACATAATTGTATCTTTATTTCTGAGACCGTGTTCCATAACGGCTTGGTTTTCAGTGTGCTCTCGATATTGGATGTAGGCGCTCCGAAATAGTTTTAGTGGAGTGACCAATGTAGCCTCTTTCACAGTCACAAGGAAATTTACAAATTTCATGAACACTGAGACAGGCTGTCTTCTGGTGGACGCACCATATCTTTAATTCCCTTGGATGATCGGAAAATGTTTTCAGTATTGTTTCTGCCCATGACTGTCTATTTCAATTGTTGCAATTCCGAGAAAGAAAAAAACGCTGTTTGCTGGAAATCGTCTGATGATTGATCATCTCTGTCTTTTTGTTTATTAGAGCTGGCTAATGTAATATGTGGTTCACTACGTCTTTCATCGAACAGATATACACTGGTCAACCAAACATTATGACTACTACCCACCGTGACCTGGTGGCGTTGAGGGCACGTGGTGCGGTAAAAAAAAAGTACATAATCTCAGCAGACAAGGATGGGGGATCACCCTAGAGAAGATATGTGCTACAAATGGGGAAGTCCATCGTGGTAAGCGACTTTGACAGAGGGCTGATTGTTATTATACAGACTGTGAACGAGTGTCTCGAAAACGGGGAAACTGGTCGAATGATCATGTGATACTGTCGTGAGCATCTACCGAAAGAGGTAGACGGACAGTGAAACTAGCACTAGGCGGTAAATGGTTATAAGCCCGCGACTCTTCACAGAAGGAGCGGTTTCTGTGCTTCTCTGCTCTGTAAAGTAGGATGAATAGTGATGTGTTGCATATCTGCAAAAGAGCACAACGCTGGTGCACGCACAAGTGTTTTGGGGCACACCGTTCATCGTACACTGTTGAACATGGAGCTCCACAGCATACCAACGACATCGTCAGTTACGATTGCTGTGGGTAGGGGATCATGAGGATTGGACCGTCAGTCAATGGAAACGTGTCGGCTCTTCGGCTGAATCAATTTTGCGCTACACTAGGTCGCTGGTCGCCTCCACAACCGCCGTCAGTGAGTTCAACGGCGCTAGAAAGCTGCAGCACGCTGATAGCCGAGAACCAACTGCATCCCATCATACTAAATGTCATCCCCAACAGCGATGTCATCTTTCAGTAGTATAGCTGTCTGTGTCTCATAGGCAGAACCGTGCCATTGGGTTTGAGGATCATTTTATTGAACTCACGTTGATGTTTCGGCGGCCAAACTCTTCATATGTAAATCCTATGGAACCCATATTTAGTACCATCAGCGCGTACCCTGATCAACGGCCGGCAATTTACGCGAATTACATGACATATGGACAGATATCTAATGCCGCATACCTCCACAAACTCACCAAGAAACTGTGGGATCCCTGATACACAGCCGGCCGCTGTGACCGAGCGATTCTAGGCGCTTCAGTCCGGAACCGCGCTGTTGCTACGGTCACAGGTTCGAAACCTCTTTCGGTCATGGATTTGTGTGATGTCCTTAAGTTAATTAGGGTTAAATAGTTCTAAGTCAGGGGACTGATGACCTCAGATGTTAAGTCCCACAGTGCTTAGAGCCGTTTGAATTTGAACCTGATACGCAGAACCAGTGATGTATTTCACTCCAAAGACGGGCAAATATACTACACTCCTGGAAATTGAAATAAGAACACCGTGAATTCATTGTCCCAGGAACGGGAAACTTTATTGACACATTCCTGGGGTCAGATACATCACATGATCACACTGACAGAACCACAGGCACATAGACACAGGCAACAGAGCATGCACAATGTCGGCACTAGTACAGTGTATATCCACCTTTCGCAGCAATGCAGGCTGCTATTCTCCCATGGACACGATCGTAGAGATGCTGGATGTAGTCCTGTGGAACGGCTTGCCATGCCATTTCCACCTGGCGCCTCAGTTGGACCAGCGTTCGTGCTGGACGTGCAGACCGCGTGAGACGACACTTCATCCAGTCCCAAACATGCTCAATGGGGGACAGATCCGGAGATCTTGCCGGCCAGGGTAGTTGACTTAGACCTTCTAGAGCACGTTGGGTGGCAGGGGATACATGCGGACGTGCATTGTCCTGTTGGAACAGCAAGTTCCCTTGCCGGTCTAGGAATGGTAGAACGATGGGTTCGATGACGGTTTGGATGTACCGTGCACTATTCAGTGTCCCCTCGACGATCACCAGTGGTGTACGGCCAGTGTAGGAGATCGCTCCCCACACCATGATGCCGGGTGTTGGCCCTGTGTGCCTCGGTCGTATGCAGTCCTGATTGTGGCGCTCACCTGCACGGCGCCAAACACGCATACGACCATCATTGGCACCAAGGCAGAAGCGACTCTCATCGCTGAAGACGACACGTCTCCATTCGTCCCTCCATTCACGCCTGTCGCGACACCACTGGAGGCGGGCTGCACGATGTTGGGGCGTGAGCGGAAGACGGCCTAACGGTGTGCGGGACCGTAGCCCAGCTTCATGGAGACGGTTGCGAATGGTCCTCGCCGATACCCCAGGAGCAACAGTGTCCCTAATTTGCTGGGAAGTGGCGGTGCGGTCCCCTACAGCACTGCGTAGGATCCTACGGTCTTGGCGTGCATCCGTGCGTCGCTGCGGTCCGGTCGCAGGTCGACGGGCACGTGCACCTTCCGCCGACCACTGGCGACAACATCGATGTACTGTGGAGACCACACGCCCCACGTGTTGAGCAATTCGGCGGTACGTCCACCCGGCCTCCCGCATGCCCACTATACGCCCTCGCTCAAAGTCCGTCAACTGCACATACGGTTCACGTCCACGCTGTCGCGGCATGGTACCAGTGTTAAAGACTGCGAAGGAGCTCCGTATGCCACGGCAAACTGGCTGACACTGACGGCGGCGGTGCACAAATGCTGCGCAGCTAGCGCCATTCGACGGCCAACACCGCGGTTCCTGGTGTGTCCGCTGTGCCGTGCGTGTGATCATTGCTTGTACAGCCCTCTCGCAGTGTCCGGAGCAAGTATGGTGGGTCTGACACACCGGTGTCAATGTGTTCTTTTTTCCATTTCCAGGAGTGTATTAAGCAATTGGCTATAATGTTTTGGCTCATCAGTGTATCCTGCCATGCATCTACCTTCTAAGATTGTGTTATCACAGGAGCCCAAAGGAAGCTTAGTTCTGAAAGGCAACAGAAGCGTATAGTGAATCATCCGCCTTATGTCGAAAGCAACGTCGCTAATTAAATGAAACAACAATTTCACTGTTATCAGTCACTGTTTATTTATCTCCACGATGCGTTTCAAGGGTTTAAACCTCCATCAGGTTGATTTACATTTGTTAATAAGGCATTTGTGTGTGTGTTTTATTACGATGTTTTGCAGGAACTTGTGGCACTGTCTCCAGTGGTCACAGGTTCCTTTCACTGTCGTAACACATCACATGTCTACTGTCATATTTTGTAAACAAAATGTCAATAACAGTAACGGTAAAGCCTAACCTAATATGTTAACGTTTAAAGTTAACTTCGCTAACTTTGTTCTTCCATTACAGAGATATATATCGACTTTTGTAACATATGGAAATTAGGTGCCTTCTTGAAGTTTCCATTGTCTACTTCAGCCAACTAAATATGATACCCCATGACCAGCAGATAATTCCAGACAACGACGTTGGAGGAAGTCCTTGAATTGTTGAGACTGCATACAAATCTGAAATGGCAAGCGTTCCGTGAAACGCTGATTCAAGAATTTCACGGCGAAAAACTGCGTAGGAATATTGTACACCGCAGTCTTTCTGGATATATTTCTATCTATCGAGAAGACTGAAGAACAGTTGACAAATACGCCCTACGGAAGCTACTTACCTGCATAGCAAGCCTGTGGAAATCTGCCTCCCGTGCTGCTATGTGCCTGAGGCGGATCGTGAAGAAGCCTATCGTGTTGAGGACGCTCAGCGTAAGGGTGAACCGCTCGAGGTCTGTCGCTCCGTCACGCCAAAGGACAACAGCCTCCGAGCAAATGAGCAGCAGCAGCGCCACCGTCGAGAACGCGTTGATCGTGTAGTGGACGCGGCTGGCCCAGGGACCAGCGTGCGGGTGGCGCATCGTGCCCGACCAGTGCAGAATCTTCAGCAGGTAGTCCAGGTCGCTGACCTCGTCTGCAGCTGCAGCTGACGGCTTCCACGATGAAGTCAGCAGCATCACGACGTCAGTGTTTTCACTCTGTGCATCAGACGTAGTGATTTAGGTGTTCCAAGGTAAAGTAGAAACCCTCTAATCCGTCACCTTCGGGACTGGGACCATGGTCGGAACGAGAAAAAGGTCGGATTATCCGAAATATCTAATATTTATTGCAAAAAATATAAAAAGACATTTACTACTAAAAATTAAACGATTTAAGAACTAAAAGACGTCTACAGTAATATGAAAAGATGTTTTTAGGCAGTGTTAAACAATATATCAACTAAAAAACTTCTACACACACTATAATATGTATTGGTTTTAAAAGGAAAAACGACAAACAAATTACAGTAGTGTACTGTACAACGTATAAACGATGTATACTGTAAACTAAAAAATATTTATCGCACTGTATACAAAAAATAAATTTTTTACAAAGAAATAAACTACTGTATATATAAACTAAGAAATGATTATACTGTATGCATTGTTTTTACAGTAAAAACGAAAACAAATTACTTGGAAGGAAGTCAGTGATACATTTTTGTTTAGCAGATGTTATTCTAGATTTAGCTAGTGTCCCTCCATTTTTCATTCACAAAACGTCCATTGGAGTTGAAGTTGGATTCTGCTCGATGTATTGAAGGGCGATGTCAAAAGCGTTTTTTGCATCGTTTTGTGAAATCCGGATGGGGGGTTCGTCTTCGCCGTCAGATTCCTAACATTCACAGTTTCCTGGCCAACAGCGGAACAATCTGGTCGTCATTGAACTCTTCAAAAGTGTCACAGCCTTTGTCACATTCGTTGATCCACTCTTCAACTTCATTGGAAGGGACGTTCGGATCCAGAGTTTGTAGATCTTTAACGATTTCAAGTGCGTCGCTGTTTTGCTCATCTTCGGTATGCTCAGTTTCAGCAGAGTAACAGTTCATTTTCTTCTACAATTTCTTGAAACTTAACAGAAAACTCCTTAGCAGCTGCGGCATCGGCAGATAGTTTTTCACCGGAAATAGATACAAATCGGACACCATGACGAGTTTTCCAACGATCAATCGAGCCTTCCCTGGCAGCAAATTTACTTTCGGCTTCCAGTTTTTTGTGAAAAACTTTCGCTATTTCTTTGAGAATTGGCCCGGATATTGGAGTTCCTTTCCTTCTTTCCTGACAAAACCACACCCACAATGAGTTATCAAGTTTAGGCCTTTTTAATGTTTTGCAATTCTTCAGAGCGTTTTCACCACCAATTGGAACTGTATAGGATTCAATGTCTTTCCGATTCTTCTTCCAATCCTTCATTGTCGTAACACCTACATTCAATTCCTTTGCATTTTTTTGGAGCGATTCTCATTCGTCCAGTCTTTCTAGCACTGCTAACTTTCATTTAGTGAAGGAGTTACGTGTTTACGTTTGAATCCAGACATGTTAAAAAACAGACAACTGTACACACAATGAATCTACAGTAATTAGTACTGTAGAGAACACGGAATAAAGCAAACAACGACGTTTTTTAATCCCAACAATGGATAAAACTGCACAATAACGTACAGTATAACAATATGCACAGTGATAGACACCTCAACAATGGCCCGAAAGGCGTCAAGTCAGTGACAAGTCGGCACAGGCTCGTGAGCCTCAGCATGGTCGGACTAACCGGCAAGAGGGGTTCCACTGTATATGAATTTCACATGGTTCCAGTTGGCTGAGTTCTTCGAAATGCAGCGATGTTTTGACGAACTCATCCATCTGGAAACTAGAGAACATTATAATAGTTCAACGCTCTGATAACAATAATGATATCGTTTGTTTCCTAGTGTTCGAGGTTTTAATTTTTTCTAATCCCCCAGTGTGAATCAGGTGACGTTGTTTACAACAATAGCACTCCAGAAAAAGGCTTTGGTTACATTACAAGGTCTACATTACTTGGAGACAATTATAAATCATAATCCGAAAGTGCCATTCTTAAATTTCATAAACAGCGTCTTACATCAGTTGTGAATTTAATCTATATCTATATCTACTGAAACCTATAATAGTGGCTAACAGGTAAAAATTCTAACAATCAAGGAAGTAAGGAGCCACCAGGATCGGGCGAGGAAGAAGGGCCAAGTGCTGGTAGAAGTAACAACACCTTACTTCTAATGCATTTATTGAAACTAGCTAAAATACAATATACAATCTGCCAAAATAATGAATATAGGGAGAATCAAACCTTAAGAAACTAGTCCATCAACAATTTAACATTGCACCACGCAACATAGTACTGCGTATGCCTTAAGGGCTACAATCGCAAAGAAAGCCTGAAGGGCCAATTTAGCAAGAATACATATAACGTGTTCAGCCTGAAGGGCTGTGCAACTTCCAAGTAAGGGGCCTGAAGGGCAGAATTTACAAGAAAAGAAAATCTTAAAAATATTAACTGGAAAATGTGCTTATTAACAACTCGACCTTAAGGGCAAGGTAATATATGAAATTAGTCAAATTCTGCAATAAGTAAGTAATGGCCAGGAATGTATCAGTAAGCTGGCCTTAAGTGCCCCAGTACAATAACAAGGGAGGTTAAGTATTAAAACCGGATTTCAAGGCCTTAAGGGCTGTAGAGCTTCCAAAAGGGGGGCCTGAAGGGCCAGTTCATCAAGGTACTTAATAAACAGCTCAGCATGGAGGGCTGGCCGAAGGTTATGGTTAGGCAATTTCTCAAAAATAGAAGACAAATCAACAAATTTATCAGTAGTCGAATCTCAACTTAAAAATTCAAACAATCGCACACCAACATGGCCAGAAAATATACAAAAGTTTAACCACAGTTGCTGAGTATGAAATACAAGCAGCTGCAAGGCTACCAATCAGTCATCGTGCCCCAATATCATGATTTACAATCTTCAGGTAGTACGAAACAGGAAAAATACAAGGCGAGCCCCAAAGAGGAATTAAATGATGTCCTTCAATTACAAATCATTAGACCGTAGCGTAAAGCTGCCACATTTCACAAACTGGCGTAAAAGCCACCAGCTCAATCGACACGGTTCATATAGACAAACATACAAATTAAATTCTCTAATCCTGTAAGATTTTCAGTCTAAAAGGGGGATGATAATAAGATACGGTATTAAAACAATCTTTAAGATAAACACATGCACCAACAACTTTTAATGTGTGCACAGCCACGTACTTGACAAATTACTTTTCTTTCTCTACATACATAGAACACGTAGGCTTGGAACTGACAACCAAATTGGTCACAAGAATCAATAGATAGCCACCGATGCATCATTACCTAATTAGACAGTCTCCTAGTGTGACATGACAGAGCAACAGTTCACATTCACACCCTCTGACTCAACATGTTCTACTATCCTGGTTGTACAGCATCGACCATACCCGGAGTGCCTACTCCAAATTTTAACCAAACAATTCACGCTCACGTCGACGCCTAACCGAGGAACCAGCCCAGCAGTACAAGAACAACCTACACACTCGAAGTCAAACTCCGCAAACGCAGTGCAGAACTAACATTCAACCTTTTCCTTCATAAGTTCAGAACCGGCGAGCTAAACCGGTGGACGGAAAACACACAATGTCGGCGGCAGCAACATAAAGGAAGTCGCAAACCCCACCCTAATACAAGGCAATAGCAAGTCAAAAGCACAACGGCAATAGCGGCATATATTCAACTTCAGTCCCGGAGGAAAACCTGCCGCCCTCAGTGCTCAAAACATTCCCGGAGCAGCCGTCCTCGGCGACTCCCATTATTCTCCGAAACAGCAACATCACAGCTCCTTATTTCAATTCTCTTCTGACAAGAACAAGAATAATCTGAACTAACGGCTTCTCCAAGTCAGGCACGCTATGCCGTAGATCTTCACGGTGGAATGAGCCGGCCGACACCACACAAACCACCGCAAGTAATACAAAAAAACACTACCGGAGTCGATGGTGTACTGCCACGCTTCACGACTCAGTCACTCCACTCCACCGACCTAGAGGGCGGGGCTTGAGACGAGGAGAACAGACGGCGCCGCCACACGGAAAAGCGCCGGCGGGAAGCCAAGGCGTAACTGGGGCGCGTGTTTAAACGAGATGGACAGAAGCACGTCTCGTCTACATCAGCTCAACGCAAGCCACATTAAGGTGTATTTCCCTCTCCTATTTGAATAGGGAAACGTCTCGTGGAGGAACGATTGTTGGTAAGTCTTCTGTGTGAGGTCGAACCTGGACTTTCCACGAATTGTACGTGGGAGGAAACAATGTACTGCTTGACTCTTCCAGGAATGTGCGCATTTGGAATTTTAACAGTAAACCTCATAGTGAAGCACAATACCTCACTTCTAGAGTGTGCTACTGGAGCTGGGTGAGCATCTCTTTCGCACTTACTAAACGAATCTGTAGCTAAACGCACTGCTCTTTTTTGGTTCTTCTCTCTCAGTTCTGTCTAGTAAGGGTCCCAATCAGACGAGACATACTCAGTTGTCAATTTAACGAATACTTCGCAAGACATTTGCTTCTTTGTTGGACTACATTTTCTGATTATTGTTCCAATAAATCACTGTTGTCATCTGTTTTACCAATAATTGGTTCTATATGGTTTCTCAGCTTTAAGTCGGGCCATACGCCCCTCCCCAGGTATTTCCTGCGTCTGATTGGTTTCAACGACTGTTAGCAAATCGTGTAATCATACAATAACGGGTCTATCTACTTATCTATGCGCAGCACATTACATTTGAGCTTACAATCAACAACCAATCGCTGCACCAAATATCGGCAAACCTTCCAGCATTTACTTTCAATTTTCCGAGTTTCTTCTTCCCTATGAACAACAGCATCATCGACGAACAGGCTCATGGGGCTTCCGACGTCATCTATCGGATCATCTATAAGTTGAAAAAGTTATAAAATTGTCTGCACAACCTTAAAATTTGTTAACTAGTCTCGGTTATTCATGCTGTCATCTTGAGTACGATATCGCAGTGTCTGTGTTGTTCACAAGTACAATGTAATGTTCCTTTGAACATACGTGCACCTCCGAAGGTATATTGCATCGTACTTCGTTACAACACGGGTATGTATCAGCTGATACTGTACAAGCGAGTTTAAACTAAGACTTTCTCCCCTCTACATAATGGATATAATAGTACAAATTGTAGATACTTGACTGACGACATATGGAAGTTTGGATCTGACAATGAAACGTGCACAATTAGCCTAATGGTAAGGCAATCGCTCGAGACAAGCGAGAAATCTGGTTTCGAGTCCTAATCCGGCACAAATTTTAGTTGTCGTCATTCTATTCTGCAGCTGATAGTTTTCCATTCTCGCAACTGTGAATACCTTCACGTCAGTTGCAGCTATACCTCCTCCTCTTGTGATTCTTGAACAAAACTTCTAGCTGACATTTATTACAGAACTCAATTAGTCTTTTTCCTGTCGTTCCTATTACCAATACCTCACTCTAAAGTAAACCTTCTTTCCGCTCCTTCCCCTACAACTTTATTCTTATTTTCTATGATTACGAGACTAGCATCTCTCCTTACCTACTGAATTACACTTTCGTTATCATCTTATGTTCATCTCTTCGATTTATGCTTGCTACATCGGCACGTATATCTGGACTATTGCTGTCGACGTTGGTTTGCAATCGAATATGATGGCAGAAATTCATCGCTAAACTCTTTAAAATTATTCACTTTCTGACCTAACATCGTAACAGTCATAAGAGCCAAACAAACTGGTAGACCTGCGTAATATAGTGTAGGACCCTCTCAAGAACGCAGAAGTGCCGCAACACGATGTGGCATAGACTCGGCTAATGTCTGAAGTAGTGCTGGAGTGAATTGACACCATGAATCCTGCAAGGCTGTCCTGAAGAGTACGAGGGGTTGGAGATCTCTTCTGAACAGCACGTTACAAGGCATCCCAGATACGCACAATAATGTTCATGTCTGTTCAATCAGGTGGCCAGCGGAAGTATTTAAAGTAAGAAGACTGTTCCTGGAGACACTGTGTGGCAATTCTTGAGTGTGAGGTGTCGCATTCT
Source organism: Schistocerca serialis cubense (assembly GCF_023864345.2). Lineage (NCBI taxonomy): Eukaryota > Metazoa > Arthropoda > Insecta > Orthoptera > Acrididae > Schistocerca > Schistocerca serialis. The sequence goes on along the minus strand of NC_064645.1, from coordinate 302,101,488 downwards.
CCTGCTGACATTGCCCAAGCCCATGGGAATGCACATTGGACATGACTGGATTCAGGTGATCAGAAAGGATGCCTACGTACGTGTCACCTATCAGAGTCGTATATAGACGTATCAGGGTTCCCATACCACTCCAACTGCACACGCCCTACACCATTACAGAGCCTTCACAGCTTGAACAGTCCCTGCTGACATGCAGGGTCCATGGACTCATGAGGTTGTCTCCATACCCGTACACGTCCTTTCGCTCGATACAATTTCAAACGAGACTCGTCCTGCCAGACACCATGTTTCTAGTCATCAACAAAACAATGTCGGTGTTCGTGGGCCTAGACGAGGCCTATAGCTTTATGTCATGCAGTCATCAAGGGTACACAAGTTGGACTTTGGCTCTGAAAGACCTTATCAATGATGTTTCATTGAATGGTTCGCACTCTGAGACTTGTTGATGGCCCAGCATAGAAGTGTGCAGCAGTTTGCGGAAGGGTTGCACTTCTGGCACGTTGAACGATTCTCTTCAGTCGTCGTTGGTTCCGTTCTTGCAGAATCTGTTTCCAGCCGCAAAAAGGTCGGAGATTTGATGTTTTACCGGGATCCTGATTTTCAAGCTACACTCGTGAAATCATCTTACAGGAAGATCCCGATTTCATCGCTACCTCGGCGATGCTGTGTTCCATGGTTCGTGGGCCGACTATAACAACACGTGCATACTCCCTGAAATCTTGCTAACCCGCCATTGTAGTAATAGTAACAATTGCGCCAGACACTTGTTGTCTTATGCAGGCGTTGCCGACCACAGTGCGGTATTCTGCTTTTCTTTAAATATCTCTGTATTTGAATATGCGTGCCTATATCAGTTTGTTTAGCGGTTCAGTGTGCTATAACGAATGCCATTTTCTACTGCTGTTGATATTAGCATATATTTTTCGAATCAGAAATCCTTCTCTGCTTTTGATTTCACTTCACTGACTCTTGCAACGGAGTACCAAACTTCACGCGTTCAGCGTATGCGAGTCGCGTGTAGGGCAAGGAAGGTCCCCACGCTCGGCTTTGCTCGGTGATACTCGGTGGTACCCGGAACTCCGCGGCATTTCATTTAACACTACACTGCCGCATTTTGCTGTCGGCTCTACTCAGTTTAGCAGAATTGTGCTGTCAGCGACTTTTACCCTGTTCCTTTTGTTCGTGGTATGAAGGATGTTTACAGGTCCAGTGTCTGTTTGCGCAAAAAGAGACAGTCTAGCGACCTATCATCATAATCCTTTAAAATGAATGGGAACGACAGATGAGAGGAATAAGAATTCTCAATTCGTATTAGCGATGGGTACCGCTTAGTTGCTACGAAACGACCCTACAGTGCCATACAGAAGGTAGGGTTGTTTGGGGGTAGAGACCAAGCTGCGAGGTCATGGTCTCGTCGGATTAGGGAAGGACAGGGAAGAAAGCCAGCCGTGCCATTTCAAAGGAACCATCCTGGCATTTGCCTGGAATGAATTAGGGAAATCACGGTAAACCTAAATCAGGATGACCGGACGCGGGATTGCACGCAGAAGGAATTTAGACCTTTAGATGACAACGAAAGAGCAGAAAATTACAATGATCGACAGATGGGATTCATTGTACTGCTCATCAAGAAGCACCGTATGCTAAATTCGCAGGTTTGGAGCATTTGAAGATGTTGATGATACGAGTAGCAAAATTTTTGTAGCCTCTTATTCCATTATCAGTTGCAGCAGTTTTCGATAGCAATGAACGAAGAGTATGGATATTTCATATATTACTGCAAAGTATGTTCGTTCATTCAAAGGGCTTGCCAGGACCGATTTTTAGATTAATATCTTGCTGTTGTTGAATTTCTGAAGGAAAAAGGGGTGCAGGAATGAAAATTAGGACACCCAGAATGGATTGTAGACTTGACATTTTTAGTGGAGTTGACTGCACACTGTCCACTGGAAAACATTACAAGATGAGTTCTTTCAGATTTGACGGGGATGTATTTAAAACTAAAAACGCGCTTCTGACAAACACAAAACAGATCCCTAAGACCATTGGAATTAAAGAAAGCGTGAGGTCTGAAGAATTCATTGTAGGCTTGCAAGAATTACAACAATTGGTTTATAAATATTTTGAGGCCATTGCCAATCTTGCATCTGTTTTCGAGCTATTTTCGAAATGTTTGCCGTTTTAGTTGAAAGCGCCCCTGTTCATGTTCAGATGCAACTGATTGACCTGCAAGAAAATTCCACTTTTAGCTACAAATCGTTTTACATTAGTACTACACAGGATGTCTACATTGATTTTTGGTGTATCAGAGCATGAGTTAAGTTACCTGACTATTCATAGGCTTCCTTTACCGGGATACAGATTACATGGCTGTTTTTCATGGAGTTCCTTGCGCGGTGGGGGAGTGGCAATGTGGCAATGTACACAAAAAACAGTATTCCCTTTGAGTCCACAGACGTATCATGGCACTGCACTGCACAGATATTTGAATGTTTTGCAGGGGCAGTTGAATATAATGAAACTAAACTTCTAATGGTTGTTCTTTATAGACCCCTAACTCTGACTTCAGAGCATTTCTGCTCAAGCTAGAGAGGATTCTTAATTCGCTTTGTAGGAAGTAGCAGAAATCGATTACATGTGGTGACTTCAATATAAGAAGTTTTTTATATGATGGTGCAAGAAAAAGGATGTTGGTAGATCTCCTAAATTCATATGATCTGATGCAGACCGTAGGATGCAGGGGAACAGTAGCACAGCCATAGACAGTGTTTTTATTCATTCTTCATTACTTGATGGGCACTCTATTAGTGAAAGGGTGAATGACCTTTCAGATCATGATGCGTAAATTTTGACACTAAAAGGCTTTCGTACTTAAAGAAATGTCGCATATAATTACAAACTTACTCAATCTCGCAAAGACATTTGCCAAGAGAGTTACATGATTTCCTGTAGAAACTGAATTTTTATTTAATTCACCAGCGATGCTCAGAAAATGATTATTAAATACTGTACATATATCTGATTTATCAGTAACAGAAATAATTTACTACGAACTGACTTTATATCGTCGACCTTGTGCTGCTGACCAGACACTTCCTTCACAATTGACCACATGATTTTCATTTTATCCTGTGACTTAGCTATTCTGTTTGCATACCACATGCTCTTTGCCTTCCTAATAACATTTTTAAGCACCTTACAGTACTGTTTGTAAAGGGCTACTGTAGCTTGATTGTGACTACTTCTAACATTCTGATATAATTCCCACTTTTTTCTGCTTGATATCCTTATCTCACTAGTCAGACACCCAGGCTGCCTTTTAGTGCTAGTATCCCGTTTGAGCGTTCTAATGGAAAGCAACTCTCAAAGAGCATAATGGATGTATCAAGGAAAGCACTATATTTTGCATCTATGTTATTGCCACTATAAACGTCCTGCCACTCTTGTTCCTTAACAAGGTTTTAAAAAAATCTATTGCTGTTAGGTTAACTTTTCCTCATAAACTTACATCAACCGCCCAATAAATTTGAAAAACTAACTGCAATATTAGAGAAAGCTGTCTGTGAGGTCAGTGAGGAGAGCATGGAACTGGCTGCTAGGGAAGCAGTGGAAGAAAATGATCGATGTTCGGATATTGCAGTTGGAGTTGTTAGAAGTTGCCAGAAAAGAGGACATACTTGTCTGAATGGAGTAGTGACTGCCACTAGTGTAGACACTGGTGAAGTGTTAAATGTGGAGATAATGTCTAAATATTGCAAATGTTTTAAAGTCAATGAACAGATAGAACACAACTGTGTGGCTAATTTTAGAGGAACAAGTGGTGGTATGGAATTTCATGGAGTACAACAAATATATCACGGCTCCGTAGAAACAAGAGGCGTCTGGTACAATAAATATTTGGGCGATGGTGACAGTAAGGCATACAGCAATGTGGTGAACTCTAAGCCATATGGAGGTGCCATTATTAACAAAATAGAATGTGTAGGGCATGTTCAAAAACATTTGGGAACAAGGCTGCGAAAACTAACTGTTGATATGAGAGGAAAAAAATTATGAGAAGAAAAATTGTTCATCAGACAGGGCAATTAGGAGAAATAAAGAAAATCTAGAGGCAATGAAGGAAGATGTTTTGGCCATATTCTTCCATAAGTCCTCTACTGATGATAAGCCATGTAATGGATTGTGTCCATCACGAGAAAATTCGTGTTGCAAATACAATAGGGCTCAGGCAACTGGAGAATCTTATTCTCACCAGCATTCTCTGCCTGCTGCTGGAATTACAGCAATTAAAACTATTTTCACAGGCTTGAATCATACTGAGCTTCTAAGGAAATGTCTGCATGGGCAGACTCAGAACCCAAATGAACATTTCAACAGCACAATTATGAACCGCCTTCCTAGAACTGTATTCGTAAGCATGCATACAATGAAACTAGGAGTTAATGATGCTGTTAGTACATTCAATTGTGGTAATATTGGAAAATGTATGGTACTGAAAAAGCTGGGAATTAATCCTTGTGAAAATATGATCACTGGGCTGCAACATTGCGATAAAATTAAGATAGCCGATGCAGACAGGTCTGCATCTAATATGTCTAAGAAAGCGAGACAAACATCCCACAAAGTGAAAAAGTAGCTATAAGACTTGCTAGAGGCCAAAGAAGGGCCATCATATGCAGCAGTACAGTTTTAATTAACTGTAAGTAACAAATTCCAAAAGTTTTTCTTTGAAGTCAATTTCCTGCAAACTAAAATTTTCAGTACATATGCCCCATTATAACAGAAACTATCACAGATAAATGAATGAAATTTTCAGAGACACTGCATAACATACAAAGCCACATCTGGTACTACATTAATTAATATTCCCCCATTATAAAGTTCACAAAAAATATTTTCTCCAGAAAAAAACAAAAATTTTTTGTTAGTAAATTTAAAAAAGTATTTCTTAAAAACTATAAAATGGGTTAGATAGGCAGCGTTCGGCCCCCTTAAATGGGGATTAATGAGGAATCGTTTGCCACTCGAGAGATCATAGTGATACTTTCTGGATTAGAGACCACATGACTTGTGGAAACACCTGATGTGTCATTAATGCGGTAGTTTCCATTGCATACTGCATCTTCGTAATGTTGATCATTGTCTTTCATCCGACTTTTACGGGTAGCTTCCCACACCAAGGTCAAGATAGTACAACGAGCCTATGTTGGCTCCTCCACCCTGTGTCCTACACCAGGTGTCTTTGGCCGCCATTGCCATGCTTTACAGAGCTGAAGTAGTGTTGCCAGTTTGCATCTTTAGTGTTTTCAAATGTTGATAACGCGAAAAGTTAGAGAGAAAAAAGTGAATAATAGGTGTGTTTGTCAGATTTTGGGATCCCTGAAAGCGAGTACAGATATGCAAAACTTGACCACTATGAATTGTGAGAAAAAGGTAGATGTGTAGCAAACTACCCTAGATCTAAAGACTAACCTGGATGCGTTTATAGTGTAGCACGTGGGTACTATGGAAGATATTAGAAGTGAAGTAACTGAGGTTATGACAGGCCTAGAACCAGTCAGTGGAGATAAGGGATACCAACAAGAAGGTGACGGAGGCGACAGGGAAACAGTATTTAAGTTACTAAAGAGCCCAATGATCACACTGAAAAATGAAATAGTGAACTGCACTAAAGTAGTTTAGTAGATCACGCAAAGTAAGGGAAGTCCTCTCGGAAATCACTACACAGTGTAAGCCATAATGTGACGCGGCATAATCAGATCCTGAAATAGCGATATTAAGAGTGAGTACACTCACGAACAGACTGGAGGTCTTGATGTCACCATGGAACAGTCGTCACTATGAATGAGATGGTCTCAAAGCGAACCTGTCTGAAATGGCGACCTGAGCCGAGAACGAGGTCTCCTATTTAAGCAGACTTCAATTGAAGTAAATCATAGGAGCCAATGAGCACTAAACTAACACCATCAGATGGCAATACGCGTCAAAGTAAAGCTGTAGAAGGTGTTAGCCATGAGCTATGGGAACAATATTTAACATAAACTATGTGAGCGGATTCAGAGGAATTATCAGAATTGGAGAAGAGACTACGTCAAATTCGTGATGGTCTCCTGTACAACAAGGCAAATGAGCTTGAATTAATGAGTGAGTTTGAGGATGAAGAAAACAGGAAACTTTTTTTACAGTACACAAGAATCGTCTCTTCCGCCTTTGATCTCCATTCACACATGTGGACGTATCAGTTTCATGATGCGTTACCATTGTCAGGGATCCTGTAACTCAAAATGAATTTTGCGTGTGGCTACTTAAGAACTGAAGTGGACTGAAGTGGCAGGATGTATATTTTAATGTAGTACTGTAACACTTATCACGACTTTAGTAACGCATTCCTAGCAGAATTATGATCCAAAAGTGTACAGGACGAAACTAAGCTTGGTATTCTGCTTATGGAAGCACATAGTATTTATGTCATCGAAATTCCATTCTCTATTTTAAAGAAAATCTGGGGTTGGTCAGACACCCTCTTCGTTGGTTATAATTTGTTTGAACCACACCGCGTACAGACTGAAATAATCTTTGTGTTTAGGAAAATGAACGACGTAAGGCCCTTTTATTCTTTACTGCAAGAATTAGGTTATGATGAAAACAAAAAATTTCGCACTTCCATGCAACAGAAGTGGAACTAGTCGATACCCAAATGTCACTTTCTGATCAGAGGCATGGGCAACCATGGTATGACAAGTGACAGAGTGCTTCCTGATGGAATTGGAACATGTGGAGAGGCCATTGGTCTCTGGGAAATACATTTAATAATGGACGAGGCTCTTAGGGACCAGAACTGGAGCGAAATTACGAGAATTTGGCAATATTTGTAGAGGAACCCTGGTACAATATGTCAAATGAAAGGTTAACTGACAAAATTTTAACTGAGTATTTGTTTTGGGACCAGGTGAAGTGGAACCTGTGTCATTGCATATTGAAATTATGGAGATAAGGGAGGAACTCTTGGAAGACATGGAAAGCTACAACGTTGGTGACTACTCAGTTCTGAATATGAATCTTAGCGGTAAGGCTTTACTAAATATTCTAGACAATGGGAGTAGTGATGAGTGGAGAAATTTTTACGCATGTGTGCAAGAAAATGTATAACCCGTGTTAATTCTGCAGAAGACAAAGGTTGTATATGCTCTACGCAGAAGGAGTATGGAGTTTAATAAAGAAGTACAAACTGACTGTCGATGAGAAACTTCCTGCCAGATTAAGATTGTGTTTTAGCCACAGCCTGGGGGATGTTTCCAGAATGAGATTTTCACTCTGCAGCGGAGTGTGCGCTGATATGAAACTTCCTGGCAGGTTAAAACTGTATGCCGGACCGACACTCGAACTCGGGAACTTTGCCTTTCGCGGGCAAGTGCTCTGCCAACTGAGCTACCCAAGCACGATTCACGACCCGTCCTCACAGCTTTAATTCTGCCAGTACCTCGTCCACCACGTCCCCTAGGCTGTGGCTAAGCCATGTCTCTGCAATATCCTTTAATCCAGGAGTGCTATTTCTGCGAGGTATGTAGAAGAGCTTCTGCGCAGTTTGGACTGTGGGAGACGAGGTACTGGCGGAATTAAATCTGTGAGGACGGGTCGTGAGTCGTGCTTGGGTAGCTCAGTTGATAGGGCACTTGCCAGCGAAAGGCAAATGTCCCGAGTTCGGGTTTCGGTCCGGCACGAAGTTTTAATCTGCCAGGAAGTTTCATATCAGCGCACACTCCGCTGCAGAGTGAAAATCTCATTCTGGAAACATCCTCCAGGCTGTGGCTAAGCCATGTCTCCGCAATATCCTTTCTTTCAGGAGTGCTAGTTCTGCAACGTTCGCAGGAGAGCTTCTGTAAAGTTTGGAAGGTAGGAGACGAGATACTGGCAGAAGTAAAGCTGTGAGTACCGGGCGTGAGTCGTGTTTCGGTAGCTCAGATGGTAGAGCACTTGCCTGCGAAAGGCAAAGGTCCCGAGTTCGAGTCTCGGTCGGGCACACAGTTTTAATCTGCCAGGAAGTTTCATATCAGTGCACACTCCGCTGCAGAGTGATAAATCTCATTCTGACTGTCGATGTGTATCTGCATCTGGATTTCTTGAATCAATACCGGATGACTATAAACTGGGAGAATAGGTTTGGCAAGGCAAAACTGGGGTGAAGTATAGTGTGACAAAGATTTGATGAATGTCTAAGTGAACATTGTGTGAAAGGAGATAGTTACGTAGGATTGATGATCATTTCTAAGATGGGACCGCTACAGCTAGACAGTTGTGGAAATAAAGCTAGCTTTGATGTGGTGACTAACGATAAAAGTCAGATATGCTCAGTCGGTTTTCAGAATAAACTGAGAGATATAATAAATTTATTCTGGGTGGTAGTTCGTTAAACTTTTGCCAAGAATTATCAACTTTGTTTACCACTGCAGCTATTTCAGCGGAGATAGCGTTGGTATAAAGGTTGAATTTCTTTTTTACTACCAGCGCTTGGGAATTAAGAATTTGTAAAGCAGTTCCATTAGCAGCGGCAGTCTATGCAAGGCTGTGGTGGAGTATATTTGTCATGCAGGCACACTGCCACTGTAACTATGCACGACAATCACCTGTTCACCATTGAATAACGGAAATCTGTTCCTCATATTCCAATGAAGCAATGCTGCATTAAGTTTCTCTGTAAATTAGAGTCCAAAAAATTATGAAATTACAACTGATCAGTCTATAAACAGACAGTTTTCAATAAATGACCAACCGAGCGTACTGTAAATTTTAACAGTAAAATTAAAATCGATTGGCTTGAATAAATTTTGTATAAGAGAATGACAAATGAAATAAAATTTATCTTATCACTTTCATTCCAGGACGTGTTTTCGTAACTGCCGTTGCAGCGGTTTACTTGATCAGCAATGGTTATTTTCCTATGTCAATGCCGACAGCTATTAGTCCATATATGTTTTGACGTTTATGCTCATCACATACTGAATTCATCCAGATACTATGGGGAACATTTTCTAGAGTGGAGTTATACACCTGTAAAATATAGTTTATCTTGAAATTCTTGTCCTTATCTGCTTCTGTGTTCTCGCCAAACGCTCAAATGAGTCCAGTAGTGTTTAGTTCGTATGAAGTCCCTTCGGGCTGGCCACTTTCGTCACTTCCCAGCACTAGCAGCTCAGGACGAGGAGAGTGTCTTGGATCGCTGGCAGCGTCTAGTGCTAGGAGACGCGGACGTGGAGGCGTTATGCACTCTCTGCAAGGGAGGCTTCGCATGCCCTGAACCCAAGTATGGAGGAAAACACTGCTGTCATAAACCTCTGCCCATAACGCAGATACGTTATGTGAAACTTGGTTTCCTGCAGAGCAATTCGGATTGCCTTAGACAATGAGGAACATGCTGATAATTTGTATATCCCTGCTGGCACAGAGACTAAGTGCAGACAGAAAAGCTCCGAGAATGCAGGCAGAAATATGGGTGAAACTTTGGAATTTTTGAAGGAGAACGCCCTGATAATAAGGTTTGCTAGACAGTGAGAAGGATGCTAATGAATCACGAGCAGATGCTAGACAAAGCGCACGTGTAAGGTTGTTCAGATTTCATGCAGCGACATCGGTTATAAAAAGTGTTGTGTGGGAGCTTTCACGCTGACTAAGGAATGCGAAGGGAAAACGTACTGGATTGATTGCCAACAGCGCAGGAAACGGGTTTGCCGGAAAGCATCTGAGAAAAACACTGGTTCCTGAGTCACAGCCAGCCCATACACATTGTGAAATTTCCACCATGCACTGGGAGGCGTGGTCACGAAACAGTCATCAGTCACTGGGGTCGTTGCAAGTTTGGCCAGCCAATGACTACGCTGAGAGGACGAGAAGTCTGGGAGTTTGTGAGATTAGAATTTAGTAGAGGTGTAAAGGAACAGGTGGTCAAACAGCGCGGGAGGTAGAGGAGACGGAGAACCCTGAACCCATCGTCTATTTTGTCTGCTTCGATTCTGAACCGCACTCCTACTGAATGTTCATCGGCACTTTGGAGTGATACGTTTGTTGTTCCATATTAAATATACGAATCCTTACGGTCCCAAATGGCTGCTTGTGCAACGCAAAACACCGCGCTCAGTCAACGCTAAAATCATCCCTGGCCTCGCTGCAGAGCTGCAGAACATAAATAAGAGCCGATGACTACCACCTTACAGCCGCTCAGTTGCGAGACTGCGCACCGTTCAGTCCCAGCGTCTTCCACACCAACTCACAAATATCGACGACGAAGAATGGAGAGGTGGTTCATCCATCCCTCGTGCCCCTGCATATGTGCCCCTGCCCAGAGAACTCGGTGGTGAGATTTGACTCTCATTAATCCGTTATATCGCTACACCAATCCTTTGAACTCATATCCATTCACTGTTTGATTTCACTGTCGGATCTTTGAATGTACTACATTTGTGAATCCCTGGGTGCGGGCTCTTATTGGTAATTTTCATAATATGAAATATCATACAGTGATGGAGCCGGCCGGTGTGGGCGAGCGGTTCTAGGCGCTTCAGTCTGGGACCGCGCGACCGCTACGGTCGCAAGTTCGAATCCTGCCTCGGCGCATGGATGTATGTGATGTCCTTAGGATAGTTAGGTTTAAGTAGTTCTAAGTTGTAGGGGACTGATGACTTCAAAAGTTAAGTCCCATAGTCCTCAGAGCCCTTTGAACCATTTGAACTCATCTTAGTTCCCAATGTGACACATTATAAAACCTTTTTCCAGAACTGCACGGTTTTGGAATTCCTTCCTTCCAGAGATTCCACTCTTGAACATTTTCTCTATGATTATTTTATACATTATCCCATATATAAGTCATTTTCTGTTCATGCCATATTAAGTTTCTGGAAAGATTTGCACCATTCATCAGTGCAATAAACAATCCATCCATTGTTTTCATGTTCCTTATTTCCCACAAGAACTAGTGTCTTTTTTTGCTACTTGGTTATTTTCCTGAGCACAGGTTTTTTATCTTAGTGTATCTGAAATCAGATTAACATGTCAGAGGTTTGATTCACTCAGATGATAACAATCTTGCACTTCAGTCTTCACCTTTTCCAATACAGCTGCTAGTGTTGGAAACTGTTTTTCCACAACGTAAGTCGTGGACCTTGGTTTCTATGAGTGCTACTTGTCCAACACAAACGTCTGTCACCTTCCAGAACACAGTTTTGGTGATACAAGACATGAAGTTACTCTATATTCTCTCGAAAGACGATTCACTGTACTTTCATTAATACCAGGAGAATCTTTCCTGGCTGTGATACGGAACTGCTCCTGTACTGTTATGTTTCGCCCTCAAAGTTAGCACATGCGTTGATCGCTACGGATTTTTTACCACTACGTAAATAATGCATTGTTGCACAAGAGGCAGCTAACCACATGACGAGAACTGTCTGATACAAATACACAACAAAAGGCAGCAGGACAGTTTCCTGTCTGGCGGAAAGCTCCGACGGAAACAGTGCAACAATGAACAACGAAATTCAAATACTGTTCAAAAGTACGACAACATAGAACTCGTAGCACAACAACGCAAATAAACACTTGACTTTACCGCACTTTGTAGTTTTATGTGTATAACCACATAGCAGCTTTTAAAGGTAAAAAGCAGACCTGGCATTCAGAATTTTCGTCTTGCTCGCATGTAACGGCAGTAGATGAACTGCAGCAATCTATGTCCGCCATTTTTACAACGGCGGACATCGGGCTACAAGTGGAAGTGCTTGTACCTTTAAAGTGTCTAAAGGAAACTGTTATCATAATTTGTGAATCTTCGGTGTTGACACAGGCAAATAAATAACCGAAAGTGCATGCTTTCTCTTCACTATTACCAAGTATGTTGTCCCCTTTTTAACTAAAAGGAATTAGTCATGTATAAAATAAATGTATACTTTTTCACAATTCCAGTGAGGTACAACACACCAGTCTTTCTCATGCGATGGGACCGAAACAGAAGCAACAAGCTCAAGGGCAAATCATTATCAAACGGATAACGTAAATGTTTACACAATATGTCAATGTGACAGATGTGTTCCGGCCAGAAGAAACGGTGATGGCGCGTCAGGCTCTGGTAACTCTTGAAGAACATTTAACGTATATGATTTGTGGCTACGTCCTTTCGTCGTAATGGAATGCAAATATTAGGGCATCATTAAACAGAGTCATATCTGAGACTGAATAACTAAACTGTGTTGTACACACTCTTGGTGTGTGTGCAAAACTAAGGATAGCAGTTGAAAACCATATCTCTTAATCCAGGTTAATGGTCTCGTCAGTTTCCTTAGGTCATTGTCACTACGGTTTTCATGAATACACCAGTTTTTTTTCTCCATGCTTTTATAATTCTGCTAATGTGATTTAATGTGTAGGAGGATGAGAGCGTTAGTAGTGACACTACGAAGGCGCCAGGTATGGCTGCATCGGTACGACCAAATAAGGAGCTTGATCGGATGGCCTACGTCGGTAGAACTAATTCCGAACACTATTACAATCCGTGTGGACGCATTAGTGACCGTTTTTGACAGTCACGCTGCTTTTTGGAATTCATGACCATAACAATACACGGACGATAGTGAAAACCGCAATATTTTTCAGTCATAATACTCTGCGTGGAATGGAGACAGAAGTACGTGGCCCAGGCTAACATCCGGGAAACGATGTTACTGTGTGTGATGTCGTGAGAGTAAAATTTGATGGAGGGGGTGTATTGTTCTATTACTTTTAAATCCAGATCTTTGTCGAACACATCTGCGACACGATAATCACTGTGCCACAAAGTCATGTTTCAGTGCCAAATATCCCTTCGCAGCGAAATATCCTACTTTTATCAGCTGATACTCTATTCTGCTATTTTCCTTAGCAGGAATTTCCATGAAAATCTTTCACCAATTTTTTTTCTTTCTTTTTTTTTTTTTTTTTTTTTTTTGCTGCCACACTAAACTAGAAATTACCACTTTGTAAAAAAAACAAAAGTTTTTTGTTCCAAGATTGCTACATTGCCATTCGCAGCCTGAATACAGCCTTTACCCTACTATGATATTTACAGCTGCAGCTGCCAAACACGTCTAAATTACTATACAGATTTACCTGAGCGCAGCTGCTGCAACCGCTGTTACACAGACACACGAGCAGTTCCCTGAGGAGACAGTCGTTGCACAGCGCCTCTCCCTGTGACGTTCCACTATTTAAGAGATCCAGCGACAGACTGAATTTCCGTTCTTAAAGCTAAATTACATTTTAATCAGCTGATCATCAAGTGAAGCGTTATTCTTACTTTTAGAGGGCGTTTTTATGATAGTGTCTGAATAATGAGGAGTGCTTCTCCGACTCTAATTTGTAGTGGCTACTTCGGCATTGTATGACTTGCAATTAGCCTCTCCGTAATAATTTCAGAGTTGTCGCTTTTTCTCTTGCAACCGTTAATGAGGGAAGGATGTGTTCGGTAAATATTTCATTCGGTGCCTGCAGCAGCAGTCAATGAAGTTATTTCCCGCAAAACTTTTTCCTAGCTGTCCATTACTTTGATTTAGCCTTATTTTCTCAGACGTCGGAAAGAAAGAGTGCTTCAAAAGAGTAATCTCACTGACACGCACTTTTGCATGTTAGGTGTAAATTTTCTACCACAGGATAATAATCTTGTTGGTGTGCTTGCTGCTGCAGTCCGTCAACATGTTTTTTGCCACTCGTTCTTCCTACTTGTGACCAGAATGGATAGAGTCACCCGCTGGAACGCCGCTTTCGGGATGCGGGGAGGCTCGTCGGCCCCGGATCAAATCCGCCCGTCCGATTAGCGACGACAACTGGTGTGCCACCCACGGCCAGCCAGGATGTGGTTTTCAGGCGCTTTCCCACATCCCTGTATTTGAATACAGGGTTGGTACCTAGGCAGTTACGCGCTAGGCAAACATGTAGAACAAAGTTCCCACACTCCCACGTGGGGTACGCAGACAGCTGGGCTGGACAAAATTCTTCCGGGAGAGGGACTGGCGGGTGAAAGGGCCTAAGCGGAGAGGCGGACGGACTTGCGTTATAAAGTGTGTAGGACGCCTGGCCGCCCTCTATCATTAACACTACAACGTTGGCCTATCCTAAAATTAAAATGCTGACCTTTTGAAGATACGGGACACAGACCAGAAAATGAGGAGGGTATTTCCCCCCTGCTTGTACTTTCAGTGCACTGCCACCCCTTTTACGCAATTTATTCAGTATAGCCAATAAAAGGTACCCCCAGCATAAGAGGGCAAAAGGAATCCGCCACACTAGATAAAGTGTGTTAGAAAGGTGAAAAAGTGAAAAATCCAATTTTATTTCTTATAAAAGATCAGTGTGTATTCAGTTTTTGCATTTCTTTCTATGAAGCGAAGAACTGCAACCCGTCTTAAAGTGCTTATGGATATGCACAATATATTTAAATTAACAATTACGAAACTGCTGTAAACCGATAGGTGACATACATACTTAATGCAGCATGAAATGTCCTTTATTACTCTTAAAAAGGCAATGGGTGTACTTTCCATTTCGACGATACGATAATTTAGAAATCTGAGAATTCTGTTGGCGTTTACTTCATACATTATGAATCATATGGGATTTCTTCCATCGTGAACGAGAGGCTCTAAATGTGAACTTATACTTGTAAAAGCGAAGTAAATTTGTTTACTTTTAAGTTCATAGAGACATGCATTGTCTTTGAAACTATTTTTTCCCTTTTTAACGTATTCCCTCTTAATTTTGCAATTCGAAATTGCTTTTAGTTACATGCAGGTATGTGCGAATACTTTAGCTGGATACACTTTGTAAATTATACTCAAAATACTTTATAGTTGCTTTAAACATTTGTGCAATTTGTGCAATAACATTTAATTCCTTTTGGGTGAACTCATCATCACTCATCATTTTAATTTTTTTTAAATATACGTTTTCCGATTGGTTTCATTCGGGCAGCGTAGAGTTCCTCTCCTGTCCCAACTCCTTCTTGCGAGGGTCCCCAATTATTTGTTAGATTTATTACCGTCCATGTCTCCAGCTACAGTTTTTACCGTCTACTACACCCGTGGGTGCAGTAGAAGTTACTCCTCGATATCATCCTGCCCATTCTCCTCGCGAATATTTTCCAAATATTCCATTCCTCAGCTACTCTGTGCCCGACCTCCTAATTTCTTATCAGTTCACATAGTTTTCAACATCCTTCCCTAGCCGCACATCTCAAACATTCTATTATTTTTCTTATTTTTAGCAATCTTCAATTCATTCCATGCTATGCTATTATTGTTGTGCTTCCATTAGTAAATTTAATTTCAAGCGAAGTTCCTTTTACAACACATTACTGCGTCAACCACGGTGACACAATACGGTGTTGCTTACGTTAAATAGCATATGAAGTGCTAGTCGAACTACTGCACTAAATCCTAATAAGTCAGATTTCTGCGCGTCTGCTACACATGTATTGCCCATTGATTATCTTCGCAGATTTTTGCAGATTCTTAGCTGACAGATAAACAGCAAAACCTAGAACGTTAATTAAGATCACTACTTTAATCCTGATAATGAACTCGAAATCTTATGATTTCTATTACTGTAATGAGAAAACACATATAGAACAGCAAGAAATTGACGATTGAAAGGTACGAAAGAACGCAACGTCTGTTAATAGGTGTGCGCACATTATCAAATTCAATAATAATTACACTACTTTATTCTAATAAAATTTTCATTGTCACTTTAAATTTGATAGATGAATTATTCTTGACATCACGCGAACTGTAGCTATTATATACTGCCGTCAGCCAAATCTAACAGTTCGTAACTGCTTCTGCCAGCCTCAAACTACCTATAGTGAACCCCTTTGGCCGAGCAAACAATAGTTCATCAGCTTTCGGGTATCCTACCAATGTTCTTGCCATTACTCTCATCAATCATACCACGTTTTAAAGTGTTTATTTTGTGAAAATTATAAGGAAGATGAAATACCTGTATGACAATGGCTTCCAGCATGTTCAGACTATGATTCCAGTATGTTCAGTAATAATTATCAAGATTTTATGTTATTTGGGACCACTATGCCGTGCAGGAGCGCTTTATCTAGCTACTATTAAGAAAGGTAGCCATGTCAGTGGATGTGACTCAGTACTGAAATAAAACTGTGCTGTCGTCCAAAGTGGGAAGCTCATGAGGGAACTACAAGTACGGTGAGTCACTTTATAACGCAACAACGAATAAGAGACGTCGGCGTGATCACGTCCTCAATAGGATACGTACGCCGCCGCTGCCTGAAGAGTACTTAGCGTGAGAGCGCAGCGCCGCTAATCCCAGTCGGCAATCATTGCTTACGGCAGCTTTGTCTTTCTAGAGATCGCGCAGCGCGATCCGTGTTAGAAGTCAGACGGGTATCGAAGTTTATAGTCAATTTAACGTTGAGATTAAACTATAATTCGGTTCGGAAATTGTCGTTATACACTTCTGTGACTTGTAGTGGGGAATCAGCCCGTAATACGCTCAAGAGCCGAAGAAACTGGTACACCTGCCTAATGTCGTGTAGAGCCCCCGACTTAAAAAGGGCATAAAATGAATTAATTTCCTAAAAGACAGAACAGCTGTCTCCAGACGTCTTTCTAGTTGGCTTATAAGCAGCTGCAGCGATGGATATACGCTGACGATGCCATTCTAGGACACCAGAATAGCGAACAAGGATGTAGTTTTATCGTTTTAAAGTTGTTCACCGTAATTATTGGGGTGGGAAAGTTATCGGGTGGTTGTTTGTCTGATGTTGGACAAATATACCCAGCATTAGAGCATTAAGTGCGTTGGATTCCATATGACTAATACTTCGGAAACCATAAGGAATTAGAATATAGCATTTTTAGTTGTAGAACCGTTTAACTGTAACAGAATGTGGTTACGCTCTACAATGATTTCTCTCGTCTGGAACTTTCCTTCCACTGACTCCAGGCAGTGGAATAATGCTTCAAAATGGATAGCGTGATTTTTGCTTACGTTAATTGTTTCAGTCGGTATGACTGGTGCTGCAGGGAGGATTAGTCAAGGAAATCTAGGAGGAATCTGTCAATCTCCGGCTTTATCCTATGAATGCGAGAATACTCTGTGACGCCCACCCACACAAGGAAAGATGGCCAGTGGTAACTGTAAATTCCGCGCAGTGACAAATACGCTGGAAATATGTACATAACCTAATTGTGTCGGCACAAGACACTGCATTCGCAATCTAGTATTCTGTAGCTGCAAAGGAGTAGAGCGGTAATTTAGCGACGATACAGAGTCACTGGCTGGCACTGAAACTAGGAGCAACTGCTGTTCCTTGTTTTATATGGTCGAAGGGATTTACTGCACAATCATCCAGCAACATTCGCTGTCAATTATATGGTACTTTTAAGTATTGGACAGGTGACTTAGCGATGATCCGAAATTGGGAAGCATTCTTCTGTGTCATTGGCTGGAGTTGAAACTACAGAGAAACTGCTAAAATTGCTAAAATTGATTACGCTATCAACTGTGGTGTGTATTACAGTACATCGTCCCATATCTATGGTGTCTTTCCCATCCCGATCGTTCACTGGAACGCTGTTAATTACTGCCCAATGACCGACTGGCACCGCTGGGTAGAGATGGAGGGAGCCTTGGCGGAACAATGGATATCTGCTACTTGTCATTATGGAGCGTGGGATTAAAAGTAGAAGCCACCACATTCAGACAGTTCTTTTTAAGCGTTCCACAATGCTTCAGACTCGTCCTATTTCCGTATGCTGCGATGGTCTCCACATTTTTATATATATTTTTTATTTATTTATATTTTCACCAATAAGATAGCAATACTTTTTTTTTGTTTCTATTTCCTCGCTCGTCTTGTGAACGGCACCTTCTGGCAATCGTCAACCACGCAACAAAGGTCATGTACAGTACATGACTCCAAAATGAAGAAACAATCCTCAGCGAAACAGAACACCGAGACATACACTATTCCATCGCTGAGAAAGATGAGATTAACTGTAACGGTCATCATCTTTCGATCGCTATTGGATGCGCTCTATATTGCTCCAAACTCTTCCAATTTAAGTATATTGCGATGTCTTCCGCATTTTTGGCTATGAGAAACATCGCCTATGTATTTTATTTCTACCGACCTGTGTGTTGTGGGAGCTGCATAGTTTACACCTTGCGAGATTCAGGTTTCTGTGAGAGACAAAGGATCGAAACGTGTTAATATTGTTTCAGCGCCTGACGCAGGCCTCGAAGTCTTGTTAGAAAAACAAAGTGTATGGCGGTTTACTAAAAATGTAGTCGTACCCTGCCCGGATGTGTTACAGACGAAAACACAGTGTATTAAACGGCCTTTGACGGACCAATACAGGGGCCCTCTTGTGTGGTTGATGGTCTGCTGGATATGGTCTTCCTTCAGTACAGTCGACAAAACTTTACACAGAGCTGTGCAAGCAAATTCGAGCATTGGCTATGTGCTCCAACGGGGCGATATGTGTATCTCTAATATGCTCGATGTCAGAAGGAAGATGGTATTTTATTTTTCGATATGTGGGAAAAGAGAGAAGCGGTAAAATCTCATAGGAGGTTCTACTACACTGAAGTGCCAAACAAACTTCGATAGGCATGAGTATTCAAATACTGAGATATGTTAACAGGCAAAATATGGCGCTGCGATCGACAACGCCTATGTAAAACAGGAAGGGCCTGGCGCAGTTACTAGATCGGTTACTGCTGCTACAATGGCAGGTTATCAAGATTCAAATGGGTTTGAACGTGGTGTTATAGTTGGCGCAATGGGACACAGCATCTCCGAGGTGGCAATGAAGTGGGCATTTTCCCGCACGACCGCTTCACGAACGTGCTGTGAATATTAGGAATCCGGTAAGACATCAAATCTCCGATACAGCTGCGACCGGGAAAAGATCCTGCAAGAACGGGACCAACGACGAATAAAGTGAACCATTGCACGTGACAGAAGTACATCCCTTCCGCAAATTGCTGCAGATTTCAGTGCTCGGCTATTAACAAGTGTCAGTGTGCGAACCATTCAACGAGACATCATCGATATGGGCTTTGGGAACTGAAGCCCATTGGTGTACCCTTCATGATTGCACCACACAAAGCCTTACGCCTCGCCTTGGCTCATCAACACCGGCACTGGAATGTTGACTACTGGAAACATGTTGCCTGGACGGACGAGCCTCGTGTCAAATTGTATTGAGTGGATGGACGTGTATGGGTTTGGAGACAATGTCATGAATCCACGAACGCTGCTTGTCAGCAGGGGACCCTTCAAGCTGTTGGAGTCTCTGTAATGACGTGGGGAATGTGCAGATGGAGTGATATGGGACCCCTGACAGGTTACATTTACGTAAGCATCCCGTCTGATCACCTTCATCCATTCGTGTCCATTGCACATTCCGACTGATTTGGTCCATTCCAGCAGGACAATGCGACATCTGCACATCCAGACTCGCTACTGAGTGGAGTCAATAACATTCTCCTGAGTTTAAACACTTCCGCTGGGCACCAAACTCCCCAGACATGAACGTGATTGAGCATATCTGGGATGCCTTGCAAACTCCTGTTCCGAAGATGTCTGGACTCCCTCGTACTTTACGGGTTTATGGGCAGCCGTGCAGGGTTCATGGTGTCAATTCCCTCCAGCGCTAATTCAGACATTAATTGAGTCCGTACCACGTCGTGCAACCGCTCTTCTGAGTGCTCACGGGGGCCCTACACGATGTTTAGCAGTTTCTTTGGCTGTTCAGTCAATAAGGAGTGGTAAAACTGGTTAAAGTTTTGATGCACACCATTCTCTCGAAACTAAACCGATTTTTCTCACAAAACTAATAGACATCAGACGTATATATTTTCCTGGAATCATGACCCTCTAATTATTATGGTCACGAATGCGGGTGTAAGAACAGGTGTTTCACATGTACTGTATTATTTCATAATCTCTGATTATGGAGTAGACAGCTTGTGAAATATACCTCGATGTGGAACCTAGAAATGATAGTGTTTCCTTCCCGACAAGTGAGTGAATTGCGCGAAAGAGGCTGAGATAATCAAATTGCTTAGAAAACTGGAACACAAGAATCTAGTGCATGATAGAAAGTTTGCAGACATGTCGGTAGAGGAGAGTTATCGAGCAAAAATTTCTAATGTAAACACGCCGACGGTAATTAGTTTCAATCTAACGGAAGAGAAAGAGAGAGAGAGAGAAAGAGAGAGAGAGAGAGAGAGAGAGAGAGAGAGAAAGAGGCGGTAAAATCTTGTAGGAGGTTCTTCTACAAGACAAGCTATAACGATTTGTTCCGTAAACGCCAGTGTGATACAGCATCGCGTTGCTAAAACGGGCTGTCCACAGTGTACAAAACAGCAACGTCCTCTTGAATTATAGTTTCTTGTCGTCGATCGTAAAAATGTTTGCGCTTTTTTCCGACATGTGAGCCAATGGCGTGAAAGATTGTATTATCTAATGTTATGTCAAGTGTATGAAATATCTGTAATACACATGTGCATAACAATTTCCTTACAGAAATTTTATTTGAACAAGATTGACATCTCAGATCGTATAATTTGTCCATCAAACTGAAAGAAATTGCTTAACATAAATTGTTTTACTTCAGAGTTTAAATTCACACTTTCTCTTTACTCCGTCGATGGTGTAGAAACAACGGGGACATTCGGCGGTGATTGGTAAATTTCGCAGCAAAATATTGGAAGCTTTTTTCCCCAATTTTACTCAGGGTGGACGTGTATAGCAGTGTATAACCTAACCTCTAATTATAGTAGGTGGTGGGGCACTTTGTTGGATGTCGCAAAATATTGAGATGCGAGTTGCATCCTGCAGCTGAAAGTAAAAGGTATACCGACATTGCTTATAAAAATAAAATAAAAGGGACTGCGCCTATTTTCATGGAAAGACGACTTTTACAGTTGTCGTGATTGCGTTCTCCTTTTTAAAAGTTGCGTGATTATAAAAGGTGCGTTGATGTTTAATGAAATTGTTCTCCATTCAGAACTGCGTTCCCTAGCGGCAGGGCGGTGTGGAGGACATTATAGTATCTGTGTGTGGGTGGTCGCACTAGGCAGATGTGTCCTGCTCAGAGCGCTGTCTGTGGGGCGGCGTGTGGGGGTGGGACAGTGTCGCCGTATTTTAGACGAACGACTTGCACTTGGGGTGGCCCTCAATTTACCTCCCAATGTTTAATTGACTATATGTACTTCTGTGTTGGCGAAGAACCGTCGTCTCAAGGCAGTCAGGGACCTCGGCGAGCTCAAGGTGCGACCTGCAGCCAACTCTGCCTGCAGCTGAGGAATTCTGTGCTCCCATATACCGTGGCGTCTGCCCTCACTTTAGCAGTAGTGTCTCCCGTTTTCGAAGTCGTTGTTGTTCTGTGGGGAGGTCAGGTATTTCCGTATATACGTTTACCAGATTCCAAGTATCGTCTTGTTCTTCTCTTTTGTCAATCTGTGACTGACTTCTACAGATTGGTGACACTATATGAATTCAACCAGCAGGATATATTTGTGGACCTCCAGCGGCAACGTAGACTGGGCTTCTATCCCTACCTACAGTGAGGAGAGGGAAAGAGAGAGGAGGGATGAGGTAGGGAAGGGAGGGTTTAAGAACACCTCCAAGTTGGTTGGTTCAAGTGCCCCCATGGTGGAGAACACATCGGCAACTGCTGCTCCGTTTGCAATCTTGTGGGGTCGACTTTTCTAGTAGTTGTGTTATTACGACCGCAGTACATGAGTCGCATTATGACCCATTCATTACGACTACTGGTATTTTCAGGGCAATTTCGAAGTGAAATTAGAACAATAATGCGTATTTACCATCGTTTGTTGTAGTGTGTGTTGGCTTCAATTACCTGGGCTGCAGGATGACTGTTCAGCACAGGTCTGTAGTGAACTTTGACGTCAAACAGCGATAGTTACAGTACTCAGCTGTAGGCTTACGGGTAATACGCTTACTAAACTCCTCTATTTCCGATACCAACACCTCGTCAGGTGAATATATTTCCCGCTAAGAAAAGAAAGAAGAAAAAGACAGGACCTTATCTCCGAGCCTTTTTTCCGCCAGCTTGTATGTGAAGGATAGAGTCTGAGTGCGCCTGCCATTAGTTTCGAGTGGTACTGTGAAATTTTTTTACCAATAAAATGATATCAGTTGTATTGCATCGTCAATTTCTGAGCTGTATTACGATTTTAGGTAATCCTTGAGTAGCGCTATGCATATAGTTGTGCAACATAAGGAAGAAATTTGTAACAACATATGTCTGGAGCACAGAACTGTGTTGTGGTGAAACATGGAATGTGGGAGAATCGGAACAGAAGACGATTGAAGCTTTTGAAATGTGGTGCTAGAGAGGAATGTTGAAAATTAGGTGGACTGATAAGATAAGAAACTAGGTGTTTGTGCGCAGAATGGGAGAGGAAAGGAATATCTAAAAAACACTGATAAGAGAAGCCATAGGATGATATAACATCTGTTAAGACATCAGGGAATGACTTCCGTCGTACTAGACGGAGCTGTAGAGGGGAAAACTGTAGAGGCAGACAGAGACTGGAATACATCCAGCAAATAATTGAGGACGTAGGCTGCAAGTGCTACTCTGAGATGAAGAGGTTGGCACAGGGGAGAAATTCGTGGCGGTCCGCATCATACAAGTCAGAAGACTGATGACTGAAAAAGAAAAAAGAAGTCCGGTGTTGGGTGCATGGCCTTTTCGCCTAGGAAACATCGAGAGCTGGCCAGGACTCATAACCATCGCCGAAAACAAATTAACAAGTCACCGGACTGCCGCGTGTGGCTGAGTTGGAAAGGGAAGCAGTCTCTTCCGTTCCAAAAGACAACGGTGGCAACCTGGTCTTAGCCTCGCATAGCGTATAGTTGGCCATCGAACCTACGCCGGCCCTTGTGCTCTCATCGCAAGTCAACCCCGTACATTATCACAGAACCGCGTTGATCCGAGAACTCCGCTCATAACCCACCTGGCGAAAAGTCCTTCTCTGGTGAGCCACAACTGCACAGAGTGTCATCGGAACTTATCCCAGAATACACAATGAAATGGAGCAATATTCCGTCAGCTAAGGTAATCAGAGCAACAAAATGTCAAGGCTCTCGGTATTCAGTCACTGTTACTTTATCTCATTATCCGGCTCACTCTCACTGAAAAGACTCATGTTTGCATTAATGAAAGAGGGGCATTTCAAAAGGGCTTGGTATCTTTCAAGGCTGCTAAGTCAATGGTCACATGAAGGAAATAAGACACACAGTGTTTGTCCTCAGTCACCAAAATTTTAACAGAAGCTTTACAGATGAGATAAAACAGTCGAAAATTTGACACACCAAAACTGCCTATGGCAATGATACGAAAGAGAGAAACAGTTTAACATGTAAATAGGATAAATGATTTTATGGATATGCATTTTCATAGATTGCCTTTAGCACCTTATTCTGCAGAAATTCCTCAAGTAACCCAGTGAGTAGCTGAAGTTACATCAGGACACCTGTTCCAAAATCATCCGATGTAAAGCTGTTGCTGTATTGGCAGCAATCACTGTCCCAGCAGCCTGTCCAACACTGAACCCATAGGCTCGGCCACGCCTGTCGTCCTGTCCTCCGTGGCTAGGTGGCACTCAGCGTGCCGAAGGCGACATTGAAAGTTGCAGCAGCTGGCAGCCGAGGAATGGCGGCGTGTCCCTCACACCTCTTCGCGCTCATGAAATACCTTCATGGTGTAGGAATCGAAGGGTCACCCTATTAAGCTTTCATTTCATCGTAGGTAGCTGTTATGTAAAAAAAGCATTTCATCGTAGGTAGCTGTTATGTAAAAAAAGTTAGCCTCATTTATGGGGGGCCTCAGAAATGTAGCATAGTTTACATTATAAAGACGTACAAAAGAGGTGTATATGATTGTGTTAATCCCTTTTGCCTTGAAGGCTTTTGCATGAGACCATTGTACGAATTGAATACGTGCTTGTTAGACTGTGTGTGAGTGTCAAATCTACTACAATTCTCTCGCTTCCCACGCCCGGGTTTCCGGGTTCGATTCCCGGCGGGGTCAGGGATTTTCTCTGCCTCGTGATGGCTGGGTGTTGTGTGATGTCTTTAGGTTAGTTAGGTTTAAGTAGTTCTAAGTTCTAGGGGACTGATGACCATAGATGTTAAGTCCCATAGTGCTCAGAGCCATTTGAACCATTTTACTACAATTCTTACCAATAACATCACGTAAGCCGTTGAAGGCTGATCGCTATGAAATATCTCAGGGACGCTTAAGTGCCATTTAAGGGAATAATGAGAGAGCACCATGATTGTTCAATATTTCACTGTCCAACGATTCGTCACCAGCCTTTATTATATGAAGCCGAAAACAAGAATCCAAAAGGAATATTATTTGCATGAGGAAATTTCGCATTGGTGATGAAACTGATAAGACAAACATGTGTAAGTTGTTTTGCTAGTAATGCAATGCTCGTATTCATAAGTGGTGATTGAGACAATGTATAGCACTCAGACCCAATGATTTTGTAAAGCTAATTGTTAATGTCTAATTAGTTTGTTGAGAGTGTAATTGCAAGCATTATTAATTTTTAATGAGTCAAAGAACAAGTTTTAAAGTTAGTGCCGTATTTTACTTGCCCATAGATAATAGCAGTTCCCAGATCCATGTAATTGTTGATTAAATATTTTTCGCAAGACGTTATTGTCTCAGTCATACTCGATTTAATTAAAATGTATGCTAAGTAACAGCCTTGTACGATAGCTGTTTGCCAACTATGCAATTTGACACTGACAGAGAGCAGTCCGAGGAGCGTTACCATTGAGCAGATAAAGGTAAGAAATTTTATGATTTCAGAAATAGCATTCATTAAGTAGAGAGACCATTATTTTCAAATTAATCAAGTACTGTTTTATTTCCAGGACCTATTTCTGATTAATAATGTTGCATCATATTCACTTTTTGTGTTATGTAAATTCAAGCAGTTTTGGTTTGGTTTAAAGTTATTGACAGTTTACATTCTCGCAGGTAAATTAAATTTCCAACCTCGTGGTGAGAAAAGTTGAATAGAGGGCACAGTGCATAAGCGACGAGATAAAATACACGTCCAAAAGCCATTCCCTTTCTCACAGTTATGTTTCAGGGTACAATCAGTTACTTAATTTTAATCGTATTTCAAAAGTACGTGTTTCACTTGGCGACAACTTTGTTCAGAGCGAAATTCTTTTCGGAATTATTTGAAACTATACACTCAGGCACACACTCTGCTCTTTGTTAGTTAGTAAGAGGAATTAGCAATTTCACGCTGCTCCTTTATTAATCTGTGTCAATTATTCCTAACAGGTCAATGGCAAAATGCTCCATATTTCTTGTATATTTGTTTGTTCTGTGATTGTATTTGTGCATCATGCCGCGTAAAACGATTAATAGAACTATGCGTAGTTCAGTTATGGACAATGCCGACAATACTCATTCGCCAAATAACTTTGATGCAATAAATACCAATTCTGGCAATGCTGTATTGCAACAGTGCATCACACGACAGTCAATGAAATTGCATCTGCAATACGAAACGGTCAATTGAGCTTCAATTTCGTTTTACCTACCGATGTTGCAATTAATCAGACGGCACACTCGACAAATGAGGAAGCAGCTGATATACATACTTCCAATGTACAAAATTTGGACTCTGATCATTTACCATTATAAACCTATCAAAATGGCAATACCCAAACCTCAACAGACATCCCAAATGCTGACGCTGTTGAACAGTTTATGCAAAATATTTTAAACACTGGTCGTCAATTATCGAATAACTCTGTCGTTATGATGTTTCAACAAATCATGGATTACAATAAAATGTCACAGCAGAAACAAGAAGAACGTTCCGCTCAAGTTAGGGACGTGAGGGACCAACAGACACAAAAACTCAGTGACGAAGTTAATGAAGTCTCACAAAAACAAGAGGAGCTCAGATACTATATAGATCAAACAATTAACGAATGTTTTGAAGAACAAGAAGCGGGACTTAATGAAGGCCTCAATCAGCAGATAGAGGCATATAATCAGTTTCAAGAGCAAGTTACACTTGCAATCCAAGTGCAAAATGATACCATTCACCAACAAAACTAAATATCGAACAGTTACGCGAAACTCTCGTTCAAGAGCAATATGAACTCAGGAAAAATGTAGTAGCTCAAGTAGAAAAATACATAGACAATTGCTACAGTAGAGTTTTCTGTGATCATAAAACCGTCCAAGACACGAACACACTGCTTCAAAGTGATTTTACCGAGCATAAAACACAAGTAGAAACTCGTCTGATTCAACGGCACAAAAAACACCAAGAACACATACTAACGGTCAGCACTAGACTTCAACAATTAGAACTAGATACTGATTCTACCGTATTCAAATCTGGCATACGTAAACTTAATAAGCGTACAAATAAACTGCAGAAACAGCTCGACGAAAATGACACAAAACAATACTGCTCAAATTTCATCACTTACAGAAAAGCTTGATGACCTTTCGAACAGGGTAGATATTTTAGAAAATGCTACCGATACTAAATCTGAAGAAACATTTCCTTCTCCTTTCATCCACTCTGAACAATATTGGTCTATGAACCGTGCTATTAATGAGCTGAACTCACATAGCAATGCACTGAATCGCAAAGTTGACAGTTTGCACATTGAAGTTGCTTCGTTAAAAGATCAGATATCACACTATGAAGCACGCAGCAACCTCCAATATAATCAAGAAGAGAAATTTGACAATATGTCGCTAGAGCATAATCTTGGTAGATTAAGACGTGTGAGACAATTAGACGCGGAACAACGTCAGCAAACATTATTTAACAGTAATGAACCACCACAAAATTTCCCACACGATGGTTTCCATTACAAGCATTTCTTATCTGCGTTTAAGTTCAAAGTACCCTGCAGTAACAAAGCAGATCTCCATCCCTTGGACTGGGTACAATAGTTCTGAGTCTCGTTACCACCAATTTGGCCTATTACCCATAAATGGGAATTCATTTACGGTCTTTCGGAGGGCGTACCCACCACCACGAATCCCTCTATTGCAAGACAATGCTTATGATCAGAAGAATTTCGAAATACTGTTTTGTCAGGTCATTAGTCGGAAATTACACAACGAGGAATTAAAGATTGCTTCATCAGTTGATCATTCTTTAAAAATTCTAACATCCTAAACATTACGCAATTTTCTGAACAAATGGTTCAACAAAATCAGCACCTTACCAAGCCATACAGTCAATCAGAATAGTACAGCTATGTATCTCTAAATTACTCCGTCAGTGAAGAGTCTCCCTGTTAATGGGTCAACAAAAAGGAAGCATTCCTGCATTTCGCTGTCCTTTACAGCATTTATAAGTACAACGTTCTGACTATTCCTTTGCCATTAAGAATTCATCCCAGAACAGATCAGTAATAACATGTATGGATTTCAAACCTCATCAGGGGATGGTAATGTCAGACATAGCATGGGGTTTAGCGCAGCAAGGCGTTTAGGAATGTGTAATGCCATGACTATTAACGGGATATGATTTTTTCCTTTCTTTTACTACCTTGTACTTCATAGATATATTTCTGATGATGTAGAATATTTTTCATTTGTTTATATAGAGTAGACTAAGTTCACTGTGCTGTCTTCTATACGAGTGCCAAATGTAAAGACTTGGATTTTTTTAATGATCTTTCAGGTAGTTTTATTACATGAATTGTATGATAAGGAATGCAATAGGCAGAAGTGTTGTAATAACTGTGGAGCGAAAGAGGTATCGATAGTTGTCGGTTTGAACACTGTGTGGCAGATAGTCGATGAGTTGCTGATGGCGTGTGAGAGTAGCGATACGAAACCAAGTATTGTGTGTAGTACGGTGTGCGTTTAACGCCATATTAATACCAGACTTTTAAGTGTTGCACATGGTTTAAAATTTGACTTTATGATGGACATTCTAAACGGTCGTTGTATTATGCGAGCGCTGTTGGTTTTTGCAGATTGATGCATGTCCCAGTGACAATGCAGTCGTGGACAGATAGTATTGTCGTCGGTTTAGAATTGAACAGCATTACATTAACTGTGAATTTAATATTGCACCTTTTTCTTGACAATGAAATATGGCGTATGCTTAAACACTAACCGCCCATGCGAAAACTCTGAAGTGTGTTGCTACGTAATTGACTTTTTTCGGGGGAACTGTATTATTGTGAACAATGAATATTAACAGCAGACGGACTGTCTAACTTCGCATTTGGCAAATTGTAGTAAATGGAACATTAATTTACACCCAATGAGTGAACTCTGCCAAACTAAGGTGCGTAAACAGTTACTTTGTTCTAGCGTACGACACATAGATGCTACGCAACTTATTACCACCGCCAGCCAAAACAAGATGTATAGATAGAGGATATTTTAACGCCAAGGACACAACTGGACGACATTATGATTCATATCAGAAACTTCAAACTGCTTCTATCGAGGTCACCACATCACGCCGGCCCAGAACAGATAAGTTTGAAAACCATTCTTCTCTTAAAGAAGTTTATAATTCTGAACAATTTAATTTCTTTTTGCTGCGTAATAGACTGTCTCTTAATGTTTCTCTCCATGAATAACAGTATAATAGTGTATTGTAAAGAGTGCTCACCTTCAGTGATTGTTGACCCCACCACTAATAGTAGGTATTGCCATCATATTTTTTTTTTTTTTTTTTGGCTTCTCAGTGTATTTATATTAGTCGTGGCATGTGTGTTGTGTGTGTCTTTGGAAGGGTGTGCTTCGACATGAATATACAGTAGCTCAGACAGGAGAAGTTATGTATTGTACTGTAAAATGTGGCCAAATATGTAAGTTGAGGCACCCCCCATTAAAGTTACTTACAGCGACCAAGTACAGAGAAGTAGCTTATTGATCATTGGTTCAAGTTAGCATACTAGGGAGACTTTTGAATCTAACACTTGCCAAAAGTACGCAGTCTTTGTTTACATGCCACTTAACATCGTATTTCCATTCATTCATGTTTAGATGCAAGGTTATCTAAGTTTAACTGTTACTGATAAGCAGAATTACAGTATACTGTGTCCTTATTTATCAATTTATCCTTGGAGTGCTTTATTGTTTTCACTATCAAACTATTTTATTATCAGAATTCTAACACAATTGGGAAACTTCTCATATAGTAGTTTCCTTTTGAAGTTTCTGGAAGTAAAATGGTTTCGTGGGGTTTATGCAATATGAATTTAGTTCATGCAGTTTAGTTCATTTTCTGATTGCAAATTAACGGTCATAGTATATGTCCATGAAACATTTCTTCACATATGTCGACTGCGTAGTGACAGGACACTATTACGTGGATACTGTCTGTTTGAATCTGCAATCTTTTGATCGAAGTTTTTGCAAATGGAAATATTTGTTGGGTGGTGTTGTCTATACAGCAAATACAATACGGCGATAAAATAGGGTGAAAAAGTAACTACTTCCAAGGTGCGGGGAGATGACCAAGATAAAATTGAGACACAGAACTTTTTAAAGGAAAAGGGGATAAATGACCAAATATTAAAGAGGAACCATGTGTCTCATGGCAAGCAGAGCAGAATGGAAGAATGAAAATATGTTAGCTAGGCTCTTAACGGAAGTGAAAGAAATAGGTGGAAGGATAGAAGCTGGTAACAAAGAAATGAGTGGAAGAATAGAAGCTTGTATCAAAGAACTGGGTGGAGAAATAGAAGCTACTGATAAAATGATAGAATCTGTCACCAACAAAGTAGAAGTTATTAGTATATATCAAAAGGAAATGTGGGAGGAACTCAAAAACCTAGACAAGACGTTTGAACAGAGGTTGAAGAATTTTAAAATGTATTTTGAGTAGCGATTGGAAAGGAGAATTGCTGAAGTCAAATTACACATTGGAAAAGATTTTGAAAAGTTTATGGATGATGTTAAGGAGGTATTTCTCGAAACAGAATTCGGGTTGAAGAAAAGAGAAAAGAATTTCGAGGAAAGGGTGGAGGAAAAACGAAATGGCTCCGATAAAAATGAGGAAGCCCAAGCTAAAAATTGTGAACAAAGAAAGACTGCGGTAAAGGTGTATTGCAATAAAAATTTTGAGGAACAACGGTAGAAGATTAAAGCAGAAGTTGTAAAGGTACTTGAATTACATAACCATTAAGGCACCTCATCTCAACCTCTCGATACCAGCAATATTCTACTGTGTTTCTGTAAAATAGTTAACATATTTCTGTGACAATATTCAGATTTGATTTCATTAATGTACAGGTACTTCGATGCACCGATATGTATAGATTGCAATGATATTATTCTTATGTGTATTCTTTCTCTTGTCGCTATGATCTTTGACATACAAGTAACTCAGACTTTTGGGCGCGTAAGCGGTTATTAGAGAGTCAAGCTTTGGTTGTCATGTTAAAAAGACGCAAATTGTAGTCAGTTTATGAAATGTGAAGTTTAACAGTGAGGAAGATATTGTCAAGTATGTTTTAAATTGTGAAATGATGTTTTGGAACGAGATACGTGATACTGCAACAAAAGTAATAAAAGAGAAGTGTAACTTATATTCGGAGTGCTGATTACTTTTTTTACATCACCATTGTCCTAACTTGCAAAAGTTTAATCTTCAAGAATGGTTTATGAATCACATCTATAAGACTTTGAATATCACAGAATAACATCTAGGCCTCTTTGCATCCGAGCTTGGAATCATCACTACGTAGATTTTGGACGATTGAGCCATGAGTTCAAACAAGACCAGTGTGGGAAACACGAAAAGATGAGTGCCTAGTTTATCCATTATTTCAAGAAATGACTTTATTAACTGTGCTCTAATGACACCTGCAACATAATATACCTTTGCTGTTGCCCAAAAATGCAATATTTAGCAGCGTGCGCAACACTACAATCATAATCAATTTTTGACCTTTGTTGTGGTAGGGTTATTAGAAAGTGAATGACACTAAAGAGACCACTTCTGTGATTGAGAATAGGTTAGGGACGCTAGAAAAGACAGTACAGGATAGGAATTATGGAGCTTCTGCTGTGGTGGTGCATGTGAGAGACTATAGTAACTTCGATAACATAGTCCTTTGTAGGTATTTTGAAAAGTCAGTTCACAGGAAATTGGACAGAGGAAGACAAGCTAAGAAGGACACGTGCTTTTTTCAAGGTGAGAGTTTGCATTGGGGGGGGGGGGGGGGGGCAGATGCACCCAATAAATACGAAACGTTTGAAGAAATTGAATCAGCTTTTACGGGAGAGTATTGCCCAAAGAGGAACAAAGTGATGTTAAAAGGGTCTTGAAGACCACTCCATGGTATGATAGGAGAAACAGAGAGAGCATGAGACAATATTTTGAAAGGTGGATTAATGGGCTGAAACATTTGGATGGTACTTGGAGTGACAGAAATACTATAGGGGTGCTAATGGGGAAGTTACCCCCCATTAAGGTTTGTGGACTGACAGGGAATGACAACAACGCAAAAGTTTTCTGAATTGAATGAGGGATGTGGGTAGATGGTAAACAAATTGTTCATTTCATGAGAACAGAGATTCTGAAAGGAATCTGGAGAACTGAGAGCAGATTAACTGAATGAATCAAGTAAATGAGGGAGGCAGACGAGGAAGAGATCTATCGGATTTTAGAGTTCGTAACAGAGGTCATGGTAGACAGGTAAATTCTCATATTGCAGTATGGTACCCTGCAAGAGAAAGGGTTCATGCTGGGATGGGTCGAGTGTCTGGGTCCATTGATGTTGCTAGTTTTCATGAAGAGGCAAGATGTTTAGTGATCTTTAATATGGATTATGCTGATCATGGTGATAAGAGGTGTGAAAGTCAGAACTTTGTGATTGGGAGGGAAGTGCCTGAAGTTAATGGTAGAAATGATATAGAATCGGAAGGTTCATATATTTAAATGTTTTCTCATATGTATGATGGAATTAAAGGATACAAAGTGGTAGAGGGATATGGAGAAAAGGAAGGTAATATAATGCAAACTGAACGTGTTGAATGTGAGGGAGAAGAATCTGAGGAGAGTAGTTGTAGTGAAGAGGAAGAAGAAGGCATACAAGGAGATGTGTTTCTCTTATGCAATAGTTAGCAGCGAGATAATACAGAAGGAGAAGGGGACATTTCTGAAATTATTGAGGTGGAGACTTCCAAAAGTACTATGTATCATGAAATTGGCATAAAGGAAGAGGAGAGAGTAAATGTACTTATCATTGGTATGAATGAGGAGGTGGCAACTTGTACTGACAAGAAGAAGAGCTTGCGTGCAATTTGGAAGGAATCAGAAGAGGATGTAAATGCAGAATTATGTAGTAGAAATTGTCAATGTGGCAATATTGAAAGATATTTATTACATAAGGAAGAGTATGTGGATGATATTGAAGCTGCACAACCTTTTGTAGAGTTAAGAGCCCATGGTAGCGAAGAGAAAGCTCTATTTGTTATGGGTAGTGAAATTGGTGCAGTAGCTGAAGAATTATATAATTGTATACAAGATGGCAATAGGGTAAGGGATGTAGCAGTGTTAGGCTTAAAAATAATAAGTGTCACACATAAAATGAGTAAAGTCGTCAAGCATCAAATTATTTTAGAATTGGAACTATGGGGCACAGATTTGGCATGCAAGTTTTTGTGGTGCCTCGTCTGAGTGTGGACATTATCTTGAGTATAAATTGTTTAATAGAGTGCAAAGCGGAAAATAATTGTGGAGATAGTTTTATCAGTTCTGAAAATTAAAAGAGTCGAAAATGAGGGAGAATTTTGAGGGTATGGTGATAGATAACACTAATTTAGTAGGAAAATTGAAGATAAGAGTGATGTCAATAGGAATAGACATTGGGGATTTAGAACTGAACCATGAGGTGTGGTGGTAATAAAGGTGAAAGAGGAACTATACAAGGGTTTGAAGTCCAAATTGACAAGGTAGGAGGGTTAAGTGAGCAATAAAAGGATGAGCTAAGGGAAGTTCTATGGGTGAACAGAGAAGTGTTTTCAGATAAGTCTGGTAAAGTTAAGAACTATGATTGCAAGTGGGATCTGAAGCCGCATGCAGTCTTCGCAAGACAACCTTTCCCTATACTATTTTCTTTGAAAGGAGCAGTACATAAGGAAATTGGGAGTACGATACAGTGTGGTATTATAGAGAGAAGTAAAAGTGTATATAATAGTCCATTAATAGTTGTTGGCAAGAAAGATGGTAGTGTGAGAGTGGTCATAGATGTTAGCATGTTGAATACCATAGTGAGTAGAGAGACTGATCACACAGAGAATATGGCAGGAATACTGCAAAAATACTACAATATGAATTATATGCGCAGTCTTCATTTGACAGCTGGCAAGTGCCATTCCAATGGAGTATAGAAAATATACTTCTTTTTTGGTAAATAGAAAGTTATAGCATTACACTATGGTTCCAATTGGTTTAAATATTAGTGTGTCAGTGTTTATTTGGGACCTCGACTAAATATTAGGATCAGGGTTGAGTTCCAAAAAAGTGGCATATGTGGATGATCTGTTGGCTGCTACTGAGTCTTGGGAAGAGCATTGTAGATTGCTGGGTGAGGAAAGGGGTCATAACCTTTAGGCTTAAGAAACGTGAGTTTCTAGTAAAAGAAATAAGTGTTGGGAAGAATCTTGTCTACTGCTGGTATTAAGGTGGACTCCGGAAGGATAAAACAAATTAAAGCTTATCATTCTGCCAAGACTCGGAAACTTTTAAAGTTGTTCCTAGGTTTGTATAATTTTTATAGAAATTTTGTGACTGGACAAGTGTTCAGCAACCCATGTTTAAACAAATTGTTAAGCCCTAAAGTGCCTATTGTTTGGATGGATGAATGTAAGAAGCATTAAACCACTATTAAAGAGCCCATGAAAAAGTATTGGATCTTGCACCATTTGGATATTAGTCAACCTTTTTCTCTGGGAACTGAGTCTTGTGGTTGTGATATTGGAATAGAATTATTTCGCAATATTGGGGACGACGAAAAGAAACGTCATAGGACAACTGCTCTTTCAAACAGATCATTAACAAGGAATGAAAGAAAGTACGAAATTACACCATGACTGGAAGAGAAGCTCTGGGAATAATTTGGGGATTCAAAAAGTTCAGAGACTACCTGTGAGGCAACAAAACTGTTATTTACACTGATGACAGAGCTCTTGTATTTTTTAAGAAATTTACGTTGATGCATACATGATTGATGAGGTTGACAGTACTTATGCAACCAGGTTGGTTTGAAATAAAATACGTTAAGGGCACACAAAACAAAGTAGCAGACACACTTTCAAGGTTACCATTGGGAGAAGATGGAGAAGCAAGACAGGAAGTAGGTGAGAAATATGTTAAGTTTTTCAATATAAAAGGAGTTGATGGAAAAAGGAGAGTAGAAGGCAGCTGTAAATACATGAGGAGGTATCAGAATCATGATGAAATGTGGAAAATGGTAAAGATGGACTTAGATAAGCCAGGTACTAATAATAAATTGGCGAAATATTACAAGATGCACGGTGCGATTTTATTGAGGCGATCTAATGTAAATTCAGAGTACTGGACGGTGTGTTGGTCCAGTGAGTACATAGACTATACAACTGACTGTATTAATTTGAGCTTTGGACACATAAGAGAAAAAAAGTGCATACAAAAATTGAAAGAGTGCATAAGTTTTGACAACATGGTGAGGAGGGTAAACAACCATTTTGAGACATGTGACAAATGTTAAAGAGCAAAGGTTACTAATCAAATGTGCAGACTTCCCATGCATAATATCAATCCACATGACTTAATGTAATTGTTAGCAGTGGATTTTTATAGCCCCTCGCCGAAAACAGAAAGTAGTTCTGCTTACATCTTTGTAGTGTTGGAAGTATTCTCTAAATTTATAAAACTCTATTCTTTGTGTAAAGCAGCTGGTAAAGTGATCTTGACTAAATTACAAAAGAACTATTTTGTAAAGTTTTGTAAACAGAAGGCCATACTTTCTGATAATGGCTCATGGGTTATGTGTAAGACGTGGAAGGAAGACGTTGCCAACCATGGAACAATAGTGATATATACATCAACTTAACATCTGGTAGAGCGTTATATGAGGGAAATTGGGCCACTGCACAATACATTTTGTAGCGATAACGATAGTTGATGGTGAGATATTGTGGAAAATATTCAGGATGTAATGAAAACTGCAAGTCATGATGTAACATGATTTACTCCGTATGAGATTATGAAGGGAAAGAGGTCTTTGGGTTTTGTTGTGGAGATATTGTGTTTTCCTCACAGAGACGAACTAAATTGGGACAAGAAAAAGAAAAGAATGAAAGAATAGGTAGAAGAGAAGATGAAGGAAAGAAGGAGGCGACATGATGAGAAAATAAAGGAGGTTGATGTTCAAGTAGCAGATCTAGACTTAGTAAAGTCATATGAAAAATCGAAAGAGATACATAACGAGATTCAAATTTTTTTTTGTGTATAAAGGTCCATTTGATGTACTAATTATGCCACATCTGAAGGCATTCTATTTTGTTTACCCAAGGTCAAAGTAGAAATTTGGGGCTTAAGAATATAGTAGACAGGAAACCACATAATACCAGAGAGAGAAAACAGTGATTGTGATTGAGATACGAATTGTTTTTGAGAGTAATATTTGGGATACAGGACCAATGATTTGTGGTAAAATGTATAATTTTCCTTTGAAGGACAAGATGGTAAATTTGATGAATGGGTAGTTGGAGGTAGTATTCAGTACCAACACGGAGGACTTAATGACAATATTGTTGACTGAATAGAAAGAAATGGTTAAAGAGAAGTACTGTGACTTTCATACTGCTCACATTTCTTGACGAAATATGACATATACTAAAACACTAACTCTACGATTTTTACCCTCCACGCTGCTCTCCGATGCTAAACTGGTGATCCCTTGATGCCTCAGAACATGTCCTACCAACCGAGCCCTTCTTCTAGTCAAGTTGTGCCACAAACTTCTCTTCTCCCCAATCCTATTCAGTACTTCCTCATTAGTTATGTGATCTACCCATCTAATCTTCAGCATTCTTCTGTAGCACCACATTTCGAAAGCTTCTATTCTCGTCGTGTCCAAACTATTTATCGTCCATGTTTCACTTCCATACACGGCTACATTCCATACAAATACTTTCAGAAACGATTTCCTGACACTTAAATCTATACTCGGTGTTAACAAATTTCTCTTCTTCAGAAATGATTTTCTTGCCATTGCCAGTCTACATTTTATATCCTCTCTACTTAGACCATCATCAGTTATTTTGCTCCCCAAATAGCAAAACTACTTTACTACTTTAAGTGTCTCATTTCCTAATGTAATTCCCTCAGCATCACCCGACTTAATTAGACTACATTCCATCATCGTCGTTTTGCTTTTGTTAATGTTCATCTTATATTCTCCTTTCAAGACACTATCCATTCCGTTCAACTGCTGTTCCAAGTCCTTTGCTGTCTCTGACAGAATTACAATGTCATCGGTGAACCTCAAAGTTGTTATTTCTTCTCCATGAATTTTAATACCTCCTCCGAATTTTTCCTTTGTTTCTTTCACTACTTGCTCAATATAGAGATTGAATAACATCGGGGAGAGGTTACAACCCTGTCCCACCCCCTTCCCCACCACTACTTCCCTCTGATGTCCCTCGACTCTTATAACTGCCATCTGGTTTCTGTACAAATTGTAAATAGCTTTTCGCTCCCTGTATTTTAGCCCTGCCACCTTCAGAATTTGAAAGAGAGTGTTCCAGTCAACATTGTCAACAGCTTTCTCTAACTTTACAAATGCTAGAACCGTAGGTTTGCCTTTCCTTAACCTAGCTTCGAAGATATGTTGTAGGGTCAGTATTGCCTCACGTGTTCCGATATTTCTACGGAATCCAAACTGACCTTCCCCGAGGTTGGCTTCTACTAGTTTTTCCATTCGTCTGTAAGGAATTCGCGTTAATATTTTGCAGATGTGACTTATTAAAATGATAATTCGGTAATTTTCACATGTGTCAACACCTGCTTTCTTTGGGATTGGAATTATTATATTCTTCTTGAAGTCTGAGGGTATTTCGCCTGTCTCATACATCTTGCTCACCAGATGACAGAATTTTGTCAGGACTGGCTCTCCCAAGGCTATCAGTAGTTCTAATGGAATGTTGTCTACTCCCAGGGCCTTATTTCGACTCAGGTCTTTCAGTGCTCTGTCAAACTCTTCACGCAATATCATATCTCCCATTTCATCTTCATCTACATCCTCTTCCATTTCCATAATATACTCCTCGAGTACATCGCCCTTGTATAGACCCTCTATATTCTCCTTCCACCTTTCTGTTTCCCTTCTTTGCTTAGAACTGGGTTTCCCTCTGAGCTCTTGATATTCATACAAGTGGTTCTCTTTTCTCCAATGGTCTCTTTAATTTTCCTGTAGGCAGTATCTATCTTACGCCTAGTGAGATAACCTTCTACATCCTTACATTTGTCCTATAGCCATCCTTGCTTAGCAATTTTGCACTTCCTGCCGATCTCATTTTTGAGACGTTTGTATTCCTATTTTCCTGCTTCATTTACTGCATTTTTATATTTTCTCCTTTCATCAATTAAATTCAATATTTCTTCTGTTACCCAAGGATTTCTACTAGCCCTCGTCTTTATACCCACTTGATCCTGTGCTGCCTTCACTACTTCAGCCCTCAAAGCTACCCATGCTTCTTCTACTGTATTTCTTTCCCCTACTCTTGTCAATTGTTCCCTTATGCTCTCCCTGGAAGTCTGTACAACCTCTGGTTTAGTCAGTTTATCTAGGTCCCATCTCCTTAAATTACCGCCTTTTTGAAGTTTCTTCAGTTTTAATCTACAGTTCATAACCAATAGATTGTGGTCAGGTTCCACATCTGCCCCTGGGAATGTCTTCAATTAAAAACCTGGTTCCTAAATATCTGGCTTACCATTATATAATCTATCTGAAACCTGTCAGTATCTCCAAGCTTCATCCATGTATTCAACCTTCTTTTATGATTCTTGAACCAAGTGTTAGCTATGATTAGGTCGTGCTCTGTGCAAAATTCTATCAGGCGTCTTCCTCTTACATTTCTTACTCCCAATCCATATTCTCCTACTGCGTTTCCTTCTCTCCCTTTTCCTACTGACGAATTCCAGTCACCTATGACTATTAAATTTTCGTCTCCCTTCACTATCTGAATAATTTCTTTTATTTCATCATACATTTATTCAATTTATTCGTCATCTGCAGAGCTAGTTGGCATATAAACTTGTACTTCTGTGGTAGGTATGGGCATCGTATCTATCTTTTCCACAATAATGCGTTCGATATGCTGATTGTAGTAGCTTACCCACATTCCTATTTTCCTATTCATTATTAAACCTACTCCTGCATTACCCCTATCTGATTTTGTGTTTATAACTCTGTAGTTACCAAACCAGAAGTCTTGTTCCTCCTGCCGCCGAACTTCGCTAATTCCCACTGTATCTAACTTTAACCTAATCATTTCCCTTTTTAAATTTGCTAACCCCCCTGCTCTATTAAGGGATCTGACACTCCACGCTCCGATCCGTAGAACGCCAGTTTTCTCTCTCCTGATAACGACATCGTCTTGTGTAGTCCCCGCCCGTAGTTCCGAATGGGGACGAGTTTACCTCTGGAATATTTTACCAAAGAGGACGCCATCATCATTTAACCATACAGTAAAACTGCATGCCCTCGGGAAAAATTATGGCTGTAGATTCCCCTTGCTTTCAGCTGTTCGCAGTACCAGCACGGCAAGGCCGTTTTCATTGGTGTTACAAGGCCAGATCAGTCAATCACCCAGATTGTTTCCCCTGCAACTACTGAAAAGCCTGCTGCCCCTCGTCAGGAACCACACGTTTGTCTGGCCTCTCAACAGAAACCCCTCGGTTGTGGTTGCACCTACGGTATGGCTATCTGTATCACTGAGGCATGCAAGCCTCCCCACCAATGGCAAGGTCCATGGACTGTGCCAAATGGAGATGTGGAAATTGCAGTTGAACTAATACGACATTCAAATGGTGCATAAACAGTTACTTTGGTCCAGTGTATGACACATGGATGCCATGCAACTTATTACCACTACCATCCTAAA
This sequence comes from Schistocerca serialis cubense, assembly GCF_023864345.2. NCBI lineage: Eukaryota > Metazoa > Arthropoda > Insecta > Orthoptera > Acrididae > Schistocerca > Schistocerca serialis. The sequence goes on along the minus strand of NC_064645.1, from coordinate 302,062,264 downwards.
TAGGATGTAAGGAAAGAGGATATTTTAACGCCTAGGACACGACTGGACGACCTTACGATTCATATCAGAAACTTCAAACTGCTTCTACCACCGTCACCACATCAAGCTGACCCACAACACATAAGTCAGAAAGCCATTGTTCTTTTCGAGAAACCTACAACTCTAAACAATGTAATTTTTTTTTGTAATAGACCATCTCTTAATGTTTCTCTCCATAAATAAAAGGATAGTAGTGTATTGTAAATAGTGCTCACCTTCAGTGATTGTTGACCCCACCACTAATAGTAGGTATTACCATCATTTATTTGTTTTATTTTTCAGTGTATTTATACTAGTCATTGCATATGTTGTGTGTGACTTTGGAAGGGTGTGCTTTGATGTGTGTATACAGTAGTTGAGACAGGATAATTTATGTGTTGTACTGTGAAATGGGGTCAAATGTGTCAGTTGACGCGTCGCCCATTTCAGTTAGTTACACCGACCAAGTACAAAAAAGTAGCTTATTAATCATTGGTTCATGTTAGTATATTAGGGGGACCTTTGAATCTAACAGATGCCAAAGTAGCGATCATTGTTTACATGCCACTTAACGTCACAGTTTCATTCATTCATGTTTAGATGCAAATTTATCTGATTTTATTACTAGTAAACAAAATTACAGTACAGTGTGTCCTTCAGAGTGTTTTACTGTTTTCACTATCAAAGTATTTTAATATCAGCTATTACGATTCCTACTACAAAAAACAACTTCGCAGCTTCCTAGGACTGATAAAATTTTTATTATCTGACTCATTGTTCTGCACTGAATACATCGAGATTATGTAACTTAACAGGCAAAAATGCTATTTCGACACGAGATGAACAAGATCTTTCCGAATTCTTGAACCTTGAGCATGTACTCTGGAATGCACCAATACTATCACACCCTGACCCAACTAAGAACATTTCGAGGGCCACTGACACTTCCAAAACAGCTGTCAGCTTGTACATTTTGCAAGAGGTAGAATAAGATAGCATCATTGTTATTAAAAGCATAACATTTGCGAGCCGCATTCTGTCTGCTGCAGAACGCAACTATTCGATTACAGACTTGGGAACCTTGTCTGCAGTTCGGGCCTTTGCTAATTCAGAAACTTTTTGTATGGAAGACACACCACTGTTTATATTGACCACCATGCTATCAATTTCAGCTTGGTGAAAAATCTTCTCACGACCGTCTTGGACAAGGGAAGTTATATTTAAAAGACTCTGACTTTACTGTAATCCATGTTCCGGTTTCTCAAAACATGGTAGCTGATGCTTTATCCCGTTCTCTTACTGCCGGACAGGAATACTTTGCCATACATTTTTGACAAACTAATCACATTATTTGGTAGCAGCATTTGAAAAGTTCATTTCTTCATCTCTTACAGATATTTCTAAAAGAATGTGATATAGACAGTAACTGGAAAAATATGCAGCAGCTTTGGCACGACAAGACCAATGCAGTAATGAGACATCACTACTTAGTATGTAACAATATTCTCTTCCGATGTACACATTCACACAACGACAACTGGGGCTGGTGTATACCTGAAGATTTAGTCAATAATCTATTTTGAGACACGCACTTAAGTTGTGTACATTATTGTTCACGGAAGCATTTCCTCATTCTCAGACAGAATTATTACTTTGCAAATATGGAAAAAGGTATGCGAGGTCTATTAGCAACATGTGAGCTTTGTCAGCAAGGGAAATCATTGATGACTTCTTATCTCGTTCCATTATATCCCATTATACCAATGAAATAACGTCACACGGCCGCCATGGATATCTGTGAACCAATTCCCATTTTTGTAGCAGTAGAAGTAACTTCTAAATTTGTAACATTCACTTGGCTACCTAAAACTACTGCCAAAACTGTTTCAGCAGCTTTTCCAAATATTTCTTGCCGATTGTTGGTCACATACAAATGGTTCTATATGATAATGGACCGCAATTCAGATCAGATATATGGACACACAATCTGAAAACTAGGAAGATTTCACCTGTATATATACCCAGTTACCAAACTGTATCAAACACGTCTAGATGCATTATGAATGAAATTGGTAAGCTTTGTCGTCTCCAGTGTCAGAAGAAACAAACAGCTTGTGATAAATTCATCTACACATTTCAAGAAATTATTAACTCCATTGGAAATGATTCTACATTGTTGTCTCCATTTGTGGTATGAAACAATGTCGAATGAACAAAATTAAGGAATTAGTAGCATTTTCTGCTCCAAGGCGACTAAGACACTATGAAATTGTCGACATTGTAATCAACAATATTAAACATGAAGCTGAACGAAGAAAGAAACAACAGAAACAGGTAAGTCATCACCGCAAATTTAAAATCGGCCAAAAAGTACCACTACATACCCATCATCTTTCCAATGAAGCCAAAAGTAAGTGCAACATGTTTGAATTGTTGTGGAGTAACCTGTATAAAATAAGACATATCCCGCATCTAAATATTGTTCATGTAGAAGAAACTTTGCATATCAGTATTGTAACACATTTTATAGAAAGAAAAAAATTTTTTTTCCTGGTTGAGACGATATTTGATACTACACTGTCACATTGAGACATAATGAGTCCCTTTGCATTTTTCTCTAGTTTTAGCACTTTTTCCACTAGTACTATTTATTTGTTATTTGTCTCATAACTTAGTGCCATTTCATGCACTATTATATTTTACAGATAGCCACCTGTTAGGCAGAGCAAGGATTTCATATGTTTACTGTATATTGTAATTATTGTTTACCTAACATCCTCATTCACTGTTACAGAAAAATTTGTTTCCATGTAAAGTAAAATAAAATGAAGTAAACATATATACGTTTTGAAGCATCGAGGATATGCAACACGTTAATGGAAAAAGAACAAAATGAATACAACATAGGTCATCCTTTGTTATATATATAAAAAAATTTCTTCCAGGTTTTACAGGAAATTACAAAGTATAAACCTATGGGCAACATATGTATACTGCAAACTCATTTATATGCTGTCATTAATCAATTTTTTTCAGCATGCAACATGAGTACTATAGCAATACGAAGAATGATATGTACTAACGACTTTTCTATGTATGCTAGATATAAGTTTCAATTTGATTATGGTTATAGTTTATGAAGTGATAATAAAGAGGAAACAATGATACCTACTAATCATAACGATTACATGTGAATGATAAAGTAAAGAAAAGTGATGGTGCAGAGGTCACACTGTTGTAATGAGAAATGTTTTATGATAACTTGACAGTAATGGAAACATTAATGGTTAATGGAGGTAAAGATGCTCTTTTTCAACTATTGTAGAAGAACATGACATTATTTCTTACACACATATATTACTTCTTGAATTACAAAGAAAAGATTTACTTTTGATTGGTAGAGTAGTCATCCACGTTCCACTTCATACACACGCCATTTTTCTAAACTAATGGTGCTTTTACTTGATACATACACTGACATTTAGCACCTGCTGACATTACTTTTGTTTGCATTAATTATGCCATTAACAATTCCAGCATAATAATTTCTTCGTGCTTTACAGGTACAAGCCATTTGTCATCACCCACATTTTTTCTTTTGCATGCATTGCAATCTATAGTTATACTATATGCTTCTAGTTGTTATGTCATTCTGATTTCTTTAACATGTTCATATCAGAGCTTTGAATATTCTTGTCAACACACATTTTTGTCCTAATTACTTTGACTAACCAATTTGATAACTATTGAAAATAATGATTTTCTTTTGCAATAAAACTGCACTTTCCTTTGCCTTAGTCCTACTTTTCCCAGTAGTTATGTGCATTCCTTGTAGGTGCTATTAATATTTTATCCTCTCTTCTCTGTAAGAGTTATATTACTTATGTCTAGTCAATATTTGCATCAAATACCATTTTCAAATCTCAAGTACTATAGAGATATTCTACTATACTGATAATTATTATGAGCTCTGACAGCATATAGATTAATTATAATCTATGTATTTTGTCATTTATTACTACCAATCTTCATGTGCTTTTTTCTAGAATTATTGCCTGTATACATTAAGTCCCCCCCAATGAACCATGGGCCTTGCCGTTGGTGGGGAGGCTTGCGTGCCTCAGCGATACAGATAGCCGTACCGTAGGTGCAACCACAACGGAGGGGTATCTGTTGAGAGGCCAGACAAACGTGTGGTTCCTGAAGAGGGGCAGCAGCCTTTTCAGTAGTTGCAAGGGCAACAGTCTGGATAATTGACTGATCTGGCCTTGTAACAATAACCAAAACGGCCTTGCTGTGCTGGTACTGCGAACGGCTGAAAGCAAGGGGAAACTACAGCCGTAATTTTTCCCGAGGGCATGCAGCTTTACTGTATGATTACATGATGATGGCGTCCTCTTGGGTAAAATATTCCGGAGGTAAAATAGTCCCCCATTCGGATCTCCGGGCGGGGACTACTCAAGAGGATGTCGTTATCAGGAGAAAGAAAACTGGCTTTCTACGGATCGGAGCGTGGAATGTCAGATCCCTTAATCGGGCAGGTAGGTTAGAAAATTTAAAAAGGGAAATGGATAGGTTGAAGTTAGATATAGTGGGAATTAGTGAAGTTCGGTGGCAGGAGGAACAAGACTTCTGGTCAGGTGACTACAGGGTTATAAACACAAAATCAAATAGGGGTAATGCAGGAGTAGGTTTAATAATGAATAGGAAAATAGGAATGCGGGTAAGCTACTACAAACAGCATAGTGAACGCATTATTGTGGCCAAGATAGATACGAAGCCCACACCTACTACAGTAGTACAAGTTTATATGCCAACTAGCTCTGCAGATGACGAAGAAATTGAAGAAATGTATGATGAAATAAAAGAAATTACTCAGATTGTGAAGGGAGACGAAAATTTAATAGTCATGGGTGACTGGAATTCGAGTGTAGGAAAAGGGAGAGAAGGAAACATAGTAGGTGAATATGGATTGGGGGACAGAAATGAAAGAGGAAGCCACCTGGTCGAATTTTGCACAGAGCACAACATAATCATAGCTAACACTTGGTTTAAGAATCATGGAAGAAGGTTGTATACATGGAAGAACCCTGGAGATACTAAAAGGTATCAGATAGATTATATAATGGTAAGACAGAGATTTAGGAACCAGGTTTTAAATTGTAAGACATTTCCAGGGGCAGATGTGGACTCTGACCACAATCTATTGGTTATGACCTGTAGATTAAAACTGAAGAAACTGCAAAAAGGTGGGAATTTAAGGAGATGGGACCTGGATAAACTAAAAGAACCAGAGGTTGTACAGAGATTCAGGGAGAGCATAAGGGAGCAATTGACAGGAATGGGGGAATTAAATACAGTAGAAGAAGAATGGGTAGCTTTGAGGGATGAAGTAGTGACAGCAGCAGAGGATCAAGTAGGTAAAAAGACGAGGGCTAGTAGAAATCCTTGGGTAACAGAAGAAATATTGAATTTAATTGATGAAAGGAGAAAATATAAAAATGCAGTAAGTGAAACAGGCAAAAAGGAATACAAACGTCTCAAAAATGAGATCGACAGGAAGTGCAAAATGGCTAAGCAGGGATGGCTAGAGGACAAATGTAATGATGTAGAGGCCTATCTCACTAGGGGTAAGATAGATACCGCCTACAGGAAAATTAAAGAGACCTTTGGAGATAAGAGAACGACTTGTATGAATATCAAGAGCTCAGATGGAAACCCAGTTCTAAGCAAAGAAGGGAAAGCAGAAAGGTGGAAGGAGTATATAGAGGGTCTATACAAGGGCGATGTACTTGAGGACAATATTATGGAAATGGAAGAGGATGTAGATGAAGATGAAATGGGAGATATGATACTGCGTGAAGAGTTTGACAGAGCACTGAAAGACCTGAGTCGAAACAAGGCCCCCGGAGTAGACAATATTCCATTGGAACTACTGATGGCCGTGGGAGAGCCAGTCCTGACAAAACTCTACCATCTGGTGAGCAAGATGTATGAAACAGGCGAAATACCCTCAGACTTCAAGAAGAATATAATAATTCCAATCCCAAAGAAAGCAGGTGTTGACAGATGTGAAAATTACCGAACTATCAGCTTAATAAGTCACAGCTGCAAAATACTAACACGAATTCTTTACAGACGAATGGAAAAACTAGTAGAAGCCAACCTCGGGGAAGATCAGTTTGGATTCCGTAGAAACACTGGAACACGTGAGGCAATACTGACCTTACGATTTATCTTAGAAGAAAGATTAAGGAAAGGCAAACCTACGTTTCTAGCATTTGTAGACTTAGAGAAAGCTTTTGACAATGTTGACTGGAATACTCTCTTTCAAATTCTAAAGGTGGCAGGGGTAAAATGCAGGGAGCGAAAGGCTATTTACAATTTGTACAGAAACCAGATGGCAGTTATAAGAATCGAGGGGCATGAAAGGGAAGCAGTGGTTGGGAAGGGAGTAAGACAGGGTTGTAGCCTCTCCCCGATGTTGTTCAATCTGTATATTGAGCAAGCAGTAAAGGAAACAAAAGAAAAATTCGGAGTAGGTATTAAAATTCATGGAGAAGAAATAAAAACTTTGAGGTTCGCTGATGACATTGTAATTCTGTCAGAGACAGCAAAGGACTTGGAAGAGCAGTTGAATGGAATGGACAGTGTCTTGAAAGGAGGATATAAGATGAACATCAACAAAAGCAAAACAAGGATAATGGAATGTAGTCTAATTAAGTCGGGTGATGCTGAGGGAATTAGGTTAGGAAATGAGGCACTTAAAGTAGTAAAGGAGTTTTGCTATTTGGGGAGCAAAATAACAGATGATGGTCGAAGTAGAGAGGATATAAAATGTAGGCTGGCAATGGCAAGGAAAGCGTTTCTGAAGAAGAGAAATTTGTTAACATCCAGTATTGATTTAAGTGTCAGGAAGTCATTTCTGAAAGTATTCGTATGGAGTGTAGCCATGTATGGAAGTGAAACATGGACGATAAATAGTTTGGACAAGAAGAGGATAGAAGCTTTCGAAATGTGGTGCTACAGAAGAATGCTAAAGATTAGATGGGTAGATCACATAACTAATGAGGAAGTATTGAATAGGATTGGGGAGAAGAGAAGTTTGTGGCACAACTTGACCAGAAGAAGGGATCGGTTGGTAGGACATGTTCTGAGGCATCAAGGGATCACCAATTTAGTATTGGAGGGTAGCGTGGAGGGTAAAAATCGTAGAGGGAGACCAAGAGATGAATACACTAAGCAGATTCAGAAGGATGTAGGTTGCAGTAGGTACTGGGAGATGAAAAAGCTTGCACAGGATAGAGTAGCATGGAGAGCTGCATCAAACCAGTCTCAGGACTGAAGACCACAACAACAACATACATTAAGTTACTTACTAGCACAGCTATTGTTAATGTCTATATAACCACTACTGTTCTGTGGACAGGCCCTACCAGTAACTATATTTATCACTTGGTTACTAATGGAATGGCTCAACTCTGAGTCTAAAATATGCTCTATGTACCATATTGTTAAAGAGTGAACTATTAACACTATTTCTCACTTATTTCTTGATGGCGCTGCCATAAATAATGCAGCTGTTACCTGCATAGGTTTAGGATATTGTATTAATATTCACTACTGTTATAATTTACCATTTTAAAAGAATTTAATGCCTTTTCAAGTCCCGTTTTTTCTTTATACAATTCTCGTTCTCTTCCTTATGCACAGAGATGGTCATGAAACATGTAGTTGGTTAGTTGTCTGCAACAGTATAAACATATGCAAGCTTACTGATGTTGACAATAATATATTACAAATGAGAGAGCTCTAATGACACTATTCATTGTGTTCATGACTGTACTAGGCAGCACTTAATATATAATTTGCTGAGTTGTCATAGGATACCATATCTACTGCTGCCACCAATGAGTCTACTCGATGCCAAAGATCACTACTTTGACACACCTAGTGATACGCATTTTACTAGGGTTTGAAGCTCTTCTTTTCGTTCTTCTGTATTTGCGATTTAAAAACTGGGTTGTTTTGGAAATCAGCCTTATGCAAGCACAATTAGTTTATTTTTCTATCTATCCAGACATGTTTTGACACCAATGTGTCATCTTCTGTGGGTATAATTTTTATCTCTGTAAAGTACAATATCGCATTTGTAATAATATAAGTGCTGTAGACCTAAGAATATTTGCAGTTTCCTTCGTTTGGTTTAGACACTCGCCTTAAAATTACATTGCTAACTATATTGTATTATTGTACATCGATTTTAGTGCTCGTTTTTGTCGTTTTCCGACAGCTTGTCATCTGCTACCTAGCCATGAAGAAAATTGTAGCTGTTTCGAGGGTAGAGGTTATGTACATTTCTATACTTACATTTTTCGACCTGCTTCGTGTACCTGGTTGGCGTTTCAATCAACTGCTATTTAGTGCATTGTTTCCACTCATTTTTTTACAAATTTCCGCTGACTACTTTACCTCACATGCACTTACACAAAAAATGTGGCAAAATGTGATCTGAGCAGACACTTCTGACAACACACTCAGTGAGAGGTGTTACATTAATGTCGTTGCTCACTTGTTCATCGTTGGTCTTGTGTCCGTTATAACGTTGATTTTGAATATGTGTGTGTGTGTGTGTGTGTGTGTGAGAGAGAGAGAGAGAGAGAGAGAGAAAGAGTGGGTGGGAGGGAGAGAGAGATAGATGGTAAGAGGGATGAGGAGGAAACCAATAAAACAGAAGTCTTTTTTACTGTTATGTTTTTAGTGGGGAGGCAACATTGTGTAGTTCATTGAGTGTTGCAAACAGCGTTTGGTTGCACAGTGTTGTATTTTTATTCAGGACTCTCTTTCTCTGTATTACTGCTTTTTGTATGTGGTGGTTCTCCTCTATTGCGAGTTTTTGATAGACACTGTTGCTTTCTCTGAGGATCTTAAGATCGGTCTCCATGTTTTTTGGGTGGTTTTCTTGCATTAGATGGTCTGCAAAAGTGTAGTGTGTGATATCACTTATTAGCGCTCTAAGGAATTTGGAGTATCTCGTTTTGAAAAATCTGCATGTTTGGCCTATGTAGATCGACCGGCATAAACTGCAGGGTAACCGATATATTCCAGCTTTGGAGCATTTGTTTGCAGACGTGTTCTTAGAACTTAGATTCTTCTGTACTCTGTTATTTGTACGGTATGATATACAGTCTTTGTTTCTTCATTATGTTTCCCATCCTGTGGACGTTTTTTTACTGTATGTTAGTATGTGCCATGCTCTTTGTAGGGTGTTCCTGGTATCCTGGTTGTGGCTAAGATCTCTGTTGTGGGTAAGATCTAAAATCCAAGAACACCTCTGCAGGCGAATTCTCCAAAGCTGGAATACATCAGTTAACCTGCAGTTCATGCCAGTCGACCTACATAGGCCAAACATGAAGAAATTTCAAAAGGAGGTACTCTGAACACCTCATAGCCCTAAGAAGTGATGGTACAGACTATGCTTTTGCAGACCATCTAATACAAGTAAACCACTACCCAAAAAACACTGTGACTAATCTTAAGATCCTCAGAGATAGCAACAGTCCCTATGAGAAACTCATAACAGAGCAGAAATAGCATATACAAAAAACAATAATACAGGAAATGAGAGTCCTGAATGAAAATACAACTCTGTGCAACAAAACGCTATTTGGAACACTAAATGAACTATACTCTGGTGACTCCCCACAAAAAGCATAACAGTAAAAAAGACTTCTGTTTTCTTGATTCCCTTCCCACCTCTCTTTCCATCTCACTCACGTTCGCTCTCTTTCTCTCTCTCTCTCTCTCTCTCTCTCTTTCTCTCTCTCTCACACACACACACACACACACACACACACACACACACACACACACTCAATCACTTAATTCTTTGGTAATTACTAAATGCACATGTGGTGCTTTCCAGCATAGCTTCGTTATCTTTCACTTCTTGCATCAATTACATGGCCATGCCGTTTCTCAGTACACTTTAATCATATGTCTTTCATTGTTAAACATTAAGACAATTATTTACAAACGATGCTGTGTTAATTATTTATAAAAGTTTTGAACGATACTTTATTCATGAGTAAACAAACAGGAATTCTGATTGTACAAGTACACGTTACTCGTCTTAGACTTAGTTTAACCTAATCGAGTAAAACATCAGTGTATGTACAAGTTCAACAAAAATTTTATTTACACAATGCTTAGTTCGCGCAGCGATCAATATTTCTCCTATTCCATTCAGTGAACAAATGTAATGTTAGGCCATGAATACATATTTTAAACTCTTCATACCTGACATAAGAAAGCAAGATTTGTTTTGTTTCCTATTTTCCAACAAATCAATAACAAAACTTAACAGAAATGAGAGTCAAATAATGTTTTGATGATTCACTAAAGCATGAATGGAGATCCACATATGTGGAACTCGGATCTTATTTATCATGAAAGTGTGCTAACCTTTGGTTTTTATTTTCTTTCCCCTGTCTTCAATAAAAACATTTTATTCAGTAGTATATATTCTTTCGAAACAGTAAACTAATGGAAACAGAAACTAAGATTCTTAATGTCAGTATTTTTGAAATACATGATTTCGAGTACAGGATTTTGCTGATGCAATTAAATGAACCTAAATTAATATCTGGCAAATAATAGTTTCCTACTGCCAGTAAATGAACGTTTCTGGTACGTTTTGTAATAAGCATCAAAATAATTTCTTTTCACAGTACATTATTGCAGTCCTCCTTTGATGCAAATGCCCCTTTTCTTGGAATTCCAGCCAGATTTCCTGTATTTTGAGGCAGCCTTGCCCTCAACAAATTTTGGAAGTTGGCCGTCATTTTAAAACCTACCTTCGGAAGTTAGTTGTAACACGGCTCGTTTTAGCTTCTTAGTCAAGTTTTCTACATAATCTACATTTTCACTTTTACAGGAAATCACTGTGCAACAACGCCCTCCTCGCTACTGGCACGACATCGTAACATCCTTGTTGTTAATTGGTCAGTTTCCTCGAGATCAACAGGACAATCTTCAGTCAGAAACGAGAACTGGTCATCATCCCCGTCAGACAATTTCTCTTTGTTGTTAATATAAAAAGCTTTCAACTCACCGTTAGTCAATATTTCATGCATTGTTGCAGAGTGTAGGAATAACAATTATTTCAGTAAATTTAAATTAGCAGACGTGCATTATGACCTGAGATCCAAGTACGAGCATCATCACGAAATATGTTATTTCTTATTAACAAAAAAATTTTACAAATCTGTCATAATTCTCAACGTCTAGAATAGTAACCGAACCTTAGGAAACAACACAGTTCTCAGTTTAATATTTGGGTGCAATATTCATTTCCATACCTTTCCGAGTTGTAGAAGTAAACAAAAATGGTTCAAATGGCTCTGAGCACTATGGTACTTAACTTATTAGTCCCCTAGAACTTAGAACTACTTAAACCTAACTAACCTAAGGGCATCACACACATCCATCCCCGAGGCAGGATTCGAACCTGCGACAGTAGCCGTCGCGCGGTTCCAGACTGAAGCACCTAGAACCGCTCGGACACTCCGGCAGGCAGAAGTAATCATTTTCTGCATACGACCAGGTGTAAAGTAGCACACGAGTCGCACCTCAGAAGATGCTGCGCCCTGGTTTTAAAACTAAGAACTAGAAGGCCCACATTCACAGACCATCGATCCATAAGCGACAGAATACGCCTATATATGGAGAAGAAAAAAATGAATGGTGGTCCACATGCGTGTACGGACGAAACGAAGAGGTTATTAGTGGAAAGCAGATGAAATGTAAATATTTACAAGATGACTTGGGATGTATGAGGATATCTACCGTACATTATTTCTAAAATTCTTGATGATACAGTCGTTTGAGTTCAAAAGACTCAGTTTATGTGTTCAAATACCGCCTCTGCTGTGGTATCTTGACTATCTTGTACGGTTCAGTATAACAGTAGCAATGTTTTGTTGCTTTTCCGTAGGAGTGAAGGTTTCAAGTGCTTTGCATTTTCATTTGAATTATTCTCACCAGTTTGGAATTGCTGTATCAGACCTAGCCTTTTTTCATAGGCGGACTTTCGAAGGCAAGCACACATGTTCAGTGAGATGTGTGCTTGTCTCTTTCTTTCTGGTTTTGTTGGTTCGGTTGTGGGCATTTGCGGCTTTGGGGTCTACCCTTCCATTTTCTTCTGCGGTTACCAGCATTACCTCGGTGTGCATAATGTGTGGGGATACGTGTTTAAATGGAGACGCAATTTCAACCCACTTATTTTGTTTTTGGGAAGTGATTTCGGATTTGATTCTCCGTGAAAAGACGATATTAATATCCATCTAAAGATAGCCTTCTGTTTTCTATCAGTAAAACTTCGAGGGCTGTCAGAGGGAACTGCCTCTGATTTCCCAAACCTGGGTATGTAGTCTCTCTTAATGCTTGTTATTACCGCCTCTGATGTAGCTGTTTTCGTAGCACAAAAGCAGACGGGTTTTGTGAATAAATCATTAGGTGCTACAAGGTACTTTACACCTCTACCCTGGGTGTGATGTCCAGCGATCCCATTGGCGATGATTTTCACGTGTTTATTTGTTAGGATACGTTGCAAGTCATGTTGCTCGATACATTCACTAGTTGGCATATTGACCGATAATACAAATTCGTAGTAACTGATGCATACATTGATACACATATGATATGTAGCATTAACGAGGAACATTTTGTTTACACTTTTCTACACTAAAGAGCTCCAATTTTAACTGTGTATAACACATAAGGCGATTCTGTTATGCCGAAGGAATACACAGACACCATGAATTCGAGCCATTTGTCCGTCTCTGGAACTTAGCCATGTTGTATCAACTTGTGACGTGGTTCTTTTTATTTATGATCTGCTTAACTTTTACCCGCTTTGGATCCCCATACTGCATGATTTCCGTATCTCAGCTGAACTCCAAAGTGTAGCGTCAATGTAGCGCATCTATCTTTAGTAATACTTTGAAGTCAGACAGTTTTTCGATGATGTCTGAAAATTCCGTAAGCCCTTGCAGTAGTCTCATGGGAACTCGCCGAGTATTTACTCGTATGCAGATGTAGATACAGAAGTGTGATAGGGACACTAATGTTTACAATGTATATGAATAGTCTATCAGGAGGCGTCAGAAGCGGTATATAACTGTTAGCAGATGATGCGGTTGTCTGTAAGAAATTTGTAAGACCAGAAGACAATAATGATTTGCTAAATTTCCTACAGAGGATTGGTGAATGTTGCGGATTGCGCCAGCTGACCCTGAATGTAAATAAATGTAAGATATTGTGCATACACAGGAACAGGAATCCAGTATTGCACCATTATTGATGACAAATTGCTGGAGACATTAACTACTGTAAAATATCAAACAGCAACAATACAGATAAACCCAGGATGGAATCACCATATAGAACTATTACCAGGAAAATCAGAGGGCAGACATCTTCACAGGAAGAATCCTAAGCAAATGTCATTAATCCACTACAGGAGTAATATACAAGGCGCTTGTTCTACCAATTCTTTAGTACCATTTATCAACAGGGATTCCTTAACAGGTGGGACAGATAGAGAAAAACCGATTACGAGTGGCGCATTTTGTCTCGGGATCATTTAGTGGACACTAGAGCATTACAATTACGCTCAGCAAATCCTAGTGACTGGCATTACGAGTAAGGCGTGCCTTACTGAGAGGTCTAGTACTGCAATTTCGAAAGAGCACTTTGCGGGAAGATATCACTTCCTCCGTTGTACGAAATGACCTTCACGACACAATTCGAGAAACTAAAGCTAATGCAGAGGGTTACCTACATCATTCTTCCCAAGCGCTATTCAGAGGTAGAAGAGGAAGAGGGTATCATCTAGAGGGACGAGAAGGACGCGCTGCAGCACACCGTTAGGTGGCTTCCTGATATATATTGATACTTTTCTACCCTAGGGATTTTTTATAAAATTTACAATCTCCTGCAACTAATTTCATTGCCACCGTTGCTTCTTCATGGACATGTCTACATACAAAATTAATACAAGTACTATTTGCCAATTAATTTTGCTGGCAAGTAAGCTTTATTGGTTTTCCTATTCCTGTAGTAAGAGTACTACCCAGTTGTTAGTTACTTTCTTGCTTATCACTGTATCCACTGATGGAGCAGAGGTTTCTTTATTTATTTAAGGTTATATAATGGTAATATCGGGGTGCACTCAGCTCTTGTGCGGCAAACTGAGAAGCTACTTGATTGAGAAGTAACGGCTCCGGTCTCGTAAACAGACATGCGGCCGGGAGAGCGGTGTGCTGACCACATGTCCCTCCATATCCACATCCAGTGACGGTTGTTCTGAGTGTGACACGGCGGCCGGTCGGTGCCGTTGGGCCTTCCAAGGCCTCTTTGGACGGAGTTTAGTTTAGTTTAACGATAATAAGGTTATATGTGGTAATATAATGAAATATGTGCAGCCCTTCGTGAAGTTAGGTTAGTTCTTAGTCTTTAGTTCACGTTGTACGGGACCTGCTCCATTCACATTCACACCTGCTGGTGGCGAGTTCACACCGCCCCCAATATCCGTCATGTTATCCCGCCTGTTGCGATGCTGAATTGTATCTGTAGAACTTCTCGTAGTCCTAAACTCAATTCACCAATGGACGTGACAAATTGTTACTGTTGTGTATTTCAAAGGCAACTGAAAATGTTTGTAAATGTAAAAGTTTTATTATTAATATGCAGCTTGGCTGACTTCAGATACCTGTTAATGTTCGACAAATTGCTTAGTTTCTTAATCGTTTAAAAGATGTTTTAGTGACGTCAATTCTTAATGTCTTTTATATTTAAGCACTCCGTCTTCAGGCCACGAGTGGCCTACCACTGAGGATGCAGATAGCGGGGCGTGGGTTCAGCACACTGCTCTCCTGGTCGTTATGATGGCATTCTAGATCGAAGCCGCTACTAATCGGTCGAGTAGCTCCTCAATTGGCCTCACGAGGCTGAGTGCACCCCGAAAAATGGCAACAGCGCATGGTGACTGGATGGTTACCCTTCCAAGCGCCGGCCACGCCCAACAGCGATTAACTTCGGTGACCTCATGGTCACTTGTTTAATTTCGTACTTGGTTTTAAAAGTTATTTTACTGACATAATGTTCCTTTCTGGCCTGCTGGCCTGGCCATACCGCTTAACGACATATTAAGATGTTCAGTTGTAGGATCACAGCGTGGTTTTATAAGAAGGGGGTGGCCAATTACATAAATGTTGTGTTTTCTATATATTTCTTTGTCGGAGATGATAATGCTAAGTTGGGTTTTGGGGTAGGAGCACTGTTGTAATTAAGCCGAGAGGTCTGGCCAGTATTAAAAGGGGACAACTTATCTGCGAATTACGTATTCTTGGAGAATCCTGAGGTGGCAGCGTCGCTGTCTCGTACACTGTCCGCTGCACCTGACCGCTGAGAACATCGGCGAGATACGTCCCGATTTATACGTCTGTTCGGCGGTCGTCTCCGGAGTAGTTAAGAATATAGAGTTTTCGGAGGATAACAATCCCACCCGTGCCCAGGTATTCCGCGTTAGGCACAACTTAATCATTGAATTAATACAAGGCATGATTTGAAGCAACTTGAGTGTACGCCTGAACAAAGAGTTAACGGTGATAAATTGCTAACTGAAGCTATGCAGTTGCAAGCTGGGCTTAGTAAGTTGGGTTCGAGTGACACAGATGCTACTGATGAACAGGGTAGTGCAATGCGAAGTAATCCCAATGAGTCAGTCCGTGGCACTGTGAGTCAAGAACATTCTCACGTAGCCTTAGAATCCTTGGAAAGGTGGGCGAATTTGATTTCATACCAGTTTCAAAATTTTCCAGTGCTGTTCATCGGCGAATTACAACAACTGGTAGAGGTTTTATGGCCATTGGTACGTTCTGAAAAACACGCGGACGCACTTGGTTGGCGTCTCGCTTTAGGAGATCCATCAGGTTGTATAAGATTTGGGAACCTTGGGTGACTTAAGGAGAAAGGTTGTCAGAGGTAGAATATCGTCGAGAGTTAGGGCCGAATTGTTGAATAAATATTTTCTACGCGTCCAGTCTCAGTGCGACACACTTAATCAGTATATTGCGGAAATTCGTATTGCAGTCACGGCACTGGAAACGTCAGTAGCCGAGGAAGAAGTCACTGGACATATTTTGAAAGGCATTAAGCCCGAAGACAGGTCACAACTGATGTTTTTACGGAGACTTGCCGGCTTTCCCGAGTTAGATGACTTATTGTCTAGAATCTAGATAATACGCTTCACTGATGAGAAAAGGATCTCCGAAAGAAACGAACATGTGAAAAGGGTTCAGAGTGAGAGGGGTAGGCAAACGGTTCCATCAAAGGCTAAAAGTTATTTTCGGTGTGGTGATACCAGTAACTTTCTGCACCACTGCCCTCTACAGTATGGGGAGCGTCCGAACAGCTGACACCACAAGCGCGGGCGTCCGAGGGACCTTTACGACCCAAACGGTGTTCATAACGGGGCAGTAACTAGTCAGTTCTGACATTTTGTACGTGCTTATGTGAATCATGAACCTCTCGGCGGCCTCAGATTCAGGAATCAGTGTTTCTCTTGTTGATCATAGTATTTGGAGAGGCTCGCCATTTCTAAGGGCGCCCCATTGCAGGAAACTCAGCAGAGATATCGTACTGCCAATGTGCAGGTGTTGCCTCTAGTTGGTTATCTGCGGGGAAGTACGGCTATACCAAGTTTTTCGTGGCCAGTGGAATTAATATACGTCAAAAAATTATCAGTTAATCGGTTATTGGCCTGTAACTTAATGCAGCGAATGGCCTAAATTCTTAATTATAATGACAAGAAGATTTCTTTTAAAAATTTTCCTGGCAAGTATTTTAAGCTGTGTGCGGTGCTTGGCAGACGCTCCAATGGGTTAATAGTGTCGCGATGCATCATACTCAGTTCCAGGTCAGTCGTTAGGGGAACGTGAAGCAAAAGCTCTATTGGAAGTACTTTTGCGCTTTCCTGATGTAATGATCAATAAACTGAGTCACTAACAGAAGCCAATATAAGATCAGGTTGACGGATGATATTCCGAACCTCAACTTCCATACCGTTGTCGCTAACCGAAATGAAAATTTTGAGACAGCTGATTGATAACATGTTTCGTGACGGCGTGATACGGTCTTCAACCTCGTCCCATGCGTCGCCCATGTTTCTGGTATCTAAGGAGCTAACTGCTAGATATCGTTCGATATTGGGTTGTAGAGTTCTCAACAACAAAGTCATTTCCGAATCTGCACCACTACCGGACTTGCATAAATCTTTTACCTGGTTTGCTAGGGCACGCTGTTTTAGCGTCCTAAACCTCAACGAAGCCTACCACCAAATTCCTCTCTGAGGATTCTAAGCAAGTGACAGCGTTCTGCACCGACTGGAACTTATACGAATTCAGTCGTGTTCCGTTTGGCTTGTCCACTGGTGCGGCTGCATTGTCACGTCTGTTCGACCCCGTTTTGCGTGACCTGAAGTTCACGTCAATTTATAATTACTTGGACGATGTAGTTGTGTATAGTGCTACATTTTCTGAACACCACCGGCATATTGAGCGAATTCTCGTTCGTCTGAGGGAAACGGGTTCGAGAATGAAACCGTGAAGGTAAATTTGGCTCGGAGTGAGATATCCTTTCTAGGACATTTGCTAACGAAGGGATTAAGGCAGACAAGGAATGGAGTCCGGATCTTCAGAAATTTCCTTCCCCTAAGAATCGCAATGTAAAATTTTTTCAGAAAAATTGTGCCAAATATTGCCCACTTAGCGGCTCCATTGAATGACGAGAAAGAAAGGGGTGAGTTTCCAGTGGGGGGGGATACAGAGTAAGCCTCCTTTGACGTGATTTAAGTAACTTTAACCAATTCACCCGTTTCGGCCATTTCTGATTTTGAACAAGCTTTTAATTGTGCAAACTGACGCCTCCAGTTCTTGTGTAGCTGCCATGCTTTTCCAAGAACATGATGGAGAGCGTCGTCCCATAGCACATGGCTCCGGTGCCTTGTCGCCAACAGAACTGAAATACTCGGTGTACGAATGGGAGCCACTTGCAGTAATGTTCACTTTGGAGAACTTTAAATTTTATATGAAGTACCAGCATTTTGTCCTCGAAACCGGCAGTCAGCTTTTGAGCTGCGTATTGGCTACACCCAGTAAACCATACAACGCTTCGCCAGGCGGAATGTGTGTGTTTCTGTCTTTCGCTTCTCCGTCAAGCATTTTCGACGAGAATCAGGTAGTGCACGCCCTCAGGCATATGTTCCAAAAAAATTAAATTGATCAGCAGCCGTGTCAAGGGTCCTTCAGCGCTGAAGTGGCTTCTGTCGTTTTAAAGAAGATACCCGAGCTCTTCGGGACAAGCAGAGCCAGGATCTGTCAACCCAGGGCTCAAGCAAATGCTTCTTGCTAAAGAACTGGTGCCGGACTATAAATTAAGGAAAGGCATTGTGTGTTGTAACACCAAGAGTGACGAATGTTTTAGGATCTGTTTACCAGGGAAATCAGTTCTGGGTATCTTTAAATATGTTCACATTTCCCAGTCTTTTGGGGGCATCTGGGCGTGAATAAAAATTTGACGTAAACTATGCAGCAACTGTCGTGGGCTAGTATGCGGAAGGACGTGCGTAAATTAATGGGGGAGTGTGAGGATTGTAAGATTGCCAAGACCAATTCCAATCCCAGGCAGAGGTCGCTTCAGTCCACGCGCAAAAGTAATCCCATGGACATAATGTTTATTGATTACGTCGGATTGCTCCCATATAGAAACATGGGAATCGTTACGTTTTCGTGGCAGTGGGTGCCTTCAGCAGGATTTTTGTGGCTGATCTTGAGCACTGGAATGACCATGGCCATAACTGTTCGGCGTTTGTCTAGAATTTTTTCTACCTTCGGCTCATCCCGGTCGTTAGATAGTAACAATACTCCTGCATTTTTGTCGAGGCAACTTAAGCGCTTCTGTTTTAACAATGCCATCGCCCAACACACCGCCATACCATACTACCCTCAGCCGTCATTTGCCGAAACAGTGAACGACAACTTGAAATCAGCACTGGTTATTTTCCACGCTGAGTTGCAGCGCAGGTTGAACGAGTCATCATTGTGGCAGAACATAGACTTTAATTCGGCACATCACGAAGTTTTGAACGCAGCAACTGCCACGCTGAAGTTAAGTTACCCTCTCGATTTCCCGCTCGCAAGTTTGTGCTCTGTAAATGATCTTTTGTCGGACTACGTCGTAAGTCATCCCTGAGGTCATTCAGCTAAACTGGAAGACAGCCACGAAGGACGCAGAACTTTCACGCCTGGAGCACGCACAGCTATATGATAAGGCCACCGAGCATGTTAAGCGGAAGTTGGTGATGACGTCTTCACCTTTGTCTTTCGTGGCTAGGAATGGGGCGACGCAACTATATCTGGTATGTTGGTTTCTCGGTTTGTGGTAACCTGAGAGATCTTCCGATTGTTGAACCCAGTCAGCCTCTCAGTGCACAACCTCATCATAGGAAAGGTTTCCAGTGTCCACGTTTTCCACGTTAAAAGGACAAGTTAGTTTGTTTAAGTAAACTTGTACTCCTTTCTCCATCCTTGGGGGGGGGGGGGGGGGGAGGAGGGGGGGAGGGAGTGGTGTTCTAAGTTCAAGTGGGAGTGGTTGAGCTGGGCCGGCTCGTATCGATTTATCGACCCGTCGATCGTAGTAGTGGGGTACGATCTTTTGTGATTCTCCACATGAGGACGTCTACTGGCATGAACGAGGGTAGTTAGAATTTTCGGACTGAGTTGGAAAGAGCACTTGTTAGGTGCGAGGCCGGCCTACCTTCACAGTCCGGAGCCGATAGTAAACAGCTTTTCCGGAGCACATACCTCGTCCCAGGAAGGCGATGTTTTGGGTTGGCTCTGGTGGCAAAGAAACACCATCTCTGGCTTCTGCGCCTTGTTGTGCTAAAGTAGTGGTGCAGTCACTAGTTTCTTCTTCCCTGAAGGTCTACCGTGTTTGTGTTTATGGGGGTTCACTCCAAAAGAACTGAACTTTACCTTAATGGATGGAACTCTCTTTCATTACAGATGTTAGTTGCAGCTGTTTGCGAAATGTGTCGAAGTTACGTGATCTGTGTTACAGTTACAATAATCAGAAATGCGTGTTTAGATTTGTCGTATTTCTAGTGGCGCATCATATATCATGTTGAGGGCTCAACTATGAGTTTTCCTTTTTAAATGTAGGGAAGTGTAACTCAATCTGAGTGCCTTTTAACTGTACTCATTTTAATTAATTATTTGTAAAACAGCCTGGTGAAAAAGTTCAAATGGCTCTGAGCACTGTGGGACTCAACATCTGAGATCATCAGTCCCCTAGAATTTAGAACTACTTAAACCTAACTAAGCTAAGGACATCACACACATCCATACCAGAGGCAGCATTCGAGCCTGCAACCGTAGCGGTCGCGCGGTTCCAGACTGAAGCGCCTAGAGCCGCTCGGCCACACCAACCGGCCAACCTGGTGAGGTTGTTAGCTTACACACCCTCAGATTTAGTATTGTGATTTCTGCTAAAATAAGATTGTAATTTTCCACTGAAGTTGTTACGTGTAGCCTGATAAGCCAGGTTTGACACAGGGGACTCAGTTGCCCCACTGTACCTGTAAATATTTGACAAATTGCTTAGTCTTAATTCTTTAAAAGATCATTTGCTGACGTCAGTTCCTAATTTCATTTCTTCGTCACCATTTTCCAAGTTGTTAAATTTCTTATTTGGTTTTGAAAGCTATTTTACTGACATCGAAAGGTTGTTGATTCTTATTTAAATATACTGTCATGCATGTTTTCAATTGAGAATGTATTCTTGCTTTCTAACCCAGCCCTACCGTTGAACAACGTATTAAGCTGCTTTAGAGTAACTACACTCAATCCAATACTCATTGGTAGTATCTTGGAACATGTAATTATTTGTGTGAACTCAAGTTGTCTATGACTGTCATCTGTGTCATATTTTTAATAATCTGGAGTGATTTTCGCAGTCATCTTGAGTGGTATCTCTGTAATGTGACACAAGTTGTCAGTTAATAAATGCAACTGCTCTTCCTATTATCTTTTTCTCTCTTCTTTTGTATCAGATTAATATATATTACTATCTGCACTTCCGTTACTGTCCTTCAATCAATTTATTCGAAGCCACATCTCCTGATGCCTACAGTTTGTGTTCCTCTGGCCCTCCTTTAATCTGAATAACTCTTTGAATTCTAGAGGGTGTTTTAAACTGAACAGAGCTATTTAATCCATGTCACAGCACACAAGAATCTGCTCTACGGCTCTAGTCAATCCTCTGATATGCTCTTCTTCTTTCGGTGTCTTATTTTCCCTAGCCGTAGTGTCGTCTCCAGGAGTGGCCATCTGATAGTCAGTTTGTTTATTCACAGTAGTTTCAACTTGATGTTCGGTTTAAGCTTGGTTTGCCGTTTCACACTGATGCTTACTAAATCTGCTGAATCTGTGCTTGTTTCTTTCCTCCTTCCCTTGTTTTCATCTACCGATGCCTTAAACTTTTTATTAAACTCCTCTGCTTTTTACTTGATTTTCTGTGGCAGGTTCTCTTGAAGTTGAATACCCAGACTTAATACTTTTTCCTCAAGTTTAATTTCCAACTGAAACCTTTAATCGATCTTCGCGGACAGTTTCTGATTTTTCGTACTTAAATTTTTATCTCTTCATCATTCTCTTGGACCAATCATCCGCTTTCTCATTGAAACTTCTCGTCACTCTGTTTATACTGATAGTTAATCTTTGTGTCGATGTGTATTAAAAATACCTGAAGAACGGAAGATCAAACGCAGGTTCTGTGCATGCTACTTTCTCATTCACGATGACTGCTGTGCAATCCTCGCCAAAGGTGTTCTTTCTTTTGGGACCATGTACTGAGCTGCCTTCAGCATATCGTGATCCATATGTGATGATTTGGTCACTCTCTGCATTTCACTAACGAAACCCTGCAAATAAAATTGATCTCCGACTAATTCTCCATATACTACACTCTCTATGGATAGTCTCCAAGTTACATACTGTTCCCTTACATTCACGCTAATTAAATTCCTTTCCCTGGACCTGGTCAATCAGGGCATTACTTAATTAGACCCAAACACACATTTACAATTACCACTTGAACAACGAAAAGCTGACACAGGAAACTATAACACAATTCAACATACTGTCACAAAAAATTAAATTCCACTCCAAAATAGGACAATACTGAGAAACAACATGAACAATGCTAACCAGTTAATTAAGAGGAACACTGCAAAAGAAGCATATTTGCTAATTATTCTTGGAAGCAAATTAATTTCAATTTTTTTTTTTTCAATTTCAACTGCGGATTAGAGATCCAATGTAGGTAGAATCGTGGCAGGGTCACCAAATATGCTTGTGACTGTTTTATTTGCTTGCTTACGTAGGCTCAAGTACTTCAGTTACAACTGTGTGCAACAGTTTGAATTAATTATAAAGGTGTATCTCTGTCGAAGCATGAGTCATGTTACAACCATACTGCCAAATACAATTAGTAAAAGAATATAATCAGACTGCGACATGAAATAGGGCTTCCAAAATAATCCAAATTATTGCAGCAGGCCTGCTGTTAAAAATGTGCGTATAAAATTGCTCGCAAGATCTAAACGAATTTCCAGAACACTGAGACAATAGAATGAATTCAGAGATTTAAATGGTATGCAAAGATCAGAAAGTAATGGGAACCTGCGACGTTGTCATCAAAGAACAGTTGTGAAAGTACAAACTTTCGGTTCTTAGTTGTAGCATGATTACACTGAAAGAATGGTTAACTTAATCTTTCAGTGTTTGCAACAGTTACTCGCACTTATTATCGTGCCTGCAAACAATATCTAAGCCTCATTACCCATTTACTAAGACTGAATAATATCATGGAATTCTGCAAGTCAATGAACAGAAGATTGCATGTGCCCTAATCTGCTGTTGATTGCAGATGGCAGAGAGGAAGTCCCTCCACATTGCCCAGTGGTGGAAAAGTCTACACACACGGCCTACCAAGGAGGAAGACTCGTCTCCGCCCACCGAGAAAGAGATGATTGCTGTCCGCAATTTCAGTTAAGTCTTGCTTTTGATCCTGCACAACTTTTTGTGCACAATTGAGATGGCTTTTCAGTATTCAGTATTGTAGTAAGTAAAACACCAAAATTCAGAGTTAGTAACAGCTTTGCAATATTAACGTAGAGAGGGATGCAGTTCTTAACAGTCCTTCTGACTTCCCCTGTCCACAGTTCAGTTTACTAACCTGTGCTCTGGGCTCCACGTTAGGACTTTCTGGAAGCTAGCATTCGGAATCCGTCCCCCTCTCAACTAAATAATAATATCTGTTAACCAATAAGAAGTTTCATTTCAGAATTTAAACAACTGTCCTTGCTGTCTTCTATCAAGAGGTAGACAAAATTGTTGACAAAGACAGCTCCCTCGGTTTTTATGGTACTGCAACTTGACTCCCACACCTCACTTTTTTCTGCGTAAGGTAATCCACTGCAAAGACAAAGTTCTTTTATCAACAGCTACCGTCAGCTGCCCAACTTGTAAAGACTGTGAGTGAGCCCAAACTCAAGTATTTAGTCTGCTACCTTATCAGATTTTCTCAAGAAGGCGACTGCATTACACATGCACATAGCGGACTGCTATGCAGTAACAAGTAATTAAGAAAAATATAGATTTTATTAGTAATGCATATTACATACAAACACACACACATATACATACATCCACCCCCCCCACCCCCGCCAAACACACACACACACACACACACACACACACACACACACACACACACACATATATATATATATATATATATATATATATATATATATATATATATATAATAACAAACCCATGCTACTGTTTGTCCTCTGATAGGTGCCAAAATGTGATTCACATCGTCCTTCCTTGTCACAAACACTACAGTTTGAAACAGATGTGCTGGCAATGTTCAAAGAGGAACCAACCACCAGCTCTTGGCAGCTGGCGCAGGCGCTGAACATGGGTAAAAGTGCCATATGGCGTGTTGTCTGTTAACACCAGCTCCATCCATGCCATCTGCATTAAGTTCAGGCAATATGAGAGGGAGACTATCCATGCAGTGTACAGCTTGTGCAGTGGTATTTACAAAAATGAATACTCCACCCATATTTCCCGATCTTCGTTCTATTCAGAAATGAGTGAATGTTTATTAGCGATGGCGTATTAAACATGTGCAACATGTATATTTTGGCGGACGAAAATCCGCGTGCACAGGTGATTCAAAATCAGCAACACAATGTCGTTATTAACATATGGGCAAGGTAACTGGTGACCATATATACTGCCAAAGAAACAAAACCAACATACCTCACATTTATTAGAGATGGTTTGCCTACCCTGTTGCATGTGGTGCCACCGAATTTTCGGATAGAGATGGGGCTGCAA
The DNA here is from genome assembly GCF_023864345.2 of Schistocerca serialis cubense. Lineage (NCBI taxonomy): Eukaryota > Metazoa > Arthropoda > Insecta > Orthoptera > Acrididae > Schistocerca > Schistocerca serialis. Next base: position 302,037,713 of record NC_064645.1, on the reverse strand, counting down.
CACGACAGAACTTCACCACACTTTGATGCTGATGTGCAGAACTACCTCAAAGTTGCTTATCCCAATCGATGGACTGGCAGAGGTGGACCAGTTCCATAGCATAATCACCAACTTTGACGTGTCTCGATTATTTTCTGTGGGGTCATAGGAAGTTTATGGTGTACTGGCACACCTGTAATGTCAGTGGAGTACTCTGTTGCTAGTGTTCACAGGAAAACTGAAATACTTCAAAGAATACCACACGAAATGGCTCACGGATATGAGGCTCAGCAGTACTGACAGGTTATGCATTGATGTAGAAGGTACACAGTTCGATGTCCGTTTCTAATGTAGACAGCGTGATGTGCCACCCATGTTGGGTTCATTGGTGTAATGTAGAATGCACATCCACTTGAAACTTCGATGCTCTCCAGTGCCCACGGGTGCATTTTTAAATATGCGCCCTTTCTTGAAAATTGATCATGGTATCTTCCAATAAAACATACTAAGCATTTTCGGTGTTTTTGAGACATCCTGTGTATTTGTAATTCGGTGATACTGTCACACAGAGAAAAACAACAGCAACAGCAACGACTTGCTTCTGCTATTAGTTGTCTGTATTTACACATTTTTTGCTACTGGGGCGGCAATTTCCGTCTTTAACCGACAAGTTATGACACAAAATAGCACTTAGACAGCCAGTACTTGGACAATCACCAACTGGGTTGCATGCTGCTCAGTTGGCATAAAGCGTCTGGGCTTTTCTCAGAGAAACCAGGACAAGCTGAGGCTTGCAAAATGCGTAGTCAACGGGTCGGATTTGACGATGGCAGCCAGCTGACACAAATAAACTGGCAAGCCAAAGGCGAAACACATTGGCGAAAAATGCGTGAGCTGCTCATTAGTTTTCCAAATGGCCTATCTCCGTCAAGTATCAGTTATATGATTACATCCATAGCATGATCGTTGATTGTGATAAATAAGGGTGTTACCAAAAGTTGTAGCAAATCGTTCAAAAAACGTTTGAACATAGTACCAATTTACGCAAAATGCAGCTCGTTTGGGTACTTTTGAACATGTCTAAAAATTCAAATACATCTGAACACGACAGCTCACGTGTGATGGCGAGTTGTCAGTCAGCTGCATCTCACAGTATGTTTTCTATGCACAGCCTGAGCTGCAGCTGTCTCGTCAGCTCCCGCATATGAAAGACACCATGGCGCTCTCTGAAGTCTTCCATGTACATGAATTCTATAAATATTTTTCTCAGGAGCATCGTTTTATGTCTGCAAATCCCTGTTGCATCGTTTCCAAATTCAAACAATTTATTCTGCATTTTGGCTTACAATGCGCCCATTTAGGATCAGACAGACGTGACTACATTTTTGCCACTTTTGAGTTGTTAGTACCTTAAGGCAAACGGAATCAAGACCTACGGTACGATCAAACAATTGTAACTCTATCTTATGTGGTTTCCTTTTTAGTTGTGACCGTGTCTACATTTTACAAAAAGTGGTAATGATCAGACAGATGGATGAGCTAGTCCGTTTTTAGAGCACAGGACGCAGAATTAATTTGTGAAACGCAACAGCTTTTACGTTTCTCTGATCCTAACAGAACTACTAGAACCTGCTTCTCCCGCTACTTCTCCTTAGACGGATTGTCGCCGTCGCTCTGCGACAACAATGAAATGCAACTTCCTGGCAGTGAATATAAATATCGTTTCAGTTGTGAATGGGATTTACAAGCAAGTAGGGCCGTTGTGGTGTCCAGAGGAAGAAGGATGGTGAAAATGTACCTAGAGATGGAACAGAATTTGGTAGAATCTCGTAAGTATTAGAACCTGTTTCTTAGCGTATATATTTCGGTAGTAAGTGCTATTATTATTTTAGTGCTGTTACTGCTGTTGTCATTATTATTATTATTGTTTATATTCATAGCTGAGGAAGATCGTGATGTGGAGATGCTCAGGACATTCATTGGTTCAGATACAGGTGATGACCCTTCCTAGGAGCCAGACAACACTACGGATTCTGGTGAGTATCCAGACAATTACTAGACACTATAGCAGTTCCAGTTATTTTTTTCTCTTCCTCTCAATACTTGTCATGTTATTGTTACAGACTGCAGTGTTGAACATGGCACATCCCTTACAAAGAATGTCATAAAAACTGCTGAGGTTGCAACTAGTGCACAAGTAAATCATCACAATCAGGAAGATGAAATTTCAGATGATAATGCTAGTATTGAGAACAGTAACAAAACAAGGAAATGAAAAGGGACAGCCGTTAAAGACGAGTGGAAAAGAAATCTAAGGAAAATCAATGGACAGCATGGTAGGGCATATGTTTCTCCGAAGAATTCCGAAGTTCCAGCAAGAAATGTGAAGCCAAAAGATTGCTCTAAATGTCCACCACAGTGTGGCAGTAAGTTTACTGAGCTAGACAGACGAAATGTGGTAACTCACGAAGGAAGAGGACCAGAAATTATTGTGTTATAGAGGGATCTGATAACATTCAAGTGTGTATGTAGTTTTTCTCAAAACATTTGATATCTCTGAAACCTTTGCGACAAATACTATCAAAAAATGAGATGAACATCATATAACTGAGAAAGAGCGAAGATGATGTTTTGAGCCAGGGATAAAGTGACCAGAAGAAAGTAAAGAGGCTATAACGAACACTTTAAGAGTTTTCCTACTCTTCCTTCTCATTACAAGAGGACAGAATGTACAGCAGATTATTTACCTGCCGATATGATTATTAAGGTAATGTATGAGTTATATCGGAAACAATGATTTGTGGAACGAAAGACAATAGAGAAATTACTGCTATATAAAGAGATATTCACAAAGAAATTTAATCTGAAATTCCTCAGGTCACGAAAAGATATGCTTGATAAATGTTTAAAGTTTTCACACCTTTTGCCTGATGAAAAGGAAGATGAGGATTTTAAAAGGGAACAGGAAGAGCATTTGAAAGCAAATAGCAATAAAATTTAAGAACATTAAGAAAGTAACTGCAAGAAAATGAGAACCCTTGCTATCTTACTTTGACTTACAAGCTGTGTTTTACTGCCCTAAAGTGAATGTAAAGGTAGTATTCTATAAAAGAAGGCTTTCTGTGTACAATCTCACAGTTATTAATGTTGGAGAAAAGAAAACCGATTGCTACATGTGGATCGAGACAACAGAAAAAAGGATTCCATAGAGGTGGCTTCATGTCTGTGGGATTTTCTGAAAAACCATGTTCAAGGAAAATCGACAACCTTGTTTCGTGATACATATGGTGACCAGAACAGGAATGCCAACCTGAATACTATGTCTTAGCTTGCAGTGAATACACTGGACATTCGAACAATCAACCAATGCTTTTTTCAGCCTGGACATTCACATATGGAAGTAGACTCAGTGCATGCGAGCATCGAAAGAAAAAGTAAACATGTGGATGTTTTTGATCAAAATGGCTGGTATAAAGTTGTAACCTCCTACAAGTACGGAGTGTCAGAAATGGATAACACTCAAATTTAGGATTTCAACCAGCTTCAGAAGAATATAATTCGGAATAGGAAAACTGCTGAGAATGGAGAAATTGTGAAATAACTTACGATTGTTTGGATGCAATACAGGAAAGATCAGCTGGACATGATGTTTTTGAAGTATTTCTACGATGAGTGTGACTTTAAAGTTTTGCACACCAAGAAACGACCTGGGCTACAAAATCCTTCGAATTCAGGACCTGCAGACAATACACTGTGCCCAGCATATGACAATCCTCTCTGCGTAGGCAAAGAAAAGAAAAGTTTTTTGTAGGAGAGGTGTTATACCTCCTAGGTATCACACATATCAAGGACTCTATCCTGCTAACGATTTAGAAAATGAGGAAAATTTAGAGGAATCACAGGAATAGACTTCATGTTTATTTTCTGTTTCTTGTCCCTTTTATTAACGTTGCTAGTTTACCACCTTAGCTATTTCATATAAACCAATAATTTTGGATCGGTTAAGTGTCTGTGTTGTATTATTTTTGAAATGGTAATCCACAAACAGAAAAACAATTGTGAGGAAGCTCTGTGCTTTGTTAAAACGATTTTTCCCAATTTTGTTATGTGAAGATTAAATACAAGAATATTATTTCTGTTACCTGTAAATTATATATTGTATGTTCAGTGTTACTGCAGGCCAATAATGGAAAGTGAAAGTAATAATGGTTTTTCTGTATTCTCCATCAAGACTGATAATAAAATTCCTGAGAAACAGTTCTCTTGCTCATTGGATAGCTATGACACGCATTCCCATAACTTGTTCCACGTAATCTGTATTTATAGAGACATTATTAACACAACTGCGGTAATCTTTAATATGATAATATTGCTTAAAGTTACATATTACTTGTTTAACATTCATATGTTATACAGCAGCAGCCACTAAGTTAAGGATCCGACAAACGTAACTACCTGGATAATTTCATAAAATATGGCATTAGTGTCCACCGAATGACTAGAATATGTAGCACCTAGTGGAAAACAACAGTCAATGAAATGTACTTTCTATTTACCATAGAAATATTTGTGAAAAACCATTAGAAAGGACTCAGTTCTTTGGACAAATTCTTTAAGTCGAATTATCTCAAAGCACTGTTTTTGGAATTACGTTTCTTTGATCCTGAATGGGCGAATTCATGTAGCTTTAGCTGACTTTTCTTTCAGAATTTAGAATATAATTTGCCTCTTTATCACTAACGAGACCTAGAGATGCAGTCTTTAAAGACCTACAGCATTACTAATACTAAAAGAACGTAGTAAATTATATGTAGTAAATTTTACAACACTCACCTGCTCCTGTGACAGCATAAGGCGCACCAGTCGGAAGGTTTACGTAAAATGTACGAAAGACCTGAATAAAGTGGCTAATGTTCAAGGTTTTTACTAAATAATGGAATAAATAAATGAGATTCTTCCCTCGATATCACAATTTCTTTTACAACAAACTTCCTACACGATTTATAAGATAGCCTTTGTCTTATTTTACATCACATTCTTTTATCGACATTTTCTTCCTAGTACGTAGATCCACCGGGAAAAGTTCTTGCGTGCTTCACATGTTTCGCTTCAGACATCAGGAACTATTTTATATACAGCAAGATACTGAAATGCAGAATACGTAGTAAAGTGTATGTGTCCAACTGAGATGAACTGGTCTGTTGTTATTAATCTGTCTTCAGGTTATATTACTCCTTGAAAACTAGTGTCCTGCTTTCAAATTTTCATTTCCAGTTGCACTGAAGGAATAAAGGATGGAAGTTTTCCCGCCGATGACAAGGTTATTAGTCAACAAGTACAAGGTCGAATTGTTCCAGGGACAGGGAAGGAATTAGTCCGTGACCTTTCAGAAGAACCATTTACCTTAAGCGAGTTAGGTATATCATGGGAAACCTACATCTTGAAGTGTGGGCGGGTGGGAGGTTTGTGAACCGCCATCCTCACGAAGGAGCGTCCACTGTGTTAACCACGTTGCCACGTTGCTTGACGAACTGCAATGAGAAGCCGGTGGAATGTGACAGACAACGTATAAGCAAGGTCTTACAGTACGATGAAGAAAGGCAGGAGCAGCATTTGAGTTATAAAATGCAGTACCCGACGCGTTTCACTCATACGTAAAAATTGAGACATCTATTTGCTCATACATCATATTGCCTGATTCATCAAGAACTGAGGTTTCCCCATTCAAAATATTGCTACGTAAATGCTACAGTTTTGTGTAATGGCTGTAACTAGCGTTTCATTGAGTGATACCTGTGTACAGATTATTAGTGGAGATAGTAGTAAAACAATAATGCAGATTTCGTAGTGTTGGCACACTATGGTCTTTTAGAGCCTCTTGTGTTTCTTTCTGCGTAAACGCTTGCTCACAGCTACCTGCGAATGGTAGTGAACACTGGCGATCTACCTGCGAATGTTCGTTATTATGTTTTCGGTTCTAATACCTTCGTTGTAAAAGAACCTTTAAAATCCACCTTCGTGCTGTACGGTATAAAATATATCGTTGGATAGCACAGAGATTACGACAGGTTGCAGAACGTCGATGTACAGGGTGATCAAAAAGTCAGTAGAAATATGAAAACTAAATAAACCACTGAATAATGCAGATAGAGACGTACATATTGATACACATGCTTAGAATAACACGGTGTTTTATTAGAACAAAAAAATACAAAAGTTCAATAAATGTCCAACAGATGGCGCTTCATCTGAACAGAATAGCAATAATTAGCATAACAAAGTAAGACAAAGCAAAGATGATGTTCTTACAGGAAATGCTCAATATGTCCGCCGTCATACCTCAACAATAGCTGTAGTCGAGGAATGACGTTGTAAACAGCACTGTAAAGCCTATCCGAAGTTATGGTGAGGCACTGGCGTCGGATGTTATCAGTCAGCATCCCTAGAGATGTCGGTCGATCACGATACACTTGCGGCGACTTCAGGTAACCCCAAAGACAATAATCGCACGGACTGAGGTCTGGGGACCTGCGAGGCCAAGCATGACGAAAGTGGCGGTTGAGCACACGATCATCACCAAACCACGCGCGCAAGAGATCTTTCACGCATCTAGCAATATGGGGTGGAGCGCGATTCTGCATAAACATCGTACGTTCCAGCAGGTGTTTATCAGCCAGGCTGGGGATGATGAGATTCTGTAACATATCGGCGCGTACCTCTCACCCGTCACGGTAGCAGTTTTGCTTTCCAGCGCCATCTGTCGGACATTCTGTGCACTTTTTTTGTTCTAATAAAACCCCATGACATTCCAAGCATGTGTGTCAATTTTTATCTCTCTATCTACATTGTTCCGTGGTTTATTAAGTTTTCAAATTTATCATGACGTTTTGATCACCCGGTACTATGGCAGTGAGCCAGACGGATGAGCAATTACTGTTTATCTAAAGACTATAAACATTGACTACATTACAAAGGATACAGCTGAATTCCAGATATAGCTTTGAAGGAGCTGAAGCTGTGCCATAATCCGCGAGACGTTTAACACCAAATATTGCTCCACCCTTCCTTCGAAGTGTGAACAAATATCCCATTAATCTAGTAGTAAGCCGCAATTTCAGGATATGGGTGTGTCGAAAAGAACGCACATAAGAATCTTGCCAGCAGAATACAGCCTTTGTCTTAAGCAATGATATACTATAGGGAACGTGTCGATTCCATGTAAAGAGACCCGTGGCTACAGCTGATACCGTCCGTTATTTAGACATCGCAGTTGCTGACACGTCACACACGTGCATTTCATATTCTTCAGCATTCCAAAGAAGTTTTGAATTTTCAGGAAAACAGGCCAGCAAACTGCATTCTGAGATTGTATTTCAGTTCTTTAAGGGTGTCATTCCATTCCCAAATTGTGTTTCGCTTCGTCGATGATCTGCTCACGGACATATCGCCTAGTCTCTGAGATTCATCGTTCAAAATATGTGAAATAATATCTGCAGATTCATTTCCACACGAAGATCCTTCTCTGACCTGCTTCCAAGAACTGCGACTGACTGGCGTCAAGAGGAATCAGCATATTGTGTGTGTGTGTGTGTGTGTGTGTGTGTTTGTGTGTGTAGGCAAGAAGGAGAGTGGGTCCAAGCTCGTTTGATCATTTAGTTTAATAAAATGAAGCGTTTGTAAAACCACTTTATTGATCGGTGTAATTCTCAATACAAATATTTTGTTGTAACCATACAGCCTTGTAGGTAATTAACTCAGTAGGCAGGAACGTTGCAGAAAGACGTCAGACACTTCTAATCATCCTTGAAATTACGAAGAATCATGAAGAATGAATATGACACATTCAAAACCTGTAAGAAAATCAAGACGTGTAAGAAACAATACATTTTGCAATTTGAATTAATTATGAAATAGTTATTTATTATATTACATACCTAGAAATCAAACGTTACTGTGTTACGTATTGTTGAAGCTAAAAATTTTACAGTTACATCATAATCAATCTCTACACTATTAAATGTTACATCCAAAAGATTTACTGTACGAATATCTCTGGAAATAGCAACATAAACTTCTTAACGTCAGACCATATCTCGATAACAGTTACTTCGAGCTACTATTTTTGTTAACTGTTATCACGAATTTCTCTTAACCTATAATTATGAAATATTCATGCCTACCATATTTCGCCAAAACATTAATCTAAAGTAATCTTAAAATATTAGTGACAGCCGGAAACGGTGTAACGCAGTTACAACCATCATCATTTCGTTTCTTGACGATACCCGAGACCTACCTTGATATTAAACGCAGGCTAAAGTTTGTAGTTCGTCATCTGTGAGACATATAAATCATGGGACAAGGACTACTGAAACAACTCGCGGAACATTAACGGAGGTAACAGACCGGAGAATGTTTGAAGAACCCTACCAGCAATTTCGCGACTTACTTTTGCTCAGATCTTAAATGAGGATGTCCATTTGGAGATTTGAGCCTTCTCCACCTTAGTACCGATCCGGTACTTTTAAATAATTATCATCTCGAACTACAGGAATTTTTAAACTTTGATACAGTTACAGAATGCGGAGGAAGAATTTGTCTGTGCCTAATATGACATTACCAACAAAAGTCGCTGAAGCTGGAAACCAGTTTTATATGTCCCTATGGGATAATGGCAAATTTAATATCATCTGTACCTAAGAAATTGAACGTCGACTAAACGTGATCAAAGTGGAAACCATGAATGTGTATCACATAGCGATTTTACGTGTTTAGAAAGTTTTCTGTTTCTGAGGCATGTAAATCAGTACTGATGATCTTACTCACTTCCAATCCGTTGCTGTGTAGACGCAAACGTCAGGCAACACGTAAGTAGATCTAATTTCGAATTTTGTCTGGGATAATTGATAACATTTTCCCAGAAGTAATTAGAATAGTCTTAGTCCTCTGCTTCTGACGAAACTTTTCTGGAGGTTTCCCTTTGTTATCAGGCGACTACCAGAACTGGAAGTCACATCCCAATATATTCCCAATAATTCCCGACATCGATTCCGCCTGTCCCTCTCCCAGCCTGCTGTGTCATTTGGCTGGAAATAAACGTTACTTCTCAATGGACCAAATCTGGAACAACACGCTCTTCTTCTTGAAGCAGATAATAACAAAAATAAAGAGGTAAAAGAATCACATCGACTGTCATCGACTTTACCCTGAGCAGTCACCGTCTCTCTAAGGAGCTACCGTGCACTTTGAGAACAATTAATTGTGTTGTTGCTTTTAAGAGGACACTGAAACACTTCCTCCTTTCCCCCTCATAACGATTCACCAAAAAATAACGCACATTGACTGTAATCCCTTTGTCAAACTGTAAGGCAAATGGTTAAATTTTCTTTCATTTACGCTTCTTCTTTTCTTCATTTGTCAGTCACACTTCTTTCTTTTCCCCTGTTTTCATTATATTTTCTTTAATCAAATACGTCTTTCCGTCTCTTTTCCATTTCTTCTCACATATCCACTGCTGATGGCCCTCACAGTTTAAAAATAGCGCCCTGTAAACTGTCTCTGCTGTTGCAGTCATGAATGTAGCAATAATGTAAACTGTGTTTACCTTTTTCTATTTGGTCACTAGAATAATTATATTTCCTGATGTTGTATACTCGATGTAAATGAGCGTACCATAGTCATTAAAACCTAAAATATGCATCTTGCCTCGTTAGATTTAAGAGATGTTGCGAAAGTCTTAATCTTCCCCTGTTAAATACATACATAAGTAAAATAGATGTATCTTCAAATGCACTAAGTTCTCATTTTCATCTGTGATATATTATCCTGGAATAAAGTTAAAAATCGATCCCGTCCTCCAGTTCTGATCAAGTTTTCAGAAGTTTCCTCTGGGTTGTCGGACAAATGCTGGAACCAGAAAACCGCTCGCATATATTCCTCGCTGTGATACTCTCTGTGTCACTAACAGCACGTCTGGTATTTGGCTGAAAATCCATGACTCTCCAATGAGTCATTATTTCAAATGCCCTCTCTGGAGCTGGTCTGTCTATATTTTGGCACAGTCCTCCACTGGTGACAGAAAGATGTAACCTAGGGTGATACAATGAATTGTTTCCAGAATACTCCCCACACACACATCCTCCATCTTAATGTCTGACACCACAGTGGATCTAGGCCAACTGCCCTACATATAAATGGTGGGAAATTCACAAATTCAGGATGGTGGATCTTCGTACAGCCCTATGGTGTCAGAATCCTAGAAGGCAAATCAAGATGGTGCATCTAGCATATTATCACAGGTATAAAATCCAAGATGGTGTACCTTAGAAAAACCATATGATTCCACAAACCTAGATGACTGGCCTTAGTGCTGGCTATACGGTTCTCAGATCTCCTGTGTTTTCGCCGATCCTATGATCCCACAGTCCAAGATGGCAGGCCTCAGGTAAACTAGTATGGTAGGGAATCCAAGATGACGGACATTAGTGCAGCCATTTGATGGTACAGTTTTTCTAAGTTCAAATCCACTTGTGTTAAAAACAATTTGCCCCATCCCACTGACCAGTCCACTGATGCTGTTTCAAGAACTATCACAATCACTCGGATAGAATAGGCAAGCTTGTGTTTTTACTTAAAAAAATTCAGGGCAGAGCCCCACCGCCACCCCCACAACCCACATGCCAGTCTGCATGCCACATAGGCTGCGTCTGGTTCCAAATGTGCTGAGCTGTCGTTCGAGTTGGGCTAAACGCCGCACCGTGCCTGGACAGTGACAGACAAATTTGCACACTGGTTGATGTGTGCACACTGACAGCTCACTGTATGGTCAGTTTTGCTGCATACATCTGACACAACACTCCATCTATGTGAAGTCACAGTGGTCATTGCCGGGTCCTGATATATGTTGCCGACAGTTGCCTGGCACTTCCTGATATGCAAAAATGTTCAAATGTGTGTGAATTCCTAAGGGACCAAACTGCTAAGGTCATCAGTCCTAGACTTATACACTGCTTACACTAACATATGCTAAGAACAACCAACACACCCATGTCCGAGGGAGAACTCGAACCTACGGCGGGAGGGCCACGCACTCTGTGACATAGCGCCTGACATACACCCCTGCATTGACAGAGTGCACATAGTACACCAAAAGCATGCGTCAGCGACTAAGATTCCAGTTACGTCTTTGGTGATTTTGTGTGAATCTCTGGGAAAACGCTGGTGTTGGAAAGAATTCGAAAACTCACTAAGTACCTATTACATTCATAGGCAGCTAATAATGGGGAAAATGTGTTAGTGCGCTGTGAACAGCGACCATGCTAAGAGTCGGGGACAAGAGGTCAGCAATGGAATGTGAATGACGCATGGCATCGGTACTCCCCTTTTTCATATGGCGCTTTCCTCCAATATTTGTAAATTCTTACTAACGAGATTTTCATGCAAAACTGTCTACATAAAAATAGACGAGTCACTGAAATTTTCGTATGCTGCAACATCTAAGGAACTGAACTTAGATCCGCATAGCATACAGAAAGTAAAACGACAGAAAACTAATGCAATTTTGTCATATGATGACATGGTTGGGCCGGCCGATGTGGCCGAGCGGTTCTGGCGCTTCAGTCTGGAACCGCGCGACCGCTACGATCGCAAGTTCTAATCCTGCCTCGGGCATGGATGTGTGTGATGTCCTTAGGTTAGTTAGGTTTAAGTAGTTCTAAGTTCTAGGGGACTGATGACCTCAGATGTTAAGTCCCATAGTGCTCAGAGCCATTTGAACCATTTGACATGGTTGGAGACCGTGGCTGTTATTTGAACACAAACGTTGATGGTGTTAGGGCAGCAACAAGCCACAAATTTACTTTCAGTTCCTTTATTCAAAGGGTACCGTTACCGGTTTCGGACCGTTATGATCCATCTTCAAACGCTTTACTTGCTTCGTTTTCAACATGTGGCTTTTTTTTTTTTTTTCAGATTAATCGATGTGAAATGTCGGTTTGGTGTGTTTGTTTTCATAACATTTGCCCAACAGATGTGAACACATTCCCACTGCATTATTATCGCTCCACACGAAAATTTTACTCACTGAACACTAGATTTGTCACTGAAAAGATTTCTACCACGCACCAAACTGAGACCAGGGAACAAATACCAATTCTGTACAAGAAGTAAACAAAGAAAATAGGTAGCATTATGTGTTACTTGTTACTTAATTTACGGATAATTTTTTGGAAAATAAATCTGTTTTAATGATCTGCTTATTCGAATAGTTACTCGGATAAAAACATATTCGAATAATGCCCATCTGTTTTCACCACTACATGTAACACCCGAGTTCTCTTTCTGTTCTTATTATCAAATGTAAAGAGTGCTAATAGTTCACTTGCTCCATTTACTCACGAAAGCATATGGTGTAGCTGGACTGAAAGTTTTTAGTTAACTATAAACGAAGTTGACGATGACGGTATGTTGTCACACTCTCAACGTTCATCCTTTTAATTTGTTCTGTACAAAATGTATCTAAACGTCATTGCGATTTTGGCAGCTAATTGAAAACAGGCATTAATGCATCACGTACTATTTCATTGAAATAAACAGTTCCACAACTGAAAAAATGACCTGCAATAACATTCAATATTCGGTTATCATTTTAATTTTTGTTATACTGTGATAACACCTAGTGAATCTCAGGTGTAGAACACACCTTATTCACAGAAAATATGGAAAATCGACAGCTAAAAAGAAATTCTAGTTCTAAATACATCTAAATACATGCCAGGCCTATTGGTGCCGCTACGTTGTGTGTAAGTGAGCGCCGCATGATAACGAGTCAGTGAAGTACCAGCCGCATGCTTCGATGTGCGCGTGCGTATTGAGTGAGGCAGACGAATGCTACTCACACGAGTAAATGAAAACGAGCGCATGGCATTGTTGGCCGGAAGACATCATCTGGGGAAGTTCGGCCGCCAAGTGAGAGTCTTATTTCAGTCGACGCGACGTTGGATGACTTGCGCGCCGGTGATGACGATGAAATGATGATGATGACAACACAACACCAAGTCCCCGAGTGGAGAAAATCTCCACCTTGGACGGCATTCGAACTCGGGCGCGCTTGCATGGGGGCGTCATGTTACCACCCAGCTAAGCAGACAGACTCTCTCACACTGGGTTCGCCACAGGGCTGCAGTGTTGTAATTGACTGTACACAAAAAATGAAATGAAATGATGCTATGGCATTGTTGGTTGGGAGTCCCCATGCGGGGAAGTTCGGCCGCCGTATTGTAAGTCCTTTTTAGTTGACGCCACTTCTGCGACTTGCGAGTCAATGATGATGAAGAACACACAACACCCAATCATCACGAGGCAGAGAAAATCCCTAAACCCGCCGGGAATCGAACCAGGGACCCCGTAGGCGTGAGGCGAGAACGCTACCGCAAGACAACGAGCTGCGGACTCACTGTACACAGCTTCATCACAACATAAGGGTACTTCTGGGACCACAAAGCGGACAAATGCATTTATAGTTAAAATTTCCTTTTAGCTACCGATTTTACACCTTTTCTATGGAGAAAGTGTCTGATTACAGTTTAACGAAAATTAGTCAGAGTGTTAAAAATAGGAATAGTTAAGACACTGTAATTGAAATATGCTCAAGTGACAATATTATAGATAATGACATAAATAATAAACAGCTTTCATAGTGCACAGCCTCGTACCCTGCGACACGCCGTTGCGTGAAAAGAATGATAGATCTCCGTACCAGTGCATGAACAAGATTGTCTAGTTAATGCAGTATGTTATGTAAACAGAGAAGGAACAAGAAAATACTAGACTTACGTGAACAACCTACGGAAAAGAAGTAAATATGTAAGGCACTCTATACTAGGTGAACCTGCCAACAAACTATCTATGACAGAGGCGTTCAGTGATTAAATTAAAACATTGTCAAACAAAGAAAATAGGCATTGGGCACGAAATCGCTCTGCCAGTTAAGCATTGTACGGCAGCTTGTTTTGAACAGCAGTGCTGCTGACAAGATGACTCTCACATATTCTGTTATTTACGCATATTTGACGATGCTAGTGCTGATTCTGCGTTCAACATTTGACGATGCCACTATGGCTGCATTACATTAGGACAATGTTTTTATGAATCAGGTATGCCTCTTCATACTTGAAGCGTACAAATTGTTAAGACATGAACCAATGATTGTAAGGTAATACGATTGCGCCTGAAGAAATCCTCACCGACACCAAGGACTCCCTGGAGAGAGGGAAAAAGCCTACAGCAGTTACCTGTAGGGGCCGCTGGGCTCGGTTCATTAGAATCAGCAGCGACCGTTTGGTGGACGTGGGGCATTCCTCCAGTGACGGAACTGCGTCATATGCCGAGAGCGCCACTTTTTCACTCTAGAAGAAACAACAGACATCACCAATAAATAAATAAAATCGATTTCTCAACACCATACATTTATTGTCCAGTAATAATAGTTACGGCATCTTACTGTTGCAATCAAAGAACGGTTTCTGGAATAAAAGACAGGAAAAACTGTAGACGAATGGTGAAGAGCTTCTCTAAAGCAAGTCTAATGTTAACGTTCACGGATAGGTAAACATTGGGAAGTCAGTATCATTCGGGGATCTATTTGACTTTCAACCTTCAAGTTGCCTACATACCTGTGGCAAATGCCCGAAATGACTTTAACATCACAAGCCATGACCCCTGCCACACATCTCCATGGAGTTTCAGTGGTGAGAAAGTAAGAACGCTAATCACAGTCCAGGATTCTACTACTCATTAAAATGTAACAGACATCTACGTCCCAGTATTTTACTAGCAGTTAAACAGCTAATCACAATGCAGCACCAGAGAACCATTCCGGTCATGTACAAAAGTATCTGAACAATATGAATTTTGTGTCACGTTGAAAAATATATCTGATTATATTTGAAAATGTGGAAGAATACTTACATCAGAATTACATAAGCTTACCTAACCTAAATAGTAAGTCGCACTTGTTAGTGAACGTAGTTTGATTAGTGTACCATACTTGGTTCAGAGCACAACGAAATATTAAATATATCCAAGTCTAGGCTGTCCGTAATATTTACGAAAATACACGCTTCATTATAGCATTTACAGCTCGCCGGCTGAGCAGGACTTGTGGACGTGCATCGTTCGATCTCTGTACAACACGCAGATTAAGGCACAGTTTAACATTTCCGCACTAAAAAATACGTCTCTGTCAAATACGATGCCTATAACATGTAATTGCACTCTCAAAATAACCTACCTAGTGTCGTTAAGAAGATAAGTATGTTTTACAATTGTACAAAACAACTGAAGCCAGGAATGCAGTTTTGTTTGATATTTTATTTTAGGGGTAAATGAGGCTGTGTGAAAATGTGTACCTGACCAAACCGAGATACATGCTATAGAATATGTTACGCTGTTATGCAGACGGTGGTAGCTGACACAAATAGGTATTATGTATTACAGATCAATAAGTCTCAGCTACTCGAACGGCACAAATAATGTGTACCCTATACTCGACACCTCCAGTTAGACTGTGGACTCTAAAATTACATGCACGACGGCTAACCCCATGTATAAATAGTCTTATAATGAGGCAGGACACACGTGCTCTGCTGAAGTGACATTCAAAACAAAATACACACAACAAAAAACGTTTTGTATCGCCTCGGTTTCGAAATTGTGGCAAGTTCCTATGGAACCAAACTGCTAAGGGCATAGGTCCCTAGGCTTACACACTACTTAATCTAACCTAAACTAATCTCCACTAACAACAACAAACACACCCGTGCCCCAGGGACGACTCGAACCTCCGACGGGGGGAGCCACGCGAAGCGTGGCAAGGCGCCTGAGATCGCACGCCTACCCCGCGCGGCTCGGTTCCGGGAGTTCCGGAACCTGTACAGATAATTCGAATGTAGATCCACATAAACATCATTTCCGCCATTTTTATTGCTCATGAAAACCACACATTGCACATTGTACCACCATACAGGGACAACTTCAGAGTAGTTGGTCCAGATTGCTATACCCACTGGTACCTCTAATACCCAGTAGCACGTCCTCTTGCATTAACGCAAGCCTATATTCGTCGTGGAATACTATCAACAAGATCATCAAGGCACTGTTGGTCCAGATTGTCCCACTCCTCAATGGACAATTATAAAAACATCGACATTCGTGAATACTGTAGTAATGAGCATTTTTAAGCATGTGCCACAAAAGTAGAAACACACAAAAGAAAAATAATTATAGTCACTATATACAGGGTTCCAATTGGTAATTTGCAGCTATTCACTAAACAGCGTGATGCAGTAATAAATTTCTTAACTTCTAAAAATAATGAACTCACAGTAAGTGGAGATTTTAATTTAAATTTTCTGTAGATCCATACTAGTCTCTCTTACGACTTCTTATAATCTCATTCCCTTAGTACAGTTTCGAACCAGTATTATGGCTACCAGCAGCACTGCTATAGATAACATTTTCATAGATACTAGCACACTAGTAAATCATAGTAAATCCAATACTTAATGGCCTTTCAGATCATGATGCCCAGTTGCTTACATTTAATATAGTGGGGTCTGATTCAGCTAATAACAAGAAGTGGAATAATAAATGAAACAGGAATTGAAGGTATAAAAAACTGTTTGAGGAATACAGACTGGAAAGATTTAAACAATTTACATGGAAAAAATGAAAAATATAACTATTTCCCTAATATGGTCATAGGTCACATTGAAAAATGCTGCCCTAAGAACATAATCAAAGCAAATAGATCAAATGTTTCAAAAACTGGGATTACAAATTGAATAAAAGTATCATGCAAAACAAAAAGAAGACTGTACTTAATGTCAAGGGAAAACGATGACTACAGAGCTAAATCACATTACAAATTATATTGCAATATTCTGAACAAAGTAATCAGGACCCCGATAAATAATTTAGACAAGAAGAGAATAGAAGCTTTTGAAATGTGGTGCTACAGAAGGATATTGAAGATTAGATCGGTAGATCACATAACTAATGAGGAGATATTGAATAGAATTGGGGAGAAGAGGAGTTTGTGACACAACTTGACAAGAAGAAGGGATTGGTTGGTAGGACATGTTATGAGGCATCAAAGGATCACCAATTCAGTACTGGAGGACAGGGTGAAGGGTAAAAATCGTAGAGGGAGGCCAAGAGATGAATACACTAAGCAGATTCAAAAGGATGTAGGCTGCAGTAGGTACTGGGAGATGAAGAAGTTTGGACAGGATAGAGTAGCATGGAGAGCTGCATCAAACCAGCCTCAGGACTGAAAACCACAACAACAACAAGCAGGCAAAGCTGTAAAAGCTGAGAGTTCCAAACGATTACCGTTCCAACGCCAGAAGCTGACAAGGGATAGGTGCAGTACAGGTCAGCTACCGGATCTTAAAACTATTGTAACACAGAAAGCTGACAGAATGTGCAGTCGGTGTCAGCTACAGGATCTTAAAACTCTACTGTAACTTTATCTTCTGACGCGGCTGGTCAAACAGGACACAACATCATGTCAGTCATGAGCACTCCAAGCTTCCCGGTCACGGCGTAATTAGAAACACAGAAGTCTGTGTAGTATTAATGGCAGCTTTGTACTGTAGAAGCTATACAACGTTGCACCAGTAAGGCAACGATTACGTTTCTGTGAACGATATATATCGCTCTTAATCGTAAGTAATGTGTGCCACACAGCGATAAACATCTCAGTATTGCACGGTGGACTATGGAAAGTACATACGAGTGTTAGAAGGTTTCTGTCATGTTACGTTCGCGTAGGGATCGATGGAGAAATGACAGTGTGCCTCGGTATGTCCCCTATTCTGGTTTCGTATTCTCACACAGTAAATTACAAAAATACGAGAATGGTTACGCAGTGAGCATCGAACTCATGTTCTCTAAATTTACCATGATTTCTCGACAGCAATGTCGCCTTTAGTTTTCCAGAGATAGAGTTTAAAAAAACTTAAATTTTTTGTAATACTTTTTAATGACAACCAACAATCCTATAAGTGCGTCTGCGAATTCGTGCAACAGATATTTTCATTAATAACTGATAAGCCTTCCAAATGTTGGAGCAGTAGCTTAGAATTGGTCGACCTAGGTTCTTGTGTGCTGTTTGCCTTACAGCTGAGTTGCTCTTTCGCTAAATCCTTCCCAAAATCATTTCATCACTTCACACTTTACTACTTTAAGTGCCTCATTTCCTAATCTAATTCCCTCAGCATCACCCGATTTAATTAGACTACATTTCATTATCCTTGTTGCAAAACAAGGATAATGAAATGTAGTCTAATTAAATCGGGTGATGCTGAGGGAATTAGATTAGGAAATGAGGCACTTAAAGTAGTAAAGGAGTTTTGCTATTTGGGGAGCAAAATAACTGATGATGGTCGAAGTAGAGAGGATATAAAATGTAGGCTGGCAATGGCGAGGAAAGCGTTTTTGAAGAAGAGAAATTTGTTAACATCCAGTATTGATTTAAGTGTCAGGAAGTCATTTCTGAAAGTATTCGTATGGAGTGTAGCCATGTATGGAAGTGAAACATGGACGATAAATGGTTTGGACAAAAGGAGAATAGAAGCTTTCGAAATGTGGTGCTACAGAAGAATGCTGAAGATTAGATGGGTAGATCACATAACTAATGAGGAAGTATTGAATAGGATTGGGGAGAAGAGAAGTTTGTGGCACAACTTGACCAGAAGAAGGGATCGGTTGGTAGGACATGTTCTGAGGCATCAAGGGATCACCAATTTGGTATTGGAGGGCAGCGTGGAGGGTACAAATCGTAGAGGGAGACCAAGAGATGAATACACTAAGCAGATTCAGAAGGATGTAGGTTGCAGTAGGTACTGGGAGATGAAAAAGCTTGCACAGGATAGAGTGGCATGGCGAGCTGCATCAAACCAGTCTCAGGACTGAAGACCACAACAACAACACACTTCACTAGTTCTTACGATTACATATCGCTTCTTAGCATGACTCGTACGCCTTATACTTACTTGACAGACACCAAAATTTTATCATTTATCTTGTAATTTCTGAATAATTGTTATGTTGTGGGCATTATCTTGCAACCATCTATTTTTTAAGACACGTGTCACTCAGCAAACGAGTTGGAAGTGCTGTACAAACAACTTGCAGTTCCTTGTGACGATCGACCGATTACAATTGCCAAACAAGCGCAGACATTATATCTGGGGGCCTCAGCGACCGTTGTAATATTGATGTACAGGTGGGGTATTCTATTACCTTTGTTGACTGCGTTCCCTCATCAGACGCGAGGGCCTCAGAGAGTCATCGCTCTGTAGGCAACTCGTTACTGGCTTAATGCACCATCGTCAAAACACAGTTACATTCTGCCATTTTGATATATGATACTTATATTCAAGGGAAGCAACCTGGATTTTTCACTCACATCACTCATGCTACTACCCTTATTATTTTCTATGTGATATGTCAGTAAGTTAGACGTTTATTTTCGCATGGTATGTACGAGGATCTATCAGAGGAAGAGCAGTTTGGTTTCAGGAAAGGTAAACGCACTAGAGGGGCAGTGCTGACGCTGTACTTGATAAGAGCATCAACAAATTTCGTTCCAGAAACTGATGACAGAAATTCGAAATCCCCAGAGAAGTAGCTCTAGGCTACAGGGAAAGACGTGTAATGCGCAATACGAACTCGAAAGAAGGAATAGTGAGAATGGAAGACGAAGAGAGAAGTGTTCACCGTAGTAAGAGCGCACAACAGAGATTCATTCATTTTGTGCCTTAATGTTCGAGGGTAATTTTGTGGAGCAATGATCAGTAAGATCGGAAATGGGATTTAATTTCAGAGAGAAATTCTTAGAAGACGTTACTACCATCTTCGGAAGTGAGGAACATTTACAGGACCTGTTGAAGGGAATAAACCCTATTGTGAGCAGGGAATATGAATTAAGAGCAAATCAAAGAGAAATGCGGGTATTGATGATCAGCAGAAATGAGATTGGCGACAAACCTGACATTAAATTTTGCGGACCACTTAGTGAACGAAGACATTCTGCTACTTCGAAACAAAATCAAGGATGACTGAAAGATGTAGTACGACATTAGAAGCAGACTATCACAGGATAACATAGCGTTCTTGCTAAAAGTAACGTATTTGAGACGCCCTGCCAATCCCGCAAGACAGGACAGATAGCATAAATTGTGAATTGGGGCCAAAATAAGGACTGTCAGTTACACTCAAACATACAACTTCATTATTTGATCAAAGATTACATGATCCCCAATTTAAAACAAAACAAAGAAAAACACACACACACACACACACACACAGAAACTGCTTCAATCCTTGGGACTTAATTACCGGCTGAAAGCCACTTCTATTTAAAAACGGCTGAAGGCAAGATTTATCTTAAATCAGTTCTTTAGTTAAGCTGAAGTAAACAAGTTAAATTCAGATCTGCTGAAGGCTTAATACTTAAAACTCCATACCATTAATTTTTTTTAAATACCAAAGGTCTTACGTGAAACAGTACTTTAAACTACGCTGAAGGCCATAAGAGCAAAAGAACTCTAAACCAAAATTCGGCTAGAAGCCATACGAGTACAAACAACAAGAACAAACTAAAAAAAAAGGAGCAATACACCCAAGGTTGCTCAGATGTTCGAAGATCGGCCTGGAATTCAAACACTAACGCTCGCTTAGGTAAGACAGGCGGTCGGCCCAACCATTTTCAATCCGCTGGGAACCCAACCGAAAGACAGTAAACAGACCAATGATCAAGATCACTTCCGATCCACACTTGCAGCAACACTAAAACGATGGTAACAGCGGAGACTGGAACAACAACTAGAACGGATGACAGACAACCCATAAGCGGTGGACGACCCAAATACACGTCGTCTAATCATATGACCGACCAAACAGCCAAGCAAGGTCGTTGCCACTCAAACGTGTGTGTCTGCAATCTTCGGGTGAGTGATAGCTATTCTGTCATTCCTCGCTACTCAGCGCCAACTGACCAGTTCAGAGTCAGAGGGCAGACAACATTTAAATAACTTACCAGTCAAACCACATAAACTACACACAGGTTCACGAACACTTGCACGAAGAACTAGACAGTGCTAACGGCAGTGACTGAACAAAACGTGGACGAATCACGAGTTGGCACACACGGCCAACCCATAAGCGATCGCCAGTCAAATACAAGTCGCCGACAAGACGCCCGACCGACGATCAACACAGTCGTCCCCACTCAAATCATGTGTGTCCGCAATCATCGGCGAGTGATGGATATGCGCGTCTCCCTGGCGCTGAACGACCCACTGGTGCTACAACGCGACTGCTCCAACCGACCAACTGCTATACATCAACACGGAGACTGCACTAAAATAACTGGGCAGTGAACATCACGGGCGACACACAATTTCACAAACACTTGGACGAAGTACGTGACCAATGCTAAGAGCAGTGACTGTGAAATCACCAGGACGAACCACGAGTTGAGACCCACAAGCGATCGGCGAACAAATACACATCGCCCGGTAAGACGACCAACCGACGTTCAACCAAGAACGTCCCCAGCCACTTGCGCCGGCAACGGTCGGGCGAGTCATGGCTATCCGAACCTAACTGCCGCTCCAACCCGACCGAATTTCTAACGCGTCTCACCTGTCCGTCTGCCAGGTCCGAAAACTACTGGCGCGTTCCAACTAACTTCATTGTCAGGTCCCAACAGTATTGCTGGCGCGTTCCAACTCGCTGGACAACACACGACGACCAAGTAAAAGCAGTCCCAAAGATAATATGGCAGGGCCTACACCGATAAGCGCTGCTGCTGCCGCTCACGGGAGGGCAAGGCAATAACTGAGTGATACCAGTAATTGAAAATTTACATAACGAGGCGGCAGTGTCGGTAGAAACAGGGTGTGAAATACGAGATGGCACGAAGACGAGCCACCCACGGTTCAATATTAGTATGAAGAATAGACATTAGTTTACAGAAAGAAATTTCGGAGAAAGTACGCCTGGAGCAGGGCACTGAACGGATGTCGACTGATACCATAAGAGCTGACGGAGAGGAAACCAAGGTGTGGAAAACTCTGAAAAATAGAAGGTAAATGGTGATAGAACATGTGCTGTGACGTCTGGGAAAATCTGCCACGGTAGAGGGAGGCCTAGAAGGTAGAACTTGTAGAAAAAGACAGCGTTTTGAATAAATTCAACAAGTAATGGAATAAGTTGAGTGTGAGTGATTTTCCGACAAGAAGGCGTGATGCAGTTTCTGACGAATCTTCTGAGGCAATATCTTCTGGCTACATACACACAGTCGCGGGCTGCTTCTAATAAGAGGCAAGATGCAAGGAACTTCCAAACGGCCACATCCGGTTCAGCACTGCCTGCCCGCATAAACCCACAACAACAGAAAATCCTGACCACAACAGACCGACTGACTCCACACAATTGTCTCTCTTACTTTCAAATTATACCTGCTGACATGGCGCGACACGCCATAGTCGTTGACTGGTCGAGCTGTCGATTCCAGACCACAATCAATAATTTAGTACTTCCCATGCAGCTGTGATAAATATCGAAATCGATCAACAGCAATGAGCTCTCCGCTAATCGATGCTAAAATACGTGATTCAAATGACGGGGCAGAACTTACGGGTTTACTGAGAAGAAAATGATATAAATTGGTTTATCTAAACCATTATATTACGTTATTACTTATTCAACAACTTCTTAATTTACTATTATGTAAATTATCCAAAAGGAAAAATTTTAATGTAAATAGCACTGATTGTGACCTTGTATGCTATAATTCTTATGACAGTTAAAAAATGCACACGTATCAGATAGTTTTGTCCTGACTGAAATACTGTTGTTCGAGTGTAAATAATGTCATCAGGTTACATGTCAACTGAAACCACTGCATGTCTCTTTTGGAGTACCTTCACTGTGATATGTTTTTATGGATTTCAGTTTTCGGTAAACAACACGGAAAAATGGAAGAATATATGGATGTAATGTTCTGAGATCTTTCAACTTCAGGACAGATATAAAACTTCTGTGTGGACAGGGTAGTGGTATTCCATGAAGAAGTTTTGGAGTGATTAAATGGCACTCTTACAAGTGTGAGACGTGTTGAAAGAAGATTATGTTTTTTTGCTTTTCAAATTTCACAGCACTTGTTTTCGTAATATGAAAGCCAATACATTTAATACAACAGCGTTCTACTGTTTCACTATTTAGCTGTTGAAAATCCCTTAAATCTTCTGTTGTCACTGGAATGACCTCAAACGGACTTTTGACTTTGGCATTTTTTACAAGTTCATACTACTTGTCAATGTGCAAATAAGATTTGCTTTTCCCATTTTCTTTTTCATTGTGCCAAAGTCTCGGTCATCGGGTAAGTAGGTACGTCCAGCAAGAAGGAAATGATATTGGATATCATGGAATCAGTTGACAACAATACAATAAACACTGTATTGTATTTCCTTTGTTCTTTCTTTTATAATACACATTTGATGGATCGCCCAGTATTGTCGCAATACGTGATGCAGTTTCTGACGAATCTTCTGAGGGAATATCTTCTGGCTACATAGACATAAATTATGAACTAGAGTTGCATGTGCTGAAGCCAAGGTTATATGCCTACAACAGCGTTAGGTAGAACAGTGTCTCAGTAGGAATTTTAGGCCACGGAAGTGCTTGTTGTAAATAATAGGTGTTTACAAAGTACTCATGGTCATTATTGGAACAAGACTTTGCGCATTCTCTCAATAGAGCATATGCTTTATCAACTCAATATCTGAAGCCTCACATTCAAAGGAATATCGTCGTTCGGAGAGGCACTGCACTTATTACTCATGTGGTAACTTGAAGCTTACATTAAAATCTGAGTTTAAAACTTTTGAATACACTTCTTATTTTATAGGTAAAACTCCTGATACTTGACAATCTTTCTCACAGAGGCGGTGAAATTCAGAGATGGATTTCACAGTTATAACGAACACTTTATGTGCGTTGTCTCTACGTGAAATGGCTTCTGTGGTTCCAAGATTTTCTCATATGGTCTCCAATAGTATCCAACGAGGCTTCACTCACTCTGTGTTTTAAATTGCTGTGTTTTCCGTGTTTATCTATATGTTTTATTCCAAGATGTCACGTTTTAAGTTCATCAGTATTTTCATCACCAGCTACATCATCACTACCATTAAGCAGTTTCCTGTCACCTCTAGCTGTTGACACTCTTTTAGGTGACGAAAACGTCGCAAAATATTTTTAAACATACACTATACTTTGCTCCAGTCGCCGATGTTACATGATAAGGGAATGAGTACTTTCATATGCTCACTCCTACATCATTACGTATTTTAACAAATGCCTGACTACATTCTTTATGCTCAATAAGACCATTGAGATATGTACCCGAATATTGTAGACCTGAAGTGTGTAAAACTCACAAAATAGTGAGGTTTTAGAAATTTCATATAATACTGAATAGCTGTATCACCAAGGTTAGATCCGTCTAATATATTTCTGCAGTCATATTCAGGTCCTTGCTTTGCTGCTACATACTGGTTTTGTGATGCACATGTTCATGTTCACTGTTTCTTTTCCTCCTTCCGTATGCTCTCTTCCATTTGTGTAGTTATAACTGAATTTCTTACCACCAGTTTCAGCATTCTCAAATACACGCGATCCATGTTTCTATCGCTGTTTTACAACTGCGCCACCAGTAGGCCAACAACTTATATGCAAAGAGGAATGACATGACATATGTATTACAGTGTAGGGACCAAATGCAAGTTATGTTTAATACTTACAAAAAAAGAGGGATATAGAAGAAATAATTACATTCTGGAAGGCTATGTTCTTCACTTACAACTGATAAACCAGTCTCTAACAGTGCTACGTTCGTACATCTGCAACTCACTTAACAAGACCAGTGAGTGTCGTACCACCTTCTTTCACTCAAAACGATCATAAAGGCGCATACAGGAACTTAGAACAATTACTGTAGAAAGAGCGGGAGCAGTGCCGTTTGGTTCTAGTCTACAGGATAGACAAAAGTTGGCAAATAATACTGAGAACGCACGAAGTTCAGTTTTTCCTCCCCCCCCCCCCCCCCCTTTATTAGCATAGCTCCCTCTCTAACTAGATTCCTCTTCAAGAGGCACATTCAAAGATGAAATGGATGGAGAGAGGCAGAGGGAAGAAGACGTGGGAACGGAGAGGCAGCATGGGGTGACGTGTGCTATGTACGAGTGTGTACGAGTGGAGTGTGTACATGAGCAAAGCTGTGGGGAGAAGTATATTTTTATATTAAAGTAGCATACTTAGCAATGATTCACAACTGCTGAATATGTATGCGAATTGGATGTATGTCCTAATCTGTCTCCCCTTCACTCTGTCCACACCTTCATCGTCACTGTCATTATATGTCTCCTGCTGCTCTCCCCTTTCACTGCCTATCGCCTTCTCCCAGTCTGTCATTCACCTCCTGCCCCCATTCTCCATCAATTTCCTTATCCCCTCTCTATGTTCATTTCCTCTCTCCTCTCAGTCCATCTCTTCTTTTCTCGGACTCTGTCTCTTGGTTAATGGTGTTCGAAATGAAACCTCGATTGGGAATTGACGGCTCTTAAGATGAATGGGTAAACCGTTTGGGATGATCGGCGTATGGAGCAAGAGATACACCCCGCCAAGAACTGTCAGGAAAGTAGATTCAGTGACAGAATTTTGCATGGTTTTAATCTTCAAATGGGTAGGACTGCATAGTTACAGACAATTCAGTCTCCAGAGTAGCATTCTAGTCATAAACCAATAAGCTATAAATAAAACGCCCGTGTTCTGTGCTAAAACGAACATCAAGGAATAAAAGAAACATACAGAATGATGTGTATACAAACTATATTCAAAGAGAAAGATTATACACAGGGGAAACAATTTGTCCAACGGTTTAATTCCCCTGTTTTCGTAGTCCAAACTGATTCTGAGAAAGAAAAGTAGACCATAGATTTTTACAGCAAGGTTTTTGTCCTCACAGTCAATTTTAACAGAAAACCAGTACATGGTCTTTCAAAAAATGTACAGCCTAAGTCAGTCTTAATGTTTATTAGCGTATTGTGTAAAAATTTGAAGTAATTTTTCGATATTTTTGCTAAAAACTTTTGCTTATTATACTTTATATATATTTTTATATTGTATGTATTTAAGGAATGTGTAGTCTACGTCCATCCATATTTATTAGAATAACGTGTGAAAATTTCAAGATTTTTGCTAAAGAGGTTTGCTCGTTCCCTATTACATACATATTTACATATAACAAGTATTTAGAAATATGTAATCTATATCCATCCAAACATTTAGTACTGTATCATGTATCTCTTAAAATACAGGTGGGCAACCGGCTGCAGCCTGCGATTGGTATCAGTGCGGCCCACGGAACAATTTCGTGGGAAAGAGATAGAAACACTCACACTGTATTCCACCAGGGTCCCATTTTCGGATATTTCTGCCAACGCTCTCCTTGTTTCGCATTCGCAGCTTATGACGCAGAAGAAGTGAAAGGTCGCAAGCTGCCTTGCTTGCCTCATTCCATTTATATGCTAAATTCATCTGCCTTTGTCACGAATGGTGATAGGCAGGACACTTTAGTCCCATCACGCTGAAAGCCTCCCCACGTTATTTAATGCCGGACAATGTATTTCACAAAACTAAAGTGGCTGTCGGTAGAGGCTTGTAGTTCTGTTCTAACAATGCGTGAGAACCACGCAGTTAGCGCAGAACTCTGAAATCGACAGAG
Source organism: Schistocerca serialis cubense (assembly GCF_023864345.2). Taxonomy (NCBI): domain Eukaryota; kingdom Metazoa; phylum Arthropoda; class Insecta; order Orthoptera; family Acrididae; genus Schistocerca; species Schistocerca serialis. The sequence goes on along the minus strand of NC_064645.1, from coordinate 302,010,880 downwards.
GAGGCCAAACGGCATGCAGAGGCTTTATTCCAGCTTACGGGTGTCAAAGGGTCATCTGAGAGGCTTCACCGAACCACCATGTCAATCAAGCCAAGAAGGGCACGCGGTATTCAGCACGATTCGGCTGTGAGGAAGGTTTATGGCGGTAGTCTCAAGTCTTCGAATTTCTGGTCCTCGCGGAGTTTCCGTCACTTTAGTTAAGCTTCTAGAAATTCAGAAACGTATAAATAACGCTCTGATTCGCCCATCGCGTACTGACGTCAGACGGGAATTTCTGGAGCAAACTGCCGAGGAAGTTGACCCGTGCTTGGGGACATTCCGAGGTGAGAATTTATTAAACGTGTGAGTTTACACGCTGGTGGCGTAAAACAGTGACATTTTTCCTGTTTGGTGGTTGTGGCGAGAAAAGCGGAAACAGCAATGTCGAGAGCAGGGAAGGGGGAGAGGGAGACTGTTGGTTTGGATGTGGAGGATGAGAGCTGCCTGGTTTTAGACGTCTGAGTTTAAACAGTGGGTGGGACTTGACGGTGTCCGGGTATTGACGGTCGAGGATCTCGTTCTTCCTATGTAACCAGCACAGCCGACTTACCGCCTCAACAAACTAGCTTGAGTGTGCATCAGCACCAGCAATAGGTGCTCGTTAATGTCTGCAAAGGGGAAGTACCGTTGCCTCACTACCGTTTATGCCAGTTACAGTGGTAGTATCGTTTCCATATATTATTCGGTCAACCACTGGAGTAACAAAGACACACTCGTATTCGTGATCGAATGTGCAGCTATGATACGGCATAGGTCTCCCAGTTGCTTCATACCTTCATCGCAATCACTTTTTCCAACAGTCATCTCACTGAGCCTTTGGCTATCTCATTGCTTTTAGTTTGATAAGGTGTGAATTTAATTTTAATTGAGTTTAATTTGAAGTAACTTGTAGTTACTTTGAATTAATTATTTTTTTATTATTCGGCGGCTAAGTGAAAGAAGTCATAAAGTAGGATTTTATAGCATTTCCCCATCTTAGGATTCCATGTTAGGGTAATATTTTTGATAGCGGTGGCCTTGGAGAATTAAAATTTTATATCGGGTCTTAAGGTGCGTGTGAGGGAATCTGGGCAGTTCCATCTTTCGGGTACGATTTCACATGCACACAGCGCTGGGCTTTTGCAAAGTGGAAGTTTTGCTTACTACCCAAATGTGCTCCTACACATGCGGAGAGTGGAGGAACCAGCTTATTAACTTGAAGGGTAGCGGGGAGAAGCATTTTCGTCTGTGAATCATTGCTGACAACCCACACAAGTTATTTATTGCTTACAGAAGCAACGCTTACCTATGCGACCAGTTATCAAATTTTTTTCTAAAAAAAAGTTTAAAAATGCTGGCGTGTAGTGTTTGTGGACATTAAAGAAGTAAATTTGAAACAAAGGAATGACCTGCTTGCGGCCAAAAATCGCAAAGTTGTTCCTAATTGTTAGTCGACTACGATTACCTTTCTCATCGCCGTATTTGTTTTGTTGTTCTTTATCGTATTAGCATTACGAGTAATTCTTGTCGACTGCGGATCTATTAGAACACAGCTACTATTGAAACTGAAGGTAATGTAATGAATTAGCTGAAAATTTGCTTTTATGGGCGTCTGTTTTTCCATGATGACATTTCAAGATGCCTGACATTCAGTCTTCACATTTTTATATTTATTTACGTGTCTTGAACATTGTTTCTCGACTAACGCCGTTGAAGAATAATCTAACACAGATATTGAAAAACGTTTAAGTAAAGAAATAATGTTCGCCAGGCGTAAATGAATGTAAGCATCTGAAGACGCTATAAACATAAAATATATCTTTGTGCGCGTGTGAAGCAGAAAATTTGCTATCAAAATGTCTTACTTAAGCTCACGGGCCGCCTTGTCAAGTGTCGTGACAGCAGTGCATAAAGTCCGTGACATTAATGTTTACGGGATAATGTACCGAAGCGTATTGCGCCTCTTTCCCGATATGCCACGTCATCAAATTGTACAACAAAAACGTATTTTCGAGAGTACATTCATTTTATGTTCATACCGTCTTCCTATGTTTGCATTTATATATATGACACTTCCTGTACACTGCAAAATATGCCCACACTGGCTTACATCTACACTACTTTAGAAACACAAGAAGTAGTATTCGAAAGGTTCTGGTCCAATTTATTAAAAATTTTCACACGATACACTAATAAACGTGTGAGTGAACACAGGTTCCAAATATTTTATATATATGTTATATAAACATATACGTTGCATAAATGTGATATATATATCTTACATATGGAGAAAAAATTTTCAGCAAGTATCCCAGAAGGCTCTTAAAACAATTTTTTGACGATACTGTAATATATATATATATATATATATATATATATATATATATATATATGTGTGTGTGTGTGTGTGTGTGTTAAAAGTAAGTCACCACGTAAGAAATTTGATTAAATCGGTCAAAAACTTTCAAGATTTTGGCTTACAGCGGTTCCACTTCATATATTATAAACACACAAACACACACATATATATATATATATATATATATATATATATATATATATAGGGTATATCTGAACATTTAGTAGAATATTGTGTAAGATTTTGAAGTAAATCGGCAAGAAATTTAACAGATATTTTGTAACAATTTTAAACAACACTTTCTCTTTACTTAGTAATATAGGTATGTTTCATACATTAAAATAAACATGTATCCTATCTTCATCCAGATATCTAGTAGAGCAATAATAAAAAATGTGAACTACTTTGGCCCAGCACTTTTTGCTGTTTTTGCTTACAAAGATTCTCCTTTATGTGATAAGTATACGAAATATGATATAGCCCACACATATCCAAATGTTCATTACAGTATCGTCTAAAAATTGTGTTGACAACTTTCTGTGATTCTTTCTGAACACTTTTTCTCCATTATATAAGATATATATATAATTTTTATATATATATATATATATATATATATATATATGTATTTATATAAGATACACAAGTATACTAAAAATTTGGAGACTATGTTCATTCACACGTTTATTAGAGTATCGTGCGAAAATTTGAAATAAATCGGACCAGAATTTTTCGATTACTACGTCTTGTCTGTATAGAATAGTGTAGATGTGAGCAAGTGTGGGCATATTTTGCCTTGTAGAAAGTGACATGCGGAAAAAAATGACAACCTTTTCAAGAAAGCCAACAGTGCAGCTAAAACATCATAGACGCTAATTTCCTTTCAATTTCTCCAACATTGGCAAAAATTGTTTAAATTCAAATTTTTCATTTTCTCACAGTTTTAATGGTTCAACAACTCATGCCACCGAATGTTTTCGGACTGTACTTAAGTTCCTTACCGAATCTCTGTGATGAAATCTCTTATTTACTCTCCCATAATCGGCAGGCTAATAGTAGTCAACAAAGAAAGAACTGAGCACAAATGCTATTCATAATTAAACAACATGTTAATATTACATTACAGGGAAAGACATCGAGTTTTATTAAACTTCATATGCAGTATTTTTTACACCAAACTAACCTAGAGGGTGAGACATGCTCAGTAAAAATAAATCTCTGTCACTTTCGTTTACAGCTGCCTTTACCTATTTTATTTCGAATTCTCCTGAAGCTTTCTGCCTTTCAGTCTGTCTTCTCTTAGAGCAGGAGATATAGCCCTCCTTCAGCATTCATCCTGTTCCTCTTCCGTTATCTTGTGTTGCTAGGATCACACTTTCGTTATCTGCACCGAAACTTTGTGCTTATCTGAAACATTTGAAGCAGCTGAATACGGATATAACTTCTGTGCCTTCTCTGTATTTAGTCACAAGGTGTGAAACAATACTATCGGCCTTATCTTCCGACTGAGGGAGTCAAATATTGGGGAAAAATCTGCGGTAACTTATTTCATCTTGTAGCTCACTAAATGATTTTAATTTATTATTGCCAAAGGCAAAGAAGTGGAAACTATTGAGAGATGAAAGTAGTAAACAGAAAATCAACTAATTTGCGTATTGACTTTTGTGTTGAACTGTGTCCAATAGAGATGGCCAGTCTGCTTCTCAGTTGATTGAAAGAGCCAGATCCTCCTGATGAGTGGGTGATAGGTGATTCGGAAAAAATGTGGTTGCTCATCTGATTTCAAAATGCGTCTCTGGTAGCTGTAGTGAGCGAAACGAAAATTCTGTGGTAGGCTACCACAACGGCGCCTCACGCCACATCCTCAAGAAAACGTTTCTCAAGCTACAAAAAATGTGTTATAGACCATGTGCATGTGAGCATTTGCATACCTTATTAGTGTGTAAAGCTTTTCTCATCAAAGAAAACAACACAGAAAATTGCTCCCTTTTTCAGTTTACTGGGTGTGAAACCCTACACGTTCAGCCATTCCAATAGTTGTGACAGTTATAACAGTATGAAAGTAAGCAGAACACTGAGTCCCCATGTGGGAAGAAAAGTCTCTGACCCAGCCAAGAATAGAACCTCAGTCCCTTCACTTAGAAATCCACTGCACTGACCATGTAGCTACTGAGGCTAACAAAACTCGGTTCTTTAGAACGGTACGTTAACGTAGAAAGCACTTCCTGCATCATGTTTCTCCTCGTGATTTGCAAAGAAAACCTCACATTTCAGAAGTTCAATAAACGTTTACAAACTTTTGAGTCAGTTGGTATTTCTTATCCTTTTACTCAGCATCTCACTTGGAATGTGTAGTTAGCAAACCATATAAGCTGCGATCTTCAGCCACCATGTGGTGGGAGCATATCGCAAAGTGACCCAGGCATCAGTCTACTCCCAATAGTTCTGTCCTCCGAGTACTCTCACCAATCGGTGCCAAGACGCCGCACTTGCTCGCTGTTCCTCACCAATCTCATTGGCCGGATCACAATGTAGCTCACTGGCTCACTTCTCCCCACCAGTTTCATGGATCGGACTGCAAGGCATCTCGCTGCTCCCCACCATTCTCACAGATGTGATTGCAAAGAGCAGATCACATGGCGACGTGAGGGTCGCTTTGTTCTCTGCTGTCTTGGCACAGTGACAGCTTGCAACTCGCTTTCCTCAGTGAGCATCTCTCCAGCAGAGTTCAGATTTTTAAAAAAATTACGTTATGTGTAACACTTATTTATTTTAACGTAGTCAGTAGTCAATGAGCACAGTATGTCTCAGGGCAATGGTCAATGATCAGGGATGTGACAGGAACAATCATTTGAAACAAAAAAATAAATATGGACAAATGTCCTGTTCCAAATTGTTTCTGAGATGGAACACATTTACAGTTACTTTTTTAAGTTTTTCTTGAATAACTCGAAATCCGCAGTCCCCAGCGAAACCGTGCCGCCATACAGAATTAAACTACATTAAATTTCCTATTTAAAGGTCCTATTCATTTCTTCTCTAGGACTTATGGTTTGCGTTAAGAGAACGACAGAATAACAGAAATCTTACCCGACACGCATGCGCTGAGATGTAGGTAGGTTGTGTAAGGCAGTTTGAGGTAGGTGCCCGACTTGATAGACAACGTGTCCTGTATGAAATTATGCGGCTCGACTTCATCTGCGCTATTGTGGCGTGTTGTAAACAATGTCAATGTACTGAATACAAATAAAAATGTACATGGCTGAAACTGATGATTTTCCTCAATCTTCCTATCTATCTTCTGCCCACTTGGTAATAATTATAATCAAGAATTTATCTAACTTCTCTTCTTAGCCATCGGAGTTCTAGGGCTTGCATTCTGATGGGAACGAGTGTTTCTGCTGTGTTGTCCAGGCAAGAGCTTCAAGGTTTAGGGAGCAGCAATTATTGTGAAAAGAATAGATCAACAATAAGCTTGATCTTTTGGAGTGCTTGGCCGTCCTGTAAAGTAAAAGGTGATCTGAAGGACTTTCGATGGCTTTGTAATCACAAGACATAATTTTTGGCGGGTACCATCATTTAACTCCTTGAAATATTGACTAAGTCACCGTCTTATTTACCGTTCAGTTACCGTTATCGCTAAAGTAAAGTACTGGTCTAGTTCCTTCATCGGGACAAAGGGATCAGCTACAGCTTCTGCTTTGCCTATACTTCTATGGATCACATAAGGTTTTCCATAAAGCATCTGGTCTTTGTGATTTTGATTAATATACTGGCATGCCTTAGTTATCGTTTCTCTCCGATTTATTGACTCAGTTTGCTTTCTGCTTGTAATTAATTTTATTTTCAATAATAGGAGGTCGAATGTAGGTGCTATGTGCAGTGTCTCCGAGATTCATGAACTCTTCCGTTTACCAAGGTGCAGGTTTTCCCTTCAGGTTTCCGGTCTTGTGGAGTATATTTATTGTGTAATAGATTTAGTTTGGTAGTATATACATGGAATTTGATTACCAAGTCCTGAAATCGAATGGAAATTGTCTCCCAAATTATCTCTTCCGCCTCTACTGCAAGTTCATTTACACTGATACACTTAAGGTCTTGGTACATTGTCAGTTGAGGTTTATTCCTTGGATATTTTAGAGATAAAGTTATAAATATAATTTTGTGAGCTGATTCCTGGTACGAATTTCTTTGCTTGTGGATTTCGTGGCAAATATATGTGTGAGAGTGTGAGTGCAGGCTGCATTATGGGTAGTTGCAAGCTGAAGCACTGTTCATTTGAAGAACAAATTACACACTTGAATTTCAAAGTGGAACAGAATATATTTATACTACTAGCATTGTTTGCATGCTCCTAAGTCGAATTGAGTTCTGAAAGGTTAGCTGTGAAACAGGCTATTCAGCCTACTGTCGGACGTCATTAGAGGATGGAGATTAGGACAATTTTTTAAGGGATTTTATTTTTACAAACATATATTCGACTTGTTTTTCTTCATTAACACTGGATGTAAGTAACACTATAGGTAGTAAGTCAAAGCGTTCGCATGTCGCTACTGCACCTTCTCATCTGTTACTTCTTTGGTGTCTTCGGACAATTGAGTCTAAGTTTACAGAACTGGAGAGCATGCTTGGCTTGGGCCATTTCTCCACGTTCGCTAGAAGAAAGACATGGATGTCGATACTCTGACATATATGGCAGAGTTCGTCGAAATGAGTTGAAAGTGATGGCCAACTGTGTTCCACAGAAACAATACAGACACACTGGTAGAACAAGAGGCTGCATGAGTTGACAAGTTAGTAGCACCTAAAGCACACGCCTTAGGGTTCATTTGGAATAGTTTTTTACAGCATTTATTCGCACTGTTATCCTGCTATCTCTTGTTCCCACGTAATGTAGTCCAAATTTAATATCACGTTATTTAAAATTTTTATATCTTTCAGCAGTGAAATCTTCGCGTATTGTCAGTTAGCGCGTTCATTAGACACAACGACTGTTTAAAACTTTCTTGTATATGATACAACTCCACGATTGTGGGTCTAGGTTTCACAGATCACAACGTCCTACATCCTACTCTATAACTTATGATAACAGACTGTGCGTCATGTACGAGGGTTGGAACTTTAATAGTGGCAACTATTTATTTACAGCTGGTACAAAATAGATAAGTGTTTCAAAGTTTTACCGACGTTTAAAGTAGTCGCCAGCATTGTGTATAACCCGTCCCCAACGACGTGGAAGACGTAAGATACTCTTAGCAGTGCCAGTTGTGAAGATAGTTGGAGTGGCGCGGTCTATTGCCCGACGAATTTATAATAATTGTGAAGCGAATGCGGTGAAGTGTTTCCTTGAGTTTAGAAGTTGAACTTACGAGGGCAGTGCAGTAGGTGGTATAGCACTTAGCAGCCCCATCAGTCAAACAAATCAGTAACATCATGTAGTGTACGTGCTTGAGCATTGTCCTGCAATGTGATAGTCAGGTCCTGCAGAAAGTGTCACCACTTCTGTCTCTATGGTGTTCATTTCTGGAACACAACCTACGACCTACGACTCGATGTTTAAACTGAAGGAAACACATCACGGCATTCACTTCGGAACTGCTACAAACTCGTCGGGCAATAGACCGCGGCCGGCCGCTGTGTCCGAGCGGTTCTAGTCGCTTCAGTCTGGAACCGCGCTGCTGCTACGGTCTCAGGTTCGAATTCTGCATCGGGCATGGATGTATGTGATGTCCTTACTGTAGTTAGGTTTAAGTAGTTCTAAGTCTAGGGGACTGATGACCTCAGATATTAAGTCCCATAGTGCTTAGAGCTATTTGAACCAATAGACCGCGCCGCTCGAACTGTCAACACAACTGGCACTGCTAAGAGTGTCCTACGGCATCCGCATCTCGAGCAACGGGTTATACACAATGCTAATGACTACTTTGAAGGTCAGCAAAACTTTGAAACCCGTATCTATTTTGTACCAGCTGTAAATAAATAGTTGTCACTATTTAAGTTTCACCCTTGTATACTTATTGTCACTTTCAGCTTCTACAATTTAAAATGTCTATGTTAATAGTAAATATTTTAATTTCTCCAGCTCGACAATAAGTCAACCACATTGCCTTCGACTGCAAGAATTACGAGCGATGTACGGTACGGTTTTACCAAAACGGAATTAAAACGAAATTGGCGCTGATGTCAGCAGATAATTCCCACCGGTTCCAGGCTCACCATAAAACACGTATGAGACATGTAAAATCGAAGCATCCTACGATACACCTGGAGCGATGTGGAAGCCGATCTAGATCGCCATCAATCGATGCAGAAATTCGAGACATCATTTGTCGTGACCTTTCCTCACTGACGTCAGCTTAAACCACGGGTGAAGGTATGCTATCAAAAGGCAGACTGAGTCCCACGTCGTATCCAGCCATCAGTATCGTCAGGTTCTGGATCAAGTCCTGATGTATCTCGCGTTGTGATGCCCTCGGCCCCAACTACTTTCCATTTACAACAACCAATAATTAAGTGTTTTAATTTTTAGACCCGCTCATCTTATATAAATGTATGGCATTAGATGTACAGCCTTTCGTAATGATTTACCATCCTTTGTTTATAGTTCAAGACACACACACACACACACACACACACACACATATATATATATATATATATATATATATATATATATATATATATATATATATATATTTCCTAGTTTGTATCATGAGTTATTCTATAAGAATGAAAATGATTTCGCCACCGAAAGGGTAATCCGCCTTACGTCTGATGCGTGGACGTGTGTAAATAACATAAGTTTTTATAGTCTCACTTGACATTTCGTAGACGAGAAGAGTGAATTAAAGTCAGACGTTTTACAGTGTTCGCAATTAGAAGACAGACACACTGCAGAAAACATCTCAACCAGGTGAAAGTCTGTTATTGTCAAATACAATTACAGTTTTAAAATCACTTCCATAGTAAAAGACAATGCGTCAAATATGAAATTAACTGCCATGCTTCTCAAACTTCAACGTATCCCATGTTTCGCATAGTCTTTAAATCTCACTGTGGAACACGAAATTCAGAAGTCCATACAAAAAACTGTTGCCGAGTCAAAAGGGTTTTTCAAGGAGAGCCCTCTGCCTTAAACAAACTTGCTGAAATGTAAGAAAATCAAAAGAGAAATGCCCTCTGAAACTGGAACAAGATGTTCCTACTAAATGGAACTCTACTAACGAAATGTTGCAAAGAGTTACTTTAAATGAATATGCCATAATTTCTTGCCTCGCTATTTAGATGGAAAATCGATCACCTGAAACTTAAAAGAGATAGACTTGGAAGAAAATGCAACAGGCTTTACAGATTTTGAAAGTTTTCAATGATGTAACCAAAGAGGTGTCCTCAGAGAAAGTAGTCTCGCTTCCGAAAATGAAAATCTTGCCCATATTAATAGAATTGTAACTAAAATCTTGTACAGAAAAAATAAAGAGTGTCCTCAAGAAACAGATTCATTGGTTTATAATTTGCTTGAAGGGTTATGAGAGCGGTTTGGTGTTATCTCAAAAAACGAACTGATTGGTCAGTCAATGTTACTGGACCCCGAAATCAAAAGACAAAGATTTTCAGCAGACAAAACATTTCAGGACTGCTATATGGAAGCTGTTGCGTGGTTGTTCAACAAGAAAGAACACAGCTCATTTCTCGACAAGTTACCACCGCAATGAACGAGACTTCTTCAGCGTGGGAGAAGTTTGACGGAACTATTGATCAGCTTCGAGACAGTCACGACACAAAAAGTATGACAATTGTCGAATTGGACAAATATTTAGGACAGGGATATTTGCCTAGAAATAGCGATCCCTTAAACTGGTCAGAAACAAGAAAATTTCTGTGGGCAACGCTCTATCAATTGATAGTAAATGTATTATGTATCACAAAAGAGTACTCAGTGAATGAATATTTTCAAAAGGACAAATATGCACTGCGAACAGAAACAGACTCACATAGATTCAAAAGGGTCAAATTTTATTTGTAAACGACAATACTAATAAATTTTTCCTTTTTGAGTACATATATGGTAACAAGGACTGTAACTGATAACTACAGATACATTGGAATTATAGTTGCGTTATAATTCGTACATAGCGTTTTATCCAATAAAAGTATCAAAATGTAACAAGCATCAGTCTTCGCTCTTAAAATTTTTCCGCTTCATATAAACATTTACCATTTTTCTTGTAATATTTATAGTCTTTGTGGCAGACAATATTTAAAAATTTTATCTCTCAAAGTTTCTAGAGACATAACACAAAATATCTTCATACTTTCTTACAAGATAGGACCAAATCACATAAAGAAACAGGCTTACTGTGAGTGAGTGCGGAGTCATGAAAAAGAAGTATATCATTCCTGTGAGTGACGAGTTCTAATCTGTACTCTAGAAAGAACACTTTTTCCCATCTCTAGTATCCACGTAAGCCAGCTGATCATACAGAACCCATTTCTTCACTTTGGCAGAGAAATTTGATCTTTTGTTAGCTGTCCTTCTATTCTGTTTCTCCGAAATATGTCGCTAATTTTTCTCCATACACTATTAAAAATCTCACAAACGTCATGAAATACCGATTCATGAAAAATCCAAGGATACCAGCTTGGTTAAATTGTTTTAGGGTTCTTGGGTCCTAGTACTTTACTTCCGAATCTCTACAGGGTAGAGCAGTAGAATTGCGGAAGAAGTACTGTCTGCATAAGTCTACAAATTTTCTCCTCTTTGTTTCCATTTGACTCAACAGAAGGCTTTTGAAACGAGTGAAGGAATTTTCAAACAGTTTCCAGAGAGCGACTGTGCCGGAGGCAGATGCTGTTTGATATATGATGCTTTGCTCGTAAAGCTTAGAGACGATGCCGGAAGAAGATTCTTATGGACATTTGGTGCTTTTAAACATACAGAGAATGATGTATCATGCTATGATCGCATTTTACGGTCCAGTGTCTGCTTAGCGTTACTCATCTTTTAGGTGGCACAGTTAACAGCGTAATGACGAAGTTCCTGGTAACTAATAAGACCACTCGCCTTTTTATACCACTCCTGCTGAGACCAAGAATGAAGCTGATTGACAGAGAGCACTTTGTCAATGGGAACATTAAGGCGGTTGACCCACTTGGTGCTGTTCATCAGGAATAGGTCATATAATAACAACAGGATTCATCTTATCTGTTTTTCCACTGACATAATCAACAACACCGAGTGAGCATTACACTAGACAAGCACTAGTCACAGTTGACGACTCTGTAACACCAATCATCAGACTCAAGCACCAAAATAAGGCCAGTTGAAACATTTCTACCAGACTACAATGAAAAACAGAAGTAAAATATAATATTAAAGAGAAAGAATTCTCGCAGCATTAATCCATTTATTATTTATCATTTATCGAAACTGGTACATACCTCCGAAATAAGATCGTCCCCGAACCAGCAGTACATAAACAGCACTGAGAATACTAGCATCAGGTAGCTACCAGCCTTACCAACTTCTTGCACACCCTTAGCCCTCTGAAAATAAAGTAAATTCATTATTAATTCCTCCATTCCTTTCATCAACAACAAAACATGCAAATCACTACATTTTACATCCCCCAATGCTCGTCTCCCGAGTACGCAATCAACAACAGTGTAAAATGTAAATGTCCTAACACGATACTAAACAGAGAACTAAATATCCATGCTTTTTATTCCTATAATGATGCAGATGATCAATAAATGCTCAAATGAGTTGTTATATGTTAAAAATTATTTACTCATTCAATAGTGGAGTAGTAATTTAAAGCACCATGAATAACAGATAACAATGAATATACATGTGGGAGAGCTATGTTTCTGACCACTCTTTCACCTTAACTTTTCTTTGTTATGTTATTTGAAAACGTAAAGATGTGGAATTTAACATATATCACACTAAATTAGAAGAAAAGTCTGCAGTTTCTGTCGTAATGGATATAGAGGAAATGGAAGACAGTCTGAGAGAAAACGACATGCCTTTACTGCAAAGCATTTGAATTATTGCTGTGATTCATGCCTGACAGAGGTCACAGATTTTACGAAAAATATATGCACTTAATATAGGATTAGCTTTGGGAGAAACATTTGTATCTCGAAGTAGGTGCTCCTTTAAAACAGAATTGTTTAAAGTATGAATAAATATGAATATAGAAGAAATTTTCAAACCGTAGACCACCACCTCTCACGCTGTCATTCAGACACATTTCATTTACAGATACTCACATAAAAAGAAGCGAACAACCTGCTACGTAGAAAAGTGAAATTCGAGCGCAATGGTTTTTAACTAAGTGTACAGCTGTAAACAGTAAAGCTGTTTGTCATAAGTTCAGTTTTCCGAATTGTCCCAGGCAATAAGAGCGGAAGGAATGTCGCATACGCTGTTAAAAATGTATAACTTGTTTTCATCTACATCTACATCTACATTGATACTCCGCAAGCCACCCAACGGTGTGTGGCGGAGGGCACTTTACGTGCCACTGTCATTACCTCCCTTTCCTGTTCCAGTCGCGTATGGTTCGCGGGAAGAACGACTGTCTGAAAGCCTCCGTGCGCGCTCTAATCTCTCTAATTTTACATTCGTGATCTCCTCGGGAGGTATAAGTAGGGGGAAGCAATATATTCGATACCTCATCCAGAAACGCACCCTCTCGAAACCTGGCGAGCAAGCTACACCGCGATGCAGAGCGCCTCTCTTGCAGAGTCTGCCACTTGAGTTTATTAAACATCTCCGTAACGCTATCACGGTTACCAAATAACCCGGTGACGAAACGCGCCGCTCTTCTTTGGATCTTCTCTATCTCCTCCGTCAACCCGACCTGGTACGGATCCCACACTGATGAGCAATACTCAAATATAGATCGAACGAGTGTTTTGTAAGCCACCTCCTTTGTTGATGGACTACATTTTCTAAGCACTCTCCCAATGAATCTCAACCTGGTACCCGCCTTACCAACAATTAATTTTATATGATCATTCCACTTCAAATCGTTCCGTACGCACACTCACAGATATTTTACAGAAGTAACTGCTACCAGTGTTTGTTCCGCTATCATATAATCATACAATAAAGGATCCTTCTTTCTATGTATTCGCAATACATTACATTTGTCTATGTTAAGGGTCAGTTGCCACTCCCTGCACCAAGTGTCTATTCGCTGCAGATCTTCCTGTATTTCGCTACAATTTTCTAATGCAGCAACTTCTCTGTATACTACAGCATCATCCGCGAAAAGCCGCATGGAACTTCCGACACTATCTACCAAGTCATTCATATATATTGTGAAAAGCAATGGTCCCATAACACTCCCCTGTGGCACGCCAGAGGTTACTTTAACGTCTGTAGACGTCTCTCCATTGATAACAACATGCTGTGTTCTGTTTGCTAAAAACTCTTCAATCCAGCCACACAGCTGGTCTGATATTCCGTAGGCTCTTACTTTGTTTATCAGGCGACAGTGCGGAACTGTATCGAACGCCTTCCGGAAGTCAAGAAAAATAGCATCTACCTGGGAGCCTGTATCTAATATTTTCTGGGTCTCATGAACAAATAAGGCGAGTTGGGTCTCACACGATCGCTGTTTCCGGAATCCATGTTGATTCCTACATAGTAGATTCTGGGTTTCCAGAAATGACATGATAAGCGAGCAAAAAACATGTTCTAAATTTCTACAAGAGATCGACGTAAGAGATATAGGTCTATAGTCTTGCGCATCTGCTCGACGACCCTTCTTGAAGACTGGGACTATCTGTGCTCTTTTCCAATCATTTGGAACCCTCCGTTCCTCGAGAGACTTGCGGTACACGGCTGTTAGAAGGGGGGCAAGTTCTTTCGCATACTCTGTGTAGAATCGAATTGGTATCCCGTCAGGTCCAGTGGACTCTCCTCTATTGAGTGATTCCAGTTGCTTTTCTATTCCTTGGACACTTATTTCGATGTCAGCCATTTTTTCGTTTGTGCGAGGATTTAGAGAAGGAACTGCAGTGCGGTCTTCCTCTGTGAAACAGCTTTGGAAAAAGGTGTTTAGTATTTCAGCTTTACGCGTGTCATCCTCTGTTTCAATGCCATCATCATCCCGTAGTGTCTGGATATGCTGTTTCGAGCCACTTACTGATTTAACGTAAGACCAGAACTTCCTAGGATTTTCTGTCAAGTCGGTACATAGAATTTTACTTTCGAATTCAATGAACGCTTCATGCATAGCCCTCCTTACGCTAACTTTGACATCGTTTAGCTTCTGTTTGTTTGAGAGGTTTTGGCTGCGTTTAAACTTGGAGTGGAGCTCTCTTTGCTTTCGCAGTAGTTTCCTAACTTTGTTGTTGTACCACGGTGGGTTTTTCCCGTCCCTCACAGTTTTACTCGGCACGTACCTGTCTAAAACGCATTTTACGATTGCCTTGAACTTTTTCCATAAACACTCAACATTGTCAGTGTCGGAACAGAAATTTTCGTTTTGATCTGTTAGGTAGTCTGAAATCTGTCTTCTATTACTCTTGCTAAACAGATAAACCTTCCTCCCTTTTTTTATATTTCTATTAACTTCCATATTCAGGGATGCTGCAACAGCCTTATGATCACTGATTCCCTGTTCTGTACATACAGAGTCGAAAAGTTCGGGTCTGTTTGTTATCAGTAGGTCCAAGATGTTATCTCCACGAGTCGGTTCTCTGTTTAATTGCTCGAGGTAATTTTCGGATAGTGCACTCAGTATAATGTCACTCGATGCTCTGTCCCTACCACCCGTCCTAAACATCTGAGTGTCCCAGTCTATATCTGGTAAATTGAAATCTCCACCTAAGACTATAACATGCTGAGAAAATTTATGTGAAACGTATTCCAAATTTTCTCTCAGTTGTTCTGCCACTAATGCTGCTGAGTCGGGAGGTCGGTAAAAGGAGCCAATTATTAACCTAGTTCGGTTGTTTAGTGTAACCTCCACCCATAATAATTCACAGGAACTATCCACTTCTACTTCACTACCGGATAAACTACTACTAACAGCGATGAACACTCCACCACCGGTTGCATGCAATCTATCGTTTCTAAACATCGTCTGTACCTTTGTAAAAATTTCGGCAGAATTTATCTCTGGCTTAAGCCAGCTTTCTGTACCTATAACGATTTCAGCTTCGGTGCTTTCTATCAGCGCTTGAAGTTCCGGTACTTTACCAACGCAGCTTCGACAGTTGACAATTACAATACCGATTGCTGCTTGGTCCCCGAATGTCCTGACTTTGCCCCGCACCCGTTGAGGCTGTTGCCCTTTCTGTACTTGCCCAAGGCCATCTAACCTAAAAAACCGCCCAGCCCACGCCACACAACCCCTGCTACCCGTGTAGCCGCTTGTTGCGTGTAGTGGACTCCTGACCTATTCAGCGGAACCCGAAACCCCACCACCCTATGGCGCAAGTCGAGGAATCTGCAGCCCACACGGTCGCAGAACCGTCTCAGCCTCTGATTCAGACCCTCCACTCGGCTCTGTACCAAAGGTCCGCAGTCAGTCCTGTCGACGATGCTGCAGATGGTGAGCTCTGCTTTCATCCCGCTAGCGAGACTGGCAGTCTTCACCAAATCAGATAGCCGCCGGAAGCCAGAGAGGATTTCCTCCGATCCATAGCGACACACATCATTGGTGACGACATGAGCGACCACCTGCAGATGGGTGCACCCTGTACCCTTCATGGCATCCGGAAGGACCCTTTCCACATCTGGAATGACTCCCCCCGGTATGCACACGGAGTGCACATTGGTTTTCTTCCCCTCTCTTGCTGCCATTTCCCTAAGGGGCCCCATTACGCGCCTGACGTTGGAGCTCCCAACTACCAGTAAGCCCACCCTCTGCGACTGCCCGGATCTTGCAGACTGAGGGGCAACCTCTGGAACAGGACAAGCAGCCATGTCAGGCCGAAGATCAGTATCAGCCTGAGACAGAGCCTGAAACCGGTTCGTCAGACAAACTGGAGAGGCTTTCCGTTCAGCCCTCCGGAATGTCTTTCACCCCCTGCCACACCTTGAAACGACCTCCCACTCTACCACAGGTGAGGGATCAGCCTCAATGCGGGCAGTATCCCGGGCAACCACAGTCGTAGTCCGATCAGGGGATGCGTGGGACGAGCTGGCCGTCCCCGACAAACCCCCATCCGGACCCCCACAGTGATGCCCATTGGCAACAGCCTCAAGCTGTGTGACCCAAGCCAACACTGCCTGAAGCTGGGAGCGAAGGGATGCCAACTCAGCCTGCATCCGAACACAGCAGTTGCAGTCCCTATCCATGCTAAAAACTGTTTTGCAAAGAACGTCTGAACTAATCTACAGAGAGCGCAAACAAATCGACAAAATTTAAACGGTTATTAAAATACAAGATTGCCTAGTAAATGCAGTAATGCTGCTACTTGCGCATTGCTGACACTGCTCGGCGGCGGAAGGAGACTACGCGAATTTACACTATTCAGGTACTAAAACGCGATGCTACAACTCTCAAATACTATAATACGCCCGAAATTTATGAATTAAACAATGCAAGTACCAAAAACACGCAAAGAAATTAAGAATTAAACTATGTAACAAATGAGTGAGCTAGGAGTATACGACTTGCTGCTGCAGCTGCTTATCCAACGGCGGCAGGGAGCACACTGACTGCGACCAACCGACACTGGCCGTTCAAAACAAAACAGTAGACAAACGACTACGCGAAATTACACTATTCGGGTACTAAAACACGATGCTACAACTCTCAAATACTATAATACGCCCGAAATTTATGAATTAAACAATGCAAGAACCAAAAACACGCAAAGAAATTAAGAATTAAACTATGTAATGAAATGTTATAAACTGACATTGCCTAATAATAACTGCATTTTCAGGTTGCAAATGTTGGAATGTTGGGACATATGGCCGTAGATTGTGCATAGTTCATCGGAAAGAAGCCGTAGTTCACGCATCGTTCATCAGAACACAGCACTTGTCAGTATCATGAATGCGTATCCCCATCGCTTCAACCCAGTAAAATGGTGAACAAAGACCGCTTGGCGCTAGACCAGGAAGTGAAGACTGTGCTGCTTTACGTGGAACCGAAGAGTGCGGCAGAGACTCAGCGATGTTTTGGTGTTCATTTTTGTACGAGGTGGGCCCGTTGCATACACACAATTTATCGACTAACCATAAAATATGAAGATAACGGCAATAGTTTAGAGCAAAAGCGGCCTCTTTCCAACACGCTCTGCTCTCCAGAGGATAGCGATGCTATGAGAGTGGCATTGACACAAAGTCCCACGACATCCATGAGGGGGCTTCATCCGAAATGCATCTCACGTCGTTCGCTTCAGACAAAACTTCATACTGACAAGGGGAAGGCCTCAGACACGGCCAACCCATTCGGCTCATATTTGGCAGGTCGCTTGTGTACAACCTAAAACGAAGGAATCTAAGATATTTTCGGTCACCAACCCCGCGTTTTTGAGAAAATCACCCCTAAAGGTTATGACGAGCAACCGACTCAAAAATGGCGGGAACGATAGATAATTGTAAATAGAGCATGTTTCATCATCAAGAATGGGGTCCGAAAACGCATACTTTTCCAGAAATCGATGTAAGAAACCTTTACAACTGCCACTTCTGTACCGCAGGCAGCACCGATATCGCAACGGCCAAGGAATCGGAGGACCCTACCCGATGTTTTTCTTTCCGCTTGTATTTTTCAACACCTCAACTGATACGGATAGGAGGGTTAATGAGGTAAGTAAATCAATAAGGAATGATAATAATAAGGTAGGCAAATAAATTTCTCAAACCTCTTGGGATAGTAAACAACTAAAATGATACTCCAGGTTACTTTAGAATGGGTCTTCTAGTCAACGTTAAGTGTCCTCACTTTCCTTCGAACAACTAGATGGGTGGTACTTGACATATAAACATTCGAAACAAATACACTCACGGCACCAAGAACATCTAATGAATGCAATCTTTCGACAGCTACAGTGTTTCTTCCGAAGAGTAGGCGGAAAATAAACTTGGGTTACATTAAAAAATATGTCTTTTTCGGGAATTAATTTTGATGCGTACCACGCATACGATATCATTGCATGAAAAATCGGTGCTGAAAGTTGGTTATGAATTATGCTGTGAATAGTTATTGCATCCGTGCGGTTGTGCAATTCCCGCTGGGTTTCCAGAAGCACACTGCAATTCTGAAGCCTGGAAATAAAGTTTTTAACCTGTCGATAGAAATAAACATCACACGGCTGGCACAAAGGTGTGCAGTTTGGCGATATTACTTTTACTGTGCACGTCGGCTGACCCTCGCCATCTATAAACATTGTGTCATATGTTGTAGTATTAATTTGTCCACTCCAGGAATCCAATATTAGACAAAACTTGGTATCAGAAACGTTTGGTTTTAAAACATTCTCAAGAAATGTTCTGTAAATCGCATTCGTCAGTTTCCCGGATATGGAGCAGGTAATGTAATCATTTTTCAACGAGTCGGTTAAACGATTGACCCCTTCTATAACCCGAGGACCAAATGTGACATTCGTCCTTGTAAACACAGGAAAACCTTAGGCAACACTTTTCCAGAGGCTGTGATGGCATATTGCGCCGTGTACGAATGTGTTAGTTTTTACTACCAACTGCGACAAGGGTAACTTTTTCTCCCTTATGCGATAACGTGCGTCGAATGTTCACCCGATAGTCGCATCCTGTTTGATCGGTGTTGATCACGCAATCACGATTAAAATAGGTCATAAGTGACGCCGTTTGCGTGTTGAAAAGAGCTGTTACTTTCTGTGTATCTACTATATTTTGTACCTCCTTATGAGAAACGTATTTAGTGAAGTGCCGTTGACGAATTTTGTACTCCGATTTGAAATTTATTGCCCAAGATAATGATGCAGCAAACGTTAATTCCTCGTTGGCCGTGTATTGAAGCGCTGCACCTACAGCCCAGTCCTGAAGTATTATCGTTGTTAAATTCTCGTTACGACAACGAGATTCGACAAATCTGTCGTATATCCACTTATTTATCGCCTGGTATTCGTCGTATCTTGTCCCTCCTTTAACGATATCACTTTCCCACAATTTCAAGTCCTTCTTCCTTTTCAGGGCTGTTGTTGCTCCATTGTTTTGCAATGTTTGTAAGTTCCAGTTTGGATGATTCCTGGCTAGTGCTACAGCCTTTACTTTTACTTCAAGGGGTGTAGCGCCGTAGTTCAATCGTTTAGTAACCGGTTCTTAATACTCATCGGGAACAGATGAAGCACATATTCCCAGTGACGTGGAGATTTCCAAAATGTTTGACCATTTTGCAATTCACTAGTTGGGTTATCTTCCACTGAATCACCTTCTGCTTCGTCTTCATGGTATAGTACTTCAGTATCAACAAAAGTCATTTCGTTCGTCAAATCCAATAAGCGCTAGACGATAGACGCTCCTATCAATCTGGAACGCCGAGAAACAGAACTGCGTGCTTCCGGTAGTGCATTTATAATCCATCTGTCTTGCAACAATTCTACAAAACAAAACACAGCGTCGGTAACTTCCCGCTTACCATCGCCTGTGACAGGCTCCCGACTATATATTACAGCGCTAGTCGAAGGGTGTACATTCTCCATTATTGAGATTATGCACCTGAAAGATATGACACAACAAACAATAACTAGTTACTACGGCATAAACAAACGAGCTAATTACTACAAACTGCGTACGTACTTGCCATATGTTACTTACGGAAGAACACTGTATTCATTCACAAAACGTATTTCATTCGGCGCATTAACGATAGAAAAATCACTATATGTATCCACGAGGTTCGCGGCAGCCTAATGACGGAAAACAACTCTTTCCGATAGACTTCTATAAGGCTCGTGCTGGACGGCTTCACTCTTCCATGTTCACAACTATGATATGACGAAGAGGCCACCGCGGCAATATAACTCTCCCCGCGTGCATTCCGTGCCGTGCCTCGTTGTAAACAAGCGTCGCGAGGTTGGCTATCTGTGATCCCTCGTGAGGAATTCGCAGCACTGTTACTCGGAGTTGTTTTCATGTGACAAGGCTTAAAAGTTTAATACTTTACTAACACACGGCGTTTGGGAAATTAGTTTGCCTACGTTATTATTATCATCATGCTTTATTGATTAACATACCTTATTAACCCTCCTCTCCCTATCAATTGAGATATGGAAAAATACAAACGAAAAGAAGAACACCCGGCAGATTTCTTCGAGATACGAAACCGGGTTCTCCGATTCCCAGCCATTTTTTTTTTTTTTTTAAATCTCATTCGCAACTGCTCGGGGCGAACGTCGTAAGACAACCTTTTAAGTTCGTTGTTGATCGATAAACTCAGTTTTTTTTATTACAGAGGGCAGCTACCCCTCTGACCGAACACGCTAAGCCACCGTGCCGGCTATCCGTTGCGCTATCGCCGCTGATGGCGAAACGCGTTCAGCATGAGGGTACAGAAGCGGCAGTTGTAAAAGTTTCTTTCCTCGATTTCTAGAAAAGTTTGCTTTTGCGGACCCCATACCTGATTATGAAAAATGCTCTATTTACAACTAGACATCGATCCCTCCAATTCTGAGTCGATTGCTCGTCATAACCTTTAGGGGTGATGTTCTCAAAATTGCGGGGGTGTTGACCCAAAATATGTTAGATTCCTTCGTTTTAGGTTGTACACAAGCAACCTGCAAAACTGGAGCCGAATCGGTTGGCCGTGTCTGAGGCCTTTCCTTGTGAGTGAAATTATTTCCAGAAAAAATTAATATTGCAGAATCTGACGGAAAATGACAGGGCACTGCGATAACATTTTGCGACTTCAGCAGCTTTAGTAAATGTTGATATTATGATTCAAAACAACGGATAATTCTCTGATAACGTGATAACGGCAACAACAGAAGGCACAATAGCAAATTTAAGGCAGTTAAAACCCCTGATGTACACGGGGTAAAAAATTTATAGTGAGTGTATAGAGTGCCATTTCCAGCTAAGGAAGCATCTGACAGAGCTCTTTCAATGGCCCAGTTAACAGTGTGCGCTCCATCGACATGTTGCATGACGATAACTTCCGCAACGTTAAGCAACAACGTTACCTATGCGACATGGACCTCGCCCTCCTATAAATAATGTTATTCTAAATGTCCTGCACGAACATTCGGGCCCCGTGTGATAACTGTCGATATCCAGAACGTTTTCAAGGCGTTCAATGTGGCCGTTATTCAGCCCGGATATTAATATCTGTGATTATTTCCTGTAGGGTCTTCGAAGGAGACGGCTACCGCAAGAATCCACGTGATCTAACGCTACTGCGCGTGGCTGTCACAACAGTTCTCCACAGAATCACGCATGACTTGTTTTGCGGAGTGGTCGGAAACATCACAATGGACATCGAAGAGGTGGTACGTCAACAAGTAGGACATCGCTAACATATATTGAACCCTCGCTGAGTTACACGTGCTGATGATTCATGTAAACAAGAGAACCATTGATATGTTTAGTTTATTAAAGGTTATGTAAACATTTCTGAAAGCATGATACTTTCCGTGCCATCCTGAATATCAACTCACTTTGTAAATTTCCTGGAAAACTGAGGTGTAATCTCTGAAAAATAGGTATGCTCATACATAATTCTAAACAACTTGTGAATGTGACTACATTTCGTTGGTAAATACGACGTAAGGTGGGCACGCACTACACATCGATCCAGATAAAAATATCTGTAAAGAGGAAACACGAAGAGCCTCAAGTGACGCCTTGCTCACATTCATGTAATTTCATTCTACAGGCAAAAGTCTCATTTTCCATAAAATCCAACAATTGCTATATGATGTGCTTCTTATTCACATGCACATTTCACCTCGAAACTCCTTCATGGAAAAACTAATACAGCAGATACTGAGCCGCTTCCATAATTCCGTCGTCTGCAACCTCGATACTTCATCATATGTCTTGTCATTATAGTAATAGCACAATTTTGTTCCGTTAAGCAATAAAAATCAAGGAAAATGTTGTCCAAGCTGTGGGTTGCAGACGATGTCTGCATGCTAAAGTACCAAATCTGGCAAATATCGTATGAGAATCTGGTACAGTAAAGTCGTAGAAGCGTATAAACTCTCTATATGACGCAAATATATCCGCAGTCATCCCCGTGGCATCCTAACAAGACATTCTGTTTCTGCGGCCACACTTGAATAATAAAACAAGGAGAATATTAAACAAGATCTGTTCTCGATTGTGAAGAACCTCACGGTTCCCTTGACGATGAGGTCAGTGGACAAAACAGATCGGTTCGAAGGTTTACCGAGAAATGATGACCCTAGTAGATGGTATATCATATCCACCGAACTATAGATACACAATTTACCTTTGCGGCTTGGAACAGCGGCAAGAAGAAAGATGTCCCAAGGGAGAGGCTTTGTCCCAGTAACATCCGGCCCAAGCACTGCTCTAGTAGCGCAACATTCCTGCCAACATGCCAAAAACGATTAGCTTTCGAGTATGCTCTAATTAGTGAAGAGTATACAATACATAATGAAGCTGTTTAATCAACTACGGCGAAACAGACATTCTGGAAAATATATATTACGTGTATTCAAAGAACGAAGCCCATTTCAAGAGATTACGACGAAAGGGCGCCGAAAATGAGTAAATTATTCAGCAGCCTAGGGAATACAGACGACTGTCTTCGTCTCATGTCTCCGCTTACATGGAGACGATGAAACGCACGGGCATGCCTGAGAACATCAGGCCGATGAGAGGTCTAAAATTCAAAAACCAATGTCGGTTCAAGATATCTCGTCCAAGGCTGTAGCGTTTGTTAAAACGTGTGAACATTATTACTTGCAAAGGAATTCCATCTGCAGCGACAGGTTACTAGTCAACCGCAAGTACCTGAAATTAGGATGGGAGACGAATAGTTAGGCGATCGGCGAGTGCCTAATCTGGCATCAAATTACACTGCACGAATTACATGAAATAACAACAGTCCTGTGGTCTCTGCTATACTCCATGTTTTCCAAGCCAATATGTTAGCATCTGGAAAAGCTTCAAGGCCACCATAATCTGCTTGGTTGCCCCATACAACAGCCAGTGTGAGCCATGTACTGCCTCCAAACACAGCCTGAACATCACAAGTGAAGTTCAGATGCAGTCCACGAAAAACATTTGGACCTCCAATCAATTGCTGTTTATTAAACTGCCCAGCCAAGTCACTATCAATCGCCTTCAAACTGCGATACACTGGTACACTGCGCCGCCAGCGACGACGCCATGCACTTCGCAGAGGCATTGCTGTGGCACGTTAACACAAGTGAACGTAGCAAGCCAACGCCCAGCGAGACACACAGAGCTATGCGTCCGCACACCTCGACGTTCGCAGAGCGAACCCCAGCTGGACCCCAGTAGCGCTTATCGCAACCACAACTTCCGGACGCTACGCTCTCGCAGAGCGCCAGCGCGCCTTAAGGCCCGTCCACACCCAACGATCTGTCTGCGCAAATGTCTGCGCACATCACTTCTGCGCAGACAGATCGTTGCGTGTGGACAGAAGATTTGCACCAACCTGAGGTGTGGGCAAACCTGTAAGTTGGAGTTGGAGATTTGAGCGAAACCTCTCAAATCTGTGGGTTCTAACCACATCTGCGCAGACAAGATGGAGCGTGTGGACAGGAGATCGCCGCAAATCTGGCGCGAAACAGCTGTTTGCTCAGTCTAGTGTTTGTATTTGTGCGCACAGGGCATTAAAATGGGTGATACTCGACAGTGTTCTCGAGAGTTTGTAAGTGAATTCATTGAAATATATAGCAACCACCCATGTTTGTGGTAGATTAAAAGTAAAGAATATAGTGACCGAGACAAAAAGTCAGCAGCATACAATGCTCTAATTGAAAAATTGCGGGCAATTGACGCCGCGGCAAACAGAGAAACAGTAATAAAAAAAATCGTTGCGAACTGTTTACCGAAAAGAGTTATCCAAAGTTCAGAAATCTAGAAGATTTGGTGTAGGAGTTTTGTATCCTGGAATAAAAGTTTGTAACAGGTTGCTTCCACACAGTAGCGAACTGAAAATGCCTACTCAGAAACAAAGTAAACCATAGCTCATTGGCCATGTAGGTATATAATCTCTAATAATATAGGCCTACTGTGTTTCAAACACGCCTACAGCACCAAAAATATTATCTGTAACTTGACAGACTTAATTTACTTGACTTGCCTTCATGAACTCATCCTTCAGGACAGCGTAAATAGCTTCACATGTGTTGGGTACTACTTCACTCAACGCTTGTTTCGATATTGCAGTTGAAAATTCCAAATCCTTGTAGCTCCTTCCTGTTGCTAGGAATCTTAATGTTACCGCCAGTCGCTCATGAGGAGAAATTGCCCTTCTCATACATGTATTTTTTTCTCATAATATGAGGGGTTACAAGCTTTAAGAGATAATTATAAGTTTCGACATCCATCCGCAAATAATTTCGCCAGTCGTTAGGTTCGCCCTGGAACTCTCGCAGTAAATTTACGTGAGAAAACTGCTTTCGCTTTAGCAGCCACTGTCTACACCATTTTGACCGCTTTCTCTGTTTCCTGCGGTTGGTCTGAATGGTTTTTACAACACAAGTTGCGAACACAGACCACAACAACCACAATAGAACTTCCTCCATTTCTATATTTCAAAATAACTGAATTAAGTTTACGAGGAGCGTAGTCGCTTGCCACTGATATTTCTGTTCTACACCGACAGATGGCGGGCGAGTAGTAGATTGGGGTTTGTGTCGTCTGAACACACCACATTTGCAGCGTTCTTTTGCATGTACAGACATCTGCGCCGATGTCTGCGCAGACAGATCGTTGCGTGTGGACCGGGCTTTATCAGCCCGACCGGAAGTGAATTATAGCGCAGCACGGGCCTAGTAAAACTAGGGCACGTGTTGCCCGGCTGCATCCTCCAGCGAATTACATGAAATAAGTGTGTATGTCTGTGTGAATTCGCATATATATTATGCGTGTGTGTGTGTGTGTGTGTGTGTGTGTGTGTGTGTGTGTGTGTGTGTGTGATGGAACAGAAATGCATTTATTGATTTCCAGGGAACATAGATGAGGATTCCCCTGTTGTATTTCAATCCGAGTAGAATCGCAACAACTAGGATCAGATTCCGTGAACAGGTGTTAGTTAACTAGTTGGTTATTTGCGTATTACATACGACCTCTTGTTTCGATGCGGGACAAATCAACTTACATTAGTGTCTTTTTTAATGAAATTTAAGCTTTTTTTTACATGTTCTGATTCTTTCTTCTCTTCATGTCAGTTCTCCCTCCGTCTCACTATCGTTCGCTGTCACATATACAGGTCCGTTTTAGCGTTAAAAATTCAGATGTTGTTCTGTGCAGTGGAATGGATTATCAAGGAGATAAAACTTTGGTTAGTATTTGAAGTTAACTTCGTCGTCTGTTAGACATTTCACATCGCTGAGTAAGTGGTCAAAGTTACTCGTGAATTATTATATCATGTCTTTCTATACAGGGTGAGTCACGTAAGACGTAACACCCCTTTATTCCGGGGGCGATTGCACGTATCGGCATGCGGTTTTCAGCGAATCATAGCGGACTATGGGGCACATACGTTGGTACATACACAATAATCACAACGTTTATATTGACCGAGATAATGAGACAAGTACATGGGACGCTGTACTTTTTTAACCATCATTCGAACGCTCTGGAAAACCGCATATAGTGATGTATCGCATCTTGCTATTGTGATTCAAACTTTGCTTAAAAGAGGGCGGATGAGGATGTACCAACGTAGCGTAGGCCGTGCATGCTGCGTAGAGCACGGCAACTCGGCCTGCGGGTCGCGCGAGGCGTGTTTACGGTCTGCAGCCGCTTCCGACCGACTCGACCTTCAATCGTACAATATTTCCCGGCGCCTTTTAAGCGAAGTTTGAATCACAATAGCAACATGCGTTACATCACTATACACGTCTTTTCCAGAGCGCTCGCATGATGGTAAGATAAGTATAGCGTCCCATTTAAAAACATGTACTTGCCTCACTATCTCGGTCAATATAAACGTTGTGATTATTGTGCATGGGCGGCCGGGGTGGCCCAGCGGTTCTAGGTGCTGCAGTCTGGAAGCGCGTGGCCGCTACGGTCGCAGGTTCGAATCCTGCCTTGGGCGTTGATGTGTGTGTTGTCCTTAGGTTAGTTAGGTTTAAGTAGTCCTAAGTTCTAGGGGACCGATGATCTCAGAAGCCCCATAGTGCTCAGGGCCTTTTGAGCCGTTTTATTGTGGATGTACCACAGTATGTGCCCCATAGTCGGCTATGATTCGCCGAACACCGCTTGTTGATATTGTAGTGTTTCCTTTTCCTCGGGGTTCTGCCGTGAGAAATATAAAATAGAAAATCTGATTGGGTTTTGAATTTTGGTGGTTTCAGTTACGGATAAGGCGGACTTCGTATTATTGATTGAGATCGTGCTGTAATTTGACCGTGCATGGCAGACTGGGTCGGCAACACTACAAAAAGCGACTGTACGGAAATGGCATCAGAAAGTAATTGAAATTTACCTTATAATCTTGTTAGATACGCAGTATTAATTACAATATAGTCTTCATGGCTGTCCTCCTAATTTCTCTTGTAGGCCGACCCGTCTTTCACTTTTCTCCGTCTGTTGAAAACTTTTTCAAGTTGTCACTGTCATGATCAATTTACAAATTTGGCGATAACCACCTCGAATCACTATTGAAACAACATCGCTTTGTAATATAATTTTAATTTCCACCCAAAAGCACATTCAACACATCGCCGAAAAATACACGTCTTTCGTATGAAGACAAGAGAGAGAGTGTAATCAATTAGTTGTTAAAAACAAAAACCTACGCAAAAAGTAAAAAGACGAACAAAATTATTTATAAAAATCGGTCGCTGGCGCAGCGCTCTTCTGCGTGCGCGATCGTAAATTATATCTTTGTATTGGCGGAGGCGCTGTAGTCAAAGTACCATTACAATGCCTCCTCTACTGACACGCTCCGCAAGCGAGCGCGGTAGTATAGAAAATTTACATAGATACATACATATATATATATATATATATGAGAAAATAAGAAATTTACATATTACAAAAAATATTTCTGAGCACAATGCTGTTTGCATATCAGTCTTTGTATAGAGTCTTTTTGGTGTGTATCTTCTTTAGGAGTCGTAACATTAATGTCTTTGAATTGCAGCGTTTTATCGTTGCTTAGCACAGCGTTTGAATTCAGTTCACGTGAGTATTTACAATGGAATTAATTCGAACAATAAATGTTTCTATTATATTGCTCCAATGTCTTTA
The DNA here is from genome assembly GCF_023864345.2 of Schistocerca serialis cubense. Lineage (NCBI taxonomy): Eukaryota > Metazoa > Arthropoda > Insecta > Orthoptera > Acrididae > Schistocerca > Schistocerca serialis. The sequence goes on along the minus strand of NC_064645.1, from coordinate 301,983,128 downwards.
AACGTAGTATCGGATTCTGAGTGTGTGTGGGTACTGCCTGGATCTCTTGTGGGTGACTTGAAGAAAATCCAAAGTTTGTTCAATGTGTCAACACGAAATTGTGATCTCCAGCAGTCGAATTTTGGTGGCGTCTACCGGGGTATAAATGGTCAATGAGGGCACAGGAAACACCTCACTGCCTACGACAGGTGATGAGCTTGTCTTTTACGCCAACCTGAAGACCTGCCGACTTCCACTACACCATACACTTCAAGATATATTGACACTACGTAAATATTTCTTGACCAGTGTTCCATCACGTTGGTTTCTTCTTAGCATTTTCAGTTCCATTTATATGAATCATGTGCTACATGCACAAGTCCTTTGCAGTTCATTAACATCTTAAAACACATTTCTTGATATAGTAAGTACATAAATATACAAATATTTACAATTAATCATTACATGAGATAGTTACATTGTTGTCATATAGTACATTTACAGAATTAAATGATAAATATAGTAAATGTTTACGTTACATTCAATATCATCGTGCTGACATGTTAATTACACTACACTCAGATTAAAATATACATTTTATTTAATTTATTTGTTAGCTTATTCTTTTTCCTTTCATTCCTTTATTTTTGTTCCTTTCCCTTTCGTTACACTTGCAACATTTGAAGATAATTGTGGCAACTCGCTAGAATATTAAACTTAAAATTCATCTTGCTTCCTGGAATAAAATTTACACATATTTCAAGCTTCAAGACAGCCTTCTGTAGGAGGATAGGTTCATGGGATGGTTGCTAACTACTTCATAAATACTAGTAAAGTCATCTCCTACAGTGGACCACATAAAATAAAATATGATAAATAAAATACATGTTAATATAATGTAAAAGTTCCTATACATAATACCGGTCCCCACTATTGCTGTTTCTAAGTGTGGTACCCCTCTATTACGGTTTCTAAGAGCAGTGCCCCTGTAAATATCTTATGATCCTACAAGTATGTACATCAGTGTGGTAAGTGCATATATATATATATATATATATATATATATATTTATATATAGTTCCAGTCAATCATGTTCCTATAAAGTTTGTGTATTTCATCTTCTTCCTTTCATGAGTATCAAGCAGTATAAATAAATGTTTTACTTAATAAATAAATAAATCTTCGTTGATAGTTGCTGTTGTGTTCCATACTGTATATCCATTCTGTATTTACCTTGTGACACCTGTAAAATTCTATTCATAAATAAATATGTGTGTATGTCTCTCCATACTCTCAGATAATCACGAATTATATAATGTCAAATATTTCATCAACATGTATAAATTTTTCTAAGGGAGGGATGAGAGTATGAGCTACAACAGGGGTCTGACTTTTGTTTTCTCCTTATTCTCCTTTCTATTTAATGGTGCATTAGTTCAGTACAGTAGATGAGCTATAATTATGTCATTAGATGACTGCTAAATATGTTCTCTTAAATAATTCTTCCAATCTGAATTGTCAAGCCTACATAACTCCAAATATTTGATTACAAGTTCCCATTAGTTTAGTGTTAAAGTGTTATAGATTTAAACCTTCTGGTATATTTCCAACAGTGGCTGCTGTAAATAATTCTTTCCACATAAATCTATACTTTCACCTTTAGTTATAAGAATATATAAGACATCACAAAAGTTATTATCTCAGGCATACCAATCTTTCAATAAATAATATTCTTTCCACTACTTTGGTGGCGTCTACCGGGGTATAAATGGTCAATGAGGGCACAGGAAACACCTCACTGCCTACGACAGGTGATGAGCTTGTCTTTTACGCCAACCTGAAGACAGCGTGGAGGGTAAAAATCGTAGAGGGAGACCAAGAGATGAATACACTAAGCAGATTCAGAAGGATGTAGGTTGCAGTAGGTACTGGGAGATGAAAAAGCTTGCACAGGATAGAGTAGCATGGAGAGCTGCATCAAACCAGTCTCAGGACTGAAGACCACAACAACAAACAACTTTCATTCTGTATTCCATGAGTACATGTGATATAGCGTTCAAATCTAGTTTCTCTCCTCTCAACATATTCTCAATTACTCATAACATTCTCACCTATCCAGTACTCATTCTTCATGAAATAACATACTTATTCCTCAGCATTATATATATATATATATATATATATATATATATATATATATATATATATATATTCCTCTTATTCATAATCATTTACTTTTTTACTTCAACAATAATAATAATAATACCCTTTTCTCATCTTATATTCCATTTACCTCTCTCCATATTACTATTTATCCTCTATTAACTAAAATTACATTCACTCATCTCATTCAGTCACTCACATCACTCATAACAACATTACTATTGTCACATGCCTCCTAAAGAAAATAATTCTGATCAACTCTGCCACCTCTAATGTGTATATGCCTCAATAGCAACTCCTCTTATAACCAAATATCTAATTAGCTATTGGATGGTTCACATTGCTTTCCAGACTTACCTGCATTCATTAGATTGTAAGTATCTGTATAATTTAAATGTAGGCTCATCATAACTGTATATCATATTAATTATCTTCTTCTCATTAGCTAACATTTTACTATATGTATTTTTTCTAATGTCTGTGTGGATGTAGACCTCTGGGTTTATTTGTTAATGGCTATTCTAATGAATAACAGCCAGGGTGTGGAATATTTGCAATTCCTGTTTAAATGTTTCAGTTTTGTGGGTTTAGGATGTATTATTAGTAAAACTAACTCATCAACTTGAAATGTTTGTGCTTTCCTGACACCTCTGTCATATTTCTGCTTTCTTTCCTTAGCTTTGTCACATAATGTTGTGTAAGCTTGTCTTACCTTTTCTTCTAAACTAACATGATTTGTTGTTGCTGTAAATTTAGGTAGAGGGTCTGTCCATTCATTTCTTTCAGTTTTATCCATAATTAATTCAGTTGGTGTGTATCCAGTAGAAATGTGAGTTAAATTGTTCACTATTTGTTCAAATGGTGCTAGGTATTCTACCCATTTTGTGTGTTTCTCTGGTGTGTGTGTTCTCATAAACTGTCCAAATTCCCGAAATGTTCTTCCTACTGGGTTTCCTGCCGCGTGAAATCTTGAAATTAAAATATGTTTAACATTCTGTTCTTCAATAAAAGTCTTCCATTTTAAACTGGAAAAATATGCTGCATTATCCGTGATCATAACTTCAGGTTTTCCTATTCTTACAAAATAATCTGTTAATAGACATCTGGTAATAGCAGTGGTAGGAACTGAACATAAAGTATATAATTTTAAATACTTTGTGAAAACATCTAACACAGCAAGGATGTATTTCATTCCTCCACGTGCTTGTGGATAGGGTCCTGCAATATCTAAAGAAATTAGCTGTAATGGCCTCTTAGGTATGGTTGGGTGCAATTCATTCATGCTTGTGCGATTAAGATATGATGCATTTCATAATATTACTCAATACTCTTCGCCTTAAATTTGGAAAACAGCAATATTTTATAATCTTATCTGTACATTCGGTTACACCATAGTGTCCCCAAGTTCTGTGTGTAAATAAAATAAAATCATTAACATGAGCTTCAGGTAAGCAAACACACCAATGCTGTGATTCAGGGTTTCATCAGTGAAATAATACTTCTTTGTGTAATGTGTAATATTTTTCAAGATGTGGGTCTGTTCCTGCACGTAATTTATTCTTTATCAGGATCCACCTGGGATCATTGTCCTGCAATATGGCTAACTTCCTGCACATGTTTTTGTAGTAAGGTGCAAATGTACCGTCATACATGAGTAAAATTTTGAAATCTGATGTTTGTTCTGTCACATCTGAAAATTCTTGTAAGCCTTGTGGCAAACGAGATAGAGCATCGGCTATAATGTTGGATTCTCCTTTTATATATATAATATCAAAATCATATTCTTGTAGTGATGCACACCAGCGTGCAAGACGTGGATGTAATAACTTGCATGATAGCAGGAAAGAAAGAGCTTGATGATCAGTATAAAGCTTAGTACGTTTTCCCTATAGAAAGTAGCGAAAGTTGCGAAAGGCCCATACTATGGCAAGTGTTTCGCACTGGGTCACTGAATAAGACTTTTCGCATTCAGTGAGCGTGCGGCTAGCAAAACTTATAGGTTTCATGACTGTCTGTTCATTTTCTACATGAATTTGGAATAAAAATGCTCCGAGCCCATAGGAACTTGCATCTGTTACTAGGCAAAAGTCTGACGTCATGTCAGGGCGACATAACAACGGTGCTTTAACTAAATCATTCTTAATCGCTTCAAAATCTGTCTGACAGAACTCTGTTCATTTCCAAATATTATTTCTTTTGAGTAAAGATAGATGATGTGGACTGTTAAGAAGGTGGTAGGGTACAAATTTCCTAAAGAATGAAGATAGACCAAGAAAGGCTTTGAGTTGTTTACGATTCTGTGGGGATGGAAAATTCTTTATTGCATCAATTTTTCTTGAGTCTGTATAAATGCCTTTAGTTGATATGATGTGACCAAGAAATTTGATTTCTCTCCTCAATAATTTCGTCTTTGATAAATTGATAGTGACAACTGCGTCAGAAAATTTAGTCAGAAGTTGCTTCAAAAGATTAACATGTTCTTCCCAAGTAGTGGTGGCAATGACAATGTCGTCAACATAAACTGTGATTTGCGATAACAATTGTGGTCCAAGAACAGCATCTAAGCCTTCAATAAATACTCCAGCACTCACTCGTAGACCAAAGGGTAGAACACAAAATTGATAACTACGTCCCTCACATAGAAATGCAGTGTATTTACGACTGTTTTTATGGAGGTTCACCTGCCAAACGATGAGCGGAGGTCGATATGGGTTAAAGACTGTACATTATGAAATTTTAAAAGTTGTTCTTCCAAATTTATACGTCGTGTGTTGATTGGGATTATAACTTTGTTAATTTCTCGTGCGTCCAGCACTACCATCCTCTTTATTAACTGCTAGAATCGGACTGCAATATGGTGAATGTGACCTTTCAATGATACCCCAAGTTTGCATTTTTTTTAATCTCTTTCAAAACTGCGGGTTTCTTTGACCAAGGAATGTTATAATATGTTCTACAGTATGTTTTGTGTGGTTTAACATCCATCTCATAAGTACAGCCTCTAATAATTCCAGGTTTCTCCACAAGTACCTCAGCAAATTGCTGCAAAACTTCAAGTAATTCAAGTTGTTGATCCTTTGTCAGATATTCAGATTCTGTGCATTTCTCATATAAATCATTAGGTTTAATTCCCTGCACTACAGCTTCATTAAAAGTTAAATCACATATGTTTGTTGCTGGTGGATACACAAAATGTAGCTGTTCAAACTTACCTTGTTTACTGTTTAAGTTTTTACACTGTGTTAACTCTATTGTCAGTTGTTGTTGGTTTATGGTTAAATGACATTTCCCTTTTCCTAAATCTATGATTGCCTGATATTAATTCAAAAAGTCAATTCCTAATATGCAATGCATAACTAATTTGTCTACTACCAGAAAACTGTAATTGAGTGGTATATTTGAAAATGTGAAGTTAATTAGCCCTTGAAATTTCACATTCTTTGATTTGTTACCGGTGGCACTGGTAATGTGACACTTCTGTACTGGCAATGTTTGTATGTTCATTATTTGTTTGAGTTCATTATATAAGGACATTAAAATGACACTTGCTGCTGCTCCTGTATCTAACATTACTTCCACTTCATAACTACCAATCATAACTCGTGTTATAGCCTGAATAATCTTCTTTGTTTTACTGGTACTATTAAAATCTACATCCTGATATAATTCTTTTTCTATTTTCTTACTGTCATCATATCGGAGAAAACAAATCGTCGGTTCCGTGGCGCTATGCTCCCTATCGACCGTAACTCGAGCGCTTAGCTCGGTCGTCGTTCGTTTTCCGGCAAATTCTGTTGTTGCTGCGGGTTGGGTTCATCTCCCAACTCAATAATATTTACATTTCTGTCGCGCGTCACCCAAGTATCAGCTGTTTGGTTGTTGACATTAGCTCGCGTCGCATTGGGAGTTCCGTTAGGTAGGAATTGAGGGTTGCTGTATTGCATGTGTCGTAGCGGTGGTCCATTGTGATTTCCCCATACATTATTTCGCCCATGACTGTAACTGGTATTGTCATTACTGTTATTCCTGCAATACATGTTTGGATGTTGTTGGATGTTGTTTCTCTGAAAATATCCTGGATGGTAACTGTTATCCTCTCTTCTTTGATATCTATGATTTCGGTTCCCTCTTCTGTTGTTCTTATTTTGAATATAACTGTTATTGTTCTGATTGTAATTACTGTTCAGATAACCATTATAGTAATAATTACTGTTTCCTTGCCAATGCTGCTAGTTGTTTCTCCTAATATTGAATGGATTTGTCCCAGTGTAGTGCGAATTGTTTCTTTGAGTGTTTTGTTGTTGTGTTGGAAGCGGATTCCAATTGCCTCTGTCATTTCTGTTGTGCGTACGCGAATTGCTTGGATGGATCAGATACAATTGATTGAAATTCCTGATCTCATCTCTGTAAACAACATCTATCTCATCAACATAACTGAAAAAATTATTTATGTTGTCCTTGGACACTTCTATTAATTTATCACAGTAAGGAAATGGTAAGTGGCTTTTAAGTGTTCTAATTACGTCTGGTAAATCTGGTGGTTTTGTCCAATATAATGTTTTGTCTAGGTAGCATTCAAAGTATTGACGTAAACTCTCTTTCTTCGGGTTGTAAATTTCTGGATTGTACACTTCTCGTTTTAAACTTTTCTGTTCTGTGATCGACCAGAATTCCTCAAGAAATGCTTGTTCAAACTGTTCAAATGTTAAACATCGTCTTTTCATTGCTGCTCCCCACTTAGCTGCTCCTCCACGTAACAAATTTGTAACATATCGAATTTTATCGGTTTCTAACCAATGTCACGGGAAAATACCATCAAAAGAGCGGATGAAAACAATCGGATGCACTTTGTCTTTCTCATCACATGAAAATCTGAAAGTATTCATGTCGTACTAATGTTTCATCAGCTACTCCTGATGGTATTATGGGTCCTGCATTTTGTGTCAAACTGTGCTTAGTATGTGGTGATGTCTGATAGTAATTTTGATCTTGTGGTAGCATTGAAAATGGTTCATTGGGATTTGTATCACTCATTGGTAATTCTATTTTCGGCTGTGTGCTGGGTCTAGCATTATTCTCATTTGTGTTTTGGTTGCCTGTTTTGGGTTTTGGTATCACTGACAAACTTGGTATTACATTTTCTTTAAGTTTACGTACCTCTTTCTGAATATTATCTGTATCTCCCTCTACTTGTCCCTTTGTCTTATCTAAAATGATCTGTGTCATTGTCTCAAACTTCTCATCTAAATAATCATCACATAATTTGCATTCATGTACAATTTTCTCTGCTAGAGTTGTGTCATTCTTTAAAGATGCTACATCTGCTCTGTCCTCAAGTTTTTCTAACTTTTCCTGTAAGGATTTCTGCTCCAATGTTATATCATTTAATCTGTCAGAAAGGTCTGTAATGTTCAGGTCTAAGTGTTCTTAGTTTGTTTTTACGGAATTGTGTGACTGTCGTAATTCGTCAACTTGGGTACTGGTTTTCTGTTGTTCAAAAACTACTGTTAACAATTTCTCATTATATCGTTGTAAGTCAGTTTTTGTCTCGTCACTGAATTCCACAAATACCTTTCCTTGTCTCGTAACCTTGTCTGATAAGTCAGTAAATTTCCTTTCAAGACTACTGGTAGTTTCTGTCAAGTCGGCAATTTGTGTCGATTGTTTTTCAAAATTTTGTTTTACGTCCCGTGTCAGTTCATCGAATTTAGTGTCAAATTTCCCAATGTCACGTTACAAATTGTCATTTTTCTCGTCTAAAGCGTCAAATCTTTTGTCAAATTTTCTGTTTTGGTCACCAAGTAACTTCAGAATCTGGTTGAGCATGTCAGAGTCCTATGTCTTAGTTTCGTCATTTTTTCGTGTCTGATTGATGTCTGGTTCTGAAGTTGACGTTGTCAGTGTCGCGTTTTGTCGCATAGTACTCACTCTCCATTCGCCTGTATATCTGTTTAAATATAGGGGTTGTTGTCTTAATCGATCCAGTAAAATTAGGTCTTGAACATCCTCACAATTAAGTTCAATATTCATTTGACTGTCGGACATGTTTTGCAATGTGTCACTTTCACTAAGCTCGTCCGTGGAAACAATTTCTACGCGTCTAGCGTCCATCTTGCGGTTTTCGTAATTAATTGCAAATAAAATTTTCCAATGGCAAAAAAAAAAAAAATTAAAATATGATATGTTGAAATCTGAAATTTCTCTTATGGAAATGGATATTTCTATATGATTTTTAATTAGAAATTGAATTATTAAACTGGTACTGAAGTTTCCCTCTCACAAATAAATGACTGTGAATATGCTCTTCACTTATCATTTGCAATGATACTAAATCAATTTTAACTGCAATTTGAAAAAATAATTTCGAAATAAATGGATCGGAATAAAGGAAGTACAGAGGGCTACTTGAAACTGGAAAAAATGTAAATTTCTGTACTCACCAATGTTTTTTTTTCTTCAGTCTTATGTTGCAAATGTAGCGTCAAATATACAGTTTTCAATCCAAGATTTTTCTTTCGCGTCCGTGCAAATTATTTTATGGAACGTTATCCTTTTCCCTTTTTTTTACAAAATTAATTTCCACAGCATGAAAACGAAAATTAACGCTAATTAATAACAGGGAAGACAATATTGTTGTAAATTTCATGCACGTAACATTACAATTGAAATGAATGAGACTTAGTCCAAATTCACTTTCGGATGCTATTAAGTGGTTAAAATTAGATGAAATGTCCAAAATTTATAATAATTTCACCTGTATCAAGTCCGGAGATTGTTAGTCCTGTCACCAGGATGCCAATTGTAGTGTTTCCTTTTCCTCGGGGTTTTGCCGTGAAAAATATAAAATAGAAAATCTGATTGGGTTTTGAATTTTGGTGGTTTCAGTTACGGATAAGGCGGACTTCGTATTATTGATTGAGATCGTGCTGTAATTTGACCGTGCATGGCAGACCGGGTCGGCAACACTACAAAAAGCGACTATACGGAAACAGCATCAGAAACTAATTGAAATTTATCCTATATTCTTGTTAGATACGCAGTATTAATTACAATATAGTCTTCATGGCTGTCCTCCTAATTTCTCTTGTAGGACGATCCGTCTTTCACTTTTCTCCGTCTGTTGAAAACTTCTTCAAGATGTCACTGTCATGATCAATTTACAAATTTGGCGATAACCTCCACGAATCACTATTGAAACAACATCGCTTTGTAATATAATTTTAATTTCCACCCAAAAGCACTTTCAACACATCGCCGAAAAATACACTTCTTTCGTACGAAGACAAGAGAGAGAGTGTAATCAGTTAGTTGTTAAAAACAAAAACCTACGCAAAAAGTAAAAAGACGAACAAAATTATTTATAAAAATCGGTCGCTGGCGCAGCGCTCTTCTGCGTGCGCGATCGTAAATTATATCTTTGTATTGGCGGAGGCGCGGTAGTCAAAGTACCATTACAATACGTGCAATCGCCAACGCAATAATGTGGGTATTACGTCTTACGCGACTCACCTTGTATAATGCTAATATCGAATGATGGGTTCCTTACGTGTAGTTTCTTGATATTTTAATCCTGAAATTCGGATATTATCAGTAATGCAGAATCTGCAGAGCATACACTTTTAACATGATCTGTCACAATTGAGTTTCTGTTGTTTCGTTTATTCATTTTCTGTGCAGCAGTGTATGCAATGATGAGGCCGGGCCATGTGAAGTTCGATCACGCATGCACTGCGTAAGTTGTCGTAGTTCGTTTGCAAAGAACCCATGTATGTTATTGAAGGAGATTTTATATGCACACAAAAGCTCTGAAGATGCATTGAGATTGAATTTAATACCGGCATGCATAGAAAAGTGAACCGTTTTATGTTCATCGTTATGCAACAGTTGAAGCTATATATAAATGGACAAAAGCAGAGTTGTATACCTCTGGAGATTATTTGCCATTCACGAAGAAGCTGTCTACACTCCATGGATTACTGAAAATGATGCTGTATTCTATGAGTTGAAACAGCGGAAAACAAGTAACCAACAAGCAATCTGAGACAATAACATTTGAACTCGTCTAAAAGTATACTGTGATTCCCCAACAAATGCTTGTGACAAACCACAGAAAATAGTTACTGGCTATGTTTAGTACTTTATATTTTATGTAGTGCGATTCTTGAACTGAAAAAACCACATATTCTGTGGAGATAACCTGATGAAGGCTCACTAAGAATGTTACTTTACGATATCTGACTTTATGTTCCTGTGTAGAACAGCAGGAAAGGCAGTTCGTCGATGCAAGAACTTCTTTATTACAGCTTGTTTACAGGCATTGAAATTTGAAGTTGCTACCATCGACGACTAGCAAGGCGGATAAATAATGACAGCATCTGCTCATGTGTTGACCTTCCAGCTCTGCAGGTAGTGCTTGCGAGAGATTCCTGTGCGTGCCGACGAGTGTCACGGGAAGCCTCGGGTTATCAGCTGTAGCGTGGACAGCACGCTGTAACTGCTTCACTGTACGTATAGCTGAACTCCGCCCTCAGTGGTAAAGGGCGAAGAAGTCCTCTGTTGATACCTACGCAGAGGCAAGGATGGCGCTACTGAAGCATCGTACTCCGCTGAAAGTCGTGAGATGCTGTGTTGCTCTGGTGGTAAGGTGATCAGACGGAGGACAGACGTTTTACGTCCAATAGTGATAGTGACGCCAGCTTCACTTACCACGTCGATTATGAACGCATCCTGGACGTCGCTTTGCTACCCAACTGACTGACCCTGTACTTTGGTCTTGTAGGGGTTTAAATGCAGCTGCTCAGACATGACTTTGCTGAAAGGACTGTGTCGCTGTGTCACTGTAGAAGTATCTGAAGAGCATTCAGTGGCCACAGTCAATCTGTGGTCTAGCATCATTTTTTGAAACTGCAGAAGTCTCGATAAGGCAGATTAATGTCTCAGGTCACTGGTATGCAGAAGTGGTTCTATGAAACTGGAAGCTTTTGCTGAAATGCTGCATCGTAAGGTTCGATTACCAATGGCGGCCATTACTTGTTACCTGAAGTACCGTTCTTGGCTGCAAATTATGCTGCGTGCAATCTTTATACAACACAACTTCACTGTGGTCAGCAAGTAAGTAAAGATGGATAGCTACGAATTACAGTTAGGGAGACATCTCATGTGTGGACAAATATTTACTTATTTACATCATTTATTAAGTGCTTTGTCTGTTACTTTTCTGTTTTCCTACATAATTCCGACTGGAAAACCATTGAGGAACTCTAGTTATAAGTAACATTTCGAAATAGCTTGTTTTATAATAATTTTGTATACTATTTATATTAACACCTGCTGCATTCTACCATATTCTATCTCTTGTCTGTGCGCCGGCCGGAGTGGCCAAGCGATTCTAGGCGCTTTAGTCTGGAACTGCGCGACCGCTACGGTCGCAGGTTCGAATCCTGCCTCGGGCATGGATGTTTGTGGTGTCCTTAGGTTAGTTAGGTTTAAGTAGTTCTAGGGGACTGATGACCTCAGCTGTTAAGTCCCATAGTGCTCGGAGCCAATCATGTCTGTGAGGTGAACAACCGCTGATTGAAATTTTTTTATTCACTTCAATAACTACTTTCGATTTGGATCATTATCAGCTTCATCTGAAAAATAAAGTATGTTCATATATTTCTGTTTCACATAATTCTGATAAGAAGTATCAATGTCAGTTATTGTACAGAATGAACAAATTTTCAATTAATGACTATTTTGGTTTCCGCATATGGTCAATCAATGGATTGAAGTTTATCATCTTATCGCTTACCAGCTCAGTTATATGTAGGAATATTTGACAACTTCTCAGTTGGGTCTATAGACAGAGAGGTAGGAGAAAAACACCGTAACAAGCTTCCAGTGATTGATCTTTGCAAAATCATCCGGTTTCAGTGGATTTGGACTCGTAATTTTTTGTGTATAATACAACCCCTTCTTCATGTATATTTGATTTACAAAAAGAGTCTGCCGATTTATTATTAATATGAATTGTAAATGAATCCCTCTACAAATATGTGGTACTCAGATACAAATTCCGAAATGATGTATACAAATTAGAAGTTAATTAATTTTTTCTTTCAATCGTCTAACAGTTTGTTGAATCATGGTGATATACTTCAGTGCCAGCAACAAACGTGATCACTAGGCAAGTAACTTTACGAATTAACTTTTGTCACTGACGACAGGTAATGCTTGAAATGGAACTACGAGGGTCACTCCAAAAGAAATGCACAGTATTTTTTTTTTTTACTCCTTCTTTTATTCTACATGTTTGAAAGTTTTACACTGTGTAGATACATCCTTTAGGAACAATATTTTCAGTTCTCCACATAATTTCCATTCCTCTCAACTGCCTTACGCGATCTTGGAACCAGCGTCTGTATACCGGCACGGTAAAGTTCTGGACCAACCGGTCGGAGCCACTATTTGGCAGCGTGCACAAGGGAGTCATCATCTTGAAACCTTGTTCCACGAAGAGAGTCTTTCAGTTTCCGAAAGAGTTGATAGTCACATGGAGCCAGGTCAGGACTGTAAGGCGGGTGTTTCAGAGTTGTATATCCGAGTTTTGTGATCGCTTCCAAGGTTTTTTGACTGACATGTGGCCGTGCATTGTCGTGCAACAGCAAAACATCCTGCTTTTGCCGATGTGGTCGAACACGACTCAGTCGAGTTTGAAGTTTCTTCAGTGTCGTCACATATGCACCAGAATTTCTGGTGGTTCCACTCGGCACAATGTATACAAGCAAAAGTCCTTCGGAATCGAGAAACACCGTAGCCATAACTTTTCCAGCAGAAGGTGTGGTTCTGAATTTTTTTTTTGTTTGGTGAATTTGTATGATGCCGCTGGATTGATTGCCTCTTCGTCTCTGGTGAAAAATGATGGAGCCATGTTTCATCAGCTGTTACAATTCTTCCAAGAAATTCATCTCCATCATTCTCGTACTGTTCCAAAAGTTGGCTACATATCGTTTTTCTTGTTTCTTTGTGAGCCACTGTCAACATCCTGGGGAACCCACCTGGCACAAACCTTTTTTAACGCCACACTTTCAGTATTCTGCAAACACTTCGTTCCCCTATCCCAATATATCGTGACAATTCGTTCATTGTGATGCGTCTGTCAGCTGTCACCAATTCGTTAACTCTCTGCACATTTTCTGGAGTGTGTGCAGTACGAGGCCTGCCGCTGCTAGGACAGTCCTCAATATTGCCGTGCCCGCTTCCATCACGTAACCTGCTTCCCCAGCGACTAACTGTACTGCGATCGATAGCAGCATCTCCATACGCTGCAGTCATGGACTGTGCGGCTGGTCCCGGCGGAGGTTCGAGCCCTGCCTCGGGCATGGGTGGGTGTGTTTGTCCTTGGGATAATTTAGGTTTAGTAGTGTGTAAGCTTAGGGACTGATGACCTTCGCAGTTAGGTCCCATAAGATATCACACACATTTGAATATTTTTTTAATCTCCATACGCCTTTTTCTACCTCTTGTGGATGTTTCCCACTGTCTCGTTCTCACGGCTCAGGAATTCTCGGACAGCACGTTACTTCTGACGAACGTCAAGTGTAGCAGCCATCTTGAGGACATGCTGTGACGGAGCCACACACGGCAACAGGTTGAACTAAGTTCGAAAACAAGTGGGAAGGATGCATCTACACACTGCAAAACTTTCACAGATGCAGAATGAAAACTGTATTTTTACAAATATAGTGTGCATTTCTTTTGGAGTGACCCTTGCAAGTGCAGCAGAACCGGACAATGATACAGTTAAATATTAACTTACATGTATAGCATGCCGTGGCTTCGAATATTTATACTTGAGAGCGGCGTAACCCTGAAATTGAAGTAGAGAATACAAAATTCTAGAGCAGTGGAATACGTGGAAGTACCGTTTAAGAATAATCTAAGATGCAACCTGCATGAATTCCGGAAAGTTTTCTTTACTGGGTTTCTAATTGTCTTAGATACATATTTATTCATACCTTATGATTGCTTGATGATGAATGATGCTCTTTCGGAGCCGATAGTGAACGTCGTGGATTAGGTCTTCTGTGCGCTCTACATCTGTCGTAGAGAGACGCTGGAGCGAAGAAGATTTCATGCGAGAGGTTCTGTAGTTTAGGCAGCGAAGATTTTTGTTGAGCAAATCGAGTTGGTCCCGCAGCTGAACCATTAGGCTGATGTTGAAGGAGTTAGCAGCCATGGTCACTATGACTATACAGAAGACGATGTAGGCAGAGTAGAGCCACGTGGCCGCGAAGGCGAGAGGGCGCGAAGAGTCGTATGGCAGCGCCAGGCGCAACGGCAGTCCGTCAGCGTTGATAGGTGTGGCGACGTACACGATGGAGGAGATCACGCCCGACAACAGGTAGGTGAACACGACTCGCCGCATGGATCGGCTCCTGACGCGAAGTAGCTGTATGTCGTCCGTGCTCAGAAACTCGCCAAAGATAGCGGAATACCATTATCTATTTCGTGATCACCAGTTATGACGTTTTCTCGCTGTTTTCATTTCGGTTATTACTCACTACATTCGTCTTTCTTCGGTTTACTTTCAATCCACACTTTGTACTCAGTTGACTATTCATTCCGTTCAACACATTCTGTAGAAATTCTTCGCTGTAACTAACGGTAGGAAAGTCGTCAGCTAATCATTGATATTCTTTTACCTTGAAATTTAAAACGGTTTCGAACGTTTGTTTTATTTTCGCCACGGCCTCTTGGGTGCATAGATTGAACAGTGGTGACGAAAGTCTACATCGCTGTATTACACCCTTTTTAAACCGAGCGCTTCGTTCGCGATCTTTCAGTTGTATAGTTCCCTTTTGGTTCTTGCACACGCTGCACATTAACCATCTTCCCCTACAGCATATCCACATTTTTCTCGCACTTCGATCCTCTTGCACCGTTTTACATAGAGAAACACATTTTCCAAGGCGAAAAACCCTGTAAAAATTTCGTAATTTTTCTTCAGCCTGGCTTCCATTACCAACCATAACATTAGAAATACCTCTCTAGTACCTTTAAGTTTCCTAAATCCAAACTGATGTCGTCTAACAGATCCTCAATTATCTTTTCCATTCTGCGGAATATTATTCTTGTCAGTGACTTGAATGAATGTGCTGTTAAAGTTGGTTGTGCTCGCACTTGTCAGCCTTTGCTATCTTCTAAATTTGTGAATGATGTTTTTTCCTAAAGTCTGATGGTATATCGCCAGTCTTTTGTACACATTTAAAAAAAATGGTTCAAATTGCTCTGAGCACTATGGGACTTAACTTCTATGGTCATCAGTCCCCTACAACTTAGAACTACTTAAACCTAACTAACCTAAGGACATCACACACATCCATGCCCGAGGCAGGATTCGATCCTGCGACCGTAGCGAAAGCGTGGTTCCAGACTCTAGCGCCTAGAACCGCTCGGCTGGCCGGCTGTAACCATTTCAGCGAGTGATTTTAGAAATTACGATAGCATGTTATCAAGCTGTTCTAAATTCTAAAACTAATACTGGCTGCCCTATCTTTTCCTCGTAGACTGCTGTTTCTTCTTCTATGACGTCATCGGAGAAGAGGAATTCCCAACGCACTCCTAATGTTGGCCGTCATTGCTTTTAATTTTACCAAATATTATTTTGACTTTTCTGTATACCGAGACTGTCATTTTAACAATGACTTCTTTTTCGATTTCTTCACATTTTTCATGCAGTCATATCGCATTAGCTTCAATGTAGTTCCTGTTTATTTCATTCTTAAATTCATTCTTAAGTTCAAATGGCTCTGAGCACTATGGGACTCAACTGCTGAGGTCATTAGTCCCCTAGAACTTAGAACTAGTTAAACCTAACTAACCTAAGGACATCACAAACATCCATGCTCGAGGCAGGATTCGAACCTGCGACCGTAGCGGGCTTGCGGTTCCAGACTGCAGCGCCTTTAACCGCACGGCCACT
The DNA here is from genome assembly GCF_023864345.2 of Schistocerca serialis cubense. Taxonomy (NCBI): domain Eukaryota; kingdom Metazoa; phylum Arthropoda; class Insecta; order Orthoptera; family Acrididae; genus Schistocerca; species Schistocerca serialis. The sequence goes on along the minus strand of NC_064645.1, from coordinate 301,967,020 downwards.
TCGGCCGGCTCATTCTTAAGTACATTCTCAAGCTCATCCTTAGTACCTGCATGTCCCACTTCTTTGCGCTCTGACTAGTCTTTTAAATATTAGCTTACTCTTCACCATTACTAAATTGTGATGTATCTACATCTGCTGATGAGTACGCCTCGCAATAGGTTGCCTTATTTCTGAATCTCTACCTGACTGTAATGTAATCTAACTTTAATCTTGCCGTATCCCGGGGCTTTTTGAAAATATATCTCCTATTTCTGTGATTGTTGTACAGAATGTTCGCTATTACCAGCCGAAATTTGTTGTAGAACTCAATTAGTCATTCCCCTCTCTGATCCCTACTACGAATCGTATGTTCTACCAATTTCACCTACAGTGACATTCAAAACCTCAGACTGTTACATTTAAATCTCGCTTTATGTTACCCGTGTAATATCCCCAATAGCGTCTATATATCTTCGTATTCTGCTTGCGACGTTTGCATGTATACCTGAATTATTGTTGTCTGCGTTAGTTTTCTGTCGATTCTGATGAGTACAAACTATCGGTGAGCTGCTGACAATATCTTATTCTCTGTCCTATCTTCCCATGCATAACAAACCCTTCTCCAGTTATACCATTTTCTGGTGCTGTTGATATTACCCTACAGTCATCAGACCAGAAATCCTGGTCTTCTCTTAAATTCACTTTACCGACAACCCACCCTATACTATTTCCCCTTTGCGATTTGGTAGTATCCCTACCATGTTCAACCTTCTGATATTTCGGGCCCGTATTTGTAGAAAACTACCTTTTGTTGATTATTCCTTCATTTTGTCATGGTCATCTCCATATTGGCAGTTTCTCCCGGAGATTTGAATAGGAAACTAGTAAGGAATCTTCTTCCAGTGGAGAGTTCATCATGAAACTTTATCAATTACAGGCCACTTGTTCTGTTATATGTCTTTAATGCAGTGGTTTGAATTGCCCTCTGCGCCCTCATGCTGTTGATTATTGCTGTTTCCTTCGCCTCTTAATGGCAGTTTCACATCCCAAGGGCGACTGCGTTGAACCTCTGTCCGCTTCTCCACCCTTTTTGAGAAGACTGCTGGCAGAATGAGGATGACATCTTATGCTGGAAACCTTAGACCAACACTGCTGATGACTTTCAAATGGTTCAAATGGCTCTGAGCACTATGGGACTTAACATCTATGGTCATCAGTTCCCTAGAACTTAGAACTACTTAAACCTAACTAACCTAAGGACAGCACACAACACCCAGTCATCACGAGGCAGAGAAAATCCCTGACCCCGCCGGGAATCGAACCCGGGAACCCGGGCGTGGGAAGCGAGAACGCTACCGCACGACCACGAGATGTGGACTGATGACTTTCATTCAGAAGTTAGGCCACGGTGTTTCCAACCTGGAACGCTTTGGTTACTAGGCGAAGACGGTACCTCTAGCCAAATGATGATCTCTTACTACCACTGGAACAGCATTCGTCAGTTGATTATACCTCTATCGTCAGAATCTTCTCCTGATATTCATTTCATGAATTCCTCTGCCGTTTTTTCGTTCCTGTCTAGAAGAGCTTTGTAAAAGTCTTCTGCGTCTCCTTTCATCATGTGTGAGATTTTCTCGGCTTCCGTCACATTCGGATTCGTCGCATGACATACGACGAAAACGTCCTGTATTTACGTCTAGGTCGCTTCCCTATGACGTTGGGTCTTTTCTTCAATAGTTCAATTCTAAGGAGATATGTTGGAGACTGTTGCTTCAGTTCTGCCTGGAATTTGTTCCAGCTATTGAGCTTCTCTTCATTATTCTCGAACCAAAGCAAAACTGTGCCGTCCAAGTAAATGTGCACGTTTGGCAAACACATCATTCCATTCCACCTCATATATTGGGCACCTCAGTTCAATCCTTTCAGGCATTTCGTCGGTCCTGACAACATCTCTGGAATTCACTAACGGAGGCCTGATGTATAGCTGACATACTGGTGTTTTGGAAACCATCAGTTTCCTGAATCCACGTATCTCAGGAACGATGTACTGCTTGTATTCCAACGCCTATCCGTGTAGTCGACGGCTTACATTGCCTAAGCTGAGTCACAATGATTAGATGCTTTGAAGTATCCGGCATCGCTATAAAACAATGTCATGTTGAAACCAGTATCAAGTACGAGTACGTATCCGAACGCAGCGTCCTCATTGAAGTACAACACTTACAGAACTGAAAGGACGTTTCTTATTGACACCAACGTACGGCCTGAACGGAAGAGGTAAAACTTTCTCTCAATATCTCTAGGTGATAAAGCCCAGTGGCTTTTGTGAAATAAGTAACACGTTTCGAATGTATTGCTGTTGCGCCTGCTGCCTTGTTACAGGGCCAAGTGAAATGGCATAATAAATAGCGATGGGGCAGTGTGCGAAGGAAATAAAGGAGATCAAAGAACACCCGTTAATAAAGAGGACAAGGAAAGCGGGAACCCCAACGATGCGACGTGAGCGTCTTGCGAGGGGCGCGAGAGGATGACGACGATCATCAGACAGAATCCATAGCTGTCGCAGCGAGACAACGAAGGTGACAAAAGAACGTACAAAACAGTGACAAATGAATTTTTTTAATTAAAAGCCACATACTTAATTTTGGGAAGCCTGTGTCTTTTTTTCTGTTTGTATGTGAAATAGTCAATATTTGACGCTTAAGAGATGTCGCCTCTCTCTCAATAACTGAAGTGTAGGTTTTGTAAATAGGCTCTGAGCACAATGGGACTTAACATCTGTGGTCATCAGTCCCCTAGAACTTAGAACTACATAAACCTAACTAACCTAAGGACATCACACACATCCATGACCGAGGCAGGATTCGAACCTGCGACCGTAGCAGTCGCGCGGTTCCGGACTGCGCCCCTCGAACCGCTAGACCACCGCGGCCGGCTTTGTAAATAGGGATTTATTTTTTTATTATAAGTGGATTTTATGCGCCTGTGAAAGTAGATGTGTAGCACTTGCTAAGATAAGAACGTGCATGTATTTTGTGTTTTTTTGGCGGGGATTTAGAAAAGGCATAGACAGGTAATGAGTGCAGATAATTAGTAAATAAACTGTTACTTCCTGTTAGCCAAGTTGAGTTAAAATATGGACAATAGACTTACAGTCAGGTTTATAGAGGTCACTGAGAAATGGGAATCTACAGCGATGGACTCGAGGCTGTAAGTCAATATGATGATGATGAGGTCCCATACTCCGAGGAGCGTAGGGAACGAACCGTAAGACCCACACCGCTGAGTAGGCAACGTCCTAGCGGAGGTGGTTTGCCATTGCCTTCTTCCGACCGTAACGGGGATGAATGATGATGATTAGGATGATGATTCCCCGACGGGAATCGAACCAGGTTCCCGCTCGCGGGAAGCGAGAATGCTACCGCCAGACCACGAGCTGCAGACTAAGTCAACAGATGACTGCAAATAAGGGGACGATTAAAAATAGTTTGGAAGTTCTCACTGAAGCCACTGCCGAAATTCAGGTACTTGAAGTGAAATTAAATACTGTGGAATGGGTGCTTAAACAGTCTCTGCAAGGCTCTAATAAGACTCTTGATGAGATGAACGACCAGAAACAATACATCAGTCGGAGAGCCAGCCATGGTTCACACATTTCGTCTTTAATACAGTGGTTTTTGTTCCAGTCTTCATCCTAATGCTGTTGTTCACTTCATTTTCGGGACGTGTTTCCACACTAAACAAAGGGAGCCCCCAGACCTAGAAGGAGAGTGTCTGTTTATACCGAAAGCCATCAGACACCACTGCTGCTGGCTGTAATTCAAAATTCAAGCAGTGGATGACACATTTCGGTTACTGGTCAAAGATGCAACCCACAGACCTTGGCTATCGTGACACGTCACATTTAACATATTTAGAATACTAGAAATCGGTAACTGATTTCTTTTCGACTTTGTTGTAACGGCTTTCCTCAGGGTGTAGCCTGGTTTAGTTGCAGGGTTGGTGCTTGAACATTATGGGTTTCTACCTGTGTTATAAGAATTCTGACATTAGTTTTCTAAGATTTTATTTGCAGTAAAGTGTGTATCAGACAGGCAGTTCGAAGATTACATGGCTTGTTGATTATGCCAATGGGGACGCTAACGGGCTTTAGGATGATGTGTTTTCCTGATGTTACACGAGAAAAAATAACACCATATCAGTTTGCGCAGATTGACAGTCGGACGTCGCAGCATCGGGTGATTCGTTGAGGCTGCTGACAAACCATTATACTCATCCCGTCGCAAAGGAATTGCAGAAAAACAGGACGTCGGGATGTATGAATTTCAAGATGAAGGTTATGCGTAAGTTATTTAGGCAACGCTACACTGACCTATGGTCAGGTTAGTAAGTAGTATGAAGAGGCGTCAGGTATGGAAGGCTCATTGCAGTGGCAGTCACATACAATAGAGTGTCTTAGTGACTATTTTCTACCAACAGTCAACGTCGAACCTACATCTCAATCGGTAAAAACGGAACCCTCATAATATCACTTTGTTGCCCATCTGACTGTCAGTACACGCGACTGTTAAAGGCCATTTTCCCCTGAATGAGTAGACGTATCAAGTTGCAATTCATGTCGTGTACTAAGGTCTACGGTCTCTTGTAGGAGCCAGAAATTCTTCAAAGTCAATGCAACGAAAATATGTTGCCATTTATGTCACAAATTTTGATACCCAGAAGCTCACTCATCAAATCCTGTAGGGTAATTCCCGTTGGCCTAGAATCATGAAAGTTGGCAGGAAGCAAGATTTCGCAGCATAAGTAAAGGAGAAACCTGAACATTGTTAATAGGCAAGTATTCACAAAGACAACTAAAGCATTCTCGAAAGTCTTGGAATTCCTGGGACCCATTTGTTCCAGTATTAGTGTGTAAGACGGGTGAAAAACGTTGAGATTCTCCGTTCCCGGGATAGATGAACTATTTATATACATAATTAATCCAGACGAAACCCTCAGGGTGCGAGTCCTACGTGCACCTGGCAAATTTTTAGAAGGAAAGTCAGTTACCTTGCTTTTTGCCGGACTTCACTTCCCATAGACTCCGCTTTTAGAGACGCAAAAGGATTTCTTAGGAGCGAAACACACACTGCCGTTCTGTCGAAACCATACGGAAACAACTCTGGTAACGCTTACATCTTCCCAGATGACAGAATGAGGTAGAAATTTCCACCTGCTTATAACGATGATTACCATCTTCCTCTTCACGATCAGAAACTGCTAATCCCTGCTCATGTAACAAAGATCGCTTGGCCAAGTCCATCTGAGTAGAGAAAACAAAGGGCTGGCTCTATTTCATTCATCATGGCATGTTATATCATGTTGCCATATCTGTATGATCCCATTGAATTCGCGGGAGATGCTATACCAACCAACCCTTACTCACCTCATTTCTCAAATGAAGTAGTGGGGAAGGATAAAATAGATCAGCCTTTTATAAAAAAAATAGTTAATTTCATTTACATACTTGTTGAAAGCTCGATGACCAAGAGTAGAGTCAACCAGGATGATTTCAGTAACTAGGAAAGAAGCAGATTTTCAATCCAATACTGCACATAATGTATTACAATGGAATATTAGGACGGAAATATCAGACAGGGACATCCTGGAAAACACATAAATAACCACAATACTGCCATAGTTGCCCTGAATGAAACTTAGTTAAAGGAAGAAACAGCAACCCGTTTCAAAGCATACAACTTAGTTAGATCAGACAAACTATACGGTAAGGAAGGAGCGCCACTATTAAGAAGGGGCGACACTATTAACAAAGAGCACAATCAGTTACATAGAAGTAAAACTTAACTTCAGTGATGATCTGCTGCCAATTGCAACTGCAGCATTAGAAAACCTGAAGGGCATTTTCAATACAATTTCCATAAACTAATCCCATAAGATAATGACTTCTTCTTGTAGCTGCATACTTCAAAATGAACTTCATAAATAAAATATCACTCTTATTCTACATACTTAACTTTTATCATTTCATAACTTCCACTGTACCATTTGTGTAAGAATTCACTGACAATTCTCCATCGAAAATTGAGCTTCAACAGGAAGGCCATGCATGACGTCGTCAGTGACTTGAAACGTATGACGTTATCACTCATATAAGTGATTTAAGCATCCATATTAGTGGAAATCCACACACTCTATCCGCCTTCTCTTCCATCTTCTCCATGTCTCTAGCTAATATCATTGCACTATTAAAAATGAAACAAAAATTAGAAATACAAAATGAAAGAAATAGCCCAGTTGCATTAATAGTAAGTTATTAACCTCAACTCCATCTCCTTCCCCACTTTGTGTCAAACCATTTAAAAATGAGAGATGTGGGACAAATAAAATTTGTTTTCTACCTCCTCCTCCTTCTCTTTCCAACTAATCAGAGGGCATTATTAGAAAACAACAGAACTGTGCTAGTGTAAGCCTGCTGTAATTTTTGGGTCAGTATGATTCACAAAAGAATATGTTTTCCATAATTTTTATTGCTAAAAAGGTATTGCTTCAGACTTGATGACATTGTTTTTCTAAGCACTCTAAATATCTTAAAACGCAAATTAAAAAATTATGTTCCTGCCCCTTGCTATAATTCGATACACTCGCATTCCATGGGTCAGTATGACCTGGGGGCTTAAAAATTCACAGAATGAACAAATATCATAGCGAAATTTTGTTTCTACATGCCTGAGGTATATTCATGACGGTTTTTTATGACAATATGTCAGTACTCATTTTTTAAGTGTTTGAGGGTTACACAGAAATACAAGTCGTGGACTGCGTTCATATTATTATAGCACGTCATTGCTGAGAGCTATGTTTTATCAACAGTTGTGTGCAGTCGCAGTGCTTGTTTATGTCGAGGTAATTTCTTCTGTGTGGCTGTCATGACAAAACGAGATGTTCAACTGGAAGCATTAGCAAATGCAGTTGACAGCAAAGAGAATATTCTTGAAGAAGGAAATGACACCAGTGATGACAAAATACATCCTTTATCTGATTCAGAATACATTTCAGACATTCATACCTCAAACGAAAATGTGCAGTTCTTGTCTGTTGGGTGTGATACCTATACTTGCATCTTCGTGAATATAGAATGGCAAGTCATTAATATATATTAAGAACAGCAGAGGACCCAAGACCGAACCTTGTGGCACCCCATTCTTGATTGTTCCCCAGTTTGAGAAATCACCAGTATTTTGCATGTTATCTGAACTGCTTATTTCAACTTTCTGCACTCTTCCAGTTAGGTATGATTTAAACCATTGGAGCACTCTCCCATTCATACCACAGTACTTATGCTTATCTAGAAGTATTCTATGATTTACACAATCAAAAGCCTTTGATAGATCATAAAAAATTCCAACAGGTGACTTCTCGTTACTCAGAGCATTTAATATTTAATTAGTGAAAGTATATATAGCTTTTTCCGTTGAAAAATCCTTTTGGAAACCAAACTGACAGTTTGTTAAAACTTTATTTTTACAAAGGTGTGAAACTACTCTACAATACATAACATTTTCAAAAGTTTTGTATAAGGCAGTCAGAAGAGAGATTGGGTGGTAGTTGTTGACATCAAACGTATCCCCTTTTCTATGCAGTGGTTTAACAATGGCATACTTCAGTCTGTCCCTGATTCAGAGAGCTATTACATATATGGCTAAGAATCCCACTTATTTCTTGGGAACAAGCTTTTATTATACTGCTGGAAATGCCATCAATTCCATGCGAGCTTTTTTCTTGAGAGAGTTTATTATCTTCCTAATTTCAGAAGGAGAGGTGGGTGGAATTTCAATTGTATCAAATGGTGTGAGTAAAGCCTCTTCCGTTAGCTGCCTCGATTCTTCTAATGAACATTTAGATCCTATTTTCTCTACAACATATAAAAAATGATTATTCAAAATGTTTTCGACTTCCAGCTTTTTGATTATCAAGTTTCCATTCGCTTCTTCAGTATTATTGATACCTCTGCCTTCAGTGCTTTTGTGCTGCGGAGAGTAATAAATCCAGGGTTGAAAAAATCGTTCTTTACAAAAGAAGAACATTTATCGGTTGGTTGGTTTATTCTTGGGAGGGAACCAAACAGTGTGGTCATTGGTCCCATCTCATTACGGAAGTATGGGAAAGGAGCTCGGCGGTGTCCTCTCAAAGGAACCATTCCGGCATTGGCCTGAAGCAAGTTTGGGAAATCAAGGAAAACCCAAATAAGGATGGCCAGATGCGAGTTTGAACTGTTGTTCTCCCGAATGAGAGTCCAGTGTGCTAACCACTGCGCCACCTCTCTCCATAAACATATCTCAATAAACTGGCAAGACTTCCTGTGATTCCTTACACTGAAGACAGAAGAATTCCGCAACTAAATCAACAGTCAGCAGCCATTGTTTACAAACAGGAACTACATCAACACGAGTCTAAAGCGATGGCTATCAAAACTGCGAAGGTGCAAGATGGAAATTCTGGCCATCAGGTTGTGACAAAATGACACCACTGGAGTGATCAAATTGTAACAAATATGTTTCTAAAGATAGTGTTATACATTACTGTCCAAACTGTGTAATTTTAAGCAAAACTCTAATATTCCCCATGATTAACAGTTTTTTCTCTACATAAAATTCTGTTCGCTGTAGCTCAAATGAGGACCAGAGCTTATGTCATGGTAGAGATTGTAACATTTGTTTATATTGTTTATATTGTAACAAATAAACCTATGTTTAAGATTATAATAGTTATTGTCAATTTATAATCAGCACGCCCTTGAAATACGATGCTTGGTAATTATGACCCAAAAGAGCACATGAGTATAGCTCCCTTAAGGAAAGTATCAGGGTTAAAAACTCTGTCAACCCCCTTCTATCTCCAACCAACTATAGGGCAGTATAAAATGAAACCTGTAATGAAAATGTTCGACATAATGCAAACTGACAAGTGTGCTTGATTCCTCATGCCTCCTCCTCATAAAAGTAAGAGCGTGGCAAAAAATTACATAACCTTGGCTGGAAATTCCCAGATATGCATTATTTTCTGTAAAGATATTCATTATTCCCAAGGAATGTTCACATACTTCTATATTTAATTAGCGTATAATAATTATTATTGTTATTCGTGAAAACGAAGAGTTACACTATTTTCAGTGGAAAGCGAAGATTAATATCCACATAAATATATCTCTGGCTTCATATAACAATAATCTAAGGCCAAATATACCTTTATTTACGTAAAATGATCTCTCTTCTCTTCCCTCCAGTCAGGATCTAACATTAGAAAGTAAGAATAAATAAATTACAACTTATCTCCACACAGGCTGTCCTCAGAAATACGCAAATGACTTGTGATCCATGTTAACTATTATCGGTGTTGTGCATGGTTACACTCTTTGACTGCTCCTCAGTTTCCCACATGGCGTCCGTGAGAGCGTGCGCGACCACTTTCAAATCTTCTACAGGTGTACCGGTACCGGATTCATGTAGTGAAGACTGTATCTGAGGGTCAAAACGCAAGGTTCCAGCTGGGAACGAAATCGCCGACCCTCGTATGAGTAGCCAAGCTGGCAGTGCACCCCCTCAGCATCACTTGGCCGAGTGCCCGACGTCGACACTGGGGCCTCTGGAAGCGTGCGGGCATGAGGTGAACTGGGAAGCTGCATACCCGGCGAAGGAATTGCTGGGTCGAGTGGTGTGGGCAGAAAAAGACTGGTGTAGCCGTTGCCACTTGGGCAGCATCTGTTCAACCAGAATGATCTATACTTGATTGTCAGGTTTCAGATCATTGCCTGCAGTCGTGCCCTTGAGTTGCGGCGCTGACTTTGACATACAGTGGAATCTATTCAGTGCTAATTCCCACACTCCACTCCCCACTCAGTAGGAGTCGTTCTTTTTTTAACTTCTTATCTGGTGCTGGTTGTAACAGACCTGAAATGGTTGACTTTTTATATATGTGGCGTCTGTTCTTTTGGACATATCCGAAAAGGCAGACACCATATATATAGTTATGGCTAGGCTGGTACTAATCCCATCAGTACAGATGCACACCACTCCCGAACCCTTACGGGAATCAGCGAAATTCCGCAGATAATGATAATAATGATAAGGGACACTGCACCAGTAGTGCAGGTATAAGTTGAGAATTTGGGTAAGATTGGATGTGTGCTAGAGTAGTCAGTGTAGTTGCGATGAGCACTGTGTCTGGATGGCTTGGTGGTCAGACCATCTCCTTAGTGAGTAGGAGACTTGGGCCCGAATCCCAGTCCAACTAAATTTTCTACTTTCCCTAACAGTATAAATCAATGCCCACTAGCAGGTAAATGTAATTAATTCCTTTGTCAGTGGACTATTTATTGTTCAGTATCAAATTACTTCTGCCTTTTTATTTGTTCTTGTTATTGTGGGCCAGTAAGATAATTCATGGTTAAGGGACCAAGTACACAATCCTGGGCTGTGATTTCATTCAAGGTGCTGGGTTGATTTTAGATTATACTATAGTCAAAAGCAAAATAACGATAGAAATAAGGGCATTCCTTGCCAAGAGAAGTCTACTACTATCACACATAGGCCTCAGTCTGAAGAAGAAATTTCTGAGAATGCGCATCTGGGGTACAGCATTGGCTGGTAGTGAAAAATGGACAGTGGGAAAACCGGAGCAGAAGAGAACTGAAGCATTTGACTTGTGGTGTTACAGACGGACTTTGAGAATTTGGTGGACTGTTAAGGTAAGTAACGACGGGGTTCTGCACAGAATGGGATAAGGAAGGAATATATGGAAAACACTGACAAGAATAGGCAAGTGGAATCATTTCAAGTCCTTGGGTTGTTCTTCTACATATTGTTTCAAAACTTCTAGGCTAATTCATGGGTATACAGTGATCTGGCGTTTGGTTTCTAACAGATTCTTTATTTTCTTTCCTTTGTGATGTAAGACAAATTGTTACTGGAGGTTTCTTAGAAGATTGATCTATGAATGCAAATTTGGCGGAATACAGTTCTCTGCCTGCTGTCGTTTTAAGTTCTTGCAGTATGTGTTCTCTGTTGGATTTGAGTGCTCAACCAATGCAACTTTGTAATCTTCGCACAGAATGTCCACCAATTCCCTAGAAGTGTAGAAACGGTCAGTTGTGATATCGTAGCCAGCATTCTTTATTGGTTCCACCAATCATTTTACAATCTCAAGAAGATCTCTTTCACAGTCAGATCTATTGTCTTATACAGCATACACTTCCGTTTTTACTATGTATCGTTCAGTTGCACTACTAAAAATTCTAACGAGTACACCATATTTTCCTGGTTTGTCTCTGAGGAAAACTTTAAAAGAACAACGACCTCTGAAATGACATTGCATTTTATGAGTTGTATTGTGAGGTTCACTTCTGAAGTATCCGAAAATATTCCATTCAGTTCTTCAAATACTTCATGTTGCAACTTATATTTGTCACTTACACATATTTCTACCCTGGTGTTTTTATCATCAACGCAATGAATTTTCAGTAGCTAATACGTTCTTGCCTCGCTCATGTTTCCTCTATATAACGCTCTTCCCAATAAATCCGACCATAAATCAGACGACGAAATATTAGTGTCCTGGTAAATTCCCATTACAATTAAATTTCCCATCAAATGATATATTATTTCAACAACGCTAGCAGGAGATACGTTTTCTCTTTCAGCTACTTCATTTGTACAGTCCACAATTTTTTATTTCAGGAGAAAAATTTTATTGTGTGATTCACACATAATTGTTACTTTCCCAGCAGTAGTTATTCTCTTTCGTCCATGGTCTATGTTTGCAAAATCCTCTTTACAATGTGTTGCAGATTCTGCAAGACACACTCTACCATAACTTATACCATATTTGTTTGGAGCTTATCTTCATCATTTGTTTAATCATTAATGTACACTTCTTTACTTTAATTCTACTTCTGTGAGGTCCAACTAAAAATCACAGAAATATGATAATTCGTCGTCTACTAAAATGTCAGGAAGAATTTTTGCATCTTACAAGCCTCTATAACTGATTTTAGAGAATCTACTTTACAAGAAAAGATTTTGCTCTACTCCAACAAGCTGCTAATATTAATGATTACTAATCAACAATGAAAATCAAATTTAACAATTAGACTGACTCTCAACAAGGCAATTAAAACATATATTCACGGTTGTGAAATGAAATTTATTAAAAGAAAAATGTACTGGCAATTTTTATCCATGCTTGGCGGTTGTTGGGAAGACTTTAAAACTATGGTTGCATGTAGTAACAACACAGGGGCAAAATGTTACCATGGGCATACGATGTCTATTTTTATTCGTAATTTTTAAAATTTTAATCATAGAAATGTACAGTATAGCACTTTATACATTGAAAGACAAATAGAAGTTGGCCCATAATCATGGAAGGACATTTGTTATGATTTATGGTTAATTTGTACCTATGCTTAGTGGTTGTAGCGTTAATACTAAAAATGGCTCACTTTTCATTATACATATTATAATTGTATATACATCAGCACAGTGAAATTTGAAAGTGTTTATGAGAAATTCGTTCTTTACTATGCTATCTATGAGACGGGAGCAACCAGGTATTAGTCTGTGGTGATTACTGTGAAACTTTCTAAAGGATAATTATAGCAGAAAGATCTCTATAACTTATTTAGATATGACATTTTAATCTCAGTAACCAACTTTCAAACACAGTTGGATGAAGACATTGGACCCTAATTGATAAAGTTTTCTTTGAAATACCTTAAAACAAGAAAAAGAGTGATTGCCCAGTAACAAATGCCATCTCTCCTCATGATGCACAGCTAATTGGGTTAAACGAGATACTGCCTTACAACATAGATGTTTCTTAGTGTAAATCTTTTAGAAGTATTAATTATTCCAGGACTCACCATGTTTTAATATTAGTAAGAGATGACCAAGAGTGAAATTCATGAACCAAATGATGAGTAACATCTTATCTCTTACATGATAAATTCATATCATTGTTTGGAAATAGCTTCCCTCAGAAGTTAATCAGAAGAGATTAAATAGCCTGCTAAAAACCATGCATCACTAGACAGATTAAAGTAACTTGTTGAAGGAAGAACTAATTGTATCTGTTGACAAGAACAAATAAAGATCCTGCAGTCGTTGCAGACTTCAAGAATTATTCAAAATTACTAAGAAGAGTTATTAAGAATCAAGAACGATGCACATTATCTTCGTTAGGTATCCACAGACCTAGCACTTCGTAAGCTGTTCTGGTCATTTAAACGCTGCATATTTTAATCGTCATTACTATAGCAAATTCTGACAATATCCAATTTGCCAACAATGAAATATGTATTGGTGTATGAAGAAGGATGTAAAGAAGAGAAGTCATTGTTATTTTGAACAACTGAATGCCTATTTCTTTCGTAAGAAGAGAAGGGATAATGAGTGTAATTGTTTATTCTTTTAACCAAATCAGCTTTTAAAGTGATTCAGTTTTATTTGGGTCACTAGGTTTCTGCCTTTACATTTTATATATTATTTTTATTTTTCTATTATCAAGATAATGGTCACTTTTCAACATTATGAAAAAGTACACATGCTGATGAACATATCTGACAGTGATGAAGTGGCTTTGGGGAATGAAGATCATGTTTTGGAATGTAGCTCTTCATCTTCACCAGAGGTGTGTATAGTACACCTGAACAGCAAATGGTAACAATGAAAGGATAAATCAGCTGATTGGAACACAGAGCCTCTTCTGGAACTGGACAGCAGGCAACACGTAATATTGTTCACCTGACTCCAGGAATAACAATGTAGGCCACTTCTCAGGTAACATATCAATACTCATCTTTCAAATTGTTCATTCCTTTACCAATTGAAAACATTAAACTTACGCATTCTAATGCTGGAGGAATGGGTTTATATGGAAATAAATGACAGAGATGCTTGCTATCTCTATTGTTATTAGCAGGAGTTTATAAGTCACTTAACACATCTGCTGAAAATTTGTGGGATGAGTACAAAAGTCGTAAAGTTTTAAGAGCTACAATGTCACTAGATACATTAAAAAAGATATCAAGGCTTATTTGATTTGATTGCCGAGAGACAAGCCTACAAAAATATGATGAAAATAAGTGTGTACCTATAAGGTATTTGTCAGAGAAACAGACAGAGATATTATGTACATTATACAATTCTAATATATTTGTTATAGCAATGAACAACTTGTTCTGTTCAGGGCAAAGAACCCTTTCTGTCAACACATGCCTAATGAAATGGCAAAGTATGGCATCGAGATTTGCTTCCTTTGTGACAGTGAAATAAATTGTGTATGAAATATTCAGCCATATCTTGGGAAACGACCAGGTACTGACCCTGAAAAGAACCAAGAACTGAGGGTTGTTATTGACTTATATTGTGTCTTCAAAGGGCGCAAGATTACCTCTAACAACATTTCCTCTTCCGGTAGTCTAGGACAAATGCTGATGAAGAGAAATATCACAGCTGGACCATATACACCGCCTAAATTTGTTTGATTCTCTATTTTCATTGTTAATGTTTCACTATAACTTGCTGTTGATTGGTGGAGGTGCATTTAATGGCAGATGGTTTTTCACTTCCCACTAACGTAGATGGGTTAGTTGTGGCAGATTGAATAGTTATTCTATGCTATCATTGACTGGTGATAGGGGAGGGGGAAGGTGAGGGTAAGGAGCAATGGGGTAGGGGCTGTGCAAGGGTGTGGGCAAGGGAGATGCAGAAACCTTGCTGTGTTGGTTGGATTTTTTCCCATCAACTTCAATATCTGGCCAAAGCCATTTTAGACTTTTATTTTAGTTTCCTGTAACTCTTTAACTTTCACAATCTACCATCCCGAATTTCTTACAGTCTCTTAGTAACTTTATAATTTCCCATCTTTTACCACATTGGACACTTGTTTATTTTTAATCTATATGAAGTTAATTTCCTGCCATCTGCTATCTTTGGTTTTGGAATCTTCTGGCAAAGATGACTGCATTACCGTGACTGTGGCGCCATCCAGTGGCAGAAACTGGAACTGCAGCTCAGTTTTGTATAGCGTTACTACTTCTTGCTAGTGACTTTTTGTATTTACTCTTTCTAAATGATAATTATTACATTATGCCTTTATTTTTGTGAAGTGGATTATGTAATGCCATATTTAACAAATCACTTTCAGTATTCAGTATCATTTTGATTACATTTTTCTTCATTTTTATTTTTTCGTTTGTTATGGATTCTTATCAGATGGTAAAAAGCTGTTGTATATCGTGACTGAATGGTAGAAAACTTCATCTGATATTTAAAGATAATTACTAAATATTATTTGTTAAGGCTGCTGAGAGAAGACACTTATGAGACCTACTCATCTCTGCCAATGTCTACAAAAGTACTGAACAACCTTCAAGACAAATAACATGAATCACTGTATGTACTGGCTCAAATATTCTAATTCATATGTCTGAACTGTAATAACATAACACATTAACAGAATGCAATATGTCCGCCTAAGGAACTGTTTCTCTTACAAATATGTTTCATTTGGGCATATAAAAGTTGTTTCACATTAGAAGGCATCTATTGAACCAGCTTGTACAAGGGTCACCACTATGATTGTTAGAAATGGGCCACCTACTTCACCAGCAAATGTTATGTACATGCACTTCTGTATGTAACCATAAATTATATATATATATATATATATATATATATATATATATATATATATTGCTTTTGAAATATATATAAATTATTCAATTCTTCATCTTTACAGTTGGAAAGATTTCAGTTTTAGGATTCTAGAAGCAATAATTGTGCTACCAATATAAAGCTCCTAATTTGCGTTATAGAAAATCATTATCAAAATTTATTTGTACTATTTGTGTACCTTTTCACATTTGTGGATATTAATTTCCTTTTAAATTTGTATTCTTAATACATCTCTCATCACATTTTCAGTGTTAAAGCTATACCTCCTTTTGCTTATATTCTTCCAACCATAGCTGTGAATATGCATTTTAAATGAGAAATTTCTGGCTGCCAATCTAGTTAACATTGTACCATATTTGTAATGCCTGCAAACACTCACCAAATAATCTTTGCTCTTTGGGTGATTAAGATGGAACTCTCAAAATTATTTATCAAAGGTTTTTTGTATTTGTTGTTTCAAAACGATAATTATTGTACTACGCCATTATTCATCCAAGGTAAATTGTGTAACGTCTTTTTTAACAAACCGGTTTCAGTTATCTGTGTGATTTTCATTACATTGATCTTCATTCAAATTTTTTGACGTCACTAATTTTTAGTATAATTTTCACGGGGACATATACTGCAGCATTTGAATATAGTTCTAAATTTTAGTTAATACTTTTGTTGTGCACTATGGGGTTATCAAATGTTTTTGAGTATATCAGCGTCTTAATGAATCTCTTACAAATATAATACTGCATCCTAGGTGTATGACGCTATGGTGAGTGCTACGCTGAGGTTAGGCTGAAGTTGGAATGTTCATTGATTACCACGTCTAATATACGCATTAGCCAATTCAGAGGGTAAATGCCTGCCTGATGCATAAATTTACTGTAGGAAAGGTGCAGCATTCTGTGTATTGTTTTCAAGGCACACAACACTCAATGGATAGTCAGTGGTGTATTGCCTTAACAGCCATGACCTGATGAGATCAGTTATCCAGCCTGTGTTACCACATAGCCATGAACACACTGAATGCAACTGCACAACTCTTCTAGGAGACTATGGCCTTGGTGTCCATGATCCCGTCATTGACTACACACATGAAAAGCATGTGCCAGCTCTCCTCAAAGTACGTGATGTCTTACAGAGAAGTGCTGTGGTTTCCAGTGATGAGAGTAACACAAACAGTATCAGTGTCTGTCACAGGAACGGAGGAGACCAGCAATAGTGACCTGGCCATCTGATGATCAATGACCATCTGCAACCAGGCCCTGCTGGTTAGGGCCCAGAACATGTGTCAGATATTGATGGTCACAGAACCCCATCAATCTTCATCTGTAAGTTAGTGCTGCAGTTCACTGTGACTACCTCTAAGCAGGACTGGCTCCAACACAGAAGACTGAAGGTGGCTAGATGAATAGAGGCCAACCAAAATAGGAATCCCATGTTGCAAGGATTGCTGCAACTCAACAGAACTTCTCGAAAACAGGGGTAGCGTTTATACAAGATGAGCTCTAGTGGTCTGCATCTGTGAGGTACTAATGACATCATTCGTTTGGGTTTTCCTATCAGTTCAGTTCTCATGTTGACTTTCGGATGTCACAGATTCAGATTTCAGGGGCTCTTTCCTGCCATCTCAGTCACTGAATTATTACTCTTGCATTTGATTTAAGCTTTGTAGTGACACATCATGCTATCACCAGTACAACAATATCTTTCTGTTACATGATATCATTTTGCGATGTCGTTTATTTGATTGCTCAATCTATTCATGGTGTCTCAATAGGCTGTGTTTGCTGATATTCCACAACCATTACTCACTGGCTAACATTCTGCCTGCTTATTGATCCATTCACAGGAAACAACTTTGAAATTATTCTGTCTGCTCCAAATATGCTATTCTGATGTGCAACAATATATATTTATTTCAGTTCTATTTTTCAGCCAGAGCAATTTTAAAATTGTAAAAAGTCCTTTCTAGATCACTCTTATGGTTTTCACAATTCATTTGAGTGAAAAACAGATCATGAAATATATGAGGTTAACAATATTTTCAACACACTTTAACAAATCATTAGCTCAAATGTAATTGTCAACAATGAAGTCTGTTTTGTGCACACCCATTTAAGCTAATAATAGCTGATCTGTCTGAGTCTTACAGAGACTGGACCTGTTCTTTTGAGTTAAGATTCTTGATTTATTTACTGAGGAATATTTAAAACATTTTATAAGAGAAAATTTAAAATAATAATATTGGTTCAAGTCTACATTGTACTTCACACATATTCAATTACCATGAATAGTAATTAATTACATTATAATTGGGTAAAAATACTGTAATTCTGACTTCTTTAACTGTTTGACCAAATTTTGAACAATACCCACTAACATCACTGAAATAAACCACCCTTTCACTAATAATACTAGTTAATATAGGATACATTGTTGAGTGACTGAAGATGGCTAGCGTTACGTACGTCTCCATGATTGTGTATCCCATGCAAGGCTCTTCATCTCTGCTATCAATATTTTTCTGAACCTGCCTCTGTCGCTGTCTGTCAATTTTTTCCACCCACACTCACTTCCACTACCCAAAATATGTATCCATGAGTATTATTATGTGCCCTATTGTAAAATTTCCTCTTTTTGTCATGTTGTTTGCCGAATTCTTTCCCAGTTCTATTTAGTAACACCTAATTAGTTATTTTATCTATCCATCTGTTGTTCCACATTCTTCTAAAGCACCACATTTTAAAAGATTTATGCGCTTCCTGCAGAACTGCATATTATTCGTCTTCTACCTCCGCTACATCCCATAAAACAACTTCCAGGAAAGACTTCAAAACATCTAAACTTGTATTCGACTTACCCAATTTCTGGTCATCTTAAACTGTTTTCTTAAAATTTTCAGTCCGCATATTATACCCTCTCTACTTATGTACTGTCAGTTCTTTACCTTCCAAATTGCAAAACTTATCACCTACGGTACTTTCAGTGGTTTTCTTAATCGAATTCCATTATCATCACCTTTTTTGTCTTCAGCTATGTTTCATTACCATACTTCTATATTTGCTGAAGCGACGTGACCGTCTCACATCGCTACTAGATGTTGGTACATTTACTCCCACTGTTTTATGGCTATTTTACTGAGTACCCTAGATATGCGTGCCTAGGAGGAAATGTTTGCATTTTTTGCGTATTTTGCCGTAGGAAAGTGCGCTGCCAAGGTGGTGTCGGTTCCATTCTAACAGCAGGAGGCGTTAGGAGGCGTGAGTTACAGTAAGAGGCGCGAAAAACCTCAAGGAGTTGGGCTCTTTTCGTGGAAGTTGGGCTGCAGCCTCATCCATGCTTTTCATGGAAGAGACGCTGCCTGTTCTCTCAGCGGTGCACTATCTTCCCCAGAGAATTTCTGAGCCCATTTAGCCTTACCTATATGTACACGAAAGGAAGAGACAACTTGTCGCCATCCGACCAGCACGAAACGTCGGTTGCTTTTTCTGCAATATTTTGGTGCCTCGGGTCAAACGAGTTAGCATTTGCAACAGTACTTTGTCTGGAGGTTTTGAAGAATGAAAGTGACAATACTCCAGAAGATAAGTAACCTAGTGTTTCTTAATGTGTGTATTGTTCACCAAGAGTGCAGAGACCCCACTATGTTTCCTCTTTTTTCCTGAATTAAGCGATATCTCTATTCGTTACATTGGCACCGACATTGCGGTGTCCCTTCCATGGAGAGTTTTTCTAATTTCAGTCAACAGTCGAGAGTCTCGAACTAATATTCTCGCTGATTGATCTTCCGGCCTCCGTCTGGTGCTGATCAGCGCCTGGTAGCTGAATTTTGGCGAAACGTGTCGCCGTTGCAGTAGTCTCTTACATGTTCTGAGCCGCTCGCGCTACTTACTTTGTTACGTAACTTCTGCTGCTTAATTATTTAGACCTTGTGGTCCACATATGTCTCGTTAATTTTGAATTCACATGCTGCCAAGGTGAGAAGACCGTGTTGCGTTTTCTCCATTTTTCCGTGTTTAGATATCCCATAAATTATAAACAGAATAATTAATGTAACCTATTACATTTCTAAGCTGTTCACCTTGTTTCTGTACAGGACCAACATCAGCGATCAGTTACCTAAAAAATTCAGAGAAAGAAACGAGCATTGCATTCGCTGGTCTTATATGATTACAGGTAAGTTTATTGTGCAGAGAGAGTGACTAGGATTCTCCTTGGTTCATAACTTGTTATGTGTCATTTCATGGTGCTACGGCTAAAGAACTTTAAGACAGAGATACCATCTTTCAACGTTCATCATACAATCTCCATAAAAATCACTCTCCGTCCTACTACTGAACTGGTCTTCTAAGTACTTTGGGGTCCTAACAGAGTTACAATATCATAAGCAAACCCTCAAGTTCACTTCCGTTTCTAAATATCCCTCTTGGTTTTCTTTACTTTTTATTGAATTTACAGGGGAGAGGATATAATTATTTTTCACTTTCTTCTCAACTACTGCATCCGTTTCATGTCCGACTCATATACATGCAGTCTAGTTTCTGTATAAGTTGTAATTAGCATTTCGCTCCCTGTATTTCGTCTCTACTAAATTCAAATATCAAAGATTATTGTTCACTCATTTACAGAATCTTTCCCTAAGTCTACAAAACCTACAAATGCAGGTTTGCCTGTCGTCAATCTTTCTTTTGAGACATGTCGTAGGATCAACATTTCCTAGTGTGTTCCTACATTTCTGCAGAACCGAAACTGATATTCTCTCAGATCCGCTTTTACCAATTTTATCCATTCTTAAGTAAATAAATAATTTTAGGGTTCAGTTCGCTTCTATCGACACCTGCCTTCTTCGGAATTAGAATTATTATATTCCTATTCAAGACTGGGGGTATTTCACCTTTGTCACATACCGTACATATCAGACAAAGCAGTTTTGTGAGGGATGGCTCTTTCTAGGATCTCAACAATTCTTAGGGATTATTGTCAGCTTGTTTCTACTTTCATCTTTCAGAACTCTGTCAAAATCTTCTCCCAGTATTACACCTTCCATTTCATATTCTCTTACTTCCTCATCTCTTTCTGTAATACGATCTTCAAAAATATTCCGTTATCTTATTACGAATTACTACCACCTCATACCACCTCTCAGCATTCCGTTCTTATTTTTTTTTTTTCGTTTAAAGTGATGGCTTGATATTTGAGCTCTTAATGTTCGTAAAGATGTTTCCATTTTCCACAGACGTTTCTTAAAATTCCCTGGACGCTACATTCATCATTTCCATAGTCATACATGCTTGCTTTTATAGCTTCGCATTTTTATCTCTACATACTTATTTTGGCAGCTTGCACTTTCTGTGAACGGCATCATTAAGTATACTGCATTCTATTTTAACTATTTCATTTGCTTAATTGTTACATATATACATTTCTTGAATTGGTTTCCATATCTCATGCGCTATCGAACGATTTCTACTGCCTATTGTCTTTTTGCCTGTTTGTTACACTGCTGCCTTCACTATTTCATCTCTCAAGAAAATCCATTCTTCTTCTAATGTGTTGTTACTCATGTCCCAGTCAATCGTAGCCTAATTTGCCCTTTTAAACTCAACAAACTCTGATTCTTCCAACTTATCAAGGTCGCATCTCCTTAACCACAGCAATATCAACGCAAATGCACATTAACCTGATACGTGGGTGGTAATTTATTTACGATCACCTTAAAAATTTAAAAAGCCAGTGAATTGTTGTTAACTTATATCATAAACATACTTTTTGAATGAGTGCTGATTTACGAGGGCTATCCACAAAGTACATTACGTTTGGGAATTAAAAATAAATAAAGTACTGGAAATTTTTTTATTATACACAGATGAAAGCCACACTTAAATACTACTTTTCTACATAGTTGCCACTTAAATTAAGGCACTTATCGTAGCGATGGACGTGCTTGGAAATTCCTTCGTCGTAAAATTCGGCCGACTGCGCCTTCAACCACGTGGCGACTGTCTTTTGGGACAGGAAAGGTGTGATTTTTGTCGATTTCCTGGAAAGAGGCACTACAATAAACTCTCAAAGGTATTGCCAAACTCTGCACAACCTCAGAAGAGCAATACAAAACAAGCGCAGGGGAAAGTTGGGCTCAAAGGTCTTGCTGATTCACGACAACGCCCGGTCCCACATGGCAAATGCCACTCGTGAAGTTCTCGAATCTTTTAAGTGGGAGTTGTTTCCTCATCCGCCGTACAGTCCCGACCTGGCACCGAGCGACTTCCACTTACTCCCAGCAATGAAGAAGTGGTTGGCTATGCAGCGTTTTGAAGACGACGCACAGCTTCATGAAGAGGTCACCACGTGGTTGAAGACGCAGGCGGCCGAATTTTACGACGAAAGAATTTCCAAGCTCGTCCATCGCTACGATAAGTGCCTTAATTTAAATGGCAACTATGTAGAAAAGTAGTATTTAAGTGTGGCTTTCATCTGTATATAATTAAAAAATTTCCAGTGCTTTATTTATTTTTAATTCCAAAACGTAATGTACTTTGTGGATAGCCCTTGTATAAGTGTGGTCTTAGACCTGTAAATATGTTTTAGCACACTATTGCCAGCACCAAAGCACTGAAAAATAAAGTGAACTACCACTCAAAAAATTTTAAAACATAGATTTTTTAAATTGTGGTTCACATTTACTCTCAGCATAGCCTTCAACGATACATTGATATATAAGAAGTGTCCTGGGCGCAAAATTATGGAATATGATATTCATTTGGGAAAGCGACATCTACTACTAAGAATTAAGACATTTATAAAATCCAGTAGAAGATTTCATTAGGAACAATAAGTATTCCTTTGAAATTTTGAAATATAAAGGGACTGACCTGGTATTTTACACACATTCTCCCAGTATCTTCAGTTTTAATCTGTAGATCTGCTACAATTAACTACTGTTGGAGTATGTATCTCCTGCTGGGAAAGTTCGGCAGCTTCAAATCTGGTTTCAAAAACTCTATGAAATCCACTTAAACCGTTCTGGTGCCTCCAGATCTCTTCCAAGTATACAACCTTCCATCTTGATTTTTAAACCAAAATGGTGGTAGGTGCGGAATTGTACTGGGCGACACCCCGTTTCATTTCTCCCTGTTTACCGACTACATTTCTTTTCCATACTTTACCTACTATCCTATTCAGTCCCCATGAAAATTAATTTTAGCCTATTTATACTATTGACATAATTTTTTTCACCTCATCTTGTATATCTGTGGCGGGCTTTGACTTCGCATCTGTTCTGGCTACTGTATTTCGTTTACAGTGCTGTGCATAGTAGCTTACCCGTTTTCTACTTTCTTCTGCATTATTAGATTTACTGCTGCGTTAGCCACATTTTATTTAGGCACATGATCAAAGGTTGTATCATAATTACCATCGCTCTTCGGTACCTCTCACTAAATAAAACCTTGAACCAATACATTAAAATTTTTAAATTCTCCTGCCTACACGATTAAGGGATATAACACTACACTCTGCTTCCTGTAGAATGATAGTTCGGTTTCCCCTGCTGATACATCTTCCTGGATAGTTCCACCAAAAATCCGAATGCGGGTCTATTTTACCTTCGAATAGTTTACCCAGAAGTTTATTAAGCCGCACATTACAGCTGCAGTTTTCGAGAAGTGAAACAGCTGTTGTTGCCCTTCTTTCAGCCGTTCACAGTTGGCCCTTGCAGCTACTGAAAAGGATACATTCCCTCTTCAGTAACGACACAGATAACCCTGCAATGCCGTTCACATACGGCACAGATATCTATAACAGAGGCACACAAGCCGTCCAACCTCTGCGAGATCCATTGTTCTTTTGTTATGGATGGACCAGACAGACTGTATAAACAAATACAAGCTCTACTGATCGCTTCCTTTTGGAGCGTCTATTAAACTGAAGAATCAACCAATATGGACGATAATACTACATATGTTATTTTCTCATGATGCAATTCATATTTGCTATAGGTATAACTGATGAAACTGACAGTTATTGGTATCTGAATTGGATGAGTTGTTTAAATAATATAATTCTTTAAATATGTATATGGAGATATTAATTATAAAATTAATTTCTTTCCACTGAAGGAAAACATCGAATGTGATTATGATAAATTTGGTAACTGTGTAAACCTCATCAGCAGTATTGCTGATACACGGAAACATTCAGAAAATAGTCTGTAATATAGGATCTCTGGTGCTATTCGAAAAGCTGTAATAATTTTCTAAGCAACTGGGAGTGAAACTACATAGTATTAGTAGGTAATTGGGTTGCACTTGTTCGTTAATGCATTTAACATCTTCATGTTTCATGAACTTGTTTAATCTTGTAACATATACCATATAAATGATTATTGGTGACCAAGGTACTGTAATAAGGTAACATTAGTAATTTTAAAAGCAGGCTGCTAAAAGTTGTTGTCAATTCGCTATTTGTGGAGGTTTTCAATAGGAGTACAGAAATAACGTGTAAAGGTAATTTAAAAATTTGGTTTAGTTGCAGAAAAACTCCAAATTGTGTACTTAATAAATTTATTACTCTATGAATCAATCTACTTTCCAAAAAGAGGGGAAATAGTTGATAAAAATAAGTTACTATGGGTTCCAGTTGTCACATATGGCACTAACTATACATTACAACTGATTGAATTCAGAGGTACGAATCCTAAAACATCAAAGGAAAATTGTGGTGAATATCCCTTATTTCCTGTAAGATAAATAGAGTAGTGGTACCTGCTGCAAGCAAGCAGAATGTCCTTGTACTTACCCCTTCAAATCTTTTATCTAGATTCGTTTGCAGATATCGAATGAAAAAAATAAAGACGAGAAAGTCTCCACTAATTTGAACGATGTGTCTGTACTAGCAACCAGTGACATTCAAATTCTAATACACGCTTGCAGGGGAAAACGTACGGAACATCAAATTCACGTTACTGTTGGAGGTAAGGTATGTAAATTACGAGACTTCTCTTCAGATATCTGAATCCTCATTCCGCAAAACTTCGTGTGCTATGACTCATATCCACATCTGTAACAGTAATTTCATTGGCTGCAAGAAAAAGCTGTCATCGAAAGAAATTTGCTTAGAGTCCGGTAGATTACAGCCGGTTCGCGGATACGAGCTCGTGAAGAAACGCGCTGGAGGACATAATTGACCATTACGACGAATACGTGACGCGAGCGGATACGAAAAATAAGAACTCGATAAGAGATATGTGGGCCAGAGTTATCATGTTGGAAAACACCCTCTGGAATGCTGTTCATGAATGGCAGCACAGCAGGTCGAATCACCAGACTGACGTCCAAATTTGCAGTCAGGGCTCATCACACGAAATCGCACCCAAGACGATCCAGTGTGTCTAGCACACAGAGAAGTTGATTGCAGTCCCTCAACTAGGCTCCATCTATCCAACACACAGCCATCACTGGCACAAAGGCAGAACCACCTTTCATCATACAAAACAACATATCTCCACCCTGCTCTCCAATGAGCTCTCGCTTG
The DNA here is from genome assembly GCF_023864345.2 of Schistocerca serialis cubense. Taxonomy (NCBI): domain Eukaryota; kingdom Metazoa; phylum Arthropoda; class Insecta; order Orthoptera; family Acrididae; genus Schistocerca; species Schistocerca serialis. The sequence goes on along the minus strand of NC_064645.1, from coordinate 301,941,785 downwards.
ACACCTCTGAAGTCGCAAATGGCGGTGTTTTGAAATGGAATGTACGCCAGAGGACATGTGGTTCGAAACTGGAACCGATTTGTAACAGTTGCTTATGTCACTGTGGAGAAATCCGCTGCTCAGATTGCTGCTACAGACGCAGTACGATGCATCAGAGCCATATGCCGAAAATGGTTACCTTCCCTCTCGGTAGTGCCACGTCGCCATACAATATTCCTACAGTTTACATATTGTGAAACTGACGGATTCTTCCCTCGTTGTTAGCTGACTGCATATCACATGAAACTGCAACGATATTTCTGCGAAGACAACTTTTGTGGACACTCATAAAAGTGAAGTGAACGGACGCAGATGTAGGAAAAGAAAAAGCGGGTTCCTAAGAGCCGATAAATTGTAAGGGGTGAATGTGTAACCACCTTTTCCGACTTCAAACCCAGACAGCTGCAGGTACTTCAGAACTTGTAACAAACTGGAATAAACACCATATTGTATGATGAATTTGCAAAACAAAACAAAAATTATTTTCAATCTATAAGTAGCAAAATGTAGACACTTATCGTATACACACAACAGAAATAGTTTTGCATCATTCCAGTTCCCAAAACCCCTGAAGATTTACGTTGATTGTGGATGTTGTATCACAGACACTGTCCATTTGACTGTTCAGAGATGTCACTAAACCCGCCCAAAGGTGTAAAGAACCATGCATGAGCAGCGCCTATTAGACGGAGGGGTCCGACAGCCGATCATTTCGTCATTGCACCAGGAAGGAGGTACACGGCTCGTGTTGTCTGCAGTTCAACCATGCCTACAAAGTCAATACTGCGGTTCGATCGCGTCCGCTTTGTAACTGGGTGCCAGGAAGGTCTCTCAACAAGGGAAGTGTCCAGACGTCTCGGAGTGAACCCTTAGCGATGTTATTGGGTTTTGGAGGAAATACAGAGAGACATCAACTGTCGATGACATACCTCGCTCAGGCCACCCAAGGGATACTTCTGCATGGATGACCGCCACCTACGGGTTATGGATCGGAGGAACCCTTACAGCTTCGCCATCATCTTGAACGAACGTTGTGTTACGACTCAAACTGTGTGCAACAGTCTGCATAATGCCCAACTTCGCTCTAGACGTCCATGGCGAGGTACATCTTTTCAACCACGACACCATGCAGCGCGGTACAGATGGGCCCAAAGACGCCGAAAGAACCGCTCAGGGTTGGCATCACGTTCTCTTCACCGATGAGTGTCGCATATGCCTTCAACCAGACAATCGTCGGAGTCGTTTTTGGAAGCAACCCGGTCAGGCTGAAAGCCTCAGACACAGTGTCCCGCGAGTGCAGCAAGGTGGATGCTCCCTGCTGTCTTGGGGTGGCATTATGATGGTCCGACGTATGCCGCTGGTGGTCATGGAAGATGCCGTAACGGCTGTGCGATACGTGCATGCCATCCTCCGACCGATAGTGGAACCATATCGGCAGCATATTGGCGAGGCATTCGTATTCACGGACGACAATTCGCGCCCGCATCGTGCTCATCTTGTAAATGACTACCCTCAGGATAACGACATCGTTGCATACAGAAGAAAACTGCAACACGAAGAAGTTCTGCGACATACGCGATAGTTAGTAGGCGTATTTTTACAACTGAGAGATGATATCTATTGAGATTGGGGGCTAGTAGTGTCACGGAAGGAAATAAATCTGCTTTAAATACACGCTGTAGCGATCATAAGCGTTAGTTACCTTTCAGATTGGACGTGGTGGCTTGATGTTAGTCAAGAAAGCCTTTAAGGCCATAAAGACGCCACTATTAACACCTCAGAGGGCTTGAACAAGGACATGCAGTGGGGCTATGAGAAGCTGGATGACATTCTGCTATATTGCGGAAAGACTTGACAGAAATGTAGCCACTGTGCATGATTCCTGGGAGCACTGGGCAGGAGTATGTACAATCGCTAGAAGACCGAGCTCTGGACGGCCACGTGCCGCTACCGAAAGAGAAGCCCGTCGGTGTTCGGTGTACTGCCCTGGCACATCATACCGCATCTGCGGCAGCAATTGGAGCAGAAGTTGACACCATAGTAACACAACGAACTGTTACAAGGAGAGCTCCGAGCCAGACGCCCTGTACCGTGCATTTCACTGACCTTAAACCAGCACCATTTTAAACTTCATTGGTGTCAATCTAAAGCTCTTTAGAGGGCAGGGTGGCGGTCTGTTATGTTGTCTGATAAATGCTGGTTCTGTCTCGGTGCAAGTGGTGGCCGTTTCTTGGTTAGAAGAAGATGCGATTTTGTGTGAGAGCAGGAGCATTCTTGTTGTGAGCCCACGCATCCTGACTGGAAAACTGTACGTCAGTTTGGTGATTTATACTGTTGTGGTGCCCTTTTATAACCAGTATTCCAGACTGTGTTTTCCTACAGCGTAACGCTCGTCCACCGTACCGCTGTTGTAACCCAGTATACTCTACATTGTCGACAAGTTATATTGGCCTGCGGCACCATCGGATCAGTCTCCAGTCGAGCACATTTGCATTATCATCGGACAACTCCAGTGACATCCACAAACTGTGTTAATCGTCCTTGTGTTGACCGATCAAGTGCACGCATGGAACTCCGTCCCACAAACTGGCATCCGTTACCTGTGCAACAAAATGCTAGCACGTTCGCGTGCTTGCATTTAACATTCTGGCGGTCATACGGAATATTAATATACCAGAATTTCACATTATCTGCAATGGCTTATCTCGCACTTACATTAAAAAATGATCTTTCAGTTTTAATCACATAAACATGTCATCTAGGCAAATGCATTCCCGAAATTTCATTGTTCTGCATTAATTATTTTTTTGGTGTTGCAGAATGACCACTGAATTTACTTCCTTGGAGTAGAGTAAACTTAAAAGGAAGTCGACCAGTTGCAACGAACAATTTTAGAGCTGCATCGCATAGAATGAATGTCCAATTGTCAGAATGATCGAGAGAGATATGTAAAATTGTCTCTCTGCAATACGTAATTAAGACTGCAAGGGTAGCATTCACGTTGGCCCTATAGAGTCTTTTTGTATATAACTGTAAAAGCCAGAGATCTTCTCTACGCAAGTGGCATCCCAATACTCCTCGACTTCGAAGATCATTATATGAGCATGGAGCTGCAGCGACACGAATCGATATTTGAGAATTGGGTTGTCTCATTCGTCCCTGGTTCGACGCTCTCTGCTGCAGCCTATACCCGACACCCTCATACCTTGACGTCAGACTCTATTCTCCATTATCACCTCCAGTAGCAATTTGCTGTTATTTGTTGTACGGTATAGTATCGTTTGTAAGTGACTGCCAGATGTAAATTAAAGAAGAGACGTAGGAGAACCGGTCTCGCAATGTTAGAAAACAGTATTGGTGTGCTATCTAACACATTCACGTCGATTAAACACTTTTTCATAACGTTGAAGAGGATCTACAACTGCAACGAGCAACTAAATTCGGCTGTAAACAAGCTGACTAGTCGACTTTGGAAAGTGTAGCTCCTCTAAAAAGGAGGCAACAGTTCGTGTGCCGGTTGCTAGATGTGTTGTCGTTAGTTCATATCAACATGCGAGTGTTAGGGAAATGTTCAAATGAGAATCCCTTGAGGGAAACTGACTTATTTTCACGGCGCACTATGAGAATCTTCAGAGAACTAGGATGCGCATCAGACTCCAGAACGTACCTACTTCACCAACACACATATCGCCCACCGATCGAAAAAGAAGGTAAATCAGAGCTCGTACGGAAGCATATTGTGGCTTGCGAAGTATGTAGTTAGATGTACATGACGAAACGATAGTTTACAATAAACAAAGATTGTGGGTCTTCTACGTCAATAGAAATTTCCGTTTCCATTCTAAGTTCATCGAACGTTGCGATTCCAGCTCGTTTTGGGCGATGCTTATTCTGATTACGGTCGCAGAATACGAAATTGATGGTCTTTATATAAGTTCGCTATACTTTGAAGTACTTAAGAAACGATATTCTTTACCAGGACTGTTTATAATATTATTACACTTTCTCGCGAACTGTTATATGAACGCATTAATACTACAAAACTTGGTCAACCTATAGTTTTCGCTTTACAAAGAGATGTTGTAGCTATGAAGTTTTTAATTTGTTTTTATTCGTCATGCCACCTTGACTGGATGTTTTGCAAATTTAATTTATATGGTAGTAATTTGTACTTCATTATACATGAAATTAAGAACCATTATTAGGCGGTCTTCGGAAATTCCCGTTACACATTTCTAGGATTTGTAGAGAGGAGTGGAAAGAAATACTATGAATTGAAACCCTTGTCCGGAAACAAAGCGTTTCGATCTACAACCTTATGAAAAGACGTTGGTAAGACGACCACTTTTATAAGTGACGGATTAGGCGTGACTCAGTATAAACTTGTTTTACAGTTCCATTCATTAATGGTCAAAGGAATTGCTCGTGTAGTTGTCGACTGATTCTTTTCAGAGTGATGCATAGTGACTCTTCCGGCTCTAGCATTCGGCCATTCTCTGAGGCACCACAGTGACTCCTGCTGGCGCTGAAGGTAGCCTTTCTGGAAGCCGTTCCGTAATTGTGGCGAAAAGGGCATGCGAGGGAGTCGGACGTTGTGGAGAACGATCTTGATAAAAGAAACGAACTGTTCTTCCAGTACCGCGAGCTTTGTCATTCAGAAGGATCATGTCAGTGTATTCTGCAAACGTGTACTCAGCCATGTTACAGTAGCACTCACATGAATGAGGCTCGAACTACGTCAGAGAGGTAGGACAGAATTCAGATGACATCAGTCGATCAGACGTAACCAGCTGCCACCATAACTACCCTGTTGCAAACCTACCTAATAAAGGTTTTTTTTTCTCATGCCACCCCTACTTTGTAACGGGAATACACTATATATATCAAAAACACATTCAGTTCCTGTAGAGAAACTGCTATGATATTAATTCTCAATGTAGACAAACCTCGCCATGTGACATATCATGATAGTTTATATTTTTTCCTTTACGAGTATATTCAACAATTTTTATTACCACTTTTGTACATAGATTTCCCTACGTATAAATAGATAAACGTTTATTTATAGTCTTTCTGTGTGTAAAACCGGATGAAATATTAATCTTCTATATGAACAAACAGCTTTTAAAAATGCAGGGAAAACACAATTTGTTATACAGAACTGAATGTCAGTCTGTAGTCTCCTTCTTAATGTCGCAGTTTTTTCAAGTGCTGGGGAAAAATAATTTTCTTTGTGATGAAAACCATTTCGGAGGGTAAGTATATTAGCCCATATGTTGCATAAACATTGCAGATAGCTAATACTTGTGCTCAAGTGTGTGTTGTTAATAAACATACATAAAATACATAAAAAATCTGTATAAAAATATTATTTGATTCTTTGAAGGAATATGTTTGATTGCCGAGTAAGTAATAAAGCCTTTCTCTGACTAGAGCATGCGTTATGAACTGTGTAAAAAATATTTATGATTGCAACTACTACAGTCTACATTTCATATCTGGGAATTCTGTTCTCATGTCTGTCTCACGAATTTTCCTTTTACTATTACACTAATTTGTTTTATTATACTACGTAACAGAGGCTTTCCGAAAAAAAAAAATTATCCCTTGTTAACAAAAGGAAACAAAACGATATTGCTCATTCCTGATGTAATCTTCCTTTCTAACGGAACAAAACGTGAGAACAGTGTTACAAACTGAAGTGCGCTACTCCCCTTCATTCTTGAAATTGCGTAGAATGGCGAAGAATGAGTAAGACACATTGACGACCTGCAAAAGAAAAGCAGTCGTGAGTTGGAGATTCTACACTTAGTCAAGTATTTGCTTTTGAAAAATAACACAGATTTCTTCCGCCACATCGGATGTTTGTAGTACCGTAATTGATGTAACTTTTTCCTTGAGATTACAAATTCTTAAGCCATTACGAAGTGACTACAGTAATGTTTCGCTTCCGACTTGTTGCTGGTATTAACGTAGCAGAATCTGGCAACATATTACAGAATCTATTGCGCACCTGAATCGATACGTTCGTAATGAATTGTACATTTGTAAACTTCTAATGGCGGGAGTTTTTAAATATCACGTTGCAAGTATCTCTGAAACGTACGAGATAACGCTCAGTTGTGGAGACCTAAGCTCTCTAGAAAGTTCAAGAACGGTGAGGCGCATGTCGATTTAGGGGCCAACGCAATAATACAAATTATTTAAATTTCTCTAGTTTAGTATGCAGAAGGAAGAAACGCAAAGTTTTTATACGCGAGTCGTTGGTGGAATAAGCAATCATTATCGGTCAGAAGGAGTAAATTAAAGTAAATTTTCTAAACCACTTGATATGGGTATTGATTTGAAACATTAAGTAAAAACTAGTTAAAAGAACAACAGCACAGTCACTAATTGTTATAGAAATTACGATAGTAAAATGTTTTACTGAATTCACTTAGTTCTTGAACTATTTTAGTTTACTATCGATTTACAAAGGTTACAAATAATTTCTGAATTAGTTTTTTGAATCAGTATTAATGTTTTAAAGCGTACCAAAGTATTTTCAGTAAATTTATTTGACACATATTGCATTTCATCATTTAATTTTAAATGTGCATAATTTCACCTGTTTTATACTTTGTATTTTCTCTATCTGAGTTAACAGGAGCTTCCTAAAATTGGTGTCACAATGATAGAGTTTCCTGATAGTATTTTCACACAAAGAGCAGATGTTTTCTGTACATATCGTGGCTTAGAAAGCGTCAATTGGTAGATGCACTAGTCTTGCTTCATTAATTGGGCTTAAAAGTGCATACACTCTAGAGTCGAAGCAGATTCCCCTGCAATGGGAACAGAAGGTAATGTCCGTGCAGTGTAGCTTTAGTCTGTTTAACCAATTTGTATACCCATTGCTACACTAATCGGATGATAAGTGGAATCTAGGTACCATAGGAACACAGTGCCTCATGTTTTGTCGCAAAATGCAGCGTCGTGTTCTGTGGCAGCTTGCAACATGAATAGGTTGGAAAAACTGCAAGTGTGTTATAATTTGATGATAATGATTCAGAGTTCCTCCTGGATAACACTTTCAACTCTAGAATCATGCTCTAACTAATAAAACTATAAACTTATTAGCTCCTATCTGAGAAGGAAGAGAGAGAGAAGTTACAGTTTCACGTCAACAAAATATTATGAGACCTGTAACACAGAAAAGTGTGTGAAGATATGTCCAGCGGGCACTCCATGGAAGTGGTGTTGATGAAAGTGGGAGTTACCTCTGAAATAATCTGTACTATAAGTAAGAAACGAAGCACAAAATGTTTCAGGAACACAGGAAAAGTCTCCGTACCGAGACAAAGGACTCCCTGGAGAGTGGGAAATACCCACCAGCCGTGATGGATAGCGGTCGCTGCGCGCGGTGCATCAGAAGCAGCAGCGACCGCTTGATGGACAGGGGGCACTCCTGCAGTGACGTCACAGCGCCGTACGCTGCCAGCGCCACGTTCTCGCTCTGTAAATGGCACCACCATTAGCAGCAGCAAGTCACTGTAACTAGCTGACCATTATACTCATAATACTTTCAAAATTTTTAAAATATCACATATGACGAGGGGGAGTTGAAAAATAAGTTTCCCCTGTCGACTGTTGTCAGAGTAGTGTGTGAAAGGAAAAAAAAAAAAAGAAAATAAGACATTAAAGATAAGATATATCCTTATGTTTCTACATAATGCCCAAGTACATTGAGAAATTTGTCATACCGGTTTATAAGGTCTTGTGAGCTCGCTCAAGTCCGATTCTAATTTCTGCCGCTACTTCATCGATGGTCATACGCCGGTTCGCTTTAATCATGTCATCCACCTTTCTGACATTTGCATCTATAGTGGCCATGCACATCCGTCCAGGTCTCGGTATATCCTGCGATTGCTGACGTCCATCACTGAATTGCTGGCACCATCGCCGCAACATTTGCCTCGATATCACACCTGACCCATCCACCTCAAATAGGCGGTTATGAACATATGTGCCTGATAATCCACGTGCCCATTCATAGCGGATAACAGCTCTCACGTCTGCCTTTGACCACGACTCCAAAACGCACCTCTCCACAGCTATGGGAAAAGACTGAGCAGCTGGCCTCCGCTTTGCGCAGACACTCCGACAGCGCCATCTGCTCGATCTCTGTCGACCTCTATCCAGTGCCTTATCGGTGTCTTGCGTGTGTGCGTTCACCTGTCGTGTTGTCTTTCGCCCAAATTACAAAACTCTGCCCACCGTCGACAGGGGAAACTTATGTTCCAACTCCCCCTCATATTTTATCTTGCGAATAAAAGAAAAAGATATGTATCAAATTGTGGGTGAAAGCATCAGAATCGATGAAATCAGTTATTTAATATTGTCGGAACCGCAATGGAAATATGAAATTTTACGTATCATCATATTCCTTGGTTTAACGGTGCTACCTGCACTCACACAGGGTTGCTGATCCAGCAAGTAAAATGGGTGGACTACAACTGCAGGTTTCAGTTATCTTTCATTTAATGTCAACTTATTCGTGAGATGCATTCAGTTTTATTTTGAATAGGAGACGAAAGGAGTTCCCTTTTCAAAAGACCCAACTAACTGTGTGTAAAACATTTATTCTACAGCAGAGAGTACAGTAATATGACACTTCTAGAGAGAAATAGGTTCTTGAACCGAAGACTGGATCTGTACTCTGGTCTTTTTGGACAGGGCTCTGGCGTATGAGGATTCCATCTGATCATGTGGGCTAACAGCGAAGATTTAGAGACAGGGTAATTCGTTGAGTGCTGTTCTGAAATGTTTTTAGACAGCCATGTTATTCAAGTACATCAGGGAAATTGCAAAAACGGAAGACTAAAGACTTTGTCTATCTCAATGTTTTAACCTCTTAGCAAAAATTTTCAGAAAAGCAAATTACTGAGAGTTAGTAAAATAAATGGAATTATATAGATACAATGATAACTTTATAGGATAACTATTAATAAATAAGTTATTCAAGTATTTTTAAATAAAAGAAAATGAGACAAAATAATTCAAGTTATACGTGGTTACTACATAAGGAAACCGTGTAATCATATACCAGCGTTTACTACTAACTTCAGTTTTACGCTGATTTTCTATCTGGATGAAACTGTAGTGATTAATGCATTCTAGTATGAGACAAACAGCAAAATTCACACAGACGGACAGAAGGGAAACATTATTTTCGGTATCGGTAATCAGTTATGAATCTAATGCAGGGTCACTAAGTATTGAACAACATCGTTACAGATTCTTCAGTAATGAGGCAGCAAAATAAATTTCCTCATATGTTGCAAATTAATTTATTACGCTTACTCCTTATTACTCGTACTTTGAACGCTTCTTTTACATAACTATTTAGGCTTTCAGTTTCGTTTTTATATTAGGTAACTGAAATATTATAAACTGAATGTTTAACAGTGAACAGTTGTTGAAAAATTACACACTTAACATCAGACTGTTAGTCGTAATTGTAATTAGCTGGAAAACGTTTATGTAAACCCAGTGATCACTCTCCTTTTCACTAAGGGATGTGAAATGGATTTTCTCATAAGAAATTAATTATTCAGCTACCATTATAATAATTTTGGCCTGCCCTGTTATATGGATTCATCAATAATACACGATATAAAACTCGTGGTGTTGATATTATCTTTAATCTCTACGTGCTGTACATGGGAGTAGCATTAATCGTGTATCGAATTTCTCTCGACATTGTTCCATTTTACAGTGTTCTACAGGTTACATTAGCCTCAAAATGTCTGTTACCGTAGAAAACTGTAGATGTTTGGGAGATAAATGTATGTAAAATTATTCTCTTTTCATCAGTTGCAACAGCAACATTTATGACAGCTCGAATAACGGTTACTTCAAACATTAGAGCGAAGTCCTTTTACTATACTTTTATAAACAGGTATATTTGAATTGTCAGTCTGTTGTTTTTAAATCAAGGACGTTCAGATATTACATATGGAACTGAGTTCCTAAAACTACAACCTGTACATTTTAATGTCTTCGAGTATGTATCTGTTATTTTAAAACGGAATGTGTGCTGACGCTAGTCTAGGTATCGAAGTAAAACATGTGATAATGGAAGTAACATTTTCGCAATGAATAACTTACTTCATTAATGAGATCATCTCCAAAGTAGCAGTACACATAGAGCTCCGCAAGCATAGCAATCAGGTAGCTGCCGGATTTCCCAGTCTGTTGCATACCGCTTGTTCTCTGTAAAACAGTTGCTGTTAGCCACAAGAAATCAAACTTCTTTGCAGGCTATAACTGATATATTACAAGGATCTTCAAAGCTCTTTTAGCCCTTAGAGTCGATTTCGGGAATTTCCACTATTTGTAACTATGAGTAAATTATAATTTTAAATCACTTCTATTTGAGATGTCATTTTATCTTATCATTCATTAATTTATTTAGTTTTCTTCATCCAAGGATCGTCTCAGAATGATATTACAATTGTCATGATAATACAGTAGAATTCAGTTGTACAGAATCAGTATACGTAAGTGTGCTCTGTAAGAACAGGATGGGCAGTTGGACATGTCTTCATGGTGAAACTATTCCAACATTTGCTTGAAGAGATTTAGGAAAACCATGTGGAAGGCAAACTTTATCCTTCCGTGCAAGTGGTTAGTGTCTTAAGAGCTGTCCTGCCGTTTTCGTTGGTCCATATCATACAATGTTATTTGTTTTATACACAATTTGCTTCATATAAATTGTAATGTGAAACGTAGTTTTCCTCTTCGTTACCACACACACTAAGGACACCTACTGACGACATCTGGGCCATGAAGATGCTACTATGCCCATTGCACTAACCACGCTCTGTTCGGAAAACAGACACCAGGGCCATAAACACTCATCTAGTGAGCCCTCGAGGTAATCTTTAAATGTGTATTATCTAATCCTTAAGAAGAATATTTTAGCTGCCTTACTGAACAGATACTTGATTTCCTTGAGAAATTTTGTTATAGTATTATGGTTTTATTTCGTGATAAAAAAGGTTGTTCTGATTTATTTATTTTTTTTTTTTTTTTTGCTGTAGGCCCGCACTGGTTCTTTTCCACTACCATGTATAGAGCTTTCGGTAATGCTTATGTGATATGGATATGCACCGCAGATTGGTACATAAACTGACCTGGTGCATTATTGATTCACTACTTTTTAAATAGCTCTTTACTATGCGCCCGACTACTACTTCTAGTTATTATTTGTACAACCCCTTTCTGCAGCTTAAAAACTGTGGCGATGTTTTGTGTCTTCGATAGTCAGGAAAGAATCCCATTGCCAACAACTGAGAACACGTATGAGCAATATGTCACCCTAAGACACTGGCTGTTATAAACTGATGATAAAAACCTACGAGCATAAAATTCTTACGACATTCTTTTTATCAGTACCGTCATGCGTTCATTACATGTTGAATAAGAATCAATATTCGTCTCTAAATACTTTGTATGTGTTACACAATTTATAGATTTATAATATATGCATTATGCTACAACGCAACTTTTCATCTTTATTCTGGAATGCACACTGTTTGACATATTCATACTCAGTTTTTATTTACTGATGTGTTTGTCCTCAAAAAAGTGAGTTTTTACTCAATGTCTTATAGTACCTGAAAAGTTATTGATACGTATTAAGGATAGAACTGGAGCCAATAGAACACATCTAAGGATACCTATGTTTATATACTTAAAGTTTGACTACAAAAATTTACCATCAGAAAATGTGAGCCCTATCTTTATCTTCTCCACCCTGAAGCATTTGTTCACTATTCCTTCTACACCTAGCGCTTCTAGCACTAATAGAATCATAAGTCTTGTACAAGTACAAT